>NC_083322.1:27845758-30345758 GCF_963455315.2 Globicephala melas
TAGCTCCATTTCTTTGTAATTCTCACACGGCTATTCTCCTTTATGGGATGGCTTCATCCCCAGATGGGTAACAAGACCACAGAATTCCTTGGCCTCACATCCATACATGTTGGAGTTGAAAGGGAAGGTAGTAGAGGCTGTCTCTTTCTGTGATTCTCTCTTAAGGTGAAAAGTTTCCTTAGAAGATCCTAGCAAACCAGCCCTCATATCTCATTTGCCCTAGATAGGTCATAGGCCCAGTCCTGAACCAAACCCAGGGGCCAGAGGAAGCCCACATACTAGGTCCTCCGTCACTGACAAGCCATGGGACCGCCATGATCGAGTTAGCTTGGTAAGAGCCAGCCCACCAGCGGGTCCTGTCCCCCACAGTGCTTACAGCTACACAGTAGAGGCGGGGAATGACAGTTGTCCACATCATTTATTGTATTAGTATTCGCTCTCTTACAGTTTTGTTTCTCTGTTTCTCTTAATAATGTCTGTAAAGATGTACGCTAGAATTCTTTTTTGTTTTTATTTCTTTGATGTACTGTAAAGAACTGAACTAAACTGGTCTAGACATTTTAGGCTGACTTTTATATTCCCTTTTGATATTTGTAGAGTTTGTATAAATTTTACCAGTTTTATTTTTCCTGAGTCCATAGAAAACTGGATAAGAGGAAATGAGATTAAAGTAAAGCAGAGGAAATTTTAGGTATCCATATAGGCAAATATAGAAAAATGTTTAAATTTTCCATGAAGATCTTCCTAAGGATTCTGCCAAGTGATCTTCCTTAGCCACTTACATTAAAATTTAGAAAGAACGTAAATTACTTATCAACTCACACTAAAGAAGTAACCAGAGTACTGTTAATAACTCTTGTATAGAAATTTTTTTATTCAGGCCCAACTGTATTTCAGAAATGGATTTCAAAGATACAGGTAAAATAATAAGGCAAACTAAATTAAACAAAAATGAGGAACTTCTGGTTAAAGACAGCAGATTAAATGCATGTCTGGCTCAGTTTCCTCACAGAACCTAACCAAAACAACAGAACAGTATTTTTCAGAAGACATAAACACACAAGGACAGCAAGAGTAAGAGGGAAAAAAATGGAAAAAATAAATTAAAAATGTGGAAGTCAGATGGATGGATGGTATCTAATTTAGCCACCCAGGAAAAACTGGGTCATAAACGGGCAATGGGGAATACAGAGAAGCAATCTGATTTATGTCATACGATCACCGAAACGTTCGGAATTGCCAGTTGTAAGCCCTCCTGGAAATTAAGAGCGAAGGATGATTTGTTGTACATCTGCTTAAGACGCACTTAGATCCCCAGATCTCCTTTCCGCCTCATCAGCCAGGCCGCTGCCCCTCCCCTGCCCTGGAAGAGCGCTGCTGGTTTATTCCCTGGAGAGGGTAAAATTAGAGGGTACCTGGGCTGAGGTAGAGGAGGGGAGGAAACATCAGGCACAGTTGGAGTTTGGGATTACATAGAAACATGGGGATTAGATAAATGGTTATTCTGAAATCTGAGAATCACAGCCTTCTCCTTCCAACTCACACACTTGACCCCCAAAATGCTGGCGGGCAGGCTTACACTTTCCATACATATTGTAAGTACCTTCCCCCCGGGACTCTGACTAGCCCAAGAGAAAAGACCTAAAGCTGTGGAAAAGAAAGACTCCCACCGAAACAGCCCAGCTCTATTGCCCTTCAGCAAAGACCACAGTCTGCACGTACCCACCTAGGTGCATATAGCTTCCGTTCAATTTTTTAATAACGTAATTTTGAAAATGATCTGACAGCCAAGGTAAGGCATCAGATATTTGAGGAAGGTATTTACTGTGGGAGACAGAGCCCAAACAAGGAATACAAAAAAGCAACTTGGGGAAAAAAGAAAGATTATGTGGGAAGAAGGAAATGGTGGAGGGGGTGGTGGGAATCTATTATTAATATGCTTGGAGATTTGAGAAAATAGAGCATCCATAAAACAAAAACAAGATGTTGCTTAAAAAAAGAAAAAGAAAAAATCTTAGGGAAAAAAAATTAGAACTCTTAGAAATTGATGCAAATGACACAAATACTTACATACTATTGAGAGATTAAGTTAATGAAATCTTCCAGAAAGTACAGGGTAGAGGGTGGCAGGGATAGGAAAATAGGAGTTCAGTTGGCCTTTCTTATCCTTGGGTTTCACATCCCTGGCCAGATCGATTTGGATTGGTTGAATCTGCAGATATACAGGGCCAACTGTACTACCCCATTTTATATAAGGGAGTTGAGTATCGGTGGATTTTAGGATCCATGGGGGTCCTGGAACCAATTCCCCACAGATACTAAGGGGCAACTGTACAAAGACAGGAAAAATGAAGGATCTGCTTAGGAGTTTCATCATCATAAATAATAGGAATTCCAGAAACAGTTAAGGTTGAAGATAGGAAATTATCAATAAAGTTATTCAAAACAATTTTCCAGAATTAAAAGACATAAGTGTTCAGATTAAGAGAGCCCATTGAGTACCAAGCACAAGGGATTAAAATAGATACTCATTAGAGTGCATTTTTGTGAATTTTCACAATCTTGGAGATAAAAGGGAGGATGCTGAAATACAAAGCATCAAGAATCAGAATGGCTTCTCAACACTGATTTATTCTACAGTAATTTACTGAGTGCCTACTATGTGTCGGGCAGTGAACAAAATGTTTAAAAAGATCCTCTTCTTCTGCAGCTTTCATTTTGATGTGAGGAGCAGTACTGATATCCAGAAAACAATGCATCAGTGGCTTCACAATTTTGAGGAAAGATTATTTCCAACCTAGAATTCTACACTAGTAAACGTCTCCATTAAGGGTAATGGTAGAATAATGATATTTTCAGGCATACTGGACATCAAAAGATGTGCTTCCCATATTCCCTTTCTGGGGAATGCAATTTACCAAGACAAAGGAGAAAACAAAGAGGGAGAGTTAAGATCCCTGCAACAGGAAATCAACATGAGAGAGGAGGGAATCTTCGCAGTGGTAGCTAATAGAGACCCCAAAGTGGCAACTGAGCCTAGAGAGGAAATAGTTCTAACCAGAGCAGGTCAGAAAATTCTTCAAGTAGATCAAATTGACAAAACACTGAGATATTTTAACATATTGAGAGAAGTTTCACCCACTTGGAATAGAGTTTGGAATTATATTAATTGTGTTAGAGCTTGGAATTGTATTAGATTAAGTACATAATAAAAAGAAGAAATTAAAACAAATATAGCAAAGCATTATAAACAAAATAGTGACACTAGAAAGTAATCATATTGGATACATTTCAGTTATCTAGACATTGATGTAATTAATGTAGATACTGAATTTCGGTCTAACACACAAAAGTGATGTAACTGCATTAAGGGAAGGAGGAACAGAAATTATGTCTAGGGTGGTGGAAAGTGGTCTTAAAAAAAAAAAAAAAGCAACTTATGCCCAAGATGGAGTAATGGGATGATATTTACCCTCCCACCTGAAACAATTTTTTAAAGACAAAATATGTGGGAAAAAAATGCTTTTCAAGATATTAAACATAAGACAATAACAGTAATTCCTGAGAGATGGAAAACAATGGATAAGCCCTTTAATTGCCCCAGCTTACTGACAGCACAGTGTTTCTAGATCATGGTCCAGGGAGGAGGAATCTGGGTGGATCCCCGTGGACACCCTGACTTGAGGAGACAGAGCTGAGAGTCCATGGAGGGTAAGGCTGCCAGAGTTTTCAACTCCAAGTTCTAAAGGAGAGAGCAAAGAGACCTACAAGTAATATTTGCTGAGGGTCCTCCTGGCGTCTTCAACTAAGTATTGATCTGTGCATGGATGTGAGGAAACTATTCAAAGTTGGGCAAAGAACTATGTGAAAGGATTACAGGGGTTTCTTTACACAGGGCTAAGAGTAATTCCAGTTTTCAATATCTAGAGTGGAAACCTAATTCATGAGCATCAGGTAGAATACAGAAGGTTTTGCCTCAGTAGTGGAAAAAAATTAGCCCTAGAAAAAACACTGTCATGGTCTCTCCTAATGAGGCTTAAAACCAAGATTCATATGAATCAAACTATTTTCAAGTAATTTAACTACATTCCAGAACAAAATTCAAGAATATTTAAAGAAATACAAAAGTGTTCAGCCTCCAAGAAGATAAAATAACAATGTCTAGCATCCAGTCAAAATTTTCTAGGCATACAAAAAAGTAGTAAAATACGACCAATGAAGAGAAAAAAAACAAGCAAAAGTGAAAATGACAGGGAAGATAGAATTAGTAAACAGTAATATCAAAATAATTATTATTACCACATGTCATATGTTTAACCTGTTAAGGGCATCATGGAAAACCTACAACTAACATCATACTTAATAGTAAAAAAGTAGGAAAGACTGAATGTTTTCCACCTACAGTCAAAAACAAGGCAAGACTATCTACTGAAAAATCAAGGTAGTGTAGTATAGAGAGTCCAGTAATAGACTCACATACATATGGTCAATTAATTTTCAACAAATGTACAGGTAATTTGCAAAGTATACTTTATTCAACAAATGGTGCTGGAACTATTGGATATCCAAATGTAAAATAAAATCCTGGATCCGTACCTCACACTTGATCCAAAATTTAACTCAAGATGGATAGCCATGGAAAACAGAAAATCTCTGTGTCCTTGGACTAAGCACAGATGCTTAAATAAAACACCAAAATCGTGATTCATAAATGGAAAAATATTACTTCCAACTTCATCAACATTAAGAACTTTTGATCTTCCAAAGACATTATAAGGGAATCTCAGAATGGGAGAAAATATTTTCACAATACATATCCCACAAAAGACTTCTATCTAGAATATATAAATTTATTTATTTATTTTTTGGCCACACTGCATAACTTGCAGGATCTCAGGTCCCCGACCAGGGATTGAACCTGGGCCGCAGCAGTTAAAGCCCAGAATCCTAACCAATAGGCCACCAGGGAACTCCCTATAAATAACTCTTAAAACAATAAGAAATAAAACAGCCCAATAAAAAGTTGTTTTGACAGATATTTCACTAAAGATATATGATGGTGAAAAGGCATATGAAAAGATGCTCAACATCATTACTCTTTAGGGAAACATAAACTAAAGCCACAGTGATTGATAGGAATATAAAATGGTACAACTCATTTTGTAGAATAGTTTGCAGTTTTTAAAAATTTAAACACCTAACGTATGACCCAACTATTCCACTCTTAGGTATTTCCCCAAGAGAAATGGAAGCATACATCCACACAAAGACTTTAATATGAATATTTATACCAGCATTATTCATAATAGCCCAAATATGAAGACAAGTCAGATGACCGTCAACAAGGAATGGATAAAAAAATGTATTAGAATACTTCTGAGAAATGAAAAGGAATGAATTGTTGATACATTGCAATAGCATGAAAGAATATCGAAACAGCTATGCTGAGAGAAATCAGACCCAAAAAAGTTCAATACTGTATGATTCCTCTTACATGAAATTATAGGAAAACACAAACTAATCTAAATGACAGTAAATCAGTAGTTGCCTGGGCCCCACGAGTCGGGAGGAATCATTTGAGGGGCATGAATATGTATATTGCCTTGATTGTAGTGATGGTTTCACAGGTGTATACATATGTCAAAACTTATCAGATTGTATACTTTAAATCTGTGTAGTTCATTGTATGCCACTTACACCTCTAAATCTATTTTTTTTTTAAAAAGCTAAGAACTCGTCTTCCATAGTGGAAAGTTAGTAGGATAATATCTAAAACTGGAAAATCAAGAATTTGAAATATTATCATGTAGGTTAGGGATATGACATTTAAATACCAAAAGAATCAGCTAAAAGTTAAAACCATTTTTTTCTTGAGAAATTACGTGGGAAATGGGGGTGGAACTGACATAAAGGATTTACGTTTTTCATAAAAATCCCCTTAGGAAAAGTTCCCTTTCAGGCTATGTGCATATACAACTGATAAAAACAGATACTGTATTTAACATTTTAATTTAAAATTCAAAGAAAACCAGTTTAATCATTGGACAGGTCTATGCAGGCTCACTTATCTGTGTAATTAATTGACTAAAGTGAAAATCAGCGTGACTTTGATTTATTCAGATTAGGTATTAAACTTGGTTGAATTTTATTTGTTAATTGAGTGTTTTTCACTTTGCTTAGCTATTAGAGCTATCCAAGTGGTAAAAACCCAAAATATTTATCCTGAAAGGCAGAACAAAATGATTCCCTTCTTTTAAAACTTGTTTTGTGAAGATTAATTAAGCTTCTGTGTAGTTATTTTCTGTATTTTATTGATTCAGGATTACTCGTACTCTGTAAATGTGTTGAATTATTTACACATCATGGGCAGCTAATGCTAATTCAGAGCATACCCAGTGGGACCTCAAAGCCCTGAAATGCTAAATGTAATCTGGGGATCAGTAACATTCCATTCATAAAATGTGTCACCCATAGGTTAATGGAAATAAACAATAGGAAAGACAATGGGTGGATTATGCAGAAACACTGAAAAGATTTAAGCAGGAGGAGGGGACTACAAGAACCCAATTTGTGTTTTATTTAAACGTGGATTAAGGTTTATGGTATACAAAATGACTAAAGCTACTTTACTAATTTGCTAATGCTCTCAAAAGCACCACTGTGCAGGAAAAACTCTTATCAAAATAAATTGGCCATGTTTTTTTATGTATGGGCGGGGGGAGGTAGTAGGGGGGGATGCATAGAGGCAAGATTAAGTGAAGAAAAGTTTTAACAGTAAATGGAATGATAAACAGTGCTCTGAAGAAAAACGTGAGGGGCTAGATTTATAAGACACTTATTTGCATTTATCTGACGCGAATGGAAGTTTCGCAAAACTAAAAGCTAATCCGAATATAAATTCGGCTACTGCTTTGTGAGGAGCCCATCTTTCTCTTTCTCTTTAAAATTAGGTCCAGTAAAGTTTCTCTTTAAAATTTGGTCCTGTAAAAGAACGTGAGCTTAAACTATATGTGCTTTTGAGGGAAACCTCTTCAAATCACAGTGTGGAAAAAAAGAATTTCTTTGTAATTACGTCTTAGAAAATACGTCTACTTAGTCCTTGGATAATGGCAAAAGACATGGAAATAAGTAAACTTTTCAAGTTATTAGTTTGAAGATGTCTAAGAGCAAAATGTCAGTCCGCGACAGCCCAGCTGCCTGTGTAGCACTTCATCTTGGGGCTGAGGCAGCGGTCAGGGAGGCTTTGCTGAACCTGGTTGAACAAGCGAGGCGCACCCGCAGGATGAAGTGGCCCTGACATTCTGTACTCTCTAAGTGGAAAGTGACCTGAAGAGGGACCCTCTTGTAAAGAGCAGTAAACCTGTCACCACCATGTGGCAGCTAACTTTTGAGGGGCCTACGCATCCTCCCAGCTCTGACCCTGATTTCAGAATACCTGCCCTCCAGTTGTTGGTGTGTACTAGGAATACATGGGACTAGAAATACTTTGGATAAATGACTGCGGGCAATAGAGCTGCAGAAGGGTTACGTGAGGGGATGGGGAGGTTGGAGAGCTAGACACCAGCAGAGACAGGCAAATGTAAGGACAGGAGGGAGCCGGAACCTTGCTTCTCCTAGAAGTTATGTATGCAGTGTGTGTTTCCATCTTAAATCGCACATAAATATAGGAGGAAATAGGGGGAATCGTTTCATTTTATCATAGAGCTTGAATAACAACACCTTAAACAAGAAATTAGTAGGAAATGCATTTTAAGTCTCTCTTTACTTATAGGACCCTAGAGATTCCTTTTTGATTACTGTATTTTTGTACATGTATCATCGAAACTCGAGAACCTTTTTTATCACAGTTTATACCTTTACTGTTTAAGACATTTGAATCATGGGACTAGGTAAATTTCGGCATTTAAAAATTTCCTGCATGGGTCAATGCCCTTTTAACCACTTTTTACAAATGTTCTCCAATAACACCAAGTTATAGAAGAGGGAATTATTTAGCAGTCTTGGATATTAAATGTTTGACTTTTTTGTTCCTCCTTTTTTTTTTTTTAAAGATACTGTTTTCCCTTTGGACGACCTGAAGGTGCACTGAAAGCTACACTTTCATTACTTGAAAGGGTATGTTTGAACATTACTTTTTAAGTACTATTTGCATTCTCAATGGCTGTGTATTTCAGTGTTGAACTAGGCAGATGGTCCCATTCCTCATGAGTGTGGTGTCACCTGAGTCTGTTGCATTTCATCAGTTTCTCACTTTTTCTTGCTACATTCAAATCCTTCTATATCCTGCTTTTCCTCTCCAAAGCCTTTCTGAAGCCTACCACTGCCATCCTATGCTGAGTTAGGGTTAAAGTTACCATCTTTTTGGTAGTATCCATTTTTCCCACCTCTTTTTTTCCCCTCCTTATTTCAGATAAGTACAATTATCTGTTTTTCAGACTTTACAGTTGTCTTTTATTATCCCCCTGACTTATTTGTACTTCTGTCTGTCATCCCTCATACCTATAAGAGTTTAACATTTAATATTCACAAACATATAATTTCTTTCATTCTAAGTTTATCTCAGAATTTATTTCAGTTCAATTTGTGTTACTTTGAAAGAATTCATGAATTACAGAAATTGATCATTATAGAAGTCATGAAATTATAGAAATATACAAAAAGTAAATAGCAAATAAGGTGTTCTACCCATGCTAGAAATCATTTATTAATGAAAGTCTCTTCTCCACTGCTGTTTTTGTGGTAGATTAAGTGTAAAGGGGGTGGGGTGGGAGGAAGGTCCAAGAGGGAGGGGATATATGTATACAAATTGCTGTTTCACTTCGTTGTACAGCAGAAACTAGTACGACATTGTAAAGCAATTCTACCCCAAACTATACCCCAATAAAAAAAAAAGGGAAGTATCCTTTCACCTGTCTATAAAACTATTCATGTGCTAGTTGGAAGCTAACAGCTTAAGTAATGTGAACAAGTTTTATTCCTTATCTGTATTAAAAAGAATATCTAGGGATCATCTCTATCTCTTGATTTGATTATTCTGGTCCTGATTTGTTGACTTTAAGCACTCGGCTCTTGTTGATTTTTCTGCCCAAGGAATTGCAGATAATATATTATTTATTCGCACCTCTGAAAAGCAAAAAGGGGAGACATTGTTCAGTGATTTAAGGATTTGGGAGAGGAGGGCTAGAACTGATGACTAAAGTGAGATCTTTGGATTATAGATTGGTTTTATCTATATATCCCTGTCTTATCCTTGATTACTGTGAATGGTGTGATAGAAATATTATTGTCATAATTATCTGTTTTATTAGAATTTTTATAATATTAAAAGCTGCATGTAACTCAGGCTTTTCAGAGTTTTCATTTCATCCTATCCATTAAGGTATGATCAATCAGATAAAAATCCTTAAAGGCAGCTTTGCTTTTTGGAACAGCATCCCATCTTGGATACCTAGTACAGCCTCTCTATATGCTGGTTTCCATGGCAGAGCTCCCATCCTCCCCCCGGCAGGGAAGAGTTAGTAACAGAAGAGATGCCCTTGTGCCCCGTACTGACAGGTGGCAGGATGAACAGTGACCTTTATTCCAGTTACAGTAACTAATCATGTCTCTTGCTGAATTGAAAGAGAAATGGTAAGGGCTATTTCTTCATTTTCATGTCTCTGTACTTACTGAAATCTTAGAAAAATAAAATCTACATGTGAATTCTTGATACAAATGGTATCTTGGAAGAACTTGGGGCAGAAACATGAAACAAATTGTGTGTCTCCCTTTTTGGACTTGCTAGCCCTTTATCTGTGCTTCTCCAGGAAAGGGGATTTAGTTTCCCCACACACACTTCAAATGAAGTGTCCAGCTCCTAGATGCTGTGAAATATTGCCTGATTTCAACCCTAGACTCACCTCTGTAATAGATACAGACATTCTAATTTTAACAGCTATTTCTATTATTTGAAAGTTTGGCACCATGGGAAAGCTTAATAGTAAAATTAATCTTAAATTTTAGTAATAATCACCTTAAAAATGATAGTGCCTGTTAATGCTTATATGTTTTTACTCTAAACACAAGGATTTTTCTGGCAATAAAAAGTCTAATGTGCAGTTCTAATTAAAGTGCCAAATATACATCAGTGTTGAAGATTTTTAATGTGAAAATATGAAGAAAAATTTAATTGGTTAGGGGAGGAAATCTTTAAGTGATAAAGTTTGCTGTTTTCAGAAGGAAACCTTGTCCGACAGAATGAAAATATGTTGTCAAGGATCACCAGTGCTAGAATGACTGAATGAATTTGAGATTATAAAATACGTAGTGCAGGGCTTCCCTGGTGGCGCAGTGGTTGAGAGTCCGCCTGCCGATGCAGGGGACACGGGTTCGTGCCCCGGTCCGGGAAGATCCCACATGCCGCGGAGCGGCTGGGCCCGTGAGTCATGGCCGCTGAGCCTGCGCGTCCAGAGCCTGTGCTCTGCAACGGGAGAGGCCACAACAGTGAGAGGCCCGTGTACCACAAAAAAAAAAAAAAAATACGTAGTGCAGAGGCTGATCGAAATAGAATGAAGTAACAAACCATGAAATGGATGTCTTCATGTTCTTTCAATATTTCTTTCAAAGTAAAAGGCTAATAGGATAGTCAGAACACTTACAAAAGTATTGTCTTCTTTATGTTAAGATTTTGCTATACCTGTATATTGTAGAATTTGAATGTAAGCAAAGCACGGAAAGCCACATCAATTATATGGAAAATAGCGTTTGACTAATTGTATAATCAAAACTTACTGTGAGCAGTTTTATCACTAGGAAAGTTTTAAGGAAAATTATCAATGAGTAACTATAAAAGTACTTAAATACATTATATTTTGAATTCTGGATACAATTGTATTTTCCATTTGCCAATAGTAATACTTTTAAGTGAAAAATCCAAAAACACAATTTAGGAACCCAACAGAAAATAATCCGTTTTTTGTTTTTTTTTAAATTTCAGAAAGTTTTCCTTGTGTTTTAACATTTGATACTCCATTCATTTCACTAAGACAAAGAAGTTCCCCCTATCCCCAGCAGATCAAAGTAACTAAAGTATAATTAGTGAGAGTAGTGGTCTTGATTTTTATAAAGCCCATAAATGATGCTTATTTTAATGGAATTTATGTTTTCATATATATTGCTCAAAAGATTTAAAGCTTTTAAATCAGGGGTATGCAAGGTAAACTTTATTACAAAGTATCCTAAGGACTGTAATCCTCCTTTGAAACAGCTGCTCTAGTGGCGTTGTGGGTCCCTGGAGGAAAAGTGACAGTCACACTGAATGGTGGCTTGGGCAAGGGAGGTTTTGATGTGCCTAAATGATGCTTAGACAGGCGGAGCCAAGACTGGGAGAAATTACTTCCGGGTTGTGGAGTGCTGACTCATCACCTCCCCCAGTGTTACCTAGGACCCCTTCCTACCAATAGGTCTAGGGCAATTTGTGTACTTGTGTTTTAATATGTTATGCCGTCTCTCTCTCTCTCTCTCTCTCTCTAGGTTTTAATGAAAGATATTGCCACTCCCATACCAGCGGAAGAGGTGAAAAAAGTGGTCAGAAAATGTCTTGAGAGAGCTGCCTTGATCAATTACACGAGACTCACAGAATATGCCAAGATAGAAGGTCAGTGCAGTGAGCAATTGCCGAAATGGCAGTGAGAGCCAACATTGCCTATTAACTGCATTTTCTGTGAGAAGTCCTTTCCTTTCTTGAACAAACCTGTGCCATGGCAAAGGGAAATGTCTCATTAAAATCTCAGCTGGTGAACTGAAGAGCTTTTTCCTATTCATTGCCTTAATATGCCTCCTGGGACTCTGCTTGAATGAAAGACCCAGGATTCATGCTTAAGTTGTCCTTTGTTCTTACTTTGAGTTTTGAAGAAACCAAAACGTGTTTTCATGGGTTGTATTTTTTGACATTACAGTATGTCTAACATTTAAACTATGGGCAGTGTATTCTTTCCTGATCAGTAACAGTGTAGTATTATTTTATTTTATTTTTGGTTCTGCAGCATCTCTCAGAGAAAGCGGAAACTTGTTGATTGTCGTGAGGGCTGAAATAAACTGATAGAATTTCCTGCAACTTTTAATTGCTTACAGTATATTGAGGCATTTGTAAGATTAGCTCTCTTGAGAGGACTGTGCAGTTTTTCCCTTTCTTCAGGTTTTATTCATTAAGGATAATTATTTTATTCATTTAAGGTTTAAGATAACTTAGAAATACATAGATTGAAATTTGTGGCAAAGTCACACAATCAGCTTTTATCTGACAATCCTTTGACTGATATAATTAAAAGTAATAGAAATGACCTCAGGTTCTTTAATTATCATAAAACTAGCTTGTGTAATACATGTAGCATTAACTTAGGGAGGAAAAAAGTTTATAGTGTTAAATACTTATCTCTAAAAATAAAAAGTAAATCATCTGTTAGAAAAAATTTAGTAACTTTTAATATAAAATTGTATTTAATGAATTATAAATTTATTAATTAGTTGATACTGTGATAGATTCATCAAAATTGGGACAATGAAAAAGATGATTATAATTGGCTGTGTTATATCCTTTTTTCTCTCCAAATCTGATCAAGCTTTCTAACAAGCACGTGATAGCCAGCCTCCTGAGTGATTAACAAAAAAGCCATCCCATCACTATAGCAACCAATATTATATCACGAGAGGAACAACATGCAACCTCCTTAGATACCAGTTTAACATCATTAATTATGATATCATGTTGTCTTAAAGCAGAAGCAGTGAATATTAGGTCATTTGGGGAAAGTGGAAGATAAACAGATTGGTTTTCACGTTTTGAATACTCCTTCAAACAATTTTCATGTTTTGGGAATATTGGGTATTGTGAACATGGATTGAAAGAATTGATATAAAAATAGACATATGAAAACCTTTCAACTCTGGCAAAGAGAAAAAATTGTAGGCAACCTGAGTAAACACAATATCGTTTTATCTAAATATTATGAATGCGCTCCAAAAAACTATGAGAATCCTTTTGGTCTTAACTATTTTAGTTATTTTTGACCATTACCTTATCCAACAATACTGAAAAGATATGCAGTATACTTTTTGTTTTATCTCTGTATTTATTTTCTAGCTGTAGAATCCATTTTAATATGGACAAATGAAGAACTTTCTTTTATTTGTACACAGCCATGGGCTCCTCTCGTTAATCAGCTAGATAAACACGTTAACAGTGGTGATCAGAAAGGAATAGTTATTCTTCTGGATCACACACAAAAACAAGTCTGTGTTAGAGAAAAGCCTAAAAGAGGACCCAATGGAGAGTGAGCAGGGAACTCTCCCACCTCTGCCTTTCTGGAGTCACCCCCTCTCTTATCTCGAGTCCAGTGTGAGAACATTCTAGAAAAAGGATCCTAGACATCTAGTCAGGTAGGACTGCTGAGCAGTCTCTTTTCAAAAAAAAAATAAAATGCATACTTACTAGGTAAGAAAAGCTTTTATCCTTTTCATTTTCTCCCTTCTCCCCCTTTTTTTGTATCTTAAAAAATAAGGTGCTTTGTTTTATGCTCAGGCTCAGACCAAGACCAAAGTCGACTTTAAGTTAGAAATAGGAAATGGGCTACTTTTCTTTGCTTGACTGGTCTTTTACGTTACGTGAGTGAGCAACACGTGTAGAGTTTGTTTTTCTCCTAAATTCTCTTCTCTTGTGTTTTAGGCCCAGCAGAAAAGGAAACAGGTAATTAATGTTTGTACATGCATGTGTCATTATTTCTAATGTGGCGGTGTTGTGTTTTGATATGGATGAATAGCTCTTTCCTTTTCAGGGCTCCTGTTAGATCACTTTGACTAAGATACTGAAAAGACTTTGATTTTATTGGAACTGTTGCTAATGCTTTGTATGGAAAATATAGGCCATTTATCTCTACAAAAGTTCAGCAGTGTTTTTTTGATATGAATTCAAAGCAAAACACCTGAGGCTGTATTAATGTTATGCATTAGGTTTTAACCACGTACACTAATCTTATTTGGAAGCTGTTGCCAATATTTGAAGGACTCTTAGAACTAGAAAAGAGGACCATCTTTCTTTTATCACTCCTGGAAGATAACCTGAGAGTAAAAATGCATAAATGCTATTAAGTAAAAAGTAAGCAGCTCTTAACTTTGAAAGTTGTTAATCATAGTAATGAGCAGAGGTTATAAAATCCCATTCTCAAGAAATTGCTAGGAAAGAGTTCTTCTCTGGGTCTCTGAGATTTTAAAGATTTTGTTACTTTTGTGTGTGTGTGCGCGCACGCCACTTATCACGGTTGTAATTAATGTATGTATGTATTTATTTTTGTCTGCGTTGGGTCTTCCTTGCGGCGCACAGGCTTTCTCTAGTTGTGGCGAGCGGGGGCTACTCTTCCTTGCGGTGCGCGGGCTTCTCATTGCGGTGGCTTCTCGTTGCGGAGCACGGGCTCTAGGCGTGCAGGCTTCAGTAGTTGTGGCTCACAGGCTCTAGAGTGCAGGCTCAGTAGTTGTGACGCATGGGCTTAGTTGCTCCGCGGCGTGTGGGATCCTCCCGGACCTGGGCTCGAACACGCATCCCCTGCATTGGCAGGCGGATTCTTAACCACTGCACCACCAGGGAAGTCCCACAGTTGTAATTAATTTAATTAATGGGCCATTATGTATTCATCCTGTCCATCTCCGCTTCAGCCTCTTGCAGGCAGGGTCTCTACTGAACTTGTTCACTGTTGTATCTCCAGCACCCAGCACTGTGCCCATGACACAAAGTAGGTACTTAGTAGTTGGAAAGAGACAAGAGGTCCATGAGTTAAGTTCCATTTGAAATCAGTGGCATGAGAGACAAGTGATGAACCTTTCTAATCTGAGTTTTCTCATCTTAGTCAAATTTTGCATGCAGTCTTATGGACAAGTTGTTTGGGTTGTTTTTAACTGAAGTTTTCCATTAAGGATGCTATTTCTTTTTTCCGACCTTCACTTCTTTCCCAGTATTTGACCTCAAAAAGTGTCAGGAACAAAACACTCAGAGCCAGGAAAAGGGGAAAGAACACACCTACAATGATCGCTGAAGTGCACTTTAGAAAAGATGAATTGGAAAAAAATATTACCATCCCCTCTTATGACAGCCCGCTGTGATAGCAGCAGCCCCATGATCTTTAACAAACTTTTTCAAAACCTCGTATAGCATCTTATCTCCCGCATTTCTGTTGTAAAAATAGTTTTTATATAACTTTCAGACAAGAAGTCTAAGGTTGTTAGTGGTTTTCCCACTTGCCATAGAGTAAATAAGTCAGCCAGCTGGGACTGGAGTCAGGTGTCCTGATCCCCAGCCTACAGAGACTACACTCCTGTCCCTGTGAAATAGGAAGGGGCCACCATATGCCATGACGAGGATGGAGCAGAGGCAGTTGCCCTGCTTGTGACAGTTGCTGTCCGCTGTGTACAGCACTTCCAACCAGATGAAAGGCTTCCCTTCACTTGTGTTTAACACCGTACCATGGCTCAACTGTCTAGGCTGCAGACTCTGGGAAAAATACTTTTTAAAAGTCAAATGCTTGTATAGAAAAGAGAAAAAAATCAGTATAGCCTCAGTAATTTAAGTGAATCGAAGGGAAAGCTACCCTCCATTGAAGACTTCTGAAGTAACAGAAGAGAGGTTTTTAAGAAATGTAGTTACATTCCTTTAGTTGTATTTGGTTGCCAGTTAACAGGGTTACCTAGTAAATGTTCTTGGAGGTGGTTTTAAAAGTGAGTAAAAATTAGAATATCAATTGCATGTGTAAGAGCTTAAATGCTTGATAAGACTTTGAAACAGTACTCTCTTGAGCATTATAATCATTATCCCCCGTTAGTTTGTTCCACATAGAGAAGAGGAAAATTTGGCTCAAGGTTTGTCATCATGTTGTCTTCTGTTGACCTGCCTGTTGCCCCAGAGGTTTTTCATTTACACTGCTTCAGTAGTTCCTTAAACAACTCTTCGAAACAGATATTTTACAGAAGAGGTAACTAAGACTTCAGAAAAAGGCGGTAACTGGCACAAGGTTGTGCTGCTATTAAAATTCAGCAGACCTGAGATTCGCACCCATGTTCCTCGGACACCAGAGGGCTCCTCTCCCCCTGGCTGCCCTGCCTCCAAGGCTGTCTGATCCAAAGTCATGGCATTTTCTGATAAACCCCTCACACACATCACAAAAGCCAAGGGTTAATATTGGTAGCATCTCTTTTTCCAAAAATAATATTTATTTAATAATAGGAGCAAACACTTACATGCCAGGCACTATTGTAAGCACTTTACATGTATCTGTTTATTCTTTACAACAAGCCTTTACAGTAAATACTACTATTATTATTCCTTTTTTAGTAAACCAAAGCAGAGAGGTTATTATCTACCAGCCAGTCTCTGGTCACATAGCTAGTAAGTGGGAGATTAGAACCCACTGTCTACCTATTAAGATATCTTCTTATTTTCCTATGTCTTCCTTCCTCTCCATTCTTGGCAAGCTTGCATAGTTCAATTTGCACTCAGTTAAAATTCACGGACATTTAAAAAGGAGTCTGGAACAGTACTGCACATAGAAATATGATGAAAGCCATATATGTAACTTGAAAAAGAATTATAGTCACATTAAAGAGGTAAAAAGAAATAGGTGGAATTAATTTTATGCATATAGCTTATTTAACCCAATATACCCAAAATATCATCATTTTAAAATGTATTCAGTATACACAACTATTGAGATATTTTACATTATTTTTTTCCTATGTCTTTGAAATCCAATGGGCATCTCCCTCTCCCAGCACATCTCCATTAGAAGTAGCCCCGTTTCAAGTACTCATCCACCACATGTGGCTAGTGGCTGCTGAATTGGACAACACAGGTGTCTGGTTGGAAGGCTAAGAGCTGAACTCCAGAAACTGACTCTTTTTATTTTCCTGGACACATGTTAAGTGTCGGGTGTTGAACGTGATTAAAATGTGCAGCCTCCCCAACCCCGAATGTCTCTTCCCTTTCCCTGCTTTATTTTTCTCCATAGCCCATTTGATCTAACACACAAGATAGTTCTTTCACCCAGCTATTGTCCTAGAATGTTAGCCCCACAAGGGCAGGGCTTATGTATTTCAAAACTGCTGTATCTCCAGTGCCAAGAAAAGTGCCTGGTGCGGTGTTACTCGATAAGTACTTCATTGAATAAACGATTGAGTTAATGGCCCAGAGAGTGATCAGGCTCTTTACAGCAGAGAGAACATCTGTAAGCTGGCAGGTTGGCTTGCAAAAGATCATTCAAACCAATCACTGAATAATTAACAATATAGAGCAAAAACTAACCGCTAAAAAATAACAAGGTTGGAACAATTAAACCAGAATTTCATGCCCTTTACAATGGTGTAGCGTGGGAGTGAGGAGGCACTAACTCTGGATGACAGACGCCAGAAGTTATAGACAGCAGCTGTATTAATAATAGTTAAGAATCTAACCTGTTTCAGTTGTTTCTGTAATTCAGCGTGTTGCTCAGTTTGACTCATAGTTCTTGTCTATCCTTGGGAATTCTTCAGATTCTCCACTGGCAGCACAAATTTGCAGAATAAAGGAATTTTACAACTCTGTAATAGATGAAATAAAACAGATGACCTCTCTCTAAATGCCTTCTTTCCTTCTTGGGAATTATTCACATGTGTTTTATGAGAACAGATAGTCCATTTTAAGAACTTGAAACTTTTAGAAAGCAATTTTTTTTTTTTAATTTTAAGCAAAGTTTGAGATTTACACTGTTGTGAAATCAGCTACTTTTCTTCTTTGGTTTAATTTTATCCCTAACTTTTTATGTAATAGTAAGATTATTTTTATTTATAATCCAAGGTTCAAAATGATACTGAAACTTTATGTTTCTCATTGTATTTTTCTTAAATCACATACCTTGTTGATGCAGATTAGCTGTTACTTTTAAAGAAGAATCCATTCTTTAATTCACGGAATTTTTTATGGACAAGAATAACTCTAAAACATCTAATAACAGTCCCTGTCTTCTCCTGAAAACTACATAACATATTGTGACTTCCGATAAAAGAGGGAGACCACTCCTTAGAGCTTGCCTTGACCTGAGATCTTTTATGTAAATTTGGTACCTAAGCTTCTTGTGAATCTCGAAACGTGGAGGTGCCCTAAACAAAAGGTAGCATGGAATGAACAGGCAGAGGCTTTGTGCAGTGATGATCTCTCTGGGCCCGCTGGTTGCCAGGTTCCCAGGTCTAACCCCCAGTGCTTTCATTTTCAAAGTCTCAGTTGAACAGAACAGAGATGCTTTCCCAGAGGGCCACGCTGCTTGCTTGCTTCGAGTGGAGAAGTTGCACTGTGGCCATCCTTACGTCATTAGGATGTGTTTGCCATCTGGGTGGCATTTTAAGTTAGCACTTCATTGTCAGAGTGTAGCGATAAATAATAAATAAGTGAAATCTGTTCTACTGAAGGACGTGTGTGCACAGAAATGAGTGTATAAACCGCACAGTTGATGAAAATGCTTTTTGTTAATGAATAATTTCATATTAATATTTCTAGGATAACTTAGCAGGGTACTCTCATAAAAGTTTTTTGAGTTTCCTTATAAATTTGATTCTTAAATGTTTTGAGTATTATATGTTACCATGAATTCAGGCTACAATGCCTAAGTAATAGACCTGAAATTTTGCACTCCCATAGCACTGGCAACACTTTGCAGGAGGTAATTTGTATACTAAAAGAAACAGGGCCCTCACCTTAGAAATGATAAAACAAAATTAAAAAACTGAAGAATTTCTGTCCAGCCTATTTGGACAGTGTGGCTTGGACTCTGGGACTTAGGCCTGAAAGTAAAACCTCTGTGACCATTTCTGCTTCGGATGATTTCACCTGATGATTTAGGGACAAATTGATAGATACGATTTCCGGCTCTAAAACAAAGAGAATGACCTATTGTCTTTTTATTTAAAATATTTGAGAACATCATATAAATCTGTAAAGTTTTTTCTTTTTTTAGTTTGTAAGGCAGTATGTGCATATACAGTAAAAACTCATTGCTTGAGCTACCCTGACTTAGCATCTGTGATTACCTGGATAGGATCAAATTAAAATTTATTTTTGCACTATATACAAAGAAAAGCTGTGAGTATTTTTCAGATGGTCAATGAACTATTTAAGTTACCTAAGAAGATAATTGTTTTCTGATAACCATAAATTACTTTGATTCTATCACCGAGTATGATACAATTGAAATGCTAATTTTAAACTTTTTTTCAGCATGTTCTTCTCAATATATTGAATAAGATGTCTTTCACATCTCCTTGCCACACCATTAGCCTTATTCTATATAATGTGTGTGCCAGAAAGTATTAAAACCATATTCTCTTTTAAGTACTACGTAAGTAGTATGAATTCACTTTGGCTATTTCCACATCCGATCTGGAAGAATGAGGATTTCTGGTACATTTGCCCCAACTTCTCTCCCACCAACTCGCTAGCCCCTCAAGATAAGAACCCTGCACTATATAATTTGTGTTCTTGTCAATTAGTCAGCTCATGACAACGTTGACAGATTCATCCCCATGTATCCAAAGCTGGTTTGGGAATATAACAAGCAGGAGTTGCAGGGATTATTGATTAGAAAAGGCAAGGAAAGGCGTGATTTGCTTATGTCTGACAGAGCTTTCAAGCTCTGTATGTACCTTCTGTCAGCTTAGGACAGAGGACAAGAGTGTGGTGCAGTTGCTCAGTAGCTCTCAGAACACTCAGGTCACTAACCAACTAAGTGAAAAGTCAAATGAAGAGACGAGGTGCACCCTTGTACACCAGTGGCAACCCGATGGCAGTGCTTTCAGCACTCCTGGGACCTCTGCACCCACTGTTTACCCACAGCTTTAGTGACCAAAGGACGAGGGTTCTGTCAACTCCAAAGCATGGAGACATTTAAAGACACTTAGGTCTCTCTCCTCTAAAATTAGTTCTGGGTCTGCATTCCTCTAACATCCTTTGCTGACTGATCTTCGTTTGATTCTGGAAAGCGTTAGTATGTGTTACTCTGTCTAAAACAACTGCTGGCCTTCTGTCCTGCTGCCCTCTGCTTTTGGCTTTCTGTCCCTTATACTGGGGTTAATATTACCAGTGCCAAGTGATTTGTAATGCCATGAGATCGTTTGCGACCCAAATGAGCAGAACTTTTCCTTGATCCACAGTCTCTTTGTCAATGAGTCATCCATCATTTCTCTCCATTTTTATGTCATTCTATTTTGAGTGTGAATTACAATAGATAAGGACGACCTCAATCAGAGACAGTTGTAGCTAATTCCACATATAAAAAAAATGAAAACTTGATTCAATCTTGAACAGTGTTCTCCTTCCGGATCAGGCTATAATAGGAACTTGAGCTTAAGTTTAAATGACACCTAAGTTAAAGGTTATTTAAGGGCAGACCCTTCCTTTCAATCTTGTGAAGTGCATAGTAAGCCTCAGCTTTCCAGCTCTGTACCTCCCAACTTCCTGTTATTTATACTCACCTGTGTCTTCTCTTCTGCATCATCAGGGGATGAGGTATCTTCCTCTTCAAGGCCAACGTGTCCACCTATCATGTTGACCCCAATTCCACTTACCTCTTTCCGGATGTATTTTACTGCATTATATATCTCTTCTTTCTCCTGTGGCTTGTACCTCTGTCTTCTTTTACATGTTTCCCTTCCATTTATAATCATGGTATCTCCCTAAATAATGCCTTATCTTGAGCTCTACACCTCCTTTCAGCTGCCATCCAAAAAGCAGGCTGTACTCTCACCTTCGTTGTACTCACCTTCACTCCACTTCGCCCAAAGAAGTTTGGCTTCCAATCTCACCAGTCTGTCCCGTGGGGAGTTAGTTACACTAGCCTGGAGCATGGCTGGTCAGAAGGAGAGCGGAAGGGAGGAAAACTGTTAAATTCTGCTCCTGCCTCCCCACTACATTGCCTTGAGATGTCCAACTCCTTATCTTTTGTCATTGGAATTGGTAGCAGTAGGTCAGGTGGTGTCTGTGGTATTATCAAAACAGGGCCTCAGCTGTGCTGCAGTGAGATGTTGATGAAGATAGGAAAGGGCTGAGCCACACCTGCTCATCCCTTCACTCCTCTACATCCAAACCCTGTAGCCTGGTGAATTACAGGACTGTTGACCAAGTGCTGTTGCTTTGAATCTAACAAATTAATGGTGAATCCCTGTCCACAGGAGTTGTCTAATGACTTAGTAGGAAAAGGAAATTATCAGTGTTGGTTCTGTGTTGCCTGGAACTCTCTGCTCCAAAGCTTAAGCTTCTGTCTTTTCGAAGTCCCTGCAAAGGACACAAGCCTGCCCATCATCCCATTCTTTGTACCTCCAAATGATCGTGAGCTCTCAAACTAAAATTACTAGACTCCTAAGGAGTGCAGCTCTTAGTAAAGACGATAGGTGATATGTACCACCTGGAACTGATGGAGCAAGAATTTAAATTGAGCATAATACTCTCAAGGTGATACAGGAGGATGCTAGCTTGTCCCTTCTTGATGCAGGGACAAGAAGTCATGAAGAACCAAGTGAAATATTGGGTATGAAAATAATATGGTTGTAAGAAAAACAGGATACAGGATGAATATAGCTGAAGAACTTGATAGTGACCTAGGAGATCAGAATGGGGGCTGCAGGGAAGGAGAAATAAGTAGACAATACAAAAGGAAAGCTAAGTGATATGGAGAATAGAAATAGAGTAAGACAGACTTCCATCAGACTGGTTAAGAAAAAGATGCAGATAAATATAGTATGAAAGAGAAAAAGTAACTAGAGACACAAAACAAAATAATAGAGTATTGTGAACCAATACAAAATTGAAAGTCTCAAAAAACTGTATATTGGTAAAGTCAGCACAAAAAACAAAACTCAAGTAGGCCAATAAATTTTAAAGAAATTGAAATAGTTGTCAAAGATCTCCCATCCCCAAATTCCTAGACCCAGTTGTTTTAGGAGGTAAGTTCTACCAAACTTTTAAGGAACAAATAATTCCTATCCAAAATAGGTTCAGTAAAATGGGAAGTGAGGGGAGTTCATTTCATAAAGCAGGTATAATCATGATTCCCAAACCTGATCAAGACAATAGAATAAGAGAGAAATAGGGCTTCCCTGGCGGCACAGTGGTTAAGAATCCGCCTGCCAATGCAGGGGACATGGGTTCAAGCCCTGGTCCGGGAAAATCCCACGTGCCACGGGGCAACTAAGCCTGCAGGCCACAACTACTGAGCCTGTGTGCCACACTACTGAAGCCCACGTGCCTAGAGCCTGTGCTCTGCAACAAGAGAAGCCACCGCAGTGAAAAGCCTGTGTGCCGCAACAAAGAGTAGCCCCTGCTCGGTGCAACTAGAGAAAGCCCACGCGCAGCAACGAAGACCCAACGCAGCCAAAAATAAGTAAAATTTTTAAAAAAGAATTATTATAGGTCCATTTCCTTATAAGCATCTATGCAAAGTTCCTAGATATGATATTAGCTCACAAAATCCAACAGTGTATTTGTAAAATAATATATCATAGTCAATGGGATTTGTTCCAAGAATATAAAAGTGATTCAACATCAAAAAACTAAAAAACTTAAAGATCAAATGATCTCAATAGATTTTTTTTTTTTTTTTTTTTTTTTGCGGTACGCGGGCCTCTCACTGTTGTGGCCTCTCCCATTGCGGAGCACAGGCTCCAGACGCGCAGGCTCAGCGGCCATGGCTCACGGGCCCAGCCGCTCCGTGGCATGTGGGATCACGGGGCACGAACCCGTGTCCCCTGCATCGGCAGGCAGACTCTCAACCACTGCGCCACCAGGGAAGCCCCTCAATAGATATTTTTAAAAGGGTGAAACAGTTTAACACTTAGCCATAAAATAAAAAAAAAAAATAGACTGTTAGCCTAGATAGACTTCCTTAGCTTTATAAAATCCATATAGGAAAAGACCTACAGTGAATATTTAATGAGGAAAGTTTAAAGGCATTCTCTAGGATTAGGAACAAGACAAGTACATAAACTTTCATTTTTCACAGTACTGAGAGTCTCAGACTCTACATAAAATGAATGAAAAAAAGGTGAATCAAAAGAGTGGAAAGAGAGGAGATAAAACCATCATTGTTTGCAGATGAAATGATCATCTCCCTAGAATATTCTACAGGATCTAAATAGAGCCTATTAGATACAAAAGTTCAGCAAGGTTGTAAAGCCAGCCTGTTAAAATCAATAGCCTTTCTCTACATCAGAGGTCCACAAACTTTTTAGTTTCAGGACCCATCACACTCTTAAAAATTAACACAGATCCCAAAGAGCTTTTGTTTATGTAGGTTATATCTACCAATATTTACCATACTAGAAATAAATTTATAAAATGTCATTGTTTAAAAATAAATATAAACTCATTACTTGTCAACATAAAACATTTTTATGAAAGAAAAAATTTCCAAAACAAACAAAAAACTATGTAGTGAGAAGTTTACAGTGTTTTACCTTTTCGTACATCTCTTTAATGGCTTCCCTAATAGCAAACAACTAGATTCTCATACCTGCTCTGCATTCAGTCTATTGCAATATATTATTTTGGTTAAGACACGAAAAACAAATCTGGGCTTATATGTAGTTGAAAAGGGAGGAATATTTTAGAAAACTTTTCAGATAATTGTGGGTTTTCTTCTTTGATATTATACCAAAACTTGGCAACTGGAAGTTCGTTACAGTTTAATTGAAATGTGAAGTCTGAAAGTACATCAATGAACTTTTCATGCTATTACATTAAATTCCACTGGTTTATCATGTATTTTGAATACATCTTTCACCGTGCATAATTTTTAACATTATGTATTGATTATTTGAAAAATATGCAGTGAATTGCAATCTTCTTAATGTTAACAAATATTATGTAATATCAAAAAAATCACCCTTGTGAATATCACCCCGACTCATCAGAAGAGTCTTAAAGTATTAGGAAGCTGTCAAGCTCCTGACAGATACAAGTTTTCTAAAATTCTACTTTTCCTTAAAAGCTCCCGTTTTATCATTGGCAACAAATACTATCTATTGTTTCCTTAAAGTGAGAGGTTTACTTCATTTTTCAGAAAGTGTCTACCAAACTTCCAAGTCTGAATAACCATACTTTGCCAGTAGTCAAGTGGTTCTCTGTGAAAGAAAACAAAAAGCAATTAGCTCAGCCCTGGACTCAAACAGTCACACAAACAATTTTCCTTGAGATAGTCATCATACTTCAGTACACAAAAGTGCTTTATGCAAATTTCTCATTTTGTCACAGATGATACTTTTTTAAATGTATACTCAAGCGTAGAGATTCAATGAAATTAATAATTTTTTACTCTTTCCTCAAGGACATTCTTATGTAAAACTAGCTGTTTTTCTTGAGTGAATGGTGATAAAGAATACGTGATGAGTATAATTTAGCACCATAACCTTGATTCATGCTGAGGTAACAGTTTTGCCCACTAGTGCTTTTGCATCATTACTGTAAATGTCAACAGAATTTAAAAGGCAAAACATCTTATTATGAAAGTACTTTTGACTATGCAGGCCCCCAAAAGGTCTTAGGGATCCACAGTGGTCCATGGACCACACTCAGAAACACTATTCTGCACCATCATTCAACTAGATAGACAGATAGATAGATAAATAGATAGATAAGGTACCTTTCATAGTAACCACCAAACTATAAGGCATCCAAGAGTTAACTTCACCAGATTATACAAAACTTCCTAGACCTCTATAAAAAAAATTTTGAAATTCAAATAAAGATCACAGAGAGTAATGTAAATAGATGTAGAGGCAGTTCATGCCCTTAAGAGAGATGACTTAATAATATATAAACTCTCCCCCCAAATTAATCTATAAAATCACTGCAATGTCCATCAGAATTCCAGGGTTTTTTTTTTTTAATTTGATAAAGTTACTTCAAAATTTAAGTAAAAGAATAAAGGATACTGGAAAACTATATCACCTTAAGGAAAAAATAAAACAGTGTGGAGATTTGCCTTGCCAGATACTAAGACAAATTACAAAGCCATCACCAAAGCCCAGGATCAGGCAGATACTCAGAAGAGGAATGCAGAGACAGAGTCATGTATAAATGGGAGACTGATATGCTTCATCGAGAATAAAGTGGGACCACAAATCAGTATGGAAGGATGGGCTGTTTCAGAGATGTTAGAAAGAAGGGCTCACTAAATGGATTAAGATAAACTGAAGCCCTCTCTGATAAAAACGTGGTCTCCAGAGAGACCTCAAAGTGTTGAAGAAAACATCTATCACTATAAATGCATCATTACTCTTTATTGTAACTATCTTCAACTAATATTTTTACCTTTTCACATCCTCAGTTTTCTAAGTGTCCAATTTACTTACTTCATTTTCTACATAGAATTGTCAACCAACCATTTATGCTTGAAAAAAATACTTCACACTCTGAAATGAAAGCTCCATGAACCACATTGACTCTCAGAGTTTCAGAAGAAGATGTAAAATAATGAGGTAAATGCACAAGGTATTGTATCAGGAGTGCTTACTTAATTAAGTATATCCCAGATTCCTCAGGATCTGGAAAAATTATATTCTTCCAAAAGCTTCTCTGGTGTGAACATTTGCCTTCTGCAAAAATTCTTAAAACATAAGCACCTCCTGAGAAAACCAAACGTTTATGTAGTATCTCTTTCAGTTTGTTCCTTACTGAGAACTGTTCCCTCAGCCATGATCTGTAACACTCTGAACAGCTCTCGCTAGAATCCTATCTCCTTCCTCTGAAGATGCATGGAAATCTCATTACAAGTGTTCAACACCTGTTTCCTAAAAGGTCTCAGAAATGATGTCAGGTTATTCAGCTCACTTGACAGTGTGTCATGTATTTTTTGTGTTTTTGTTTTATTTTTACTTTTATATGGAATGTGATTCACAGATAAATGCAGTCTTGAAATAGCAAGCTTTCCTCCTTTCATGAGCAATTCTGTAGAATTTATCATTCTCTAAATCCAGGGTTTGAAACCAACTGATTGATGACCCTCTTATTTATTTACTAACACATGTCAACAGGTAACCAAGTGACATGCAGCAGTGTGGCTTCTGCAGCACCTTGTTAATCCGAGTAGTTTAGATGTATTAAAAAGTCTTTTCACTTGGACAAAACGAGAGTAATGCAAACTGACAGATTTCACCTCTTTATTTCTCAACAGAGTTTGTAAGTACTCAAAGCCTAGACAGATGACTAGTTTGGGAAATTAGGGAGATTTCTTATAGACCAGAGCGAAGTGGACGTAGAGCTTCAAGCACTCAATTTAAAGACATAATTGAATAATTTGTAATGCCGGATTTTTTTCAAAAGGGAAACCTATAAAATATCCCTGAGGCATCATCGGTGCATACACACACATTCACAGTGGCAGGCAGACCCACGATGTTCAAACCAACCATAGAAATACTCAGGAAGTCACCAAGCCCAACCCTACTCTCTACACTTGGTCTTTACACTTGTCCAGCTAGGAGACTTTCTCCAAATCTTGGCATCAAATACTTTATCACCATTAATGCATGAGGTGGCTGCCCTAACAGATCTTGATTATGTGTCAAAGGAATCAAAGACATATGTACAGACGTCAAGATCTTTTGACTAATTTCTTAGCACCCAAGGCTACAAATCTTCAAATTATCTCTTTCATATTGTAGTTGCTGTGTCTGGGAAACTTCTCGTTTCTTCTCCTTCAGCTTGCTACCCAGCTGGCAAGCCTCTGGAGTGCCTTTCCCCTTAATCACTGCTCATTCCTGAACAAACCGTCTTCACCTCCATTGCCTCACTGGATCCTGCTTGCCTAACCCCCACTGTTCACAGGCAGACTTTCTCCCTGAGAATGGAAAAAAGAGCATAAGTGGCAGGAGAAGTATAAGTGTGGAGGTGTAAGGGTATTATTCCCTTTCTGTGGGAATGTAACAAACGACTATGGACAGGCTGCTTGTTTCAGGTAAATGTAATTAGAAGACAAGAAGATCTAGGCATGAAATTTAAGACGCTATAGGCTTTAATTATATGATAATTTAGTATTGGCATGGCATAATTGAGATTATTCTGATGGTTTTCAATTTCTGAATCTGAATTATATTGGGGAGAAGTAAATACAGTATATATATATATGAAGAGCAATAAACCAGGGAAGGGACCATTTCTCAGTTTCAGCTGCTGAATGTAATCTGTGTATGTGAATACAGATATAGCTATCATGGCTAAAGCCCAGTCTCTAGAAAAGCCCCTGTTATGCAACTAGCTGACAGAACTGCCAGTGGAGGAAAATTTCTGCTGTCATTAGAATCCTACCACATAGTTCTAGCCAGAGCTAACCAGAGCAAAGTAAATATGCATGTAAGAAAATTTTTTTCTCTTTCAAGCCTTCACAGGCTCTGCAGTCAGCAACACGATGCAGATATTTTCTTCCTGTGAGATCTTAGATCTTCTGGTTTCACAGATTTAAGGAGAGCCAGAATCTCAACAGCTAAAAGGACTAAGTTAAAACTTTAATAAAGCTCAAACCAAGGTGTCTGTTTTTCCAATCTTTTTTTTTTTTTTCTTTTTTGGCCGCACTGAGTGACATCTCAGTTCCCCGACCAGGGATTGAACCCTGGCCATGGCAGTGAAAGCCCAGAATCCTAACCATGAGGCCACCAGGGAACCCCCCTATTTCTCCACTCCTATAAGTCACATAATTATAAAAGACTGTGACAAATGTTAAACCAAATAATATTAAATTGTGTGTGTGTGTCCTAATAATCCTCTCTCTGTAATTCCATCACCATCATGTCTTTAAGATCTTAAGAGGAGACGATGCCTCCATATTCCTCCTCAAGGAAGGTTCACAAAGTGTCACTGACATTTACATCCAGAGGTATCTGACTTTTTATGGCCAGTCACTCATGGATCACCACTGGCTGTTGCCTTATGGAGATTGCTCAGTTTGCATCCAGTTTGACTGCCATTGCCTCTAGTCCAGTGTCCAATTCTCCTTTGCTCTATAGCTGACCATTTCCTTAAAAATGAACTTATTGATGCAAAAGATAATCCAGGTAAAGCAGCTAATGTGACTGTGACTGCAGGACAGTTACTCGAAAGCAGTGTATCATTAGCATGGTTAATTCCAAGGAGATATTAACTGCAACTGTTGGTTTAAATGACAGGGTCATTAAACAAGTTGGCCCCAAAGGGAGCCTTGGAATTAGGAGGCCATAGACCTATTGTTTTCAAACATCTGTGGCATTGGTATTCTCATGGATTTTAAACGTCCATAGGCAGGCCATAACATCGTAGATTATTTTCATTCATCTAAGGATTGTCCAAATATGTACCTCATCCTATCTGGGATAACAATACTGAAAGGTAAAATGTGTTCCGATTCTACACAAAAGTCACCTTTTTCCTAAAATGAAGTTTATGTAAAGATATAGCTTGGGCTTCCCTGGTGGTGCAGTGGTTGAGAATCTGCCTGCTAATGCAGGGGACACGGGTTCGAGCCCTGGTCTGGGAGGATCCCACATGCCGCGGAGCAGCTAGGCCCGTGAGCCGCAACTACTGAGCCTGCGCGTCTGGAGCCTGTGCTCCGCAACAAGGGAGGCTGCGATAGTGAGAGGCCCGCGC
This sequence comes from Globicephala melas, assembly GCF_963455315.2. Taxonomy (NCBI): domain Eukaryota; kingdom Metazoa; phylum Chordata; class Mammalia; order Artiodactyla; family Delphinidae; genus Globicephala; species Globicephala melas. Next base: position 27,874,413 of record NC_083322.1, read on the forward strand.
ACCACGATGAAGAGTGGCCCCCGCTTGCCACAACTAGAGAAAGCCCTCGCACAGAAACGAAGACCCAACACAGCAAAAATAAATGAATTAATTAATAAACTCCTACCCCCAACATCTTCTTTTAAAAAAAAAAAAATATATATATATATATATATAGAGAGCGCTTGATTTCGGGTAGGTAAAGGAGGAAATAATCTGAAGGTTAAACAGTTCATCTTTGTTTTTCATAAACACTAGTAGTTCTCAAAGTGCATTCCCCAAACCAGCACCATCAGCATCTCCTGGGAACTGCGAGTTCTTTGACCCCAAGCGAGACCTTCTGAATCTAAAAACTCTAGGGGTAGTGCTGTCAATCTGTGTTTTAACAAGCCCTCCAGGTGATTCTGGTGCATGATGAAGTTGCAAACTACAGACGTATACTGAAAATACTCCATTCATTGATTAGAGTGATATATTATGTCTGGCAGTCATAGAACCATAATAGATTGCAGTCAGACAAACCAAGAGAGAGTCACTGATTCTCCATCCTTTTGCATCAGTTGACAGTACCAAGTCTTGGGGCGTCACATACTGGGCAAGTAAGTATAGGTCAGGCTGGAGAAGTGGCGTTTAGATTTAGACACCGCCTCTCTCCTGGATTCTGAGGTGGTCTTCTTAGCCAGAAAGTTATATACTCTTCCCTCTAGGGGACTAAGTCGAGGGAGATTCCCCCGCCCGGAATCATCTAATCTAGTCACAAGCTCTAAAGGTGGCAGGCAGGTGGGAGGGGGAGGGGTTGTTTTGTTTAATGGGAAAGTGTTTGATCTCCTGCCCTCCTTCCCTCTTGGGATGAAAAGGCCCATGAGTATTGAGATCTGGCAGGGGTAGGACTCCCAAGGGCCTAGCTGTACTAGACTCTGGTACTGTGTCACTCACCACAGGTTGCTATGCCTGGAGCTAAAGGATGGGTCAGAAAATCACAATAAAATTTACGCTTTCCAACTGAGTCCTCAGTCTGGATCATGCGAAGAGGGAGAACACTGATCCCAGACAAGAATTAAGGTAGGTTTAAATTAGGACAAACTAGGGAGCCAGTAGAAATTCCCTGAGCCAGCTGGGCTGGCCTAAAGGGGTGTATGAATGGAAAAAGGCATTTAAGATGGAGGTGGTAGCTCAGATGGAACCATTTCTGATCTCTCTAACTGGTACAGATCATGTATGTGCCCATAGCAGTGCGCAACGTGTGTACTGTGGTTTTGCCCTATGTTTTTGTAAGAGGGTGAGGTGGCTGGTGGGAGCAGTCACCGTCTACTTTGGTGCAGAAGGGGCACAAGGAAATAGAGGGGTCCGTTCCACCATTTCTCATCGGGGTCTGTGGGTAGATAAGTTTTTCTGACCAGCAGTCCACAGAGAGGGTGCTGACAGTCCTTGCTACTGAATGAACTTTAGGGTTTCAGGTAGAAGAACTCAGGTGTTGTACCCTTGGCCCAACTTCCTTGTTTAGTTAAACCTCACAAGGCAGAGCCTCACTACTTGGATCTCCACAGTGTCCCATGTAGATGCTTCCATGTTGCTGACATCCTTACTCCTTCCAAACTGTAGGCCTTCCTTTAACTCCTTTCTCTAGAAAGTAGTCGTTTGCCCATTTTCTCCCCCTCATTCCTCTTCTTTTTTCTTTCTTTTTCTTTTCTTTTTTCTTTTTTATTTTTTAGGATTTTTTTTTACATCTTTATTGGAGTATAATTGCTTTACAATGGTGTGTTAGTTTCTGCTTTATAACAAAGTGAATCAGTTATACATATACATATGTCCCCATATCTCTTCCCTCTTGCGTCTCCCTCCCTCCCACCCTCCCTATCCCACCCCTCCAGACGGTCACAAAGCACCGAGCTGATCTTCCTGTGCTATGTGGCTGCTTTTTTTCTTTTTATCCCCAGAACCTGCAGTTCTCCCCAGTCTTTTCTTCAGGCATACAAGTTTCTTGCTTCAGTTACCTCCTGAATGTCAGGGCTTTCTCCGCATTCATCTGATTTTTGTCCTTTGGAGGGAGGGAGTTCTTTTTCTTCAGATGGGAGGAGGAAAAAGATGGGAGACCTCAGTGTCAGACTGCTGCTTTCTCTGATCTAATGTTTCTGAACTCAAACACCCACCCATTAAAAGGATAATTTGATTCTGAAGAACTCCATATATTACGCATGAGCAATTTAAAGCCCTCTTTTTGATATATCTTTGATCCTATTTCTTGCAAGCTAGTAACTCTTTTCTTGCGTATTGAATGCATTTAATTCACTCTTTATCAGAGCTTTATTATAGAACTTCCTCATATTGACCAAAAATGCATGGGATGCAGCTCTCTCCTCTACTTTATAAACTGGTTAGGGAAAGAGATACATAAATTGTTTGAAGGCAGAAATACTGTTTTGTTCATCATTTTATCCCCTCGGTTATTAGTACAATATCTTACATGCAATATATGTTTGTTGAATCAAATTCAGGGCCACAAAATCTGGGGATGTTGAAGAACCAGCAAGAAATCTTAACGCAAGGGAGGAGATATGGGGATGCATGTATATGTATAGCTGATTCACTTTGTTATAAAGCAGAAACTATATTATTAGTTTCTCCAATAAATTGTACTTCAATAAAGATGTTTAAAAAAAAGAAATCTTAGCGCATATATAGGAATTATATGTTGGTGCACTCTAGCTGTTATCATGATGTAGATGCAGAGGAGAGTAGACGAGGCAGTATTGCAGTGGGATTATCACCATAGCCCTTCAATCCAACACCATCTTGAATTCTAGTCCTTGTTTAGCTGCAAGTACAGATACAATCAGTCTGTTAAAAGTTAAGGTCAAATATATTTCAAATTTCTTTGTATCTTATATGGAGAAAAATGGACTGAAATGATTTTACTGGTCTTCTCCCCATATCCCCTTACAGCCTTCACAGTGAGCATCATTGTGTATCCAATGTTACAGGCAGTGGCAGGAAAGGAGGCAGCCAAGGAGAGGATGCTGAGAGTATGCACCCTCTTTGAAGCAGGGGAGCAGAGTTAAAGCCTGCCAACACAATGGTCAGGCTGTCTTCTTACATCTCCCCACCTCCGACTTTTTTTTCCAGTGAGATCTCTTCTTAAATGTACACAGGTGCATAATTACAAGGGGTTGCTTGGAGGAGCCTAGCAGTGTTGCCATAGAAAAGTAAAAGTGTTCCAGAATGAAGAAGTATCATAGCCAAGAGCAATACATTGAAAGTCATCAAGAAACCTTGCTACTTTGGGGTGTATTTGTTTTAAATGCCACTATTTGAAATGCGTTACCAACTACCAGCAACTTGGCGTGAAGCTTGAAGAATATAGAGGCATCTGTAATGCTGTAGAAATGTTGCAAAAAGAGGGAAAGTGGACATTTTAAGGGGGAATTCTCAAATATTCACAGTGCTCGGAATTTTAATGGAGCTGTTGATAACCTTGTTATCTAGCAGAGTTCTAGCTAAAAAATGCATTAAACTTCTTGGCTGTACTCAAATGAGTGGCAGCCAGAGATGGCATACATAGTGTACTTGATAAAAATGCTGTTTGTTTAAAGTATTAGAGTGGTCATTATGTTCAAGTACAAAGTTTTGATCCTCTCAGTAAATTTAATCTAGAAAGAATAAAGTGTTTCAGACTGTTTTTAAGTTTCAGTAGAACACAGGGTACTCTGTGAGTTTTTCCTTAAGGGAGTGTTAAATGTAAAAGCTGGTTTTGATATATTCACACATAAACAGAAATACGTTTTCAGGTTGCTTCCTTGATTCTTTCCCATTATTGCCTACTTGTGGCTAAGGATATGGTGACTTTATAAACTCAAGCTTTCAGCTATTTCAGAAATTTACATTGAACATATATATTCAGTTGAGTGTATGTGTGTGTATGTTAATCCTATTCAGAGAATTTGAAAATGGAAAAGAATTCAAGTCACTGGATTATCACTGTTTTAACCTCTCTAAGACACTTTTCCCTAATCTGGAAATGGGGCTCCTGATTCCCTAACTTTCAGAATGGTTTTAGGATAGAGTAAATACTGTACTAAAGTATGTAGGAAAAATAAGTTTCTCTTCTGTGATCAAAACAATTACATTTTGTTGCCTTTCCCTTTCCTCATGAAGTTGAAATGATATAATCCAATATAGGTAAAGCCCAAAATTTATAGGAAGCATAGACTCTCTTAGCTAGAAGGAATCTTAGCGCATATATGGTTCAGTGATGCTTACCATTTGTTTGGCTCATAGACTACTTTGAGAATCTGAAAGTTGTGATCCTTCACTCCCCCAAAAATGCCTCTATAAACAAAAATTAGCATATAATTTTAAGGGGTTCAAGGACTCCCTAAAACCTATTCCTAACCCCTAGGGTTAAGAATCCTCAACTTAATTCAACACCCTCATTCTAAAGATGGAGGGACTTCCCTGGTGGCGCAGTGGTTAACAGTCCGCCTGCCAATGCAGGGGACACGGGTTCGATCCCTGGTCTGGGAAGATCCCACATACCACAGAGCAACTAAGTTCGTGCTCCACAACTACTGAGCCTGCACTCTAGAGCCCATGAGCCACAACTACTGAAGCCCCTGTGCCTAGAGCCCGTGCTCCACAAGAAGAGAAGCCACTGCAATGAAGAGTAGCTCCCACTCGCCACAACTAGAGAAAGCCCATGCGCAGCAACAAAGACCCAATGCAGCCCAAAAAAGCAAAAACAAAAAAATCTAAAGATGGAAACATTAAAGAATATAAGTGATACGCTCTTGAGAATTAAAAATTATTTTGAAAACTCTACCCCAAAATCTCTAATAATTTAAGAACACAGCTTCATCAATTATTTGAGCAGTGTCCTTGGACTACAGCTGCATTTCATTGATGGACTTGCTGTCACTCACCCTTGGTTTGTGAGTGACAGAAGAGCTATTTGCAATCCCACACAAAGTGAAATGAAATAATTTGGGCATTGATTCTATTTTTAACATGCCCTTTCCCAAAAATTATACTACTGCATCCTCAGTAAACATTCATTAAGTACCTGTCATGGTCCAAAGCCTATTCAAGGTAGTGAGAGCACAAGATCATGAGACCCAGTTTCTGACTGATCTGGGCCTTGTCTAGTAACAGCTCATGAGCTGGTAATAGGGGAACCCAGAGGGAGGAGCGACTCACCCAGCCCCAGAACTTTGAGAAGGTCCTACATTTAAGGTAGCATTAAAGCTGTGTCTTGAATGATGAGTAGGAGTTTTCCAGGCAAAGGATCCAGATATCCTAACTCCCTGTGCATGCAGATTTTACAATGCACCACTTTCCTTTTAGTTTAGAATAATTTGCTTGCTTTAAATTTTATGTACATGGTAATTAGGTGGGGTGGCCCACCGAAGACCCATTTGGTGGTTTCATCAGCCACGCATCTCCATTCTCTGAGCCATGCAGTCTCCAAACCTCAAGGTCATTGTCCTCCCTGACCCGCAATTTCTAGTCACTCACAAAGGCTTGCAAGTCCTTTCTTCAAAGCGTCCCTTCTACCTTTCTCTTCTTTTCTGTTCCCATTACCGTCTTCCCATAGTTCCCCATACGCTAGACCTGGTCCCCACCAGTCCTTCCTTGTACTACACAACCACAAATACGTTCTCCCAAAATTAATTTATTCTGAAGCCCGGCAAAGAAACATTTGCTCCACGTTACCAGATAGGATCTAATTACTGAGTCTATTTATTTTCTTACTTAAAGCCTCAGAGAAAAGCTGAGAGAACCCTGCTCCGGACGCGCAGGCTCAGTGGCCATGGCTCACGGGCCCAGCCGCTCCGCGGCATGTGGGATCCTCCCGGACCGGGGCACGAACCCGTGTCCCCTGCATCGGCAGGTGGACTCTCAACCACTGCACCACCAGGGAAGCCACGATCCAACCTCAGGCTCCTCACCCATCATTTCCCAGAACTTTTTTACTCCAGCCAGGCAAATGCAGGGTAGAGATGCTAAGAGCCCACACCAAGTCAGGTCACACCTTTACCACGTGTTAGCTGTGGCATTTCATCTCTCCAAGCTTGTTTCCTCATTTACGACTTACATGAATAAATAACCAAACCGCTTAAAGCTGTTAGGAAAATTAGTGTGATGACACATGGGAAGTGCCTGGTGCCGGGTCTGACACGTAATTGGCTCTCAATAAATGGTGACATTTGTAGCCACCTTCATCATCACCTTCCTCTGAAACGCACCACATCTCTGACATGCAAGCATTTCTAGAAACCCTTGCTCCTCTTACCCAGGTCATTTGCTTCTCCTTTAGGACCTGCTTCAGGTTCTGCTTATCTTCCCACTGATATCCCGCCCGCCCCCCCTAAATACACCTGCTCTCAGCAGTCTCTCCTAACATCGCCTGCCTCCCCTCTGTTTGCTTTACACTGTTTCCAAACTTTGAAGTTTCCTCACTGCAATAGCGAGAGCTGCCCCCAAGTGGAGCAGACTGTCGTGCAAAGTCACAAGCCTCCTTGACTTCACCCTCGTTTGAGGATGTTGAAGTGATCATGAAACAGACGGGAGGTTGGATAGTGGATGTCTGAGGGTCCCAGCAGCAGTGATTTTTGGAGTCTGAGTGGTTTAAGAGCAGGGACGTGTCATCTACTTCCTCCTACTTCCCACAGCTAAGATTATTGTAGGCACACTCAACTCTGTTGTGTTTGGCGGACTGTTTTCCTGAAGAATCATCCTGCTCTTTGATCCCTGTGACAGATGAGCAGTGGCTTTAATCCTGCAGGGGAGTTTGGGAGGATGTGTATCAGGGTTGGAGGATGGGAAACCCCACGTGCATCACACTGGGACCCATAGTGAGCTTATAAAAAGTGTTTAATGAACAAGCACCAATCATAGGCTGTTTCACTGAATCTTATGTCCCTTGGGAACAAATTAAGAGCAAATGGAAGTCTTCCAAAGTTAAGGCTGAAGTTATAGGGAGATGTAGAGGGAATAGATCTCTTGCCCTGCCCCTGCCAAAAAAACAAAAAACAAAAGAACTCCTTAGGTTCCACAGAAAAAGCTCTTTATCTAAACATTTTATTTCTCTTCCTTACAATCTCCATACAGGGGCAAAGAGAGAGTCCAGAAACGTTTGTCTTTAGTATGCTTATTGGAAAGTCTATTCCTCACAGTTGTGAAACAGTTTCATTACACAGGGCACCTCTAATTTTTGCCAGTTCGTTTTATCTCTGAAATCAACTGCTTTGCCTTCTCTGTTGCTGAATTTCAGCTGCACGTAATCTCATTGTGGCCTGGCCTTTTTATACCAGTTTGCTGTAATGCTGAGAGAACCTTCAACTTTAAAGAATGGCTCTTCAAGCCCTCCCCGGTTGGAGGAGAGGAAATCAGTTAATTGCAGCCTGTCAGAGCTGTTTTAGGTGACTTTGTACTTCTTCCATTTAAGATCAACATGAACCTTAGACATTTTAGGCTGGAAATCTAAATAGCAACAGAAAAGCCTGCGTTTCACTAATGCCAGGAATGACTCATCTCGTGAGAATGGTATTATATTGCTAATACAATACAGAGAGAAGGAAAAGACTGTGGTATCTGCCTTTCTTTGTATTTCTGACCTTGAGGAGAATTATACCTTGTTTGTTGCAGAAGTTGAGCATCTAATGTGCTGATGCACCTGTTAGTTGTAATATGTTAAATGGCAAAGCACTTGCAGTTTCCCATGATTGCTTTGTGGGTGAAATATTTTGTGCAATCTTGTGAACTGATTTTTTTTTAAAGACTGTATTCATTTGTATTTCTTGTCTCTCATTTCTCAAAACTGTGCTTTCTCATTCTATTTCAACACCCTGGTCTCATCATTAACATCTTAGAATCTGCTTGGCTTTTTATTTTCAAGGTAACATTATTATGATCTGTTTTTAATGCAGAGACCATGAACCAGGCGACTCCTGCTAGGAAGCTGGAAGAGGTTCTTCATCTAGCAGAGCTCTGCATAGAAGTCCTACAGCAGAATGAAGAGCATCATGCAGAGGTGATGGCTTGTTTTAACTGTCACATAAAGCGTCGCATAATGCTTCACCATAGTGGGAGCAGCACTGAAGAAGTGGCTTTTTTTTTTTTTTTTTTAAGAAGTGCCTTTTGATACACATCTGGCCATTTATCTACAGAAAACTGAGAACGTGTGTGCATTTCCTGGAAATATAACTCCTATATGTTACAAAGGAATTGTATATGTATATAATTTAGTATCTGTTCCTGACAACTGTCTTCCTGTGAGGAACGTGGGAGAACTTATGGGATCTGCCTAAGGTGTACAACTAGTAAGAAGCAGAGCTGGAACACGAACCCCCATCTCGTGATGCCAGATCACTTGCTTTTCCCCCGTGCCCCGATTGCTTTAGTTTCGAAATGTAAGTTAATCCATGTGCAAAAGGGAAAGTAGTGATAAACTATAGGACACCAAAACTGAATAGAAGACGTTCAGAGCTGTATGATTGATAACTCCAGTCTTTCACTTTCACCGTCAAACTTTTCTTTAAATTTTCACTAAACTTTCGTTTTTAAGAGGTTTTTAAAAGTTCTAGTACTAATTATATACTGACATGCACTAAAAATATAGAATGGTATTTCATCAGGCAAACTGCTTATTCTGAGACTTAAAAGTGTCATTCTTTCTAATAGCCATGAGTTTATTTTAGAAAACAAGAGTCTTCTGGCTGAATTAGGTAGGGGAAATGTGTAGGATTAAATAAATGTAATAAATTTCATGTAATAAATAAAAGCCCTAACAGTGCTTTTATTCTCGAGGAAGCGCGTGAAATGAGTAAGTATGAAAAAGACCAGGTACAGAAGAATTTATAGAATATTTATATTTAATGAAACCTTGTTCTCAAAAATATAAGAAACTACAGGAAGTACGTTTTAAGCAAATTCTCAGAAAAGAATATTCATGAAACCTGGCTATAGGTAACTAAGATTTATTGTATCTGGTTATAAATATGATCATTCAAAACATCTGCTTCTAGCTCACACTATGGAATCTAGCTTTTACCTTGCATCTGTCATGTGTGAACTTGTTATGGATATTTTATTTTAAACTGAAGAAACAGCTGCTTCAATAATTTGAAGTGAATTCCCAGGAGGAGCTTTTCTAGGCTAATACTACCGCTGTGTTACAATGAAAATGATTATATGATAAAATGTACGTATGTGTTGTCTTTTGTTAAAAGGCATTATCATCAGAGTATTAGACCTTTTTGAATTAAAAAAAATTCTGATTGGGTATCCAATTTCCTCTAAACAGGTACATCTAATATTCCTATACCTTTCACAAAAATTACATTTAATTTTCCTGCACTAATAAGGGAAATAATAACTCTCCTGTCTTTTAAATGTAATTAGCATTATATACTCCCTGCAACCACTACATGCTTGTTAAAGTACAGTGTATCCAAACACAATTAAAATGTAAATATTACTTAGTTTCTAATCCACAAAAATACAGTTGACTCTTTTGAACAGAGGTAATCAAAACTCATAAATGTAACTCAACTATATGCCAAAATATAGAAGTGTTATGAGGACCTCTTTTTAAAATGCTTTGTAACACCATGACATGTCTTCATTCCACAATGCTTCCAAATTCTTGGGATTCTTCAGGGAAGAGAGGTGAGTAAAATTGTTTTCACCATTTTTCTAGCATGGAATAACTCTTTTATGTGAAGATAAGATAGAACACACTCTGGTTACACTTTTAAAGCCACCTTAGTCCCTCTCCTTGGAATTAAAGACTGTATCTCTTTAAATGGGCAACTCTTTGTTGTACTGTTTCTGTGAATGTGTCTTATTAGTAATTGCATGCATAATTATTGCTGGCCATCTAAGTACAGGCCAACTGAGAGGGTTTTGCCATTTTGGTTTTGGTTTTATCTTTTAGCGGTTTTTTTTGGCCTTTTTCTTTTTTTAACCAGGAGATCCAGCTTTTCCTTTGAACAATATTGGGGGGTGAATTGATCTGATTCCAAAGTCATTTCCACAGTGAATTGATGGACTGCATTGTACACTGATCTTGATTTTGCTGAATGTCCAGGCTAGACTCTACTGCACAAAAGAGGACCCGGCCCGGCTCCCTTGGTGAAGGTTAATGCGTCTGCCTCAGAGACCTTCAAGTGGCCGTGTGTCAGCTCCTCTCATTTCCCTCTCCTTTCCTCCACAGAGGCGGTTCACTTCACAAGGCCAAGAGGTTGTTTCTGTCCTTCAGCAATTTCTCAGTTAAGCAGGTTTCACGTCCTTCAGATCTTTGACAGTAACTTACTCATAACACAGTCCTCCCTTCTCTCTGAAGGCCTCTCCACCTCTCCCCTCAGGCTTTTCTTCCGATTTTCTGTGTTTTCTTTTGAGAAAGACAGTTCACACTCCTTTCCAGAAAATCTTGAAGGACGTCTTCCACATTCCCGTGATGAGACTGTGTCTGACCAGAAATTTAGACAAACGGATCTGACAACTGTCCATCCAAGGCCACTCACTCTGACAAAGGCGGCAAGTCCCAGATGCCGACCAGGAAGCCTTAGGCTCTCACCAGCCCACCCCCTCCACACACACGCAGCACTTTCCTGCTAAGAAAACTTGCCAGGTGCACAGCTGGTCAGTGACGGGGTGAAGACTCAGGCCAACTCCAGACTCCACACTTTCCAGGGAACCACATTGTTATTTCTTGGTTTCAGTAGAATGGCAGGTATGAGTGCCTTGTCCTAGTTTTGCTGGCAGGTTTGGCACTTAGCATCGTAGCAGGGATATAAACGCAGAGAGGAGGAGGATGGTGCAAGCCTGGGGATGTCCCTTCTCTTCTGTCAGGCTCTTCTCCTGGCATATCTTGGGACTCTGCTATGGGGATGGAGGGCTGGAAATATCCCTCAGTGAAGGGGCAGAGAGAGAGGCGACATGATCGACATGAGCACAGCTCAGGTTGTTACTTTGTGATTTATTGTTGCAGCAGAATCTTAATTGAGGGTCCCTGAAATATTTTAAATATGATATTGTCCACCATATCAGTGACACTGTAGGCCAGGGGGATGTCTGGCGGTAATTCAGTATTTGCAACTTAGCTCTCGGTTCACTGCAAATGGTTGATGCATCCTGCCCTCCAGCTGGCTGGGTCCCAGGCTGCTCCAGCAGCAGAGTCAGGGCAGGGAGAGGAGTTCAGTACGGACACACATATTTGTGCATGTGGTCATTCACACGAACATCGGTATCTGGACCAGATTATGCGTCTGGATGGATTCTAACATAAAGAGAATGGATGTTTGATTTTTAAATTTTTTTCCATTGTTTTTACTTCCTCATATCCTTATTCCTCTCTACTACCATGCATATCTAAGGACCATCTTAAAGTGTAGTTATACAAAACTTGATCATAGACAAGATCTGTTTACTACCTACTACTAACTAAATTGCACTCATCTCAACAGTTGAGTTCATCTTATTTGCCTAGTATTTATATCTGGATAGCCAGTGAGATAAATCGATATTTTCTTTTTTAGGACGGGTTTAGGGTTAGATTAGCCTGTGGTCCAACAAATGTTCCTCTTTTTGGAAGAAGATGACCAGTAAGTGGCTTTCATACAACTAAGCTACAGAGGCAGAATTCAATTTGCAGCAGTGACTCTCAAACGAAACTGCATCGGCAAAAATATCCTATCAAAAATGTTTGTTAGTCACTCACTGACTTATAAATGTATAATATTAAGAGTAGCACTTTACCCCAACATGTTTTGAAGCATTTTCAGTTCTTCATCTCACTTGGTTATTTCAGTATTTATATTCATCTATGAACACAATTAGGGAAAGATTTTCGTGAATCAAGAGTGCAGAAAACTTATGATTCGTTTGGCAGTAGTTTAGGTGTCACCAGTTTAGTTTAGTCCATTCTGCTGGCTCCTCAAAAGCACTTAAATATTTCTAGAATATGACCCCTTAGCATTATGTTGCTCTGTGTGTATGTTGGGGGTTGTGGTGATGCCCTAGACACTGGGTATCCTAGACACCAGGGCTTTTAGGATCATCTACAAAATACAGGATTGCAAGCTGATCTTTTCTTGGGGGGGAAAGAAGCATGTAATACATTACAAAATCAGACATGCTATTTTTGCTCATTTATGCAGCCATATTTTTTGTGGTATTTTAAATTATGAAATGTTTACTATATTTTGAGGGTAAAAGTAATCAAAAGCCTAAGACGTCAAAGAAATTTGAAGAGATATAAAGAAATCAGACCGTTAAGAGGTGCTCCGGCAAGAAAAAAATCAGAGGACATTAACATTGGTCTGATCTGCAAAACTAGACCAACAGACAGACAGGCCCTGTGCCATGTATAGTTAATTAAGAAGAGGCTGTATGTGTAAGAGCTTGGTCTCTACACTCCAGCTGACCTGGATTCAAATTACTGCTCTGTTACCTACCAACTTTAGGCAAGTTCTTTAATCTCTGAGTTTGCTAACCTATAAGATAAGGATAATTATACCATCTACCTGAAAGGAATAAGTAAGATAATGTATAAAAAGCCTTTCGAATATTACAGTAAACCCCCTACATATGAACCTTCAAGTTGCTAACTTTCAAAGATGCGAACATACTTTCTCATGTCCAATCACGTAAGTTAGTTCACCTGTCTGGTGTACATTGTCACGTGCCTGCATCCTCTACAGGTGGTTGTGCTTTTGTGTACTTTACTGTACACAACTGTATAGAGTACAGTAGTACAGTATCTTTATTTCAAGCTAGATCTACAAGAGGACAACTTCACCGAACTCCTTCCTGTGCAGACCAAGGAGCTTACTAATAAAGACCTGATGGAATTGGAGGCCCAGAGGAAGGACGAAGAGAGACAAGAGGAAGAAGAAGTAACTGAAGAACTAAGAGATTCACGGTGCAGGAAATGGCAAGGGGATTTTCTTTAGTTGGGAGGCACTGTTAGTTTTTGAGGCACGGGACCTGAATGTAGAATGGTACACGAAGGTTGCAGCAGCCGTTCAGAATGGAATCCAGTGCTACCGTGTCATCTATGACGAGAAAAAAAGAGCTACTACCCAGACATCACTGGATCGTTTTTTCAAGACGGTAGATAGAATTGGATCCAGCAAGGAACCAGAACCTGTGCCATCAGTGTCAGGCGTGAGTGAAATTGCAGCTTGCCCTCCGTCTCCTATTGCTGACAGTCCTTCACCTCTACCATCTCCCACCTCCTCTCCCTCCTCCAGTCACTAACTCTGCTTGCCTGTTCACTCGATGCCAGCCCCTGTATGCCAGCTGTTGTACTGTACTACTGTACTTTTCAAGATACTGTACTGTAAGATTAAAAATGTTTATTTTTGTTTGTTTGTTTTTTATGTATTATTTGTGTGAAAAGTATTATAAACCTATTACAGTACAGTACTACATAGCTGATTGTGTTAGTTGCGTACCTAGGCTAACTTTGTTGGACTTACGAACAAATTGGACTTAACGAACGCACTCTTGCAACAGAACTCATTTGTATGTAGGGGACTTACTGTACTTGGCACATAGAAACTATTCCATTCATGTTGGATATCATTATTTTAAAAATATATAAAGTCACAATATAAGATTTGTGTGACTTTTGTCTCATTTTTATGTTACTGATAATGATTCATTTTTTTACTTTTGTACAGCAAGAGATTTTCATATTCCTTGACTTTTCCAAACAGCCCTGGAGGAGGCTGGTACAAGTATCGTTATTAGCAATTTGCAGATGAGGAAATGGAAATCCACTGAGGGAACTGATTTGCCCATCATCACTTAAATCTCACCAAGTTCAAAAGCTCAGTACTCTGCTTCCAGTTTCAGGGATAGTCTTACCTGCCACTATTTTCAACTACTCTGAGTAAACAGACACGGCTTTCAAAGTATTGTCAGCCTGCCACAAATATTGTTCTCACTGTACAAGATTTATTTACTGTTAGAACTTTGATAGAAATCGTATGGCTAAAGGATTACAATCAAGTTTTGTTTTGTATTTCCTTCTTAATCAAGTTAAACATTGCCTTCTGCCTGTGCTGTCTCATTTACACTAATTAGTGGCTTAGCTTTAGAGCCAAGATAACTCTAACCTAGATAATCGTGACTTTTGATTGGTGCCCTACAGATGGGTGTGTTGCTGAGAAGGGTTTTCTCCTCCCTGGTGGAGCCCCTCATGCTGTGGAGCCTCAGCCACTCCCAGGAAGTGGCGCTCTAGGACGGAAATTATATAGCCTCTGCTCTTACCACCAACCCGGGGTGCGAGGACTGCCACCCAGAGGGATGGCAAAAAGCAGGAGGGGACAGGTGGGAGAACTGACCCTGTGTTCTCAAGGTAACAGCCTGCAACCCTTGCTTTTCGTTTTCAAGGACAGTGGTTCCTTAAAGCTTTCTCTGGTCATCATTAGAACAATAAGCATTCGTCACAGATTGGCTTACGTTCATTAGGAATAACATCATCAGAGATACAATTTGAAACATAAATATATACTTCAGCAAAACATAATGTAAATTTCCAGTTGATAGCAAAGTCTTGCCGACCTGAAGCTGTTATTTTAAAGAAAATTATCTTCCATCGTGTTCCATTCCCCACTGCAACTCTGTCTTCCAAGTAAACTTTAAAAAGAGCTTTGGAAATTTTTCTCAGAGTCTTGATACAATCTTGACCTAACGTGGCTGTTATTGTCTTAATTTTAACCTTTCGCAAAGGTATTGGTTGTGAACTGGAAGTGAGACTTTGAAAATGTCTCTCTTTGCAGTGCTGCATTTTCAGTAGCATTTCTATCCTGCTCTACTCAGAGGGAGGAATCTCAGATTCTTCTTATCTATGTCACCAACACAGCTCTAAAAGACAGGAGCAAGGTATATGCAATGAAATTGTGTATGCTATTTTATTTTTTTCCTTTTATATTATTGTCATATAACCATTCTAGTAGAAATTTAAACAAAAATTATTCAAATATAATATTTTCAAAGAGCAATAGCTTGGTTTACATAGAACATACCACTTCCAGCAGGTTTTCACATTCACATGTTTATACAGCAAAGTCGAAGTTATATGCTTTGAGCCAACCATTAAAAATGTTCCTACCTCTGTAGTCTGTGATTTGTACTACACCACTCTTTTTTTTAGCCAGTGTTTTCTTCAGTTTCCGTCTGCTAATTAGTTACACGGTAATGTTTTTTATAAACATATTGAACATTATTATTGTGACAGAAGTTTTTAAGAAAATACTCAATATGTCAATATTTTATAATCCACCTTTTTTTGGTTTGTGGTTTGACTCTTTTTGTTATAATCTGATTTATACTGGAGGGAATTGAATGGAGTTTTGCGACCACAAATCTCACATGTTCTTAGAAAGTTCTTGAAAGTAAATATGGACTTCTCTGAGTATATAGTATGATTAAACATTTATTAAAAGTTACTTTTAATTGGAAGAATAACAAGAACATCTGTATCACAGAAATGTGTGTGCTTTGTAGTTATTTGGTTACAAAATTGTAACACTTATCAAAAGTTAAATGAAAATAAGGGGGAAAAGACCTGAGAGACATTTCACTAAAAACAGTATAAAGAGAGCCCTAAAACATATGTAAAATGTTAAACTCATTCAAAATTAGACAAATGCAAATTAAAACAAAACTGAGATACAATAGCCAGAGAAGTCCACATTATTTTTTGTGAGTGTGATAAGAACACTTAACATAAGATATACCCTCTAAGCAAAATGTTAAGCATACAATACAGTGTTGTTAACCAAAGGCACTGTGCTGTATGTAGACCTCTAGGATGTGTTCATCTTCTATAACTGAATCTTTGTACCCTTTCACTAATACCTCCCTTTTTCCCTCTTTCCCCAGCCATTCTACTCTCTGCTCCTATGAAATTAACTATTTTAGATTCCTCATATAAGTGGGATCATACAGTATTTGTCCTTCTGTGTCTGGCTTATTATACTTAATATCCTCCAGGTTCAGCCATGTTGCCGCAAATGGCATGATCTCCTCCTTTTATCAGACTGAAAAATATCCCATTGTATATAAATATCATACTTTATTTTCTATTCATTCATTTGTGGACATTTAGGTTGCTTCTGTGTCTTAGCTATTGTGACTAATACTGCATTGACCATGGTAGAATATGTATCTCTTTGAGATCCTTATTTCAATTCCTTTAGATATATACCCAGAAGTGGGATTGATGGGTCATATGATAGTTCTATTTTTAATTTTTTGAGGAACCTTCAAGTGTTTTCCATAGTGACTGCACCAATTTACATTCCTACCAACAGTGTACAAGGGTTCTCTCCTCTACGTCCTCAACAAAACTTACCTTTCGTTTTGTTTTTGCTAATAATAGCCATTCTAACAGGTGTGAGGTGATATCTCATTGTGGTTTTGATTTGCATTTGAAAATCAAATGATGATTAGTGATGTTGAGGACCTTTTCATATACCTGTTGGCCATTTGTTAGTCTTCTTTGGAGAAATGTCTGTTTGGTCACATGTCCACCTTTTAATCAGGTTATTTCTTTTTTTGCTTTGAGTTTTAGGAGTGTATTATATATTTTGGATACTAACCCTTTATCCAGTATATGGCTCACAAATATTTTCTCCCATTCCTTTGTTGATTGTTTTCTTTACTGTGCATTAGCTTTTTAGTTTGATGATTTGCCTGTTTTTGCTTATGTTGTCTGTGCTTTTGGTGTCATATCTAAGAAATCGTTGCCAAGGCAAAGTTAAGAAGCTTTCTCTCTATTTTCTTCCAGGAATTTCACAGTTTCATGTCTTAAGTTTAAGTATTTAATGCGTTTTGAGTTGATTTTTGTATATGGTGTAAAACAAGGGTCCAGTTTAATTCTTTTGCTTGTGGATATCCACTTTTCCCAGCACCGTTTATTGAAGGGACTGTCCCTTCCTCGTTGTATATTCTTGTCACCCTTGTTGAAGATTAGTTGACCATATATGTGTGGGTTTGTTTCTGGGATCACTATTCTGCTTCTTTAATCTAGGTGTCTGTTTTGATGCCAGTGCCAGATTGATTTAATTACCACAGCTTACTAATATACATATTTTGATATCAGAAAGTGTGATGCCTTCAGCTTTGTTCTTCTTAAGAACACTTTAGCTATCTGGGATCTTTTGTGGTTCCATATGAGTTTTAGGATTATTTTTTCTATTCCTATAAAAAAAAGTTCAATGGAATTTTGATAGGGTTTGTGTTGAATCTGTAAGATTGTTTTGGGTAGTATGGACATTTTAACAATATGAATTCTTCCAATCCATGACACCAGATATCTTTCCATTTATTTGTGACTACTTTAATTTCTTTCATCAGTGTTTTATACTTACAGTTTACAGGACTTTCACCTGTTTGGTTAAGTTTACTTCTAAGAATTTTTACGCTTTCTAATACTATTGTAAATGAGATTGTTTCTTAATTTCTTTTTCAGATTGTTTGTGTGTAGAAATGCAACTGATTTTTGTATGTTGATTTTATATCCTGCATCTTTGCTGAATTTGTCCATTAGTTCCAACAATTTTTATAGAGTATTTAGGTTTTTCTACGTACAAGATCACATTATCTGCAAAGATAATTTTACCCTTCCACTTTGCATACCATTTATTTCCTTTTCTTGCCTGATTGCTCTGGCAAGGATTTCCATTACCGTGTTGAAAAAAAAGTGATGAGAGTGGGCATCTTTGCTATATTCTGGATTTTAAAGGGAAAGTTTTCAGTTTTTCACCACTGAATATGATGTTAGCTGTGAGCTTCTGACATATGGCCTTTGTTGTGTTGAGGTAAGTGCCTTCTATACCTAATTTGTAAGAATTTTTATCATAAAAGGATGTTGAATTCTGTCAAATGTTTTTTCTGCATCTACTGAGATGATCGATCATGTGATTTTTATCCTTCTCTCTGTTAATTTGGTGTATCACATTGACTGATTTGTGTGTGTTGAACCAACTTTACATCCCAGGGGTAAATCCCACTTGGTCACAGTGTCTGGTCCTTTTAATATGCTGTTGAAATTGATGTGCTAATATTTTGTTGATAATTTTCACATCCATGTTTATCAAGGATATTGGCCTATATTTTTCTTTGCGTATGGTGTCTTTTTCTGCCTTAGATATCAGGGTGATACTCTCCTCATAAAATGAGTTTAGAAATGTTCCCCCTTGGGCTTCCCTGGTGGCGCAGTGGTTGAGAGTCCACCTGCCGATGCAGGGAACACAGGTTCATGCCCTGGTCCGGGAAGATCCCACATGCCGCGGAGCGGCTGGGCCCGTGAGCCATGGCCGCTGAGCCTGCATGTCCGGAGCCTGTGCTCCGCAACGGGAGAGGCCACAGCAGTGAGAGGCCCGCGTACCGCAAAAAGAAGAAATGTTCCCCCTCCTATTATTTGAAAGAGTTTAAGAAGACTTGGTTTTAATTCTTCTTTAAACGTTTGATAGAATTAACCTGTAGTGCTATCTGTTCCTAGGCTTCTCTTCTTTGGAGGTTGTTGATTACTGATTCAAATTCCTTACTTGTTTTTGGTTTGTTCAAGTTTTCTGTTTCTTCTTGATTCAGTCTTGATAGATTATATATTTCTAGGAATTTATCCTTTTCTTCTAGGTTGTCTAATTTGTTGATGTATAATTGTTCATTCTAGTCTCTTATGATTCTTTTTTCTTTCCTGTGGCATCAGTTGAAATGTCTCCCTTCCATTTAAATGATTTTATTTATTTGAGTCTTCTTTGTTTTTTTTCTTTTTAATCTAACTAAAGTTTTGTCATCTTTTCTGAAAAACAGCTCTTAGTTTCCTTGATTTTTTTCTATTGTTTTTCTATTTTCTGTTTCACTTATTTACACTCTAACCTTTATTATTCCTTTCTTTCTCTAACTTTGAGCTTAGTCCTTCTTTTTCTGGTTCTTTGAGGTGTAAAGTTATATTGTTTATCTGAGATTTTTAAACTTCTTTTAATGTAGGTGTTCATTGCTATAAACTTCCTTCTTAGTACTGCTTTCACTGCATCCCATAAGTTTTGGTATGTTATGTTTTTTGTTTGTCTCAAGATATTTTCTACTTTCTTTTTGCGTTCGTCTTTGATCTGATGTTTGTTCAAGAGTATCTTGTTTAGTCTCTATGTTTTTTCTCTTTTCCTTTTGTTCTGCATTTCAAGCTTTTTTCTACTGTTGTTGGAAAAGATACTGGGGATGATTTCAATCTTCTTAAATTTGTAAAACGGTTTTTGTGACCTAGCATGTGATCTTTCCAAGAGAATGTTTCATGAGTACTTGAGAAGAATGTATAGTCTACTGCTGTTGTATGGAATGTATGTATGTGTCTGTTAGGCCCATTTGGTGGTGTTCAGGTCTGCTGTTTCCTAACTTCCTGTCTGGGTGATCTCTCCATTATTCAAAGTACAGTATTGAAGTCTCGTATTGTAATTGTGTTGCCATCTATTTCTCCCTACAGAGTCAATGTTTGGATTACATGTTTAGGTGCTCTGATGTTTGGATGCTTATATATTTATAATTGTCCTAGCTTCCTGGTGAATTGACCCTTTCCCATTATGTAATAACCTTCTTTATTTCTTTTGGCAGTTTTTAACATACACTGTAGTTTGTTTGATATAAGTATAGACACCCCTGCTCACTTTTGGTTATCACTTGCATGGAATATCTTTTTCTACCCCTTCACTTTCAGCCTATGTGTATCCTTAAATCTAAAATGAGTTTCTCATAGATAGCAAGCATATAGTTTTATCTTGTTGTTTTACCCATTCAGCCACTCTGTGTCTTTTGATTGAAGATTTTAATCCATTTACATTTAAATTAATTACTAACAGGTAAAGCTGACCTCTCAACTGGACTTCAGAGCTTTTAACCATCTATTTTAAACCTATAACTCCAATCATATACAAAATCCTGCACTTGGACTTCCTACACATACTTTATGTTATTCATGTCAAATTTTACCTCTTCTGTACTATATATCCAGTAACAAATTTTTGTGGTTATAGTTATTATTACTACTTTTCTCTTTTAGATTTTATACTAGCGTTAAAAGTTATTTATGCACCACCATTACAGCATTACAGTATTGTTTGTCTACATATTTACCTTTACCAGTGAGATTTATACTTTCGTATACATTTGTGTTGCATTTAGCATCCTTTTGTTTCAACTTGAATTTTCTTTCACACTTTTTGTAAGGCAGGTCTAGTGGTGACAAACTTCCTCAGTTTTAGTTTGTCTGGGAAAGTCTTTATCTTGCCTTCATTTTTAAAGGACAGTTTTGCTGTGTATAGTATTCTTGGTTGGCAGTTTTTTCTTTAGCTATTTGAATATATCTTACCACTCCCTCGAAGCCTCTAAGGTGTCTACTGAGAAATCTGCTAATAGCCTTATTCTTGTATATGATGAGTCACTTTTCTCTTGCTGCTTTCAAAATCCTCTCTCTGTCTTTAATTTTTGACATTTTAGTTATAATGTGTCTCAGAGTGGACCTCTTTTGGTCAACCCATTTGGGATCTTTTGGGCTTCATCAATCTGTATGTCCATTTCTTTCAGATTTGGAAAGTTTTCAGCCATTATTTCTTTAAATAAATTTCCTGACCCTTTCTCTTTCCCTTCTCTTTCTGGAACTCCAGAAATATGTATTTGATAAGACATATCAAATTGGTTCACTTGAAGATGTACCACAAACCTCATAGGCTTTTCTTCACTCCTTTTCATTCTTTCTTTTTGTTCCTCTGACTAGATAATTTCAAATTACTTGTTTTCGAGTTCATTGATTCTTTCTTCCACTTGATCAAGTCTACTGTTGAAGCTGTCCTTTAAAGTTTTTGGTTATTGTGTTCTTCAGCTCCAGAATATTTATTTGGTTCATTTTATGGTTCTCTTTGTTGAACTTCTCATTTTTTTCATATATTATTTTCCTGATTTCATTTAGTTGTCTGTCTTTGTTCTCTTGTAGCTCACTGAACTTCTTTAAAAGAATTTTTGAACGTTTTTAGGCCATTTGTAGATCTCCATTTCTTTGGGATTGTCTATGGGAGCTTTATTTTGTTCTTTTGTTTGGTGTCCTATTTCTAGATTCTTCATGATCTGGCAATCTTACCTTGGTGTTGTGCATTTGAAGAAACTGTCTCTTCTTCCTTTCTTTACAGACTGACTTCAGCAGGGAAAGCCTTCACCAGTCAGCCCAGCCAGATATTCCGGGTGGTCTGGTTGGTAGGATCCATAGGCAGGCTGGCTGGTGGGCCTGCTGCCAGGTTACATGGGCAGGCCACCTTATTTTTGAGAACCTCCTAAAAAGTAAATACTCTTTTCACCCATCTAAACAGCAGAGATTTTTTTTAAGTGATTATTGTTACTACCTAAAAGGCATTAAAAAATGCCCAGCGGAGTATAAAGTAATAAACAGGACATACACAGCCTTGCCCCTGTGGGGTTTACAGTCTAATTTAAGAGGCAGACATTAAAATATTTATATGTGTGGTCATAGACACAGTACTAAGTCCTGTGAAATGGAAATACTTGGGATCAGAGAGACTATCTAGGAGGACGTAATTTACACTGGAGGGTCAGGAAATCCCTCTCTATGGAAGTGTGTTTTAGCTTTAGACCTTGGATTCATAAAAAAATACTACAAATAAAGTGTAATCTTTTTTAAATGGGAAATAATTTTGTAGATACGTGTATTTAAATAGTAAACAAATTTGGCATTGATAAATAAAATATGAAATCTAATGTAGAATTAAAATGTAAAATGACATTTATTGCTTTATTTTTTAAAACACATTTTTGATTTAGAACATTTGAAAAATACATAAAACAAAAATTCCTTGTATCTCATAATTTATACATAACTACTATTTGGCATATTTATGTCCAGTTCTTTTTTCTGTGACTAGAAATATTAAAACATTTGGTATCATACTCTACAACAGTGTCCTACAGTTTCACTTTTAATGACATATTTTTACAGTATTTGTGTGTGTTTCTAACAGGTAATGTATGTTTACATCATTTCTTTATTTGTTTACAGGCGTTTGCCTGGTGGCCTGATTTATTGGCAGAGCATGCAGAGAAATTTTGGGCTTTATTCACAGTGGATATGGATACTGCACTGGAAGCACAACCACAAGACTCCTGGGACAGTTTTCCTCTTTTCCAGCTGCTTAATAATTTCCTCAGAAATGACGGTAAGCACTTGCATTTTCTTTAGGGTAGAAATGGGGAGGAGGGGAGAACTTTGTGTGTGTGAGTCTGGATTTAAGGAGCTCTAGCGGTCACCCAACAAGAATCAACACGGGTAACGTTAACATTTGCTCAGTCTCCCCCGGTATATCCGGCCCGGGTCTGGGCGAGACCAGCAGCACTCTCACATTGCTCCACTGGCCTCTAAAATTGCTCTCATTCTACCCTCCTGCTTCATCAGGCACTGACAACATAGGTACCTTCTCAGTGTACCTGTGAATCAGAAAATCTTCAAAGGCTAACATTTCTAAAGTACCTGAGAATTTAAGGTCTCTGAAAGACGCCTTAGAAACTTATTATTCTAGACATCATGCCATGTTAAGGCTTCTACTAATACACACTGTGCTAATACTGTTTGCCTGAAGAGATTCGGTTCTACAGATGATAGGAATATTGCCCTGCGGTATTGCTTGCTCTCTCAGTATTTAGAAATTGAAGAGAATGTAAAGGTTCTCTGTTGCGATATTTTTTTCCAATGCAGTAATAACTTTTATAATTATTCTGGTACGTGGTCTTCTAGCAGCCAGTATAAACCTAGTTTTCAGTCAGGATTTTTGGAGGCATTTCTTAGCCTACAGATTCCTGTGGGCCTTTCCTCTGATGATTCTTTTTGAAGTTTCCCTTCAACTCAGGTTTGGTTTCTACTGACAGCCTTTTGCTTCAACACTTGCAGTGGTCTTGGGGTCACTAATTCCCTATTGTATCACACTACTCTCAGTATAAACCAGGTTGAACTCTGCCTCTTTCTAACCTCTGGTTCTGACTTGTTCTGCCGGATCCATGGAATGGCCTTCTTTTGTTTCATAAGTTCTTCTCCCAGCTATTATTCCCAGTTATTTAACTCTTTCTCATGTGATAGCGTTTTCATGCCCATCACCATTTTTATCACCTTCCTCTAAGAAGGTCTCACTCCGCTTTTCAATATTGCTCTGGAGTGTGATGCTAAGAAGTACACGGTGCCCACAACGTTACCTGGGTAACCCAGGCCCCAAGGAGAACTGCCTGCCTTCTGCCCTGTCTTCCTGCAGCCCACAGCTGCCCTCTCTCCCAGGAGCTTAGTCACACTGGTGATACAGTTCACACTTGCTGTCTTTTAAAACTCCAGATCTCTTTGCTTCTCTCTTTCCAGGATATCACTACTCTGTATTTCCAGGTTTAAATTTAAATCTTTTTTTTTGACATTTATCTTTGTTTTTTTAAAAATGACTCTCTTGATTTTGTTCATCACCCTAGTCTATCATTTCTTACCTTCCTTTGGTTATTCATCCCTTTGAGTCTATGATAAAACTACAACTGTTTTACTGGAAAAAAACAGCTACATAGATAAGAAATTGTGTGTAATGTTGGACTGCCCGTGGACATCTGGATTTGGGACACCAGGGTAAGAACCTTTGTTATACTAATTAATAACATGTTATACTAATTACATAAGAGAGAGAGGCATCATATTATGCTAATTAATAACATGGGCTTTGGTGCCAGACAGATTCACATCTGTCTCTGCTGCTCACTACTTGACCTTTGACGATAGCTTAACCTCGGTAAACTTTAGGTTCTTCATCTATAAAAGAAAGAAATAATAGTACCTACAGTGTCATTGGTGGTGAGGATTAAAGAAGGTAATAGCTCATGTATAATGAATGCTAAATAAATATTATAGATATTAATCAGTTACAATTTCAGTCTTGATTTTTTTTAGCCATCTTATTCATTCTCTTATCCAATTTCATTTCCAAAAGGCCTTATTAAAAAGCCAAAGAACTAAGCTACAATTCCTAGTTCAGATTCAACAACAATGTCTTCTCTCAGGAGTTGCTATACCCACAGTTATCCGTCTGTGAATCGTTTATTCTGCAAATTGTCCTCAGACAACTTTTACATTCCAGTTTGGTTCCCTCCTGCCAGCTAGCAGACCTCAAATGACCTTCTTCTTTCCCAGTCTCTTATCATCATTTTATTTTCTGCTAAGAAATTACAAGCGAGGTTTAATATTTTCTTACAACAAATATATATCAATAAACTTGCTGCCAAAAATAAATACATGTACAGTATTATACATTTAGTCCCTAAATGAGAATAAATAAACATAGGATTATTTCTAACATTGCTCTTTTCCACTTGCATGAAAACTCAAGAATTGACCATATTTAGATTTATTGGGGGGTTTGTTCAAAGATGAAAGTATTTATTGATATTCTCAGTGAAGTAGTAAAGATGTTGAATCATTTAACTTATTCAATATATTAGAATTTATTTATAAGGAAAATAAATACGCTGTAGATTTCTTAGAAATTGGGGAACCTCTACTATAATGCCAATGAATTAACATCTTTTAAAATTTATTTTTAAGAAGAGCTCTTACATTCAAGTGTAATTTTATGAGTCATATCAAAAAGAACAGTAAAAAGAGTATAACAGAAATGTGATTTTTAGCCAAATATTTAATTCAAAAGAATATCACATTCCTCTCCTGTTTTAAACCATTTTTATAATATTGGCTACTACTAAATGCATAAAGTATTGTGTTATGTCATTTTGGTATACATTACTCAATCACACAAAAGCATTGATTGATGATTTCTTTTGAATGTTATCAATTTGGGGGGGGGAAGTCTAGATCTAGGCTTTGATTTTGCAGTGATTAACATATTTTAGAAAACATCAATTATTTCAGAGAAAAACAGCTCCTCTATGTAGTGAGGTAAATAGAAAAGTTCCCCAGTGCTGTAATTTCCTTTTGGTACTGGGAGAACAGTGTGGTCTGGGTAATTGAAATAGAATGCAGTAACTTTCAACTCAAACTCACAAGTTACCATCCAAAGCCAAGACCACTTAGTAATATCTCAGTAGTTGGTAAGACATATTTTTTTTTTGCTATTAATATCACCCTTGATAATAATGAAGAATATTGTTAATAATTATGTTTGTTTCATTAAATTCCTGAAATATTCAGATGGTGATTTAGTGAATTCAATTCAAATGTTAAATGTCAACCTATAGTTGCCCCCAAATTGTCCTTTTGGAAAGCTTATAGGAAAACATAAAACTTCTGTCCTTTACCACCACCTCCCAAAGAAAGAAAGATTCTTACATCACTGGCCATGGCCTGACAGTTTTTACCATATTGACCCAACTAGAGGTATAGTCCAAATTCTAATTAATTTAAACCTCAACTAGCCAGGGGTAAAATAGGAACAGATTGCTCCAAAATGTCCAATCTTGTTAAGGGAGATAATTTGCTGGATAACAGTGCTTACTATTACCCCACACGTGACATACCACTAATTATATAGAGATTTTAAGTGGTTGTGATTTATTACTAATAATGTCACATACTTATGTCTGCTTTTCCAAAATAAAAATTACTAACACGTCTCTAACAGAAATATTAGTTAGAATCTGTGCTTTATTTGTGCCTTGAAAGCTTTATAGCTGAGTTGTTTTGGGCTTTTTTTTTTAATGAATAATTTAGATGTTCCTGCTGGATGTTTACCATCTTTATTTTGTTAAAATATTTATGCTTTGATATTTAAAAATAAGTGTTTATCTTTAGGGGAGCGAAGAGGATCTTAGACAAACGTCTTCATTTTCCAGATGAACAAACTAAACCCCTAGGAGGCGAGGTGCCTGGGCTGGGGCTTGCGGGTAGGAAACCAAGGCAGCGGCAAGTTGCAGCCTGATCACTTAGTCTCCAGCCCACCTCAGTCTACAGGCGCAAATGCAGATTCTGGGGGCATTTATAAAATAAGATCATAGTTTTAAAGAAGATAGGAGATTCCTTGAACTTTTATTTTTACCTCATAAAATGTTTATAAGGGCCTTGAATTATGGGGGCAAAGGAAGCAGGTTGGTTAAAGGGTGCAGAAGGGACGAGATAAAGTATTGTCTTAGCATGTACCTTATAAAACATCCATGACGAGATTTCCAGGGACTGAACTAATTAGAGGAGGAAAGAGATTCAAGACAGTGAATTCGGTTGCTATTTTAAGGAGGGAAAAAAGAACTGTGTCTGGGGTAGGTGTGTTTCCTTACAGTTGGGCGTGATTAGGGAAAATCTTAGCCTCAAGGATCCTTGGAGATGAAATGTGGTTTTCCTCGAGGGAAGAGTACCAGCTGCACCACAATTGTAGCAACTGTCCCCAGTCTCCCGCCCCTCACAGGCTCACCCATTGACTCCCAGAGAAGGACTGATGAAGACAACAAACTCCGGCTCCCTCATTTCTGTCCAAAAAAGACTGAAGTCCTGCTTACCTCTCCATCCTTCCTCCATACATCCTGATCCACTCCCCACAACTCAAGTCTTAATTAGATGGGTAATCAATTTAAATGGTATCTCAGGAAACAGTTTTGAAAAACAGATGTATTAAAATTAGGGAAAATAAATGTTTTCATAATGAAGCAATTAGCATGATAGTTGAATGATCCTGAATGACTATGAAGCTGGTACAAATAGATTCTACCCTTGCGTGCCGTTTTCCACAATTGTCCTGTCCTGTCGATAATCCGTATGGCAAGTGACTGCTTCTGACAAATGAAAGCCATCTGCAAATGGCACAAATCATCTCTTTCAGTACTACCGAAAGACAGACTCTTGGAGCTAGTCACCTTTTAATCTGTGGATATGCTAGCAAGTGGCAAATGACCATTCTGTTGGGAACTGATTCCCAGCTGAAAAATACCACGGTGCTTCTTCTTTAATTAACAGCCTTTTCACATTGCTAGCACATTAAAGCCATCCTTAAGAACACCCGTGCTTATATAATCAATGTCACAGCGTCTCTACCTAAACGAATAATAAATGTTCAGGCTCTACACTAAGTGAAAACCTATCCTCCAAGACTTTCACCTTCATAAAGATGGGCTCATAAAAATGGAAAAAAGAAAAATTGGAATGTGGTCTCATGAGGATAAAAAGGCTAGTGTTAATAATTAACAAGGAGAGTGAAGTGGAGTCAAATTAGCCATAATAGAGCCCAGAGTGACTGGCAAAGTCACCTCTCATTATCAAAAAACTCATTAAGAAATGAAGAGGTGGAAATCCTGGTGGTTATTCTCACACTTCAGCTGTATCAGAGATTATTTTTTAGATTTCTTTCAAATGAAGAACAGTTAGGTCACCATATTGCATATTAGGTTAATTTTCAGGCTTTGAAATATGGAGGGCTGGCACCTGCGTGTCATTCTACCTCAAGAGCTTAAATGAGCTGTACATCTGAAATTCACAAATTGGTGTTTACAGTTATATCTGTATATACATCTACTAGGAATAATGCAGAAAGGATATGACTTCTAGATTATAGCAGAGCTGTGTGCCAGGTTAGTTTTATAGCTCTTTTACAAATGATGAAATGACCACTAAAACTCAAAAATGTATTTAACACCAATCCCAAGAGCTGATTGAATTCAAAATTGTGTGTCAGAACTTGTTTTACTGACTAATATAGTAAAAGAAATGAAAAAGCAAGGAGTCACTAGCTTTTTCTTAAATGGAATGCTGCAGTACTGCTCTAGTATCTTTTTACTACATGTAGACATTTTAAAATTTTAATCTGTATATTTTCTTAGAAATTAGTGCCTTAGAGAAAATAACCTAAAATGCTCTAACAGTGTTCTTCACTATAGATTTGTAGAAACATCTTTAACTCTTGAAGGCCATGAACGTCAGGAACCCCACACTTGAGGGCTATTGATCATGTTACAGCCGTACTCAGTTGTTTCCATTACCGGGACGGTATTGTGGGACATAACCCCAAAGATCAGAAGGTTGTATGTAACTGGAGTAAAATTTCAGACATTTCCATTTGGCTTTAATACTAGTCTCATAAAATCCAGCATGAGAATTGCTAGACCACGAGACTTTGCTTATTTTTGCCCTAAGCCTTGCTTAATGTTTATATTGATTTTTTCCTGAATTAATTCTGCAAGAAACGGGGGCTGAATGCCTACAATTTACCAAATCCCAGTCACCTTACAGATACATGGGTAAAAAATTCCTGCCCTTGAAAAGCATATAAGCTAGTGGAGGATATGGGCATATATGCAGTACTAACTATAATGCAACAGATTGTAAAACTGTAATTCAATTATGTGTACTCTGTGCTATGACTTTTTTTTTTTTTTTTTTTCCTTTGCGGTACGCGGGCCTCTCACCGTTGTGGCCTCTCCCGTTGCGGAGCACAGGCTCCGGACGCGCAGGCTCAGCGGCCATGGCTCACGGGCCCAGCCTCTCCGCGGCATGTGGGATCTTCCCGGACCGGGGCACGAACCCGCGTCCCCTGCATCGGCAGGCGGACTCTCAACCACTGCGCCATCAGGGAAGCCCTGACATTTTTAATTATAGTTTTAAACTTGGTTTTGTTTGATTTGGATTTGTTGCCCCCAAAATAATAAACATTATAACGTCAGTGCTCTCATTCCTTGTTACCTCCTATCTCTAGATAGATAGATAGATAGATAGATAGATAGATAGATAGATAGATAGATAGATAGATAGATAGGTATTTTTTAACAAGTGCCCTGAGAGGAAAGGAAGAGTTGGGTGTGGATTTAGGAGGTTATCATTCCAGTATAGTATACATTAAATATTACCAAACTATGTAAAATTGCTTATCAAATTTTTAGTTAAAAGGAGAATAAAAACTGAAGAGTTTTCTATTTTACTTAAACCTCAGCAGGATGCTCTCAGAGTTTCCTTTAGGGGGTGGATTATTCAATAAACAGATATTTATTGAGTGCCTGCTTAATGTGCCAGCTTCTTGGCTGGGCGCTATTCCTAGATCTGAGTGGGGAGGAAGTTTGGTTTGGTTTGTGTGTATGTGTTTTCTTTTTACATACTGCTGTTCTAGGCTGCAGTCCTCCGGGCTTTTCTCCTGAAGCCCATAGTCATATTTCCTGTGATGGGGATCCCATTATACGTATTTGTCAACATAGAGAGTGATCTATTAATTTTATATCTTAGTCCATGGTGCTTGCATTGTTAAGGATTGGTACAGTTTGTAGTCCCTTGAATAATTGTTGTTTTCTGGCAAAATCTATTGTTTTTATTGTGGTTCGCGTGGTTGGGTATTTTTTGTGGTTTTTTGCTGGTCATAAATTACTCATTCCCTTCTGAAATGCCTAATTAGAATTAGAATTTTAGGGGGGAGTTTCATTCTTCCTAGTAATCCACTAATGCTGACTAATTAGAAGGAGGAATGCAGATATAAAATTGGATTATATGGTCTCAGGAGTCAACAGCGCATTTTTACCCTAAACACAGTATGTGAACTCTTTTATCTGCTTATCCTTAATTTATCCAGTGGTTATTGTCTCAGTAATCGTTATTAATTGGATTGTAGTTTAAATTCTGTGTTGAAATCTTACTATTAAAAGCCTATGACAAGTACTTTTGTAAATGTAAGACTCTTTTGGGTCTGTAAAGAATCAACACTAATTTATTAATTATTGGGATGCTCAAAATAACTGGGCACATCTGCCCCCCTAGTTTACCTTTTATTTAAGCCTTTTGCTTTCTCTTTGCCATTTCTGATTGTACTGTTGGGCTTGATGTCATTGATGCTTCCCTATTTTCTGACAAGGTGATATTTGGAGATATAGAATAGAATCTTTTGGAAAAAAGTATTTTTATCAACCAACTAGATGCTAATCCTCCACTTATGTTCTCGTAACCACTATTTGAGACTCCTTCTGAGCAGTTCTTTCTACTTCCACACCTCTGGTATAATGTCAGAAGCGTTCTTGGATGAGGCCACATTGAGAACTGGCCTCTTCCAGTGAGCTTTTAGCCTTGTAAAGGCTTGATTTGGACGGGTGGCAGCCCCAAATCCTAATCTATCCTTATTAAACCATATGCAGAAGATAGAAACACTCATTCTGATGCCTGGGGTTACATATTACGAAGGCTTTTGACAGTGTCTGATAGGAATGGGGTGCAAGCTGGCATATGGACAACTGAGAAAAGGAGCATGCCTTTACATACACAAGTATAGTGTCATCTGTATTCCAGGAGTCTTGCCTTTTGAAACCGGATTCTCCCTTTTCTTTCTTTCCCTTTCTATGTGTATTTTCTCTTCATTTCTTCTCATTTTTCCTCTTCCTCTTTCTCCCCTCCATCCCATCTCTCCCTCCATTCTTCCTCGCCTTTCCTGAACCTGATTACCAAAGAAATACTACCAATTGCCAATTTTCTAAAACTTTTGAACATGGGTTTATAATTGGATTGACTTTAATGAAAAGGAAAACTCTGCTGAAACGTAAGCAAACTTTTGGCCAGAATTCAATATTTGTGACCATTCTTAGGAAATACAGGAACTCTCCATTTTCTCCTCATTCTGCAGGATGTAATAGTTTGCTATCAAGTCATGACTGAACAGAGAAAATCCTCCCTTTGATACATTCATTAAAATAAGAGACATAGAATTCCCTGGTGTTCCAGTGGTTAGGATTCCGGGCTTTCACTGACGGGACCCTGGTTTGATCCCTGGTCAGGGAACTAAGATCCCACGAGCCACGAAACCCGGCATGGCCGAAAGAATAATAATAGTAATAAAATAAGAGACATAAAATAGACAACATTCATATCCAGTAGAACTTTTAGCAGCATGATCTTGGACGTATGGGTCTAAAAATAGGATTTCTCATAAAAATATTTAGTACTATATATTTTATAGAAAATATGAAGAGATACACAGGCCTCAGAAGATAACTATGTAGTAATCTTAATAGTGTATACAGGTAGTCATTCATTCAACAAACGTTTGAACACTTGCTCTGAGCCAGGGACTTTGTTGGATACTAAGAATACAGACATGGTCCCTTCTCCAAGGACCTTGCACACTCATAGGAAGAAAGAGATATGTCAATGAGTACAGTAGTATAACATGGACTACAGTAGAAACCTGTGCAGGGTGGAGAATAAACATGGGAAACCAGTAATCAGGGAAAGGGACAGCAGAATGAAGCATTTCAAGGAAGACTTGGAGGGGAAAGTGTATACTTGAACTGAAACATGAAAATCATTGTGTCTGGACCACAGGAAGTAGGGGTGTCAGACAAACGAAAAGAGCCAGAGAGGTCACATTAAGACACCTCATAGGGACTTCCCTGGTGGTCCAGTGGTAAAGAATCCACCTTACAATTCAGGGGACGTGGGTTTGATCCCTGGTCAGGGAACTAAGATCCCACATGCTACGGGGCAACTAAGCCCGCGCGCCACAACTACTGAGCTCGCGCACCTCAGCTAGAGCCTGCGTGCTGCAAACTACGGAGCCCACACGCTCTGGAACCCACACGCCACAACTACAGAGCCCACGCGCCCTGGAGCCTGTGTGCCACAACTAGAGAAGAGAAAACCCGCACGCCGCAACGAAAGATCCTGCATGCCTCAATGAAGATCCCGCATGCCGCAACTGACCCGATGCAGCCAAAAATAAATAAATAAATAATAAATAAATCTTTAAAAAAAAAAAAGAAAGACATCTCATAGATGGCTTTCATTCCATGCTAAGGCTTTTGAAGTTTTTCTTGAGGATCCATTAAAGAATTATAATCTTTGGGAGGTACATTATTTGTTTTACATTTTAGCAAGCCCCTCTGCTTGAGATTTTAAGAAGATGAATGGGCAGAAGGAAAATTAGGAGCCTAAGACCGGTTAGGAGATTATTGCATTAGCCAAGGCAGGAGATGAGAAGGCTGGAACTAGGACAACAGCCGTGGTGATGAAGAGAGGGATGAGAAGTGTTAGAAAGATAATAAGGATATAAAATATGCAGGTTTTGACTACTGATTGGAGGTAGGAAGTGAAGGAGAGACCTCTGGTACAACTTCCAGCTTGCTGGTATAATGATCAGGTGGACAATCCCTATTTTCACTCCTAGGGTGAGAATAAGAGAAGAGAAGTAGGCTTATTTAACAAGATAATGAATTCGGTGCTTATCAAGGCTATCAAAAAAGAGAGCTCTTGCTAGAAATACATTCCAGTCAACTGCTACTTAACCTTAGAATCATTATAACATTTAATAATAACTGAGTGTGATTCTCCTTATGTGCTTCATTTTAACAAACTAAGTATGATTTCATAGCCAACATAACTAATCTCTAAATGTACAGTAAAGTAGCATTTGAATTGATGAGGCAGAGTGCTCATTTGTAGATATAATTTGTTACATAAGAGAGCTCTTGCTAGAAATACATTTGAGTCAACTGCTACTTAGTCTTAGAATCATTATAACATTTAATAATAACTGAGAGTGATTCTCCTTATGTGCTTCTTCATCTTAAGAAAGTAAGTACGGCTTAATAGCCAACATACCTAATCTCTAAATGTATAATAAAGTAGCATCTGAACTGATCAGGTAGAATGCTTATTTTCAGAGGTAATGATTTGTTAACATTAGCATATGTTTTGGCTTTGGTGTACTTAAAAATAATGACAGTATTTAACAGTACCTATCAAGGTGCAGAGCCTAAGGTTCTCTATACTTTTTATTAGTAAGCCATATAAATTAAGGCTTAGGCACACAGTCTAGCTGTATAGCAATGTAAAATTATCCAGCTTTCAATGCGTATTATAAGCGCATTGAATATTTTCACAGTGTTCACTTTTTTATTGAAATATAGTTGATGTATAATATATAAGTTACAGGTGTACAATATAGTGATTCACAATTTGTGAAAGGTTATACTCCATTTATAGTTATTGTAAAATATTGGCTATATTCCCTGTGTTGTACAGTATATCCTTGGAGCTTATTTTATACCTAATAGTTTATACCCCTTAGTCCCCTTCCCCCTTCCCACTGGCTCTTTTTTGTTTTATTCACTGGTTTATTATATTTTTTATATTCCACATATAAGTGATATTATACAGTATTTGTCTTTCTTTGTCTGACTTATCTCACTTAGCATAATGCCTTCCAAGTCCATCCATGTTACTGCAGATGGTAAAATTTCTTTTCTTTCTTTTTTTAATGGCTGAGTAGTATTCCATTGTATACGTATACCACATCTTCTTTCTCCATTCATCTGTTGATGGACACTTAGGTTGCTTCCTATCTTGGCAATTGTAAATAATGCTGCTATGAACATTGGGGTGGATGTATCTTTTTGAATTAGTGTTCTTGTTTTTTTGGATATATACACAGGAGTGAAATTGCAGAAAGACCCCAAATATTCAAAGTAATCTTGAGAAAGAGCAGAGCTGCAGGAATCATGTTCCCTGAGTTTAGTTTACTTTTCAGTTCATTGAATATAATCGTTTTGGTAACCTTTTCACTTTTTCATGTTGTAACTGAGTTGTTTTTTTTTTTTTTTGCGGTACGCAAAGCACTAGCAGATTCAGTGTCTGGGGAGAGCCAGATTTCCTGATTCACAGACAGCTGTCTTCTCACTGTATCTTCAAGGGTGGAGGGGTCAAGGGAATGTTTCTGGGGTCTCTTTGATAAGGATCCTAATCCTGTTCTTGAGGGCTCTGCCCTAGACCTGATCATCTCCCAAAGATCCCATCTCCTAATACCATCATACTGGGAGTTAGGATTTCAACATATGAATTTGGGAGAGACACATTCAGTCTATAGCACTGACCTGTGTTCTAATAAAACTATGACCTGTACATAGAAAGCAGCCATCTTTTAGTGGAGGTAAGTGCATGTTGTCCAGCAGTCCTGTCCCAGTAGTGCAAATTCTTAGACGTCTGCAATGGCTTCAGGTTGGATGTCCTATATCATAATTCAGTGAAGACTAACGGACAACTAAAAAATGCATGTGATATGCTGACTTTTTTAATACCCATGTGAAAAAGTAAATGCCTAAGGAGAAAATCCACAAATAACTAAAAAGTTCATGAAGCAGAATAGACATTCGCAAGGCCACAGTCACCCTCCTGCTGAATTAAACTAATGTATCTCTTAGAAGCAATCAAACTTATCTCTTAGAATTGAACAGGTTTAGCTCTTCTGTGATACACAGCATACCACAGGTATTCTAACTCTGTTTAATTGCTGTATTTACACGTGTCAAGACCTTCAGGGAATTCGGCAGCTCCCTTGAATCTCCAGCAAGTGGTCAGATGCCTCCTGTGCTAAACTTCTTAGAAAATAAAACCATACCACCTGGCAGGAACATTTTATAGAGATATAATCTATCTGTGGTTTTGACAGCCATATATAGAAGGTCAATTGTACTTCTTGATCAATTTTCATGACACGATATCCAATATGAGGGGCCAGACCTCTGTATTTTATTGGTTCTGTGTCAGACTCTTTCCAGAAAAGATTTTCGTCCATATTTTCCAAATGCCTGATATTATCCCTCTGACAAACACTGTTTCTGCTTGACTATTTCAGCACTTCTATGTAATGGAAAATTTCATAAACACTTGCAAGAAATCTTTGTGCCCTTGGTTGTCCGCTACGTGGATCTCATGGAGTCCTCCATCGCCCAGTCAATTCACAGAGGTTTTGAGCAAGAGACATGGCAGCCTGTCAAGTAGGTATCTTGCCTAGTGTCCACAGAGCCCCTGTCTCTTCTATGCTGACCTTATGACTTTACACGTGGCCATCTGTAGTTATTGCTTATGGTGGTCCCTTCCCACGTTGTTTGTTTCTTTACAGGAATATCGCCAACAGTCTTCCCAATGTAGCTCTTCCAAAAGTTCCAAGTCTGCCTCTTAATCTTCCACAGATTCCTAGCTTTTCTACTCCTTCGTGGATGGCTTCTTTATATGAGTCCACGTGTGTATCCCTCACTTATTTCCTGGTGGTGTGTTAGCTGGTGCATGGCCTGGGCTGTATTCTGTGCAGATGTGTTTAGATTGCATGGCATTTATCATTGGTTGAGGAATACTATGTTTGATTTTATTTGTTTTGAGTTTTTGAAGCTATTAAGCTAAGCTTAGCATATCAATGATAAATAATATAGATTTTTTAAAAAAAATACTCACTGGTTTGATGTCGTTCGTATGTAATCTGTGGGGCAAGGGTCATTTTGTGACCCAGGTTGTAGACTCTAGTCTAAGTGGTATAACCAGAGTTCTCCATATTCAGACAAGCAGTGTGGTTAACGGTTGGTATGTATCTCCAGGATCCTTAGTTGGCTCCAGCTTTGTTACTGCCACGTGATTTATCTTGTATATGTAGAAAAACCTTTGTAAGAACAGTTTCAAGAACATAATCTTTTTCTGCTTTAATCTTAGTCTCACCTTTAAAGAAATAATAATGCAGGCTCCAGAGAATGGGTTGTCCTTTGTTTCTCAGTACCAACAAGTTCTTCTTTTGTCCTTTCATATATCATTTGATGCACCTTGTTATTTTTAAGTAATCTTTTTTTTTTTTTTTTTTTTTTTTTGCGGTACGTGGGCCTCTCACTGTTGTGGCCTCTCCCGTTGCGGAGCACAGGCTCTGGACCCGCAGGCTCAGCAGCCATGGCTCACGGGCCCAGCCGCTCCGCAGCATGTGGGATCTTCCCGGACCGGGGCACGAACCCGTGTCCCCTGCATCGGCAGGCGGACTCTCAACCACTGCGCCACCAGGGGAGCCCTAAGTAATCTTTATATCATTACAAACCATATTTATTAACTCCACATTTTGCTGAGCCTACCTATTGCAGATTCAGTAACCAAGAGTCATTAAAGTGAAAAGGACATGGGCTTTGAAATCGATCAGCCCCACATTTAGATCCCAGCTTATTCATTGTTAAGTCTTCCTTTGCCTCAGTTTCCTCAACTCTAAAATGGTTATGACACCTAACTTAAAGACGTTTTTTGTGAGAATGTTTTAAAAAACTGAAAAGTGCCTGGCACAGCATAGGGTCTCGATAGATGATAACCACTCCTATTCTACATTATGATTGTTATTACTATAATTATTATTACAGTATCGTCAATCATCATTATTACTCATAACTGTATGGTTGTCAAAAGTATGAGCCTCACAGCAATCAAATGAACTCAATAACAGCCCATGCTTTGCACAAGGTCTCTCATGAAGTCAGCTAGAAAGAATAATAATTATAAGAAGAAAATCAGCTACCATTTATAGAGAATTTGTTATATAAAGTGCCAAATTCTTTATCTCGGTTAAGCTTTGTAACAACCCTGTGAGGTAAATGTCACTTTCCCTATTTTACAGTTAAGGAAACTAAGTCACAAAGAAGTCAAAAGGCAAAACTTACGAGTGTCTCACAGTAAGCAAATGACAAAGACAAGATTTGGACCCAGGTTTGCTTGACTCCAAAGCTCTCACTCCGATTATTAATATATTTTGCTTCCAGAGAATATACTGATTAAAAAGTTGTCCGACATCCAAAACCTATCCCATCACCACATGTCAAATCTATTCCCATTCTAATCTGCATATAATCAAAAAAAAGAGAGAGAAACAAAGACCAAGGAAGAGAATGATAACTTGCAAAATAGTTTGGCAGTTTTTCTCCAAATTAAACATCAACACTATACTCATAATAATTATTAAGATATTAGGTTACATGTGAATCTTTTTCTTACAAGCAAATGCTTTGGGCTTTACAAGTGGTGTCTGTGTGTCCTCAGTTACCTAGGAAGTGTAGTGAACCTTTCTAAGTTTATGATTTTTTTTTTGTACTTCTTTACATGGTTTTCTAATTTAACTCTTCTTCCTCATTTCCCATCTGTTTAACATCCTTGATTTTAATGAAGAACACTATTTTGGGCACTGCCTTGTGAAATTTAGTGGGGGTTTTTTGTAATTACTCTATTAGCTTTGAGATATATGTGAGCCCTAAATCTCATTATTAGGAGCCCCTTTTTAAAAATAACCTGTCTCAGGACAGGAATGTCCTGTCTTTATAACAAATTGTGACTTTGTAAATAAAGTGCTTCTACTTTCATCATTCTGGGCAAATAAAAAATTATGTTTTACAAGTTAGTTACCATTATCTTTACCTGCCAAGGTTTTCAACACTAGGCTTTGTGTCAAGGTGGCCAGAATTACTGATCATGTTCTGATGTCATTGCAAAGTTTTTTTTAACTTTTCTTATAAAGCATTAAATAACAAGAAAAAAAATCCCATTTCACATATATAAGGAGTTAAAAATACAACTACTGATAAAGTAAAGAGAAATAATACCAAACTAGCCATGAGTCTGAAGATGCATCTCTACATACTCATGTATAAACCACCTTAAGAGGTGCTCCTCCAAATCTCTCGCTGTATGTAAAATCTTCATTCTGGGTTTTTTTGCTCTAGAAGTGAATGCCAGTCAGGTAAGTTTACTGCTGACGTTTTGAGAAAATTATCTCAGACTCCATTTTTCACGTTTGAATTCTTTAATCTGTTACTAATACTTTTAGGGATAGGTCACTGATCAGAAATAATTTTAAAATGAAAAAGCTCTGAATAAATTGTGGGTTATACATGCCAGCTTGAGAGAAAACCTATTTACATTTTTTCATCTATTTGATTATAACAAACTCTTGTTATCTTACTTACATTCCCAATTAAGCACATGTATCATTCAGAATCTCACCATAACATCAAAGAACAGAAAAAACATATATCCATCTTCTCTATAAAGATTTAATTGTCACATACGATGAGAAAGTCCATTTTTAATAGAATTCTACCTTTACTATTTGGGGGTTTGTTTTGATGGTGGCTTTTGTTGCTGTTGTTTTGTTGTGCTGTTACTTATATTTCTCCAAATTAGAATATTATAAGAAGTAGATTTGCTTCTTTGACAATTATATTCAATAGCTCTTAAAACATAGTTCCTCTATCTACTAAATTGTACACTACAGATGTACAGGAGGATTTTGCTTCAGGACTTTTTTCTCTTATTTTTTATTATATAAATGGCAAAATGGAAAATTGACTATAGTGTTTTCTCAAACATTTTTTGCAGCAATGTCAGCATGGTTGTCTGGTTCTTTTGTTCAGTGATACATTTGGGGCACTGAATATTAAGGTTTGGAGATATTGAGTGAGGGAAGTGCTATGGGTAGTGTTCACTGCTTTGCTGTGATCGTTCCCTTGAGAATTTAACTCGGAGGACATCTTGGCTAGACGAGGAGATCATGAGGAATTACTGGCAAAATGGGAGGAGGAAAGCACAGTAGATTGGTGATGGAGCGAAGATGCTGGGTGCTGCAGGGC
The DNA here is from genome assembly GCF_963455315.2 of Globicephala melas. Taxonomy (NCBI): domain Eukaryota; kingdom Metazoa; phylum Chordata; class Mammalia; order Artiodactyla; family Delphinidae; genus Globicephala; species Globicephala melas. The sequence continues at coordinate 27,912,798 of NC_083322.1, forward strand.
AGAAATAAGCTTTTAATTAGCCAGAGCAGGAGGTGATTGTTTTTACGCTTGGCTAATTAAGATATATTTAGCTAAACAATGTGGTTATTTAAAAGACTTTTTTATAAAATTTTTCTACCATGCCCTTGTGATAAGTTAGTTTATTTTATTTTAATATTTTTCTTTTACAAACCTAAAATATAAATTTTAGGTTAGTGTATGTTAAAATTTTGGAAAGCTAAGCAGAAATGAATCATACAGCAGTTTTTGTTTTTTTCTTTTTCTTTTGTTCTCTTTTACAATTAAGTTTCAGTATACATAGGAATATTTTATTTTCAAATCATCTATTTTCCTATTAGGCTGTATACTTGCTTAATGAAAAGTAATAATATTATCCTTTACTCAAATATGATATACTCTGACACAAATTACCTTCTCACATGGTGTGAAAATATGGTCCCTAGAGTAACTTTACCATAGTAGTGAATGCATAGCAGACCTTGGCTCCATGGTTAGATAGATGGAAGGACCTGAGATATATGATGGTGCTCCAACTTGAGAGCACCTTGAATATCTTTTCTCTGTTAGACCATACCTGGTACTAAGTTAGGTTTGATTATGAACGAGAAAAGGCACAAAGCATTTCAAAGTAAAAGTAAGATTTGCTTCCCTACCCAGCCTGTTACTTCATTCCCAGTACCTGTTTCACCTTTACCTGTAACTGAGAATTTTAAGGCCCTGAAGGCTACATACCTACAGATAAACAGAAGCCATCATCATGGCTGTCATCATGATGACAGAGGCACATATGCGTGAGTTAACTAAAGCTGCTAGTTGCTGTTATATGAATTTTCTGGCATAAAACATACTTTTCTGAATATCTAGGAGGAAATGTGTATTTTATCTTTATCCTAGAGATTGGTAAAGAACGATTTAAGATATTTGTTCCTATGTATATAATTTGATTTCCTTAGTAAAGAGTCATTATTCATTTTACCCCTTTTTAATGAAACCCTACTACTATATTTCCATTTTGTTCTCCTTGCCTTATTCATTAAGAAGAAGTGAAAGGGGAAAATTAGAAGGTTGAACAAAGAAAAGTATTGATCACTAGGGGGTTTACGTAGTATTTTTTCACTGATGGCAAGTGATACAGAAAAGAAGAAACAATGTATTGGTGACGCAGCTAACAGTGGAAGTTCACGATGTTCTTCATTTTTCCCTTTTCTTCTAGCAATGGCTCAGCAACATCAGAAGACCTTTTTTGGAAACTTGATGCACTGCAAATGTTTATATTTGATCTTCACTGGCCAGAACAAGAATTTGCCCATCACTTAGAGCAAAGACTTAAACTAATGGCCAGTGATATGATAGAGGCCTGTGTCAAAAGGTAGACATGTATTTTCAAGTTGCTGCTTACTCTGCCAACCCCCAAAATACCACTTTTCACCAAGTCTCTTCTATATAATTGTCACAAGGAAGGTTTCAACATGTACCACTTTTCCGAAATTTCAAGGACATGAGGTCCTTTGACCTGAATTCTGGGGACCCGTGTAATTGATAAAATTGGCCTGCTACTTTTTCTCGGGTCTCCTAACCATTACCCTCATCAATAGCACCCGTACCGTATTAATCCTTTCTGTTGTGCTTATTATCCTTGGGAATACTGTGCTTTAAATTCCCAAAGCAATACTTCCTGAGACATATGGAGGAGATCTGTTAAGTACTTTATGCATTACTTACTGTGTCTGTGTGCTGTGAAATGACATGGCAAACCCCATGGGTGATCATTGCCATCAATTGTTCTGTTTTTCTGGCATTCTCTATCCACATCGGATGAATTCCGAGTATCTATTTACATTCTTTCAGAACTTAACCAGAAATAAGTTATGAGGCTTTGGATTCTTCCACATGTGCTTTCCTTTTCTTTAATACTTTTTACAAAATCAGTATTGCATCCTAATTAGCATTGTTTTCCCCATCGCCCTTGTTCACAATATGTGCAAGAACAATGAGGGCAGCATACGGGAATAACAGATTCTGGTTGGAGCAATTAATAATCCTGAATTCTTTAAAGCAAGAAAAATCCTGTCTTTCGAATAATGTTTAATGGCTTTGTAAAGCAAGGCCATGAATTAGATTATTTAATGTTTAAAAAAATTCATGTTCGTCATCTGTGATTCTGATGTATCAAATCTATGGATATTCTTTGGATACTTTGGCAAAACCATTTCCAAACTACCTGTTATGCAGTTTCTTTAAAAAACCTAAATGCAACTTCAGGTATTTGAAAGAGAAACCTAAATGACATAAAAGAATTACACATTCTCCATTGCACACTGATTATGGTGTTTTAGTGTTTTCTAGACTTGTCCTTTTTTTGATGTGGTGAACACTCACACAGAGGATTTGTTCTGCTTTAACATAGAGAAGCAGGTGATTTTTCTACTTGGATATTCATTCAGACAGTTAAGCGCAACTATGAAGTTTTTCCATGAAAAGTACACACTAGATGTAACAAATAGCTTCATTTGGGTAGAAATATTGTCTGAGCAACTGCAAAAGCTATGTTTAATATAGAATACCACAGTTTGATCTTTCATACGAGACACCTGAAAAGAAGAGCATCCTACCTCCTCGCTCCCAGGCAATGCCACACCCCATATTTGCATGTTTTAAATTAGCATCTTGTAGTTTTGATTTCACTTTTACAAAACAGGTGGGACATATGTCAGAAGTTCTTACTCTGAATTCATGTTTTAATGAATAGAACAAGAACTGCATTCGAACTCAAGCTGCAAAAGGCAAGCAAAACAACTGACTTGCGCATCCCAGCCTCTGTGTGTACAATGTTTAATGTATTAGTTGATGCCAAAAAGCAAAGCACCAAACTCTGTGCCCTGGATGGAGGACAGGAGGTAAGTGGAGACTGAATGTCCCATGTGGAAATGCACCACTGGGTGCCCTGGTGGAGGAGGATGCTGTTTCTAGAAGTCTCTCACTTGACTAGATTAAAAAGACCACGTTCCCCCATACAAGTGTTTGATCTTTACTATAATAATGGAATGCCCCTTTATCCTTTGCTCTTGTCAATTTCTTCTTTTTAATATAAAGACAGCCCAAAATTTTACAAGTGGCCATTGAATTTCAGATATACCTTTTAACGGCTTAGGTGTTGTGTATTTACATAAACCTTGCTTTTCACAAGCAAATGAGAAAGCTAGAAAGCTACTTACTTTGTTTATACAAATATAGAGTATCCAGAGTTTGCATACAAAAAACAGGCCACAGAAAATAGCGCATGAAATATTTTATTTACACAAAAGTTTCCATTTCTTTTAAAGATCAAGTAGAAATGTACTTAAAGATCGGGCTTTGCTTTTCTTCAATAAATACCCCGTTGTTTCAATTTGATTTCTATTTTCTTTGATTCTATACTCAGAAATACAGTTTATTTTACCCCATGATTTATTTTTGTTGAGAGTGGTGATTGGGTGAAATGGATCTCTTTTTCTTAGATTATTTGCTTAAGTTGATGTTTTATTGCATCTTTTCCCATGGTAATTACCTTTTCATCATTTCTTTATTTTTCCCTTATGTTCTCCTTCATCATCTTTTCATTTCCCCCCCATGGCATGATCCAGTTTGGTAGTCAGTGGGTAAGTTTCTTTTTTTAAAAAAACAGCACATTTTCATTTGAATTATTATTTTCGTATGTGTACATTTTTTATTTTCGTCTTTTCAAATTAAAATAATATAATTAATTCCATTTTCAGGTTTTTGGTTTCTGCGTATAACACTACATAGCAATACCCAATGACTCATTAAAACACGTGTCGATACTTAATACCTTAAATAGTGTCAAGGGGAATGTTTCTTCCCTGTTAAGCTGCAGAATCAGCAAACTACTTTAAAATTTTTAAAGATAAGATTATTTAAAACCAAATGAATTCACCCTCCTTTAAATTCTAAATAAATTCAGAAGCAGAGTGATTGTTAACATTTTCAAGATGCATATACCTGTATTATGTACTTTCATTAATACTAGAAGAATTTAGAGTTTGGGGCTTTGGATGACATATAGCATATATGAGAGTGACCTCTAAATTTGAAGACCAGGAGGCAACTCTTAAGGTCACTTCATACAGAAGAACCCAGATGTGGATTTCAGTGAGGGACATGCCCACCATGATAACAGCCTTTCCTCCCACTCATGGTGTGGGATGTAACCATCATCAGAGGCAGGGAAGAGGCAGGCCTGTGTCAGGAGCCTTCTTCCTCCCTGACACAAGGTTTTCCTGAGGTACTACCCAGAACCTCAGGAGGAACACAGTTTGAAAACCTTTTAGAAATAAACAAATGAGACCTAATGAAACTTAAAAGCTTTTGCACAGCAAAGGAAACCATAAACACGATGAAAAGACAACCCTCAGGATGGGAGAAAATATTTGCAAATGAAGCAACTGACAAAGGATTACTCTCCAAAATATACAAGCAGCTCATGCAGCTCAATATCAAAAAAACAAACAACCCAATCAAAATATGGGTAGAAGACCTAAATAGACATTTCTCCAAAGAAGACATACAGATGGAGAAGAAGCACATGAAAGGATGCTCAACATCACTAATCATTAGAAAAATGCAAATCAAAACCACAATGAGGTATCACCTCACACCAGTCAGAATGGCCATCATCAAAAAATCTAGAAACAATAAATCCTGGAGAGGGTGTGGAGAAAAGGGAACCCTCTTGCACTGTTGGTGGGAATGTAAATTGATACAACCACTATGGAGAACAGTAGGGAGGTTCCTTAAAAAAACTAAAAATAGAACTACCATATGACCCAGCAATCCCACTACTGGGCATATACCCAGGGAAAACCATAATCCAAAAAGAGTCATGTACCACAGTGTTCATTGCAGCACTGTTTACAATAGCCAGGACATGGAAGCAACCTAAATGTCCATCAACAGAGGAATGGATAAAGAAGATGTGGTACATATATACAATGGAATATTACTCAGCCGTAAAAAGGAACAAAATTGGGTCATTTGTAGAGACATGAATGGACCTAGAGACAGTCATACAGAGTGAAGTAAGTCAGAAAGAGAAAAATATCATATATTACCACATATATGTGGAATCTGAAAAAATGGGTATAGATGATCTTATTTACAAAGCAGAAATAGAGACACAGGCATGGGGAACAAACGTATGGACACCAAGGGGGAAGCAGGGGGTGGTGGTGGTGGTGGGATGAATTGGGAGATTGGGATTGACTGTATGATACATACACTATTGATACTATATATGAAATAGATAACTAATGACCTAGAAATAGGTAACTATGTATGAAATAGATAACTAATGACCTAAATGAGAAGGAAATCCAAAAAAGAGGGGATATATTTATACATATAGCTGATTCACTTTGCTGTACCGTATAAACTGACACAGTATTGTAAAGCAGCTATACTCCAATAAAAAAAAAAAAAAAATCCTTCTCCAGAAGGATTCATGCATTATGGATTTCTCACTGATTTTTAATGCACCCAAAGTTCATTGTTCTGTAGTGTTCAGGTATTCAGTGAACACAAGTTGCTGAACCACTTTGTTTCTTGTTCAAACCAGTCATCTTTAAAAAAAAAAAAAATAGAACTATATCTTAATCATGTTCTTATCAAAAAACTACATCTAATGAGACAATAAAATCTAAAATTTTCAAAAAAAAGAAAACCTTTTATACCTACAGGATTGACTAAATATTTTTTAATAGGTCAAATGCTTTTGTGCTCTATGAATATGTTAAATCTTACAAGTCTTACAGTTGACACCTGGGAATCAAATTCAGAACCAACTCTTCACTGGGCTAACAATTCTCATCCAAGCAGAAAGGCTTAAGTAACTGCTAAGAGGATGAGAAGGCCCACTATTTGTGAATTTCATACTTTTTAACCCAGAGGTAAACATTAGCTATTTGGCCGTAACTTATGTGTGTGTACACATCTTTCATTCTTTGAGCAATTCAGGGGGAAAAGATGTGTTTCTAATACCACAGCATACAACCATACAGACACATTAAGTAGCTGGTATGTGTTATAGAGTGTTCAGTAATTATTCTCTGATCTCTTATGATGTGATTTATTATCTCTAATTACCTGAATGAGTAGGCAGCTGGCTTGGCTCTCAATGGCTCATAACCACCTTCTCTTGGTTTTCTATAGCCAGATGTAAGCCTTTGATTGTCTGCTTGGGAATATTGCCTTAAGTCTCTTTATACACACATCCATTTCTCATCAGGTTGATAGAATGATCTTGCCTCTTCCATTAATACTGAATTTATCCATTTGTTCTTATTTTTACATACACTGCAGTACCTGATACTGATAGGCATGTAATAAATATTTGTTGAATGAGCAGACTGATTTTTTTTGCTTTAAAAATATTACCCCCATTAAAAAAAAAAAAATCCTCCTCTGTAAGAAACAACTCACTGTAGGACTCTGAAAGCAAAACAGGCACAAATGACAAAACATTGTTGCATTGTCAAATGATTCTTTACATTAATAGGTGGATGGTTTTGAAGAGTAATCTGCTATTGTTCATTATGTTTGCACCTGTACCTTCTCACCAGAGACAATTAGTTTCCCACAACTTTCACACAATTAATATAGTTCAAAATGTGCAGGTGTAAAACTCATTAGCAACCCTGAAAAGTGGTAAACAAGAATTTCAATGCAAAAGAAGTATTTTATACTTTGCTTTTAATCTCCAGGAAATATATGCACATAATTGCACAGGCTTTTCCTCCCTGTACGTGTTTGAGACAAGTTTTGGAATTATTGCAAAGTGGTGAATACATTACATACAGAGGTGAACCAACGGACCCCAGTGTATAGCAAGCAACAAATAAAGTTGTTGAAAAAACTAGATTATTACACAATTTGGAACCTTATAAAAATATATACTACATTGGTAAACCTAGCAGATTTTTTTTTTTTTTTCTAAATTTAAGGGAATTACCTCTCCACAGTCTCTAGTAAATTTGTTATATCGTCATTGCTGGGATAAAACCTTCCCAGCTCCTTACCCACAGTGAAGCCTCTTCTGGGCTCCTAAATTATGATTCTGTTTTCTTACGTGGCACACAATGATGCAAGCACTCTGGGCCACAGCCCAGAACAGCATTTAATGGAGTGATTAGTGAGTGAATGATCTGCTCTTGTGACAGCTGTGTGTAATGAGTCAGCAATCTCAGGCCAGGCCCTCAGGGACAGATGTGGGGATCAGAAAACCACCAGTGTTTAGAAATCCTCCTTATCCATTCCTGCAGAAAAGCAGATGACTGCGTGGGCCTTAGGCAGTCATATGCTCTCAGAACTACTGTACCTCATGGTCCGTCCATTGAAGATGGAAGCACATTAATGGAGCTACTCGGGAGCCCCTACTTATGCGGGATTTGTTCTCAGTTGCAGTATAATACTTCCGTTACCAGAACAATCCAATCCAACAGAAGGACCAAAATCTTTTAAGAATGCTGGATTGCAGTGGCCTTTGATTAGTCTTCGTTTCTTGCGTGTTTCCTCATGAGAACAGTCCGGTGAAATGAGAATATTTACCCACATATAGGGGGGCAAGGATTTCAGACCTGTGCCTGATCTGAATTCCCTGGGCTCCATGAAGTAAAAATTCCTCAACGGTCATCTTAATCTAAGTTCGGAGTCATCTACTGGAGAAGCAAGGCAGCAGCGGTTTACTTCTGAGGGCAGATGTGGGGAGAATTAGTCTAAGAATGGTCTGGAAATTACCAAAACCCTGGTCTGTAGAATCATTGATCCAACTTGAAATATCCTGATAGGAATTTTATTTATAGGCTTTTATGGTTGCCGAGAAAAAGTTTGCAAGTTTTTAACAAAAATTTGGTCTGCTAATCTAAATGAAAAACCTATCAGTTTTAGCTTAGGAAATGTAAATGTCTCCAGATAAATTCTCTTCTTACCTGTTTTGTGGTTTTTGTATGTGTCTGTATTTGTCTTTGGAAGCTATCTGGATCTCCTAATGAATAACTTTTTCTAGCTAATTATCTGTTATCTGTATGTGGCATTTCTGAACTATTCTCTTTGCAGAATATGTATGTAAACTATGAATTCTCAGGCCACCTCCCCATTTCCACCCACAGTTCTCCTAGACCACCTCTACCAACTGTGCAGCTAGAGCAGACTCTGGAAGTTCCCAACAGCTTTCAGATTTAGAATTAGTGTAAGAGCTAATCAGAGAAATTTACAGTAGCAAAATCCCATATTAAAAAAATCTAGCAACCCTTATACTATTTGGGTTTGCCCCCTGGGTAACACATTTAAGATGTATAGTATATTTTCTTTCTTCCTTTTTGACTTTCTCTCTCTCTCTCTCCTTCCCTCCATCTCTGCTTTTGGCTAGATTAGATATGAAAGAAAACAGCAGTCAAAAGATGTGTATAGTAGGAGAATTTGATGGCTCCTAGAGTCTGTGGCTTTCCCTGCCTTTCGATAAAAAGGATATAAATGGCCTCTTCAGTGGCTCATCTCTTGACTTTAAGAATTGACAAAATCGGTCCAATGCAAAAGTTTAACATGTATAAGCTCTACTATTTTATATCCAATAGCCTTCTGATGGCATTTCATTATTTTTGAGTTAAAAATAAAGTTTATGGCAAAGGGAGATGAACATGGAGGATAAGGCATATTTAAGAAGATGGAACTGTTTGCAGGTTCGGGTGCCTCAACCCCTGAATGTTCTGTAGCACTTTCCATGTGAGAGGGATGAGAGAAGCTTGAAGCCCATCTCCTGTATCCCTTTCTTATTCTACCCCAAAGAGGAGGGAGCCTCAGGCTGCTATTTTAGCTCTTCCTGCTACACAGACACGAATTTGGAGAGAGAAGGATTTGAAAAGAGTGTGTGCATGGAGGGAGAGCTGCTGTGCTCATTTGCATAAGCTCCTCCACTGCAGAGGCATTGCAACAGTTTCAGCTGGTGGGGGCCAGGGGGAGTGATGTTTTTGTACCTGTATCTGTGGGGGGCTTCCTGGACATCTCAACTACCAGCCAGGTTTTTCAGGTTCTTCCTCTTCTGCCTTGCTTTTCTTTGTTCTCTTCCCTTTCCCTTCTCTTCAAGCTGTTCTGAAAGCAAAAGTGTCAGTACTACAGCAGTAGAAATCCCCCATCTAGGTTTCCGTTCTGTTTGTCCTTTGGGGAGCACAAATTTGAGGATCAGTAAGGCTTTACGTGAGATGGACGCTTAGTATTTTGTTTCACTGAGTGGAATACATGCCTAGAAATTTCCTTGTTCATATATGCATGCTTAATTTTAGACCACTTGTCAACACACACATGCATACACACACACAAGCAGGAAAAGAAAATAATTCACATGCTCCAAAATTATGCTTCCTTTCTTCATTATTTGTGCAGGTAAATGATGGCTTGTAACTGTCAGAGCCTGTGGGGAGACCTCATTCCTGCGTATTCCAACGCAGACCTAAGTTGATGTTTTGTTCTGTGTAGAAACTTTGAGACATGTTTTCAGAAGAAAAAATAGCTTTCAAAAACTTACATCTTTGGAAACCATTCACCCAGCAGCTGTTAAGTTGGTCTAATGTTTATACTGACCTGAGTACTTTTACTCTATGCATTACGTTAGCTGTTGCAAGAAGCCTTGAACCATCAAGATAGGGTTAGTCTTTACAAGTCACATTCTCTGTGAAGTGTGCCTTCACACACTGTCAAAGCCCGAAGCTCCTGCTAGCTTAAGAAGGGGACTCTCTAGTATTCTCTAAAGAAAGCAAAAAAAGAGTCTTTCAGGTTTATTTTAAATACATCTTTTTTGCATTTACTTAAAGGCGTCTTTTTCAGAGGAAGCAGTAATAAAACTATGGGGAGTGAGTGCCGTTTCATTATACCTTTTATGGCCTATTAATTTGTTACCATCTATCACCTTTGTTGATGAAATTTTAATTTTGCCCTTGCTTGAGCATATTGTAAGAATTGTATAAACTGCGGCTCCCTGTGCTGACAAAAAGGTCCTTTCAGTGTGAACAATTGGGAGCTCATTTTATTTCTAGAGCACATTTAAAATAACTTATGAATGAGAGTTGTCAGACATGAAATGCTGTATTAATTAAATCTTTTTCCAGTCTTTTTGCTTCTCCAGCTAAACCAACCCTTTAGAAAAATACACAGCCACCTTAATTATAGAGGAGAAGACAAAAAGTATCCTTCACATTCCTTCTCCTGAATAAGAAAAAGAACTCAATTCATCTATATAATAACCCCATTAGCTGCTTCACTCAACAGAGCACATGGGAAAATTTTCAAACCCCACAATGTAAAAACTGTTGATTGGGTGGATCGTTTTCAAGGTTTTGTTCTTCTAATGTGCAAAATGGCCATTTTGTATATAAATCGGATATGCCATAACTAGTAGCTTTAAAACATTTGACTTACGACAAAAGTTTTGTGTCCACATCAACTAATGCATCATTGTCTTTTAATATCCAGCAGCAGTACCATTCGAAAATAGATGATTTGATTGACAACACTGTAAAAGAAATCATTTCACTTCTAGTTTCAAAGGTAAGGTATTTTTTATTTACCTTTTTAAATCACATTAAATAATTTTCAACTGAGAATTTTTAGAAATATCTGTCTTAGGTTTCTAAATACCTAATGGAGAAATAGTAGCTTTAAAGACAGATGCAAGAAAAGTTCAAATTTTAAGAAAAGTTATGAGCAAACTATGAACACTTTGTCAGTAACTTTTGGTTTTTCATTTATAATTAATTTTGGCTTTTTTGCAATTGTTGTCTTTCTAAAAATAACTCTATCTTCCAGTAATACCTTATTCTTTCTCATTCATGTTCTCTTATTGTTTGTCTCCACGGATGAGTTGAGTCATCATCAGTTCTTGAATTTAGCCTATTTTTTTGTGGTGACAGCACTGGGACTCTAGGTCTGGAAATTTGAGACTTCAGATATCTTTGACAAAAGCTATGGCCTTTAGCTGTATAAGGAGAGATGAAGTATAAGTGAGTGTTCCACTGAATGATTAGGTGATTTAAAAATCCCACTAAGGTGGAACAGACTGCCATAGATGACATTTGAGATCAGGGTCTGATAGGAAAAGAGATGAACAACCGGAGAGCACGGGGAGCTGAAAGAGGGTAAGGAGAGAGGATGGATTTCTCCCAAAGAGTCACTTTCATAAGAGCGGGTGCTGAATCAAAGAGCCCTAGACCAGGCTTCATAAGACAATTGGAAGAATGTGCAAAAAGCAAAGGAAAAGCCACCCTCAATTCAATAAACAGACAAAGGACACATTGTTTAGAAGAGAAAAAAAATAGAGATGCCCAACAAGCATGAAAGCTGTTAAGCCTCAATAGTTTAAGGAATACCAATAAAACTAAAATTTATATAATATTTTTATAGCAAATTAGCATAGATGTTTTTAAGCTATCACCCAGTTTTAGAAAAGGTGAAGTGGGACACTCACATTTTCTATTTATGGGAGTATAAATGGCTACAGCCTTTCTAGAAGATAGTTTGGGACTATGTCAAGTACATTAATACCCCTTCACCTAAAATTCTTTCTGCGTTTCTTTTTTCTTACTGCTCAGAGAGATGCACAAAATTTATATACATTGATAGATGTCACATTATTTCTAATGAAAAATACAGGAATCAACTTTAACATGAGGGCAACGGTAAAGTAAATTATGGGACATCTATATTAATAAAGTTTGCTTTCAAAGACTGTAATGTTAAAGGAAAATTTCATAATATCGTGGTAAGTGGGAAAAAAGCTGACTATTTAGAAATGTAAACTATGATCTGAATTGTCATCACATAGAGAAAAGACAGATAAACACCACAGTACCAACAGAGCTTTTATCTAGGTGGCGGGATTATAGTTGATTCAGGGGTGGTGGGGTTCAAATTGTTTTGTGCTTCCTAATTCTCTGGTAACAGGTCTTGAGGTAGAAAAAAAGTCACAAAGCAAGGGGATTTTAGAACTGCGCCACCTCCCCAGTTTGTTCTTGCCCCCCAGCTTCTACCCCAGCACTGAACACCTACACTTACAACACAAATTCACCAGCAGGGGGAAAGGGGAAGTGTTAACAGGAAAACCATCTGGGAGGTAGAGGAAGAGGTGGATCACTGGAGAATGAAGCTCCTACAGGAAGAACCATGAGATTCCCGCCCTCCCAGGAGCCCAGCCCAGCAGCTTACAGCCCATAGAACAGACATAGTTAACCCTGCACCTTTATTGTCGGCGAGCCATCCAGGGAAATTTTATCCGGGTAGAGCCTTCCCATCAGCACAGTTCTCCTGTGGAAGTTGTCTTCTGTGAGAAGGGTACATAAAGAGAGCCACTGAATTGCAAGCATGCAGTTGATAAAGGGTTAAATAGGCAACAAGGCAAAAAGGCTACAATGAGTTTTGGTTTGGGGCGAAGGGGAGGAAGGGTTGCAGAAAAGGCAGGAAGGTCTATACATCATTTCTGCATTTGTTTCTGGCAAAGTAAAAAACTTAAATTTTTCTATATCAAATGCATCTGGTTAATTGAAAAAATAGTATATTCGAGTCAAGCTGGGAAATGGTGTCCTAGAGATCAGCACTATGAAATAGAACTTTCTGTGATGATAGAAATGTTTATCCTTCACCATCCAGTATGGTAACTAGTAGCCACATGTGGTTGTGGAACACTTGAGACGTGGCTAGTGCAACTGAGGAATTGAAATTTTGATTTTACTTAATTGTAATTAATTTTAACTTATATAGCCTAATGTAACTAGCTATTATATTTAGAAATCAGGTCTAGATTATAGTTTTTCTCTCTGGATCCATTCTCCTGCAGTCAAATGGTACTTTTTAATAATCTTTAGTTGAAAAGAATAAAATAAATTAATTTGATAGTTTTGACAACTGTCTTAAGCTTCCATCAAAGATGACAATAAATGGTGCATTTTATTTCATTAAACAAAGATGAATAAGATTCTGTAATACAATCCTTAAATGTTAGCATGCCAAAAAATTGCCTGAGAGCTTTTTAAAATACAGGTGCCTTAGCCCTGCTTTCCAGAAGTTTTGGAAGAAGGGCAGGAATGTGCATGTTTAACCAGTCACCATGGTGATTTTGATGTAGGAGTCCCTGAGCCAGACTTTGAGAACCACTGCTCTGATGACCCTCCACTCAGATGGACATGCAAACTACCTTAAAACTTCAGTATATTTAAAAACAAGACAACCGCTTAGATAGTATGTTCCCATTTGTCTTCACCAAAGAAGAAATGATTTTTTTAAAGGAGGTATTTATGGAGTACCTACTGTGAAGCAGCTACTATACATATGTTATTTAATTCAAACTACATAGCACCTATGGAATGGGTGGACTTACCCTAATTCACAGAGAGGAATGTAATCTTCAAAGTAGTATAGTAAACTGATCAGAGTCACACACCTAATAAGTGCAAGAGTTGGGATTCAAACCTTTGAGTTTCAGATTCCTAATCCAGTGCACTTGCTGATTCCAGATCTCCAGGAAATCAGTAAAAAGCAAAAGACTAAAAATTAAAATATGTAACTTCTACATTAACTGTCTTTATTCTGGAAAATTCTAAGAGCTGTGTCCTAGACATTTTTATAGCATATTAATTAATTCAATATAGAGTAGATGCATAAAATAGTGAATTCCTTGTATTGTATCCCAAATGTTTCTGCCCATATTTCAATTCTTCTGTGCATATTGAGAAATATGTTTGCTACATTCTTTTCATCTCTTTTCTTAAGTTCAACCTCTGCATCCTCCTTTTATCCACATGTCTTCACAAATATTTTGAGAATGATCCAGGGCTCTTAATCACATGTAACACTCAACAGGATGTGTCCCACCTGCACACACATTTCCCATGCCTAGAAAAGATCTTGGCTTTCCATCTCTATGTTCTCTCTCCACCTAGCAGCTAAATGGTGGGATTCTTGGGTTTCCATCTTTAGTCTTCTTTTGAATTCATTCTATATATATATCTGTGACTTTCACACTTCTGGTTTAACTACATGCTGATGATTTCTGTACCTGAGAGGTAGTAGGGAATCATGGTTAAAAGACTAACTACAGGGCTTCCCTGGTGGCGCAGTGGTTGAGAGTCCACCTGCCGATGCAGGGGACATGGGTTTGTGCCCTGGTCCAGGAAGATCCCACATGCCGCGGAGCGGCTGGACCCGTGAGCCATGGCCGCTGAGGCTGCGCGTCCGGAGCCTGTGCTCCGCAATGGGAGAGGCCACAACAGCGAGAGGCCCGCGGACCACACACACAAAAAAAGCCCAACTACAGGCCTGAGGAGTTTAATGTCTTCATCATTAGAACAATGAGAAGTCACTGAATGGTTGGAGAGGCGGGGAGTAGGGGTATAGAGTTAATCATATTTGCATTGTAAGACAATTCATTTGATTGCCCACAGCAAACGGATTGAGAGGGAGTAGTAAGGAGGCTGTAACATTAGTCTCTCTCTATTGGACTAGTCCAAAGGCATTTAAGATATACAATGGGCAGGGTGCCATAGACTGAATGTTTGTGTCCCCCCAAAATTCATATGTTGAAACCTAATCCCTAATGTGATGGTATTTGGTGGTGGGACCTTTGGGAGGTGATAAGGTCATGAGGTTAGAGCCATCATAAATGGGATTAGTGGCCTTATAAAAAACACCCCACAGGAGTTGAGTGTCCTGTGAGGAGCTTCAGTGCACATCCCAAGCTGAGGTGTCGGCCCAGCCATTTCACGAGGAGCTCTGGTCTGAAGGCCGGGGGCAAGGCCTCTGCATGGGGCCCATTATGAGCAAGTGAAACAGACTAAGCACAAAGGGAGAAAAGGTGGATGGGCTAGGCCTGAAGTGAGATTGCCAGATTTATGTCCTTTCCAGAAGAAATGTGGATCCTCAAGCAACAGGAGCTATGTGGCTGACAGGGTCTTGGTGCCCCAGCCAGGTGTCAGGCCTGAGCCTCTGAGGTGGGAGGCTGAGTTCAGGATATTGGACCACCAGAGACCTCCCGGCCCCAGGTAATATCAATCAGCAAGAGCGCTCCCAGAGATCTCCGTCTCAACGCTAAGACCCAGCTCCACTCAACGACCAGCAAGCTCCAGTGCTGGACACCCCATGCCAAACAACTAGCAAGACAGGAACACAATCCCACCCATTAGCAGAGAGACTGCCTAAAATCATAATAAGTTCACAGATACCCCAAAACACACCACCAGACATGGTACTGCCCACCAGAAAGACAAGATCCAACTTCATCCACCAGAACACAGGCATCAGTCCCCTCCACCACAAAGCCTACACAACCCACTGAACCAACCTTACCCACTGGGGACAGACACCAAAAACAACGGGAATTACGAACCTGCAGCCTGTGAAAAGGAGACCCCAAACACAGTAAGTTCAGCAAAATGAGAAGACCAAGAAATACACAGTAGATGAAGGAGCAAGGTAAAAACCCACCAGACAAACAAATGAAGAGAAAATAGGCAGTCTACCTGAAAAAGAATTCAGAGTAATGATAGTAAAGAAGATCCCAAATGTTGGAAATAGAATGGAGAAAATACAAGAAACATTTAACAAGGACCTAGAAGAACTAAAGAGCAAACAAACGATGAACAACACAAAAAATGAAATTAAAAATTCTCTGCAAGGAATCAGCAGAATAACCGAGACAGAAGAACGGATAAGTGACCTGGAAGATAAAATAGTGGAAATGACTACTGCAGGGCAGAATAAAGAAAAAAGAATGAAAAGAATTGAGGACAGTCTCAAAGACCTCTGGGACAACATTAAACGCACCAACATTCGAATTATAGGGGTCCCAGAAGAAGAGAAAAAGAAAAGGACTGAGAAAATATTGGAAGAGGTTATAGTTAAAAACTTCCCTAATATGGGAAAGGAAATAGTCAATCAACTCCAGGAAGCACAGAAAGTCCCATACAGGATAAATCCAAGGAGAAACACGCCAAGACACATATTAACCAAACTATCAAAATTTAAATACAAAGAAAAAATATTAAAAGCAGCAAGGGAAAAGCAACAAATAACATACAAGGGAATCCCCATAAGGTTAACAGCTGATTTCTCAGCAGAAATTCTGCAAGCCAGAAGGGAGTGGCAGGACATATTTAAAGTGATGAAAGGGAAAAACCTACAATCAAGATTACCCTACCCAGCAAGGATCTCATTCAGGTTCGACAGAGAAATTAAAACCTTTGCAGATAAGCAAAAGCTAAGAGAATTCAGCACCACCAAACCAGCTTTACAACAAATGCTAAAGGAACTTCTCTAGGCAGGAAACACAGGAGAAGGAAAAGACCTACAAAAACAAACCCAAAACAATTAAGAAAATGGTAATAGGAACATACATATCAATAATTACCTTAAATACAAATGGATTAAATGCTCCAACCAAAAGACATAGACTGGATGAATGGATACAAAAACAAGACCCATATATATGCTGTCTACAAGAGACCCACTTCAGACCTAGGGACACATACAGACTGAAAGTAAGAGGATGGAAAAAGATATTCATGCAAATGGAAACCAAAAGAAAGCTGGAGTAGCAATTCTCATATCAGACAAAATAGATTTTAAAATAAAGACTATTACAAGAGACAGAGAAAGACACCACATAATGATCAAGGGATCAATCCAAGAAGAAGATATAACAATTGTAAATATTTGTGCACCCAACATAGGAGCACCTCAGTATATTAGGCAAATGATAACAGCCGTAAAAGGGGAAATTGACAGTGACACAATCATAGTAGGGGACTTTAACACCCCACTTTCACCAATGGACAGATCATCCAAAATGAAAATAAATAAGGAAACACAAGCTTTAAATGACACATTAAACCAGATGGACTTAATTGATATTTATAGGGCATTCCATCCAAAAACAACAGAATACACTTGTGTCTCAAGTGCTCATGGACCATTCTCCAGGATAGATCATATCTTGGGTCACAAATCAAACCTTGGTAAATTTAAGAAAATTGAAATCGTATCAAGTATCTTTTCCAACCACAGTGTTATGAGACTAGATATCAATTACAGAAAAAAAAAACTGTAAAAAAATACAAATACATGGAGGCTAAACAATATGCTACTAAATAAACAAGAGATCAATGAAGAAATCAAAGGGGAAATCAGAAAATACCTAGAAACAAATGACAATGAAAACACGACGACCCAGCACCTATGGGATGCAGCAAAAGCAGTTTGAAGAGGGAAGTTTATAGCAAAACAATCCTACCTCAAGAAACAAGAAAAATGTCAAATAAACAACCTAACCTTACACCTAAAGCAATTAGAGAAAGAAGAACAGAAAATACCAAAGTTAGCAGAAGCAAACAAATCATAAAGATCAGATCAGAAATAAATGAAAAAGAAATGAAGGAAACAATAGCAAAGATCACTAAAAGTAAAAGCTGGTTCTTTGAGAAGATAAACAAAATTGATAAACCATTAGCCAGACTCATCAAGAAAAAAAGGGAGAAGACACAAACCAACAGAATTAGAAATGAAGAAGGAGAAGTATCAACTGACACTGCAGAAATACAAAGGATCATGAGAGATTATAACAAGCAACTATATGCCAATGAAATGGACAACCTGGAAGAAATGGACAAATTCTTAGAAAAACACAACCTTCCGAAACTGAACCAGGAAGAAATAGAAAACATAAACAGACCGATAACAAGTACTGAAATTGAAACAGCGATTAAAAATCTTCCAACAAACAAAAGCCCAGGACCAGATGGCTTCACAGGTGAATTCTATAAAACATTTAGAGAAGAGCTAACACCATCCTTCTCAAACTCTTCCAAAATATAGCAGAGGGAGCAACACTCCCAAACTCATTCTACAAGGCCACCATCACCCTGATACCAAAACTAGACAAAGGTGTCACAAGAAAAGAAAACTACAGGCCAGTATCACTGATGAACTTAGATGCAAAAATCCTCTACAAAATACTAGCCAACAGAATCCAACAGCACTTTAAAAGGACCATGCACCATGATCAAGTGAGGTTTATCCCAGGAATGCAAGGATTCTTCAATATACACAAATCAATCACTGTAATACACCCTATTAACAAACTGAAGGATAAAAACCATATGATCATCTCAACAGATGCAGAAAAAGCTTTCAACAAAATTCAACACCAATTTATGATAAAAACTATCAAGAAAGTAGGCATAGAGGGAACTTACCTCAACATAATAAAGGCCATATATGATAAACCCGCAGCCAACATCATTCTTAATGGTGAAAAACTGAAACCATCTCCACTAAGATCAGGAACAAGACAAGGTTGCCCACTCTCACTGCTGTTATTCAACATAGTGTTGGAAGTTTTAGCCACAGCAATCAGAGAAGAAAAACATAAGAGGAATCCAAATTGGAAAAGAAGAAGTAAAACTGTCACTGTTTGCAGATGACATGATACTATACATAAAGAATCCTAAAGATGCTACCAGAAAACTACTAGAGGTAATCAATGAATTTGGTAAAGTAGCAGGATACAAAATTAATGCACAGAAATCTCATGCATTCCTATACACTAATGATGAAAAATCTGAAAGAGGAATTAAGGAAACACTCCCATTTACCACTGCAACACAAAGAACAAAATACCTAGGAATAAGCCTACCTAAGGAGACAAAAGACCTATATGCAGAAAACTATAAGACACTGATGAAAGAAATTTAAAATGATACAGACAGATGGAGAGATTTACCATGTTCTTGGATTGGAAGAATCAACATTGTGAAAATGACTATACTATCCAAAAGAATCTACAGAGTCAGTGCAATCCCTATCAAACTACCAATGGCATTTTTCACAGAACTAGAACAAAAATATCACAATTTATATGGAAACACAAAAGACCCCGAATAGCCAAAGCAATCTTGAGAAAGAAAAATGGAGCTGGAGGAATCAGGCTCCCTGACTTCAGACTATACTACAAAGCTACAGTAATCAAGACCGTATTGTACTGGCACAAAAACAGAAATATAGATCAATGGAACAGGACAGAAAGCCCAGAGATAAACCCACGTACATATGGCCACCTTATCTTTGATAAAGGAGGCAAGAAAAAACAATGGAGAAAAGACAGCCCCTTCAATAAATGGTGCTGGGAAAACTGGACAGCTACATGTAAAAGAATGAAATTAGAACACACCCTAACACCATATCCAAAAATAAGCTCAAAATGGATTAAAGACCTAAACGTAGGCCAGAAAATATAAAACTCTTAGAGGAAAACATAGGCAGAACACTCTATAACATAAATCACAGCAAGATCCTTTTTAACCCACCTCCTAGAGAAATGGAAATAAAAATAAACAAATGGGACCTAATGAAACTTAAAAGCTTTTGCACAATAAAGGAAACCCTAAAGAAGATGAAAAGACAGCCCTCAGAGTGGGAGAAAATATTTGCAAATGAAGCAACCGACAAAGGATTAATCTCCAAAACATACAAACAGCTCATGCAGCTCAACATCAAAAAAACAAACAACCCAATCCAAAAATGGGCAGAAGACCTAAATAGACATTTCTCCAAAGAAGTTATACAGATTGCCAACAAACTCATGAAAGGATGCTCAACATCACTAATCATTAGAGAAATGCAAGTCAAAACTACAATGAGGTATCATCTCACACCAGTCAGAATGGCCATCATCAAAAAATCTACAAAGAATAAATGCTGGAGAGGGTGTGGAGAAAAGGGAACACTCTTGCACTGTTGGTGGGAATGTAAACTGATACAGCCACTATGGAGAACAGTATGGAGGTTCCTTAAAAAACTAAAAATAGAACTACCAGACCACTCAGCAATCCCACTATTGGGCATATACCCTGAGAAAACCATAATTCAAAAAGAGTCATGTACCACAATGTTCACTGCAGCACTATTTACAATAGCTAGGACATGGAAGCAACCTAAGTGTCCACTGACAGATGAATAGATAAAGGAGATGTGGCACATATATACAATGGAAAATTACTCAGCCATAAAAAGAAATGAAATTGAGTTATTTGTAGTGAGATGATGGACCTAGAGTCTGTCATACAGAGTGAAGTAAGTCAGAAAGAAAAAAGCAAATACCATATGCTAACACATATATATGGAATCTAAAAAAAAAAAAAAAAAGGTTCTGAAGAGCCTAGGGGCAGGACCAGAATAAAGATGCAGACGTAGAGAATGGGCTTGAGGACACTGGGAGGGGGAAGGGTAAGCTGGGACAAAGTGAGAAAGTGACATGGACATATATACACTACCAAATGTAAAATAGATAGCTAGTGGGAAGCAGCCACGTAGCACAGGGAGATCAGCTCGGTGCTCTGTGACCACCTAGAGGGGTGGGATAGGGAGGGTGGGAGGGAGACGCAAGAGGGAAGGGATATGAGGATATATGTATACGTATAGCTGATTCACTTTGTTATAAATAACACCCCACAGAGCTCCCTAGTCCCTTCTGCCATGTGAAAACACAGCCAGAAGGTATCATCTATGAACCAGCAATTGGGTCCTCACCAGACATGAAATCTGCCAGCGCCTTGACTATGGCCTTCTCAGCCTCCGGAGTATGAGAAGTTACTGTGGTTTATAAGCCACCCAGTCTATGGCATTCTGTTATAGCAGCCTGAGAAGACTAAGACAAGGGGTTAGTAATGGGGAGAGAAGGGAAAACGTTGACAATTACCTCTAGGTCTATAGCCTGCAGCAGGAGATGGATGTTGTGCCATTCGGTGATGCAGGGTGCCCTGGAAGAGGGACAGATTTGGAGGGAACAACCCATGTCAGAATTGGACATGGGGGAATCGAGCTGCCTCTGAGATACCTGAAGGAGGAGATAGCAAGGGGACATTCAGATATTTAGGTATTTGGGGCTGGAGTTCACAGGAAGGATATGGGATGAAAATACCAATGCGATTATAAGATTTCAGCCATTGAACATGATTCTATCAGTGGCTGCTGTTCTCAGGTATATATGTTATAAGTGGAACTCCTGTGGAAGACATGGAGAAATGAAATGGAAGAAATAAAAACCATTTTAAAGAAGGCAAAAACAAAAACAAAAAAGAAGCTTCTATCCAGAAAAGGATATAGATAATTTTTACCAAGAAAAAAAAAAATGAAGGCAGGAACATTAACTCTTGCCAAGGAAAGGATACAAGAAATGCTATATTTATTGCTGCCTTATATTAGAATTAATTCAGTCAGATAAACTGTGGGAGGCTCAGGAGAACTGGACTCCATTCCTGTTTCTTCATGTTACCAGCTGGGTCTCCTTGCATGACTCAGTTTCCGCATTAAAAAAAAAAGCAGGCATACTGGATGAGAAGAAAACCTGCAGCCTTTTCTCAGTCTAAAGCAAAAATTCTGGGGACTTCCATGGAGGTTCAGTGGTTAAGATTTCGCCTTCCAGTGCAGGGTGTGTGGGTTCGATCCCTGGTCAGGGAACTAAGATCCCACATGCCTTGTGGCCAAAAACCCAAAATATGAAACAGAAGCAATATTGTAACAAATTCAATAAAGACGTTAAAAATGGTCCACATCAAAAAATAAATAAATAAAGCAAAGATCTTTCTATATGTTTGTGTATGGAGGCTTCCAGGGACCTGCAACTTTTCTCTGCAGGCTCTGAAGTCCCATAGCACACACGAGTTGGAAGAGAACCCTGAGATTGTCTAACAGAGACTTTTCAAACACTTCTGTAATGTTTATAAGACATATTTCTAAATACTTTTATGATGTTTATGAGATATATTTAATGTCTTCAGATATATCTTAGGTGGCACCCCAGATACAACACTGGTGGAAGCAAAGCTATTCTGATTGAGGAGGGGAAGCAGGCCAGAGCTTACCTGTGTAGCCCCATCTCCCAAGGCAGGCCTGATCCACCCAGAGTCCAGTCTCCTTGTTCACAGATGAGGAAACAAAGGCCCACGGTTTTACAGTGGCTGGCGGAGAAGCCAGGACTTGACCCTGTAGCCCTAAGCCTGTCATCTTTGCACAACAGCACACAGAACTCAGCAAGAGGAAAAGAATGGGAGCTTCACTGCAGTCTTCTCATGTCCCCTTTATATGTCCAGGCTCTGTGGATATTTCCTTCGCTATTTGTTACATGCAGGCATACACACTGTGGGACCAGCGTGGGCAGGCAATCATGTGGGACAGCTGTGAGTCAGGTAGGTGAGAGTGGAATTCATTGTGTGTAACATCAGGATGCTGAAGAAAAACTGGGAAGGCTGTGGGAAAGAACTGCTTGGAGGAAATGGTCAACAGAGCAAAGAGTGAGAAAGTGATTACTCTCGCGATGCACTCCAGTAACAGGGGCTCAGTAAATTCTGGGTATGAATTAAAAGACCAGAGCAGTATATTCAACTTCCTGAATTCTCAACTATTGCAAAAAGGGATTTAGGAAAGAGTATATACTTTTTCACTAAGTACATATATAGATATATAGGTATGTAGGTGTAAATACCTGTACATACCACAACACCTTTTTTTTTTTTTTTTTTTTTTTTTTTTTGCGGTACGCAGGCCTCTCACTGTTGTGGCCTCTCCCGTTGCGGAGCACAGGCTCCGGACGCGCAGGCTCAGCGGCCATGGCTCACGGGCCCAGCCGCTCCGCGGCATGTGGGATCTTCCCGGACCAGGGCACAAACCCACGTCCCCTGCATCGGCAGGCGGACTCTCAACCACTGTGCCACCAGGGAAGCCCCACCTATTCTTTTTAATAACCTAGAATATTTTACCCTGAATTTCTCTTAAGAGGGACAGAGGACAAATCTGACCTGACTGTCTAGATGATACAATTAAAGTATCTCCTCCACCACCACCAATTCAGTCTGATTAAGTTAACTTGGTTAAATTTACTTGTTTGGATCAAGACAATGTATTCAGAAGACAACTGTTGAAACCCAAGAATGTGCTTGAAAGGAATAACATGCACTGTTAGGAGTAATTAGAAGAAAAGAAATACAAACTAACATAGTTCAGTCTATTTGGGAGACAAGGGAGAAAGGAACAATGAGAGGAATGTGGAGACTTCACCAACATCCGGGCTAGGCGTGCTGTTTTGGAAGTTGTCTGAGATACTGTGCAGAACAAGGCATGTCGTATAAATACGTGCTGTCAGATCCTGTCCATCCTCAATACCGATCTGGATCATCTGGAAGGACCTTTTCGGAGTCATTTGGAACAAAGGTTCAAAGAGGACGTGGATACACAGTGGGAGAAGCGAGGATTATTTTCCATTGTATCATAACATTAACATTCCAGTTCAGGGAAGGAAACCTGCTTTCTTCCAATCCATGACATTCTGGTTCCAGGTGGATTTTTAACAGTACTAGTCAGTCCTGATTGTACCAAACAAAAATAAAACATCTGATAGGTATCTCCAGCCCTATGTATCCTCCCCCCTCCAAAATACACCTAGTTTTTCATGATTAGTCTTGTTTATGGGTGCATCTTTTTTCTGTGGAAGATTTAATAACTTGCAGTGTAAATGATGCAAATATTCCTTGTTTACTTCCTGAAATTTCACAGTTGAAAAAAGTAAGAACTGCGTGTTTTGAACCCACCAGTCTACAGCTGAATCGTTCCTATCTCACTTCTCAGAATTTGTCGTTCTACTTTCCATACATGTAGGAAAATGAATCCTATATCCTGTTAAAATCCAGCAGGAGATTTAAACCGACATGCCTCGTGGCGTACTTCATGTTTCATTCTACCAGTTCTTTCAACATACCTTCATCTTTAATTTCCCTGAGAGTGTACCTAATGAGGCAAAGTTGGTAATGACCCGGACAGACTTTGGGCGCTAAATATTACTCAAACAAACCCAGTAAATGACATCCGCAATAAAAAGCAGGGAAACAGAGATTACAGGGTTTCATTCCAACCTGACACCCTCAGGAGAACAGGGAGCGCAAGGCAAACCTGTAAGTATTTATATCCTCCCTGAGCTGTACAGAGAAAGTTCACAGGAAGCAGTTAAAGACACAGCAACTAAACCCAGCATTTAGCTGGATTTCTTTGGAATCTTGCTGCCTTCTACAATTAAAAGCCAGATGGAAACTACATCATTATTAGTCAATCTTGTTAACAGATTTTGGGTTTTAAGGTAGCTCTTCCACCACGTGTGCCTTGACAGAAATCTTACAAAGAAAACCTTCCTCTTGGAACTGTATGGCTCATGTGGTTGGTCCCAGAGGTGCAGTCACTGTTCACTGCCATGTAAGCACTTAGAGTCCCTGCTGTATTGGGCCTCCCCAGGGACCATTTGGGGTAGGGAGGATCCCAGGGAGAGGCTCTACACTATTGTTAAAATGGAGGCCAAGGGGCTTCCCTGGTGGCGCAGTGGTTGAGAGTGCGCCTGCCGATGCAGGGGACACGGGTTCGTGCCCCGGTCCGGGAAGATCCCACATGCCGCGGAGCGGCTGGGCCCGTGAGCCATGGCCGCTGAGCCTGCGCGTCCGGAGCCTGTGCTCCGCAACGAGAGAGGCCACAACAGTGAGAGGCCCGCGTACCAAAAAAAAAAAAAAAAAAAAATGGAGCCCAAGAATGCTGTGACATGCATGCAGCAGGTGCACACACTGGACTTCGTGGGATATAACCTGGTGCTGCTTCACACTCTAAAGAGAAGACGAGCCAGACAGGTTGTCAGATGCCACAGTGGGGCAATTTCTGCCCTAAGGTCATCTGCTAATGGGCTTCCCCAGGTGTTGTTTTAGCCACTCGATTTCTGCTACCCTGCTGCTCAGCCCCTGTGCCACCATGCAGATGAAGCTTACCCAGTATCCTCCAATGGAAGTCAGTTTCAGTTACACTGTTTGTCCCTCATCACTTCCTGCCTTGTGTCATGACCAACTGTGTACACGTCTGTCTCTCCTACTAGTTTGTGCATTCCTGGAGGGAAGGGTCTAAGATTCTTTTTTTTTTTTGTATTCCCCGTATTAGGTGCTCAATAAGAAGAAGAAAATAGCATTTATTGAGCACTTATTATATGCCAGGCACATTAGTTATATCATTTAATGCTTACAACTCTGTAGTGTGATGGCAAAGAACACGGGCTTTGGAGCCAGACCACCTGTGTGCAAAGCCTCCCTCCTCTACTGTCAGCCACATGACCTTGATACAGATGGGATTCCGACATGGGTCTTCTGACTTACAGCATCAACTCTATCCTGCCTCCATAGATATCATGTCACTGAATTAGACGCATTCGCTGGTAACCAAATGCATTATTTCTCCTTATCACTAAACAATCCCAAGGCTACCCCCGTTAACTTGTGACTTAACCTGTGTAGGTTTTTAGACATATAATGGCTAGTGATTTAGCTCATCATACCAATAATATTCATTCTTTATATCTCTTAGTGTGTTGCCATTTTCACAGTTCCTTCACCTAAATCATCTCTGCTGATTTTCACACCAACCTTATTGTGAGCAAAGCAGTGACATTTTCCCCGTTTTACTGATGAGTACACTGAGGCTAGAGAAGCTGAATGTCCAGACTGTTGTCTCACCTCCAGAGAGTGGCAGAGCTTCAACTCGAGCTAAGATCTTCTAAATCCATCCACAGGACCTGCCTCTACTTTGCCTAGTCCTGCAGCATCACTCACCTGTGTAAACACATACTCCCTTGAAAGCAAGTGAACCAGATGCTATGCTAGAGCCTTCAGTGGTTCACGTTGTCTGGTAACCATAGCAATTGTCTCTCTCCTCATGGCAAATGATATCACCCATCACACACTGGCTTTCAAGATTTGAGTTACAAGAGGTGAGGCATTTTCCGCAGAGGGCCATTAAGTTTGGCATCCCCTTCCCCTGGTCATAGCCCTGGAGTATAGGTCTTCTGGGTCTTTGCCAACCACAAGAAGTTGAGTTAGCCAGCTGTGATTGGTAAGAAATCTTAATGGGCAGGAGGAAGGTGCTAAACTGACTTTTAGTTGTGAGCAGTTTGTAATTTTATGTTTTTTGCTATTTGTATCCCCTAGGATAACTGACCAATCATACATAGTTCTCATTCTTTAATAAAAATAAAATTTTAGTCAGCAGTTCACATGAATTTGTTTCTGTGTTCTTACATCACGTCTCAAATGATGTGATGGAGAAACCTGCAGGGAAGTTTTTGTTTCTTTTGCATAAACTATTTTGCAGTAATTGACCAGCCGTAGAGAAAAGATTATCTCCTGTGCACTCTCAGCGAGTTCTCTGCTCACCAGAGACCAATAAGGTGTGTCCCTAGAACTATTATCCCTTTGTTGAAGAAGCTGCTACGTGAACAAAAACCAGCCTTCATTAATTTCCCTTTTTGTATTTAAAAAACCTTGTCGGTATTTTCCCTTTGGGAAGGTATAATTTGTCAATAGTGCATATTATTTTGCTTCTAAAGAGGAAAGATGTAGGGCAGTAGATCCTTATTAATATCTTTTATTTATCTTCATGCCAGATCTTAATGTTTCTGCTCAATGAAATGAAATTCTCCACATTTTTAATTACATTACAGTATATATGTCTTAACTCTCATTTCATAGAAGTATAAAATTTTAGAAATGTAAAACTCTTAAGACAATTTTAATTCCATACCCGTCCCACCAACACAAACACACCTTTGACTGATGGGGGAACCGGTGCACTGGTTGGCTGGAGCCCACATAGCAGTCAGTCAATGACAGAATCAGGATTTATGTTCTCAGTCTGGTGCTCTTTTCATTGTACTCTGCAGTGCGTGTATCTGTTTGAGCTCCCCAACTACTTTGTAAGCTTCTGAAAGCAGGGATGATCCTAACATGTCCCAATTGGAACTGCTTGGTGAATACTCGTTAGCTGATGTATCATACTTCATTTCAATGTTACAAGGGCCCCAAATGTTACACCTTTTCATTTTCTGTTCTTTGTCATTCAACCTCTTCTGTAGATAGAAAAAGTTGGGGAATGGTCAAGTGCTATATGATAGAAAGGAATTTGATGAAGCTTGACCATCGTTGCCTTGAAACATCTCTCTATTTTTTTTTTATTGAGGTATCATTGACATACAACATTATGTTAGTTGCAGGTATACAGCATAGTGATTTGATATCTGTATAAATTGCAAAATGATCACCAAAATAAGTCCATCCCCATACATAGTTACAACATTTTTTCTTGTGATGAGGACTTATAAACATCTATATTGGAGTTGAAAATTATATTAAGGAAGAGTCACAGGGATTTAAAGTTTTTTACTAATGGTTTAAGTCATCTCACACGTAGTAACCAGACTCCTATTACACATTATTCTTTTATCTTAAAAAATGTGCGTATTTTTCCAGCAATGTAAAAGGACCTTAGAGTTCATCTTCAAAATGAGATTTTGTCATTGTGTCACTTTATACATTTCAGGTTTTTGTGCCACGGGAGAAGTTGGTCCAAGAGTTGTTTGCCCCGTTATTTGTTTGTATGCACAGTACTATCCTAAATACTCACTATAACGTGTATTCTAGTTTGTTTCAGTGTTGGAAGGGGTGTTGTCTAAGCTGTCAAGATATGATGAAGGTACTTTCTTTTCATCCATTCTGTCATTCACTGTGAGTATTTTGAATGAGTTCTCCTCTGCTGTCTTTTGACTGCTGTCACAGTACTTATCAAACAGTTAAGAAAATAATTCTCATAATTATCTCTTTTCCACTTAAGGTGAAAGCAGCCGCAAAATATGTTGATGTTCCAGTAAGTATTTTTTTATCTGCTTTTTAAAATTATAAATAAGTCTTTAAAAAAATAATTATGGTTCACCACGGGTGTATTTCAGATCTTTAATCTAGCATCATTGCCTCAGGGAGCAGTTTATTTTTCTTAAGCAAGCACTAACCCTCATAGCAAGGCCTGGCAAGGTTATTTCAGTGTACCTTTTCCGTTGTAACTTGGGGAGGTCAATTCATCATGAGAACATATCAGCTCAGTGGCAGCTGTAGGATGGGGGAGAAAATGACTCACATTACTTATAGGAAAAGGTTCACTCTCCTTCCCTTTCCACGAAAGCTCTAACAGGTTT
The DNA here is from genome assembly GCF_963455315.2 of Globicephala melas. Taxonomy (NCBI): domain Eukaryota; kingdom Metazoa; phylum Chordata; class Mammalia; order Artiodactyla; family Delphinidae; genus Globicephala; species Globicephala melas. Next base: position 27,940,918 of record NC_083322.1, read on the forward strand.
CTTATAGGAGTTAAAGTAACAATCAAGACCTGTTGAATCAAAGAACTAGTTTTCTGAATACAGAAGTGTTATAAATAAATCAGTATTCACTTAGTTCAACATTTGGTTTTTCACAGAATTCTTGGGAAATAATGCGTGACCTGTAAATTTGTTCAACAATTAAGATACCATGAGAGGAAAGTATGAAACTTACTTAGCTACAATGAAAAAAAATTCATGTGCTAAATATAATCAACAAGTTAGTACAGCATTTGTAAGTTGATAGTCATTAACAAATTAGCTTTTGCCTTAAATTCTGTTATCACGTATATATGATCAAGGCCTAAATGTTCTGTTTAATCATGTGTTTTGGCACGTGTATCAATTTTCAAAGAATTAGAGCACAATGGGAAGAAACTTAAAATTTAAAACTAAGTGGAATATAAGTCATCTCATCTTTGATTAAGGCTGTACTTGAATAGCATCACCATCTCTAGATCATCATTATGAATGTTAGTGGTTTGAGAGCTGGCAAGCGTTGTGTATCAGTTGTAGGTGGCTCTTATTTTTGAAATGCATAACTGCATTTTATACTATGGACTAGACAGTCTCCAGGTTTATTGCTGCTATAGTTATTATAAATGAACATTTTAAATGAAAAGGCCGTGGACTTTCCTGCCTTTGCCTGGGGTTTCTTCAGAGTAGTTTTTTGTTTGTTTGTTTTTAGTTTTACAGATGATTCCAAAAGAAGTCTCGGCATACTCCTTGTCTTGTACCTAGAATCAGAAAGTCAGTACTGGGCAATAAGCAGAAATAATCACATTTGTATGGTCCTGCAAAGGAACAGCATGAAAGAGAGAAAGGGAGAATTAAGGGGGAATGGTTTATACTCGCTGTATGAAAAAAAAAGACAAGTAATCATGGGAACACATGAATTTTATTGGAATTCCTAGCAAATACTTTATAATATAGATTTTTGTTTTTAATTTTGAATAGGACACCATAATTATTTCTGTTCTTAGAGCTTTTGAAATTCTTTATTTGACTGTGTACTAGATCTGTTAGAGCCCATAGAGCTTCAGCATTGAAAGACACAGAAAGTGGTTCATTCACTCTCCTTCTCAGTGCAGAAGCCCCCTCTCCTGATAGCCCTCACAAAGATTCAGTCAAGCTCTTTTAATTTTTTCAGTGATTGCAGGCTCACCATAAGACAGCCTCCTTTTATGTATAATGAGTTGAAATTCTGTACCTCTGTGAATTCTGTCTTGGTTCTAATCCCTTTTCTGCATGATAGCCCTTCAAATATTTGTTGATAATTATCATACATCCTCTTCCCAAGAGATATGGTAGCTATTCAAAGGGATATATTGTCTGAGGAATTCTTATTTTCTGTATTAAACATCCTTAACTTCTTCACTGAATTCACTAATTAAATACTTATTTAACACGTACTAAGTGCTAGACTCTGGGCATGTATGATGAAAATATATATATGTCCTGCCCACAAGCTGTTCAGTGTCTAGGAATAAAAGAGATAGGGAAATAGACATATCATGAAAACAGCTGTAACAATTGTACCCAGACTCTTTATCATACCAATCGCTCTCTAGATGAATTCCAGCTTACCAATTTCACTATTAAATCAAGTTGCCACCCAGAGCAAAGCATACTAAACCATAGATATGGTCTGGCCATGGCAGATTGCTATAGGAAGAGTTTCTCCCTTAGATCCAGACGTTACACCTCTATTACTGATGTCTGTAAGCATTAACTTCAAAAGCTATGAGGTGCTGTTGGCTGTTACTGTTTATGTTTGTTTGTTTGTTTGTTTATGCTAAAACTCCAGCAAGATACCTTTCTGAAACAGTCTTTTAAGGAGAACCTTATGAGAAAAAAAACAACAACACTGGCTCACCTTTCACAGAAATTAACTCAAAACTGATCAAAAACCTACCTGTAAAATGCACACTACAATATAAAACTCTTCTAGAAGAAAACATAGAGAAAATATTTATGGCCTTAAGTTTGGTGATAAGGTTTTAGATACAACACCAAAAGCATCCATGAAAGAAAAACATTGTAAGTTAGACTTAATAATTGACTGCTCTGCACTGCTAAGGGAATGAAAAGACAAGCCACAGACATATATTTGATCAAGGACTTGTATCTAAAATGTACAAAGAACTCTTAATACTCAACAATAAGAAAACAAACAGCCCAATTAAAAGATGGTCAAAAGATAAGAACAGATATTGCAGTGAAGACATATAGGTATCAAATAGGCAAATGAAAAGATGCTCAACATCATTTGTCATTAGAGAAATGAAAATTAAAACAATAAGATACTATTACCTATTAGCATGGCTAAAATTTAAAAACTGACAGTAGCAAAATGTTGACAAGGATGCAGAGCAGTAGGGACTCTCATTCCTTGCTGGTGGAAATACCAAATGGTACAGCCATTTTGGAAGACCATTTCGCAGTTTCTTACAAAGCTGAATATAGTCTTTAGCAAACCACCGATTGCACTCCTAGGTATTTATCCAACTGATTTGAAAACATATGTCCACAACCAAAACCTGCACACAAGTGTTCATAGCAATTTTATTCATATTCAAGAATTGGAAGCAACCAAAATGTCTTTCAGTCAGTGAATGGATAAACAAGCAGTGGTATAGCCATACAATTGGAGTACTAGTCAGCAAAAAAAAAAAAAAGAAGAAGAAGAAAAATTAGCTATCAGGCGACACGAAGACATAGATGAATCTTAAAGGCATATTGCTAAGTGAAAGAAGCCAGTCTGAGAAGGCTACGTACTGTATGATACCATTTATATCACATTCTAAAAGGGAAAACTACATCTAAAAAACTATAAATAAACTGTATAAAGATTACAAACAGGTTAATGGTTACCATAAGTTCAAGGTCAGGGAGACTTGAATAGGTGAAGCCAAGGGAGCTTTTTGGAGCAGTGAGACTATTCCAGGTAATACTGTAATGATAGATATAAAACACTATGCTTCTGTCAAGTCCTAACTTTATAGCACAAAAATTGAACCTGAATATATGAAAAAAAATTTTAAATCAATTAGGATATCATGGGATCCTAGTATGGAGACTGTGATAAAATAATCTAAACCCTACTGCAAATGTATGGAATAACCTCACTAAAAAAAGTTGAAGGAAAAAAGTGCTGATCCGAGTCACTTTTGAAATGGGTGGCATATGTAAAAATAAAGGAAAAAGGAACTGTACGTAAACATTGTACTCTTGTTGAGAAAGTGTTTCCTCCCAGGTTAACAATTCAGAAACCACTCTACGTGTATAATGGAATTGAACAATTAAGTAAAGGGTGGTGGCTGGTGGGAGCCAAGTTTCCCATGGAGTGAGATGTTGAAGACAAACAAGAGGAAGAGGCTAGAATTATCGCTGTGGTAATGGATTGGAGTTGGAGCCATCAATGTGAACTTGTCTTTAGCTTAATATAGATAGAGCTGGTTGCATATAGAAATATTTTTAGATATACGTATATGCACGGGTTAGTATATACACATATATTTCCTCGGTTTGTTAGCTGAGAGAGCCTAGAAGCATTGATATCCCAGTAGCTACAAGCACACCCAGTGCCCAGATCGTGGTCTCTAATCTCCAATAAAATGAACCAGGATTCCTTGAAGAAATGGCTGACACTAGGACTGGGGCAGGAAACACAAGATGAGCCTGGAGCATCTTATATATGTGTCAGAGAAAGTAAGGAAGTGTCTAGAAAGAAAAACCCACAATGATAGGAGATATGTTAAAGGGACCCAGGAGACCCCTGAGAGAGCTCCCAATGGCCTGAGCTAGAGTAAGTTCAGCAACCAGATAAATTAGGTAGTGTTAGCTTATAACACAAAGTATAAAATATATATCTGTTAGTCCATACTGACGTAAGTAAATGATTGACTGAATAAATAAATGGGGCGGGGGTCTTCGCTGGTGGCACAGTGGTTGAGAATCTGCCTGCCAATGCAGGGGACATGGGTTCGAGCCCGGGTCTGGGAAGATCCCATGAGCTGGGCCCATGAGCCACAACTGCTGAGCCTGCGCGTCTGGATCCTGTGCTCCGCCACAAGAGAGGCTGCGACAGTGAGAGGCCTGCGCACTGCGATGAAGAGTGGCCCCCGCTCGCCGCAACTAGAGAAAGCCCTCGCACAGAAACGAAGACCCAACACAGCCAAAAATTAAATAAATAAATAAATAAATAAATAAATGGGGGAAGGACTTCCCTGGTGGTACAGTGGTTAAGACTCGGTGCTTCCAATGCAGGCGGCGCAGTTTCGATCCCTAGTCAGGGAACTAAGATCCTACGTGCGGCGCTGCCAGAAAAAAAAGAAATGGAAAAGATAAATCTCCCAAGCAGAAGAATTCCAAATAAATAATGTGGGTACTTTACTTCCAAGGAGACAGTATAACTCCGTACTCCTTAAGGCTGTACATAGCAACTCCCTTCCAAAGAGCACAGTATGAAAAGGAGGGTGAGGAGAATGGATTTATCAGGGAGAAACCTGACAGTATCACCTCAGCCAGTTTACTGAGGTCAACATCAACAGTGATAAATTATATAGATAATATTTATTCTTGATAAATATTCTGTGGTCTCCTTCCAGAAGCCTATAACTCCAGTCTAATCAGAGGAAAAACAACAGACACGTCCCAATAAAGGGACAGTCTACAGAATATCTGACCAGTACTCAAATTGTCAAGATCATCAAAAAGAAGGAAAGTCTTATAAATTGACAGGAAGAGGTTAAGGAGACATAATGACTAATTAAATGTAATGAGGTCTTCTGGACAGGATCATGGAACATAAGAAGGACATTAGGTAAAAACTAAAGAAATACGAATAAAGTATAGACTTTAGTTCATAATGTATCATTATTTGTTCATTAATTGTAACAAATATACCATACTAATGTAAGATATTAATAATAGGGGAAACTTAGTGGGGAGTAAATGGGAATTCTCCATACAATCTTCACAATTTTTCTATAAATCTGAAATTATTCTAAAATTTAAAAATATTAAAAGGCAATGGACTAGGACTTAATACCTGAGGTTTAATTCCTCTTATGCTGCTCTATGCCCTTGGATTAACTGTATGACCCTGGGCATTACTTCACTTCAGTGGCCTCAGTTTAGTTATCTATAAAATGGATGAATAAGTTATATAAACTGCATTAGTCCCTCTAACTGTGATATTCTATCATTCTGTGAATTCTAGATCTCTGTCCTATTCCATCCAAGAAACAACAGGGCCCATAAATGTCACTTAGAAGATGATAGTAAGGTAAAGAGCTAGAAAAAAAATTCTTCAGAGAAATGAACAACATCTTCTAGCAAATAATCTCATTTTTGAAATTTTGAAAAAGCAAAAAATACAAAATACATTTTATGAAATGAAGCGTTAGAAATATAAAATTATCTATGATATCAAGTGGCATTCCTAACACAAAAGAGAAGGAGGAATTCATGATCCTAGTACATACTTGATTGTCAGGTATTCCATATAATTATAGCACAGCTGAAGATGTATAAGAGTCAATAACAAATGGGAGAAAATATTTGCAAATGAAGCAACCGACAAAGGATTAACCTCCAAAATATACAGGCAGCTCATGCAGCTCAATATCAAAAAAACAAACAACCCAATCCAAAAATGGGCAGAAGACCTAAATAGACATTTCTCCAAAGAAGATATACAGATTGCCAACAAACACATGAAAGGATGCTCAACATCACTAATCATTAGAGAAATGCAAATCAAAACTACAATGAGGTCTCACCTCACACCGGTCAGAATGGCCATCATCAAAAAATCTATAAATAATAAATGCTGGAGAGGGTGTGGTGAAAAGGGAACCCTCTTGCACTGTTGGTGGGAATGTAAATTGATACAGCCACTATGGAGAACAGTATGGAGGTTCCTTAAAAAGCTAAAAATAGAACTACCATACAACCCAGCAATCCCACTACTGGGCATATACCCTGAGAAAACCATAATTCAAAAAGAGTCATGTACCACAAAGTTCATTGCAGAACTATTTACAATAGCCAGGACATGGAAGCAGCCTGAGTGTCCATTAACAGATGAATGGATAAAGAAGATGTGGCACATATATACAATGGAATATTACTCAGCCATAAAAGGAAACGGAACTGAGTTATTTGTAGTGAGGTGGATGGACCCAGAGTCTGTCATACAGAGTGAAGTAAGTCTGAAAGAGAAAAGCAAATACCGTATGCTAACACATATACATGGAATCTAAAAAGCAAAAAAAATGGTTCTGAAGAACCTAGGGTCAGGACAGGAATAAAGACGCAGATGTAGAGAATGGACTTGAGGACATGGGGAGGGGGAAGGGTAAGCTGGGACAAAGTGAGAGAGTGGCATGGACATATATATACTGCTAAATGTAAAATAGATAGCTAGTGGGAAGCAGCCGCATAGCACCGGGAGATCAGCTGGTGGTTTGTGACCACCGAGAGGGGTGGGATAGGGAGGGTGGGAGGGAGACGCAAGAGGGGGGAGATATGGAGATATATGTATATGTATAGCTGAGTCACTTTGTTATACAGCAGAAACTAACACAACATTATAAAGCAGTTATGCTCCAATAAAGATGTTAAAAAAGAGTCAATAACAGAAAATGATTCAAATCAAGTCATTTAAATATAACATGTTATGAACATAGTCTTATGTATCTTTGTAATCTGTACTTTCATGACACTTCTTTATGAAAGAAAAAATATCATACATAAGAGAAAAATCATCAGTATGTTCCTGAACAGAAGTGAATTTCATTATCTCCTGCTTCTTAGCAAAGAAGCTAGTAGCCGACCCCTCCCCACCCCCGTGATATCTTTCTAATCAGGGTGATAAACTGTGACCCTCGGATGGTTTGGTAGATTTTTTCTTGGTTAAACAACCCTATTCTGGAGAGCAGTTCCTGTTGTAGGTGCACAGTTCAAGGCTCCATCATAGAACCTTGGAATGTTCATGGTGGCAAAGCCCTTAGACATATAAGAAAAGCAAGACCTCGAGGGCGTGAATCTGTTCCCCCTGCTCAACAGTAACTTAGATGAAGGGAACTCAGACCTGAGAGAGGGGAAGGGAGAATGGCTATAGTAGATGTAGGACCAGCATGAAAACATTCACTTTAGCTTTACAGACGTGAACACTAGGCCCAACCCAAAACTTCAGTAGATTTAAAGTAGAATATTAAAACTAACCACCCCCCCAAAACTATTGCCTCCCTATAAGGTAGGGAGGATATAGATGATAGCAATGTATGTTAAAAAGTTGTATGAAAAATTAAGTGAGACCATAATGTAAAGTAGCTGCTTAAAAAAACAAACACGAGGTAGCACAACAGAGAAGTTACAAACCCAAACTCAGGAGCCAGACTGCTTGAGTTTGGACCCTTGCTCCATCACTTTTGCTCAGTATCTGTATGACCCTGGGCATCAGTTTCCTTTTTTTTTTACAGCTTTATTGAGGTATAATTGATACGTTTAAAACTGCACATATTTAATGTCCATCATTAGATGAGTTTGGACATAGGCATGTACCGTGTGGACATCAATTACTTTATCAAATGGAAATAGAATCATACCACTTCTAGGCTTGTTGTAAATATGGTAAGCACTTTTCAGGATTCCTGGAATGAAATTAGTGATCAGTAAATGTTAGTTGTCGTCATACATTATTACTGATTATAATAAATCTAGTGTCCAGATTCTACAAAATAATCATTCTGCTCTATACTATCTTGTTCACATCTGTGTTACTGTGGGAAAATCCATCTGTAGTCTTTTAAAAACGACATATAATTTTTACTTTGCCTCCTTTTGAAGAGAGCAGCCAGCATAGTTAAGGGGATCTGGAAATAATGGCTTGTAAAGAAAAAAAGGGAAATTGGAATATTATCCCTGAGAGAGGAAAACGCTAAGAGACAAGAGAGTCATGTTTAATACATGGAGTTCCCATTTAAAGAAGCCTCAGTCTGTATCAATCAAGAGGATAGAAGTAGGATCAGTGACTAAAACCTAGTGGGAGGGCTTTCCTGGTGGCGCAGTGGTTGAGAGTCCGCCTGCCGATGCAGGGGACACGGGTTCGTGCCCCGGTTCGGGAAGATTCCCACATGCCGCGGAGCGGCTGGGCCCATGAGCCATGGCCGCTGAGCCTGCGCGTCCGGAGCCTGTGCTCCGCAATGGGAGAGGCCACAACAGTGAGAGGCCCGCGTACCGCAGGAAAAAAAAAAAAAAAAATTTGTCTCCTTGTTAAGTAGACACCGTGACAGTGTTTGCATAGTGTATTGTTAACCTCCTGTGGAAGGTTAAACGGGCTTCTTCTGTATCTAAATCTGTAGCTGTGAAAAATGTCTGCAGCATTGCACCCACCCACCCATGAATGGGGAAAGTGAAGACTTGCACCTGTGGGATTAGGTGTAGCAGCAGGAAGTAAGAGCATTTGCAGTGTGTAATTAACAAGGAATTTTTTGCTTTTCTTTTTTTTTAAACGGCATTTTCATCTCACTGGGTTAACCAGTGATTAGCGCTCGAAAAAAATGTGCTGGAGTCTGCATCCTTACTTAAACTCATTCCCTCGCTGGTGTATTCTATTATGCAGCCAAAGTCAGAGGAGCTCACCTTACCATACTCCATTCCCGTCCATATTTGATTTCTTTATGCTCGTGGGGGAATGTTTTTAGATATTTGTATCCTTTTACTATAACTTCGTTAGCCAAATTCTGTTCTTTTCTGAATCGAATTAGAAGCAATCCAGGAAGGCTTATTTTGATTTAGAGATGACTACCCTAAGAAACAAGATGGAGAAGTTAGTGCTTAATGAACTGAGGATCTCAAAGTTTTTGTTTTTGTTTTTAACATCTTTATTGGAGTATAACTGCTTTACAATGGTGTGTTAGTTTCTGCTTTATAACAAAGTGAATCAGCTATACATATACATATATCCCCATATCCCCTCCCTCTCGTGTCTACCTCCCACCCTCCCTACCCCACCCGTCTAGGTGGTCACAAAGCACCGAGCTGGTCTCCCCATGCTATGTGGCTGCTTCCCACTAGCTGTTTTCCATTTGGTAGTGTATATATGTCCATGCCACTCTCTCACTTCGTCCCAGCCTACCCTTCCCCCGACCCCGTGTCCTCAATCCCATTCTCTACGCTGCATGATCTCAAAGTTTTAAATGGGAGAATGAAAAACAACATTTACTCTCTCTTAGTGGTATTTAATACATAATGTGCTCGCTATGTGGTTTTTAATTGTTATTTTCTCGTTCATTAAGGAAACTGTAATTACAAATATAGCGAAGATTTCTAAATGTAGCTCTCCAGAACAAAATATCCTTGATAAAAATTCATCCAGATCTACAGTTGTTGAAGTTTAACAGGCTGCTCCTTTGATAAGGTTGGAGACACCCACTTGCACCAGAATGTGTAACAATATTCTACCTGGTGACGCAGTCACATGCATGCTTTTCATTTACACACCAGCAAACAAAAACTTAACTGAGTGTGTTCAGTTTTTTGCTTTTTTAACTAAACTTTATTTCCTAATAAGATAACATGTAATAATGGAGTGAGACGCAGTGACTTCCAAAATATGTAGATCTTACTGCCATAAAACAGAGTCTTTGCACAAAGGAGCACTGAACCAGCGATAATGTCTTCTATCCAAACACATTTGTACTGTAAGTAGAAACTGTTTAAAAGGAAAATTACATCTTTTTCAGCAGTTTATCAGAGATAATTACCCTTCATACACCAAAGGAAGGACAAAGTGTTTTAAAGAACTATAATTCTAATTGGTAAATGTCACCAGCTGTTACAGTTATCCTTACTTGTGTATATTCTTTTAATGATTATAGTCTCATGCCACAAGCTACATGAAAATATATTCACTAGGTGTGAAATTCCCGTATGTCACAGTTGCAAGAATACGTAAACAGCTCAAAGATAAAGGAAGAAATAATGCTAATGAGGAATGTAGGAATTGTAGGTTTTGTTTTCTAGGCAAGTGGATCTTAATTTGCCAAAGGGGAGAAAATGTAATTTCAAAGAGAAAAAGACAACACTTAATTTGTTGAAATAAACTTTTAAATGAGCTTTACTTCACACCCTCAACCACGGTTGTGATTTTCTTAGAGAGCTGTAGAACTGTCTTAGCTTACAGATTTCATTATTATATCCCTCGGGTCTGCGGAAGGGAATAGCACTGAGTTTTCTCTTAGGCTTAAACTGTAAAAGTATTTGTTAGTTTTAGATGACAAAAGATAAATTCTTCCTGGACAGTGTTTCATGATGTCTAATGTTATCTTAAAAGTGATCAAGGAAATGGGAAAAAAATTACCTTCGGGTCTGTGGCAAGCGTTTAAAGCCATCATTCTCCATTTCTCCTGGCTGTAACTCAGTTTCCAGTGAGTCTGATGGGTCGAGTGATTGACTAGTTTAAACTTCTAAGCGTACTCTTCTTTTGAAAGGCAGAAATAAAAATGGGGTAGCGGTGAGGGAAAATGGTGGAGGAGGCACGCTTCTCACGTGTTGATTCTTAACTCTCAGTTCCTCTGGGCTGTGCCCAGCTGCCTTGGTATTATATATATCACAGCATTTTGTTTCTAAGCACCTGACTGAAACTCAGATGTGGAGCTGACTTGTTATCATGTATAGAAAGTCGTTCTCCTGTCATTTTCATTCTGCGGCAGTATCCTTTCTGAATGTTCACACTTTCGGTGTCTTGACAAATTTGAGAGGCACCGAGAGAAATCCTTATCTTATGGGCTAGCTATCTTCAACCATTAATAGTAGTTAGTAATCTTGTACAAGTTACCCTGCCTTTTTACTGGAAAAACTTATGTGTAACACCCCTCGCCCCCAAAGAAGAAAATAACCTAGGCTTCTCTTGAGTAGCCTTGTAATTATTTAAACTTTCAGACATTGCTTATGAGAATTATGTAGAAAAATAGTGAAGGCGTGAATTTGGTAAGTTGTCTCCATTAAGTTTGGAATATATTTCCTACATTGTGTTTGGATGCTCTGGAAGGAAAGATCAGTGAAGACATTTATATAAACAGTTGTTTCAGATTATAGCTAGTCACGAATTTTGTTATAACAAGGTTATGGTTTTTGTTTTACAAATTTATTTATTTTTTTGGCTGTGTTGGGTCTTCAAATCTGTGCGAGGGCTTTCTCTAGTTGCGGCGAGCGGGGGCCACTTTTCGTCACGGTGAGCGGGCCTCTCACTGTCGTGGCCTCTCTTGTTGCGGAGCACAAGCTCCAGACGCGCAGGCTCAGTAGCTGTGGCTCACGGGCCCAGTTGCTCCACGGCATGTGGGATCTTCCCAGATCAGGGCTCGAACCGGTGTCCCCTGCATTGGCAGGCAGATTCTCAACCACTGCGCCACCAGGGAAGCTCCCTCAAGGTTATGTTTGAAAGGATCCTTCCGTCCATGTGCTATAAATTTCCCTTTAGGCTAAATATAAGAGGTAAATATATAAGAACTTTCTGTGATTTTCATTGCCCAGAAATAACTTTGTTACCAAAAAATCAAATTAATTTTTATTAATGAGATATGCCCAATGTCTATACTGTGCACTGGTTAAGAGATGGGCAGTTTTATCATTGTATCAATACATAAAATACAATCCCCTCCCAGAAAAAGAAGTGATAAGAACTTTGTCCTTCATTTGAGGAAAAGGCACTACTACTGTCCTAGCATCACTCAGATGTATATCTTGTCTTTCCTGCAGTAGTAATAGTTAAATGATTCATATCCTCTTTCACCTAGTTTCCTTACATTATTTACTTTTACAAAGAGTCCATTGATGGAGTCTGTAAGTGCATCCTATAGATAAGAAAGTATGCACGACTGACATTGACTTATTCGGGCATCAGTTCTACCATTTCATCATTATTATTGTCCTATTCTAATGAAATGAATTACTCAATACAGACTATGAATCAACCCCAGGTATAGAGTATACAGATCATCTAGTCCAGCTGTGTGAAACTAAAAGAAGAACTAGAGATAAATTTAGAAGGAAAACTCTCTAGGAGCCATTCAGGTTTTTGTCCCTCCCTGGTGCTGATTCTGTAGACTCTGTAGGGAGGAGGAATTCTATTAACTGCCTTATCTTGTCCAATATTAGAAGACACCAAATGTTGAGTAACTTGGGAAACTTATCTAATCCACACCTTTGGCTCTTCATGGGAGACTAGTTCATCAGTATTCTTATTGCATTTCTAAAATAATATAAATCCTTGAGGTAGTATTGATAAATATGGATGAGTAGAAGCAATGGATAACCCACAACATTTTGATTTGCATTTCACTTTGTAATGCATTAAATATTTTTTGTTCAATATCTTCCTAATAAGAAAATTTATTATGTATCCCTTGAACACCCATAGTAGTTGAGGAAGGCAAACCAAGGAAAGCTAACATTTTTTAAAATATATATGGGGAAAAAAATAAATAAATAAAATAAAATATATATGGATAAACCAGCCAGAAATGATGAAAAGGAAATTGAACTTACAATTAGGAAATGATTATTGTATGTGGGAATTTTTTTGAAAAATGTATTCATTTATACTGCTTGGCATATTGACCTAGCAAGTTAGCCATTAAAAAAAAAAAAAAAAGAGTATCTACTAGCTTACAACCACATATTTCTAATCATCTTAATAATGATAAGTAACTATGACCTCAAGTTATAGACCTCAGTAATAAACGTTCATTTACTTTAATTATGGAATTTGAAGGTGTCCATTGTTGATTTGATCTTAAGCATATTTTTCTACTGTAACTTTTGAAAGGATATAAGGAATGATTTTCTAGGATGGTGATTAAATAACATTTTCACAATCAAGACGTGATATTGTTTTATTCCCTGTGCTTTTCCCTCACAACAGAAACCAGGAATGGACCTGGCAGACACCTATATTATGTTTGTTCGGCAAAACCAGGATATTCTTCGAGAAAAGGTCAATGAGGAAATGTATATAGAAAAGTTGTTTGATGTAAGTACCCTTGCAAATCATGCTGGCTTTGCAGCTGTACTGTGAAGGAAACAGTTACACTTTGATGGTATGTCTGCCAAGCAGACTCTCTTTTTTTATTTCTTTTTCTTCTACGCAGCTAATATAGTTGCCCATTTTATTTCTTTGACTGCTGACAGAAGCCTTAACTGGCTTTTTTCTGTACTTGAAAACTGTCACTATTAGAGTGAGAGTCTCAAAATCCTTCTAAGGTTAATTTTAGCAAGCAAGGTGATATCCAGTTTACCGTTGTATATAGTTTACATCACTTGCCTTTGCAGCAATCCATAAACAGAATCAGACTGTAATGGATTTGGCCCCTACTATAAAAGTTTTTCTTAAGTCAGTATAATATTCTTCATTTAAACAAAGAAATAAGCTGCAATAAAGGCAGATATCTGCCACTGTACTGTTAGTGTGCACTTTCATCTTGCTTTCCAGTACTGACGTTTGCTAACAGAATACTGCTGTAGTCTCGTGGAGGTCTTCACTGAGGCATGGCAGCTCCTAGAATGGGGAGGTTGTGGTTTTAGATGGCCTGATCAGCAAGTTTCATTCACCAAGTACCTGTAAAAGAGACTGAGAGAGCAGTCCATTTCAACAACAATGTTGTCACTCATCTGTAATTATTCAGCAGTCAGTTCAAAGGAAATGGTACTTTGCTTGTGACATAACTTGGCATAATTCACTACAGTGCTGATTCTGAAATGGAGTATTTGCTTTGAACTGTATTTATTTATGTACATCTTCTCTGCATTTTAGAAATGCTTTTCTGGCAGTTTCATTTAATTATGCAAGTTACTGCAAATGTTTTCATAACAGCAGTTCACGGGCTTCATGGTGACACTTCAGCTGTGGCAGTTACAGAAGGTCCTGCTACGTCATCATCTCCACCATGGTCTGTCATGTCAGTGTTTGCTGTTTGTCAGATTGGGTGGTCAAAATGAGCCTTATCTTTCATATTTTATGTTTCTAGCCTCTACCCAGGCTGTTTTACAATAAAAGTATCATCTGTTTTAATAAGCTAAGTGTTAATATGTGTGAAAAGAATGATTTCCTAAAAGCTTTGATGCCCTGCAGGGGTAGAAAAATTATCATCCATCCAGCTGGCTCCTTTACAAAATACTGAAACCATATTAGCAACTTCTGCTTCCACTTGGTATTGCTCTGAATTTACAAGCATATGTTTCACTTCCAAGTTCTCTTTTACTTTTTTTGCTTATGTGGTAATTTTCAAAAATGTTGAACAGAAAAGAAAAGTTGAGTTGATGTTATTCCCATTATGTTTCTTCTTGGTATAGCTAAAGCACATCTTCTATGGTGAAACAATGGTAGAGTCATTCTGGAAATAGGCCACTGTGTGTGTGTGTGTGTGTGTGTGTGTGTGTGTGTGTGTGTGTGTGAACATCTTAAATTTTTTGTCTTGGCAACCTATTTACTACAAAGCTTGCCATCAGATTGTAACAGAGGTAGAATTTCTTTTCTTTTTTTATAAATTTATTTATTTATTTATTTTTGTCTGCGTTGGGTCTTCGTTGCTGTGCGCGGGCTTTCTCTAGTTGCGGTGAGCGGGGGCTACTCTTCATTGCGGTGCGCGGGCTTCTCATTGTGGTGGCTTCTCTTGTTGTGGAGCACCGGCTCTAGGCGCGCAGGCTTCAGTAGTTGTTGCACGCGAGCTCAGTAGTTGTGGCTCGCGGGCTCTAGAGCGCAGGCTCAGTAGTTGTGGCGCACGGGCTTAGTTGCTCCGTGGCATGTGGTATCTTCCTGGACCAGGGCTCGAACCCAATGTCCCCTGCATTGGCAGGCAGATTCTTAACCACTGCACCACCAGGGAAGTCCCAGAATTTCTTTCTTCATAAAGTTATTTCCTACTTAAACTCCCCTTCATTCACCAAACTTCTTTTGAAGACCTTTTGTATGGCAGCAATAACAAACGGAGCTAACTAAAGTGGATGCCAGGAGGCCAACATTAAAATGATGTGCTAGTTTGATTGTCCTGGTGATAGGTATATACTTTCCTTTCAACGCCTAAGCATCAGACATGGCTGTGAGTTTGCTTCTAAGGGGAACCCTTGACAAGCCACCATTCTGTTTTGGTTGTGAAGGTTTTGTCATTCTGTGTATCCCCAGTAGAACATTGGACTTGTTATTTGTAAAATAGTTATAATGTCCTTAAACATTCTAATATTTTTAAGTTGCACATTTTTATTACTGTAATTAAAAATAAAAAGTAAACTGTAATTCTATTGATATGTCACCAAGAATAACATATGAAGGGGTACCAAGAGCCCCTAATTAGCCAAGACTGAATTTGCCTCAATTACAGTTAGTAAATGAGAGGTTATCAAGTATGTGTTGAAAGGTAAAGTAGAATGTGTATCTTAAGCAACAGATCATTACTGAGAGACGTTATATAATTACTTGGCTGGAGCTTAAAATAATATTGTTAGGTGTCAAGAAACAGTTGAAAGTAATGACCCTATAAATCCTGTTAGCAACCTTAGCCTATTACAGATAAAAGAATGAACAGTTTTATTCAGGCATCATGACAAACTTTTGCTATTCCAGTTCGCTTCCTGAGTAAGGAAATGGAGCCTCCCACCTTCAGATGCAGAAGAAAATGCGCACACACACACTCACACGCCTGCGCGCAGACGCGCACACACTCGCTGCAGTGAGTCAATACTTAGTGGTTTTAACCCACCCAGATGAGAGTACAGGGCCTGCAGTTTCTGGTCATGAAATAGGAGAGCTTAACTTCTTACAAAAGATGTGCTTTTTATCCAGATGAAGTTCGCTTCGTTCTAGAACACATAGCAGTATTTCCATATAAAACAATTATTCTACAAAACACCCATCCTGCCACCAACACCAACACTTTAAAAAAGAATGCGTGTGTTTTACTAAAGAAGTTTTCTCCGCATGATGCCTCACGCGTGAAAAAGACTGCTGAAAATTCTGTGAAACTGGCCCTGAGAGTAGTAATTAATTACTTGTGGTGTTCCTGGCCTCAGAAACTTTTTGATCCATTAAGCATCTTACTAGTTCCTGATACTTGTGGCTAAATACCTTAGGGTTCTGATTAAATAACTGTACCAAGGACTAAGGTAAAAAAATGACCGTTGCCCTGGATTTGCATCCATTGTGTTGGGGAGGCACCTGCAGAGGAGAGTGGTACCTTCTACTGTTGTCCATGTGCAGCCCCCCACCCAGCTGTACACCATGACTGCTTCCTAAGCATCCTGCACTGCTATTATTATTGTTCTAGCCCCTAATGGAAGTTTTCTTATTTCTTCAATGTGTTAAAGAGGGGGATGACTAAAATCTGTATTATCTGAAAGACCATAGATAGGATAATCTTAGACGTTTACATCAAATCTTGAAATATTAAAACTAAAAGTATCATTTGAAGATCAAAACAGTTAATATTAGGATAAATATCAAGACATTCTGCTTTACTCCACAAATGGTTAAACTTATAAAACACTTTCTGCTTAAAACGGAAATAATTTCCAAAAAGTGTAAGTAAATGATGGCAGATCCCCTGTTTAATGGAAGGTACTAAGTTTGATTAAGGTACATCCCTAATCTTTTCAAAGTGTCAAAATAATTATAATAGCCTTCCCTGTCACCACTACTATTCGCAGGGCACCTCCGTGTACCAGGAAATGTGCTAGATACTTGACCTATATCATTTCTAACCTTCTGGGTAGATGCCATCACCCCCATTTTAGCCTTATTTTCAGGTTAAGGAATCTCCCACCCAGAGACAATAAAGGACTTGTTAAGTGCTAACTCGGACTTTGAAATTGTGTCTGTCTAGTTTCAAAGTCCATGTTATGTCTACCATACTTCAGACTTACAAAATTTGAAGTGGTAAAACAGTGTTTGTAGGAAGAGGGCTAGGCCAGGAATCCAGAAACCTCAGTTCCAGCCACAGTTCTGCCATTAATTGGATGAGTGAGCTTCAAGAAGTTATGTCGCCTGTTTGAGACTCAGTATAGGCAGTACATATAAACTGAAGAAGCTAGTCTAGAACTCCAGATGGTTTCTGAAATCCCTTCCAGATTTTAAACCAACCAATTAAATTAGTTTTAATTTTAGCAGTGGCGCCAAAAGTTACTGGGTTGGTTGCATGCTGAGTCTTGCACCCCGGAGTAGCAATCAATTCTTAAGTTTTTTTGTGATGGCCAGGTGAAAGCAATAAGCAGTAGCAATTACAGTAGATAAGTAGAAAATAGATTCTATGTAAAGACTGTCATTTGACATTCTGTACAGCTACCACCATGGTTCTGAACCCTACATTTAGAAAAATGGTTGGAACTCATATATTCTGTGTTCATGTTAAGTCTTTCTGAGTGACCAGAATATCTTAAACAGAGGCTGTCTTTGCCTGTCAAGTGGTCATTGGTGGTACACAAGCTGTGTTTAAAATTTTTATGTTAATATAATGGTCCCTGCGTCGCGCAGTATATTCTTGTAGCTTATATTGTACAACATGGGGAATATAGCCAATATTTTATAACTATAAATGGAGTACAACCTTTAAATGTTGTGAATCCCTATATTGTATATCTGTAACTTATATAATACTGTATAGCAACTATACTTAAATTTTAAAAAAGAAAAAATTATACTCACTTATTATGTTTTGAATTTAGCCAAAGGAAAAAAATATACACGTTAAATCTACTTTTTCAATTTAAAAAAATGTGTCTTATCTGGGTAAGAGAAATCTAAAGGAAGTTCTGTAGCAGAAGAGAATATGGATTCACCAAAAGAAGGTGTTCTGCTTTGCAGGCAATCTCCCTTACCTCAGTGTATAAAACATCATTGTCAGTAGCTGTTTAAAATTTTTATCAAATCAAAACCGTCTACAACTTGTCTGATCCCAATATAAAGGCATGGCAACGATTTTCTAATTCTTAAGTTCCATTTTTAATGCCTACTATAGATGTTTCTTCCTACGCTCTCAAGTTTCAGCAAACACAGTGAGAGCCCCAAGTGCCCATGGGTCAGGAGAGAGGCTGGGCAACTTCCCTGAGAGCTTTGGATCTCTGGGTCGGAAAGTGGTGATGTTTCAGAAATCAAAACTGACACCACGGTAATCGCCACGAGAGCATCCTCTGTGGTCACTTCCTAATGTCCAAGAATATTACAATGCTGAGGCCCGTAGGGGTCGACTGAAGTGCATCCTGCTGTCCAGGAGAGACACTCAACCTTCCTACCTCTCTAAACCTTTGTGCATCTATAGGGCGTTTCCCATCTTGTGTCCCTTTGAAACAATTTTGATTTAGCTCTAGTGTTGCTGAAGACACATCAGGGTGCAGTATTTAATTGGTAAATCATGCAGATTAAACATTCTCTTGTGTTATAAACTGATTAAATATCTAATTGTTGAAGAGTTTCATCTCAATGAGATTTTTTTTAAATTGTGTTGTGATGTCTTCTAAAATTAAAAGTAATTCTTTAAATGATAATTAATCAGTGATATTCATCCGAATAGTGTTTTATGAAGGATTAATTTCTTAGGACTTTCCTTGAAAAGAATTCTTTTCAGTAAAGAAACTCTAAATTAAACATTTTAAGTAAAATCGACCTAAACTATGTCAGTGAGTTCAGTAGTCATTTTAAGATATGGTAAGAAAAAGAAATGAAACTATTGCAAGTGAATATGCTTTTCAAAATAAAACTAATTTTGCACTTCTATGCTCTTGTTTGTCTCTGGACTCCCAAATAAGAAAAAGGGGGGAAATGCTCAGAATTTTTGAGTTAACTGTTTCACACACCAATGCCCAAATTTTTGATTTGAGAATTTATTCATCCTCAGTAAGACTGACACTACTATTCTTAACTTATTTAAAAATTAAATTTATCATGTTGGTTTCCCAAGAATACATGAAATCAACAGGACATGGGTAAGAATGGCTGCTAGATAGTAGGATATATTTAGAACTGACCATCTACTTTTTCAGTCATATTCCTTGGATGAATTTCTTTGTGTATGTAATCAACCTCATTATTAGAAATGCAGGCTGGAACCCGTTAAGACCCGTTAAGAAGACTTCTTTGCCTTCCTGCATTTCTTATCATTCCATGATATTATAGATATATTCTCTTATATGTGAATGTCGATTTAAAAATAGCACTTTTCCTCTTTTCAATGATCTTTCACTTTCAAATGACGAGCAAGTGGTTATACACCTGCCTAAATCAGTATAGCTTCCCGTTACAGCGTATTTTCTTTTTGGTTTTGTCCCTATGTAAAAAGAAGTC
The DNA here is from genome assembly GCF_963455315.2 of Globicephala melas. Taxonomy (NCBI): domain Eukaryota; kingdom Metazoa; phylum Chordata; class Mammalia; order Artiodactyla; family Delphinidae; genus Globicephala; species Globicephala melas. The sequence continues at coordinate 27,960,272 of NC_083322.1, forward strand.
AAATGGAAAGCATTACTTTGGCACATTATGCCCAGTCATGATTTCCCTATCAGCACTCAAACGTTACCATCACTCTCATGTCATTCCATTCTTTTCCTTTTCCATCACTAGAAAAGATGGATGATAGAAGCTCAGGGATGTCCTTGAGACTCTTTGAGATCATTTATTTCTACCCACTGTTAGGTCGTGTACCCTGGGCCACACTGTGCACTAAAGGTAGATAAGAAGTTTAACTGTCTGTTTCTTACTTGTGTTATAGGACCGGCATCTCACATCTCCTACATTTAAACAATGTCTGATTTCGCTGCTTTAACACATTGTTTTCCAGGTGGTGGTTTTTTATTTTCATTATATATATTCCTGCTTTGTTTTACCCACAGTATTCAGACTCCCACTGAAGTTGTTGGACGTCTTTTAAGACAGTTGTAGTCAGACTTGTTCTGTATATGGTCATGTCTGCCTCAGTAAATGCCATACAGAGCTTGCCCCTTAGCTGTTTTCTTTTTTCCCCTCAAAGTTTGTTTCTCTTCAAAACCTCTGCTCTCAAATTACAGCCGTCTCGTTCATTTTAGTTAATAATCCTTATTTTCATGTTATCATTTGTAAGTGTAAGGATTTGTGAAAGGATCTACTTTTGATGTACGGTGTGTGCCAGAATAGCTTTGGCAAGTCCAGACGCGGCTCTGCGGCCAAAGGCCCTCATTTGAACCTAAGCTGTTGGTGAATTAAGACCTGAGAAACTTGAGATAAGCGTGCCTAATTGCCTAAAAGAAACTCAACAAGAAAATGTATTGTAGCGTGTTGATCTTATTTCTTTAATAATTCAAAAGAATCTTCCAGAAATATGTGGACTTCTTCCTTAGATTCTTGAAATGTGATCACGGGACACAATTGTCATTTGGCGCTTGCCCAGAAATACACATCTTTGCGTGAGGCACCTGGACATATGTGGCAGGTCTGGTAGAATCAGCTAATTAACAACACAGGCTTAAACAGGCACCTCATCTGGCAGCGCAGTTAGTTGCCTGATGGTGCTCAGCAGGACCGGGTAGTGCTTTTTATTTTTCTACCCTAATGGTCTGCTGCCCACCTAATTTTGCCTTATTGTCAGTCACTACTTACCGCAGCTTGGGGCCCTCCCAGGAGGCTAAATTATTATCAAAGGATTAGGGAGATGTAGCCTTGCAGCTCTGACATTTCTGATTACTTGTCTATGCCCGAACACTAATTAGCTGTGACTAATTAAGAAAAATGTTCCTGCCATAGAAAACCATTTAAAAGAACTGAGAAGTAGAAAAGCAATTCAAAAGCTGAGCAGTGCTCAGATTTGCTGATGCTCTTTAGGTTTCCACCAGAGCCTTAACTCACCTTTAATTGTGCTCAGAATTTTAAAAAAACAAAAAAAAAACCTCACATGTGAACTGATCTGAGGTTTTTGTTTGAATAGAAAAAAAAAAAAATTGTGGTTGATCACCTAAAATCCCTTAGCAATGGTAAAACTCTCTCTGATGAATGGAAAATGTCAAAACTTGCATTTCGATCGAGAAATTTTTCTTCACACCGAACGCATAAGTACGCATTTGCTTTCATTCACCCAAGCCGGTAACAGTGACTTAATAGTCATGGAAGAAATTAGAATATTCTCCCTCCTGATTTTATCAAAGATAGTTGAAATAATTACAGGCAACATGTTGAGCATTTCAAAAGTTATTTAGTATTGATTTCATGCTGCCTTCACATGTAATATGGTCTGAAAACTCTGACTTCTCCACACAGAGCCTGGCTTTTCCTCGGTGGTTTGCATGCTTGCACTGCATCTGGCAACCATTGACTTATTAATGAAAATACCCAGGGCTTCCCTGGTGGCGCAGTGGTTGAGAGTCCGCCTGCCGATGCAGGAGACGTGGGTTCGTGCCCCGGTCTGGGAAGCACGGAGCGGAGCGGAGCGGCTGGGCCCGTGAGCCACGGCCGCTGAGCCTGCGCATCCGGAGCCTGTGCTCCGCAACGAGAGAGGCCACAACAGTGAGAGACCCACGTACCGCAGAAAAAACAAAAAAAGAAAATACCCAGGACTCCCCTGAGACCAGCATCTCTTTCAGTTGACCAGTGTGATGTTTTCATAGAAATGATAGCTACCGTTCTTCTCTTCAAACCTAACTTCATAAGCAAATGACACATGGCTTTAAAGCCGTTTTCTGTGGTAGCCTTTTGAACTCCTCCTCCGTCAGACACTCCCTCTGCAAGCTTTCCATGCAGCCCCATCTACATGGTCAGTGCCATTCACAAGTGGGCACAGCAGTGGCAGCCAGATTGCCACTATTGACTATGTCCAACTACAAAAAAAAAAAAATCCGTGTAAGGAAACGGCTATTGTAGTAAATCAGCATCATTGTGGCAAAAGCATGTGTTTATTGAATGCATTGAAAGGAAACTCTATAAAAGAACAATTTTCACAGGTACTTATAAATACCTAAACTTCAGAGAGCTCTCAATTTCTTGATCGCAGCCCAGTCCTAATTAAGAGACCATCTAAATTTTGCTCTCTTAATATGGGCAAGATGTTTTGTTTGAAATAAAGCAAGTTCTAACCCCTACATCACCAAAATTCTTCATGCTGTTTTTTAAACCCATTTCCCTTTTTCCTCTCAGTGGAGAACAAAAAGCAGGTAGCCAGCATCTCTAGGGAATAATCCTTCCTATATATAAAGACTATTATTAAGGCACCTGTCATACTTGTCTACTCCAGGATAAATAATCCCTATTTGCTAAACTTCTCTTCATAGGCCCCTTTTCTAGCCCTTTAATCATCTTTGTGGCTGTCCTTTGAAACTTCTCAAAATGTTCTCGGTCATGCTTAGGGTTTAGAGTCAGGAATAGGACGCAGTATTTGAATGTGGCTGAACAATATTTTTTTCAAGGCATATTCCTAGTTATGCATTCTCATGGATAACTTTCCCATACTTTTGCTCTACTGATCCTTATAAATTTGGTCCCATATACTCCCCATATTTCTTGTTGACTTTCCTCTTACTGCCTATGTTATACAGTTAAAAATGTATATGTTTATAGATGTAGGATGGTCATTCATGTGACGTTTTGGATGCATAAGATCTAGAAAACAAATCCAATTCATCCTTCAAGTAGGAAGTGCAAGGGATGGTGGTGAATGTTGGGATTAAAAGGTTAGGCATTGGGACTTCCCTGATGGTCCAGTGGTTAAGACTCTGCACTTCCACTGCAGGGGGCACTGGTTCAATCCCTGGTTGGGAAACTAAGATCCCACATGCTGTGCGGCCAAAAAAAGAAAAAAAACACGTTAGGCATTTGTTTCCTCCCACATAGTTGGGTATCTCTGTCACAATGACTCGGTAGGATTCTAATTAAAATAGGAAATCAAAACCCCTCTTATTATTTATTCATACAACCAGTATTTATTTTCTAGAGGCCACACACTGCTAGAGGCTGAGAAGGCAATGTTAGATAAGATATACCAAGTTCCTGCCCTAAGGGAGCTTACATTCTTACGGCCAAGTGGGTCTTCTGAAAAAGTTGTTAATTTCTACATTAAAATGTTTCATATTTTCATCTATTGAATAGACCTTAATAGATTTTTTCCAAATGGATGTACTATGGAGAATTAAAATTTAGTACCCTTTCAAAATAGATGATAGTGATTATCTAAATCTGACGTTTATTTTTTTCTCTCCGTTGCAAGTGGATGGTTGGAAACTTGCCAGAACTTAGGGCCAATGCAAGGGTTGTACGTAGCTCTAGTGCCTGCAATATCAAATGCCGTGACGTTACAACAAGGGCACACTCTCCCTCTCTACCCTTCATGGATTCTTTGCTCAAAAGCCAGACTTATACCAGCTCCCAGGAGAGCTCTCATGTCCCCTCAGACTCAAGTCAATAGTGCCATACCAATGATGTTTCTCACTTTTTTTTTAACACCTCTCACAAAACCAACAAGCACTGAAAGCACCCAGGACATGTCACTTCTTGGTGTAAATGCACAGGCAGTGCTGCCAGCCATACACCAGATATGCCCCACAGCCTCAGATACCCCCCAGGAATAGCTACCAATACCCCTGAGCATATGCTGGAGGGGCAGCTCACTGCATGCCTGACAGACTCTTGAGGGCCAATCCAGGAGCTGAGCACATCAACCGCTGAGCACATAATGTTATCATATCTTTGTGTATAAGAGTATATATGCGGACACTCATATATGTACATAGACATGGGGGTTTGTTAGTTTACAATACTTTCTCCTTTACTTAATTCATCACTTAAAACGAAATTAGACTGTCACATTTTCAGTTCTATGTTAAATGTCTTTAGCCAGATGCAGTTGTTTTCTTTTTGATGATATCTACAACTTTAGCATGCATTAAATTATTTTGCTATTAATGAAACATGTTAATTCAAGTCAACAGTTCCTCTGGCTCTGATATTCTTTTATCTTTTTTCTGTTGAAAAGCTGCCCTGCCACTATTATATACGTAACAGTTTATGTTTCCAAATATTTAAAAGCATTCAGTCCTTCAACAATTATGTAATGCATGTCATGTGCCAGACGTTCTGCCAAGGGCTCAAGATATCAATAAAAAGACTTGGTTTCTGCCTTATGGATACTCACAGCCTGGTGAGGCAGACATAGGGCACATTGTGCAGTATTTTTATAGACACCTGTACAGGGTTCTAGGAGCAGGAAATACAGGAGCATCTAAGTCTACCTGGTAAGAGATAGTGTTGGCTTCGTAGCAGAAATGATAGTTGAACTGAGTCTTAAAGGTCAACGTGAATCTGGCCAATGAAACGTACATGGGAATAAAAGTCCAGACAGAGGGATTGGCATGTCCAAAAACCATAGATACAGAGAAACCCAACATCTAGCAGATCAGCAGGTCATTCAGGTCCTGTGGGAGTGCGCCATGAGTCGGAGACCGGAAGGCAGCTATTTATCCCAGTCCCTACCACACTCTGGAAACGGGACTTTGGAATAATTGTTCCCTATTTTTTATAAGGAAACTGAAGCAGAGAGACTTGCTAACCATTAATTCTCAGACCTAGGTTTTATCTCAAACTTGTACCATTTAATAGTCTAATTTATTTTTATCCGGATCCTACATTATTGATTTAAATGCAATATCGACCAAACTTTTATATATAGTACTTAAGATGAGTCATTCAACCAGATGAACAGGTCATATGCCCAAATAAATCATTCATAGTCTATGTCTGCACCCCAAACTGGTGCACACACCATTATAACTGGGTTGACCACTGAGTTCAACCAAACCACTGATTAGTCAAAAGATTAGCCAAACCAGTATGCGTTCCATCATTTGTCAATAAGTAGGCGAGAGGGGGAACAACTGATGATCTGAAATTTTCACTTTGTAATCACTAATCTTTTTAGCACCAGGGAAAGAACCACAGAATAAATTTACAAAGGCACTTGCCTACTTGATGATAATGAATGTGAAGAATAGTATTGATTTTAATGCTCTTTGTCTAGCGTGAGAATAGGTAGGCTAGTTTAATAATATTACTTTCAGGATATTTTGGAAGAAAGGAAATTTGGGGTTAATGAAATAGTAGTGAGTGGAAAAGAGCTTTTGCAACCCCCAATTTGTGGAACTTACCCTGTTATGTAACTTATCCTATTTTATAAGTGAAGAGGATTGAATGCATCTTGGAAGCGTCTTGGTTATTATATTCATGTATTTTTTTTAAAAAAAGGAATGGGAAAAAAAAAGTACTGAACTTCAAGAGCAGGAAAGGTTTTTCAGCATTCAACAAGCACTTATTAGGTACCTACTATATGCCAACCCTCCCATGTTAGTACTTTGTACATTTTCCCTTTCTTAACAGACATCATAGTGCTCGTGAGCTCTCCTTTGCAGACTTCCTCATAGAGATAAGAAATGAAAATCTCCCTGAATGCGAGTTTATTGAATATGGAAGGAAAAAGGCACGAATCAAGTTCTTCTCTGTTCTGTATTTTTAAAAAAGATGAAGAAAACTGCACATATAGATCGAGTCCCCTCATGAATGTACTAAGGATCTTCTTTCCGCATTGCTTTGTTTTGTTGCAGTGAAAAAAAAATTCTTCCCAGGATTCCTAAGCATTAGGGTATATGGCCCTGTAAAACAACTTAAGAAGTAAACACGTGGGAAATGCATAGCACAAGGACCATTTGGTTGGTTACCCTAACAGAGTGTGGCTCTTCCAAAAATTTATTACATTATGTAATTACATTATCAGGTGTACAAATATCTTTGGAAATGCAGATTACAGTAACTTGCAAGAAAATGTGATGGACTTCTTTGAAACAACAAGCATCTCCTGTATTACTTCACAGTCCTGGGTTATGATAACTATCAGGGACCACCAGGAATGGTAGAGCTGTTTTCTTAGTTGTTTGCTGCAAGCATCAAACTACTCTTAAAAAATCAGAGACTTCACTGATGGAACAGACTATTTCATAGAAGGAAATGGAATAACCTAGTAGTCATGAGCACGGACTCTGGAGCACAGATATAAGATGAATCTTAACCTTGCCACTTACATAAACTTACATAAGTAAATTGCTTAATCTAAACTCAGTTTTCTACCTACGTGAGCTCAGTTTCCCTGCAAAATAGGAATAATAACCACTTCACCAAGGTTGTTTTAAGAATCAAATGAAAACTGATGCACTTGAACTTCCCATGGAAGATTTTTTAAAAACATCAGATACCTTTATAATCAGAGTATTATTATTATATAATATATTGTATATAACATTATTTGTTATTATAAAATCATAATAAGAATACTTCACAGTTCTTAATAGATTTCATTTATTCCTCATTGTACTTTATTGTTTCATTTTTATAATATGTCTGTACTTCATTAAAAGGCCAAATGAAACTTCTGGAATCCTAGACTTGCATATTTGGATGAACAAAGCTATATTTAAGTAGCATTAAAAAAAAACAATTTGGCTTTTCCCTTCTTTGAGGAGAATCACAAGCTATATTGCTTCTAATCATGCCCCTTCCTTTCACAGTCAAATCTAATCTCATAGTATTTCTGGAGAGCATAAAAATCTTATTTTAAAGCTAGTTCATATAATCTGTCCGTCATATCACAGATGAGAAAACCGAGGCATAGAGAAAGCAAGCGACAGACTCAATCAAGCAAATAGTCACATCACAGGGGCCGGCACTGCGGCCCCTGCAGCTTCTGTGTTGATGTTCTTCTCTGGTGCGTTCACGGCCAGCCCTCAGCCTCCATGTCCAGATGCGAGTCTCTGTTTCCCTCCTCCTGAGCGCCTCCGGGGCTAGCTGGTTGATAGATGTAGGTTGGGTTGAACACTTCCTGTATTCTTAACCTAATAGACTGGTTTCAGTTTTCCTTAAATATAGCCTTTAATCCTATTCCAAGCCAACACAAAATTCACACTTAAAACTTTCAAAATGCTTGTGGTTTTTTTTTTTTTTTGTGGTACGGGGGCCTCTCACCATTGTGGCCTCTCCCACTGCGGAGCACAGGCTCCGGACGCGCAGGCTCAGCGGCCATGGCTCACGGGCCCAGCCGCTCCGCGGCATGTGGGATCTTCCCGGACCGGGGCACGAACCGTGTCCCCTGCATCTGCAGGCGGACTCTCAACCACTGCGCCACCAGGGAAGCCCTAAATGCTTGTGTTTTGAGGGTCTGTTTTGTGGAACCAAATATAATCATTTTGAGTGGGTTAGCTTGAAAAGAGGGTGGAAATGTTGGTATTATTATATCAAATGTACCGTTAATATAGATCTGCATTTTAGTGCCTAGAAATGGGAAGTGACCACGAATTTAGTTATATTAAACGGATGTACAATTGACAAAAGGAACACTCCATGTATAGAGAAACATTTCTATTTACTTTTTAATGTACTGGTGAAACTGTAGGGCATTAACATTTCTAAATAATTGGCTGCCCTCTGAAGCCACGAAGTGATCCTAAAGGGAGCTTTATATTTTTCAAGCTTTTCAAAACCATTATTCTTTTATCCAATTCAACTTAACATTTGAAAGGCACATATTTCCTAAGATGAGATTTTCTAGATGGTGTGTCATTTCAACACGGTGGCTTGACTCTGGTAAAACTATCAGCTTCTCTTGAAATAAATGAAGAAATGCACACATACTGTGGAAATGTAGCCATTTCATATCTGGGGGCGCTAAAAAGTGTTGGGTTTGTTTTGTTGCTGTTGTTGTTGTTGTTGTTAACCTATTGAGACGAGCCTAGCTGGAGAAGAATGAAAATACATCAGCTAGTTGTACCAAGTTCGTAATCAATAAAAAGCTAAACACTTAAGCAGAAAATATATCACAGATTTGTTCCCCAGCAAAGCAACTATTTTTACCCTGCCATCATCCTCAGAAGCCACATTCTGACAGAAATCATTTGCTTGAAGCAGCCGCAATATGGGAACCCTATGTGGTCCTGTGACTCAGATTTAGGAATATTAGCCCCAGAAGGTCTGAAGACATTGTGCATTAGTATGTATTGAGACCTCATTCCAGGTGGCAAGCAGCTGGACTTTTTAAAAAATAAAACTTCCAAAATAAAGGCGAAGCGCCTGTTTCCAGGCAGTAAGTGTTATATTTAATTGAATCCTCCTCAAAATGTTATAAATTAGGCAGCAAAGGGAGCCGTGCATATTTAATATATTTGTTTTGTATTTCCACTAGTCGACAGCATAATGAAATTCCTTAACTACTTCTCTTTAACTTGCATGAAGAAAGCACGGTATGTTGCTAAATCTCTTTTCACCAGCACTGCCGAGAAACAACTTTAATCCTTGTTAGAAAATTGCCGAGTCTGGGACTGACAAAGAGCTCATGCTTGTTCCATTGTTAGTGCTCCCCGGCCCCAAGAGCAGAGCCCTTTACAGCTGCGTGGATCCCGCCCGGCTCAGCTGCACTATTTAGGAGAGGAGGTTTGTCAATTTCTATTGACAATGGAGAGAGTTTTTCAGGGCCTGTAGCAGTGCTGACACAGTTGGGGATCAATGCCAGCCATTCAGAATGCACCCTCTTTCATTGCTTTCGTTTGTTAATTCAAGACTAAAGGTCCACTGAGGGGGTTCAGGGTGTTTAAGAAAGCTGATGAACTGTTTAAAAAAGCTGATGAACTGCAAGCGTTTATAGCCCTGGTGTGGCAATTTCCATAGTCAGTGGCAACTCCTGGCACTGAGGGAGCTGTGTCCTTGTTGACCCTCTTGTTATTAAAAATGCACAAGTGCTGCGCTTCTCAATATTTCAACACTCTTTCATTGTCAATACCACCTTCTGAGCCCTTCAGCTTGTTGCTTGCTCTAAAGATCTTCTTAGATTGGGTTTGAAAACTTCACCTTAAACACTAGATTAGACTGATGTTCTGTTTTCCGTGCTCCTGTTGATTTGTTGAACCTTCCCAGGGCTGGAAAGCAAGTAGCAGCTTGATGGGGAGACGGGCTGCTAATATGATTTACCAGTCTACAGTCATGCACAATAAGTGTGAATAAATACAGGGGTCTCACAGAGTCAACCCTAGCCTTTCCTTTGCTTTTCTTTTTGCTTTAAAAGAGATATCTCAAGAAAATGAAGTGAGTAAGGCATGCCCTTACAGGAGTTGAATGAACCACAAAAAAGAAAAAAAAAAAAACACATATATTTTGTTAAAGTGGTAGGCTGCTGGCATGGATTGATGGAGAAAAAAAGCGTAGAATATACACTAACTGCTTTATTCTTAAGTAGACCAAGCAGGGAATAAAGCAGTAATGCCATACCCACGACTTGAGTGCAAGCTCCAGTGCCCCTTCGTTGTCATCCCCTGAAAGGAAAAGTGAATAGTCAAACAAGTTGCTTTATAAAATTAACTTTTCCAAAATGCAAGCACATTTTCTAACAGTCACACTTCAGTGCACATTCACCCCTTTCAATTTTTTTTTTCTTTGCTTTGGAGGGTGGTTTGGTTTGGTTTGGTGGGGTGGGGGGAATGATGCTAACTTACCTTTGACATTTTTCTCAAGATGAAAAAAATGGAATCTATGGTCCTCCACCCAGAAGAAGGACATAACCATTCCAACACCAGAAATAGGAAAATGCTAGTGATTTCTGTTTTGTGGTTTTGTCTGTTTGTGTGTGTGTGTGTGTGTGTGTGTGTGTGTGTGTGTGTGTGTGTGTGTGTGTCACCATATATAAGAAAGAAGCAGTCCTAATAAGGTTTTTTGTTTGTTTGTTAGCTTATTCTTCATAGCAACGTAAACTCTAAGCTAAGCTATTGATTTTTCTTCATCATTTGCTTGATTTAGCTGAAATTCTTCGAAATGCTTTGACTTTGGAACCAAGAAATATGCATGATTAGCAGATGGAATAATTTTTCTTATAGAATGTTCCTTGTAGAATAATTTGTTTGCCTTTAAAATAAGATGATGATGAAGTAGCTTAAGCACTTTATTAACATTAGTTCTTTTTCTCTGTTTTTATAGTTAACTTTAGATCATTTTATTCCCAAATTATTCTTCTTTAAAATTATAATTTTGGCATTGTGTTAAAGAAGTTATATTAAAAATAAATTTCTGTGTTATGTTAGATGTCCTTTCAGTTATCGCTTAATCATAAGTACCACTCATATGTAATGGAAAAATGAAGTTAAATTAATTTTAAATTACCTAAGGATTTTTTAAGAACATAAGATGCATATGGAGTAATTTTAAGAAAGCATTTTCATTTACTTCAGATTCATGCAACTTACCATATATATAGTAACTTTACAGTCTAACAGCCCAATTAACTTGTATGTTATAAATTTTGTACAATGTATCGTATTTTGTCCCCCCAACTAAAAAAAAAAAATTATTCCTTGAAGAAGCACTATAATTTAAGAGTCATAACCATTATGACTACATTTTAGTTTTCAAGTTACTTGGAGGGTGGGCTGGGGGCGAGGGTTTTAATTCAGTATACTCATGTTCAATATCACCAATACCTATGAGTGTTTACCTGCATTAAAATAGAACTCAAGTAGTTGAGGCTATAACTTGAAATAAGGAAGTATAGAATTTAAATACCAGATACTAATCTATTAAGATTTAATATGTCAGCTGAAGTACTGAATTTTTTAGCAGTTTATTTTTTAAGAATTTAGGAGTATCTCATTTTATAAAACTTATTTCTGATACTTTTACATGTCCTGAAAATTAGGAAAGTAATCATTAGGAAAAAGAAAAACTGGGTACATGAATAATATTTTTTTAAACAACCATAGCCCATCTCACATTTTAAAAACTTGAATGTTCATTCATCCATTTAATATCACAGTATTCAGTAAATCAGTTATTCATTTTCATTAGCTTATCTCATTTTATGCATGTGTGTCCAGTATGCCAACAAACTAATAGAAATAAGCCTGATGAAATGTTAAACTAATTCATTTTTATATTATGCTTAAACTACCATTCTTTATACTAAATTTTATTAGAACAGTGTTAGTAAATACAAGTCCAGGTGAAGTTCAGACTTACTTGTATCACTTGAGATTTCTTTTAGAAATTTGTATTTACTGCTTTATTATGGAAGAAAAATATCTTTTAAGATTTTTTTCTGTGTTTGAATACCTAAGAACATATGCACGTACATATGTGATCTGTAGTGTCACTGTGTGTACACAAGCAAGGCACAAAATACCTTCTCTTTCAAAAACTCTTTTGTCATTTCCTAAATGCTGCGTGGACATTGATATTTCTCACAGTTATCTGAATGACTAGCATTATTTTCTTACAGTATTACCTAAACCTGGCTCTGGCGTGTAAGTACTGAATCCCTTAAAATGCCATCACTAATGGCAGATTGCCCTTTTTTGAAAATAGGAACAAAATTTCTTCTTTTACTATACTCACAGGCATTATATAGGAGCAGGAAAGTACATTAGAGAAGAATTTCCATTTTCCCACCAAGAGAGTTATAATAAACAGAGAGAAAATATGAACCCTCCAAAAACACTTGCAAAATGAAACAGATTGTTTTCTTTTATAATTTGGTCAACTGACATCTGTTTTTGTGATTCTTATAAGACACAAGAATTCCATCCTGATAATGTTCCTTCCTAAGATCTGAAATCTTTATTTTAGGTGGTTTTAGACCATCTTGGCAAATACTTAACAACCGATAGTAGATAAAGTTGTGACTGGGGATTAGAGGTTAGTAAGCTGTGGATGTTTTTCACCATCCCTCCTTTAAAATGCTATTTCTAGGTATTGCCTACATGCATGATGGTAATTACTCTGATTTTTACATAACATGCAGGCTAATGGGAAATTTCCCTTTGAAAATAATTTACCTGTTTTTTTCCTGCTGCTTGGCAGTCCATTCAGTCCCATAACATGTATTTAGTACCCATTGTTACCTACAAATTACAAAGCAGGCCGCTAGGCTGCAAGTGCAAAAACACTGTTTCCCATGAATATGTTACAGCTAAAAGACTGTAATGTTAATTCATGTAAAGAACAGCCTAGGTCAACTTAGCAGATTTTCTAGCAAAACATACAATTCTGTTAACAGGAAATTATAGCATTATTGACTTCAAGTGCTGATCTATGGTCATTTCAGAGTGTTTCATTACCCCCTCATTACCGAATCTGTTAAATGAATACTGCAGAGGTTGTTTTCTTTTCTGTTTTCTTCCCCCCCACCCCCATCCTTCTTTCCAGCAATGGTACAGCAGTTCCATGAAAGTCATTTGTGTGTGGTTGGCTGATAGATTAGACCTGCAGCTTCATATTTACCAACTGAAGACACTAATCAAGATTGTGAAGGTAAACAAAATGTGTTTAGATGTGTATTGCCCAGCAAGCTATAAAGAATAATGGCAAGATATTGACATATAAGAAAATCGTATTTAATATACCTGAGTGGATGTAAGTACTTTAAAAACATCACTTTCAGCAATGATGTGCTGCTGTTTATTCCATTTTCAGTTAGATTACTAAATAAACATAAATTTATTGTTTTTGTATTAATAAATTAAAAGTATTTTGTTATCAAGTAATTATATTTGAAGATAATATATACATAAAGCCCCTAGCACATTTACCTGAATCTAGTAGGTCCACAATAATTTTGTATTAATTGTCTTAGGTATAGAAATGTTTTCTCCTAATATATTTCCTTCATATTTATTAATATATTATTAGGAGGGCTTTTGAATTATATTTGCCCCTAGGATAAGGAGAGTCTCCTTTATTTTGTTATATCCTGATATGAAAGTAAAACATTGTCACTGCCTGAATTCTTTTGGAAGCATGCCCCTTCTTATATGTAAGAGATGATCAGTATGAGTGTCCGGGACCATCCATAACCACTAACAGATGTTATATCAGTTCAATGAGGCCATTTTGACGTCTGCTTTTCAAGAGGAAATGTAATCACGTGCATGTTATATTGAGTGAGTAGGGGCTTTAAAGTAATACATTATTCAGCATGATTTCTCACACCTTATAAATTCCAGTGGAAATACAAAATTTACCACAGGTATAACTTTTTCTTAAAATTGAGACAAATTCTACATTATGGCAAAAAACATAACTCTAAGCTCTTGTGAATCAGCTGTTCCTTTAAATAAGTAACTTTTACTTCCATTCTAGTACCATTTATCAAATGGTATACATATGCCATTGATGTATTTATATATATGTGTGTGTGCCTATATATGTGTATATCTATATTTGCACGTACATATATATGTATATGTGTATATTTGTGTGTATGTGTGTATATGTACACACACACACACAGTGGTTCTCACAATGTCATTCCTGATACAACATTATCAGCATCACCTGGGAACTTGTTAGACATGCAAATTCTTCGGCTCCACACCAGACTCACTAAGTCAGAGTGTCTGAGAGTGGGACCTGGCCATCTGTACATGAACAAGCCCTCCAGAGGATTCTGATAGAGATAAAGTTTGAGAAGAACCACTGTATCACATCATTAAAAGTTTTATCCACATTAAAATATTTTCCACCATTCTCTTGGTTCCTGCAGTCTCATCAGAATATGAATTCTTTTGTGCCACAGACACATAGGTTATAGAAAGATCCACCAAGAGGAAAGTTCTAAAGTCAGAAATCAGCAAATCTACTGGAACATAGACCCAGACCTATAATGTCACAGTAATAGCAATCATGATTAGCCATAAATAACAAGTAAAATTGGTCACCCACTAATTTTAATACACTAAAACATTACATTTCAATTGACAGACTACCTTGGATCTAAAACACTTTTTACCAGGTGTTATTTATTTTACAAAGAAACTGAAAACACATTATGATAACGTTCATGTTTGCTTTAGTTCCTCCATGGTTTCTTCCTTGTTTCTACAAATGTCACTTGGAGAGCTTTCAACTGAAGTTTGTTTTTCATAAAAGAGAATCAGAATAATCTGTGTTTACCTTCTAAATAGGTGTACATGTTAAGATTGCAGTCTATACTGTGACTAATATTGGGATTAGCTTGTTCCCCTTAGGATCAGCCATATTTTCAAGCTAATGTCTACTGCGTTCAGGATGTCAGAAATTACATAGTCGGCTGATTGGTATTAGTTGATAGATTGGTAAGCTCTTTCTTTGTTTTTATAATAATAATCTCCATTTTTTATTAGCCCATCATCTGTTTATTTCAAAGTTATTCCTCTTCTCATATTCACAGTCATAACAGTTCAAGCACCAGTGAATATTTTAGCAGAAAAAATGATTAATAATTTTGTTAATTATAGGGTGACATTTCCATTGTATTCTAAACCAGTCAGTTAATCTTATTTTAATATAGTCTTCATGATGGCTACCAACAGTCAAGACTGATAAATATGAAATTAAATTTCATGTATATGTTTGACTTTCCATGTTTTGTTTTTCGCAAGCAGGTCCCCAAACTCAGCCGTTACTTTCTTGGGCTGATACGTTTAATCAACTCATAGGGCTTTATTTAATAACTAAAAGTGATTATTCTCACAATGAAAATTAGGATGAATTAATTCAGTGTTCTAATTGGTTTTTTTTCTACTTTGAATATAAACAGACTTTAACCAATTTCATACATAGATTCATCGCTCTTCAGAGCCTATATGGCTATGTTTATAATGTTCATTTTCCAGTGAATTTAAGCGGCTATTAAACAGCACATGTATAGAATTGTGCAGGCCCCGAGTAGGCTTTCCTTCCATCCACATCACTTAGACTGGACCTGCATGTTACAGTAGGGTAGTGCATTCTACTCAGGAGCTGAGCCGAGAGCTACTGGACTCTGGCAGCCTAGTCCTTAGAAGCATTGTCATTCTCCTGTGCCCACGGAGACCCAGATGCCATCAAGATGTATACGATAGCCAACTTTGCCCCACAAAGACACTTAGACGCCAGTTGGTTCATTGACGTTGCTCACTAAGAAGAGACAAATTGCAGTAAGATATTCACAGAAGATTTAGGACTAAGAAATTAACAAAGTTTAAACATCAGAATGGTTTATTTGGGGAAGGGAAAAATAGAATCCTCAAATAATCAAAATGGCTGATGGATTTCTGTTCTCCCTAGAGGCCATTTGACATTTAAAAGCGGTTAACATAAACGAGCTGCCTCTTTTACTAGGAGAAAAGAGGACAAGTGAGCAGCACCCTGCGGCAGGCACTTGTCTTAAGTAAGAGCCAAGCAGACCTTCTTGGCAGCCACAGAGGATCTCTAAGTGTCAATAACATGTTATGAATTCTAAAAAAAGAGAAAGAGAGAGATTGCAAGGGTACCTGCCCTGCAGTGCCCCTAACTGCTTATTGCTTACTAGTAAAGTAAGGAAGCAGAGTCTTAATTTTATACAAATTAGAAAGCCTTTAGGGCTGCAAATCCACAATACAACTCTGTCCTGGCCAACTTACTGATAATTAAGCTAAGTCTAAGGAAAGTCATTCCAATAAAATAAGAAAGTGGGACTCACAAACTTGGCATATAATTCTCAGTGGAACACTAATACTTTATTTCAGATGTATTAGCTGTAGATGAATGTTTTTTGTGCTTGATATATTTTTAATCTAACTATCAGAGTGTTAGAGGCTTGAACAGAAATCTCTGTGGTAGTAATACCATGCATACTAGTTACCGGATTTTTCCAGACAAAATTTACCTTACAGAGTTACTTCATGGGTTCTGATGCAAATTACCATATGTTTTGGTGTGAAAGTATCACCTTAGTAATAATAAGCTTTAATGGTTTAGAAAGAGAATATGAGGATGGTGGGATTTATGTGTCTTAATACAAAATATTAAAATCAAATTAAAAGGACTACCCTGGTGACACAGTGGTTAAGAATCCGCCTGCCAGTGCAGGGGACACGGGTTCGAGCCCTGGTCCGGGAAGATCCCACGTGCCGCGGAGCCACTAAGCCCGTGCGCCACAACTACCGAGCCTACGTGCCACAACTACAGAAGCCTGCGTGCCTAGAGCCCGTGCTCCACAACGAGAGAAGCCACCGCAACGAGAAGCCCGTGCACTGCAACAAAGAGTAGCCCCCGTTCACCATAACTAGAGAAAGCCCACACATAGCACCAAGACCCAACACATTATCTATAAATAGATAAATAAATAATCAAATTTAAATAGTTTGGGTCATTTAAGAAAAAAAACACTAAATTTTTCTTGCTGTTGAGATACTGACCTCAGATACAGTACAGTGTTCCTCACCAGTTTATTTTTTGGACATGAGGTGGACTTTATTTATGCATTTTATTTATAACAAGTGAATATGACTTCTGAAACTTGAATGGTACCGTGGGGCATAAGGCAGATGATATAAGACAGGAAGATAAAATGTGAAAACACCAGTGACACCACTACCTTGTAATGGTTCTGTTCCTTCCCAGAAGTCTGTTTGTAGACCAGGTGTGTATATCCAGGGGATTAAGATGCCATCCATCAGCACTTCCTACCTCAAGTGAATAAGCACCTTCAGCTGAGCTGTTTGAATATTATATTTTCCTTCTAATTGTGTTGAGTGAAATCAGGCATTCCTTAATGTTAATTTTCAGCTATTGGAGTTGTAATTTGGGGCCAGGAAGTACAACATTCCTTTTTTTATTTGACTTTTTTCATCTGTTAAGTGCAAACCCCCAAAAAAGTGACTGTTAGCAATCATTTAGAACAAAAAAGTGGCACATTGATATGTATTGATACTTTGGTCCAGTCAATTGACATCTGGCTGTTTAGTATTCTAAATCTAACATAGGACAGTTAAAAAAAAAATCTTTAAAGATATTTAGCATTTTAACGGCCTTAGAAGTGCCCCTACAGAATGAGCTATCTTCATTTGTGCTTTGTTTCCCCATTGAACTAACTCTAGACTTTTTCTACAACTTTAAAAATCAATAATAAAATACCAGCCTTGTTTGTCCTCAAAAACTCATGTGTGAAGAAAGTCTCACTTAGGAGACAAGTAAAATAAGGAAAGTTTTATAGGTTACATATCTTAAGAGCCACAGAAATGAGAGTTTCGTTGTTATTCTTGTTTTTAAGAATCACTGTATAAACAGTAACATGATATTTGCACTATTTTTGACAGATAATACACCAAATAATAATTTACTGTTTCACACCAAAAAAAGTAAATATGTTTTATTAGCCCATCAATGGAAGTTTAATGCCAGAATTTAACACTTCACATTCCAAGACAATTTCAGAAGGGCAAAATTCATACAGACATTTAGGTGTACACAGAGTTTAACCAGTGTGCATATAAATAAACTTTATAATTCACAAATGCTGAAAATGCAAACTTCTTTTAGTGATAATAGGATTAATCCTCTTCCCTCCACACACCTTCCCCAAAAACCGAATGCATTTTATAAAATGTAATGTATTTTTCAATACTAAAATAAAATAAAGGCTCCTCAATTGAAAAACTAAGAACTCCTTCATATTGAAAATGTACATAAGTACATATAATTTTACCTTTGTTACAGGTTATTCAAATAGTAAATTCTGCGCAATTAGTAATATTTTGGGGGGAAAAAGCTCATTTGTCATCTGACAGTCACAACATTTTGATCTACTCAGAGTGATTCTAGTTTGAATAGCACTATCAAAAGTCTCTCATTTCATTTGCTCCCCAGAACCTACACCAACAGGATGACTGGCCTGGGCAGCTACAATCCGAATCCATTAGTGAATTGTCCAAGATCATTTCTGAAATGCCAACTGAGTATATATACATTCAGACATACACATATACATCCATCCAGACATATAATCCATAAGGGATCTAAGCAAATTCTCTCTCCTTCCTCCAGAAAACCTATAGGGACTTCCGATTGCAGGGTGTGTTGGAAGGCACCCTGAACAGTAAGACCTATGACACCCTGCACAGACGTTTAACAGTAGAGGAGGCTACAGCTTCTGTTTCGGAAGGAGGTGGACTTCAGGGCATCACGATGAAAGACAGTGACGAAGAAGAAGAAGGCTAATAAAATGCAGCTCTGCAGAAGGAAGGAGGGCCTTGACATTGTTTATTTTGTACCTGTCCTTGTAATTACATTGATAGTTTGGACCAAATATAAATGCTTATATTTCACTCTACATTTTAAAAAGTTAACCTGAAGCAGAGTTAAAAGAGAAAATGCCAAGTATTTTTTTTGAAGAAGATCAGCCTTTTTTGTGTAGCTTGATCTAAAATGATGACCTTTGGCTCTGTGATTGGAACATGAACCTTTTTTTTTTTAAAAGAAGATTCGACTTTTTTCCCTGTAGTTACATCAAAGTCATGTCGCTTGTATGAAGTGAAATATGTATTTCTCATGATACATTGTGAGAATAAGCCACTTCTCATCATTGCGCCAGCTCTATTGTACGTACCCTTGTTAAAATTGTGTGCACTTGACAGTTTATCATTTACGTGCAAGGTTTGTTTCCTAGTTAATTTATCATTGTTGTGATGTGTGTTAAAACTTTAACCTTGGTTCTTAGTACTCTGAATTGGTCTTCCTGGGCTTAAAGGATCGCCAAACCCAAATATAAGCTAGATTATCCAATGGGCTTGTGTCTTGTTCCATTCTGAACATTTTTTCCTTCAAGTATAAAAATCCCAAAGTGTGGGGTAGTAAGTGTGCTGTCGTCAGCATACCATATTCTCCTACTACTAAGTGTAACAGCTTGCAGGCAATAAAAGTCCACTTGGTCCTAACCACTTATGTATTTATTAGACTTGTATAAATTAAATACAGTAAAATATGTTTGCAGTATTATAACCATCTCAGCAATTTGGCTCTGTGTTTTTATTGTGTTTATTTACAATCAAATGAGTAAAAGGTATTAACACTGCTTTCCATCTAGTAGGCACTCACACTTGTTAAAAGAACTGGTTAAATATGAGAGCATATTTCCATAGCAAAGCTGATGTTGACTACATACTCATAGATTGTGTATTACTAGTTAACATTAGCAATTAGTTAATAATGAGTAATACTAGAAATGCTAGTAATGTTAACTAGCAATTGACATATTAACAGTTTTTCTTCCCCCAAAGTATTTTCTGGCTACAATTTTAAATTGTAATTTATCTTTGAATTTTAATTTTTGTATTTTTTTCAAAAATATGCTGGCACTCATTCATAAGTAGTTTGTTTTGTTTTGTTTTGTTTTGTTTGCGGTACGCGGGCCCCTCACTGTTGTGGCCTCTCCCGTTGCGGAGTACAGGCTCCGGATGCGCAGGCCCAGTGGCCATGGCTCACGGGCCCAGCCGCTCCGCGGCATGTAGGATCTTCCTGGACCGGGGCACGAACCCATGTCCTCTGCATTGGCAGGCGGACTCTCAACCATTGCGCCACCAGGGAAGCCCTGGTAAGTAGTTCTTAAATGAAGTGAGTTAATGCAGAATAAGTGAAGGTACCCCTGAATTTGTGTAAACATAAGTTCTGAAGCTTTGGAAGTGAAACAACTTCTTGGCCCTCCAAATTTATTCTGGTGCCTGACCTAGACTAGCCCACAAAAACCTATTTAATCCACAGTTATTATATAATATTGTTTGGGCTCAATTCTGGGTCCTAGGGGTAAGAGACCCTGTGCTACAAGATAAACATGAATGGAAATTTCTTCTCCTTTCCTGGATTAGAGACCCACTCTACGAGCTCAGTATTGTTGAAAGGCAGTTTGTCTTGGAATGCTTGTCCTTCCCTTTCTTCTCCACCCTCATGCCGATACTATCCTTTCTCAAGCCCTCAGGTGTCTAGTCAGGCTACCCTCAAATCCCCAACGGTACCCTCCCCAAGCTGGCTCTGCACAGCTCAAATTGCTCTCTACTTGGAACTTACCCACCCTTCTTTTCCTTTATATCGAATGTCTATTTCTTTGGTGCAGCTTATCTCAGAGTAATTGGCCCATCTTGTCCTAAAGTATGAATAACTGATGAACCCACCCCCTTAGCCATATATATATATATATATATGTGTATATATATATGTATATATATATACACATATATATATATACATTTTTTTTAAAGGAAATATCTTGCTGATAGAATTCGGAAATAAAGGGGAAAGCATGTGTTACAGGGGAAAGTACTTGGGGCCAGCAGGGTCTCCCTGCTGACCTGACCTATTTAACCTGCCCACTGGCCCTCTTTGCTGGTCAGCCTCTTGTAGCTTCTCTCCAGATTTGGGTATTCTCTGCTCCTTCCCTTAGACACCCAGGAGATTTCTAAACCTTCCACCCCCACTCCAGCCTCCACTGGCTTGCAGGGAGAGGACAATAGCAATCAAGGGCAGGTAGTGGAGACGTTCACAGTTTTCTGAGGACTGTGTGGACTAACCTTTGAGCCACAGAGGGGTGTATGGAGAGAAATTTATAAAGTCACCCTGAAAAAGAATGAAAAGTTAGTTTGGGGCTTTTACCCAGAAATGCTCTTCAACATAACTGCAAATTGCTTGAAATGACTTCATAATTCATCCATATGTATAGCTGTGAGAGTGGATGCCCAAGCATCTGTCTATTAAAGGATACCAAGTGTTCTTTAAAAACAAAACACAACAAAAATCTTTTTAAAAAGAATTTAATTGAAAACCTAACAAATGTAGTACAATTTTTGAAAGGAAAATCATTTTTAACTTCAAAGAAATAGTTCCACTCTCCTAAACGGTCTTGGGGAGGGGGGGAAAAAAGTGCATTCTTCGGCCAGTTCGGTGAATGTTGAAGGAGAAAATAACTAATACAGTCTAATGTCCAGCCGGAATGAGTTTGTTAAAGAACACACCTAGAGGGAAAGTTTCTCCAAGCTCTTGTTGGAGAAAAATAATAATAAGGCCTTTTTCCCGGAAAGGGAGAGAACCACATAGAGCTTAACGCAAACCTCCCAGCTCCAGCTGGGGGTCGTTCTTGTATTCACGGATTTTTCCACTTGAATTCCCCTTAGTTCTTGTTCATTGTCCCTCGCTGTGGAGAAAGGATTTCCTGCTACTTTTGCAGTAAGCGCCCATGCAAAGTGTCTCGGGGCTCCCCCCGCGCCTCCAGGGTCACAGCCGGCCTGGTCCCGCGGCGATCGTGGGTGAGGGGGTCCGTGAGCTCCGGGAAGGTGCCCTTGGTGGGAAAGCGGCCACTCAGCTGTCGCCATTCCTGGACCGCGAAACCCCTCCCGAGAGGGGCGCGCCCCGAGCCACCCCGCGACAGCCCGGGGGAACCCCAGGCCCGGCGCCCCGCGCAGACCCGGTCTTCCGAGCCCCTCCCGCCACGCCTTTGGTAGAAGGACCGATGGAAGAAATTAGAGCAAGAGCTCGATCGCTTTCATTTCTTACTCCCAGCACAGAAAATGGAAATTTCCCGGTCCGGGTCCCTAAAGGGAGGTGACAAATCGATGTTCCCGAGAGTTGTTCACGCGCCGCTGGCGGGGCAGCTACGCGGCCGGAGAGCCACCGAGTCGGCCCCCGCACGCTCGCGCTTCACCGCAACCCCGGCCCCGCCCACAGCCCTTGACCCTTCCCAGCCCCGCGGGGTTTGTGCGGAATTCGGGCCTGGTTTGGGGGGGGGTTCGGGAGGATGGGGCTCATCCCGCCTTTACACGGAGTCCCCATCCCTTCCCGGTACTGTGTAGCGAGACGCCATGGGCCTGGGTCTCCTTTTCCCTTCAAGTCCAGATCGCTGGACCCGCATGAACCTTAGGGAAAAGCTGGCGGCTCGTTTGGCCCCGGTATTTAGCTGCAGATGGAGTCAAGCCCAGGGGCCTGGGCAGCAGGCCAGAGGCAAAGAGCAGTTGCGACTCCGCAGCAGCGACGGCTCCAGAGCGCTTCACCCCAGAGCCCAGGGCGAGGCGTCCTCCCCCACCCTCCCCGCCTTCCGCCGCGTGGGCTGGTAGATGCAGGGCAGATGTGCCTTCAACTGCCCTTCTCTGTAACGTTGAAGCATGATACTTTAAGGGGCCCGAGGCGAGTGCAGGCTGTGAGCGCAAAGCTCTGAGCCTGGGTTCTAGAAGCCACGGTGACGGTCAGCCACAGCCTCTATCCAGGTGCAATACGTGATCGTTTTAAGGGAGAAGGAGGCACTAGACTGTGTGTACAGCCGAGAGACAGGAAGTAAGACAAGAATTCGATGTTTCCCAAGTTGAAAAAGACCTCGATTTAAAGATCTACCCAGAAACGTGTTAACGTGACACAGCTTGGGGAACCGTAAGGGGCCAGGGCCTTAGAGCCAGGAAAGCCTGGGTTTGAGTGCCAACGACTACACTTACCCGCGTCCGAGCTCTGTGTACTTGGGCAAGTTATGTAACCTCTCTGTGAAGTGGGCGCTCAGTTACGAAGGTGATGCGTATAAGTTGTGGCCGTTGTTGACTCTTCATGTGGGGGTGGATTCGAAAGAAATTGTGGGAGGCCTGCCCCTGCCAACATACACCACCACTCGCACCGCCCAGTTCTCGCCGGGTTGGCACAAGGTGTAGATCACAGTCATCTCGGCGGACCTTTGGCTCCGTCCCTAGCGTGTCAGTGGACTGGCTAGAACTGTCCAGTTTCAAGGTTACTTATACAGCCAGCCTAGTGGGAGGAGAGGAGACCGGGAGGGGCAAGTCGACTGTCTCCCAAAAGGGCCAGTATTCCGAGAGCAGCCCTTGGAGCTGCAGTTAGGAGGGGAGGCGGCTGGAGACGTGTCTTTGGGTCCACATGAGGATATTGTTTGTTGGTCAGGGCCTCCGAAATCGGACGGTTATGATCGGGGGTGGGGGGGGTGTCGGACCACAAGCGAGGAATCTCAGGCCTCTGCCTGTGACCAGTAGGTTGAGTTCAAGGGCAAATTGGTGTTCATTAGTGTTTTCCCAGATTTAAGGAGGCCTTTAATGGCGTCCTGCGTCTCAGCCCAGGGATGCGCACACGGCACGGGAAAATGCGAAGCAGCACCGGGAGTGAGGCCGAGGAGACCGAAGGCCGCCCCGGCGCGCCCCAAGGTGACCTCCGCCGTGGCAACAGAGTAAAAAACGGCAGGCTCTGAGGAGGACAGCCAGCACGGAGTCCTGCCCCGGAGTGTTGAACTGACCGCCCTTCGAAGCCGTCAGGGAAACGCCAATAGCGTAGAGACCCAGCGCGGGGCCGAGGGCGCGCCCAGGGTCACAAGCCAGGATGTCCGTGGCGAGGGAGGTGCGAGCCCAGGTGGTGCCGGGGCCAAGAACGCGGTGGCCTTGAGGGAGAAACTGATCACTCACCAAGGGGAAAGAGATCGCACCCTGCTTTGTGCCAGGACTAGAGCTGCTTTTTTTTTTTTTTTTTTTTTTGCGGTACGCGGGCCTTTCATTGTTGTGGCCTCTCCCGTTGCGGAGCACAGGCTCCGGACGCGCAGGCTCAGCGGCCATGGCTCACAGGCCCAGACGTAGAGATGCTTTTTTAACTGGAGAGATGTTCCCCATCCCCATCATTCCTTTAAGATAGCCTACTTGCAGCTTCCTGAGTTCCAGACCTAGGAAACAGGATTCGTGCCCCACGCCCATCCTCCCACTCCGGAATGCCACGTTGCCTTTAATCTCCCCTACTTTGCAACTTTACACTGCGGGCCGCTGTATTTGTGTGCTTATTTGCAGTGCGATTAAAAAAAATAAATCAGGGCTTCCCTGGTGGCGCAGTGGTTGAGAGTCCACCTGCCGATGCAGGGGACACGGGTTCGTGCCCCGGTCCGGGAAGATCCCACGTGCCGCGGAGCTGCTAGGCCCGTGAGCCATGGCCGCTGAGCCTGCGCGTCCGGAGCCTGTGCTCCGCAACGGGAGAGACCACAACAGGGAGAGGCCCGCGTACCGCCAAAAAAAAAAAAAAAGAATCCGCCTGCCAATGCAGGGAACACGGGGAGCAACAAAGCCCGTGCGCCACAACTACTGAGCCTGCGCTCTAGAGCCCGCGAGCCACAACTACTGAAGCCCGCGTGCCACAACTACTGAAGCCCGCGCGCTTAGAGCCCGTGTTCCGCAGCAAGAGAAGCCACTGCAATGAGAAGCCCCCGCACCGCAACGAAGAGTAGCCCCCGCTCGCCGCAACTAGAGAAAGCCCGTGCACAGCAACGAAGACCCAAGGCAGCCAAAATAAATAAAGAAATTTATTTTTAATAAATAAATAAATCAGACAATAAACATAGTCTAGAGTTGTCTGAAATCTCCTTTCACGTGGTCCATCCCTAGGATCAGTGGTTCTCTGGTCTGAGAGGAAGTGAAGAGTTGAATTCAAACAAGAACCATCAGGCAGAGTAGATACTCTTTCCTGGCCCCTGGCACAGGCTTGTTTATGGAGCCCCTACACATAATATGTACCTTTGCCAAATTGAAAGTGGTATGTCAAATTATTTCTTTTTCTACTTTAAGTCACTTCTGGTTTGCCTTTTAACACTGCCTCCTTCCTGACACCCAACTGGTAACACCTCTCTTGGGTGTGACTGACAGAAAGAAAACTTAAAATGCTGAAGTTTGTTGTTTAGGGTGCTTCCTTAAAATGCCAAGGAAGCAAAACTAATTGTAACCTTGGAAGGAGATTTTGCTAGGGAGGTAGAAAAAGTTTCATTAAAGAGGGGTTACATTAGTAAAAGGTCAGAACCCAATAGGACTGGATTTCAAAACGTGGAAAGTGAAATATGGAAATGCCAGGATAGCAGCAGATTGTGTCAGGGGAGGGCTTTTGTTAGGTGTCCCTGACCTACACACATACCCCAAAGCTGGGTAATAATTTTTTTAAACACACTACAAAGTTGCTGTATTGAAGAAGCTTGTTCACTGTCACTCATTCAAGCTGCCCAGTTTTTTGTTACATTGGGTGATAGCTTGGTGTGTTCTTTCATATAATCATGATGGTCTATCAGGAAGTTGATTAATTTTAGAAATAACAGCTTCGAAAGAGAAGCTTTAATCAAATTGGGATTTTTGAAAAGCTTTTGTGAAAGGTTAATTCACAAATCTACAGAAGAAATTGTCCCCTGGGGAACTCAAGACTGGACGTGGGAGAGCAGGCCCCCAAGGATAAGGGAAGTCCTCAAGGTTGTGAAAAATAATTTAGCAAATGTGATTTTTTTATGTGTATTTTAACATTTCCATGTACATAACCAGAAAGCAAATCACTGAGCAGAAGCGTTGTTTTTAAAAACAGTTGTCTGAAAAATATTTGGGAAAATTTTATAGCTTAATTTTTTAACAAGGTGATGGATAGCTTTTCACATGTAAAGTAGTTTTATTTTTAAATCTCTTTTCAATCTCAAAGCCTCCCAAGAATGAAGTGGGCTTTGATTTAGTCCCATTTTACAGAAAAACAAGGCAAAGGGGAACTGCCACTATCCGTTCAGGTTAACAAGGAGTCCACTGGCTGGGTGGCCCTCCCCAACCTGGCACTCCCTGGCTAGAAGGCTAAAGCAGGACAGGAAACTGGCATCATTTATTTCAGCCCTCAAAACTCCTGGGACACATCGGTGGTAGGAGTACTTAATGAAAAAGAAGTTTCTTAGAAGGGAGGAAACGTTCTCAATTTCAATGGATAATTGAAGAATCAAGTTTTAAAAGTATAGAAGGGGACAAAGAGGAGAAAAGAGGATTACTATTTACCCTTTATGGGGCAGCAATTGCGGGGGGGGTGGTTAGTGAAGGCAGAATTCACTGCATACTTGAAAAAGTAGATGATTTCTCCTCTTAAGTTCTTGCCCATACAGGTTTAACTAAAAGCTCTAGAAATTAATTTAAAATAACTGCAAACTACTGATGGGTTGGACTGAATGAGAGAGAATATGGCCAATTTTGCACATAGGTTTTGGAGAGAAGAGGGAGGCTGGAATAGCAGTAAGATGCAGAAAGGCAGAGATGGGAGAAGAAAGGCCTTTCCTCTTTCCGATTTCCAGTGACCACCACGTCCGCCACTAAACAAGAGGGAGGGCTCCACTGCTCACCCGCGGGTGGACTGGATGCCAGATGCACTTGGCCGAGGCACAGCACGAGACCAAGGGTACCTGCACTCCTGCAGCCTTCCCGCTAAAATAAGGGGACGCTGGGATCCCACAAACCTTGCCCTTGGATTTCCCCATGCCCGGTGTTCCACAGGGAATCATTGAGAAAATGCCTCCAGCAGGGCTCCAGAATTTGAATTTATTAGTGGTGTCGAGTTCAAATGCAGAAGGAACAAAACAAAACAAAAATACTAGTCCAAAAGGCAAGACAGACAATCACGTGTATTTTGTAGCTGCCACGTCTTACTTTTTGATCTTACATTGGAGCTGGCCAGCTGGAGCCCAGTTGACAGCGGGGCCTCTCAGTAGATGTTGTGGCCTTCACTTATCTAGGGAAATAATGAATTGGAATGTCCTATTAATATTAAAGGGTAATGAATTTGCTTTTCAAATAAAAGGTCCATGTTAGCCAAATCAAAGGGGAACAGATCCTTTGGAAAGTGAGGGACCCCAATTACCATCATGCCCACTGCCTTTTGAACACAGCATATGCTCTCAATTTTTAAAACTCTTTTGCCGTCAGTAAGAAATCTAAATCAGAGTCACTAAAGCCATTTTCTCTCTCTCTCCCTTTTTTTCCTCCCTCTCTGCCTCTCCTTTCAACGCTGTTGTGAAAGTTCAGTTACTCTCCGTCATGAGTACAAAGCTCGGGGAATCAGCTACTATGCCAACGCCGGGAACATATCCAGGCCCATGGTGCGAATAATGGAACATGTGCTGTAGAATTCATATTTTTGTCCTTTAGGTTTACATCCACGCCCTGGTATTATGTAAATTTCTGAAAAGCTGTGAATCACAGGGTTAGATCGAGGAGGGTCCCCCCACCTCCACTTGCAACTGGAACCGACCCCATTCAGTCTTTGAATGATTCACAGCCTCGTTTCTTCCTCGCGCTTTTTTCCCGGACCCAGCTTTCCTTCCCACCCTCCACCCCGCGGGTCGGCAGGGAAACAGAGCCGCCAACCCGGGCCCTGGGAGCCGCGGCGGGGCAGCGTTCGTGACATCAGGCGGCCGGCCCTCGAGGTCACCGCGGGCCGCCGGACGCCGTTCCCCTGTAGTCGGCGTTCACACGGACTCGGGCCGCTTAGCTTCGCGGTGTTTCCAGCACCCTCTTCCTCTGTGAGACTGATGGGAAACTTTGAGGGCAGCAGACCCACTGCTGGTGAAATTCAAAGAATCAACTGAACTTAAAGAGGAGACGGTGGGAAGAGAAAAAGAAAAATGACTTCCCAAAACAAAGGCAATGATTTAACCTAACATTGTAAAAGTCAGATTCCTTAACGACGGATCAAGCGTCATCTTGGGATCTCCTCGGCGTGGATGTTACAGCTCAACTCTTGAAACAGGGTCAACGCCTGTAGGATCTGGTCCGAGAGAGGCCTTAGGGAGGGAGGCGGGGGGAATCGCAGAAGAGCGTCCAGCGCCCCTGAGAAAAAGGGGCCGGCCAGTGGCTGAGCGATTCCTCCCCTTCGGGACTGGGGCGGTCTGCTGGAGGTGGCCGCGGGGGCATTGTGCTCTGGGGACAGCCGTCCCATCTTCTCCTTTGAAGGGGGGAAAAAAGGGATTGACAGGGAGAGCTCAGGAACCCGAATAAAAGGACAAGTTGGAGGATGGGCCGAGAGGCGAAGGTAGAAGGAAAATGTCTTACAACAGGAGAATCTAGTTAGAAAACTCTCTCTCATCCCCAGGACTTTCAGAAGACTCCAACTAATTGTAAGGACAAGCGAAACGGCTCTGAAAGGAGGATTCGCGGGGTTGGGGGGCGAGGAGTGGGCACGAAAATACGGTACGGGAATGGACGTGACAGGTTTGGGGAGAACACAGTGGTGCCCCCCCTTCGCCCCCATTTAAAATTGGCTTAAGAAAGTGTTTTCTGGGAAACTCAAAATGACAGGCAAAACTAGTAAAAAAGATGCTCTAGTTCCTTCTTGGGCGTGCCACAGCGTCAGGCCTGTTTTCTTTCACCTGACATCTAGATTAAATGACCCTTCAGTTACACTCGGAGTCGTCAAAGCAAGTCTATTAGCGAATGTTCTGTTCAAAAACTTTTCAAACAGAAGTTCTCTGCCATCTGTTACTGGGTCTTTAAACACGATCCGGCAGCCCCTCCCCCTCCCGAAACTCTTTGGAGTTTTGGAGACTCCCCCCATTCTCGCAGCCTAGGGGAGGACCGAGAGGGAGCCGCGGCAGGAGCCGCGGGGTGCGCGGGGAGGGGGAGGAGCGCGATCGAGCCCCGAAGGGGCCGCGGAGCCCGCGGGGTCGGTGGCGGTCCCCGAGGCCCGAGGTCAGAGGGACCAGGTCGGCGACCGCGCGATGCTGGCGGACCCGGCACCCCGGAGGCCCCGCCGGGGCCCGGAGCCCAGCTGGACGCGCACCGCACCGCGCGGCGGGCGGGAAGGGAAGGTCGGGCTAAGCGAGTGGCGCCCCAGGTCCCAGTCCCCTCCAGGCGCCATCGCCCCCGGGCCCCTCCAAGGCCACAGCACGGAGCCAGGTCGCCCTAGGCCTTGCCAACGTCAGTTTTACTGTTTGGGACTCGGGAGCAAGGGCCAATGAGTAGAGAGCCCGGCCGGCCGGGGAGACTGGGTCCGCTTTTCTGTTTCACTTCGGGCTTCTATCACCTCGCTCAGCGCGGGCCAACGCTTCGGGAGTGAGGAGGGCGCCCCAGCTCCCACGCCGACAGCCGGACGCAGTCTCCCTTGGAGGCCACGGCAGGGGGCGCCGAGGCCGCCGCTGTGATGGAGGCCCAGGCGGCCGAGGCAGAGGGTCGGCGCGGGGCGCTGCGACGGCCGGGGTCCGGGAGGAAACTGAATTTATAAACGGCTGTCAGAGATTTCTCGCCCAAAGATTTTGATTTACCTCGATTGCTTCTCCATTGCTCTAAGCTCATTCTTTGCTCTGTGTTATTTGAATGGCCACTGTCGACTTTTATTTCGTGTGAGAGATAAGAAAGTTTGAAAACAACATGAAAACCGCTCTAAATCTTGTGGGTGGTATCAAAGAAAGAGTAGCGCTGTGTTAAATATAGTTTTTATTTTGACCACGAAATGACTTTGAAAAAACTGGGGACTGCGGCAAAATGCTAATCGGCCAATTGCATAACGAGCTATCAGTGTAGGGCAAGAGCGCATACTTGGGGCATCCTCTTCTAATTGTCCACTTCCCGGGTTTCAATAACACCGTTGTAAATTGCAAGTAAAACTTTGCTGGGTTTGTTGCTTGACTTCGGGGCAGCTCCTCGAATATGTTGGATAAATTGGGTTGCTTGTTTATAGACTTCTTTTTCCATCAAGTCCAGCCCTGAGTCGGAGCCTGGCAGTCTGGAGGGAAAACACCTCACAGGCCTGTGGGAACGGGTGAGAAAAAGCCCAGCATTAGTGGAGGGGCAGCAGCAAACCCAGGGCAGGTGATCGGAGTCTGTAATGCCTGCCAGCTCATTACCAGCTCTCACCTTTGGGGCTCTTCATTTACTTTCACAAACCGATTTAATATGCAAATGCTGTTTTGAGGAGAATAATTTCACTAGGTTTAAGGGAAATCCTAGTATGAAAGAAATACTAACAACAAAGACCTAGAGATAAACAACAAGCCATATTCCCGCCTCTCCGACCCCCAAAGAAAAGAGGGCTCTGCGAGTTAACTGATGCCTCCTATACTCCTAACCTGTGATACTTACTGCCTTTCACGTGCTATATGAAATTAGCAAGAATTCTTTATTTGCTACTAAACTAACTAAAAGCAAAAGCAGTAGCCTTCAGTATGAACTTGTGGCCCATGTATTTGTTAATGTACTGGAAAGTTAGTTCCCACTGTGTATTCAGTAATTAATCAGAGGAACTCAACAAGACTCTTTCCTTGAACCTTGCAGACCCTTCCTATTTGTGTCCTAGTCCATCACCCACCTCCATCACACACAAGAAATAACAAAAGACCAGTCGGAGATAAAGACTGAGCAAAACTGTAGAAGAATTTAGGAATGTTTTTCCTCCTCTAGAAGGAAGGTACGTTGCCCTTGGTGCTATTTATTAAATAGGAAAAAGTGTGGATGAATCTGAATGCCTGGGAGAGGGGGGTCATCATAATAATAATCTTCTCTCCTTTTTTTTTTTAGCTTGCAGTAGTTAATAAGAAGCAAAAAGAAAGCTGGTTTGTTGCTTTTGAAAAAGAGGCCGGGGTGGTAGATGTTGTTGGAAAGGCCTGAAAACCTTAAAAGCGTGACCAGGGATGAATTAGTGCACTTGGCAGAAGGCTGAATAATTCCCAGTCCATTTTTTATTTTTAAAATAGTCAACAGTATTTGATGACATTAAAGAGAAGAGATTAAAAATTGTGGATTATTTGGCAATTGATGGTTCTGTTATATTGTCTTTTATTGCAGTAATCATGACCAGAAGCTTCATTTCCTTATGACAGGGATGTAAATCAAAAGCATGTGAAAATTATGCAAGTTCTTGAAAAATATCAAGAACATAGTTTAGGAAGCATTGAGATCAAAATCAGATTCCCCAGGAAAAAGAGAACTTTGAATTACTTTAGCGGAGTAGAACTTCTTTCTTATTTTCTCAGAAAGTCTTAACTCGGAGCTTGTTACCTAGTCTCTTTGTACCAAAGGTTTTTCTGCTTCCCTTAGGACATCTCATGCAGGATAAACCAAACATTAAAACTCACCTTCCCCAAGGATTTAAAGTAGTAGAGCAAATGAATACTGGCTTTCCAAGGCTGGGAAGGGGAGGGAACTTAATCATCAGCTCTGATGAGAAAAAGGGGGGATTATAGGATTCTCCAAGAAAATCCAAAGAAACGATAACCGAGTTTCTATTTTGCCATTAACAAAACAAACAAGTCTTCTTTGCATTCTTTTAATAAATAATTTTAAAGTGTTGAACTGATTTAGAAGCTTCTAAATTTGTCAGATAAGCTCTGCTTTCATTGGTGGTATTTTTGTTGTTGTTATTTTTCAAATGTATTTGGAAAAAACCCAAAGTACTGGATAGATTAGTTAATAAAATGGAAGACTTTGCTGAATACATTGTGCATTTTGTTTAAGACCATCCTTACTTAATAGAGATTTTTTAAAATTAACATATAGGTTAGGCTTTTATATATATATATATATGTATGTTAGGTTTTAAATGGAAAACACTCATCAACAAATGTTGGAATAACAAGACCTGGATTTATAAAGAACTTCCTCGGTCTTTAGGATTAGGAAGCTCGGCACTAGTAAAGGAAGGGTATAATTGCTACTTTGCGCTATTTGTGTTACTCAAATGACACTATACTTTCAAACAACACTTGTCAAAAAGGCAAATCCCAAAAAGACCAGTGGAAAGCAAACTACTGAAGTATTAGCCATACAAAACACGTATACCCCTTAGCCAATAATTTTCCTTTTTAGTTCACTGTCCAACGAAGGGGAAATTTACCGAGGTCAAACCAAGGCTCTTTTGCCGTTAAGGAGGAGGAAGTGGGGGAGGGGAAGAGAGGGAGGGACACGCGACGAACATAAAACAAACTGGTGGCATTCAGTCAATAAGGCAGGTAACGCTCCGGAAGCGGGTGAGTTGTATATGTCAGCTGGGCGCTGCAAAGCTTTCCAGAGTCGGGTAGTTTCGTGCTTCTTTGCTTTTTCCTTTAAATCTGGCCCTGCCTCGGAGGAGGGCAGCAGGAGGGGGATTCTTCGATGCTGGGAAACGGCAGGTAGGAAAGGAAACCTGATCCGCCCCCCAAAAGGCAGCAATTAAAGTCTTAATCGCGACCCATCTGTGGCGGGACCCGCCCCCACTTTCCCCTAGCAAAGCTGTCCGGCGCTCTTTGTCTGAGCAGGGGAGAAGAGGAGACAGGTTCTGCGGCCCCAGCAGCAAACGGAAAGAAAATTTCCAGCCTGGGAGCACCCTGGGCGACTGCGCCTGGGCCTCAAACCGCCCCAAAGTACCGCTGGGGGTGTGGCACCTCTTCCTGGACCCGGGCCCCGCGCTCTGCGCTCGCCTCATTCTGCACTTCTCTACCGCCGCATCTGTCCTCCAAGCCCGACGCCGCCTCGAGACCTGAAACCAGGCACTTGCAGGCTTGGTTGCTAAGGCCGGTCGCAACCGGACCTTTCCCCCACCTGGCCCTTTGGCTGCCTTCAACTTCCAGGCGGACTCGCGTCTCCTCCCCCATTGCCCCAGCAACTGGGTTTCCTCGCCACCCATCCAGCTGCTCTGCTTCGCGGTTGGGCATCGGGCGCGCTCCCAGCCCAGACTCTCTCGGTTTCCACTCCTCTTGGCCCGCCGGGCGGGGGCGGGGCAGACCCCCCAAGCAAAGCTAGAGAGAGTGGTCCCTGGCCTGTGCTGGGCAATGGGTTAGGGAAGAGGGACTGTTTTGAGGTCGATTTCCTCCGTTTGGGGTCCAGGCTTTGCATTTGGTGTGTAATTTGGTCAGCGGCTCAACAATCCCAGGGTTTCTAGTCCGCTTGCATCCAGCCTCCCACTGCCGACCGTTTCCACCGCTCCTGCTGGAAGAAGACGCCCACACCCGCTTGGCCCGATGTCTGGCGCCCGTCACCACCCGTTCTACAAGCACCCACTCGGGGTAACTCACCAGGTAGATGGCACCCTGGGCTGCTGCGGGCGGCCACTCACAGGGGCGGGCAGGCCGCAAGGCCCGGAGCTGGCATCTCTGTGCTCTTCCTCTGCCTCCTGGCGCGGTCTCCCGGCTACCGCGTCCTCCCGGTGTAGCGGCTAGGGCACGCCCGGCACTAGGACACCTGGCCCCAGGGCTAAGCTCCGCACGATTGCAGGCTTGCCAAGGGGAGCGACGAGGACGGTGCGCGCTGCTGCTCCCGGCGCGCTCCGGGCGGCGCCCGCCTAAGCTATGAGAACCCGCGCTGCCGGAGTCGCTGCCGGGAACATTCCTTACTCTCTACAGCTCCTCCCCGGGAGTTTTGGCCCAGGCACCGGACCCGGAGGGCGCCTTGATGGGGGGCGTTGCGGGTCCTAGTCTCCGCGCGCTCTCTGGGAGGCGAAAGCGCGGCTGAGGCCGCGACAGGCATGCAGCCAGCTCGTCGCCCCCGAGCGCACACACACCCTGGCTGCCGCCCGCGCTGCTTTGAGGAGGCGCGCGGACACCAGCAGTCGGGAGGTTGGGGGAGGGAATCAATAGGTTGCTTCCCTTCTCTGCCCAACATTCAGGATTTGAAATGCTCCGAGAGAGCTCTAGCTGAGCGCAAGTACTAAAAGACTCTCTTTCCGGGCTCTCAATGGAAACGCCAAAAAGCGCGCGTGTGTGTTTGGTGGGTGTGGGGGGAGGGTGTCTAGTCCTAGCCGAGGTTTCTTTTGGTGTGACACCCGCTTATTCCTTGCAATTCCTCCTCAACTTTGTGGATGGAGCGTGTCTTTCCCAAGCTTAGGTCACGGCATCGCGCTTACAAAACCACAAACATAAAACAAGCCTCCCAAGGCCTTTAATTCTCAAGGGCTTTGGGGGGAGGCCAGTTACCTGCTGGCGTCTTCCAAATGGTCCAGACTCGGTTCAGGCCACGGAGACTTCGGGATTCCAGGAGCCCTCAGCCCCAGGCTCTAGAGGAAGAAAGAGGACTGCGGAGGAGGCAGCGGGGCTCCGACCCGGGCCCACCTCGGGCCCGGCGGAACCATGCCTGGAAGGCTCGGATTTCTCTTGCCGGAGGCTTTCTGGCCGCGGCTTTCTAGAGCCTGGCGTTTGATAAATATAGCCTGGTGTTTGCCCCTGAATTCGAGTCTGTTTCCTTATTTAGCCCTTGTACAATGATTTTAGATGATGTCATTTAGAGCTAAACGAGAAAATTGATCTCAGATTTGCTTGGCCTCTAAAGCCCGGTTAAGCAGATTGAGAGTTAAAAAGACAGGAAAAAGCAAAGGGGGGGGGCCGACGCGGAGGGTAGCGAAGAGTCCGCCGGCGAGTGTGTGCGCGGAGGCGACGGTCCGCCGCGCCTCGGAGAGCGCCCCCGCCTCTTCTGGGCGGGGGAACCTCGCTCACCAATGAAAAGTAGTCACTGACTGCAGAGGAAAAAAAAAAAGTTTTCCTGTTGAGTGTTGGAAGCGAATTGAGCAATTATCTAGTTTACCTTCTCCTCTTGGAAGTTAACGATTGGCGAGATCTTGGCTGCGTTATTGACACAACACTTTCTATTGATAGAAATAAGTAGTGATTGTCCCCGAGTCATTGGTGCGCCAAGAACTCTGCGATGGGCTGGCAGGAGTCCATTGGGCTGGGCAGGCAGGTTCGGCTGGTGATGCTGGGGAGGAGGAGGAGGCTGTTGGTGGTGATGGTGCCCGTCCCCCTCTCCGCAGGTCTGTGACAAGCAGGGAACAAGGCAACGACGGCGCAGCCCGGCCCCGGCTGAGGGACGCTGGAGACTCAGATATGGACAGTAGCTGCCACAACGCGACTGCCAAAATGTTAGCGACCGCTCCGGCCCGGGGCAACATGATGAACACCTCCAAACCCTTGGCTTTCTCCATCGAAAGAATCATGGCACGCACCCCCGAGCCCAAAGCCCTGCCCGTCCCCCACTTCCTGCAGGGAGCCGTGCCCAAGGGGGACCCCAAGCACTCTCTGCATCTTAACTCGTCGATCCCCTGCATGATCCCCTTCGTGCCCGTGGCGTACGACACGAGCCCTAAGGCGGGAATGACGGGCTCGGAGCCGCGGAAGGCTAGTCTGGAGGCTCCGGCTGCACCTGCAGAAGCGCCCGTGGCGCCCGCGTTCAGCTGCAGCGAGCTGCTCAACTGCGCGCTGACTCTCAAGGGCGACCTGGCCCGCGACGCGCTCCCGCTGCAGCAGTACAAGCTGGTAAGGCCGCGGGTGGTCAACCATTCTTCCTTCCACGCCATGGGAGCCCTGTGCTACCTGAATCGAGGTGACGGCCCGTGCCACCCGGCGGCCGGCGTTAACATCCACCCGGTGGCCTCCTACTTCCTCAGTTCCCCTTTGCACCCGCAGCCAAAAACGTATTTAGCCGAAAGGAATAAACTGGTGGTCCCGGCGGTGGAGAAGTACCCCTCGGGAGTAGCTTTCAAAGACTTGTCCCAGGCTCAGCTGCAGCATTACATGAAAGAAAGCGCCCAGCTCCTGTCGGAAAAAATAGCGTTCAAAACCTCTGACTTCAGCCGCGGCTCTCCTCATACCAAGCCCAAAGTTTTCACTTGCGAAGTGTGTGGAAAGGCAAGTACTGTGTAAGGGGTGGGGGGGGGTGGGTGGGCTTCCTTCCTTCCTTCCTTCCTTCCTTCCTTCCTTCCTTCCTTCCTTCCTCCCTCCCTTCCTCCCTCCCTTCTTTCTTTCCACATTTAATTTTATTTTGTAATTATTTGTATACACTTGTTATAACGTTATCACCTCCCTCCCCTCCCTCTGCCTGGTTTGATCTCCAAGGGCTTGTTGAGCTAACCTGTTGTACTTGTGTTTAAGGTCTTTAACGCGCACTATAACTTAACCCGTCACATGCCGGTGCACACAGGAGCCAGACCCTTCGTTTGCAAAGTTTGTGGAAAGGGCTTCCGGCAAGCCAGCACCCTGTGCAGGCACAAGATCATTCACACCCAGGTGTGTTCGGCTGTCTCAATTTCACCTGGTTTATTTCCGAACGATTTTTTTTTTTTTAATGGCCAATAAACTCTTACTCTTTAGCGTAAGGTTTGTTTAAAATGTGCCGGGTGTGAGAGAGAGAAATGCCAGGTATTGTTGGCCTTTGTTTTGCTTAAAAGCATGTGGAAGAGCATTACAGTGTTTGTGAGTTTTTCAGACTCCACTGAATAGCAAAATACCTTAACTTCTCTGCTTTTTCTCCTTTCCGCTTAGGAAAAACCTCATAAATGTAACCAGTGTGGCAAAGCATTTAATAGAAGTTCTACTTTAAACACGCATACCCGAATACACGCAGGCTACAAACCATTTGTGTGTGAAT
This sequence comes from Globicephala melas, assembly GCF_963455315.2. Taxonomy (NCBI): domain Eukaryota; kingdom Metazoa; phylum Chordata; class Mammalia; order Artiodactyla; family Delphinidae; genus Globicephala; species Globicephala melas. The sequence continues at coordinate 27,996,682 of NC_083322.1, forward strand.
TCTGTGGCAAAGGATTTCATCAAAAAGGTATCGAACCCAGGAGGCGTTGTCTTTCGCAGTAGTCTTACCAAAAGCCCTCAACTTTGGGGGGTATTTCAGAAAACGATTTGTTAAGTGCAGCTAGTTACCAGCGCATGTGTTGCCATTCCAACGTCGTACCCTCAAGTGTGATGAGTGCTAGAGAAAGGCATGGCTCGTATACAGAGGGGGCATTTCTTTTTAACCGCTTGTCCTCGTTTTATAGAATTGGATTAATAACTGTTGTATTAAAACGTGGAGGGAACGACCTCACTGCTGATGTTTAAAAATAAATTTGGGGAGCGAAGTGCAGGCGGGCAGCATAGAACTGCACCGGCCCTCCGCGCTGTGGCCCCTCTTCTCTAGACTCGTTGTCCTTCAATCGTCTGCTCCTCCCGTTCCAAGCTTTCTTTTCAGATCCACGTCCCTGTCATTTGTCTGTTTCAGGGAATTACAAAAACCACAAGCTGACCCACAGCGGGGAGAAGCAGTTCAAGTGCAATATCTGCAACAAGGCTTTCCACCAGATTTACAACCTCACATTCCACATGCACACCCACAATGACAAGAAGCCCTTCACCTGCCCCACGTGCGGCAAGGGCTTCTGCAGGAACTTTGACCTCAAGAAGCACGTCCGCAAGCTGCACGACAGCGGCCTGGGGCTGCCCTGCACCTCTGCCGGGGAGCCGGGAGCGGACCCGTCCCCCCCTCTACAGCAGCCGCTGCCCGCGCCACTGCCGCCCCCTGGGCCCCTGCAGCCTGGGCTCCCCCCGGGCCACCAGTGATCAAGGCCGAAGTCCCTTCCCAGCCCCAGCCGGGGTCCCCACTACTGAGACAGCGGCGGAATAGAGCTGGACCCCTCTACCCAAGCTCACCTGTAGAACCCAGGGCATGTTGGGCCTTACACGTTAGCGCCAACCAGAAGCCTCTGAATTCCCCGGCCTTTCGCCTCTTGCATGCACCTGCTAAATGGTTTTGTGTATTATATCCTATATAGGCACTAACAATTATGAGAAAATTTGGGGGTTTGTTTTCTGATTTTTTTTTTTAATTTGCAAAGAATTTTCATCTCGGGTGGAGAGATCGTGTTTGTTTTGCTTTTTAAACACAAATTTCTGCTGTATTTATTGAGATCTGTATTATCCTACCCGGGAATGCTGCACCATTTTAATTTTATTATTGTATATACTTCCATTGTGTGGATTCTGTGGTCTCGAGATGCCTGCCGATTGTTTATTACCAGTTCCTCTTTCCCTGAGGTTAAAAAAAAAACCCCAATTCTGTGTGTATGTTATATATACACGCATAGATGTGTGTGCCTGTAAAGGCACAGTCCACATTCATCAGCACACACACACATACAAACACACACACATTAGATAAGGACGGTTCATTATGGATGAATTTGAATTTTGGTTTTGATTCTTGCACGTGAAAACTGATTCATTGACTGTTGGAAATAAATCCTTGGAACATGCTTATTTAATCAACACCCTTCAGGGCTCTGTTCATATTATTCAGCTAGGGATCCCTGATTCTGACCCCCTCAGCCTTCTTTCTTCCTTTTTAAAAAGTTCAACCCTGGGTTAGTATCACCCAATGTTTCATCTGAAAAATTCACCAGGAGCAAATAATAGTCTCTCCAAATAGTTACAACTTTGGTAAAGTAATGAAATTCGATAAGTTCAGAGACAGAAGATGTGGAGCTTTCTAACAGAAGCACGTCTTTGTCCTGGACCATCTGGTATATTTGTAGTGCAAAGTTAAGTGGGAACAACATATCTATAGGAGCTGTGTGTAATATACGTCCCCACACAGGCGTTACAATGATATCATGTGGACGGGGATCTATTGTTTGCATTCTGAACGCACATACTGACTTGTACATAGCTGGCAAAGGGAGCCTGCATGTTTTTATGTGTGTGTATATGTTTATAGACGAATATACTTCCGTTCAAGGAGGAAAAATGGATGAAAACCAAACTGTGGCGGGTGCCAGGTCCTTGAAATGCTTCAAGTGTTAATCAGCATCTCCGCTGTGAGCTCGGGCTCTGGTGTTTTCTAACTGCAAGTCTCTCCTGTTTTCTTGCCAAAACAGTGAAACAACTGCTAAAGACTTTAATTAAGAGGGGTAATTAGTTCAGATTTATCAAAGCCGGGTTGTTATACTATTAGCTGCTCAGTAGAAGCTGCCAGACAAGCTCCCAGCCCAGCCACCCTGCTGCAGCGGGGCCACATCCAGGGAGAGAGGCTGGGGGGAGTGGGCCGCAGGGGTCCCCGCAGCCCCGCCTGCCTCGGGGGTGCGTCTCGGCCCCTCCCTCGGCCTCGAGCTCCCGCCGGGCCTGGCCGCTGCGGAGAATCCACCGCGGATCCGCACGGCGGGCACAGGATCCCCTCCCACCCGGGGCGGCCTCGCCGGCTCTTCGAGCGCCTCGACGGTCGCAAGAGAGGCGTAGGGAACGAGTTTAAATTTGCTCTCCTGCCCCGCTTTTGTACGTCTTGGGGGGCGCTCAAGGAAATGCGGAGCCAGGAGGCGACAGGCGGGACGAAAGGGAGATGGGTAGGGGGCACCGCCGGGGCGAGGCGGCGATTTCCTTGGCAACCAGAGCCCGCATTTCCAGGTGGGGGAAGGATTGACCGCTCCGGGCGCCGAGAGCCGACGACCCGAGGCCCTCCTCGGCGGCCCAAGTCAGAGAGGTGATAGACACCCTGGGTGAGGTGACCGCGGACAAACGGGTGAGCGGGCCCCACGGGACATCCGAGCCAAGTTCCACCGCGGCCGCTCTCAGGTTGGGGGACCCCAATATCCTGGGCACGGAGCTGGACGGGAGGGATCCCGAGAACAGGGGATTCCTGATTCCACGTGCAGGCGTCGGGTCCAGACTTCCCAGCTCTTGCCCCAGGACGCAAGCCCTCGGGCACTGGGACTTTTAAGTCCCAATCCAGCAATCAGTAGATCGAATCCCTACCTTTCTCTTTTCCTGACGTCCCCATACCCCACCTTATCCTTTGCTGAGGCTAGATCCGTGTTAGATTTGACTTCAGAAAGAGATAGTTTTGAAATTCCATAGTTGGGTAAATTCTGAATCTTAGAGGCTGGCAGAAGAGCCATTTCTCCTGAATATCACAGCCAAGTGGAAAAATCTTTTTCCAGGTGCTTGTCACATTCCCTCACAGCTGCCTGTGCCCCAGGGAGCTTGGGGGAAATGTCTGTTAGCTTATGGGTAGCCACCTTTTCGAGGTAACTTAGTCGAACCTTGAAAGCGTTTGTTCTCTTTGAGTAAACAGAATGAGGTCAGGGGTAATTATAAAGGGCAGAAAATGGCTTTTGTCTCTTGAATTTATTCTCAATCAGTATTTGAACTTATTCTCAGAACCCCAGGATGTAATTCTCCCAGACTTTCAAGGTGACACAATTTCACTGGTGGAAAAGAAAATGAACATTGTTGAGGAAAATTACTAAGCCATAAAATACTTACAGTTAGGAAGTACTTATATGTGGTACTCCCACCTTTTAGCCCCTGCCAGTGTGCTTTGACGTATTGAAAAAGAAGTCTTCTATGGAAGGATAGAATTGGTCTGTTTGGGGAGGTGGGAGCATATAGGGGATCTGTTATTGTAATCTGGAGAGACTTTGCGCAGGTCTGATTTGGGATGGGGCAACAGTTCCAGAGAAGGCAGGCAACGGAAACAGTAGTCTGTCTGGTCACAGGTTTGAGTAGTCTGAAGTAGTGGTGATTAAGTAGGAGAAGCCAAAAGGAAATCCTCTAAAATAAGCACTCAGGAGGACTACTTGTCTGGAGGTGAATTATCGATGAACTTTGATTTATGACAAAGCTGTTAGAGCTCACTAAACATCAAGGAGAATCTCCTTAAAGATAGGATGAGCTTAGAGATTAGTTGGAGTGGCGGTGACTGGGAGGGGGGTGTTAAAAATTGATGAAGAGGGATACTTAGCTAATAGTCAGTGGAAGACCTTACAATTCTCCCACCTCCAACAAATGTGAAAAGGTGCCCCTTCACTCTCTAACCTGTATGTTTGTATTTGTGTGTGCTTATATAAATGTTTATGTTCATTTATGAAATAGGCACCCCAATGGTATGAATAGCAAATTGGCTCATCCCCATACACCTTCTCTTTACTTGAAGTTAGCCAGCAAATTCTCTCATGTTTAGGAAGAGTGGCCAGTGTTCAGATCATCTGCAGAGGGAAATGTTTTATCTCCAGCTGTCTGTTGGACTTAACTTTTGGTACAGAGGAAGGTGGCCTATGGGACTGCAGGAACCAGTTTTAGAAAGCTCCTGACCTGGAGCCTTGTGTTTTGTTCAGTTTTGGAAATCAGAATATAGAATGGAATTAATAACGTTAAGTAGTTAATTCCTACCGATTTTATTTTAACCCAGATCCCAAATTCTGATTTCTAATAATCGCTTCCCAAAGGATATAATATGTTCGACTTTAAAAAAAATTTAGTTTGAGAACAAGTTATTATCATGCAAGATTAGGAGTGAAGTGTCAATTTTTCAATAGTAAATGAAAGCATTTTTAGGGGCCTCGTCAAAGCAGTTACTTGTTCATGAAGTCTGAAGCTTAGTGAGCCTATCATAGAACTTTGCTCCTTTCCAAATATGGAAGAAATGAACCCACAAGGCGCAATGGACTCATGAGTCCCAGAACTGTGCACACTGTTTGATAGATGTCCCTTATGTTAGTGGCAGGTAACAATGTCAGACATCATAATTTTGTTAGATTTGGTGACAGCTCAAAGCAGTGACTAAATTATAACTGTAATGGGATGTTTTGTCTTTGCAAAATATTCACCCCCAAATATACGATATAAAATACAAATGATCTCAAATTCAAAATTAGGGTTTATTTCTTACAGAAATTTTTTGGGTCACTTTATAAACACTTTCAATGGGTAGAACCTTTATTACACATAAAGTTTATGATTTTAAGGGATCATGATCATGACTTACTCTGTTACCAAACAGTACATTTTTAAAAGCATAAAAATTGAAGACAAACCTAAATCTCAGTGGGTAAGAATATGAAGTTGTTGCCTGGCCCTGAAAAGCATTGCCTTTTTGCTATGTTTTTGCCAAGAACACATATTATTTTGCACAAGAAATTATATGTTTCCATTAGGTTAATTAAAAACCAAAAAATAAATCATATTTATAAGTGTAAGCAGATACCTTATTATACATTTCATTGTTTCTAGAAGTCAGTGCATATGTCCATTCCAGCTCCAGGCAGACTAACTAAAAACAAAGCTATATTAATCTACACACTGGTCATTTGTATTCTCTTGGTGTTGAAGCAATGGGCAGTTCAAACCAGGATAGGTTACTCACTCCAGGCAATAGAGAAGAGGAAGCTTGGTGTTTAAATGACCCTGATAGGAAAATCTACCTCTGCTATTATATTATTTCTGCTTGTATTGTGACATGCTGCCCATAATGAACTTTGAAGAAAAGTCAAAATCCATCATGCACTTGAATGGGTACAAAGTTATCACAAATAACTGTGTACATTTTCTGTTCAAGTTCGAGGTGATATTGGTGTCAAATGAAATCACGTTGCTATTGGTCGTATGGAGATCAAGTTACTAAATAAAGATGAAGTAAAATTCTGTCAGTACAAGTCTCCAGGGCTAATATTTTGCTGTCAAACAAATGTTGCTCATGGGTACAAAGGTGTGGGAGTGGGGAGAGAAAGCATCACGTACCAGTTCCTAACTGGAGCTAGAAATCTTTACTCACATGAAGAACAGATCTTCCGTTTGATTTAACTCTATTCTTCTTGATAACGATAATATACACTTTTTACGTGTGAGAAATGCAGAGCCCTTGAATCATAGTAACAAATATAGTGATGTCTTTTGATAGCTCACCATAGAAAGGTAATTTTTCAGTTAACTGTGAACCAGATCTGGAGTTGGTGAAACATTCTACACCTGTAAATTGTTTACACAAATTTCCGAATAAGATTTGCATTTTTTAAAATGTCAGCTAAAACCAAAGTTTGGAACAAACCTCTGTGGAACAAACAACCCAGTTTCTTCAACAAACAGTAGTAAGGGAGAGTGGCAGAGGGAGAGCTAGAAAAAGAGAAGAGAGTGGAGGGGGAGTGGGCAGGGGGAGGGAAAGAGAGGAGGAAGGGGACCAGGACAGCAGAACAAGAAAACCTACCATGTAAAAGAGATTTTAAAGACAGTTGCTATGTTTTTAACACAGCTATTTATTTTAACAGTTGCTAAAAACAGTTGCCATTAATAATCAATTGCTACCTGTAAATCTTATTTCAATCCCAAGTCAATAAAATAAACTATAAAAATGAAAGTCATTTATGACATCCGAGACTACTGGAAATTTGAACACTGACTGGGTGTTTAATAAAATTAAGGAATTATGTTTACTTTTTAAGATATGAAAAAAGCATTGTGATTTTGTTAAAAAATAGTTCTTTTAGAGCTATGTATTCAACTGTTTAAGGGTGAAGTGATAAGATCCCTAGAATTTGCTTAAAAATAATACAGGAGAAGGGAAGGGGTGTAAGTACAGATCAATAAAATTGGCCATGAATTAATCATTGTTGAAGCTGGGTGATGGTAAACAAGATTATATTATACATTCTGAATACTTGGATTAAATTTTCACTTAAAAATATTTTACAGTAAGTTGTATCATATCAGAAAACATTTCCCCCCTAAACATTCATAATCCTATCACCATAAAGCATTAATTGCATTGTTTATACTGTTCTTTTTAGTCTGATTCCAGGACTAATCCCATTACAATATAGAGCTTTAAACCTTTTGTAGAATTAAATAATTCTACAATAAAACAATTAAATAATTGTCAGTTTACATAAAAGAATGTAAAGGAAGAGAATCAGTGAACCTGTTACTCTCTTGAGAAGCAAAATGTTGAGGGTGAAGGACAATTGAAAATTTATATTGGCTAGGATATGTCAGATAGTGAGAAGAAACAAATACATGCACGGGTTAATCGAAAGGCAATACATAAAATGGAGACTACCTCAGCATTGTATAGTCACTCCAAGTCCCAAGAAAACCAGAACTAAAACTCAATATTCATTCATTATTTCATTGATTCATTCAAAGGGCAAGGCGCCAGCTTAGGTGGAGGGTATGCAATAGGAATTAACACCCATATGTTTTTTATCTTCCTGGAATTCACATTCTATCATGGAAAACAGAGTGTTTTGCATGGGATCAATAGATTTCCCTTTCACTAAGATTGATGTGGTTTTCATGGATGAATGACCTTCTAGCCAATACTAGAATCTAATGCAGAACCTCTGGCATGGTACTATGGGACCAGGTGACCAGCTGATGATACGCTGATTACGTTGGACTCCTTCCGCATGGAGGACATCATGCTGTCTTTGCTGGAAGAGATACATATTCTGTACAGTAAGTCCCCTACATACGAACCGTCACCTTTCAAAGTTGCAAACGTGCGTTTGCATGTCCAATCACGTAAGTTAGTTCACGTGTCTGGCCGTACATTGTCACATACATTGTCACGTGTGTGCATCCTCTACAAGTGGTTGTGCTTTTGTGTACTTCACTGTACAGTACTGTATAGGGTACAGTAGTACAGTGTCTTTATTTCAAGCCCAGGCTGTCCGGAAGCAAGCGTAAAAGCAGCGGTATACAGCTGATTGTGTTAGTTGGGTACCTAGGCTAACTTTGTTGGATTTATGAACAAATTGGACTTACAAACATGCTCTCGGATCGGAACTCGTTCGTATGTAAGGCACTTACTCTGTATAGATTTGTCTTTCTTGTACATAGTGTTTCTGCCAGCACTTGCGTCTATGGATTCTCTAAATTCCTCACTTACTTTCATACCACATGAATTTTTCAGACTAAGAAATTTTACAGTAAGAAAATGGAGCTACTAAGTGTACAGCGAGTATACAGAAGGTATTTGCAATGCCTAGAATAGCTAAAACATTCAACACATATAATTTGTGTTATCCCACATACATCCAACATATATAAAGAAATCTATAAAACAAAAAGAAATGGCCAAAAAAACCTAATCGAAAAACAGGCAAAAACTTGATAAGGAATTACAGAGAAGGAAATCAAACTGCCCATATACATGTAGAAAGATGCTTAGCCTTCTTAATCATCATCAAAATACAAAATATCACCACAGTGAGATCCAATTTCATACCCAACCAATTGGGCAAATTAAAATTCTTACAATAGCAAAGGTGGTGAATATATAAAGCATCCAAGACGTCTATATCCTCTTGATAGCAAATGAATCTGTAATAACTTTAGAAATCACTTTAGAAAACATGTTGGCATTAGCTAGTAATTTGTCTATACATACACTATTTCTATCAGCTAGAAATCCCTCTATTAGCTACATAACTTAGAGAGTGTTTCACACACAGTTACCAGAGACATATAGGTACCGGGGTACAAGATTTCATAATAACACTGTTATAATTATAAAAAACTGGGAAAAACTCAAATGTCTATTAACAGGAAAATAATAAATTGTGGTATACTTATACAATGTAATAGTATATAGCAGTGAAAATAAATGGATTACTGTTATATGCAAAATCATAGATAAATCTCAGGAACATAATTTGAGCAAAAACACAGGTCATTGAAGAATGCACACTATGTGAATCCATTAAAAAGTTAAAAATATATCAATAAGGTCAATAAATGAAGAAAAATGTTTAGAATAGTGATTACCTATAAGCAGGAAATAAGCCAATGAGATTGAAGGGTACACAGGAGGCTTTGATATTAATAGTTGTAGTCTTTTTATTAAACTAGCCTGTGTGTATACAGGTGTTTGTTGTGTGATGATTCCTAATAGAATTTATAGCTATTATTTTTATCTGATTAAATTTAATAAAAAAAATTAAACCACTACATTTTAGAACCTTTAGGATACATCTAAATCAGAGGAAAATTCATGTCCTTAAATATTTATAGTAATAATCTGGAAAGAATGAAGAGAAATGTATTAAGCACTTAACTCATGAAGTTAGAAAAAGAACAAAAAATGTTTAGGGAAGCAGAAGGAAATATAGAAGTGATAAAATTGATCATTAAAAAATTAAGTAACAGAAAAACAAGATAACTAATAAATTAGACCATGCTGTGTTTTCAGAAAAATGATAAATCATAGTACTAAACAGTACTGGGGCAGCTGAGCAGTCATTGAGAAGAACAAATACGGTTCATACTGCCTACCTTAACCCAGGTAAATTGCAAAAGGACAAAAATTTAGATGAAAGGTGTGTAACCATAAAAGTCATAGAAGAAATTATGGCATATTTTTAAATACTCACATGATAAGTATAACCTTCTAAGTATGGCAACAAAACTAGAATACATTAAATAGATGTCGATAAACCAACCTCATAAAAATGAAAAAAGTCATGCATATCTAAAAAAAACTAAGCAAAGTCAAAAGAAAAATGACAAAGTGGGGAAAATATTTGCAACTTAAAAAACAAACATAGTGCAGATATCCTTACTGTATGAGAAGAGTTCCTTACACATTTGTTATGAAAAGGATGCACCTTACAAATGTTTATAGAAATAGTTCTTAAAAAAGAAAGTACAAATGTTTGTTAGCCATCAGAAGATGTTCAACTTCACTTGTGTTAAGAGAATTGTAGATCAAAACTTCAATAAAGCAATTTTCACCTACCTGATTAGCAAAGATTTAGCACATTTTGATGGTGAGGTTTTGTGGGAACAGGCACTCAGTCATTGCTGGTGGTGTCTTAAATTGATACAATATCAGTGGAGGGCAATTTGGCAATATCATTCAAATTACAGGTTGCAAATCCCCTTTGACACCACAATTCTACTCCTAGGAATTGATCTCATATGTGGGAAATACTCTATAATTTATTTCAGCATAATTTGTAATAATAAAGACTGGAAACAACCTGTATATCCACGTCTAGGGCTAGGTTAAATTCATTGCATTATATTCATATAATAGAAACCACGCGATCACCAAAAAATGAGAATGTGGGTAGAATTTTACAAAGTTAGGTTAAAAAAAAAACACACACACAACAAGGTTTTAAAGCAGAGTAGCAGTATACTATCACTGTGAGAAGAAAAATGCCATCTGCTTGTATATGCATGTAATCTTACTGGCAGGATGTGCAAGGAACAGGTAATTTTGGTTACCCCGTCAGAGAACTGGCTGACTGGAAGGGCGGGAAAATGGAGAGAGGTGGGAGGAGAGATTTTACTGTGTATCCTTTTGAACCAAAACAGTACTATATACTCTTTTGAATTGTGAGTCTGTGTAAATGTGTGTCAGACTGTTACTAGCCTATCCATTAGTCATTTTCCTTTCTTCCATGCTGGAAGAGACCTAATTTGGTTCAGGTGTTCGCATCCTGACTTGTAACTCAGATGTATTTTCCTTAATTTTTGCCTATCATTGTGTTTTGTTTTCTATGTCAGAGGTTTGTTGAGAGTGGGCAGTGGTGTATTGGTAAATATTTAACAACTGGCTCTTTTAAAAAAAAGTCCTGATTTGGAGCGTTCAACAATTTCTCTGGTGTGAATACTCCCTCTGTAGTGAATTCAAACTCCAACGTGACATCAACTGGTTCACAAAATTCCTGAAAATTTAACAATTGACTCTTGCAAGCCACAATGAGCCAGCTCTAAGATACCACTCTTCCTGCAAATGAGAAATGAGGGAAATTCTTCTATTATTTGGGGAAAGGCTTCATTGCTCATAAAAAGAGACTCAGAAGAATAAAACAATTTTTTTTCTGGGCCTCTTTCCCCAGCATTTTATTATGAAACAATGTTTAGCAAAGATAAAGGATTTTTGCAGTAAACACATATGTGTATCACCAAGATTCTACTACTAATATTTTGCTGTATTTGGTTTATCACATATCTATCCATCTATAATTCCATCAATCCATCTTATTTCTTAATGCACTTCAAAGTAAATTATAGACATGCCTACCCTTCTCACTAGATAATTCAGACATGTAATATTAACTAGAGGTCATTATATGTTTATAATTTTTTCTTTTGAAGTAAAATTTTCAAATGAGATGTAAAAATCTTAAGTGATAAGTGCATACACTCGTGTAACCCAAATCCCTATCAACGTACATTGCCGTCACTCCAGAAGTTTCCCTCATTCCCCGTCTAAGTCAACCCTACCTCTTCCCCCAAGAGGCTACAACTGTTCTGTTTTTTTTTCTATCATAGATTAATTTTACCTATTCTAGACTTTTATATAAATAGAATCATACATCTGTGTACTCCTTCGTGTAAGACTCTTTGCATTCAGCGTAGGGTTTTTGAGATTCATTCATGTCCTTGCATGCATCGTAGTTTCTTCCTTTTTAATTACGTGGTAGTATTTCATTATATGAATATATCAGAGCTGTGCATTCATCTATGAATGGACATCTGAGATTTTTCCAGTTTTCGACTATTTTTAGTAAAGCTGCTATAAACATTTTATGCAAGTCTTTTTGTGGAAACTTGTCTTTATTTCTCTTGAGTAACCACCTAGAGGTAGGATTGTTGGGTTATACGGAAAGTGTATGTTTAATTTTATAAGAAAGTTTTCCTGGGTAGTTGTAATATATTACACTCTACAAAAAAATATATGCAAGTCTCTGTTAGTCCAAATTTGGCATTGTGGTGGGTATACAGTGGTACTTCATTTCCTTGGTGACTAATAATGTTGAGCACTTTTTCATGTGTTTATCAGCATTTCATACATTCTTTTTTGTGAAGTATTTATTGAAATATTTTACCTATTTAATTGAGGTGCTCTTCTTTATATTATTAATTTGTAGGAATTATTTACACAACCTACATACCAGTTCTTTATCAGAAATATATTTTGCAAATATTTTCTCCCAGTCTGCAGCTTCCATACACCTTTTCTTAATAGTGACTTTGGATAAGCAGTTTTAATTTTGATGAAATTTAATTTATTAATCTTTTTCTTTTATTCATTCTCTGTAGGAAACTTACTATTACTCCAAAGTCATTAAGAATTTCTCCTGTTTTCCTTTAAAATTATTATTGCTTTAGCTTTTGTGTTTAGGTCCATAATCTATCTTGATTTAATTTTGGACTATGATATGAAGTAAGGGTTGAGAATCATCTCTTTTCCATATACATATCCAGTTTTCCCATAACTATTTGTCAAAATACTATTCTTTTTCTCATTGGATTTCTTTGGTGCCTTTGTTGAGAATATAATAGCCATATAACTGAGGATCTATTTCTGGAGTTGGTATGCTGTTTCATTAGTTTATATGTCTATCTTTATTCTAATAGTATCTAATAGTATCTTGATTACTATATCTTTAAAGTACATCTTTATTATTACTTTTCAAAGATTCCTTTCAATATTTTAGACAGTTTGGATTTCTATACACATTTGAGAATCAGCTTGTCATGTTTGATGCAAAATCCTCCTGGAATTATGATTATAATTGTGCTGAATAAACCTAGTGAGAATTGACATAGTAGCAATATCGTCTTCCACTCCATGAATATGACTTATCTCTTCATTTATTTAGACATTCTTTAATCTCTCTGAGACATGTTTTATAGTTTTCTGTGTAGAGGTCTAACACATATTTTGTTGAATTTATTCCTAAATATTTTTTGATCCTACTGTATACTGAATTATATTTAAATTTAATTTTCTAATCGTTTACTTCTAGTTTATAAGGACCTAGAGATTGTCATACTGAGTGAAGTAAGTCAGACATAGAAAGACAAATATTGTATGATATTGCTTATATGTGGAATCTAAAAAAGGGTACAAATTACAAAACAGGAGTCACAGATGTAGAAAACAAACTTAACGGTTACCAGGAGGTAAGGTGGGGGAGGGGTAAATTGAGAGATTGGGTGTATTGAGTGTATACACACTACTATATATAAAATAGATAACGAATAAGGATCTATGGTATATGTGTAAAGCACAGGGAACTCTACTCAATACTCTATCATGGCCTATATGGAAAAGAATCTAAAAAAGAGTCGATATAAATATGTATATGTATAACTGATTCACTTTGCTGTATACCTGAAACTAACACAACATTGTAAATCAACTATACTCCAAAAAAAAATTTTAAAAAGAAAAAGAAAATGAGAGTGGTCCTACGTACTATTCAAGATTTGTAAAAACAACCCACAAAACTGGATCTGTGGATCTGAAAAGAAAAGGAATTTCTTGAGTGGGAATTATTTGGCTCACAGACCCAATTGCTCACAGTTTGGATTACAGAGATTTGAAGTGAACTCAGACAGAAGCAAAGGGAGGCAAGGCATAGCCAAGGTCCTGCCTAGGATGCTGCCACAAGCACCACTGCACTGGACACATGACTCCATCACAGCCATGGGTCCTAGTGCTGATAGCTCAGAACAATGAGTCCTGGCCAGAAATACCACGTTGGCCTCTCAGAGAATGGTGTTTGGATGTTTACTCCACTCATCCGCCTGAGCTTCCCCAGATTAGAGATTCAAGGCTCATCAAAAAGCCTTCAAAAATGAGTTACAGGGCTTCCCTGGTAGCGCAGTGGTTGAGAGTCCGCCTGCCGATGCAGGGAACACGGGTTCGTGCCCCGGTCTAGGAAGATCCCACATGCCGCGGAGCGGCTGGGCCCGTGAGCCATGGCCGCTGAGCCTGCGCATCCGGAGCCTGTGCTCCACAACGGGAGAGGCCACAACAGTGAGAGGCCCGCGTGCTGCCAAAAAAAAAAAAAAAAAATGAGTTACAAAAGATCTTTTCTTTCTTCCCTCACAGTGACATTCTATATAGGCTGGTAAAGTAGGTTGAAGAGTAGCGTTTAAAGGAGGACCCTTGTGATGAAACACAATGTTTTTTTCTACTTGGCTACCTGAAATGCCCTCAGAATTTTCATTTAATTTAGCAGGAAGCACATTCCAAGAAAGGTTTCTTTAGGGACATTAGAAATTACTCTCTTTGTTCCAGGAAGAATTTAAAACAGATTACTGAAATACATACATATAATAAGAAAATAAAGTTTAAATGAACAGATGAGAAGCCAGGAAAGATAAAATCAAGCCTGGATTAGGTTTAGTGCACGGAACAGTGCTGCCGGATCTTGTTGGTTTCCTGTCACCGAGACACCAATTTTGTTTTACGCTTTCAAAAAGCAAACATGAAAAGGGAGAAATCATCAGTGGTGTGATTGACTATACCTATAAAAAGATTTGCTGGGAAGAAATATAACTATGCTGGTAGTGAGACACGGTAGCAATTTCCACAGGTAGGTCTTCCTAGAGAGAAGACACTGAGAGGATACAGAGAATTTCATCCTCAAAAATGTCTTTATAGTAAGCACTAAACTCTTCAAAATTGTTTTGTGTAGCTTTGCTCAGCCTGGGCTATTGGCAAAATGTCCAAGTACAACTGAGGGGCCTAGCAGTTTGACTCAGAAATGTAATTCTCCAGTTCTTCCTAAACATGGAGATTCTGCAGGTATAGCTAGACTGTATTTCAGGTACTTTTTCATGAATATTGTGTTTCCCCTAATGGAGATTTAAAAAATTTTGAGCATCAGTGAATTAAGGTAATAGAACCCGTAATGTACATTGCTAACTAAATCAATGAACAATGTTTTAAAAATCAATAGAGATGGAAGATAGGATTAAAATCCTATTATGGGGCTTCCCTGGTGGCGCAGTGGTTGGGAGTCTGCCTGTCAATGCAGGGGACACGGGTTCGAGCCCTGGTCGGGGAAGATCCCACATGCCACAGAGCGACTAGGCCCGTGCGCCACAGCTGCTGAGCCTGCGCTCTAGAGCCTGTGGGCCATAGCTACTGGGCCTGCGTGCCACAACTGCTGAAGCCCGCGCACCTAGAGCCCGTGCTCCACAACAGGAGAGGCCACTGCAATGAGAGGCCCGCGCACTGCAGCGAGGAGTGGTCCGCGCTCGCCAGAACTGGAGAAATTCCTGTGTGCAGCAGCGAAGACCCAACACAGTCAAAAATAAAAATAAATAAAAATTTAAAAATCCTATTATGAAAATTGAGGAATTAGGCTAGGTAATGTGCTGGAATAGATTGCTACACCACAATACCATAGATGAGGCCCAAGGGATACCTTTATACAGGGCCAAGAGTCCTGTAAGACATTAATATTGACTCTGCTCTTACTTACAATGAGTCATCAAATCGAATTTTCTATGTTATAGGACAGGGCTGCAATGAATCTAGCCTGCAGAAATTTTAAGGCAGTTGTAACCAAATACTCATCTCAAAAAAAAAAAAAAAATCTCAAGCTATCTTGTAACATATAACATTGAGCCGTGTAACTTTACTCACTGATGAAATTTCCAAGATAAACTGGTTGTAAACGTATAGCCAAGTAGGACAGAAAATTGATTATACTGTTAGTTTGGGCGGTGGGGTGGTGGAGAGGCTCTTCGTCTGCAAATTGTAACAATTATTACCATATGAGGAAGGGAAAACAAATCCTTATTTTACCAGTTAAGCTGTCGTTTTGCTGTGGAGCAGGACTTCTGAACTCTCTATTCCCACATTCTGGAAGATTCAAACAATTTTTTTTTGTCATTCTTAAGACCTTTCTCCAACAGGTCAAAGGTGAAATAATTACACCTAAAACGTCCGCCGCATCCTCTCTCATTTGCTCTATAATCTCCACGCTGGTGTTCTCTAAGCCTCTTCAACACGAAGACAAACAAGATAACACACCAGTACAGGGGTTCCTCAAAAAATTAAAAACAGAACTACCATATGATCCAGCAATCCCACTTCTGGGTATATATCTAAAGGAAATGCAATTACTATCTCAAAAAAATATTTGCACTCCTATGTTCATTGCCACATTATTCACAATAGCCAAGATATGGAAACAACCTAAGTGTGCATCAATGAATGAATGGGTAAAGAAGATTATATATATATATATATATATATATGTATTTATATCACGGAATGGAATATTACTCAGCCCTAAAAGCAGGAAATTCTGTCATTTGCAACAGCATGGATGAAACTGGAGGACAACATGCTAAGTGAAATAAGCCAGTCAAGAAATGACAAATACTGTATAGTATCATTTATATGTGGCATCTAAAAAAAAAAGTTGAACTCATAGTAACAGAGAGGAGAATGTTGGTTACCAAGGGCTATAAAGTGGGTGGAAAAGAGAAATGTTGGTCAAAGGGTACAAACTTTCAGTTATGGGATGAATAAGTTCTGCAGACATAACGTATAGCATGATGATTATAGCTGATAATAATGTATCACATGCTTGAAATTTGCTGAGTAGATCTCAAGTGTTCTCACCACACACAACAACAGTAACTACATAAGGTGATGGATATGTGAATTAGCTTGATTGTGGAGATCATTTCACGATGTAGACGTTTATCAAAACATCACGTTGTACAACCTAAATGTATATAATTTTATTTGTCAATCATACCTCAACAAAGCTGGGGGAAAAAGAAGCTCAGACTCATAGTCAATGAAGGACATCGACAATGCTTTTGAGAAAGAACCAGTTCCTCAGAGGTGGATGAACAATAGGAAGTTTCCAATTTCAACTTTTCAAAAGCAGCCAAGTAGTCTCTCACCATCCTTTTATTTGTGACACTAAACAGACACAACGTGCTTTGTGGGGTTCCAGGATAAGGGGAGTACAGAGGCTGACACCCCTCAAGGCTTCCTTCAGGCCTGCTTAAAAACTTAGCCTTAAGACCATTCAATCCTGCTGTCCTGTCACGCCTCACCCCCTGCCATAGTCAAAATGCAAGTCTCCCTGGTCAATTTTGTACTTACACAAAGTCATCGTCATCTTTCAAGCCATTCATCAATTCCATCGCCAGCTGCTCTTCAATACACTTCTCGGAGACCTCCTTCTGTTTCATCCAGGTCATTGCCATTCTCACAGCCTCGCCTCCTTCCCCAGTTAGACTACACTTTACAGTGCATGACGTCAGCCACCCGCTTGCAAGCATTTTCAGCATACTAGTCTCCTTCTATTTCTACTGCACCCCAGCTTCAAGCCTCAACCTTGAATCAATTCATATACCTGTTTTCTCTCTTATTACACAGTTTGCTAAAATGCTGTTGGAGAAAACCACAAAACTGAGTGGATTTATGCCACTATATACGCCTGGTTTCAATCTCAGCGGGGGAGTTCTACCCCCCTTAAGGCACTTGGAAATTTTCTGCACGAGAGATTTTTTTCCCCATTCATTTATTTATTTAATCATTTATGTATATCAGTATGGACTGATGGATGTTTATTTTATACTTTGAGTTATAATAAAATACTACGTTACTGTTTTGCTCAAATTTTTCCAGCTTTGGCCATTGAGAGCTCTTTCAGTTGGCTCCTGTGTCCCTCTGACACATAATCCCAGCATTGTCAGTGTGTGTGTGTGTGTATGTGTGTGTGCGTGTATATGTGAGTGTTTGAGTACTTCCTTACATGCTGGCACTGCAAGATGTTCAAGCTCATCCTATACATTTCTTGCCCTAGTCCTGGAATCAACCATTTTCCTAAGGATCTCTCATTCCTTTTTTTGGAGAATGATATAAGAAATCAAGATCTAGGGGACTTCCCTGGCGGTCCAGTGGTTAAGGTTTTGCCTTCCAATGCAGGGGGTGTGGGTTTGATCCCTGGTCAGGGAGTTGAGACCCCACATGCCTCGCGGCCAAAAAACCAAAACATAAACCAGAAGCAATATTGTAACAAATTCAGTGAAGACTTTAAAAATGGTCCACATCAAAAGAAATTAAAAAAAAAAAAAAAGAAATCAAGATCTAGGCACTAGATGTGCTCTTTGCTACTAAGCTGTCATTGCTTCTCGGCCCTCTAAGCTGTCAGAGCAGGGATAGGTGTGTGTATACTAACTGGTGTATATATATGTACTTATAAATATTTCTATATGTATTTATATTAAGCTAAACATGAGTTCATATTGATGTCTCTAACTCGAGTCAAAATCAACATGGATCTTTCTAGCCCTCCCTTCTTTCTTATCTGTAATTTCTCACTCCAACAATGAGAAATCTGGTTCCCACCATCCACTATCCATTTATTTATTTGTTCATGTATAGTGGTTTCTGAATTGGTAACCTGCACACTCATGGGAAAAGGTTTCATCAGCTGGAGTACAGTGCCTGTGTACAGTTCTTGTGTCATACGATGTCCACTTATTTCCAACATTACTTAAGTTAGCATTTTGTATCTCATCCCATCCCACTCAGTGAGGTTGATGTTGTATCATACATTTGTAATACAGTTAGAGCCTCTTGACAGTCTGCTTTCCTTCCTGGGATTCCAAGATCTTCTGAGTGAAATTTTAAAATTTGCACACATTAAGGTTTACTCTTTGTGCTATAAACTTTCATGGTTTTGACAAATGCGTGGTATCATATATCCACCATTATCGTACCATGCAGAATGATTTCACCATCCCCCCAAATCTCCTGTGCCTCACATATTCAACCCACTTTTCCCTTGAGCCCCTGGCAAACATTTATTGCTTTTCAGGCAAACTATCTCTCCATTTATTTAGATTTCTTTCATCAGTGTTTTATAGTTTTCCACATATATTCTGTATAAATTATGCTAGATATATGCCAAAGTATATATTTTAGTGTTATTGTAAATAACATTAAAAAAATTAAGATTACAGAGGACTTCCCTGGGACTTCACTGGACTTCCAGTGGTTAAGACTCCACACTTCCACTGTAGGTTCGATCCCTGGTCAGGAGACTAAGACCATGCAGGTTGCGTGGTGCAGCCACAAAAAAAAAAGAAAAAGAAAAAATTTCAGGTTACAATTGTTCATTACTGGTATATAAAATTTTTTTTCCTTTTGCTCATTGACCTTGTATCCTGCCACCTTGCTATATCAGCCTTTTAGTTCCAGAAGTTCTTCATAGATTTTCGGGCGAATTCTATATAAAAATCATGCCATCTCTCACTAAAGGTAGTTTTATGTCTTCTTTTCTGATCTGTATGCCTTAAAAATTATTTTATTTTATTTTATTTATTTTTGGTTGGGTCTTCATTGCTGTGCACGGGCTTTCTCTAGTTGTGGTGAGCAGGGACTACTCTTCGTCGTGGTGCACAGGCTTCTCATTGTGGTGGCTTCTCTTGTTGCGGAGCATGGGTTCTAGGCACGCAGGCTTCAGTAGTTGTGGCACACAGGCTTAGTTGCTCCGTGGAATGTGGGATCTTCCTGGACCAGGGCTGGAACCTGTGTTCCCTGCATCGGCAGGCAGATTCTTACCCACTGTGCCACTAGGGAAGTCCCAATCTGTATGCCTTTTTACTTCTTTTTCTTGTCTTCGTGCATTAGCTAGAACTTCTAGAACAATGTTGAAGAACAATGTGGTAAAACAGAACATCCTTGCCTTGATTCCAATTTTAGGGGGTAAAGCATGCAGTTGCTCATCGGTAAGCTTGATGTTAGCTATAGATTTATTGAAGATAGTACTTGTCAAGTTCAGGAAGTTCTCCTTTGTTCCTAGTTTGCTGAGAGCTTTTGTCACTGATGAGAGTTGGATACTGTCAAAAGCTCCTTCTGCATTAATTGTTATGATCATATGATTTTTCTCTTTTAGGCTATTGATATGGTGGATTACAATAATTGATTTTTTAAAATTTATTTATTTATTTTAAAATTTATTTTAGTTTTGACTGTTGGGTCTTCGTTGCTGCACGCAGGCTTTCTTTAGTTGCGGCGAGCAGGGGCTGCTCTTTGTTGTGGTGCACAGGCTCTAGAGCCCAGGCTCAGTAGTTGTGGCGCACGGGCTTAGTTGCTCCACGGCATGTGGGATCTTCCTGGACCAGGGCTCGAACCCATGTCCCCTGCATTGGCAGGTGAATTCTTAACCACCGCACCACCAAGGAAGCCCGATTAATTGATTTTTGAATGTTGAATTAGCCTTAGATACTTGGAATAAGTCCCTCTTGGCTGTGGTGTATAAAATTCTTTCTATCCATTTTTGGATTATGCAAATATGAATAAAAATGTCTCCTGGGGCTTCCCTGGTGGCGCAGTGGTTGAGAGTCCGCCTGCCGATGCAGGGGACACGGGTTCGTGCCCCGGTCTGGGAGGATCCCGCATGCCGCGGAGCGGCTGGGCCCGTGAGCCATGGCCGCTGAGCCTGCGCGTCCGGAGCCTGTGCTCCGCAGCGGGAGAGGCCTGTGTACCGCAAAAAAAAAAAAAAAAAAAAAAAAAAAAAAGTCTCCTGCCTTAAAGGATGTTATAGTCAGTTAGGGGGAAATAAACAGGTACACCCTTAACTATAATCCAAGGTGGAGCACAGCAAGTATTCTAAAAGAGGGGAAAATCGTACAGGTTTTTAATGCAGGGAAAGGTCATTGATTTGGAGGAGTTAGGAGACACTGCTATGTAAAATGTGGCTAATGTAGAATCAGAATTTGAGAACTGGGAGAAACCTTTGGACCATCTAATTCAAACCCTTTCCTTTTCTTATAAATGAGGTAGTGCATAGTGTCCCTAAATTAGGAGGTGGAATCTGATCTCGCTTACCCCATCCTTATGTCAGTAAGCTTTCCTGTACCTCACACAGCCACCCACTTAAATAGGTAACAAAAGTCTTGACTTTTAAGTCGCCTGTTTAGAAAATAATCATGGCTGTTCCTTTGAATTTCCTCATTCCTTTAATAAAAAGAAAACTGGAGGCAGTAGGTGGGTATGGAGTTGCCTAACTCTGCAATTGAGTAACTCCATCGTGTTCTTGTGCCTCAAACCCTTAAAGCCAAACAAAGAAAACATAATCCCCATCTGCTACAATCTGTAGCTCCCTGCTCCTCCCTGAGGGAGGTGATTCCCTGGCTGATGCAGCCATTCCTGTATGTTCTCTGCACGGACTTGCCTTTAACATGTAAGTTATTTCTTTTTTCTAGACTTGGGCCAAGTTTTTCCCACAAATAATTTACGGAGAAACTTAAGTTGAAGTCCACCTGTGTTTATTCTTTGCAATTTAAAGAGGTAAAATTCGCTTTGCCCTAAGGATATTTTAAATAAGGAATTTATAACGGCTTGTTCCAAGAAATGTAGATTTTTAGAGGCTGTTCAAAATGAAAACAGCCTCTATCTTAGTTGCTTTATAGTATTGCTGAGAATGGGGTTCTTTCCATCAGAGCCATGCGCAGTAGTGGAATGATATCTCTACTCATCTCATATAGAGAATTAATTTTCCTGAAATAATAATGATAATAACGAAGATGATAAAAATGATAATGTCTAATATTTATACTTCGTCTTACAATGTGTCCAGTACTTTATAGAGATGATTCTGTTTAGCCTCTCAAACAACCCATGAATTAGGAATTGTTAATATCACCCCCATTTATCACCCCTCTCCCCAAGGAGAGGCGGTACCTTGGCCTTAGATAAGTAACTTGCCCAAGGTGGCAGAGTTAGGAGGTAGCCAAGCCAATATTTCAGCTGTGGTAGGTCTGACACAAGTCCTTCCATCTTCATTACGGTGCTCTAATGGTCTATTGCCACTTATGGCTGTCCCTTATTAGCCGAAGTCCTTGGACAGCACCCATTCCCTACATACACACACACACACACACTCACCCCAGTGGCCTCTGAGGCTTCCAATTATCCAGACATTAAAATTCCTCCACAAAGTGCCTCCTCTACAACCACTTTCCCACGTGAACCCTTCAATCCAACCAAAGGAGTCACTTCATCTTTTCCCTTTGGGTGAAGTCTCACCTTTGCTCAAGCAGCTCCCTTCAGCTGCAATGCCCACTCCCACCTCCTCACCGCCTGTCTGCATTCCAGCTGGGTCAGCTCAAAAGAAAAATTTCCAAGGATGGAGAGAAGCTAGGCAGTGGGTGGCTGAGCCCAAGGTGAAATAAAATAATGTTTTCTTTTATTGATTTACTGATGTTTGTCTTTTCATTTCCGGAGAGCCTCAGTTGTACGCAAAAATGTTAATAGGAGTTGAAGGTCTCTTATTCATAGAGTTCCAATCTATTCTGCAAATAAAAAGCAGTGAAAATGATTCAGATGTGAATAATTCCCCCAAACCTTTGCTTATTGAAATGGATCAGAGATAATTACCAGGTTGGAGAATTTGCATCCACACAATTTTCTATTCTCACAAACATAATTTTCTTTAGAACGAGTAGAAAATATTTGCTCTTTTAAAAGCTGTTGTGAATGGCGGAACTGCGTTCTTTCTGTCTCTGCAGAAATGTGGCTGCACCATCCACTGTTGCTACTCCTCAGAGCGAGGGATCTCTGTCCCCATCCTGGCCTGTCCAGCGCTGTGGGTCTCAGCATGTGTTAAACTCTCATCTGTGTTCATCTCAGTGTGGTGATCTGTACGTTCTGTCGGTCATCATGTCCACTAGGAAGAAGTCAGTGTGATCACAGTCGTTTGGGTGTTTGTCATTTCTTCTTGCAAGACGACTTCACATTCATACGCAAGTTGGAAGGATAAGGATAACCCGTCCCATCTCAGGCATTTATTTAACCACTTAACTTTTCGAATTTAGCTGAGAGTAGGAGGACATTTTCATTGGAGTTGCTCTGAAAAGGGGGTAGAATGAATGCTTTTTGTCTGTGAGCCTTCAGAACCATCTGGAATACACATGAGATTCATTTTCTGCCATTGTCTCTCCAAACCATCCAGCTGTTGTTCCAGGTGTGTGAAGTGCCTGTATGGCTTACGTTTAATACTTGATTTTCATTATGCCCAACAGCTTGGTCCTTTATTCTATGAGGGATGTTTTTTCAGTACCGCAGGAGATTTCTTTATGCCCAACCAAATGAATCTTTACAACCAGCTCAATTGGTGTAAGGCCTCAGGTAGGCTTAAGGGACCCACGAGAACAAGGTGGATGTGTAGGCGCAGGGGGTATTCAAATGTGGCATTATATTAAAGGCATTTTGAATTTCTCTGTTCTGGTTTTCTAGGAAAACAAACACCCCTCTTTCTGAAACTAAACAAGAGATGCCAGGGTTCCTTGAAACTATGTTGGAAAAAGAAGAAGCAAGGCATGTATGAGATACACAGTAAAGTAAACGAGAATGTTGTGGAAGAGGAGAGAGGAAATAAAGAAAAAAAGGTTTTAATGTTTTTTAAGGAAAAGATAAGAAAAAAAGGTGATGTCTATAGATGAATTTCCAGAAATGGATCTTGAAGATAGAAAAAATTCAGTAAACAAGATGAATGAACATAGCTACATATGACACTATGGGTGAATTTTAGGAATATAATTTTAAATGAAAAGTCTCCAGAGATTACATCTTGCATGATACCTTTAAATAATCCTTTTCATTGTGAAATATAATACAGTAAAATTGGTTTGAGACCCTTTTTTATAAATTTAAAAATGACCAAACAAAAGTATATGCTATTAAGAAACAGAGTTAAGTATAATATAATTATATCAAAAGGAAAGCAAGACAACGTGAACTCAAGTTTCAAGGTGAGACCCAGGGGGATAGGATGGGTGAGGCTCTCATGTGAATGTTATTGTCCCATGAGATCCTCACCCAAGGAGAATTGTTTGGATCCCAAGGAGGATCATATTGTCATCGTTTAAATTTTCTCTTGGGTGGTGATTTCACAATTGTTTATTTTGTTATTGAAACCAACAAATGAACAACAAACAAATAAAAGAGAGCCTTTTATATATAGATGATGGAAGCCTGTTCTGAATTTAGGATTATGGTTAGTGCAGTTCTGTGCACCCGATGCCCAATCAAAAAAATGTGACAAAGGAAAAGAGGAAAGAAATACATATTTTGCCCTTTGAGTAACATACTCTAAGCATGGCTGTTCCTATACTGTAGTATGTGTCTTTTCCCCCAGTACTGGACATTAATTACCCACCTTGCCTTTATATATATTTATGTATAGAAAGATAGAGCTCTAGAGAACTCTCAATTCCACCAGCAAGCATTAGCCTTTTGGGAGCTACACTCCCCTTCCTGCAGAAAAGTAACGAGAAAATAATTTGTTCTCACATGTTCCAGGCAAAAGCGCCCTCTGCTTTCGGGTAGCGGTGTGGCAGCCCAAGTCTATATTCTGGTATAGCTCTAGCCAAGGTGTATGTCTCCACCATCAGAAATAAGAGCACTAAAAAAACAAGTATCAAAATTGATAACTTGAATTTCCAAGCAGAAATAACATCCCTCCATGCCTCCCACAAACTTTCTAAATGTAGAAATGTTAATCCTGATTTATTTCACTGGTTCTTTTTATTCATTGTTTGCAAGTTGGGTTTCCTGGGAAACAGGCTGAACTGGAGATAATTGAGATGTGTTTTTGGGCATAACCTCTATAAAGAGTTGAGGGAAGCAGGGCTGGGCAGAGGGAGAAGTTGGACTGTAGTGCAGCCTCAGAGAAGCCTGACCCAACCCCACACTGTGCTATGAAGCTGGGATAATACTTCAGACATGTCCTGAACCGAGGCGAGGGGCTAAGCCTTTGAATACCGCTTCCCCAGGGGCAGCCCACATCCAAGACTGCCTTTGGGGAGGATTTTCCTGTCACTATTTTCTTTCAGACACCTCCTCTCCCTCTGAGTGAGGAGATAGTGAAACTGCAGCCAGTTTTTGTCTTGCACATATATATATACTGAGCCAACTCACCTGTGAATGCAGCTTGGCCTTTTTTCACCTCTGTCCTCTGGGCCTCAGGTAGCACTCCCTTCGGGTGTAAGCTCAGCAGGAGGCATCATTGCAATACTAATGTATGTCACTGGAGTCTGGGCTCATGCAGCTTGCTGTGCCTCTTCGTCCTGCTCAGGACCGATCTCCAGTGTACCACGTCCATCTTATTATGGCTAATTCTCTGCTGCAGATGCCATGGTCTCACTCCAGAACCTTACTTGTCTAACGTTATGATTCTCCTACAGGAACTTGCCATAAATCCACGCAACATCTTTTTCATCACAGATTCCTTTAATATCATAGGGTCTGCTGGGTTACACAGCCCAAGTGACAGGGCTGCTTGTCCCACAGCCTAATCCTGCCCCAGAGCCCTTTACTTCTCTGGATCTCATTAAAATCTGTCAGCCTTCCATGTCACTCAGTAAATGGGTTGGAGCAGTATTTGCAAGTGTGAACTGTGCTGTCTCCAGAACCTAATATGTGATAATCCTGGCATACCTCAGACCATTAAAATCCTAAAAAGTTTTTTACTGATGTGTTTGACTTCTGAGTCTTCATCAGGTTTATTTTAAACCCTCTGGAACACAGGTACTTTACCAAAGGCTTCAACATATTAGCTTCTTTTGCTCATCTGTTTCAATTAGCATGATAACATTGGTATCACGGCCAATGTTATGTCACAAGGGATGTCCAGATGGTCTATACCTCTTTCAGGAAACTTTGCAAACAATTCTCCAAGGAGGTTATACTAATTTTTCACTCCCACTGGGACTATATGGGAGGATCAATTGCTCCACGACCTTATTTGGTACTGGCATACTTTTTGACTTTTAGCCACTCTTAACAGGTGTGAAATGGTACCCCATTGTGGTTTTAATTTGCATTTTCCTGATGATTAATGATTTTGAGCATCTTTACATATGATATCAGCTATACCTACATTTTCTCTTATTAAGTGTCTGTTCAAGTCTTTTGCCCATTAAAAAATAGGGTTGTTTTTCTTTTTATTGTTGTTTTGTAGTAGTTATTAAAAATATATTGCAGCCATGAGTTTTTTTTTTTTTTTTTTAAAGAAGATGTTGGGGGTAGGAGTTTATTAATTAATTAATTTATTTTTGCTGTGTTGGGTCTTCGTTTCTGTGCGAGGGCTTTCTCTAGTTGTGGCAAGCAGGGGCCACTCTTCATTGCGGTGCACGGGCCTCTCACTATCGCGGCCTTTCCTGTTGTGGAGCACAGGCTCCAGACGTGCAGGCTCAGTAGTTGTGGCTCACAGGCCTAGTTGCTCTGCGGCATGTGGGATCCTCCCAGACCAGGGCTCAAACCCGTGTCCCCTGCATTAGCAGGCAGATTCTCAACCACTGCGCCACCAGGGAAGCCCCATGAGTTCTTTTTTAAGCATATACTGTGAATATTTTCCCCAATCTGTGGGCTGACTATTCATTTCTAAAGGTGCCTTTAATGAGCAGAACTTTTTCTTTTAATAAAATCTAAATTATCTTTTTGTTTTTTAATTATCTTTTTTTCTTACATGATTAATGTTTTTTGTGATGTAAAAAAAAACTTCCT
Source organism: Globicephala melas (assembly GCF_963455315.2). NCBI lineage: Eukaryota > Metazoa > Chordata > Mammalia > Artiodactyla > Delphinidae > Globicephala > Globicephala melas. The sequence goes on from NC_083322.1 coordinate 28,022,986, forward strand.
ACCACAAAGTCATGAAGATATATGCCTATATTTTCTGCTAAAAGGTTATGGATCTAGTTTTACATTTAGGTCTATGATCTAGCTCGAATTAATTTTTGTGTATGGTTGCACAAGCGTAGAGGTCTGTTTTTTTCCATATGTTTTTCCAGTTCTGGAGTCATTTGTTAAGAAGACTTTCCTTTTCCCATTGAATTGACCATATGTGTGTCGATCTATTTCTGGACTCTCTATTCTGCTTCACTGATCTATTCATTGATGCTTAGGCCAATTCAATGTTTAATAAATGTCTTATTTTTGTAGCTATAAAGACTTTTGAGTCAGGCAGAGAAAGTCCTTTACTTTGTCCTTCTTTTTCGATATTGCTTTGGATATTCTAGGTCCTTTGTATTTTCATATACATTTTAGAATCAGCTTGTACATTTCTGTAAAAATCCTTCCTGGAATTTTGACTGGGATTGCACTGCATTTGGAGAGATGGGAAATATTTATGATATGGAGTCTTTTAATCCATGAATGGGGTATGTCTTTTCATTTGTATATGTCTTCTTTAGTTTCTTTCAGCAATGCTTTGTAGTTTCCAATGTTGATGTATTATGTATCATTTGTTGGATTTATTCCTAGTTATACGGTGTTTATGGTGGACTTACAAATTATATTTTTTAAAATGTAATTTTACAGTGTTTTGGATTACAACTGATTTTTGCATACTGACTTTGTATTCAACCAAATTAATAAATTCATTAGTACTGGTATTTTTATTAGTAGTATTATTTATTAGTATTTTATTTTATTAGTGGTTTTATTAGTACTTTGGGAGAGATTTAATTAGGTTTTCTATGTGTATTTGCATGTTGTTTGAGAGTAGTGTTGATTATGCTTCTTCCTTTCTAATAAGTCTTTTATATTTCTTTTCCTTGCTTTGTAACATTGGCTAGGACTTATATTACAAAGTTGACTGGAAGAAGTGAGATCAGACTTCCTTGCAATGTTCCAAATATAAGTGAAAAAGAGTTTAGTGTTTCACATTATGTATAACGTTAGATATAGTATTTCATGGATGTCCTTTATCAAAAGGAAATTTCCTTCTTTTTATAGTGTGCTTAATAGTTTTTATCATTAATACATTTTTTCCATCTACTAAGATGTCAAATAGTTTCTCTCCATCTATTAAGATGATAATATGATTTTCTCCTTTATGTTGTTAATAAGGTGAATTACATAGATTGATAGAAAAATGTTAAGCCAATCTTAAATTTTTGAGTTAAATCCCACATGATCATGTGGTATTATCCTATATATGCACTGCTGAATTTGATTTGCTAAAAATTTGTTAAGATTATTTTTTGCCCATGTTCCCAAAGGATATTATCCTGTAACTTTTATACCTTGTTAATGTCCTTTCAAGTCTAACCTGTTAAACTGATTTAGGAAGTGTTCCCTTCTCTTCTATTTCCTGAAATATCAATAGTTTGTGTGAGATTAGAATTATTTTTTCCTTAAATGTTTAATAGAATTCACTGGTGAAGCTATCTGGACCTGCAGTTGTTTGTTACAATATTTTGGTTACAAATACACTTTCCTTAATAGATAGAAGGCTACTTGACTTTTTGATTTCTCTTCTGTCCATTTTGGAAAGTTGTATTTTTCAAGGAATTTGTTCTTTTCCTTTATTTGCCAAATTTGTTGGCATTGAAGTTGTTCATAACATTCATTTATTATTGTTTTAATATTTGTAGCATCTGTAGTGTGGTCCCCTTCTACATTGATATTAGTAATTTGTCTCTTCTGTTTTTTTGATTAGTCTTGCTAGAGGATTATAAACTCAATTGAACTTTTCAACTTTTGAAAAATTTTCTTGATTTTTCTCTATTGTTTGCCTATTTGCTGTTATATTGATTTCCATTCTTTTTATTGTTTCTTCCATTCTTTTGGATTTTATTTGCTCTACTTAAAAAATAACTTCTTATGGTGGAAGCTTAAATAATTTATTTTACACTTTCTTTTCTAATATAGGCATTTAAACCAGTACATTTTTCTCAAAACACTACTTTTTTTGCTCTATCTCACAAATTTTGATATGCTAACATTTCATTATCTTTTCATGATCTTTCAGTACAAATATTTTCCAATTTTTTTAGTAATTTTTCCTCCCTGGACTCATGGGTTATTTAGAAGTGTGTTGCTATATTTCCAAATATTAGGGATTTTCTAGATGCCTTGTTTTTACTAGGCATGTTTTAATCTAAAACCATCACGGTTAGAGAACATACTTTGCTTTATTTTTATCATTTTAAATTATTGACTTGTTTTATGGTCCAGTATGTCATTTATTTTGACAATTGTTCTTATACACCAACTTATGAAACTTTGTGGTTTTCTCTCAATGTTAATTAAAGTTGGTTGATAATGTCATTCAAAAGTTCTATATCTTCAGTGATTGGGTGGGGTTACCTTTTCTACCAAATATTGAGAAAAACCCGTTAAAATCTCTAACTAACAAGTGGATTTGTCTACTTTTCCCCCCTCATTTTACTATGTGTATTTTATTCCCACCTGCGTTGCTGCCTTATTGTTGATGAAGTGAGTACGTTTTAAGTATCCTATTTTATCTCCTAGATTATGTTTTAAGCTATATCTCTGTTTGTTTTATCTCATCACAATGTGCCTTCAAATAATATTCTATTATCTCATGAAAAAGTGTAATAATCTTAAAACAAGTGTTTTTATTCCTTCTCCTGACACCTGTTCTCTTATTCTTTTATATTTTACTTCTGTATATTCTATAACCCCTACATTATCAATGTGATTGTTTTTCATAATCAATAGTCTTTTAAATAAATTATATATATATATATATATATATATATGGTTTTTTTTCACTTCCTCATATCCAATGTTCCATTTGACAGTCTTTTTCTTCAGCCTGAGAAACTTCTTTTAGTGTTTCTGATGGTCTTCTGGAGACAAAATCTCTCAGGTTGTCACTAATGAGAATATCCTTATTTTATCTTCATTTTTTTAAAAAAAATTTATTTATTTATTTTTGACTGTGTTGAGTATTCATTGCTGTGTACAGGGTAAGCTTTCTCCAGCTGCAGCGAGCCGGGGATACTCTTCGTTGCAGTACGTGGACTTATTGCGGTGGCTTCTCTTTTCAAGGCGCACGGGCTCAGCAGCTGTGGCTCGCAGGTTCTAGAGCGCAGGCTCAGCAGTGTGACGCACGGGCCTAGATGCTCCGCGGCATGTGAGATCCTCCCAGACCAGGGCCCGAACCCGTGTCCCCTGAATTGGCAGACAGGCTCCCAACCACTGTGCCACCAAGGAAGTCCCCATCTTCATTTTTGAAGGACAATTTTGCTGGAAAAGGGATTCTAGGTTAGGAATTTTTTTCTTACAGCATTTTAAAGTTTCTTTTTCATTTTTTTTTTTTTTTTTGCCTATTCCACTAATTTTTTGCTGTTTCTGATGAGAAGTGAGCCATAATCCATACCGGTTTTCCTCTGTATATGATGTGTTTTTTTCTTCTGGCTGTTTTTTTCAGATCTTCTCTTTGTCTCTGTTTTTCAGCAGTTTGACTGTGTTACACGTGTGTGTGTGTGTGTGTGCGTGTGTGCTGTACTCCACTTGTGGTTCACTGAGCTGCTTGTGTCCCTGAATTGATATATTTTATGATTTGAGGAAAAATTACCATTATCTCTGAACATTTCTTCCGTTCCATTTTCTTACTCTCTTTCTGGCACTCCATTTATATGTATATCAGACTCCTGGGTATTGTTCCAGACATTTAAGGTTTCTGTTTCATTTTTCACCTTTCTTTCATTTCAATGTGAATAATTTTTATTGATTTATCTTCAAGTTTACTTATTTTTCCTCTGCAGTACCCAGTGTACTGTTAAGGCTATCGCTTGAATTATTTTAAAAAATTTTTAATTAAATTTATTTTTATTGAAGCATAGTTGAACATTTCTTGAATTCTTAATTTTGATTTCATATTTTTCATTTCTAGCAATTTTATTTAACTTCTATTTAGTTTCTATTTCTCTTCTAAAATTCTCCATCTATTAATTCATGTATACATGTTGTCCATCTTTTACACTACCTCTTTTTAACATTCATCATAATTACTTTAAAATCACTATCTTCTAATGATGGGGTATTTTCTGCAATATCTCTCTTTTTTTTTTTTTTTTATTCTTTTTTTGCAATATCTCTTAATCTGCTTCTATTCATGGTTTTCCTTTCTTGGCTGCAGATGTCTTTTTCTTGCTTCTTTCTGTGTCTTACACAGTTTAATTGTATGGCCAGACATTACATGTAAGAGAATAATAGAGATTGAAGTAAATAATACGATAATCCTTTTTTTTTCTGGCAGGCTACTGGTATGGGACACTAAGGTAATCTAATCTATAATTGAACTGAATCTCAACTTTGTTGCAGCTTTAGTTAAATTCAATTCACCTCTGGTTTAAATATTTTGGGGGAAACATCAGGACTTTTCTTCAGTAGTGCTTGGTTTTTGAGCTGTGCCAAAATTTGCCAAAGATCTGAGATCTTTGTGCTCCAAAGCCTAGTTACCAGCTTTTCGGGTTGGAGAGCACTTCAGGGGGTATTTCTCTTGGCTCTCCTGCACTGTAACCATTCTTTTGTGTATCTTCCCTCTGCACTCCATGAAAACCTGTAGGAAAGTTCGAGTAGGTGCTCTCTCTTGGCTTGGGCTTCTCAGGGTTCCAATCCCCAGATGCTGCTTCCAGAAGCTTGTTAAAGGTCAGTTGGTTTCCCCTTACCACTACCAAGGGTGCATTCCTCCTCTTCCCACTGCCTTGCAAGAGATGGAAGCCTCTCATCACTTCACGTTTTTCAGTTTACTTTGGTTTCTTTGTGTCCTCAGCTCTCTGGTTGTTAAATAAAGCCGTGATTTAAGGTTTATTTTTTTTGTGGGAAGGTTAGCTTTTTCAACTTGTTGGCAGTAGGGTTGGAACAATCTCTTGTTACTTTCTGTATTCTAACTGCAAGTGGAAGTCTCTTGCTTTTTGTTCACTATCTCAGCGAGAGTAAGGGAAGATTCAGAAGTTTCCACCTGGTCTTCTTCACTGCAGGGGCTCTTATCCTACATGTCAAGGGATTATTGTATTAATTCTGCCCAAATACTAAGTACTCAATATGTACATTGAGGCACTGGGTAAGTCCATGATCGAAGTGGGTTCAGTGGACCTACCATGAGTCAAATCTAGGCCAGAGCACCATTTATTACTTGGTTCCCATATTTTTCCACTCTAGCAATTGGGCTCTAATGGTACTTCAAGTTCCTGAATATCAATTTCAACCCAGACCATTTGTCCAAGAGTCCTAGAAAAAAGCAAAACGACAACAAACCAAACTGTGCATTCCCTCTCCCCAGTAAGCAATTACCCAAGTAACTAACTATAGGACCCTTTGGGGAAGGATTGGAAGAATTATTATGAAGTATACTTGCCAGAATTTGCAAGGCTCTTTCTCACAGCACTTCTCTCTCTGGGCTACATTATTCTCTAACTCTTTAAAATGACAATAAAAGGGAAAATTGCAGGACACCAAGAGACAGAACATACTAAAGAGCTTTTCAATCCATTTATTTCCTGTCAAATAGAATACTAAGCAATACTGAGATGTTTCACTGCTACTTCCGGTTTTTTGCCTAAAGGTGGGATTCTGCAATTATTGAAAGATTCTGGGCCATGAGATGACATTATCTTCTCAGGATTGGGGATAGACTACAAGAGGTTCTTGAAACTTCCAACTTAGTCTCTGATGTGTTGAAGTGCTATCTCCTGAAGGAGTGAGTATGACCCCCTTTTGTTAACTTTCTCTGGGATGCCAAATTCCAGCAAATGCTTTACATAACCTGGAATCTAGTCATCACTCATTTTTTCTTGATAGTTTCTATTAAACGGAATGCTAGAGGGAAAGTTTCTCCCTATTGTCCAGAAGAAACACAAAGACTGGGTTTGCATAATTTCTAAACAAAGAGGGACTTGTAATAAGAAATTTGCAAATATTATATGTTCTCTTCCCTTGTTGCAATATATGTCCTATCTTCTGGGAAAAGAGCCCACAAAGAGCAATGGACCCTAGTCCAGTCCCAATCTATTAATTCCATCTCCTCATTCTGTGAGTAGAATGTAGTTATATATTGCTTGCTAACAAATATTCACTGAGTGCCTACATCACCATGCATTGTTCCAAACGTTGGAAATACTTTTGTTACAAGAGGCAAAAGTCCCTGATTTCATGGAGATTACATTCTAGTGAGAAGAGATAGTAAAAAAATAAGTTAATATGTGAAATGGTGTTAAGTCTTATGGAGAAAAATAAAGGAAGGACGAGGGAGAGGGTTTCTGGGTTGGAGTTGGTAGTGGCTGTAATTTTAACTAAGTTAGGAGAGGCCTCTTTAAAAAGGTGACATTAAAGGTTCTCTGTGGGAGGATATCAAAGAATCTGAAAGCCCAAAGAAGGGAAGTTTCCTGAGCATCTTCCACAACACCTAAGTCAGCAGCAAACTGGGACCAAAATCCAGGTATTAGAATCCTCTGTTCCCTCCTTTTTCCATTATGTGACACTGTTATAAGGACTCATAAGGGATTCACTGAAGCACTATATCAAGCAATGCGGTGTAGCTGTGAGCTGTTGGCAAACAGGAGTGGCAAACAAATTAGGCTAACGAGTCCTTATTGATTACCCACTGTTCAGAGAAGATCACCGGTTCCCTAGGGATCACAGAGGAATACACACTGGATTTCCTGCTTCCAAGAAGCTGACAACATGGGGTGGGGCTGGGGGCAAAGTGCAAACAAATAAGGCAAATGTTTCGAGGATACAATCTGAAGAGTGCAGACGCCGAACTACGCCTAGGGCTGCTCTTAGGGCAGTGTCATTTGCCAAAATTCAAATGACTTTCTTCACAGGCTTGCTGTGAAGAAAGAAAATTCTGCTCCTTCGTCTTCTTTTCAGTCCTGCTCACGCACGTGGATCATCATGCTGTCACCTGCATAATCTAATAAGAAGGATGGCAATATATTGTCTTCTGTTAGCTGGCTGAAACCCAAAGGCTGTGATTATTGAACACAGAAGGGCAGACAGATGCAAGTTTCACACTGTCCTGTAATTGCAAAGTAGGCTTCTCTTTGAGAGTCTTTTCGAGAACAGCATCTATTACCTGTGGTTAAGTTGGGATGGTACACTCTAAACTAATATGGAATAGACCTACCGGTGAAATTTAATTGTCACCAATTAGATCTGGCAGGAGAATGTATAACAGATACCATGACTTATCTAATTGAACTACAGAAGTAAAGCTGTCATGATACTCAGGAGAGAAAGTACTTGTTTAAGAAAGTACTTGTGAAGTACTTTCACTGCATGAAAAAATCATGGCTTCCCTGGTGGCGCAGTGGTTGAGAGTCTGCCTGCCGATGCAGGGGACACGGGTTCATGCCCTGGTCCTGGAAGATCCCACATGCCACGGAGCGGCTGGGCCCATGAGCCATGGCCGCTGAGCCTGCGCGTCCGGAGCCTGTGCTCCACAGTGGGAGAGGCCACAACAGTGAGAGGCCCGCATACCGCAAAAAAAAAAAAAAAAAAAATTGTGGCTAGAAACCAGGCATTATATTGCCCCCCTATGCTGTGTACCATGGTGAGGAAAATAACAAACAGGCAATTGGAAAGGTGTTAAAAAAATAGGTCTTGTAAAAATCAGAAAAATTCAGAAAGTCTAGGATATATCTGCTTTGTAGCAAACCAAGCTATTTACTTGATCAAGCAAGTCCGTTAAGGAAATATTCAGCCAAACAAGCTCTTTGTTCTTGCGTTGTCATAAAAGCTTATAATTAAAATGTTCCAGTGTTTGCCTTGATACCTTGAAAAGTTTCAGTTTTAAAAAAAAAACTACATTGCTTTGACTTTACTTTTTCCCCTCAGTTTAAAAATATATATATACAACAGTTCAAGTTTTATTACACATTTAAATAGTTCCCCTTTCATCCTGTTTAATAGGAATTATCAAAAGAAAAAGAGTACAGGTTGTGGGCTTCCCTGGTGGTGCAGTGGTTACGAATCTGCCCGCCAATGCAGGGGAAACAGGTTTGAGCCCTGGTCCAGGAAGATCCCACATGCCGCGGAGCAACTAAGCCCATGCACCACAACTACTGAGCCCGCGTGCTGCAACTACTGAAGCCCATGTGCTTAGAGCCTGTGCTCTGCAACAAGAGAAGCCACCGCAATGAGAAGCCTGCGCACTGCAACGAAGAGAGAGTAGAGGGAGATGACCTGGTCACCAAGCCAGGGGTTGATTAGGATTAGACGTAGAAGTAGGCCGTGTTGTAATTCACAAGTTGTAACCAACAAGTTCAGCTGTGGCATGTCACCGGTAGAGAATATGGTATGAAATGGAAAAAAAAAAAACTGTTCAGTATGGTGGTGGTGGTGTGCAATCTGTGAATTGATTGGAAGAAGACATCAAAATTATTGCCCAAGATGGCTGGTGATTGCCTAGCAACCCTCTCTGGCCCTTATTGCCCCCTCACCCAAATATCATCTAGAAGGGATGATATTGTAGGCATAGGACACGGCCTATGGGATCACAACAATGAAAGAACCTTTAAAGGCTCTGGAGAATAAGTGGTGGGTTTAAAGTAATCCAAAGCGCCGAGCACCCAGCGGAGGCTTGAAAGAAATGGTGCTGTACTTGTTTGAGGAAATACATGTGAAGGGCTGAGAGGCTGAGCCATGGCCAGGACGGATATGAAGGAACATCCATGAGAGGGAGATACTGGAACCGGGGAGTTTTAGTTTCTGGTGGCAATAACTAAGTGTTGTTATTTGTATTTTCTCTGAATGAAACCTTTTGTGTTCCTAATGAGTTGTGATCGTAATGATAGCAGGAAAATCGGGCAAGCTCTTTCTATCCCATACTTTAGATCTTTCTGGGATGGCAGGGTAAAGGTGGAGATAGAAAAAGGTTTGTAAAGGCTAGCAAAGTTATCATCCCACAAAGCTAGTTACTTTGGTGGCTTGCAGACCACACTTGTGTGGTTGGTATAGGTTTCGGGTCCCATAAGCCACAGGAGAAGTGTTATCACCAGCACCGTGAGTGAAAAGGTGACTTTGGCAGATAGAGAGAGCTTCATGTGTTTTTCATCACTAATGCTCTCACAGAATCTGCTATATTACCAGCATCATGATATGGTTTAGTTCAAGAAATAGGCCTTTGAAAACTGTTTTTACTTTTGTTACTCATAAGATGCAACAGGAGGTTTCCCTGGTGGCGCAGTGGTTGAGAATCTGCCTGCCAATGCAGGGGACACGGGTTTGAGCCCTGGTCTGGGAAGATCCCACATGCCGCGGAGCAACTAGGCCCGTGAGCCACAACTACTGAGCCTGCGCGTCTGGCGCCTGTGCTCCGCAATAAGAGAGGCCGTGATAGTGAGAGGCCCGCACATCGCGATGAAGAGTGGCCCCCGCTTGCCGCAACTAGAGAAAGCCCTCACACAGAAACGAAGACCCAACACAGCCAAAAATAAATAATTTAAAAAAAAAAAAAGATGCAACAGGGGAAATTGTCCAGATGGAAGAGTAACAGGGAACAGTCTTGATTATATTGTGGGTCTCCTTTCCACACTCACACCCACTCAAAGCAGCATTTTGGTCAAGGTCACGAGTGGGTGTTTGTTGGGGGAAAAAGAAAATGGAAAAAAGCAGATAGGTGTTATGGAAAAGATTAGAGGCCTAGGATACAGAAGACAGAGTATGTATGAGGTAATAATTGCCAATGTTTACGAAGCACTTATCTGCAGGTGTTGTTTAAGTGTTTTACATAGAGTAACATTTAATATTTGTAACAGCACTATAATGTCTGTTTTCCATATGACAAAACAGGCAAAGAGAGGTTACCTAACTCATCCATCACCACAGAGCTAAGGGTGGTAAATTGCAGAGTCAGGGTTGGATGCCAGGAAAGTCTGGTTTCCAAGTCCAGGCTCTTAGCCACTACACTGCCCTGCTACAAAGCAGCAAGGTGCAGATGTGGGGTGAGAGGCCTAAGGCAGTGGATATATACTAGGAGGAGGACGATGGGGGATGTGTCAGATTATCTGTCTATCTAATGTATAGATTATTCTAGAAGCATGGCTTGTGTTGGCTCACACTTTTCAGATCCTTCTGCTCTAAGGCATCCCTGTGCCAGCAGCGCTAAGAATATAATGAAGGATAGAAGTTTATGTGTGTAGTGTTTCAAATAGCATCTTCACATCCAATTTCCTGAAATGTCCTTTCGACAGTTTGCAATGAAAGAAGTAAACTTCACTTAAAAAGAATGTATTATACAGAATGTATTTCTAAGAAACTTGAATTTATTTAAAAATTTTTGTGGGTGCTCAATTTGCTAATGAAAAACATTATTTCATGTAAGTAGCGTCCTCAAGAATTGAAACTTCCCCATTAAGTGCTAAGGATTTCACATGGTACCAGGTTTTAAAGGTTTTTGAAAGACCACCTAAAAGCACCAATGACACAACTTATTCTGCCTGTGTGTTCAGAATTATAAAAAAGCTTTTGACAATATCGTCAATATGCTGACATTATCGTTAAAGGTCCTTAACCTTATTATGGAGCAGTTGAACAATACTTGTTTGTTTGTCCCAGAATCATGTGGGAAAGATTGTTGGGTTTCAAGGTTTTCAGGTGCTTTTTTCTTTTCTTTTTTTTAAACCAAAAGTGATGTTGGCAAAGACAAAGAGTACAGTGACAAAAGCTGCTGGTAACAGCAGAGATGAGTTCTCATACTACCCTTAATAGTGTTAAGAGTCTCTAGCTGCGGGTAGTTTTTTCATACACTTATTATTTTTAAGCGACGTACTTGCATAAAATCGCTTTTCTTCCCCTTTGGAATTCACTTGCCTTTCAGAGGTTGTAAAATAACCTGTTATATAAACTTACAATGGATATTTCAATAGTGTTTCATATTGCCTCACGTGAGATACACATGGGTTTAATCAAGGGCGTTGGGAGGCTTAATGTGCTGTCACATCCCTGGGTGTGACTGGAACTCACAACCACTACATTTTTGAAAATGTAACATTCTGATTCACCTCCCCACTTTACTGTTTGGTTTCTCAAAAAAATATTTAGAAACGTATAAAGAAGACAAAAATGCTACTGACCCTCCCAAGTCAGTACCCAACAAGCGTCCTCCTGCCTGGTGCCTCTCTCTCCAATAGGAGGCCAAGGTTGGTTCAGAAGCAAACGAAAGCTTTATTCTTTGATCAAAGAATGGAGAAGGGTGAGCTCAGCTGGAGCGCACACCGTCCAGCTCTTGTAGCTCATGGGCAGGGATGGTTTGAGGGTTCACGTCAGCGGGGAGGGAGAAGGGGCCGAGTTCTCGCCGGTGGGGGGCAAGTGCATCATGCCGTTCACGGATCCAGATCGCAGTGCCAGGTGCAGCACCTCTGCACACGGCCCGCTGCCCACCGTCCTGAATTGCAGTGTCGTGTGCAGTGCTTCAGCGCATAGCCTGCCCAGCTAAGGTGTTTCGCACTAGGAACTCTGGTCTGAAGCACTGGGTTGGAGGCCTCTGCATGCAGCAGACACGCTTTGAGCAAGTGAAATGAGACTGAGCACAAAGGAAAAGAGCAAATAAAGGTTAGACTTCATTTTATTATCCAGATTCTATTTTTATTTCCTGGGAATTGTTAATGGGCTCTGCCAGTGAGAAAAATGGTATAAGTTGCCCCATCAGAATACTTCTAGCTGAATTTTTAAATTAAAAATTAAAGTACTACATTCACATGATTAGGAAGTTACAACAGAGGTCTAAATGTAATAGCATTGGTAATGTTTGTGTTTTTAAGATCATGATTCACAGGGATTCATTTCATTGTTATGCTTCAAAATATATGCTTCGTAATATATGTTTCGTTTATTCTTTTGGGTGCGTGATGATTTTTAACCCTCCCTCCAAATAAATTAACAACAAAAATAGAAAAATTGAAAGGAAGAAAAATATCTCTTCCCTCCCAAGGCACTTGCCTTAAAGGGAACTACTATTTTGATCATTTCTAGTTTATTTTTTCCCAGAAAATGTTCTAAGCATATAAAAATACATGCTTTAAAAATTCTTTTTTTGGACTGTAGTTAAGACAGCATAGGGCTGCTAGGCAACCAGGCTCTAGAGCCAGAAAACCGGGGTGGAATCCTGTCTCCTCTGATGACTAGTTCTGTGACTTTGAATAAATTATTTAATCTCTTCATGCTTCAGTTCCTTCATCTGTAAAATGGGGCTAATAAGCCTCAGAGGTTGTTTTTAGGATTGAATGTGTTATTTATGTTACATACTTTCCTGATATAGCACTCAGCAAGTGTGAACTCTAATTATTATTTATGCAAAACAGATATTTATTTTTTCAGTTTTACTGAGGCTGGATTGACAAAAGTGTAATATATTGAAAGTATACAACATGATAACTTGATATATGTATACATTGTGAAAGGATTCTACCCATTGAGTTAATTAACACATCCATTGCCTCACATAGTTACCTTCTGGGATTTTCTGGGTGAAAACATTTAAGTTCTACTCTGTTAGCAAATTTCAGTTATATAATACAGTGTAATCAAGTATATCACTATGTTACACATTGAATCCTCATTCATTGTACTGCTGAAAGTTGGCACCCTTTTTACCATCTTATCCATAGTTCCCCCACCCCCCAACCCCTAGCAACTACTTTTCTATTCTTTATTTCTCTGAATTTGACTTTTTTTTTTTTTTTTTAGATTTCACAAATAAGCAATAACACACAGTGTTTGCCTTTCTCTCCCTGGCTTATTTCACTTAACATAACGCCCTTCTGGTTCATCCATGTGCAATTATGCATCCAGTTCCAACGTGTGGCCTTTTTTTACCACACCAAGCAATTCTCAGACATCAGTCAGGTGTCCCAGTATTCAACTAAATCCTAACAATACCTACCTGGAGGTAGCGTCAAATTCCATAGCTTTAGGGCTCACTCCTAGAAACCTGCACCCACTCCACCCCCAGCCAACCTCCAACCACTTAAGATGCCAATTGCAAGTCCAAGTTGTCACCTGTGTTTCTGACTGACTGACTATAGATTAGAAGTTCCAATGACCCATGGCTCAGGTTCCATTAATCTGTTAGAGTGGCTCACACAGCTCAGAGAAACATTTTAATTACTAGATTACCTGTTTTGTACAAAAGGATATAACTCAGAATCAGCCATATAGAAGAGATGCTTAGGGCAAGAAAGGGGGAAAGGATTTGGAGCTTCCATGTGCTCTCTGAGTGTATCACTCTCTCCAAATCCCCACAGGTTCACCAACCGGAAGGCTCTCCAAACCCTGTCCTTTTGGGTTTTTATGGAAACCTCATTACAGAGACATTGGTGATTAATTCAACCTTCATCCTCTCCCCTCACAAAGATCATGGATGTGGGACTGAAAGCTCTAACTCTCCAATCATGTGGCTGGCTCCCCTGGCAACCAGCTTTCCAAAAGCCACCTCATTAATATAACAAAGACACTTATATTGCTCTCATCTCAGGAACCTCCAAGGGTTTTAGGAGCTCTGTGCTTGGAATGGGGATAACGACTATATATATATATATATATATATATATATACACATACATACACACACACACACACACACACACACACACATATATATATATATACTTTTTTTGCCGCAAGGCATGCAAATCTTAGTTCCCCAACCAGGGATTGAACCCATGCCCCCTGCATTGGGAGCACAGAGTCCCAACCACTGGACCGCCAGGGAAGTTCCCAAATAAATATTTCTTATAAATCACGTCACACCATGTTGTCGCAAATGAAAATATTTATTTTTTATGACTGAATATATTTCATTGTAAATACATGCCACATCTTCTTGATCCATTCATTCATTAATGGACACAGATTATTTCCATTCCTTGACTATTGTGATTAATGCTGCCAATGACTATGGACATACAGATCTCTTTGGGCAAGTGGTTTTTATTACATTTAATAAAATTCAAAATTAATTGTTAATCCCCAATCCAGACAAAGAGCTTGGCACATCTTAATTCAGATCGATGCTGCCTTAGATTTATGTACAATCACAATTTTTCCCTTCATTTCCTTTTGCATTTACACCTTCTTTCTGGACTTGTTTTGCTCTTCCTGAAGTACATCTTAAGAAGTTTCTTAGTGGGGCTGTATTGTTATGTGCTCAGTTTTTCTTTATCTTCCCACAAAAACAACACCAGGCCCAGACATATATTAAAGGAAATTTTTGTTCTTAAAAGATAGTTCTGATGGCTTTATAATTCTAGTTGTTTTTTTTCCTCAGTGACCTCTAAATATATTATTTTACTGTTCTCTAGCAACAATGGACACTAGCATAGTTGCTTTTGATCTATTTAGTCCTTTCTCTCCAGCTGTTTTACAAATGCAGTTTTAAATTGAAAAATGTTCGCTTCAAACTTTTTGTTCTCCAATTTCATTACAATATTTCTATAAGCAAATTTTTATATATTATGCTTTGGTTTTAATGTTTTTTGAAAATGAGATGATATCTTTTATCAGGTCTGGAAAATTGTTAGGCATTACCTCTTCATATTTTGACTTTTCTCCATTCTCCCTATTACCTCTTTCTTAGACTCCAATTAGACCATCTTATTGAACTTTCTCATCTCTTAAATTTCTTTTCCTATTTTCCATATTCCTGTCTCTTTGGGTTGTACTATGGTAAATTTTTTCTTTTTTTTATTGAAGTATAATTGGTTTACAGTGTTGTGTTAGTTTCAGGTATACAGCAAAGTGATTCAGTTTTATATTGTATATACATTTTTTTTAAGATTCTTTTCCCTTATAGGTTATTACAAGATATTGAGTATAGTATAGTTCCCTGTGCTATACAGTAGGTCTTTGGCATAAGGGTAATTTTTAAGCTCTCTTTTTTGGTTCTTCAATTTGCTTCCAACCGCATTTAACAAGCTGTTAACCTATCCACTGAGGTGGTATTACTAGCAGTAGTAAATGTAAGTTATTGTTAATATTGTAATTCTTGCATTAGGTGGTGAATTTCCAAATGTTCGTTATGTTTTTAAGATGAAATAAAGTAAAAAAGGCCATTCTTGGGCAAATGATTCTAATGTGCCATGATTAAAGGGTTATGATTAAATCAATTCTGTGCACCAAATTTCCAATACAAATTAAAAAAAATTTTCAAATCATCTCAGAAGCTTTAAATAGTTTTTCCTAATTCAAAAAATTCTATTTTTTATTTTTAAGTGTTTTCTATCTAATAATTTTATATTACGCATCTTAATTTCAACATCTAAAGCCCCAGTCTTCTGAATCTGTTATTTGTTTTTAATGCTATTTGTTACTCATATGACCTATAACTAAAAAAGAAAAGATTGATAAATTAGACCACATTAAAATCAATAATTTTATTATTAAAAAAGTCATTAAGAAAGTAAAAGTAAAGATTTAGAGGGAAGGAAGTTTTTTGCATTCATGTGTCTGATTCAAGGTATATCTAGAGTATAAGAAAATCAACCACCTACAAATCAAAAAGATAATGACAAACCATTAGATAATTGGGCACAGAACTTGAACAGGTACTTCACAAAAGAGAGTTTCCACTACTATATACAAAATAGATGAACAACAAGGACCTACTGTATAGCACAGAGAACTATATTCAATATCTTATAATAACCTATAATGGAAAAGAATCTGAAAAAGAATATATATATATATATATATCTGAATCACTTTGCTATATGCCTGAAACTAACACAACATTGTATATCAACTATACTTCAATTAAAAAAAAAAAGAATGTTGAATGCCACCTCACCATACACACCATCAATTTATACTTCCACAGATATATCAACCTTGGAATATTATTTTCCTTATCACTGATATCAAGAATGTCAATCACTTAAAATTGAATGTTAGCTCTTTTCTCTCTCAATTTCCAGTTCCATAAAATTTTTATGGGAATATCATTTCTCTTAATGAGTTACCATTCACTATAATTTACTTGCAAGTGCTTTTTTTGTCTGGACGTTATGAAAAAATGAAAGAGTAACTATTGTAATACCTATGATATGGTGTTTCTCTTTTCTCTTACCTGATGACTTCCAGGCAGCAGGTTTGGCTTTTTGTTTGGTTTTGGGTCACTTTCCAATAAATTTCCATGCCTATGAAAAACATTAAAGAAATAAAGGGGCAAAAAAGAGAGAGTTTCCAAATGGTCAATAAGCCTATAATAAGGTGTTTAACATCATTACAATTCAGGGAAATTAAAATTAAAATTAAATATCATTACACACCTGACACAGGGCTAAAATAAAAAAAGAGAGGTAATACCAAGTGTTAGCAAGCATGTGGAATTCCCATACATGACTGCTGAGAGTGTAAATTGATGCAACCTCTTTGGAAAAATTTGGCAGTATCTACTGAAAATAAACTCGTGCATGCGCTATGACCCAGAAATTCCACTCCCAACAGAAATTACACCCAACATGGACTTATATGCTACCAAATGTGAAATAGATAGCTAGTGGGAAGCAGCCGCATAGCACAGGGAGATCAGCTTAGTGCTTTGTGACCACCTAGAGAGGTGGGATAGGGAGGGTGAGAGGGAGACACAAGAGGGAGGAGATATGGGACTATATGTATACGCATAGCTGATTCACTTTGTTATAAAGCAGAAACTAACACACCACTGTAAAGCAATTATACTCCAATAAAGATGTTAAAAAATGTTTTAAAAAGAAAAAGAGGGCTTCCCTGGTGGTGCAGTGGTTGAGAGTCCGCTTGCCGATGCAGGGGACACGGGTTCGTGTCCCGGTCCGGGAAGATCCCACATGCCGCGGAGCGGCTGGGCCCGTGAGCCATAGCCGCTGAGCCTGCACGTCCGGAGCCTGTGCTCCGCAACGGGAGAGGCCACAACAGGGAGAGGCCCGCGTACTGCAAAAAAAAAAAAAAAAAAAAGCTGACAAAAATGTGAGTTCTGCCTGTTTTAAAAGGGCTTCCCCGGTGGCGCAGTGGTTGAGAGTCCGCCTGCCGATGCAGGGGACTCGGGTTCGTGCCCCGGTCCGGGAAGATCCCACATGCTGCGGAGCGGCTAGGCCTGTGAGCCATGGCTGCTGAGCCTGTGCGTCCGGAGCCTGTGCTCCGCAACGGGAGAGGCCACAACAGGGAGAGGCCCGCGTACCGCAAAAAAAAAAAAAAAAAAAGAAAAAGAAATGTATACATATATGCACTAAAAAGCATGTACAGAGAATCTTCATTGTATTATAGCATTATCCTATACTATCACTATGTTAGGAATCTTCATAATAGCATTAACTCATAATATAATTGTTCCAAGAATCCATCAACATTAGAATGGAAAAGTAAACTGTGGTCCATCCATACAACAGGGCAATGAAAATGAAGTACTGTGACACATAACAACAACATGGATTAATTTCAATAATGTTGAAAGACAAGAAGCCAGACAGAAGAATGCATATGGTATATTCCATTTATATAAAGTTGAAGAATGGTCAAAACTAACCTATGATGTTAGAAGTCAGAACACTGATTAATTTTGAAAAGGGAGTAGAGACTAGGAGAAAGAACAGAGGAACGGGCTTTTGAAATACTGGTAATGTTCTATTTCTTGATTTGGTTACCTTGTGTGTTTATGTGGTACATATATACAATGGAATATTACTCAGCCATAAAAAGGAACGAAATTGGATCATTTTCAGAGATGTGGGTGGACCTAGAGACTGTCATACAGAGTGAAGCAAGTCGGAAAGAGAAAAACAAATGTTGTATATTAAAAGGCATATATGTAGAATCTAGAAAAATGGTATAGATGATCTTATTTGCAAAGCAGAAATAGAGACACAGACATAGAGATCAAACATGTGGATACCAAGGGGGAAAGGGGGGGTGGGATGAACTGGGAGATTTGGATTTACATATATACACTATTGATACTATGTATAAAATAGATAACTAATGAGAACCTAACGTATAGCACAGGGAACTCTACCCAGTGCTCTGTGGTGACCTAATGTGAAGGAAATCCAAAAAAGAGGGGATATATGTATATGTATAGCTGATTCATTTTGCTGTACAGTAGAAACTAACACAACATTGTAAAGCAACTATACTCCAATAAAAATTAATTTTAAAAAATATTGAGCAATGTACTTATTACTTGTGGACTTTACTATATGTATTCATTCATCTTCAGTAAAAAATTTACTTGTAAAAACAACCTGTATGTTCTCTATTCTAGAGCTAGATGCTAACTTACATAATTTTTTTTCAATTTTTAAAATGGCTCAAATTGGCCTTAGTGGGGTATATTCCATATAACGTCAAGTGTTAAGAAGTGTACTAAATATTTTGCATTCGCTATCTTATTAAATCTCCTCAATAATCCTGTAAGTTAGAAATTACGTCCCTTAGGTATATGAAGAATTAAACTCAGAGAAACTAAGTTTTTTGCCCAAGGTCACACAACTAGTAGTATAGCTATACTCTCCTACCCTGACTATATATATATATATATACACATATATATATATATGTATATATATATTTTGATTTTTGTGGTACACGGGCCTCTCACTGTTGTGACCTCTCCCATTGCGGAGCACAGGATCCGGATGCGCAGTGCCCAGAGGCCATGGCTCACGGGCCCAGCCGCTCTGCGGCATGTGGGATCTTCCCGGACCGGGGCACGAACCCGCGTCCCCTGCATTGGCAGGAGGACTCTCAACCACTGCGCCACCAGGGAAGCCCTACTCTGACAATATTTAAAGCTACAAGTTAATTTTAGAGCAGAAAGAGTTTTCAAATTGGAGTCTTAGGCATGGAAGACATAGTTAAATCATTTAACCTAGGTGTCTTTACTTACTAGCTATAGTATAAATTACCTTCGACAAGAAGAGCAGTGCCACTATCTTTTTTCCTTAGTTTTTGAGTTCCTGTGAATAGAGGGAAAAGTCATAAACAACCACTATTAATACTAAATATTTCCTTTGAACATGTTCACCTGAATTGCTTTCTAAATAAAATGCTTGGAAAATTAACATTCATCTCTCTGTATCTGTTGTTGACCAAAGAATTCCAACCAATCACTGGACATCTGAGGCTGTGATAAATACTTGCTACTGTTTGTCTTTTGATAGCTTATACAGGGAGGCAAACTGCCTAACACTCCAAAGGGATACTACTATGAAACATATTGTCTGACATTACATTAAATAGCTTGAAAATACCATAACCATTGATGCAAGGTTGTTGTTAAAGTATCTTAGAATCAATGAAAGAAATTAATAAATAGAAAACGCAGTCCTAAAGGAGATCTTCTTATGGTTTTCTAGTTAAGAAAAAATAAATTAACACTCTCAGCAGGAGCGAAAGCAGTAGATTGTGTGGGATTCTCTTGAAAATGAAGACTTCACTCCCAAAGTTAATTTAATTTGCGTACACTTCTAGGGAAGTCATTTATCACCTTACTTGAATAATAAGGTGACTATACCTTGAACAATATTTATACTTCTATATAAGCATATACCTTGAATAATATTTATACTTCTATATAAGCATTTAATAAAATATACTTCTATCTCTGGACGACCAATTCAGAATCGGTTAATAAAGACAACAATTGAAGGAAAATTTCGATAAGAATTGAGTATAACCCCTTCACATACCTTAGGGACATTAGTGTTATGATCAAAGACTGATAACAAGGAAGTTCTGGTTGTATTTATCCACTGCTTGTGCTATTTATGACGCCCTGAGCATCAATTCTTTGATTCATATAATGCAAGTTACCAGTATGCTGACTCCATTTTCAGTAGTCATGAGTTTGGGGAGCTCAGGTAACAAAAAGAAGACTACAGCTGATTTGCCTTACAGAATCTGAGCTATATTATTGACATCAACATGAACTAGGGTATAAATACGGATAGCTTAGCTCCAGAATGGATGTGCTGGGCAAATAATTATATCAGAAAGTGAGAACAACTCCGCCATCTTGCCACTGACAGTTGCACCCCTAACCTGGACTTGCTGTTGGGAGGCCCCTTCTTTCTTGCCCTCTTCATGCCCCTCTGAGCTCTCAGCTCTGTGTTGCTCCTTGCTGAGAGGACAGAAGAGTCCAATCTTTACTAGACATCTTAGTGTTTTGGTTTCCTCACTCGTGTAAATTAAGTCCTTCTGTCCTTGCCCCGACATCCTGAATAATAATAGATCAGACTACTAAAATCACTTCAGTCTTTCATTAAGAAAATGTGAAGACCAAATATTTGAAGACCAGAGGGGTTGCAGATGTTTACTAGATAAAGAAACAGCAGAAAAAAGAAAAAGGGTTGTGACTCTGCTGCCAGCAGTGTAACAGCTAAGAAGGACTTGGACTCGGTGGGTTCAAGCCCCCATACCTCCGCTCACTACCAGTGAGACTGGGAAATTACTTAACCTCTTGAATCCTCAGTGTTTTTGTCCATGAAGTAAGAATAACACCTAATTCTTGGGGGGGGATGGAAGGATGAGAAGCAATCCTATAACTACAATGCTTATTAATTATAATATTTATATAAGTATAATTATGTTACATATTATATTATAATAGATAACATTATAAATATATTTAATGATTAATATATATGTTACATTTTATATAATGTATTTATTATTATATTTTATATTTATATAAGTATAATTATAGTAATTATTTTCATTTCAATTATAATGCCTTGCACATTTAAAATACCCACATTTAAAGTTGAACACCTCTAGGTCTGTTCAGCAGCCCCCTCCCCCTTCATCTGGGAAGCACATGATTGGAGCACATGATTTGAACACAGCCAATCAGAATGTCTGAACCCCAGTCACGGTGATTAGCCTAGGCTGGGCAAGGGACTGAGTTGAGTCAGTTACTCGAGATCTTTTTTATCCCTCCTTATCAATATAGTAGTTGCTTACTATAGCTTTTATCATTACTAAGTTTCCTTAATATATGCCATAATGATAAGTAATTAGTCCACATGTTTATAGAAAATTCTGGTAAATAATAATGAAGTAGCTTACGACATTGTATATGTTAAAGGAGGAAAGAATGGGAAAGTGGGTCCAGTAGTAAAGTGAACGTTAGCTTCTAATGGTTCTATGATCCCGTATATTTCCTTTCTATTCCTTAAGCTGGTTGGAGTAAGAGCTCTGTCACTCACATTCAGAAGAGTCCTGACTAATATTAAGAGATAATAGGAGTCTTCCATGTCCAGAGACGTTGTTCAGTGGGCTCTGGGAGCAGTGCCCAGGGCAGCTGAACCATAAAAGCTTCGTGAAATCGAGCTGAGGCCAGAGTTGGGCCCTTAATAAAACCATAACACTCTGGTCACTTGGGGCAAATCAAATTTTGGGGGGAGATTCTAACAACTTTTACAAGTCAGAGTCGATAAATCTCAAATGCCTGGATGATAGGATAATTGACAGTAGAGCTAAGACATTGCAACCTCTTCCCAGCACCTCTGCTCTTGCTTCAGACCACCACTCTCAAGGCAAATTGTCCTCTTTGATCAGAGAATTCATCATTTTGGTTAGAGTCCCTTGGTGTTCCTTTAAAATTCTGCCTCAATTAACTAGAACATACTGTTTCACAGCTCCTTAATTTTAAATCTCATTAATATTTTGCATTTATTACCTGAAGCTTTAAACAAAAATATAAATTCTAACTCTAGTTTTAAAAAATTTAGGCATAAAACAGTTTGAACTGATGAGTTGATTGACTTACATGAAGAATTTTAAACCTCCTGAGTTTTCTTTCTGCCCAATTTTATCCAGTGGTGATCGTCTTCATCCAATCAGCTTTCGGTAGTTGATTATATAAACCAAGCTTCCAAAAAATCTGATGTCCTAATGATAATGAGACTGGTCAGTGACATTTAATTATGTCTTTATCCTTTAACTAGTTTTCTGTCATCCCTTCCCCACCCCCTCACTGCCATTGGTCATCCCAATAGATGGTCCATTCATGTTTTGTCTCTAGGGCAGAAAATTGCCTGTATTAGAAAATGTTTTAAGTAGCCATGGGCTCTGGGCTCCCAGCTGCCATTTGAGTAAATAATGCTTTTTTAATAAAAAGATCATGCAAGTTGAAGGTTACATTATAACGATTTACTTTAGTCTTTAATATGATCAGCCATCAGAGATGGAGTTAGCAGTGAGATTTGGATAAGAAAGGTTCACAATTCCGGTTTTCATCTGTGTTCCTTGGCAACACTTCCTGAGAACAGTGTGAACGAAATTCCAAGACTAAATAGCCAATGGCATAATACACTTTCCAGCAGGCTGAGAAACAGAGAGTGAAGAAAATTAAATCTCCAAATGTTTCCCATGAAAGATTTCATAAATTATTTTCTAGTACAAAAATGAGATTGAAAATAGCTCTCATAACATTTTTTATACTTGTACCAGGTTTAAAACTATGACAAAAATCCAAAATTATGTGGGCATTGATACATAATATACTTAAATATGAATGAATATAATTTTAATTATAACTAAATGTATTGAATACTTACTATCTGGCAGGCACAGGACTGAGTGCCTTACAGGAGTTAGCTCATTTAATTCTCATGGTATCCCCAAAGCAATAGGTATTATAACGTCCATTTTACAGATGAGAAACTGAGGCTTATGGGTTAAGGAACTTGCCGGGACCTGCCTAGTGCAAGGACTTCAGGGCAGCTTTGTTGGCTTCAGAGCCTGGACAGTGCTGACAGTGCTATTCCATGGAAACCTTAATCTATTTGCTTTTTTTCTCTATAGATACCCTTATGTTTATTACTTCCCATGAAACACAAGTTAAAAAAAAAAAAAACTTGTTCAGCATGCACGCATTTATTTTTTAATGTATTATTTTGAAATAATTATAGCGTATTAGGGTCCTCCAGAGAAACAGAACAAATTGGAGATATATGTATATATATCTCCAGGACATATATATATCTAGAACCATGTGGGGTTAGGGGCACCAATGCCCCCATGCAGTAAAAAATTACGTTTTTCTCTGGGTATATGCCCAGCAGTGTGATTGCTGGGTCATATGGTAGTTCTATTTTTAGTTTTTTAAGGAACCTCCATACTGTTCTCCATAGTGGCTGTATCAATTTACATTCCCACCAACAGTGCGAGAGGGTTCCCTTTTCTCCACACCCTCTCCAGCATTTATTGTTTGTAGATTTTTTGATGATGGCCATTCTGATTGGTGTGAAGTGATACCTCATTGTAGTTTTGATTTACATTTCTTTAATAATTAGTGATGTTGAGCATCTTTCCATGTGCTTCTTGGCCATCTGAATGTCTTCTTTGGAGAAATAGCTATTTAGGTCTTCTGCCCATTTTTTGACTGGGTTGTTTTTTTGATATTGAGCTGCATGAGCTGTTTGTATATTTTGGAGATTAATCCTTTGTCAGTCGATTCATTTGCAAATGTTTTCTCCCATTCTGAGGGTTGTCTTTTCATTTTGTTTATGGTTTCCTTTGCTGTGCAAAAACTTTTAAATTTCATTAGGTCCCATTTGTTTATTTTTGTTTTTATTCTCATTACTGTGGGAGGTGGGTCAAAAAAGATTTTGCTACAATTTATGTCAGAGTGTTGTGCCTATGTTATCTTTTAATATTTTCTTTTGGTATTATTTTTAGAATTTACTTTTTGTATAGTGTGAACAGAATCTAATTTAATTCACCCCCCCAAATGTATAGCCAGTATAAATATCATACTTTAACAAGGAAATAATACTGATGGGAGCCTACGGAGCATGAATGGCTTAAGTCCATCATGGTCCTGTGCAGTTCCCTCACCCACGTGCTTCTGGAGACCATGCAGGTATCACAACTGTGTGATGAAGTCAGCTGTAAGTCAATAAAAATTGGTTTATACAATAAACATGTGATTAATGTCTCTCCTAAAAGCATTCCATTTTAATTTTTTAACATCCATTTAAATTTTTTAACATAACTTTTTGTCCAGACACATCTGTGGTCTCTAAATGTCCACTTTTGGTCTGGTGCAGAGAATGCCGTAGAATCAAAAATCTCTCCAAGCTTCACCATGTATTAACTTTAAGACTATGAGCAAATTACTTAATCTCTCAGAAGTTCAATTTCCTCATTCTGTAAAAGAAATAACAATACTTCCCCACAGGGTTGGACTAGTTATTACATGCAATAATATGCATAAAATACTATATATAGTGCCTTGTAAATGATCTTTGCTCAATAAATATTAATGGAATTTAAACAGTAACTTATTTAGAGAGGGAAATATTGTATCTTTTGATCTATATAGAGTCCCCCCACCTTTTTTTAGCAAAAAAAAAGAGAAAATACTTTTTATTGTTTGAATTTCACATATTTTTGTTTTGGTGGGCATGGTGATGTCACCATCTTTTGATAAAGGCCCCTTTTAAGCCATTGTATTCAGGCAGCTAGAAACTTTGTAAATAAAAATTTATTTATGGGCGCTCATGTATAGCACTGTTTTGAATACTCTCTGGGGAATACAAATAATTATCAGATGTAGTCCTTGCTCTTGATAAGCTTATAGTCTGATTAAGACACAGACACTGTAAAGACCTTTTTTTTCCCATCCAACACCTCTTCTTACTCTGTGAGGACTTGACCACCCCACTCTCAATTCATGTGTTGGATTGGGGTTTACCTAGAAGTAGGCATATATGTCCCAGGCCTGGCCTTTTGGACAGTTTCACTTTTCAGCTATGATGATTGCTTCAAATCTGGGTTTGGGACCCAAGTCAGTTAATTGAATTCTGAGATTTTTGCTAGAGCTGTTGCAAAATAAAATCTTTGAATGAATAATTATGCTAGCAAAATTTAAGCCTGAAGCTGCTCATGGGTCATCTCATAAAAAAACAAACAAAAAATGCCTGAGAGGAAAGCCAGTGTAGAAGGTAGCAAAATTAAGACACGAAGGGAAGAGACCAAGGTTGATGTTATCATTGGAGCCTCTGAATTCAGATTTGTCTGTGTGTTCATCCCTTGAACTTCCTAGTTACCTTGTTGGTTTATGCTAGTTTGAGATTTGTTTTTATTAATTTCAAGAGCTGTGACCATATAGGAATAAAATACGGATATAAAAACCATGCAAGGAAGCTTACAAAGCCAAATAAACTATCAATCATTTTCTTGGGAAATCTGAAACTCCATTTCTCTTTCTAGGCATAACTGGTCCAAGTTTGGTTCATCAAACTAGGGAGGAGTTTTGGGAGGAGATCATAGGCATTGGTACAATTTTTAAAAGTATCCTTAGAAATACTTTTACGGAGCACGAGCGTATGCATTGATGTTCAATGTATGTTAGCTGTTATCATGTCATCTTCATCACCATTGTCGTTGATTGGTTTTATTACAATAGGAAAGATAGATGCTTTAAGGAAAGCAGCATGACTCACTTCCCAGGTTTGCTTCAGGCAGGTATGTTCTGTTAGAGCAACACTGTCCACTGGAGACCTGCTGGGGATTGGGTAAGGAACATAAAAGCTGTGTATGCTCTGGGCCTCAGTAATTCTAGAAGAATTAGAAGAGAGACTCCTACCACAGGGAAACAAATGTCTGCTACCATAAAGAGTTCCATACAATGCAAGGGAATTAGCAGCCTTATTCTTTTTTCCTTATCACTATAAGCACATATTGGATTATAAATATCAACAATATCTGAGTGCTTTATCAGGTCCAAATAAATGAATGTTTCTATCGCTAGCAGTTTTCCTCTTTCCTTGAATCACAAATGCTGCAATTAACAGAGCATCTCACTGTGAACACTGTGCTTAATCACATTCTGTTGGTCTCTATAGTCCCCAAACACCCAGACAAAATATAAAACATCCAGTCCATGGTTTATTAACAAAACCCAAATATCAGGAGATCTGGAAGCATTGACGTGTGGTCCTGCGGAGTCAGAATATTTAGATGCCAGGGTGGAGATTTCCCCTCTCTTGTTGCTTAGAAAACAGCACAAACCCAACCAGGGTCCATACCCTGAGTCCCAGAGAATCCACTTAGCTTCTATATTCAGAATGGTTTTCAACAGAATTCCTTATATTTGTATCAAAGTGCAGCATAGGAAAATGAACACAGCTTTGGAGTCATGCAGACTTGGGTTTAACGTTTATTTTATGCACTTACTAAACATGTGAGGTCTTATCATGGCTCTTTGAACTCATCTGTCTCACCTGCAAGGTGGAGATGATCATCTGTGTTGTGGCCAGGGGAGGTGAGCGTCATGTCAAGGCACTGTGATCTCAATGTAGAACCCTAGGAGAACTGGGGGGAGGAGGCACTTTTCCTCACAGGAAAGGGTAGAGTAGGGGAGTGGCAACTAGGAGAATCAAGGCTTTGACACCAATGTATGTGTCTTATACCCTATGACCCAGTAATTCCACTTCTAGGACTTAACCTACAGACATACACTCACATGCATGCAAAAATGCCTGCACAATGATGAACACTGAAGTATTAGTAAAAAAAAAATGTTTTGAAAATGACCCCAATGTTCCTATATCAATTATTGTTAAATAAACCGTGGCAGAGCCATTCAATATACTATTGAATTGTGGTACAGCTATTTAAAAGAGTGAGGTAGGTCTAGATATATTGACATGGAAAATTGTCCAAAAATATAAGGTTAAGCCAATAAAGTAATTTGCAGAAAAATATTATATTATGATCCTACCTGCATTAAAAAATACCCATCAAACTGTCAATAGTAGTTTTTACTAGGAAGAGACGGTTACTCGGGAATTTCGCTGTCTATAATACTCATTTTAGAAATGATGGACTTTATCACATTGGACATGTATAATTTTTGATGTAAGGAAATATAAAGATTCACCTTAAAAATTGCAACCTTTCCAATCAATGAAGAAGAAAAATGCATTGGAGAATTTTAAGCAGCAAAGTAATATTTCACATTTAAAAGGATCATTGTGTTGACAGTAGACTGTAGGAGGGAAGACAGTGACAGCATGAGCAGTCGTGAGTTTATAGAAATAATTGAGGCAAGAAATGGTAGTGGCTTGGAACAGGGTTACAGGAGAAGGAGTAGGGTGAAGTGAGTGGGTGTTTGTCTTGGTCTGTTCAGGCTGCTATAATAAACTACCGCACACTGGGGGGCTTATAACCGCAGAAATTTATTGCTCATGGTTCTGGAGACTGGAAGTCCAAGGTCATAGTGCCAGTCTGGTAGGGTTCTGGCAAAGGCCCTCTCTGGGTTGCACACTTCTCATTGTATCCTCACGTGGCAGAAAGGGTTAGGGAGCTCTGTGGGGTTTTTTGGTTGTTTTGTAAAAGCACTGATCCCATTCGTGAGGGCTCCATCTTCATGACTTAAGCACATCTATAAGGCCCCACCTCCTAATATCATCACAATGGCTGTTAGGATCTCAACATAAGAATTTTAGGGGCACACAAACATTCAGACCGTAACAGACCTGTATATATTTTGAAGGTAGAGAAAATAGAGTTTGGTAATGAATTGAATCTGCAGTGTGAGAAAAATAGAGGCGTCAAGGTTAACTCCAAGTATTTCTGGTCTGAGCAACTGGAAGGAAGGAATTGTCCCACAAGACTTTTCTCTTGCGTTCCATGCACTATCTTTTTCTGGTTTTCCTCCTTCTCCTGTGCATATTTTTTTCTTGGTAGTATGTAGGCTTCTGGTTACGATGCCCAGCCTGTCAGTATATAAAGTACATTTTTTCCCCTGGGTTTCTTGAGAGACAATTGACGTATAACACTGTGGAAGTTTAAGGTGTAAAACGTGATTTGATATACGTATATATTGCAACATGATTAAAGTACAATTTTGGATCGGATGTGTAAATTACCATCAGAGGGAAGAAGAAAGAGGAAGCGTGAGACGAGAACATCTTGAAGGTTCACTCCCTTTAAGAGAAGGTCACTTTGATAGGGAAATCAAAGGATGACTTCATAGACCACAGCAAGGCTGAGAAAACCCACCAAGGGAATGAAACACTGGAGTGAACTCTTAGAGCAGATAGTTCAGGAAAACAGGTGGTTATCATAAGCTTTGGATAGTCTCCAACTTGAATTCATGTGGCTGGAGCATATTTGCATTACTTTCTGTCTTTGTACTGTGAGTTTGTTAAAGTTTATTGTGACTTATGGATTTGAACAGTTTTCCTTTGGATTAATCTAATTTCAAGGTTAAACATTCGTTGGTGTTGTTACATACAATTTACTTTGAGTCAACACTTTTGAGTTGTAATGCTCATTTATACACATATTTTGTTTCTTCACTTACAAACATGTGGTGCAGAAATGTTAGTTTTTAGCATTGACTTGAGGATTAGGGTGTGATTTTACCTGATTGAAGTATTTTGTTCTTGATTAACTCCTGTAACTTAAATATTTACTTTACTGCTGTGCACTAGTCTCAATTTCAATTGAAAAATCAACTTTAAAAGATAAAATCTGGTGCCGTCCAGTGGTGAAATTGTGAATTGCCTCATAAGAGCAATTGTGAGGAGAATTTCACGTTGGAACTGTAAACTAGTTCCTTATTATACCCTACAGTTCACAGAGACACCAATAACTATAAAAGAAAAATGGCATGTTTGGAATTACATTTAACTGCAACATGATATAATATAGAAAAAATATTGAATTAAGAGAAGGGAGACATGTTCTGGAGTTGCTTCATTTATAAAAAGGGACTATGTTGCCTACATTATGGCTGAGAGCTGGAAAAATGTATGTATTTTTTAAGATCTAAATTGCAAATACATATTATACTTTGGCATCAACTGCATTAGACAAATAAGATTTTTATATTACACTATGTTAAATAAAATCTTTATATTTGTGTATTTGAAAAATTTTTTTTAATGTTTTGTTCAAGTTACGAGAGCCTTGCAAAAGTCTGAAATATTCAGTCGTTCACAGGAAAAATATGAGACCCATCTCTCCAGGGGCCAAAATGAAGAGTGAAAATCCTCACTGTGTAGGAAACTCTCTGCCTGCTGACAAATGCATTTTTTTGAAGTACCAGGAAGTTTTTGGTCATCCAGGTTGAGGAACAGCCATATGTATTCACATTTCTTAAACCAAAGTTAGTCTCAGATTATGACAGTAAGAAATCATACTTCCATCTCACTTGCTGCAACTCTATCACATATAGCTGAAAAACCATCTAAGCATTTCCCCAGGAGAGGTTACATCTCTTTTTTGTCTTTGGGTATTCATCCTTCTCCCATCTGATTTACGCTCTCTTTTTGATAACCTGATAAATACTTAGCTATCTACTATTAATACAACCTATATTAGATAATAAAGGATGAAAGAGGTAAGAAAACAAAAATGTTCATATAAAAATAAGTAAAACCACTCATAAGTATTGCATTCCTCATATCTGCAACAGGTCACATGGTTGTAGCTAATATTTATAACGACATCCTTTCACTAACCCTCTATATTTCCTTTGCCCCGAGGATTTACCTCAACTGGTCATGACCCTTTGCCTGGTGAAGTGACCCTAAGCTTCATTCCTGAGGGGTCTGAGCCATTAGAAGTTCTGCTTGAATTAATTGTTGCCATTTTCCATGGACTTTACTCACAGGATATGACCGTAATAAGAGGTGTCCCAGGGATCGTTTCTTTCATTATGCACTTGCAACCTCAATTTCCCCCTTTTCACTCAGGATGAATCAACCCCTAGCAGTACAGTCACTGCTTCTTCTGCCTGTTGATTCAGTGTCATGAGGAGCTCAAAGTGTCCAGGTGCCAGTCTCACCTCCCAGTACCACGGATCCATTGTTGTGCCCCTAGAGAGTAAGTTTATTTTTTATTGGGGTAGCATTGGTTTATAACATTATATAAGTTTCATGTGTTCAACATTGTATTGCTACTTCTGTACACACTACAGTATTCTCACCACCAAAAATTTAGTTTTGTGAAATGAAATTCGCAATTTATGGCAAGACAAGAAAAATTTAAACAAAAAAAATGTCTCTGCCTTTTGGCCTCCTCTCTCCCCTCTACTGTGTATTGTGTATCTGAATTATGCATCAACCAAACATCCCCCATTGGCAGAAATACCTGCTCAACCATAAAGAGCAACCTTCTTCTAGCATCAACAAGACAATTCCTTAAAAGATAACATTCCTTCTTGATCTTGTAAGGAGTCATGATGACCCACCACTTTGCACTTACAGATCTCAGATTGTGTAAACTGTCAAAAATACATTGCTTAAAGTTCAGCTCTCTGTCTCAAAAAACTTAAATAACTGTGCTTTGACTTCTAATGAGTGGGACAGTTCTCAAAGTTTTCTGAGAGCTGTTTCTGGGTTATAATCACCAATTTGGCTTGAATAAAATTTCTCATTTCTTTCTTAGATTGACTGATTAATTTTTTATTGACAGTTTCCATCCTTTGACAAATTAGAGGGTCTAAGTTTAATACAGTGACAAAGTGTTAGGAAATCTATTGAGACTGAACATTTAAGCCACATCTTCCTTCTACCTTTTATCAATAATAAAGATTATGCTTTGATCTCTGTCAGATTCCTGCATCTATTGGGGTATGGAAAAGCGGAGTGCTATTTATTGGCTCTCTAAAACCACAATCACAGGGTCCAGAAAATTGAAATAAAAATATTTCATTTTAAAAATGATACCCAATCAAGCCAGTATAGATGTTTAGGGAGCTGTCCTTTCAGGACTTAAGCTGAGCTCACTGAAGTTCTGAGTTTACAGGACTCTGTTTGCACATGCCTGTGTTCTATATGGGGGTCCAGTTGGACCCTTACAAAGATATCACTGCTGAACACTGGGAATCTTGAACCCTCAAAGTTGCCAGAACTCAATTTCCTCATGGTTGATAGGTATAATCTTTCCTAATTTTAGTTCATTGCTAAGGGTTTTCTGGTTTCACACAGTGTAAGTGGGGTTGTCCCTGAAGTATGTTGTGCAAAGAGAAAAGGTGATAGGTTAAAAAAAAAAAAAGTACAGCAACAGCAGTCCTTTGAATTCAGCCTGTAAAGTGTTTAGTATATCTGGAATATTTCGTTATATTTTTTTCCAGTTATGCACACTCTTTCTGCTTTCAGAATACTTTGACAGTTGTAACCAGAGAAAAGGAAAAGGTGGACGTTTTAAAATAAAATTGCATTTATAAAGCATTTGTATCACAATACAATAAATCTCCTTCAAAGTCACTTATCACCTGCATTGTTCAAAAGCAAATGCATGTTCTAATTGCTAATAACAAGCTATACAACTGAAGAAAAAAAAAAAGATCACCTAATCCAATCTAAATTCCTTTCCAAGATAATCAATCAGTGGTGCTGCTTAGAAAATGGAATAAAAAACACTGTTCACCTTGTAGCCGTTATTGCATATTCACTGCTGAGACTTCTGGTTTGGTTGCCTTTGAGGGATTTTTCTTTGAAAATGTGAAAATCAAGGTAACAGTTTATTTTCAGACTTGTGTTACTATGGAGGTATTCATTATCTTGGAACACAATGCAAAGGCAACAAATAGAATTATTGGAGGCATAAACGGATATGAACCTGTGACCCCCTCCACTGAAGCTAGAACAAGTCTCTTTCCTAACCTTTCTCAATAGATCGTCTGAAACGGATCTGTGAGAATATGGGGAGGTAGCTGAGGGAGTCCCTTAAGCAAAGTCTGGGGGAGTTAAACCAGGACCCTACTGCCTGTTAATGCTCACGCAGGGTTTCAGCCTAGGGAGTGGGGAGGCAGAGAAACAAAAAAGGTGAAAGGTTTGTGTGTTTAGCGTGGCACTGTTGATATGACTAGAGCTCAGCCAGTGGGTCTTTAGGAAATTCAAGTGAATGTCTAAGCCCTAGTTTTGGTCATTTTCTATGTCCTTTGGATCGAGGCAACAAATGAGACACGTTATAAATGAAAGCCTGGTGGCTCTCATTTAGTGACCATCTCCTAAACAATTCAGACAGCATCTCGTTCTTGCCTTCTAACTAATTGGGTGTTATCTCATCATCGACTCCTGGTCCTTGGCTTTCAATACCAATCTCACTACAAATCTTAAGTCTTATCTCCACTCCATACTTCCCAGGAGGCTTGAAGTGAGTCCTTCTGGCCTTCCTTTTTTTCCACCCCATACTCATTCCTCTCCATAGGAGGGAGAGTTGCAAGTCTGACTCAGTGGAGTCTAAGTCCCTGTGCTAAATCAATGCCGTTTGGTGGCACAGTCTCTTGGCTTTCCGACGTGCTGTTGGATTTAAACAAAAGTTAGATAAATTGGACAGTGTCTTCACGACAAGCAGAAGACTGGGTAGATGCAGTAGGCCTGCCCCTTCTAATCTTTGTTGCTGGTTGCGTTAGTGATTAGATGTATGCTCTGCACAGTATCCCACCCTCTACCTGCCCTTCCCTCCCCGTAAGATCTCCAGAGTAAGAGATCTCCCTTCAACTGAAAACTAAACTGTATCTTCTTATCCATCCTTTACCATTGAGATATAGGGTACTTGCCCTGGTGTTCATAAAACTGGCAATAAATTCTTGCTTATCTATTTGATTTTTGATAATATAGTCTCTCATCAGGCAGCCCCAGAAAGGAGGAGAGGCAAGTTACAGGAACTAAAATGTCACTGAGAACCCTCCAGTTTACCTTTCACCACTTTTTCCTCCCTATCTAGTTCAGTCTAACTGTTCTTGTGCCTCCAGCTCAGGCCTGTATCTCCTTGAAACTTCCTCCTGACAACACCTCTCCCCTTCCTTTCAACTGATATTCTGTTGTCAACAAACTCAGAAATACTCCAAACAATCCCTTTATCTCCCTTCTCAACCAAATCCCAACTTTCGTCTGATGAAAGCACAGTTATATTTTACAGTACCCCAAGTGGAGACCATTTTCACCCTTTATATCACAGGATAAGGAAAAAAGATTATTAAGTTATGATTATTATTCTTTCTGACCACCTCCAGCAGAAGTTTGCAACCCCTCAGCTTTAAACAGCAATTCCAATTGTTAATGATTTTCAGACTAGGGCACAGGGAGGAAACGTGGGTGCAACAGGTGGGTAAAAAGTTGATATTGTGGATGGAATGTCCTATAAATATCAATTAAGTCCATCTTGTTTAATGTATCATTTAAAGCTTGTGTTTCCTTATTTATTTTCATTTTGGATGATCTGTCCATTGGTGAAAGTGGGGTGTTAAAGTCCCCTACTATGAATGTGTTACTGTCGATTTCCCCTTTTACGGCTGTTAGTATTTGCCTTATGTATTGAGATGCTCCTATATTGCGTGCATAAATATTTACAATTGTTATATCTTCTTGTTGGATCGATCCCTTGATCATTATGTAGTGTCCTTCTTTGTCTCTTTTAATAGTCTTTATTTTAAAGTCTATTTTGTCTGATATGAGAATTGCTACTCCAGCTTTCTTTTGGTTTCCATTTGCATGAATATCTTTTTCCATCCTCTTACTTTCAGTCTGTATGTGTCTCTAGGTCTGAAGTGGGTCTCTTGTAGACAGCAAATATATGGGTCTTGTTTTTGTATCCATTCAGCCAATCTGCGGCTTTTGGTGGGAGCATTTAGTCCATTTACATTTAAGGTAATTATCGATATGTATGTTCCTGTTCCCATTTTCTTAATTGTTTTGGGTTCATTATTGTAGGTCTTTTCCTTCTCTTGTGTTTCTTGCCTAGAGAAGTTCCTTTAGCAGTTGTTGTAAAGCTGGTTTGGTGGTGCTGAACTCTCTCAGCTTTTGCTTGTCTGTAAAGGTTTTAATTTCTCCGTCAAATCCGAATGAGATCCTTGCTGGGTAGAGTAATCTTGGTTGCAGGTTTTTCTCCTTCATCACTTTAAATATGTCCTGCCAGTCCCTTCTGGCTTGCAGAGTTTCTGCTGAAAGATCAGCTGTTAACCTTATGGGGATTCCCTTGTGTGTTATTTGTTCTTTTTCCCTTGCTGTTTTTAATATGTTTTCTTTGTATTTAATTTTTGACAGTTTGATTAATATGTGTCTTGGTGTATTTCTCCTTGGATTTATCCTGTATGGGACTCTCTGTGCTTCCTGGACTTGATTAACTATTTCCTTTCCCATATTAGGGAAGTTTTCAACTATAATCTCTTCAAATATTTTCTCAGTCCCTTTCTTTTTCTCTTCTTCTTCTGGGACCTGTATAATTCGAATGTTGGTGCGTTTAATGTTGTCCCGGAGGTCTCTGAGACTGTCCTCAGTTCTTTTCATTCTTTTTTCTTTATTCTGCTCTGCAGTAGTTATTTCCATTATTTTATCTCCAGGTCACTTATCCGTTCTTCTGTCTCAGTTATTCTGCTATTGATCCCATCTAGAGTATTTTTAATTTCATTTATTGTGTTGTTCATCATTGTTTGTTTTATCTTTAGTTCTTCTAGGTCCTTGTTAAACGTTTCTTGCATTTTGTCTATTCTATTTCCAAAATTTTGGATCATCTTTACTATCATTATTCTGAATTCTTTTTCAGGTAGACTGCCTATTTCCTCTAAATTTGTTAGGTCTGGTGGTTTTAATCTTGCTCCTTCATCTGCTGTGTGTTTTTCTGTCTTCTCATTTTGCTTAACTTACTGTGTTTGGGGTCTCCTTTTTGCAAGCTGCAGGTTCGTAGTTCCCGTTGTTTTTGGTGTCTGTCCCCAGTGGCTAAGGTTGGTTCAGTGGGTTGTGTAGGCTTCCTGGTGGAGGGGACTAGTGCCTGTGTTCTGGTGGATAAGGCTGGATCTTGTCTTTCTGGTGGGCAGGTCCATGTCTGGTGTGTTTTGGGGTGTCTGTGGACTTATGATGATTTTAGGCAGCCTCTCTGCTAATGGGTGGTGTTGTGTTCCTGTCTTGCTAGTTGTTTGGCATAGGGCGTCCAGCACTGTAGCTTGCTGGTCGTTGAGTGAAGCTGGGTGCTGGTGTTGAGATGGAGATCTCTGGGAGATTTTCGCCATTTGATATTATGTGGAGCTGGGATCAGTGTGGACCAGTGTCCTGAAGTTGGCTCTCCCACCTCAGAGGTACAGCACTGACTCCTGGCTGGAGCACCAAGAGCCTTTCATCCACACGGCTCAGAATAAAAGGGAGAAAAAGTAAAAAGAAAGAATTAGTTGAAGTAGAAAGAAAGAAAGAAAGAAAGAAAGGAGGGAGGGAGGGAGGAAGGAAGGAAGGAAGGAAGGAAGGAAGAAAAAAAGAAAGAAGATAAAGTAAAATAAAATAAAGTAAGATAAAATATAATAAAGTTATTAAAATAAAAAAATAATTATTAAGAGAAAAAAATTTAAAAAACCCAAAAAACCAAAACAACAACAACAAAAAAAAAACGGGCGGATAGAACCCTAGGACAAATGGTGGAAGCAAAGCTATACAGACAAAATCTCACACAGAAGCATACACATACACACTCACAAAAAGAGGAAAAGGGGGAAAAAATCCTAAATCTTGCTCTCAAAGTCCACCTCCTCAATTTGGGATGATTCGTTGTCTATTCATGTATTCCACAGATGCAGGGTACATCAAGTTGATTGTGGAGCTTTAATCCGCTGCTTCTGAGGCTGCTGGGAGGTGTTTCCCTTTCTTTTCTTTGTTCTCACAGCTCCCAGGGGCTCAGCTTTGGATTTGGCCCAGCCTCTGCGTGTAGGTCGCCGGAGGGCGTCTGTTCTTCGCTCAGACAGGATGGGGTTAAAGGAGCCGCTGATTCGGGGTCTCTGGCTCACTCAGGCCCGGGGGAGGGAGGGGCACTGCGCGCGGGGCGGGCCTGCGGCGGCAGAGGCCTGCGTGACGTCGCAGCAGCCTGCGGCGCGCCGTGCGTTTTCTCGGGGAAGTTGTCCCTGGATCCCAGGACCCTGGCAGTGGCGGGCTGCACAGGCTCCCCGGAAGGGGTGTGTGGATAGTGACCTGTGCTCGCACACAGGCTTCTTGGTGGCGGCAGCAGCAGCCTTAGCATCTCATGCCCGTCTCTGGGGTCCGTGCTGTTAGCTGCGGCTCGCGCCCGTCTCTGGAGCTCCTTTAAGCAGCGTTCTTAATCCCGTCTCCTCGCGCACCAGGAAACAAAGAGGGAAGAAAATGTCTCCTGCCTCTTCAGCAGGTCCAGACTTTTCCCCGGACTCCCTCCCAGCTAGCCGTGGCGCACTAACCCCCTGCAGGCTGTGTTCACGCCACCAGTCCTCTCCCTGCGCTCCGACTGAAGCCCGAGCCTCAACTCCAGGCCCCGCCCGCCCTGGAGGGTGAGCAGACAAGCCTCTCGGGCTGGTGAGTGCCGGTCGGCCCTGATCCTCTGTGCGGGAATCTCTCCGCTTTGCCCTCCGCACCCCTGTTGCTGTGCTCTCCTCCGCGGCTCCGAAGCTTTCCCCCGTCGCCACCCGCAGTCTCCGCTCGCGAAGGGGCTTCTAGTGTGTGGAAAACTTTACTCCTTCACAGCTCCCTCCCACTGGTGCGGGTCCCGTCCCTATTCTTTTGTCTCTTTTGTTTCTTTTTTCTTTTGCCCTACCCAGGTACGTGGGGGGGGGGGGTGGTTTCTTGCCTTTTGGGAGGTCTGAGGTCTTCTGCCAGCGTTCAGTAGGTGTTCTGTAGGAGTTGTTCCACGTGTAGATGTATTTCTGGTGTATCTGTGGGGAGGAAGGTGATCTCCGCGTCTTACTCTTCCGCCATCTTCCGGAAGCCAATACCGTTCTGACATATAACATTTTTTATAAATTTATTTATTTTTATTTTTGGCTGCGTTGGGTCTTCGTTGCTGAGTGCCCGCTTTCTCTAGTTGCAGTGAGTGGGTGCTACTCGTCATTGCAGTGCGCAGGCTTCTCATTGCGGTAGCTTCTCTTGTTGCAGAGCATGGGCTCTAGGTGAACGGGCTTCAGTAATTGTGGCACGTGAGCTCGGTAGTTGTGGCTCTCGGGCTCACTAGTTGTGTCTCATGGGCTCTAGAGTGCAGTCTCAGTAGTTGTGGCACATGGGCTTAGTTGCTCCGCGGCGTGTGCGATCTTCCTGGACCAGGGCTCAAACCCGTGTTCCCTGCATTGGCAGGCGGATTCTTAACCACTGCACCACCAGGGAAGCCCAGTTGATTTATTTTTGACAATGATGCAAAGGCAATTTAATGTTGAAAGGGGAACCTTTCAACAAACCATGCTGGAACAATTAGACAACCATAAGCAAAAAAAAAAAAAAAAAAAAAGAACCTTGACATAACTTCACACCTATGCAAAAATTAATTTAAATGGATCATAAATCTGAATGTAAAACTTAAAATCATACAAATTTTTAGAAGTAAATCTAGGAAAAATCTTTATGACCTGGGCAAGAGTTCTGGGCAAGGCATCAAAAGCACAGTCCACAAAAGAAAAATATTAATACATTAGACTTCATAAAACCTATTC
This sequence comes from Globicephala melas, assembly GCF_963455315.2. Lineage (NCBI taxonomy): Eukaryota > Metazoa > Chordata > Mammalia > Artiodactyla > Delphinidae > Globicephala > Globicephala melas. The sequence goes on from NC_083322.1 coordinate 28,060,469, forward strand.
CTCTATGGTAGACACTTTTCAGAGAATAAAAAAGAGAATTTACAGATTGAAAGAAAATATTTGCGCTCCAGATGTTCTACAAAGGACTTATATCCAGAATACATAAGATATCTCAAAACTCAAGAGAAAGAAAACAAACAATCCAATTAAAAATGTGGGAATACTTGAAAAGACACTTCGCTAAAACAGGTTATGTAGACAAAAAATAAGCAAATAGTCACATGAAAAGATATCCAACATCATTAGCCACTAGGAAAACACAAATTAATGCCACATTTTTAATACCACTACTGTATATCTATCAGAATATCTAAAATTAAGAAGAGTAAACATACCAGGTCCTGATGATGATGCAGAATAACTGGAACTCTTTTGGACTCCTGGTGGTAGTAAAACATGGTAGAGCCACTCTGGAAAACAGATTGTCAGTTTCTTTTCTTTTCTTTTTTTTTTTTTCTTTTGACCACGCCACACAGCATGTGGGATCTTAGTTCCCTGACCAGGGATCAAACCTGTGCGCCCTGCTTTGGAAGTGCTGAATCTTAACCACTGGACTGCCAGGGAAGTCCCGATTGGCAGTTCCTTATAAAGTTAAACTTCCTAAAACCTAGTAATCCCACTCTTAGGTAGTAAAATGAAAACACAGCAACCTGTACACAAATATTTACAGCTCTATTCAGAATTGTCAAGAGCTGAAACAACCCAAATGTCCTTTAGTGAGTGAATGGATGAACTGTGGTACATTGACACTGTGGAATATTATGCAATGATAAGAAGGAATGAACTATTGATACACACTATAACTTAGATGGTTTCTGAAGACATTATGAGTGGAAGAAGCTAATCTCAACATTATAGACAGTATGATTCCACTTTTATGTCATTCTTGAAAAGACAAAACTATAGCAATAGAAAACAAATCAGTGATTGCCTGGGGTTAGACATGGGAGCAGGACGTCACTACAAAGGATGTTACCAACATGAGGGAGTTTTAGGGATGATATAACTGTCCTGTATCTTAATTGTGGTGGTGGTTACATGAATCTGTACATGGGTTAAAATTCATAGAACTGTATTTAAAAAGGTAACTTTTACTCTATGTTTATTTAAAAACCAAGTCATGATTATATGTGCTTATTTTTATTTTTTCCTTATCAGTCAGATGAAAGACCCAGTGATCTCATTTTACTTGCTGACAAATTTCTCAAAAGAATGTTGGACACCAGAACTTCTCAAACTAGTTTATTCAGGGAAACAGTTCCAGGAGAAATTAACAGTTTTGATGGGAAAAAACTTTCCCAACTCAAATAGGTTTTTTTCCTTTTTTGTTATAACAAGGTATTTCCTAGATTCTTTAATGTGCTATTGTTTATTGTGAAGTTCTGAGAGAATAACTTATGGCACAACATTACCCACCTTCTAGGACTAGAAGATCTATTGTTCTTGAAGTACTGATTAACATCTCACTAAGATTCCAGTTATCTTAGTCAGTTTGGGTCGCTGTAACAAAATACCGTAGACTGGGTGACTTAAACAACAGAAATTTATTCTTCATAGTTCTGGAGGCTGAGAAGTCCAAGATCAAGATTCCAGCAGATTCAATTCCTGGTGAGATTCCTGGAGTGTAGATAGCCTCCTTCTTGCTGTGTCCTCACGTGGCATTTCCTTGATGTGTTCTCCTGGAGAGAGAAAGAAATCTCTCTCTTTCTTCCTCTTTTTCTAAGGGCACTAATTCCATGGGTGGGGGGGCGTCCTACCCTCATGACCTAATCTAAGTATAATTACCTCTCAAAAGCCACAGTCCCAAATATTATCATACTGGGGGCTTGGGCTTCAATATATGAATTTTGGTGGGACACAAACATTTAGCCTACAACACTGGTTTTCTTTGGACCACAATTTGGGAAAAGCTTCTGCCCACTTTTTTGGAAATCATCTTTATTGAAGTTTAATTTACAAATGATATAAGTTGTTGATTTTAAGTATACATCTCAATGAGTTTTTACAAATGTATACAGTCATACAACCACAACCAAAATCAAGACATAAAACATTTCTATCAACTCAAAACATTTTTGGTGTCCTTTTAGATTATTTTTTTCCACAATTTGTTTTTTCCCTCCCTTTGTTTTATTATCTCTTTATTATATTGTTATTTTTTTAGTGGTTTAGTGGTAGCACTATTATTTTAGTGCTCTAGAGTTTACCACATACATTTTCAACTTAACAGTTTTCCTTCAAATGATACTATGCTACTTCACATACAATGTAATCAATGTAAGAATCCTATAATAGTATATTTTCACAATTGTTGTCATACATTTTATGTCCACATTTATTAAAAATTCATAATACATTGCTATTCTTTTTGCTTTAAACAGTCAATTACCTTCTAAAGAAAGTTAAAAAAATATATTTTATTTATTTTTTTAAGAAATTTACTTATTTTATTTATTTATTTTTGGCTGAATTCAGTCTTCGTTGCTGCACGGGGGCTTTCTCTAGTTGCAGCGAACAGGGGGCTACCTTTTGTTGAGGTGTGCAGGTTTCTCACTGAGATGGCTTCTCTTGTTGCAGAGCATGGGCTCTAGGTGTGCAGGCTTCAGTAGTTGTGGCACATGGGCTCAGTAGTTGTGGCTCACAGACTCTAGAGTGCAGGCTCAGTAGTTGTGGCATACGGGCTTAGTTGCTCTGCGGCTCGTGAGATCTTCCCAGACCAGGGCTCGAACCCGTGTCCCCTGCATTGGCAGCGGATTCTTAACCACTGCGCCACCAGGGAAGCCCTAGAAAAAAAATTTTATATTTACCCTCACATTTGTCATTTTCGGTTTTCTTCATTTATTTAGGACTTCTTTCAATATTTCTCATAAGGCAGAACTGCTGGTGACAAATTCTCTTAGTTTTTGTTTGCCTGAAAATGGTTTTATTTCACCTTTGTCTTTGAATGATTTTATTGGCAGGGGAGGGCTGAGTATATAATTGTATTCTGATAGTTTTGTTGGTTTGTTTCGGTACTTCATTGGTATTCGTGGCAGCCATTAACCCACCAGTCTATTCACCTGTCTGGGGGTTATTCTCTTTGGCCCTGGTTCCCCCATGACAGTTCATGCAAGATGACAAGATCCGTGTTGAGCCAGGGTGGGAGCAGCCCTGGCTTAGAAACCCCATGTTCCACATGAGCCCATCTCTTCTAACAACTTCTTAGCCATCTCTTCCAGGGTCCTTGCAAGTCACTGCACTCACTGAAGGCCAAAATTATGGCTCCTCACTAGGTGTGTATATTCATAACTAGAACTCTCAGTCCAGGGGCCATCCTTCAAGCAGAGTTCATTGTGTTGCTTAGTATCAACATGACATTTCACTGTATCACGTTTCCAAAAGTTTACAAATTATCAAATTTTCATGCAACATAAAACAGGTTTAAAACCATCTATCCACATCCACATTCTCCTTGAAGCTCCTTCTCTCGAAGTCCCCTGTGTCATACTCTCTTGGCGCACTCTCTTCTCATGCCTTGCTCTCGTCTTCCCCTTCCATGTAGGCTTTTACAAGGCTGTGTCCTCTCTTTTTTTGCTGTCTATGCCTACAGATACCAAATCCTATCTACAACCTTAACTTTTCTAACTCTAGTCATTAATTCCTAGGTTCCTACTATACATTGTCATTTAGATGTCTTGCCAGAACATTGCATTCAATTCATCTAACCCAGCACCTCAACTCTGCCTACTACTGTATTGGTCACTATCCTGCCATTCTCCCGTTTCCAGTTCTGCCATTTCTATCTCCTCCGTTTTCCAGGCATCTTCAATGTTCTATTGATTCTACCTCTGTACTATTTTTCTCATCAAGATAGGTCTTCCTTTTCATGTCTATGTACTTTTCTTCTGCTTCTGAAGTGCTCCAGGCAGTCTCATGACTACATCCATGCTGGTAGTCATGAGAACTGAAAAAACATCTCTTCAACTGTCTATGCTTTGATTTGGAAACTTCTTCAGGCCTGCTCTTATTTTTCTTCCTTCAAACTTTCTCTTGTGTTGGATCCTACTGGTTTCAGATCATACTCTGTCCCATTTTTCTTCTCTACTACTCCAACATGTGCTCCCTAGGGTTCGCTACCATCTACACAGTCAGACTCTAGTCCCATGCCAATAATTTTATAACTAGGTGATTTATGATAGGTAACAACATACCCCAAAAGAGTTCCAGAAAATTATTTGTCATCACTAGGTTACTTCATCACATGCTTTAACAATAAAAATTCTGTCAGTTAACTCTGAACATTCACCAAGGAGGGGAAGGAAAGGAGGTGTAACTGGTAGCCTGGCATTGAAACTGAGTCCTCCTAAAACCAAGTTCCTCTGCCGAGTTTATAATCAACGTCTCTATCCAAATGTTATTCCCTTTCTTGCCTAACACCTGAACACCTGTTCCCCTCAAGACTGAGGATTATCAAATAAAAGGGGGATTGAAACCAAGCTGGACCCCGTGGGACCCTCCCAGGTAAAAAAGCCTTTCCGTGTCCCCCATTTTTAGTTTGTAGGAAAAAGGTTTCAGCCTCCCAGACCTTCCGTGATTTCGAAAGGGTAGAGTTACTAATTAGGAAAGGGAGGAAATGCAGAAACAAAGGAGGAAGAGTCAAGAAACAATAGTGTAGACAAAGCAGCCCTCACCCCCAATTTTGCCTATAAAAACACTTCTCCAAAAACCAGTGGAGAGTTTGGGGTATTTTGAGCATGAGCTGCCCATTCTCCTTGCTTGGCCCTGCAGTAAAGCTTTCTCTGCTCCAAACTCTGATGTTTAAGGTTTGTTTGACCTCACTCTGTTGGACAAATGAACTTGCATTCGGTAACAGTTGATGTTGCAGTATAAACATACCATCTGCTAGGGGTTGAATTGTGTCCCCCTCAAAATTCATGAGTTGAGGCCCTTAACGCCTAGTACCTCAGATGTGACTGAATTTAAAGATAGGGACTTCCAAGAGGTAATTAAGTTAAAATGAGCTTGTGAGGTGGACCCTAATCCAGTTTAACTGGTGTCCTTATAAAAAGAGGAGATTAGGACTTCTCTGGTGGAGCAGTGATTAAGAATCCACCTGCCAATGCAGGGGACACGGGTTCGAGCCCTGGTCCAGAAAGATCCCAGAAAGATGCTGAGGAGCAACTAAGTCCGTGCACCACAACTACTGAGCCTGTGCTCTAGAGCCCATGAGCCACAACTACGGAGCCTGCATGCCACGACTACTGAAGCCCGTGGGCCTAGAGCCCATGCTCCGCAACAAGAGAAGTCATCGCAATGAGAAGCCTGGACACCGCAAAGAAGAGCAGCCCCCGCTCGCCGCAACTAGAGAAAGCCCCCATGCAGCAACGAAGATCCAACGCAGCCAAAAATAAATAAATAAATAAATAAATCTTAAAAAATAAAAGAAAGAGGAGATTAGGACATACAGAAAGATACCAGGGATGTGCTTGCACAGAGGAAAGGCTACATGAGGACACGGCGAGAAGTTGGCCATCTGCAAGCCAAGGAAAGAGGCCTCAGGAGAAACCAAATCTGCTGACATTTTGACCTTGGATTTGCAGCCTCTAGAAAATTAATTTCTGTTTAATATATCCAGTCTGTGGTATTTTGTTTTGGAAGCCCTAGCAAACTAGTACAACATCAATAAAGGCAGTGGAATGCATTCATTGTGCAAGCTGTAAACTAGTATAAATGCTAAGATCAGGCTCCAGGTGAAAGAGTAGACCCTGGACCAATTTGATAATCATAATGAACAGGGAAAAAAGGAAATTCCTCTTCTCCACTTTCATCTCTTTTTTCCCATTTATTGAGCCAATAATACACATAAGAGTTAGGTCATGCTAATGTTGTTTTAAATATACATATGTTGGAATAAATCTGTTTATCTTTGTAGTAGCAGCAGTAGCCTGAACACAAGCCCCCTCTTTCCTGCTTTCTCTACCTCACTTCAAATGGACAGTTATGGGGAACAGTAGTAGGTGTCGCTGGTGAGAGGCCGTAAGGGAGATGCAGGAGATGAAGCTTTTTGCCCACTCTTCCTCAAATTTTTCTCTGGCTCTGTGAGATGGATATGAATGGGTGGGAATAAATCCATCCTGGCTGGGTGATGGGAATCCTCTGCAATCTCTTACCATGGTTATTAAACATTTAAAGTCAGCTGTGTGAGAAGCTGGCAGCCAAGAGCTAAAACATATCTTGGGATGGCTTGTCCCATCCTTTATTTCTTTTTTTTTTTTTAAATAACTTTATTTATTTATTTATTTTTAACTGTGGCTGTGTTGGGTCTTCGTTGCTGCGTGCAGGCTTTCCTCTAGTTGCAGAGAGTGGGGGCTCCTCTTGTTGCGGAGCACAGGCTCTAGGCGCGCGCGGGCTTTAGTTGTGGCATGTGGGCTCAGTAGCTGTGAGCTCGTGGGCTGCAGAGCGCAGGCTCCATAGCTGTGGCGCCTGGGCTTAGCTGCTCCGCAGCATGTGGGATCTTCCCGGACCAGGGATCGAACCCGTGTCCCCTGCATTGGCAGGCGGATTCTTAACCACTGTGCCACCAGGGAAGTCCCCCATCCTTTATTTCTGAACTATCACAATCAGACCTCTGAATTTTAATCCAGTGGTGTTTCTTCTCCTTCTTCTTCTCCTTCTCCTCCTCCCCCTCCCCCCTCCTCCTTCAATTTTGGCAAGAGCTGCAGATATTCCTTCTGGAGGGGATGTCAGATTTGGCGGGGGTGAAGGACTAGGGAGAAGTCCCATGAGCAGTGAGTATCTTTATTCTATTTTACACACATCTCATCTTGATTATGTTCATTTAGGCAAAATTAAAGAATTGGTTTGCTTTTACCCACTTTCTCCAACCACTTTGATGGTCCCCAATCTCCTTCTTCCCAAGCATTTCATCTCTTCACAATTTTATATTTGATATGCCCTAAGTATGACCCAAACTGTTACTTCATCTGAGCTTTTTCCACCCCCCCCCCACCTTTTGCCTCTTAGAACTTCAATTTTACTTTCATTTGTGTACTACTGGTAATCTTCAAACACCTCTGCTCTTTTCCCACATTTTTCTCCAAAGGTCCTTGTTGACAACTTATAATTTTTCTATTTGTCCACCTATAAATAATTCCTTCAGGATGTTCCAAACACAGCTTCTTCTCCACCCCTGACCCTGGATCTACCCATTTCTTTCAGTTCAGACAGCATGAAGTCTACAGCCTTGGAAATAAATAGATCATCTTGTATAGATGGACTATATTTTCTATTGATTTTGAAGATGAGAGAAGCAAAGTACCCAGAATCAGAGAGGCTGCCACCCCTAAAAGATAAAAGCTTTCATGCTTCAGGGCCATTTGTGGCAGGCAAGTTCTATGACAGGAAATTGTATAGAAAAGCAGTCACCTTACTAAAACAAAACGAAACAAAAAAACCCCCACTAGTCCCGGTTCAAACTCACAAATTATTGTTTTTCTGAGAAGAATCATAGCACAGTGGTTAAGAGCATGAGCTTTGGAATCCACCAGGGAATTGACCTAAGTTTAGCTCCTCAGCAGGGATCTGAGTGTCTTCACTTAACTTTTCTGAGCCTCAGTTTTCTCAAATAGATTGCAACTACTATTAATATCTACCCCATGTGATACTGTACGGCCTGCATGAGATATTATAGGTTTAGCACTTTTCACAATATCTGGCATATAGGTGTTCAAACATGGTACTTTTCTTATTATCATTTTATTACCATATAATTACCTAATTGTTTGTATTTTATCCCTGTATACATTTATACTTTTAAATTTCTTTCTTGTGTCAATTGGTCAATCAATTAATTGGTCAATCTAAGAAAGAAGAGGAAAATTTTATTCGAGCCAAATGGAGGATTATATCCTGGGTACAGCCTCTCAGAAGTCTCTGAGAGCTGTCCTGTCCATTAGAAGTCGAGGCACAGTTATAAAAATTTTTTTGAGACAGAGAGCTGAACTTTAAATGATGTATTTTTGACAGTTTACACAATCCCAGGTCTGTAAGCACAAAGTGGTGGGTCGTAGTGACCCTTTACAAGATCAGGAAAGAATGTTATCTTTTAAGGAGTTGTCTTGTTGGTGCTAGGAGAATGTTGCTATTTATGGTTGAGCAGGTATTTCTGCCAATGGGGATGTTTGGTCGATGCGTAATGCAGATACACAATGCACAGCAGAGGGGAGAGAGGAGGCCAAAGGACAGAGAAAAGTTTTTATGTTTAAATTTTTCTTGTCTTGCCATAAAATACGAATTTTACTTCTCTCTCAAGACTTTCTAAAATATACATTATATTCTTAGACTCTGACCTATACTTTCACCACTTTTATTTCACCGCTCTCTGTTGTTCATACTTCTTTTTTTTCATGGAAACCTTTAAGGTTATGGTTTTCATGTATTTTAGGATCTTTGCAGCATATTTTTCACTGATACCCTATAGAAAACATTTAGGAACTCATTGATTTCCTGTAAGAATCCAACATTTGTGTTTATATAAATAGCTTTCCTACATTCCTGCTTTAAATACATCGTCACAAGAATCAGTGTTCTCCATGGAATGAAAGTAACGTAAGCCCATCATCAAAATATTGTTAGGAATACTATGCCAAGAGCTAAAGTAAAAGAAGTCAAGTCCCTAGAATTTTATATGGGGATATTTCTACAAATCTACATATTCTCCATTACGTCTGAGTCTGGAGAAGCAGGTCCTGTGGTTAATCAAAGTCCACATTTGATTATCCAGATAAAATCATTCCAGTGGAAATGGTGGTCCTTCAGCCAGGATGCTGAGTCTCAATAAGATCTTATGTTGGTGATTCTTCAATCACTTATCCTTCTCCTTTCCAAACATTACTCTTCCCAAGCTCTCTACTTCCCACTTCTCCACTCCATTTCAAGGCAAAGTATAATCAGTGCCGTTAAACTGAATTTCCATCCATCAGTAGCAGAGCTCTATAAGTTCTCCAAATGAAACACGTTAGCATCTGTAAATATTCCTTAGTGTTTACATTACACTGTATTTTAACATTATTTACATGGATAACCCACACCTATCATTCCCAGTTTTACAAGCCATCATAACAGGTCACAAAAATTCAACAAAGAATGTCAGTTCCAAGGACCGTTGACTATTATAAGGATAAGAGTTGAGTATCCGTTAGTGCCAGGAGATAAAGAAAAAGTCCAGATATGCTCTGGTAATTTTGTTTGCTCCAAATGACATTAGCAAACATGTAGAGTATTATTGAAGAATATTTCTAGTTATAATTATATCAAATATAATTTATAATCAATTATTTCTAAAACTGATAAATTCCATTGTAACAAAATTGCATCAGCAAGTTATTCAAACTCATTAAACCTCAGAAGGAAAACACAATCAAAGTACAATAATTATAAGGCATGTTGGCATTTGCCGAGTAATCTTTCCATTGAGAAGTAGATTTAGATAGTGGTGTCCCAGGCCTCTAGAACAGAGAGACTTACATACACATGTTCATTTAGTCTTTTATGTTAATTGATTTAGAGGGATAAATATTGATATGTTTGCTCTGTAAAGAAGATTTTAAAACCTTCTCAACCTTAACTGTTATAATTCAGGAGTTATAACTTAAAAAACAAGTTGTTTTTTAAAAGATGTCAGTGTGACCAAGTATGCTGATTATTGTCTGAGCGCTACATCACATCCATCCTCCAGGTTTCTAACTTGTTCTGTGCCACACCCAGGAGGCTGACTTCTGTGGATTGCAACACTAGGGTTTGCCCTAAGATTTCCTGTTGAGTTGGGTTGATGAGATACTCTGGCCAAAGTTTGGAGCATGGGAAGGAAACTATGCCAAGGGACTCTGAGTGAGCTATCTTTGTTCCTGCTGTGACCCTGGCTGATACTGCTCTCAGAAGTGATCCTCAAAATGGGAAGCTCAGGTTGTGATGGTCACGTATTTGAATGCATAGATACTCTCCTTGTTGGGAGGAAAGGAGATGTAATAATATCACATTACTCAGATTATCGTTAAAGGCGGCATGTGATGGAGTTAGAGGGAGAGAACAAAGTAGTGAGGGATCAAATAGTCTTTCACTTAGTTGCTATGGCAACCATGGGGTGGATTGAGGAATGGACTGGACACTGTCTGCTCTGGAGAGTATACACAAAAGATAAACCTAAAGTCTAGAATTCCCAGTTCAAAACACTAGTCAATGGAAAACTCCAGTAGCTCAATAAATCAGAAACACCAAGGACTCAGATTCTGCAGGCAAGAATTTTTAGGTAACCCTACTAGATAAAGAATTCTGTTCAGTCAAGATGCTGGTAGAGAGTGAGGGAATGAATGCTAAAACACGGAAGCTCTTGTTATCAGTTTAGATCTCGTAACTAACTACAAAAAGCTTTGCAGCAGTTTTAAATTAATTGTTTCCCCCCTTTCCTTCTTACATTTTATGAAGAGTGCTAATGGTGGCTAACATCACAGTTTAGATTCCAGTGGTGGGAAGTGTGACAGAACTGACATCACTCAACAATGACGCTATGACTGATGACATTTTGTGTTTCTCCTGTATGGGGGTCACAAGTTCTTCATCTAGGCAGAGGTCAAGAGTAAAAGCTGAGTAGCAAAAGGAATGGACTGTATAGGTTATTCTCTGTTTGCATGCCCCCACGTCATACCTTGATCCATACCATGCCCTTTACCTTCTGTGCGTCAGACACTGACCTCTATGGATTACATTACCAGACTGCCCTTGCCCTTTGGCTTCCAGCTGGGTTTAGCCAAAGGGAGACAGCGGCAGGGTATTGGCAGATGAAAGGAGAAGCATGTTGGGTTATTTATTCCCTCTGCACTCTTACATTTGCTTGGCCACAGTTTGGGCAGTGGCTGTGTTCTATAGTTAGAGCCTCTGTCCTTCAGTTCCTCTTCTATGGCTCCAAACTTTTTCTAGGCTCTGGAAACACTGTTTCCCATTCTTGTGCCTTCAGTTGTGGCGTAGCAATGATTTCTCACTCTTGCTGATCCCTGAGTGTTTCACCAAGACTTGCCCATACCACTTTCATGGAACTCTCTCAGTTACAGCCTTTGTGTTTGCCATTTCTTTCCTGCTAGTACATTGATACACCACGGAAGGAAGGACACATTGAGAGGGACTAGTTAAGGACAGCCATTGGCAGTGGGATGCAGCTACAAGTAGTGGAGAAAATGCAGCTAGGAAGGCAGAGTAGAGAGTACAGAGAATATGGGCACAGATAACGGTATTCTAGATGAGCAATCAGCATTACACAGTCATAGCAAGGGGTAGTGGTGTGAATTGCTAAGCATGAAGGGTAAGGGAGCCAAGAATCCAAGAGAAGGTAGTCTTTGGGAGAACCCGCTAGCCAAGTGGACAAAATAAGGGAATCAGGATTTTCAGGTGTCAGGGCTTCAGGCACCAGAATTTTCATCTCTCTTTGGGACTTGGCAAGTGTACAGAAAAGCTTCAGTCTCGATGACTCAGTTCCTGAACAGATTATCAAACACTGGTTCATTTACTTCATACAGTAGTTTGTTTGTTCATCCACTCACCAAATGTGTATTGAACTCCGTTTATACTGTAGGTCCTGAGTTGGATGCCAAGGATATAAATGTGAATAAGATCTATTATCTGGCTTCATGGGGATCACAACTTACCAGGAGCTGAAGACATGTGTGAATGTAACTGTAGTACATGGTTACTAAACATCTTTACCTCGGTATATGCTGCAGGTACGTCACACCAAATATGCATGAAACTTTCCTCATTATCTTCTAAAAAAGCACAACACTCCTCCACTCCGCATTTCACGACCAGCACTGCTACCACCTTGTCTCAGGGAAACATGATGTGGCTCTTTTTAATTAAGGCATTCGTTTATCCCTTGGTCCATTGGACTTGGTCATTCTTTTTTTTTTTTTTAATTTATTTTGTATACATTCTATTTTTAAAAAAAATAAATTTATTTATTTATTTAATTTATTTTGGCTGCATTGGGTCTTCGTTGCTGTGTGCGGGGCTTTCTCTAGATGCAGCGAGCGGGGTCTACTCCTCTTTGCGGTGTGCAGGCTTCTCATTGCGGTGGCTTCTCTTGTTTTGGAGCACGGGCTCTAGGCGCGTGAGCTTCAGTAGTTGTGGCAGTGAGCTTCAGTAGTTGTGGCATGCAGGCTCAGTAGTTGTGGCGCACGGGCTTAGTTGCTCCGCAGCATATGGGATCTTCCTGGCCCAGGGCTCGAACCTGTGTCCCCTGTACTGCACCACCAGGGAAGAGAAGCCCTGTATACATTCTTACTGGAGCATTTTCTTGCTTGTAAATCTGATGAACAGCCAAGGTTGAGCACTGCTGCAGAAGATATAAATTCATCTTAAACTGAGATCAAAATTGATCCTTAAAGAATGGAGTGAGCTGTATCTTGTGGGGTGTGTGTGTTTGTGTGTGTACAATTCATCTTAAACTGAGATCAAAATTGATCCTTAAAGAATGGAGTGAGCTGTATCTTGTGGGGTGTGTGTGTTTGTGTGTGTCCAGGAAGGCGAAGAGTCTAGTATTTCTTGCTAGGTGTATTTACGGAGCTAGTGGTCCTTGTTGGAGATGTCAAAGACACAGTGTGACTAGTTGTTCAGCCAGGGATTCTCAGGATGACGTTATTTGCTAGAGTCTCCACATTCAAGCTCCCTCATTGTTATCAGCACTTTGGGTTCTTAGGGACTGATTCATGCAGGTTGAACTCAAAAGCCAAAATGTCAATTTATTATTAATATTTGATAAGAAATTCATGTCACTGCTTGACAGTACATTCTGTCCTGGACAGGGAAATCTCTGTTACAGCTGGACACAACCCTCTCTGCAGAATTGGATGTAGCATAAACAGGTTTCAGCTTCAGCCCCTCCCTTACCTGAGTCCTGTGAGTGCTGGGCGGACTGGAACGTGAACTGTAGAGTATTCTAGGTAGAGAGGGGAAGCCAGAATTGCAACCAGGAAGTATTTCTATGTAAACAGTTTTAGTAAATTGCCTAAAGAGATCTCAGAAGAATGAGACCTGAATTTTCAAGGCTCTAATAATCCATCGTGAATAAATAAGAATTTATTCTTGTACTTAATTTTGAATTTATAATTTTGTCTTTTTTATTGAAGGAAGTCCAACAGATGATATCTCGGGCTCCCCCACATCTGGATCTTCTCCTGTGTCTCTAACGCAGGGATATGGACACTGCTGGCCTGAGCAGAGGATTCTCCTTCATAGGTAAGACTCTGTTCACCTTTTTTTTAGATTCCATGCATCTCACAGCTCTGGGGTTACCATATCATTGCTTCAGGCAGAAAACAAGCAATTAAGTTACAGTTTGTCTACATTATTGTATCCCATAGAGATCTTGAGAGGACAACAGGATCTCCTGAAAGAGACCTGGAAAATTCCTTAGTACCTTCAGCGATTCATTTAAAAACAATTTCTAAAGTTGGCTGCTCTTCTCTCCATTTTGGTGCTGGTCATGTTTCACCTGAGGGTGATACTTTTCTGACTTTTTTCTCACATTGTCAGATTAGTGTGCCGTGTACCATGTAAAATAATAACAATAATACCATTTTCAAGATAGTATTCACCAATTCTCTGATATGCTTTTTATCAGTCTACCTAATGAAGAAACATGGAAGAAACTTGTCTGAGATGAAGTGGTTAAAAATGTTTGTTTCCACCATTCTCTTTTCATATAGGCATTTTTGTAAATGAAGTACTCTTGCTAAATGAGTCTGTAGAAACTGCAGGTATAAGGGTGTTTCTCCAAAATCCATAGGCGTAGGTCTTTTAAAAGTAGAATCAACCAGCTTCAGTGTACCTGTATTTCAAATTGATTTTAGAGCTCACAGGGAAGCTGTAGCTCAGCTTCATTTTCTCTAGATCTTCAGAGCAAACAGTCTTTGGAAGATCAATCTAAAGAAGTGACCTTGACTTTGAATTCCTGCCTATGCAGTTATGGTATATTTCTACCTTCTTTATTCATTGCGTGATTTTATTTTGTTTTGTGTCCTAAGACAGTGATACATGAGCAATCACCACAACATTGGGGGGCAATCTAGCTCTTTGGTGGATTAAGGCTGTTCCTAAGGGCTTCCGTAACAAAGTGCCAATGACTGGGGGGCTTAGAACCACAGAAATGTATTGTTTCATCGTTCTGGAGGCCAGAAGTCCGATATCAAAGTGTTGGCAGGGCCATGGCCCCTCCGTAGGCGCTGCAGGGAGAATCCTTCCTTGCTTCTTCAAGTTCCTGGTGGCTTCTGGGTTTCCTTGGCTTGTGGCAGCATAACTCCATCTTTGCTTCTGTCTTGGGCTTCTTCCTTCACGTGTCCTTTTCATTTAAAGACACTTACAGTGAGTTTAATCCCACCGGAAACAAATATGATCTCAACTTGATTCTTTCCTTCGTTATACCTGCAAGGGCTCTACCTCCAAATAAGGTCACATTTCAAGGTTCTGGGTGGACATGAATTTTGGGGGACATCATTCAACCCATTACAAAGGCCACTGAATTCCATTAGGTGGTAGGAACGCAGTTCCCTTCCTGACAAGGGAGATGGTATTTCGCTGTTGTGGGCTCAGCAGATGGCACAGCCAGGCTCCCACCAGCCATGGAGCTTTCACGGCGGCCAGGATGCTGACAGGAAGCCGAAGATATAAGCAGGCAAGGCAGCCTGTGCCCAAGAAAGAGAGGGGAAGAAGCAGAAGTGGTTTCTAGCAGGAAAAGGTTTCTTGAACTTAATTCCTTCTTAAAATTCAATAGAGGTGTTCTGAGATGTGGGTGTTATTCCCCAAACCTTTGACATATTTGTCCTTTCTGAAACCCTTTTGTGTCCTCTGTGGCAGCTCATCCTCCTGTCTCCTTCTCATGGGACTTGCATGCAGTGAGTAAACTTCGCTGTAATCCTTCTGCTGCTGGCCTCTCACCTTCCACTCACTTCATTCTTTATCCTTGTTTTCTCCACTCTTCCTCATTTTATTCTTTTTTTTCAGTTGCCTATTTCATCCACGGTCTAAATCTATTACTTTCACAAAATTGCACAGATCCCTCAGGGCCTAGTGGGTGTAGGGCGGGCAGGGGACACCTGAGATTCCAAAGACGGAGCACAAGTCTTGGACTCCTAAGAGTTTATTCATTGTTGTGGTGTTTGTCTCAGCACATCCTTGGCATTGTAGGCATTTAGCTTCAGGGTAGGGAAAGTGTTTATTTAAACTATGTTTATAAAATAGCTAACAAATATTTGGAGTTAACCTGTGTATATAGGCCCAGGCAGTACTCTCTTTATGGAGTAAATTCTTGTCTTTCAGGCTTTTGCCTTTGTTTTGTTTTAGGGGGGTTGGGAGTCGTTCGTTCAATAATGATAAATAATAATGCCAGACAAGCCTGTGCCTGTCATGGGCAATGTCCATATTATTAAACCATTCAGTGAGAACATCTTCCTTTGATATTCTTTCTCTCTTCCTTTCCAATTCTATTACCTTTGTTTCCGAGGAGCTATACAGATGGCAGTGATCATGAGAGTCAGTTCAATGTCAGGGATACTTTCTCTACTTGACTTCCTGCTTCCTGATGTCTATGCTGAGATTATTTTTCCTAGCTGCTACTTCTTACACTGCAAAAAACAATTTTTATATTCTTTTCTCCTTCCTATGTCTACAGTGAGATGACAACAGTAAAAGATTGGTTTTGTTCAATCCCTAACCCAGATTAGGACTAGAGTGAGAAAGTCCTGACTCTCCTACCTCCTCCTCCTGGCCTGCTGGTTGTCTCCAGCTCAATTACACTTGCAGTTACTCCAGAAAAACTACACTTGTATTTTATTTGTGCTTTAAATACTTCCTCCCTCCTTTATCCAATCTTTTCTCAGTCCTTTAAGACATCTTCTCTTTTGAGATTTTCATGCAAATGAGGCTGAGAGGAGGAACGCTGGATTTTCTTCCTAGATCTGAATATATTAGATCCATTATTGGTCAGGGAGATATATTCCACAATCTGCATCCCCAGTACAATGCTTGCATTGTCATGGCATATAATTGTCACTCAATCTATAAAATGCATTGTTGTGTAACTGAAAATTTAGAAGTCCTGGTAGACTTACAATAACAGTTACTAAGCAGGTGATGATGGACAGCAAACGTGTCCAGTGAGTTATGTTTGCATAAGTAACTCTCGAGGGAGGTCATGGACGCTTGGGGACTTTGTGAAACCAACAAATGTTGACCCTGGAAATGCCAGGGGGCTTGGGATTTTCTTAAAATTTTTTTTCAGGAAGGCTTCCTAAGGACTGGTAATGGTAGAGGAGGTGAACTAAAAATTAGTTTTCTCCGCTTCTTTCTTCTAAGGGTGGGGGAAAATACAATCCCCCAGGACATCACTGTCTCCACCCAGAACCTGTTTGCAGGAATTGTGATTTTTCTGTGGGTGGTTCCTGCTCTTATCTTACCTAATCAGATTTTTAAATTCCTTGATGGTAAAGAAGGTGTGTTTCATTCCCAAGATAATTTGGGAGTTAGGCAACAATAGTAATTGTCATTTAGAAACTTTTCTTTCCTAAACTACTTCTTATTTTATACAACATGACTTTGTACTTCCTGTCTGTAAGAAAGTTCTATTTATAATAATCAAATATTTTATTAGGGTGGGCTGATATAGGTGATATTGTGAAATTTGCTGTTCATGTGAGAGATATAAAGTCTTGAGAGATCAAGAGGACAAATGTCCACCTCTTGGGACTTCCCTAGTGGCGCAGTGGTTAAGAATCCGCCTGCCAACACAGGGGACACAGGTTCGATCCCTGGTCCAGGAAGATCCCACATGCCGCAGAGCAAGTAAGCCCATGCGCCACAACTCCTGAGCCTGAGCTCTAGATCCCACGAGCCACAACTACTGAGCCCATGTGGTGCAACTACTGAAGCCCGCGTGCCTAGAGCCCGTGCTCCGCAGCAAGAGAAGCCACCGCAATGAGAAGCCTGCGCACTGCAACGAAGAGTAGCCCCCGCTCGCCACAACTAGAGAAAGCCCGCGTGCAGCAACGAAGACCCAAAGCAGCCAAAAATTAAATTAAATTAATTAATTAATTAATTAAAAAAATAGAACAAATGTCCACCTCTTTTCTCTTTATGGCAAAGTTCACTTAAGATTAAAAATGGGTTCTGCATACAAAGAAAGGGGAGGGGAGGAGGAGACAGAGTAAAACAGTAAACCCCAGTGATAGCTCATGTATCCTGAGAATGTGCGTCACTTAATCTTCTTGAGAACATTATGATGTTTGCCAATGTCCTGGTGGGGGAAAATGACTTACTAGGGAGTTGGCAAAGGAGGAATTAAGTCTAGGTCTGGCTCACTCCAGTGCTCCCATGCTGGACTGCTACCCTCATGGCCTCTCAGGAAGAACAAAACCAAAGTAAGGAACAACGAGGGGAGAGAGAAAGCCAAAGAATGTGGGAGAAAGAGAGGCAGCTTGAGTGGCCTAGAATCAACTTTCCAATTTCAGGAGTATTGGCTCAGCACCCCACGTAGGTGGAGGAAGAATTCTCCTATATTGAAGGAGTCTGAGGGGTTGACTGCCAAAGTTGACTGTGGAAGCACTTGGGGTGTATCCAAGACTTGTTTTTCTTGCATCTGTTGTCTCTTCATTGTGAAGAAATTTCTGAGAACTGTCACACTTATTACAACAAATGTCACTACGATGAAAAACATTTGAATCCCCCATTTTAAGGAACAGGTTTTCTCATGTGCATATTTTGCAAAATTCTTGAACGCCATAAGCATTTGAGCGGTAGTTTGGAATTAAAAGGAAGGATTCTTTTTGCCAGGTTAATGTTTCATCGGCAGGTCAGGAGTGCATGGGATTTCAAAATAAAGCAAGAGAGAGGCTAACGGAGCATCCCAGTCTCTCGGTGGAGTCACCGTAATCCAGGACCCTTTCCTGGCTTTGCCCATTAAGGGATGTAATTTTGATAGTTTTCCTACGAGTGTTCAACCATTTGCAGAGTAATTCACAGTGACCAATCATTCATTTAAACAAGCATTTGCTGAATACCTTTTGTGCTGAATACGTTCCTTTGAACCTTGTAGAACTTCTGCCCCTTTCTGTACCTGCTCTGTCCTTGAGGGACTGACCTTTATGGACTGTACCAAGCCTCAGCCTTTCCTTGGGCTCAATTTGTAGAAGGCACTAGCAGGAGAGGGGAGGGCAGGAGAGGGAAGTAGGGTTATTCATTCCATAGGTGGGGCATCTGCAAACTGTGACCCTCGATCCAAATCTAGCCTGCAATTTATTTCTATAAATAAAGTTTTATTGACACACAGCCATGCCCATCCATTTAAGTATTGTCTATGGCTGCTTTTACTCTCCAAATGTCAGAGTTGGGTAACTGTGACACAGACGTAATGGTCTGCAAAGTCTAAAATATTAATTTTCTGTCCTTTACAGAATAAAGTTTATTGACCTCTGCCTTAGGTAACTCCCTCTCTGGGCAGGGTTATTGATTCCTTAGGCATCTCCATGCCTGTCAAAAGTCACCACTGTCAAGTGGCCCTCCTATAGCTTCAGCTACACCACAGCTAGGGCTCTTCCTGAGTTCTGGTAACTGTCTCTTCCCCTGGCCCTATCAAGGCCTACAGGTATTCTCACTATGGCTAGCCCTGGGGTGCATCACCATCTTTTGTTGCCCTTCTTTATCCCTGTACCCACTCTCTTAATGTCTCCTAATTTACCCCGTTGGAATTACAGAGAACCACAGGTAAGTAAACAGCATGAGATTCTGGGAAAATGGAGAATAATTGCCTGTTTCTTTAGCTAAACACTTGGCAGAGCACTTTGGCCATCATCTTGCTTTATCCTCATAATGACCCCATGAAGTAGTTCTTATTATTTTCCTATTAGCAGGTAAGGAAACCAAGGCCTTTTTGAAAACTGAGTAACTTGTCCACGATTTCTACCTTGAGGGGAAAAAGTAAGGATTCTGATCCAGGCTCTTAATCCTTAGGAGATAACAAAGCACAGATTGTGGTTCACTGTTCTTTTCAGGCTGGTGCTGCTGTTGAAATAAAGCTGAGATGGCTGATTTTGGCCATACCTTGAAGGAACTCATACATTGTGTGAAAGACTTTGGGCTAAATAGTCTAGGCATGACACACTAAACAGATGTGTGTATCTCCTGGAAAAAAGTTTTGAGTTCACGACTATCACACTTGTTTAGCGATATGCACTTTTCAAAGTGTTTTCACAGCCTCATAACAAGTCCGTGAAGCCAGATGACAGTTCTTAGAACAGTTTCAGAGTCCAGCAAACCAAGACTGAGATGTAAACTTACTGTATCCACATCCAATGAATATTAAGAATTCACGCATATGTGACAAAGTCCAGTGTTCTTTAAAAGTCCTGGCTAAATGGCCCTAGAGGGTCAGGGGGAAATGCATTTTGTGAAGACTAGCCTCAGCACTAGAGGCAGAAAAAAACACTTGAAGTCCATCTGTGGGCTTCCTAGGGAATCAATGGCCAGAGGGTAATATTCCTTTCTGTTTTTGTAACTTTCTCTAACACATACTTTTCTCATACTGCCACAGATGTGTTTAACTATTAAATGCTCATGTCAACGATCTTGAACCTAGAACATTTTTATAAACTCCACTCATATCTCCAATTACAGAGAAAATGAGAAGATTCTCTGGAAGCTGGGGTTTTCCTCTGTATCTTTAGCTTTACACATGCCAAATCATATTCCTAACCACTCCTCTAAAGCCTTCCCTTCTTGCTGTGTTTTACTGCACTGTTCTTGATATCACCAACTTCCTAATCACCACTTAGCCAAGCCTGAAACACCAAATTTGTTTCAGTTCTTCCTCTAGCCTGTTAGTCTTACTGGTGGTGTTGACTCTGTCCTTTTAAATCCCTTTACTATCACTTTTACTTGACCCCCTTCTATACACTATCTAGACCATATTCCCTTAAGTGCACGACTCTGATCATCTCATTGACTTGAGCAAAAAGCCTCTGGGGCTACACACTATTCATAAAAATGAAAATTCATTATTCAAATTAGTAAATTCATTAATGAACATTAATATTCATTGGATGTGCATACACAACACTTAATTTCTCAGTCTTAGTTTGCTGGACTCCAAAATGGCCTTAAGAACTGTCATCTGGCTTCACAGTCTTGTTATGAGGCTGTGAAAATGCTTTGAGAAGTGCATATCGCTAAGCAAGCGTGATATACATGAAACGGAAACTTTTTTCCCAGGAGATACATGCATCTGTTGAGCGTGTAATGTCCGGACTATTTTCGTCCTTCTCCGTCTCCGCCGGTCTCCTGCTATGGATAGTTACAAACTTGGTCAATAACAGTCCTGGAAGGACGTGACGCCCCCAGCTAAGGACGTAGGTCAGAGATCTAAAAGGCAGGAGGATTTTCGGGGAGGAGCAGGGGCAGGGCATGACCTAGCACCTAGCAGCGCCGCGGATTGGTGGAGGAGAAGGTTGTTCCCTCAGGGCGGGCGCTGATTGGCTGCGGAGGAAGAGGCATGACTTCCGAAGTTGAGCAAACACCTCCTCCTCAAGGCCCCCATCCCAATTTCTGCTGGGAATTCGGATCCTACTCAGCCCGGACCCGGGAGCGCAGAGGCGGCGGGGACCGGACGAGGTGAGCAGGGGAAGGGTGCCCGGAGGGGCTGAGCAGATGGGCGGTGGGCTCAGCCTGTGAGAAGGATTTGGAGATCGCAGGCGGGGCTCTGCCAGTCCGCCGGGCGGTGCTGGCGAGCTCTGCCTCCCCCTCCCCGCGCCGCTGGGGACCCGGGAGCTCTGCGGACTCCGGCCTTTGCCGGGACGAGCGTACGGAAGAGGGTGGCGAGCGTTTGGGCCTCCTCGCCAGGCCTCCCCGGCTAGCGTTTCTCTGCACGCGAGGGCTGGGAGGTGGGGCGCAGCGGGCGCGGCTCCGGAGTTTCTGTATAGGAAGAAGGCAGGGGATGGCAATTCGGATTTCTTTCTTGGCGAGGGCTGAGGTGGGGAGCGGTTGCTGGGGAGTAAAGCATTGGTATTGAAGCTGTAGAGCAAACCCTCTGTTAATTCTTGGACTGTGTGCTTATTTAGATAGGCAGCTGTGGGAGGTGGTTGACGGAGAGGGGGGCCTCCCCGCGGCCCCCCGGTCCCCCCCACCCCGATTTCTTTCGGCGCATCTGAACTGCGGAGAAACCGCAGGGGCTGTGCGGGCCAATGTGAGCGTTTGCGCGGGGAGGGGGCGCGGTTAGAAGCAGTTATCTACCCTGTTTAATTCAGTGGGACTAAATGGCCCGACTACTTCTGGAAGAAATATGCTTTTTAGGCACTGATTTTAGGAGAGCGGGAGTGGGTGTGGTGAGAGGGAGAGAGTGTGTTTAGTAACTCTAACAAAGATGAACATTTTTTGATATTGTGGGTCGTCAGCTATCGGAATGTGGAAAAGGCGTAGCTGTTATTACGCCGACCTAGCTATGCACAGGACCGAACCATCACTGACTTTGACACGTGGCTTTCATATACTTTATATTGGAAGAAAAAAAAAACCAAGAAACCCATGGCACTTGGTGTGGACGCTTCTGTGTGTGTGTGTTTTGTAACTTGAACTCCCCCCCCCTTTTTTAAAAAAAAAAATAAATAAATTTATTTATTTATTTTTGGCTGTGTTGGGTCTTCGTTTCTGTGCGAGGGCTTTCTGTAGTTGCAGCGAGCGGGGGCCACTCTTCATCGCGGTGCGCGGGCCTCTCACTACCTCGGCCTCTCTTGTTGCAGAGCACAGGCTCCAGACGCGCAGGCTCAGTAGTTGTGGCTCAGGGGCCCAGTTGCTCCGCGGCATGTGGGATCTTCCCAGACCAGGGCTCCAACCCGTGTCCCCTGCATTGGAAGGCAGACTCTCAACCACTGCGCCACCAGGGAAGCCCCTCTTTTTTTTTGCTATAAAGCTGAGTGAACCTAGGGCCAGACTACCTTCTAGCCATGTAACCTGGTGGCCGTTCTGCAAAATGAGCTAGGACGACAAAGGTTAAGCCAATGTCCCCAAGTGACTTTCCCACTCTCCAGAAAATCATATTTGTTATCAGTCTCACTTGTTACTGGTGACAGCGTCATCAGAATTTTGATTTATTTGTAATTGAAAAATTTCCCCCTTTACTAACTAATCTTCTATTTAATCATTAGCAGATTTTGGTTCAGGACTTTGGAAGTGATCTTTGGTATGTAACCAATGCCAATTTAACAAAAAAGTTTTCATTTTTCCAAATATTCTTTTTCTAATTTTCTCATAGAGATAACATTACAAACAGTGGCAAGTTTCTTTGATGAGGCCACAAAAAAATTCTATGGAATTCATGGAATCACGGAAATGCTGTACATTTGGAATGGGAAATAACCAACAACATTATTACCGTGTTCATAGAATTAAGGTGCAACCAATTATAAGATGCATCCCCATTTTGGGGATGCTAAAATGTGAAAAAACATGTTTTAAATTTGGTGAAATACAGTATTAAAATGATAACTTATTTTTCTTGAACACTCATGCCTAAAGGGTGAAGGTAAAGAGAAGGTTTACTGGGCTTCTAAAAAAATAAGAAAGGGGAGGGATTAATATGGAGCCATTGTGAAGGCCTTCCCACGGTGTGACCCAGAGTATGGAAAAGTGGTGTCTTCTGTCAGTGGTGATGGTTGTGCTCACCTTTTTTTAAAATAAATTTATTTATTAGTTTATTTTTGGCTGCATTGGGTCTTCGTTGCTGCACGGGCTTTCTCTAGTTGCGGCGAGCGCGGGCTATTCTTTGTTGTGATGTACAGGCTTCTCATTGTGGTGGCTTCTCTTGTTGCAGAGCATGGGCTCTAGGACACTTGGGCTTCAGTAGTTGTGGCACACAGGCTCAGTAGTTGTGGTGCATGAGCTTAGTTGCTCCGCAGCATGTGGGATCTTCCCGGACCAGGGCTTGAGTCCGTGTCTCCTGCACTGGCGGGCGGATTCTCAACCACTGCACCACTAGGGAAGCCCCTGTGCTCACCTTTGAGGAGTGGGCAGGCTTGCAGCCTTTTTCTTAACATTTACTGAGTGTTTATGGCATGCAAGGCAGTGCTCAGCACTTTATGCCTACTAGCGCAAATAAACTTCACAATAGCTGTAAAAGGTAGATAGTATGATTCCCATTTTGCCGATGAGGCACAGACAGGTTAAGTTACTCACCAAGGTCATAGAGTAACTGGGAAGCTGAGGAACCCAGGCCATTTGTGGAAGAGAGGAGTCAGAATTCCTTTGAGGTACCCCCTCCTGTTTTAAGCTCTGGGCTCCTAGTCACTGCAGTTAATCCAGGTAATTTAAGTGAATATCCTGTCTTCCTCCGTAGTGTTTTTGGTATTTTTGTCTCCCTGTTTACTGTACTTCACCTGGATCTTCATGAGTCAGAGTGCCTATTTATGTTCTAAAATTCTAATGCTTTTGTAATGCACAGTGCCTAGTCACTACTATCCTTAATAGAATCAGTACA
This sequence comes from Globicephala melas, assembly GCF_963455315.2. Taxonomy (NCBI): domain Eukaryota; kingdom Metazoa; phylum Chordata; class Mammalia; order Artiodactyla; family Delphinidae; genus Globicephala; species Globicephala melas. The sequence continues at coordinate 28,084,008 of NC_083322.1, forward strand.
TCAGAGCTGAAAAGGACTTTAGTATTATATTCCAGTCTGGATTAGGAAACTGAAGTCAGGTAAGGAGCCCCATATCTAGTTAAATGTCTCAGCAACCAGGTCTGGATTTTGCTACCATTTTTATTTGCATTTCAAAATATTCATTGGTCTATGAGATTTCAGCAAGAGATTAGACCTTTTGTGGGGCATTGTTGGAGGGATGGGAGATATGAATTCCTGTTCTTATTCATCAGTCTATTTTGTTTTCTCTGCTACATTGGTCTTTATGACATTCATTTAAATTTTCTCATTTATTTCTTCATTCTTTCGCAAAACACTTGAGTTCTCCTATGGGGCGGTCACTGGGAATACAGAGATGAGGAAAACACAATTCATTTCTTCAAAGAATTTAGAGTTTAACAAAGAGACAGACAAATATGCAGATAAACATTTTGGATCAGACTCCAATTCAGAACTAACTTTGCATTCCATCTCAGTGAAGCTACATTTGTGGGCTAGAGACCAGGAGACTCATAGGTCTTATGTCTTTGGATGACTTTGAGTAGCTTATAGGCTTGAGAACATACGAATATTCTCAGACCAGATTACTTAGCACTAATAAGCACTCCCCAAGTCTGCTTGTTTTTACTTCTAGCTAACTATTTTGTAAGGAGTTTAATATTAAAATAATGTAGCTATGCAACAGGAAATAAAAGTATGGAGGACAGTGTTGCTGCATACCCAAGCCTAGTTCTAGCAAGCCTTGGGGTTGGGAGGTATTTGGATTAGTTCTGGGCCATCACTGGGTGTTCTGTTAATTTGGAACTCTTTTGGACCTCTACAGGATTATTATGTTCTGGATGCCAAATATGTTGTGTAGGCCAAGACTCATGGCCATGCAGCTGCCTACCCTTATTTATAGTACCAAGGCTTCCTGGGAAACCATGGCTTTTTAAATACACTTGCACTTTTTGAATAAACTGGAAGTGTGGATATAAAACATTTGCATTTCTCACTCATTATTTATTTTAGTCAGCTCAAGGCTACTCCATCCTTAGTGTCTCAATATTTAACCAAGATGTATGCCTGATCATTTGCAAATAACTTGGCATTGAGAAATCTCCCCATGTAATTGGATGGTTTTAGTGTGAGTCACTGAATTATGTTCTAGTGGAATTATTTCAAAGATCTAAAATATAAGGACAAAGAGCACATCTCTGACTTTGGGGGCTAAAGATAGATGATTTGGCCTTAAAATTTCTTTAATACTGAATGTGTAATCCTTTTGACATGTCTCAGTGGAAGCACCAGAAATTAGAAGGGGCCAAGCCTAACCCTTTTTTGTACTTAAGCTCTTGTGTTTGCTTGCACATTGTTCTGGCTTTGGTAGGTGGTTTGTAGGTTTAAAAAGTTTTCTGTTTAGGTTGATAGTATGGAAAGGATTGAAGAGACTTAAAATATTTTTGAACATTCGATGGAAGGATACAAAGCTCTCTGTAGATCTCAGCTTTCTTCATCCACCTACCACTCTAACCCGTGAAAACCAGCGCAAATCAAGTACTCTGTCTTCTGGCATAAGTACTACCTGAACAATAACAGATAAATGTAACCTGATCCAGTTACATTTAAAAGTTATACCAACCAAAGAGCAGACTGTTTTATTATGATTCATCCATAGATGCTTGGAAAATGCTGTTTATGAAACATGAGAAATCCCATATTTATATGAGGCACGCTACCTTCATTTGTATTATCTGGTTTGAGATGATCTTTTCTCCCATCCACTCTGACTCTAATATTCAGCTATAATTAGTGATTGATAAGTCACCAGCAGATACTGCTTGAGGTCATTTAATTAGATAAAATTGTTTCATGCTGCTCCTGTTGGATCTCATGAAAATGAGCAGGGGACTGGATTGCTGCTGCTTTACAAGAAACTAACATCACGCTATGCATACCTTAAGTAACCCCAAATTTATTTTTAATTAAAGAAAGAAAATCAAAACACTTCTCCCATAATCAATGGGCAAATTATAGCTCATCAAGAAAATGTCTGGCTTTTATTTATTTATTTATTTATTTGCGGTACGTGGGCCTCTCACTGTTGTGGCCTCTCCCGTTGCGGAGCACAGGCTCCGGACGCGCAGGCTCAGCGGCCATGGCTCACGGGCCCAGCCGCTCCGTGGCATGTGGGATCTTCCCGGACCGGGGCACGAACCCGTTGTCCCCTGCATCGGCAGGCAGACCCCCAACCACTGCACCACCAGGGAAGCCCTGTAGTGCTATTCTTGTTTTACAAAAACATACAGAAGAATCTTTTAAAATTTTATTTTAATGCCATTTGAAACATTGGCCCTTCATGTGTTGAAGGGAAGACTGTTTAGAAATTGTCAGGGAAAGGGCCTTGTTCTCCAACCCTGACTGGGTGACACTTCTCGTTCTCCCCTTATTTCTCACCTCTTCCTCCTCCTTATTTTTCCTCTTTCCTTTCCTTCTCTTGCTTTTCCACATTCTCCTTGCTCATGCCAGAAGCTGTTACCAGCACACAACCCTGTCAATTAACCTCACTTGAGCCAGTGAATAAGTCCGGAGTCTTACTGCCTTGCTTCCACTTGAAGGCATTGCCAGAAATATACATGACATTTACTTCACGATATTCTTGGAAAAGCCCATAAAACACAGGACAGGGAAGTCCAGAATAACCCACTTGGGCATTTCCATGAAATGTCAGACACCTGCAGCTCCATACCTCAGAGTAATTCAGAAATTCTCACTGTTACATATTTCTTGATGACCTGAGAATGAAATGAATGGCGGTCCCAGAAAGTTCTATGCTGAGACCAAGTTTCAAGGTTCAAGCAATTGCTAACATAATCAGACCTGCTATAATCATCTTTTTCCTAAGCATCCAGAAACTTAGAATTTACCTTGGCAGGGACTCAGGAAGGATTTTTGGTGACACATAGAAAGGGGTTGATGGAGGAACCCCATGCTGTGCGAGAACTAATAATATGCCATATGGATCTGATCTATTTCTGAATTGAGCTGGCAGGAGTAACATATGTCAGATGTACGAGGTGTGGATCTGCAGGCTTTCGCAAAGAAGAGAAAATCCTGAGTGTTGAATATTACCCTAGGGATTCTGCTTCTGCTTAAAAGCAACAGCTCTAGTTGGATTTCACTTCAGTTTCTTCATCTGTAAAATGGGGCTAATAATAGTATCTACTAAATGAGATTTTCACAAGGAGGAAATGAGATAATGTCTGTAAAGTGCTCAGTATAGTGCTTAGCATATAATGTTAAATCAGTGGTGACTATTGTTCTATTTCTTTGAAAACAAAGGGTCAGGAATTGTGATTCAAGAATTCCCTACAAAAAATGAAAGTGAAAGTAGCTTCCCAAATAAAAGGCAGAAGGCCAGCCTCTGCTACTTTCCTTTCCTAGGTCCCGAGGAAGGTCTGCCGCTGCAAACGTGTATGTGTGTATTACATGAGTGTATGTGGTTATGTCTCTCCTCCCACGCTGTACCCCCGACTCCAGGCAAAGGAGGTGTGGAAGAGGAGGGAGTGTTGCTGAGAAAGGGGAAGCTGTGGTTATAAATCAAGCTTGGGCTGAGGAAAGAGACTGAATTATTTGGACATGTTTCCTAATCTTTGTGCCAAGAACTGCTACTAAGTATAGAGGATTAGGATCACTTGGTCAACTATGGTATGTGAGATGCAGCCCCTGCTGAGAAGATGGGACTGTTTCTGGGCTTCTCAGTGTGTTTAGAAGACTCATTTGTCTTTGGAATTGATTTCATTTACAAACATAGGGATTCAAGTTCTATGGGACGTTGCAGATTTTCCTTTGGCTTGGGGGAGAATAAATGTTATGGGCTTGGGCTTGGATTGGGGCTTAGCATAGTCTCTTTTAAAAACGAAACTATATAAGTAAACCAAAAAGTTAGATAAAGTATATAACAGACTTTTACTGAAAAGTCGGTCATCCGTATTTTGGCCTGAGTAAAAGTTAGCCTGAACTCCTCATGACCGGCATGTTCATTTGCTGTGTGCAGTGTTTTCTCTCCCTGCCCCTTTTCTTCCTAAAGCCTTCTTAGCCGGACTCTTTGCTGTTTGCTTTATTCTTTTAGTCTGTGTTGTGAGTTATCCTACAAGTTTTCTATCTAGGGTGATAAGTAGTTTGCCCCCAGGAAATAGTACTTGTGCATTCCATTGTTGGACAAAACTTCCCTGTCTATAAGGTGGGTCTGATTTAGAGATTGTAGTCTGATGTAACAGAAATGTGTTCCATAAGAATTGTGCTATATGCTAGGGAATTTCTAGAAGATGTAAAATCATTTAGTCTCTATATTTTCATGCCAACCTTAAACATAGAAAACTAAGGTTCAGCATTCAAATGACCAGCAAATTATCATCTGAAATGACTTCTGACTACTAAATTTATGTAACCATTTGAAGAGGCACAGAATACTGTTTGATACTTATGCTTTAAAATTTTCTGTAAAATTTATTCTGTGCTGACACATAGTAAGCCTCTTGTAAATATTTCTTAATTGAATTAATGAATAGAGTTACAGAATCTGGAATAGCAGTTAGAAAACTGAGACAGGTCTGGGTTTAATATGATAGCAGGGGGAGGTGGTCTGGTAGAGGAAACTCTGGAAAGGGGAAGAGCATGGTTTTTGTTTTTTGTTTTTTTGGCTGCATTGGGTCTTTGTTGCAGTGCGCGAGCTTTCTCTAGTTGCTGTGAGTGTGGGCTACTCTTCGTTGCGGTGCGCGGGCTTCTCATTGCGGTGGCTTCTCTTGTTGCAGAGCACGGTCTCTAGAGTGCAGGCTCAGTAGTTGTGGTGCATGGGCTTAGTTGCTCCGCGACATGTGGGATCTTCCCGAACCAGGGCTCAAACCCGTGTGCCCTGCATTGGGGGGCTGATTCTTAACCACTGTGCCACCAGGGAAACCCGGGAAGAGAATGTTTAGAGCAACAACAGGGTCAGAGAAGTGAGGCTGGGGGTGTCAGGTGCTTCTTCAGCTTCTAACACCTGTGGTGATAAATTGTTTGTTTGTTTTGTTTTCTTAAATTTCCAATCTTCCAGGACCAATGCTTTTATAAAATTCAATACCAATGAATTACTAGAAAAATGATCCTGTCATATAAAGGTTTCTAAGTGCTTACTTTCTATTTCTGTACATATCTCATTGTGGACCAGTACAAAGCAGTCACTGACTGACAACAGGCTATAAAACACACTGAGTAGAACTAGTTTAGGAAATGGTCAGAGATGAAACTCGAAAGCGATTGGAGCTAGATTGTCAAGGATCTTGTACATTATGAAAGGATTCTAAACTTTAATCATCAAAATTGGCATAAATTATCTTCCTGTATTTGCATTGTAGATTAACTTGCTTAAAACTTTTGTGCTGAATGTGTGTTTGATAAAACATACATTAAAAAAATGAGTTCAACTTAGCAGATATTGATTAGTGTCCCATAAGTTGCTTGGGACATTTTATTGTTTTTTTTTTTTTTGGAAGTAACTTTGTTTGTGGAGGTTTGGGTTTGTTTGGGTAAAGGAACAGCATCCCAATGACCAGCAAATTATCATGTCATCCAGGTTTTCACTCTCCCTTCTTCATCTTGAATCTGTTACCACCTGAGTTGGTTGGATTTTACAGCAGATTTCTCAGGAGACCAGAACTGACCTGTGGGTCTTCTTGCCTTTTGTTGTCCTGCTCTTACAATTTCTTTACAGTCACCAGGTTTCAAGATGCTGCGAGTACCTAGGACCAAACTGGGCAGGCTGGGCCTCAGCCTCTCCAGGCTTCACTATAAGGCGGTGATGGCATTGAGGCGGGAGGATGTGAACGCCTGGGAGAGGCGGGCTCCCCTGGCTCCCCGGCACATCAAAGGGATCACCAATCTGGGGTACAAGGTCTTAATACAGCCTTCCAATCGGCGGGCCATTCACGATAAGGTAAATATTTCCAATTTTTAAAAATAGGTGGGACTGAAATGACCCTGTGTATGAAAAATAGGGAGCATCTGAGTGAAAATAAAATGTTTGCTAGTGTCACTTAAAGACCACATGACAATATTTCTTTACTTCGGTTATAATGAGATTATATAGTTATGAGATTTCTAGTTAGAATCCTTTCTTGAGCCCATAATTTAGCCAGTAAGTATTATTTTCACCCCATTCCATGCTTTCTTCCAGCTGAGGGATAAAATGATTGCTTTTAGGAGATGACATCCTTCAGTCATTCTCTCCTTCATGTGTGACCCTGGTTCTAGGACTGGAAAGACAAATGTCTGCAGGAAATGCTTCAGTGAGTAGAGTTTGTTCATGAGTGTTTACCTTGCCAGCCACCAGGTGAAGCCCCTCGTATTCATCATTCTGTTTATTCTTCACAATAATCTTATGACACAGGTTTGACTTTTATTTTTATTTTAGATACATGCATGTGTTTTTCCTTTCCTGAGCCGTTTGAAAATATGCTGCAGACAATGCCACTTTATTTCTAAATGCTTCAGTATACATTTCCTAGGAATAAATCATCTTCCTGCGTAACCATTGTATCTTTTTCACACCTAAGAAATTAATAATTCCACAATATCATCTCACATCTCACATTTCAAATTCCCCATTGTCTCAAATGTCTTTTATGGTTTTTATTTTAATCAAGGCTTAATTAAGGTTCATTATTATGTATCTTTAGTTCTTTTAATCTAGAACAGTACTGGGCTTATTGTTAACTAGGCTTATTGTCGTGATCATTTTGCAATATATACAAGTGTCGAATCATTTAGATGTATACCTGAAACTAATATAATGTTAATTATACCTCAATAAGAGAATATTGAATGGAATTTAATATTTCTTAGAAGAATTTTTTTGTTTTTGGCCTTTAGAATACATCCCACAAAGAATATTCGGAGTGCTGTGTTCAAAAGATATCTGAATGAGTTTTTCTCTGTGGTTACATGTCAATGTGATATCCAGTTGGATTTATTTTTGTTTCTATGACATTTTAATATTTGCTTTAAATCCTTTTTGATTTAATTTTATTTTTCAAATAAGTTAAACATTTACAAGCTTCAAAGATTAAAACTGTATAAAAAGATGCGACACAGAGAAGTCTTGCTCTCATCTTAATCCCTTACATCCCATTCCCACCCACCCTATAGGTTACTATTTTCATCAGTTTCTGATCTATCATTCCTGTGTTTCTTCTTGCAAAAATGAGCATGTGTATGTGTGTGTATGTATGTTTTCTTATTTTCCCTTCAATCTTATACAGAACGTTTTATACTGTATATACTCTTTTGCACCTTGCTTTGTTCTACAGCATACCTGGAAATCACTTCATGTCAGTTCATAGACATCAGCTTCATTCTATTTAATGGCTGCTATAATTACTCCATTATTTTTCATGATTTATTTAACCAGTCTACTATAAATGGGCAAATAGATTGTTTTCAGAGAAACCAGGTATGAACCATATGTTCATTCTTTTACTTTCTTTCCTATTCATTTGTACTTTACTTTGAAGTAGATTCCTAACTAGATTTATCTTCATTTTATTCAACTGCCATCTAAGATGCTTTAAAAATTCTGCCTGGATCATGCTACCCCTTTATTTAAAAATCTGAAATGATTGTCTATTGCCTCCATGTACTAGCTATGAAATCTCAGTTTAATGTGTAGGACTCAGGTTTCCCATTGATAAATTGGGGATAATAATAGTACCTACCTCATGGGAGTTTTGAGAATTAAATGAGATAATTCACCCAAAGAGCTTAGCAAAGCACATAGTAATTTATTAATAAATATCAACGGGGCTTCCCTGGTGGCGCAGTGGTTGAGAGTCCGCCTGCCGATGCAGGGGACACGGGTTCGTGCCCCGGTCTGGGAAGATCCCACATGCTGCGGAGTGGCTGGGCCTGTGAGCCATGGCCGCTGAGCCTGCGCGTCCGGAGCCTGTGCTCCGTGATGGGAGAGGCCACAACAGTGAGAGGCCCGCGTACCGCAAAAAAAAAAAAAAAAATCAATTATTATTTTTATTTTTATCCAATAAAGCTCATATTCACCATAATAATATTCAGTCTATTTTTCTAAATTGATTCACTTATTATGCCCTAAACATCTCCTTACTTTCCCATCTCCTTCACTATCTCTTACTGATATTACCAGCTTGTACTTCCCATCTCCATCCCTCCAAATCCTACCCAGCCTTTTAGATTAATTTAAATTTCCACATTTCCTTGATCATCTCACCTGGGAGTTATCTCAATATCCATTAAATTAATATATCACTTAGATTATGCTACTCATAATGTTCTTTTGAATTCAGCCTCATGCACTGTGCCTCTGACTTCTTTTTACAATATTTTGTGAGCTCCTTTACAGGGGAGATCTTGTCTCTGTTTCTTTGTGTCCTATCTCATCTGTAGCACAGTCCATGGAACAGAGTAGGGCAGTAATAAATACTAACTGAACAACAAAAAACAAAAGAAAAGAAAATATTGCATATATGTCTTTCCTTTAAAAGTATACCTGTAAATAAAAGTATATATATTTCCTTTAAAAGTATAAAAGTATATTACTATTTAGCACTTAATGTTTCAGGGCATTGTTGGCACAAAATATACATTTTAAATGTATATTTAAATCACATGTGCTAGCAGTTATGGTCAAACTATTAACAGTTCTTAGATTAAAGTATGTGCTGAATTCTCTAATTTTTTGTTTCTGGTACAAAAGTCAAACATGTTAGATTGATCTTTAGCCAGCAAGTAAGAATATTAGAAGTAGTTTTTCTATGATTTGTTCCTTATATTTGTTTCCTTCAAAAGGTTGTGACTTTAACTGCTACATTTATTTATTAAAGAAAATATGGATACAACAAATCAAGAGAATAACTTTTAATCAAAATTACATTCCCAGGAATATGTCAAAGCTGGTGGCATTCTTCAGGAGGATATTTCTGAAGCTTGTTTAATTTTGGGAGTTAAAAGACCCCCAGAAGAAAAACTAATGCCTAAGAAGACCTATGCATTCTTCTCCCACACCATAAAGGCTCAGGAAGCCAATATGGGTTTGTTGGATGAGATCCTAAAACAGGTAATTAGTGGCCAATATTCATAAATATTAACATAGAAACATATATATTTTTTAACTTTTAACTGTCAAGTAGAGTTTTAGTTTTCTTTCAGCATCTAGAAAATACATCACGTATTCACCTCAGTAGGAGAGGTGATCTGCAGTTAGTGCTTGTATAGTTCTGCCGCTCTTCGGGCTGCTCTGCTGGGCAAGTTTGGAGTTTGTGATAAGAGGAACCAAACACACTTCATTCCTTTGTATTCTGAAATGGGAAGAATGATAGGAGCATTTGCTCCAAATGATTATTAACTTATAAGGTTAATAGTTCAAATATTAGCAAGTAGAATTTTAGAGCTAAAAGGAACCTCAGGGATCATATAACTTAACCACCCTAATTTTTCAAATGGAGCCCAGAGAGGTGAAGTGACTTGACTGAGGCTGCACAGCTCTGTAGTACCAGAACTGTACTGGAAACTATTTTTACATTTATTAACATTCATAAGGAAAAGAAACATTTTTTGAGATATAAATACTGTGGAAAAACTATCATCTATTTAAAATCCATCTATTTAAAATACTCAACAAATATTTACCAAGTGCCTACAATGTGTCTGACACTGATCACTGCAATGAACATAGCTTATGTTCTAGTACGAGGAGACACTAGAATAAATAAACAGCACCTCATATGTCGCTTGGTGATATGTGTAATGGAGATAAATATAATACAGGAGAAAAAAAGGAGTGCTGGGCACTAGGGGAGGTGATAATGCTACTTGAAATAGGATGATCAGGGAGTACCTCATTGCAGTATTGGCATTGAGCAAAAATTTGTAAGAGGCAAAGGATCAAGCCATATCCATCTGAGAGAAGCCTTCCAGCCTGAGAGAATAGTAGTGCAAAAGCCCGACAGACAGTCTTTTTGAATGGAGGATTAGAGTTAATCATATTCTAAGATGCTTATTCTGCCTGCTCTGTGAATAAAAGTTGGAGACTGGAGAAGGAGAGCAAAATTGATAAGAAGATTGTTAGTCTAGACTAGTCCAGATGCTAGGCTGCAAATGATGTTGAGGGCGGCGGGAGTGGAGGTCGTGACACATGGACAATCTTGGATGTATTTTAGAGGTCTGATCCTGCAGGATTCATGGATGAGGTGAATGTGGACTATGAGAGAAAGAGAGGAGTCAGAGGCGACTCCAGGATTTTGGTTAGAGTAACTTAAAGGAGTTGCTTTAGATTGACATGATGCTACTGCATGAGGAGCAGGCTTGGGTGGGAGGATGAAGATTTGAGCTTAGGGCCTGTCGAGTTTAATTTGCCCATTAGACATGTAAGGGGAGATGCTGAGTGGGCCATTGGATGTGAGTCTGTAGCTCAGGAGGGCAGCTTCTCCAGATACACATTTTTCAGTTGTCAGAGACTAGATGGTATCTAAAGCCATGAGACTGGGTGAGGGTAAGGAGTGACTGTAGATGGAGAAGTCCAAGGTCTAAGTCCTGGGGTAAGGATGTTAGAGCATTAGAAACTAGACTTGAATCTGACGATAGGTAGAGGACAGGAGAGTTTCACAAACAGTAAAAGTAATGGAGGAAAATGTATTTTACATAAACCTGTAGAATACATTCTTACTAATTTCAGATTCACTAAACAGACACTGTAGTTAATTTACAGTGTTTCATAAGAATCAATTCAAAAAGTAATTAAAGGAAATAGTATTATAGAAGAATGTTTCACTTTAAGCAGATAAAACTCCTCAAAAAGTACTTCAGAAACATTTTTCTTTTTGGTTATATGAAGTTCCGTTCATTTCAAGAAAATTAATGAAAACAGACCCAGCAGGGCTGCTTTTGGGCAACATTTTGTAACAAATTACTTGGAGTTGGATTAATATTAAATATTCTTAAATCCAAGCACATGGCAAAAATTATATCATCTTTGAGGAAAGAGACTATTTAAAACATTCTATAATTCCAATGTGTCAGCAGTTTTTAAGCATGAGGTAATAGGACATTTCCAAGAGAGAGGGAAGATTCCCAAGGAAAGAGGAAGGACAAGATTTTAGTGAAGGTGAGGAAGTGAAGAGCAAGCAGCTTGTGCTACTTTTAAAATAAAGTTCGCTTGTGAAAGGCTGGAGAGAGAACAAAAAGAGAGAGACAGAGAAACAGAGAGATACTAAGAGAGACAGAAGGAGAGAGAGAGAGAATGAGATAGATTTGTGTGTATGGACTTGAGAGGGTGTATAGTTGTTATTTTTAAAGTAGAAGAGAGACCTGGGTGTATTTAGAATGGCTGAGGGAAAGGAACAGTGTAAAGAAGGAAGAAAGAAAAGAAAGAAAAAGTTTGAGAGGTCTTGGAGGACATAGAATAAAGCTGGCATCTAGCTCACAGGGATTAGTCTCAGGAAAGACTTGTGGTTTTTGAGACTAGAGGGAAGGATGTGAGGATGAGTGGGGGCAGTATGTGGATATATTTGTCAGTGGTGCTGGGCTAAAAGTTAAAAGAAATCATGCCTTTGTTATTTTATTGCCTACTATCAAGGGGTGTTAGCACCCTGCTAGGACCATTCTTTCATTTCTCATCACAAACCTATCATTGATTTGTGACCCAGCATTTTCTAAATATTTCATGGTGCACCTGGCAAGTCAAGATCTATTTTATGAGGGAATACTGTGAAATAATCACTTGCTCATATATGTTTTGTACTCATTCAAATTAAGCTGGATGGGTCTGGTTGAGAAATTTTTTACTGTTTCTTCAGGAAATCCGACTTATTGATTATGAGAAAATGGTGGATCATAGAGGAATACGGGTAGTGGCGTTTGGACAGTGGGCAGGTGTGGCAGGTAGGTATGCCAGGGCTGTTACATCACCCATTTTCTAAATTTGCCTGGGGAGTAACTGCGTTCTCTCTTTTTTGTGGCAAGGGGATGGGAGTGTTCATTTCCACCAATAAAAATAAACATGGGGGTGTGAGTAAGGGTGATGAATATCAGGGGAATAAAATAAAATCATTAAACTATATTTATTACAAAAATTAAGAAAAAGAGAGCAGGGAGAAGGACAACAGCTATGCTTAGGCTCTTAATTTTTACTGTTTGGAAGACTGGAAAGAGAGGTCAGTTTGGTGATGAGAAATTGAAGAATGGAAGAAAGGGTAAAAGAGGGAGAAAAGGTATGGGGACAGGAGCCAACAGAGGAGCAGTCTAGCAAGGATACAAGCTGGAGTTTGGGGAAAAACAGTACTTGATTTTTGTCCCAGTTAGTACTTTGAACCATCTTTAGTTGAGAAACACCACATGTTATAACTCTATATCAGATTAGACTACTTGAAGGTGTATAATTGTCAGAATAAGTAGACAGAAAATTTGTAGGGATAGAGGACACAAAACACTATCAACTGCCCTGACATCAGTGGAAGTTCTTGAGCACCCAGCAATCCACCCAGCAACTTGCAGAATAGAACACATTCCTTTCCTGTGGAACATTCATCCAGATGGTCCATATGCTAGGTCACAAAACAATTTTTAATAAATTTAAAAGGTCTGAAATCATAGAGTATGTGCTCTGACTATAATAAAATTGATTTTGGAATTATAATACAAAGATATATAGGAAACTTCCAAATATTTGGAAGATAAACAATGTATTTTTGAATAACCCATGAGTCCAGAAGACATCACAGGAAAAATTAGAAAATATTTTGAATTGAATGAAAATTTAAAACACAGCACACCAAAATTTGTGGAATGCAGGTAAAGTGGTGCTTAGAAGGAAATTTATAGCACTCTAATGCTTTCATTAGAAAAGAAGAAAGTTCTTAAATTAGTAATCTAAATTTCCATCAGAAGAAGCTAGAAAAATAAATTAATTAACCCAAAATTAACCCAAAGCAAATAGAAGGAAGGAAATAATATTGATAAGAGGGAACATCAATTAAATTAAAACAGGAAAATAATAGAGAAAATCAAAAGCCAGTTCTTTTTTTAAAAAAATAATCAATAAAATTGATAAACCTCCAGTTAGATTGATTTTTAAAAAAAAGAGAGAGAAGCCACTTTTTACCAATATTAGGAATACAAGAGGAATCATCACTATATATGTCACAGATATTAAAAATGATAAGGGAATATTATGAATAAGCCAATAAATTTGACAACGTTGACAAAATAGGCAAATCCTTGAAAGACTCATCTCAAGAATAAATAAAACACTTGCATATCAATGTACAAAATAAATTCCACTCATAGGCATTTATCAAGAGAAACAAATTATTTTTTGTAAAGAATTATTTATAGTAGCTTCATTCATAATAGCCCAGACAATCCGCAGAGGAATGGATAAATAAACCGTGGTACATCCATAGAACGGAACACTCCTCAGCAATAAAAAGCAGCAAACTACTTGTACGCACAAAGTATGCATGAATCTCAAAAACATTTTCCTGAGTAAAAGCAGACACACAAAGAAGAGTAAATACTTAAAATTTCATTTGTATGCAACTGTAGAAGAAACGAATCTATAGAGGCAAATAAAATCAGTAGTTGTTTGGGGCCAAAGTTCGGGGAGGATTGACTGGAGTGATGGGAATATTCTGTATTTTGATTATGTTGGTGGTAATATGGGTGTGTGCATTTGTTAACAGTTATCAGACTATAGACTTTAAATTGGTGTGATTTGTTGTATGTAAATTATTCCTTTAAAAGTTGACATCAGAAAAAAGGTCAAAGAAAATTTGTCAGGGATATGGAGAGGGAAAGTTCCCTTCTGGAAAAGAAGGGGAGAATGGATGCTGAGGTCTTCGTTACAGGCATGCTAAGTTTCTGCTACGTGAAGGACATCCAGATTGAGAAATCCATAAGGTGGTTGGTTGGGTCTTGAAATAAAATATCTGCGTTAGAGATACAGACTTGGAGTCAACATCATACAGAGAGTACTTGAAATTTAGGAATGCATGAGATTAGCTAAGGGAAAAATGTAGAGATTGAAGAGAATAGTGCCTGGGACAGAATCCTGAGAGTGACCAATACCAAGCAAAGGGCAAGGCACTCATATAAAAGGAATGGGCATGGGAAGTGGAGCCTGCAGAAATGTAGGGTGAAAATGTTCAAGCCAGGCAAGCTGAGGGAAGAGAGTCCCAACAAAGAGGGTCTCTACATTGCCAGATACCTCTGACAAGTAAGCCAAGATCTGAAAAGTGTCCACGAGTTTAGCTGTGTAGGTCACTGAAATGATGGGGGGAGGGGTCATAGGGTCAATGGTGACTTCTTTTTTGCTTATTCATTTGTTTCTGGTATGAGAGAAATGGAGGCGTGTTTAAATGTTGATAAGAATGAACCAATAGAGAGGGATAGAGAGAGGACATAATTCAAGAGTAAATTCCTGAGAGAGACAGGAAGGGATGGGATCTGGAGCAAAGGTGGAGAGATTAACCTTAGAGAAAAAGAGGGGCACTCTCCGTTTTAGCAGGATTGGATGTGGAGGGGACAGGTCGGGGTGCAGCTGGGTTAACGCTTTCGATGGCAGAAAGTTGAGGGAATGGATAAGATGACTACCGGGGCCCCTTCCAAATCTGAGATGCTGTGGTCTGTGCTTTCTCAGAGCACGGAGCAGGTTGGAGGACAGGTAGAGAGAACAGCTTCAACTCCTCCCAACTAATGGTCTTTCTGTTGGTCTGATTCTGCAACAGGGATGATCAACATTTTACATGGAATGGGTTTAAGGCTCCTTGCTTTGGGACATCACACACCTTTTATGGTGAGATGTTTATTGTGTCTATTTTTTTTTTAAATACATGTCACATTTTAAGAATAGAAACCTGTCTCAGGTGTTAGACTAATGTGATCCACGTGTGCTTGCTTGCAGCACATTGGCATGGCTCATAACTACAGGAACAGCAGTCAGGCTGTGCAAGCTGTCCGAGACACTGGCTATGAAATATCTCTGGGATTGATGCCAAAGTCGATAGGGCCCTTAACATTTGTGTTCACAGGGACTGGTAATGTATCTAAGGTATGCTCCAACTGTCTTCTTTCTGTAAAGCAGTCTGAAACTCTGACACTAACCCAAAGGATGTGGGCATTTTGTGTAACATTTCAGAGCCCTTCTTTTCCATGACTGGGCATTCTGTTCTTGGTACTTTTCTTACCTATGTACTTTTCCCACAGTAAAGTGCAGTACTGGTCCAAACTTAGTGTCTTTGCTTTGAGTTGATTCCAAGCTGTCAGAGGCTTTGAATGGTGTTTCTTTTCTTTTTTTCTTTTTAGAGGGATAACTCCGTGTTGTGTAAAGGTCTATTCTTAGGGTGCTCTGCTTTACCTCTATCACTGAGATATCCCAAAATTTGGAAGTGACCCCAGGATGTAAATTTTACAAGATTTGGAGTTTTGCCAAGAGATGTTAAGAGGCTTAACTCAAGACTACTGTTGTTACTTTCTTCCTTCTGGGGTAGTTTCGAGAATGTATTTTTGATCCCATGGAGAAACTTGTAATTGCAAAATAGATCTTTCTTCAGCGAAAATATTTTACAAACAGGACATCACTATTTATATTGTACTGTGAGATAGCCATCTGATATAAGTAGGAAATATAGTTTCCCCACTTGAAATAATTTCTGCAATGGAGCAAAAATTAAATAGAAATATTTTTATCGTACTGTCAGTTCTTAAACCCCCTTGCTTCTATGCTGAATAACTTTAAGTAAAAAAATTAAAGCCCCTTCCAATGAGTGGTGTTTAAATGGGAATAAAAGTTGGTTCACAGGCTGCATGCAAGAGGCTCACCTGTGCTTCCGTGTTGTGGTCCCAGTTGCGGGGCAGGGCAAGTTGAGCTATAAAATTGTGGGGAAGAGGAGTTGGAACCTTTGCAGGAAATCGTATTGGCTCTTCTCGGATTGATTTTTAGAGTTTTCACTCATGCATTATTTACAGGGAGCCCAAGAAATCTTCAATGAATTACCTTGTGAATACGTGGAGCCGCACGAATTAAAAGAAGTTTCCCAAAATGGAGGTAGGGAGGGCGGGGCGGGCGAGTGTTTGTGTCTTTTACTGTTTTTTTTAACAGTTTCAGTGTTATAATATTTTATCACCATAACCCTTTATCATTTGTGACCCACTTGGCTAATTCCTTTCTCCTCTGCAAGACCTGAGAAAAGTGTACGGGACAGTGTTAAGTCGCCATCATCATCTCGTCCGGAAAACAGATGGTATCTATGATCCTGTAGAGTATGACAAATATCCTGAGCGCTACATAAGCCGTTTTAATACTGATGTGAGTATCATGCCTCGCTTTTGAGTTGGTTGCTCGTGATACGCTATAGTTAGGCTGCTTTGAAGGAGAGAGATTGTGATTGTGTACATTGGTTTTCAGTTCTCCATATTGACTTGTGGGGAGTCCTTTGGGTATTATGAGTTGTCCTTAGGTGGTGTTGGCTTTTCTTGGTGTTTGGAGTGGCCTTTGCTTTGTGGCTTTGGTAGTTTCTATGGGTATGCACATTGCTTCACTGACTGTGTTTCTCCTTCAGGTCTGCCTGTGCCCAGTTGCTCTAAACCATTTCCTGTGGGTTACTCTTTTCTGTATTTACCCTGAATTAGTTAGTACTGTTGAGAAACCATAGTGTCTATGAGAGTTGTTCTCAACATAGTTCTATCCCTTCTATGGCCACAAATTGCAGTCAACCTCAGCCAGCCATCTTGAAATACATGCCATTGATTACAGGGGACCAGAGTGAAACAGTATGGCTATGGAAGACCCATCTCCACTGTACAAAAGTTACTTCCAGTTCAGATCCTCCTGATGGGGACACTCTGGTCTCGTCTTATAAGAAGGATAATATATTTGTGTGTTTTGTAGTCATTGGTCATGCAACAGTCCTTCTTAAAATAAACCAACAAAAAAATGCATGCATCTAATTGTGAAAAGGAATATTTTAAATAATTTTAAATGCATTTGAACAATATAACATTTTTAGATTCTGGTATGAAATTTAGTGTTATAGCATGTAGAGCATATTATAGAAGAACTCTTACCTGTGGCTTGAAAATGCTTGAGATGCTTAAGAAACAGGAATTATAAAACTAGTTTCAAATTGAAAAATTTTGAATCCAGTAAGTTTCCATCCCTTCTCTTCCCCAGTCACAGAAATACTGGTGATTGGATGCATCCCCAAACTTATAATGACCTAGTTACCATGTATGCATGCATGTAGCGCATTTGCCCATGGAGCTTACAGATGTTATCTGATTTAATCTTCACAGCATTCCTTTGAGGAATAGGGTACACGTTATCCCCATCTGGCAGGTAAGGAAAACAGAGCCCAGAGAAGTTAAGGTAGCATGCTTTAGATCACATGCTACTAGAGGCTGAGCTGGAAATAGAGCACTTGGTCACTTGAACTTCTGTTATTTCCTTTTTCTTGGCTATGCAAGGCATTATAGAACACAGATATTAATGTATTTATATTCATGTGTTTTTCTATAATGAGATAATTTTCCACTGAAATCTGGGTGGGTATTTATCGTCTTTGCTTCGAAAGGTGGCCACTGACTTGGCAAATAACGAAGTCAATTAGAAATAACGTTAAATTATTTCTCATGAACTTTACTGATAGCTCTCTTTCAGCACACTGCTTTGAAAAAGGCTGTTTCCTATCTCGCTGACCTTGGAATCTGCTTTACAGATTGCACCCTATACAACTTGTTTAATTAATGGAATCTACTGGGAACAAAACACTCCTCGCCTACTAACCCGCCAAGATGCTCAGAGTCTCCTGGCTCCAGGCAAGTCCTCAGTTGCTGGTGTTGAAGGCTGCCCTGCACTGCCACACAAGTAAGGACTTCAGCAATGATGGCAGTTTTCAGCAGCAAGGCCCACTGTGAGGGTATCACACATAGGGGACCCACATAGCACAGGACTTGACTAGTAATAACCAGTTGTCTGACTTATCTTATTTAATCTCTTGGAAATATTTGACAGTTAACCTTTCCTCCTTTTTTTTTTTTTAATCAAAGTATAGTTGATTTACAATGTTGTTAGTTTCAGGTGTACAGCAAAGTGATTCAGTTATATATATATGTATAAGGTGACATCCCGAAAGTTAGAAAAAGTGTTCTGGGCTTAACTGTGTTAAGTGATCAGCTGGACTCGGTGATAACATGTTAGGGATAACTGAGATTGCAAAGTTTCTTTTTTTTGTTTGTTTGCTCTAGGGAGCAAGTTTATTTTTTTTATTGAAGTCTAGTTGATTTACAATGCCCTGTTAGTTTCAAGTATACAGCACAGTGATTTAGTTACATATATATATATGTATATATATATATACATATATATATATATATACATATTTTCCTTTTTCAGATTATTTTCCATTATAGGTTATTATAAGATATTGAATATAGTTCCCTGTGCTATACAGTAGGTCCTCATTTTTTATCCATTGTATATATCGTAGTGTATATCTGTTAATCCCAAGCTCCTCATTTATCCCTCCCTCCCCCCCCTTTGCGCTTTGGTAACCATATGTTTGTTTTCTATGTTTGTGAGTCTATTTCCTTTCCTCCTTCTTGAGATTCTCTTCTCTTATGGGACTCCACACGTAGCTCAAAAGTAAGCTCCTCAGAGAGGTCGTCTCTTGCTTCCCCATTCCCATCACTCTTCAGTCTGTTACTATATTTTTCCCTGAAATTCATGTGTTTATGATTTTTATTTTCCTGTGTTTATGATATTTCCTGCCTCACTAGAACTTACTAGAACTTAATCTCCTTAAGGATAGGGGCCCTATTTGTTTTGGCCACAGGTACCCAGTACGTTGTTTGACATATAATGTTCATTCAAATAATTACTAAACGTTGAATGAATTCGTTAATAAATAAATATTTGTGGAGCACCTGGTCTGCCTGTCACTCTGCTAAGCTGAGAGATAAAGAAAAAATGTGGTTGCTACCCTCAGGCATGTAGCTGGCATCAATTCAATTCCAAAGGAATGCTAGGAGCAATCAATATCGCAAGAGTTTAGAAGAAAGTGGGAGCATGGGCTCGGCAAAGTCTCTAGGGAGGAGTGAGAACAGGGATTTCAAGTGATACGATTGGTGCTTGATAACTATGGAGCCACCAAAGCACAGTTTAAGACAGTGAGTGGGACACTGTAGCCCTAGTATAGGGTTTATATGGGCAAGTGGAAATTAGAGATCGGGCAGGAAAATTGGGGTCAACTTCAAAAGGATTTCGAATCCTGGGCTGAGACTTTTGTTCATAATTCCAGAGATTTCTATGTAATAACACATAAAATGATGTATTACTAAGCGGGGTGGAGGTAGTGTAGTCGAACTTGCTAAGTTATTTAAAGTTGGCTGACTAGCTTAACTTTAGGCTGTTGTCAATGATTTCTCTAGGGAGGGTTTTTTTTTTCATTTTTATTGGAGTATAGTTGATTTACAATGTTGTGTTGTTTCTGCTGTACAGCAAAGTGAACCAGTTTTATATATATATATATATATATATATATATCTCCACTCTTTTTTATTTTTAATATTTATTTATTTAGGCTGCACTGAGTCTTAGTTGCGGCATGTGGACTTCTTAGTTGTGGCATGCATGCAGATCTAGTTCCCTGACCAGGGATTGATCCTGGGCCCCCTGCACTGGGAGTGTGGAGTCTTACCCACTGAGCCACCAGGGACTTCCCTATCCACTCTTTTTTAGATTCTTTTCCCATAGAGGCCATTACAGAGTATTGAGTAGGGTCCCCTCTGCTATACAGTAGACCTTATTAGTTATCTATTTTATATATAGTAGTATGTATAAGGAGGGTTTTTTTTTCTTTTACTTCTATCTCTTTTCCTTTCTTATCTTCCTCTATCCATCTCCTCTTCCTCTTTTTCTTTTTGCTTGGGGAGACTAAAACTCCTATTAGGAAGATTCTCTGTATCCCAAAAGAACAGTTTCCTGAACATGTGAGCTGTAGGAAAAAGAGCTAAGGAGCCTAGGAAATATTTAGCATCTACATTGAAAATTGTTCAAGCACCTTTCATTTTTACTCATTTTAAATTCTGTCGGAGACTTCAGAGATCCATGTTCACATCTAAGTATTGATATTATTTACAGACTTGTGGCAATATGTGACATTTCAGCTGACACCGGAGGATCTATTGAGTTTATGACTGAGTGCACGACAATAGAGCATCCCTTCTGCATGTATGATGCAGATCAGCATATTATTCATGACAGGTGAGTTTGCTAAAGCTGTTAGATGGGGAGAGATACATAATAATGCATCATTTACTTCCTTTGATATACTACTCTAAAATACTCAATATTTCACGGCTTTATGAAGGCTATGCAAATTTCCAGAGATACGCTCAAGCATATTAAAAAATTTGGTAGAAAAACCACATTCAGATTTGAGCACTTAAATACACACACACACATACTACATTTCCATGGGTTGTGAAGAAGGGAAAAGTTTTATTTGAAAAGTCTTGTTTATTTTCCTATATACTGTGGTAGAAGATTACAAATGATTATGAAGTGTAAATAACGCAGTAGACATCTGCGAAAGTTAGCGCTTACACATAAATTTTGTCCATCCGAATAAAGCACGTTGCTTCTCCTAGCGTCGAAGGCTCTGGGATTCTGATGTGCTCCATTGACAATTTGCCGGCACAGCTTCCAATCGAATCTACCGAATACTTTGGAGACATGCTTTACCCTTATGTTGAAGAAATGGTAAGCGGACTGGTAGCAACACCTCTGTGGCTTTAAATAGGACTTTGGAGTGATCTTATGAATGTTCTGGTCTTCTGTGTCTAAGAAATCTGTTGTAAAATGAAATGCCAGCGCTTCCCCGAAGTACTTACTGACACTCTTATTTTTACATATTCTGCATAATTGTTTCATGGGAAATATGTAACTGCCTTCATGCTTAATTACAATTGCATTTGCCTCTCATTATGCATACTTTATTAAGAATGTTCCTGACATGTGAAATAAGATTTACTTTATTTTCACTTTTTCTCTGCTTTTCTAGGTCAATTCATATTTTGGGGCATTCTTACTATGCTGTGATTAATAGATTGGAAAAATCAGAAATACAGAAAATTTTGTTGGATTTTACTCACTCATGCTTGGTTAATTGACAGCCTATGTTCTGGTCATATATTATTAATATTATTTTTTAACATCTTTATTGGAGTATAATTGCTTTACAATGGTTTGTTAGTTTCTGCTGTATAACAAAGTGAATCAGCTATACATATACATATATCCCCATATCTCCTCCCTCTTGCATCTCCCTCCCACCCTCCCTATCCCACCCCTCTAGGTGGTCACAAAGCACCCAGATGATCTCCCTGTGCTATGCGGTTGCTTCCGACTAGCTATCTGTTTTACATTTGGTAGTGTATATATGTCCATTGCCACTCTCTCACTTCGTCCCAGCTTACTTTTCCCCCTCCGTGTGTCCTCAAGTCCATTCTCTACGTCTGCATCTTTATTCCTGTCCTGCACCTAGGCTCTTCAGAAACTTTTTTTTTTTTTTTTTAAAGATTCCACGTATATGTGTTAACATACGATATTTGCTTTTCTCTTTCTGACTTACTTCACTCTGTATGACACACCCTAGGGACATCCACCTCAATACAAATAACTCAATTTCGTTTCTTTTTGTGGCTAATATTCCATTATATATATGTGCCACATCTTCTTTATCTCTTCATCTGTCGACGGACACTTAGGTTGCTTCCATGTCCTGGCTATTGTAAATAGAGCTACAGTGAGCATTGTGGTACATGACTCTTTTTGAATTATGGTCTTCTCAGGGTATATGCCCAGCAGTGGGATTACTGGGTTGTATGGAAGTTCTATTTTTAGTTTTTTAAGGAACCTCTATATACTGTTCTCCATAGTGGCTGTATCAATTTACATTCCCACCAACAGTGCAAGAGGGTTCCCTTTTCTCCAAACCCTCTCCAGCATTTATTGTTTGTAGATTTTTTGATGATGGACATCCTGACTGGTGTGAGGTGGTACCTCATTGTAGTTTTGATTTGCATTTTTCTAGTGACTAGTGATGTTGAGCATCCTTTCATGTGTTTCTTGGCAATCTGTATATCTTTTTTGAAGAAATGTCTATTTAGGTCTTCTGCCCATTTTTGGATTGGGTTGTTTGTTTTTTTGATATTGAGCTGCATGAGCTGCTTGTAGATTTTGGAGATTAATCCTTTGTCAGTTGCTTTATTTGCAAATATTTTTTCTCATTCTGAGGGTTGTCTTTTCGTCTTGTTTATGGTTTCCTTTGCTAGGCAAAAGCTTTTAGGTTTTATGAGGTCCCATTTGTTTATTTTTGTTTTTTAGTATAGTCATTTTCACAATGTTGGTTCTTCCAATACAAGAGCATGGTATATCTCTCTGTTTGTATCATCTTTAATTTCCTTCATCAGTATCTTATAGTTTTCTGCATACAGGTCTTTTGTATCCTTACATAGGTTTATTCCTAGGTATTTTATTCTTTTTGTTGCAGTGGTAAATGGGAGTGTTTACTTAATTTCTCTTTCTGATTTTTCATCATTAGTGTATAGGAATGCATGAGATTTCTGTGCATTAATTTTGTATCCTGCTACTTTACCAAATTCATTGATTAGCTCTAGTAGTTTTCTGGTAGCATCTTTAGGATTCTCTATGTATAGTATCATGTCATCTGCAAACAGTGACAGTTTTACTTGTTCTTTTCTGATTTGGATTCCTTTTATTTCTTTTTCTTCTCTGATTGCTGTGGCTAAAACTTCCAAAACTATGTTGAATAATAGTGGTGAGAGTGGACAACCTTGTCTTGCTCCTGATCTTAGTGGAAATGGTTTCAGTTTTTCACCATTGAGGACGATGTTGGCTGTGGGGTTGTTATATATGGCCTTTATTATGTTGAGGTAAGTTCCCTCTATGCCTACTTTCTGGAGAGTTTTTATCATAAATGGCTGTTGAATTCTGTCAAAAGCTTTCTGTAACTATTGAGATTATCATATGGTTTCTATCCTTCAATTTGGTATTATGGTGTATCACATTGATTGATTTGCGTATATTGAAGAATCCTTCCATTCCTGGGATAAATCCCACTTGATCATGGTGTATGATCCTTTTATTGTGCTGTTGGATTCTGTTTGCTAGTATTTTCTAGAGGATTTTTGCATCTATATTCATCAGTGATATTGGCCTGTAGTTTTCTTTCATTGTGACATCTTTGGTTTTGGTATCAGGGTGATGGTGGCCTCATAGAATAAGTTTGGGAGTGTCCCTCCCTCTGCTATATTTTGGAAGAGTTTGAGAAGGATAGGTGTTAGCTCTTCTCTAAATGTTTGATAGAATTCAAACATTTGAAGTCAAACATTTGATGGCTTTGAAGCCATCTGGTCCTGGGCTTTTGTTGGTTGGAAGATTTTTAATCACAGTCTCAATTTCAGTACTTGTGATTGGTCTGTTTATATTTTCTATTTCTTCCTGGTTCAGTCTCGGAAGGTTGTGCTTTTCTAAGAATTTGCCCATTTCTTCCAGGTTGTCCATTTTATTGGCATATTGTTGCTTGTAGTAATCTCTCATGATCCTTTGTATTTCTGCAGCGTCAGTTGTTACTTCTTTTTCATTTCTAACTCTGTTGATTTGAGTCTTCTCCCTTGTTTTGTTGATGAGTCTGGCTAATGTTTTATCAATTTTGTTTATCTTCTCAAAGAACCAGCTTTTAGTTTTATTGATCTTTGCTGTCGTATCCTTCATTTCTTTTTCAGTTATTTCTGATCTGATCTTTATTATTTTCCTTCTTCTAACTTTGGGATTTTTTTGTTCTTCTTTTTGTAATTGCTTTAGGTGTAAGGTTAGGTTGTTTATTTGAGATGTTTCTTGTTTCTTGAGGTAGGATTGTATTGCTATAAACTTCCCTCTTATAACTGCTTTTGCTGCATCCCATTGGTTTGGGGTTGTTGTGTTTTCATTGTCATTTGTTTCTAGGTATTTTTTCATTTCCTCTTTGATTTCTTCAGTGATCTCTTGGTTATTAAGTAGTGTGTTGCTTAAGCTCCATGTGTTTGTATTTTTTACAGGTTTTTTTTCCTGTAATTGATATCTAGTCTCATAGCATTGTGGTCAGAAAACATACTTGATACGATTTCAATTTTCTTAAATTTACCAGGGCTTGATTTGTGACCCAAGATATGGTCTATCTGGAGAGTGTTCCATGAGCACTTGAGAAGAATATGTGTTCTGTTGTTTTTGGATGGAATGTCCTATAAATATCAGTTAAGTCCATGTCGTTTAATGTATCATTTAAAGCTTGTCTTTCCTTATTTATTTTAATTTTGGATGATCTGTCCATTGGTGAAAGTGGGGTGGTAAAGCCCCCTACTATGATTGTGTTACTGTCGATTTCCCCTTTCATGACTGTTAGCATTTTCCTTATGTATTGAGGTGCTCCTATGTTGGATACATAACTATTTACAGTTGTTATATCTTCTTCTTGGATTGATCCCTTGATCATTATGTAGTGTCCTTCTTTGTCTCTTCTAATAGTCTTTATTTTAAAGTCTATTTTGTCTGATATGAGAATTGCTACTCCAGCTTTCTTTTGGTTTCCATTTGCATGGAATATCTTTTTCCATTCCCTTACTTTCAGTCTGTATGTGTCCCTAGGTCTGAAGTGGGTCTCTTGTAGACAGCATACATATGGGTCTTGTTTTTATATCCATTCAGCAAGCCTGTGTCTTTTGGTTGAAGCATTTAATCCATTTACATTTAAAGTGATTATCAATACGTATGTTCCTATTACCATTTTCTTTATTGTTTTGGGTTTGTTTTTATAGGTTTTTTCCTTGTCTTGTGTTTCCTTCTTAGAGAAATTCCTTTAGCATTTGCTGTAAAGCTGGTTTGGTGGTGCTTAATTCTCTTAGCTTTTACTTGTCTGTAAAGCTTTTAATTTCTCCATCGAATCTGAATGAGATCCTTGCTGAGTAGAGTAATTTGGTTGTAGGTTTTTCCCTTTTGTCACTTTAAATATGTCCTGCCACACCCTTCTGGCTTGCAGATTTTCTGCTGAGAAATCAGCTGTTAACCTTACGGGGATTCCCTTGTATGTTATTTGTTGCTTTTCCCTTGCTGCTTTTAATATTTTTTCTTTGTATTTAATTTTTGATAGTTTGATTAATATTTGTTTTTGTGTGTTCCTCCTTGGATTTATCCTGTGTGGGACTCTCTGCGCTTCCTGGACTTGATTGACTATTTCTTTTCCCATATTAGGGAAGTTTTCAACTATAATCTCTTCAAATATTTTCTCAGACCCTTTCTTTTTCTCTTTTTCTTCTGGGACCCCTATAATTCAAATGTTGGTGCTTTTATATTGTCCCAGAGGTCTCTGAGACTGTCCTCAATTCTTTTCATTCTTTTTCTTTTTTCTGCTCTGCAGAAAATCCTTTCCTGCTCTGCTCTTATCCTTTCTTCTGCCCCAGTTATTCTTCTATTGATTCCTTCTAGAGAATTTTTAATTTCATTTATTGTGTTGTTCATCATTGTTTGTTTGCTCTTTAGTCCTTCTAGGTCCTTGTTAAATGTTTCTTGTATTTTCTCCACTTGTTTCCCAAGATTTTGGATCATCTTTTCTATCATTACTCTGAATTCTTTTTCAGGTAGACTGCCTTTTTCCTCTTTATTTGTTTGGTTTGGTAGGTTTTTACCTTGCTCCCTCATATTTTGTGTATTTCTCTGTCTTCTCATTTTTCTTAACTTACTGTGTTTGGGGTCTCCTTTTTGCAGGCTGCAGGTTCGTAGTTCCTGTTGTTTTTGGTGTCTGCCCCCAGTTGGTAAGGTTGGTTCAGTGGTTTGTGTGAACTTCCTTGTGGAGGGGACTTTTGCTTGTGTTCTGGTGGATGAGGCTGGATCTTGTCTTTCTCGTGGGCAGGACTGCGTCTGGTGTGTCTTTTGGGGTGTCTGTGGACTTATTATGATTTTAGGTAGCGTCTCTGCTAATGGATGGGGTGGGGTTCCTGTCTTGCTAGTTGTTTGGCATAGGGTGTCCAGCACTGTAGCTTACTGGTCTTTGAGTGGAGCTGGGTCTTCACATTGAGATGGAGATCTCTGGGAGAGCTTTCATCGTTTGGTATTATGTGGGGTCTGAGATCTCTGGTGGACCAATGTCCTGAACTCGGCTATCCCATCTAAGAGACTCAGGCCTGACACCCAGCCAGAGCACCAAGACCATGTTAGCCTCACGGCTCAGAAGAAAACGGAGAAAAAAAGAAAGAAAGAAAAAAAAATAAAATAAAGTTATTAAAAATATATATTATTAAAAATTAACAAAATAATTTAAAAAAAAAGAAAGAGGACTTCCCTCGTGGTGCAGTGGTTAAGAATCTTCCTGCCAATGCCTGGGACACGGGTTCATGCCCTGGTACGGGAAGATCCCACATGCCACAGAGCAACTAAGCCTGTGTGCCACAACTACTGAGCCTGTGCTCTAGAGCCTGCGCGCCACAACTACTGAAGCCCGCTTGCCTAGAGCCCGTGCTCAGCAACCAGAAAAGCCACCGCAATGAGAAGCCTGCGCACTGCAATGAAGAGTAGCCCCCACTCGCCGCAACTAGAGAAGGCCCTCACGCAGTAACAAAGACCCAATGCACCCAAGAATAAATAAAAATAAATTAAAAAAAAATAAAAGAAAGAAAGCAGAGAGCATCCAAACCAATAAAGAAATCTACCAATGATAACTAACGGTAAATACTATACAAAACAAAAAAACCCCAAAAAAGTGGACATATAGAACCCTAGGTTAAATGGTAAATGCAAAGCTATACAGACAGAATCACACAAAGAATCATACACATACACACAAAAAGAGAAAAAGAAAAAAAATATATAAAAAGGAAGAGACTAACCAAATCAATAAACAAATCTAACAGTGATATTAAGCTCTAAATACTAAACTAAGATAAACATAAAACCAGAAACAAATTAGACACAGAAAGCAAACCCCAAGTCTAGCGTTGCTCCCGAAGTCCACCACCTCAATTTTGAGGCAATTCGTTGTCTACTCAGGTATTCCACAGGTGCAGGTACATCAAGTTGACTGTGGAGAGTCAATCTGCTGCTTCTGAGGCTGCTGGGAGAGATTTCCCGTTCTCTTCTTTGTTCGCACAGCTCCTGGGGTTCAGCTTTGGGTTTGGCCCCGCCTCTGCGTGTAGGTCGCCCTCAGGTGTCTATTCCCACCCAGACAGGACGGGTTAAAGGAGAAGCTGATTAGGGGGCTCTGGCTCACTCACCTGGGGGAAGGGAGGGGTACAGAATGAGGGGTGAGCCTCTGGTGGCAGAGACCGGCATGATGTTGCAACAGCCTGAGGCATGCCGTGTGTTCTCCCAGGAAGTTGTCCCTGGATCATGGGGCCCTGGCAGTGGCAGGCTGAGCTGCACAGGCTCCCTGGAGGGGAGGTGTGGACAGTGACTTGTGCTCACACACAGGCTTCTTGGTGGCTGCAGCAGCAGCCTTAGCATCTCATGCCCGTCTCTGGTGTCTGCGCTGATAGCCGCGGCTTGCGCCCATCTCTGGAGCTCGTTTAGGCTGTGCTCTGAATCCCCTCTCCTTGCGCATCCCGAAACAATGGTCTTTTGTCTCTTAGGCAGTTCCAGACTTTTTCCCGGACTCCCTCCCGATTAGCTGTGGCTCACTAGCCCCCTTCAGGCTGTGTTCAGGCAGCCAACCCCAGTCCTCTTCCTGGGATCTGACCCCCGAAGCCTGAGCCTCAGTTCCCAGCCCCCACCCCCCTGGCGGGTGAGCAGACAAGCCTCTCGGGCTGGTGAGTGCTGGTCAGCACCGATCCTCTGTGCGGGAATCTCTCCACTTTGCCCTTGGCACCCCTGTTGCTGCGCTCTCCTCCGCAGCTCCGAAGCTTCCCCCCTCTGCCACCCGCAGTCTCTGCCCGCGAAGGGGCTTCCTAGTGTGTGGAAACTTTTCCTCCTTCACAGCTTCCTCCCCGAGGTGCAGGTCCCATCCCTATTCTTTTGTCTCTGTTTTTTCTTTTTTCTTTTGCCCTACCCAGGTAGGTGGGAAGTTTCTTGCCTTTAGGAAAGTCTGAGGTCTTCTGCTGGCGTTCAGTAGGTGTTCTGTAGGAGTCGTTCCACATGTAGATGTATTTTTGATGTATTTGTGGGGAGGAAGGTGATCTCCACGTCTTTCTCCTCTGCTGTCTTGAAGGTCCACTGGTCATGTATTATTTACTGTGATCAGCGATTGACTGCTGAAATACGGTGTTATCTAAATTCCATTTTCTTTTTCGGGAAAAGCTTTCTTATTTCAGTATTTATCCTAAGCATTTATACCCATCCTGCTTTATTTCTATTGCTTATGGCTGTCTGCCTCAGGCAATGGTTCCAAAGGTATGAAGAGTGGCTCTTGTCCTTTTCATCCATGGTTTCACTCAGGAGCTCTCATACTAAAATGGGGCAATAGGTAGTGTGGTATTAATAAGTGCAACTTCCAGCCCATTTTCTTCTTTTCTTTCACAAATTATTCTATTTTGACCCTTTGTTTTTCCTCCTGGAATATGTCAGCAGGGAGATGTAACAGGCTTTAGAAAATGATGGTGGCAGGCATTATCATGGTTGGAAACAATATTATATAGCACTTACTATGTTCCAGACAGTGTTCAAATTACTTTATATATTTTAATTTTTAAATACTCGTGACCACCCTTTCAGGTAGGTACCATTATCAACCCATTGTACTGATTAGAAAACTGAGACGCAAAGAAGTTAAGGCTGAGAAAGCTTGCTGATGCAGTACTGGATCTGCAGTGTGTCTGGAATTGGTGCTGAGGGATTAAAGTAGCCTGAGAAAGAGAGTATAAATGCCAGGTTTTACTGGAGACAATCACTTGCTTTATGGCCTTGAGCCGGGCAGTCACTTCCTTTCTGAGCCTCAGATGTTTCACCTGTAAAGTAAGGTGGTTTTAATATATAATCTTAATGGTCCCTCTAGTTCTAACATTCTGTAATTGTAAATGTTTAAGTGGTGAAAAGCATGTGTATATTTAAAAAGTAATAATAAATTTACCTAGATGTTTACTGTTTTCAGTGATGTTCATTCATTTCCCTCTGGTATCATTTCCCTGAAGAATCAATAACTTCCTTTAGCTCTTTACTTGAATTTTTATTTCAGATATTCTCTTTTAGTTCTAAACTTTCCATTTAGTACGTTTTTTTCTCTTTCTCTCCTGAGAATTTCTATCTTTTTATTTATTCTGAGTGTAGTTTCCTCTATCACATGGAGCACAGCTGTAAAAGCCACCTTACAGTCTGCCTCATATTTCCAAAATTCTGGGTAAACTTGGGCGTGACATATATTGATTGTCTTTTCCCTTGAGAATGGATCACGTCATAGTTTTCTCGTTTTCTTAAGCTGAATAGTTTTGGAGAACATCCTGGATGAGTTGAAGAGTCATGCTGTGGAGATTCTGGATTGCTACATTTCTCTGAAAAGTGTTGATTTTGTTTGGTTTATTAACTTGGCTAGACTTAAACTGAAAACTCTGTCTCACCTGAGACAGGTAGCTCAAGTTCAGCTCTTTCATCTTTATCTGGATTGCTTGTAATCTGACCTGTACATGCTCAGTCCTTCCAGACTTGGACCAGAGTTTACATGGAAGTTGGGCTTCACTTTATCTGAATCTGTCCTTTTTGGCATTTTCCAGTCACACTCCAGAGGCTGTAGTGCTGTGGGTTTTAGCCCTGTTTCCTCAGATCAGAAAGTCAATGAGCTTGTTTGCAGGTTTTTAGCTCTTCACACCACGTGGCCCCTCCTCAGGGCAATGCCAAGAGAACAGCAAGCTCAACTACGGCACTGCTGATTTCTTCCGAGTTTTGACACTCTCCCCAGACCGCCTGCTATTCTTCATTCTCTGAAGCCCTCACGTAGTTAGTTTTGTTTGTATTCTGTCCAGAGTTTATCGTTGTTATGCGTAGAAGGGATGGTCTGTTAGAGCTTAGTCCCTACCTAAAAGAGAACTCCCCAGTCATAATACATTAATTAAATCAGCTTGACTCCAGCAGAGCTTTGGAGTAGCTAAAAGAGCTATCGGTGAGCCTTTGGCTTTAATTCATCTTTTGAATCTTACAAGTATGCATTTCAGTGCAACTCTTACCTTATTAGGCCAAAATATGGAAAATGTTGCATGCTAATTTGCCTTTGTGAATGGATTTGACTGTTATTTCTTGAAATGTCTTTTGGTTTGGCTGCTCTAAAATCATTTACCATTCTAAGAAGCTGTTACTAGCCATTTGCAAGTCACAAATTATTATGTTTCAAAATTTCAATTACAAGTTTCTTTCTTTCTTTTTTTTAATTAATTAATTAATCTATTTATTTATTTATTTATGTCTGAGTTGGGTCTTTTGTTGCTGTGCGCGGGCTTTCTCTAGTTGCGGTGAGCAGGGGCTACTCTTCGTTGCGGTGCACGGGCTTCTCATTGCGGTGGCTTCTCTTGTTATGGAACACGGGATCTAGATGTGCAGGCTTCAGTAGTTGTGGCACGTGGGCTCAGTAGTTGTGGCTTACAGGCTCTAGAGCACAGGTTCAGTAGTTGTGGCCCGTGGGCTTCGTTACTCCACAGCATGTGGGATCTTCCCAGACCAGGGCTTGAACCCATGTGCCCTGCATTGGCAGGTGGATTCTTAACCACTGTGCCACCAGGGAAGCCCTACAAGTTTATTTCTTTTGAACCTTAGATCACAGTTTTTCATTCCAATTTGTCCTTAATCAAAATTGCCATTCATTCAGTACAGTTGATCTCATACAGATGTTAGGAGAAAAGCAAGCCAATTCAATGAAATCCTTAGTAAAGTGTGTTTGAGGGTTAGCCCATGTAACTGATGAGGGATAAGTAAAATTTAAATAAAATTTTTCTTAAAGAAGAAAATATAATTTTTTTACATTATATAATAGCATAAAATATTAAAGTCTCACAGATAAGTGATATGTAAGTATACAGCATGATAAATTATCACAAAGACACCCATGTGAACACTACATAGGTAAAAAAGAGAACAATGTTAACATCCCAGAAATCCCCTTGTGCCTCTCCCAGCACCGTTTCCACTCTCCTTCTGAAAGGTACCTATCATCTTGACTAAAAACTATGGATTAGTTTTGCCTTTTTGGGGAAAATTTTATTTTTTGAACATATTAATCTGAGTTTAAACTCACTTCTGATAATTACAGTGAACGTTTGGGTCTGTTTATGTTCTTTGTTTTACTTCTTCTTGGTTTTCAGTCAATTCTTATCACTTACTATGCCTGTTTGGTTTTGATTGAATGTTGGATATTGTGTCTATAAAATTTTAGAGATGATTTGAGGCTCTGGATTTTGTGTATTTTTTTTCAGAGAAGATTTCCTTTGTTTCTGACAGGGGGATAGGCTAGGAAAAAAATCACCTCAATTGATGATTCAAAGGTGGGCTTTGGTCCTTTGGAAAACTGATGTTTTTCAATTTACCATTTATTTAGAATATAGTCTTTCAGGATCACAAATGAAAATCTGGCCTTTATTAGGATCCCCTTCAACAGAACTTAAGCTCCAGTTTTTGTCACCCTATTGTTTAAGGTCAGCCGAAAGCTCTTCTCAGTTTCTCTCTGCTCAGCGTCCCAGCCATTGCTTCCACATTGGTGACTACATCTAAGAAAAGTGCTTCGATGTCTGTTGACAAAGCCAACTTCCCTAAGTTGTCACAGCTCCTTCCTTTTATATGTCACTAAGGTCTTCCAAACAGTGTGGTGGGATTGTCTTGGAGACATCTATCTCAGCCTATCTTTGAGCACTGGACATTTTTGAAAACTGATGAGTGTCTCTATGTAGTTTTAATACTATGTGTATCTGCTTACCACTAAAAAATTAAGTATATTTTCTGTATTCTTTTCTGATAATGGTATGGGAGCTATACTTAAAGTACCTCGGAGATATTGTGGGTTTAATTTCAGACCACTGCAGTAAAGTGAATATCACAATAAAATGAGTCACACAAATTTTTTTGATTTCCCAGTGCATATACAAGTTATGTTTAAACTATACTGTAGTCTATTTAGTGTGCAATAGCATTAAGTCTAAAGAAAATGTACATACCTTAATTAAGAAATACAATATTGTATATCAACTCTACTTCAATTAAAAAATACTTTATTGCTAAAATATGTTAACCATCATCTGAGCCTTCAATGAGTCATTATCTTTTTGCAATAGTAACATTAAAGATCACTGATCACAGATCAGCTTAACAAAAATAATAATAATGAAAAATTTTGAAATATTGGGAGAGTTACTAAAATGTGACACAGAGACATGAAGTGAACAAATGCTTTTGGAATAATGGTACTGATAGACTTGCCCGACACAGGGTTGCCACAAACCTTCAATTTGTAAAAAAAAAAAAAAAAAAAAAATCAGTACCTGTAAACCACAGTAAACTGAACACAATAGAACAAGGTATGCCGGTATATGCACTGTCCTATTTCCCACAGATTTTCCTTTTTGACTTGAGGTCCCTATGGACCCTATAGCACTGCAGGGCACAAGATATCATTTTGAACCAATATGGAAGTTTTGTTTCAGTTGAGTTCAATAGATATTTCTTGTCTGTTGGAACAAGGCACACATATAAGTGAAGAGAATTAAAACACAGTTTCTGACCTATAGGAGTATGAGGTCCAGGAAGGGGATAAGATGAGTGTGCAACTCTGCCATAAGATGGAATGTGACAGCCATCAGAAAGATGCCAATGATGTTGTGGAGGGAGAGGATCTGCCCTGTTGGGAAAGTCAGGGAAGGTGACATTTGAGCTGGCTCTTGGTAGATGTATAGGATCTGTTCATTTGCATAGGTGTGGGAGGCATCCTGTGTGATGGAGACGGCAGCAAAGGTGGGAGTAATTTAATGTAAGCTTTCTGTGCGTTGTCTGGTCTGGTGGGGTTAAGGTAAATATGTTGGTTTTGTGTTAAAAGGGTCTTAACACCAGGATAAATAGCTTGAAATTAATTTAGAAAAGACTGATGAGGGACTTCCCTGGTGGCGCGGTGGTTAGGAATCTGCCTGCCAATGCAGGGGACACAAGTTCCAGCCCCCGTCCGGGAAGATCCCACATGTCGGGAAGCAACTAATCCTGTGGGCCACAACTACTGAGCCTGTGCTCTAGAGCCTGTGAGCCACAACTACTGAGCCCGCGTGCTACAACTACTGAGCCCGTGTGCCACAACTACTGAAGCCTGCACACCTAGAGCCCATGCTCCGCAACAAGAGAAGCCACCGCAATGAGAAACCCACGCACCGCAATGAAGAGTAGCCCCCGCTTGCTGCAACTAGAGAAAGCCCGAGGGCAGCAACGAAGACCCAACACAGCCAAAAATAAATAAGTAAATAAAATAAATGTATTAAAAAAAAAAAAGAGTGATGAGCCTCAAAGGTGTTATATGTGGAAGTGACGAGACATACCACATGTTCCAGGAGGCTTGTGCTTGCAAGTTTTGTACTGGTCGAATTCTAGCAAGGGAGACAGTTAAATGCAGTGATCAAACAGCCTTTTGTTGTCTTTTATGTTTGCATTTCTTTAGGTGGACTCAAGACAATTATTAGGGACTACCCCGTTGGTCCAGTGGTTAAGTTCCGCGCTTCCACTGCAGGGGGCACGGGTTCTATCCCTGGTTGGGGAACTAAGATCCTGCATACCGTGTAGCATGGCCAAAAAAAAAAAAAAAAAACGAAATGAGGATTGGCATCTCTGAGGACTGCAGTGCAAGACAATTATTAGTTTCCTTGGGGAAAAAAAAATCCATTGAACTTCAAGTAATTATTGCATGTATCCACTAAGGTATTTATTGAATATTTACCATTTTATAATGTAGTAGGCATACAGCAAGATGCCAAGTGCAGTTCCTACTTTCCAGGTCTGCCTGGGGGCAGATTTTGGTAAAGGCTTTTCAGAGGAGGCAATTCTTCAGCTGCATCTTGGAGACCAAAGAGGAGGAGTTCCAGGTAGAGGAATAGCATGGGAAGCATCTACATGGCGTGGCACAGAGGCAGGTGAGGGTGTGACGCAGATACACAGCTCCACGCTGTTAGCAGGACTGAAGTGTTGGGTGTGAGGCCAATGGGAGGGTTGAGGCAGGAGAGGCAGAGCCAGACTGTAGAGGAGCCTGAGACTAACTTGAAGGCAACGGAAAGCTACTGAATTATTTTAAATAGGCACAGGAGAAATAATCAGATTTGTGTTGTAGATTGGAGATAAATGGAGGAAAGAGAGGTGGGAAGTAGTTCCCATGGTCCCAGTAAGGCCTAAATAAAGCTGTGGAATTAAGAGATAAAGAGCAGAGAGAGAGTGAAAAGATACACAAGAGTTCAGCAGTTTAACCGTATACCGAGTGAAATGCGAACTCATTTCATTGTCTACTTACTGATGGCTCCTGGCTTGTAGACAGGGTTGGTAGGTGGAGAAGTCAGCTTGAGAAGGAAATACTCCAAAGGTGCCTGGGAGAAACAAGCAGTGGGGAGACCCCAGGTGTGTCCATTTCATCAGTTTCCCAAAGAATGCCCTGGCTTTGCCATTATCCCAGCAATAGAGAGCCTAGGTGCCTTATGTTTTAGACACATGGAAGTAGTTTTATATTTATTTTAATACAGTAAACAGATACTGTCTTGCCAGCATCTGGTAGGTACATTTTATACTTTCATGGTTGGATGAGTGCTCTGGACCTTAACCTATGGATAAAGAAGGAATGATCGTCGCATTGGCCATCAGAAGCAATCATACTGACTTGTATGACCTTTACCCTTTAGCAGTCTATTCAAGGATTCTATACCTTGGAAGAAAAGAGGAGGACTGGGTTGCTGGGATGTTAATATGAGAGGTGTGGCCTTTGTTGTTGGCCATCTGACTCATTCTTGCAAGATAATGGGAAGAGTGTGAATGACTTTTTGAGTTTACTAGGTCAAGGCATTTTCCTTGACACTTTGGAAATGCTGATGTGCCTATAAACAGAACTAATATTGACCCGAGGGAGACTCTCTATTGTAGGGTTGGTGGCTCTTTTGTCTGCAAGACCCATTCTCTACTTCTAATAGAACAGCCTGAACTCTTTTTTTTTTTTTTTTTTTGCGGTACGCGGGCCTCTCACTGTTGTGGCCTCTCCCGTTGTGGAGCACAGGCTCCGGACGCGCAGGCTCAGCGGCCATGGCTCACGGGCCCAGCCGCTCCGCGGCATATGGGATCTTCCTGGACCGGGGCACGAACCCGCGTCCCCTGCATCGGCAGGCGGACTCTCAACAACTGCGCCACCAGGGAAGCCCCAGCCTGAACCTTTTGGGAAGGGGTAGAGTTCCTCAGAGGGAGGACTATGGTTATAAAGCGTGTGATGGTATTTACCAGCACGCTCAACATGACACATTTAACTGGTGGGGAAGCATAAGTTATTTTGTGCTTCCAGTAAGCGAACATGATTAAATTTTGGTTTTAGAGTTGGAAATTGTACTGAAATAATTGTACTAAAATAATGTTTTAGGGGGGCAGAATTCATTGCTTATAGAAAACTTCTTTTACCAATTATCTATACAATTCAGTGATTTTCAAAAAACTGTTTTCTAAACTATTTTCTTTCCTTTGACTAATATTTTCATATGGATAAAATAGCAAGAAGCCTTCTTTGCAATGTCATTTCTCTCTTTCCAATCTCATTTCCTTTTCAGATATTATCAGACGCGACACAGCCTCTTGAGAGTCAGAATTTTTCTCCTGTGGTGCGAGATGTAAGTTATGAAAAGAATTTCTTTTCATGAATGTCTTTTTCCACCACTATCCTTGCTCCCCATTCTCCCCTTTCCTTTTTCTCTCCCTGTCTTTCTCTGTTACTCTCTCTTTTCTCTATTAGTCATGAGCCCATGTTTGTGGGACTAAATGTGGTGACTAAAGAAATGTCTTGTATCGTATATATTCAGGCAGTGATTACATCCAACGGCACATTGTCTAATAAGTATAAATATATCCAGAAACTCCGGGAGAGCAGGTAAGCATCATTCACATCCTCTTGTTTAATACATTTATTCTTATCATGGATCTCATGAGTCCTTTTTTTTAATGCTTCCATGTGAGTTCGTGATGCTAGGATTATGCAATATGTAATTTTAAAAAATGTCTGTACATAATAGGAAATTCAAACGAAGTGACTGCCTGGAACCATCGTGAATTATTTTCCCTTCAACAGTAGTGTAGCATCGTTCTGGCTTTCTGTTATCCATGTAGACTTGGGTGTAAGTAAGCAAAACTCCAAAAGCTCTGTCCTTGTTCCTTCTCCAGCATTTTGCATGTTGTAATGTCTCAGCTATTCTCTCAGAGGAAAATGAGCTTGCTAACGCTTTCTGTGGTGCTTTCAGGCTGACTTTTGGTTGAGGATTTGGACTCTCTTTTGTTTCGGATAATACTCGGAAAAGTGAGCTTTTGGTTAGAACTTAAGAAAAGTAGTGAAGAAAGAAAATCATGAGAGGTCAGTTTCCCCTGGGGATTCTTACTAGGAGGAAAGTGTCAGGAAGTAATGTGGCAAATCTACTGGAGAGAACAGTTCTCTTAGGAAGATACTTAGCTAAGGCCCTGGTTTCTATAATTGGTTTTACTACTAAAAGTTTGGAAACATTGACATTTCTTTGGAATGTTCTTGTCTCCAACTGATTGCACTTGATCCATGTTTATATCTGCTCCACTGGTCTATTCACATTAAAAAAAAATAACCCATGCACTGAATTCTCAGGAGAAGCCAGAGTGGGAAAATTAAAAACAAACAAACAAACTGCCTGGTCTTCTTGCTCAGTTTTTCCACCTGTAAGAAGTAAATAAGAGATATGACCAGATCAAGTACTACTGTTACGCCTTTTCCAAATGTGTTTGTTAGCTTACAGTAATTTTGTGTGTGTCAGTGAAATATTCTGGCATGATACAAGAGTGTATAATTTGTTTTTTGAAAAAGCAACTAGTTCTGTAACTCCATAGGAGAGTGTCTCGTAGGGGAAACTGCACGTATTTGTTTTTCATAGTTCTGTGTATCTTTGAATTGTCATCATCAGATGATCTCTTTCTTACATTACTAATCCAATGACGTGTCTACCATGACCAGTCGCTCTTTACACGCTATATTTCACGTAGCGGCAGGTCTGCTGGCCCCAACTGCTAGGACTTCCTGCCCTCCTTCCCAGGTAGAACCTTGTGCCAAGAGACTGAAAATGAAGATTGCATTTTGGAAGGAAATTGGAGTTATCTTGAATCCCTGCCTTGTTCTTTTGTTCTCTTCGTTCCTTAGCACAATGATTATTAACCTGGAGCGTTTTGGGGTTGCTGATGGGGTGGAGAGTATTAAAATCTAGGAGCGAGTTCTTAAATATGTATTTTGAACATTTTATTTTTTGGACATCAAAATAATGTGTTTCAATTACACAAACTACAGAAAGTGCTGTTAGAGAGGATCTGTAATAGTGTTTCTTTCTGGGAGGTGAAATGGGATGGGGGTGGAAGTTAAAGGAGTCGTCCCCTCATCAGTAATATGAGTTCTGGGGGTGAAGAGGGGGCAGGAACATTTTACATTTAAATTTATTTTTATTCACTTATAATTAATGAAATGAAGTGAAGTTAAATAAAGGTTAAGGTTTGAGAGACATCCTGTCCTAAAAGATTCCAGCAACAGAGCCTTCTGCTTAAGTCCCTGTCACCAAGCCATTCCATGGTTAGCTGGGACTCTGATTCAAAAGACATTTAATGGGTATCTTCCATCTTTAAGGCAAAACACAGTGAGCAATAGTGAGTTTATAAAGACAGCTAAGACTCAGTCACTGTCTTGGAGGTCAGAGTTTGCAGGAAAGACAAAGAGTTAGCTGTCAGGAAGGCACAAATTCCAACAACAGAAAAATTCAAGAATTAGAGTTCTGCCTAGTGACTCATGTAGGTTTCTACGTTTAACCCATGGCGTTTGTGATTTCAAAATTATGGTTTTAACTGTTTTCAAGTGACCCTGAAGATAAATCACAAGACAGTGTCTAATATGATAATAATCTCCTCCTCAGATCGTTGTCTTCTCGGATTGTTGCGAGGAGTAAATAAGGTTCGATGTAAGGCCCCCAGCATGATTTTGAATCATGTCCCCCGGAAGGATAGAGTGTGACACCAAGTTACTCAGTTGTGAGTAGCCAGGTGCTGGGCCAGCATCTGCACCTCACTAGTGGTATAGGGAACTCATACACCTCAAAGATCTCAGGGTCTGTTGTTCATCATACAAGATCTAAAATAATGAAAAATGTTGGTATTGGGAACTCCTGTTGAGGTTCTTACTATAAGAGGTGTGGGAAAAAAATAATTGCTTCACAGTCTAAGTTTTAGTCTGCTTTGGGGACAGCAACATTTTGTTACTTGAAATGTTTCTTTGTTCAAATTCCCTCCCCCCCCCTTTTATTTATAGGGAACGTGTTCAGTCACTCTCAGCGAGCACCAAGAAAAAGGTCTTGGTTCTTGGATCTGGTTACGTATCTGAGCCGGTGTTGGAATACCTGTCGAGGGACGACAATATAGAAATAACAGTAGGTAAATAAGCCCCAATTTTTAAAGAAGAGGAAGTAAAATTGATTTCAAAACATGGCTACTCTGTGAATGTTAGATGACTATCTTGCTTCTAAACTTTGAAAAATTATTTTTGAAGATGTTAAAATGTGTTTTACTCTCTGACTAGTGGAAGGAGATCTAAAGATTGGATGTTTTGATTCTTGAATAGGCTCTGACATGGAGAATCAAATCGAACAGTTAGGCAAGAAATATAATATTAATCCTGTTAGCCTGTACGTCGGTAAACAAGAAGTGAAGTTGAACTCCTTGGTGGCAACGCAGGATCTTGTCATCAGGTTAGTAAATAGTAAGAAATGATTGCCGTATATTTTGTTGTCGTTGCTGTTACTTCTCTTTCCTTATTTTCTCTCCTCTCTACTCTTCTCTTCTCCCCTCCTCTCCCCTGTCCTCCCTTCCCCCTTCTCTCCTCTTCTCTTCTCTCAGTAAACTTTTACACTCACATGTGCCTCCAGGAAAGTGCACAAATCATAAGTTTGTAGTTCAAAGAATTTTCACAAAGTGAACACATGGTGCAACCATCATCCACATCAGAAACAGAATATAATAGTATCCAAGAAGTGCTCCTTGTGCCCCCTTTTATTACCAGCCCCATCCTTCAAGGGTAAGCACTGTCCTGGCTTCTAACATAGAGATTCGTTTCTGCCGGTTTTCAATTTGTACAGTCGGAATCTTTCAGTATGTCCTCATTTGTGGCTGCCTTCTTTCTTCAGCATTGTGATTGTCATTTGCGTTGTTGTCTGTAACTGTAGTTTATTCTCTTTACTGTGTAATATTCCATTACGTGAATATACTATTATTATCCATTTGACTGCTGATGAGTGTTTAGGTTGTTTCCAGAATTTGGCTATTATGAATAGTGCTGCCATGAACAATGTAGTGTTTGTCTTTTGGTTACCGTATACACACACTTCTGTTGGATTCACCTAGAAGTGGAAATGCTGGTCATGAGGCACTAACGACGTATTTTGGTGGCTATTTTTTCCTTTGGACTTATAAAGCTTAAATGAAAGTGAGTAGATTCTCTAGCCCTATGACCATTTTTAGCCTTAGCAGAGGAACATATCTTGAAATATATCATTCATTACTATCTAATACAACTGCAGATCTAACTCTAGATACAGGGCTACAAAATGAAGGCTAGATACTTCACTTTGAATATACCAAAGCGATAAGAATAAGCCGTTTATTCTTAGAATATAATTTTTCCAAGATGGAAGGAAGAAAGTTAACCTGCTTTTTCATAATTAGATCACTTTCATAGTTAGATCAGATTCAAATGGTATCTTTGGAGGAAGTTCTGCAAGTTCTGTGCAAGTTCTGTGATTTCCTCCTTAAAAAAAGGGGGTGGGTGTTGGAAAACAGACGCAAAGAAAGGTAATTCTAAGTGGGAACTTTTGCATTATCTCTTAATACAGGCTCACTTTGGACACTTAAAAACATTATTCAATTTATAAAAATTTAATGTGAATTAATTATTTTTTAGCAAAAGTTTATCAATAACCAATAGACCTTGTCTGTCAGGTTATAATTATGAAAGTAAGTCCTTCAAAATGTAATATTCTAGCCTACTGAATAAAACAAAGAGAATTTGTTTTGCCACACATAGGTACCTAAACATAACATTGTTTTTTGATTAAAAAAAGAAAAGAACATAACAAAACACATTTTGAACAAAATCAGAAGCAAAATATGACAAGATAATGGACACGATAATAATCTATTAACAGGTGTAAAATTTAGAATTCCACGACTTGGTGACCTTCAATAAGATTTAGCATGAGCAAAATCTGTTTTATATTTCATTTTTCTCAGTTGGTTGAATTTCTGTGGTGAATAGTGGAAATGATGTTAAACATTCCTGTAGTGTTTCTTACATAGCTTTTCATTTTTTAAGTTGGAGAAAGAATGTTTTGATGTAAACACAATGTTAGGGACTATCAAAGTAAAATGAGTGAAGAATATGTTTCACAAAAATTTTATAATATGTCAAATTCTCATGGTTTTATTTTGCAGTTCTGGTTTTTAACGATTTAATGCAAAGTAGGAATTGAGTTTGATAAATTACTTTGAAAATTAGATGTGTATTTATTTTGTGTATGTTTTCACAAGTGGCATTTCCAACTATTTGGGTTAATTATGTCCTCTTGAGTAGTTGCTATATTACATACACAATGAATTATGAACTCTAATCCCTTTGTCTAAAATAGGCACCATCAATGGAAGTTCTATCGTTCTAGTTCTCAGCATATTATTAGGTTAGTGCTGATAATGCCCAAATTTAAAAATATTAGATCTGGATAAAATTTTTATCAGACAGATTTTCAACGTGGAGAATGCGACAAAAAATCCCCACTAACCTTTAAGATGATGCCACTGAACATTTTCTATTAATACTTTTCCAACTAAGAGTTTTGCAAGTATTTCATTCATTGGCTTTTAAAGGGGTACCACATTTAGTAATAATTATTTTTGATTAAAAAAGCCAAAAAGGGCTTCCCTGGTGGCATAGTGGTTGAGAGTCCGCCTGCCGATGCAGGGGACACGGGTTCGTGCCCCGGTCCGGGAAGATCCCACATGCCGCGGAGCAACTAGGCCCGTGAGCCACAACTGCTGAGCCTGCGCGTCTGGAGCCTGTGCTCCGCAACAAGGGAGGCCGCGATAGTCAGAGGCCCGCGCACCGCGATGAGGAGTGGCCCCTGCTTGCCACAACTAGAGAAAGCCCTTGCACAGAAACGAAGACCCAGCACAGCAAATATAAATAAATAAATTACTAAACTCCTACCCCCAACATCTTCTTTAAATTCACAAATGGAAAAGTAAAGACTGTGAGTGGAGAATTACAATAGCTTCTTTGGTCCCCATATATGGTTTATGAAGGAGATGCAAGGAGGAAAAATAGAAAGGTTAAGTGAAGGTCATATTGTGGAGAGTTTTAAATATGATAACAGGATGAATTTATTCTGTAGTCTTCAAGGAGTCATTGATCATCTCTGAGAGAATAATCAGTGTGATATCTTCACTTTACTGCAGTTCAAGGTGCATTGGAGGGACGGTTGGCAAAGAAAGTTTCTGATTAGTTTCTCCTGTTTTTAAGCTTGTTGCCTTATGTATTGCATCCTCTTGTGGCCAAGGCATGCATCGCAAGCAAGGTTAACATGATCACTGCAAGCTACATCACCCCGGTGCTAAAAGAATTAGAAAAGAGGTAAGTTTCTGTAGGTTTTCAACAAAGTAGCTCCATGGAATTGTTCTTATTTTCTATCCAAATTTTCCTTCCTTCTCTTTCCACCTCTTTCAGTGTGGAAGATGCTGGCATCACAGTCATTGGCGAATTGGGATTGGACCCTGGTCTTGATCATATGTTGGCAATGGAAACGATAGATAAGGCCAAAGAAGTGGGAGCCACGGTGAGCCCAACTGACACCCAAAGGTCCATTTAGGAAAATATTAAGAGGTCCCAATTTTTGTGTACATAAATACTCTTTCTATAGTTCTGATTAAAGAAACTATTGTATTCTTTTTTTAAAGGTTATACTCCATTTATAATTATTTTTAAATGTTGGCTATATTCCCTGTGTTGGATATATTCCTTGTAGCTTATTTTATGCCTAATAGTTTGTACTTCTTAATCCTCTACCCCTCCTCCCTTCCCTCTCCTCATTGGTAATCACCAGTTTGTTCTCTGTATCTGTGAATCTGCTTCTTTTTTACTGTATTTACTAGTTTGTTGTATTTTTTAGATCCCACATATAAGTGATATCATACAGTATTTGCCTTTCTCTGTCTGCTTATTTCACTTAGCATAGTACCCTACAAGTCCATCCATGTTGTTGCAAATGGAAAAATTTCATTCTTTTTTATGGCTGAATAGTATTCCATTGTATATATGTACCACATCTTCTTTATCCATTCATCTGTTAATGGACACTTAGGTTGCTTCCATATCTTGGCAATTGTAAATAATGCTGCTATGAACATTGTGGTGCATGTATCTTTTTGAATTAGTGTTTTTGTTTTTTTCAGATATATACCCAGGAGTGGGATTGCTGGGTCATGTGGTAGTTCTATTTTTAGTTTTTTGAGAAACCTCCGTGCTGTTTTTCACAGTGGCTGCACCAATTTACATTCCCACCAACAGTGTATGAAGGTTCCATTTTCTCCACATCCTCACCAACATTTGTTATTTGTGTTCTTATTGATGACAGCCACTCTGACAGGTGTGAGGTGATATCTCACTGTGGTTTTGGTTTGCATTCCCCTGATGATTAACAATGTTGAGCATCTTTTCATGTGCCTGTTGGCCATCTGCATTTCTTCTTTGGAAAAATGTCTATTCAGGTCTTCTGCCCATTCTTTACTCAGGTTGTTTGTTTTTTTGATGTTAAGTTATATGGCTATTTATATGTATTTTTTTATATATATATATATATATATATATATATATATTTTTTTTTTTTTTTGCGGTACGTGGGCTTCTCACTATTGTGGCCTCTCCCGTTGCGGAGCACAGGCTCCGGACGTGCAGGCTCAGCGGCCATGGCTCACGGGCCCAGCCGCTCCGCGGCATGTGGGATCCTCCCGGACCGGGGCACGAACCCGTGTCCCCTGCATCGGCAGGCGGACTCTCAACCAATGCGCCACCAGGGAAGCCCTTATATTTTGAATATTAACCCCTTATCAGTCATATCATTTGCAAATATTTTCTCCCTTTCAGTAGATTGTCTTTTTGCTTTGTGGATAGTTTCCTTTGCTGTGCAAAAGCTTTTAAGTTTAATTAGGTCCCGTTTGTTTATTTTTGCTTTTATTTCCTTTGCTTTGGGAGACAGATCCAAAAAAACATTGCTGCAATTTGTGTCAGAGTGTTCTGCCTATGTTTTCCTTTAGGAGTTTCATGGTTTCTGGTGTTACATTTAGGGTCTTTAGTCTATTTTGAGAAGAAACTGCTATA
Organism: Globicephala melas; assembly: GCF_963455315.2. Lineage (NCBI taxonomy): Eukaryota > Metazoa > Chordata > Mammalia > Artiodactyla > Delphinidae > Globicephala > Globicephala melas. The sequence goes on from NC_083322.1 coordinate 28,127,684, forward strand.
TTCTAACTCATACTTTGACTAGAAATTTCAAGTAAAATTTTGAAACTGCAGAAATATTTGTATGGTAAAAAAAAGTCCAAGCTTTAACAATAGATTTTTAGAGAAATAGATGCTACTATAATATATATTTTAGTTTGATAAAAGATTTTAGACTGCTTTGGAGATTCTATAATAAGGTTTGACTTTTAAAAGTGGGAAAAATTCTTTGTAATATTATCAACCTGTTGGTATATAAAGTATCTTTTACACATAAGAAAGAACTATTGGACATGAAAATGTGATGACTCAGATTAAACCTAACCTAACATAATATATATATAACCTAAAACAGGTTATATATATTTTATATAATATATATACACACACATATGTAATATATATAATCAAATATAGAATCAAATTAATTAAATTATATATCATATCAATTAATAATATTTATATTAATTACATATTAATTAATACTAATAATTATACATATATAATCAAATTATAATGAAGTATATAATTTGAATTAAAAGTCAGGAGGCACTGACCAAGCAGAATTGAACTAATGGTTGGATTTTTAATGGAGCAAAATGTTAGCCACAATCTCTAGATGATTAAAAAATATATATATATATATATATATATACACACACACACATATATATATATAAATATAACTGACTTAATCTAAATATAACTGACAAACACCAAATGGTGTTTGGCTTTAAGGATGTATTTTTGAAAGCCTTTGTAACTTTAAGAAAGGAGAAACTGTAACAAGTTTACCTTATTTGTGTCACTGTACTCAATTAATTACTCGGATAGATTTGGATAGATTATTCTCCGTAACTAATTGTTAATTTCCCTAATTTATTGATTCTTTATCTTACAGATTGAATCTTATGTTTCCTACTGCGGTGGCCTTCCAGCCCCTGAACATTCAGACAATCCCTTGAGATACAAATTTAGCTGGAGTCCAGTGGGAGTTTTGATGAACATAATGCAGCCCGCCACCTACCTGCTCAATGGAAAGGTGAAGGCTCATCATCAAAGCTTTAGAGATACAAACCTGCAGTAACTGCCTAAGAAAGGCCAAACACTTTCTCCCCAATACCAACGCCCTTTAACGCTGGCTGTGCTGCTTGCTCTCCATTCTCCTCCTGCACTGTTTCCCAGTGTGTGTTTACTGTTCCATTCCGTGTGGTCTCCTCACGGTTCCCAGCAAAGCCCAGGCTCATTCTTTCCTCTTTGCCCTCTTGCAAGTTGTTTCTGCCGTTGAAACACTCACTTCTTAACTTCTCTGCGTGCATAACTACTGGTCATCTTGCAGTTCATTTCAGCCTGACAAACATTTACTGAATCCCTACTATGTGCTAGACTTGGGCCAAGGCACTAAAGGTTGTCATGCTGAATGAAGTTTCTGATCTCAGAGAACTCACAACTAGAATGGGGGTAGCTCTCGGAATGGAGGGTGTGATGGGTCAAGGAAGGAAACTAAGATTTCTTCCCAGCTGCTGTGTGGCAGAACGTTAAGAGCGCTCTGAGTTTAGTACTGTTTTCATCATTTTACTATAAGGAAACTGTGGCGCAAAGAGAATGTTCACAGTCATGCAGCTGGGATTCAAACCCAGATCTAACTAACTCTAAAGCCTTTTTTCCCCCTCTTTTACCAGATCTCTTCACGGCAGGAAAGGCAGACAGTAGAATAAATAGGTATAATTCAATGAGAGTTCCAAAGTATGCTAAAGTGCCACAGCGATGCAGATGAGAGACCAATTGACTTTTTTTTTTTTAACATCTTTATTGGAGTATAATTGCTTTACAATGGTGTGTTGGTTTCTGCTTTATAACAAAGTGAATCAATTATACATATACATATGTTCCCATATCTCTTCCCTCTTGCGTCTCCCTCCCTCCCACCCTCCCTATCCCACCCCTCCAGGCGGTCACAAAGCACCAAGCTGATCTCCCTGTGCTATGCGGCTGCTTCCCACTAGCTATCTACCTTACGTTTGGTGTATATATGTCCAAACGTAATATATGTCCATGTGTATATATGTGTATATAAGTACATAAGTGTATATATGTCCATGCCTCTGTCTCGCTTTGTCACAGCTCACCCTGCCCCCTCCCCATATCCTCAAGTCCGTTCTCTAGTAGGTCTGTGTCTTTATTCCTCTCTTACCCCAAGGTTCAATTGACTTTTGACTTGACCTTGGTGAGGAGGTCAGGGAGAGGAAAATTAACAGGGAAGAGAAGATGTGCTCAGCCTTGAGGGATAAGAAGGCGCCAGCCTGGCAGAGACACTGCCACTCATGACTGTGCTCAGCAGTGTCCAAATCACATCTGTCTGCTTTCGTAGTTTATGCTCTTGACTGTAAGGAAAGACTCACATTTAGGAACAAACATAACTAGACCAAGGCTTCCTCTTTATATTTTGTGCCCTAAGCACCTCACTCACCTCACCGTAGTCCCAGCTCTGCAGGGAGCGATGAATTACTTGATCGGATGTGGGTCTTAACAAAGATTATTCTGGCAGCAGTATTATAAGTTCTCAGTGTATCTGTGATCTAAGTGTATTTCGTGTAAAAACCGGAGTAAATTGAAAGAATCTCTTAAGGTGAATGTCATTGTCAGCCATCGACTTCTGTACCTGTGAGCGCGGCTCACAGCCGTGGCCGAACACTGGAGTCACCAAGGCGCTTAAAAAAATCCTGCTGTCTGGGCCTCATCCCCAGAGGTTCTGACTTGCTTGGGCTTGGGGATCTTTAAAAACTTCCCAAATGGTTCTAATGTGCAGCTGAATTTGAGATGGACTGACTTAGTGACCAGAGGACCACAGCTGCACTGAAAACACTACTGGACAAGCAAGACACTTGACCTTGATTCTGGAAAGACACATTCACATGGTTCAGGATATGAAACAGAACCCTTGAGTTGTGGTCCAAGTGCTGACATCCCTCAGTGTCACCAAAGGCCAGGCAATCTAGTTCTCCAATTCTAAGAATCATGAAGGTTTGGGTCTCAGTCTCACGTTCTACCAGACACACGCCCTTTTCTATGCCACTGCCGATCTCCTCTTCAACTGCCCCTTCTACCTTCTGCAATCATGGAACAGAGACTGGCCTATGTTTGGTATAAACTCACATGTGAATGCAGGAAGAATTCTTGCTTCAGCTGGGTAAAATGCTTATTCTCAGGAGGCCATATAAAAGATAAAGAGGGCTTCCCTGGTGGCGCAGTGGTTGAGAGTCCACCTGCCGATGCAGGGGATGCGGGTTCATGTCCCGGTCTGGGAAGATCCCACATGCCACGGAGCGGCTGGGCCCGTGAGCCATGGCTGCTGTGCCTGCATGTCTGGAGCCTGTGCTCCGCAACGGGAGAGGCCACAACAGTGAGAGGCCCGTGTACCACAAAAAAAAAGAGATAAAGATGATAACAAGGAGGTCAGTGGAATGCAATGTGCAACAGAAAGAGCATGGAACCTGATACCAGTGTGTCTGACTTGGTCCTCTAGCTCTGCCGTGGCTGGCTGGGTGGCACTAGAGCAATCATTTCATCTCTCTGAGCTTTGAGCTCCTTGCCTGAAGGTAAGCATAATCACACCAGCCTTGCAGGGTTCTTGCGGTAGGGCTCAGTGGGGTCATATAGATTACAGTCTGCCACACAGCAGATCTCTGGGCGTGTCCTAAGCCCCTAGCAAACATCAGCTGCATAAAGAAATTAATGGTGGTAGGAGCTCAGGAAAAGCAAGAGGTTATTTTCAGGCAGCAAAAGTTGTATTTGTTGAATTTGAAGTTTTTCCCTTTTATCCTGAACTCCTTTTGTAAAAGAGGAGTGCTTTTTGCATCTCCCTGACACTGTGGAGGACACCCAGAGAAAACACGATGCTTTTCTTCTCTTTGCTAAAATCATACTTTTTTCAAGGTCTCCTCTTGTGGACGCAGCTCTTCCTGACCACTCCAGCCCCTGTTCACTATTCTTTTGTCTGAACTCCCACACTTTGGTTGTCTGTGTCTAACACTTTTTCCGGATGCTGTATTATTCACTCAGTAATTCAAGTGTGTCTATCTGTCTTCTCACCCATTGTTAAACATCTCAAAACCTCTCTTGTTCCTCCATTGCCTCTGTCACCATCACCCTCCACCATGGAGCAGGCCTTATGTAATGCACAGAATCATCATGGGGGAGCCAGGTGACTTCTCTGGCTTCTGCTTTTATTTATTTATTTATTTATTTTTTGCGGTACGCGGGCCTCTCACTGTTGTGGCCTCTCCCGTTGCGGAGCACAGGCTCCGGACGCACAGGCTCAGCGGCCATGGCTCACGGGCCCAGCCGCTCTGTGGCCTGTGGGATCTTCCCAGACCAGGGCACGAACCCATGTCCCCTGCATCGGCAGGCGGACTCTCAACCACTGCGCCACCAGAGAAGCCCCTGGCTTCTGCTTTTAAGTTGAAACCTTAAACTTTTCCAGCAACTCAGGCAGTAGCCTAGGAATTAGGATGTATCTCATTGGAAATAACTGCAAGGATGTAGGACAAGATTTACCTCTGGTTCTACTGCTAACTTCTAACTTCTAATCCTGTTTCTAATGCATCTGATTTCCTTCCACATGTTTGGAGACAGTGACTGTGTCTTCTCTGAGTTCTGTTCCCTCCATGGGTGGTGGGACATTGGTGACACCTGGGGGTGACATGGCAGACCTTCGCCATCATCTCCTTCAGCCTCCTATCCCAAGCCACTCCCAAGCTAAACAAATACACTAAGTAAGGATCGTGCTCGCTCTGCAAACACAGATTTGAGATAGGTTTTCTGGCTCTCTTCCTATTGCCTTCCCCTCCCTTGACTGTAGCACCCAGCCTTCCCTCTGTAGCTGCTGCTCTCTATTGCCTGCAGCCATTCTTTTTTTTTTAAATTTATTTATTTTATTTATTATTTTTGGCTATGCTGGGTCTTTGTTGCTGCACATGGGCTTTCTCTAGTTGCGGCAAGCGGGGGCTACTCTTCGTTGCAGTGCACAGGCATCTCATTGCAGTGACTTCTCTTGTTGCGGAGCATGGGCTCTAGGTGCGCAGGCTTCAGTAGTTGTGGCTCACGGGCTTCAGTAGTTGTGGTTTGCGGGCTGTAGAGCGCAGGCTCAGTAGTTGTGGTACACGGGCTTAGTTGCTCCGCGGTATGTGGGATCTTCCCGGACCAGGACTCGAACCAGTGTCCCCTGCATTGGCAGGCGGATTCTTAACCACTGCGCCACCAGGGAAGCCCACCTGCAGCCATTCTTAACTCAATTTTCAGGAGCATCACTGGTGGCATGATCAGGAATGCTGTACCTAGTCAATTCACATCCTTTTCAAACTACTGATCCACAGATGAGCACAATTAAGGGGACGGTATCATATAGTAGAAAGAACACGGACACTGGAGTCAAATAGACATGGGTTTAAATCTGCCCCGGGGTGACTCTATCAGCTTTAGTTTTCACCTCTGAAAAGTGGGTTATTGCGTGGATTAAAGGTAATGTATATAAGGCACCTGGCACACAGTGGGCCCTCATAAATGCTTGTCCGTATATTGCCTGTGTTAAATGTCTTGTTGGTTTAGTAATCCAGCTTATTGTAAGTGGTTCTCAGCGGTTGGGGGACGTGTGGGTGTGGACGCATGTGTGGGGAAGAGTCACACTTAGAGCAGTCTGCACCAGCAGCGAGTACTGAGCCACTGTTTCTGCTGGGAGTGGGTCTTGGATGGAATCATTGTTGAGTCAGAAAAAAAATGCATATTCTCTGGCAAATGGATAAATATGCCTCTCTTTCTTATCTGTCATGTAGGGGGGGGGCTTATTAATGAATCCCATGATAGGACATTAGAAATACGACTCTGAATTGATATCAAATGACCCAGTGATTTTGGGGTCAGGTTCCTTTAGCAGCCGTCAGTCTCTAAACGGATCGTTACCATTCAGCTTATATTTTCCCTGTTTTCTTTACAAGGACCTCGTGATAGACTTAGGAACCAGCTGATTTATTTCTGATTAGTACAGTGCTGGAATATAGCGGTCTTTATTGAATTTTTCTTTAAAAATCCCTAACCTGCAAACAAGTAAACCAAACTTTAGAATTGCCATAGGTTGTAGAAGAGAGATAGGGGGGAAGACCCTAAAAGTCAACATTTGCCTCTTTATTAGACTTTTAAAAAAAATTTAGAATCCTGATGGAAGAAATTTGTTTTAAAGAAAAAGTACAGAAATTGCTCTTCAGGAAATGTTTACTGTGAAGTTCAGAAGAGTTTGACAAGAAACTTAAATGAAAAGCATTCCTCACTTTCTTCTGATTCCCACTCTTGGGATTTTTTTGTTTTGTTTTGTTTTGTTTTTTGCTGTACGCGGGCCTCTCACCACTGTGGCCTCTCCCGTTGCGGAGCACAGGCTCTGGACGCGCAGGCTCAGCGGCCATGGCTTATGGGCCCAGCCGCTCCACGGCATGTGGGATCCTCCCAGACAGGGGCACGAACCCGTGTCCCCTGCATCGGCAGGCGGACCGCCAACCACTGCGCCACCAGGGAAGCCCCTCACTCTTGGGATTTTTGATGGTCCTTGGTGCTCTTCAAAGTGAGCCTTTGACTGCGGAGGCCCCTCCAGGCATGACTCTGTGGTCAGCACTGCCCGTTTCCTTCTGGGGCTTCAGCTATACATATACATACCTTTCCATTTTCCCTTTCATACCAAGACATACGCAGAACCTCCCTACAAATAAACCCTGTGAACCATTAAGTTTAGCTGAAGACTCCTTTGAGCAAATTGCTCAGACTCCGCCAGAAGGTACGTCACCAGCTCCCTTGTGCAGTGTTTTCTCGTGCAGCTTTTAGATGTGGTCAGAGATTGTTTCCAGTGGTGCAAGCAGGACAAAAAGTCTAGTTCCACCAGGATTCTCAGCCCTGATTTTATTACTCCAGAATGTTTTCCATGATCTCAAGGATGATCATCAACCTCACAAACTGAAAAAAAAATTTAGCCCTTTAATCAAAATTAACGGGAAAAAATGCTTCACTGCATTTTGATTGTGTATGATGGGGGGAGAGATGTAAGAACGAGGATTACTGAGAAATCAGAAGAGCTTGGGAATCGGTGACATAACTCCTCAGAGGCAGTAAGATCAGGAGGTGGTATTTTTTTTTTGAGTTTCACTGTATGTTCATTGCATTGTCCTTGTGAGAGGGCATCTCCCCCACTCCATTTCCCAACGTACACATGTTGGTTGACTAGTCCAGGCTGTAGCACTTTATTGTTGCTCTAGTGCAGCTCCTGGGTCTTGGTAGACATTAAGTAAAGGTTTGTTCAATGAACAAAGGATTGCACGGAGGCAGGAGTTGAATCTTATCCATCACTGTCCTTATTCCCAGGTGTGATCCTGGCACACACGTAGCAGGTGGTCCGTAAATGCTAGCTGTGTGAATGGATGTGCAAGACTGGTGCCTGATGTAGCGAGCATTCGAGAAGGGGGATGGGAGTGAAGAGAAAGAACAGAGTGAGAACGTGGCCATTGCTGTTTGAGCACAGAAGCCACTTTGAGTATCTGTTGCTTATAGCGTATTGTTTATTTAAAAACAAAACAAAACTCTACTGAGACATAATCCAGTGCCATCTCATCCAGGGGCAAGGAAAAATCAGAAACAAGATCTGAGTAAAAAAACGAAATGCTTTAAGTCAGATTTTAAAGCTTGGGAGAACAATGGCCTTGTGAATTATGGTATTAGTAGAACAGCTTGAATATGGGATGTTGATTAGCGTAGTTTCATTACATTTTTTTTTTTCAAATCCCCTATTGCTTTCTTGTAAAACCTGGATTTCTTCCTTATGAAACGAATGCAGGTGAATCCAAAGAGGAATGCACTTTCTTAACCCCACGTGTGCCTTTTCAATGTTCCTCAGGTTGTGAATGTGGTCGGGGGTGTCTCCTTTCTGGATTCGGTTACTCCTATGGATTATTTCCCTGGATTGAATTTGGAAAGTTATCCTAACAGAGACAGTACCAAATATGCTGAGATTTATGGCATTCCGTCTGCTCACACTTTATTACGGGGGACGCTGAGGTACAAGGTAAGTGGCTCTATCTGAGATGATCATGTTGCCTGTTTTGATATAAGTGATGTGAACACTTAATTTTTCTTCATAATTGAAATAATTAAGATGATAAACCAGACTGGCACCCCTATGCTTACTATTTACAATAACCAAGATAAGGAAGCAAGCTAAGTGCCCATCAATAGACAAATGGATAAAGAAGATGTGGTGTATACATACACACAGACACACACACACACACGCAGTGGAATATCACTCAGTTGTAAAAAAGAATGAACTCTTGTCATTTGCAACAACATGGATGGACCTGGAGGGTGTTATGCTAAATGAAATAAGTCAGAGAAAGACAAATACCATATGATTTCACTTATATGTGGAATTTAAAAACAAAATAAATGAACAAATGTTAAAAAAGAGAAAAACAAAGTCTTAGATACACAGAATAAACAGGTAGCTTCCAGAGGGAAGGGGAAATAGGTGAGGGCCATTAAGAGGTACAGATTTCCAGTTACAAAATGAATGAGTCGGGTATGAAATGCACGTGTCACGGGTATGAAATGTAGTCCATAATAATGTAGTATCGTTGTATGGGGACAGATGGTAGTTGACTTTTCATGGTGAGCATTTTGTAATGTACAGAAAACAAAACAAACAAACCAGATTGGCATCTTTTTTTCTCAGGGCTCTTTTCTTTCTTTCTTTTTTTTTACTCTATATGTAAATATTTTACTTAAAAATTGGGTTTTTTTAAACATCTTTATTGGAGTATAATTGCTTTACAATGGCATGTTAGTTTCTGCTTTATAACAAAGTGAATCAGTTATACATATACATATATCCCCATATCCCCTCCCTCTTGCGTCTCCCTCCCACCCTCGCTATCCCACTGCTCTAGGTGGTCACAGAGCCCTGAGCTGCTCTCCCCTCAGGGCTCTTTTGATTGACCATTTCAGGAGACAACTCAGCGTGGCTGGGGCAAAAAGGGAATTCTTGACTCAGGAGAAGGGGGGCAGGTGAAGGGTCAGCTTCAGGTGTACTGAGGTTTGAGGGTTATGACCTCACTGGCACATAGTAGTTTCTCTTCACCTCTCAGCTCTTCCTTCAAGCATTGGCTGCGTCCCCTGTTTCACAGGGATGGCAAGATGGTGGCAGCCTCTTAGGTTCAAATCCAGTGAGAAAGAAAAAGTACTTCTTCACAGCCAGAAGTCGAGTTTTTGTCTCATTAGCCCCTGAGGTTAGTGCAATAAAAGGTGCCAATCAGCTTTGGCCCCTGTTTTATGTCCCCAGTGCTGACGATGTAGTCAGCGTCACTTTCCCCAAAGTGAATCTGAAATGTTTTTACATAAAATGGAGTGTAGCTACTAGGACCATAAATACGAATGTCCAGTACACATTTTTAAAAATGGTTTTATTTTTTATTTTTTAACGTGAGAAAGCTTCTTTAATCACAAACCAGGTCATGTTTTGTAAAACAACGTCAGTCCCCATACATAATATTTGCTGACGCCTTCAAATTTGGCATTAGAGGAATTAATGCCTCCTAAGCCATGTGTAAAGAAAACATTGGTATATTTTTTAAAGGCTATTTTTGAACAATGTTACTTGCATAAATGAAAATCTGTCATACTGTTTGATCTTGGTTCTAAGTAAAATGAGTCCTTTATACTCCTGAACACCAAGGAATGGCAGTGAACGTAATGTAAGATTTGCAGTGAGTGAATCTGAATAGTTCATAGGATAAATGAGCAGTATAATGGGGAATCTCCTTATATTCTCTTCTCCTCAGAAACTCATAGAAGTGCAGTTCCTTATTCTTGTCACCGAGGAAAAGCATGAAAATTCTCTCCCCCGCCAACTCTTTTTGGTGCAAGAAGCACCAGAGAAGCAGGGGATGGATTTCTGCCAATGGGGTCTGGGGAGGAGGTATGCTTTTAACCACAAGAGGGGGATAGGTAGTAGGGGGATATAAAAGACCCCCTAAAATAAGGCTTCTGCTACTGTGGGAGCTCCATCATTCCAAGTGCAAAGTCCTTACATGGGTCAACGAGAGGCTTGTTGAGAGAATTTCAGATCTGGAATGAAACTTAAGAGGTCCTCTGGTACAGTGATATCATTCTGCAGAAGAGGAAACTAGGGCTTAAGAGAAGTGACCTACATCAATTATTACTAAAGCAAATTGTCTTTAAGTTTCTCTTGTTGGTATCTTTTTTGTTTGAATGAACAAGTTTTTGGTTTTCAATTTTGTCACTTGGAGCATTTCTGCACTTTGGAAAACGTCATAGCTGTTCTTGAAGCCTGAGGGTTCAAAAAACGCAACACAACATCTCCAAGCCAAATACCATCACATGCTAACAGTGAGCACTGTGAACACGGCAACTCGTCTCTCCCTGTTCCGGGCCTTTTCCAACCATCATTCAGGATTAAAGAACTAGGAAGGATAAATTACCACATAATCATAATCTATAAAAATACTGACCTAGAGCACACTAAAAAACTCTCAATAAATAAATATTGGGCAGTTGCTTTTGAAAGTCAGTAAAGATGTACTCTTTTTTTTAAAATTTTATTTATTTATTTTTATACAGCAGGTTCCTATTAGTTATCTATTTTATACATATTAGTGTATACATGTCAATCTCAATCTCTCAGTTCATCCCCCCTAACTCCCCGCTTTCCCCCTTTGGTGTCCATACATTTGTTCTCTACATCTGTGTCTCTATTTCTGCCCTGCAAACTGGTTCATCTGTACCATTTTTCTAGATTCCACATATATGCGTTAATACACGATATTTGTTTTTCTCTTTCTGACTTACTTCATTCTGTATGACAGTCTCTAGGTCCATCCACATCTCTACAAATGACCCAATTTTGTTCCTTTTTATGGCTGAGTTATATTCCATTGTATATAGGTACCACATCTTCTTTATCCATTCGTCTGTCAATGGGCATTTAGGTTGCTTCCATGACCTGGCTATTGTAAATAGTGCTACAATAAACATTGGGGTGCGTATGTCTTTTCTCTGGGTATATGCCCAGGAGTGGGATTGCTGGGTCATATGGTAATTCTATTTTTAGTTTTAGTTAAGATGTACTCTTCAGAAGTCATGTCCATACTTTCAAGGCTGCTTTTTACAAACCACACAGAGTCCAACAGATGACAAAGGTTCAGGTTAGGATACAATCTGATAGAAAAATGACTCTTAACGTGATATTTCTACAAAGGAATACAACTAATGTTGAGTTGCTCGTGTCTCAGTTTCAAAGGCAATACTTAAAGAGATCCAAAATGTTTTTAGCCACGGCAGCATCATTGAAATGAGTGTTCAGGTCCTAAGGTCACCCCTCTTGAAAGGGACAGCACTCATTAGGGTGTATTAGTTCTGGAATTTCCCCTTGTAAACCAGCTGCACTGCTTTGCAGTCAGGCCTCAGAGGCAGCTGTACATGGCACTTCTTGAGGAGTGCAGCTACCCCTGCGACCAATTCTGTTCCTCTTCCATGTCTGGTGACTCAGGAAGTTCAGGGGCCCGATGTCTGATACAGAGGGTACTTGGGATTTCAGTCTGGCCACACACTTTCCTCAGAACACAGGTTTGTTCTCAGGATGGCTTCTAGCAAGCGATTCTGGTTTCCGGTCTGGTTGAGAAAAGTGAAAATTTAATGTCTGTGCCGAGTTCTTTCTCGTTGCGGAGCACAGGCTCCGGACGCGCAGGCTCAGCGGCCATGGCTCACGGGCCCAGCCGCTCCGCGGCATGTGGGATCTTCCCAGACCGGGGCACGAACCCATGTCCCCTGCATCGGCAGGCGGACTCTCAACCACTGCGCCACCAGGGAAGCCTCGCGCGCAGTCCTTAAAGGCTCCTTTCTCTGTGATAAAGCGGTGATGACTACCCTTCCGTCCTCACTCACGGGAGAGGTACATTGCACATTCATCAGGTCCAAAAGGTTCATAATAGTGATAAGGTACTGAAGGGTGGTTGGGAGCCCTGCAGAAGTCTTGGGGATCCATGCCATAAACATTGGTCCTGTCGCAGAGCTCCAGGGCAATCGTCATTGTGAACCAGCCAGTGCTGAGCCAAGTGTTGGAGATCTTCCTTGTGGTCCGCCACGCCAAGGTATCCTTGCAGTGACCGCGGTCGCGCGGGGGCCTCGGGGCGCGGCAGGGGGCTGCTCTCTGCGGGCCGCTGCGCGCTGCCGGTCGCCGCTGCCGGCTGCTGCTGCGGGGGCTGCTCCTTCTGGCCGCCAAGGCCGCTGTACACGAGCTGCAAGCTGGTGAACGTGCTGGTGAGCGCAAAACATATTCCAGCCCCGGGCGCGTCAGGGTCTTCATTTTGGGCACCTCTTTCGTGCGGAATCCTCAGGCACACGCATCTGGGACCACTTTTTCTTGGAGGGTTTCCGTCGTGGGTGATGGGACAGAGGCGGGTCTGATTTTTGCCCAGCAGCCAGCCACGCCTGACTCACCAGGGAAGCCGCCGCGGGACCCAGGAAGCACCGCCGTTGCAGAGATTCCAGCACACGTTTTGTAATCACTAAAGAGTAGTTACAAGTGTGACCAGATTGAGACAATGAGTGTAATTGTTTCCTAGGGTGGTTATAATAAATTACTACAAACTTAAAACGACAGAAATTTATCCTCTCACTATCCAGGAGGTCACAGTCTGAAATCAAAGTGTGGGCAGGGCAAGCCTTCTGGAGGCGTCGAGGGAGAAACTGTCCCTTGCCACTCTCGCCTCACTTCTGGTGGTTGCTGGCGACTGTTGATGTTCTTTAACTTGTAGACATACTGGTCCCAACTCTTTGTCTCCATCCTCATACCACCTTCTCTTGTTTATATCACTGTGTCCTCTCCTCTTCTTATCAGGACACCAGGCACTGGATTTAGGACCCCGAATATAGGTCGCTTCATACTGAGGTCCTTAACTAATTATATTTGCAAAGAGCCACATAAGGTCATACTCTGAGGTTCTGAGTGGCCGTGAGTTATGAGGGATACACTACTCAACCCACTACAACCAGCGTACCTAAAATACAGAGATCTCTAAAAATTAGAGACCTGATTTCAGATCTCGATGCCCTGTGAGATTCCACGGTACCTGTGCTCTCATGAATGCGATGTCCTCATTGTCTAGGAATTAAAGTAATTGTCAGTGACAGCATCCTAAGGAGATCGAGGAACCATGGATGCTTCAGAAGCCTTCAAGCACAGCAGAAATTCTAGTGTGAATTGCAGCCATACTGTCCTCAGATCTGACAGATTCTTGATTCTGTTTCTTTTCCCCAGGGGTTTCAGGAGTTAGGATTTTCCAATAGATTTAGGCTCCTGCCAAACATATAGACCCAGAAATAGAGGATTTTGAGATTTAAGAATTAACTAAAGCTCTCAAGGATGTGCATGGATGAGAGCCATCCCCACAGAACCCCAGAGGATGGAAGATGTCATAGAGTTCACGTCCTGAGCAATGTCAGCAACCCTTCAGTAACCTGAAGATTCTTTCCAGCGTTAGAGATGAGACCCTGTCACCCAAGTATGACAGGGAGACCTTGACTTCTCTCCTGCACCTGCCTGTCACCTGAGTCCTTCCAGACCCAGCTTGTATCACCTTACAGGATCTTTCTTAATTCCTCTCCTTGACTCCCTTCCCCGACATCTACGTGAGTTCCCCTCCTTGTGTGCCCACAGCTTGGCGTTTACCTGTCGTAGCACCTGTGATAGCCCAGTGTGTCGTAGTCCTCAGTGGTCGTGGTTTTGCTCACTATGGGCCAGGCCTTATTTGTTGGACTTATCTGACCCTTCTCCTGGACTGTAGTGTCTTCATGGGTAGGGACTGCATTTTTCGTCTCTGTGGCCTCAGCCCCTAGCACAAGTCTCACACATGGCAGCACTTTGCTAAGTACTTAGTGATAAATGAATACACATAATAAATTCATTTCTAGAGGTCACCATAAAATTATTTCTGAGATGAAGAAATAGCTGAGAAATGTCTCAGTATTTGAGATGTTGGAAGAAGGGGCCCCCAGCATTCATCAGATCCTAGAAGCAGGCTCGGGGTATTGCTTTTTTGCTTCTCCTCTTTGAAGTATATTTACATTGGGTTAGAGCAAATGAATTTTAATTCTTTAATTAGTAACTTTGGACAGTTTGAATAATACAGCCGTTCAGACGTGTGAGAATTCACACATTAAACTGTGAAACATCCAGTGGCAACAGGAACTATTTTATATCTTAATAATTTTACTGCTTCCTGAAATAATTTCCTGCCCTTCTTCTCTTCGTCTTCTTCTTCTCCTCCCCCCACCTGCTGTCTCTCAGTTGCAGTGGCTATAAAGCTCCTTATTTTGGCTTTCCAATCCCCCCTCCCTCCCGGCCCCCAGTGTAACTTGCTCACAGGAGAACACACATTATGATCCTCCTTCACTTCATCTTCATTCAGAATCTATTCATCCAGTCATTTGTTCTCTTTCAGCATATTGGAATGATGGATAATGGGGTGAGGACATGGGGTTGAAGGACACACATACACATACTTTCTATGCCTGCCGTTCAGCAGCTGAATAGACAATTAATTACAGTTTGTGTTGAGTGCGTATGTACAAAATGCTACAGGAATACAGAGAAGAAGGGAGTGCCCACTCACCTAGGGAGCTCAGTATGTGTGCTGAGCTGGGTCTTAAGAGAAAAGTAAACATTTCATAGATGAGAAAGAGGGGTTACCATGTTCCAAGCATGGGAGCAGCGTGCACCGAGCCCCAGGTCTCTGGAAGAGCACAGCAGCTTGTTTGGAGGATGGTGAGTGGTGGAGAGGATGATTAGTGAGTCAGGCTGGAGGGGTTTATTGGGATGGGTTCTACATAACAGTGCCAAGAACCTCGGCCTGTCCTGTAGAGAATGAAGGACATGTGAGGAATTTCTATCAGCGTGATGGCATTTTAGAAATACCTCTCTGATGCCTGCCTTTCCCCCTTGCTCCTTGTATACGTTAGGATAATGGCTCTTAATCAGTAGGATGGATTATCTTCGTTGGGAGATATTCTTACAAGCTCCTTCTTCCATTATAAGAGAGAGAACAACTATTCTATTAAATACAGTTCTGCTGGCCTGAGCATGTAACACAAGATGAAACTTTCCCTTATGCTGTCAGAAAACACCACTCGCATGTTACCCAGAAACAAAAGTAAAGACCCACGTTTTGCAAGGGCTCTTGTGTAAACCAGTGGAATTGTTGTGACGCTGCTGATTTTGGTTTGAACCCGAGGGTGACTGCATCAATACTAGCAGCACAAATGGCTATTCTCAGCCTGTTTTCTAAATGAACTACAAAAATAGGTCCTTATTTTCAAGAAATTAAAAAATGTTTTTCTTTGAAGACAAATTTTTATATATTGCTTAATAACTCTTGTTACAGGGATATGCCAAAGCCTTGAATGGATTTGTAAAATTGGGTCTTATAAACAGAGATGCATTTCCTGCCCTTCGACCTGATGCCAATCCGCTCACCTGGGTGAGTGACTCCGGAATTATACATTGTCTGCTGCTCTTCAGAAATGCCTTCTGAGGGCTTCCCTGGTGGCGCAGTGGTTGAGAGTCCGCCTGCCGATGCAGGGTACACCGGTTCGTGCCCCAGTCCGGGAAGATCCCACAGGCCACGGAGCGGCTGGGCCCGTGAGCCATGGCCGCTGAGCCTGCGCGTCCGGAGCCTGTGCTCCGCAACGGGAGAGGCCACAACAGTGAGAGGCCCGCGTACCACAAAAAAAAAAAAAAAAAAAAAGAAATGCCTTCTGAAATGGTCAGGTTTGAACGTGGGTTTGGACCAGCAAAGAACCCATTCTGTGACTTATGTGCAGGAAGTTAAGTCCTAGCCCCAAAGCCCCCCTTTCCACACTTCATTGTTTGGGGAGGATGGAGAGCACACGGAGGCTGACT
Organism: Globicephala melas; assembly: GCF_963455315.2. Lineage (NCBI taxonomy): Eukaryota > Metazoa > Chordata > Mammalia > Artiodactyla > Delphinidae > Globicephala > Globicephala melas. The sequence goes on from NC_083322.1 coordinate 28,143,666, forward strand.
CTCGGGGCCCGTTTCCTGCTGCAACTTCTACCACTTGATTGCTCCCTCAGCCCTGAGCAGAGATGCGCTTGCTCTCTGCACTGTGCTCTGGGCTCTGCCGCTTGTCTGAGTGGTGACCCCATGACAGGAGTTAAGCTTGGGCCTCCTGAAACTGAGAAAGCAGGAGAGCTCCGGCTGGTATCGCAGAACTAGATTCCCAACGCCCGAATCCCATTCGTTCCTTTATTTGACCATTTGTAACCATGCGTAATCTGAGTTTTTAATTACTGAGTTTATGCCCATATCTGTGTTGTATTAAAATCTAGAGCTTCCACTAACTGCCAGGAATTAACTTGTTACCAGCTGGTCATTCAACTTAAATTAATGTGCCCATATTCCAATAGAAATGCTAGAAATTTATCACAAAGGGAAAAGAATCAATACTGCTAATCCCATTAAGTGTCCCAAAGAAACTTGGATCTTGGGTATTCTGGTTAGCCAGTTGCTTTTTTAAAAAAAATTAATTAATTAATTTATTATTTTTGGCTGTGTTGGGTCTTCGTTTCTGTGCGAGAGCTTTCTCCAGTTGCGGTGAGCGGGGGCCACTCTTCATCGCGGTGCGCAGGCCTCTCACTGTCGCGGCCTCTCTTGTTGCGGAGCACAAGCTCCAGACGTGCAGGCTCAGTAGTTGTGGCTCACGGGCCTAGTTGCTGCGCGGCACGTGGGATCCTCCCAGACCAGGGCTCGAACCCGTGTCCCCTGCATTGGCAGGCAGATTCTCAACCACTGAGCCACCAGGGAAGCCCACCAGTTGCTTTTAAATTCAGTTCTTTTGTGTATCTGAGAGTCTTTTCAATCTAAGTTTCAGATTTCATAAACTTACTTGTTGGACAGGAGTGAATAAATACCCATAGTGAATCTGATATTGAGGCAGTTTGATTGGGAAGGTTGGTGCAGGCATTCTTGGGGCTGGTCCCCTTGTCTTGGTAGCTACAGTCTAGAACAGGGGCTGGCAAACGTTTTTTTTGTTTTTGGTAAAAGACCAGATTGTAAATTTTTTAGGCTTTTATGGATCATGTGGTCTCTGTCAGGCTACTCAGTTCAGACTGCTCGTAAACAAATGAGCATGGCTATGTTCCAATAAAACTTTTTATTTACAAAACCGGGTGGTGAGCTCAATTTGGCCTGTGAACTAGTTTGTTGATCCTTAATCTAGAGCATAACATTTTCCTTGGGAGCCTGGAAAAAGTCTTGTTTAGAAATTAGAAAAAGCTATGACCACTGTTTAAGTGCTCGTCCTTTGAGATTTTATTATCTGCACAATTTTCCTCATTTCTTGAACCTACAAAAGAACTCTAGTTGCTACTAGCAACCACAGCAATAAGTCCCTTTCACTCTATCCTGGCCAAAATTGACTTCTAGACGGTGAGGGATAATGAGGGATAAGGTGATAGAGAGGACCTGCAAAGGTAGTCAATGTGATGGTAAATATGGTGTCACCTTTTTGGTATTGATTTGGTGTCATGACTCTTTTATTGCTGAAATATCATTCTGAAATACCCATTTATTGATGTGTGGGTGTGCAGATGTGTGTATGCACATGTGTGTGCCACAATTTACTATTTCTAATTATTTCTAATTTAAAATTTGAGGTTCTTTTGAGGTCCATTGTCTTAATAGGATAATTTCTCAACTCATTTTTTATTTTATTTGGAGCTTAGAATTTGTATCTTTGTTTTTCTAATAACCAGAAAGAACTCCTCTGTGATCTAGTGGGAATTTCACCCTCCTCCAAGTGTGATGTGCTTAAGGAAGCTGTCTTTAAGAAACTAGAAGGAGACAATACCCAGCTGGAGGCTGTTGAATGGTAGGTACCCACCAGTCAACCTGGAGCAAAATACTGGATCAATGATTACTTAGTGCTTTCTAGTCAAAGAAAAGTCAAGATAGAAGCAAACATTTTACATTGTCTTTGATTAATTTGCTGCTCTAATGTTGGCCTGTTGTACAGAGATTACCACGTACCATGTTCACGTGGGGATGAAAAGTAGGTAAAGCGAGAAATTCAATGGCAATTATAACTTGGGAAATACTTATTTTTGAGCAGCTTCACTACTCAGTTCCTGAGAAAGGTGGGATATTTTTTCTCTCCTGTAGGACATTCTCCCAGTCTTCCTTTAACTACTTTACAACACTTATTCATGGGGCTGTGGCCCATTCTGCTGGTATCCTTCATGTGGGAGAACTAACCTGTAAGTTAATCTCATGAAAAGCTTTGCAACAGTGTGTACTTACAGTGCATCAGGTCTAGCTCCAGGCAACACTCCTGGGAGAGTCTGGGGATGATTCTAACGGTGAAAACATTACTCTCATTATTATTATTTTACAATAACTTGAGAGTCCTATAACTTGAACTGTCGTCTTGTGATTCTGCCCTTTCAAGATAAAATCCAGTGAGCGTTCCCTTCTGCTTCCCAACTGAGCATATGTATAGGACTTGAACTAATGCAGCCATCTCTCGTGCTTCTCAGGTTGGGCTTGCTTGGGGATGAACAAGTCCCTCGGGCAGAGTCTCTCGTGGATGCACTCTCCAAGCATTTGGCCATGAAGCTTTCCTATGGTAGGCTGTGGGCTATTGGCTAAACATCCCAGCAGAGGAATCATAAGAACCAGTGAATTAGACTGAAGGGCGGGAGCTACACAGTGGGAATGGGGAAAGAACACGCGGACTATTTTTCCAGAGGGGAGGATAAGAGAACTATTAAGTAAGAGTGAACTTGGGTAATATGACAAAGGAAAAAATCATTAGTTTTACTTTTAATTTTTGACACGTTAAGGAAAATGCTGAAGGAGCGTTTTGGGGAGAAGCAGGGACGGCCTCTACAGCAGTACCCTCGTGTCTGTAACCAGGTTACAGTGATACCCACCTAGACAGAGGAACCTGGTGAGAGTTATCATTTCCTTGAATTTTTAATTTGGTCTTTGGGCTAAAAAGCAGTATACATAATTGTTTAAGGATATACATAATGGGAAGGGAAACGAGAGCAGAAGGGCAGGTGCAGGGGGATGAAGTACGATACTGGAGTTGTAATGATAGTGACATTTTAAACTGTATGTTTATTTATTTTAAGGCCCTGGAGAGAAAGATATGATTGTGATGAGAGACAACTTTGGAATCAGACATCCTTCTGGACATTTAGAAAATAAAACTATTGATCTTGTGGTTTACGGGGATGTCAATGGTTTTTCAGCTATGGCTAAAACTGTGGGGTTACCCACTGCTATGGCAGCCAAGATGTTACTTGATGGTAAGTTCTTTCACTGGGGGACCAAATGTGTCTCCATATTATCTCCAAGTCATTCAGGGCCTGGATGTCAAATAATTAGTCTTGAGTATGACAATAGCTTTCACTAAAAGTGAGCCAGTTCAGAAGATCTAAGGGCTGGCTGACTGGGAGATCACGTTGTGATGAATAAAAAACCTTGGCTTTGGAGTTAGACCTGATTTCTGTCCCAGCTCAGTCGCAAGATGACTGAGTGATGGGGTGCAAGTTACTTAGCATCTCTGAGTCAGAGTTCCTTCATCTTTAAAGTGGGGATTGTCATGACTAATTCGTAGGGTTGTTGTGACACTAAAGTGAAATCATACATAAAGCTCCTACCACATAGAGGGGTTCCCCAGGGAATGTTAACTGCCTTCTTTTCTTTCCTTATTTTTTTGTATTTTTGGGGTAACACTGAAATAGCAGAGGGTATTCATTTCCAGATCTTCAAAAATATAGGCCACATTTTATTAATCCTCATGTCTCAACATACTATCAATACTAAATATATATTTTGAACTAAATGAATTCAAATTTCAACTCTCCACTCTCCCCTTAAGATGATGTTTGCATTCAATAAGCATCAGCTCTGAATATGACACCCCATTTGGCCCCTGTGAAGGTGTGAGGGGAGTAAAAAACATCAAAACATAAATGGGAAATAATGGGGAAAAAACGTACAGTATCATATTAGCTAAACCACCTAGGGCTTCCCTGGTGGCGCAGTGGTTGAGAGTCTGCCTGCCGATGCAGGGGACACGGGTTCGTGCCCTGGTCCGGGAAGATCCCACATGCCGCGGAGTGGCTGGGCCCGTGAGCCATGGCCGCTGAGCCTGCGCGTCCGGAGCCTGTGCTCCGCAACGGGAGAGGCCACAGCAGTGAGAGGCCCACGTACCGCAAAAAAAAAAAGAAAAAAAAATTAAACCACCTACTTAGTTATTGAGGAACCAGAGTGAAGAAGTGATGAGGGATGAGGGCATCATAGTCTTTAAGGAAAGTGCCCAGACTTACTCTTTCAGCCACCCTAACAGATGCCAGTGCCCAAATAACCAGACTGGTTTTAATTTCATTCTGTTGGTCTCATGCTTTTTAAAAAATGACATCAGCAAATAAAGCAGACCCGTTAGGTTGACTTTACTTTCTTACTAGACTTTATTCTCTGATTTGGTAGTTAATGCAGTTAAGTGTATAAATTCAGACTCTGTCCCTAACTCCAGCTGTGCTTTCAATTAACTGCTTTTTCTTACAGTGTTGATTAAGTAATAATTTAAAAAAATATTTATGTATTTATTTTGGCTGCGCCGGGTCTTAGTTGCGGCACGCAGGATCTTCATTGCGGCATGTGGGCTCTTAGTTGTGGCATGTGGACTTCTTAGTTGCAGCATGCGAACTACTAGTTGCGGCATGCATGTGGGATCTAGCTCCCCGACCAGGGATCGAACCCAGGTCCCCTGAATGGGGAACGCGGAGTCTTACCCACTGGACCACCAGGGAAGTCCCAAAGTAATAATTTAGTAGGGGACATTTAAGCTGCTATTTTGAAAAATCCCTAGGCCTCCAACAACTTGTTGACTCACAGTTTACTGCTGTATGGAGACTCTTGCTGTAGAAGTTAACCTTTCATACCACCTTTAAAATGGTAACTACAAATTTATTTTCTTCTAGGTGAAATTCAAGCTAAAGGCCTGATGGGGCCCTTTTCAAAGGAGATCTATGGACCAATACTGGAGCGAATTAAAGCAGAGGGCATTATGTATACTACACAGAGCACAATCAAACCGTAATTGAGAATTATATTTTGTTTTTATCTTCCCAGCCAACACAGCTCTGAACTTTTAGGCCACAAACATGCTTGCTAATGTGATATTTTAAAACATAAAGCATGATATGTTTTGATTAAGTCAATACAATGGTGTTTTTGAAATATAAATCTCTATTTTAATATGAAAACATTTGGAACAAGAGATGCCAGTAATTACCAGGGAACTTTAATAATTCTATCATGTATTTTTTCATGTGTATGTAAAAGTGACAATGATTATACTACTTGTTAATTTATTATGCAACTTTTTTCTTACAAGAATATATTTTCCAATAATTAGCAGATGAAGTTTTATCTTTTTAGTAAGAAAAAAATTTCTTCATGCAGCTTTATTTTTCTAACGGATTCAGTTGGATGCTTTTAGATCACCAAAGCTTTGCAATAATACTATTTTATGCCTTTTTGTAAAATGATGATTCATTTAGAAAGTGACATTTCTTATAGCTTTCTTTTAATGTTTGGAGAAGGAAATAGGTAAGACTAAATCAAAATCCACATGGTCACCTCATTAGGCACAGGAAAAGCATTAACAAATCCAACACACTTTTATGATAAAAACACTCAACAAACTAGGAATAGAAGGGAATTCTTCAACCTGATAAAGGGCATCTATGAAAAAACCATAGCTAGTATCATAGTTAATGATGAAAGACTGAAGGATTCCCCCCTAAAACCAGAAACAAGACAAGGATGTATACTCTTGCCATTTCCATTCAACTAGTACTGGAGGGTATAGCTGGGCAATTAGGCAAGAAAATGAAGTAAAGGACATCCAGATTAGAAAGGAAGATGTAAAACTATCTCTAATGTTATACAAAGAAAATTCAAAGGAATACTCTAAGAAAACATTAGAACTAATACATGAGATCAGCAAAGTTGCATGATACAGGATTAATATTCAAAAATTGATTGTATTTGTATACAATATCAATGAATGAAGCAAAAGTAATATTAAGAAAACAATTCTAAGAAAAAGTGTAAAATAGGAATAGATTGAGAGTCCAGAAGAACTCATATTTACAGTCAATTGACTTTTGAAAAAGGTGCTAGGACAATTCAATTGAGGAAAATAATCTTTTCATCAACTTGTGCTGAAACAACTGGATATCCACATACAAAAGAATAAAGTTGGACTCCCTACCTCACAGCACATATAAAAATTATCTCAAAATGGACCAAATACCTAAATATGAGAGCAAACACTATAAAACTTTTAGATGAAATCCTAGGTGTAAATCTCTATGACCTTGGATTAGGCAGTGCTTTCTTAAATAAATGACACCAAAAGCACAAGCACTGAAAGATAAATTGGGTATCATCATGATTAAAAACTTCTGTGCTTCCAAGAATACCTCAAGAAGGCAAAAGACAACCCATAGAATGAGAAAAAATGTTTGCAAATCATATACCAAGTGAGAGAAGAACTTGTACTTAGAATAGGTAAAGAACTACTGTATTCAAGAAAAAGTCAAAGAGCCCAATTAAAATAAATGGACGAAGGATCACAATTAACAGTTCTCCAAAGAAGACATACAAAAGGCCAATAAGCACATGAAAAGATGCTTAATGTACATTAGCTATCAGGGAAATACAAATCAAACCTACAATGAGATACCACTTCAAAGTCACCAGGATAGCTACTGTGAAAAAATAATAACAAGTGCTGGTGAAGATGTGGAGAAATTGGAGCCCTCATAAACTGCAGGTGGAAATACAAAATGGTACAACTGCTTGGAAAAACAGTTTGGCAGTTCCTCAAATGGTTAAACATAGAGTTACCATATGATCCAGTAATTCCACTCTTTGGTATTAGAGAAATGAAAATATGTCCACGCAACACCTTGTAAACAGATGTTCGTAGCAGCATTATTCATTACAGCCAGAAATCAAAACAAGTCAACTGCACATCCAATAATAAATGAATAAACAAACTGTGGCATATCCATACAATGGAATATTATTTGGCAATTAAAAAGAGATTAAGTACAGTTACTTGCTACAACATGGATAAATATTAAGTGAAAGAAGCCAAGCATGAAAAGCCACATATTGTATGATTTCATTTGTTTGAAATGTCCAGAATAGTCAAATCTCTATATGGAGAAAGTAGATTAGTGGTTGCCTAGGGCTGGGGGCTTTGGGGGCAAGTGGGAGTGACTGCTAATGAGTTTGGGGGTTTTTGGGGGGAGATGAAAGTGTAGAGTTGATTGTGGTAATGGAGGTGCAACTCTGTGAATATGCTAAAAATCACTGAATTGTGCACTTTGTGTGAATCGCATGCTGTGTGAATTAGGTACCAAGATGTACAAATAAAACTTTGTTTCTCCTTGGAGGAAAGGAATGTTTCTCTTTAGGGATAAAAATTAAACTTTCTGAGGGACTGTGCTCATATTCTGGCATATGAAACATCCTGCCATCGAAATAAGCAGGTATTGTATGTGGGACACATGGCAGTTGAGAAAGCATCTATGCTTTTGGAAAAGGATCAAAGTTGATTACGAGCTGGTCCCACCTGCCAAAAATATCAATAATGGAGATCAGTAATCTGTTAACAAGTAAAGACATAACTGTTATGAAAGTTTTTTGTTTTTAACCACAACATTGATTTTAACATAATCAGTTAGGAAATAACGCTTGTGTTGCATTGATTCCACCCCCAGTCTGGATGAGCACCCAGATGGCATGGGAACTAGGGAACTAGCACCTTGGGTGGGAGCAGGAACCCACTGAGATAATATAATAACTAGTTTGGGCTTTAACTGAGTGATAAAGGGGGTATGATTGAAGGGGGGCTGTCTAACATTAGTGCTAGAAAAGGAAATGTCAGTAAGCTTGAGTAAAGATATATAGAGTGAAACACGGCATTGGCTCTCAGTAACAAGTTTTCTACCAGAAATTTCAATAGTAAAGGTGGTGGTGGTAGGATCTGGGTATGGATGGGTAGATTATACTGTACTTAGAAGCATGTGGCCCCTGAGCCACAGTTTGGGAATCCCTGGTCTAACCATTTCGGTAGACTTAATGCTCACATCTTCCAGGTCTTTCTAACTTTTTTGGCTTCCTCCAGATAATACTGATATTTATATGTCCAGCTTTCCTCATCCTAGACTCATGAGACAGAAGTTTCTCTGAGAAGTAGTGTGATTAGTCCTACAACATACTAGCTGTTTCCTTTTCCATAAACTGAAGACAGCAGTAACTCACAGCATGGTTATAAAGGGAACCAGGCAGATGCTGTGTTGCCTTTTACGACTTAACCTCAGAAATCACGTAGCATCACTTTCATTGTAGTCACAAGTCCATCCAGATTCAAGGCAAGGGACCATAGATCCACCTCTCACTGGGATGAGTTTCAATGAGTCACATGTGGGCTGAAAGCTATTGTTGAGCTATTTTTGGAAAATACAATCTGCCACAGGAAGGCACCCCAGAAGGAGAGTGGCATGTAGGTGGATTCTGTGAATATACAGTAAATGACCCCAGTTATCAATGTTTCCTCATTGGCCTTAGTTATTGTCTAAGCATTTCATTTTTTTTTTCTCCAGGTGGTTCTTTGAACATTTTTATGTATCCTGTGAGATTAGAACTAGACATACTGTGTAAACAAAATGTGGAATTTTTTCATTTACTCTCTAAAAAGCCCCAGAAATGTGCTTTTAACCTCCCGAGTCCTTTAAAACACTTACCTGAAGTAAAAGTGCTGTAAGAGACTTCTCTAATAGTTTCCATTAGGAAACTTAATGCTATAGTTTTCAATACATACCTTCATTAAACAATTTAGCAGCAAGGAAAAAATTACTTGCATCGGTTCATTTCTCATGTGGATAATTCAGAACTAAAGCAACTCCCCTAGGATTGAAGCAAGATAATAGGAATCTGAGAAAGTCATGTCCAAAGCTTCAGAGGAAAGGATTACAAATTAGCATATCCGGGAAGTTTTTCAAAGGTCAGGCTGTGTGTCTTGAGCTGCTTAGAATGTGTCCCAGGTGACAGGCTGATTAGGAGTTTGTTGTGTACGTAACAAGAAGTTTCAATCTCACACACAATTTTTCTTACTCCCACTTCCAAATCTTATTTTTTCTTTTTAAAAATGATTACCTTAAGAAACTTGTTAACTTTAATGCCAAGGATGTCCAGATTTGTTTTATATATATAAATTTATTTATTTTTAAAATTTTTGGCTGCGTTGGGTCTTCGTTGCTGCATGCAGGCTCTCTCTAATTGCAGCGAGCAGGGGCCACTCTTCGCGGCAGTGCCCGAGCTTCTCATTGTGGTGGCTTCTCTTGTTGCAGAGCACAGGCTCTAGGCGCGTGGGCTCAGTAGTTGTGGTCCACGGGCTTAGTTGCTTCGCGGCATGTGGGATTTTCCCGGACCAGGGCTCGAACCCGTGTTCCCTGTGTTGGCAGGCGGATTCTTAACCACTGCGCCACCAGGGAAATCCCGGATGTCCAGATTTTTAAAACCAGTGTAGTGTGTTTTATTTATATGCCTTAACATTTAATACCACCTACCCTAACACACCAATATTGTACTAATGAGGAGGAAACCTCTAATATACAAGAATATTTTGCAATTAGCCAGTGAGTGGATGATAGATAATCAATCATGATTTATAATAATAAAAGTGTTTTTGTTTATTTTGACAAATGTGTACATTTTTCCCACTTTCCCTAAAAAGTTCACTTTAATTAAGTAAATACTTAGTATTTCTGACTCTATGTGCTATTTATGAATGGAATTCAATTCTAAGAAACTAAAATGTATCTGCTTATAAAGGGTTCTTATTTTCTAAGTTTTGTCTATTAAAGTCATTTTGGATGCTAACAAATTAGGGGCTTTCAGATGAGAAATGTGAAAATTAAGTAAGAGTCCTATGGTGTAATATTGAGTAGAACATGCACATATTAAATATTTGTATTAATTTGATATGAAGGAGCAGCTGCCATAAATTCTCAGGTAGTATCAGGCTGAGACCCATGATGGACTGTATAGAGTCCCATGCATTTCGCTAAATAGGTGGGTCATGCTCATCTTTAATACCTCTCTGCAGATTGCAAAACTGCTCTACGTGATTTAATATCGGAGATAAAGTCTGTATAGAACACCATTTCTCAATTGGGCTAATTTACAAAGGTGCTACAGAAAAAGAAAATGGGTCAAAATTGACACATTTATTGTATGTTGAGGAACACTACCTATAGAGTGTCGGGTTTCCCAGGATCACTAAAGAGCATTTTTGTCCTAGGTAAAGCAAAACAAAACAACCCCAATTCATTCATTAATTCACTCCTTATTCATTCATTTATCTAAAATGTAGTGAGTGTTTTTAACGTGCCCAGTCCTGTTCTAGGTATAGAAATACAGAGGTTTACAAGAGCCAAAGTTCCTCTCCTCATGGAGCTTATATACAAATAGGGGGGGACAGACAACAAATATAAAATACGTCAGGAAGCAAAATGTGCTCCGGAGAAAAAGCAGGGTAAGGAGACGGGAGGGCCTGGGGTGAGGGGCTTGCGGAGAGGGGGCCCCACATTCGGCTTGCACACGCGGGACACTGAGGCAGCTCAAGTCCCTTCCAATGATCAGCACTAAATATTCTGAAGATCTTCCTTAGGAGGAGGGGGATGCTGCTTCCAACAGGCCGATTGGGGAATGCTGCTCAAAGAGATGTTTGAGCAGAAGCCTGAACCCAGGAGTGGAGCCCTAAGACTCCAATACCTGAGCAGTGGGAGGTACAACTCTCAGAAAGCCGAAGAGTATTAAGACACATAAAAATATTCATACAATCTTCTCACCAACTGGCACTTACAGGAATTGGTACTAAGGAAACATCCTAAATATGGTAAAAGGCTTTTACATAAAGAAATGTTTATCATAGTTTTGTAGTTTAGGAAGAATTTGAAAAGAGCCTAAACAGCTGACATCACGAAAGTGATCACAAGAGCCCCGGTACACCACGAGGGCGGGTTCCTCCACCCTGGTACTACCGACATGCTGTGCTGTACGATTCTTCGTTGTGAGGGCTGTCCTGTGCATTTCGGAATGTTTAGCAGCATTTCTAGCTTCTGCCCAGTAAGTGCCAGCAGCACATCCCCTTCAGATGCGAAAACCAAAAATGTCTCCAGACACTGCCAAATGTCCCCTGGGGCGCAATACTATCCCTGTTTGAAAACCACTATACAAGGTAGAATATTACACAGTAACAATGATAGGTTTATAATTATGTGTAATAAAAATGCCTATGTAACAACATGAAAGGCAGCATAAAAATATATTCATAACAAGGCCACAATTATGTAATAAGACAATGTGTGGATAAAAGCTGTGAATGCAATGAAACTATGAAATTTTGGTAAATAATTGGGTAAGACTTATGAGGCTTACTTACGAGGCTTCATTTATTTTCACTTCTCATAATTGATTATTGTCTCAGAGTTAAGCTTCATAAGATGAGGAAAGATTGCTATATCTGACAGGATCGTCTTTTTTTATTGGTTTCAGGGTATTTTTATTAGAATTTGTCTATAAAATACTTGGTTATCATACCTGCACTTGCAACATTACATTCTCTTGGAAGAGACCCTACAAGGCACCTCACTGATAAAAAAAACCATGAAGGAAAAAAATTCTATATCCCTTCAAAGGCCATTTGTTCCTGGGACAAAGGCAAACGGAAAAATAGAAAAAATAATTGTGACATGGACTCCTTGTTCAGATTAGACTTTGTGGGTTACGGGGAAACAAAACTGTAAAACAAGAGGTGTAAGAGACAAGGCTAGAAAAGCAACCAAGGAATCAGAATTAACCTTCTGGCCTTCCTCCCTGGGAGGGTGAGAAAGAAGCATGTTAATTGTTTTATACCCTGTAGGTCAGTACTTATCAATATTTTGTGATTTGTGACACTATTTGTTGGAATTTTTTTCTATTTCAAAACTCTTCATGACTATTGCTTTAAAAGGAAAGCTAAAAAGGCAGAAACGTAGGGCTTCCCTGGTGGCGCAGTGGTTAAGAGTCCGCCTGCCGATGCAGAGGACGCGGGTTCGTGCCCCGGTCTGGGAAGATCCCTCATGACTATCGCCTTAAAAGGAAAGCTAAAAAGGCAGAAACATAGGGCTTCCCTGGTGGCGCAGTGGTTGAGCGTCCGCCTGCCGAGGCAGGGGACGCGGGTTCGTGCCCCGGTCTGGGAAGATCCCTCATGACTATCGCCTTAAAAGGAAAGCTAAAAAGGCAGAAACATAGGGCTTCCCTGGTGGCGCAGTGGTTGAGCGTCCGCCTGCCGAGGCAGGGGACGCGGGTTCGAGCCCCGGTCTGGGAAGATCCCTCATGACTATCGCCTTAAAAGGAAAGCTAAAAAGGCAGAAACATAGGGCTTCCCTGGTGGCGCAGTGGTTGAGCGTCCGCCTGCCGAGGCAGGGGACGCGGGTTCGTGCCCCGGTCCGGGAAGATCCCACATGCCGCGGAGCGGCTGAGCCTGCGCGTCCGGAGCCTGCGCGTCCGCAACGTGAGAGGCCCGCGTACCGCAAAAAAAAATAGAAACTTAAAAATAGAAACTTATACTTTTTTTTTTTTTTTTTTTTTTGCGGTACAGTGGTTCTCTCACTGTTGGGGCCTCTCCCGTTGCGGACGCGCAGGCTCAGCGGCCATGGCTCACGGGCTTAGCCGCTCCGCGGCATGTGGGATCTTCCCGGACCAGGGCACGAACCCGCGTCCCCTGCATCGGCAGGCGGACGCTCAACCACTGCGCCACCCGGGAAGCCCAGCACCTTCCGAGAGATTGCTGAGTTCCAACCTCAGAGTTTCTGATATTTTAGATCTGGGATGGAAGTCGAGGATTTGCATTTCTAACAAGTTCCTGGGTTTTTCTCATGCTGCTGGTCTGGCAACCATACTCTGAGAACCACTGGTTTCAACAAAACTTTTCCTGGCCTCCCGCTTTAGGCACTGACCTGGGCATTCTTGGGGACTGGTGCCCCCTTTGCGGGCAGTGTTCTAAAACACTCCTGGCTGAGGCAGGGGACTGCTTCCAGTATCAGAGCAGGCTTGCTACCCATGATTCCCTGTTTTCCTGCCCTTCACCTCCACATAGCTCTTAAATCCTGACAATAGGATTGTCACCTAGGACTTACCTTTTTCCACTCTGGGAGTTAGGACCTCCTGGTCCTTGTCCATTCACCCACTTGTCTCCCAAACCAGCTTAGCTTCTCCCTCGCTGGCAAATCTGCCTGCTTCTAACTCCCAGCTTGGTTCTAAACCAGTTTCCCAACATTTCTTGGTACATCATGCCCTCAGCTTCTGAGTAACATTTTCATAGCTCCCCTAAACCAAAGGAAATACATAATGGTTCTGTTTATTAAGTAGTTAGATCCAAATAATTTAGTAGTAGTAATTGTGTAGTGTCAGTACACATTGCTGTGTTGTCCTCAAAAATCTTCAGTTTTGTGAGTTTCCTGTGTGCCTTAAGGCACAGTTTGGGAATCAGCTCTATACACTGTCCCATCCCATCAACCTTCTTTCACGTCCATAATCTCAGAGGGAACATGTCCACAATTTTCTGCTACACATGCCTCAGCACTCCACAAGCAAACACAAATTGATGGCAATATTTATATTTATTTTTGCAATGCCTTGGATAAAAACCATTTAAACAATGTCGGGTAAGGTGTTATTCTCATAAAAACATCTTCTTTCAAAACAAATGTATTTTTATTTTCCATAAAAGTTAAAATTACATGCTAAAACAGAGTTAACCACAACACAAAACAATATCAGAAGACTCACAGAGTAAGACCAGATGATGAGCTGCAACATTAAACTAAACAATTACACAGAACTAGAAAACTGACTCAGTAGTAAAATATAAAAATCTACAATTATAAATATAAATTTGGTCCATGGAGATGCTAGAGCAGTATTTACAGTAAGTATCAGATTATTTCTACTTTAGGTGAATACTGTGGTTGTAAAATGTTGAATATCATAGGGAACAGAGTGTTTTATTTACAGTATACTATATTAAAAGTTATATTTCTAGCAAACCTGACGATTGCTACAAATACAGCTAAAAATTTGACACTAAAAACAAACATGTTTTCTGTAGTTGGGAATTCCTAATATCTATAAATTGAAATTCTCTGTTAAAATCAATATGAAAAAAAGATACCACAATTCCATTCTTAGAAATACGGTAAATTTCAATCATTTTAGTTTAAACACAATAAGTGAATCACAAGAAGTTTTGCAAAAAGGCACACATTGTTAATGATGTAAACTTGGCAGCAGAATCCTATGCCATGATAGTTACTGTCAGGTGATGTGAAGTAAACAGATAACAGAAGAACTGGACTAATTTTCCTGTCTAATTTTAGAAAGAGGAAAGCAATGTCCAGATGTGGACTCTTCTCACCCTTTTCCATGTTAAACTAAAGACTCTAAGCTCTCGGCTATATTTCCATCAGGCAACGCTGCGCCATTACTGTCCAGAGAGGTGGACGGATTCTCTTCCTGCCTGGTGCTCACAAGGCTGAGGACTGCTTTGTAGAGAAATTGATACTGCTCCTGGAGAACAGAGAATGGGAGGTCAGAAACAGAAAGCTTGCTGAAGACATACGTTTGTAAAAAGAAGCAAGGTTTTTAGTCACCCTTTGCCACTGTCATAGAAAGGCGTGTTAAGGGCTCTGTTATAATCAGCAGAGGCACCCCATCCGTATTAATGTCTCTTTCTGATTAAATTTAAAGTGGCTCTATAATTAGCCAACATTCATTGACCTAGAACACTGGCCCACTACATTTGCCAATGGTAAGCAATCCATTCTTACTCATTTACTTCATGGAATCAGAAGGTGATGTGATGAGGTTCTGATACTGATTTATCAACTTGTGTGTAAACCTTTTGGCACTAGGCTCCTGTAACCCACTAAGTTATTCATTTTCCTTTCTCCTTTTGTTACAAAATCTGTTGGGTTTGTCTATTTATGAAGAGGTCTCAGGACTGCACTGTCAGCCCAGGAACTCATGAGGAATGCAGGCCTTTCACAAGACCCACTGTTTACCAAGTATCCTTCACACTCTACCAGCCCGACGGGTCTTATGTCCTGCTTGGTGAGAAGGAGAGTGTGTGCCTGTGTCCCCTGCTGTGGTCTCATGGTAGAGACACACAGAAGAATAAAGTAGTTGTTCTCTTACAGATGCCAACTTGGGGATGGTGAGGTGGGGGAAGGTAGTTGCAAAGGACATGAGCAAGTGGCTGGCTCCATAGTAGAAAATCATTAGGACCACACGTCTCATTAAATGCATTTGTGAAACCTGGGTATAAGTTTAGTCCGCCGAAAGCAATTTCATACAAGACAAGCTTGATACAACTCAACTCTCCTGAATGAGACTTTCAATAAGGGCTCCTCTGAAGTGCATGTGCACAAGGGTTACCTTACTCTCTGGCAGCTGGTCTGGGCTAGAGCTTTGAAGATGGACCCTTTATAAGGCCCTTACACGTACCCAGACTAGGAAGCTGGAAGTGAGCCTATGACCTCTGCATCCACCTAAGCTTCTCCCACTGGGGCATTTGCACAAAGTTCCTTATTGTCTTTCTAGCTCTTGTTTCTATAATAAAAAAACTTCCAAATTATTCTCAGAGTTGAGACATTTTTCCAGATGTGCTATGCTCTTTCTTGATTGTACGAGTGTCTCTCTCTCTCTCTCTCTTTTCAAAACTGTCCCCAGAATTAGCTACTTCTTAAGTTCAGAAAATGAATTTGGCTTGAGAAAAAGGTGAACAGCTGAAGTCTATCTTCTGACTCTTCTTTGAGGCTATGTAGAGCCCTAACCCCGGGAAAATAACTATTTATTTTGTTGGATAAATCAGATTAGTTGGTGCTTCTACTGAGGATACGTTTCAGAATTACAATAAGTCTTGCAAAAGGCACACAATGAAATTTTAAAATTTTGATCCATCAATTTTCTGGAAACTAAACTTCAAATGTTTATTGTTCCAGTTCTATGGATTGCAAACTGAACATAATTCAGCTTGAAAACTACATGCTAACATTATCAATGTGATCTTTTTTGATACAGGACAAAACGATTTTGGTAGCCTCTAGAAAGTGACTTGTGCTCTAATGAGAAAAGTTTGGTTCGCTGCTTTATTACTTACAGCATCAGCAAAGACTCCTGGCCTCATCAAATTGATCATCTTGGCTACCTGGTAAACATCCACTGAATTTTCTTTTTCTAGTTGGTGCATAAGGGTTGTCAGAGCACAGAAAGTTCCTGCTGTCACTCCTCCATGCCTGGAAACAAATGGAAGGAACAAAGACTCCATTCAGATGCAGCACATGTTCACATCTGAAACTCACAGAGCACATGGCCTTGATAACTTTGCAGTAAGAACACTGAAATTTTTAATAAATTGTCTCATTCCTTTATAGTGCATGGAACTGTGGTCTACTTCGAATCACTGGGGAGTGTTCATGATATTACTAATGAGACACTTTATAGAAGTTCAATATTTGGTGACACATTTCTTATTTTTATACTATGGAAGGGGTTGGCAGTAAATCAAAATGATCTGACTGAGGTTATAATATATATTATGTAATATTATCATATGCATCATATATAATATGTATTGATATATAACATAATTCCAGCATATGCATTTTTTATTTGTTCACAACTGAAACTTGGAAAGATCTATTGGATAAAATTCCTGTTTCTGGTAAATAAAAAATATATCAATTTTACTCCTATCCCAGGAAGCCAATGGTTGAGAGATGCCTCGCTGGTTAGCAGCTGAAAATTCAAGTTCTAAAACACTGACTCATCACACAAAGTGTTCTTAGTGTAGAATGCAACAGCAGATGCTTGTGATCAGGCACACATTTTCTGCCTTCAACAGGAGCTCCCAGAGAAGCGGAAAAAAACCCCAAAACTATTCTGTGTTAATCCTGTCCACGAGAAGCAGATAAGCCACCCTGGCTAAACAATTCACGATTGGTCCAAAGTATTAGGTTAGTACAAAGACCACAGAAATATACATACACACAGAGAATGTCAGGTGTGAATTGATTTAAAGTGTGGAACTTACTCATCATGAACAATCATGGGTCCATCCCTGGTGGCAGCTTCTTCTTTGATAATACTTATAAGTTCAAAAGTTTTACTAATGGGGCTATCTGGATTTGGCCATTTGGGACACTGAAAATGCCGCACTTCAAGTACATAATCATCCTATAAGAAGAGATAAAAATTACTGTTTTAGAAAGTGTCATATTGGTTGGTGAGTAGATGAATTGAGGATAGTCAGGAATTATAGGAAGGCGATAAAACCAAGAAACACGCTGAGTGAGCAGCAGTAGTTGCAGCCTGTCCTCCACCATGGAAGGGA
This sequence comes from Globicephala melas, assembly GCF_963455315.2. Taxonomy (NCBI): domain Eukaryota; kingdom Metazoa; phylum Chordata; class Mammalia; order Artiodactyla; family Delphinidae; genus Globicephala; species Globicephala melas. The sequence goes on from NC_083322.1 coordinate 28,161,169, forward strand.
GAAACTGCCGCGACACCACATTTGCCAGGTACAGAGGTGATCTCTTTTTTATTCAAAAATAAACCTTGTTTGTGGGCTTATCTTGCCAATCAAATCATGAACAAAGATGTATCTGTGCCGATAAATTTAAACTTACAAAAAGAAATCTTCAGTTTTAAAATTAGTTTTAAAAATAACATAGACTTCTTCCTCTAAAAATTGTGAATCACTATATCGTATACCTGTAACATATAACATTGTACATCAACTATACTTAAATTTAAAAAAAGAAAAAAGAAAAAAATAGCATAGACTTCTTCAAATACCAGCATTACTCAGGTTTAACTAAGGGAAGAATAAGATTGCTTGACACGGTGTGGGAAATGCTGGTAAGGAGGATGGAGACATGGTTTCCACTCCAGTCTCAGTTCTGATCCTTGCTTATTAAGTGACCAAACCAGGTTGTGTGACTTTAAATCTCTTAAATCTCTGATCCCCAGTCTCCCAAAGTGGCTTATACATATATAAAAATTTGATTTATGACTGAACTGGTATTGTTGATCTATAAATGATACTGGAACAATGGTTATTCACACAAAAATAATAAAATTGGACCCTTGACTCACAAAATATAAAACATCAGTTTCAGGCAGAACTATAAAACATTTAGAAAACAATGTATTTGCATTATCAATTTTATAAGTTTTGGTCAAATATTCTAGCGAATACTCAATCTTCTTATGTACCCTATATGTTTTACCAGTTTCAGAATTAGGGTAAAGTGAAACATTTAAACCATCTAAAACATGATTTATTTTTTTTCTGATTGAGAAAGTCCTCTGAATTTCACATGCTTTACTCATCACTATTAGCATCTTTCAGTCTTTCACAGGAGCTGTGCAATAATTTATGAACTGTGCTGTAATCATAGAAACAGTTATTGACAAAGAATTAAAATTGGTGCCTTGTAGGTAATCAGGAGTCTAGTAAAACAACACTAGTTCATTGCACTGCATGTTTTCAAAGCAGTTCTTCACTTAATAACCCTCTGTACATGAGTAGAGAGCAGTAAGCTTTTTTTGGTAGGTAATATTTTTCCCATTTTATTTAGGAGAATACAAGGTAAGGACTTGCCTTAAAACATGAGAATTAGGATTAATGAAATTATTTTTTTACTCTGTTTATTTTCAGCTTAACTTCTATCAGCAACTGCTTTGGAGTAAAAGACAAATCTTTGACTTCCTGTGTGTGTAGAAGTCAGGGATGGTGGAGTTTAGTGATGGCTAATTGTTTAATGATTCTATAAGAGTTTGCAAACGAAAATGACAAGTAAGGTAAAATTTATTATTTGGGTAATCGGTCTCAATTTGCAAGAAATCAGATTCCTTCTTTTTAGTTCTAGGAGAGATTCTTAAACTGGCATATATTTAACATGTGCTTAAGATGAAAAGTTTGTCATTTAAACTATGTCCATACCTGGGTAGCTTCTAAGATAAAATCTTGCATTATAAGTTTTTCTTCGTTAGACAGACATTTGTGTTCTTCTGCCATAAGAGTGACCTTAAAACTCTCACAATTTATGGGCTCATCCTTATTTGGCCAGTAAACAAATTCATCTTCTGCCTGGAGGATTAAAAACCAAAGAAGGTTCTAGATTTTAATAAAATGTTTAAATCAGACTGCGAAACGAAGTTAACTGGTTGCCATAGACAATTCAACTCAAATTTTTCTTTGAATCTCAATATTTACTCTTAAAATATCCTAACAACTTTTATTTTAAAAAATGTAAATAGAAACATATGGGCTGACTTCCTTCATGATTGCAATTCTAATTTCCTTAACAGCGTAATAAATACTTAAGTTAATTTCAGCCTACTTTTATTTAAAACTGTCATTCAACAATTTCAGACCTGGGATATAGTATCCAAACCAAGTCCAATAATAGACAAGGTGCAACTTCAATATTAGTTTATTGGTTGAAAAAAATACATTCTTTGTATGCTGGACTTCTGGTGGTTGTGTCTTGATACCTACCCTGTAAAGAACATGCCAAAAATGACCTGAGGGACTTACCATGTTTTGACCATCTGGAAGCATAACGACCAGCTGGGCGTTATGGTCCCAGATCATCCTCCAGAAATCCTTGATGGTATGGAGAAGGGGATGTTGGGTGATGATGAATTCATTGCTCTGATAATAACCCTACAAAACCAAAGAGAACATAGAAAGAGCCTTGGCATGTGACTTTAAACATTCAAAAAACATTTATAGGTTAATGGTTACTGTCTTTTTATTTGTGGATTGTATCTATAAATAATAATGTGATTATTATAGCCAATGTTACAGACACCTCCTATATGCCAGGTATAGCACTAAACATTTTCTTCCTTTATTCCTCACAGTAGTACTATGACAAAGGGAATGTGATCTTCATTTTATAGGCGATTAAACTGAAGCTTAAGAAATTAAGTGCTGTGCCCAAGCTTACCCAGCTATCACCTCTAGGAGGAGACAACAAAAATGGCTTCTGGACTATGTCTCTCACACTAGATAGAAAGGAAATCTAGAGATTTTATATTTCTTACTTTTCACAAGTCCCAATGCAGAGTGCTAAATTTCACACCTACTGGCAACCGGATACCTTTACACCCTGGCTGCCTCTACAGGAGAGGAGTGGGGGTGGGGGGGCGGGCACCTTGCAAATGTTGCTGCAGAAACCTGAAAGCTGGTGCCATTGAATTAATCATGATTTCCACGTTACTGCTTACCAAAATCATGGCTCAGTTAGCCCCTTCTGCAATGGAATCTCTCAGATTGCATTCTTATCCCCCATGGGCTCATATGAAGTGTGGAATATTTTCATTTTTTATTTTTTAAGCTTTAGCTTCATTTATTCATCAAGTAGAATTCTACTCAATTTACTTTGTTTTGGTTACAATCTTGTTTAAGAAGCAGAAAACTTTTAAGTTCATATATTCGGATTTGAATGAGCAGGTTGTACATAATTAAATGTTTTTCTGGTTATTTGTAGATTCTTTGGATGGGAAGAGACCTTGAAAGGACCTCTAGCTTATCCTGCAACTTCAGTCAATATCCCACTTAAGTCATTCCAGGTAGGTAAAAATTCATCCTATTTTGTAAATCTTCAGATGTAATGTGGCAAGCTTTGTAGGTAATATTTTCCAGCATTTAATTATTTTCTTGACAAGAACAGTCTGTCTTCTATCTAACCAGCACACAATGCAATATTTATATTTGTTCTCTTAACCCATTCTCAATTTTTGAGGAAAAATATCTGCTTCCTATAGTATTAAGATGCCCCTATTTTAAGTGTGGCATGCTTTTAGATGCCACCTCCACACATCTCCCTGTTTCTTGCATGGATATACCTTAGTATTTTCTAGATAAACAGAACAGTGATTTTGGCACGGGGATTAGGACTCTTTCATCTGAAGGCAAACTCTGTGATTGACTGACCTAAAATGGAAATGAAGGTCACACAACAGCTACTAAAGCACTCATCCCTCTGATAGTAGATCTAAATGCAGAAAGAAAGTATTGTATCTTTAGAAATCCAAGTCCCCAAATGAGCCCAGTTTGCAGGGTGAGAACCGTGCTGCAAACCTGGAGTGGTAATGTGAACGAGACTGGACTTTGCTAACGCTAGTGTATCCTGGGTCTGTAGGGAATCTGCTTTGGTGAATGAAATGGAGCTGCTTAGAAGGGTGAGTGGATGTTTTGTATCTACTCATGGTGAGTTTGGTTCCCACATCTACTCATTGTCTTGATTAAGAGTTCTCCAGTCCCAGCACACATAAAAACATCAAGGAATGCTGTGATTCTATCGCTGCTGTGGGCTGTGAGTCTGTAGTCATCAGATACGACTCATGTCCACCTGTGGTGCCTCCCGTATCTGCCAGTCACTGCTTTGGGCAGCCCACTATGGTTTTTTTGTTGTTGTTTGTTTTGTTTTTTGCTTTTTTGTTTTGTTTTTTGTGGTACGCGGGCCCCCACTGTTGTGGCCTCTCCCATTGCGGAGCACAGGCTCCAGACACGCAGGCTCAGTGGCCATGGCTCACGGGCCCAGCCGCTCTGCGGCATGTGGGATCTTCCCGGACCGGGGCACGAGCCCGTGTCCCCTGCATCGGCAGGCAGACTCTCAACCACTGCGCCACCAGGGAAGCCCCCCACTCTGGTTTTGATTCTGATAACGCAAGCTGCAGCAGTCTCCCCAGTGGCTCTCTGACTTACCATGATGTAGGAGGCATTGATGTAGTCTGTGCCTTCCCCACTCAGGGATGAAATGCCAACTCTGGATCTTTCCACTGGGAATACAGAACATTCATCATAAACAAGTAAGCTCTTACACTGTATCTCCTCCCCGCCCCTGCAAATGGCAAAACATAGCTGCATTTTGCAAGTAGAGTGTGTTTGACTTTTAAGCTAGTTTTTCTATGTATTTTGCACTTCTAGACGAAGACCTCAAGGTTTAAGAGTCCTTGTTAAGTTATATTATCTGGCATGATTAGAAAAATATGAGTGTATTGTTTTTGTTCCAAGATGTACAACTATTGTCAAATTATCTACAAGGCTTCTATTATTTAAAAAGTGGGGGGTTTTTTTCTTCCAAAATTCAACATAGCTTACCAGGGATGATGGAAGATGTTCTGTTCTTTTCTCTGTTGCATTGCTTTAGGGCTGTAGAATAGTCACTCTGCTGTATATTTGATTGACTCAGGAGCTGAGAAAGGGTGTCAAGGAAAAATATAGATTATTTCATTTAAGCCCCTCAAATACACACACACACACACACACACACACACACATATACACAGGAGACTCAACAAAGATAAGATACTGAATATAAATATATCTGACTTATTTTCCAAGAATTCCTTGAATTAAACTTGTTCTGGGGGACTCCCTGGTACATCTATGTTCTATATTCTATACCAGGAGGGTTAAAATAAGCAGAGAAGACTTGATGTCTAGCTTGACTTGCAGCATTAGGAACCTTCCTCTATGGTGTGTGCCCTCCATTTTCTCTACCTAAATCTCACACTGCAGCTGGGAGATAAATTGCACGTGAGTGTGTATGTATGTGTGTGTGCACATATATATGCATATAGTTGGATTTTATTCATTATTTTAGTACTCAGTCACACGAATTATCTACTTGTTATTTATCTATTCCCCAGTTAGTGAATGTTTGGGTTATTTCCAATGTTTTGCTATTTCAAACTTTGTAGCAATGAATATCCCTTGTATATTTCTTAATGTGCACCCATGTGAGGGTTTCTATAAAGAATTAGGCGTCACTGGTGTTTAATTTTTGACAGGCTAACAGATGAAAAAAGTATATCCCAGTTTTTTTTGTTGTTTTTTTTTGTTTTTTTTTTTTGGTGGTCCGCGGGCCTCTCACTGCTGTGGCCTCTCTCGTTGCGGAGCACACGCTCCGGACGCGCAGGCTCAGCGGCCATGGCTCACGGGCCCAGCCGCTCCACGGCATGTGGGATCTTCCCGGACCGGGGCACGATCCCGTGTCCCCTGCATCAGCAGGCGGACTCTCAACCACTGCGCCACCAAGGAAGCCCCTATCCCAGTTTTGATGTGCATTTCCTCACTTATTGTGAAACTGTTGATTTTAGTTACTTCTTCTTTGATGATTGCCTTTTCATATTTCTACTTCATTTTCATTTACTAATTTGTAGGGGGTTTTGGCTATTAAATGTAAATCTACAGTCTGCTAAGGAAGTTGCAAATGTCTCTGTTCTCTTTAATCACACAGACATTTACAGCCAATTCAGTTTTTCCTTAAGATTTCTGTAATTTAACATTTTAATTTAAGAAGTCCTTCTCTACCCTGAAGTCCTCAAGAGATATTTTCCAATATTTTCTTATAATAGTTATAAAAATTTGTTTTCATGTTTAGGTATTTAATCCATCTTGAATAATTTCAGTGTTTGAGGTGTGGTAGGGACCTAACTGTACTTGTTTCTACATGGAGATTGTCCTAATATCATTCATTGATTAATCCATCTTTCCTCACCAATTTGTAATGTCATATCTGTCATATAACAATTTCCATACGCACATGGTTCCTCTGGTTCATTTGTCTGTTTTTCAATATTAATTATTATATTTGCATAAAAAGTCTTTCATATACAGTACAAAAAATTTCTATTTTTTATTTTTCAGTATTGTTTTAGTGTTTTCAATTCTTTACTTTTTTTAAAAAATAAATTTTTATTTATTTATTTTTGGCTGCATTGGGTCTTTGTTCCAGTGCATGGGCTTCTTACTGTGGTGGCTTCTCTTGTTGCAGAGCACAGGCTCTAGGTGCATGGGCTTCAGTAGTTGTGGCACTTGGGCTCAGTAGTTGTGGCTCGCGGGCTGTAGAGCACAGGCTCAGTAGTTGTGGCCCACAGGCTTAGTTGCTCCGCGGCATGTGGGATCTTCCTGGACCAGGGCTCGAACCCGTGTCCCCTGCATTGGCAGGCAGATTCTTAACCACTGCTCCACCAGGGAAGTCCTGATTCTTTACTTTTCAATGCTGAGGTGGGTTTCTGATAAATATTTGTTGAATAAATAGACATGCAATTCACTTCAAGGACATTTTTCTATGGGTAAACTTGAATAAATACCTTTTCTTATAGGACAGTATACACACACACACACCCCTCCAAATTTCCCTAGTTAGGATGTTAACAGGAAACAGAGTCAAATGTCTCTGTTTTTAAATTAGATTCTGATCTCATAATTGATATTTCCATTTTGATCCTGAATTGTCCAGTATAAGCGATATCAATTCTTTTATTAATTTAATTGTGTATGGGGTAAATCATATTTAAATAAGAAAACGGGTAATAGATGTATATTTTTAACTTAGAAAAAAGCCATCCTAGCAACATCACATTAATGCTTTATAGTTATTATCTGTTTCTGGAAGCTGTATTGTGCACTTTGTCTTCCTTAAAGTGTTCCTTTATGACTCAGCTAAGTTTGGCTGAATAAAACATTTCTGTTTTCCTGTCTGCAATTTCTAAGTTCAGCTTCCACCCCTCCTCTGTCTCTTACTCCTCCCAAAGCACAAAAGGTGCTGAACGAGAAGGTAAAAAGCCAGAGGGAACTCATGACTACATCTTCTATGTTGTAAGCTGCGGAAAAGAAAGAAAAAACTTCAATCTTGAGGTTTGTTAACTCTCCTGGGTTTTTCCAGGGCCTTCTGAATTCTTCCTAGACATTCCTTCTTCAGAAACTGGCCCTGTTTCTCTAGCAACCCTGAGAAGGTTAGTATAGAAATAATGGGGAACAAAATAACGCAGCCTTCATTCCTCTGGAAGATGACAGCTCTGCAAATCCCTCTATCTCCGCAGGCAGGTCTGGTAACAACTGCTTTCTGAATTCTTTGCTGACTGGTTTCTGGAAATCAGAGAGCTAAGCTGTGAGAGGTAGAACATTGAACAAACCATGCTCCCCTGTCTAGCCGACGTCCTTGTGACAGGGTGGGTGGGAGAAACTGGGGTTGAAGAAGCTATTCTTGTGGGATGGCCTATTCTAGTCTGGGGATTTCAAGTGAGACAGACTCTTCCAAAGAGCAGCACAAGCAGCCTGAGCACAGCACTCGTGGTTAAGTGGTCTGGTTTTCTCAAAGCGAGAAGAGCACTTACACCGTCTGTGTTAGAAGTTCTGCCTGTTCCTCCTGTTCTGTTCTGTGCCCTCCTTTCCTGGACCACGTCTGCATTTCTAGGGTTTCTGAGAACTTTCCCTCTCGCTACTCAAAATTAAGGTTCTTGAAATTTGCCAAGTGGCTTTGTTGCCTGTTGTAAAGAACACAACAAAGCCACTGGGCCAACAGAGCGCTCAGCCTGTCCACATGTCTTTGTCCACTCAAATGAGGAGATGCAGGAACATTCCAACCTGTGGTGACACCCAAGAGAGGGGCTTCCGAGAGAACTCACCTTGAATTGTTTGTCTAGCTTTGTTTTGCCTGTTGGTCCAGGAATGAGGATCCCATTAACATAGGCGTGGATGTGGCTGTCCGGGACCTCAGTTTCTTTACTAAGTATCGCCTCGACCAGTGCGTCATGAATGAAGACATACTGTTCCTGGCAAAGCAATGACAAACAGGGATATCACCTCAGGTTTTCCTTATATGTATTGAGGTACAAAAGTAGTATCTTCCACTGATGGACAAAAAGCGTTTTACAAGATGGAAGGGAGGACCCACGGAGATTGCTCACCAGTCCTGGCAGGACGTCAGATGGAGGAAAAGGTGGTCATCCAGAAACAATACAACTCTTTCCATCCCTCACCTCTTTATTTCTTGTGCGTTGGCGTTTAGGGAAGGAGATCACTGGAAAATTTGGGGAGGCAAAGCAATGCCCTCTCTGCTCATCCTTCAAACCTGAGACCCTCTTCCACATTTTGCACTGACTTCTCTACTTCTGATGGGTCTTCCCTTCTCCCCATTCCAGTTCTCCTTTTAGCCAGTCATATATAATTTAGTACAATTATCTATACAGTTTTTAACAGTTATCTTCCATTTCACGTATGGGACTCTTCCCTCGTCTTATCTGACTAGACTGTCATTTCCTCGATGGAATGAAGTTTGGTTGGTTTGGTGTGGAAGCCCACTCAGTCATATGTTTCTTATTGCTTTCAAGCTGCCATACATAGTTTTCAATTTAAATCCATTTTTATTTAGAAATAGTGAAAATAAAATACAGGTATGCAGAGTTTGTCCTGTGTCATATAGGGGTAAACGATCTGGGCTTAAAAAAGGGAATAATTTGAGCATAATTCATACTATTTAAATATGAGAATAAATCCATTCATTCATTACATGCAGGAAAAGCTTGAGGATTCAGCACGAGGAGATGAGGGTTGACTGATCCACTTACTCTTTTTCTGAATCTTGCCTGTGACCAGTGTCATTTTAAAGATATTCCCCATTTGGTCATAAAATAGACAAAATTTAGCTGGTCCATCCATGACTTATGTGCAAGTACCTGGTGTTATAGTTTGAATTATGCACGCCTCCCGCCCCCGCAGAAGATATGCTGAAACCCTAACCTCCCAGGACCTCAGAATGTGACCTTACTTGTAAATAGAGTCGATGCAGATGTAGTTAGTTAAGATGAGGTGGGGACTGGTGTCCTTATAAGAAGAGGGAAATTTGGACACAGACACGGACACAGAGGGAAGACAGCCGTGTGAAGAAGGAGGCAGTTAGGCTGCCAAGTCCAGGGAAATATGAGGCTATCAGAAGCTTGAAGAGACAGGGGAGGATCCTTCCCTAGAGGATTCGGTATGGCCCTGCCTACCCCTTGATTTTGGACTTCCATCCTCCAGAAGTTGGGGACAACACGTTTCTGTTGTTTTAAGCCACCCGGTGTGTAGCACTTTATCACAGGGAGCCCCATGGGACGAACGCACCTGGTAATACAAACGCTGGTCTATCCAGCAGTTTAGGGACACTTCCAACCCTTAGCTAAAGGACATTATCCTTTTTATCATACCTCGGTTTGCACCAGGTAATTTCTTTGTGAACGAATGTGTTTTAAAAAGCCAAATATGTTGACGGTTCCTTCGTGTTGAATCTGCTGCAGCATACTGTCTAGCACGATGTATGTGCCTGTCCTCCCAACGCCAGCGCTGAAAAGCACACAGAGAAAGAGACTTCAATGTCAACATAAAACACATTTGAGGATTGGTCACTCCCGGCTGTCCTGTAAATTAATATCCTTCTCCAAGCAAATGAGCCACTTAGTAAGTAATTCAGCAAGACAGTAAGCAGCTTAGGAGTTACGCATAATGCTTCAAATAGCAAACAAAGTTCTCTTTTTTCTTTCTTGCTTACAGGTCAAACTCCAAAGCAATCTGATTATTCCTGTTGGAGACGTTTTTATTTTCAATTACAGTTATTATTCGTTATACATTATACAGTGGAAATATTATGTATCAGAGTATAGCAAATAGACATTTAATTTGAGAAGAATGAAAGCATCAGCCTCACCAGACTCTGAAAAGACAAGGTCTCTGGGTCTGTATTGTCAGGTAAACATGTTTGTAAAGGTTTCCACATTAATGGAAAAAAAGAGTTTGCGCAGGCTTTCAGCTGAAAATATCATTTCAGTGAGATGGTGAGGAATAAAGAATAACTTCAGTCATTTCTAAAGGGCCATTATCTAGCAACTTCTTCAAAGCCTCTACCGGAGGGACAGAATTCAGAGACAGGGATTCTTTTCAAATGCTCTGACGAGTAGGAAGTACTAGAGTGAAGAATTAGCACCCGCTCTGCACAAGGCTCTGGGCCTTTTCCATTCGCTAGGAAACAATCCCTGACCTTCACAGCTATTTTTCCTGCATCTTCCTGTTTCCCTCAGCTTATCGTCGGGCTCGCAGATAAAAAACTCAAGATAGGTCTCTCAGACTTTGAGGATAACTCCTGAGATAGGTAATTAGAATGTGTGAGATACTCTGCATATCAAAGGAAAACAGTTGTTTCTGTAAAAACACAGACGCCGCTTTGACAAAAGTACTCCACATAGAAATGAATTTGACTTTTGTGGTCGGAAAGCTTGGCACAGGAGTCAGCACGCAGTAAACAGTAACTGCTATTTTTGTTTTAACTGAAAAATATTAAATTAAAGCCTCTAACGCATTTTTCTCCTTCTCTGAAATATCATTATTTCTATTCACTCACCCAGTCTTGGAAATTAAAGTACCTGGGCAACGATGAATTGATTACACGTTCAATAGGCTATATTAGACAGAACTCAGGAAAATGAGAATGGGGTTTTGACCCCAAACTGTTTAAAAACAACTTGAAATATTTTGCTAAATTCCCCATACTTTGTGCACTTTGGTTTTTCTAACGTAAACCTGGCATATTAAGTCTACAATAGACTATTAACTCCTAGGAACAGGGGTTGTGTCTTAAGCATTTTTATCCCACGACGTTATGTTGTAACAAGTGCTTGTTTAATGACAAAACGTTGTTCTGCCTGCTTCACATAGTTAATAAGCTGAAATCCAATTAACCAATCAAACAGAATATTATACCTCATAGAAATACCTCGTGCTTTGAAATATTCAGCAATCCAGTCCTGAGTCTGGCACACTCACTTCCCAGTCACCAACGTTTCATGCCCCTCAGTTTGTGAAATCATTCCCACTTTGGCAAAACCTTTGTTCCACTGATTCCCGTTTTGTTAGCATAAGCAATTCTATGGGCTTGGAAACCTGGCGCTGAGACTCACCTGCAATGGACAACAACAGGGCCTACTGCGTGGCGCTTGGCCTGGGATGCCTTTCTCACAAAGGTCAGTACGGGCAGCGAGTACTCTGGCACTCCCATGTCAGGCCACTGAGTGTAGTGGTACTGGGTGACCATGCGCCCACTGGGTCTTCCTTTCTGGGAACCCTGGAAGAGACCAGACAGCTAATCAGCTAATTATAGAAACACACATGTACGGGGTCCTTAAACATCAACTCAGGATTCATAGCTTGATGTTGGTGGTTCATAATGAAGCTAAAAAGGTACACTGTCATTTGTGATGGTTAACGTTATGTGTCAACTTGGCTAGGCTATGGTGGCCAGTAGTTTGGTCAAACACCTGTCACACCAGATGTTACTGTCAAGGTAGTTTTTAGATGTGATTGACATTTAAATCAGTAAGACTTCCAGTAAGGTGGATTCTGCTCCATAATGTCAGTTGAAGGCCTTAAGGCCAAAGACTGAGGTTTCCTGAAGAAGAAGGTATTCTAAAGACTGCAACGTAGAAATCTTGCCTGAATTTCCAGCCTGGAGTCAATTCTTAAAACACCCTCTCTCTCTCTTTAAATATATGTATATATACACACATACATATATATCTACATACAGGTATATGTTTTTCTAAGGAACCCTGACTTATAACTTGCTCTTTTTCTTTTCCTCCCCTTTTTCAGTCTCCACTATTTTCAGCTGGATGTGCAGTTATCACATGGGGCAGGGACTTTTGTTCCTGTATCACTGCAACCATTGGCACCATGACCAATATGGTGCTAAAGCCACATCTGGCATTAAGAGACTTGGAAGAAACTTTTGGGATTGAGGCGTACCTGTGATAAGAACTCTTTTTTTTTTTTTTTTTTTTTGCGGTACGCGGGCCTCTCACTGTTGTGGCCTCTCCCGTTGTGGAGCACAGGCTGCAGACACGCAGGCTCAGCGGCCATGGCTCACGGGCCCAGCCACTCCACGGCATGTGAGATCTTCCTGGATCGGGGCACGAACCCATGTCCCCTGCATCGGCAGGCGGACTCCCAACCACTGCGCCACCAGGGAAGCCCTGTGATAAGAACTCTTAATGCCTTTAATTATTTGTATTTTTACCCTGTTTCGGTTATACCACCTGTTTTCTTAAAAAAGGATTGAGATGTATTACTCAATTGATGATAGCCATCACTTGTGGACTCACCTTTTTGATCTTTGTGTTCCTTAGAGTAAAAGTCCTCACAGTGTAATATGCAAGCATTTGAACGCTCTTTTGAGTGACCAGAAAGTTCCCATACTCTTCATTCCCATCGGCAGGCCAGTACTGGTCACATTTTCTCTGCAAAAGAGAAAGTCAAGATGCTCTTTTCATATTTCAAATGCTTAGTGTAAGTCATCCCTGAAATCAGTAAAGATTGGATACCATGACTCCCTCATTCTTCTAAACACGTTTTTTCTGTTCTAAGTGATTGCAGGTTTGTTGTCGAGGAGAGCAGAGAGAGAATTACAGGGCTGAAAGAGATGATCAGATTCAAACTCCCCCCTTTCAGATGAGGAAAGTGAGGCCAGATGTACTGAGTCGCTATAAAGCCAGGACTAGAATCCAGCTCCCATGAATTAAAATCTACTTCACTCTGCATCGCTTTTCAATGAACCTCATTTGCTTTTTCTTACGGAATGAAGAATGCATTTAAATAGCAGGTAGCTTGAGTTACAGCGAAACTTTTTGACCTTTTAACAGTTTCCCTTAAGCTGTCATACTTACTTGAAAGGAATGCTGATTAGCTTCCCTGACTTTAATGCTGACTCTATCAAAAGCAACTTAAAGCATTTCTAATCACTATCTCGGGGATGGCATAATAGATGACCTTCATACCCTTCCTTTCTCCACAAGGTTTGTTATCATGACAATAACTTCCACATTATGCTCCCATATCATCCTCCAGAAATCTTCAGCTGTAGATTTCAGTGGGCCTTGGGCAGCAATGTAAGCTTTTGGTCTGTTGTAGCCCTGAAGAAACAAATGACAAATGTTTCTTACTGACAAATTTGTATGCCATTTTTATCTGCTCAGCTTCTAAGATCAGGAGATTTTTGCTATAATAGAAAACCATAAAAAAAAAAAACTTTCAAAGCTAGAGAAACTTACTAGTACTAGCAAAGACAGCAACTCTTCTTTAGTTATAATTTTTGTAAAAAAAAAGAGTTCTTGGGCTTCCCTGGTGGCGCAGTGGTTGAGAGTCCGCCTGCCGATGCAGGGGACACGGGTTCATGCCCCGGTCCGGGAAGATCCCACATGCCGCGGAGCAGCTGGGCCCGTGAGGCATGGCTGCTGAGGCTGCGCGTCCGGAGCCTGTGCTCCGCAACGGGAGAGGCCCCAACAGTGAGAGGCCCGTGTACCGCAAAAAAAAAAAAAAAAAAAAAAGAGTTCTTTTTGCACTGACACAACCACTATTCTCTGCACCTCTAGTCTAAGTGCATTTAATCCAAGTCTGTTTACTATGCTTGACATCTGGTGCTTAATTGTGCTGCTTTGAAATATGTTTGAGGCATTAGGGCTCAGCTGTTTATAATAGTCAGGAAACCTTTGGTGTTTTCTCCTTACCCTCTCCTTGGTGGCACTGAGCAACGCTAATCATTAATAGCTATCCTTCACTTATTACTCACTGTTGGCCAAGATAGTTTACAAACATTAACCCTAATCCTTAATTTATATGCAAAATGGAAGCATCATCCCTGATTTGGAGATAGGAAACTGAAGCTCAGAGGAGTTCAGTGGCTTTCCAAGCTTTCACAGTTAGCCAATGGCAGAGCTGGGATTCAGAACCAGTTCTAACTCCAAAGCTCATATTCAATCTGACATGCACACTTCCTACTATGGAAGCCTGACGTGGTTGCCTACAACAAGCCTACTGTATACTTATATTTGCTACTCACTTCTTTGAATTAACTGTTCCAAACAGCATAAACCTGAAGGCTGCTAGACTGCAAGGTCAGTGTCAGGAAAATAACTGAGTTCCATTGGCATTCAACTGACCACAGGAAAAAAACCAGTAAGTTAGTCAGTGGTCTACAGTCCCTGGAGATCTCCAGTAAGTTTCACAAAGCTGGGTATCCTGAGAAGGGCCCAGGATTATAAAGGCTGGTAACTGGTTTAGAAATCATGTGTTTGCCTTTTAGCCAGTACTACCCTGAGAATTTTTCAGTCAAAATTTATTTATCAGCTGCTACCTACATAGTAATGGGCTAGGAGCTATGGGACATTCCAAATAAGCACTGATCCTACCCCTCTTATCTAAGGAGCTATAAAACTATCAGAATATATACATCCTACCTTGAACGTAATTTCTCAGCCTGAATTCCCTCTCTCACCCAGGAGATGAACCAAGTACAATAGCTTGAATGCCATTCAATCTGAAAACTTTTAGCTACGGGATCTCTTACTACTAATTTGTATTTTTTACTATCTTTCATTTAATACTTATTACTATTCTATGTACAATACCATGGTATAATAAATTCATAGTTTAACATAATTTTCATAAAATTTCAGTTGAAACATGCTTACATCCACATAATTGGCATTGATGTAATCAGTCAGTTTGCCATCCTTTTCAGCAAGTTGTGCAAGCTTAACCCTACTATGGTCATCTGTAATAAAAAAAAGAAAATATTTCACTATAGCATGAACTGCTTTTCAGCCTAAAGTTCATTTATATTTACATAATAATTTATCAAATACAATTAAAATCAGTGCAAACATCATTTACTTTAGTCAGCTTTCGGAGGATACAGAGATGACAAAAATAAAGAGAAATACAACAAAATCCTCTTTCAAGGTTTCCAGTGTGGAAGGTGAGAATGGACATATACACAGAGAGGAATGTTCCGGTGTCAAGAGAGAGGTGCAGAATCCTAGAGGGACACGAAGACAGAAACTGTATTGGTTTGGGATGAAAATAAACCTTTTCATAGAGGTTGAATCCTGAAGTTGGCATCTTAGATGGGTTTCTAAAGGTGGATACAGGGGCTGTGAACACTGCACAGCCAGTGAAGGGGAGAGAAGAGTGATGGGGGTGTCAGAAAGCTCAGGAAGGATGGCAGCATGCATGCTCTGAACAGGAGGCTGATGGTGGAAGAAGTAGTAGAGAAGGAAGCAGAAGGAGTCTAGAAAGTTTCCATGAATGGTTACAGCAAACAGCTCTTTCAATGGAGGACCTCAAAGAGGAGCTATTGCAAAGGGAGGCAGGGCAACGACTGCCCAAGAACGGAGGACACGGATCCGGTACTGTCAGTGAAGAGGGGATGAAAACCGTGGTAACTTATACATGGTGCATGGTCATAATTAAATGTGTTGAAATGAGGCATTTGGGATTAAATTCAGTTCTACAGAGAAACTATATTTGGAGGAATTGCATAGTAAGAAAGGAAAGTGTCACTAGAAGGACACTTGGGGATTTCACTGGGCAGACTATTTTTTTTTTCAAGGATGAAGAAATGAATACAGACCAAACTATGACAAGTTAAAGAGACGTTCTGGGATAATAATACTTTGGTGACATTAGCAGTTCACAAAGATGCAGGAAAGGTAGGCGGAAATAGATGTGTGGCCATGGAAAGAAGGGTTTGGATGGCAGGCTACTTTTGCATTTTGGTTTTCAGATTTTCAGAAGGGTATTACTGGGTAAGTTTTCCGGGTTGCTTTTCTTCATCTCAGAGTAGGACTGTTATTACCTCTATCTTGCCAGGTTATTTCAGGGATGGAATGAAATGACGAATTCACAGTGTCAGGCACATAGTAGGTGTTCAACAAATGTTAATCTCTATCTGCTTCTTAATTAGCCGGCGGGTATTTTCTATTTAGCTTGTGGAGAGAATGGTCTAACAACCACTTCACCCTGTCCAAGAAGCAACTGAGTTTTTATGTGCAGCAGGATAGCTGCTTCTGTTGAGAAAGACAAACATGAAGCAGAACTTTCTATCAAAATGGAAAGACTGGTGTAAACCTTGTGGGGAAAAAAGACAGCATCCATGCAAACTACTTAGAACTGTGATCATAAAAATTCCCATTCCAGAAACTAGAATAGAACCAGAATTTAAATAACCAAGCTGGTAATACCATGTTCACATGAATCTAGGAAGGCCCACTGAATATATAAGAAAGGATATAAGTTGAAGTTTTGGGGAAGAATGAATTTCAAGAAATGGAGGGGGCTATAAAGGAAAATAAAAGGGAACAGATGTAAATAAGAGGTGCTGCAAGAAGACGGAAGAAACATGCTAATTTCATCCAAAAAAATAGGTAAACCTGTCCTAAAGAAAAGAGCCAGAAAGCTGCTCATGGAGGAGAAAAAGAGAGGTCAGCTAAGGCAGTAAAGGGAGAGAAGAAATAAAAAGAATGAATCCAATTAACCCTTTATCAGACCCCAGGGGAGAATGGCAAGAGAGGAGGGAAAACGGTAGAAGGAAAAAATAGAGTCTAAAGAAAATCCCATTTTATTAGTAAATTCACATCAAGTAGGGGGATCGCCAGTAAAAATAGGACTATGGAGTATAAATAATGACAGAAAACCATAAGGACAGATTTACAGGCCATGGGGTCTGAAGAAAGGACTGGATTAAAATATGAGTTTATTTTGTTCAAAAGAAACAGATGTCATTCATTGCAGAATGTATTTAAACTGGAGTGGTAAAACGCTCTGTATTATCTAACGCAAGTCTCATCCCCTGATACAAAGGTCCTGAAACAGCTACACCGAGGTCTGCTGTCAGAGGACTTCAGGACAGTGAACTAAAAGCACCACAACGACAATGATAACAAGTCAGAGTTAAGTGAAGGATATACTTACAGGCAACAATATTTATGTATCGGTTCTTGTGCTTATTGTCAGGGTGATTGGAGCTGTCTGCTGTGATACCTAAATCAACAGTACAGCTCTGCACCTCCTGTAAAGAAATTGTACGCATAACGTTTTAACACACATCCTTTCCAACAAAGTGCCTTAAAATATACTACAGAAGACAAAAACAAAACAATCTATCCAAAAAAATTTTTTTTTATATGTTACAACTATTTCTTGGCTAAAAGAAAATGCAGTGAAATAATGCCTTACCTGGTAAAACTCTTTCAGTGTCTAATGAGGGAATGAATGCCAAAAAAGTAAAGAAATCAAATTCCACAGCACACGACAAATGAGAAAAGAAAGTGTTCATATTAGGTTTACAATGGAAAACCATGATCATGCAATAAATACATTTGTCAAATACTAACAAAACAGAATGTTTCAAACAGTTGCATGCAAATCAAAACTTCTAACAGCTGGGAACCTTAACATTATGTAAAAGGAAAAAAATAACACTTTTAAAAGGGGACAGTGGTATAATAATATGATGAATTTTTAAAATGCTGATGAGAAAAACCACATACTTGATGACACATTTTAACATACTAGGCAGATTTACTAATATTCAAATATAATTGTATTTGATCATGATAGAACTATTTAAAACTGAATTAGTAGTACTTTTTTTTGTTTGTTTATTTTGAGTAATTTTAAAGAGTAAACAGTTTCCTATTAGGTTTCCTATTAGGTTTCCTATTAGAGCTGTCAAAACATTAGAAATCTCCTGAAATTTTTTTTTAATCATATATACTATGTCTTTTGAAAACAAAATTTAGATAGTACTACTTTCTACATATTTAATTAGTAGACCTGTTTTTAATTAAAATAAAACTTCAATGGGTAGAGAAAAATTATTTCTGCCATTTCTCTTTTAAAATGAATTAAAATTCTTCCCAGGGATGTCTTCTATCTAAATATATTAGTTTGGAATTTACAATTATTTAGTACATATTAAGGTAATGACATGAAAGCTTTATAATTTTTGAGAAAGTATGTAACTTAAATATAAATCTGATTCGTCAGCAAAATGGCTCAGCCTTTCACTAAACAAGCTTTTAAGGCCTCTTCTGGAGCAAGTCATTCTGACTCTAGATTTAAAAACAATTTAATATATGAACCACTGAAAAGGTGAAGCATTATTAGTTATTAAGCTAATTACTAAGTTAATGAAAAGTTTTCTTTAATCAGACTATGAGTTAAACCAATGGAATTAAGAAAATACTTTTTGAGTAAAAATGTGAGGTTATTTTATTAATTTAATCATTATGAACTGCTTAATAATATTCAAAATGATTTTATAGTGAAAACTGTGAATCTGCCTTTGTATATATGCTTATCAGCAACTTTTACAATAAACTGTCTATTTTTCCTTATGGCTTTTTTTTTTTTCTTTTTAAAATTTATTTATTTTTGGCTGCGTTGGGTCTTTGTTGCTGCACATGGGCTTTCTCTAGTTGCCGCGAGCGGGGGCTACTCTTCGTCGCGGTGTGTGGGCTTCTCATTGCAGTGGCTTCTCTTGTTTCAGAGCACGGTCTCTAGGCATGCAGACTTCAGTAGTTGTGGCTCGCGGGCTCTAGAGCGCAGGCTCAGGAGCTGTGGCGCACGGGCTTAGTTGCTCCACAGCATGTGGGATCTTCCTGGACCAGGGCTCGAACCCGTGTCCCCTGCGTTGGCAGGCGGACTCTTAACCACTGCACCACCAGGGAAGCCCCTCCTTATGGCTTTTAACATCTGGAAGATTAGACACATCCTTAGCATATTCTCCCTTTTACAACTATGATTTTGTTTGATGGATGCCTGATAGTTTCTACAAGTTAATACCGCACCACCCAGTACCCTCTATTATGGTAGGAAAAAATAATTTGATGTTTTAAAAATATAATTCTTCATATTATTCCACTTTACTTAGTAGTCACTTCACACTGCTTTCTTATTCAATGTAGCTATGACTTAGACTTCTTTTAAGATTAAATTAGCTGATTTCTACTGTTTTTAATTTAGTGAAAACATATATTTCATTTCTCTTTCCTTTGGTTTCTTAAAGCTTTCTAATCTCTGGCATTTTCCTTCCATAAACACGTTCTTGTTGATCTGATTCGTGGGGAGCAGTTTCTGCGTATATTAGGGATGGTGGTGTATCCTCTGATCAGGATCAGACCTCAAAGGGCTCCAAAGAGGGAGGTCAGTTGAGCACTTGGGGCTGAGGTAAGGAGGCAAAAAAGTAATGTGATGCTTCCTAAAGGGGAGAGGCTGGGGAGGGGGTGGGGATCCCTCAATTCCTAGAATGGAAAGGAATGAGTGTTAAGTTTGAATCCCAACCCTGCTCTTTATTAGTTGTTAATTAACTTCTGTGGAAGTTGATTTCATCAGCAATACGAATAGAAATAAAAACAAATAACTTCCAGAGTTGGGCGACGGTTGAATGTAGAAGCATCTAGTACAATAATCGGCATATTAGGGAGCGCTCAACAAGAGTAACTTTATGTTTCGTGGTTATTATTGCTAACGGTTGGTTTACGGCGCCCTATTTTGAAAAAGCTCTCTAACTGACAGCTCAGTGGCCATGATAAATTTGCAGTAAATTTCTCTGCCCCTACCATCTAAGAGTGTTTTACAGAATAATACTAGAAAAATCTTCACTGATTGTGAAGTTCAAATGTTTTTTAGAAATGCATATTTTCTTGAGCAGATGGGGTTTTACCTTGTATAATATTTATTATGCCTTGTATAATAAATGCTTCTGCATTTACACTGTTGTAGTCCTTACAATTAAGAACTTGTATGTATTTTCGCTGAAAATTATGAAATTTACTAGTTTACTATAATTTATATAATTTAGGAAATTAAAAGGAATCAGTGTTACTAGTTCAGATTTAAAAAAGAATACTAGAGCTCTGAGTTTATGGGAGAGAATTAACAATGTTTTTGTTTTTTCCACTTTTACAACTTGAATTTTAAAATGGAAAACCAATTTTCTAAATTGTATGATAAACATAACACATATCCTAAACACATAATTGATTATGGAACTAATAATCTTGCTAGAGGTGAAAATGGTTTCAATGTCAAGAAATAGCCTATTGCTGAATTTTAAAAATTTACTATTTTCCATATTATTTAAAATAGACATATTAAAATCATACCTCAAATTCTTCAGTAAACCCACTACTTGCATGTAAGTCTGCAACATGCTTTGGAAAGTGCTTTACTGGAATTGCTCCAACATCATCTAAGTGAATAAAAAAATCATGTTGGAAAGGATAATTCAACAGAAATAAATGTGCCTCTCATTTATAGAGATTTATAAAGACGCTTCTTCTAAAACAACTTCAAAGTTCACTTATTCCTATAATCCCGACTGAATTTATGTTCAAAGAAACATTCAGCAACAATTATCAATTTTCTCTATATTTACTTTCAATCATAACCTGCATTTTAGAATTCTGATTTGATCAGGAATCTCTTTTCCTTTCATACTCTAAAGAGAAACTTAATTTTCAACGTTAAGTTACAAATAATATCACAGCCTCACTTCTTATCAATGGACTGCATCTCTTTATGGATAACTTTCTTTAACATGAGTGGGAGTTGCCTGCAAACTCTGGGGAAAAAATGCAGAAATAATATATTTTCAATTTTACCCTGGACTAAACATAATATATCATGCAATTTCAGTTTTATAAAATTGTGCAGTTTAATGCCTCTCCGTTAAATAGTCAGATGTTTACATTTGAAAACATTTTTTCCTTCTTTCTATAAATAATAGAAAACATTTATATGCAGACTATTCATTAAGGATAATGTCAAAAACCTTTGGGACTTTTAATCTGTAAAATTTCAAGAATTCTAACTTGAAAATATGCTATGTAAACAAAGTCATTGGATCTGTTAATTAATTGTGAAGGGGCCAACTTATTTTACCTGGTTCTGTTTTTTTTTTTTTTTTTCCTGGAAAGACTTTCTTAGATTAAACATATTACTAGTTCACAGTGTGCAATTTCACAATTTCCTTCCTCTGACAAGGAAACATCAAACACATTTCACTAGAACCAGTTATCTACATCAACAGATGTTCAGCATCTAGGCCATTTAATATTTTTAAGCTTCAGTTGCCAAGAATTTGTTGATTTAAAAAAAATTAGAATCCATCTGTTCTCTTTTAGATGAGTATACCTGAATACTGAAATTGAATTAGCGAGTTAACCTTAAGAAACACTAGACAAAGGTGTAATTTCACCTTCACACCTACAGAAGGATCTTGCCTAGAAGTAGCTTTTATAATTAGACAAGAAAACAGAAATAACTTGTCACATCTAAATCGTTAGTTCTCCTAGTAAAGCTTCGTCAAAACCACGGATATTATCCTGCACAGCTAACCTCTTTCCACAAGCAAACTGACTACTTCTCATTTGCCATCATGTCTTTTGGTAATTCTTTTACGAATTGGTCTGCAAGTAAAAGGAGGAGATGCCCTTGAGCACCTTTCTTCCAAGAAGTAGAACAGGGGATTCTGGATTTCCTGGACAACCTGATTTTGGATTATTTTATTTATTGTTAATAATAAACTGTGTTGGACTTTGGATAATGGTATAGTTAATTTGCATACCCACGCTGACAGGATATGTAGAAGAGGTATGTTTGAAAGTGAAGGGAACTAAACACAACAGATCACCAAGAGCAACTGGTCTCAAAATTCTAAATATGTTAATGAGAAATTGTGCTGTACTAAAAGAAAGAATTTTAATATAAACTAGAAAAACAAAACAGTGGTGGTTAAAGACACAGAGTTGATAGAGTTGATAAAAGAGGTAAAGGAGCAAAACACTTCTTATTCCTATGCCTGCTGCAAATTACAAGGAAAATGCTTCTCTTCTTTATTTTTGTTTTTGAAATCATGAGACTTCAGGAGATAACTTCATGTAGAATTTGAGCCTCAAGCAATAACATATGGCATCTCAGACAATTTAAAAAGAGGCTTCTGTACAAAGATGTAGAGTGGAATGTTTCCATTTGCTTTGCCTGGTTTGGTGACTCTCCGTGTCCTCGTCTCGTCCTCTGTCCTCCAGTTCTGCTTCCTTAATTCGCACATTTCTAGTAAACTTTTTTTTTTTATTATTGTTAGCACTTTTCATTCTGAAATGTTATAAAATGTTAATTCATAAGTGTCTGTGACCTTAGTTACAGTGTGAACTCTAGGGTCAGTAAGGGTCTTAAAATGACCCTGGTTAATTCTTGAATATTGTTAACTAGGTAAGTTCTGATAAAACAGTTGATGTTTTCCCAGGGACACAACTGACATTTTCACTTAAAGTATTTCCGGCAACCATGCATTCTTTGTGCTCAAGTTTTTCTTGTACCCTCACCATTTTAAAATTTCTTTTTTTCCCCGTAATGTAGTTAAGAAACCTTTTCTCACATACACTCAGATAATCAGAAGGGAACTAAACGTTATCCTTACTTTTGTGGGTTTTGTCCTGTCCATCCTTACTGCAATGATTTAGTCTGACTTTTGTTGTTTAGGTTTCCATTAAAGGAATGCAAATGACTGAAAGTCGGCATTATTCCTTACTGATATCTTATTGCTATAAATATTTATGTTCTTTAACATATAACATCTGAACAGCTATAAATTATTTTGCCACATTACCTGTATGGTTAACACTGTTCAAAACATTTTTTTTTATTAATTACTTTAAAAATTAATTAATTTATTTATTGACTGTGTTGGGTCTTCATTTCTCTAGTTGTGGTGAGCGGGAGCTACTCTTCATTGCGGTGCGTGGGTTTCTCATTGCGGTGGCCAATCTTGTTGTGGAGCACGGGCTCTAGGCGCGTGGGCTCAGTAGTTGCGGCTCACGGGCTCTAGAGCGCAGGCTCAGCAGTTGTGGCGCACGGGCTTAGTTGCTCTGCGGCATGTGGGATCTTCCTGGACCAGGGCTCGAACCCGTGTCCCCTGCATTGGCAGGCAGATTCTTAACCATTGTGCCACCAGGGAAGTCCCAAGAATGTTCAAAATTAACAAGAACGAGTTATAAACCTGAATGCCTGATACATAATATTTTGGGCAACACAAACATTTAACTAATCTACATTATAGCCATTTGCAAAGTACTCCAATAAGGAAAAACCTTCCAACATCACGCTTTTCATTTAACATCTACCAGCTACTCAGGGTCACACTTTAAGCTATTACCTGAAATTGGAAAGATAGGTGTTGGAGGTGTGGATATTACTCGAGGGGATGTACTGTCCTCTAAGTAAAAGTGTGCAGTCTGGAAACATTTCCTGGAAAGAAAAGAAAGCAATTTATACTACTAGCTGGCATGGTCAGCAAGACAACTTCCAAGATGCTTAAAGATTATGACAGAAATCTCCAGAATTAAAACATAAGTGGAAATCATCTACTTATCACCTACTTTTACAAAACACCGTTATTAGAGAATTTTATAGCCTCCAAATTTATCTCAGCTTTACCTGTACCAGATGAAGAAGGCTGAGCAGATATCAGACATGGTAGAAGCAGAGATGACACTTGAACTTGGCAGTTGGTGCCAAGGAGTCGGACACCTCCATGCCCTAGTTACTCTTCCACTGTTGCCGTATACCAGGATGTCTTGCCATCTTGGACAGGACCAGAGTGGAAAAGAAAGCCTGTCCAAAGCTATTTTCACTCAATATTTAAGGGACCATGCCGTTCTGAGGATATTCAGCTGCTAGCAAAAAGCAGCAAGCTATGACCACGTAGAAATGAAATTTTAGTGTGGTAACATTTTGATGAAAAAAGAAGGCAGCTTTATATTATAAGTATGATAATGCAGTAATAACAAAACGAGGTGAGGAAATAGTGAGCATATAACCAAAAACAGGGGTGATTTTCTCTCCAACAGAGCTAGCCTTGATGAGAGTTTTGAGAATGAATATATTTGGAATCAACGACAACCGTGACCTAAAATGTCACCTGAATCTATTTTCATTCAGATAATAAGAGTAACATCTCTCACTACAAACAATTGAGAAGAGCAAAGAACCAACTGCTGCTGTAAACTAATGCAAATGATCCTTAATTTAAAAAATTTTTAAATTAATACTGCTAATGACACTCTTTGATGTGGGTCATTTAATTTATTTGAAGCATTACTCATGAGTGGTTAAGTTTAAACGGAAAGATCTGTTTAGGGGAAAATGCCAATCTCATTTTCCATTTAAAAGATCCAAGCGACAGGATATTTATCCTAATGAGCTTTAACGTAACATTTGTTCTTACATGACACACTTCAATTTGTGATATTTTTTTCAATAATCATTTTCCTGCACATAATTCTTCAGTGGCTTCCCACTGGAATTACAATGATATTCCATTATTTCAGCAAGGGCTATAAGACCCTCTGCCACCTGGTCCCCTCGAACCCCAGCGGTTTCATCTCCTACAACTCCTACCTGCACCCACTAGGCTCTAGCCCACTGGTTCTTTCTTTCTCCCTCTAAGAAACCCGCCAGGATCATCTCAGGGCCCTGGTTCTTGATGTTCCCTCTGGCCACTTGCCTCTTTCCCATCATTTATGCATTGGCTAAAATGCCACATCCTCTGAGAGTCCTTCTCTGACCACCTGAGCTAAAAGTACCAGCCCTGCCAGCCAAGTCACTATTCTTCCCCCTTTTGTTTGCTTTGTGGCACTTATCACTATCTGAAATACTTTATTTATATATTTGTTTATTCATGTTTCATAATTTTAGTTGGTCCTCCCTCACCAGAATGTAAGCCCCCAAAGGGCAAGGTACTTGTCTTACGGCATTGTTAGTCCTCAGTGCTAAGAATAATGTCTGGCATGTTGTAGGTGCCCTGAAATATTTGCTCAATGAATTCACTGCTATAATTATGAATAGTACAAAATTATATAATGTCACAAGCCAAAAAAAAAAATTCAAAGGCGACGATATGCATAGCAAAAAACTAGCCCTCTGCTGTGATGTTATAACCTTTAATAATCAAGCCTGTGAGAGCATAGATAACTGACAGAACACAGGAATGTCTTCAACAGAGAAGAGGTGATGTAGGAGGTAGACGAGTGGATGTAGAATCAACTGCAATGTGGGGTCAAAGGGACCCTGAGCGAGGTTCATATCCTGGAAAGGTGAAAGAGCATGGCAGACTAATGAGAAATGGGAAAGATGAGGGTCACAGGTCTCATGATAAAGAAACTATCCTACTGAAAGTCCACATTTGAGCAGAATTGACACCAGACTGGAGCAGGAACTACAGGGAAAGTGTGGCTTACCTGTGTAACCACAGATGTAGTATTTCCTGACACACTGATATGAAAACACTGGATTTGATACACCTGCTTTTAAGATCACTGAATTAAAACCTCCTTGATTCCTCTAAAATACGGTTACACAAGCCGGTTGAAAGGGTTTCTATTTATTTTTCAATGAATCTTAAAGTTGTAAAATACCTTAAGGGACCTAGTGCAATATGACAGCTGATACAAGAGTCCCTTCCCTAGCATCTCTGACATATTAAAAAGACCCAGTTTGAATACCTTCAGTGACAAGGAGCTTACTTCTTTATGAACCATCTTTAGTTACTAGACATTTCTTGTACTAACTCAAAACTCCATCTCTTGTAAGTATCTCCAAATGGTACCCAAAGAGAAGACCCTCCTTTTCCAATGTTACGCCTCCTACTGTTGATATTTTTTTTGTATCGAGCCCCAAATCTATCTCCCTGTTACTTTGACATATTGGCTCTAGTTCTGTGCCTTACAGATTTTTAGATTATAGTACCCCAAATCTTTTAATACCTAAACCCTACCTATCTGCGGTCCAAACCTTTTTTGACTTTTCTCCTTGAAGTTTATATCCAATAACACAAACATGTTGTAGATCATTGAACATGTCTTTTCCTGCTCTAACTCAGTATTTCTCCTCCCTGCTTTAAACATGGTTCTTCTGACCAAAATGCCTCAGTCACTAATGTGCCATGCAAACACTTCCTTTTTAAAGACAACTCAGTGGTTTCCTCCCTGTGAAACAGCCTCTCATTTCCTAAGCAGACTCTTGCACTCCAGTTTCTGTTTCTACTATACCCAACGCAAATCTCCATTCACACTCACCTTAAGACTGCTTTGAAAAGTATGCTTAATTAATCCAAGGATGACCTTCACTTCCTGGACATTATTCTCCATTATTTTATTTTAAATATTTTAATTAATTGGTGGTTATAGTATTTTGCAGTATATTTGTTTTGTGCTTTTATCCTCATTATGTTTTTTTTTTAAAGATGGGGCCATGTCTTTTGATTTATGTAGACTCAATTTTTAATACAATGCCAGGAGTACAATAGGTATTAAGTGTTGAATGATTAGACGGATTTCCAGTAGTAAGTAAATTCCACCAACCACAAAGTATTAGGCTGCATCCTAGACTTCTTGCCTACCTGAGCCTCAAATGAGATTAACCTAAAATTTCAAAACATTTGGGAGGGAGAGGTGGAATACGTAGCTAGAGAAAAATGAATGGATAGACGGATGGATGGATGGATAGAGGATGTGTCTGAGAGAATGGGAAGAAGGTAGCATCTCTTAGAAGAGGAAAAGGTAAATTAAAACATATTAGTACAGCGGTTTAACATGTTGCTAATATTCATCATAGTATCTGGGTATATACCAGCTCTATACTTTTCAGCTATGTAATCAAACATTCGTTGGTTTTAGAAAATAAGTGGTCTTGTAATGATACTTGCATTAATAAATAACAAAAGAATCTTATAAATCATACCAATAAGCTTAAAAGTGGGAAAAATTAAAATAGTACAGGATAAATTCTGGATGAAGATCATCTGTACATGGCTTAGGTACCCTTTATAGTACAGTCTTACCTAGGAAGTGACATTCTACTTAAAAGGCAGCATGGTACTGGGAGGCCTCCATTCTGGGTTGGTAGCTACTAGTGACCCACAAATTTAAATGTAAGATCAAGAGAGAATTCATATTGCTTCTCTTCCCACTCTCCCCAGCCAGAACAAGTGTGTCTATGGAAAGTTCTGTTCTATATAGCTTTTGATGGAGTGCTGTTTTGTTGAATATAGCCTTGGTATTTTTCAGATTCTAACTATTAAAAAAGCTCTCCAAAATGTACCCTTTGTTGTCTTTAAAAAGAACTTTCTGAAAATATTCCTTATGGAAGTAATTTTGCGTTTTAAAACTTATGATTTGGCTCACGGAAATTATACCTTAAAATATCTGGAAAATAATTTCAAGGCATATTATTTAATGTATGACAAGATTCAATATCTAATGGTCCATCTGTTCTGTATCAGCAGTGAATGTCTTCACGTCTATGTGCTAAGTGTTGATAACTATGTCTCCTGCTAATTTTCAGTCAGCCATGAGGAAAAAAGTGATGACTGTTTTAAACGTATAGACATAGGTCCTATCAATCAATGTTAATCTGATTATTTAATTTACACCTTTTCATCACAGTATTTAGAATTAAAAGCTAGAAATGTGTAATTATGATTCCATTTTTTTGGATCCTTATACAAAAATGAAACAACATTCATCATGCTGTATTCATCACAGAGACCCTAAAGAAAGTCTGACTGCAATCTTAAAGATGATCTTTCCCCGCAAATGGTAAAAAGAGGAAAGTTTCATTCCTAGATGGGTAAGTGACTTGCCCAAGGCCATATAACAAATGTCAGGAAGAACTGGGAAAGGGATCCAGATTTATCGCCTCTGATTTGTTCTGTCTTCCTGCTACGACATGCTGCTTCTCAAGGTTTACACAAAACATGAGAGACCGAGTTAGATAAATTAGGCAAAAGAGAGGATTTATTATACCGCTTTGCGATTATTTTTTCTCCTCAAGAATTAGGTCAGAAAAGTGTTTTAATATATAAACTGGAAAAACGTATAAGGACCATACACCTGTTAGGACTCTTGTTGGTATGCCATTCGATTTTTAAACCTTTCTACAGGCTGTAGTTTCCACAAAAGTCGAAAATGTTTCCATATTGGATAGTGAAATCATATTGCTCACAAATGCAGCTACACTGGAATTTGAATAAGTCACACAAACCTTGAAGAATGCACTAACATTGTCATTAAGTCAGCAAATACTACCCCTCGTGTATTCGTGTTACTGATCTAAAAAGTTACATTTGGAAGTGAATCAACTTCAAATGGTTGTGAGTTGGACAGATATGTGAAATTTGTAAATTGGTAAGTAAGAGTAACAAATCTTATCAGGACATTTGATAGTTAGATATAAAATACATACATAAAACCCTAAGAGTGCTTATATTTTATTTAATTAATTATTTTTTTTGCGGTACGCAGGCCTCTCACTGCCGTGGCCTCTCCCGTTGCGGAGCACGGGCTCCGGACGCGCAGGCTCAGCGGCCATGGCTCACAGGCCCAGCCGCTCCGCGGCATGTGGGATCTTCCCGGACCAGGGCACGAACCCGTATCCCTACATTGGCAGGCGGACTCTCAACCACTGCGTCACCAGGGAAGCCCGAGTGCTCATATTTTAAACTAACACTCTGTACTCAAGTTACATAAGACCCTGACTGGAATGCCCTTCTCCTTTAGCTCCTGTTTCTGAATCCTATCCAGCTCAAGCCTGACATTTTACATTCACCCTGCCCATTCTGGCTTATCAAGATCCCTTCTTCTCTGACCTCTCTTAGCATTAGAGATTTCAGCTGCCATGCATACACTTTTGTGTAATTTTTTATAAATTTTGCATGGAAAATTCTTTCCCCTCAATAAGCATAAATTTCTTGACAGTGGTGATTCTCATTCATTCATTCATTCCTTCTTTTATACTTTCCCATAGTAGTTCACAGAGTACTAGGCACATGGGAAACAGTCAATAAACATACTAAATATTTTTGAATAAACTGAGAGAATATATTTTGGAATAACACAAAGAGTGATGATATGAACTTACAGACAGAGGTTGCTAAAAAAAAGAAACTGATTATAAATCTTCTGAAAAAATTCTCTTTTAAAACAAAAGTATAGAGTTCTAAGCTATATCCTTTCTTAGTTTACAGATATGATTCCTTATATCATCATAAAGTTCTTGTTTTCCAACAGACACAGTTAGAACAGTTATACTGATTTACATGTGTCCCTAGTAATCTTATCACTTTGCAGTGTGTTCTGCTTGCTGTAGGATGGGAAGCTTACAGTGGGTACAATTTTCCTTGTCCTTTAAAGGTTTCAAGAGATTATTGATAAGAATGAAGCTATATCTCATCTTCAAGGCAAATTATAATGAATTTAAAAATCCCATCCATCTTAATATAGTCATTTATTTTCAAATTATATTTTAATGCTTCATTTTTACTTTTGTGCATGGGTTATCATTTTTTGTATTCGTATGCAATTGATATGTATCTTGTACAAAATCCGCTGCTATATATAAAAGTATATTTCACTATATCCAAAACTATGTTTTCTAAAATAATAACTTCTAAAGTTATAACAGCTGGAGCATTTAACTGAGAAGCTTAGATTTATATTAAATGCTATGATAATGTTTGAATGCTAATTAGATGAATATGAAAGTGCAACTGTCAAAATGCTGTATTAAATATTAACTGAAACCAAAGTTCCTCCATTTCGCCTTTAATTGTTTGACAGAAGTATGAAGAACAGTCAAATCTTTTAATATTATGTCTTCGGATTCACAAATTCACCTTACTCATAGTTACCTGGATAAATTAATGGTAGCTCTCAAGTAAAGGGATTTTTGAATATGCTTTGAAAAGCATTCAGGTAAAACAAAGGCAAAAATCTGAGCTTTATGAAATGCATATCCAAAACAAACACTCAACTTACCTCCAGTAGATGAGAATACCCACAAGAACCACTAGACAGATAAAAGTCAGGGCTGACACGATCACAAGGGGTATAACTGCCTTCTTCTCGGATTCCAACCCCTCAGCTAGACCAATACGAGACTCATGGCTACTATTACTGGCCTCTGTAGTCGGAGAAAATTGAGAAAGTTGATATTTAAGCTTAAGGAAAAGCACATTTTTCAACCGAATAACTGCAATCTTCACTGCTGTTGCTTACCTTTAAAATTTTGACTCTATGAGACAAGCAAGGTCTATGATCATAAGCTAATTTAAGTAACACAAAGCTTAAAAAGTAAGGCAGGCTATCCAGTTGCAAAATAAGTGAGTCATGGGAATGAAATATACAGTGTGGGGAATTCAGTCAATAACTATGTAATATCTTTGTATGGTGACAGATCGTAACTAGACTTATTGTGGTGATCAGTTTGAAATGTACAGAAATATCAAATCACTATGTTGTGTAACAGGGACCAACATAGTGTTACAGATCAATTATACTTCAAAAACAAACGAATAAACTCACAAAAAAAGAGAAAAATAAAGTAAGGCAGCCGATCAGAGCTGAAGAACTATAATATCCCAACAAAGATTGGCAACCTAGAGGTGCCCTGGCAAGAAGTATAATCTTGCCTTGAAAAGCTTAGTAAAAGGGACATGAAAATATTAAAATAAGAAAAGTATTCAGTTTCTAAATAAAATGATCAGGGAAAACAGTGCTACTTACTGAATCACCACATATAATCTTGATTTCCCAAAATTAATTGTAATGGAAATATTTTTAATCCCACAGTTAGGTAAATAGTTAGGAGCAGTTAATAATTTCATGAAGAGAGGATCTTAGGATAACCCTCCTTACATTAGGATAACCCTTCAATCCAGCAAACTGTTTAACATTTAAATGTAGGTTGCTTTTAAGATGTTATTTTGAATGCCCTTCTTACCAACTGTTTTTCTTTATCAACAATATAAATACTATTGCATGTACATTGAAGGAATGCACAGATCTAAGAAATTCTTTTTAAATACGCAAGTGTAAATTTTGAAGATGTCTAAATTCTGTCCTTTGGTTAATTTTAAAAGATGGCAAATAACTATCTTTGTGACCAATCAGGTACATTATTATTCTAGCATTTTCAAAATCACTGCAACTGAAGCTATCATTCTGAGTTGTTAAAAAAAAGTTTCAGAACTGCAGGGTGTCAGTGGCCAGTCACAATTCTTCCCTTTTACTCTGAGGTGTGTGCAGTGTGAAACCAAGATGATTGAACATTAGAACCATTCTACCAGGATGATACGCTGACACTGCTACAAAGTAACAGCCCTTATCCTGTCTACCTGTAGAACTTCTGGAATAACGAAGTTTAAGCCCCTCATCAGAGTCTACATTGCCTCCTACACATTTGGTACGTCTGGTGCTTTTATACCAAGTATCTTACTCTTAGTGATATGAGACAACAGCAATCTATTTAATTGAAAATATTATCAATTTAGTTGAAAATATTTGAGAATAAATTTGATAGTCACAAATTCATAAATATAGCATTGAAATATATCTAACTGGAGAGAACTTAAGAGTTAAAATGATAGCTTCCTTCTGTAAGAAGAGATGATGCAGAAAGGGTCAAGAATTTAATCCACTCATATAGGAAATGCATCTATAAGTGACAACCAAATGTCCCAAGATGTTTGTTTTTATAACTATGGAAGGATTTGCTAGAAAAAAGCAGAATTCAAAGTTGTGACTAGAAATAATAAAGCTGTATAAAAAGTGGGAATATTGTAAGTCAATATTGTAACCCACCCCCTTAGCCATATATATATATATATATATATATATATATATATATATGTAAGTCAGTAATCAGTAAGTCAACTGATCCCTGAGCTGTAGTTAATATTCTTGTGAGAGAAGGCTGAACTTTACCTTTTATTATGTTAATCATATGCTCTGGTCATTACATATTGTAGGGAGACTCATCTAGAAGCCTAAATAATCTGACGGTGAATGTACCGGTATTTTTAAAAGAAATTTAGGAAAGCATCTTGCTTTATACACAATTGTCTTTACATTGTTTCCTATTGTAATTATTGTTACCTAAGTAGAAAGTTTGTGGTTAACAAAGGAAATAAGCCACTTAGCAAAGTCCCTGGTACCTAGAAATTACAAATGCAGGTTAGTATTATTGTCTATTTCAGTCATACTTGAAGTGTGTCCCCCAGAATAGCAGCATCGACATCACCTGGAACTTGTTAGAAATGCACATTTTCAGCCCCTCTCCAACCATCCCAAATCTACTGAATCAGAAACTCTGTGGCTAAGACCCAGCAATCTGTGTTTTAACAAGTCCTCTGGGTGATTCTGATCCACATTAAAGTTTGAGAACCAATGATGTACATTAACTTACATGCAGAGTGAGGTTATATAATTATACTGGTCTTCAATGACCACAAATATTCACTGCAGTATGTATATAGGTGTATGTGTATATATATATGTATCTAGATACATACATATCTCATTTATATAGATGTATGTGCATACATATATATGAGATATGTCTGATCGAATATGTGATACATATGTAAGATATATAACACATAAAACATATAACAAATTACCACATATATATCATACACTCTATATACATGCACTATACACACACATGCACACACACAGAGTCCTGTATATAGACTTTTCTCATAAGTTCTCTGGGATGTCTGATTTTAAAACAAACCTTTTAATTAGGGAGTTAGAATGATAAATCCATGGTAATTACATATAATGAAACTTAGATATTTTATATAAGATGAGATACCACATGAAAGTAGACAATCCCCTGGCTGCTTTGTATATACTACAATGAGGAACAACTAGTTATACTGATTTTTATATTCATTAGTTGACACTAAATATCTTTTTGGATATGGCTCCGTAGTGTATATGAGTTACCTAAATGATAAGACAAAAATGTGCTAACAGACAATTAGAAAACAAGAACTAAGATTAATATTTTAAAATTCACTTTGAGAATAAAACACTAGAATTTTGGTATTACAAATTAAGCATTATACATATTTTATTGTTCTCAATCATGAAAACGTAGTCCCTAAGAGACAGACACCAATGACACATGTTTCCAGTCTCAGTTTTTTATTAACTCCCTATGTGACCTAGATCAAGCAATCTAGTATCTTTGGGACTCAGTTTATGCATTCATAAATTGCAGATACTAATATCTGCCTTATCTATATTATTTTGACGAGCATGTCTTGTAAATTATTCTACATTCTAGAAGTAGGTAATAAAATGATAAGCTTCAGAATTAGTCTATATGCATTTGATAAAGAGGCATATTCAATTATTGGATAAGACAGACTACATATTTTTTTTACAGATATGTTTTAAAAATAGGCAAGAATTTCCCCCTAATCCTGTATGATCTTATTTACTTCATTAATTATGTTACTTGCTGCTGTCAGATGTTATATTTGTATTGTTTTCCTCATCAGTGGGAGAACATACTCAAATTAAATAAATCTAATTAGTGCATTGAAGAGAAATTGCTAACTTTTAGTCAATAATTTAAGGTTTGGCATTTTACAGTATATATAGTCTTTCCATAACAGCATAATCTAGCAAGAACATACAGATGATGTCACTACCTAAAAAGACAGAAAAATGGATGGATTCCTGATGTTTTATTTCTAAATAAATCTAATAAAAATTAAAAAAAACACAAGGACTATATTTGAAGCCAGATAACAATTCATATACATGGCAACACTAATGAAATATGGTGATTCATGAATTCCTTACTCATTTTCACATAACAGAATGTAAATGTTTAAACTGGAACGAAATGTTAAACAGGTATCAAGTCAGAATGTAGAAAAACTTCTCTATCAAAATGTACAAACTTTTAATTGCTGCTGCACTGAAGGAAAAGTAGATAACTAATTCAAGGGATGGAAATAACAAAGAGGAAAACTATACTAATGAGATTGTTGTCTATGTTCTGGATTTTACATACCTACTTTTATGCAACAAGAGTGCAAGATTTACTTTAGCCTATCTTTTGACTTACTGTTGAGATTTAAATATTTTCATTGTTGATTTAAAAAATGCCTTAAAATGTAACAAAAGCAAATTATAAAACTCTTATGATCAATGCAATGAAATTATCTAGTATTTCATATTCTTCATGGTTTTGAATTTCCCCTTTTCTCTCCCATTGGCATCTAAAGCAAACATCTGTATTTTATATGCTGCAAGTAATCTGCTCGAAGAAACATCTGGCTGATAAATTAATTTGCATAAAATACATTAACAAATGAAATGCATTTCTACAGAAAATGTTCTAGTATTGTACATCTTGTCATACAATACCTATACACACTATGCATATTAATGGCCGTTATTTAACTTCTTAGAAAGGTGTGTAACAGCAAGTATAAAGTAGAATGTATTTTGTTAGTTCACACTGCCCTCTTTAGGCAACATTAAGGTAATCAAACAAAGACAATTTTTAAAAATTAAAATCTTAAAAAAAATCTTACCATTAACTCTCAAAACTTAGCACTAGGACTTTTTTTAAAGCCCCCAAGCTGATGTGGATGTGTAATGATCTAACTCCTTTCCATTGGGTGGGTCAGAGAGAGGTGATACATATATCGTATTATTATCAGTTTATAATTCGTTTTATAATTCAAGAGAATTAGTTGACAACTTATTTTAGAATATGAGTAAACCTTAAAATTAAAATCATCTAAAACACACTCCAATCTATCATTTAAAAAGCAGTGTACTGAAAATGTATTATGCACACAATAATTGCTCTCACATGTAATAGGTATCTTGCAGAATACGAAAAAATTGACAATAAATAAAATCACCTTATCTATTTTGGAGAGTGTTAACTTAAGGATCGAAACACATTGCGTATGCATTTGCAATAATGAGTAAAATCATATTTTAAAAACTGTAAATTGATTTGTGAATATCTTGATTTTAAAAAATGATGGCCATTTTACCAAACTTCTCTTCCCACGATTTTTCTATTTTTTGAGGCAAAAGGCCACCACACCTCAATCTATCCCTTGGATCCATAACTAACCTGCCTCTGAAATGTTGAATACTTCTGAGTGCCTGCTAGTAACAGTCGGTGTTGAGGGCTGTGGGGATCCAGGAGTTATCTCTGAGTCACCTGCTTCCAGGACCCCATCACCATCTTTTTCATTAATATCTGGAAAACTGAAATCTGTGGAAGTCTCGTTATCATTAAGGCTATCTGAGGTGGCTTGCCCTGATCCACTCTCTTCATCGCTTGTAGGAACTGCCCAAGCTTTAGATTCTGGGCTGAAAGGAAGCAGGGCATTACCAGTCTGAATGTCATTTTCCTGTTTTCCATCACTGCGCTTCTGGGGTGGCACATTTGTTGGTGGTGATCTATCAGGACTTCTGTCCACATCAGTCTGACTGTCTGATATTACACCTGTGACTTTATTTCCTTCTTCAGAATTCTCAGATAGTGAGTATGAGACTGGGTTATTCAGATCCACAAGATTGTTTTCCTGGGTGTCTGAATCATTCATTACCTTTTCCTGTGATTCTCTATAGGAGGAGCACGACATACACTTATTTAGGGATAAGCCATCTCTATCTCTGCCATCATAACCATCATCATCGTAATCATCAGTATCACCATCGTCACCACCACCCACTAAATCAGCATCAGATCTGGCACTCTGAGTCAGCTCGGAAGTTGTTCTAGAAGGAAACAGCAACTTGGTTGTGGTTACAGAACCATCTTTGTTGGGAGAAATAACTGAAATGGAAACATACACGTTTCCTAAAGGGACAGAATGATCAGCAGTTACAACTGTATCAGAAACAACTGTTGGAATACCAGCCAATACCTCATCAGACATAGAACCCTTGGCAGAGGTGAAGACTTCATCAGAGTAAACAAGCTTATTTATAAGCGCATCTGGTGGTGCATCAACTGATAAAACAGGAGTAGCAAATGCATGCCTTCCTTCCCGGGGGGTGGC
Organism: Globicephala melas; assembly: GCF_963455315.2. Taxonomy (NCBI): domain Eukaryota; kingdom Metazoa; phylum Chordata; class Mammalia; order Artiodactyla; family Delphinidae; genus Globicephala; species Globicephala melas. The sequence continues at coordinate 28,197,236 of NC_083322.1, forward strand.
CTGGTTAAGCTCCAAATTGGCAGTTTGGAACGACTCATCATTACTGTACAATGAAGGTACCGCTTGCTGGGAACTTTCGCTTTTAAGCAAAACTGGTTCAAAATATTTCTCACTTGCGTAAGAAATGGTTAAACCTTGAAGTGAAGCAGCGTGCATATTAGAAGTAGGCGATACATCAGAGACTGGTACAGATGTAGCGTGCAGCGTGTTTTCCCTTGAAGCGGAATTTGATGCCATGAGATGCAATATTGTAGAACTAATGTGATCAACCTTGGGGGTTTCAACCAATATTGGATCACTAGGCACAGCTGGAAGAGCAGTTTTAAGCAACGTGTCAACATCAGAAGCCTGAAAGGAAGGTTGCAGCAATACTTCAGTATTAAAAGAAGCTGAGGGCTCATGAAATAAGAGCTGAGTTGAAGGAGATAACATTTCACTAGAAGCAGGGTCAGAGGATGCTGGCTCTGAGCTTGCGCTAAGCACAGGTTTAAGCGAAGTATCACCAAATGCTTGAGACACAGCGTGTGAAGACTGAACTGGAAAGTTATTTTCTGGAACTTGACTAATCTCATGATCAAAAACCTTAGTAGCAGTAAAAGCAAGAAGCCCTGGGAGGATGCCCTTTGCGCTAGAAGTGCAAACAGGGGATTCTTGTAAAGACGCATTCAATTTATTTACATTATCATACAGGTCGGGCATGACTGTGCTTTCAGAAGGGTAAATCAGCTCACTGAAAGAAGCAATGTGTGGTTCCGTCTCATTTCCATTTATTATGTCACTTTTAGAAAGCAGCTTGTTATCATCCCCAAACATAGATGCTGGATATGTAAATTCAGCTACAGAAACAGGTGAAGGCACGTTAAGGGCTGTCAGACCATCTGTGTCAGATAAAAGAAATTCACTATCAGAGGAGGCTCCAGACCACTCCCCATCACCAGAGAGGCCATGAGTAGGCTGCGGCAACGGTGCGCTTGGGGTTACTAAGGGAGACTCAGGCATCGGAACGTGGTTAGGGCTGCTAAGGAAGGAACCCTGAATAGACTCATGCACAGGTGCTGCAGAACTGTAAGGAACACTGAAGAGGTATTGGGAGCCCTCATCATTAGTTAAGGCATAAGAAGGTTCAGGCCCTGAAGAACGTGCATGCATCATAACGTCACTGCTGGACGGTTCAGCTTGAGAAAACATAAGCGTTTTATAAAGCACACCAGGTTCACTACCACCGAATTCCAAGGTCTCTGAGGCAGCACGAGTAGCGGTCTGATGTGACACCACATCAGAGTATGGAGCAAGGCTGGGCTCTAATAGCAAATCACCCCCAGCCACTGGCAGAGAAGCATGCAGGGACACCTTATCACTCTCAAGAGCTGAAGTAACTTGTGGAAGGATCTGAGAAACATGGTGAAACAATTCACTACTGAAGGAAGCAGAGGAAAATGGAAGCAAAGGCGCATCATCATAGGAAGACAGGATGGATTCAAATGACACACCGACACTGGGAAATACAGGCGTAGCATGCAAGGCCGAATCACTACTTGAAGCAGCAGGGGTAGTGTTGAGGATCTGATTGTCAAGCAACAAAGGGGTGACTAGAGGAAAGACTTCACTACTGTAGGAAGGTTGGAGAGGTGTCTCACCATTGTATACTGGTTGAGTTGTCTGCGGGTGTGCCAGGTTGATGGTGGGGACCGAATCGGGTTGTCCAGAGGATGGAGTAAAAGCATGAGGTGTCACCTCAGTTGGGAAGTACGCAAAGGTAGAATAATGTGGCATTTCCGTATCTGTGAGCAAGGGACCCTGTGACACCAGTGGGCCTGGAGGAGAGGACTCAGCTGTCTTCTCAGATTCATCAATATCCATCTCGGTGTAATTAGTCTGGAGAGAGCTCTCTCTACCTGATCCAACGTCGGGCAGCGTTGTCACATCTGTGGTACCAGGAAACCACACATTTCCACCAACGGAAGGATCCTTTAGAGATTCTTCCGAACCCGAGGAGGCTGAATCTTCTGAAGCATTTCTCGTAGATTCTGGTACAAGGACATCGTATGTGACTGCCTCTGGGATTTCTGAAGAAGACACAGAGCCATGGGATATGCTCTCAGAAACGAACGGCACAGCGGAAGTTGCGGGACTGGAGCCTGAAGAATCATCGGCTTCCGTACTGAGCTTGAAATTGGTCAATAAACTCTCTTCCCCACTGATATCAGTAGATACCTCTGGAGATTCCATTACAGAAACTGTATTTGAATATTCCACAGTCCCAGACAAGTTCATCTGTGGAAATCTGAGAACAGTTTTAGAGCCATCACTTAAAGAGACTGAAGTGTCTGCCAGAGTGAGAGATGGTAGCTGGGTCGCAGTCTGTGAAGTCAAAGGAACATCTTTTTCTGGGTCTAATTCAGTGACTGGTTGGGAAGTGGAATCTAAGGATGTGTTGGGAATATCCCCCTTTCCAAAGAATTCGCTTCCTCCTGCTGGGGACCGGTTAGTCTTGGCCTCATTGTATTTCGTTCCTACTTGGTTGTAGTTTGTTGTGGTAGGAATCTGGGGTTCCTTTCTCCTGATCTGGTTTGTGGTACCGTCTCTACCAGGATTCACAACAGTGTCTTCTTCAGTGTCCTTTCCCTCTTCTTCCTCCTTTGAAAAACAAATAAGATTTAATGGGACATAAGGAAATAAGAGAAAAATGGAATCTTAATAATATCTTATACTGCATTATGCTGTGAAACTTCACTTGTGGGATTTTGGGAACGTCACATAAAGCACCACCCCGTAGAAGCCATGACTATCCTATAACCGTTATTATCCACCCTTGAGGGAGAGTAACTAAACTTAATGAAAACATCTTATTTATGGCTACTTTATTTTATTTTATTTTATTTGATGAAAGGAAGTAAATCAATAAATACCACAACTTTGAAGACACATTGTAGTGGTATTTACTTACTGAGAGTGTTATGTAACACAGTATTTATTTTCTTGTGTTTATATTTCTCTGTTCAGTTCATCTGGCAACAAGCTAAATAGCAATGAGCTTCTTGTGCTGTGAAATGGCAATGAAACAACTTACTTCAAAGACAAAAGCAGCTGTATATTCAGAATATTTCATTGTATATATTAAGGATAAATCACAATTTTTAAGCCATCATGAGAGGAAGGTTTAGGACTGGAAGAGGTTTTTGGTTTTGTTTATTATTTTGTTTTAAATACTTTTCCCTGAGAATTTCATCTTAGACGGAGGCAGACATTTTAAAGACAACTTGTCAAAATATGGTTCTAGTACTGGTCATTAAATTTCGTGTCTCCTTTAGAAACACTATTCAGGTGACCCAGTCTTTCATGGACACTTAATCACTATAATGGCCCAGGAGTTATCTGGCTAGAGGTCAACCAAAACCCATGCTTTCTTTTTTTCTTTAAACTGTGCATTTTATAAAACATCTAATCATATGTTTAGAAAACTAAATTGCCAAACGTATCAAGATATGATATTTTTTGTCCACGTGGGACATGATTCTGTAAGTTTGTTAGCACTGCCATCTATTAGACCTCTTAAGGCCATGTGCCTTAAAAAGAGAAAAAAGCTACCGAGTACAAATTAGTCAGTGAGAACGTGACCAATATCAGTAGAAAGAATCTGAATCTTTAACCACGTGTGCTCATGAGCTTTTGTCTCATACACATGGAAAGTGGCCCTGTATGAAACACAAGCTTTCGAGCTTAATGTCTGCATCATTATCCAGAGCTTAATTATTCAGTTGGTTTTAAGTATTTTTTTTTTTATTTTAAGGCACATGTGATAACCCTGAGAAGTGAGTCGTTAAAAATGGATATTCTCTTCGATTCCCCAGATACATTTCCTCACCAGTGGTATTTCTTGATAAAATTTTGCATTGTGTTTGATGCCTTGTTCGCAAGGACAACCAGGAGATTTTATCAAATAATTTCCTGAATAAATATTCCCCTAATCTTCAAGCCCAGAAACTTCATGTAAAAGGAAATAAGAATAGTTTGTCTTGACTCGCTCTTGGTGAAAGATACTCTTCTTTCCTTAGAAGTTCTCACAAACACTTGTTTCATAATCTGATCCAGAGTTTCTCTGAGGATCAATGTTCAACTTAGCAATATGGAGTTTCTGAACTCTTCCTCATTTTTGCAAATCTGCATATTTGCCTAGTTTTCTGGTATCACTCCACACTCTTACCCTTTATCAAGACTTTCAAACTTTTTCTCTGCTCTATTCAAATCTCCATTTCCTTCTCTCCTCATTCTCAGCAGATGGCTTTCCTGGTTATAGAGAAAGTAGAAGCCACTAGACAAAAACACACCTCTTCCTAATGTTAAAACATCAAAAACCGGGACCAACAAAATCCACCCCTGCCCCTCTCATCCTGTTGTAACTGAAGAGATGTTCCCCTTCCTTTCTATTTCCTACATTTGCGTTCTAATCCATTCTCTATCATCTTCTCGGGAACTGAATACAACTATTTCCCTCTATTTTGTATTTTAAATTTTTTGCTTTCTTGAATGGATCATTCTCATCAGCTTAAACTCAGATGTCTCCTATTTAAAAGGAAAATAAAGGAAAATCTCTAATTCAACGTCTAGTATTCATTTTACCTCTCCCCTTCTCTTCACAGTAAAGTTCCCAAAACACATGTCATCTATCTTCTCTATACGATCTGACAATTTCTATCAAATCCCACAGCAACACTGCTTCTCTTCCTCTTTTCTTAGATTCCCACACAAACCTCCTTTATCATCCTGCTATCACAAGCTACGTAGATGTCTATAAAATTGTTCTTAAAACATACTCACCTTTTCTTCTATTCGATCTTTTGGAAAAAAAACTATACACACATTAAACACACATATCCCTTTCATTGCTTTCTTTTCTAGCAGATTTTAGACTGTGAGGTTCAGATACCTCTTAGAATCTGATGAAAGTGATGGACCTTTCATTAATCCCACCCAACTAAGTCTTGTACACCTCTATGAGGTCATATTATCTCATGTCAACATTTCAAGAAGAATATATGATTCATGTTCTAAGATTACTTTATACATATCTGAAACCACAAATATTTTAATGGACACTGTTTCCTATAACTTCTTATGGAGTTATTGTGAACCTCTCTTTCACTATGGTTTGGACTATTTATATTATAAAGGATCACACCTGCTATCCTTCACAACTTCTATTAAAATTTTTTTATTGTAAAGCCTTGATTGTGCTGGAGATACTTTGTCTTTCAAAGTCATGCAGTCCTATTGGAAGAGAATTTGAGGAACATCTCCCAAACTATTCATTTCCATATTCAAGCTTAGAAACATCACTGATACATTCCAGATGTTTGCCAACCTCTATCATTCATTCCTGCATGAATCGATGAAAGTGAATAGTGTTATGAACTGTGTTTGTGTCCCCCCTAAATTCACATGTTGAAACTCTACACCCCAAAAGTGATGGTCTTAGGAGGTGGGGCCTTTGGGAGGTCATTAGTATTAGATGAGGTCATAAGGTGGAACCCTCATGAATAGGATTAGTGCCCTTATATTAAGAGTCATGAAAGATTGCTTCTTCTGCTCTGCCCTCCACCATGTGAAGACACAACAAGAAGTCTGTAGTCAACAATCCAGAAGGGGCTCTCATCAGAACCCGGCAGTGCTGGTGCCCTGACCTCAGACTCCCAGGTTCCAGAACTGTGAGACATAAATGTTTGCTGTTTATAAGCCACTTAGTTCATGGTATTTTGTTATAGCAGCCCAAACTGGCTAAGACAAAAACCAATGATTTGTAAAGATAATTTCTTTTTCTTGCCTTTGACTTGATTCTGGTAATCATTTCTAGGTATATTCATATCCACATGCACGTGCACACATGCGTGCATACAAACACACACAGACACACAGAGATATCTTTAGCTGAGTTCTGTGAACTCTTGATGAAATGCGGACTGGTCATTTTGGTAAAAGAGTCCTTTGTAAGAGAGAACTGCCATAAGATAAATAAATTATTGAGGTAATTATATCTGTGAAAACACAACCTAATTGCTATTTATTACTAGATGGTGGGATTAGTTTTCACAAGTTACCAGCTCATACACACATATGTACTTATGGACAAATTCATACTATCATTAACAACAGAATCTGGCTTTAACATATAGTCTCAGTTATAATGAACAGCACACTTGGGCTTAGGATGAAATATTGAATATAAGACACAAACAGTCATTTTCTCTCTATTTCAAAAATTAAGACAATGTCAAAATTTATAAATATCCTTAGATGCCCATTTACTTAGAGGACCTTGTGCTAGCAACTGACATTTATAATATAAGTAGTCCAAACAAAAATAATCAAATTAAATGGGCAAAAGAATATATACAATTTATACTTTGACTCATATTTATTATCAATCTGTCAATCATTGGTTAAGTTAGTTAAAAATAAACTGTACTAATATTAAGGATTGCTTAAATATTATTTTAGTCTTTTAGAGACATTTGAACATGAAAAAATTTCAATTTGTGGCTATAGTTCATAGCTATCATTATTTTTAAAGTTCACTGTTTTTCTAATTATCAACAAACCTTTTCTATCTCTTTTTAAAAATTATACCAATTAAAGTGTCTTCCAACTTCTTCATAAAAAAATCATGTATATTAATTACATGTCTATCTACAAAGCTCAGCAACTAATCCCACAAACAATGAATAATGCAACATGAACTTTTTATTAATGCAACATCTGAAACCTAACCGGTAATCCAAACCAGACTTCTTAATTTTAAAGCACTTGAATAAAAAGTAGCTATGATACCTTAATTATTTCTTCAGTTCCAATTAATTCAGGAAAGAGGTCAAGTTCTACAAAATTAAAAACAAAATTATTAACATTTTTATTCAATGATTTCAGCCTTATGGGTCAACCGTTGGATGAAAGAGGGAAAAGGGAAAAGAAAGACTGTTAGTTTGGAAAATACCCAAAATAAAAATTGCCCAAAATAAAAATTTCGAATTTCAGTTTTCAAGACTACTGAATGTTACATAACACAACACTACATAAACGTACAGTAAACTGCACTCAAAACCTTCATCTCTATCCTCCACTCCAACTCCCTTCCCTATTCTCACCCTAACTGTGATTGAAGCTCAGAAGGGAGAAGGGGACAGTGAGGCTGATATTACTGGGGGTAAAGAAACCCAAGTAATTTTTCATCAGTGTAGACTTACTTTCATTCTTAGCATGGCTGATAAAAGCATAGTTGGGAAAATGCCAGGGGAGAATTGATGGATTTATTTTCGTATTCAACTACTTATTCCTCAAGGTCCACTTCTGACTGAAGCTCAAGTAGGTCTTTTTATTCTTCAGATTTGGCCTCATACGTATTTGTACACAGGGTACTGCACCAGATAAAAGGAAGAATGTTTTCCAGCAGGTCCAGCCTGGACTGGCAGCAGGAAGGACTGACCGGGGTTAGCCCCACACCTTCTTCCCAGGGATACTCAACTAATGCCATCTATGCGAGGAATATAATGACCAGGATCATTTAAGTCTGATTTTCCCAACTGGCTAGAATCAGCGTATTTCTAGTCCCTGGCTATCTCAATCCTAAAACAAGACCCGTCAGTAAATGTTAGGAAAGATAAGGAGCTGGTTCCCTCTCTCCAACAAGGAATGTAGCCCCACTGCCAAATTACTGAGGAGCTCGAGGACCACTTTTCCTCACTCTTCATCCAAGCTGCATCAGGAAGATGGGAGACAGGGTAACTGTGAGGGCTTGAGCATTATTACAAAGATGCCCTTCTTATGCCTATTATTTTAGAGAATCTCATTCCATCTCCGAAGTTTATGCTCTTCACTATCCTACAGCTGCTTATATTCTATTTTTTATGCCTCTATAGATCCTCAAAGGAAATGCATAGTCTATAGAATTTTCAAAGGCATAACTGAACTAACATTAAATAATTATCACATCCAGGCCTGTTTTACAATATAGACTTTCTTGAGTTTATTTTTATGATAAAATTTCTAGGTATTAAGAAATGTAAAACTATAAAATATAGTTATGTGCCCGAATTCTATTTAGACAAGAACTCAAGTAAAACATAGAAGTAAGCCCAGGCCCCATGAAGATTTAGATAAAATTAATACTCTTGACTATTTAATTATTTTAAAGTTACTTACCCTGAATAATTTTCGATGCTATAAAAATGAAAATATTCATGGGAAACAATCATAGTCTTAAATCTTAACTCTCAATTATTATTTTTTTCTTGTTAAAAGAAGGAATTTGAAAATTTTCATTTGGATCATTAGTGTTCTCCTTTTTCTATTTTTGTCTCTGTGAAACCCCTTCCCACCCCGTTTTTCATGCTCTTTATTCTTTATATTTTTAAATGAAAGTGATTTCAATAGTCTGAAACTGTGTCTCTATAACCTCCAAGGAAACCAGTATATGTGAATTTTAAAATGGGTGGCAACTAAACTGTGAGAGAGAAATAAAAAAACCTTTAATATGATTTTTAAAAAACTACAATTAGAGAAGTTCATGCATGTAAAAATCTCCCATTTCGGCATGTAAAACAATACATAATTTTATGTATCCTTATGTATCCTTTTCATGTACTTTTAAAATACTTTAACATTAATAAGGGCAAATCATAATTAAATGCCTGTTAAGTGATATATATATATCATACAGATTTTTCTCTGTTAAGAGGCTACCGAAAAACATCTCAGTGAGAGTCCATTCTCTTCAACGTTCTTACAGAAGTGTTTTTAAAAACTGGTCTAACTTCACCTAACTTTATACTTTTAATGAGCAAAGATAATTCTCTTATTTATTGTCAGGGTTGGGGTGGGGTGTATATAATTATTACATTGAGGACTGATTTTCTTTTCTTTCAGTACTCTCTGTGTGTATTGCATTTGATTAATTTTTATCGTTTGACCAGAGCATAACTTAACTGTATAGATTATGTTTCCTATTAAGTTAAAATACATAATTCTACTCAATCATATCCTCTAACGAGTATCAGGATCAGTGAGTTCTACTATAACTGGCTTTGCTGTTTACCGCAATAAGAAGCAAGAAGTTTCCTTTGGGCCCCTTCAGGCCCTAGGGGCAGAACCTATGGGTCCAAGCAGCGCTTTGACCCTTCTTTATTTCATGGCACACTCATGGGTGAATATAGCACCCAAGTATGGGTGCCTTCGTGTTGGTACGTAAAAACCCACTTTGAAGGATCTTCATTTTGGTTTCCTACTAGACTCAGATCATTTGCATTGACCGAAATCCTGGGGTTGCCCAGGAGCACGTTAATAGCCCTGCCCAAAATAATCTAGAAGTGTTTTGCTGAGCCTCTTCAGAACAATTTTGAAATAAAATAATTTTGAAAGGTTGTTTCTATCTCCCTGGAGAATCCGAGCCATAATCCTGGTCTGAGAGCTCATAGCACTCAAGGTCTAGTGCTGCTGATTGGCATGAGGTCTCAGAATGGGTACACTTTGGCCTGTTGTTTTCTTGCAAATAATAACTAATGTTTTAGTGGCCACTGGTCTGACTCAGGCACATATATTAAACAGATAAAAAATTATACTGGTTTACAGAATCTTCTCACTTCATCAAAACAGACTCCATGAAGGATACAAAAAGTCCGATAGTGAAGACTGTCAATATATTTTTTTGACTGAACACTTAAAATTCACATTTATGTGATAATAGAACAAAACCTATTGGTTCGTTCTGGTTTTGTTTTGAGGCACATGCAATGTTAGATTTTCTAAAAGAGCATGTTAGTCACACGTTAACATTCCATAACACAGAAAAGCAACACTGATGTAGGTTGGCAAGCAAGGCTTATTTAATTGTTTGAAGGTTTTAAGCCAAGTTTCACAGTGCAAAAAGGCAAAAGCAATGTCAACTGCAATCTCTTTGAAGTGTGATTTTTAAATATCATTATATAATAACTCCTGTAGTGTAGTATGGTACAGGCTGAATAAGGACAATATATAGTGATTTAACAAAGACAATTGTTATACAAATGAAAAGCACACAATACAGGAAAATGTGTTGACCTAATTCACCATGCATTTAACACATATAATTATCAAGGCCCTAAAACATGTACTTAAATAATGTCCTCTATAACCATTTCATAATTAGATCTACATTATAGAAACGAGCATTAGTTTAGTTACAACCAAATAAAAAAGAAATAATTCTAAAAAAGTTTTTAAAAAGAATATCCATTTTGTTTAACCTTAAAAAGGTTTCCTCGACAAATTTAAATTGTTTCTGGACATGAGTTTATGCATATATCTTAAAATAGCGATTTATAATAAATTTAATGGACACTAATTTATGGTGATACTGTTGTACACAACAACAAATGTAATTAAAATGCATTTTAAGTGATAAATTGTGATAAATTAATCAAATTAGCCAAAGTTAAATGCACAATTTGGAAGATTGAGTTTTCCTTCACAGATATTGATTAGAATATTTAAAATCTGTGACTGAAGGAATGAGGGCAATTATAAGTGATCTCCTTCATTCCTTTTAAACAAAAGCAACAAACAGTACAGTATTTAGGAAACAGCTTACCCAAAATAATAGAATAATTCAATAGGGTACATTACAATGTTACTAAGGTAATGAAACAACATGATTAACAGGATGAAATGGTACTAATAAAAACCATGAAATAAGCAGCAAACTCAAAAGCCACTTACATCTATATTAGCCACATAAATCATAAAATTTACAAATCTTGTAGGTACCATCACACTAAACCACAGGATAGTACTGCTGTCAAGACTTTTACTGTGATATATTTACCAAAGAAACAATCTTTAAGGTAATGTAATTTCAATGATGAACTGAAAATATATGGGCTGAAATGCCATCGTAGTCTTCACAATCAGAAAGAATGAGTTCTAAGAAAGAACTAATATTTTTTTTATCAAAATAGGAAGAGCCCAAACTTTGGGTAAATCGGTTTTAGACAAAGGACTTTTTGGTAGAAATAAACTAAGTTTTTAACCCTTGGCTTTTAAGAGTAATATCATACTAAAATATCAAATCAAATACCATCTTTTACCAAAACATGTACAAAATGCTCTAAGGGACTGGGATATCCATGGAGATTAAATGATGTGTCCAAGCTAGCACCTCATTAGTTCAATGGTGTCCCGATCCTTTGAACAAATAGAAATTAAGTTATAATATGTATTATTTTGTACAAATGGTGTAAGTGCTACAAATGATACAAGTACATTATACTTTGTGCCAGTATAGACTCAGTCTAAAAGGATCACTCAGAAATCACCTCTGTAGAAAATAGACATTTGATCTGTTTTTCCATATGCAATAAGCTTCTCTCTCAAAAATAAAAAACAAAAAAATTCAGAAAGTCTAAACTTTTAGCATAGTGGCTAGAGTAAGAAAGTGTACAACATAAATAGCTAAAATTATTTTTTGTAAACTCCTGGGAAATTTTTTTATGTTCAGAAATTAGAGTGGTATAATCAAACCAAGATAGTAAAGTTAAGTGAATGCATTCAATATATTAGAGGAGATTTTTATATATCACATTTAAACAATTCACATATGATATTGGCCAACATGGTCAATGGTGCACTGCTACTGATGTCATTTTGGGCGTGGATCAATATGGGGAACTTTGGTGAAGGATGACATTCAATGGAGGGGCATGATATGGTACAGTGAAACCACGGTCAGTTAATTTGATACTCACCTTTCAATAAGACTTAGAGCTCACATTCCATTTAAAACAACCCTGCTTTTGAAAAATAATGCTAAATAAAAGCAATAGGAAAGATGGTTATACCCAGGACATGAGGCAGATTATAAGAAATATTATTAAATAATGATTTTGCCATCATGAAAGTAGTAATATTCATTAGCCATCAATGCTCTAACTTGGGAAATATCTTGGCAAGTTTTGTAGCCTGTGGTTTGGAAGGATCCATAATCTAACATCTAACGCTCTGACATATATTCTTTAACTTAAAAGTTCAACTAATGAGAACAACTATGATGAGGTCATCAATGAATGAGCCTGTAACAGATTAAAGCCCTGCTACAGCATAGAGACCACAAAGGCAAATCAACAGACATCAGTTTTCCTTCCATATGTAAAAGTAAAATACGCTACAATTAATATCACTTGTAACCATCGCCATTAAAAACTTGTGAAAATTTCAGTGAGTAGCCTCATGATAGGGATGAGCAAAGAATATTGACATTTGTGTATGTATGTATGTTTGCATATATTTATGAACATGCATGTGCATGATGTGTATGCATATATATATGCACACACATATATGTACATATATAATTCCATTCTATCATCACTTTAAAAATGCTTATACTAACAAAAGGAAGGCTTTAATTTAGTTATGTAAATTTGTAAATTGTCAAATTATGATGGTCAGCACTTCATTCAATTATTGCATATGCCTTGAGATCAAAGATTTTCCTGTAATACTTAGAGAAGATGCATGCAAATGAAATACAATTAGAAACAACTTTTTTGTTTGCTTTTATGGAATAATACTGGCAAATCTAAGAGGAAAGCTCCCCCTCCCCCACCAAATTACAAAAAGTAGATTAAAATATCTAAGATAAACTTTTGAGATGCTTTGTATAGATATTTCAAAGTACCTCACATGATTCTTGAATCACGTATATACTTACTACAAAATGCTTTGGGGGCTGAAAGAGGAAATAAACACAAATGAAACCAACTCTTTATTTTCCAAAATCAAAGACTTTATATTTACTTAGCTATTTTCATTTGGTGGCCAGTACAGACGTTACCATAGGTTTTGCTGTTCTTATTTTACAAATAGAAAACTTCAATATTAAGAATAAATTTACTTATTGTGCTGCACCATATCTGCTACATGAAAAATGAGTTCCATGCTTTACAAAATTACCTGATGATCCAGACTAAAAAGGAAATCATTTTGCCTTTTGGCCAAAAGAATATAAAGTCAGAGAGAAAGCACCAATGCATTCAGAAATTAAACTAGGCCTCGTTTATTTAGATAAGGCATATCAGGGGGTCACTTACCAGGGTCATTGGAAGGCATGTCCACAATCAGCTGGTCGCTGTATTTTCCATATAAGCCATTAGTGCATATGGCTACTATTTGAAGAACATAACTCATATTGGGTAGTAAATTATTAAGAATAGCACCCTAAAAGAAAGGTGGCAGTAATTGTACAAATGTATTATTCTCATAGGAGTACTAACATGCTAGACATCGGTGCTTAGAAAAGATTTTCTCATTTGTCAATAGAAAAATTTGTATTTTATTAGCCTGAGAAAAAATTCTATGCAATGTTGTTAAGTTGAACTTGTGATATTTGTGAATTAGGGAGATACTGGAAAACTACACTTTTTTTTTCTTTTACAAATCAGATCTAGTATTAGAAAATTTCGTATTTTAAATATTTATTTAAAATTTCTATGTAAATAGAATTATTATCTTCACATCATTATGGAGTGAAAAATAGTATATTCTCATAAATCCCTCAACTTTCTCAATTCATAGTGTCTTTGTTCTAGACATCTGAATTAAAAAGTTGTTACAAATCTCATTATTTTGTTTATATAATATTCAACACCAGCTTTTGTTTAAATGCAGGTTCCTAGGGCTTGAGTGACACCCCAGTGAGTGTCTGTATTCAGAGTTCAAGGTCTTGGACCTACACTGGGGGCTTTCTTGAGGGGTTTTCTCAGCTATACCTCAATACCTCCCTTCCAGGGCAAAGCTTAATACTGAGATGTTCAGGTCACAGAAGGAATCTGTACTTTATTTTCTTTAATTCTTGTGCATGGGTGGGGAGCAAGAGGACATGGATCCTTTACTAAGGATTACCTGCCTCATGTCCCCAGAGTTCTATCTCAATTGACTTCACATCTGTTACTTGGAAATTTTTTTTTTTTTTGGCGGTACGCGGGCCTCTCACTGTTGTGGCCCCTCCTGTTGCGGAGCACAGGCTCTGGACACGCAGGCCCAGCAGCCATGGCTCACGGGCCCAGCCGCTCCGCGGCATGTGGGATCTTCCCGGACCGGGGCATGAACCCCTGTCCCCTGCATCGGCAGGCGGACTCTCAACCACTGCGCCACCAGGGAAGTTCTGTTACTTGGAAATTTGATGCAAAGAAAAGGACTTTCAAGACCCCTACTCTATTCCCTACTCTATTTCCCTTGTGCTGATTCAGTATGATGGGGAAACAACATACGACGGTATCAGAGCGCTGACATTCCAGGCCCAGTTCTTTCCCCAACGGTGAGAGCATAAAGTATTTAACTGTTCTTTGAGTCCTTTTCTTTGTAAAGAGAGGCTGCACTAGATGATCTCCAGTTCTAAGTCTTCCATAAGTGTCTACTCTACAATGTTGCTGTTGGCAAAGCTGTGGTCTCCACGTAATTCAAAACATTAGTAAGAACCTAGTGTCAACCACTGTAAGTTCTGACATAGTTAAATATAGCTTCTGTGTCCCCTTCACCCCACTAGAGAGCTTCATACAAAGTCTAAAGTCACGAAAGGCAACAATATACAATCATTTTAAGCTCTTACCCTAAAAATTAAACTACAGTACATGAAACAATTGATTTTATAGTTACCAAGTCTTGATAGCCATCTGTCAAAAACTCATGCTTGGTTTGGTCTTCTCCCTCTAACTGCTGGTACAGAACTGCGAATTTCTCAATCATGGTATCATAAACTACTCGAGGTCTCTCCCACGTAACAAGAAGGCTGGTATAATTCTCTGGGTCAGCTTGAACATTTTCTGGTTCTGAACTACAAACTTCAGAGAAAAAAAAAGTACAGTTATCGATACAACTGTCACCCTCTAGGATTTCAACAAGTGAAACATATTCTGTGAACATTTTTGTTGTATTTTAATAAAGGGTAAAAAGTTACACTTTCCCACTGTGGCACTTTTGTTCATGCCATTTCCTGTATCTGAGATACTTCTTCCTTCCTTCTGTGAATGAAAAATATTGCCTGCCATATCAGTAAACAAAGGATGTTGCAGCCGTCAAGCCATCACATTACAGCTGCCCCAACAGTGCCCCCTGAGGAAACTCAGGATGACAGTGTACAGGAAACTGACCCCAGACAGCTGAGGTGCATATCAAAGGAATGATTTCAGTGAGCCCAGACTCGTGCATCCTCCGATACATAGAAAAATGCTAACTTCCTTAACTTGAGATACCTGGTTTTCTTGAATTAACAGTAGGTAATCTTTTGATGTTCTGACTTCCTGGTCTTTGTTGCAAAAACTCCTATATATCCTGGCTCCCCCTTTGCCTCTTCGGAGCAGTCCCTCAGAGTGATCTGAGAGTCCTGTCTCCTGGGCTTGAAGTGCTTAGAATGTCTGCCGAATAAAACATAACGCTCAACTTTTAGGTTGTGCATTTTTTTTCAGTCGACACCTCCTATCTCTATCTGTTGACGTCTGATCTTCCCACTCAGGAAATGTCTTGATCAAGCGCAACCTTCTCTGTCATGCATGCTTCGATCTCTGCTGAAGTGATCGCTGTCTTTTTCAATTGTCTGTTTTGTTTTACCACTATTATTTCATTGCATTATTATTCATTATTATTTCATTGCATTATTATTTATTGCATTATTATTATTTCATTGCATTTCATTGCATGTCTTAACTCCTTTAGTAGATTATAAACATAAGAACCAGAGCTTCATATTTCTGTATTGCCCAGAACACTGTCTTGAATATATCTGGCATACTGATTCATTTTCAAAAATAAAGGAACAAAGTATATCTTCAAGTTTATGGTGTCTTTATTACACTTGTTGGGTACCTGACAAATATGCTTAGCTCAGGATGAGGAGAATTTCAATGATAAAAGACGGTCTATTATCAGACGTTTTATTGTTTGAAAATCCTTAAACTAATTAAAAATTCCCTATGACAGAAAACCAGAGAAGAACTAAAACTATTATTTCAATATTTTTCAGACCTGCTGACAAAAATCCCACTTTGGCATCATAAATAGATTAAGCAATTAATTTCAGGGAATTAGAAGATTTGTTTGTCTTAGCTGAAAAAATATACTGGAACTCATTCAGGGACTTCTTAAAATGAATTGAAACCCATGCTGGGAATCATGCCAAAAATGTAGTCCCATCAGAAAGGAAACTCTGATACTTTCTGAAATACATTCATAATGTGATAATTTGGACTAACTGTGAGGATAAAAATGACAAAATTCATGATACTGTGCTAATAAAGCAAAGTAATGAATATAATCTCTTCATAGGCCAGATAGATTTGCAAAAGAGAGGGAGAGAAAGGTCCCTAAGGCCAAAGATTATGCTCGCAGAGCATATTATGCTCACAGAATCCAGGCTTTGCTTTAAAGGGATACCAGAAGTTACAAACCACTAGACGAGACCACGCAGTTTACTTAAGTCAACCAATCATTGCTACTGCCAAAACTATTTCCAGGACCCAACGAAAACATGCAAGCAGCAGCATCAGAATATGACCAAAAAGCCTTTTTGTCTCTCTCAGTCTGCAGTTTTTCTCGTGAACATGGGAGGGCACCCAAAACTAACAATTGACCTTATAAATTGAAACAAATTTTATTACAGTATTTAATAACAGATATTTTGGCATATGTACGCTATGCTAGCAATGGTATATGAATGATTCAGAGAAATATAAATATATATAAACATAAATATATATACACATATACTCTTTAAATCAATATATGAATAACTTTGTATGAGTTAGAGACAGAAGTTTTCACTGTTAAAACTATATACCATTTTTTGTTTATCGAGGATGTAGGGTGGGGTGTTCCTTTGGGAACAAGAGGACAATTCTTCCGTTATCAAAACCACGAATTCAGAATAAGAAAATGTATTCTAATTCAGGTCTAGACTCCATCATCGTTACTCTATCTAGTGACAATTCTATTAGTGTCCGCCAGATGGCAGAAGACCACCAAAGCATCTCAGAAGTAAGCTGCTAACAAACTATACAGGTGGAGGAACAGGACTGCCTCAGCCTAGATTCTGATGAATCCCAAGTCTGTTTTTAAAAGACGGAAAGTGATTCTGGTCAATATCATTTGCAGATTTTGCTCAAAAATCACTCCCACTTTGTACAGAGTGAGAATGACTTAAAGTGAACTATCTCTTCCTCAAAGATGAAACTATCTTAAATGCATTAGAGTTTTATGCATGTACATGAAACATAAAACTCTGAGAAACTGAGAAAAACATAAAATTATTAGCTGCAAAATACCCAAAGGACTACTTCCTAAATAGTGCAGGCAATTTTGGTCAGACGTCTATGTTTATCTTGCCTTAATAGTAGAAATCAGTGGGTACTTCATCAGCATTAATATAAAGTAGGAATCTGAAAAGAAATTCACATTTCCTTGCCACCAGGTTTTCATTCCTTTGTTTTCTTCTTTACACTTCTGTGAAAGCTTATTAGTAATTTGTTTAAGAGTTTAAATTTACATTGTAATTAGAAATTTATTTTTAAAACATTCCTTTTGCTTATCGATAATCAGAGCTTAGTAATATGTTATAAAGCTGCCGCTGAATCTTATCTTTAGATGCTGAAATACAGAATTCTATGGAAAAAAGATATATACTTTAGAATGTATTCAAGAGAAAGACCAGTACTTCCGTATATAGTCTGTGACCTTGCCAAAGGGTTGCCCTTCTATAAGGTAGGATGGGATCTTTTAAATAACAATCTAGTTAATTTTATATACACTACTTGGTGTTCAGACATAAAGCTGCGTAATGACTATGGAATAAGTTATTAATTTGCACTAAGTTTTCATTATATTTTGTATTGAAAATAGTTTATCTTATTAGAAGGACATACACTCCATAAAGCTCATTATCTGGATTGAAAATCAAGAAGTGTCTTCCAGATCAACATATATTCAGACACCAAATACAAGCTACCAATAAATGTAATAAAATAGTAACAAAAATATAATTTCCTTGATTATGGGGAGTTCACAACTACAATATGTTGAGGTCCCATTTCCTTCCTTAGGAATGAATCGCATGCCCTGGTTCCTTTCTACAAGCTACACGTGACCTGGATCACAGTTACTGATCCTTTAAGGAACACTGGCCAAGGAGGAGGAGAATCGGGTTTCTGCAAGCTTGTGGCTATGAGCCAGGCTGTGACAAATCTGGAGTCCACGTCGAGTCACACAGAATACAAGTAAGCGCTTCAGTTCACATGCAAGGGATCCTCACATATAAAGAATGGGAATGTGGTCTCCATTTTAAGGGAGTGGTAAGTGTTCTTACTTAAAAACTTATTTTTAACATTCAGTTCTCATCTACTTGGTTCCAGGTGCTCTTGGACATACAAATAAAGACGGTGTCATCCCTGCCTATAGGAAACTCACTCCTCTAATCCTTAAATTTAGTAAGGTATTAAATGTAATGGGTGCTTCTAGTTTCCAAATCCTAGACTCCATTTACAGAGGAATGCAAAATAATCTTTAAAAAATTCTGCCATTTAGATCAAATTAGGTTGTGCTTTTCAAAAGTACACGTTTTTCTCACTAAAAGTTGTAAAAGCTTCACACACTTAGGTCACACGAAGTCCTTTCCCTTCTCATCACTTAAATGACTGGATCTGGAGAGTGAACACCTCCTACATAGGAACGCGTATGCCTTGCAGAGCAAATTGCAAAAGAGTAATAGGCAAAGCGCTGAGTGTCATGAGGAAAAAGGAAAAGAAGTGGGAAAAGAAAAGGAAGTCAATGAAGGAAAAGCACAAAGGAGGAGAACATGACACCTCTTTTCCTATGACATGTCTCGTGATTGGCTAATCACGAAAGTCGGTGCCGATGGTCGAGGGCAGGAGATAGGAGTTTTCTTCTGCCTTTGCTGTTCTATGTGCCCATCCTGGGAGAAGGGACACATGCCCTAAGGGAGAAGGCCCAGTCTTACTTCCACGGATTATGAGTAAAAATGTAGATGGAAGTGAAAAGACAGCGTGGTGATTCTTGGGGAGTGGCAGAGAAAACGCCACTAGGTTTTTACCCAGTACTTCCCATTGTTTGAGGTTTGGTCCAGTTTAACACAGCCCGTGGCAAAAGTACTTCCGTGAATGCGCACTGATAAATCCACCACATCCTCGTGTGAGGTTTATGAGCCGCATTTTAAAAAGTATTGAGACAGGGAATTTGATGACTACCACGTGAGGAACTTGAAGACTGACAGACTCAGAAGACAATCAATATTAAGGTTGTGATTTCCCCTCACGGAGTAGCAGATCTTAATAAGATGAATGTAAAGATTGCCACAAATGTTAAAAATAACTAGAAATGATCTATCACTGCTTTGCACTTCTCAATGATTATATGCCATTCCCTTTAAATAACCAAAAGAAATTTTTCGAATTCTACCTAATTCAGTCAATCTTCTCTAGGAACACACAGTAATTTCGTCAACAGTTCAATTTGTAACATATAATCTTCCATGAAGTAAATAATCTCCACGTCACTTTTCTGCAGATGGTTAGAGCACAGAGTTAATGTACATGTGACCTTAATGAATGCTATTTACAACGACTGACCTTCAGGAAGGTAGGTCTACTGATGCATAATGCATCATGACATTTTTCAGGAAATTACAGAAAATTTCTCATAGCTCAAATACAACACTAAGCTATGAAGACACTCTTTTCATGCTACCCTGCCTGGAAAAGCATTTTATATTTTATGGTTTTTTTTTAAAAAGTTTGCATTAAATAATATTACAATGCTAGCAAATGAGATTTAAAGTGCATTTATAATTCTACTTAACAAACAAAAGCCTTAAGCATGGAAAACTTGAATAGCACGCCGTACTAGTGAGAACTTGCCCCATTCTATATATACAAATATATAAATGCATACACACACATATATACATGAGTGTATACATACACACAAACACATACACTACAGTAATAGGAGCTATGGGTCTGGAACATATTATGTTCAAGGGAATGGACTGCTTTGCAAACTTTAGTTCATTTAAACCTCACAACAACCCTACAAGGTGGCCATTTTGAACTCACATTTTATAGGTGAGGAAACTGAGCTCAGAGAAATTAAATAACTTGACAATTTTTATATAACGAATAAGTGTTTGCACTGCGGTTTGAAACCAGAAGTCGACTGGGCTTTAAAAGACCCAGCTCTTTCCTACTGTGCGTCAGGAGGCCCCTGCTTCTAGGTGGAGAGCCTTGCTAGTGGGATAAGAGGGCAGCAGGGAGGCATCTGTTGCCTGGAAGGCAGGGGGCAAACCTGGACTTCACCTCCTCTACACACACATTATGTCTGTATGGTTACTGACACGTATTTCTCATTAACTAAGAGACAGCTGGTACTAACTCCTTCAAGATCAGATGATTCCATTAAATTCTGTGATTCTTAGAAGAGCCACCGCCCATTCCTTGAAGCCAAAAATAAATGCCTTTTAATAAATGGCAACGCTAGGTAAAAATGCAAAAATAGAGGACTGAAGTTCTGGTAAAATATGGATTCATTCACAAACATTGAGTGCATTTTCCTATGAATGCAAAAATGAATAAGGCTTGATTTCTACCCTCAAAAAGTTTGCATGGATATGCAGACCTCTCATGGGTTTTGCAATTACTTATAATGTATTGATATTTTGCAAAATATGTTTTTCTACAATGCATTTACCAAGAGCAGAATTCTAACAATTTTCATGCCACCTCTTACTTTTCTCATGGTCAAAATGAGGATGTTCGATATTTATAATAGCAAAATATAGAAATATAATCTGAATGTCCCAAACTGAGAAACTGATTTAATAAGTTGCTATGACTACACAATGGAATAGTACATAAAATTAAGAATGTGATTAATGATATATTTACATCATTAAGTAAAGCAAAATCAATAAACAGATAAGTGTGGTACAGCCTGATTTTTGTGAGATACAATAATATAGTTTTAATTTAAGAGACAGACCTAGAAGGATATTCCTCAAAATCCTCATAGCAGTTATCTCTGGGTAATGACAGTATAAGGCATTTTTATTTTCTCCTGTGTGCTTATCTATATTTTCTCCTTTTTTACAACGCTCATGTAATAAAAACATTTTCAGACTAAATTTAATAAAGATTAAATCCTGAAAATAAATGCAATCCTCAGTTCTTATTTTCAAATTCAGTTCGAGAAAGTAGAAGGGCAATAGTGTATTAAGGGAAAAAAAAATCACAGGAATATGCACATGGAAAATACGTGCTTGGTGAATGCAAATACTCATAATGGAAAATGCAAGAATTCAATTGTCCTAGTTTTTGAAAAGAGCCGATACTATGTTTAAAAAAGTTTCACGTCATTAAAGTCATCAGTTTTTATTATAAAATTATGTAAGCATAAATTATGTTCCCTTATAAAGCATAGTGGAGAGAGCTTTGAAAGTCTGTAGAATTAGGAAGACCTGGGTTCAAATACTGACTCCAGCCTTTTACAGTTCCACGAACTTGGGTGAGCCACTCAGTATCAGCTTCCCAAACTATAAAATGAGGAAAATACGGCCAATGCTTGTTTGAACACACTGGTCTATTACTGTTTTTGTTATTATTATTTTTAGCCTTCATCCCTTAACTGTGAAAAACAACAATGATGTACATTAAAACGGAAGGGTTTACGTAAGGGTTTACATGTTAAATGATGCAAGAGGCACCCATTGAGCATAGCCTGCCATATTTTTATTATATATGCAAATGGATTTTTTCAGTCATTTGGTGACTATTTGATGAATGAGAGCTTTACTTTAGCCCAGCAAAGGAGGTAAAGTGATAAAAGACTTAGTTACTTCCTTCTTGGAGCTCAGACGGTGGTGGGGGACAGATAAGTAAACAGACAATATCCTACAATGGCAACTGCTAAGAAGTGTGGCTGCCCAGCGTAGAGGAACTCCAGACGAGCATCATTCATCTTGCACCCTATGGGCACGGCACCTTCACGAGGGCACAGTCCTGTGCCCCCGGGCCAGAGCCAGGCTTGGTAGGGGTGGAGGTAGAGTCAGAGATGGCTCCCCAGTGGAGGCAATGGTCTACCTGAGTCTTGAAGAACAAGGAGGAGACCAGCAGGGAAGAACATGCAACCTGGGAGAGTGTGGTCTGCCCCCTTCAGGGACCTCATAGAGGTCGGGATGAGGGAAGGAAGTTGGCCAGGGATGGGTAAGCACCGAGGCCAGTAAGTGCTGAATAGGACCTACCATGTAATGACAAACTGTTTGGATTTTATTCTAAAAGCAATGGGAGCCACTGAAGGGTTTTAATAAAGTATAACTAACAAAAGTACATGACCAAAAAATCGTATTTATTTACTTTGTGATTTGGTCATTTGCATTTCGGAAAAGGAGATGGGTAAATCTGTTTCTTTTTTCTAATCAACTGTGTATTATTTACCAGACAGGAAGTTTTAGTATTTACTATTTTTGGTAGAAATATAATTAAATGTCCTCACTTTGGGGCAATTTAATTTGAAACAATGTCACATTAAGTGCAGCTATTCATCACTGTTGTCTTGTGCTCTGTCGTTGTTAAAGGATAAACAATTCCCAAAAATATCACATTGAAACAATAAAAACATGCTGTTTTAATGCCCAACCTTCAAAAGCAGACAATTATTGAATTAATATTATACACGGCCAAAAATTCATTGCAGGACGGGGATCAAAGAAGACCATGTACTTGGAAAGGTTTTCAGTGCCCAGAGCAAAGGCCACTTCAACTCTTTCTTTCATGAACCAGTGCACCCTCAGTGTGAACTGAAAAGAACAAGTCAGTAGATGCAACTGATTGTGTCCTCTGGACACTTTCAAAGGCTTCTGACTGCTGTGTCAGCTTCAAAAGACTCCAGAGACTTTCCCTCCTCTCCATCGCCTGGACTTGACAAGGACAAACTTCTTTTCTTTCAAAGAAAGAAACTGGGGGAAAGACTCACTTTTTATTCATTAATAATTCAGTGCCTTTGGTTTCAATCCTTACTAGGTACTAGGCTTCTCTGGGAGCTGCCAGCACAAGGATGAGTACTTATTTAAAACCCAAATCACACATCAAGACTCAGGTCAAATGTGGTTCTCCCACCGAGATTCCCTAGTCATCCCAACCAGAAGTGATCTCCCCAAGCTCTGAACACCTCACCCCTTATTCATCCCTCTCTTATAGCTGTTAGCTCAGGCAAATGACACAAAGAATGTGGAGGTGTGTATGTGACTTTGCCACCTATTACTATGTATTTTAGAAAAGTTACTTTCCTTACTGAATCTGTGTCTCTTGTCTGCAAAATGGGGTTATTCATGTTGGAAAGACAGATATTTTTAATTGCCATTTTATAAAAATGGCAACTGAGATTCAGAGAAGTTAAAGTGCTTACCTAAAGCTACAAGGCTATAATCAAAATATTTCCAAAAATCAAAGCCTTGTATATTTTCCACTATACCACAATTACCTCCTACAAAATTATGTTTCAATACACACCTGCTTCATGAATCTCTTCCTTTCCAGTATATGAGGAAAACACCTGCCTGGAGAACTTGTACTGTTGTTCTCGAAAATTATTTTGTAAGTAGTCCATCAGCATGACATAACCAGACTGTTGCATTGTAAGAACTTCACAAAAAACAGCCAGCTGGAAAGAAGATAATTTAACATATAATAACACATAATTTAACTGTGTATCTGCTTCAAAGGCATATCGGCAAGTGCATTAAAATAGATATTCTATAGTAAAGCTTAGAAAATAATGCTTTCAAAATTGCTTCAAATTACTTCATTTGTGTGAATTTCCAAGATTACCTGGCTTTCAGAGATGCTAACTGTATCTTTAAAAACAACCCAGTCAACGGTGTCTGTGCAGGGAGGAGATGTCAGGGAGCCATTGTAAGTGTAATACTTGTCAGTTGAGTTTGGTAGAAGGTTCAGCAATGTGAATGGATCCAACACAGCCTGTTTCCCTACAAAGGAATCACACACATCTCAGCTGAAATCCCAACAGTGGAACTTAGCTGCTCAAAGCTCCTATGAAACAAAGACATATGCTTTGGTATGTATTTAATCAGAACTGAAATTTTAAGAACATTTTAGATTTATTTCAAAAATGGTGATAAAACTGGCGTATTCTAAATTTTCTTGCATATATCCCTACATAGTGCTAGATGCTTTATCATTACATGGGCAAGATGCTGGAGAGATTATTTTTACCTATGAAAGATATTCAGAAATCATACGGCCATCTGAATAGATACAGTAAAACCATTTGATAGGATTTAATACCAATTTGTGTAAAAGAAAAACAAAACCTTATTCTGATGAAGATATCTTCAAAAGTCTATAATAAACATCATATTTAAAAATGACTTATTGAAAGTTTTTCCCTTAGAGATGAAGAATGAGACAAGGAATCCTTCTACAATACCACCATTTTTATCTAACATTGAACTGGAGGACTGGGACCATTTATTTACTTTATTTATTTACAATAAGGTATGAAAAAGAAAAAAAGAGTCATGAAGATGGGGCAGGAAAAAATGATGTCATCATAATTTTCAAATAACTCAGCTGAGCATGTGAGATATTGAAAATAATTTACAGACTATTAGAACTAATAAGTGTGTTTAGCAAAGTCACTGCATGCAACACCAATATATAAAACTTAATTGTACTTCTATTAACTGGTAACAAACAATAGAAAATGAAATTTCAAACAATATAACATGATAGCAACAAATATCAAATACAAGTAAATCTAACAAGTGATGTGTAAAACATCTACACTGAAAATTTAAAAACTTTGAGAGAATTAGATAAAACCTTAAAATGGTGGGAAACATGTTAACGGGAAGATTCAGTATTGTGAAGATGTTAATTTTCCCCAAGTTGTTTTATGGAGTCAATGACATCTTAATCAAAATTCCAGATGGGTTGGTGTTGGGGGGTGTGTGTGTGTGTTTGTGTGTGTATTAAATGACATTCTGTTTTTAAAATTTAAATGTAACCACAAAAAATGTTAAGACAATCTTGAGCAATAACAAAGGTAGGGATACCAAGTAGGAAGACCTACTATATAAGGCCATAGAAATCACGATAGTGAGATATTTATGCAAAGATGGAGAACTATGGAAGAAAATAAAGAGTCCAGACACACACATATATGGTTACATGATTTAAGACAGAAAAATTACTATGTAATGAATGATTAACCTTTTCAATATGCACTGCTGTGTCAACTGGATATCCTTATAGAAAAACATGAGTCTTTATTCCCTACTTCACACCGTAAGCACAAATCAGTGCTAAATAGAGTGTGGATCTAGATGTGAACAGACTAATAAGGCTTTTAGAGGAAAACATAGAAAATTATCTCCATAACGTTAGGGTAGGTTGAGATTTCTTAAATAGCATGCAAAAAGTGTTCTTCACAAAGGGAAAAATGATGTACATGATACTCAGGATCTCTTTATCAATAGTCACCATTAAGAGAGTAAAAAGGCAGGACAAAGAGTAGAAAATATATTTCAGATTTTATATATATAATAAAAATATTGATTTATTCCTGCTATATTTACAAAGATATATAACTTGTATCGAGAATAGAGAATTCCTACAAAAAATTGGTAGACCTTTCCTAAGTGTTCCATCTAGTCTTAGAACCTTGAAACAACCCAGCTAAATCCATCTCCTTGAAGAGTCCCATTTTTGATCTTGCATCTTTCCAACAGCACTTACCAATGGCACTGCCTTGGCCATTTTGCTCTTTGTGTACCAGTCCTCACTCATATGGGCAGCAATCTGCTTACCAGTGAGATCTGTGTTTAACTTATTTTAACTTATCTGTGTTTAACTACCCAGTCCAGTACATGTCCTCTGCTCTGTCTTGTAGATTTAGGTCATTAAGAAATAGTCCCTGGGCTTCCCTGGTGGCACAGTGGTTGGGAGTCCGCCTGCCGATGCAGGGGACACGGGTTCGTGCCCCGGTCCGGGAAGATCCCACATGCCGCGGAGCGCCTGGGCCCGTGAGCCGTGGCCGCTGGGCCTGCGCGTCCAGAGCCTGTGCTCCACAACGGGAGAGGCCACAACAGTGAGAGGCCCGCGTACCGGGAAAAAAAAAAAAAAGAAATAGTCCCTGATGCCAATTTAATCTAGCCTAAGTGAGATGGTACAGTACAGAGTAGCAGTATACGAATTATCTGGGGAGCATTAAAAAAAAATCAATGTCCCAGACCCCACCCTAGGCTGTTTCAATTTAAATCTCTAGTAGTGGGACCTGAGCATCTATATTTATTTTTAGGCTATAATTTTAGGTGCACCTACATTTTTTAAAAGACCAACCCCAGGTGATTCAAACATGCAGCCAGAGTTGAAAACCTTAAGTAGAGTAAAGCTTTTGCAAGATTTTAGTCTTCTTGAACCCCAAATTCCTCATTACAAAATGAAATAACTGGACCGGATGATTTTTTTTTTTAACATCTTAACTGGAGTATAATTGCTTTACATTGTTGTGTTAGTTTCTGCTGTATAACAAAGTGCATCAGCTATACATATACATATATCCCTATATCCCCTCCCTCTTGCGTCTCCCTCCCACCCTCCCTATCCCACCCCTCTAGATGGTCACAAAGCACCGAGCTGATCTCCCTGTGCTATGCAGCTGCTTCCCACTAGCTATCTATTTTACATTTTGGACCAGATGATCTTAATAGTGTATTACGGCTCTAAATGAAATGAAGATTGGACACATCCAGAAAGCCTCAAGGAAAAAAACTATTTCCATTTAAAAGTTAGTTATTGAATGTTACTTTTTTCTGCAATACAGAAACTTCTTCAGGAAGAAAGAAGCCTGCTAATAAAGTTATAGATAACTGCTTCCAGTCTGCATTTAAGACTAAATCTTAGAAGTAAAAACCTATTGACAGAATTGATAGTGTCATGTAGATACAACCTAAGTCGTTTTAATCCATTAGAAAATTCAAGTTACATTAGGTTTAATGGGTTAATTAGTAACTTCTAAAAGTATGTCTTCCTCTCCTCCAATGTCAAGACAAGATTATTTAGAATTCAGACTCAGATTCAAGTTCTCAGAAACTAAGGAAACTATTTTGAACATGTGAATATTTTTCCATTTTCAGATTTATGTTTTTGATATTTAGAAAATTTGTGATTAAATAACCTCTTTTTAAATCATCAATGGACTACAATTCTTCCTTTTTCTGATGAAAAAACTTATCTTACAAATGTTCCATGGAAATGTGGACGTAGAGAATACTAATTAAGTAAGGAGCCAGAAACTGACTCACTGCTACATTAGGTGGGAAATTAAAAACCAGGAGACCTAGAAGCCAGAAAAGGAAAAACAGAAGATTTGAACAGGGATGGTGAAATAGATAACTGTCGTGAAATTGGAGAAGAAATTAAAGGGGAAATAATTAAGAGCAATGGAAAGAATCAGAAGAAAGTTTTCAATTCCTCCTTCCCTCATCTCAGTATAGAATCCATTCTTCCTTCAACGGCACTTCAATACCACTTATCTAGTCTCTGTTATGGACACGTTAACTATTTTGTACCTTATTTTTTTTTGTTATGTACGTACATGTCCTAAGTTTCTTTCTGATATCACAAGACTTTACAATTACAGTAGTATTTTCCAATTGCACCATCATCTTATGAGAAAACTGGACTAAGGTGGGGTTTTTTTGTGGCTTGCAAAAACATGCACCTCATCTGAATGACCTCACTATTACTAACACAAGAGAGAATCACACCTGAGCCAACACTGCTCTATTTGTGATCAGTCATTCACTCAGTGATCCTCTTCCTTTGAACATGAATTAATGGTTAACAAACCAATCAGATCCTCCTTCCTGGGAGGCTGATAGTAGGAGGTGGAAAGATGAGGAGGGTGAGAGACAAGGAGATAAAGACAAAGACCATGGTCAGGCCCAATGCAAGGAAAGAACCATTAAATACTTAAAACCAACTCTTATCACTTAGGACAATGAGACTTAGGATGGGGCCACATCAACACTGCCCGTGAGGATTTCACTATACAAATTCCTGGCCTGCATTTGTGATTAGGAAAGCACCACAAATCATTCTGATGAGAACTCCCATTTGAGAATCACTGATGATTTACCTGGGGTGTGTCTCCTTCTTGCAACTTGAAGGATTTCGACTAACAGTTTTTCCTTTTGTGGACTCTGCTTAGGGAATATTAATGCATTATCTCTGATTGCTGCAACCGCACCCTCCCTCACCACTCCACAGGAGCGCAATGTCTAACACAGAGTAGGTGTGATGGAAGGAAGGAAAAGAAAAGAAGGTGAGAAAGAGGGAAGGAAAGAGAAATGGGTTTGTCTCTTAGAGAGGAATATAGGAAATGAGCAACCAGCCCACACCATAATAAGGCAGACTTCACAATCTGAATGATGGTTGAACAGTGGTGATTTTTTTGTGTCACTCACATTATATGGAGAATATGTGGCAGGATTTTAGCCGCATATTCTCCATATAATGTGAGTTTAGCTGCAGTTCCTGAGCCACTGTCTAAAGACGAGCACTGCCTTCAAGTTCCCAGCAGCAATGGCTGGCAGCCAACGTTGGGAAACCTACCGTTTATGGGGCGCCAGGGGTTTTGCTAGACTCTGAAATAGGACTAAATTTAATCCAAGAATTCTCAAACATTTAACTTTGGAAGGACTTAACTTATTTAGTTTGGACAGATCATATCTCACAACCATTCAAATCAGATTGATAGGTGTTTCATATGTGTTCTGAAACATGTAACTAATATAAATCTCTACAATATATTAGAACAAACTTTTTGGACAGACAGGTTCTAAATCCTAGCTCTACAACTGTATGGGCTTAGGTGTCCTTGCTGAGTATATGGAAATATTAAGTATCTAGTAGATGGGCTGATAGGCATGGAGGATTTTATTTTTTGGTAAAAGAGGAGAGAAGTTGGTGCATGGGGAGAGAGAGAGAGAGAAGATAGATAGATAGAGGGCAGACTAGTATGTGTTTCCAGACAGCCAGGAGACCATTTGTTCTGTTTCTGAATTAAGAGCCAGGACAGAGGCAGAATGCTGTTAGGGAACCCACATTCCCAGGGAGGGTACTATGTGACAGCAGGCTCTGATGAAGCATCCCCCTCAATGGCTTATAGACAGTAGATATTAAAAAGGAAACTTTAGTCCAAGAACATGAGCAAATTGGTTCTTAAGCTCAGACTACACCCTCCTAGAGACCCCCAGAAACAACTGAAGAGGCCTCAAGAGAGTGGCCAAAGTGCCACAGTTGCACAAATCAGGACTAACAACCAGTGTTAGTATCACTTTTGTGGTCCCACAGGCTGGTGCAAGGCCTGGGAACATTCAGGTTCATATTTTACATCATTTTAAGTTTAGGAATTCAAACTAGCTGCTTTCTTGCAGTCTGCAAAGACTTCACTTTCTGACTAAATGAGGGAAAAATTAAGTGTGGCTTATGGCATTCAATGTTGAATTCTGCAATCTAGGTGGATGGAGGGAGATAACTAACAGCTTTATGCCGTTTGATTGCACCTTTCAAAAAAAAAAGAAAGCAAGCTGCACTGCAGGAGCTCACATATGCCTGACTTCTGAAGAGTTTGGTCAATTCAAGTTCTCACATATAATTGACAAAGATGAATCAACCCTAGGCCAGATTTCTGCTTTCAGGAAAAGGATCTATGTGAGTTGTGTTTCTGATTTCACATTTTGCAGCTTCCCGGAGAGGAATACTCCTCCTTTATTGATAACTCAGGACAACATTAATACTCTGCTTAATAAAAATAAAACAACAACAACAACAGGTTTGCTGTCTCTTGCCAATGTTGTCAAAAGCATTTGCTGTGACCAATTACAAGATCCGTGAGATAGCAGGCAGAACAGTATAAAAGTATAGTGAACCTTGTTCTATGTGGGCATTCACGTTCCAAAAATCTTATCTCATCATATTGGTAAAGCAAGGACTTATCAAGGAAACCACCAGGGAATACATCTGAACTTGAGTAACAATTCCCTTTTCACTTTAAAATATAATTTTTATAAAATTAACTGGTTTCAGATTATAGAGTCTTTTACAGATGTACAATGCAGAGACAGAATAAAAATACGTTTAAATGCATAATGTGATTAGATTATTTTCAATAAAAGAATTAGAAAACTTCCAACTTCCTACTTACATTAACGTTTTATGATTTTATGTGACAAAAATTTCTGATGAATTGTTCTTTAGTGAGAAGTGTATAAACCGTCAAGTGTAAGATGTGACAGATTGCTCCTCTTTACAAATGTCTGCCCTTCTTCCTTGGAACAAGTGATTTTTATAACATTGTAAAAACATTGTAAAAATTCATATGCATTCCAGTAAATCTGGAAGAAAGAGATTTCTCCAAATAGCTTACCGAAACGACTAACACTCTCAACTCCATCAATAATTGCTTTGTAATCCAAATTTTCTTCTATTCCAACCTGTGAAAGAAGAATGATGTTCTAAAAGTTGCATAAAATATTTGACTAATTATTCAATAAAATGTAAAGATTAGTAAATTCTATTTTAAGTATTCAAAAGTAATGTCCTAAATGCACACTTTTTTTTCACAGCAAGTTAAGAATAAACCAAACAAAAACCAGATAATTTTCAAATTTTCCATGAAGAAAAGGACATTTTAAAATGTTACGATTCACAGTTACTGCTGTATCATGCTGATGCTTTGCGAATAAGCAAATCTTGTAGTGTACGAGTGCACAGATTTGCTCCAGCTGGAAGTGACATATCCAATTGACAAATACAAGAGTCCCCTTTTAAACATACCAGCCAAGAGGTTGTTCTCTTTGAACATAATCACCAGTTATCATTCCACTTATAAGCCCTTCTATTTGTAAAAAAGTGTGTTTTGAAATTCCCCATGATTGAAAAGTTAGTGCTAAATCTCTGTATAATGATTACCTCAAATAAAATGGATAAAGCTCTTAACTTCCCTTTTCCTTTAATGGCTTCCTCAAAACTTGAAAATCGGTCCGCATCAAAGCAGTAGATTTGCATCTATAAATGTAACAAAGATGGCTTTATTACATACAAAGACTTCACAAAAAAGTCAGCAAAAAGACAATAAAATAATTTATCAGTTCATTAAATTCTATTTGAAAAATTCTATAAACTATATAATTCTATATTTTGTGAATTTTCAAAATACTTTATCAATTACATGTATACACAACTATCACTTATCCTTCAATGAAGAAAGAAATACGAAGTTGGACGGATCTAGAACTGAAATGACCACTTTGTGATTACCAGGGGACACTGAATAATTTACTAGAGCAATTATCAAATGTAATAAATTATCAAATGTTATTTTCACTATTTTGATGGAATTCTTTCAAATATGGTTTCATTCTTTCCTGAATGGACATGCCTTTCTTGATGGTCTGAGCTACCAGTTTTGGACATTATTGTATTGTGCTCTACTAACAGTGAAACTCTCAAGAACTCTCTGCTTCTACCTAAAAAATACCAAAGGAGTCATAAATTCCTTATTTTAAGTCTCTCCCCCCTGGTGCGAGGCTATCCCTTGTTCATTTCTACTTCAGTCCACACATCTATCTATAACAGCCTCCACTCTCACTTACAAGCTGGTGCTCCTAGGGTCGTGGGCTTGGAAATTTGATAACTCAGGTAGTTTAGACATATAATTAAGGGAAGAGCAGAAAGCCTCTGAAAAGATTAATGTGCAGTTAGGGCTATGGATCAGAGAAATAGCAGGTGTGAAGCAGAGGAAGGCAGTGGCTCCCGCCTTGGGTGGTCACCAAAACCTTTTCAGAGAGAGGATTTCCAAGTTGACCCCTGAAGCATGAGTGGCTTTCAAGTTGACAGAGGAAAAAGCAGAAGAGATGAATGTGTGTTCAGGTCAGAGGGACCGGCTAGGAAAAGGCCTACAGGCGAGAAAGTATGAGAAGTGTGGGAAATGGAAAGTAGTTTGTTAGAAGTTCAGTTGAGCACACGTGAGAGGAGAAGAGAGATATGAGGCTGGAGAAGTAGGCAAGGGGCCACACAGGCAGTCCCAGCAGTTTGGGCTGGAGGGCAATAGAAGTCCCTGATGGGAAGGGGGCAGGGCTGGGGAGAAGCGGGGAGAGCAGAAGGGATTAAGACTGGAGAGAAACTAGCTGCAGGGACTTAGATACTCAAGTAAGAGACAAAGGTGGTTTGAACCTTTTTCTGACCTCCCACATCATTTAGGGGCAGAACTGAGGCGCTGATTATAGGATGTGAGAGGCCGGAAAGAAAGAGCAGGTCACGCATACCCCCCAGTTTCCCTGCTTGCACAATTACGTGGAGAGTGTTTTGAAAAACAAACAAGATGGAATTCCCTGGCGGTCCAGTGGTTAGGATTCTGGGCTTTCACTGCTGTGGGCCCAGGTTCAATCCCTGGTCAGGGAACCAAGATCCCGCTAAGCCACGTGGCGAGGCCAAAAAAATAAAATAAATAAATAAAATTAAAACCATGAATGTTTTTAAAAATAAAATAAAAAGCAAACAACAAACAAATGACATCTCTGAGAGACAACTTGAGGGGCTTTTAAATAAGAAAAGTACGTGAGGTTTAGTACACAGATTCTGTATAATTTATTTTGCTGAATCACAGCTTTTGTTATTGTTAGAGTTTTTCTTGATTTTCACCATTGTTCTAAGTAGTATTGTGAGAGAGCTAAACTCTCGGAAGTGAGAATGTTATGTGTTTAATGGGTTGACTTTCGTATTTTTAACAAACCAAATTTGATAAATATGCTTTTCTTTAAGGATATTTAAAAAGTTATAAGTCATAAACTTGAATGTGCTTCTCCACATTAAAATATTTTAATCCTTTATGAAATAACTAATTTATCTTATTTTTATTATCAATAACTATTTTGGATTATAAAAGTAATACAGATTTATTACAGGTAATATTGAAAATATGGCAACTTTAAAGGAGAAAAGAAAAGGCACCTATAATGCCATCACCCAGAGAAAATCACTATTAATGTTTTCTTGGTTTCCTTCAATTATTTTTACAATAGCAATAATTCAATCTTTCATTTAATCCTCATAATAACTTTACAGAGATGTGCTACTACTATTATGTCAGTTTCACGGAACAGAAACAGAAGCTTAGGGAAATTAAATAATTTTTACAATGTCATGTCATATAGCTACTAACTAGACGGTGAAGCCAGTATTCAAGCCTCGTCCATTTGACTCAGACTGTACTCTCAGCCACTAATTAGTTTCATGTTTTACAAAATTTGGAATAATAATACTGTGTATATGGGTTCAAGCCCTGGTCGGGGAAGATCCCACATGCCGCGGAGCTACTAAGCCCGTGCGCCACAATTACTGAGCCTGCGCTCTAGAGCCCACAAGCCACAACTACTGAAGCCCTTGCGCCTGGAGCCCGTGCTCCACAATAAGAGAAGCCACCACAATGAGAAGCCCGCACACCGAAATGAAGAGTAGCCCCCGCTCACCGCAACTAGAGAAGGCCCGCGCGCAGCAAGGAAGACCCAACGCAGCCAAACTTAAATACTTAATTAATTAATTAAAAAAAAGACTGTGTATACTATTTTACATTCCACTTTTTAAAAGCACTTATGATGAACTTTTTCTGTGTAAATAGTTGAAAAACATGATTTTTAAAAGATCTATAATAATCTATCATAATGTATTTAATCATTTCCTTTTGTTTCAATTTTTATTATTGTAAATAAGTCTTTGCACATAAATTTTTATGTCCTTAATTATTCTTCAGACTAAATTGCTACAAATTGAAATGTGAATATTGAGAATAAAACATTTAAAGTTCTTGATAAAAACAAGTGAACTGCTTCCCAGAAAGTCTACCAATTTATACTTTCTCCAGACATGTATGAAAGTGTTTACATATTTCA
This sequence comes from Globicephala melas, assembly GCF_963455315.2. Taxonomy (NCBI): domain Eukaryota; kingdom Metazoa; phylum Chordata; class Mammalia; order Artiodactyla; family Delphinidae; genus Globicephala; species Globicephala melas. Next base: position 28,231,287 of record NC_083322.1, read on the forward strand.
CTGCACACACACTATTTATTATAATTATATTTATTTTGCCAATTTTAAATCTGAAAATTTTCTCATTTTAATTTGAAGCTTTTTGATTCTCCAGTATGTTGATAAAATTTTCCCCTTCTGTTTCTACTGGGCTATGGAAAGAATTTCATTCATTCACTCATCAGTATTTATTGATCATCTATAATGTGACACTCTGCATTACCAGGACGTGGAAAATCACATATGGATCTTATTGAGCTTAGGCTAGTGAAGAAGGCAGATATTAACCAAGGAAACAAAATATAGCTGTATAAATTATAAAGTTGATTACAAATGAATTAAATTATATGGTAAATAAAATCCCAATGATTTAGAAAATGAAATAGTAACTAGTGGAACTATTGACTTACCTCCAGTGGAAATTTTTGTCCTTCTAAACTATGTTCTGATCCATCAGATGACATATTGCATTTTCCCCAGTGAAAAGTTATCTTGCTTGCTCTGAACACCGTTTCTGAAACTCCTCCACTGAGACGGTAGTCATTTGTGAGATTAATTTCCACTTAAAAAAACAATAAAATTGCATCTAAGTTTCTGAGAATCAAAATTGCAAATTTAACTAAATTTTCATCTATTAAAGTACATTAATAAAATCATTTATTTGATAAATTTAGAAAAAGTTATCATTTTGGAAGCTGAACTTTGTAACTCTGCATAGTATACTTAATGTATCCTATTGCCACAAATGTAAAATAAACCTAAGACCTTAACTGCTATACAGCACTAAAAGCAGGAGACAGGCAGTCCACCTGCCCTGTCTGTTTGGTGTTCCAAGATTTGTTTATTTGGTGTCCAAAGCCCTGCTCCCCTAACGCATCAGAGGGTAGTGAGGGGATAGTTAAAGGGAGAAGGAACAGAGGAGTGGAAAGAGGAAGTCTTTTCCTGGGGGTAGCCCCAACCTTCTCAAGGTCAGCCTGTTGCTACTCTTTAACAGGCTGCTGCTTTTGTCCCATCTCCTTATGCCTCCAAGCATCACTCCAGGCTTCAACAAGCTTCAGAACTTCTGTCCTAGACTGTGGCAAGGAAGGCGGGAGACCCATTCCTATTGAAGGGGTTTAAGCCATCTCATGTTTGAAGCCTCGGTTGCAACTCTCAGAATCTTAAACTCTCCTATTTCAGTTCCGTAGCAGATACTATCTGACTGCATTTTAGGAGTCATCTGGAGATTAATGATTCTCTGGAGACCCTAATGCAAGATTTCAATGTCTCTCAATCAGATTTAAATAGTCTTTGTTCTATCAAGCAGAAACCACTGTTGGCATTAGGAACAGAATCCAACACATTGGCCAGTATAAAGTCTGCCAAATAAAACATAATTCTTAACTTTTAGGCTGTGCTTTTTTTTCCAGTGGACACCAGCCAGCTAGAGATATAAACTTTCATGAATAATAACAATAGCAACAAACACAATAACAATAATGGTCAACATTTATCACTTACGACATGCCATGCATTACACTACTTTACGTGTATTAAATATTTGATCCTCACACAACCCTAGGAAGAAGATACCATTACAATCCCTATTTAACAGATAAGGAAATTGAGTCACAGAGAGGTTAAGTAACTTGCTCAAGGTTCCACACTGTGCTTTAAATGGCCAGTAGTGAACCTAAAAAGTGTGGCTCTAAAGATCAAGTGCTTTACCACATTCCACTAAGAAAAATAAAGCAGAGATTACATGCTTTACTGCTTTGTAACATCCTTTAAAGCTGGTAATTAAAATGTCAAGATTTGGGACAATATACTTTTATGTATTAAATTAATAATATCTTATAACATGTAATAATTTTTCAAATTATTCATTCAGAAAAATACTTACTGAATGCTTATTATTTATCAGGCACTGATGTTGAAAATTCCTACCCTCACGGGACTTTTAAATTACCACATTAAAATAATTATATTAGCAAAATATGGAAAACAGAGAAAAATACCACTAATGATAAAACCACACCAATATAGCTACTATTATAGTGAATATTTTTTCTAATCTTTTTCCTGTATTTGTTTTTACATAACTTCCTGATATACATACGATTTCATTTAACCTATAAGATCAGAAAAACAATACTGTTCACTTTTATAAACTATTTTGTCTATCTGTTGTTTACTGGAATTTTTTATGGTATTATATTTTGCATACTAAGAGAAAAAACTTAGAGAGTGCTTCCTAAGGATGGTATATAATTTTAAACTTTCTAATAGAAGGGCTAGTAATTTCTTAAAATTCAATTATAGTAGATTGCTTTTTTCACATCCAAATATTGAACACAGCACAAGGCTGAGCAGACAAGATCAAATAAAATGCCCAAGAAAAAGAAATCCTGATTGACTAAGTGATTAACCAGTGATGGGGTTATTAAATTACAATAGCTATATATTATATTATCTTTAACAGCTCTTCCAGTGGAGGCATCTTTATTGTTATATTACTGGAGAACATGGTATTATGACTTTGGTCATTTAATTTTTTGTACACATTTTCAGAAGGTCTAAACTTCCAATTTCCTATTTGACTTCTTCTACCTATAGTTTCTATCTGGTTCAGAATACATCATTCAAAGGAAAATAAAAGGAAAATAACCTAAACATACTCTAGGTCTGATAAACATATTAACGTCAGAAACAAAATGCAAATATTTTACCTGTTTTCCCAGTGTTATGAATGAATGTGTTTTCCAAAGATGTTTTATCCCAACCCTGAAATTTAAGTTTCTTAAGATTCACATTTACTTGTGTAAGATCTTCATCAATATTGATAGGAGATTGTTTGGGGCTATTACATGTTGGATATTTCTTTCCCCAATTTTTTTGATTCAATGCTCCTGGGGGAAAAAAAAGTAAGAAGTTAGTTTTTTAAATTACCATTGTAAAAGCTAAATTTTATATTTATAAAGTAGTTAATATGTTACATAAAAGTAGACACAATAGTAGGGAAAATTGGGACATCTTTAAACCAATTCTTAAAATAATTACAGTTGGACCTCTGTATTCACAGGTTTCACTTCTGCAGATTCAACTAATCTCAGAGCAAACACACTTGGTAAAAATAATTCCAGAATGCTCCATAGCACTGGCAACTATTTACATAGCATTTACATTGTATATACAACTATTTACATAGCATTTACATTGTATATACAACTATTTACATAGCATTTACATTGTATATACAACTATTTACATAGCATTTACATTGTATATACAACTATTTACATAGCATTTACATTGTATTAGGTATTATAAATAATCTAGAGATAATCTGAAGAATACGGGAGGATGTATGCAGGTTATATGCAAATACTACACCATTTTATATAAAGGACTTGAGCATCACAGATTTTGGTATCTGAGGGAATCCTGGAATCAATTCTTCTCCAATACTGAGAAACAACTGTATGCCTAGATTTAGATTCTGGGTTTTAATATGATACACTATGAGAAGATGCTTATAGAACAAGTGCAGGGTTCAACAATGGCCTTGTTTAGCCATCACGCTCTTCCAAATCAACAGAAAACCTACTTGTCCTATCAGATAGTCAGTACTAGCTCAGGGTTCCAGATTGAAGCATGTCCAGATGAGAGGAGTTAAGCTCTGACTTCCTTAGTACTCTCCACGGGGATGGGGTGGGGGGAGGCCCCTTTAGACTTTCTCTTATCCCTGCGTTGAACGATTTGGTTTAATTTCCATCTGCTCAGGGCTTATTTATAAAAATGTAATCACAGGCTCTCCTTGAAATATCTCCTTCCTTCCCCTCCTCCCCCTTTTTTTTCCTGGTTATAAAGCCTAACAGATTTTATGGTTTAACAATAGAAAAAATAAAACAGGGCTTTCTCTAAAGATTTTTGCTTACAGTGAAGTGAATTTTCATCTGTCCCACAGAATGAATAGTCCTCTAAACCCAAATTGCCCTATGTTGCCTTTATTTCACCACTACCTGAAACCACAAACCATCTCTCATAACCTATTTCACTGGACATTAACTTAGCTAAGCACCCAAGCAGTGCTAACAATGGGTATGTTTTATTTAATGTTCATCTATTAAAATATATGCAATGTTGTGAGTCCAAGTCTCAACCTCTTCTCTGGCTAAACTCTAGCATTTCTGCCACCATTCCAAGAAAGAGCAGGTAGCCGCACCGTTTTCAGCTTCTATCCTTTCAAATGCTTTTCTTTCAGAACATGAGTATGGGTAAGGCCAAGATTTCACATGGTTGATGTTCAGAGAAATTATAAGAAAACATACACTCCGTACAACTCTAGTCTATGCCATCTTCTTTTTGTGATAAGGGAATCAGTGAGGATCGACTTACATGCAAGCTCTCATAATGTGATAAAGCTAATTTTGCATAATTTAACCCAGGAAAGAAATAATAGTCACGCTGTGAAACTGCCTATATAGCCAGGGAAATTTTGGTAATTCATCTCCTAGTGAGGCATACACCAGAATCAAGAATAGGTGCTGAAAATTTATTTTATTTTAAAATCTATCTCGCTGTTTAGAGAGCACTTGAATACAATATGCTTTAAATATGCAGAATGATGCACATTTTGGCTTCTGGGAACAGCTCTAACAATTTGAGTAATAATATGTTAATTTCACTGTAAAGAACACTGGCATGGGGACAAGAAAACACTGCTTGTTTTACTAGTGTCAATGCAAGAGAAGCAGAGAAAGAAATTGCAGTACGAATCAATAAACCACTTTTTATTGCTTACATTTTTTCAAACAGTACAATAAATTCTGAGCACACTTAGGAAGTCTCATAGTTGTGGTGCATAGAAACACAAAGTTTTAAGTCTCTAGAGCACTGAATATGAGTTATAACCTGTTTTGTCCACAGCATTTAGTGCTCATCTCTACTTGGATTCTAACTGAGCATATCCACAACTGAACACTGGATTTCTGCCCTACAAGTGCCTCCTATAATCACTGCCATCCCCTAAACACAGAAGTCATCCTGGTGCCTCTGTTTCCTCCTCAGCAAGCCCTTTTGTGTCTACCTTCAAAATATGTCTTTAATCAGATCATTTCTCATCTCAACTGTTAGCACCCTTAGCCCAAGCCACCGTCATCGCTGGCCTGTTAGTGTTGCTGTTTCACATGCAGCAACACCATCACCTAGGAGATTGTCAGGAGTGTCAGACCTCCACTGTAGCCTTACCAAATTGGAATCTACAATTTAACCCAATCCCCAGGAGATTCACACACAGGTTAAATTTTGAGAAGCAACGGCTTAGACATCTCCAGCGCCTTCTAATTAGTCTCCAGCTTCTTCTCTTGCCCCTTTCACAATTTTGGTCCCCACCTACCTGGTAGGCAGGATTCCGAGATGACCCCCCACACTCTAGTGTCTAGAAAAAAAGCCTGGCACATAGTAGGTATTCAATAAACATTTGTTGAATGACTGAAACGGACAAAAAAATGATGATGTCTTTCATTTTATGAGTCTGAGTTCACAGGGGTCTAACATAGGATGAAAACAAGAAAAAAGAAAGAATGAAAACTGACCGACTGAAGAAATATTTCTAAACTCAACTGCAGATCACATCTGACTGTTTGTTATATGACAATTTTGTTGAGTAGTCCCCACTAAACTTCTGCTGAAGGATATAAAGAAAGATCTCGTGCCCAAATTGTATGTTGTCTGACCTTGTACAGCACAATGATCCTGAGTCACTGGATCTCTAAAGTGTATGAGTGTAGACTCAGTTTAAAATACCTACTAGATCATGATGTCAAGTACGGTATAGGTTCAGGGAGCCTCCTTAATTTCTGTGATTAACAGACAAAATAGAAGAACCAGAACAGGCAAAAGGAAATTTTTTAGTGAAAGGCTGTACAACAGAAAAAGTCCAAAAAAATAAGACCTTGATGTTCTTTTTGCAGTGAACTCTGAAAAGAGGATGTCTCAAATCATCGTAAGTAGAGACCCAGGGAAAGTAAATTAATAAAGTGTTAAGATTGCACACAAGGATGAAACATAAATCAAAGAAGCATTAAATATACTTTAGCTGTTTTTAATAATGAACCATTAGGTTAACCTTATGCTTAAACATTACCTTTAAAATTCCCAAATTAATGTTTTTAATTTTGCAGTTGGAGACCTCAGTCCATGTCATAATAAAAACCAGGATGACATACCCAAGGAAGCAGGTGTACAGAATTCAGTAGAACTATATTGTATCACTTGAGTGTTATTAACAAATGTTGTGAAGGAAGAAATTAGGATATGCATTGTAGTTGCAGCAGAAGATTATCAGGGTGATTTACCCATCAGGAGGACTGCAGAGTACTAAATGTCAGCTCTAGAGAATTAAAATAAATTATTCATTCACGTATTCATCCATTCTTTCATCCGTTTATTGACTCACCTGAACTAGTACCACTCCAATAAATTTGCTGTGCTCACCTGTGTTGGAGCACTTCACAGACTGTATGCTGTTTGTCACCTTAGCTATCGCATCTGTGTCTCATTGCCAAGCTCTAAGTCTGGCACATAGTAGAAATAAATTAAATGCTTGGAAAATAGGCTTTGAACACCAAGTGAATGTATTCAGTATTTACATCCTGTGCACTCCTGATTCTAAGCAGAATGGAAAGTGATCGTAGGCTCTGTAGGAGATGAGCATGGGCTCAAGTTTCTTTGTTTGCTTGTTTATTCTTGCATCCCAGAAGGTTGGGGGCGTGTTCAAGAAAAAGTAGACAAATGCCTGAAGGAGTAGATGGGATGAAAGAAGGTAAACGTGGATATCAAAGCACACAATGCAGGCCTTGAGGGATGGGTAGAATCTTGACAGGCAGAGGGGAACTGAGAGCATGTCTGGTTGAGCGATGAGCCTGAGCAAACTCATGGGGGCAGAAAAATGCGGAGAGTGAATGCCGAGGACTTCTACAGAGGGAGATGGAAAGGCAGACTGTGATCAGACATACCTGGGGAGGCCAGTGGGAGGCACTGAGGCTTTGGAAGGCTGAGGAGCTTACTGCTGCCTTATGAGAGAGGTTGAGCTGGCAGGAATGCAGGATGAGCAGAGAGAGGGAGGCTGCATAATTAGCGGACATTTCCCTTGGCATCTTCTATTTGTCTTCATCTGATTTGTACATAATCCCTGTGCAATGGACTGAATGTTTATGTCCCTCCAAAATTCGTATGTTAGAATCCTAATCTCCAATGTGATGCCATTTGGTGGTGGGGCCTTTAGGAGGTGATTAGGTCATAAGGGCTCTGACTAACACAAAGGATTAACGCCTTTATGAAAGAGATGCCAGAGAGATCCCTCGCCCCTTCTGAAATGTGAGGTTACAGTGAAAAAATAATGGTCTAGGAAGCAGCCCTCACTAGATACAAAATCTGCTGGTGCCTTGATCTTGGACTTCCAGTCTTCAGAACTGTTACAAATAAACTCCCGTTGTTTATAAGCCACCAGTCTATGGTATTTTGTTATAGCAGCCTGAATGGCTAAGGTACCTTGTATTTATTTGAACTACAATATGTCTGTTTCTTATTTGTATCGTAATTCCAGAACCTTTGTTAGAACCTGGCACTTAAGGATTAAATAAACATTTCCTGAATGAATAAACACTTCAATAAAATATCTACAGTTACCTACACTTCAGTATCTTTGTACTACACACCTTCTAAATAGGAACACATTCTAAAAACCATTCTGTGTAGGGAAGTGTTTATTACTCCACCAGTCTCTAACATAAAGATATCAACTGAGGAAAACTAAAGTTTAAAATAAAGAAGGAATGAGTAAAAAAAAAATACCAATGAAGATTTTTAATATTTGAAGAAAAAAGTGAGAAAATGATGAAAATGAAAGTCAAGGAAAAAATCATCCTCTCTGTTTTTTGCATGATTCCTGTTGAGTCTTACCTTCTAATATCAGAAAAATGGATAAAATAATTATAATACAGTGTAAGGTATTCAGCAGACATCCACTGAAATTTCATTTAAATATGATTTTAAAATCCCAATATTTGTTTCTTTTCAAGGTTATCATAAGTTACTGATATTTAACAAACTTTGAATAACAGTAGACTTAGAACTGATTCTTTAAAGACCAAGATATCGTTAAGAAAAATACATACTGCTTTTAATCTTAATGAATTTCTTGTCCAGTCCAGGTTTTGACGTAAGAAAATGTTTGTGTCTCTACACATTTACATATAAAAATATTATTATTATTAAGAGGCAAAAATAAATGTCATATTGGAATGTAGACTGTAGTAATGATTGTGGCATTAACTGCAAGTAATTGCTTTGAATAAACTCCACTCAAGATTCCATATACCATATATCAAAGCTTTATAAGTGACTCTGGACTTGCTTTATGTGTGCTAACAAATATACCAAAAGCCAAAATTTATAAGTCACTGAAATAGCATAAAGCTATCAGCAGTGAAATGTCTTGGATTCAAATTTCAGTTTATTCAAATACAAAAATGAAACAAACCAGTGTTATTTTCAATAAAAGTATAGCACATACTTAGTACTCCAGCAAACTGTATATATATACTTAAGTATGCACTTTTCAGATAAGGCAATCAGCTGCTTGAGAAAGGGAGCTTCCTCAAAGATTAGAAAATAAACCCCTGAAGTACTGAGTAACAGTCATTGAGTGATTTTATGTCACACCAGTAAGTGTCACCATTTGAAAGCAAAGGAAGAAAGATGTCTGAGGTAACTTTCTATGTTGAGAACAAGAATGACGATGTATTTTTACACACACAAATCAGTGTGTCTGCTTATGGTTTTGGTTTAACAGAGGTTTTAGGAGCTAGAGAGAGCAAAGCAGTTGGTGAATATAGATAATGGTTGCTATTAAAACTGTGCTGAAAGTAGATCAAATGCAAACAATTTCAGCACGAGAAGCTGTTTAGTCAAGACTGCATTTTCCCTTATTATCTGCCCTAATGGGACACTCACTTCAGGGCAGCAGAAAATCTTTGCGAGCCTGGCAGATATATCCAATTGACAGAGGGTTACAAATGTCAGGGAAGGTAATTATCAACTGATTCAGGAAAATGCTAGCACAAAACTTCCTTAAGCACTATGATATTGAAGAACATTATTAATTGAAGTTCAGTATAAATAGAGAGAGCGATCAGAAACTTACTTCAAAGTTCTTGTTTAAAATTTTATGACTTGGGCTTCCCTGGAGGAGCACTAGTTGGGAGTCTGCCTGCCAGTGCAGGGGACGTGGTTCGAGCCCTGGTCCAGGAAGATCCCACATGCCGCAGAGCAACTAAGCCCGTACGCCACAACTACTGAGCCTGAGCTCTAGAGCCCGTGAGCCACAACTGCTGAAGCCGGCTCGCCTGGAGCCTGTGCTCCACAGCCAGGGGGGCCGCCGTGGTGAGAGGCCCACGCACTGCAGCAGGGAGTAGCCCCCAACTCGCTGCAGCTGGAGAGGGCCTGCGTGCAGCGGAGAAGACCCAATGCAGCCCAAAATAAATAAATTAAATAAATTAAAAAAAAACTTGTTTAAAAAAAAAGTTTATGACTTTTTCAAGTTGGAAAAATCCGAGGTAAACAAATAAAAACCTTAAGAAAACAATAGCAATAAAAATTACTGCTCTATAATGCAATAAACAACTTAAGTTTTTACAGACCACAGGGAAAACAAAAATAAAAACACAAGGTGAAGATCTAAGGACACCGACATAGTAAAAAACTATTACTCTGAAGATAAGTAATTCCAACCTGATAATAGGCGGTGGGTACAAATGAAATCAATGAGCAGAACAAGTAGACTGGTACTTCTAATGGGTCACAATTAACCAGTGCTTTAATCAGAAAATGAAATGAATCCTATAGAGAAGTAAAGAAGAATTGAATCAAGGCAGGGAATTTGGGGGGTACAAACTAACACAATAGAATTCAAGACTAAAAGTAGGATGTCATTTCAAAGGATTTAGGAATGTTCAAATGATTTTTATTTGAAAGTGAGAAAGGGATATAGGCAAAGGATGACTCCCAAGATCCTGACTGGAGTATACCTGGGTGTATCATGGTACCCGTTATGTTGATGGAGAGAATGGATAGAAAGAAAGACTTTGCCTCTGGCTTTGAACCTACAGACTGAGATTTCCATGGAGGCTCATTAGGCAAATCAAAAATATGGGTCCAAGAGCCATTAAGAAGTCCAGACTACAGATAGAGACTGGGGAACATTAATGAGGGGGTAATTTAAAACCATGAACGTTGATGAAATATTTCAATTAAGGTCAATAAGGAAGAAGAAGGTCAATGAGGAGACACTGAAGGGTATTAACATTTAGGGAGCCTAAGGGGAGGAGGGAGCACCCAAAGAAATTAAGAATAAGTGGCCTGAAAAAGAATTGCAAATTTAGAAGAAAATGGTATCCTGAAAGTCATAGAAGGATGGTTCCAGCAATGAGAGATAATCCCAAAGTAAATACCATACATGTCAGAAAGCTTACAGTGTCATGACTGAAGACTAACTATTGGATTTTGTTATTTCTTAACTCCAAATCTTGTATTTCTAGAATAAAACTATCTCAGTGAATGGTGGACCTGGAATTCAGACTACAGTAGGCAGAAGACTACATTAGTGGTGACAGAGTAGCATTAAAAAAGAGCTTTTTTAAAGCTTGTTATGAAGGAAAGAAGATTGATAGGGTAGCATACACAGACTGATGCAAGCATGAGGAATGCTTTTTTTAAGACAGAAATTTAAGCATGTATATATATATTGAGGGGAAAAGTTATTATAAGAAGGAGTTTGAATAATGAGAGGTCCATGATCAAGGTTCCCCCAAGGGGAGAAGATAGATCATGGATGGAGGATTATTAGCCTATGAGAGGAAAAGAAACGTAACAAAAAAATCAAGGAAATATGGATTTGTAAACATTCAGAGATGGGGGAGTAGGAAATCTGATGGTTCATACCACAGAGCTTCAGGTGTAGAGCACGATCACATCCCATGGAAGGAAAAGAGGTTGGGAGTTGAGTTGACTTTGGTTCAATCCCAGCACCACCATTTACAGGCACCACTCACCTGTGCCTCAGTTACCTTCTCTGTCAGAAAAGCAATAATCTCTCTCTCTTAGACTGTGCAAATTAAATGAGATAATACATGTAAATGGGCTGGCAGATAGTATGAATTTTCTTAACCCTTTTGCCTATTTTCTCAGGAAAACTGGAAGCAAGATGCATTAGCTGTGGGAGAGATTCAAGTAAGAGAAGGAGCTTGAGGAAACCAGTAAAGAATGAAACTGTGGACATTCAAGACTGACGGAAAGCACTGAGGACTCCACTGGTGTGGGCGACCATGAACTTGCAGAGGCACCACTCAAAAGTGTGTCTGTGTGTGCTTCTGTTTTTGTTTTTTGTTTTTGTAAGTTCAGTAGTGCTGATGGACAAGCAGAGAGGGTAAGGAGTTGCAGTCCTACAGTGGAGATCAGTAGGGTGAGTGTGATAGTATTAGAAAAGGTCAGGGAACTGGAGATCTGGCTAAAGAGTATTGAAGATCTCCCCAGTCCCCAGTCTCAGATCTGGTAGGGGGAGACAAAGGTAATTTTTTTTTAAAAGCTATTAAACAGTTATGACCACAGAGTCCTCTGTCATCCTTCATTTTGTTATAAAATGAGAAGAGTGATAGTGGTGAGGCCCAATGCTACAGTGTTTCTACTGCTGTAGCTTGGTATCAAATATTTAATCAAAATCAGAAAAATCACTGCTGAAATTTAACAATTCCCAGAAACCATGAAGGGGTCTTGCTGCTCTCTCATCACCCTCTGACAAGCCATCACTTCTAAAAGAAAGAAAAGGTTCAGGCTTTAGGTAACTCTGTGATTAATGTTATGTCCTTTATATTTGCCTGTTTCTCTCCAAATGAGTCCACTGTGTTTAATATTCAGGATTGAGATTGAAGGCCATGCCAACTGATTAATCGCAGAACTTCAGTGTAGCATTTGCTGTTAACTAACTGACCTCAACAAAAGGCAGGCAAACTATCAGTGGGAAGATGAGAGAAATACAGAGCAAGATTTCATTGTTGCTGCAATCTGTCTATTACCAATGAGATAGCAAACACAGAACCAAAAATACCCCCTGGAAATTACTCCTTTGTTTAAGGAATAAAATACTCTTCTTGTAGAATAGCTCTGAAAGTTGCCTAGGAGTCACTGTAAACTCCCCTGTGGTCATCAACTTTTCCTCTGCTCCAATAACTGAAGAGCCAAGCTCTTCCAGCAAGGAAGTAGCAGTGCAACAGAGAACAGTGACAGTGGTGGTGACAGCGACACCACCATCACATCTGCACTCAAAGCTTATAGCCCACATACTTATTATCAATATGAGGCATAACAGAGGCTCTGTTTCCTACCTTTGCTGGGAGGACCAGGGATTCGGAGTTGAAGACTAAGACACAAACATAACTGAGATCTTTCTATTGGTAATAGGACTTCTGATAATTTTCCTACAGTGTTGTTTATTGTTTCGGTTAAAGAACACGCTGCCTATAAGACCAAAGTTTCTGGTTTAATTCCTAAATAGAACTATCAGTTCCTCCTTTCCTGATACACTTATCACAAAATACTCTAAAATCAGATCACCTAGATGCATTCTGCTGGTCACATGCAAGGACTAACAAGGAAGCTGTGAGTATCAGAAATCCATTGCTGCAGCTAAGAATACTAAGTTTTATATTATCTTCAGATCCCATCAAAACTTAATTCCATTAAATACAGCTTTTACCTGTTCATTTATTCATTCCTTCATCAAATATTTATAGAGTGCCTAGTGTGAAACATAATAAAAGTCTAGTACAAAAGGACCTAGAGACTGTCATACAGAGTGAAGTAAGTCAGAAAGAGAAAAACAAATACCGTATGCTAACACATGTATATGGAATGTAAAAAAAAGAAAAAAAAATGGTCATGAAGAACGATTGTTGTATAGAAATAATTTGGGTTAGAAAATAATACAGGGCCCTCAGAAATACATCATTTCATGTGAGCATCCCTTTATTCAAGTCTGCCAGGAATTCTCACTGAAATAAATGAAAGTAGGATGTTGCAGTGAAAATTTGTTTTGTAACTCTTTAAGATTCTGTTACTTAGCCTCCATTAGAATTTTGTTTGCAAGGCCAAATCCAGACTAAACTAAATAGATCTGTCATGGTAACATTACCATTCTGGGTCCTAAATAAGTGTTTCCTTTTAATACACATATTGAAATTTCCTAATATGACAAACTGGGGCACATGAAATGGAGTTTCATGCTCCACTGAACTGAATTCTCTGCAGCTGCTTAGAAATGTTTGGAGAGTTTTAGTGGATTTTATTAATTTTAGTGGCCCTGTTTCCCCTTACATTTGTGAAATACATATTGCTATACATTTTAGTTATTCCAAAAATGTGAATTCATTGATCTGCCTGCTTCAGAGAGCACTCATGAGAACTAAGAGAAATGATACGTGCTAATAAATACAATAACAAGAATAGTTGTAGGCGATACTCATCAATTTATTTATTCACTACTAGTCTCTGTAAATATAACAGTTGACAGACTAGATAAGGTATTGCTCCGATTAAGCTTCCATTCTATTAGGGAAAGAAAAACAAATAACTAAACAAGATAATGGCAGAGTGTGAGAAGTATTGTCAAAAGAATAAACAGAGTGATGTGATAGGCAGTAGTTTAGCAGAAGTGGGAGGGCCTTTCCAAGAGGGGGACATTTCAGCTGAGATATGAAGGAAGAGAAGACAACCAGTGAAGAGGAGGCGGGTCAGCTTTTCAAGCAAGGGCACAGTAAGTGCAAAGGCACTGAGACAAAAAAAAGAGTAGTGTGATTGAGAAAAAGTGAAGTGTGGTAATGAAATGGAGAGAGTACGCAACCCGTTATTTTGTGTTAAACACTGTGTTGATGGTTTTCCCTGTACTAGCTCATTTAATCCTCATGGTAATTATTAATTCTGTGAGGCTCATCCTAATATGAACCATATTTTCAAGTGGTAATAGTGAGGAACAGAGAGGTAAAGAGTCCTACCTATAAAATTAGTCATCCGATAGTGGTGAGGACACGATCTTCACCCAGGAAGTCTGACTCCAGAACCCATGCTTCCAACATTATTCTTATGCTATTTCCCAAAGAAAGCACCATACAAATGTAAATTACTGTTGTTATTATCATGATAAAGTTTTAGTTATCTTTTATAGCTTAGAAAACTCACCTATATTTCCATATTTCATTGCTTAAAGAATGTTGCGCCCTGCTATAGATGCCCGGCTTTACAAAGAATGTAGACAAAGCAGAGACTCTTTGGAAGAAGACCCTCTGGTTGGTAAAGAGTCTTGATATATGTGAAGCAAGTGTGACCCTATCATGAAAAAGGTAAGGCTCAGGAGACTACAGTATCAGTATTCACATATTTAGAGGGACATCCTGAGGAAAAATAACTAAACATTTCACATGACCCCAAGTAGATATAATTTGGAGAGAAATTACTTTTGGAGAGGAACTTATTTTGAAAGAGGAAATGACTTTCTAACATTGAAAACAATCCAAAATTGGAATAAGCTATGCTGGGAGAGATAAAGAGACTCTAACATCAGAGACATTTAAGCCTAAGCAGAAAAACCTATTATTAAGAGTGTTGTATAGAGGACTCAAGCAATGATTGGATAATTGAACCAGGGTGGGTTTTCCCATTCCTAAGATTCTATGATGGATAAGCTATAGTCAGAAGCCAGGACAGTCAGACTTGGCAGAGCACGGCATAGAACCCCGATGCCAGATATAGGCGAAGAAGCAAAGTAAGATCCCAGACGGCGGGGTTGCAATTAAATACCAAAACTCCATTTTCTTCTCTAGTTTCAAGGGAACTAGTAATCTGGCTTAGGCTAGAAAGCAGGAGTAACCCTGTCTTAGTGAACAGGTACTCAGCTTTCTACATTTCAAAACCAATCATATCACCCCAGGGAATTGACCATGTAAACATGTCTTTATTAAATTACCTTTAATTCTCATTGCACTGATTTGTTTATCCATATGTCTTCTCCTTCTGGACCCTAGACTCACTGAAGAAAAACTTATATTTGTGTTTTCAGATCTACAAATGTTGCCAAAAAAAAAAAAAAAAAGTAACAGAGACAACCAGTAGCAGACCCCTACAAGTCCAGAGAATAGATCAGAAAGTCAAAGTTGGATTTAGAAACATGTTTGTGGCCAGCGTTCACTTTCCAGTTACCCATCAAGGTCATTGACATGTGCTCTTTGAACATGAAATCAGAAGACTAATTCATAAAATATATTTTTGACTCACAAGATTATAAAATCCAAACGATTCTATGAAAACCATAATGAGTTATGATGGAATTACATCTTAGATTTGGAACATTTTCTCTATTTGTTGTTCTAGAGATCTACCAAACAGAATCACAGTGAATTCATTGAAAATAAATATTTTGTGCTAAGCCAATATGTCGACCTTTACAGAGATATGGTCTAGGGTCAGCTTCTTTGAAACTCCCAACATTTGGGATAGATTTCTTAAACAAAAGGTAACACTGCCTTCTTGGAGTTGAGATGATTACAACCTCAGCTATCTACCAATGAAGAAAAAAAAAATACTTTGTTCGCAATACCTTTTGGTATTATTAGCATAATTTTTTAAAGTTTGTTTAGGGGCAGTGAAAATGAGTGACTTATTTGAAGCGTTTTCCTAATTTGACTGTCTTGAACACCTTTTAGAAATGTGGTTGTTTATTATTTGTTAATGGTGTATGCAAAGACATGGATACCACATTAACTAAACCAGAGGAATTTGCTCTTCTGCACATGCATTGTTGACTTTTACCTTGTTCTTAATTTTGGCATTCTTCAGTATTAATTAGTTGAAGATGTCTAAAACGGATGTCAGCTGGGACCTCCCAACTTTTCAAATATCCAGCTTATGTTGGCTTGAAAGCCAGCCTTGCTGCTTCATCCCCTCAAGTTCTGCCACCTGTTGAAGTCCTAAGCTCTCTCCAAGCTTTCTGTAACTTCTCAAGGGGTCTCCCTTCTCTTCCTGCTTCATTTCCTTTGCCCCAGCTTCCTGTCACACCATCTTTGTTTAATCATGCAGGGGCAGGGAACCTGCTCATCCAAAAAGAGAACCTACTTATATCTATAGTTGCTGAAAAGACTGTTACAGAATCTTTCACTGATCTGGACACAAGGTAGACACAAGTTAAGATACCTTTGAATCCATGTAAATGTATCCTTATTTTGCATACATGATAAAGCCTTGAAGAATCGATTTATTAAAAATCAAATATAATTGACTTGCATGACAATTTTAATATTTTTTCTTTATTGGGGATTGATAGTCCTTTGGCAGAGGCTCATAACATTTGAGTTTAAAGCCTTTAGCCTTTTATGTATATTCATAAAGAGTAGAGGCACTTGCTTGTTTAATGGACTATTGCACTAAATCTCTTTGTAGTGTAAATTGATTACCACCTCATTTTATCTGATTTATAAATTGTCACATACTGGAATTACTCATGTTCAAAAACTCTTACATTTAAACATCACTAAAAAATAAACTAGAAAAAAAATGAAAGAACCAGTGTTCAGACTTGTCTGTTTTCAAGAGTTTCCTGACTTGAGACTAATTAAAAAATAAGTGGAGATTCAGAAAGCAGAAAGGCTAGAGACGCAGCAATAGACTGTGTAGTTCTCACAAGCTGTTTATTGCAATATTAAAACAATTTATTATAATTCATGAGTCAACTTTAAGATTTTTTAAACCGAGCATTAAATTTACTATCTTTAAGTAGAAATTTGGTTTCATTATCACTTAAACACTTTTTATTTTCTCATTTTAGGCTTTAAACTTGGGTAATAATGTTTCATCATCTATTTCTTTTATATTTCACAGGTTCTGTTAGCTTTCATTGGACAGTTTATTTCAAATTGTTCATGAAAAAATAAATTTTCGTTATCATTATTTCCCTCAAGTAATAGCCATATGAGTGTCTGTCTATAGAACATTTATCTTGTTTGGAAGGACTGTGATATAACAGCAAGACTGAGCAAAGGTAGATTTATACAAAAGGCAAACAGACCTTCAATTTTTGGGGGATTTTTTTTTTCAATTCTAACCCTTTCTATTATTTTAAGAAACATTTCTGGCTGTATTTTATTATAAAGAGCAATCAGAATGATCACTGATGTCACATAATGTTTATTATTATTCAGCAATATACACGTTTAAGGAATCTGCTACCATTAAATTATTCTTTATGGGGGCTTCCCTGGTGGCACAGTGGTTGAGAGTCCGCCTGCCGATGCAGGGGACACGGGTTCGTGCCCTGGTCCGGGAAGATCCCACATGCCGCGGAGCGGCTGGGCCCGTGAGCCATGGCCGCTGAGCCTGCGCGTCCGGAGCCAGTGCTCCGCAACAGGAGAGGCCACAGCAGTGAGAGGCCCGCGTACCGCAAAAAAAAAAAAAAAAAAAAAAAATTATTCTTTATGTTGCTCTTGGTCAGACCAATGTTTTATTGGCACTTTGCAAACAAAGGAAGTAAGGTAAAGATAAATTTCTCATGTACGGAATCATCAGTCTAAAATTTTTATGTGATTTTAGTTCCCTGAAACCAGCCACCATGCTCTGTGAGAGGCTGGAATCAATGGTGCCACTTTACTGACATCCATGTCAGAGCTCTGACCCACAGAACAGTTCAGTTAGGCCGTCTTCAGGCTATTCCCCGGGATTATCAAGTCTGTAGTGTAGACTGGAGAAAACCGTGGCTCTCCCTCCCCTGAAACGAATGCCTGGTTGCACAGTGGCCATGGCGGATGCCATGGGAGAGAATGGCTTGGCAAGCAGTCCCCTGGGGGAATAGAAACTCTTGCTTCTTCATTGCTAGCACTGCCACCCTCAGCCACCCAAGCCAGAGTCATTAAAGCCACCACTCACTACCCCTTCTTGCTAACTCCTACTGCTAATCAACTCCCTGGCCCTGAGTTTTTTCCTTTTTCTCAAATCTCTCTCTCCCTCTTTCTCCCTGCTTCTTTATCCCCTAGTTTCAATCCTTACTATTCTTCAGTTAAACCGTTGCTCAAACTTTTAACTGACCTAAAATCAGTTTTGTCCTCCTCAACTGAGTAACCGTAGTTACCTGCATGAAACTTAAATATGACTCTGCCACCTGCAACTTAAATCCCTTCAATAGCCTCCCAGAAAAGTTCAAACCCTTTGTCATGGCATTCAGAGCCTCAGCATCGGCTCACCCCTATCCATTCCTCTCTCCTCTCTGCCTTGCCTTTTATGTATCAGCACATAACACTTCCGGCTGTGCTTCTCAGATGACCATTCTTTCTTTCTTCTGTGCTCATGCCTTTCTCTCTTCTTGGGTACTTTCAGCCCTAGATATCTTCCCCGCCTTTAATTTGGTAATACTTGCCCATCATTGCAGACTTATCTCAGGCATCTTGTCATTCAGGAAGCCTTCTTTATCTCTTGTCCCATCTGGGTTAGATACCACTCTTTTATGTCCCTGAAATATTCCATGCATATCTCTGCTTTTATCCTTAGTAGACTGTACTATAATTAACAGTTGCTATGTCTTGGGGTCCTCACTAGAGCCTGAGTTCCTTGATGAGGGATGCTGTTTTATTTGTCTTTGAATCTTTTTTTTTAATATCTTTATTGGAATATAATTGCTTTACAATGGTGTGTTAGTCTCTGCTTTATAACAAAATGAATCAGTTATACATATACATATGTCCCCATTTCTCTTCCCTCTTGCATCTCCCTCCCTCCCACCCTCCCTATCCCACCCCTCTAGGTGGTCACAAAGCACTGAGCTGATCTCCCTGTGCTATGCGGCTGCTTTCCACTAGCTATCTATTTTACGTTTGGTAGTGTATATATGTCCATGCCACTCTCTCACTCTGTCCCAGCTTACCCTTCCCTCTCCCCGTATCCTCAAGTCCATTTTCTAGTAGGTCTGTGTCTTTATTCTCGTCTTGCCCCTAAGTAGAATTACCAATTGAATTTTCAATTAAAACTAGAGGTAATTCAGTAGTTGAAACTAGTGTAATCACATTTCTGCTCTGGTAGGCGTATATGTGTGGGCTCTGTGATATTATCTTTCCCTTTTTTTCTATTAAACAATTAAAATTTGCATGTATTCTCAATGTAAAGGGCAACACATACAACTATAGAGTAAAATAGTAAAAGACTCCATATTAACCTTCTTCACCTTTTATTCCTCTTTTAAAAAGTTAAGTCTTGAGGGCTTCCCTGGTGGCGCAGTGGTTGAGAGTCCGCCTGCCGATGCAGGGGACACGGGTTCGTGCCCCGGTCGGGGAAGATCCCACATGCCGCGGAGCGGCTGGGCCCGTGAGCCATGGCCGCTGAGCCTGCGCGTCCGGAGCCTGTGCTCCGCAACGGGAGAGGCCACAGCAGTGAGAGGCCCGCGTACCGCAAAAACAAAAACAAAAACAAAACAAAACAAAACAAAAGTTAAGTCTTGTTAACTAGTTGGTGTATACAGTTATCCCCCAGTATCCATGGGGGATTGATTCCAGGACCCCCTCGAATACTGAAACTGATGGATGCTTAAGTCCCTTACATAAAATGATGTAATATTTGCATATAATCAATGCACATCCTCCCACACATTTAAAATCATATCTGGATTACTCGTGATACTGAATACAATGTAAATGTCATGTAAACAGTTGTTAGTACAATGTAAATGCTATGTAAATAGTTGCCAGCGCCTGGGCAAATCCAAGCTTTGCTTTTTGGAATTTTCTGGAATTTTCTGAATATTTTCAATCTATGGTTGGCTGAATCCAACATTCATACGTGACATTCTCCTTGTATCAACAGGTCTCTGATTCCCTGTGCCAGGCCATCATCTGAGTGGATGCCCTCTTCATCTCACTTAACCCCTGACACTCTGCCTTGGTAAGTCCGCCTTTGGTTGACCATTCCACTGGCACAAACATTTATTTTGCTTGGCCTCTCCTAATGGCTTTAAGACTGAAACATTGAGAAAGAAATGAAATGAAAGGGAAATGAAGGGAAGAGGAAGAAGAGAGGAAGCGCTCCAGTTCTTTGTCTATGCATTTGCATTTGTACGTATGTGCATATATCTGGAATCATTTTTCTTCTTATCTTTCTACATAAATGAGAATCATGTTACACATGTTGATATGACTTTCTTTCTGCAATTGTCTCTAAACAATAATGTCTTGGAGGTCATTCAATATCAGTGTATCTAGTTCTGCCACATTTTAAAAAGTGGCTGGATGATATTCCATGGCATGGATGTACTATAACTTATTTACCCACACACATACTTGCATGCACACATACACACATGTATAGCTATTTACTCTCCTATTCCTGGACAATAAGGTTGATTCCAATTTTCTTTATTACAACCAAAGCTTCAATTAACATTATTTGTACACCTATGTTTTTAATCTCACTATAGAAATCTCATCCTATTAAAACGGAGTGACAAATTTTAGAGAAACTATAATGCAGTCATAACTTCTTTGATTTATGGCTTCTAGAAAGCCGTTAAAGCATGAAATAACAAGCAAAATGTCCTTTTCTAATGAAAACGAAACTATTCTTTTATCTGCTATGATTTGAAGGACATAAAAAGGCTTGCTGACCAAAATTATCTCCCTTACAAACTGACACAGTGCCTGCAGTTCTCATGAAATTATTCTTTTGAGGATACAACCTATAAAGGCAGTGTGATAGGTAAACATGGTCCCTGAGAGGGCCCCCGTGAACTCACTTATTCCTATTACTGTCTCAGAGTGCAGTTCATTAGATCAGGAAAACAATATTTGAGAACAAGTACTTAGAGATGCAGTTGTCAAGGACAGACAGCTACACGTTAGACTTCAGATGAAAGGCTGATAAACAGAAGAGCAAATGACTGGAAAATTCCTAAGAATGGGACGCTACCTGAAAGGCAGGTCCTGTTGAGAAAAAAAAAAGATGGCGCTCAGGGTAGTGGTTGGAGTTACATGAGCGATGGCTGAGAACCAGGGCTGCGTGGGAGAAATGATGCCTAAGGAGCAGTTTCAGGGACCCACTTTGAGTCAAAGCACACCTGCTCCACAGTCTCTTAGGGAATGGAGAAAAATCACAAGTTTGAAATTTTATTTATTTATTTGAGAATGAGAAATACATTAAAAAATTTTTTATTGGAGTATAGTTGCTTTATAATGTTGTGTTAGTTTCTGCTGCACAGCAAAGCGAATCAGTTATACATATACAAAAGTTGCACTTTGCTTTCATTGGTTAACCATAACTGGTATATTTTTTAAATGATCCTTCTTCTATTTTAACAGCTTTGTTATATAAAAATAAGAAATTACGAAATTTCTGTTTCGTATATATATAGTTGACTAACCATGGATAAAATATAATTATAATCTGGTATTCTTCAGTAATGTTACTGGAATGAAAACTTCACGTTATCAGTTTTGTTAGTGCAGTGCAGTCATAAGTCATTTTAGAAACATTAGGGTGTTAATCCCAATATAATATATAAGAATATGCCATACATCATATCATATATATTATATAATATACAAGCAGATGTCATACATCATATCATATATATTATATGATATATAAGCAGTTGTGTTAAGTAATATTTAATGAGTGCTGTGATATCATTCTGTTGAGATCTGAAAGTAATACAAGATTTTTAATTAGATGAAATTATGCCCTTGGCAAGGCAATTCTGTTAAGTAACTCTAAGTATGTTTAAAAATAGAGACATCTCCATTCTTGAAAAATAATTTTACTTAAATTTTATCTCTTCTTTTTACAAGAAAAATTGTATAGAAAAATATGAATCATTATGTGCTCTTATAAAATCCAACACCCTTTAAGAATGACTTAACCAAGGCAACCAGGCTATCACATTTGTAGGGCAAAAATAAAAGCATCCTTTTACACTAAATTCCATCAGCTAATGAGGGGTGGGGTAAGTAAATAACAAAGTTAGCAAGACACAGGCAGGTAAGAGGCAAGAAACTGACCTGTGTGTCAGATTTTAGGGATTAAGGCAGACGTACAAGGAGACTAGGGTTAGCAATGATGAACATCTAAAAAACGGACTGAGGTTTAAGCAGGTTAGACTAGGCTCTTCACAATCAAAGTAAGGGAATCATGTTTCCTTGGCAGGCTGGCAACAGACTCTTAAAGGAGTAGAAGGCCAAGCCAGTACATGTATCCAGAGGGCTGGTAAGTGGTAAGTGAGGTATGTAAGATGGGCCTGGCTGTGCTGATGTTGAGGGTTGAGACTGCAGGCTGAAGGTTTGGGAACCCTTCAAGAATAATGCCATCTGTCCCACTAGGCCCCTTTAGCCTTTCAGTGGCCCCTTATCCCCCAAAGTTGATTTGGCTTGTAAAGATAAACCTGATTCTCCCATTTCTCGGAGGTCCTAGGACTTCTGTATGGGAAATGCTGAGTTATCTACTAGGACTTGGGGACTCATTTGTCTTGAAGAACCTGAGTCCTACAGACTACTACTCAGGGTTAATCCCCATTTTACTCTGATGGGTTAAGGTGGTCTTTCAGTGTGTAACCATTTTACTATATCCCAATTCTACTAAGAGAATACCCTTAAATCTTGGGGATGGCACCATTTCTAAAGGAGACTCTGGAACTTTTCTGTACCTTGTTATGTTCAGTCTCTTTTCCAAGAAATGATTACGAGCCATGGCAACTGATTTTAGGATCAGTGTAGAACAGAAACAGCTCCTACATTCCACAGGCTCCCAGGAGGGAGGCTTTGAATTCCCTGTCAGACTCATATTCTCTCTCATCATGTCCTTTGGGGTATAGGCCTTAGAGTCCAGAAGTTCCATTAGAATGACTTTGACAGGGGCCATCACTACATACAGGAATATGGGGGCTAGGGATTGCAAAGATCCTCACATTGCTGAACACTGGCTCTATACTGTTGAATAGTTCCTTAGGTATTTGTAGGTAAACACTAGGTCCTTTCCCCATTTCTGTGACTAGGATGAAAAGTCTTATTTCAAATTCAGGACCTTCAACAAGCACTGCCCACTCATAATCAGACTGGAGTCCGAGTGTTCCTCAGGCTTCTCTGTCACTAATGACCTAGATTCCTGATCAACATCTAATAGTACATGCACAGTGGGTGGGATGCAGAACTTTTAATGAGTGAAGGAGATGTCATAATCAGGGCATGGTCCCTACTGAATTCTATTCTGAAGGTACTCGACTAGGCTTAATGATAAGAATTTGACCAAAATGACAAGCTGCTTCTTCCAAACTTTTGAGAAAATGACCCTGTCACTAAGTCTATCATTCTCAGGGTTCTGGAGAAGAAGGTGTCTTTAACCTCGGAGGGATATTCCATGGCTAACAAGGGAGAGAGAATTTCTTCTCCCTGGAATGGACATGGATTGAGATGTTATGCCTGACACACTGCCACCAGGGTATGGATGAATGGAGGCCCAGAATGCAAAGGAGGAGTAGATATGGTTGGCTGCAGATATCAGTAAGAACTAGGTAGTGTTCAGTAGTTTTTCTGGAGTTCCCAACACTGACCATGTCATTACTAGGCAGGGCTTAATTGGGACTTCTCATATCACCTGGAGGTATACTGTGAACGCTCCCAAGCCAAAGGGCAAAACTGAGTCAAAAGGAAATTTAAAAAAATTTTTCCCCAAACTTTCAATTTAAAAAATTTATCAAAAATTAATATCTACTTAAAATAAGACAATGTCTTGGCCTTACAAATTTTGTAGTTATTTGTTTACTTGAATAAATGTAATCCCTATAATTTTGCAAAGTCTCCAGAGGATAATAAACTAAAATGACTGTACTCAGTGTTCATGACCATACTTATGCAGCATAACTTAACAGGTCAGTAGGAGTCATTTCCTTTACCTACAGATGTTTGTTTTCTGCTGCCAGATACAAAGTGCTCAATTAAAAGGTGTTGAATGAATGAATAAGTGAATGAAGTGTTTATCCAACAAGTTCAGGCTCTATCATCCAATGTAAGATTTTCAAATAAGTTTTCTACTAGAATAATGAGATCTGACAGATCTTTTTTTCTCAATTTCTACATACAGCTATTAAAACTTTCAAAAATATCCCCCAGGGTGAGAGACTAAACTCCAAGCAAAATGCAGCCCAGTGATGGAAAATATGATTTGTATGTGTAGTAGTAAAATAATTTATCCTGTGGAGTTGACATTAGTGACTTGAAAAGTGACAAATACATGAGTTACTTAACTCAAAACAGCTACTGAAGAAAGGAATGAATAACAATGTTTACTTGAAAAAAGAAAATCCGGAAACATTTCAATCCTATTTTTCAACTTGTGAAGGTAGCACTAAATTACATTACGAACAGCCAAAAAATTTAGGAGGAAATCGTTATTAACAGTAATAGTTTAGGAGAACTGCAAGACTGGAATTTGGAAACTAAAAAGAAAAGAAAAAAGAATCAAGGAACTAATAATACCATTTGGATAGCATTGGAACCCAGGCTTTTTTGGAACCAGGTCAATAAAAAACGATTCTTGAAAGGTTATGAAAAAGAACTTTCCTTGGCAATTGCTAGAGATAAATGTGTCTAGAGTAATTCAAGGTAAAGATAGCTTGCAGCCAGACTCACTAGTGAGGTATTCCCACTGGACTCACCCAGGCCAAGAACTTCCTGAGGTAGGTAATGATGGCCTACCTAAATCAACAAATTAATGGAAGTTGTGTTAACTGTTCAAAAGTTTACCTTCTCTCTTTACTGATGCAGATAGCAGGTTTTGAAAATAACATTTACAATGTTATTATATGTTCAATAGAAGCACTAATAATATTTTTTCATGTCAATATACTACATCCAGAGAACTAAAGCACTTCCATGTGGGTAAATGTATTCACACATATGCTTTCTCTTTTTTACTCTAACATTCATTCATTCCCCAAATTAAGGCAATGTAAGTAGAGACTGATCTAGATTCTGGACACTGCAAGATGAGGTTCCCCAGACCAACAGCAGCAGAATCACCCAAAAAGTGTTAGGTATTAAATTTACGGCCTCCACCCCAGATTTACTGAATCAGAAATTCTGGAAGTCGGACCCAGCAATCCTACTTTAGTAAGATTTATTTAGTAATATTTAGATAATTCTGATGCACGCTAAAGTTTAGGAAACACTGATTTAGATTATAAGCTCTCTAATGCTCTTGTTAAGCTTTATCATTATAATTGCTCCTTGGGCAAATTCATTTTCAAATAAGGAGCAAAATGTAAAAGCTTAGGAACAATCCAATTAAGAAAATGGAATTGCATACTAATCCAGTATTTTATTATTTTTTAATGTTATTTAAATGCGAAGGAATTTCATATAGTCACAAAAGTTATTTTTAATTGATGGATCATCACATACTGTGAGCAAAAATACACTAATCAACTGTGATAATTTAGCACGAACCTTAACATTATTAAACATATAATAAATTATTTTTCAGTGATAACCTATAACATACAACCCTCCCAAGATGTGTGAATTTCAATGTCTTGTAATCTATTCTAACATAGTCCAAATATGGTAAAAAACTTGTGTGTGTGTATACATATATATACATACATATACACACACACAAGTATTATATATATATATATAATTGACAAAGTTTAATAGTTATCTGACTAATAGCTGCTTGCTGTTGAATTGCTTAACATTAGGAAATTGGAAGGTGACGAGACTATTTAATGTTACTAATATTAATTAGCATCAGATAAATATAGTTCCTTAGATCTCTGTGGTATCTAATCTATATAAACATCTTGCAGTGATAACTCATAAATGATTAAACAAAGGTCAGACACATTAGAGGAATTTGCATCATAAGCCCGAACTTAATTTTCTACTCAATTTACTTTTAAAAATGTTGATGTGATTAAAAACATGTCAATAAGACTTGGACTTTAAATCAAACCTTCTTCCTTGTGCTGAAGAAGCATAAAAAAGCAATCTCAATCATCATAAATGAAAGGCATAGAACAGTTATTATAATTTACCCAAACATGTACTTTGGGGGGTAAAGGATCATAGTTACAAGTCACAGAATCTTCTCCCCAAATCTACTCTGAAGACACATAAACGTATCCCAAACTGGCTTTCCTCACTATCTCCACAGAAATTAAAGATGTAATTATTCTGCTAAAAGGAAACAATAGACGCTGCACTCTGCGTCTTTGGAAGGAGACGCTGTTCTCCTTCCAAAAGAGAATGAACTCTTTCACTTAGAAAATGGGGAATTGGAATGGGGGATCCTTTGATCTATAGGTCAGCAACAACACTGTCGATCAATGTGCAAAAGAATGTGAGCTCCAGGAGGGTGACTGCTCTGAAGCACATTCTGAGAGCATATCAAGGCTACACGTTACCTGCATAATTGTTCTGACTTTTTAAAAAAAAACTATACTTCCTGGTGAATGATGTAGAAAATGTGACTGAGCTGGCAGTGATTCAGACAATCAACTATGGGAAATTGACTCTCACTGAGCTAGGATAACGATCTCGATTGTGAAACGAATGCAGAGTGGATATACTGCACTGCAAGAGAATCAAGTTGTGTGAGACTTTAAGTGCGCTCAGTGGAATCCTGGCTAGATCGAGTCTGGGTGAAATGTAAGTGTATAATGATATGGCCATCTTTCTAAGAGAACAGTATCCATTTCCACACTAATTACAATTTATTAGCTACTCTTTAAGGATATAGATGACTACTATAGTATTTTCAACTTTATTGATCAGTAAAGAAGTTCACCTGCTACAGCCAAGTAGGAAGAGACCCAGATACAAGGCCCTCAGATACATAAACCATTAGATCATCATATGAAGTGAGGAAATACGCAGAAGCAGAAGACTTTCTGTGACGCAAAACAACTTGTTAATCACACATAGAATAAAAATTAATTTAAATAAATTTATATTATATTAAATAGACGTTTAAGCCCCATTTGGTTATAAAACAAATATATATCTAGTGTAGACAAGCTAGAAGATATGGACAAGCAGAGATGAAAATAAAAGGCACCCACAATTCCACTTTTTAATAAAAAGACACATGCATAAAGCAAAAAGACCATACCAAACACGATGGCTTGGGAACCAGCATTTTTTATATCTACACGATAATTAAAAAATCTAACAGCTTTGTGTTGTAACCCACATCACTGAAACAAATGACTTAGATGTGGCCATAAGGAGTCTCAGGAAGAGCCCTGGGAGTCAAGACCCAGGTTCAAGTTTCCAGTCTGCTGCTCAGCTTGTGACTCTGGGCAAGTGACTTCATCTGTCTTTCTCCATTTGTAAAATGAAAACACTATCATGTCTCAGCTTTATTCATTCATGGCATAAGTATTTGCAGGGTACATACCACGTCCACACTATGCGAAAGGAAAGATGAATAAAACACGGGACCTGCCACGTCCTTATGTTATGTGCAACAAAGAGGAGGGCACAGGGACACGGGAGGAATGTGAGAGATCTGCCCTGGCCTGGGGGCAGCAGGAATCAGGAAGGCCTCACTTCTTAAAGGAGGCGCAGAGGTTTGGAATTCTGGCAAAACAGTGAAGAATGATTAGAATCAGAGAGACCTGCTTTTGAAAATGCTGGCACAGCAGAAGGCGGGGGGAAGATAATTATGGGGGGCAGAACAGGACAGGTGGGCTGAAACGGATCACGAAAGTCACTCTATGGCACACTAAGGAGTCCATTTTTCATTTTGTAAGTGATGGGGATCAACTGAAGGGATTCAAACGGGAGAATAATATAATCACATCTGTACTTTAGAAAGAGAACAGTGTGATGGATATTAACCTGGTACAAAACAAGTCCTGAGTATTACAGAAAATGGATCTGACTTTAATACCTTTATTGAGCACTTTATATGTACTGGGCACTGTTCTAAGTGCTATGAATATACTGACTCATTTAATCATTGCTGCGCCCTTTGAGGTAGGTACCATTATTAGCTCTTTTTTTTTTTTTTTTTTTTTTTTTTTTTGTGGTACGCGGGCCTCTCACTGTTGTGGCCTCTTCTATTGCGGAGCACAGGCTCCGGACGCGCAGGCTCAGCAGCCATGGCTCACGGGCCCAGCCGCTCCGCGACATGTGGGATCTTCCCGGACCGGGGCACGAACCCGTGTCCCCTGCATCAGCAGGCGGACTCTCAACCACTGCGCCGCCAGGGAAGCCCATTATTAGCTCTTTTGACAGATGAGGAAATAAAAGAGGCAGAGCCTATGGAGCCCACTCTGAAGCTAAGCAGTTAGACAGTCTGACCCCAGACCCTGTTACTTATCAGACAAAATAGCAAAGGAAACCCCACTAAAACCTGCTTCCTTAGACTATCATGAGGTTCATAATCTTTATCTCAGCTAGCGCTCCCTGTGAAGTCATGTGACATGGTTAGTCCCATCTCCTTGAAACCCTCTCTCATTTGGATTCTGTAAAACCCTCTCCCTCCCCCTGCCTTCCTAACATCCCCCTCTTTTGGTCTCTTTCACTAGTTCCAGTTCCCTTAGTCTACTAACTAAAACAGTGATGAAAAATCATGCTTAACATCCCTTAAACTAAAAATTTAAGTTACTGCCAATTAAAGTATGCTATAAATTTTATTATCTAGAATTTTGGATAGGATAGCAGTTAAACCAGAATTAATTCACGGGGCCCTAAGAATGTTCTCATCACATTCCTAGCTTTCTGTCCAGAGAGGAAGAGTACTAGAGAGGCTGGGGCATAGCGATCTTGATTTCTCTCTCACCCACAGCTTAGCACGGCCTCTCTCTTTGCCTGGAACAATCTTTCACCCATGTTGGCTTAGTTAGCTCCTACTTATGCTTTATCTCAATTTAAAGTCCCTTTCTCTCGCTCTCGGGAGCCTCCCCTGAACCCCTTAAGCTCTGTAGGGACCACAGACCTGTGTCACCACAGTCTACTACTGGGGCATTTGTCACACTTTGTAATCTGTCGTTGGCATGTGATTGCTTCTGCATCCTCGGAACCCGGGAAAGTGTCTGGCTCATGTTATACATCCAGTAAGTATTGGTTCATTAAACTAATGATCTCAAAACTTTAAATTTCGCTTTGTCGAGGAGTATATAATAGCATCCAGGTAGAAGGCAAGTCAAGAAGTGATAAGAACTCAACTCCTTCACATTCTAACACAGATTAACTGAACCTCAGAATCTCCTCAAGGATATATGGGGCGCTATAGGCATGGGTGCAGCTTTGGGGGTTTTAGAAAAGAAAACTATATGTTATTTACGAAAAAAGTGCTGCAAGCAGCTCTTACTTCCTAGAGATACTCATGAAATATGAAAGGAAACGCACATGTAAAAAAGCTAGATTAGCCGTTAGTAGCTTAGAGATAATCCAGTTCAGCATGTGCCAACTTTTGAATGTGCTTTGATGCTGATTCTGGGTGGCTCTGCTATTGTTTCAATTTCCAGGTGGCAAAGGGTTATAAAATACAGCTTTTCCTGTTTTCCAGTTCTTTAAGATTTATAGCTATTTTCTATGAATTCCAGCTATCATATACATTTCTATATAAATTTATTTAAATTATATATATTTAAGATATTTACATAAATATATTTATAGGTATTTATAAATATAATATATTTATATTGTACTTATACATACTTATATTCATAAACATAAATACATTTATATATTTATACATAAATAAATCTGCACTTACATATAAATCATATATAATATGATTTTTCTTAAATGAACGTGTGTTATTTTTATAATGAGAAATAACTGATTTTCATTTTGGGGGAAAACATATACCAGATTGTTACTCTTTTTTTTTTTTTTTTTGTAGTAACAGTACTTTTTTTATTTTTATTTTTTTAATAGTGTTTATTTATTTATTTTTACTTGTTGACAGTTTGCTTTATTTATTTATTTATGGCTGTGTTGTGTCTTCGTTTCTGTGCGAGCCCCCAGATTGTTACTCTTAGATTGTTACTCTTGATACTCATCAAGATAATGGCTCATTGACTTTGTCACTGGGAGAAATGAAAGGAGCAGAGAAATGATCAGAAAGGCATCTACAGTCTTATCACACTCAGTCTCCTCAGCCCGGGTACGGTCTCCTCTTTCTCAAAAAAAATTGTCATCAAAAATTAATCTGTTAGGGCTTCCCTGGTGGCGCAGTGGTTGAGAGTCTGCCTGCCGATGCAGGAGACACGGGTTCGTGCCCCGGTCCGGGAAGATCCCACATGCCGCGGAGCGGCTGGGCCCGTGAGCCATGGCCGCTGAGCCTGCGTGTCCGGAGCCTGTGCTCCGACCGCAACGGGAGAGGCCACAACAGTGAGAGGCCCGCGTACCGCAAAAAAAAAAAAAAAATTAATCTGTTAAGTTAGAGCTGGATAGCATCTTCTAAGGGACTAAAGTTTAACCGAGGTAGACAAGAATCTGATTTTAAGTTCAAGGTTGCTGCTCCTTCCTAGAGACCGTCAATCACCTCCCTGGCTATGCGCAGCTGCTGGATGGGACTGGATGCCTGCACTTCGGCTGGCTTGCCTGTGAGTCTGCCTGGGAATCCCCAGGGTGGTCTTCTCATATACTTCTCTTTGAGAAGGAGCCCACAGTGGAGTTGCTTGAGCTCTTTGTTTCCAGGACAGTGCATACAGGCATTTAAAAGTGAGGGGGCCTCTGGGTGGGGAGTAGCCCCGCAAACAGCCGAGAGCATCACGGGGAACCTGGAAGCTGGTCCCACTGATGCCAGGCTCCACTCTGCACTCAACCTCTGTTGCCAGGTTTCTTCCTCAGTCACGATAATTATTTCTCAGGGGTTCCCAACTGCCTCTCTCAGTCCTGGCTTCCTTCAAGCCCACCTCCCTAGGTTATTAGATACTACTCTGAATTTACCTCTAAATAGGGTTCAAGTTCGCTTCCCTCCCCATAGAACCCTAGGCATATACAGTTTGAGGAATGAATCTGGGCAGCTGTTAAGTGTCCCAGAATATTCTGTGATAGTTAAGATGGTCCCTGCACAGTCTATAACAGTTTGGAGGCAGGTTTGCCAGAAGCCACAAAGAGCCTCTAAGATCCTATGCATTCCAGCCAAGAAAAGTCCTAGCTCTGGCCCAAAGCATCTCTTACCTGAACAAAACATACTACATGGTTAAACAGAGACCTGTATTCATAGGTAGCAGGATAGAGAGATAGCCATATAGATACATACATACATTCAATGGATAAAGGGGAAGAAAACCAGTCCTAAACATGTCTGAATATATTTCAAAATAATTTTTGTATCAGTAATTCTCTGCTTCAGTTAATAAGAAATCTTTCTGAATAGAAGAAATGAGTCATTTACACATTCTTCATCTTTTTGCTCTTTGAAAGTCCTCGGTTTAAAGAGTCAGAGTTACCACACAGGAAACAGGAAACTAGGTAAATAAGCCTTGCCCTCAGCCTTTACTGATTCATAAAATAAGAAGGTGACATAGGTCAACTTAAAATAATTGCAATGGCATTTTGCCTAAATGTTGAAAATATTTAAATGAATTTTGTGTGATTACATAAACTGTGGTCTGATCTTAGGTTTTTTTTTTTAATTAATCATGTAATATTCTCTCTCTCGGTGTTTTTTGTTTGCTTGTTTTTGCTGTAAGATGAATTTTATGAACCAGGGCACTTCAGAGTAAACACAGAAAGTGAGATAAAGGAGGAGGTCCAGAAAAGGGAGGGAGAACAGTACATCCAGCCACTAAGCCCAGACATTTGAGCACAGACAGAAGGAGAAACAGCCGGATGTTCTCATCTTGAGCTGCTAAGGGACTTGTCCAATCCACTCAAGACTACCAAGTATAGTCAGCAGGGGTGGTTATGAGGCTGAGCTAGAGAATGTGTGCAATTTCAACTCTACTCACGGGAGAATACTACTGACATATTGTTTTACTCTTAGATACATTCAGCAATGATTATTTAATTGTAATGCTAATCTGTAGCCACACGTTTATTTTTTCAGTTCTATACTAAAGTGATAGTTGCAGAGAAATAAATTCTAAGTTTTAGATTATTTAACTGAACCTATTCAGCCTTTACAATGAGGCATGCTCTACTCATCACATTTAGCATAGGGAAAGTTTGCTCAGTCATACATCTTAGCTAAACTTTTAAAAATGTACAATGATAGGAAATACCTGTCTATAATATGCATTTAAACAGCCCCCTCTAATCCTCTTGTGAGATCATCAGATACACCCCGACTTGTTTAATCTGTTTGGGCTCAAGTTAAGACACTGCCATAATAATCACTTGGATTTGTAGCGTAACTGCTCAAAGAGATTTCCTACAACAATGTGAAACACTGATTGATTCATGCATAATCAGGTAGGGCATTGTTAAAAACTATTTACTGAAAGAAAACTGAAATACAGAGCAGTTAAACAGCCTGGTCAGTCTGAACGTTAGTGATGACCAGACAGCCTGACTCTACATGTCCTCGTGCTCTGATTAGATGTCTGTGGCATCCTCTCACTGCAGCTTAGCAGGGACCCTACATTCTGACAGGTGAAAATGCAAAGCTGTGGTCCTTATCCAACTACCTTGCCCTTCTTAGCTAAAACTAAGAGAAGCAAGTTGAAAACCTTTTGTTTCAATATACGTGTTTAAACAATTAGCGAAATACGAATCGCATACAATAAGATGTGATAGTCTCCTGCCTCCTATGGCCCTCCACAGTCCCGTTCTTCAAGGGTAACCACTGCCAACAGGGTTGTGTGTATCTTTCCAGGCCTGTCTTCTATGCCCATATAAACATATAATATTTTACAAAAATGAGGTAATTCTATACACGGAGTTCTAGAACTTGCCTTTTCACTCTTAAGTTGGAAATGAGAAATGAACAGTCTGTTTTAGATAAGGAGTGATGATTCAGAGGAAATATAATATGTTAAAAATGTTTTCAGATTCTAGATGTAAAGAGAGGGCTGGTGCTTCCCTGGTGGTGCAGTGGTTGGGAGTCCGCCTGCCGATGCAGGGGACACGGGTTCGTGTCCTGGTCTGGGAGGATCCCACATGCCGCGGAGCGGCTGGGCCCGTTAGGAGCCAGAAATCAGTCATTATTCAAGGTAGCTTCAAATTTTCTTTCTGAGTTACCTTTAGCCTACTTTCTCCTAGGTTAGAGAAGAAAAATTACTAAACCTAACTATGGTCCAAAAATAAATGCCAAACATCAAACAAGACAATACACGGCCTTATATTATGGTTCTTTTGTTTTCCACAAGTAGCATCTTCTAGTCTATATATGTGTTGGAAATACTGTTTAGACAGGATACTCTATTTAAGGAAGCAGAAATCAATTCAGCGTTCAGAGACTTTCTCCTTCCAAGGTATTCAGTCAAGTGTCTAATTGTGACTCCTGTGTGGCCTTTCTAACTTGTACCCAATGCAACCCTTTAACTAAAACTTTAAAGGTATCTGGGTTTAAGAACACTTGAGAATATATCAATACAAAATTTTCAATTTCAAGTTGTCTTAAGGTATGGTGAAAAAACACCAACAGAATAATTTTTTTTCATTTTCAGGAAATAAAGACTACGTTTCAATAGTGACTACTTCTAAGAACAGAGCAGTGAAAGTCCATTCATTTCTGATGATCTTATCATTGCTTGAAGGTGAAAAGGTCTAACAACTCAAACAGAAGGAAGATCTTAATCTCAAGTGATCATTATGGGCTATGTGTTCATGATATTAAAAAAAAAAGACCAAATGACTTAGTTTTTTTTTTTTTTCATTGAATTGTCTTTGTTCAGGCATTGTTATAGAAAATTTAAGGTTAACAGAAAGAAACCTTATGGGAAACCTTCAGAAGAAACCTTTATGAAACCCTTACATGAAATGAAGTTACTAAGGAAAGAACTGGATTTTAGTGCTGACATTCCCATATTTACAATTCATTCTTTCATTGCAGAGTGACAAACGAACTTTGCTCACCTTCTTGTAATAACTTTAAAAATGGGACTGGTGACTGTATTTACCAACCCTGCCATTTCTCAACATAATTATAGAATATATCCTGAATAGAAAAGTTGTTTATGACCTATGTTAAAATAACACAACTGAAAGAGTAATACTTTCTCCTCCCGTTCCACCCTCTCGTTCTCCAATCATTTGGTAGCCAGCAGGGATTTTTATTGTTTCTTCACATATTACAATTGTGTAATCTTTCTTAAACAACCTTAGCTTAAATGATTCCATTTAAGTCATGTTTGATGTGCGATATGATATTTTTAAATGGCTTATGGTAAAGCAGTGAGCTCTCTTACAGACAGATGTTACGATGTTCTTAGTAATTTTTATGAATAGAATTCTATATATACAAACATTCAAGGGTAGGTCTTTTCTTCTGAGATTGCAGCTAATCTGACAAGTAGCTCAACAAGATAAGCTGCTGTGAACAAAACTAGGCCTATGTGTGGTCAAAACCAATTTACTTCAGCCATTCATCAATTACTTAAATTTAAGAATCTTAAAATTAATTTGTCCTGGAACTTTACACAGTTAACACATATAGTTTTTCATTTTCCAGGTGGAATAATCATAGAAATTGAAAAGACTACCAACCTTTATCTACATTTGTACTAAAAAGAAAAAGAGTTAATATACTTAATAGTGAATAATCCACATTTAAAATGCTTGGCTTTGGTGTGATTTGCTTGGGAGAGATATGTTTATTTAGATAAAGGCTTTAGTTTGTTTTCTTTTTGATGCTCTAGGAATTCAGACAAAATAATCAATCCACACTCAGCTTGAGCTAAGCAGCTATAAAATGTCCTCAGCTGAAACTCTTTCTAATCTCTTCCTAGGATCTTTTGGTAAGCTTCCACCCTCACCTCAACTCTGGAACATTCCCTTTTGAGACCTACCACCCCTCCTCCCATCAAATGACACTTTTTAATGAATCTATCCCTTTGATCACCAGACTGTCTCTTAAAGGAGCTAAAGCCAATAGGCCTTAAGTTATGAACAGGATGATGCAACTGGATTATAAAGCAAAGAACTGTGCATTGTTTGTGCATAGGTCCATCCATGAAAGCCTGGCCACTCTTCAGGTGCCATGTCTACATGCATTTAGCCCATTAAAAGGAAGAGCTCTGTGGCTGCCTCCTAAGATAGCAATATATGCATGGTGGTGTTTGCAAGAAGCTACTGGTAAAACTGCCATCTTCTTGTCTTCTCCCGCCCTGAGGAGGCACCTTCAGGAAACTCAAGGACCTCAGGCTGCTGGAAACAGGTGGCATTACCCCTCATACACCTGCCCTTGCTTGGGGTGATGAGAACTGTAACCCTCTCTCTCCCTAGGTTACAGGTCCTCCATTTTCTGATTCTAGGTTTAGGGAGAATGAAGGATGCATTAAAGCTTGTTTTTCATTTTAAATATATGAGTTCTCTGTTTAAAAGTTCACCAGTTAAAGTAAACCTGCTTTTAGTTCCACCTCAAACTAGGAAGGTAGATGTTAACAAAACTAACCAGCTGATTTTTATTCTATGAACATATTTATGTATCAAGTTTTCTACAACAGTTATATATTATATTTTTGTTCTTGTTTAAGGATTGTTTTATTGTTAATATTATTTATAGCTCTAGTATTATTTTAATAAGGTCAGGCTAAAGGAAAGTATTTTTTCTCTTATGTTTAAATCCTTAAATACTTAAAAAAAACCTTAAATATAATTTAAAGATACTTAAAAGATACCTTTTACTCAAAATAACTTAGTTTAAAATCTTTAGGTTGTATGAGTTATGTATATAATAGAGAAAAATTGGTCCAGAACCTGGAATTAAATCCAGAGAAACTAAGACACAAATTTATTCAAGTAGAATGTAACACACACTTTTACTGAAAACAAAAGTGAAATTGTTTAGGGTAAATAAATGGATTGTTCATTTTTTTATAGTATTTACTCAGGTGTGCCCTTCTTATTCACTTAACCATTACTTCAGGTAGTATTTATTTACCATATGTCCTCCCAAAATCCTAACCTAAACCCTGTTATTTGGGGTAACTTAAGAAATTAAGTAATTAGATAAGAGCAAATTAAAAATGGCATTTTACTTTTTGTCAGACAAGTTGATCAGAGTTTTTAAATTAGTGTGAGTAAAAATGTGGGGAAATGGATAAATTAACACAATTTTCTAAAATTTGACCATATTTATTTGACCATATATATTAATATTAAAAACAGTAGGCACTTTGATCCAACAACTCTCTTTTTGTTAAAGTCCAATTTTTCTGAAAAACAATTGCTCAAGTAAGTAGAATTTGAGGATGTTCATTACATTAAGTACATAAGAGCAAAACATAAACAAAATTTTAAAAAAAGAATAATTACTTTAAATAATTAAAAATGGCTTAGAATTATGGAGAATCTTTGTTTTTATATATTTCTAAAGATTAAAAAAATTAATAATAATAAGGCAGAATTCGTTAGATATATAGGTCATAATTATAAATGGGTAAATTAAGAGCAAGTCTTTCTATACAATATCATACAGAACAACCACATGCCCATCTGCACAGTAATCCACAGGCTAGATATGCCTTAATTTGTTCAATTTTTCCTGCTTTGATGGATATCTTGATTATTTTCCATGTTCTAATTTAACTTATTTCATAGAAAAGGTGATACAAATGACTAATGAAAATTAAAATACTGACTTCAACAGTAATCAAACAGAACAAATTAAAACAAAATGTCATTTTTTAAACATGTCAAATTGGTGAAGATTTTCAAAATGACAGTCATTAAATCTTGGTTTATTCAGTGGGGTAGTCACTTACTTATACTATATGTAAGCATATATATGCTCTCTAGAAAGCAATTAGGTCATGTGTATCAAGAATTTTGAAAGCATTTATTTTCTTCTACTCAATAATGGAATATCAAGGATTCTCTAATAAAAAATGATAAAAATATAGACATATGTATTCATCTATTTGCCACCATTTCTTTAAACAGTGAATAGCTTGAACTGGATGATTAAAAATGAAACATTTATTCAATGGACTATTAAGTACCAGGATCAACAGGAATTGTCACTGCTCAAAACTAATTTCCAGAATAAATTGGATGTAAAACTCTATATAAAAAATATATAAACATAATATAATAAAAACTGGCCTGAAAAGAATATACCAAATTTTCTAGTGGATGAAACTGGTGGGAGTAAAAAATGATTTTTATGTTCTTCTTTGTGTTTGAATTTTTTTTTAAGTTTCTACTTTTAAAGTAAGAATAAAAAAAGAAAGAAAATGCATGCCTTGCTACAAAATTCATCATGCTTCTGCCCTTCATCTATAAAATAAAGTCCAAATTGGCTAGGCTCTTGTTGAAGCCCTTTTAATTTGATCCTGACTTATCAACCCAATCTTATTTCTAATGAGTACCCAACTCTGCTACTCAGCTTTATCTCAGATGGTCATGAGGCATGTCATGTTCCCTCTAGGTTCCATCCAGGCTCATCTGATCAAGCCTAGAGCTTCTCTTCTTTCCTAAAGTTTCTGATCAGGATTTCTGGATGTAACTATTTTAAGCCAACTTCAGCTGCACATGATGCTCAAAGCCACGTCTGGTAATCACACAAAATCACATTAGACCCTCATTCCAATTAACTCAGCACAGTAATTCAGAAGGAAACCCCTTTTGAAAGCAAGATTCCCCTCAATATTTGTTAACATTGATCATAACAACTGTGATCATAACAAAAATAGCAGCTAACATTTATTGAGAATCTTCTATTTACAAGGAGGCTCTGTGCCAACTCCATTTATCTCATTTAATGCTCAGAAAAATCCTCCATTTCACAGATGAAAAAACTGAACCTCAATTAGGTTATGCATTTTTCCCAAGGAGACATAGCTAGTGTGGATCTGAGATTCAAATCTAGCTCTGTCTGAGATCAATATACTCTACACTACCAACTTGCTAATGGAAAATCACTAGAAATCATTTTGCATATGATATATTTTTAGTGATTAATTGCATACCCATGTAGCTAAGTTAAAATGATGTGTGGAGCTACAAAGTTTTCTTTTACATATAAAAACAGATACAAAAACAATAGAATTTTCCATTGAATTTCATTATATTCTAATATATTTACCTGTATAGGACCAGCCAATCTCTTCAACAAGTTTTCTCTGTTGTCTGTAGTATCCATAAGCCCAATCTACAACCAAGAAAAACCAATTGATCAATGCATAGAAAAATATGTGTGCAAATTTAAAAAAATATAAGATGCCCAAAGCATCATTCATACCATAAATGGTCCTTGATTACTCTTTTCTATGTCACCTTCCTGATGTCTCCTCCCAATTCCAACTGCCACCATTATAGACTCCACTGTCCATGCTCTGGTAATTAGTGTGAGTTTTAGCAGGGCACAGTTAAAAACTGCTAAAGTTCAGACAGAGACAAAGAAAATATTCTGTGAAAAGCAGGAGCAACCTAGAGGGTTTCATCCCAAAGTGAGACTGGGGTCAGAAAGGACAGCTTGTTCTATCTTCAGACTTTTCTTACCATTCCCTAAGTTGAATACTTGAAATCCTATAGATTAGAGATACTTTTAAGGTTACAACCCAAGTTTTATCTGTAAATGCTTCTAGGAGATCCAGAGGTTACCACGTTTTCAACTTTTACTTCCCTACAAGGCAAAACAAAATTAACTGCCTTGAAGAAATGGAAATTTAAATGTGTGTGTGTATGTTGGCTGGGAGAAAGGTTGTGTTAGACGGTGTAGGTGAATTTGTGTCTTGGAGGAACAGAGATGGCTGATGAGGTAATACAGTGGGAAGCTTGCAGTACCATAAAAGTAGTGGATGCTTCATGACCTAGAGATAGCGACTCTACATCTTGAACATGGGACAAGGGGTACAGAAAAGAAAATGGATGGAAGTCAAAGTCTCACTCCACACAATTCAAAATTTTGCCTGGAGTCATTCCTATACCCAAGAAACAGGGATGTTATGATTCATCCTCCTCCTTCCTGTGCCATTGTGCTATTGCTCCCTTTATCCCAGCCTGTGTTAACCCTAGTACTCCATTTCAGCTACATTGTGGGCAGAATAAATCTTCGTGAACTAGGTTTGGAACCTGATCAGTGTTGACAAAACTATTTCTGTAGAAAAGGCTACAGGAGTTCCCTGGTGGCCTCGTGGTTAGAATTCCTGGCTTTCACTGCTGTGGCCCGAGTTCAGTCCCTGCTTGGGAACTGAGATCCTGCAAGCTACATGACATGGCCAAAAAAAAAGAAGAAAGAAAGAGAAGAAAAGGCTACAAATAGCTCATTTACAAAGGAATGTGTGGAACATTACTTATTCATAAACTGGGGTTCTGTCAGTATAGCTTTCATTTGAATGTAAGGATTTATTTATACCATACCATACCATATACATATATACATATTATATAAATAGATAGATCTTTCTCATCAGCTGCGAAGACAGACTCTACTTCCTCTTATTCTCTCTACACAGGTGTTTTTTTCTTTATTGACAGCTCCCAATTTCAAGGAGGCAAATATCTCAAGGACATTTCAGAAATTATTTTTCTCTCTCATGTTATATACAATCTGATTAGAACACGGTAATGCATACTAAAATATTTTATAAAAACTTAAAAGCAGGCCAGCTTCCAGAAATACACCTTCTGAATCCACAGATTATTCAAAACCAAAACCTAGCTTGGAGAAAACAAAAAAAAATTGTTTAAAAAATTTCATTACCCATAAATATAGGTAAATATTCTACTGGCTGTGGAGCACATTTCAACAAACAATTTGTTTTTATAACAGCTTTACCGAAATGTGATTTACACATCTTACAATTCACCCATGAAATTTAATGGCATTTAGTATATTCACAGAGCTGTGCAATCATCACTACAAACAATTTTAGAACATCTTCATTATCCCAGAAAGAAACCCCATACCCTTTAGCTGCCACCCCCTAGCCCATTTCTAACTTCACTAAGCTACTTTATCTCTATAGATTTGGATATTCTAGATATTTCTAAAAAACAGAATCACACAATACATGGCCTTTTGTGACTGGCTTCTTTAACTTTGCATAATTAACATTTCCAAGGTTTATCCATGTTGTAGGATATATCAGTACTTCATTCCTTTTTATTGTCTAATAGTACTCTATTGTATGGTGACCAAGATGGCCTTAAAATTCCCCTCAGCTTGACTAAACTTTAGACAGGCTACTTCCTAGCTCTAGGCTCTTGACCTCCCTTTTCTTCCAGCATTCAGTTTAGAAAACTTATAACTTTTCTCTCTATTCCTTTAAGATGTAAATCTTTTTTATTAGCCACATGCCAATTTTACAACTAGGACTGTACTTCTCAAGAATATGGGAATTGTCTCTCTGAAATGTAACCATTGAAGGAAATAAGCACCCTTATCTCCCACTTTCTGTGGGAGGGTAGGAACCTAACTTCCAGCTAGGTGTCTTGCTCCAAGTTGCAAAAACTACCTCCTGTCATGATGATATGAGCTTATTTTTCCTCTGAACAGAGACAATTAGCAAATGCAGATGGCCTATGACTTCCTCTCATGTCCTGCATTACTTTTACACTGGGGCTTAACCTAGCTCGTAAAAAACCTTATCCTCTCTGCCTCATCAGATTTGAGCTCAGACTGGATTCTGCCTTCTCTCCCCTACTGCAATAGCCTTGAAGAAAGTTTTCCTTGCCTGTTCAATTTTGTACGCTGTAATTTTTTGTTATGACGTTGGCTATGCCACATTTCTTTTATCCATTCATCAACTGACGATACTTGGGTTGTATCCTCTTTGGGGCTATCATGAATAATGCTGCTTTGAATATTCATGCATATATTTACTTTTCTACTTAAAAAATAATCATTAGGTTCATAATTTTTTTTTACATAGAGTTGTACCATAAAATGGTAGTCATTTAAGGTTAAATTCTGGGGACAAGTGTTTTTTCATGATCAAGGAGTATATACAGTTATGGCCTCAAAGGTCATTTGATCCAGACTTTAACAGACTACAAAAAAATAATTTTAGAGATAAGGTAATTTTCCCCAAGGAAATGTAAGTGGTTTGTACAGGCAGAAAGTGACAAAAACGGAAACAATAATCCATGGCTTCTGCCTCGTACTCACTAAGTCTTCCACAATATCAAGGATTCCTAACAATCCTGAGCTATTGGTTACTCCCTTAAGTGCTCTGCCTGAGTAGGAACCTCTTCAAGAGAAACAAAATAAAACAAAACAATACACTGGGGTTGAACTTCACCAGCAGGAATTACTTAGACAAATAAATTATAGAGAATTGGGACTTCCCTGGGGTCTGTGGTTTAGATTTCGCCTCCCAATGCAGGGGGTGAGGGTTCGATCTCTGGTCGGGGAGCTAAGATCCCACATGCCATGGGGCAAAAAAACCAGAACATAAGAAAAACGGAAGCAACAGTGTAACAAATTCAACACAGATTCTGTTGGTCCACATCAAAAAAAAAAAAAAATTATAGAGAATTGACTGTATACCTAATCTGACCTGGCCATCAGTTGGAATTTTCCTCTGAAACTTTGCACTGACCACAGGGAAAAGATTTTTTGTCATCTTTTATGTTTTGAATATAAATATTTTTAAAATGTAAAGACAGTTTTGTCATATAAGTGCATTTTGATGATTTCAGAAGATCAAATACCACACAAAACCTACATTGAACAAGTATTATGTTGAAACAGATAAAACAACTAAGCTCTTGTTTTAATGGTTCAGGCTAAAGGATGACAGCAAAGTATCAGCAGATTTAGCTCTCCTTGTAGGGCTTTATAGCTACACAATCAGCATTTGTCCTTGGTTTCTAATTACTTAGGTTAAGAAAGCTTTTTTCAATACAAGATTCCCAGGTGTTGGTAACTCTCTTCAGTTCCTTTTTGTATTGTTCCCTTAATTATTACTTCAAATAATCCGTTACACATTCATATGCTAATTACATAGTCCTTGGGCGTGAGAGAGTACCCCACTTTTAAAATTCTACTTAGAGATCTGATAGATGAGATGTGATAGCTCCAATGAACAAGAAAAAAAGAATCTAGGTTCACTTTTTTTGTTGCATTATATACTTTGAGAACCAGTAAATCCTACATAAAGTAGAATCTATCAAAGTGCTTACACATTTTAAAATCAATTAGAATAATGAAACATAGAATTTTTTTGTTTCTGTGGATTTTAGTTTTTATATTTTGTTTCTCTCTGTTCAAAAGTATTTTCCAGGTCTGCTTCGGTGTGAGTGTTTTGTAGGGATAAAACTAAGAAATAAATTTCAGGAATGAATTATACACATGATACACAATAAGAACACACACATCAGTATACCTTTTTAAAAGGTAACTCTAAAATTTGTCCTGAAAAATTATTCTTCATGAAGTGGTTACCAAAGTTGAGAGAAATTTGGTTTATACTATTTTAGGTAACCTTAAATGTCTTTGTTTCAATCTATTCCATCCTGTACTTACCTTGAGCACCTACTTATTTGCAAACATGTATATGCCACATATTCCTTTATTTTTCTTTACACTCAAATGGAAACAAAAGTTTTGATAACCACCATGTGGATGATGTAGATAAATTTGGCATTTTTTTGCGCATGCTTTATAAACCAAAAAAAAATAATGTTGCTCATTTTCTACTAAAAATATCATTATAAATATTTTGAATTATACAAATGCCTCTGATTTTGCCCTAAATGCCTAAAGAAAGTCTCTGCTTTATGTTGATCAACAATTCATCACCTGTATTCTACCACATAATCTAGCAGCAGTGCTCTGACAAAATACACACACACACACACACACACACATATTTTAATGCTATTAAGAGGCCAAATATATGACAGAGAAGAAATAGAGTGGTCCTCAGAAAAAGTAACTTCAGGTAGAAAATAGCCACAGTTATAAATTTGAAGACTGGGATCCTAAAACTAGATTTCTCAAAGTAGACTTTTCCAAGATAAATGATATTTGCATATTTCACATCCTTTAAAAATATCACTAAGGAACTTCAGAGGAGGGGAAAAGGAAGTCAGTTGATGGAAGAAATCTGGAAAGGCAGAGAAGAAGGAACAGAATTATAGATGAATCTTTAAAGCCTTTGAGTATAGACTTTGATTGAGGGAAGACTTGGGGAGAGGGTCTAAAATGTCTCAGGTAGAAGAAGGGCATTGGGCAAATCATGGAACCAAAGAATTGGGAAGCCAGCTGGGCTCTCCTATAGGGTCTGTGTAGGTCACTAGGGATTTACTAGGGACTTGGTTATGGCTCTCCATGATACAAGGGTCACATCAATCTTCACTTTTTGTTTTCATCCTATTCTCTCCTCTTATCTAGATTTCTTTTAAAAGCGTGAAAGAGATAATCTGCTGAGCTGACTGAAAAAGTGTTGAATACATTTTGTATACTGAGTATATTTTAAAGAAAAATAGTAAATAAATAAACCCACAAACAAACAAATATTTCTAATTGAAGTGAAAGAGGTGGCAGGGGGTGGGAGAAGAAAGGTTAAGTGGCTGGTGACCACTTAGAGAAGAACGTGGAAAACCCTGGAAACAGACTAGTATTATCAGAGTGATTATAACCATCCCCTAAATCATTTGACAGTCAGACATGCATAAGGCTGAAGTGGCAGTGATAAAAAAGGTTGATGGTTACTGTAGTCATAACTATCAATTACTGAAAACAAAATAATAGCAGTCCCCTCTCAGAAGAAAAAAATAAAATCAGAAATGAGTTCCTTTAAGGAGAGAATCAGCTTTTGATTAATGAACACCTGTGAACACATCATCTGGCTACAAAAGTCCTTTATTTCTTCAGATACTCTATTGTAAATATCTTTGTTTGATAAGAAAGCTGAGTTTATGACCCAAGTGATCTAAACCAAAACCTTGATTAGCCAACTGAGGCAAACTTTCCAAGGAAAATGAAATCTGCCCATGAGTATAGTATAGAGTCTATAATATCATAATATCATACATGGCAGGTTTTTATCTGTGCATTTTCCTGTCATTCAGTGTTTGCTGTCAAATTGTGTTAGCACATACCTCATCTTTACCTATCTGGAATATAAACTTGTATCCAGTATATACGCAAAGACATTTGTGAAACATAATTTAGTTAATTATGGTAATTCAGATAATAGGCTTGTTTAGGATATATTTATAGTTCAAACACTGTACTTACTGTTAATCACTTCAGATGTAACTTTAAAAAACACACATATATTATTTTCCCCAAAACCATTTG
The DNA here is from genome assembly GCF_963455315.2 of Globicephala melas. NCBI lineage: Eukaryota > Metazoa > Chordata > Mammalia > Artiodactyla > Delphinidae > Globicephala > Globicephala melas. The sequence goes on from NC_083322.1 coordinate 28,275,693, forward strand.
TCTTCCAATTTCAACTGCTTTCCAGGCTTATAAAAAAAGAATACCATTAGTTTTCTCCTCTCTGCAGAGGTTTAAAAATGTAAGTACTTTTTACGGTTTCAAAACTTAAATTGCAACTTATCACCAAATACGAGGGCACATGAATTCATACTGTTAAAGATAGGAATTCTGGAAAAATGAGTTATTAGAGTACAGGTTACCTCTTTATTTAATGACAAGGTTAAAGAGCTGAAAAAGTAGATTCTTGAGGCACTATACTAAAAAAAAGTCGAATGGTAAAACTGTAAAAGGAGAGGGAAAGATTGAACATAAGGGATAAGGGATAAGGTAAAGAAGAGGGGGCCATTTCTTCCATATGCTTGTTTTGGTTGTCAGACATCCAATGAAATACATATTTCTCATAGGACTTAGGGAAGAGTTTGGAGGTGAGCAATTAGGTCTTATTGTTCCTTAGACACTGAGGACTGTGTATGCTTTCCCAGAGAGAGTTTGTACCTTGGCAATATGTCTACCAAACCTATTCAATGAAAGCTCAGAATATTCACAGGCTTGTCTTGGAAAGTCACCAGAGTATTTTCTTACACTTAGATAAACGCGTTTAATCTAATGTGATTTATCTACGTTTATAAAGTTGAGGTATTTACTGTTGAAAACACGTTCATAATTTTATCTTTATCACATAAGTAATAGTACCTGTTTCAGATAAATTAAAAAAATAAAGATAAGCAAAATAATTTTAAAAATCACCTATAATCCCATCTCCTACAGAAACTAGTATTTACAATTTCATGCATGTATATATATTTTTCTAGGCGTTATACTATGCAATATAATCATTTTATACTTTACATTAATTGAATTACACTATTTCATTATTTGGTGACTTGCTTTTTCTACATAATAATAAATCACTTCCCAAGTAATAAATATGGTTTTATAGCACCATAATAGTTCACCTGAAGCATTCTTCTACTTTTTGGATATTAAAATAAAAAGTTGATTTAGCTTTGGAAAATTTATTCCTTGGGCTTAAATGATGAAATTAAGCTACTTTGAACTTCCTGTATAAAATAAAGTCTGTAGGAAATTAACTGCCACTTTTATCCCCTGTCAATCTTCTTCTACAACACCAAGAAAACACTAAAATGGAAGAAACTTATTGTTATTATACAGTGCTACAAACATTATAGCTACCTTGTTTCCATAACTAACAGTGAATTTATTCTGCCTTAAGAGAAAAGCTCAATTGTTGATGGAACAGTGATAATGGGAGCAGAGATAGAAATAACATGTGTAAAAATAACTATTAGAAGAAGCTAAAAATAATATTAAAAGCGGGAGAAGAACCAAATCTGTATAAGAAAAGCATATGAAACTGGGAAGAAAGCATGGACTTCATCAAATTACAAAATATAATGTTATTATATTTGTGTTATGTATTATTATATTATTATGCCATTATATACTTTTATATTATTATCTGTACAATAATAATGTGTTATTATTCAACAATCTAAATAATGGTTCTGTTGTGAAGTCTTATGCCCGTGTGCTCTTACTGAAATCAGGTGTAGAACAAGAATGCCTGCCATGTTGCCTTAGGATTAAGATTGGTTGGGAAATTCTGGACAATTGACATCTTAAAATAGCCAAGTAGAAAAAAAAAAATAGCCAAGTGGAGAATACAATGGGATTCCATTCACATCTACCATGAAAAGCATAAAACACCAAAAATTGCATAAATAAAGAGATGAACTATTATTAATATAAAAAATGTGAATAAATTAAGAGACCTACTACATCGTTAAATGGGAACATTGAATTTGGGTAAATTATCAGCTGTTTCCATATTAATAAACAGTTCGGGTCTCAATGGGGTATTTTTAACTGACAGATTATTCTAAAGTTCATTTAGAAATATAAAGGGAAAATAATAATTGATAAGAAAAAGGGAGAAATAATGGGGGCTTGGTTAACCAGTTACTAAAAGATAAATTGACAGGCTGATCAATAGAACAAAGCATTTGGCACTAAAATTGGACTCAGTATAGATACAAGTTTAATTCATGATAAAGAAACATCAGATAAGAAAAGTATGAAAGTTCAACCCATATTGGGAACACTGGCTTTTTGGAAAAAGAAGTTAAATCACACTTCACACATAGACCAGACCAAAATACATTTCAAGTGGATTAAAGAATGATTTAAAAAGGTTATACAAAAACTATTTTTAAAAATGTAAATGAATATTTAATTTATTGTAAGATGGGGAAGGCCTTTCTATGCAGGAAAAAATAAATCATAAAGAAATAGTCACAGCTTTGATTATATAACATTCAAAGCTTGTAGAAAAATGCTTAGCGAAATGCAAATTACAAATATTAAACTATTGGTAACTGCTAAAACACACTGAACAAATATAATGATATATTTCAAACATATATAATTCTTACAAATCAATAAAGGCAAATATATGAACAGAGAAGTTTTGCTTTTTTTTTTTTTTTTTTTGCGGTCCACGGGCCTCTCACTGTTGTGGCCTCTCCTGTTGCGGAGCACAGGCTCCGGACGCGCAGGCTCAGCGGCCATGGCTCACGGGCCCAGTCGCTCCGCGGCATGTGGGATCCTCCCGGAGCGGGGCACGAACCCGCGTCCCCAGCATCGGCAGGCGGACTCTCAACCACTGCGCCACCAGGGAAGCCCCAGAGAAGTTTTTAAAATGCAAAAATAATAACGCTATAAAGAACTGTTAGACTTCAGTAGGTATAAAAGAAACAAATTAAAATAACACTGAGATATCATTTTTCCAGCTATCAAATTGTCAAAGGTATATAATTTTAATTTTTTAAATATTCAATGATGCCCAAAATATCTTAAGATGTTCTTTTACGTACAGGTGTAAGCATGAACTAGTATAAACTTTATGGAAAGTAAGCTGGCAAGAGTTAACAAGATTCTTAAAATACTTCATATTCTTTGAGATAGTAATTCCATTACAAGGAATATATTTTAAAAGATTAACAGAGATGAGAACAAAGTGCCAGGTACCAAGATGTTTACAGCACTGAAACTAACAGTGAACAATTGGAAAATATGTTCATGTTCAAAAAGTGGGGGAAATTTAAATGTTCATCATGTGAAATGGTGTGAATCCATTAAAATTAAGTTTCAAAAGTTTTATTGATGTGAAGAAATGTACCTAGTATAAAACATCAAGTTATGATGCAATTTTGAGAATATCACATAATATTCAGAAATGTAAATTTCCTCATGCTGTGCCACTGGGAGTGATTTTTACTTTTTTCTATGTTCTTATGCTTTCCACGTATTTTGAGTTTGTATGAGTGAATATTTTAAAAATTTGAAGTGTATATGCACTTCTGAAACAATATCTCTGATTCTACAGCCAAAGAGGTTAGAGACAAATATATAACTATGTTTTGCTTGAAACCCCCAAAAATGCTTGAAACCCATTTTTCCCTGCTTATTTTGGATTTTACAATAAAATCTTCTCCTTACTCACAAGAGCCTGCATGCATTAGCTAGTGTTAACCGCATGTTTAAGTTTAGGAAATCACAGCCAAGTCTACACATGGCAAGCAATCTGAGCACTTCAGCTACCAAGAAAACTAAAAACAAGAGCCATAGCAAAATAGCAATGCAGTAACTCACAGATAATCTTATTGGCCATAATGATCACATTGACTGGATCCTTTATTTTTGAGTAGACCTTGAAACAGCCTTATTTTAATTTGTGTCTTACTTCTAATAATACCTTTCACTTACATAAAATTATGCCCAAACATAGGAATCTATCCATTAAGTGCGAAAATCTGGCAACTTGGAGATGGCAACCTCTTCAGAAATAGGTGTGGATCGTATGTTAAAACTGCTGCTGGTGTGTTGACTGATTTACCACGTAGTTATGTCTGGGCAAGGCAGAAAGATTTTCTTGACTTCTTTCCAGAATATTGACTAAAAATTCATTTTTGTCATGTTTTTCATTTTTTACTTTTTTCTAGAAAAATGGAAAGCTTTTATTCATAAGAAGCATAGTCATTATAATAAAAGACCAATATTTTCAATGAATTTTTAATGATTTAAAGTATTTTTGATATTTAAAATATTTTTGATATTACAATGATTTAAAATATTTTTGTCAATATATTTTATAGACTTAGTAAGCCACATTAAATCTGCTTTGGCTTGGGCAACATTTCAAAAAGAAACCACAGTGAGCACACTGTAGACCTACCTAATTTAAACTATAAACATATATCAATATTTTGTGCCTCTTTTCACTAATTCTTAGGGTTAGAAATATAGACTTTCCCTTTGAGTCCTGACCTTGGACGAGTCACATGTCTTTGCTTGTATTTCTACAATTGTAAAATAGAAAAAGGTATCTCCTGTTTATTAACAAGATGCTACAACAAAAGATATGGCATATATTAAACCATTTTGAGTTCTTTGTAAAAAATGTGTTTTTCAACTCACATGATTTCCTGAATTTATTTTTCAAGTATTTAGTTTTTCCTTTCAATAGTGAAGCAAAAAGAAAAAAAAAAGTGACACATCACGGGCACAGCATGATAGCATGTGCTTGTTCAGTCACAAAAGTATTCATTTGTTTACTGTTGCTGTTTGATTTGTACCCTAAAGTATTCTTTAGTCTTAAAGATAAGTATGGACACAGTGCAGATAGAAAATACAAAACCCTGTATTCACATGTTGAACTGAGTCCCACAAGAGCAATGTGAACACTGAAAAACATAATATTTAATTTTAATTAAACTTAAAGGGGCTATCCTTATCTAATTTCCTAGCTATATTCCAAAATGAATACATTTTAAAAAGCAGGATTTTTACAACATTCATGCTTTCTTTGTTTCAGAAGGACTTAAGGGGGATTAAGATCATTATTTATTTAAAAGTTCCCATTGTTTACATTTTAAAGAAGTTCCTCATTTTAGAGCCACCTTCCCCACTAGCAATTTTAAAGAATTAAATGCTTTGATGACATCCTTAATTAGTTGGCTTTCCATTGTTAACAAGCACCTACCAATATTAGTCACTGATTTCGCTCTTAATTGTATAAAAATGATTACATCTATTGCTTTATTGATACAGATGTTTCATTGCCACCAGACTACCAAGAGATAATTATTATTCATCCTCTTATCTTGCTCTGTTACAAAATGTATTTGAAGTAAGCGGAAACTGCTCAAACCCTATTGGCTCAATTGATTGGTACAGTACAGGGATGCTCCATCTGGCTAGCAGAATCGTTTTATTTGATTTCCTCTGCTTGATACTTTTATTCCCCCCACAATGCCTCTACTCTTCGCAAAGCACCCCAGTTGTACTCTCTTATCTTTCTACGGTAGATGTATACATTCTCCATGGAACTTGGTGCCTCCATAATACTCATTCTGTGAACCAACAGCAGTTCAATCATCAATCACAACACACTTATCTTCAAGTCTTGCATGGGTGTCTGATCCTGACCAAAGACAGCACTGGGTCTTACTGGCCCACTGGTGCAAAAGTTTTTCCTAACTTCTGCCTGAAACTTGAAAGCTCTCTGCAGTGGCAGATGCTCAAAGATGCTCATTAGGTTGCCTCGATTATCCAGGTTTATTGCACTCAGAGGAACAGTACCTAAAAAGCATTCTGGTTCAGTACATAATTAATAGCCTTAGAGAACAGTGCTCATTAGTTACTTTTTACACACAATCACAAATGGTTGGCCAGGGGTTGGATACATTTATTTTGGAATAGTTAACTCAATTGGAACAAATATGTTTTCTCTCCAGGTGTATCGTTCTGTTTGTGAGGATGTCAAGAGACTGAACAAGTTAATGCAGTGTTTTCAACCTGGCTTGCAGCCAGGATTCTGCTGGCATTTTGCCCTCGAGTTACTGGGCCACTGAGACACCTTAAGATAACTAACATATTCCTGCAGTGTCTAATATGACAGTGGTGATGGTTAAATGAAAAAGAGCACCTTACAGCAGACCAAGGGTAGCATCTTTGAAACTCAAGGGAAAAGAAAACATGTTTTTTAATGAAAGGATTTAGGCCTTGCGATTTATATATGATATATCATGAAGACATGAGATATTGAGATAGAACTTATGTTTTCCTTAATATCTTTTTAAACGTCTAAGTGACTTCACACTTTTCTGAAGTTTATGCTTTTCCCATTGATTTCATTAATGGCCAACATTTTTGGTGGAAAATGTTTAACTGATAATCTATCATATGTCTAGCCAAAACCATGTTGATTTAACCTTGGAAATAAAATGTCATGATACCCATTTGGTGCTCAAATAAATGTTATTTTATTGATGTTTTGAGTTTTACAATAAAAGAACAAAGGAGTGACTGAACAGATCTATGATTAAAGGAATTGCTAAAATCAGCCCTCCAAGTATACTCTTAAATATAAAAACAGTGAACTTTAGATTAAAAATAATGCTCTTCTCTTTTCCCATATTTATTCTTTAAATGGTCATACTGACTGAACAGAGATTATAGGACGAAAAGGCAAGGGCTAAGTGCTTAGAGCTGTTATGTCTTTATATTTAGCACTAAGATTTCACTAAAAGAGTTCATATTCATGTTAATATGCTTTACAGATACTTGCCTCCTACAGTGGCTCAACTTCTCCAGTCAAGGGTGCTGCTCACAAAAAAAGGAAAGCTAATTTTGATTTGTGATACTTTGAAAGGCTGTGTATCATAATGGGAAGAGACTGGAACTAGGGACGGAGATAAGGAGACAGAAGAGCTAGGAATGCAAATCCTGGCTTTTAAACTTCCAGTTGTAGACCTCTAGGAGACTCCTTTGCCCCCTCAGAGGCTCAGTTCCTCTATTTGAAAAATAAGTCCCTCCTATACTGGTGAGGGGGTTTGGGGTCCAATGAATTAATTCATTTGAATGTGTTTATAAACACAAGCAATTATGCTTTCATCTGGAAAGAAAACTGAAGCTGATTTACACCTTCTTTTATAGAATGAACAGTGGTTATTTAATGCATTGTGTAGGACAGGAACTTTCTCTATCCATTCTGTCATGTTCCATGTAAGACATTACCCAATTAATATTGCGTAAAATGCCTGTTGGATTGCTTACTAGCTCTCTGGGTGAGTCAATGTTTCTAAGTTTCAATTCCCATATCTACAGAGTGGGTATAGCAATCACTATCAACACATGCTTAGGACAAATCACACATGGCTATCAGTCTATAAATATGTATATCACATTTAGAGTTCATCCTGCTATTTTTTTTTCCAACTTCAGCAATTTCACTGATTCTTTATCTTCTCTGCAAAACAACAAACTTAATTTGCCAACAAATGGGGAGTGGAAAGTCATTTTACATGAAGATTATTTTCAGAAATACGTCCATTGAATTTCAATACAAGAAGTACACATTTTCTACCTATATTTTATAGTCAGTTTTACTCAATAACATACTTAATCTAATTGAAAAGATCCAGAGGAGAACTAGGCTGTTAATAATATACAAATTTTAATTTAATTTAACTGAAACCGATTCATTTAAAAAGCTGAATAGCTACAGGAATAGCTTCAAAGCCAATGAGCACATAGAATTCCCTTATATTACATTAGCAATACCCAAAGTTCAGATTTTGGCATCTTCAACATACATGCAACTATCATGAATCCAGATGAAAGTAAGTCACAAAAACTATGCCACAGTAATGGACCTAATATAGACAACTGTGTCTAATGTAAAGAAGAAAATCTGAGGTAAGAAATTCAAATACCATCAAGAAGTTTCAGTAGATAGTTGAGGAAGTTGACCTAACCACCATTAAAAATCAGAAGGACAACCTCAAAAATAGTAATGAACTATTAATGATGTGGAAAATGGCTCTCATTCAATAGTGTTGCAAAAAATTATTTCAGATAAGAATACTGATATAACATTTAAAAAGCTAAATTATATGAAAAATATTTTCAATAAGGTAGAAAAACCCACTTATATTTTTTAGATTTCATCAAAATACTGGAGAGATTTTTAAAATAAATAATTTGTGCTTCAAAGGATGTATTTTAGTTACTTAAAAAATTCAGTTGTGCGGAATGCCCTTGCATCACAATGGTGCCAAATGGAATGTTCCTGTAGAATTCATTTAACAGTCATTGGCTTCACATTTAAACTCCATGCGCTAGGGATGCACAATGTAAAACAGGGCCTCTTCAAGGAGGTCACAAACTAGAAGCATAATGCCTCAAGTGCTTTAACATGTCATTCAAGGTCACTGGCAAGCTAAGAAAATACTAACTACTGAAATACACATTATTTTAAACTACCTTTTTTTAACCCCCAAAAAAATATCCTACAGAAACTGAGAACCCTTTTAATTTTAACTGATATCTATGTACCTCCAACTAACTGAGATGTTTTGCTTCATGTAATCTTTAAATGAAAGGAATGTTTCCTGTGAGCTTAGAATTCCCAGAATCCTCTCTGGTGTCAGAGTGAGCAGCATTGCTAGGCTTTTCCCAAGAAGATCCCAGCTAGAACCTTAAGGCTCTGCACTCACTTTCTACCTGAACACCCCTAGGCAGTACAGTAGCTGGGGGATGCACTGTTCCCCCCTGAGCAGGGAGAGCCTGCTGATCTGGGGTGGTGTTCCATGCCCGGGGAGCAGGTGGTAATGCCCTGCCCTGCCATGGCTTTCACATCTCACACAGAGCCCCTGTCAGTCAGCAAGAGCATGTGTGCAGTATATTGAGATGCCCTAGTGAGCCTTGCTTATCTTTCTCTCCTCAGAGGGAGAAAGCCCACCCCCATTTCCCTGGCACGTCCAACAAGAATTAATGTAGTTTAATCAGCCTCTTGTACAATGCTGTCCTTAATTCCCAGTCCACCAAATTATTTATGGGAAACCTCGCAGTGCTTTTGGATATAACCAGAAAACCCTGGAATATTTTCATCTGTAAAACTAACCTGGCACATAAGTGAATAAATGAATGAAAGATATAAACCTCACACTGTGTTCCGCTCCATACTCAGGAGAGGTACACCAAGTATCCACTAAAAACTCTTCGAGAAGAAAAAGCACTGAGCATTTTATTCCACGGTCTTCAACAATCTTTTATGTTCTGGTTTTAATCCTATTTTTCATTTTGTTCTTTAGAATACCAGTGACCACTAAGGACATTTCAGAAAAAAAAATGATTAATAGATGATTTACGATTTTAATGAACTTGATTCTTCGCATTCAAGGCACATCTTGAGGATTTTTCACAAAAACAATTGATCCTTTTCATGGCTTAATGCCGCTGTAACTTCCTGCACACAGCCAGCAGATTGCCATGGACACACACTTGATGGCTTTCACACTCTCTAGTCGCCAGGAGTTTACATTTGGGTACAAGAAGAGTGAGCAGTGGGATCTTTTCTATGCATGAAGCTTACTTAGGACCTGAAACAATATGCACTTTTGTAAGTGACGATACAAATCACTACCAGAAATTTACAGTATGCTAAAAAAATTTTCTACACAAATAACAAAAGTCATGCTTTAAAAATTCAGATAATATCAAGCAACCACAAACCGATGATTTAAGACAGTGGTAAACACATATGCTTTCACAGAGGTGTGACAAACCACAGCTAAGAAAAGCAATGCCAGGTTTTTGCTTCTCTGTAAATAGGTGCTGTATATAGAGGTAAAGAGGATAAGTATGCAATTTAAGAAATATAGTCAGTGGAGCTGGATAATGCCAGGCAACAGTTCCAGTTTTCCCCAAAAACTAAGTTGGATTATTTTTGCCTGAACTTTATGAATGATTTCCTGAATTGTTTATTTAATCTGTCTGTGTAAGTACATTAGGAATTCTTTTGGTTGAATATTAAATAATTTGAAATTCCTCTCAATCTTATTCTATTGTACGGACAGTACTCAATTAAAAAGAAATGAGAGAGGGCTTCCCTGGTGGCGCAGTGGTTGAGAGTCTGCCTGCCGATGCAGGGGACACGGGTTCGTGCCCCAGTCCGGGAAGATCCCACATGCCGCGGAGCAGCTGGGCCCGTGAGCCATGGCCGCTGAGCCTGCGCATCTGGAGCCTGTGCTCCATAAGGGAAGAGGCCACAACAGTGAGAGGCCCACGTACCGCAAAAAAAAAAAAAAGAAACGAGAGAAAACTTTCTCCCATATCAGTCGTCTAAGGTAAGAGAATCGTCCCAATTTCTTTGTAAGCAACCCCAAGGTAAACTTTCATTTTACACACTATTGGTTGGTTGGTTTATGGTATTTATAAAATTAGCACAGGTTAAATGTAGCATCATTCTATCAAATACATACTTGCTAAATAAATGAATTAATTCAAAGATTGTAAACATGAAATGTAAAAACATCTAGAGATATGCCAAATTCGGGGTACCACATTAAGAGCTGAACAGATGAATATTGGACACACCTGTCACCCACTAGAGGCACCACAGCACGAAGGGTGGGAAGCCCTGCCCTGCCATCCTCCAGCAACTCCCTCCCCAGAGCCTTTGCTCAGCATTACCCTGCCTGGATATCTCTCCTCATTCCCTTCTCTGCCTCCTTACCACGCCCAGGCCTTCTCATCCTTCATGTGATATCCTAACACCACTTCTTCACGGAAGTCCTTTCCATTATGACTTTTACATATTCGTTCTCACAATTATAACTGAGTATTAAGTTGTGTAATAAGTTTTCGATATTTGTTTACTACGCGAGGCTCCGAACTCCTTGAGAATTGGAACTGTGTCTACCTTGTTCTGCTGTGTACTCAGCACTAACCTAGGCACACAGTAGGTATTCAATGAATATTCACTGAGTGAATAAACTACAAATTTAGGATTTAAAATCTCAGAGGACTCTTCCCTGCCACGTTGAATTTATTTATCCTTCTCTGGTAATCAACATTTTCCAGACCGGTGATTGAGCTAAATCTCTGCATTTATTGTTAGGAGCTGACTCAACCTTCCGCCACTGCCAAGAAAACGGAAGCCGCTGCACAGGAAGATTTGCAAGTCCCCTCCGCTCCACCTTTTAATCACCTTTTATCTTCACTCATAGACCTCTTTCAACCCTTGTGTCTCATATAGAAAGTGTTTCCACATGTTCCGCTCCTCTGACCTCCTCCAGGATTTCTTGGGGCTCAGTTTCTCTCTCTACATGGGATTGTGTTCTTAGGCTCTTGTAACTCACTCAAGCCTGCTAATCTAAAGCTTCCCCTTTCTTTGACCCAACTTTGCCAAATTCACTAAGCATTTGTGCGTCCATACGTTCTTCTATGTAAGGCAGCTGTCATTCTCCTTCAGTGAATATAGGCTTGTCTGACTCCCTTCTGTCCGGGGTTCATTTTATCTTCATTTTTATTTTTATTCTTTTTTAACATCTTTATTGGAGTATAATTGCTTTACAATGGTGTGTTAGTTTCTGCTTTTTAACAAAGTGAATCAGCTATACATATACATATATCCCCATATCTCCTCCCTCTTGCGTCTCTCTCCCACCCCTCTAGGTGGTCACAAAGCACCGAGCTGCTCTCCCTGTGCTATGCGGCTGCTTCCCACTAGCTATCTACTTTACATCTGGTAGTGTATATAAGTCCATGCCACTCTCTCACTTCGTACCAGCTTACCCTTCCCCCTCCCCGTGTCCTCAAGTCCATTCTCTACGTCTGCATCTTTATTCCTGTCCTTCCCTTAGGTTCTTCAGAACGTTTTTTTTTTAGATTCCATATATATGTGTTAGCATACGGTATTTGCTTTTCTCTTTCTGACTTACTTCACTCTGCATGACAGACTCTAGGTCCATCCACCTCACTACAAATAACTCAATTTCGTTTCTATTTATGGCTGAGTAATATTCCATTGTATATATGTGCCACATCTTCTTTATCCATTCATCTGTCAATAGACGCTTAGGTTGCTTCCATGTCCTGGCTATTGTAAATAGAGCTGCAATGAACACTGTGGTACATGACTCTTTTTGAATTATGGTTTTCTCAGGGTATACGCCCAGTAGTGGGATTGCTGGGTCGTATGGTAGTTCTATTTTTAGTTTTTTAAGGAACGTCCATACTGTTCTCCATAGTGGCTGTATCAATTTACATTCCCACCAACAGTGCAAGAGGGTTCCCTTTTCTCCACACCCTCTCCAGCATTTACTGTTTGTAGATTTTTTGATGTGCTTTGACAACTGTAGTGAAAACCCTCTGCTACTTCCCATGCCCCACCCAACACCTCCCCTTGAAACGGAGGGAAAAAGCCAACCACCTAAAACACCTTCAAACCAAACTCAGTTTTTGAGAACTCGATACTAGGTCAGGCATCCAACAAACAATAATAACGTTCAACCGAATTATAATTCTTTGTAAACCAAGAAGCTTAATTTGAACTATGGAAGCCCACCTCATGACACTGTACCAAAAATATTGAACTAAATTTCAGACTGCTGAGATAGAGCCTAGATTGAACAAAATGGACAACAGTTTAATAAAAAAATAAAATTCCTTTTATTTAACCTCCAGTGCATTAGTAAGAAGACAATCCACTTAATTTTATAAGTAAACTGCTATTAAGTATAAAAATAACCATGCTGTACATCAGGGAATGATTAATACTCATCCACATGCTGCCTTAAATCTGAAATTTATGTTTTGAATCTGAAGGTTCACAAGACAGAAAACATTCCAGATGTAATCTTTCAAGCTCTGATATAGTATTTAGTCAATACAGACCCTGTGCTTTTAGAATAACTGCTTCCTTTAAATAGAGGAAGAGCCCTTTTTAAACTGCTATTACCAGGCTAACTTCTAAGACCAGAGATTCATCAATAGATGTTTCCTTAAAAAAAGTACCACTGAAACATTACAGTGAGGATAAGAGTATTATCATATAGACAGAGAACCATAACTTTTTTTGTAGTGTCTTATGTAGCCAAGGTCCTTGTGCCCTTTGTGTAGCAGAGGCAATTGAAATAGGAAGGAAACCACTTACTATGATCAGCACCTCTTGTAAATCTGACTAAAAATCTAGGAGGGATACAACAGGGTGATGGAAAAAGAATAAAAGGGAGAGGTAGTGATAAAATAATTAGGAGAACTACCAGAAAAATAATGCAGATTTACTTGTGGTAGGACCACATAGAAAAGGTAATGTATTTTCAAAACAGGTCTTAATGTGAATTCATATCACAGATCCTTGTTTTCCTTCACACTTTGTGTGTGTGTGTATAAAGACTAGAACAAAGAAACAGCCGCATACATTGAATATATTTATTTGCAACTCTCAGCAAAACCTTAGATTTAAATCTTATGGCTGTCAATTTTCACTTCTTTTTTTTAAAAATTTTATTTATTTTTGGCTGCATTGGGTCTTTGTTGCTGCGTGCAGGCTTTCCCTAGTTGCGGCGAGCGGGGGCTACTCTTTGTTGCGGTGCGCGGGCTTCTCATCGCGGTGGCTTCTCTTGTTGCAGATCACGGGCTCTAGGCGCGCGGGCTTCAGTAGTTGTGGCACACAGGCTCAGTAGTTGTGGCTCTCCGGCTCTAGAGCACAGGCTCAGTAGTTGTGGTGCACGGGCTTAGTTGCTCCACGGCATGTGGGATCTTCCTGAACCAGGGCTCAAACCTGTGTCCCCTGAATTGGCAGGCGGATTCTTAACCACTGCACCACCAGGGAAATCCAATTTCCACTTCTTGCAGAAAGCCCAGACCTTCCTGAATGATTATCATGGCTTAATCCCATATTTACATGACTTTGTTGTAGGCTTAAGTCAGGGAGTGGGGAGAAACACCCTTACCATAGGGCACTGTATGGGGCAGATGTCCTTGATAAGTCACCCTAAGACTCGTCTCTCTCTTCCAGGACTCTGCTCACAAAGGCCAGGAACTACTGTGAGGGATGCCGGGGTGATGGCTGACTGTGGCAGGATTTGTTCTCTTCGTAAGTCCTGGGGAAGGGTGTTGCCTCCAATTGTCGGAGGTTTTCCATAGAACATGGAACTCTTAGGTACTTTGGTTTTCATCCCAAGACAAATATCAGCAATTCCAAGGCAAGAGGAAAAGTCCTCCTCCTCATCATATTGCAGAATTAAATTATCTATAGTTTCTTCAGTTAAATCAACACGAAAAGCATATCCTGAGGTTCAAATCAGTAAAAGAACATTAAGAGTTTTAAAGGTAGAGATAGATCTACATAAATATAGTTCATTAAAAATCTTTAAATACACTGAATAACTTTAGTAAATAGCAAAAATGAACTTGTTTTGAATCTGTCAAAGTAAGAAATCACCTATAATTATTAGGTCCATATAAAAACTGAACTATGATAGATTATGTATGTAGTTACTTTTCCAGGTAATTGAGCAAAATTGTTCTTGTATTTATTAAAGTATCACTGACATAAAAGTTATATTTCTATCCAGAGTCAAGTTCTCATTATTTTTAGAAACCAAACCATAGATTCTGGAAACTATAGAAGTTATTCTTTCAAATTCTAGAAACTCTGAAAACTATCCTTTCAAACTTATTGTACAAAATTATCTGAGTATCTTCTGATTATAGGCCCATTCAAATTTTATTAATAAAGAATTAAAATACATTTCCTGTTCATGGGAATGGTGACACAGAGCTAAGATTATTTATTGTGTCAAAATGGAATAATCAAAATGTTAAGACTCAAAATAATTATTATATCAATTATGGTCATCTAAGAACATGAAATCAGCACATGAAGAAAAATACGATACACAGCTGATGTTCTAAATATCAGTTAAAAAATGAATGAATATATGATAAATGAAATAAGCAGAAGAAGTTAAATTCAAGGATTTGCTAAAAGTTAATCTGAATATATACAGGACTGTGTCTAAATCACAAAAAAACCAGTAGGTGTTTGGGCCTTAAGAGTTTGAAAAAAGAAAAGAAAATGAAATTCAAGGGAAAGACCTCCTTTGAATATAAATTACTTTTTTCTATATTATTCTGCTAAATAAGTATGCCGTGGAGCTTTCACTGACAGATCTCCAAATAACTTCCCATTGTGGTTGGGCAGGTGTTTAGCAAGAGTGTGTGCTGATCTTCCACTTTCTTCCGGGGTAGGGGACAAGGGGACTGGAGGGGCAAGGAAGGGTAAGCCGTTTTTCAGGTATCCCACTCAAGAGGCTGATAGCCAGTTGAGGGCACCCAGAAGGAAGAGACTGTGGGCTGGATCTCTGGTGGTGGCGAGGTCTGAGATGGGCAGAAGACGAGAGTCGGGAGCCAGGTCTCCCTCATCAGGGATCTGTGCCTTGGAGAATGTGTCTGGGGCTCATGCAAAGAGAACAACCATGTGCCCCCAAAGAGACTGAGCTTTTGCCTCCCCTCCACCCCCACGGAGGGTATTATCAGAGGATGAGCAATGACCAGAGTAATCTCTTCTTTTACTTTCCTGCATGACTCTCAAATGAGAGGAGTGTTTAAGAGGGAGGAGGGAAGGAGCTAAATGGCAGACTAAGTTTCTACACTGCGAGCTCCTAAGGCCTGAGCTAAGGGATGGGAAAAGATGAGGTCTACATTGTCTGAGATTGAGTTTTTAAACAGAACTGGACTTTTAAAAACCAAGAGTGACCAGAAAGTTGCAGAATCTGCCAAAGATGCCATTCCATGGTGAAAAAGTGGAACTTGACCTCACCTGATCGGACACAATGACTGAGTCAGTGCTCCTCAACAGTTGTAATTTTACTCAAAAATGAACAACAGGACCCTTGTTTTCCTTTCACTTGCCTTAAAATCTAGTAATCTTTAACTATGCGAAGCAGAGAAATCAAGTGCTTTAACAACAGAAGTTTATAATAAAATTAAACTCTACCATTTATCATTGTTAAGAAATGAACACGACAGTAGCTTTTTAAATAAATAAACTATATTGTTATTGATAAGTTGCAACTAGAGAATTCCCAGCGAATTCATACCTAGCAGGAAAAATATGCATTTTTATCAAATTAAATAAATTAATTTTTGCAATCAACATACAATACAGTATATGATACTTAGCCACAAAGAGCAGTTGCCTGACGTTAACTACGTGATGCTATAGTAACTAGCACTGCATTAGCACCAAACCTGTACGACAGCAGTATCCTGTGGGGGCAAAAGGGACGGGACAGGCTTGCTGTCCTCTGTGTTGCCACCACTCAGCCAGCGCCTGGCACATAACAAGTGCTCTGTATTGAGTGAATGTTAGAGCATTCAAGATACGGAATTTGTGGTAGGCAGCTGTCACCTCTGGTTTTGCTTTCTCCTACGTTAATAAGGAAGTTTGCTGATTTTCTACATTTTTCTACATAGCTACAGAATCCTGAGGAAATACAGAAAGCAATATTCTAAGGTTTTTGCTTCACTGTGGGCATAAAAGAAGAATATTACAAATAACCCCTCAGAAATGAACGAGATAAAGAAATTAATAATAACCTTTTTATGATACTAGATTATAATAGGTAAAAGAAAATTCTGGATAACAAATACTGGAACTAAAGAATCTTTTGTGCTCTGGTATGCATTTATGGAATAACTCCTAAAATCACTTCAGTAAATAGAGTCAAAGGCTAAATAATCAAAATTTTCTAAAAACATTCTCCTGCAATAAAATGTCAAAGTCTAATAAATAATTAAATTCTGGTTTGACTTGCGAAATATTTCCTTCATCAAATTTTAGAATATACTAACCTATAAAATCATTTTTTGGTAACTATATAATTCCATAATATTCACTGAATCATTTTTTAAAGTGATCTATGTTTTTTCTTATATCCTGGAATAAATATACAGAAAAAATTTTAAGGCCTCATTGTTCTGTTTCCCCAACTAACCATTTTAACAAAACGCATCTTTTTTGCAATAATATTTACCTAAATTTAACTTTTATTACATTACTTAGGAACTTTACATTACATTGCCTGAGTCCTATTTTTAGTTTTATTTTCTCACTTTGAGTAGGTTGTGAATATGAAAATGAGATTACTGGCACACATGTCTTTGTGTGAATTATGGGAGGAACTTCTTAAAATATTGCTCTCTGTTACTACTTTCATTCTCAAGAAAGAGACACTATTAATCAGAATCTAAGGGCATTCACAGTGGTAAATACCAGAAACAGAGACTTGGGTACACACATAGGGACAAATACTACTGAGATCCTCCCTTTTCTTTGGGCTCAGACACTTTAATGCAAGTTATTCTACTTACCAAGTATATGACATTGGGCAAATTTTTTGACCTCTCCGTACTCCATTTCATTTGTAAAGTGGATGTAACAAACCTTATGGGGTTTTTGTTAGAGCTAAATTACATGAAAAAGAGACAACACGTATCAGTGCTTAGGACAGAGGTCATGTACAAGAAACAGTGGTCATCATGCCCCATGACAGACTTTACAGGTAGGGATTTCACCATCTTCATTTTGTATCCAAACACTGATCACAGTGCCTATCAAAACATACATAAACAACTTCTGGCTCCAGGTACATCCTATGTCTTCAACAAATGTAAAGATTTAAAGCAGACAGGGAGAGGTATTTGAGTGAATCGGGGCAATGTGACTTACTCTAATTTATATCCCAGAATGAACCAATATAGCAATGCTATTCAGTTGTTTTTTTCTACAAACAGATACAGGCCCTCAAGATCTTTTTGCCAATTCAATAACACTTATATGATCCATGGTAAGCTAGCTTTTGGCACCAAAGAGGTCACAGACTAGAATAGGAGAAGAAATGTATAAACAATTACCATACAATGGATGCAGGCAATGACAGAGACACCAGAGCAATCTGGTTTCATGGAAGAGTGAGTGGCCCTTTGGAGCAGTGAGAAAGGCGTCAGAGATAAGGTGATGCTTGTATTCTGTCCTGAAGGGTGAGAGGCCTCTCCTGGGTTGACGGGTGTCCTAAGTTGCCAGGGCTTTGACCTTGGCTCATAGTAGAACTATGTCCTTGGCATCCAGTATCAGTTCACCCTTTCTATTTAGCCCCTCTGTGGTCATGTTTCTTACTTCTTTTCAGCTCCCAAACTTGACCTCTCCACCCTGAAAACCAAAAATGATTCTTGACACCTGTATCTCAAGTTTCAATACCTGCTCTGTGTCCTGTTCTGCCTCAGTCAACGGCTGACTCAACTCTGCTCAGACTTTGGTCATGAGAGTATCTACTGATTGGGTCAGAATATTCTTCAGGAAATGGATCTGGGTCTCTTCCAAGAGCAATGCAGTCCCCAACACTTACCCACTGAGAACACAGTTATCACTTCTGTTACCCAACTAGATCCTGAGTTACAAATGATAATTCCAGAATTTGCCTGTACTTTAAAAACTCTCTGTTATCCAAGACCCCAAGTCTGGTCTTTAACAATCTACAAAGGCACCCTCAATCCATATACTCCATGCAACCCTGCCTCAGGGGACCTAGCAGGCTCCATCTGAAAGCTGCTTCACAGTCCCAGCCTGGCCTGCACAGGCTGTAGAGCCTTCCAATCAGATCTGGTCCTGGCGCAGGCCTGAGGTCTGGTCTCCTGTCCACAGCCACCCACCCTGTCCGAGCCTCAGCTCTAACTTTCAAGAGTTTCAGGATCCACACTTTCTCAGGAGGGAGAGAGTCTGAAAGAAACTAGATAAAGTTCCTAAATGATCATTCTGTTAAATGAAATCTGAGCTTTCAGTAACTTTAAAGATTAAAAAAAAAACTTCTGATAACATAAAAAACAAGATACGAACTTGTACAGATGTCAGAATTTATCTTTCATATATTCAGAGTGTTACACGTAAAAATATTAAGAATATAATGAAGGGAGAAAGATGCTGAAAATGTATTTGAGAGATCTGGAAATCATATATGAATACATCTCCAAGGATTAGAAGTTAGAGACATTTTGAGTCATAGCTGAAAATAACCGATTTGAATTGGGACGTGAACTGCAATGCCTAGTAGGACTGGCAAAGAAGAGGAAGTGAATAGAGACAGGCTACCATAACTTTTGTTTCAGTCCAATATGAGCTGTTAGTACTTTTGGAGCTAAGAAATTTTTAATATCCTGGGACTTTAACGCTAAGACAAGCTGAGAGAGAGAGAGAGAGAGAGAGAGAGAGAAGAAAATGATGGTAGGTTTTTAATTTAGGAAAGTTTTAAATATAGCAATAATTTGAGTCTTTATGATAATAAATAAACAGGAGCATTAGATAGAATTTGCTGGGTTCTCTATGTAGTGTCACCTCATATCAATTCCTCATGCACTCCCATCATTAACTATTCTGTTTTATGCCTTCTTTTACTTCTCACAAATACACTCTGTGTTAGTTTTCCCCTGAAGTTAATCAACCTGAGCTGCTTACTAAGAGCTCCCCTGCACTCTCTGGTAGCTTACAAGTATAGGAAAAACTTCTCTTTGTAGCAAGATGTACTTATCGTTAGAGTAGCATCCACCTTGTTCTGATGTCTAAATCAGCAAAGCATTCAGCAGCACTTCTTGGGCAGAATTCTCAGTTGACTCACATTCAAGATATTCCTTCATCTATTCAAAGTGTAGTAATAGAAATGAATTTTCCACTATCCTTGCAGGAAACAACAGCACTGTTTGTTTTTTTGTAAATCAGTAGAGGTTGACAGCAAACTTCAGCTTCTCATGCTCTAGAAAGTATTATTTGAATATAACAGATGCTACCTATTATGTTTATACTATAGTTACCCAAAACAGCAGATGAAAGACTTCCAAGAAATTCTTTTAATAGCAGAGACACCTTCTGAATTGCATGCTGCAACACTGTTTTTGGACTGGGGAAATATCTATGTCCTACTTCTTTTGGATTCTTTTATACTGCCACCATACATAGAACATGAGAAAGACCATCCAATTCTTTTTTCCATTTCTTTATTTTATTTATTTATTTTTGGCTGCGTTCCTTCTTTGTTGCATGGGCTTTTCTCTAGTTGCAGCGAGCAGGGGCTACACTTTGTTGTGGTGCACAGGCTTCTCATTGCAGTGACTTCTCTTGTTGTGGAGCACGGGCTCTAGGCACGTGGGCTTCAGTAGTTGTGGCACGTGGGCTCAGTAGTTGTGACTCGCGGGCTCTAGAGTGCAGGCTCAGGAGTTGTGGCTCACGGGCTTAGTTGCTCCCTGGCACGTGGGATCTTCCCAGACCAGGGCTCGAACCCATGTGCCCTGCACTGGCAGGCGGATTCTTAACGACTGCACCACCAGGGAAGCCCTGACCACACAATTGTTCCATGGTTAGAAGAGATCTTCCCAGAAGAGAATTCAGTGAGTGTGGTGAGATTTATGAAGGCTGCACATATTCTTGGATATCTTCAAAGGTTTCTATGGTTTATTGTTTCAGCACCAGAAGGGGTCATATTTTTCCTATACATTTTCAGGTTATCACTTTCTGCTACGACAGCTTGAACTATACCAGCAAAGGATGTGACTTCCCTACTTTACTGGGAAAAATTCCTCTTCTTCTTCTCTTTCCTCCTCTACCACTTCCTCCTCCTCTTTGCCATCTTCTTTACTTAACCTAGGTCAGCCAATAGACCATTATGACATCATCAGTTTTTAGGGAAACTAATGAGTGCTCAAAAACCCTAGTTCAACGACTGAATGAGAATGAATACAGGAAACGGGTAACTGCATCACACTCCTTGGTATTTCTGGCTGCCACAATCACTTAGTGTTTCTTGATCACCTGCTCTCTTTGCCTATGGAGAGTAAATGTATTCACTGCATGCTGCTTTGGGAGAGACGCACAGAAAGTTGCTGTGCATAGGAAGACCATAGCTCAGGTTTCCTTCTTAGTGGGGAAAGTGAAGAAGACTTTCCAGCTGGTGAAAGGGAGGGATCTTAGTGAAATACGGGCATTAAGACTGGTGACAGAGAGGGCAGACTAACCCACCAGACAGTACTGCACTCCAGGCTCTGGGGAGAGAGGCATGCACAAAGAGAGGTAGGACAGTGACAAACGTCCACACTTCTGAAAGCCCCATGGCAGCACTAAGCCTGAAACCAAAAGTATTGATGAAAAATCTCAATCATATGCCTTCTGAATCATATTACATTTTTCCCCAAAGAGATTAGTTCTTTGAAATGTGTATGCTAAGATGAACTTATATTAAACCTTAACTCCAACCGTGATTATGAATAAAGTCATTTTTCACTGAAAGGTACAGGGGTTAAAAGCAGAGGCTTTGGAATCAGCAGACCAGGGTTGAAATCTTAGCTCTGCCACTTTCCAGCTGTGACTCTAACGAAGCTAAACGAGGAATAAAAAAGTGAACAATAATAATGTCTATCACAGCGTTACAATGATTACATGAGAACACAAATATAAAGTGCTTGGTACCACAAAGTCTCAATAAATGGCTACTATTAATAATGAAAATATTAACCAAGCTAGTGTCTCTTTTTACATAGGCAATGCTGGTTTTTAAATAAATCCATTGCCAACCTAGAGATTAAGGCAAATTTCAATGGAGGGAAAAATAGATTGGAGTCATAGGAGGACAGAGCACTGGAAAACATCCCACTCGAGAGAGCCTGTTGCCTCAATCCCTCAAAAATATCCACTCTGTACTGAAAGCAGTTACAGAATCGTTGATGTTAATGTGCTTCTCTTTTCAAATGTACATATGTCCTTATCAATTTTGGTCCTTTACAGTCCAGCATGAATTACATTGATCAAATAATCAGTGAAAAATATGTAAGTCAGTAGCCAAGATAAAGAAATGGAGATTTGATTGGGAAAAGAGGCAGAACAACTGACTAATTAGGGAGTCTAGAGCACTTGGCAAGATGGAAGACCAAGAGAACGTGCAGAAAGCATGGACTGGCCCTTCCAAGTGCAGCTGGACATATTATGTATCTGGGGAGGGTGGAAGAACACATCAAAAAGAGGGAAAGATGCTAAGCAAATCCCCTTTTTGTTGAGATATTCCTGGGTGTCTGAAAGGGCTGGTCTTTTGTATTTCACTGAAGATTATTTTCTGAAACTGTCTTTAACATCTCACTTACACCAATGGACAGATCATCCAGACAGAAAATTAATACGGAAACAGAAGCTTTAAATGACACAATAGACCAGACAGATTTAATTGATATTTATAGGACATTCCATCCAAAAACAGCAGATTACACTTTCTTCTCCAAGTGTACATGGAACACTCTCCAGGATAGATTACATTTTTGGTCACAAATCAAGCCTCAGTAAATTTAAGAAAATTGAAATCGTAACAAGCATCTTTTCTGACCACAACGCTATGAGATTAGAAATGAATTACAGGGAAAAAAATGTAAAAAACACAAACACATGGAGGCTAAACAATACGTTACTAAATAACCAAGAGATCACTGAAGAAATCAAAGAGGAAATCAAAAAATACCTAGAGACAAATGACAATGAAAACACAACAATCCAAAACCGATGGGATGCAGCAAAAGCACTTCTAAGAGGGAAGTTTATAGCAATACAAGCCTACCTCAAGAAACAAGAAAAATCTGAAATAAACAGTCTAACCTTACACCTAAAGGAACTAGAGAAAGGAGAACAAACAAAATCCAAAGGTAGCAGAAGGAAATAAATTATAAAGATCAGAGCAGAAATAAATGAAATAGAAACAAAGAAAACAATAGCAAACATCAATAAAACTAAAAGCTGGTTCTTTGAGAAGATAAACAAAATTGATAAACCATTAGCCAGACTCATCAAGAAAAAGAGGGAGAGGACTCAAATCAATAGAATTAGAAATGAAAAAGGAGAAGTTACAACAGACACCACAGAAATACAAAGCATCCTAAGAGACTACTACAAGCAACTCTATGCCAATAAAATGGACAACCTCGAAGAAATGGACAAATTCTTAGAAAGGTATAACCTTCCAAGACTGAACCAGGAAGAAATAGAAAATATGAACAGACCAATCACAAGTGATGAAATTGAAACGGTGATTAAAAATCTTCCAACAAACAAAAGTCCAGGACCAGATGGCTTCACAGGTGTATTCTATCAAACATTTAGAGAAGAGCTAACACCCTTCTTTCTCAAACTCTTCCAAAAAATTGCAGAGGGAGGAACACTCCCAAACTCATTCTATGAGGCCACTATCACCCTGATACCAAAACCAGACAAAGATACTACAAAAAAAGAAAATTAAGACCAATTATCACTGATGAATATAGATGCAAGAATCCTCAACAAAATACTAGCAAACAGATTCCAACAACACATTAAAAGGATCATACACCATGATCAAGTGGGATTTATCCCAGGGATGCAAGGATTCTTCAATATACGCAAATCAATCAATGTGATACATCATATTAACAAACTGAAGAAGAAAAACCATATGATCATCTCAATGGATGCAGAAAAAGCTTTTGACAAAATTTAACACCCATTTATGATAAAAACTCTCTGGAAGTGGGCATAGAGGGAACCTACCTCAACATAATAAAGGCCATATGACAAACCCACAGCAAACATCATTCTCAATGGTGAAAAACTGAAAGCATTTCCTCGAAGATCAGGAAAAAGACAAGGATGTCCACTCTTACCACTATTATTCAACATAGTTGTGGAAGTTCTAGAAATCGCAATCAGAGAAGAAAAAGAAATAAAAGGAATACAAATTGAAAAAGAAGAAGTAAAATTGTCACTGTTGGCAGATGACATGATACTATACATAGAGAATCCTAAAAATGCCACCAGAAAACTACTGGAGCGAATCAATGAATTTGGCAAAGTTGCAGGATACAAAATTAATGCACAGAAATCTCTTGCATTCCTAAACACTAATGATGAAAAATCTGAAAGAGAAATTAAGGAAACACTCCCATTTACCACTGCAACAAAAAGAATGAAACACCTAGGCATAAACCTACCTAAGGAGACAAAAGACCTGTATGCAGAAAACTATGACACTGTTGAAAGAAATTAAAGATGATACCAACAGATGGAGACATATACCATGTTCTTGGATTGGAAGAATCAATATTGTGAAAATGACTATACTACCCAAAGCAATCTACAGATTCAATGCAATCCCTATCAAATTACCAAGGGCATTTTTTACAGAACTAGAACAAAAAAATCTTAAAATTTGTATGGAGAAACAAAAGACCCCTAATAGCCAAAGCAGTCTTGAGGGAAAAAAACGGAGCTGGAGGAATCAGACTCCCTGACTTCAGACTATACTACAACAGCTACAGTAATCAAGACAATATGGTACTGGCACAAAAACAGAAATATAGATCAGTGGAACAGGATAGAAAGCCCAGAGATAAACCCATGCACCTATGGTCAACTAATCCATGACAAATGAGGCAAGGATATACAATGGAGAAAAGACAGTCTCTTCAATAAGTGATGCTGGGAAAACTGGACAGCTACATGTAGAAGAATGAAATTAGAATACTCCCTAACACCATAATCAAAAATAAACTCAAAATGGATTAGAGACCTAAATATTAGCCCGGACACCATAAAACTCTTAGAGGAAAACATAGGAAGTACACTCTTTGACATAAATCACAGCAAGGTTTTTTTTGATCCACCTCCTAGAGTAATGGAAATAAAAACACAAATAAACAAATGGGACCTAATGAAACTTACAACCTTTTGCAAAGCAAAGGAAACTACAAACAAGACAAAAAGACAACCCTCAGAATGGGAAAAAATATTTGCAAATGAATCAACAGACAAAGGATTAATCTCCAAAATATATAAACAGTTCATGCAGCTCAATATTAAAAAAACAAACAACCCAATCAAAAAATGGGCAGAAGACCTAAATAGGCGTTTCTCCAAAGAGGACATACAAAGAAGCACATGAAAAGCTGCTCAACATCACTAGTTATTAGAGAAATGCAAATCAAAAGTACAATGAGGTATCACCTCACACCAGTTAGAATGGGCATCATCAGAAAATCTACAAACAATAAATGCTGGAGAGGCTGTGGAGAAAAGGGAACCCTCTTGCACTGTTGGTGGGAATGTAAATTGATACAGCCACTATGGAGAACAGTATGGAGGTTCCTTAAAAAACTAAAAATGGAACTACCATACGACCCAGCAATCCCACTACTGGGCATGTACCCTGAGGAAACCATAATTCAAAAAGAGTCATGTACCACAATGCTCATTGCAGCTCTATTTACAATAGCCAGGACATGGAAGCAACCTAAGTGTCCATCAACAGATGAATCAGATAAAGAAGATGTGGCACATATATACAATGGAATATTACTCAGCCATAAAAAGAACCAAAATTGAGTTATTTGTAGTAAGGTGGATGGACCTAGAGACTGTCATACAGAGTGAAGTAAGTCAGAAACAGAAAAACAAATACCATATGCTAACACATATATTTGGAATCTAAAAAAAAAAAAGATCTGAAGAACCTAAGGGAAGGACAGGAATAAAGATGCAGATGTAGAGAATGGACTTGAGGACATGGGGAGGGGGAAGGGTAAGCTGGGACGAAGTGAGAGAGTGGCATGGACTTATACACACTAACAAATGTAAAGTAGATAGCTAGTGGGAAGCAGCCACATAGCACAGGGAGATCAGCTCGGTGCCCTATGACCACCTAGAGGGGTGGGATAGGGAGGGTGTGAGGGAGGGAGATGCAAGAGGGAGGAGTTACGGGGATATATGTATATTACAGCTGATTCACTTTGTTATCAAGTAGAAACTAACACACCATTGCAAAGCAATTATACTCCAATAAAGATGTTAAAAAAAAAATAGTTTGAGGATAATGCCATCTTCCTCCCCATGTTATTGTTCAGAAAACCAAGCTAGCAGATGGCTCCTAAAGGGAAAAAATGAAACCAAAATTGTCATGTCCTTTAAGTAATGAAGGAGTACAGTAGTTTAAGAAACCAAATAGAGGCTGATAAAATCAGATTGCAAACCACTCAGGAGGCTCATAGTGAGAATGTGCTCAAGTGCAAGGGGAAGGGATGAAGGATTAGGGACAAGTTTGCCACAGGCTAAATTTGAAAAGAGGAAGGTGATCCTGGACCTTGAATTATTACCATCTTTATTTTGGGACAAATCCCAAATGCCTTATCAGAAAGATTGGATTGTTTTCTTAAAAGTCACTGCATGAAATTTATATCTATATTTATATTTATAGATATAGACACACATACACATGAGAAATGCTTGGAGAATTCTAAAATATATCAGGCAGAATGAGTTTGCCCTTTAAATGGTGAAATAGAAAAGCCAAACTTAAAACTTGTGAAAGAATCATGTTAAGTATTACGGTTGCAAATACACGGTTTTAATGTCTTTAATTATTTTGACTACGGAGAGAAAACTGATACATTATGTAGGTCTAATGTCTCAACCAATGAGAAGTCTGTGTTCCTTTCTTTTACCAGGCAGGCACTGCATTTTGAAGAAACCAAGATATTGCTCCACTCCCAGCACCCCTGCCTTTTTTTTTCCCTAGCCATTAAATATGTCAATTCTGGCCGAAAAAAGTTGCCTTGGGTGAAATGTTCCACTCCTTTCTCAGTAACACTCAATGCCGTAATATTAAAAAGCAGAGCCCATGTATTTTGTAAGAAAAAAGGTTGTGACCAAATAATTTCATGTCCATCCAGGTTGTCTTTCACATGTGAAGAAGAAAAAGACTTTTAATTTGTGTTGATACAGAAAATGGGTCACTTAAGTATGCTTTAAGCAATTACTTCAAGGAGTAACCCAGCCAAGAATGATAAAATTCTGGTATAACACAACATACTGTAAACTCGAAAGCATAAAAAGTTATCCATATATATCTTAAACAGCAGGTTGCTGAACTGATTATGAATCTCCAAAGAAAAATGTAAAACATAATAACAATAACAATGTTCTCTATTTAAAATAACAAATCTTGGAGCGAGGGGAGGAGGGAAATAGGTGAGGAAGTTTAAGCGGTACAAACTTCCAACTACAACATAAGTGAGTCAGAGGCATGAAATGTACAGCATGGGGAATATTTTCAATAATTATGTAATATCTTTGCATAGTGACAGATAGTAACTAGATTTATCATGATGATCGTTTTGAAATGTATAGAAGTATCGAATCACTGGGTTGTATACCAGAAATTAACATACTGTCAATTATATTTCATAAACAACCAAACAAATGAACTCACAGAAAAAGAGGTCAGATTTGTGGTTACCAGAAGGGGGTAGTTGGGGGACAGGGAATTGGAGGAAGGCAGTCAAAAGGTACAAGCTTCCAGTTATAAGGCAAGTAAGCACTAGGGATGTAATGTACAACATGATAAATTGAATTTACTCTGCTGTACTGTATTTATGAAAGTTGTTAAGAGAGTTCTCATCACAAGGGAAAATTTTGTGTATCTATTTCTTTATTTCTACATCTTATATGAGATGACGGATGTTCACTAAACTTACTGTGGTCATCATTTCATGATGTATGTAAGTCAAATCACTGTGCTGTACACCTTAAACTTATGCAGTGCTGCATCTCAATTATCTCTCAATACAACTGGAAGAAAAAAAATAAATAACCAATCTGTATTTGCAATACCAAGTAACTGAAGTAGCTGGAGGAAGCTGGTTGGTGGACGGTAGTGCATTTCATGTCTGCTGTAGCGAAGGACTCAAAGACGCTGCTTCCTTCTCAACAATTAGAGAGAAAAGAAAGTTTTTAAGCATTCTATTAGTTAATGATAAGAAAAATCAGAAATATGGCCAAAACATAAATAAATGCAAAGACTAGACAGTGCATAAAGCAAAAAACCAGAGAGTATGTAAAACAACTAGGACGTATATTTATGAAATCATAAAACAAGACGAAGGAAAGATGTTGAAAAAATATGCTGATTTCAGATGCCAAAAATTGACTATACAATGTTTCAAGGATCATTTAATGAAGTTACATGAAATGTCAAAATTAAAAGCACAGCTTAAGATAGCCATGGCAATGCAAACTAAGGAAAGACATAAACTAGAATTCAAAGAAAATCAAACTAAAAATGCAAAAAGGGGGTTGTTTTATTTATTCATTCATTCAAGAAATATTTACTGAGCACCAATTATGTGTCAATCAGTGTGCTGGGGACTAGGCTAGAGAGTGAACATGGACACAAACCCACATAGGCCTTATTTCTAATGGGGAGAGTCAGAAATCACATAATTTAAAAGTACGTGTAAGTGATAAGCATAATGAGAAAACTGGGAGATGAAGGGCATTTGGGGGTGGGAGGTGGTTACAGTTTTACAATGGTGTGTCCAGGAAAGTCCTCAATAAAAAGGTAACACTAAGCAAAACCAAAGGAGGTAAGGAGGTGGGTCATAAAGAGTTATAAAAGAAGGGCATTTCAAAGAGAGGGAATGGCAAGAACACAGCGTGGAGGAGAATGTGCGAGGAACAGCAGCGCACCGAGGTCAGTGAGGCTAGAACAGGAGGAATAGGGGAAGTGAGGGCCAGAGGAGGCAATTAGAGAAGTAATAGGAGGCCAGATTATTCAAGGCTTGAGGATAACTGTAGTGATTTTGCTTTTCATTCCGTGTGAAACAGGAAATTGGGGGAATGACATGATCTGACTTGTATTTGCACAAATGAGTTGGGAAGCTGGTGCAATAATCCAAGTAAGAGATGATGAAGGCTTGAATGGATGGTGGCAGTGGTTGGAGATGATAAGAAAAGATAATCCAGGAGAATGCAGGTTGTGAGAGAGAAGGAAGAATCAAAGATGACTTCAAGAAGTTTGGCCTGAGCAACTGGAGGAATGAAGTTGTCATTTACTGAGATGAAGAAAGTGCAAGTTAGGAACTGAAGTGGTGGCAAGAGCAGGACACATCGAGTTGGAGAGATGTATTAAATATATGTGGGCAGTTGGATATACGACTCTGGAGTTCAGGTAAGAGTTCTGGTTTAGACCTATAAATTTGGGAGTCACCCGGGTAGAGAATATAGGGATGAGATAGGCAAGTAGTGTAGCCAGAAAAAAAGAAGCATCCCAAGGAATGAGTCTTGAAGACTCCAGTTTTTAGAGGCTGGAGATGCAGACGAACCATCAAACGTAATTGAGATAACCAGTGAAGTAGGTGGTCAATGAGATATCCAAGCGTGGTGTTACCGAAGTCAAGTGAACAAAGCTTCGCCAGAAAGACAAAGTGGTAACTGTCAAAAGCTGCTTGGAGGCCAACAAAATGAGGGCCAAGACCACTGACTATTAGAGGTAGCAATGTTGAGGGCGCTAGTATAATTGCTGAGGAAAGTTTTGTTTTGAGTGGTGGAAACGGGATCCTGTTTAGAGTGGGCTCAGGAGTAAACGGGAGGAGAGCAAATGGAGATGGAAACACTTTACAAAGGTTTACCTGGAAGGAAGAAGTGGAGCAGAAGCCAAGAGACGTTTTTGCTTTTTTGGTTTTTTGGGGTTTTTTTTGTGGTACGCGGGCCTCTCACCGTTGTGGCCTCTCCCATTGCGGACCATAGGCTCCGGATGTGCAGGCTCAGCGGCCACGGCTCACGGGCCCAGCCGCTCCGCAGCATGTGGGATCTTCCCGGACCGGGGCATGAACCCATGTCCCCTGCATCGGCAGGCGGACTCTCAACCACTGTGCCACCAGGGAAGCCCCCCAAGAGACGTTTTTTAATGGCAGAGCTAACAGCATGTTAAGAAACACCCATCATTTGAACCGCATTTACTGATTAATTTGTATTATCATATGTTAAGCTAACAATTTGAAAGAAAATGCCGATGATTTAATTATGAATGGATAGAATGCCAAAAACAAAATTCTGCTGCTAAAAATGTGACCTTTAGCTGTAAGCACTGGCACAGAGCCTTGCTTCAGGATGGAAGTTCTTCCAAATCACTCAGAGAACTCTTACGTACATTTTCTAATATCATATTGCCCCTTCTGCTTTTGCACAGAAGATAACTTCTTATCAAAAGCTTCTGAAGTCACAGTGAGCTTTTCGAGAAACGCAGGCTACTCATTATGACTAATATTGCCTCCAAAGAACCATAACCATAATGGCTGAATTTTGTGCGAGGATTCTCACACCTGAGCGTTTAACTCAGGTCTCATTTTAAATAACTAAAACAATTAAAGCCTCTTTAAACAACAGGATGGAAATAGTGCATCCCTTAAAAATTAATGTTAAATCCACACAATTCTTCTCTGTGCTCAGAATTTTAAAAATTCAACAAATGAATTCACTCCTTATATAATTGTGTTTTAAAACCTGATTTTTCCAAAGTAAGTCGCACAGGAGCCTTAATCATTGCTTACAGCTATTTGTCAGTTCTTCATCAGATCAAATACTGCTGCTTCCAGCTATTATATAATAATAGCTTTTTAAACTTCTAATAACCTAGTTAATATTCTATCAAGCATCACTATTTATTTAAACAAGTCCTCTGTTTTTTTCAGGGTCTTTTAATTAAACATCTGAATATTGTAATTATTTTCCTCAGACATTGTTTTCTCTTAATTTTGTATTTCTTAAATTTTAATGATTACATTTTATCCTGGACACAGTAAAACATACATTTTGAAATAATCTCTTAAATCGTCTATTATTCAATATTAGTACAATTCACCCTAAGTTGAAACTAACAAGTATTTTTCAGTATAAGTGATTATGTATCTTAGTGGGTCCTTTGTCCTACTCTAACCAGGATAAGTTTTCCTGAATTAGATTTTCTTATCATTGCTGTTTGCAATTGGGAAGTTAAAGAACCCTGCAAATAATTTCTATGTGCCTGTTAGCCTCATACATATTTAAACTATTTTTATTGAGCAGAACACTAACGTCTACAGTATTTCACTAAACATTTGCCCCGTCTCGACAGACTTTTGTTTTTAGCAATCTGTTTTTTTTCATAATCTCTTTGTGTTTCCATGTCTTCTTGCAGACTCTCCAGCTATGTCGTAAACAAGGTCAGCAGCCCAAAGAAAAGATACTCTGATTCTTGTCACAAAATGTAGTTTTAGAATGTCCCTCATGGCCCCTCGAGCAGGGCCAGGCATAATTCTGCTATTCTCACATTTTTAAAGACTTTCAGGTATCAAGAATACTGGCTTTTCTTTTCCAAGAAAAATAGCTTTTACTCTACAAATCTAAAACTTAGGCTGCTCAAAAATTTTAAAGCACTGGAGCCATGATAAAATGTTGACAATACAGCTATTGACAGCAACAGGTAACCAGTGGCTGTAAAATACACAGTGTTTTTTCTCCATGCTTGAATCAGACAGGATCTCACATATCTCAGATCTTGTTCTTGGTTAAAAAAAAAAAAAAAGATAAAAAGAACTGAGAGAAATGCTTTTGGCTGGAACTGCCTGGGGTGTTGGAGGGATGAGGAGGTGTTAGCGAGAGGGATCCGGTATCTTTTTGTTTCATGAAAACCCTAGCTTGACAGGAAATACAGGGAAAACTTAGCCATAGAAATGGTGCATCCGCTGTGCAGGCCAACAAGTAGATTCTCCCACCACTACTTAGAATAAAGAAACTTATAGTTCTCTTTCTGTCCTGTTTCTGGCCACAGTCATCTTTTTCCCCTTCTTCTGCATTCACTATTGTACTCTATTCCAATCACTTAATTTTCTTTCTTAAAAGTCTGAATGCCAAGAGTAAAAAGCCCTTAGGAAGTTGTCCATGATCGTTTGCCAGTTCAGTTCAAAATCTATATAGACTCTTGGACCTGTTAAAACGAGAATGTGATTTGATTGACCTACTTTTAGTTTGGGTTGTTTTTTTTTTTAAATAAGAGGGATTGAGTGAATTTGAGGGTGAATTGAATTCTAATTCTGAATGCTGGGAATGTGATCCCAAGTTTCTTGCCCTGCCGAGGAGTGCACTGAATGAGTTGAGGTGGTGGCAATATTTCCATTTGACTAGACAGATGCGTTGTATTTTCTGTTTTTAGAGTGACTGCTTTGGAAGGAATTTCACTCAATGACTTATGCCACAAGTATTTACTGAGCACCTACTATACGGGCCAGGGGTCTTTAGAGTCTTGAGACCAGACTCCTTCAAGGCAGGGAGCTATGGAAACAACTGAAATACAGTATGAGTGATGTGTCCCCCTGTCTGGCTGAGAACAGTAATGTGTCAGAGAAGGCTTCACAGAGGAGATGAAAGATAACTAGGAATGCAAGGGGGTACAAGTCACCAAAGAAAAAGGAAAAACATGAGCCAAAATGAAGGAGAGCAGGTGAGGAAGTTCAGGACAAGCTGGACAGGTAGGCTGAATTCAGGTTTTGAAGCACCTTGCATGCCCTGGTAAGGACATCATATGACGTCAGGAGTTACATGAACCTATGGGTCCTTCCCAAAAATGAGTAGGAGCGACTCAAAATTTGATCTATTATTTCCTCAATGGTTTCCAGTGATGGAGACCCTCATTCCTGTATTGTGTTTCATCACTGAAGTCAGATTCAGGAGAATTTCTTTCTGAGAATTACAGAAACACAGTCTGTTAAAAGGAAAATCTTTCTCCTAAGATGCAAGTCCCTACAAGCATGCCAGTATCCATTCTACAAACTTGCAAAAGGCCTTTTTAACATTGGCCTTCAACAAAGCAATGATTTATGTTAAGTAAGTAATGACTATAGTGTGCTTATTGAACTGTATACATTTTGGCAAGAGAGCACGTTGGTGAGGATTTCCTAAATTAATAGGAGATGCATTTGTTGCTATTTTCATGGCTCGTGTGTGTGTGTGTGTGTGTGTGTGTGCGTGTGTGTGTGTGTGTGCGTGCCTGAGAGAGAGATTTAATATAGTGGAACGTTCCAGATGTGTTTTGACCAACTAATATGTGTTTGGGATTTATAAGTGATGGAGCAAGAAAATATGCAATATGCAAAGAACTTTTCACTCTTTATTATTGGATACCGTATAAGAATCCTGAGAAGTTTAATCAGTGGCAACTTAAACTCCAGGCTACAAATCCTAAGTGAGATTATGTGAACATATTTTCTCATTGGCACTTGCATAGTCTGGCATATGTAGCAGAATGTAGCACAATGCAATAAACAAGCATAATTACTTCCACACAGAAAAGTCTATATCAATCTTTTCTTGATGACCTGCTTTCAGTGAGTTTTCTCCAGTAATGCAATCACCCAAACAAATCTCCAGCAGACTGTGTACTACAGTGTCAAAGCCTCACATCGAAAAAAGTCAGCACTCCCCATGTATTTAAAAGGGAAAACTCACTACGTGGAAGTACACGTTCTCTGCCAGTATTCAGAGACGACCCAACCCATCTCACAGTGAAAGGGTTTATATGCTGTTATCATTAGCAGAGAGATTATTTGGCTAAGTGTTTTCTTATCTTCACTTGCCTGAATGCCATTGTGTCTAATATAACTTAATCTCTCATCATGTTTGTAAAAACTAACAGTTGTTTTATTTTTTCAAATAGACACTGTAAAATTCTAATTTTAAAATGTGGAGATGTGGGGGGGTGAGGAGAGGGGGGAGAGGAGAAACCAGCCACCTTGAAAAGCTCCCACCAGTAGAGAACAGGAATACTTCCATGCGGATGTTTAATTGTTTTGGGAGGGGGTGGAGGGGTTGGTGTAAAATTCTAAATACATTATTGAGGAACAAAGAAGCATCTTGTGTGTTCTTGACTTCTGCCAAGAATACTAAATAGCTAAAATACAATGAAAAGTTAGGAAGAAAATAAGTTGCAATCACAGGCAAGAGAGAAGCATTATGGGATATTCTCTTGTGAGATGGATGATGCCCAGATTGTGCTGTATTGTAAAGGATTTAAGGGCAATATGTACTAGCTATACTGGCTAATTAAAAATGATTTCATTCTTTGTGCTTCTTTCCAGGAACCCGTTTTGCAGACAGCATTGCTATCTATGTCCAAAATTCTTGCCCCATTCTGATAGACTTCTAGCAAGAATCATATGCATATCAACTCATTCTTTGAAATTTTAGCACCAAGAGTTTACCTTTGTCACAAAATAGCAGCTGCCACCACCAAAAATTTAGCCTCAAATTGGGACAGACTTAACTATGGAAATTATGTGGCATTTTCTCAGCAGTAAGTGCGTGTTAAACAGAACATACAAGAAGAGTGCTTTAACCTGCACATTTTGTCCATATATTTTGCTACTTACACTATCATTTTGAATGTGGCAGGGTAGAATATGGAAGAGGACACAAACGATGCTTAAATTACTGAATGAAACAGTAAACACTCCACGTTCAAAAAGAAGAACTGCTGCTCATATGCTCACAGAGACATTTTTAAAAATGAATTCACATCTTCATTTTGTCTCTTTTTCTATGACTTTCCACAGACTTAAAATCTGATTTATACAATCTAACATGTATTTCATTATTCTCTATTCTGGTATGCTCCCACCAGGGTTCATTTTACATCTGTAACCAGATGAACTCCTCAAAGAGAAAAACTATTAAAGTCAAGCACAGTGATAAGCACACAGTGGCTGTTCAATGAGGACCTGGTAAAACGAGTTCCATTGATCTCAACCGGACTCAAGCCCTTTGGTGAAGAACAGCACTGTATTCAGGTCACAGGAAAAGGCAGACCTTCTTCCTCTCCTTTCTTTATGCTGGAGGCAGGAAAAGTCAGGCTGATAATATCCAGGACAATTCCCATCATTAAACTTAATGATTTTCCCATAGGATGTAATCTTTTAATGCTCAAAATAAGGCAATATCAGTTTTGCGAAGCAGGAATACATGGAGATATATATATATATGTATACTTATTTATTTATTGTGTACATATATGCATATCTACACAATATATAATATATGCGTATCACATATATTTATATATAAAGTACTTATATAAATATATTTTCTATATATGCATATTACATGTTATTTCCCCACTCTGAAAACCATCCAAGGAAACTTGACCATAACCAAGTATTACTCATGAAGAATTCATTCAGTCATACTTCTTAAATACAAAAGTCTTGCATCCAACTCATATAGCATAATATAGCTATGTTTCTTCATTACACAAGAAAATATGCTTACATTTCTATCCTTGACAGCTGCCACTTTATCCCTTTCGGAAACTTAATGATTCATTAATTTACAACTTTGTGCATCCTTAATATATCTTAAGAGACAAACAGTAGATAAAATCCTATTGTATTTTTCATGAATTAAAAGAAAAACTTGCTAAAGTCAATTTTAAAACAAATTCTGGGAAGCCTATTCTATGGATCATCTTCCATTGCACTGTTTTTATGTAAAACACAAGCTGCAAGCAATATACAAAGATATTAGCTAATGTGGTAGGAATATGATGGCCTTCAAGCAATCTGAAATCATGGATATTAAGAAAGCCTACTTATTGGCAGACAGCTGACTGAAATGTCCAATATACCTGTGCTCATTTTTAAAAAGACAAATACAAGGATTTTCAAGGTGAATGAAGTAAAGAGTTTTGATAAGACTTGATAAAATTAACCCGACACTGTGAATATACTCAAATCCTTCCTATTCTTAAGAAAACAGAAAAGCTTTTTTTAAGAGTTGTGACTACGATCTCTACTAAAATCAAAAAAGATAGATCATTTTAAGCAGCAACATTTCTTCTTGTTACTTCTCAAGGCACTGAGTTAATAGTTCAGAGGAAATGTTTACCGTCAATTCCTATGTCTTGAGGTAACAAATTTGGAGTCCTACCATTCAATACATAAGCAGTCTTCATGCTACCTTCCTTCTTTTCTTCCCTTCTAATTATCAAATTCTGTATGTATTTGCTGCCTCCACTTTTCCTTCCTGGATATTTCTCTGACTCTATACAGTCCTTGCTACATCTTCATCTTCCCAGGGAGGACGTTCCCTTGAGGACCACCAATGACTCACCCTCCAGAGAATGGCACCAAGTCCTAGCAATTATACTAATTACATTTATATCATATGAGGCAATGTATTTGAAAATACTTTTAAACATTAAAGTACTATTTAAAGAGGATGGTATTATTATACCTCCAAATGATCTATCAAATTTCCACTTTGACACAGTGTAATAGCCTTTTAACTGAGCTTCCTGATTCCCAGTCTCACTCTGCTCCAATCCATCCTACACTCTGATATACTGGAGTTACCTTCCTAAAGTAAAGAGATCATTCCACGGCTCAAAACCCTCCACTAGCTCTCCACAATATACTGGATAAATTCCAAACTCCAAACCCTTCAATTAGCCATTGGAAATCCTACCTACTATTTGAAACTTTTCCACTAATACAAACCCCTCCTAATTTTTTTCCTCCCTCTAAACACCACATTCTCAATCTTATTCCTTGCTTCTGTGTATGCCATCTTTTTTGCCACTAATACCCTTCCCCTCAACAGTGGCCCTTGAAGACCTACCCTCCTCCATCCAGGGGCTCCATCCAACCCATCTCCTCTTAGAAATGTTCCCAGAGGTGAATTTAGCCTACTCACAACTCACGCTTTCATATTCTGCAAACTCTGCCATGTATGAGAGCTACTTATGTATGGATCTTTCTCTCTTGCAAAGGCTTAGCAGACCACTAGAGGAATATTCTCTCTAGGAGAATACTTATCACAAACAAGGTGCTCAATAAAGAGTTAGTGAATTGTGTGCTTGTGTTCTCACTATTTAATGATTAAGAATATTAAAATAGTTGTTTGGGCCATCTAAAAAAGTTCTTTGTTAACTTTTAAGCGGAGCTATTAGTGCTTTTCAAATACAGTAAAAACAAATAGCCAACACCTGGTCAATAATGAAAATGTAATTTTAAACACACACACACACAATAAATTGCTGAAATGAAAAAATACAGCTAAATCTTGTATCTACTACATAACAGAAAATAATAACTATGACTAGAACAAATTATGCATGGAGAAAGAAAATAAACAAGACAAGGGAACAGTAAGAATATGTATCGTTGACAAAACAAAAGATATTATGTGCCCATGTCCTGATAAATGCACTTGTGTCTCCCATCTCAGAGTGGTTCAGTAATCCTCCTATCTGCTGATAGACTTGAATCTTTGGACCAACTCCAAGACTGTCTGGCCTCCTGAAGTTCCTCTGGCTTTCAAAGACTATGAGGTCAACCATTATAGTCCATACTCCTCCTTCTAGGGTTACCCTGAAACTGAAACTGCCTTAAGAAGAGGAGAGAGGGATGGGAAGTTTTCCAGGGCCTTTGTCCTGTGGTACTAGCTTTGTTTTAGAATGGCATGAAACTTGCCAATATATCTACCTTAAGAAAAATGAACTAAGATTAGTAGTATCACAAGGTTGACCTAGATCTGTTGTTTTAAATGGTGGCTGTACTCTGTAATCACCTGGGGAGTTTTAAGAAAATGTTCACGTCTGGGGCCCACACCCACACATGTACTTGATCCAGGGTAGGGCCCAGACATCAGTATGTTTTAAAATTTCCCCTGGTATATAGTCAACTCAGGCTGCTATAAAAACAATACCATAGACTGGATGGCTTAAACATTTATTCTCACAGTTTTAGAGACTGAGAAGTCCAAGATCCAGGGGCTAGCAGATTTGGTTCCTGGAGAAAACACTCTTCCTGGCTTACAGACATCTGCCTTCCCTCTGTGTTTTCACATCAGAAAAGAAAGAAATAGAGTTCTGGTCTCTCCTTCTCTTCTTATAAGGACATTAATCCCATCAAGGTGATTCCACTTTCATGATTTCATCTAAAACTAATTACCTCCCCAAGGTCCCACCTCTAAGTACCATCACATTGGGGGTTAGGACTTCAACATAGGAATGCTGGGCGGATACAAACATTCAATCCACAACACTAGATAATTTTAAAGTGCAGCCAGGATTGAGAACCACTGACCGAGATCAATGGTTATCAACCTAATTTCACGCTGAAACAAACATGACAAGGATATCACGTGTGCAGAACACACCAGTGGGCAGACCAAGATTCTGCACAATTCTGTGTACCAGGTGAGATGCCACCCTTATTACCCTATTCAAGAAAATGTGTCAAAATGCAAAGGCAAAAACATCATTACAGGAATATTTTTAATCTGATGACCAGGTGACTGAAAACTTTGAGAAAACCCAGAAAGTTCCTTATATCTGGCCAGCATTCTGTTATTCCAAGCACACAAGCAGGACTCTGGTGGTGACCAGGATCTCTGCAAAAAGAGGTCATTTTAAACAGCAACATTTTCTTTTATTCCTACTCAAGGTACTGAGTTAACCAGTTCAGAGGAAAGGCCTAGTATCAAGACCCATCTTTAAGTAAATATGTTAGAGCTCTAGACATCAAGAAATAAGCAGTCAGTCAGTGACAGTGAAAGAACAGAAAAATTATGGAGTAGATGAGGAAGACAGAGAAAAAGGATAGAATGATGCTGCAAGAATAGGAAGGTACCTGTGGACATTGTTATGAATATTTTAACAGAAAATCCTTCTTTCTTGCTAATTAATAAATTATTCTTTCCGAATGTATAAAGACTATATTTCCAAGGAATTTGTAAAAAATGTATCTTTTGTCAATGTGTACATAAATTAATGCATGCTTATTGAATGAAACCAGAAAGTTCACATTAACCAGGACTCTGAATAACCACATTTACTCTAATATCTACATAAGTATCAGAAGCAAAAAAAAAAAAAAAGATAATCTGCCCATTTTAACACATTAGAATTTTTAGGCAGAAAGATATGTTAACACATACTTTTAAAATTATGTTAACTACAAAGCTCCCCAAATTATATTAACACATCAAAAATATTTTAAAATAATGGTATCAAATAGTGTCAGTCTTCTTCCTATCATAATCTTCATCACAATGCTGAGCAATTTTGAATATTTTTAAAATCTTAAACTCGTGATTAAAGGAAGTGAGGTGAAAAGGAAATAGAAACCAATAAAAGAAAGGAAGGTAAGTGAGAAGAAAATAAAGCAAAGATCCTAATCGAAGAGCAAATCTTGTTTCTGTTTTTAACTCCTGTGAAAATTTCTAACTCATCCCCTGCCCTGTTCCATCTGAATTTAATTAAATTCAAATATTTGCTGAACATCCGCTATGGGCAGGGCTGAGCCACATGCAGTACCTCATCTCTGAGATTAATGATAAAACTTCAGACAAATTCCAAAAGCATGAATATCCACATAATGTAACTGCACTTCCTGTCATTTATCTGCTTTCCAGAACTGACTTGGGCCACTACCTCTTAGGGCCAGCTTGACTACAGAGCACTTAATCTAACATGATGGCTTCTGATTGACTAAAAATGCTGTCTTCGTGGTATCAAGATACTTCATTTATCATTACTGACCATCCCCCACGCCCACCGCCCTCTTCTCCCTAACAGGGAAGCATGCTTGCATGTGCACGTGCACTTATATACACACATACACACTGGCTTAGTGCCCTGCCCCCGGGACATATCCGAGCTTCATGGCTGCCAACTCAACTAGAATTAAATGTTCACTCAAAACTGCTCCTGCCACTACATATGCAGTAGCTATCATGGGGACTATATTTTTCATGCACAGATAGGATCTAGGTGATGCTTAAGTGCATTTCTGGGAGAATCAAAGAAAGCAAAGGTCTGGTGCCAGAAGTGGCATTAAAGATGGATGGCTAGAGGTCAATGGTGACCGAACTCTCGAATTGAGATTAGAATCAAAAGAAGGAAAGGCCAGAATAAACTGGCTGATCGCAACAGCAAAAACCTACTGCTATCTAAGAATCTTCACAGTACTGTATTAAAGATTTATTAAGCACCTACTACAGGTGCTAAGTCCAAGAATGCTAAGTCCAAGGTTGAATGAAATACAGTCTTTGCCCTCAAGGAACTTGTCTAATTGGGGAGAGAGACAGAGACATTGCAAAGCAACACAGTGAATGCTAGAACAGGTACAGAAAATGAGTTGTGGGAGCTCTCACTCCTGGACCAGAGCTAATCTCATCCATTCAGCCCCAGTCTCTAAAAGGCCACAAAGTGGCCATTTAACTTTCTTCATCTATTGCTGCTCTACCTCAGGCCACCAGAACATCTCTGTGATTTTTGTATGGCTGACACAACACAGGCCAAAAATAACCAACATACATCGATACTTCAAATAATTTTAATGACTCTAGGAGTCTTTTTAGCTGAGTTGAGTTCTCATCAGTACTATCAATCAATACTTTATCAGCTTTTGATTCTAAAACAGCACTGTTTAATAGACTTTCTCCAGTGATATAAATGTTCTATGTGTGCACTGCCCCATGCAGCAGCCACTAGTCACATGTGCCGACTGAGCACTTGAAATATGACTGGTGTGAATGAGGAACTGAATCAACGTATTAAATAAATTTGAAATTAAATAGCCACATATGCCTAGTGGCCGTGGCACTGCACAGCACAGTTCTAAAATCTAAGTGTTTTAAGACTGCCATATGATCAAATAATTTTTCCCTTAATTCCTATACATATGTTATACATGCCTCTGAAGAATTAAAAACACAGGTAAAAACTGGTTTCCTTCTGTAACCTGTGGTTGCTGCCAGGAATTACTCCCAACAAGACACTAAAAGTTAAAGCACAATCGTAACGTACATATGTCATGTTTAAATTGGTTCTGACTTTTACCAATGGCCTTCTTGATGAAGTGGGAAACATTTAAAAATATTTAAAAGTTAAGATACTTAACACATTAAGAGATATTTGGGAAAGACTGTTATTTTCAACTAGTTCTAAAAGAAGAAAACACCTTCAAAGTGAGATTTAAAGCAGGTTTCAATGTGGGGAATGATTCAGATCAGCTGGATTGCAGGCATCATGAGTATTAGGACTCTGTATGTTGATGCACTGCTTAATTATTAGTGCCTAGCAGATGCTGGGCACTTAGGAAACCTGTAACGGAAGAGAGTTAAAACAGTACGGATGGGAATGTTCTATATCTGGATCATGGTGGTTGTTACCTGACTATATGTATTTGTCAAAACTTTCCAGATGGTACACTAGAAAAGATAAATTATGCCTTAATTTTTTTAAAAAAGAAAAGGGGGAAAAAGTAATATGGGAGCACATGGGAAAAATCATGAATGGATATCTGCAAGAAAGCAAATGGGAACATGAAATGTAGCGTCACATCTCATGTGAAACGAGCTAGCATATTCCAAACAGCAAATTCATCTCCCAGGAATGAAAGGAGGAAAAGGCTCAGGCTTGAGAGTCAGAAGGAACACATAGACTGAAACAGGCTGTGCGATTTTAGGTAAGTCATCTAACTTCTCTGTGCCTCAGTTCCCTCAGCTGAAACATGTGTAAAATGAAACACCTATCTGAAACACTTTTGGGGAGAATGAAATGAGAAAATGTACATAAAATGCCCAGCAGTGGGTCTGCACCTGGCAAGCACTGAGTAGATGGTAAATGGAAACAAAACACAAGCTCATCTTCTTAATCAAGGCCTTCCTCTGAGGTCCTCTGGTCCTGAATGAGGGGGTTCCATTTCCATACTACAGTCTAAACAGTTGGCAAATG
The DNA here is from genome assembly GCF_963455315.2 of Globicephala melas. Lineage (NCBI taxonomy): Eukaryota > Metazoa > Chordata > Mammalia > Artiodactyla > Delphinidae > Globicephala > Globicephala melas. Next base: position 28,317,221 of record NC_083322.1, read on the forward strand.
AGTGGTCAAGCAACGCTACCAGGTTAGACAAAACTCAAATCTCCTTGGAGTCAGGGGAATGAGGAAATGCAGCGCATGCTTCCAGAAAAACCTGAATTTTTGCCGGAAGCAAAATTCCCACAAGAAATTTTCAACAAGTTCCCAAATGTCTCATGCAGACATGACCGCATAAATGAATTAATCAATGAAATGATTTATCCTGGCAAACTTCCCTGAGTGGAAGCAGCTATAGTCTACATAAAAAGGAGAGAGAGATGAAATAAAGAAAATTCCTATTCTGCAAATCAAAAGTAATTAATTTTCTGAATGGAGACTAGTTATTATTTGGGGGAAAAAGGCATGAGTATTTTCTATTCCTGGTTACAATTTGTCTTCGGAAGGTAAACAGACCAAGCTGAGAGTCACAACATACTGGATTCTACTGATTCCATACTCAAGATAAATTAAGCAGTTAATTCTTGCAGAGGAATTGGGTATAATTTGTAGTTAATGTGTCCTTTAAAGCAATAATACATGACTTAAAAGTTCAGAATTTGATTCATTACAAATTTAACAGTAATATTTAAACATATTAGTTCAGTGTACCTTGCATGACTGTAACTCAATTCAGAGATCCTGAAATTGACATATACACACTAATATGTATAAAATGGATAACTAATAAGAACCTGCTTATAAAAAAGTAAATAAAATAAAATTCAGAAAAAGAAAAAAAAAGGATCCTGAATTCTCATTAGTTGAAAGAAACTATTCCTCCTTAAAAGCTCTTAAAACACCTACCTCTCCTCTATGACTCATACTTAAGCCTCCTTACAGGAAGCCACTGCTGATTTTCCCATTACCTGTTCAGTGCGTCACAATTAAATAATAACTAGAGTTATACAGTCATTACATTAGTTCTCCACCTAGCAGAAAACCTCTCAATTATTTTAGAGAAGGTTCAAATTCACTTAGGGAATTCTCTTGGAGTCATCTTTATTTTCTGCCCCTCTGATTAAGAATCTCCTTCAGCTGAATAACACTAAATGTTGTGTTCCTCATGTGATTTTTAAAATTAATATTAAGTCAGGTATCAGAAATCAAGTCCATGGTAAAATCTTGTTAATAAGCCAGAAACTTTATTGACATTTAAATGTCAAACTAGCTCAGCAGTTGTCAAAATGTGGGCCTAGACCAGCAGCATCTGCATATCCTGGGAATTTGTTAGACACTGAGATTCTCAGCCCTACCCCAGAACTACTGAATCAAAACTCTTCAGGGTGGCCCCCACAATCTGTGCTTTAACAAGCCCTCCTGGTGCCTCTGACGTACCCTAAAGTTTAAGAACTGTGATCTAGCTAATTCTGGCAAAAACATTTGAGGCTTCAGGCTAATCTTGATATGATGATCCAAATGGATGAACTCACAGATAGATTTAACCCCCTCCCCCAAAAAACCCATAATGTTCCTCTTTAGTTTCTAGTGATCCCTAGCAGTAATGTGGAAAGGAAGAATTTGTTTCACTCCAAATAATCGAATGAGGATTTTTGTGTTTGGAGAGTTACTTGAAAGAAGCAATTGGTCCTTATGTCCAGTTCAAAATCATCAGGACATTTTGGATACAAAAAGTGATAAAGTCATTATGACATTGCTAACAATGAACACCTTAGTGAATTCTACATCTTGTTTCTGGATAATGGTAAGGATGGCAGCCTAACATTCAAATTGTATCAGAGCTGTCATCCTGCACAGTAAGTCTCAGTGGGCGGACCTTTCCTGAGCATCTATTATATGTGCCAGCTCAACTCATTGGCTCCAAAGACACTGAGAATGAGTAGTAAACACATTCACAAATACAATAGTAGATGTTGAGAGTAAAATAATTGAAGTGGAGACTGAATTTTTCATTGGTAGATAATGTGCCTCAGTTTTTCAAAATGTCCTATCTGAGATCAGGTATTCATTCCATCTGAGGTAGCCAAGGTCAGTCTGCAGGCAACAAAGTAAAAGGCCAACTGTGTTCAAATGGGAAGGGATACAAAAGTATTCACCTGCCAGTCTCAAAAAACCCACATTCTGAGTTCTAATACAAGCTCACATTCAATATCATCACATAAGCTTGCAATACTCTTAAACAATTCATTTAATCCTTTCCAGTTAAATTTTACATCATCAAAACATTAAAGAAAATGTCCAATAAACTGAAATCTATAAACCCGAAGCAACAGGCTACTAACAATGCTTTATTGAGAAAAGCCTTTGCAAAACATGGTGTATTGAAATGGAATAGCATTCCACCCAAAAGGAATGAAGTACTGATACATGCTACAACATGGATGAATCTTGAAAACATTATGCTACGTGAATGAAGCCAGACACCAGAGGCTACGTATCATACAATTCTATTTATATAAATGCTCACAATAGACACATCTATAGAAAAAGAAAGTAGATTAGTGATTGTCAGGGGTAGGGTCAGAGAGAATGAGGAATGACTGTTCATGGAGTTTCTTTTGGGGGTGATTAAAATGTCCTATAATTAGATAGTGGTGATGGTTGCACAACTTTGTGAATATACTAAAACCCACTGAACTGAACAATTTAAAAAGATGAATTGTATGCCATGCAAATTATATATTAATTTTAAAACTTCACAATATACTCAGGGAATGTGGTTTAGATGGCATGCAAATCAGTATTCTCTGGTTTATTTTTATATTACAGTGAGATAATAACCTAAGTACCAAGAGGACCTGGCTTTGTTATTAAAACAGATCTATAACAGAAACATAAATTCAACAGGTATGTATTTGATGACCACAGTACTTTTAAAAAATGTCTTCCCCTCTCCAGAATCAATTGTATGGTTTTAGAGAAAACCAGGACCAGATTCCTCGCAAGTCGTAAATGTCAACCGTGTGCATCATGCCATTTCTGAGCACTTTCATAAAGCTTTTAGAATTTAAATTATGTGCATATATTTGGCAGGCTATTGGCAATTATCACCATATAGCAATGCAATGCCCATTAGTTACAACACAGAAATGATTTCTTTTTGTAAAGGTTACTGTGCCAAGAGCAGCACCATCTACTGGATAAAAATATAGGTTAATATCTACTTTATTATGAACAATCTATTAGGATCCTCTAACTGTAAAGAGTAAAATATGTGTGCTCACAAACGGAGGTACATTTTCTAACTTTTGGGTTAATGGCTCCACACCTATTATATGCCATTGTAATAGAACATCTTCATGAAGGATAAAAAGACATTTCTTTAATAGAATACAAAAATCCAGTCTTACAATCCTTCCAGAAAATGCCCTGAACAGTTGAATCTGCATCCCAGGTAAAGATTCTAACTGGCTCTTTCAGAAGACAGTTTCAGTATTACATGTGTAACCTGGAAGGTGGTGGGTAAAAGATGAATCCCTGAATACCTATATCAACCTGCAGCTCTCCTCTGACTTTGGCAGCAGTGGCAGAATGTTGACAGAAATTGATTGAAACTTTTTTTTAAAGTAACTGCCCAGACTTGAATGTGACTAAATTAAAAGTACTGAAAACACTGAAAAGTCAGGTTGGTGCCTGTTCCTGTTACTACCTTTCGGGCGTGTGTGTGTGTGTGTGTGTGTTTAATTCGCATCAGACACGTGTATTCCTCATTCAAGCCCATAAATATCCGTAGCATGAACTAAACAGCAAGAATGCGATACAATACGTAGCCCCGCACCAAGGGTGTATTTATCTTTTTATGTATATCTAAAAGGCTCTTTTCCACACTTTGCAAAGAGGAGAAGAGCTGCGAGTACAAGAAGCGTGACGGGCAAGCCCCCCTCTCCTGGCCGCGGGAGCAGCATCCCCGCGGGCAGGTGAACTGTGGCGGAGGTGCGAGGTGGGGAGGGGACGCGTTCTCCCACGCTGCCGACACCCCGTCGTGCCGCCGCAACACGGTGGGCTCCCCAGTCCGCCGTCCCTCTTGCCTCCTTGCTACACGGCGACGCGGCAGCAAGTACCGAAAGCTCTGAAATCCCCCCCACCCGTGTCCCAAATGATCCCACAGGGGAAACCCCGCCGAGGTCTTAACACTCACCCAGGCGGCAAACACTGAGGAGCTGAATACAGGCGAGAAAGCGCTTTAGGATTCGCATTTCCAGACGATCCGGGGGCTCCCACCGCGCGGCTCCTCGGCGTGTCTGAATGGAGAGGGAGGGGACGCGAAGGAAATGTTCTCTCCTCCAGTGTATAGACTGGTGCGAGGCTGTGTGCGTGTGCGTGTGTGTGTGTGTGTGTGTGTGTGAGAGAGAGAGAGAGAGAGAGAGAGAGAGAGAGAGAGGGAGAGAGAGAGAGGGAGAGAGGAAGAGAGAGAGAGAGAGAAAGGACAGAAATAACCTAGGGGAGGACGCTTGGTGCTCGCGGGCTCCGGAGCCGCTAGCCGAGGCGCATGTCGGGCGGGCAGGACTCGGTCTCCCAGACCCGCAACGGTCGCGGTCTGAGCTTTCGGAGCGCCACGGCGCCTGTGTGCCGGGTGCGCGCTCGGGCCGGGCCGTGCGCGCCGCGGTTCGGCGGGGGCGCGGCGCGGCGGCGGCGCCGCGCGCGGGGGCGGAGGGGCGCGGCTGCCGTTCGGGGGCCGGGTCCCGGGGTAGCGACTCACAGAGGGACCCCCCTCCCCCCTGGCCCCCTGCTAGTAGCTTCGCTGCCCCGGAGTTTGTGGAACCCGCTGGGGTTTAGAATCTTCTTAGAGAAAATGTCTCTTCATTAAGACTCCTTCATCCCTTTGGAAGAGGAGGCCCGACCCCCATTGTCCCGCACAGCCAGAGATTGACCTTTGGAGTTCACCCCTGGAAATGGTTTTCATTTGATTGTTTTCCTGCCCGCCTATGCTAAGTGTGTACAATCAGAAAGTGGTGGAGTCGCCTGGGTAACCTGGGTTCCCCTTTCCACTTTCTTTCCATTTTCCAAAGCACCAGAGTAGTTCCAGACCACATTTCCTTCAGGGCAGTTGACTGCCAATAATCTCTGGCCCTGACTGTGACCAGTCAGACCCTGCCCCTGCCCCAGACTCCAATCAAATTGTCCTGCTGTGCACAGCTGCCGGGAGGAACTTTCAACTCTGCCGTGGTCCTTCTGGGCGCACCGAACTACCCAAGTGCCTTCTTGCACAGAGTCGCAAGGGAAGATTTTTTAATCGCTCGATTGCAGGATATACAAAAGAGATACAACACATGCCTTGTACTGCCTCAGAGCTGGAAATGTCGCGTTGTACGTGCTTGTTTCTATGTGCTTTCTATTTGTATACTTACATAAGACCCCGTTTGTCGCCTTTCAGGAGTCCACTCTAAGGCACAGAAAGTCAAGTTCTGGAATTATCCCTGTATCCTCAGCAATCATTTGATGTAGGTTATCTGTACAGTGCGTACTCCTGTGTCCTGTACTTGTCTCAAAAATAGTATTTTAGCTTTAAATTTTTAAAGAAAGCTTATCACATACAAAATTGGGTTCTGAATGTATTTTGAGTGTTACTACCAGTTCTCCCTAATATCCACAGCCTCTGAACACTAAGTTAAATATGCAGACCTAATGATGCAATTTGCTGTTGCTTCAGAAATTGATTACAGTCGTGTAATAAATTTCAAATCTATATAGAATGTTTATTCAGGAATACATATAAATATTAAGAAAGTGACCCTGGATCTTATTCTTCCTGTGAATAAAAATAGAAATGCTGCAATTTTTATAAGAATTATGATCTTTTATAAGATTGATGATTGCTCATGTGAGTTTCCACTTTGGAAGAAAAATTTTGCTTGCATAGCAAGAAGTGTGTATATAAACTAGAAATGCACTGAAAGGTCAGAGAAAGTGTTTAATATGGACTAGAGTAGGCAGAGAAATTTTCCTAGAGATGTGTAGTTAATCCAGAAGGACTGGCTGGAAAACAATTCATGTCAAAGGGGTTGGAGACAAGAAGAAAAGCAGCAGATGTTTCATGCTATAAAAACTACATGAATTAAATTTGAGCAGATTGAGTGGGGTCAGACCCTGGGAACTTTGATTTCCTAGTGGAGGAGCTTATACCTGAAATACTAAGCAACAGGTAACCACAAAAGACGCTTCCAAGAACTTTATCTGTTTAGAAGCTAGGTTTGCTCGGGGGCATGTATGGTGCTCTAGGAGGTCTCGATGATCAAATCTACCTCACTAGACTGCCAGAATAACCCAACAGTAACAAAATTTACCCTAACTCCCCTCTTACTTGGCCCCAAAGTCACACCACTAGTCAGTTTTTTGAGTTAGATCATGAAACAACGACACTGTTGAAATCAAAGTTACTCTGATAAAAAGGGCAGGTAGATCTTGTGGTTTCTGCTAATGCCATTCTCACAGTTAAAAGTACTGTCATTTACCTGGGAAGGTACAAAAGCCACCATGAGAGAGTAGTCAAGTTGCTGCTGAAGTTTGTATGGGGAGCAGGATGGAAACCAATTCTACACGACTTAGTGATAGCAATGGAAAACTGATTTGCAGGACCAAATCAGTGGATCTAATAGTCCTGAGGAGGGCAATGGAATAGGAGGCTTAGGAGGTTCAGTCCTTGGAAAATAGGGCCTTGCAACAGCCCAGGTGTGGAAGAGAAGCCATCAGAAGGGCGGGAACATCAAAAACATTGTAACTTACATACAATTTTATGGGGGTCATGGCCATTTCTGAGATGTGTTACCTGATCAATATAGATTGGCCATTGAAAGTTATAAACCCATAAAATCACATGCCTCCATTCACAGGCTGAATCAATCAATCTATTTATTCATGTATAAATAGATATATTCTCTATACATTTATACATATTATTTATATTATTTATTTAATATATATTCAAGGTATATTTTGTGTGTAGGTGTGCTGGTAAAGTTTATTTACAGTATGCTGTTTCATGTCGATCACATATAAGTCCTGGAAATTTGTATTTACATACAGAGTTCAGTACATTCCTGGAAGAATACTTTTTTCCCAAAAATAATAACAAAACAGGATACAATTAATATGATATTGGATAGCTTAATGAACATCTTGCTTCTTGGGGGTCTCATCTGGGACTTTAGTGTGAACTCTATCTAGAGGCTGCCAGTGGCAATTCATGAGAGAGTCATAGAGTTCTTCACTTTTCACCATAAGCTCTTTGTTTAATTCCTCAATGTTCAAATGAAGATTTGGATCTTCCAGTGGGTCTTCATTTTAGTTTTCAGCCAGAGCTGTGGCTTCCTCAAACATAACCAAAGTTTCAGGCAGACATCCAGAATTCTCGTGTGCAGAAGAAGGTTGTGTCCATTTCCATCTATTGCATAGCCACAGCTGTAGCCAGAAAGAGAAAAACAGCTGTGCTGTTGCTCATACCAGTTGCCAAAGGGGTAACCCTGGTGGGGCTGGAACTCTGGTTTCACTCTTTTTAATGTCAATGCAAATAAGCAATAAACAATTTATATCAAGGAATAGAAGAGAGTTTTATTTGAGCCAGACTGAGGACTATAGCCTGGAAGACACAGATTCAAGAAGCACTTGAACTGTGTTCTGCCAGACTACAAAATGGGGGAGGCTTTTAGAGGCAAAACCCGCAAAATTACATAAGTTATTTGTCCAGAATTGGGATTGGAACTGACAAGAAGTAAGGGTGCTTGTTGAGCAGGGATTGGTTGGGGTCTGAGATGGTTGCATATTTACAAGGGGAGACCTTGAGACCACAAGGCTGCAGCTGGCGGCTGCTAGCAGATATTGTTTTGAAAATGGCTGGTGGTGTCTTTGAGTTTGATACAGTGCAGAAAATTCAAGTTCTCAGTGATGCAGGAACGTGTCTGAAACCACATCCACAATAGCCACATGGCTCGATTTTGAATACCTGAACCACAGTTACTCCATTTTGATTTTTACATGCATTCTTTCTTTAATGGCTAAAGCAGATGTATAATGCATGTTTGACCGGCCATAAGACAGACTTTTCTAGGTAGCATAACATTCAAGCCAAATCATATGTAAGCCAGAATGATTTCCTCCTACCTGAATATGTGAAAATTTCTTCCATTAGCTGGTACCAATAATACATTATTTTGTTGAGCTATGCCAACAAAATAAACTAGAGTAAATATCTATATCTATAACTCTATCATCTATCTATCTCTATTTCTATTGATTCCTTAAAATTCATCCTTGACATTCACTCATTCATTCAACATATTTCTATTGCATATCCATTAGGTATCATGCATTGCTTTAGGTGATGACCATCCAAGTATGAATTACTCTATTCCTACCATAAAGAAATTCAGTATCAGATAGGAGAGGAAGACATAACCACTACAAAATGCCATTGTAGAGGATTGCCATATAAAATACAGGATGCCAAAGTTAAACTTGAATTTCAGATTAAATGGTGAATAATTTTTAGTACAAAATAATGTTAGTGCATTATAATACTAAATTTAATGAATTAAAATGAAGTAACTTAATGAATAATTTTGAATATAGTAAATAATTTTTTTTAGTACAAAGTAACTTTTAATGTACTCCCATGCAATGTTTGGGACTTATTTCTATTTTTAAAAGTTCATTGTTTATCTGAAACCCAAATTTAACTGGATGTCCTGTATTTTTATTTGCTAAATCTGACCATCTCCCTTTTGTGTGTCTGGGAATTGTCTGATGTCAGGGCTAGTCATCTGTGGTTGTGAAATGTCCATGGTTTCCCATGTGTCCTTACTCAGCAAATTATTTCCAAAGTGTTCCTGACATGAATAAAGATAGAGGCAGATGGTGGAAGGGGGGTGTTTTGTCTGCAGAATCTGTTTGACTCGTAAATTCAGTGGAAGAGCTAGGAAACTACAGAATATTGTAGAGTCACTGAATAAAACATGGAATTAAAGGGAAAGTAAAATATCTGTACTTCGTATACTATCACAGTAATATGTTGTTCCCGTTTGGTTCACATACATTATTGCTTATTTTTATCCATTGTCACTGACAAATGTATTTGAGCAGAAATCATTAGGTTGGATTAATTAAATATTTACAATTTGAGAAATTAATTGTTATTTTTTTAGAAGTAAAATACTTCTTAGTTGTCAGTAGTATTAAGGTAATTGTTAGTTGTACTAAGACAAATGTGTTCACCAGAATGGGAGGGGCGATTCTTCTTCTACATTGTGCTGGTTATAAGCTAATGACTGATATTTCAACAGTCATTACACATGCCGATCCCTTTTCCCCACCCCATGACCATCATCTCTACTATAAAACATAGTAGAATAATCATAATTTTCTTTTCACCTGACAACCGTGATCTGAACTCCATTATTCAAAAAGTTCCAGAGGAATGTATCCTCAAATTTGTATGGCATTAAAGAGATCCACATGGCCAAATTTAGGTTTATTGCTACTTTCATTTCCTCGTCATTTAAAGGTGAAAATGCATTTCTCCCTGTTCTATCAGAGACAAGCATGGGATTTAAAGTGTTCCTACAAGCTTAATTTAAAATCAATATTTACCTGCTCTCTAGGACTTTGAAAAATGTCCAGGATAGTGTTAGACTAGAAAGCAAGTGTGTAAAACAAATTCTACAAACCAGAGAATCAGCATTGGACTGGGCCATTGGAATGAGCTGTTCTATCTCAAATGCATAAACATTCCTGATAAATGGTCACTTGGCTGTTTCTTGCCTATCTCCAGTCAAAAATAACATACAGCCACTCTAGATGATCCATTATACTTTTGACAATATTAAAAATCATTATGTTCACCTTTATTTTTAGCCAAAGTATTATCTCTCTATAACTGCCATCTATCTGATTTTAGGACCAGAACAAATCCCTTGTAGAAAGAACTGCTTTTCTCTAATCCCAGATAATGAGGTTTCCCTTTTCTGGCTAAATGCTCATTCTTCCAAGCTTGATTTGAACCCCCTGACTCTTCTGGAGCCAATGGTCCATCATTTCTTTGAATCTCTCCCTCCTGATTTATTCTTCTCACTAGGCTATTAAAATATTTTTCCATTAAAAAAATCTTTTCTTGACCACACGTCTCATTATAATTATAGTACCGGCTGTGTCTTCCTTCATAATCTTCTTGTAAGAATAGACTATAATCATTATCTCCACTTCCTTACCTCCCATTTCTCTCAAACCACTAACACTAGGTTTCTGCCTTCCTTATTCCATTTATAGAGGTCTTTAAACGGTGTAAAAATCACGTTCTAATGGTCTTGCAAGTGCATAGTATCCGAAACTAAAAACTCATCATTCTTCCTAAGCTAGAACTTTCTAGAGTCCACAAAACTTTAGAAGTTTCCTTGACCTCTCCTTCTTCACCACCCCCATCTAATCAGTCACCAAGTCCTACAGCTTACTCTTAAATTCCATCCTGTCTCTACCATGATTTCTTTACATAATCAATGGGCCTGGCATATATTCTGTACTTAATTAATGTTTAAATATATGAACTAATTTATCGAAAAAGGGCTGCTGTCAGACCAGTACTACCAGCTACTTCTCTTGCCTGCTTATAACAAGGTTCCAGAGAGCTCTGTGATGTTTCCCTGTCAGTTCCTAGATACTAATTTAGATCCTCAGACTCAGGAGGTATCGCATCTCTCTTGACTTACTGGCTGGCTTTTTTGATTACAGACGTAGACAGCTCATGACATATTTGCCTTAACTTAGAACTTACTTGGTGGTTTTGGTTCTTCAGCTGACAGCACGGCTAGCAGGCCTAGAACCCCTCCCGTGCATTCCCAGCCTACTATGATCTTCTCTCCCCTTCCTGAACAGTAACCACTTCTCCACTGACTCCATGCAAGCAGAGAACAGGCTGGGCCTGAGAACTTCAAACTTTCCCTATTGTTTCCAGCGGCAGTATACGGCCATTAGTTAATTTTAAATTTTGAGAGTTAAGAAACATCTGTATTTCTGGGCTGTTACAAAACCTTGACATTTGCCATTGGCCATTCTCTCTAAGTATCTTCTTTTACTTACATTATTTCTAGACAGCTTCTCCTGTTCCCTAAAGTAGGAATAAAAGCTGAGGAGGCCCATAACCCTGGAGGAGTCTCTCATTAATTTCTTGAGAAATAATATGACTCAAACAGATAAAACAATTGAGAAGCTGACATAAACCAAAGTTCTAGAAAACTAATTAATGATCAACGCTTTACTGTATCTCTCATCTTAATAGTGATTGTAGACACATGTACATGGCAACTGTTAGGTACCAAGCATTGTTCTAAAGATGCAGTATATAATTGTCTAATCCTCCAGCAAATCTATGATATGCATAGCTTTACCATCTTCCCAGTCTCATGGGAAAACGGAGGCAAAATGATTTGTCTAGTCACACAGATTGTAAATGACAGACTTTGGGTGTGAACCCATATATCCAAATATAATGTACACTGCCTCTCCCTGAAGACACTTAAGAGATTGTATACCAACTAATTCCTAACCAAACTCAGTCCAGGTGCCTTACATGGTTGGAAATGTGTTCCTACTTTGCTTTCCTGATACATAGTACACTTTACAAGCTTATCCCACGTCAAATGTCAGGAACATGAACAGTGTGTGAAGTGAGAAATAAATACCAACCCAGGAATTCAAACGTGCTGCCTGCCCAAATAAGATTATTATTATCCTGAGAATAATACTGGCTTGTGTTTCTCTTCAGTTACCTAAGTAGATATATTTTGGAACAAACAAACCCCTGGCAGGATTTGGGAAATCAGTATAGTTGAGCAGAAGGTGACATCAAGATGGAGAACAGAGGGATGCCATTAAGACCCTTGTTTTCATCCCTGAATCCTCCAGCACCTAGTGAATTTCCAAAATCTTATCAAGAAAACAGCATATGACAGTAGTAATATTTATCCTTTACTGACGTGACTATCAACTCTATGCCAAATATTTTTGCATCTGCTATCTTTAATCACGCCCAAACTCCAAATTAGATATATCGTTTCTCCATTTCGCAGATGTTTCCCAAGGCTGAAATAGCTTAGCATTACTCAGGGTCAAAGAACTTGTGACGGTAGAATTGGAATTAAAAACCGAGTTTCTCTGATTTCGGTGTGTATGCTCTTCCCATAAACATACCTTGAATTTACTCAGCCAGAGGAAGGCATCTTTCTCAAGCAGCAGTAGCTTGGTACTTACCATATCCCCTAGTGAGCACCGCAGTTCAAACTGAATTGACAAGATTCCTGCTTGCTTTATATTCCAATGAAACTGGTTCTTCATAGCATTTATGCCTGTCTATCTTTGTATATGTACACTTGACAAGTTAAAATTTGAAGGCCAATGAAGCATGTTTAGTAACATGAAAAAATGCCTAATGATATGGGTAAATTAAAATAACAAAAACCAAAGTGGGGAAATACATAATGAAAAGTGAGTATATCAGGATGGGCTAGGGTATACTGCAGTTAACAAAGAAAATTAAAATATCTGGGACTTGACCAGACAAAAAGTTTATTTCTCGATCACTGGAAGCCAGTTTAGCTGCCTTGAATATGGTTGTTCAGGAATCCAGGCTGCTTTGAGCTTTTGGCACCTCCTTCTCAACATGCGTTTTCACAATTTCAAGGAAAGAGAGTGCTTGGGCGTCTCGCACTGTCAACGGAAATATTTCCACACAGATATGACATATATCACTTCTCTTCCAACCCATTGGTTTTCCAAAGTGCCTAGAAGGAAAGGAGAAATGAATATGGGTAAATAATAGATATGTCTTCTACACAGAGTGAAAACGAGAGAGAGAAGGAGAGTATAAAATAAAAGGATATAAAGAAACTCAAAATCAATAGAGCACACTTTCATGATTGCATAATGGTCTGATAATTGTTTTGCTATATTTTCTTAGGTTCTGAATGTTAAAAATTATTCTAAAGTCTTTCAGAGAAAAATACCTATGTAAATCTCCACTGTCAGGGTTGGAACAGCTCACAGAATTGTTAACCCATACCCTCCATCAATCTTTGGGGTGTTGCTCCAACCCAGAAAGCTTCTGTAGAAGGTTGAAGAGGGTGGATGGATAAGAGTGAAGCAGCTGACTATGACAGCAAGGCAAATAGCTTGTATTACAAAAGAAAATCACTTCTCTGAATCTTTCCTACCTTTTTTTTTTTTTAACCTTTGAAAGGAAAAACGTTGATTACATTTATATACTTTAAGATCATGAACTCATTTCTTGTGTTTATAATAGCACTAGTCATTCCAGCACTGCTTAGAAAATGAAAAATGGTTTTACCACTTTTAACTTGAGCCTTATTTCCTTCATTTTGCAATAAGAATATAGTTTTTAAAAGAACTATTGCTGGAAATAAGTAAAAGGCTGGAGGAAAGAACATGGTCCTTCAGCTCAACTGAGGGACATCGTGCTCCTGTCTGTTATACTCAGAGCTAATGTAATCTGTTACATACAAATTGAATGGGCTTTCCAGATTTTCACATACCTGTAACAGGTTATTGAAGAATATAGACTCATAGAAGTAAAAATATGAGTTTACATTTTTTTCACTAACTGTCCTTAATAATTACTATGTTGTAAACCGCTTTTCCCATCTCTTATTGCATCTTGGTTAGAGTCTATTCATTTTTCAGGCACTTTGGTCTATTAAAACTCTATATTCGGGGTTTCCCTGGTGGCGCAGTAGTTAAGAATCCGCCTGCCAATGCAGGGGACATGGGTTCGTGCCCTGGTCTGGGAAGATCCCACATGCCACGGAGCAGATAAGCCTGTGCACCACAACTACTGAGCCTGCACTCTATAGCCAGTGAGCCACAAGTGCCACAACTACTGAAGCCCGCACGCCTAGAGCCTGTGTTCCGCAACAAAAGAAGCCACCGCAATGAGAAGCCTGCGCACCGCAACAAAGAGTAGCCCTCACTCTCCGCAACTAGAGAACAGCCCACGCGCAGTAATGAAGACCCAACGCAGCCAAAAATAAATAAAAATTTTAAAAAACCTCACAAACTCAACACTCAAGTCTACAACATCAATATTGTATGGATTCAAAGCTCTTCTTCTTCTCCAGGGATAGATAGCCTCAAGCAGCTTGGTGGTGGTGCATTCTTCTTACAGGATTTTCACTCCTAAATCCTCTAAGAGCTCTGACTCCTCAGGGCTTGGGATAGAGCTATCAGAGAAAAGTGGCAAATATCGCCTCTGTTATCAGTATGATGACACAATCCTCTTCTTATTTTTCTTGCCACTTCTCTGACTATCATCGATTGGCTGTCAGTGCCTTTCGGAGGGTATTCAAAGACTAATTCTTGATCTTTGGGCAAATATGTGGATGGTTTGGAGCTTCTCCATGACAAAGTTTTCTGATGTGCATGATCCAGTCCTGGACTATGCCATGTTACATGGCAAAGGGGAATTAAAGTTGCAGAGAAAATTAAGGGTGTTTCTCAGCCTCCAGAGGAAGTAAATTTCGGTTGTTCATAAGCCACCCACTCTACGGTATTTCTGTTATAGCCATTTGAACAGACTACAGCACCTTCTAATGTTTATTTTCTCTCCTACGTTTTTGTCTTTGCTTCCTGGAAGACTTTTCTCAACTCTTCCAACACATCTATTGAGTTTATTGTTTCTCTTACCATATTTTTAATTTTCAAGAGCTCTTTTTGGTCACTAAATGTACTTTAAGAGCAGTATCTTCTTATTCCACGAATGCTGCATTTTACCATCTATTTTACACTCTTCAGAGACTAAAAGTTCCTTTCTCTACCCAAGGAAGAAAAATAAATGTCCAATCAGTAATGAACAATTATAAGACACCATAGAGACTTCAGTACAACATTAACATTTGAGCGGGGAGGACATAATGACATGGAATATTCTAAAGTCCATATAATCTAATTTTCTAAGGATTCTCATTGTAGAGAGATCTCATAGCAGCTATGCTCATATGGGATATACGGCACAAGTAGTTTCTCCTTTCCCCAAAAATAAGACTAAATAAGCTAAAATTTACATGAGAAATCAACAGCTTAGGTGATCATGATAATAATAATGGTGAAGTTTAACACCTTTTTAGAATAGGAAAGAAATTTAGAAATTCTTTTATATTTCAATAAAACTGAGATTACTCAGATATCTAATATAAGCAGTTATTGACTTAAATGACTAAGTTACTAAGTAATCTATCTAGTTAGTAAGAAAACCACAACTAAAACTCAAATATATTGATACTTAGTCCTCTTTCTACAACACCAGGCAGCCAATTCTATCATTTACGATTTCTTTTTTTGATAGGACTTTAGAATATAGTGGTCATTGGCAAACATTCTATGATTAAACATTCTCTTATTAAAATAATAATAAATATTTTCTCCAGAACGTGTTATTTCTAGAAATTATGCTTCCTTAAAATATCCACCGACCCTATACCGTGTGCCTCCTTGGTTCCTCTCCGCCCATCTAATTGTTCAAATTATGCTAGATAAAATCAACTGTTGATTTCCTAACAGTAGTAACAGATCCTGTGGATTATCTCCTTCAACATGTATTCCAATCCTTTTTAGCATGCAGAGACGGGAAAGCTAAAAAAACTACATCTCTCAGACTCACTTGAAGCTAGAATTCCACCCATCAGATGACGTAGGGGAGACCTATTTGGAAGTAAGTGCAGTTAGGCATGGGGAACCCCCTGTTTTCACTGGAGCAAATAGCAGCAGAGGTGGCGTAATTCTGGGGTTGGCAGCTGTTTTGGAAGTTCCTCATTCTACAGATTTCTTATTGAATCAGAGACAGCATATTGTTGTACTTTACAATCTAATTATCATAATTATCATGTAGTATTTGCATGCTATTCCACTTACTATCCAAATCATAACCCTATTGAACGTTTTTCCTATTATGGATTTTTTATTGATGGCTTCCCATTTTTACTATTATAAATAATATTGCAGTGGAAGTCTGAATGCATAAAGTTGGGCCCTTTAAATTTTTTTTTCTCCTAACGGTAAATAGAAATGAGATTATGAGTTGAAAGTCATACTCACTTTTATACGACCTTATTATGAAGATATGCCTGAAAAAGGGCCTTTTCTGGACAGAGGGCAGAAAAATGGATGTATGAACAAACTGGGAGAATTGTTAAGTCATCCTCTGAGACTAGGAAGCAATCGTTTTGTCCTGATTTCCTCTGCAGACCTACAGGCTGAGAAGATTCCTCTTTATGGACTGATGGCAATGAAAAGTAGGTGCAGGAAGGATAGCAGAAGTTTGGGGAACCCTCTCTTTGGATGGAGTAAAAGTGAAGAATAGAACTTCAGCCTGGCTTCTATGCAGCCCCCAAGAAGGGAAATTAGGATATACAAACATAGTTACTGGATAACCTTTATAGAATTATAAAAAGGAGAAATTTCCCCTTGTTTTAAATTGTTAAACTTTATCAATTTTCCTTAGTAATTTTCAGTAAAATAATTAATAAGGATGCATTTATGGTTGGGAGCACAAGAGAGGAAGGAAGCAAGTGACTATATTATTCATCAGAACCCCGCTGGAGGAGCACAACTTATTGTGGGCTGCTTAATGAGGTGAGCTGGCTAGGCCCTTCTTATGTGTGAGCCCGGGTTCTAATGCCGCGGTCAAGATGTGTCTGGAGATGGAAAGCTCTCTTATATGAACAGCCAAAGACCACGATGGTGTCTAAGTGGTATACCCAATAGGACTTAAAATCAGTTAACAATATTTTCTTTCTTTGTTCACACTAGTGTTCTTAACTGAAGGGTTGAGTTATTTTATGTCTGTCTTCATTTTGTTCTTGGCAGAACAAAAATGTCTAAAATAATATTTAGCATTGGGAACATAAGTAAACACAATCATAATATATATCTCTAACCCAGTTAACACATAAGAAGGCCTAGCAGTGGATAAAAACCTATCAGATTGAGAAAGAAATGTTTCCATAGGCACTGTCAACTCAGTTAAAAGTACTTATTAACCACCTGCTTTGTGCATTGATACCATGGGGATGCAGGGTGTTCGCAGGTACCAAGAAGCATGAGAAATGTCTGTCCCTGATCGTGAGGAACTATCAGGATTCAATTTAATGAATACTGGCTGATACTAGACAGTCGGACATTAGGTGAGACATATATATGTATACACATGTTACATTTTGTTCTCTGAAAATGTAGTAGAAAAATGAAGCCTTTAGTGCAAACATGCACACATACAAGCAACCGAGTCTCCTCTTAAGCTATAATTGTTTTTTGTTTTTTTTGCTGTACGGAGGCCTCTCACTGTTGTAGCCTCTCCCGTTGCGGAGCACAGGCTCCGGACGCACAGGCTCAGTGGCCATGGCTCACGGGACCAGCCGCTCCGCGGCATGTAGGATCTTCCCGGACCGGGGCACGAACCCGTGTCCCCTACATCGGCAGGTGGACTCTCAACCATTGTGCCACCAGGGAAGCACTAAGCTATAATTCTTATAATGCTCTTGTGTAATATATTTTTTAGAAGTGACTGTTGGATATACCCAAGAATGTACTCTTTATTATGGAAATGATTTTTGATTAAGAATTATGGGCCCTGAGCTTCTCTGGTGGCACAGTGGTTAAGAATCCTCCTGCCAATGCAGGGGACATGGGTTTGAGCCCTGGTCCGGGAAGATCCCACATGCTGCGGAGCAACTAAGCCCATGTGCCACAACTACTGAGCCTGAGCTCTGGAGTTCGCAAGCCACAACTACTGAGCCCACATGCCACAACTACTGAAGCCCACATGCCTAGAGCACATGCTTTGCAACAAGAGAAGCCACTGCAATGAGAAGACCGCCCACCGCAACAAAGAGTAGCCCCTGCTTGCCGCAACTAGAGAAAGACCGCACAGCTACAAAGACACAGTGCAGCCAAAAATAAAATAAATAAATTTATTACAAAAAAAAAGAAAAAAAGAATCATGGGCCCTCTACTATCCTGTCTGATGTGTTGATTTTTCAAGCTGTCATTCAGGATGGGTGAGTTGAAAAGTACAATGAGGCAACTCATTGTGGGTGAACAAGAACAAACTTAAGTGTGTGTTGAAATGATTTAGGGGCAAATTTCACAATGCTAATTGTACTTCAAAGCAATCTCTCTTGTGATTCAAATCTAACCAAAAAAATTGAATGTCATCCAGTTATTATATAAAACAAATGTAAACTAGATCACAATATAGTACTATGACATAGGGCAATACTGCATAAAGTAAGTATACACATATTTTGGATAAGTTAGACTATGTTGTATAACACAAATATATAAGTTAGACTATGTTATATAAAACATAAATGATTATCATATCTTTCATAAATATGGGAAATTTGGCAAAATATGTAATAATCTTGTAATATCAAATGAATTAAATATTCATTAAATCTTATAAGTGAAGATAGGTCCATGTTTTTAAAATATATTTTCCTTACGTGAGATATAAAATAAATGTTATGCACTTTCATCATATATGTGGAGGAAACAATGATATTGTTTAAAATTTAGTTTTTATGCATGTCAGTATATTTTATACAGATAAAGCGAGAAACCTCATATGGTAAGATTATATTTTTATAAAATAACTGTTATTCTGTTTAACAAAAATTTATATGGGAAATTATCAATTAACTGTGCCAATTTGCTATTTATTAAAATTTTTAATTTTAGAATTGTCTAATATACCAACTGAAAATAGGCCCATCTGGTAAATAACAGTATTCCTTTAATTCATTGTACTGTTTTTTTCCGACAAATATAAAGAGCTTTTAAACTATCCTTAATATAATAGGTTTATCATGTAATGATTCATTTTTTAAGCAATGATATGAATTAAAAACAATACTTGACTTGAGCAGAAATTGCATTGCATCCAAAATTAATTATCCCTAAAGTTTCCAATTTATTTTTGTATTTGTTATTATTGAGGCTTTAATTACTTAGAATTAGAATGAAATGAACAAAACTAAGCTTTAGTGGAATTATCCTATGCTGAATGTGCATTTTGTGGCTTGTGTCAATTATGATTTATTATACTGGCTTACTTTCGCTTTTGAGAAAAACTGAAGCACATGCCAAAGATGGCAATAAATAAGTGCGGATTTATTGTGGGCAATCACTGCAGTTTCAAAAGTTTTTACACCTTCTGCATCAGCCTACACAATACCTCACAAAATGAGAAAATTAGTCATTATGCCATAATTTAGTGGTATTTCATACCTTTAAAAACAACATTTGTACTTATGTGATAGTTTTATTACTAAAGTAAAAATAACAGACTCTTAAAATTATTATAATATAGAGTGAAGAGAAGAGACATTATTTATGATTTTTTTTTTTTGCGGTACGCGGGCCTTTCACTGTTGTGGCCTCTCTCGTTGCGGAGCACAGGCTCCGGATGCGCAGGCTCAGCGGCCATGGCTCACGGGCCCAGCCGCTCCACAACATGTGGGATCTTCCCGGACCGGGGCACGAACTCGTGTCCCCTGCATCGGCAGGCGGACTCTCAACCACTGTGCCACCAGGGAAGCCCTGTTTATGATTTTATACACAGACCAAAGGAAATGTAAATTATCCCCTGAAACTAGGGAGCAATTGTTTTGTCATGATTTCTTCATAGACCTACAGGCTGAAAATTCCTCTTCATGGAGTGATAACAATTGAAATTAGGGGCAGGAAAGGTGGTGGAAATTTGGGGAACTCTCCTTTTGAATGGAGTTAAAGTGGAGAAAAATTTCTGAAATGTTTTGTGAAAGAAGAGATCAAGTTCTGAAATGTTCTGTAAAAATAGCTTACTGTCTGTATTAGCTATCTGTTGCTGCATAACAATTTAACCCAAAGCTTAACAGATTAAGGCAAGTAACATAATTATCTCACACAATTTCTTAGGATTAAGAACCTAGGTGCAGCTTTACTGGGTGTTTCTGGCTCAGGGTCACACATGAAATCACAGTCAAGCTGTTGGCTGGCACTCCAGTCTCTGAAGACTTGAGTGAGTCTAGAGGATCTGTTTCCAAGCTCATTCACACAGCTGTTGGCAGAAAGCTTCAGTTTTTCACCATGCGCTACTCATGACATCCAGTGCAAATGATCCAGGATGGAGGCTGCAGGGTTTTATAAACTACCTTCAGAGTGGCACACCTTCACTTCCACTGTAGTCTACTGGTCACACACAGACTAGCTCTGGTGTAATGTGGGATATGACTACACAAGGATGTGAATACTAGGAGCTAAAACTCATTGGGAGTCATCTTGGAAAGTGGCTACCACACCATCCTTCGTTCAGTAATTTGTTAACACATTCATTCATTTGTAAACATTCATTAAGCCCCCGTTATGTGCCAGAAACTGTGTTAGATCCTGAAGATACAGCAACCAAAATAGACATAGTTCCTACTCACAGAGACAAAGAAGTACCAGATATTTAAAGTGATTAAAGCTATGTTAAAGAAGGTCACAGGCTGCATCACAGGCTCCCAGAGTACTTCGTATTTCTCCAACATGGTTCTGGTGCTTGTTTGACTCCATGTGTGTAGGGAACATTACCACACTAACTAATAATATACTTTCTCTTCTCTGATAATCTTCATTTACATTCCACCTTACTACCCACTCCATGCAGACCATGGAATTTTGCTTTATCTAACGCCTCTTCCCTTCCAGAAGAACTAATTTAAATAATATTTTATTTTATTTTTATTATTTTTTTCATGTGGACCATTTCTAAAGTCTTTATTGAATTTATTACAATATTGCTTCTGTTTTTATGTTTTGGTTTTCTGGCCATGAGGCATGTGGGATCTTAGCTCCCCAACCAGGGATTGAACCCATACCCCCGGCACCAGAAGACGAAGTCCCAACCACTGGACCACCAGGGAAGTCCCAAATAATCCATTATTTAATCACAATTGATAGTCCCAACTTCCTTATTTAACTAATTGTATTAGGATTGTGCTTCAACACTATTAAGACTTTTAGTCCACTTATCCCCATATTTTATTCACATCTGTCAGACTTCTCCTGTCTTGTCTTCCCTCCCTATCCTCTTAGTCTCTACAATCCATCATTTTAAGTTTCCTGTTGCCAATATCCCAGATTCACTTCCCCTTGTTTTGCAAAACTTCCAGCTAGGAAGTTATCTGATTATCTGATTTCTTTACGCCTTCTTTATGCCTCTAGGTGACAGCTAGAGCACTGCAAGAAAATTCAAAGCAGGGTAAATGGGTTTCACTGTAAATTTATAATCATCAAACTCAAATGTATCCCAAGTATGCCAGAAACCTGATCTCATTTTCCAAGTCAGCTTGTTTTTCCACTATATACCACAATGATTCCATTTCTCTTCCACTTTCCTTAAGTATCTGGCCCATCTCCACCTTAACACCTTCAACTCTCAGCAGAAAAGTTCCAAAGAGGAAATAGATGCCACCATCTGGAGCTGCCTCAACTCCCCTCCACTATATTTCCAAACATAATTCTAGTTACACCCATTCTGTCTTCCATCTCTCTTCATTTAGTGAAGGAAATGCACTGCCCTGTTTCTATCAAAGACTAATGCCGCTACGTGCACAAGGATCACATCCTCAGTCTAGGGTCACACACACATCAATGATCACACACATCATTTCTCATGTAGCTTTTTTGTTTCTTCCACCAGATTCTCTTTCTGACACGTTTTGAATGACAAATTATAAATTTGTATCTCTATCCTGACATCTCCTCTGCCTTCCAAAAGCCTGTTTTAACTACCTGCCTGGGTGTTCCGTAGATACGTCACACTGAGCTTCTGATCTTATTCACTATATGCTCTCCTCCTCCATTATTCCTCATTTAAGTATATGGATCTACCATCAACCTAGTTGCTCACTCCAAAAGACCGAGAGTCTTTTTTGAGACTTCTCTCCTCCTTAGCCCCTAACTCCCATTAACCTACCCCCAATATATGTTAAATGTATTCTAACCATCTCTATTAATACCATGCTAAGTAATTTCTCACTGACTGCTACAATAGCGTTTTACTTGCCTTCCACATTCATTATTTTCCTCCCTAAATGATTCTCTGAAAACTAAGATTTAAATAAGATTGTGGAAGCCTTCTACTTTCAATTATGATAGAAAAACTGGAACCAGACTTACTCTCTTGCCATAAATGCATACCAGTCAAAATATAGGAAGCAATTGTTTTTAGATATTGAACAATATATAACACAATACTGTGACCCCTGACATAAGGACAACAAACTAGGTTAGGCCTCCCATAATCATGGTTTTCTGTCTAGAAACATATTCTGGACCACAGTGTAGGAAAGGAGCATGGTGATCCTGTTGAGTTGGAGATCACAGTTTTATGAGGCTGAGTGGCCAGAATCTTGAGGGAAAATTATAGGAGAGAGGGGAGCTCTTAAGAGCAAGAGCTCTAGAAATCGGAATAAGAGTTTACTCGAATCTGTGGGTTAGAACCAATGAGCCTGGGCAAAAAGAATGAGAGAGCTATAAGTTGAAAGCTTCCAGAGCTTCCCCATGGCTGGGAGACATTCAAGTTCAATGATACAGAGCTGAGATACCTTGAATATTTGTAGTATTCAGTAGAGACTCCAAAAGTCATATTTTACTAGTAATGTTAACCTATCCCCCAAATAAATGCTGCTCTAAACTCACTCTAGTGAAGTAAGAAACAAATCTCACTAATGGAAAGTGCAATGTGTAATGTGAGTATATAACACAGCTGCTTAACCTCATTTGAGGGGACTAGAAAGGCTTTCCTGGGACATGATTTAAGCTGAAATTTAAATGCTGAGTTAAGAGTTAGCAAGTTGAAGAGGTAGGAGGAGAACTGGACATTCCAGCACACGCAAAGGCTTGGAGGCAAAGAGGACTCACGTGAATTTAACAACAGAAAGGACAGCATGTCTAGAACATGGGGAGTGATGGGAAGGTGATCCATACTGACACTAGGGAGACTGGCAATGGCTATAGAATTTAAGGTCTCAGAAACAATATTATGGAGTTTATTATTTCATACTGTGCCCTAGTTGCTTCTCTTACTCTTTGGGTGCTGGTGACTCCAGACAACTTCTCCCAGGAATCATGAATGAAACAAAGGAAGAGAGAGAAACAGGACAAAGGGGATATGGAAGAAAGAGGGAAGAAAGCACAAAGGCTGTGGGAGCAGCTTAGACATGGAGGAAATGTTAAGAAGGAAAAAAATAGGCTCTCACTATGTTTCATAATTTTTAAATAATAATTAAGGGAAAATTAATTGTGACTGGAATATTAAGTAAATGAAGGACAATAAATTTTGGCACAAAGAGTGATCTTTATTAATTTGTTCACATAAACTAAATATTTAAGATGAAAATGATAGAAAGTCATTAAGTAGAAATTGCATGTTGGCACTGATAAGTCATCATCAGTTGAGTACCAAGAAAGAGGTTATAGGTTTTCTCTCTTCAAAATATTTTCTCTAACAGAAAATATTACAGTTTGTCAATGTCACGGAACAATAGAAGTGGGACTTACGCTTTACAATGTACACAGCCAAGTTTATGTTCAACACTTCTGGCATGTTTCTTACCATTTTATTTTCCCCAACTATAAAATTACGTGAACAGGGTAGGTGATGGTGGCAAAGAAGTAACCATGTCCACTTTGGAGATTTGAGTTTGAGGTGTCTGAAAGGGACTGGAATATGTGAAAAGGCAAAAATACTCTTTTGGGATAGATTGAAAACAATATTGTAAAGATGTCTAATTTCCCCAGATTATCATAAATTGTTATGAGACAAAAAAAAAAAAAAGAACTGCGTTTGGAAACTAGACAAGCCAAATTCTAACATTCATACGAAAAAAAAGTTGTTTAGGAATAACCAAAAAAAAAATCTGAAAAAGAAGAATGAAAATGAATTAAGCTTACCAGTTAACCTTACCATTTATAATTAAATGTATTATAAAGCTACATGAATTCAATAATTTTGGTACTGACATAAGAATAGATAGATCAATGGAATGGAATTAGAAATTCAGAACTAGACTAAATACCTATGGGAATTCAACACATAATGAAAACGGCATTTCTAATCAGTGGTTAGTTATCCAGTATAAGAAATTAAATTCTTGGCGGTGGCGACCACCAGCACCAATGTCCAAGCGGCAGAGGCAGCCCCCAGGGATGGCTGCTGCCAGTATCCATGTCCCCAGGGTGAGCCTCAGTCATCCCCGCCCCTAGCCCGCCTCTCCAGGAGACTCTCCAAGACCAGCAGGTCACATCTAACACTAAGAGGCAATATAAATACAATCCTCTTCTGCTCCAGAAGTAGAAGAAAAGTGAATACTGAAGAACAAAATAACTGCCACAACCAAGCCTCTCAAGATAAACGCCACCAAACCTTTCCATGCTACCCAGAAACGAGATCAAAAGGCATTGTTCTGGAGTCCCGTAATAACTTAAAGGGGAACTTTCACAATGCCCTGAGCCCCTGATGCCCTGCAAATAAAGGAGCAGGATGTCCTCACATTTCTTGCATTAGGAACCCACTTAGGTGGCACCAACTTTGATTTCCAAATGGAACAATCATCTACAAAACGAAAAGCGATGGCATCTACCTCATAAATCTCAAGAGAACGGAGGAGAGGCTTCCGGCAGCTTGTCGTGTGACACAGCCTCTCCTCTGCGCCGTGCGGACATCGCCATCATCCCGGAACAACAAGGGCGCTCATTTGCGGGTCCGCCGCGGCAGACGCTGACCGGGGAAGTTCCGCGCATGCCCGGCACCGTTTCCCAAGACCGAGGTCCGCCTGATCTCTACTTCCGCTTAGACGCTGAAGAGACAGTAAAGGGAGAGCAGGCCGCTCCTGGAAAGGCTGTGACCAAGGAGGAATTTCAGGGTGCTCCAGCGCCCAAACCTCCTGCTACTCCACCCGAGGTCACGTCTGAAGGTGCACGTGCCCTCTGTGCCCCCCAGCAGATCCCTCCTGAAGACGGAGCCTCAGCCCGGCCGCCATGGACACATCTGGAGACCCCACCGCTCCGGCCACCGAATGGGTAGGAACAACAACTGAGTGGTCTTAAGCTGTTCTCCCACAGAGTCTTAAACACAAAATGGAAATAAGGTTGACAGAAAATAATTTCTTTAAAACCAACCTACAAACTAATGAAAAAGAAATTTAATTCTTGGTTGACTAATGTTTACAAGCAAAAAAATTACAGCATAGAAGTATTAGGTTAAATGATAATATACTTATTTTGTGATTTTGGAAATCAAGATCCAAAAACCTAGAATCTACCCAATGAAGCTAAGTACATTTAATATTAATATTGTTAGTTAATTGTTATGGTTAATAAGTATCAGAAAAACAAGATGGGAGAAATATTCACAACTCACGTAACATTCTAAGACTTATTTAAAAATATATATACAGACCTTATTTAAATCAATAAGAAAAAACTAAGAACTCAATAGAATATTGGGCAAAGGATGTAAACAGGTTTAGTCCAAGCTCTAAAGCCCAAGTGGCCCAGTGGACCAGAGTTGTGGGCCAGAAGCCAAGGGAAAAATCGTTTGGGTGGAATCAAATTCTGCCTGAGATCAAGCATAGTGAGGGTTGAGGCGAGGCCACTGGGCATTCATTTAGGATGTCACTGTTGACCTTTGATCCAAAAGTGTGGATGGGCTTCCCTGGTGGTGCAGTGGTTAAGAATCCGCCTGCCAATGCAGGGGACACGGGTTCGAGCCCTGGTCCAGGAAGATCCCACGTGCCGTGGAGCAACTAAGCCCGTGCGCCACAACTACTGAGCCTGCGCTCTAGAGCCCGTGTGCCACAACTACTGAGCCCATGCGCCAGAGCTACTGAAGCCTGTGCGCCTAGAGCCCGTTCTCTGCAACAAGAGAAGCCATGACAGTGATAAGCCCCTGCACCACAATGAAGAGTAGCCTCCCTCGCTGCAACTAGAGAAAGCCCACGTGCAGCAACGAAGACCCAACACAGCCAAAAATAAAAGTAAATAAATTTATAAAAAAAAAGTTTGGTTGGAGCACTGGGGAGTAGAGCAGGATTCCAGTGTGCTGATGACCATAGCAGAGTTACAGAGGTGGTGGCAGGGGTGTGGATGACTGTCAAGAGTTTCAGAAACATCAGGAAGGAAGGAAAGAGCGGGAGACAAGAGGGAGGCATGGTTACTAGAAGGTTTGGGGTTTTTAATCTTTTTAGGACAGGAATAATTAAGCATTTTTGAAGATTGAACAGAAGGAGTCACTGGAGAAATTTCTGAAAAGAATGGATAATTAATAAAGCAAGAATCTGGAGGAGAGGAATAGAAAAACCTTTGAGTTTTAGATAAAGATGAAGGTGCTATAACTTTAAAGCTCCCATTATAAGTTAGAGACTAGCAAATCTGTGCTTTAACCTAAAGAGATACAACTAAATAAGTGCTCCTGCTGTGTTCCCACCGCACCCCCTCCCCATGGGTTCCCCTCTTTCCCCTTTATCCCTGTGACTGTTTCCAAGCCTGTCTCCCCAGCCCCCTGCATCCCCTATCCAGGGGAGGGCCTGAATATTTGAGAAATGGATGAGAATCTTCAATATGGCTCAAGCCCTTAGCATTTGCCCAGCTTAGGAGGCCAGATTTTATAAGTAAATGAAGTTTTAAAGGATCTGGGAGGAGTCAACCAAAATGATGCCGTTTGGGAAAATAGAAACTATGTAAGATTAAAAAAAATTCTAAAAGACAACCCCATCACTCCTCCTCCCCTCCAATAACCAACAATGAAATAAGGGAGAAATAAGTGAGAAAACAAGAAAACAAGTCTTCAGTTTCAGAAAGTTAGTGAGGTCAAATGTTTGGTCCCTCAGGAAATATTTTCCAGATTATTAAAACCATTCCCCTCTATCCCAGTGAGAGGGTTCCTCCTCTTCTTTAAGATAATTGCTACAACTTTCCACATGTGATTTCATAACTCTGGAGTCAGTTTAAAGCAATCTTATGGGTCCCATTTATTCTTCAGTTGTATTATTGATTTTTCTGATGGAAAAATGGGCTCAGGAGACACATGAGAGGTGGATGTTTGATGACTTATAGTTATCTGTGGTAGTAGATTTGTTTTAACTTTTTATTGCTTTTATTATCTTTTTTTCTTGGAGTGAAATGGATGGGGAACCAGAGTGGAGCTGAGCAGGCCTCTTTTTCATTCTGCTGTTTGTTAGTGGGTGCGCATGTGTGCACACGTGGGTGTGCGTATGCATCCCGAGGGCAGGTTTGATTACTTCTTGCTACCACATTTCTCAAACCAGCCCTTTACTTTCTGAATTTCTGATGTAAGACAGTTGTTCAGCGTTAAAATATAGAGTTAGCAAAAGCACAATAATAAGAACTATTAGGCCCACTTAAAATTGAATTGTAGTCATAAAAGGCTGACAAGATCCATAGTTGAAAAAGGCAACATGATAAAGAAACATGAGAAATAATGAAAAAAAAGTGGAAAGCCTGGAAATGCACTTAAAATAAGACCAAATCGCAGTGTAATCAGTGAGGGTTATTTGAAAGTAACTGCAATCCAGATCAGATCCAATGAAACCTTGGAGGCATCAAGTTCTAAAATGATCGATATGGTGCATGCTTTTATTACCTATTGAAGAAAAATGCCCTATTGTAAACAAACAAGATTTAATTGAATTATAAATAATAATGTTTTCAGTGCTTGATTTTATTTTTTGTTAACTGATTTTACCTTTTCCCTAATATTAACATTTTGAAACTTAAAAACTTTGTTCTCTGTCAATAAATCCATAATCAGTGCTAGATTTTCACACACACAAAAGTCATCATATGGTAAGTAATGAACCATTTTAGAAACAGTATGAGTAAAATTTTGAAAACTAAAAAAGTACAGAGTTGAACTCAGGAAAGACAGGTCAATTTCAGGCTCCCGCCCCCATCCCCAGCCAAAAATGGAGAGAAATCAAAGCAAAGCAATAAACAGGTGCTGATAGCAACATGGCTTGTGGGATTTAGAATGCAAAAGGCTAGAGTTTTAATGATCACATGGGGAAAAGAGGGCTGGGAAGAAAGTGAGCAGGGAGTGAGAACTAATTATTCTCTAAAGCCCACAGTCTCTAAACACAGCCCCTACTATCTCAACCCTGTATCCAGGAGGAACCTAGTACCTATTAGAGTGATTATTCATTATATTATGTAAGATAAAGCAGTGACAAATATTAAATAAATATTTTCTTTCCAGAGGAGAGGAAAGTAGTTCAATTATATGGTCTTCACAGCAAGGGTAGATCTCAATGTAAGGCCATATTTACCCCATGAAAAAAATGATGAAGTGCTTTCTTCCTTCTTCCTTCTCTTCCCCCCTCCCATCCTTCCTCCTTTCCTTCCTTCCTTCCTTCCATCCATCTTTCCTTCTTTTTCAGAAAAGTACATATCCCTGGTTGAGGATTATAACTCAAACTTAATTCCTGTGTGGCACAAGCTTGAACATAATTAATGATTAAAGTCAAAGGTGAAGATAGTGATGTTATATATTTAGCAACTTAAGGTACAGCAGGAGTGGCCGCAGTAGAAGATTAGAAATCAGAAGGAAATTAATATTGAAAACAGGACTTAAGAAAACCCTGGTATATGGACATTTCCATAACTCAAGTTCTTTGAGATTCTCGCTCTCTCCCTCTCCCTCTCTCTGTCTGTCTCTCTCTGTCTGTCTCTCTGTCTCTCTCTCTCTCTCTCTCTCACACACACACACACACACACTCTATTCTTACAGGTGAAAACTACACACAACAGAAGAAAACAAACTACTATAGATTATAGTACTAGGCATTATAGGGAGGTTTCTGTGACTCCACTCAGTAAGAAAACCCTCTGTCTGCCCGGCAGAGT
The DNA here is from genome assembly GCF_963455315.2 of Globicephala melas. NCBI lineage: Eukaryota > Metazoa > Chordata > Mammalia > Artiodactyla > Delphinidae > Globicephala > Globicephala melas. The sequence continues at coordinate 28,346,093 of NC_083322.1, forward strand.
AGGATCCTTTATATACCATAACCACTTATGGAGGCTTAAGGACAGGTGGGGGGGAGGGGGAGGGGGGAGGCGGGCAAGGTCTAGAGATGTATCTATAAACATAGGCCAGAGCAAAATGGGAGTATTCTCTGGAAAACTGGCTAGACTTGTGTATGGCTCTATTGTGCTACAGTCATATGACACTGCAGTGATGGTCACAGTGATCAGTGAAACAAAATCTTCACACTCTCTCTTCATGCCTTTGGTGGTTGACAATAGACAAACAGCTACTGCAGCAGGTGGAATTCTCACATACTCTTAGAAGAGATATTAGTTCCTCTGAAAAAGAAGTGGTTACAAACTAATCATCAGGGAAATTAAAATCAAAACCAGTTTATATCCCCTCACATTTGTTAGAATGGCTACCATCAAGAAGACAAGAGAAAATAGGTGCTGGTGAGGACATAGTAAAAAGGGAATATTTATACACTGTTGGTGGGAATGTAAATTAGTCCAGCCACTACAGAACATGATATGGAGGTTCCTCAAAACATTAGAAATAGATCTACCATACGACCTAGAATTTCCACTTCTGGGTATATACCCAAAGGAAATAAAAACAGGGTGCCAATGAGATATATACACAATTATGTTTATTGAAGCATTATTCATAATGGACAAGATATGTAAACTACAAAAAGGCCCATCAATGGATGAATGGATAAAAAATGTGGTACATATACACAGTGTAATACTATTTAGCCATGAGAAAAGAAGACGTCTTTCCATTTGTGACAACATGGATGGACCTTGAGCACATTATGCTAAGTGAGATAAGTCAGATAGAAAAAGACAAGTACTGTATGTTATCACTTATATGTGGAACCTAAAAAAGTGAAAGCTATAAAAAACAGTAAAATGGTGGTTACTAGAGGAAGGAGGTGGGGGACAAGAGTGAAGCTGTTTAAGGGCACAAACTTGTAGCAAGTAGCAAATAAGCTGTAAGGATCAGTGTAACAATATGGACAATAATATTGTACTATAGGAAGAAAAGAAATGGTTACAAGTGAATAATAGATTGGTCAATTAAACATCTCTTTTCAGCTGACTAGTTTTATGAAACACAGTGGCTTTGTAATATTTTGCAGTAGAGGATGTTGTAGCAACCTGGTGTTGTAGCAAACAGTGGAGCTTTTGTAGTTCTCTTGTTACGTGATATTTCTTGGGATGAGTATTGTTGAAGTCATATAATTAGAAGTAATTGATGGAGAATGCATTAACATAATATATACACCCCAAAAATATCTTCTCATACTTTACATTTGCTGGATGCTGAAGCACCAAAAAGTTGGATTGTTAAGTTGGAAGTGTCTGCAAACAATGTAGTACATCAGGATTCCTCCCGTAACATTAAAGCGGTAACGAAGTTCACCCAACAGAATAGTCCAGGCCATATAGCAATGAGTAAAGGAAATATTGTCAGATAAGCCAGACACTATGTACTGCTTTCTGATTGTGAAATATAGTCATACAATCACCTTGGAAAGATAATTTCATTTCAATTTTGAACATTTAAAAACTTCCAGAGATAAAGCTATCAGCAAGATAATATTAGATACTGAAGACAACTAAAAGGAAAATTTCTGTATGTCATTACACATGAACAGAATCCTTCAATACCATTTTACAGGAGGTTTTCAGTGTATTATTTTGAACAACTACTAAAGGTATGGTGGCTGAGATATGACTGCACTTAGGTATATAAATTGTAAGGTTGATATGTTTTAAACTGTTCATGGATCAGTACTATTTTAAAGACAACCGTTGCTGGCACTTGGATGGTCACATTTTGTTCATTAGAATTCTCTGTGAAGTCTGATTTTATTACAATAGCTATAAATGGTGATAAAAGGTACAAGTTTTATGTTGCACTATGGGGTTCCTACTTAACACACCTAACGAAAATGACTAAGTCATTCATATAAATAGAGGAGAACTTGGACATGGTGCTCTGACAGATAAAGCTTTATATACAATTATTCACAAAGATTTTGTTTTCAATGAAGAATCACACTTGAGTTCCTTGAATCAAATGGGTTATCATCTATAGAAGTGCTCTCCAGTAGAACTCTCTGTGATGACTGAAATGTTCTGTATCTGTGTTGTCCAGTATGGTAGCTACCAGCCATATGTGGCTCCTGAGCTCTTGAAATGTGGCTAGCATATCCGAGAAACTGACTTTTTAATTTAATTTATTTATGTTTAAATCTAAAGTTAAATGGCCACATGTGACTAATGACTACGTTATAGGACAGTGCAAGTCCACAGCATTGACCTATACTGGACGTAAAGAATTAGTGAATGCAGGGGTTCCAACTTCATCTGCTCTTGCAGGTGTGGCAATGTGATTAATTAATCACAAAACAATGGTAAGAAGGGTAAAATAGATGATCATTTGTTGATAGAATTAATGGGAATTGAAGATTAAAATGGTGATTTTAATCTTCAATTAGTTGATTTCAATAAGGGAATAGCTGTAAAGCATCCCAACATTAAATTTCCAGGGACACCAGTAAAATTTTAATGGAAGCCATTCAACAAGCCTCAATAGTAAAGAAGATATAGCAGGTAATGAACAAACAATTCAAAGCCTTGAGCATCTAGAAAATAAAACAGATCTGTTGGAGAAACTGTCCAGATTCTGTTATCAAGGATGATCTGACTTCCTTGGACTGGAAAAAATATATAATTTTTAAAACCTCAGGTAAAAAAGGGAGTAACTATTCATCAGTCTAGTGAAGAGACATTTTCTTTATTTGCATGAAGTGAGAGACTTCATTCCTAATATCTTTAAAGATAATTAGGGGCTGCAGTTATCTGAAGGAATTTACACTAACACAGTAACTGACATCGAAAACATCAGAGTAATGATAAAGCTGTATCCATGCATGATTGTTGTATTACTTCACACTATCCAGCTTGGCCAATCATAGTTTAAGTATCTCACTGTCCTACAATTAGAAATTGGCCAAGAAATCCAGGTGAAAAAATTTGTATGTTATCTGGCTGGTGAAAGAATGAAGCATTATTATAAAGTAATTCGGTTTTCTGCTGTAAGTCCTGTCAAAACCCTAAATAATAAAAGTATAGGCATATAAGAGGCATTTCCTTAGTTACTACTTAATTCTTCTACCCCATGATTTGTTAAATAATTATAGGGTAGAATTCACCACACCAACAAAGACAGCAACATTTCAGGAGTATGTTTAGTGTATGAATTTATATATAAAATAAATATATACTAATATTTTATTAAAAGTGAAATAGAGGGAAAAACAATAATAGAAACAAAATGAAGGACCTAGGCAGTATGAAAATAGAACAGAAATATTTGAAATACAGCAATGAATTTCTACTGGAAAATATATCTGAGGAAGTTTCTGAGAGATTAACACAGAACTAAAAGGATGAAAAAATATGAAACATAGGCTAAGATAAAGATAGGTTACAGATTTTCTTGGAAAAGATGCATGCTCATCTAGAGTACAAGTTTTTTTTAACATCTTTATTGGAGTATAATTGCTTTACAATGGTGTATTAGTTTCTGCTTTATAACAAAGTGAATCAGCTATACGTATACATATATCCCCATATCACCTCCCTCTTACGTCTCCCTCCCACCCTCCCTATCCATCTAGAGGGGTCACAAAGCATCGAGCTGATCTCCCTGTGCTATGCGGCTGCTTCCCACTAGCTATCTATTTTATATTTGGTAGTATATATAAGTCCATGCCACTCTTTCACTTCGTACCAGCTTACCCTTCCCCCTCCCCGTGTCTTCAAGTCCACTATCTATGTCTGCATCTTTATTCCTGTCCTGCCGCTAGGTTCTTCAGAACCTTTTTTTTTTCTTTTTTAGATTCCATATATATATGTTAGCTTACGGTATTTGTTTTTCTCTTTCTGACTTACTTCACTCTGTATGACAGTCTCTAGGTCCATCCACCTCAAATAACTCAATTTCGTTTCTCTTTATGGCTGAGTAATATTCCATTGTATATATGTGCCACCTCTTCTTTATCCATTCATCTGTCGATGGACACTTAGGTTGCTTTCATATCCTGGCTACTGTAAATAGAGCTGCAATGAGCATTGTGGTACATGACTCTTTTTGAATTATGGTTTTCTCAGGGTATATGCCCAGTAGTGGGATTGCTGGGTCATATGGTAGTTCTATTTTTAGTTTTTTTAAGGAACCTCCATACTGTTCTCCAGAGTGGCTGTGTCAATTTACATTCCCACCAACAGTGCAAGAGGGTTCCCTTTTCTCCACAGCCTCTCCAGCATTTATTGTTTGTAGATTTTTTGATGGTGGCCATTCTGACTGGTGTGAGGTGATACCTCATTGCAATTTTGATTTGCATTTCTCTAATGATTAGTGATGTTGAGCATTCTTTCATGTGTTTGTTGGCAATCTGTATATCTTCTTTGGAGAAATGTCTGTTTATGTCTTCTGCCCATTTTTGGATTGGGTTGTTTGTTTTTTTGATATTGAGCTGCATGAGCTGCTTGTAACTTTTGGAGATTAATCTTTTGTCAGTTGCTTCATTTGCAAATATTTCCTCCCATTCTGAGGGTTGTATTTTTGTCTTGTTTATGTTTTCCTTTGCTGTGCAAAAGCTTCTAAGTTTCATTAGGTCCCATTTGTTTATTTTTGTCTTATTTCCATTTTTCTAGGAGGTGGGTCAAAAAGGATCTTGCTGTGATTTATGTCACAGAGTGTTCTGCCTATGTTTTCCTCTAAGGGTTTGATAGTGTCTGGCCTTATATTTAGGTCTTTAATCCATCTTGAGTTTATTTTTGTGTATGGTGTTAGGGAGTGTTCTAATTTCATTCTTTTACATGTAGCTCTCCAGTTTCCCCAGCACCACTTATTGAAGAGGCTGTCTTTTCTCCATTGTATATTCTTGCCTCCTTTATCAAAGATAAGGTGACCAGATGTGCGTGGGTTTATCTCTGCACTTTATATCCTGTTCCATTGATCTATATTTCTGTTTTTATGTCAGTACCGTACTGTTTTGATTACTGTAGCTTTGTGGTATAGTCTGAAGTCAGGGATCCTGATTCCTCTAGCTCCGTTTTTCTTTCTCAGGGTTGCTTTGACTATTCAGGGTCTTTGTGGTTCCATAAAAATTTTGAAATTTTTTGTTCTAGTTCTGTGAAAAATGCCATTGGTAGTTTGATAGGGATTGCATTGAATCTGTAGATTGCTTTGGGTAATATAGTCATTTTCACAATGTTGATTCTTCCAATCCAAGAACATGGTATATCTCTTCAATCTGTTTGTATCATCTTTGATTTCTTTCATTAGTGTCTTATAGTTTTCTGCATATGGGTCTTTTGTCTCCTTAGGTAGGTTTATTCCTAGGTATTTTATTCTTTTTGTTGCAGTGGTAAGCGGGAATGTTTCCTGAATTTCTCTTTTGGATTTTTCATCATTAGTGTATAGGAATGCAAGAGATTTCTGTGCATTAATTTTGTATCCTGCTGCTTTACCAAATTCATTGATTAGCTCTAGTAGTTTTCTGGTTGCATCTTTAGGATTCTCTATGTATAGTATCATGTCATCTGCAAACAGTGACAGCTTTACTTCTTCTTTTCTGATTTGGATTCCTTTTATTTCTTTTTCTTCTCTGATTGCCGTGGCTAAAACTTCCAAAACTATGTTGAATAATAGTGGTGAGAGTGGACAACCTTGTCTTGTTCCTGATCTTAGAGGAAATGCTTTCAGTTTTTCACCATTGAGAATGATGTTGGCTGTGGGTTTGTCATATATGGCCTTTATTATGTTGAGGTAGATTCCCTCTATGCCTACTTTCCAGAGAGTTTTTATCATAAATGGGTGCTGAATTTTGTCGAAAGCTTTTTCTGCATCTGTTGAGATGTTCATATGGTTTTTTTCCTTCAATTTGTTAATATGGTTTATCACATTGATTGATTTGCGTATATTGAAGAATCCTTGCATTCCTGGGATAAATCCCACTTGATCATGGTGTATGATCCTTTTAATGTGCTGTTGGATTCTGTTTGCTATTATTTTGTTGAGGATTTTTGCATCTATGTTCATCAGTGATATTGGCCTGTAGTTTTCTTTCTTTGTGACATCTTTGTCTGGTTTTGGTATCAGGGCCTCATAGAATGAGTTTGGGAGTGTTCCTCCCTCTGCTACATTTTGGAAGCGTTTGCGAAGCATAGGTGTTAGCTCTTCTCTAAATGTTTGATAGAATTCGCCTGTGAAGCCATCTGGTCCTGGGCTTGTGTTTGTTGGAAGATTTTTAATCACAGTTTGATGGAATTCACCACTATACAATTTTTTAGATGCAGTTCAGGAGAAAAAAATGAAATGAATCAACGTTTTAAAACAAGGAGGAGTTAACTAAATTTATTGTGGCAATCATTTCATGATGAGTCAAACCTTTATGCTGTACCCCTGAAACTCATACAGTGACGTATGTCAATTATATCTGTATAAAACTGGAAAAAAACAGAAGAGGGAATAAGCTACTATGAACAAGGATCAGTAGAAAAAACAAACAGCTAATCTAGACCATCAGGGACCTAGATATAGTAACAATCAGAAATGGATTATAAAATAACATATGAATAAAATTTTAAGGAAATTAAAATATAAAGCCACCAAAATAAGAAAACAATAAGATTTAAAATAACAAAGTAATCTGAAGAACAAAGTAAATCAGAAATTCAAAAAAAATCACTGATACTGAAAGATAGATCTAAAGAGATTATAAGAATTCAGCAAAGAGACACAAAGAGAAAGAAAAAAGAAAAGACAAGTTAGGGTATAGGAAGGCTAGAATGATAAAGAGTAGCATACACCTAATCAGAGTTCTGAAAGGATAAAAATGCAGGAATGGGAATAAGTAATATTTGAAGAGATAGCAGTTGAGAATTCCCCAAATTGAGGAAAGACATGAAATCTAAGGTTCAGAAAGCATTCCAGATCCCAGAACAATAAATAAACATAAATCCAATCAAAAATTCCAATTCAAGATGTATTAGCTGAGTTTGAAACTCCAAAGATAAAGAGATTAAAAAAAAAAAAAAACCTAGAGAGGAAAGGTAACTTACCTATAATGCAATGTCAGTTAGATTCACTGCAGGTGTCTCAGAAGCAACAATTAAAACCAGAAGATATTAAAGTACTATCTTAATAAGGCTTGGAGAAAAGAACTATCAACTTAGAATTATATACTTGGCAAATTATTTCTCAAGATGAGAAAGAATTCTTCAAACAAAAACAGATTTATTACAACTACACATACTTAAGATGAAATGTTACAGAAAGAAGGTAAAAAAAATCTATCTCAAACTAAGTCAGAGATACAAATAGGAATAAAAAGATTAGAAATTTAAAAACATGTGGGTTATCCACAAGTTATCAACCACAATAATGTCTAATTTGTGGGGTTAATAAACAACTAGGTAAAACTTGTTTCTGGACAAAGTGTTACACTAGAAAGGAATTGTGTATAGTCGTTGAAGCTCTATATGTTAAGTGTAGGTTAAGAAGAAGGTAGGCACTGATTATTTTTGACTTTCTAAATTAAACGTGCATTTTTTTTAGAATACCAATTCAGAGTAAAAATAGAGTATATAACATTCAAGTTAATAATGTAGGCAAAAAAATGCAATTAAAAAGTGCCACTAGATGGCAAGAAAACAGGAAAGAAATGAAGGTTAAATATATCAGTACAAATACATGTAAATGGATTAACCTTCGCTTCACTCCTACACACGGAGCTGAAAGATAGAGACTGCTGCGTTGTAGGTTGCCTACAGAAGATACATATAAAGCATAAAGACAGAAAGTTGAATATACTTTTCAAGATGACCATGTAAGTTCAGATGTTTTCCTTTTTTTTTCTCCTACAAACCATTCAATAGCAATAAAGAGAATAAAAGCTAAAAATACAAATGCCAGAGTATTTTTTGTAAAATTTGGCAGTAATGAAAATCTTAAACCCCCAGAGTGGTGAGAGGACTGGCAAAACAGTAGCCAGAAGAAGAGTAGAAAGCAGGACCTCACATCTGCCAAGCTCAGAAGCTGGTAAAGAACACACCCTGTCCTGAATCCTTTGTCTGCAGCAATTGAAATGTGCTACACGAACTACTTTATCATCTTTCTTTGATTTGATTTTCTTCCAAGATGGAGGAGTCAAGGCTAAATCAGGAACCACATAATGAAGAAGCCTCTTCTCTAGGAAGCAGAGTGGCCTCTCTAGCTGCAGTGGGGAAGCCGGTATTATAAAAATCCTACATTGTCCATGTCCATTGGGGGTCATAAAGAAAATTCTTGCTAACCTGAAACACTTCCCTTCCCTTCCCTCAAAAATGTGAGGTCTTTTGTTTAGAAATTATTAAAAATTTTAAGATGGTGACAGCAGAGCGTTACATTAAGCACGGAGCCCTCTGTGCGAAGGACCTTGTACAAGTGCACAGGGTGTGTGTCCACGAAGCCTGTTTCAATGGAATTCTCTTTCCCAGAAAAAAACTTGCCTCCTTAAAATATGAAATAAGGAAGAATCAGAAGAGGGTTTAATTGGAGGTACTACAAGAAAATAGGGAAGAGGAAAACAAATTTACAAAAGCAAAACACTCACCAGAAAACGTTGCCATGAAACACTGGGAAATTGTCAAACTTTCACCATGGTAAATAGAAAACATTAAAATAAAAAAAAGAGAGAACTTACTGAAGCATTTGCCTCTTTGCAGAAGAGTACTGAAAGAAATAAATGATGAGACATCAGATGATAAGAACTGAATCGGCAGAATACATGAAAACAGTAAAATAAAACACCATGTGAATCAGTGGTTCTCAAGCGTGGCCATATATTAGAACCACCTGTGGAACTCTTAAGTCATACCAGTGCCCCAAACCTGTGCCCATAGATTTTTCTTTAATTGTTCTGGGCTGGAGCCTGCTCAGTGGTATGTTTTAACATCTTTACAGATCATTGAATGGGCAGCCAGTATTTATAACCACACACAACCAAATGAAAAATTAGAAGGCAGGGAAGGAGATGATATAACAAAAAAATTAGGAGGCAAAGGAGAGAGAAAATGGGAGATTGTGTAAATGCAGCAATTTCCTTATTTTTACTAGCTGAAGATAAAAATATAAGACTGTAAAATCAATTAGTATAGGTATAACTATATTTTTCAGCACAAATGAGAAATAACAAAGATATTAGATATTAGAGGTAACTAAAATCAGGTAGAGAAAGAAATGAGTTCAGATAAAATGGATTAGTATTTTTAGAAGGAAATTTGGAAATGTATTGACCAGAAATAAAAAAGATAAGTTTAATATGTTATAATTATAAAGGTAACCAGTAGTACGGAATATAATACTTCTCAATTTTCAGAAGAAACATGCATCAAAAACAAAGAAAACAAAGTGAATAATTTTTTAAGATATACAAATAGAAGATATCAAATAATTTAATAAGACTAAGACTGTTCATATCTGTCATATTGATAAATGTAAATTGTTTTAATTCACCTATTAAAAATAATTGCTCTTTTGATAACATAGAAAGCCCCAACTCTATTTTATACATATATGTACATATATATACACATATATATATGTGTATATATATATATAAAGTGATTTAAGAAATTAAAATTGAAAGGATGCATAAAGAAAAACTAGGCAACTGCAAACAAAATGAAAATAAAGATTTTTCAATAACAGACAAAAGTTAATGGAGGTGGTAATATATTTAAAATGTGCACAATTTATCTGAAGAATTATAAAAACTCTTCAGAGACTCACATATCCAGAACATCTAGAATATTTGAACAAATGGAAGTGTACTACTATGTTCTAGACTATAAAGATGCAATTCATAAAGATGCTCATTCTCCCTGAGTAAATAGATAAATAATAAGATACTAATAAAAAATATCTAAAGGTCTCTGTTCACTCGTGGTAAATGGAACCTCCAGATCTGCCCATTGTAGCTACTGGTCACATATACACTCTCTTTACCCCCACCTCTAAACCCCAAGGATAAAATATAGTCAAAGATCCAATATTTAAAAATACAGACCTTTGGGGCTTCCCTGGTGGCGCAGTGGTTGAGAGTCCGCCTGCCGATGCAGGGGACGTGGGTTCGTGCCCCGGTCCGGGAAGATCCCACATGCCGCGGAGCGGCTGGGCCCGTGAGCCATGGCCGCGGAGCCTGCGCGTCTGGAGCCTGTGCTCCACAATGGGAGAGGCCACAACAGTGAGAGGCCCGCGTACCGCAAAAAAAAAAAAAAAAAAAAAAAAAATACAGACCTTTAATGAAGCCATTATTATCTGAAAAAAAAAGTAAAGCATAGAAGACTAAATACCGATCAACATTGGATAACAAGTTTGATTGTTTACCTCCACCTCATAGAGTAGGACAGCTAGGGCATTTCATGACACTCTTACTGAGGTTGGGTCAGGTTTCTAAAAACAAGTAAAAATACTAAGATAATTTAGAATTTTAAAAAGTAGGTAAATAGGATAGGTACATTAATAGCTTGACATTATTTTATATGCTAGATTATAAAAATTATATTTGTGTGAGGACTTAGAAATCAATAGACTTTGCTGTCAGAAATCAATAGACTTTGCTGTCAAAGGACTGAAGGAAAAAATTAAAGAAAATGATTATAATTTTATGTATTGTATTCTTTGATTGATTTTTATCCAAAAATGTTTAGCATAGGTTTTTGTTTTTTTTTTTCCCGGTTCGCGGGCTTCTCACTGTTGTGGCCTCTCCCGTTGCGGAGCACAGGCTCCGGACGCGCAGGCTCAGCGGCCATGGCTCACGGGCCCAGCCGCTGCACAGCATGTGGGATCCTCCCAGACCGGGGCACGAACCCGCGTCCCCTGCATCGGCAGGCGGACTCTCAACCACTGCACCACCAGGGAAGCCCTTTAGCATAGTTTTAATTCTTTTTTCATTTGTTGGGTTTACACTGGTTTTCCTTATTGTTTATGTTGTCTGTTTTAGTCATTTTTCTGTGTACACATTTATTCAGACATTTGCAGAGAGTATTTTTATTCTCATAGAGTAGGGATAGTAAGAGATAAAACAACTATTTCTCTCCTCACCACACTTACGACACTAACCACTTTGAGTTAGTGCAGACCCCACAGGTTAAGGGCTCAGTCTCACAAATTGGCCCCCACTTTGGGTGACAGTCAAAAGTCCAGGCCTCCAGAATTTCTGACTTTCTTCTGGCTATAAATCAAGGGTTTCTACAACGCCCCCTTTGGGTTTGATAATTTGCTAGAACAGTTCACAGAGCTCTGAAAAATACTTTACTTACTATTACCCATTGATTAAGGGATGAAACTCAGGAGCAAGCACACGGAAGGGGTGCATAGAGCAAGGTATGCGGAAGGGGCAGGAGCTCTGTGTCCTCTCCCCAGCGAGCCACTGTCCCCTGTGTTCACCAACCCAGAAGCTCTTTGAACCCCTTCATTTAGGATTTTTATGGAGTTTCCATTGCAAAGGAATGATTTGATCGAATCATTGCCCACTGGTGATTAAGTCAATCTCCAGGCCCTTTCCTTTCCCTAGAGGTAAGGAGTTGGGGCTGAAAGTTCCAGCTCTCTAATCATGTTGTTGGTTTCTCTGGCAACTAGTCTCCCAGCTCCCTGAGTCACCTCATTAGCATAAATAGGGGTGGATCAAGAGGGGCTTATTATAAATAACAAAAGATGCCTCTCTCACCCTTATCAGGGAAGTCCAAGGGTTTTAGGAGCTCTGTGCCAGGGACAAGAGGCAGAGACCAAATATATATTTCTTATTACGTCAAATATAGTTAAAAAATAAATAAAAGAAGGTATGCCTTGTATATTAAAGGAACATATAAATTAATGGCAGAGGACGGGATAGTTAGAGAATGGAGACAACAAACATGAAACTATAGACAATTTAGAATCCAGAAGGAACTTACTCTTCCATTTAGATTAAAATGCACATGCATTAGAATTTATACATCATATTTAATTTATTTACTTTAAAAACACATTTAATACAGTCTTTACAGAATATGCTAAAGTTTTTTTCTTAGATTAAAAAAATTAATTGGTAAATTTGACTGCCTTTTTTCAGTACCTAAAATGCAATCTGTTAGTTTGTAGGTGGAACTCATTATTCTATTGTGTCATACTCTGACCAACTGTTAATTTATATTAAACCAGGTATATTTATATAAAAAGAGCAAATTATCTTTAAAATGATCAGAAATATTCCCTATTCCTTCCAATAAAATTCCATCCTAGTGCTTTCTGTTAATTGCCCCTGGCTTTGTATAGGACAACAGATGGACTCCATGGCTGAAAGGAAAAATTCCTGCATTCTAAAGGAAAGTTTAGTAGAAATTCTCAAAGAAAAAAAAGGCATAAAAAGGAGTATTTGAAGGCAAAATCATATGCAATTTATACATTATTCTCTGTAGGCCAGACATAAATATTTTTAAAGTATGTAGATAGAAATACAGGTTTCCCTCGCTACACCTACGTAGTACGTTCCTATGAAAACTTTCATAAGCTGAAAAGGTATAAAGTGAAGAAGCAATTACCTCAGGACACCTTGTTAACAGATGCACAAAATAAATCACAGATGCTCACAGACAGAGTTCAAAGCTTATGGCTCCTTGACGCTGAGATGCTGCTGAGTGTAGGTCCTGGGCAAGGAGCTTGGCGAGGCCATTCTCACTGCTTGGGGTGCGCTGCCTCTGTAAGAGCTTGATTGCAAAACAAATACTAATGCTATTTTCATTTTTCTCCATTTTTCATAAAAATGAAAATCCTCCTTGGATTTCTTTTTGTTAGCTAAAACAAACACTAATGTAGGTCTTTCATAAAAATGAAATGGAGTAAAGTGAACTTTTGAAAAATGGGGAATACCTGTAAATACTTTACAAAACACTTGATAATAGGGGGGAAAGACAATTTTTAAATTTATAACTTATCTATTGTTCCATGCTTTTTAACTGCATCATATTCTCTTTGTTCTTAGGTTTGATATTCTGTTATAAAAAACATTTGTTGAGCTACATATTTTTCTCAAGGTTCTTGTTCTAGGTTTGAGGAAAAAGGCCCCCCTAGTGCAACCTAACACTTTTGTATTAAAGGATGACTAATTATGTCCTTCTTCTCTTGTTCACACTTTTCGCTAGTCAGATGAAATGTTTTGCAAATTTAGAACATATGCACCATCTGGCTTTGGTGTACATAATTCACACAGTGAAAGGCAGTGTAGTTACATGACTAAAAGGAACTCATTTGAATCCAGAGAGACCTTCTTTTGTCCTAGGCTGTGTGAATATGGACTAATTATTTACCATCTCTGGTTTTCCGTTTCCTCATCTATAAAGTGAAGACAACCATACCTACGGAGCTATGATATAGATGAAATTACATAAGTATAGAAAGTTGGTGGCTTAAAAAACACTTCATATATCTTTTAGAATTGAACAGTCACAAGTAATTGGCTAAATTTTTACCTATGTATAAAGAAAATATAATCATTAAACAAAATCCGTCCTTTCAAAAAGAGAATTTTTTCCCTAGTCTAATATCTTTTATGAACTGGTAGCAGTTCGTACAGTGGTGATTAGAGGAGCAAGTGTTGTGGGACACAAAGAAGAGGGGTGTCAGTTTGATTTTGGAGACAATAAAAGGTCTGAGGAAATATAGAGATGTTTCAACTAAGAAAGAAAAATAATTTGAAAATTTTACGTAATATACCAGTATTTGATGATGTGGACACCAAATCAATACAAAGGCCATGCAGTCGTCCATTTTGGCTGCCTATCTCTCTATCTATCTAAAATTTTAGGCCCTGCCCCAGCCTCAGGACCGTTCTGGTCCTGGAGGCTCTGTGCAGGCTCCTGGAACACATAGAAATTCTGCCAGTGCTCATCTGCCACCATCACCACCCCGACTCCAGAATCCAGAAAGCTCTCTAATGAGATTAAGAAAGCATGAGTCCAGGGCTTCCCTGGTGGCGCAGTGGTTGAGAGTCCGCCTTCCGATGCAGGGGACACGGGTTCGTGCCCCAGTCTGGGAAGATCCCACATGCCACGGAGCGGCTAGGTCCGTGAGCCATGGCCGCTGAGCCTGTGCGTCCGGAGCCTGTGCTCTGCAAACAGGAGAGGTCACAACAGTGAGAACCCTGCGTACCGGAAAAAAAAAAAAAAGAAAAAGAAAGCATGAGTCCAATGTTCAGATAATTTTATAGTTTTGTGTGTTACTTTTTTTTTTTTTTTTGGCCATGCTGCAGGGCTTTGCAGGGTTCCCTGACCAGGGATTGAACCTGGGCCACAGCAGTGAAAGCACAGAGTCCTAACCACTGGACTGCCAGGGAATTCCCTGGTAGGGTTACTCTTGGTCTCTCTCCTGGAATAGAAGCCACCCTGAAGAGGGAGTTGACAGCCGTGGTCATTTCTCAAAAGTTTCTGCTTTTATTCAGATAAGGGGCACTCCAAGAAGGTTTGTTTCCTGCATCTGTTGAATCTCAAGTATTTCTTCAGCTTAAATTGTCTTTATACTAACCATGGGGTTAAAGGAAATGTTTACGTACGGTGAATTCTATTCCTGTTTTGAGATGTGCTTGTGATCCCAGGGTCCCAAATGCCAGATTTGGGAGTCTGGGAAAGTCAATGATCATGTCCATCACCTAATTTATTAAGGACCCTTCTTTCCTGAGGATTATAGTAGTACTGCCTATGTTGAGGGCCATATTTTGGGTGACCAATGACTCTGCTTAATATGATCCTTATATATTCTCCCAGCAGAAATGTCTCGTAGGCTCCATAAAACATACAAACTGGGCCAGGCAAAAGAAAGAAAAGTGATTTACTCAGAATTTGCAGCTATATTGACTATTAGCTATAGCTATATAGAGCAGCACTATCTAATAGATACACAATGTGAGGCACATATAGAATTTCAAATTTTCTAGTAGCCACATATTTTAAAAGTAAAAATAAACAAGTAAAATCCATTTTAATAGTGTATTTTATTTAATACAACATATCTAAAATATCATTTCAACATGTAACATATATAAATACCTTATTGAGATACATTAATTCTTTTTTCATATGACATCTTCAAACTCAGGTGTGTATTTTATATTCATATTGCCTGTCAGCTCAGAACAGCCACAGTTCAGCTGCTGATTGGTCTCTTGTGGCTTGTGCCTACCATATTGGACAGTAGAAGGGCATGTGATTAATCTAACTTAAGGAAAAATGTGGTTACACAGGGAAAGATATTCTCATTCTAGAATTCATGATTAAATTTTTATTTTATTTTTCATTGAAGTATAGTTGATTTACAGTGTTTCACGTGCACAGCAGAGTGATTCAGTTATTTAAGGAATGAGTAATCTAGCACACAGTATTTCACCTCTTTAAGAATCAAAATATGACCACCTAGAGATCCATGGCATTAGGACCAAAGGTCAAATATCAATGTAATTCCAATTGAAATTGATCAAAAAGGAAAATTCATATCCTAGACCTGAGAAGACTCAAGAAAGCCGCATAGCTGTCTTTCAATATCTGAAGGAGTCTCAGAAGACAACCAACATGAATAAATGCTCTTTGTTCAAAGGAAACTAATATTTTAAATGTATATCGAGAACTCCTCTGTTGTCATTTGAATCTGACGGCAGAATCTCATATCTGCTGAGAGCTGGCTTCCTATATTTCCATCCTGAGGAGAAGCTTCAATGTACCCAATTCCCTCATTCTGTAATTGTAAGTCTTGTGTCTCAGCCTCCTTCTGGAAAGAGCCCCCCACCTAAATGTTAGGAAGTCATTAAGAATTCATCTCCATTCAGTCTTTCGAATTTCTGCCAAGATTGCTGACAGAGTGCCAAACAGCTCTTAGTTCTTGCGGATCGGGGCTGAGCTGAGCAGGCATGCTTACACTGAATCTTTATTTCCCATTACTTATTCTGAGTGATCTGACTTCCTATCAGATTTAATTTTGATGGCTTCTATTGGTTTTATTAGTGAAAACAGTGGGAAAAATGAATAATAACATATGAAAAAAGTCTACAGTGGAATCACATCACTAACATGGATATTTCATTCCTTAATAGCTGTCCTGGGCACAGTTTGCAACTCCTTGTCAACTGGGCATTGAATTGTTCAATAAATACATGTCTCTCTTTTGTGAAATTAGCTTACTCTACTTCTTTTTTTTTTTTTGTAATTGTCATAAATATGGAAGCATATAACATACGGTAGTTTTATTTCTTCTTCAATATGAAGATATGTGATATCAGAGAGAGAAAAATTGAACAGTTTGTGTGTCAGCATAATATAGACAATTAATTACTATTAAGATATACTAGGGGATAGTTTTTATTATAAGCAATCTCTGTGTTTTCCAGGGTTTTGAAAAATTGTATCTATGACCATGTATTATTCAAAATATAACCATGATATCCTCCGTTCTGCTTTACAAAAATCAAATTATTACTGTCAAGCAGTGTTTGCCCTGTGAGTTTATCAAGCCACATATACCTAATGGTAGTTGACCTAAGGGAGTGACTGCACTTTATAAAGCTGTTTAGAGTAAAAAAGATACAGTTTACTGCAAGTGATTACCTAATCCCCTTTTACTTCCTATAAAGTCGCAGCATAAAAGTAGCTTGAATAAATGCCAAAGGGGCATAGTTTGAGGTGACATATACTAAAAATTTTTACTTTTGAGGACTGCAGAAAGTAATGACCATGGACATGTCTTTCTTTTTCTTTTGCGTTATGTGGGCCTCTCACTGTTGTGGCCTCTTCCATTGCGGAGCACAGGCTCCGGACGTGCAGGCTCAGCGGCCATGGCTCACGGGCCCAGCCGCTCCGCGGCATGTGGGATCTTCCCGGATCGGGGCACGAACCCGTGTCCCCTGTATCGGCAGGCAGACTCTCAACCACTGCGCCACCAGGGAAGCCCGGAGATGTCTTTTATATTAGGGGAATATCTTTTACTGAGCACTTATATGCTTCTTTTGAATAGTCCCTTTCATCTTATATGTCAAAATAAAAGAAATGAAATATACCTTTCCACTATATCAGACCCCAGAAATTGGATATGAAGTGGCATACACACACACACACACACTCTCTCTCTCTCTCTCTAGAATATTCTAGTGATTTAAAAAATGGAACAACTAGTTTAAAGTTGCACTTTTCTTGTGGTTCTTTACAAAAGAGAAAAAATAAGTCATTGGATAAAAAATACAAAGCCATTTAAAACACTCAACTAAAAATGGAAACAAAGCCATCTATGTATGTGTGTATATATTAAAGGAAAAATCTATGTATATGTTATATATACATATAAATAATACATAATACCTCCTCTCCTTTAAAGTGGCACAAATGATGCATCACCAGCCAAGCTGGGCACTTTATGTCTTGTAAGGTCACTTTTCATGCAGATTACTTGGAAGATTACTGTTTGCCTCTCTTGTGTGACTTCCATGAAGTCAGCATTCAGTAAGCCTGGCTTCCTGGCAAACAACGGAACATTCAGCTCATATGTGGGGAAAGAGATATCTCCAATGAGAAGGGAGGGCAGGGAGTGGGAAAAGTGGCAACTCTGGTACAAAGGAGCAAAGAACGGTGATTCATAAGGAGGCTGGGAGAGCCAGGCCTGCCACAGTATAGATTCCACAACTGGCACTTACTTGGCGGATGAGCCACCGGGGCACTGACCTTGGCAGCTTTACAGAGGTAACCTTTATGTGAAGAGGAACTGTTCTTCAACAATGTCTGCAATATGCTTGCCACGAATTTTTTTTCCCCTAAGAGAAAGGGGGCAAGGCATGGAAAAGCATATTGGATTTTTTCATTCCCCATTTACCCTTTGTTGCAGAGGCAACAATGTTCATGGTTCATTGTGGAAAATTTCCTGTATGCCCTGTGTGTTCTTCATCGTCCTTAAGGACATGTAAAGGACGGTTAATTTTAATTAGAGGACACAACAACAGTGGCTTTTATTAGTTCACTGCATTTTCCTTTTAATTCAGGGCCATACCATAGCTAGTCCTCACTAGTAACCTTTTGTATGGGTAATTCTTTTAGTGCATCTCATTCCCAGTGGGGCAGTCTCTACCTAGAATGTCGCCTTCTGTCCTAGTGTCCCTTCTTTCACCCACAGGCCACGTTATAAAAGTGGCTGTGATGGTGGCCCTCTTGCTTCCATTTATGTGACTGTTAGTCTCCTGTAATTTGTTATTCTTAGTACTCGTGTACTGACAATCAGAGGTGCCAAAGTATAGGGTACCTTGTGTTTGAGAAAGAGAAAGCCCTTGCTTAAGAGAGTTGGAGGGAATTTTATACTCTCACAGTTAGAAGCATGAATTCAGTGGGAGAAAACAAAAAAGAATATCTAACCTTGTCTTTTGATGAATATAGAAATACCAGGAACAGTCTCCATACTGTAAAAAAAAAAAAGGTATATTTGAAGAGTTTACATGCCTGTGCATGCACAGTAGGCTGAGGCTGGTGTTAAGCCCATTCAGAAATTTCAAGTCATAGCTCCTTCGGGAATAATGTGCTATTGTGCCTGCTAGCTCCAGGCCAGAAAGGGCTTTTTCCCTTATAGCCGGCGTCAGGCTTCCTGATGAATCACTTGCCTCTTCATATTTAAGCTCTTCTTATTTTGTTGGAGATTACTGGCCATGACTGACGGCTCCACGCAACTGATAAAAGCAGAAACTAGCTGCTCTAGAGTGAAACAACAGGAAGAAAAAGGCCATGCTATACTTCTGCCTGAGGTTTGCAGCTAAGCTAGTCAGTTATGCTTGCCCAAGAATGGGAATTTGATTTCCTATTTCGTCCCTCAGATATTATAGTCTTTACTCATAATAACCAGATCATGCTGTAAATCAAGAAAAATAGTGTCTTCTAAACTAGCAAATACTTTTAAGCTAGACTGAATATGGTTCCATTTTGAAAGGGTGTTTTGGATTATAAAAACAGTATCATCTTACATGTTTACTTTCTATATATTGGTACTGCATTACGTACTTTTTATTTTTAGTATTTATCATAATTCTAATTGATCAGCTACTTATTAGTCATTTGTTTATTGACAGTCTTACATGCTAAACGAAGCCTCAAGGGAATAGGGACAAATCCATCTTGGTCATTACTTATACCCATCACCTACACATATGAGCTGTTCAATAAACATTTTAAATCATTGGATGAATAACTAATACAAGGTTGTATAATGTAGGGTCTCACTATATTATGTACTTTGTTATGTTATGTATTATGTTATGTACTATATTATGTACAAATGTATACATTCCTATGAAAATACAAGGAAGAGGTAAGAGTAACAAGATAGGATGTGATATAGAAGTTTGTTGCGGGGGGGGACATTTACTTTTTTGACTCAGGAGAGGAGATTAGAGCAGGTTACAAGGCAAGGACGATGTTTGAAGTAGGACTTGAAAACAGAAGAGCAATGGAAAGTTTGAGGGGCTGAGAAGCATCAGAGATATTTGGGTAGAACAGATTGAAGCAGAGGGCTGAGTTATGGGAGTTGTTGGAAATCATGCTGGAAAAGACAGATTAGGATCAGTTTGTCAAAAGGTTTGTGTAACAAACTGGAGGATTTAGTTTCCATTTAGTCAGAAAGGTGTCAGCGAGGCTTTTCAGCGAGTACCATGATCAGAGTGAGGCACCGGGAAGCCTAATCTGAGAGCAATGGGAATGATTTGTTTGCAGCGTGAAGAAGGAACTAAGGAGTCGCATTAGAACGCTGTCATTATTGTCTAGAAAGTGGTGAAGGAGGAGCGTTTGAACTTGGGAGAGTGATGACTTGGAGGTTATCCACATCGGTTAACAAGCCAGTCATGGCACTGTTACCAGAAATATGAAAAAAACAAACGATGAAAATGTTTGGATGACAAGATGAATTTAGTCCTAATCATGTAAGGTTAGAGGCACTGGTCGGCCAGGTTTAGAAAGTTTGACAATGCAACTGGAATTTCAGAGTTAAAAATCTTAGTGGTAGAGCAGTGCAGGATAATGGAGAATACCAACATGAGGAGCAGTGGATGGATTAAGCGGGTTGGAGGTGAAGGTCATTGGGTCATCGGAGGTAAGAAGGTGAGGTTCTTTAGTGGCAGGTAGTCTGGGGGTAAAGGATGAGCCAGAAGAGAAGACAGATACGAGAGAATTACCTGTTCCCAGCTCCTGGGATCTGCTTCTAGCTGTTTATCTGGAACTGTGATGAGGACTACAAATGAAATATAATACCACTAAATACTTAACTGAGCCTTCACTATGTGCCAAGCATGGTCATAGGCTCTGAAGGGATAGAAAGAAGTGTAATTCATAACTTCCTCTCATAAGAGGTTTATAACATAGCCAGCAAGATGTCATTTATTTAATTACTAATTATTCACAAGTGTGAAGTAAGCCCCTATGTTGTACTAGGTATAGCTACTCTTCTCTCCACTCAGAAGTCTCTCGTCCAGGCTAGATATTTCAGTTCTTTCTACTACTTTTAAAAACGTGCTGGCAAACCCTTTTGCCTACTCCTGTTCTCCCTTGGATTTATCAACATTGCCCTTAAAGTGTGCTATCAGAACTGTGCGCAGAGGTAAGCTGATCTGCAAAAGTTGGAGTGTGGCCGTTATTTCACAATGGTAGAATTCCCTGGATCAGGGTGTTCTCTTTCTATTAATGCAAAAGCAAAGACTGCTTTTTTTTTTTTTGCCATTTTATGAAAATAACGTAACATTCTATTATATAAGCAATTTATATTCATTGTAGAAAAATTAGGAATTAGAGATAAGTGGAAAAAAAGAAGGAAAAGGTAAAAAGGAATTCCACACTCCCAAATTCCAGTTTTTCCACATGGAATGGTCACTTCTCCATTTAACTCAGTTATTTGTTAACTTCTATGTCCAGCAGCTACGTGACTGCAGGACTGTTTCCACTCCTTTCTGAGATTCCTGGGTGGCTCCTCCTACTGTGCCTTCTTAGTCCGTGAGCTGCTACTTGTGCCTTTCTTTTCACTTTGCCCCAGGTCTTAGGTCTGAACCCTCCTCTCAGATCTAGGCTGCTGCCCTGTGGGCACTGACCTTCTGCTTAGAGCTCACTGATGTTGCAGGGTCATTTCCCTGCATTGAAGAAACTGCCTACAACCCTTTCCTAGGGTCCCATGGCAGTTGCTCTGTCTTCATCAGAGTTTGGCACTGCTGCCACTCTTCTCTAGAATTTCAGTGGATTTCTTGTATACATCACATGCTATCCATATGGCTCTCAGGGTCATATGGTGATGCCCAAGCCATGAGAAAAGGTTCTTAATGGAAACTGGCTGTACTCATTGCCATTACGCAGGAAACCTCGGTGCCTGATACATGACTCCATTTGTCATTTCTAATTAATGCCAACTGAAACCCAAATCACCTTCTGGGAGACACTGACCTTGGGTTTTTCCTCTGATCACTTTCTTGCCTCAGGGTCTTCCCATTTACACTTTGCCTCCACTCCCAGGAAAGCTGCTAGAGGCTTGGGCTCTGACGACCACCTTCATATTTCTGTCTCTCTTATTGGAGAATGTCCACCTCATTGGAGGTCCAGGTGACTCTCTTTCCCTTACTGGTGGGTGGGGCCAGTCGTAGGGCACATCAGCATCCTTGATAGTGAGCTCAGAACTACAGTAAACTCTAGATTTATTGTCAGTTCACTCCACCATATCAACACAATGCTCAGAGACATAAGAACCTGAAAACCCCATTCAGATAGGAACTTATCAGGGAAAAAAGCTGAACATTCTGGAAAGCCAGAGAAACTGATCCCAGGTAGAGCTGTGTACAGGGACGCAAATGATAGCTTCAGGACCTGGATTCTCTCCGAACATCTGAGCTCTGTATCCTATCGTTTCCACCTTCAGACAGACTCTCTCATACCAGTGGAAACATGGCTACTGTATAGGTTGAACAAACACCCTCCCAGCCTCAAATTCAAGGAAAAAGAAGCCCTCCTAGCTTCCATCAGAAAGTTAATATTAGGCTCAAATCACTCCTTTGACAGTTCCTGAATTGATCATTATTGTAGGGGAATGAAAGTTACTGATCAATGTAGGCTGGGTCACATGCCAACTCCTAGAGCTGGGGATAGGGGTGGCCCCAGAAGAAACTAGGTCACTTTTGCCAAAAAAAAAATGAGAAATGGTTGCTTAATTGCTCAAATCAAACACATATGTACCACAACTTCTACCTGCCATTGTCCCGTGGCATACTGGTGAAAATACCATTGAGTGGGATATTGTCAGTCTATACCTGGAAAGGTGCCCCATGTACATACACCTGGAATCCTGAGACAACCTGTTATAGATGCATTTTTATTTATCAATGATGAGTTCATGTTAGGTACTGTCTTGTAAAATGGTTTTTATTGTCTTATTTAAGGGGTATATCATGACCATCTTTTCATATGTATATATATATATATATATAAACACTTTTTTGGTTTTATAAGAATCTGTTGAAAAGATTGTCACCATTTAGTTAACTGTACCCTTATTGTTGAACAGTCATTTTCTTTTAATTTTAAGTAATTATAAATAGCTCAGCAATAAATATTTGTGTAGCTGATACTTAGGAACATATTCTTTATTGCCTCCTTAAAATGAACTACTAGAAGTGGAAATTTGTGACTAGGGTATACAATTTTTTAAGGCTCTTGTTACATATTGATAATATGGTGTTATTCTCTCTCTCTCTCTCTGTCTGTCTCTGTCTCTCTCTCTCTCATACACACACATACATGCATGCACACACATATTCATATTACACTGTTAGTTCATACTAAATTTGAGATCACTATTGGTTTTTCACACATATAAACTGCTGCTAAATTAAGTATTCTCATTTGAGTACAAAAGCAATCTATAAGCCTCAATTTCTTAAGACTTTATTTCAAATCCTGTTTCTGCACTATGTCCAATCCAGGTTTGTGTTATCTGTAAATTACATAAGCAGGACTTCAATATCTTCATCCAAGTCTCTGGTAAAAAGTCTGAACTGTGCAAAGCCAAGGTCTTGTTGCAGTCTACTAAAGTCTCCTTACATGTCGACATCAAATTACTAGAACTTTAGAATCTTTGAATTTAGAGTAGGAAATCAGCTCAGAATAAAATAGCTCAAGTGCTTTTTTTTTTTAACCAATTAGGAAACAGACCCAAAGAAATTTACTAATGTTTACAAGGTCACACAGGTAGAATGATAAAGATACATACTGTTATTGTTGTTCATATTTAATTCCACTCTTTTTCCTCTCTACTTGCCAATTGTTTTATCCAAAATTATATCATTGGAGGATTCATTACACACATCAGTGAAATCAAAAAAATTATGTCAGTGACATTTTCCTCTTAACCCATTAGCAGAAATGAAGTCAATGTGACATGCCTTGTTTTTTAGTGTTCCATTTATTAATTCAACCTATGTTTTCTCACTGTGCTAAGCAAAGTATATATACTCCCCTTCATAGCTTGAAGATCATTCTCCTTTGTGAACATTGGAAACAAAATTAATTGGTTGGGATCTTGGTGCCCAACACCTTTTCACTTGAGGAGGCAGGAAACTGTCATGGAGAAATAAAATGACTTGCCAAAGAGTAATGTTGAGTCAGTTGCCTTTTCTTTGTCATCTGTGAACATTACATCATACAGCCTGAGACTATTGTTCTTTCTCTTTATTTGGAACACATCTTTAAAGTTCTTTATATTGTGTATAGAATTTTTGAGCCTCATCTTGTTCAGTAAGGGCTTTAGTCTTCCTGATACTACTCATACAAGTTCACGTTAATCTTTTGGCTTGGTCTTGGTCATGTCCCCACATTCCACAGCTTGTTCTAGTCCCTTTTAGGTGTCTTTAATTGCCTCCTTCCTTACAATTTTAGAGCATTTTATATGATTACATAGTTAAGAGTCTTTCCCTCCAGCCCATTCCAGCTTGCCCCTATTATCACAAAGCCCATCCCTTTAAAACGGCATGTTTTTGCCCTAAGCTTTTAAAATACCTTTTCTAAAACTTAAGTAGAACCTTCCATTCCCACACCTTACTGTTACTTGGTAGTAATTGCTGTTACCAAGTCTTGTGTAGCACTGTAGCTTCTACCCAAATTGTTGCTATTTCCACATTGTCAATTTGTCCTTCAGTGATGATTAAGATTAGGTAGAGAGTCTTTCTTCCTCTGAGTGGACTACAGTTGTCTGGAGGATTCTTTTCCATATCCATTGTTTCCCAGCAATGCCTGTGATGGGGTGTGTAAGTCTGTCTAAGTCCGCAGTTCAGTATTGCAAATCCCCCCTGGCTGCTGACATAACACACATTCTCCACAATCTGATTTATTGGTAATAAAGATGGTATATCTATATATTTTTCCCTTTCTATTTGTGTTGTCTGTCTAGCTCTTCTCTCTGTTAGTTCAGGCAGGGAAAAATGGATGTTAATGCTTGAGTTCCACCAAACCCAACACCTGGGAACCATGTCTGGAAACACTGAATACAACTCCAATGCCTGTGGTAAAAGCATGTTAGCCTCCCACTACGAAGTTCCTTAAAGATAGCTCTGAGGGACCGTGTGGCAGTAAAATGAGGAAAGTTCTGTTTGATGGAGAGAAGAGGAAAAGAAGCTAGCAAAAGAAATAGAAAAAGAAGAAATAGATGGAAAGTGAGAGATGATACAGGAATTTACAGATATAGAAATCACACAAGTTCCCCAAATAGCTTTAGATGTGTTATATATTGTACATGTGGTGATTTTGATGGTTAAAAATAAGAGAGATCAAAAGGTAGCCAGAAAGGCTATTAGGACGATAAATGCTCTAATATTTAAGATTTTTTTTTTGATGTGGACCATTTTTAAAGTCTTTATTGAATTTGTTACAATATTGCTTCTGTTTTATGTTTTGGTTTTTTTGCCGCGAGGCATGTGGGATCTTAGCTCCCTGACCAGGGATTGAACCCACACCCCCTGCATTGGAAGGTGAAGACTTAACCACTGGACCTCCAGGGAAGTCCCTAATCTTTTTTTTAAGATAAAGGATATTGAAAGAAAGAGTCCATGAAAGAGACTGAAAATGTTAGAAAGGAAGTATTTCTGTGTGTGTGTGTGTGTGGAGAGAGAGAGAGAGAGAGAGAGAAAGAAAGGGGCGAATCTTATATCAATGTTTCTTAAAGTAATTTTAAAATTCAGATTCTTCAATAAGCTCAGGGATCTGTATCTTAATACCTGGTGATTTCTAAGCACACTAAAGATTAAGAACTATTATCTAAGCACATAGAAAAGGGATGGAATTTAGTGTTTACTGGCAAGAGATTAGCTTTAGATAAGAGGTAAATCTCCTCTGACACTAGTTGGAATGATGTGAAGATAGAAATATGTTTAGTATATGGTAAAGTAAAAAAGGTATATAAAAAGAAAGGCAAGAAAACTGTGTTACTTAATGTTGCATGGTTTTTCACTTCTATTATTCATTTAAGGAGAGGAATAATTTTCTCTGTGTATTAGCCTATGTGCTGGGTACTTTACTTTTGTTCTGTGACTTAATCTTCAACAGTCACTCTATATAGTAGATATGATTATCTCTCTTTTTTTCTTAAAAAAACTAAGGCTCATAGAAATTGAGTAACATGTCAGGATGACACATGCAGGTACTGGTAGAATCAGGGTCTGGTCTCAGGTGAACCTGTCTCCACATCTCCAGCTTCTTTAGCATAGGGTAAGGGTTATCAAAGTTTTTCTGTAAAAGGCCAGGGAGTAAAGATTTAAAGTTTTGTGGACAGCTACTCAACTCTGCCACTGAGTGCAAAAGCAGCCACAGATAATAACGTAAATTGTGGGCATACCCGGTTCCAGAAAAGCTTTATTTGTGGACACTGAAATTTGAATTTCATGTAATTTGCATTTATAACAAAATATTTTTCTTCTTTTGATAGTTTTTCAACCATTTAAAAATGTAGAAACCATCTCCACCTTGCAGGCTGTACATAAACAGATGGTAGGCCAGATTTGGCCTACGAGCCATAGTTTGGCTTGTCAGCTCCTGGCCTAGGGCTCTGGCTATCAAATTCATGCCCTCCACAGCATCCTTCCAAATGTAGGAACTGAGATTATCCAATCAGAGTAAAAACTGGTGTTTTTACCAGTATGAAGTAAAAGTTTGAAATAATGATTGTTTTTCAGAGGAAAAACAGGATTCTCTATTAGTTTCTATATAATTTTGCATCTTTTGATCCTGGACCAAAAAAGGAAAAAGCAGACTATAATGGGGATTATGTTGCCTATCATCTGTTTGTTTTTCCAGATTCATTTTCCATACTGCTCTGAGACTGGGGAGGCTGGTCTGAATGGATTCCTCCTTATTCTCTGGTTTTGGTTGGGGTTGGTCAACTGGGAGCACCAGTAGGGAATGAAAGGGAAGGAGGAAAGTCCAGTTAGGGTCTTTCTTCATCTGCTCCCTCCCTAAAAGGTCCATGTAGGTGGGATGTTGACTCTAAGGTTTCAGGTCCTTTTCAAGCATCCCTCTTTGCAGGTTCCAGGAACCACTCTCTTCCTCTCTACTTCCAGTCTAGAAGGAGTGCCTGTGTCCTGCACTACTAGTCCTGGGGTGCTGCACTATCCCTCAGATTTTTCCACATCTTTCTCACACCTTTGTCTCCAATCTTTTTATTGATCTCTTCCCATGTTACACAATTTGATTGTGCCCTGTTCCTCGTGAGGACCCTGTCTAATACAAAGAATGTGATTGCTTGTAGCAGTATCTGTTTAAGAGGCTTCTGCAGAGTGTCTCATCCTCTGCAGGAAACAAACAAACAAACATTCTTTCCTTTGTGTCCACACTGTACCCTGTAATATATTTTTAAGAGCTTTACTGAAGTTTAATTGACATACAATAAACTGCACATATTTAAAGTGCCCGTTTTAATAAGTTTTGATATATGTGTGTACCCATGAAATCAACACCAGAATCAGGATAATGAGTATATTCATCACACCTAAAATTTCCTTGTGCCCTTTTGTGACCTCTCCCTATTGCCCTACCTCCTCCGTTGGGCCCCATCCCCAAGCAATCACTGATCTACTTTCTGTTGTTAAAGATTAATTTACACTTTTAAGAATTATATATACCTGGGGAATCATTTCAGTATAAACTCCATTTTTTTTGGTCTGGCCTCTTTCTCTTGGCATAATTATTCCTTATAATATATTCGGTTATTATATTACTGTTTATTGCCTGTACATGCCAGCATATCTATTTGCCTCTGTTTAGACTTCACAGGTTCTTCAAGGTATGCTACACTTGTCATTGTATCCCTAGAACCTAGCACAGTACTTGACATAGAAAAGATACTCAGTAATTATGAAAGGAAAGAAAGAAGGGAAGTGTAGGATGGCAAGTAGCCTCCATCCCCTGAGAGCTAATTGCTTCTCTAGCAATGAAATTTCTTAAGTACCTCTGTGGACAGTGTTTAATGATCTGTTAGCAGTTGAGGGCTGTCAATAGGACTGGCCCTCAGTCAGAATATGAAGCAGATGAATTTCTTGCTCTTTTACATGGGATCTATTGTCCTGCACCTCATCCTTCCTTCCTCTCATCTCCTCGGCAGGATCCAGAAATCTACCTGCCTGATGTATGTAAATGATGCACCAATTTCTCACCACCCAGGCCAGCAGAGGAGAGAGGAGGGGTGGAGAGGGGATTCCCGGGGAAGAGTGATTAGGTTAGACAGCATGGGATTCCAGAGCTGAAGCAGAATAGTCTTGCATGTGTGTGTGGGGTAAGGGTGTAGATCACATGCTCCCATACAGGTACTTCCCCGAGAGAAATGAACAGGAAATGTATGTTCATAGTTTCTTTCTCAATCATTTTGGGCTAAATCTGTGGAGTCTGAAGGACTGTGGTAGCCTTTATTGAGAGCTAACTAGTGTGATTCCTTCCCTTTAGGTTTCTGAACTACGAGACAACGAGATTGATTCTGCAGGAAAGCACAGCCCTTGAGAAATCAGCTTTGACTTCAGGCTACAGTGAGTACACGAATTGGTTTGGTTAATGGGCTGAAAATCCTGTGATAGAACCCTCTCCCCTCTTTCAGATCCATGATGTCTATAGATCTTAGCCCATTTAAGTTTGGTGTAGCCTGGAAAAGTCCTTCTCTATGTTCTCTTCTCCCATGGGTTTATTAACACCTATTAGAATCATGTCTTTATTCTGGGACAGAGATGGACAATAAGAGTCCTATAGGATTAAAAAAGGTGAGAAATTCCACTGCCTCTTCCATCTCCTCTAGATGCTCTGTGGTCTTCTGTCTTCAGCCCTTTAACAGAGTCGAGACTGATTATGTACACTTTAGTGTGACCAAGTTCTATAGATAAGCCCAGGTTTGCTGAGCCAGCAGCCAGCTTACTCCCAAGGGATCCTGGTGCTGAAGGAATATGAGTAACTGAAATCCCAGGCTATAGATTTCAAGAGTGTTGCCTCCAGTTCTTGACAATTGCATAGATATAACAATTTATACAAGAACTAAATCGATTTGTGGGTTACCCTGTAAACTTAACCACCGTGTATAACACGTTGTAGAAATTTTCTTCTATTCCTGCTTTGTTAAGAGATTTCTTTAAAACTCAGGAGTGGATAGTGCCTTTTTTCAAATGCTTTTTCTGAGTCCTATCAAGATGATCATATTATTTTCTCTTTTGGTTGTTGATATGGGGAATAATGTTGATGGATTTTTGAACGTTAAATCAACCTTGCATTTCTGGAATAAACTCCACTTGGTCATCACGTATTATCCTTATTTTTTGTTTCATCTGATTTTTTATTATTTTGCTGAGGATTTTTTCAGCTATGTTCATGAGGGATACCTTCTGTGATCTCTCTTCTGTTATGTTTTTGTCTGGTTTTGCTATCAGAGTAATGCTGGCCTCATTTAGAAGAGTTGGGAAGTATTCACTCATTATCAGTTTTCTGGAAGAGTTTATGTAGAATGGTAATTCTTCCTTCAGTGTTTGGGAAAATTCACCAGTGAAGCCATCTGTGCCGGAGTTTTCTTTGTGGGAAGGTTTGTAACAACAAACTCAATTTCTTTGATAGCTGTAGAGAGGCTACTCAGAATATCATCCAAGCTTATTTTCGAGTGATCTTTGTTAGTGTGTGTCTTTCAAGTTCTCTCTCCACTTTATCCAAGTTGTTGAACTTATTGGTATAAACTTGTCTATCCTTATTATCCTTTTAATATCTTTAGAATCTGCAGTGATGTCATTTCTCTCCTTCCCAATGTTGAAAATTTGTGTTATCTCACATTTTTCCCTTGTAAGTCTGGCTAGAAGTTTATCAATTTTTTTCAAGTTCTCAAAAAACCAGCTTTTGATATCATTGATATTCTCTATTACTTTTTTCCCGATTTTATTAACATATACACTGACATTTATTATTTCCTTCCTTTGGTTCACTCTGTTTAACTTACTCCTCCTTTCTAGTTTTTTAAATTGGAAGCTGAGGTCTTTGATTTAAGACCTTTTCACTTTTCTAATATAGACAGTTAGTACTATAAATTTTCTTCTAAGTTCTGCTATAGAGGAAGCCCACAAATTATATTTTTTTGGGGGGGGCTTCAAGTTTTTATTGATCACAACTTATTTTTTTGTCCATCTTCAGAAAATAATTTTTGAATGCCTCCTAGTTAGCTGTCACTGCCCTAGACACTTTCATAGGCCTTTCATCCTCATCTGCACAACAGCCCTGTGAGGTAGGAATTGGCCCCATTTTACAGAGTTCATAACCGGTAGGAGATTATTGCTTCAGATACTTCCATTTGCCACATGTTTTCATGGACTAGAGGTTCTTACTGAGTCATTTGGTCAGGAGCTCTCACTGGTCAGGGGTTCCTATAGGTTGCTCTAAGATTCAAAGAATCCAACTACTAGAATTTTCCTGCGACAGGAGTGATGGGGTCGGTGGGATAAGAGTGAAGGAAGTAGAGTCAGTAGTCTCTCCCTTTGTAGCACCATTTGAGTTTGCTTTGGTCACTTGTGCACAGCGGGGGGAGGGGAGGGGACAGTGGGAGAGGAGGGAAAGCGATTTTAAGTCTTCTCGCTTCTTCAGGGTGAGCTTCCTCCCAAGCACTGTAATCTGGGACCCGATCTCCTCCACCGACACGGTTGGGTCCCAAGCGCCCTACCACCTTTCCAACTGGGGCCACTAGGTACTTACAGAAGTTCCCGGTGGGCTCCTTCCCAGAAACCTAGGTCAGGTACTTGAAGGCAGGGTGGGCACCAGTGCCGGTGACTGCGATCTTGCTAAACATGGGGAAAGAGACACTGTAGGTGCGGCGGGCAAAGCTCTCCATCTCCTTCTGCTGTCGGGTGCCTGTTGGCCAAACTGGTTGCAGAGGAACGCAAGTACGTTGAAGTGATGGGACCGCAGGTCCCGCTGTAACTGCTGCAGGGCCCGGTAGTGCTGGTCTGGGAAGCCTCACTCGCTAGCCGTGTTCACCACCAGGGACACCGAGCCGCGGAGCTTCTCCAGCGACACCATCTTGCCCCGGATGCTGACCGTCTTGAAGTCCTGCTGCCGCTGCGCGAAGGCGGCAGCCGCCAGGAGCAGCCACGCCGCAGCCAGTGCCGCCACCTGACTCGCTCCCCGGCAGGCGGCGTGGCAAGGGCAAAGGCAGGGCGCGGCCCACAAATTTTTATATGTTGTATTTTTGTTTTAATCAGATCAAAATTTCTAATTTCTCTTTTTATTTCTTGTGACCCATAGGTTATATCGAGGTGTGTTATTTGCTTTCCAAATATTTGGAGATTTTTTCCCCAAATATTTCTATTATGGAATACTTATTTCCTGCTACTGTGGTCAGAAAACATACTTGTATGATTTGAATTTTTTGAATTTATTGAAATATTAGTATGACTTGGAATATGGTCTACCTTGGAAGTGTAATGTGTGCATGAAGACAAGAATTTTGTATTCTGTTGCTGGGTATAATGTTCTATAAATGTGAATTATGCCAGTTGGTTAATAATGATGTTCAAATTTGCTATATCCTTATTGATCTTTTCTCTACTTGTTCTATCAATTATTGAAAGATATTGAAATCTTCTACTGTTATGGCTTTGTCTATTTCTCATTGTAGTTTTGTCAGTTTTCATTTCATGTAGTTTGAAGTTCTCTTATTATGTGTATAAATGTCTAGGATTATTATGTCCTCTTGATGAATTGACCTATTTATCATTAGGAAATGGCCTTCTTTATATCTGATAGTATTCTTTGTTCTGAAATCTACTTTTTCTGATATTGATATAAAGATTTCAGCTTTCTTTTGATTGCTGTTAACATGGTGTATCTTTTACCATCCTCATACGTGTAACCTATTTGTGTCTTTATATTTGAAGTGAATTTCTTATGGGCAGCCTATTGTTGTGTCTTGTTTATTTATCCAACTGGAAAACCTCTGCCTATTAATTGGGGTGTTTAGACCATTTAGACCGTTTAGACCATATTTTGTGGTTTTTCATATGGTTTGATTTAAATCTATCATTTTGCTGCTTGATTTCTATTTCTCCCACCAGTTCTTTATTCCCTTTTCCAAAATGTTCTGGCCTCTTTGGGATTAACTGAACACTTTTTGTGATTTAATTTTAATTCATTTGTTGGCTGAATGGCTGTAAATCTTTGTTCTGCTATTTTATGGATGCTTTAAAGATTGTAGTTTACATCTTTAGATCATTACACTCTCCCTTCAAATGATGTTATACCATTTAATCAATAGTATGCTAACTTTAGAGTGTGCTTCCATGTCTTCTGTGCCAGCCTTTGAACTAACATGGACATACATTTTACTTTTACATTTATTATAAACCCCATGATACATGGTTTCTACTTTTGTTTAAACAATTAGTATTGTTTAAGGTAGTTTTTTTCATGCATATCATACCTCAGATTTACTGAGGTATGATATGCAATTATAATTTTCATCAAATTTGGAATGTTTTTAAGCATTATATCTTCAAAATTATTCAGTCCCATCCTCCAACTCCTCTCCTTCTGTGACTCCAATTACATGTGTATTTTTTTTATACAGCAGGCTCTTATTAGTTATCTCTTTTATACATATTAGTGTATATATATCAATCCCAATCTCCCAATTCATCCCACCACCACCACTCCCACCACTTTCCCCCCTTGGTGTCCATACGTTTGTTCTCTACATCTGTGTCTCTATTTCTGCCCTGCAAACTGGTTCATCTGTACCATTTTTCTAGGTCCCACATATATGCATTAATATACCATATTAGTTTTTCTCTTTCTGACTTACTTCACTCTGTATGATAGTCTCTAGATCCATCCACATCTCTACAAATGACCCAATTTCGTTCCTTTTTATGGCTGAGTAATATTCCATTGTATATATGTACCACATCTTCTTTAACCATTCGTCTGTCAATGGGCATTTAGGTTGCTTCCATGACCTGGCTATTGTAAATAGTGCTGCAATGAACATTGGGGTGCATGTGTCTTTTTGAATTATGGTTTTCTCTGGGTATACGCCCAGTAGTGGGATTGCTGGGTCGTATGGTAGTTCTATTTTTAGTTTTTTAAGGAAGCTCCATACTGTTCTCCATAGTGGCTGTATCAGTTTACATTCCCGCCAACAGTGCAAGAGGGTTCCCTTTTCTCCACACCCTCTCCAGCATTTGTTGTTTGTAGATTTTCTGATGATGCCCATTCTAACTGGTGTGAGGTGATACCTCACTGTAGTTTTGATTTGCATTTCTCTAATGATTAGTGATGTTGAGCAGCTTTTCATGTGCTTCCTGGCCATCTGTATGTCTTCTTTGGAGAAATGTCTATTTAGGTCTTCTGCCCATTTTTTGACTGGGTTGCTTGTTTTTTTTAATATTGAGCTGCATGAGCTGTTTGTGTATTTTGGAGATTAATCCTTTGTCCGTTGATTCATTTGCAAATATTTTCTTCCTAAACAATTAGTATCTTTTAAAGAGCTTTACATAATAGTACAAAGCTCCTTCATGTTTTGCCCAGGTAGTTATGTATTTTCTGGTGCTCTTCATTCCTTGTGTGGATCGAATTTCCTTCTGGCATCATTTTGTTCAGCCTGAAGGTCATTCTTTAACATGTCTTGGCGTGCAGGTGTGTAATGAATTCTTTCAACCTCTGTATATCTGAAAGTCTTTAATTTGCCTTTGTTCTTGAAAGATATGTTCTAAGTTTTTTCTTTCAGTGTAATAAAGATATTGCTCTACTATCTTTTTCTTGCATTGTTTCTGGTGACAAATTTGATGTAGTCCTTATCTTTGTTCCTCTTACATAGTGTGCCATTTTTTCTTTGACTGCTTTTAAGTTTTTTTGTTTGTTTGTTTCTCACAGGTTTTGAGCCATTTAATTACAATGTGACTTGAGGTAGTTTTTTTCATGCATATCATACCTCAGATTTACTGAGGTATGATATGCAATTATAATTTTCATCAAATTTGGAATGTTTTTAAGCATTATACCTTCAAAAATTATTCAGTCCCATCCTCCAACTCCTCTCCTTCTGTGACTCCAATTACATGTGTATTAGGCTGCTTAAAACTGCCCCACAGCTCACTGTTGCTTTTCCACTTCTTTTTTGATTCCCTTTGCTCTATGTATTTCCTTTCTGATAGATTCTGTTGTCATGTTTTCATTACATTAATTTTTCTTTTTCTTTTCTTTTTCTTATTCCATCTAGTGTTTTTATTTTAGTCTTTAGAATTTTTATTAAGGTCTTTAAATTTTTAAAATATCTTCCATGTCTCTACATACCTTTTTGAATACATGGACTACAGTTTAATTGTTTTAGTGTTCCTGTTTGATAATTCTAACGTATGTATTGGTTCTGGGTTGGTCCTACTCAATTGAATTACTTCTTCTTATGAGTCATATTTTCTTGCTTCTTTGCATGTCTGATAATTTTTGATTGGCATTGTGAATTTCACCAGGCATTGTAAATTTTACTTTATTGGGTACAGTTTATGTCTATTTTTATAAATATTATTGCACTTTGTTCTGTGAGGTAGTTACATTTCTTAAGAAATTGATTATTTCAGGTGTTACTTTTAAGATTTGTTAGGTACCAGAGCAGTGCTTATTTTTTAGCTAATCATTTTCTATTACTGAGGTAAAAAAAACTTGTGTGTACTCTACTACTGTCCCTCAGTTTTTGAGGGTTATTTAATTTGGGTGGTGGCAACAGGCACTATTCCCTGCCTTGTGTGAGCATTGGGCATTGTAACCCTTAATTATTTTGGGTGGTTCTTTCCCAAGCCTCATGTAGTTTCCTCAGTGCATGCATGGATCAGTACACAGGTGAATACTTACAGGGGTGACTTACAGATCTTCAGGTATTATGATATTCTTTCTGTGTGCAATTTCTCCTTTTGCTACTCTTTCCTGAGAACCCCAGATGCTTCTGTCTCTTTGGAGTATCAGTTCCATCTTCTCGGCTCAGGGAGTCTCCAATCTCCACCTGGTTTTTTCCTTCCTCCACTATGCTCTGGAAACTCTCTCATGACAGTCATAGGGCTCGTCTCTTTGTTTCCCATCTCTTAGTGATCGCTGTCTTTTGTTGCCTGATGTCAGTGCCTTGCAAGTCATTGTCTCGTATATTTTCAGTTTTTTGTTGTTTCAGGTAGGAGGATAGATCTTGTCCCTGTTTCTCCATCTTGGGTGGAAGCAGAAGTCTATAACTTTTTAAAAAGGGAAAATATATTAACAATTTCAAACAACTGACTAGGGATCAATTTTGAAGCATCAACTGTTTTTAAGTCAGGTATTGGCTGTATAATCATCTCTTTCATTCAGAATTAGGAAAAAATAAGAAAACTAAGATAACTTTCACTGTATTGTGCAATAAGAATTGTTTATAATGAGACCTTAAGATACTTAAAATAAGCTGAAATATCTTTTTTTATATAAATTAATTTAATTTACTTGTTTTTGCCTGCGTCGGGTCTTTGTTGCCACGCACGGGCTTTTCTCTAGTTGTGGTGAGCGGGGGCTACTCTTCGTTGTGGTGCGCAGGCTTCTCATTGCGGTGGCTTCTCTTGTTGCGGAGCAAGGGCTCTAGGTGCGTGGGCTTCAGTAGTTGTGGCATGTGGGCTTCAGTAGTTGTGGCTCACGGGCTCTAGAGCGCAGGCTCAGTAGTTGTGGTGCACAGGCTTAGTTGCTCTGTGGCATGTGGGATCTTCACGGACCAGGGCTCGAACCCGTGTCCTCTTCATTGGCAGGTGCATTCTCGACCACTGGGCCACCAGGGAAGCCCTGAAACATCTTTTGAGATATCAAAAACATGTTAGACTATTTTGGCAGAGTTTTACAGTTCCAAATTATCTTGCATTCTAATAAATAGCTCTTATGTATATGGTAACTCTCACATAAAGAGAATACTTGTATCATTTTTCAGCTATTTAGGATAAAGTCCAGGACTGATTGTCCTAAAGGTCTTAATCATTTTATACTGTTTTCTAGCAAGTTTATTTTCTCTTCCCTCTCTGCCTCTCCTGAGTGGTTTTTATTAGCATTGATGGTGAAAGTAAAGATCATAGTATTGAGTTTTAGATTTCCAGTTTCTTGCCTTTTTTCTTTCTTAGACTTTTTTGCTAGAGTATATTTTTAATGTACTACTGCTTTCTAAATGTTTTTCTAAAATATTAATAACTTATATGCTACAATGTTAATATCAGTATGCAAAGAGATATTTTGTGTTTGGAAACGATAAGGTAGTTTATTAAATGGTATTCATTTTTACAAGATTTTATACATGCTTATATATATGTGTATATATATATTTTGCACCTCTCTACAGGAAGAATCATTATGTTGCTAAGCAACAATGACTGAATACATACATACATACATACATAGAATCATGGTGGACATTAGTTTTTGCCTGTATTTTAGCTTTTGAAGGCAAGATAAAGTGTTTCCTGTTTAATAAAAGTAGCTTGTAGCAACAACATAAGTAAGTCAAGGAGAGATGCAGAGAAATTGGTAACATAAATATCTAAAACAACCAAATTTACCGTTCAAAATATAAGACAAATGTTTATGTGGCCTTCTACATAAGTCAGGGATGAGCAGTCCATAGCCACCCTGTGCAAAGAGACAGCCACTGATTGAATTTTAAGGTGAACATTTAGGCTACTGTCTCCGTGTTGCTACTTTGCAAATATGCTCATCGATTCACATTCATCACTAAACACGATGACAACGTTCTCACTGATGATCTTTCATTCTTTTGGAAGTAAGTAATCTAAATTGTAAAAAATGCATATTGTCTCCTTGTGGAGTGCCATAAGGGTATATTCATTTTGGATAAATGAAAAGA
Source organism: Globicephala melas (assembly GCF_963455315.2). Taxonomy (NCBI): domain Eukaryota; kingdom Metazoa; phylum Chordata; class Mammalia; order Artiodactyla; family Delphinidae; genus Globicephala; species Globicephala melas. The sequence continues at coordinate 28,382,565 of NC_083322.1, forward strand.
AATTAATCATCTCAACATTTTAATTTCTTTTGTAAGTTAGTGTTTATGCAAAAATAGTTGCCTACTATTGACACTTGTGATTTTACTTAATACTGCAGATACCACCTAATCATCTCAAACCTAATTGTGTACTGTACAATTTCATTTTTAAGTTCTGCAATTTCTGCCCTTGTAAACAATGTTAAGTCTAATCCTTTCAGATGTTTGAGGATATGTCACTGCTAGCCACATTTTCCTTAAATGTTTTTTATTTTTTAAAAATTTTAAATGTTTTTTATACAATTTTAAAGGTTACTTTCCATTTACAGTTATTATAAAATATTGGCTATATTCCCATGTAGTATAATACATCCTTGAGCCTACCTTATACCCAATAGTCACGCTTTTTAAATTCTTATGTCAGTAGTCCACCAAAGAAGTAGAAAAACTGCGTAGGCAGTGATGGCTTTTGTCATTCAATGCCATTTTTGTCATTCAATTATAGCACCATATAGTAAGTTATATGTCAAGTCTAAACTTAATGAATTACAGAAGGACACTTACAAGATTTAAGAACAGTGTAGGAACTGCTCTATGGCTTAATTTAACCCTCTAGGTTGATTTTATTTGATTCCAAAAGTACTCTCAAGGGGCACTATTCTGAGTACCGTCAGCAACTCCAAAGAAACACAAGCCATGATTTCTATCCTCAAGGAGTTTATAGTCTATTTGATGAGATGAGACATGTCTAACTTACCACCATTTTTGAAAATTCAGATTTCAGTACAAATTCTTGATCAGGACCCTAGAAAAAGTGTCAGATAAGATTTATGTCTTCTTTTCACCCTTACTACAAACAACACACACACACACACACACACACACTTCTTGGATATTTTCTGCAAAACAAAAACAACATGCAAGCAAACATCAAACACTTTTGCAGCAGTTTCATTTAGACAGTGAATAGCATGAGTAATAGGTAAAGTTGAAGCTCTTGTAATTTTTGTGTGTTTTGAGAGGAAAAACTTTGGACTTTCGGGAATGTCAATGAACCATGATGATAGCTGGCAAATATCAAAGGCTTCTGCAGACTGATATAGAGGCTATTATGCAGTGGGTAAGATGTTTAGGAGAGAAAGTCAGTTCAAATGTTGACCTGTGCATCTTCCATGACCTTTGAGACCCAGGGAGAGAAATATCTTGGACGAAGTACATAGAAAAATAACACCTAACTTCAATATTGTAACTTTTAAGAAAAATCTTCTTTCTGTAGAAAAAAGAGAAATCTATGACAAAATTGCTAAGGTAGGCTACAAGCTTGGAATATGTTTTTTTTTTGGCCTTGCTATGCAGCATGTGGGATCTTAGTTCCCTGACCAGGGATCAAACCTGTGCCCCCTGCAGTGGAAGCGTGGAGTCTTAACCACTGGACTGCCAGGGAAGTCCCCAGAATATATTTTTTGGTCCAAGCTCTGGAACATATTTAGGATGAGTAAGTGGTACTGCTTGACTTAAGGCACTACTAAAAGCTATGTTTTGTTCTTAGAGGCTGTTTGTTATCACATTAGGAGAAAAAACTCTTGAACTCTGGCTGGAGAGTGCTGCAGAATTGAGAAGTGGAAATGCTGTTGGGAATGCTTGGGGAGCTTGAGTCATGTAGTTTTATGTTTTAAACATTGATAAGCCTTTTATCACCATATGTGAGAACTTCTGGCAATTGGACCCTAAAGCTGGAATCATGGAGAAAGATGAGCAGTTTCATGGCACATTGCTAACTATAGTTCAAAAGGAGGATGAAAATGACTGCAGATAACTGTAGTCTGTAAATGATACTCCAGAAATTGGTGACTGTAACAGTGATTCTCAAACTGTGTTGCAGAGAACCTTAGGGCTCTGAGAAGGCATCTTAGGTGCTTCCTGGTTGCGATAGTTGGGGGTAGAAAGGGTTTCAGTCCCGCTGATTTTACTCTAATTAGGAGGCTATACCTTTATATGTTTTATATATGGGGATTCTGTGAAAGCTTTCATTTCAAAAGAAGTTTTGACCTTTCCTGGAATAAATCTGAGAATTGTTTTTTCAGAATTAGAGCATCAGAATAAGCACTTGAGTTAATTCCTAATTAATAGAATTATTATGAACCGTGAAGCTCTTTTGTATCACCCAGCCACCGAGTGGCTGACACAAAAGAAGACAAGAAATCATTAGAATGTAGATAAGTAACTGTATTTTGAATTGAAAAGTTAAAGGAAATTGCTCCATTGTTCTGTGAATTTAAGATAATTCTTGAATACTGGGTACATAATTTTTGAATCTCAGGATTGAACTTTACCAGTGTGTGAGGTAGACAAGGATAAGATCACCCTTATTTCCTGCTGGGTTTTACCAGTTTAAATGTGTATGTCAAAATGTTTCTGGGTCACCAGTTGGTCACTTTCTAGTTGCTCATATAAAACGCTGTATGAACAGCCTGAAGATTCTTGGCCTGCTCAAAACACCGATTGTGTTTGGAATATACTGATGACAAAAAGAGGGAGACTAAATCCAGAGAAGACATCATATGCCTGATCTAATCTCACCTGAAGTCTGTTTAAATGGGATAGGTGTAGGGCTTCCCTGGTGGCGCAGTGGTTGAGAGTCTGCCTGCCGATGCAGGGGACACGGGTTCGTGCCCCGGTCCGGGAAGATCCCACGTGCCGCGCAGCGGCTGGGCCCGTGAGCCATGGCCGCTGAGCCTGCGCGTCCCGAGCCTGTGCTCCGCAAACGGGAGAGGCCACAACAGTAAGAGGCCCACATACCGCAAAAAAAAAAAAAAAAAAAAAAAAATGGGATAGGTGTAAAACATAGTGTTACTCAATCACAGGCCATAGTGTAGGGCCACACTCTGTAAAGGGCCAGTCCATGATGAAGTAAAAAGCTTGCATGGGAATGCAAATCAATTCACTAGATCCTTCACTGAGAAAGTCTTAATGTGGAAAAAAAATGTCAGAGGAACTGGATGGTGTGCTTAGTGATGGCAACAGACTGAACGCTTATGTTCCCCCCAAATTCATATGTTGAAATCCTAACTCTCAAGGTGATGGCATTAGGAGGTGGGGCCTTTGGGGTGATGTCACGAGGGAAGAGCCCTCATGAGTAGAATTGGTGCTCTTATAAAAGAGACCCAAGAAAACTCCTTTGCCTCTTTAGTCATGTGACGTTACAGCAAGAAGACAACTGTCTAGAAGTGGGCTCTCACCAGGCACTGAATCTCCCACATCTTGATCTTTGACTTCCAACCTCTAGAATTGTGAGAAATAAATTTCTATTGTTTATAAGCTACCCAGTCTATGGTATTTTGCTGTAGCAGCTGTCAGGGAGGAAGAAATTTTCTTGTACCCTTCTAGGTTCTTCTGGCTGGCCTAAAAATTAAATTGGCATGAAACAGCTTCACAGGAGAAAAATCAAACAAATGTTTAATAATACATATACATGGGAGAGACCCAGGAAAGCTGAGTAGCTCACCAAAATGGCTGAAACCTTCACCTTAACATACCATCTTCAGCTACAGACAAAAGATGTTGAGGGTAGTAGTTTGGGATCTCAAAGGGGAGGAGGTCAACTGACCTAGAGAAGGAAAAGCAAATGTTTGGTAAACAGATGTTTGCTAGGCTATGCAGAGACAACGGGACACAGAGGAACTTTAACAGATTTTGCTAGGCTTCTTCCTGTCCACATAGCACAGCTCCTGTCCTGGAACAGGCCCTCTATCTGCACTCTTCAGGCAATTAGGAGGAAGATCCACGTTGATTCCTGAGTCTTTGGGGCTTTGATTGTTTTCAGCACAAAATAATTTGCATGCCAAAGAGACATTTTGGGGTGGGAAAATTTTGCTCCCCTTCATCCCCAAGTGGACTAAGACAGTGACATCGATGATTTACATTCTGACACAAGCTCCTTATTGCATTACATACTGGTAACAAAACAGATCACGTTCAGGAAGCTGGTCTACAGACTCATTTTGAATAGTACTTATGTAAAAAATCCTTTAGAAACGATCTCTGACACGAGTTATCCACAGATCTGGATATTAAGACTTCAACAATGACCTTATCAGCAATATTGAAGAGGGAAGGGTTTCTTCTCCATAAATGCTATGAAGGTAGAAGCTCTAGGAAAAAAACCAGGTTACAGTGGTAGAGGTGACATATAATTTGATGAACATACCTGGTATGCGTCAGAGCCCACTTAGTTATCAAGTACCTGCTGGCATAGGAGAGAGTGTGACAAAATGAAGAGGTTAAAGTGCTGGACATCACACACTGTATTTATGTTAAAGTTTTAGTGATTCAGAATTTAATTAGGGGACTAGGTAAAGGGGGACTGCATGGCATGACAGTTATGTGTGGGAGTGTGGGGCTGTACTGCTTGAGTTAGAAAACTAGTGACCACATTTCCCAGCTGTGAAAATTCAGATTAATATAACCTCACTAAGCTTCAGTTTTATTAACTATAAAACAGGAGCAATGATAATCATACCTACCTAAAATAGTAAGGATGAAATAAAATATTCATGTAGAGCACTCAGCATATAACACACTAAATACATGTTCGCTATTGTAATTTTTTGTACCAAACTAAAGTATTTTCTATAGTACTTGACCAAACACTAAAATAAATCATAGATATTCTTAAGTATTATTAAATGAATAGGAAGAAAATGTATGCTGTGGGGGAGAGGATCACCCCAAACTTCAAAGTTTATATCGTGGAAGGATATACATTTATTAAAGGTGATAAAATTCTGTACCTAGGTTTGGTAAGCTGAAGATGGCAGAGAAGCAAACCAATGTGTTTCAGACTCAGTGAATCCTGAAGATTTCCGGAAACAAATATAGGTTCTTCCTTTGAAATTTTCTGCTTGACCGTGCAGGAGTCACCTGTAAGAATCACTTACAGGTCACTCATCTAAATCCACTCCTGGATACTTTTCTAAAAGTTGCAATTTCAGGGAAATAGTCTGTTTATTCATAATAACAATTTCTTCTGTATTGGAAGAGACTCTTACTTTAGATGCTAGTAAAACAGGACTCACTGAAAGAGACAAAGAGTATATAATGTCATGCAAGTCAAGAGGCTATACCACGGAAAAAGTATCCTTAAACATAAATCCCATGACATCAGAGCCATGCTTGGTATCTCTTGGAGGACTCTTATTCAAGGGCCTATCATGAGATGAATAATTGCTGAACCACTAAAAAGGAAAATACCAACAATATTAACTAACTTTCGCTTGTTTCCATTGGGAGGAGTCTAATTGGAACCAGCCTTAGGCAGATACAACAGGTGCACTAAGGTCCTGACTGCCACTCCTACACCCACAAAGAGAAAAATGGTGCCCTCTTCCCACCATTCAGGTACTCCCGAGACTAGGTCTGGTGAAGAAGGACTAGTGCTCAAAGAGGTCAGCTCTTAGAGAAAGTACTTGAAAACCAGGGTGTCGGCAACATCAGAATGACACAGAAGCCTCACCTGGATCCAAGCCCTAGCCATGTCCTAATGCTGGGAGAGGGGCAGACTGCTATGGACTGGAGAGGGCGTCATCACATATGAGACATGTCTGTCTCACTACCTTTTTATTTTGACTTATCATGTGACCACCATTCCTTCAACTGTGTATTTTACACTGCTCACTCTAATAACTTTTCACTGTGGTCTTAACTAGTGCTGTTAAAAAGGCATCACTTTGAGAGAGTGTACTCTCTGGAAGACTCGCTCTCTCATTTTATTCCAGACTCTGCCTACGTGTCACATCTTCGAGGACTTCGAGGACTTCCCCACCTCCTTACTCGCTCTAAATCCTCTTCCAACTTTCTATTTCTTCTTAAAATTTTGTCAGTACCCTGTGTTATTTCTGGTCTATCTATACAACTCAAGTCAGCTCCTAGAAAGTACCAGTTCTCCAAAACAAAGATTTATGACTTCAAGATCCAGTGCTTTTAAATCTTTTGTGAACTATGTTTCTTCTTCCAATGTGTTTCTTTGGGCTTCCCTGGTGGCGCAGCGGTTGAGAATCTGCCTGCTAATGCAGGGGACACGGGTTCGAGCCCTGGTCTGGGAGGATCCCACATGCCGCAGAGCAACTAGGCCCGTGAGCCACAACTACTGAGCCTGCGTGTCTGGAACCTGTGCTCTGCAACAAGAGAGGCCGCGATAGTGAGAGGCAGGCGCACCACAATGAAGAGTGGCCCCCGCTTGCCACAACTAGAGAAAGCCCTCGCACAGAAACGAAGACCCAACACAGCAAAAATAAATAAACTCCTACCCCCAACATCTTCTTTAAAAAAAAAAAAATGTGTTTCTTCTATGAACTGTGCCTCTTCCTCAGATATATCTCTGTAATTATTCCTCTTACTACCTTCTTGTAGCAGATGTCTTGCTATACATGGGGTCAGAGGAGGCTTGGAAGGGAGACTGCCTGAGTTTCTATGTCAAGCTCCATAGACGCTGCTAGTGTTTAAGGGTTTAAGGTTTCTACCACCATTTATAAAGAGCTGCTATATCCAGTTACATAATATTTAGAGGCACGTGTCTTCTAAATCCGGTTCTAGAGCTATTGACAGAGAAAAGGGTGTACAAGTGTTGAGCTGGGAGCTGGTTGCTTTCTTCAACTAAAATTGTCCAAATGGCACTTCCTGATGAGTCATGGAGAGTCTGTGGATTCCCGTGTCATTACCAAGGTTACTGAAGCTCTCTGCTCTCCGAGCACATTTTCAACAGGGCTGGTTCTATAAAGAAACAGACAAGGCAGCTATTTTGTCTAATGTGAGGGCCCTCAAAAGGCTAGTCTGAATACAAATTTTATTCATATTTCCTTGATTTAAAATTCCTACCATAGTCACCTTCTAGAGATACACATCTCCTAAATAAATAAAGATTTTTTTTTCTCTAAACACTAGAGTTACAAATTACCTACCTGACACATTACAGGGGTTAGTCACCCGATCAATATTTCATCACGTGTTTCTTTAATCAGGAGAGCTCAGGTATCTGGCATGCGAATGAAGAGTGGCAGTTGGTTATGAGAATTAAATAAGATATTGTATGGAGAACACTCAGCACTTAGAAGATGCTGAAGAAATAGCAGCTTTCATTACAGAGAAAAAAACAGATTGAATAAATGATTATTATAAACCTAATAATAACCTCTTTATGATATTGTTCCTCAAATTCTATGTAATTGTTACGAGAACCAGAAACATTGCTGCCACGTGTGCTCTTGCAGACCCAAGATCTTTAAAAAGAAGCCCAGGTGGTTTTCTCTTTATCATTTCTAATTCTGAACTATTCACACCAAAATGTAAATGATTAATATCAAATCAGTCTTCAGTATGGAGAAGAGAACACCAAAATGCCAGGTAACTTAATAGGAGGCAGGTGTGCAACAGTAAAAGCAATGCTGATTTCTTCTTGCGTCAGTCTGACAGACTTTATGTCCCTTTCCTTTTGACTTAGCCTCATGTTCTTCAGTCACTGAGGGCCCTGTCCACTGACTCAGTAAACTCTAGATTTCCTGAATGCTAACATTTCCTCAGATGCTTGCCAAATGAAGACTCCAATTTACTTCTAATGTCAGGAGACACTTTAATTTCCTCATCACTATTACCATTTCTCCCCGTGCTCCTTATTTTCTCAAGTGAAGACACAGTAGAATAAGGAAAGCGAATGCTTGAACAATCTCTCGGATGATTTGTGAGATATCAATAGGGGATTTGATTTTCCTTTTGGCTTTTGCAGACTTGGGGCAACAACATTTATCCATAGGTTCTAACCTTTCTGGAACTATGACGTTGATGCCCAATGGGGTCCCCTTATGTAGACTTTGTGACCAAAAGTGTTAACAAACATATGCCATTCATAACACTCTGATTAGAGAAGGAAAAACAGTCTCATTTCCTATGACAGACAAGATCCAATTTCCTCTGGAAAATCACCAAAGCAGACCTCCTTCATCAAACCTACTGGTTCGGGACTTCCCTGGTGGCACAGTAGTTAAGAATCTGCCTGCCAGTGCAGGGGATACGGGTTCGATCCCTGGTCCGGGAAGATCCCACATGCCACGGAGCAACTAAGCCCATGCGCCACAACTACTGAGCCTGTGCTCTAGAGCCTGTGAGCCAGAACTACTGAAGCCTGCACACCTAGAGCCCATGCTCCACAACAAGAGAAGCCACTGCAATGAGAAGCCTGTGCACCGCAAGGAAGAGTAGCCTCTGCTCGCCACAACTAGAGAAAGCCCGTGCGCAGTAACAAAGACCCAACCCAGCCAAAAATAAATGAATAAATTAAATAAATTTTAAAAAAAGTCACTTGGAAAACAAACTTATAAGACATTTATAGAATCTGTTACATTTTTTACAATTTTTTCCCTTAATCTTTTATTATTGTCTAACCCATATCTCACTCAATAGAAATTTTGCTTAGAGGCGTGCCCACAAGGTAACTTGGTTTTCATTTCATTCATATTGTGTTGGCTTACATATTAAATAAATAATGAAAGTATTAAATACAAATGACGTAGAGAGTGGAACAAATCAACTGCTGCTTGGTAAGCATAGAGCTCACAGGCAGGGGGAGACGGGCACAGTGCACTGGAGAGATATTACCTGTCAGGAGCTTTGAGCAAGCATGGACAACGGTCCATGTGCTTTCATGGGGAGTGGGAAGGGTGGTGGTGAATTCAGCGTGCTGCTGCGTTTGTTCAGTAAAGATTGGCTAAAAGACCTTTACCCTATGTACAAAGTGCTTGGAGAGCGGAGTGGGGCTACTGAATATTTTCGCTTGGATTTGGTCTGAGATAGACACCACAGAGAACATGTCATTTGCCTCCGGATCTTAAACGAATTCAACAGGTTAAAGAAAAAACTCAGTTGAGGAGTTGGCAAAAGGCAAGAGGGCTTTCACAGTGAGGAAACAGTATATGGAAACCATAGAGGGAAGAACCATGGAAATACGTTTCAGCCACACTTTCCTAATGCCCACTTGGGAAATGTGGCCAAAGAATAGGGTGCCTGAAATGAAGTGAACAGATAGTATGATTTTAATCGCTATGTTCAATTTTTCAATGAGTCTACACTATTCACCCCAGAACATCTAAAGAAGCTCTCTGGACATTCAGCTCATTTTTATGTCAACTTGCTAAAATTTCTGAATAGGTTCATCCACTAAACCTCCTTACATTGATGAGAAAGGAGGGAGGTCAAGAAGAACATCAATATGGGCCCCTTCCTGGCCCGTAGGACCCAGGGAGACTTCATCACTAGTAGACTGAGAACATCAATAGGTCGTTTGTACCCAGGGAAAGTGCACGCTTCCACCAGTCACCCTGCTGAGAAATTATGATCACAGTAAAAGTGTTGCGTAACACCTTGCACAGTTAGAAGGCTGACCTTTACCCACCAAGCCTTCCTTTAGGGATCACTCATTACCTAACTCAAATCTTACTCCTTTTCCAATATGGGCTAAAATGTCACCTATCCATGGACAGTGTTTCCTGAACTCTATCCCACTGCCCCTTAGTCTGATAACATTACTCATCCCTTTGCTCGCCCATGCATGTCTCTTAAACCTCTGTAAGAGCACTTATTTCATCCTGCCTTAAGCCAAGGAATGTTGGATGCATATCTGTATCTTAAGGAATTGAGTGAACTTCCTGGACACTGGATTTGTACTTTCAAGACTCTATTTCCCCCAACAGCACCTTCCACAGTGTAGTCAGTAGTTTCACAGTAAGTACTTATTTGCTCAACTGAAGAAATGAAGATACGAATAAGATGTCTTGATAGCCTGGAAGAGAAGTACAGCTGCATTTATGAAACATGCTCCTAGAAATGATGGCGAGAGTTGGGAAGAATAAAGAATTTGAGAGAGGTCTAGTGTTCAGATACAAGGAGATTAGAGGCCTGGAAAATAGGATCTTTGAGAAAAGGTCAGTGGAACTGGGATGGTTTAGCATGGCAGTGAGAAAATTTAGGGGAGTAATAAGAGGCTTTAATTATATACATTAAATAGCTAAGCAAAGGAAGATTCCCAGCTGCTGTCTTCTGGCTCTGCTGAGGATAAAACCAAGAGGAACACAATATAGTTTGTCTGATTTTCTTTCACATATTACTTATATCAGGGTCTTTTCTTTGTCCACAATGTTTTTGTGTAACTGTAGAAACAAAGTAAGCAATGAGACTCTACTGGCCTAATCTACTCTACTAGGATTTTATTAGGCTTGTATGTGAACATACAGACTGGTCAATGTCCGGGCCATTGTCCATGTGCCTGAAATTCCTCTAAACACTAGTGCGTGTTGATATGGCCCTTCCAGGCTCTCTCTGACTGCCATTACCTGGCCTGTTTTATGTGCAGGGTCCCACCAGTCTCTCAAGGATATGTGCTCTATGTGTAAATGTGTCTAATAAGGCCATGAGGAGACTGGGCCTGGGGTGGAGGTACTCTGTCCTGATGATACTTTATGTTGGCGCTGATTTAGATGAGGAAAAGAGAAATCCAATGGAGTATGGCACAATTATTCAGGATGTGATAAAAGAACCCTGAGAACTTTCTCTTCCTATCAGAATGAGAAGGAGAGTGGGGAAGCAGATGTGGTCACTCTTCCTTAGCTGTTCGGTCAGCCTGCACTGGTACCCATAGAACTAGACGTTCCTGGGCAAATCACTTAGACCATAATGTGAAAGTTATTTTTCACATGAGTATTAATTCTGTCTTAAGAAGTGACAACTGCTGTTGAAACAGAGGGGGATCCAGGCTTATTTGTGTGGTTGCATGTTTGTGTGTGTGCGTGAGCTGCATATTTATTTGCTGTTGTCAGAAGACAAAGCCTCAGAGCTGCAAAAGAGACAGACTGACCCCAGAGCCAGCCGGTGCAGAAGGAACTCATTTGCATAAATACTTTTCCCTACCCTGGGGCAGATTTGCAGCTCATCACTAAGGAGCTGTGGTGCGGAGAATGGGGAGAGGGAGAGAGGATTATTTCTTTCACTTCCTCAGTAGGTTGACCTCACTTTTCCCTTGAATAAGTGAGTCTGTGGTGGTGCCAGCATTCATGCTTTTTCCACAACCCGAGCCGTACAGAGAACCACAGCTATTTTCAGTAGAATCAGACCCCAGCTGAGTAGCATTTTTCCCTTTTACTCTTTTCCCAGAAGTGAAAAAATACAAAACGATCTGGCACTAGACATTAAGAACAAATACACTTCTCCAATCCTTGTCTTCCTCTCACAAGCGTATTAAGGATAATAATAACAACGCATTACTTCTCCCCTCACTTGAGACTCACTGAAGCACACCATTTACCATCGGCATGATTTACAGATCATTTTGGTTTCTTGGAGGGCAATTAAAATGAACATTCTGGTAATTATTCCTTTTCAATGACAGCGCTATCTTTTTTAGATGAGCATCTCAACAATAACCAAAAAACAAATCAAAACAAACAAACACACAAACCCTCCAAACACCCTGGACTGATTAAATTAAGAAAGAAGATGAGCAGTGAGTCCTTCTTGATTCAATCTGAGTTTTCAAAATGACGAACAGTAGTCATGAATGTTTTACGATTCACTCGAATGAATATTTTATCAACTTTGAATGCATCCACAAATTTCTCTTTTATTTTTGCCTTTTAAAAATAGTAAAACTGAAACTGTCTTGCCAAGATTTAAAGGGATATTAGTTCTCTCCTCACATATTCTGTCTGGCCTTGCGAGAGTGGCCCATTGTGCCCAAAGACAACAGTTTCTTTGCAGTGCTGAATCTTAGACACTAAAGACAGCCTCTCTTCAATGGGGTTACTACAGGGGAAAAAAGAAAATTGCAGTGCATCATAGCAGGGACAATCTAATCCTCTTTGCTGGTACATCTGCTCTGGCAGTTTTGCTCTGCAAATCAAAAGGCATCCCATCAATTAAAGTTCCTCTTCCTTTCATTTTTATTCAGCTTGTGAAATGTGACCAGTATTCACCAGAAAAAAAAAAAGTTTCAGGCCGCTTTGGTCACAAATATCCACCCCAAGGGTGTGCACTTTGATTTGTTGTCTGGTTTCCGCTGACTGTTCTTCCTCATTTTTTTTTCTTTTTTTTTTTTTAAGAAGGAGCCCTTCTCCTTTGGCAGAGTGCAGTATATTCAGAGAGCTTTACAAAACAAAGCTTTCAGCTCTGAGTCAGCAACAAACTCATCTTTGTTCGCATGGTTCTATTAAGGAAAGAAGGCCAATTTTCTGCAGGTTTCTATGGCTGGCTTCACAAAGGCATCTCTCTGTGTGCAAGCTCTCTGGCAGGAACAGCCGACTCTGAGATCATCGTTTTCCGTAATGACCAGCTGCAATGATCGGAGAAAGAAAATCATAAACTGGTTTATAGAGTGGTTTTTCCTAAGGAGCCTGAAACATAGATTCATTCACTGGGAGACATGAAATAAAGGCAGCTCATTGGTTGCATTCACATATACAGCCCAAGGCCTCCTCCACATTTTCCTTTATCTCCAAACACACTTTGATTGGATATTCACGTCATCTGTTTTGAGGAGGAAGTGAAGCTCATTTGCATTTCCCTGGGTTTCCCAGGAAATTCCCAGGAATTCTTGTCCTTCATTTGATGGTGTTTTCGCGTGTTTGGGATCACATTAAATTATAATCTCACAGTGTGTTTCCAGGTACTGAACTTTTGTCTACCCCTATAGCTAGAGCACTGTTAAGATCTCCAGTTGGCCCACAGGGAGATGGCTTAAGTGTTCTAGGACATATGGCAAACATTCAGAATAAACAAAATAGTCTTAGACTCCTGAAGCAAGGTTTTTCAAAAACATCAGCATAACCCTACTTATCATGAGGTTTAACGGGTAGAGTTTGCAGACATGCAGCTGCGTAGAGCAATCTATGCTAGTGCTGCTTCCGTAAAAGTGTTGTAGGATGGTTTTATACGTATTTGGATTTAAAAGAAAATTTCCAGATTAGAAAAATGTTAGTGGAGAATTCTGGTCTTAACAAAATGAAACTTCTTTTAACTGTACGACTTAGAATCTTAAATATGCTAATGCACGTCGTCATTTTCTAAGAAAAATGCCTTCCCCCAACCCTAGTCCACACAGGAACATCTGCTTAAACTAGTACTTTAAAGATCTCACTTTGGGGGAAATGCTGACCAAATCCAATGGGATGATTAACAACCAAAGCCTTCCAAAACTTAGGCTATCCTGGATGAAGTTTGCAAGAGGAACTTCAGATATTTGTTTTATTTTTATTTTTTTTAATTAATTAATTAATTTTCATTTTTGGCTGCGTTGGATCTTCATTGCTGCACGAGGGCTTTCTCTAGTTGTGGCGAGCGGGGGCTACTCTTCATTGAGGTGCACGGGCTTCTCATTGTGGTGGCTTCTCTTGTTGAGGAGCACGGGCTCTAGGTGCGAGGGCTTCAGTAGTTGTGGCATGTGGGCTCAGTAGTTGTGGCTTGCGGGCTCTAGAGAGCAGGCTCAGTAGTTGTGGCACACGGGCTTGGTTGCTCCGCGGCATGTGGGATCTTCCCGGACCAGGGCCCGAACCCGTGTCCCCTGCATTGGCAGGCGGAGTCTTAACCACTGCGCCACTAGGGAAGTCCCAGACATTTGTTTTAATATGAGTATATCAAATATTTATAGTCAGATGTTATCTAAAACTAGCTATTCAGAAATCAATACAGTGTGAAATGAGAGAGCACTATACCTTTTTCCCTCCAAATGCTGCCTTTTTACAGGTAGAGCCTTAGGAGATGTCTATTGGTTGTGTGACTCTCACTTCCCAGGCTTTATGGCATAGAAAAAGAGCCATAATGAAATTCAAAAGAGAAGCCGGGGCTGCGTAAGTACATGGTAGCAGGTACCATGTTGTTCCTTCTCAATTTATGGCTACCAATAAAAGATTCCAGAAAACATATTATTGCCATATTTAAGTATGATATGTTTTTTGTCATTATATAAGAACTGCTACCAAAGACTTTCTTCATTCTTCTTTTTAATTGTTTCAAACAAGAAACATTGATGGAGTGCTTACTTTGTACCAGGTACATTGTAAATTGGGCAGACGTGATCCCTGCTTTCCTGGAACATACTAGCTAGAAAAGAGAAAGGAGAAACACCATGCTTTATAATTTCTAGACATGTGATGATTTGTTCATCTTTCAGAAAGGATTTCTGTGCATTTAGAACTGTGTGGGTAGGGCAAAACTTACTGATATTTTGAAAGAATAATGCTGAAATAATGTTGGATTCATCCTGAAATTTGCCTGACTCAGAGGCTCATCCTCATAGGCATCAGACCTATACTTTGTTGTTGCAAACACCTTGCACTTAGCATGACTGTATTTTGGGCAGAAATTCATGATGGATAAGGATGTGTCTTCCGAATTACTTGCCCAGCCCTCCTGAGCAACTGTTTCTGTTTTTCAGTGACTGATGAGTCACAGTTCAGAGGAGATAGAATCAGAGTGTCAACTGTAATAAAACCAAGGTGAATTCTACCTTGGAATCCCTGATACAAGTCTAAACTTATCTCCGGTTGGAAAATAAATCCTCAAGACACATATCTCAGTACTTGATATACTACAACACATAAAGGATTTTTCTGCACTCTTGAAGCAAGTTGGGACTTGGTTGAAGGGTGTTTTTCTTATGAAAGAAGGAAAGATAATGGCTGAACTATGGAACAAGACAGTGATAGAGCAGGTGTGATAAAATGGTTATAAGACTTGCAAAAGTCATAATCTACATGAATTAAACATAGCCACCTCATAGGGAAACATATTACCTAATTGAGTAGTGTAAATTTTTTTTTTTTTTTTTTTTTTTTTTTTTGCGGTATGCGGGCCTGTCACTGTTGTGGCCTCTCCCGTTGCGGAGCACAGGCACTGGATGTGCAGGCTCAGCGGCCATGGCTCACGGGCCCAGCCGCTCCGCGGCATGTGGGATCTTCCCGGACCGGGGCACGAACCTGTGTCCCCTGCATTGGCAGGCGGACTCTCAACCACTGCGCCACCAGGGAAGCCCAGAGTAGTGTAAATTTTAAGTCAAGGAAACATGACTTAGAATGTATATAATCTTGGATTCTAGCTCCTGAGTATATGTACTTTCTTCATCTTTTTCTATTGTTTTAGTAAATAAACCAGTCATTTGTATAATTTCTACTGCAATTTTTCTCTTTGCTCTTTTTCTGTATATTTGTCTCTTTTTTTGAATCCAGGTCAGTCTAGTCAATTTAAGTTTAGTTATTTATTCAAGAAATATTTAACTGCCTACTATTGACTAAGCACTAAGGATTAAATGTTAAAAAAGAAAAGGATGCTTTGTATGATGTTACTTGAAAAACCATTGTTTCCATATATAACTACATAAAACCATTATATATATATATAAAGTGATATATATTTTGTATGATGTATTATATCAGGTAGAAACTGTTTCTCCTCTTTAACTTTTATGCCTTTATTCCACCCACATACTATATATTAAGTGATAACAAGTACTTAAGGTACGCAAATGGCTTTTCCTCCCTCACTCACCACTCTCATTACATTTCTGCAGAAGCTGCACTGTCAGTTGTTTGAAGGATTTTAAATGGATCAAAAATAAACATCACTATAAAAATGTGAAATTCTTTCTATCATTGCCAACAAATACTCTTTGAAATCAACTAAGTAGTACACCTTTTAATTACTGAAAGAGGAGACACTTTTAAAATGTTAAAGCTTGTGGCAATTTACTCATTCTGCTTACCTAAATTGACATCTTGAGCAAATTGCAGATTCATTCGTTCATTCACTTCTGTTATGTGTGTGATATGTTTGTGTGTGAGAGAGGAAGAGAGAGTGTCTAGTACTTGTCAAGAAGTGTGTAGAACCTGGGTGTACTGCAGTAAATAAAACAGATAAAGGTGCCTGCCTTTGTGGAGCTTAATTCTAACAGAGGGAAAGCTATTTGATAAAAGGCCAGGTAGTGCTCTTTTAGAAAAGTGCTATGAAGAAAACTGAAGGAGTGTAAGGGCAGAGAGGACAATAGACAGGAAGCGTTTGATGTGGTGAAGGAGGATGGCCTCTCTGATGAGGCCTCACTTGAGAAAAGACTTCAGTAAAGTCTGGGGCCAAGGCTTTTAGCTATCTGGGGAAGAGCATTCCAGAAAGAAGGACCTAATAAGGGAGAAGCATGCCAGTTGTGGTTGAGTAACAGAAAGGCAGCCCACAGGAGCAAGTGGAGGAGGGAGGGAGTGGTAGGAGATGCATTAACTAAACTAGGAGGCAGCTCGCACCTAGCACGGGACAAGGGGCAAAAGCAAATGGAGGCCCACTATGATTCAATGTCTGAAGATTTAAAAGTTACAAATCAAGCTAACATACTCTTAAATAAAATATGTTCTCTCTCCCTTCTTTAACCTTTATAACACCCAGGAGGCCAGGTTTAAATGTAAAATCCTTGGACTCATGATTCCAGGTTGGTGAATAAGCAGGGCCTCTGTTCCCTGGTCTGCCCCCTTTGCTTCCCACCTTCAGCTCCATTCTATATTGTGAGAGATTATACCTATATGTGGACATCCCAGACCATTTTGTCCAAGCTCCACATTCACCCCTGCCAACACCTGCCTCTTGGTTACCTCTTGGGTCTAGGGTGTGCACAGCTGCAGCGAAGCCTGTCCTTAGAGAGGTGGATCATATGGAAGAATAGATTGCAGCCCTGGAAGCAGGCTTGCAGACCTCTGGGCAGGAAATTCTAGGCCTCTGGAGAACCAGGGCATGTTCTATAAGTGGGCTGTATACTCCAGTTGTGCATATTTCAATGACTTGCAGACGCCTCATCTGGTGGCAGGTGAGTGGGGGGCAACTGGTGGTGCAGCTGGGGAGAGGTGAAAACTGGGCCATGAAAAGTACTTGCTCCAGCCTGGGTTCTAAGAAGGGTACCAGCTGGCTTTGTAGGCCTTGGTAAGGATTTGGCTCTTAATGTAACAAAGCTGGGAAGACACTGAAGTGTTTCAATTTGCATTTTCAAAGTCTCACTCTGCTTGCTGTGTGGAGAGTAGCCTGGAGTAGAATAAGAATGAAAGCTGGGAGCCCAGTTAAGAGGCTGTTGTAGAGTTTTAGACAAGAAATGGTAATTGCTATGGGTTCCTGATTAGTTACTGATAAACATTAGTTACTGATAAACAAAATACCTCACACTCTTAAAAGCCCTTGGAGATTCTAGAAAACATTCTTCTTTGCGAGGAGAGCAAAAGTGAGAACTGAAAGCTTCTATACCCACACAGTTTACCATCTACATTAGCATGTCTTTATTATTCAGCTGTTTTCTCTAACGCAATTTTACTATTACACTATTTTTATCAACATGACTTTATTATTTCAGGAAACTCTTGCCCAAAAAGATAGAAATGGCAAATAAGTTTATTATTTGCTCCAGGAGCTACCAGACAAAAAAGTAGAATGCACATCAGACTGTTCAACTTTTCTGTAGGTAGCATCAATCGACTTACTCTGTAAGACCTACACCTTCCTCTAGAAAACCTCACCTTGCCATGTTCATCAATTCTAATCTATTATATCAAGATCCTCGCACAGTCTCAATAAAGTTCTCTGCACTGGAAGACTGTCTTAAACAAGTCTCAGAATCTCATAAATCTCCCAACTTTGCCCTCCCTCCTCAGAAAGGCTGCCAAAGTAGTGTTCTCCTTTATCTCATGAGGAATAAATTCAGCTTTGTCTCATCCATAGTTTAATTTGGTGATATTTGTAGCGAAGCTGTTACCGAGTCCAAGCTCGCTCTGCTTGCCGCACGACAGGCCGATGAATTGGAGACGAGGTGTTGAGGCAAGGAAGACGACTTTATTCGGAAAGCCGGCAGACCGAGAAGATGGCGACTAGTGACTCTGAAAAACCATCTAATCAGGGTCGGGACGCCAGTTTCTTTTATAGAATCAGAGGCAGAGAGGTGGTGAGGAAGTAAAGTAAAAAGGCAGAATAGAGAGGGAGAGGCGGTGAGGAAGTAAAGTAAGAGGGCCATCGGTCTTGCAAAACATCTCCTGGAATGAGCAGCCTCGGTGAGGGGATGTGTCAGTTTCGTCTTTCTTGCAGCCATCCACAGGAAGGTAGGGTCAGATTGTCTCTCTGTGAGCTGAACAGCAGAGGGGCAGGGTTCCCCGAGGCAGGCCATTATGTATGATTATAATAACAAAAGCAACGAAAAGCAAAGGTTAAAGTCAAAGAAACAGATTCCACGTGCAGTCCGATTTAGCTCTTCCCTGTTACAAAGCATCTTGGAGGCCCTTTGAGATCTGATCAAGATCTCACACTTCTGCAGCCCAAGACCACCCATCTGGAAATAGAGCACTTCTCTGAAAGTCCTCGAGCTTTCAACTCAGGGATATTGCTTCGGGTCCAACCTCCTATTTCTTTTTCTTTTCCTTTAGCTCCCCAAATACTGACTTTATTTGCCTTCTAGGAGTAATAAGCCTTTTAAAGGAACTCTTTGGTTATCTAATTAGGTTTGTAAACCTCCTATTCTTGCTGGAAATCTGCCTTATTACTGTGATATTGTGATATATTATATATAAGAAATATATATTTGGTTATTCAGATATATTGCTTGTCTTAATTTAATTTTTATTTTATATTAGAGTATAGTTGATTTACAATTCAGATGTATTTCTTATATATATATTTGGTCTTTATCCACAGTTTCTGTCTCACAGCTCCCCAAACCCTTGGAATTTTCTGAGCTATGAGCAATGGGAGCATCTTCTGTTATAATATCTGTTCTCTTATCCTCAGTTCCTGAAAACACCTCAGAGCCATGAAGGTGAAATAAGTGTCTTGTCATTCATAACAAGTGCCTTTCCACCATAACTGGGTTTATGTTAATGAGGTGACTTTTGGAAAGCACCTAAGTGTGGGTACTGACCCAGGGGAACCAATCAAGAATAGGGGGTTGGAAATTTAAGTCGCACACCCTCCTGATTTCCAGTGAGGGGAGAGGGGGTTAGAAGTTGAATCAATCACCAATGGCTAGTGATTTAATCAGTCATGTCTATGTAATGAAGTCTTCATAAAAACCCCAAATGAGGGGGTTTGGAGAGCTTCCAAGCTGGGGAGCCGGAATGCTTCCAAGTGCCACAGTACTGGGCCCCAAACTCTATGAGGACAGAAGCTTCTTTGTTTGGTACCTCACCTTATGTATCTCTTCATCTGGTTGTGATTTATATCCTTTAATACCCTTTGTAATATCCTTTTAATAAAAAAATCATGTTGGAAAAACTGGATATCTATATGAAGAAGAATTAAACTGGATTCTTACCTTGCACCATACACAAAAATAACTCAAAATAGATCAAAGACTTACACATAAGTCCTGAAACTATAAAACTCCTAGAAGAAAACTTACGGAAAAAGCAATAATTGACATTCGTTTTGGCAATAATTTCTTGGATAGAACACTAAAAGCAAAGGCAAAAAAAGCAAAAATTGACAAGTGGGATTATATCCAAATACGAAGCTTCTTCACAGCAAAAGAAATAATCAACAATGTGAAAAGGCAATTACAGAATGGAAAAAATATTTGCAACCCATATATCTGATAAGGAGTTGATATCCAAAATATATAAGAAACTCCTACAACGCAATAGCAAAAAAACAAAGAATTTAATTTAAAAATGACCAAAGGACTTGAATAGAGACTCCTCTGAAGAAGACATACAAAGGGCCGACAGATATGTGTAAAAGGAAATTTCGATGTGATCAAAACTGTTCATTTGAGAAACATCTTAGAATGAAAAGGGAACAAAATTCCAAGTAGCAGATTGTCTGCATTTTTATTGATATACAAATTCACCCAAAAGAAATTAAGTTTCCAAAATTGCTTCCTTAAGAGATTCATTGGTCAAAGCAAAAGAGGACTGGGAAAAACTTAAAACTATCTCTCATTTATTTCCCTTTAAATCAAAACACACACCTCAAGGTCTTTATCCTACTATTCCTCTTCCTCCATCCTATTCTCCTCAATCTCCCTCTCACCCTATTTGTTCCTCTAGTCTGTTCTCCTTCCCTTCTATTCAGCCAGAAACTCAATTACTTCTTAAAGTTAAACAGCCCTCAGAATAGAAGAATTCCTTGAGGTTGGTTTTAAGCTCCACTCTTCCTCTGAGTTGAGAGCCATTGCCAAAGACTTTCCAAAGCCCATATAGGACAAAAACAAAACAAAACAAAAAACAAAACCTTATAGAGACATTTAGAATTGTTTTAGGAATTTGTAATTCAGGGGCTCCAGATCTAAACCAATTAGTTCATATATTAGTGGGAACATTAGGTGGAAGAGGCAAAATGGAAAGAGTCTGATGGTGACTTAAAAGGACCCAAATTTCATAAGAAATCAGAGAGATTTAGAAAAGCTATAGATGTTAGACAAGGTCTTTTGAAGGTTCCCCAAAAATCTTTTCTGTGAAAATGAATGGATTCTATTCCAGGCCTGTAAGCAAAGGAAGGATGAGTTCAGAGACTTTATTTTTTTTTTCTCAGTCATCTTTTTTTTTTTTTTAAATATAACTTTAAAAATAATTAATTAATTTATGTCTGGCTGTGTTGGGTCTTTGCTGCTGCACATGGGCTCTCTCTAGTTGCAGCAAGCAGGGGTTACTCTTCGTTGTGGTGCATGGGCTTCTCATTGTGGTGACTTCTCTTGTTGCAGAGCACAGACTCTAGGTGTGGGATTCAGTAGTTGTGACACGCGGGCTCAGTAGTTGTGGCGCACAAGCTTAGCTGCTCCGCAGCATGTGGGATCTTCCCAGACCAGGGATCGAACCTGTGTCCCCTGCATTGGCAGGTGGATTCTTAACCACTGTGCCACCAGGGAAGTCCCGGTGAGTTCAGAGACTTTAGGGAAAGGCTCTTACACACCCTTAGACAGCATTCAAGATTAGCTCTTGAAACAGGAGTAACCTTGATTCTCTCTTCACTTTTTAGAAGTGCCCTTAAGCCAGAAATAAAGGATTTAGCATATAAGCAAAAAATAGAGTGGGAAATAGCCCCATTGTCAGATCTCCAGCACTTTGCTGGTGGACATTTTGAAAAAGGTTTTGAACAAAAGCAGAATAAGAATTAAAATAAATTGATGACCTTACAGATAAATAGTCAGAGACTCCTACCTCAGTCATAAACACCGGAGGAGAGAGTCTTGCGATAAAGGTATTTAAACAGACAGATACAGCAAACAGAAAAGATGTTGTAAAAAGAATTGTCTGGTTATAGCTAAGAAATTAAAGGCAAAAATGAAGCAAGTGATCGATGAAGGTACTCTGAGGAGCAATCATGCACTTAATTCCCTTCACTTTTACAAGGAGAAATTTCTTTACATATTGAAGAGCAGTCTTAAAAGTTTTTGATTGATATAGGCATATGGTAGCTGGAATAATATTCCCACCAAGATGTTCCTACTTTGGTCCTCTGTCATTTTATGTTACATGGCAAATAAGGACTTTGCAGATTATGGGATAAGGACTTTGAGATGTGGAAGTTATTCTGGATTATCTTGGTGGGCTTGACATAATTACAGAAAATTTGAAAAACACAACTTTCTCTGGATGGAAGCAGAAGAGATATAACACAGAAAGAAGTTCAGAGAAGTTTGAAGCATGTTAAGGACACTAGAATTCAAATTAGCAAAACTTTAAGAGACTCTCAAACTTCTAAGGCTTAAGGTATTGCAACTGAGATCAACTCCTGGGATTCAATGACTCTCCCCCTATCTTTAATAACAGGGTGACCCCTATATATATTTCTAAATATCACATGCAATTCTGGACTCTGTCTAAGAGTCCAGACTCTTAGCAGACTGCTTAGACTCTGTCTCTAAGCAGATATGGTCAAATATTGCAGGTAATTAGGGGAATAATCTATTATATCAAGAAGTTTGTTCAGCCTGTTCTCATATTCTTTCTAAACAACCCTTGAATGACCTAAAGTCTGAGACCAGGTCTTCTAGAAAGAGTCCTTCAGGCATTGTTAACAACTAGAACAGCTGTAAAATTCCAAGGGGTTGATACTTGGATTCATATCTTTCAAATAAAAAGGTACAAAATATTCTTGAATCACTGGAAGATGGTCCTTAGCAGAGATCTCAAGATGAGGGTTCTCTGGATCTCTCCAGAAGCAGACAGTATTCTGAAGGAGATTGTTTCATCTCAAGATCTTCAGGCTGAGCAGATGACTAACTGATGTATCTACGTCTATCTGTATCTATAGATAGCTTCCACCAAACATCCACAGAATAAGACTGTGGATTGTAATGCTTTAATCTCATTATTTTGTTCTTTATTTTTCTAGACATTTTCTTTCTTCTGCTGCTGGACTAAGACTATCTTTAACTATGTTTTTTAAGAACAAAAAACCTATTATATTCCTAATTTTAATGTTTGCTTCCTTAGTCACTCCACTGTATGGGTCCCATGAATGACTTCAATTTACTAGCCAACTAAAGCATGCAACTAAAGTAACAGAAAGTACACGTTCCTTTGGGAGCCCCCCAGCTTCCCTTGGTACCAATTCCTTATACTAAATCCATTGGTTTCCTGGGTAATTGTATTTGACTGTTAACTAACATTGTATATAGAGAACCCCACAGCAGACCAGACAATGAGAAATCTGAAACCCCATATCATATTGTACTTAGAAAAGGAGGTTCCTGTCTCCACTGAAACAACATTCAGTGATCTTTTGTTGGGCCGCACTTCTGAAACTGAGCTTATGCAAAAATAGAACTGAGAAGAGGATCATGGTACAAATGGTGTATATTTGAAGGCCAACTAACTTTCAAAGATCTAAGAAAGAAACAGTTTTTCTTCTGACTTAGATCTGCTTAAGGATCTTGATACTGCAAACTTCATCACCTGGTACTGAGCCTTTCTTGACAAGTGGTGCCAAACTTTACAACACTGTTTGACAGTCCATTAGGGTAGACTGTCCAAAAACAGATTACTGACAGGCTTCCAGTGACGGGTATTGGATTTGTGTACAAAGGACCACTGATTTCTACCTGCCAACTGGACAGGGACTTGTTATATTGGTAATCTGATTCCTATCTTCAAGATAGTCTGTATCACCCAGGGACCATTTTGGCCCATCCGTTTTTCCTTTTAAGAAAAAGTTCACCATGTACGTTAGAATAGGCCTGGGGAGTAGGAAGAAACCTACATGCCACGGTTCACAAACTAACAAAAGAGCTAGAAAGTGCCTCCTAGAGAAGTGTCATTTGAGAAATTCATGAAATGGGACAGGTGCTGGTTCAGAACAGAGCCTCTTTAGATATAGTATTGGCTGCTTAAGAGGAGTATGTGCCGTTTCGGGGGAAGAATTGTGCGTACATTCCTGCAGACTTCTTTTGTATCTTTAATATTACCAAAAAGATTTGGGAGGGAACAAAGCATAAGATGATCAGTTTGGCTAATAAACCTCTATTTGGTATGTTGGCTCTTTGGTTTGAGGATGAGATCTGTTCTAATTTGGACACCTTGATTCCTGGCTGACAAGTGAATTGCAAACTCTAATCATAATTCTTCCCTCAGTATTTGTCTGGTTGCAGTGTTCAGATTTGTGATCTCCAGATTTTTGAACATTGCTAAGTAGCCACTGGGGCACTGAATGATCCAACAAATGACCATCCAACAAAAGGAACAGGAAAACCTGACACTTGTGGAGGTTAAAACAACCATCTCTGGATACATGATACACTATCATGACAACTTATGTGAAGACAGTTTAGGTCCAGATGTTAATGGACCTCTCACAGCCCAGGCTGAAGAATTACCACATGGCAGGACAGTGAGAACTGAAACCCTCTACATCCGTTCTGCTTATGGAATGTATAAGCATGACTTTTATTATTTGGCTGTCTTCATTAATATGACTTTATTGCTCTTCATCAATATGAATTTAACATTCTAGAAAACTCTTGTCTAGAAAAAGAGAAGATGAAAATAATTTTGTTTGTTCCATGGACTTTCTTAAAAACCCATTTAAGGGCTTCCCTGTTGGCGCAGTGGTTGAGAGTCCGCCTGCCGATGCAGGGGACACGGGTTCGTGCCCCGGTCCGGGAAGATCCCACATGCCGCGGAGCGGCTGGGCCCGTGAGCCGTGGCCACTGAGCCTGCGCGTCCGGAGCCTGTGCTCCGCAACGGGAGAGGCCACAATAGTGAGAGGCCCGCGTACCGCAAAAAACAAAACGAAACAAAACAAACCCATTTAAGTAAACACCAAACTGTTCAACTGTTCAGTAGAGAGCATCAAACAACTGTTTACTTCCCTAAACTCTTTGAAACTCATGCTTCTAAATCCTCACCTTGCTGTGTCCATCAGTCCTAAATTATAATGATCCATACCTGTCTCAGTCAAGCCCTGCACTGAATATACACCTTAAACCAGACTCCCAATCTTCACAAATACCTTGATTTTGTCATTTCTTTCTGAGATGCTATTAAAACTCCCTCAAGATTGTATTCTCTCTCTTTTTTAAAATTTAATTTATTTATTTGGTGGCTCTGGGTCTTAGCTGCGGCATGTGGGATCTAGTTCCCTGACCAGGGATCGAACCCGGGCACCCTGTATTCAGAGCACAGAGTCTCAGCCACTGGACAACCAGTGAGTCCCTGTGTTCTCCTCTACTATGGTAAGAATACACTCAAACTTTATAGTATCCACAGGAGATCTATGTTTATGGCTACATCTATACATTCTTTTTAGCCATATTAGTGGGCTTTATGTTATCTCACTTTGATTTTAATTTGCACTTTTCTGACAACTATTGTTATTGAGACCCTTTTCATGTACTTATGAAAACCTGTATCAATGCAAATTATAAGAGAAAACCCTAACAATTTATAACAAATAGTTATAATGATGATTAAAATCAACAGTAATATAGAATTAAAGACAAAGAAAGAATAGCAGCAAATGAATCCTGTAATTTACTAAAAGCTACACTGAAGTACACTAATAATAGTGTACAATTCTACTAGAAAATTTCAGGAATTTCAACTCTCTGAAGGGATGTGCCCAGTAGGGCTTTACAACATTGTGAAGCATAGCATGGCAGCCAGACTTCGTAACAGAATGCTACATTAAAGCCCTTAGAAACTTCTTCTAACAGTAACTTTGGTTTACAAACAGCAACTATTAATGAGCTTTTATAGCTCACTTAATAGGTTTCTGTATACCGAGGAGGTCCTTCATAGTAGTCCTTGGATCACACTTTGAATATCACTGATCTAAGCATTGGTTCCCAAAAGGAAAAGCACTGGGATATTTTCTCAAAGAGCAGATTTATTGATATGATTTCCATATCTATATATTAATAAAGTAGAATCCCCAAATGCTCACCTTGGAAAAAAATGTCCTAAGTTGTCAGATAACAATATATGTTTAGAAGGGGTTAGCTATTTGTATCCTATATGTACTACAAAGAATGACATGCTTTTATATATTTAGGGGGTTTATTCAAAAAGTGGTACAAAGAAAATAATAATAAGTGTATTATCAGTTATTATGTATAGGTTCCTACTATCTAACAGATAGTGAGAGGTTGATCCATTCAGAAACATACCACAATGTACCTGCTAAAGTGTGCATTATTCTCTTGGGAGGCTAGTTTTTCTAGCACGTTAGTTGCTAAATGATTAGCAATATATTTGCATAAGAGAAATTTTTTACCTCATTAAACAATTTCCTTAACAGTGCTGCAAGTTCTACAGCTTGACCTCTAACAAAGACAGTGGGGTATTGTTTTAAATTTTCTTTAGAATTATTAAAATTGAGGCAAACTAAATTTTTGCTTAAAAGAAAACGTATTAGAATAAACTATAACAAAAGTACCCAGTAGTTTCTTAATGAGCTTCAATAAAGTTGTCTGAAGTGAACTGTCAAAGATACTTTCAGGAACTAGAAATAAACCCATAGAGGCCAAACTCCCAGTCTGAGTCTCTGCCCCAGTTAGTGTTCTTAAACCTGATATAAAATACCAAAGCAAAATTTATTTTCATTATCCTTAGGAGATAATCCCCAATATTAGCCAGAATTGCTATTTGTAGCTCACTGAGAATTCAAGATCTCCCAGTTAATAGTGTGTTTAAAAGTTCTGTTTATGACCAGAAAATAAACTTATGGTCTAAAACATTTTGTAGATGAAAAGGCAATGTAGTTTTTTTGTGAGACTGAGGTATTTTATAAGCTGCTCTATGGTTTTCTAGTTAGAGGATGTAGGAAAACGTTTCGTTTTGCTTTACTATCTGAAATATCTTTTGGAAAGGTTTTTCTTTTGGCTTCAGTTGTTGGCTTGTCTTGTCTGCTGTACCACTGGTGCCCCCAGAACCTGAGGGTCTGTCCAAGAACTTAGCACTCTGGAGAGGATGTGGCTCTGAATGTCATGCTGACGTTGAACATGGAGAAGCTCAAGAAAATAAAGAAGGCAGACAAAAAGGTTGAAACCCTTGGATGTCAGTGTGGATGATACAGACTGAAACTGGGAGGACAAAAATGAGGGCTGCATAGTTGTCCTGCTGATCTCTGCGTGATGGGGGATAAGAGAGAATGGTGATAGCTTTGTAGAGATATGTATCCAGTAGTCCCTGGACACCATGTTCTGCATCCTAAATGTTGTTTAATAAAGATGATGATCACATCATAGGAAACCCAGAAGAGGCCAGAAGCTTAATTGGAGAAGGCCAAGGCTAGGACAGAAGAAACCATGTAAAAGAGTATTAAAGGTTTTTTTTTGTTCATTTGTTTGGTTTAACTATGCAGAAGTAAATTTCCCATGCAGCTTATGAATTAAAGCTTCAGGGTACCTCCCCTGGTGAGTGTGAGATTTCTGGGAGTTACTGTGAGTTTTAAATGGAGGGGAGAATCCAGGTTGCTATCAGGAAGCATTTCTCTGTTGGTATCTCTGGTAAATGGCTCAAGAAATCTCTGAAGAAAGGACCTTGAATCTGCAGTAATTTTGGTGGTTGATTTTCTTATTCTAAATAAATCATCACTTTTGTACCTCATGTTGTCTTTGCTTCTGGGTGAAGTGTCTCCCAATATTGTATAAGCTTCAGGTCCAACAAAATCTGGATCAGCCCTTGATTTTGTAGTTTGTATACAATTTCAAACAGGCAGCTGGACTCTTTCTTGACACTTTAGAAACGTGTATCCTGTGAACAGATGATTTATGAAACATCTGTAGTTTTTGCTACTCATGTCTGAGTGATCTCCTTAAAAAGACCCATCTCAGAGACAAGGTCACTAACAGAGGAGAGGGTCTCTAACATGAGACTGCCTTCTAACAGTTTTGGTTGCACAAATGCTCTTATTTAGTCTTCTTCTAATACATAGCCATTAAGAGATGAAACAACCTGGTCATCATATATATTATGTATGAAAAATGAGACATCACGCAACAGGGAGCAGCTGGAGCCATTTGGGTCATTGACACATGTAGTACATTATTATTAAATATGGAGAGTAATTTTTAATGCTTCTGAAAGCAAGAAGTTCATGTCCTTTTGTACTTTGGCAACATTTTTAATAATATAAAATGTATTTTCTCTAACAGAGGATACATACAATAGGATAACAAAAAATTCCCCTACTTGCAGAGTTCACTTATTCAAGCTTTCAGCACCTAGTAGGTACTCATATTTGTTGAATGAAGGAATTCTTTCAACTCTCAGATAATGACTCCTAGATATAAAGGGTATATATTTAAATGATCCAGGGATAAACTTCAAAAAGTGCTTGTTTATGGATGGGAAAATAGTTTTTGAGGAGCTTTTCAAATTACTGAGTGTATTTTGATTTTAAAATATATATCTTTTCATTGCTAGCTACTGGCATAGTTGCTGACATGTGGTAGATGCTCAATAAATGTTGGTTGAATTCATGAATGAACTGGACATATTTAGGGTTAGTTCATTCATCTGAAATTATACGTAGTTTGTACACATTTAGGTTGACGATTTATTTGAAAAATGATATGGGATTGTCAGCAATATATGGAAGCTATCGCTGATGACTACTATGCATGAGGCCCTCAAGGAAAATCCAAAAATAGGTTAGGTGAGAAGTAGAGAAAATTTTGTAGTCTTAGACTGGCAAACTTGCAGTAATTAAATGGCCAAAGATAGTAAGGAGGGCCAGTAATAATCATGGGCCAGTAAAAAGGACGAAGGAAGAAATGTGAGGTTGTGAAAAAAACACATAAAAGGGATAATTAAGATATATGTGGGAAGTTATGGTTTACTTGATGAAGCTAAAACAATGGTATGTTGAAGAGTAATGAGATGTTTGTTTAGAAAATATGGGGAATGTGGGCCCCGTTGATGAAGGGCCTTAGATGCCAGCCTCAGGAATTTCGATGAGAGGTCAAAGGCAAGAGAAAGTGATTCTAAGAGACTGGCATCATGAAGGTAGTGTTTGAGGAAGATAATCCTGGCAGCAGTGTGCAGGATAGAGTGATAGGCTTGGAGGCTAGAGATCTAGCAGATAACTGGGGGCTTCACAGTAATCCCAGTAAGAAGATAAAGTTCTGCTCTTGGGAGGTTTCCAGGGAAAGGAAGAGGAAAATACAAATTCACAAAGTGGGGCAGGGACAGTGTTTGATTGACTAGGGGGAGACTCAGGGTGCCAATTAAATAGTAGGGTCATTTGACTGGGTTTGAGACTTCTTTACATTTCAGATATTGTAGACTCCATGAGACATGCCCTCTGCATAGATGATGGAAAAAGGATGAAAGACTGATATATAAGTTGTAAACTTTAGGAATTACCAACTAAATATGATAGCTGAAACTGCAAGAATGGTTAAACATAGAAAATATACAGAAAGAAGAGACCATAATATCAAAGTAAGCAGCCTGAGTCAAGAATAGGGAAGGAGATGGGAAAGAGGGAAACTGTAGCCAAGGAAATAGGAATATCATGTCTTAAGAGGAGAAGGAAGATTTCAAGGAAACAGTGACCAGTTGGGCCAACCGTAGTCAAGTAGACTGCAAACACATTTGGAGATGTGAAAGCTTAGGGAGGAAATTAATCCATCTGGGGGCAGAGGAGGGAGAAGAAATTATTTTCCTTCTTTTAAAAAGAACTTTTTCATAATTACCCTGAAAAATATGAGGATGGACGTTGTATTACCAATGCTTTCAAAAAGATTAATACAAATTTTAATATAAAGGGTTATACCAGTGATGTACAGACTTGATTCAGTATTGCTGCTGAGGACTTCCCTGGTCACACAGTGGTTAAGAATCCGCCTGTCTATGTCGGGGACATGGGTTCAACCCCTGGTCCGGAAAGATCCCACATGCCGCTGAGCAACTAAGCCAGCACGCCACAACTACTGAGCCGACGTGCCACAACTGCTGAAACCTGCGCACCTAGAGCCAGTGCTCTGCAACAAGAGAAGCCACGGCAATGAGAAGCCCGCGCACCGCAACGAAGACTAGCCCCTACTCACTGCAAGAAGAGAAAGCCCGCGTGCAGCAACGAAGACCCAACGCAGCCAAAAATATAAATAAATAAATAAATAAATTTATTTTAAAAAATAATAAAAAAAGAGTAATTGGAAGCTTTCCTTACTGTATAGTAAAACAGAAGTTTCTAAAGAATTTTTTAAAAACTGATAAAAAAATATTGCTGCTGAAAGCTATGAAGTGAAAAAACTACATGATTTTTAATCCTCACCACTGAAGATAAGCAGTTAAAACCAACTCCTAAATGGAAGAATTAGATATACTTTTTTTTTTAAAAGAGAGATTGCTTTTATTTTATTTATTTATTTATTTATTTTTGGCCGCGTTGGGTCTTTTGTTGCTGCGTGCAGGCTTTCTCTAGTTGCCGCGAGTGGGGTCTACTCTTCGTTGCGGTGCACGGGCTTCTCATTGCAGTGGCTTCTCTTGTGGAGCACGAGCTCTAGATTAGCGGGCTTCAGTAGTTGTGGCACAAAGGCTCAGTAGTTGTGCCTCGCGGGCTCTAGGGCGCAGGCTCAGTAGTTGTAGTGCACAGGCTTAGTTGCTCTGCAGCATGTAGGATCTTCCTGGACCAGGGCTTGAACCTGTGTCTCCAGCATTAGCAGGTGGATTCTTAACCACTGCGCCACCTGGGAAGTCCCTAGATATACTTTTAACTTTAGGGTGGATGAATCATTTTTTAAGAGTTTTTTGCTGGACTATTCTTAGTGACTTGATACAGAGGCTTGTGGATATGTTTCTGTTCTCTTGCTCAGTTTTCAAAGCACTGGAAATAGAAAGTAGTAAAGAATTTAACCTTGTGGAAAACATTTAAAAAATGCTTATTCCTAAGCTCACTCAAAATATGTGAGAGATGTGAAAACAAGTCAAAAGTTGAAGTTAGAAGGAAATTGAGACTTGCACTCCTGGCTCTGTGACTGTGATATTTACAAAGGAAGTAAAACAAAAATGGACTTCCGTTTTAAAAGATAAAGGTCTATATGTATTTGATAACAAACAGTAAATTATATTTAAGTACATTTTTGTGATACATGGTAAAACATGAGTTCCTATTAAACTGACTATATGTGGTCAGTTTTCCTACCCAAGCTTATTGATAATGTAAGGCTAACAAGGCTGAAAGTTATTTGCAGTTAATTCTTTGCAGTACTATTGTCAAATATGTACGCAATGGTGCTCAATGCTTATACAGGTAACTGGTTTATTAGGCAGGTTCATCCTGGTTGGGTATTAATTATGAAATAATTTAATTTTTTCCAATTGCTACTTGCAACCATGCTCTGTTAAATCACTGTTTCCAGTACTCTTAAAATTATCTTAGATTGTTTCCATAACTTTTCATCCATTCCAAGACATTAAAAAATTGAGCCCATTCTAGAATGACATAAGTTCAGCTACATGCTAGATTAGCACACTTCCTCTCTGTGTCTTGTGCTTGTTTAAAGGTCTAAGGAGATTGCACTGTGGAGTTATGTGTGTGGGTCCTGTTCTTTCATTTCTTCTCCCTTTCTAATTCTGTCCCCTCCTTTTCTGGGTTTACCTTTCTCCTCTTACAGCAGAGCATGGGAAGAGAAATATGATATAGGCCAAATGTTTACACCTGCGTTCCAAAGCTGGCTTTCTTACCTGGGATGAGAGCATGAATTATTAAAGAGTTCTACTCAGATTCCTACTCTAGGATACCTCCCATATTCTCTTGTTGGTATAGTCTTGCTGTTCATGATATTAGTAATGCAACTCAAGCCTGGATATCCTGCCTGCAGTTTCTATCTGGATAAATAGTGGGAGTGCAGACTGCTCCAATAGAGCTTCTTCACTACTGTCTTTCACCAGTTCAACTGTTTTAACCACATAGATACAGAAGGCATATCCCCAATCCTGTTGCCCAAGGGAAATTAGATGTAGTTTCTCCTTTTTGCAGATACCCCCAAATTCAAAGGATTCTCTTCACTTGGCTTGTGGTGGCTGAAGGGATGGAATCATCATCTTTTCCCTTTTGCCTTTCAGGCAATTGATGGCGATAGCTCCCCACCCACTGTAGCTAGCTCCCTAGATCCTTAATCATCACCTGTTGGCTTCTCTTTATTAACTGTCCACATCCTTGTACAAAGTTCTTTTATTAATCTCTCTTCAATAACCTATTAGAGGGCTTCTCTGGTGGCACAGTGGTTAAGAATCCGCCTGCCAATGCAGGGGACACGGGTTCGAGCCCTGGTCCGGGAAGATCCCACATGCCATGGAGCAACTATGCCCGTGCACTACAACTACTGAGCCTGTGCTCTAGAGCCTGCAAGCCACAACTGCTGAGCCCGTGTGCCACAACTACTGAAGCCTGCATGCCGAGAGCCCGTGCTCCACAAGAGAAGCCACTGCAATGAGAAGCCCGCGCACCACAGCGAAGAGTAGCCCCCACTTGCCACAACTAGAGAAAGCCCAGCGCAGCAACGAAGACCCAACACAGCCAAAAATAAATAAATTTATATATAAAAATAAAACAGCCTATTAGAATACGCCTTGTGTGTCCTGTCATGATTCTGACTGAAATGAATGAAAAACACAATCTCTACAACTGCATACTATAAATATTTTAAGGTGAAAATGTGAGTTACACATATTATCTTATGAACTATTAATATCCAAATACAACTAGAGAGAGAGACAGAGACCTTTGGAATATGCTAATTTGAATTAAAATCTCAGCTCTGACATACATAAACTCATTTGTAAAGTAAATATATACATACCTACTTCATGAAGTTGTTGTGAAGATTCATAAAGGTGAAGATTCAATGAGATAAAGGAATCACCCACCCCCATAGGTCATATTCAATAAATATTCATTCAGGGACTTCCCTGGTGGTCCAGTGGTTAAGACTTCGCCTTCCAATGCAGTGGGTGCAGGTTCGATCCTTGGTCAGGGAGCTAAGATCCCACATGCCTCGCGACCAAAAAATCAAAACATAAAACAGAAGCAATACTGTAACAAATTCAATAAAGACTTTAAAAAACAATATTTATTACACATCTACTTGATGTCAGGCACTAAGTTCTTTCTATACTGTAAAATGTTTTATAAATACAAGTCAGTGTAATTCTTAATCTGATATAGGAGAAAACCTTGAAGCCATGAAAGCATCCTTCTTTGTGTGGAATGAGGAAGACCAGACTGGAGAAAGTATAACTGGCTCTTTCTAATGTCCTTCATTTGATTCTCTTACTGTAATATCAGTGTCATCACAGATATCCAGTTTTCACCCTCTAGTAATGAAATTTAGCAAAGCAATATGTTTTAAAAAATTGAAATTGCCTGGGAATTATTTTATGAGAGCAACAAAAGTGAGGTAAAAAGTATCAAAACAATCCAGGGTAGAATACTCTTCAAACGCCACTATTAATAAGTGAACATACAGCAATTGTATTGAGTCCGCTTAATTTAAAAATTTTAAAGTAAATTTCAAAGAGTAAATTTGTCATTAATATTTGAATATATTTTATTTCAAAAAACTTTGATTAAAGAAGAATATTGTCCCGAGCATTAGGAAGTTTGGGATTTGAATCTGCCATTGACTGGCTATGGACCTTGGACAATAAGTTAACTCTTTTAACTCTTTGAGGTGTTACTTCTAGTTCTATGGTTCAATTAAAATAGTTTTAACATATAAATTTATAAATAATATATTTAATATTCCCCAAATCACTAATTCAGTACAGTTAAGAAAAATGTGTTAGACTCCGACGATGTGGAAAGCAATGTGCTAAGTACCCCTGTGGGGAGATAACAGAATAAAGAAGATACAGTCCTGACCTCGGTGAGTTAGGAGGGAGTAAAATGTCAGTGCCAATAAGGACTAAATAAATTCTGTAACTGAGATTAATAAAGTATTTAATGAAAATGCCAGAAGGAGCCTTTTTTTCCTATTTGAGGGAGGAAATGACACTGCAGAGTAGACAGCTTTTATAAATCAGTAATTTCAGCTGAAAATTGTCTTAAAAAGAAATCGTGCATTAAAAGACAGTTCCTCAAAACTACTTGCATCGTTTTTGTGGGGATGAAAAGAAAGTATTAAATTTCAAAATTACTGAAAAATTTTGATATCTAGTAAAAATGAATATTTGTTTTTCTGTCAATAGATTTTGGCCTAGTGCCTGACAAGGCCATTAACTCACTAAAATAGTGTTTTAGAGTCAACACCAAAGTGGAGGCTTCTGTTTTTCCTATTCAACATTTCATAAAGGATCCTAGCTCTGCACAAATACAGGGGAAAACACAGTTTCTACATAGTCACCTGGTAAGTTTGGTGATATGCCAAGATCTGAAATGATACTACTACTACTAATAAACTTTTTTAAATCCTCAAATATTACTGTGCCACTGTGATAAGACTCTAAGCATACATTATAACCACTGATATCAGGGGTTCTATATTCAAATACGTGATCTATAACCATCTGTATTCTTATACATTCAAATATGTGGTGAAATTTCAGTGTTTGGAAATTTTTTAATTCCAGAAGAGATGATCCTTTAACTATAGGAATTCTTTAAAGCTCCATTTATATGGGTCAAGAGTATTATGTGACTGTATGATACATATATTTATAAATTAATCTCTTGGAGTTGCAGCTCAATTTTGTTATTACCAGTGTTTCTAAAATCACAGATATATTTATTCTGTATCTGGAATTAAATTATAATTATACCAGGAAAGCTACCTACTTGAAGGAAATATGTGAAGTACCCTTGTGTAAAGTGAATAATAATTTAATTTTGAATAAGTGCATATTTTATACATTGCTTTTTGCTTAAAACAAGGGAACGCTTGCATGATCATTAAATTTCAGGGTGTTAAAAAGCTCTGATAAGGAGTTTCTCCTTTGACATACATGCCTGGGCAAAAGTGGTAGTGGGATGTGTGTATGCGTGCGCATGTGTGTGTGTGTGTTTTGGAGGGGCAGTAGTTAACAGCCTTCCCTTCTTCCATCTGGGAAAGAACATATGGGTGTCGCCAGCTCATCTTTTCTCCCTCTCCTGCCCTCTAAAAAGAGAAGAGTGCAAGTGCATTCTCTTGAGTAAAGCTGTTGTAGAGAATGGCTAATTGCATTCCTCCAGAGGGATGAGCAGGTAGAAGGAAATGTGATGTGCTGGGAGCATAGCATGCGAGAGGCTCAGGGTGAAGAGGAGAGAAATGATCTAGGGAAACAGATCGTAGAAAAGAGTGAATTCTTTTGTGCTAAGGGTGTGAGAGAAATCTAGGCGTTCCAAGGTGTTAAAATAAGAGGATTCTAATTAGCATTGCCACAAACTCCATGCTGCATGGCATAAATGTTTTTAAAATATGCAAGTAATGATTGGAGTCTGTGTTTGGGCTACGTTGTACTAAATCGCGTGGGTCATGGTGACAACTGTTATCTATGTAAGACATATTCCTTTATAATAAGGGGGAAAAAGTTATTCAAAGTACATGGTACACAGTAGGCACTCTATAAATGTTAGCAATTACCATCAAGAATTCTCTTCAAGGAGACAAACATACAAGCTGCAGGGTACCTGTAAAAAGTATCTCTGAAAAAAGATTACTTCATTTCCTTTATAACAAACACTACTTAAGCCAACAAACAAACTTTTTGCATTTTCTGATCTGCTTGATTTCCTATTATTTCAAGTAGCATTCTGTACAATAATATTCCAGAACAATAAGATAATTTGGGCAAACTCATGGAATTTGCTAAATTATAATTTGGTCTAAAGCAAACTCATATACATTTCCACTCTTAAAAAAAAACATAATTATTAATTTTCTCTAGAATATATTTTCCCTTCCTGTGAAAGACCTAAACTATTTAAATTATAAAAACTACACAGGTATAAGACATTTATTAAATTTAATGTTGCAGAAAATGTGGGGAGATTTGCACACTGTTGGGAATATAAATTAGAGGATTTGAACGATGTATAACAAAAGCTTTAAAATGGTGCAAATCTTTTGCATAACAATCAAATTCTAGAAATTTATCCTAAGGAAATAATTAAGCGTGAACTTAGAGATTCTCCTACAAGATGTTCTGTATTTATTACTTATAAGAAAAAATTATGGTAAGAAACAAGTAACAGATTAATAAATGTATCAAAAATACGTATATATATACACACAATAGAATTCAGCCATTAAAAAGTATATTATAGGTAATTTTGGTATTTTTTATGTATGTAAATAACACATGAATAATTTCCATGTAAGTGTTTAAATGGCATATAAATAGAGTAAAAATTTAAAG
This sequence comes from Globicephala melas, assembly GCF_963455315.2. NCBI lineage: Eukaryota > Metazoa > Chordata > Mammalia > Artiodactyla > Delphinidae > Globicephala > Globicephala melas. The sequence goes on from NC_083322.1 coordinate 28,418,363, forward strand.
GTGTAGATTGCTATTTTTTTTGTTTTTGTTTTTGTTTTTTGCTGTACGCGGGCCTCTCACTGTTGCGGCCTCTCCCGCTGCAGAGCACAGGCTCCGGACGTGCAGGCCCAGCGGCCACGGCTCACGGGCCCAGCTGCTCGGCGGCATGTGGGATCTTCCCGGACCGGGGCACGAACCCGTGTCCTCTGCATCGGCAGGTGGACTCTCAACCACTGCGCCACCAGGGAAGCCTGTAGATTGCTATTTTCAGTAATTGTGTTCTAGATAGTTATGGCCAACCCTCCCACTAGAGGCATCTATGAAGCTGACAAAAAATTTTTTTTAAAGAGCTTAAAAGTATGAAAATATTAACAAGATGGTAAGGATTTATAGAACCAATTTTCAATATAGTTCCAATAAAGAAAAAATAAAAAACTCAATGTGCTGACATTAGGTAATTTCCAAGTTCGAGTTCCATACTGAGAAAAAATATCCTCCAAAATGGAGGCATGAAAAAGACAATTTCAAGAGAAGTTCTAAAACTCTGCTTTGGGCAGAGGAAAAACTGTCCCAGATGGAAGTCAGAAGTCTAAGGAAAGAAAACAATAGCAATGGTAAATACATTACATATATAACTGAAGATTAACTGTAAGTAAAAATAATGATGATCTGAAGGTTCTTAAAATAGAACTAAAATAAATTTAAAAATAATAAGTTGAGAGGGGAATAAAAGGGAATTGCTGTAAGGAATTTGTCCAAGGAATTTGTAAAAGTATTGATTAATGTTAAACTATTTTATAAGTTAGGAATGCATATATGAATTTTTAGACTATTAACTAAAAGAACAGGAATTGCATATATAACTTCCAAAAAGAGAATACATTTAAATATTAAAAATTTATTTTAAAAGAATATGTAAAAATGAGAAAAACAAATTGAAAAAACTGCGATAAATGGAAAACACAAAATAAGTGAGTAGACTTAAAGTCACACATTATACACCACATTAAATGGAAGAAGACTGAATGTTCCAGTTAAAAGATTAATGCTGTCTGACTGTATATTTAAAAAACTACAAATATTAAGTTAAATCTTATTAAATTGCCAATAATGAATAATTTTTGACCACAGGCATTGTAATTTCATATGATTCAAGCTAATAATGTTATTTGGAAGAGACAGATATAAAACATTAGGATAGAGAAACATTGAAGCTAAAGAAATGGAAAAAATACCTGTGCAAACACTAACCAAAATAAAGTTGATTTGTCTATGATAATATCAGACAAAATAGAATGAAAAACAGAAAGCATTAGCAGAGATAAAGATGATCAACTAACAATGATCAAAGTTGCATTTCAGTAAGATACCACAATTTGTAATTTGTAAGCATCTAAATACAGTAGCCTCAAAATATAGAAAACAAATAATGAACAACAATACAAAAAGAAATCGACAAATCCACAATCACAATAAGGTAGTTTAGAATGAATTTCTCAGTGATTGAAGACAAGTAAAGAAAAAATCAGTAAAGAATTCTTGTGCTTAAATCTTCTGATTTGAGCAATAGAATTAGCAAATAAGCTAAGGAATGGATATAGAACATTGTATTCAGCAACTTCTATATAAGCACTAGTGGTAAAAATGGAAGAAAGGGTTAATGAACTTGAAAGAGATCAATAGGTATTATTCAATTTAAAAAACAAGGTTAAAAAAAAACAGCTGGCACATAAAACTGGAAACAACCCCAAAGAATACACAAACAGTAGAACACAGAATATACTATAAATGTAGAATATACGAATAGCCATATCATATATTAATAAAAGAAAACTCCAGGAGGATATTTACCAAGGAGTTAATAGATTATCAATAGGTAATAAATATTGTTTCTTTTTCCTTTCTTCTATATTGTCAAATTCTCACTAAATATTTAAATAATTTTTATAAATAAAAAACTTATTTTTCATCCATCAAAGTAAGGGAAAAATATTCTAATAATTAAAACAAGGCACTATTTCTCCAAGTGTGAGGCAGAGATAATCTGTACAAGAATCATCGTAGTTTTCTATTTTAAAAAGGTTATCAGGCACTATGCCAGACCTGTAATCAGAATATTTGGAGAGTATGCCTGGGAATCTGCAGGTTAATATTTTAGCATTCAAGTTAGAGACCATTGAAATAGAAGGAAAGTGGAGATGGTTTAATACAGGAAAGGTAGCAATAATCTCAATGATTGACAGTTATAATAAATGCCAGATAGATCTCCTTCTCTTTAATCCACTGATACGGCAGGATGAGTCAATTGTGGATATAGAATCTATTATTTTGCTGTCATATTCACAGAGCATTAGAGCTTGGTTCTGTGATTTGAGAAATAGAACCCCTGAATGGAATTAATTTTGACATTCGCAAATACTGGTGATGCTTTACCTTACATACTTCTGAAGTCATGATTTCAAAAGGTTATTTTGTTGTTATTTCAAGCATAAAGGGCTAGACATTTGAATGATCAAATCCTTAACTGCACTCAATTTAGATATACCTGTATATTCCTGCATATACCTAGCTAAAGACGAAATATACTTTTGAGTGGGTTGAGGGATGGTGGTATGAACAGAGGCTCTAAGGAATAGGCACTAAATAAATTACGTTTCCAAATCTGAAAAAAAAAAAAAGAAAGCTCAGCAATTTGATAAATGTCTATGAAGTTAGATTTCCTTTCATCCCCAGTAAGGAAATGTACTCAAAGTCCAAATGGCTAATAGCTTTTATTTTGCCAGAATTTTATATAATTCAAGTGAATAGAGTCAGACAGACTCAAGTATAGGAGATGAGACCACACACAACGCAGTTTAGCAGAGATAGTGTTTAAGAACATTAGTTCTGGAATCAGACTTGGGTTCAATTTTAGCTCCTACTCTTACTATCTATGTAATACTGTGCATGTTAGTTAACATTTCTAAGCCTCAGTTACTCATCTGTAAAATAGAGCTTGTATCATCGAGCTCAAAAAGATGTTTACTATCTAGCAGAGTGTCTGGTAAATAGTAAATGTTCAATGAATTATTTCTAATATCAATAAATTTTAGCACATCTGTATTATCAGGGTTCTCCAGAGAACCAGTATGAACCTACCGAGGTATAGATACAGATATAGATACAGATAGATATATATCTATGAAATATGTAGATATGTGTGAGTGTGTATGGAGAGAGAAGAAAGAGAGAGATTTATTGTAGGAATTGGGTCATGCTATGATGGAGGCTGAGAAGTCCCACAATCTGCTGTTTAAGGCTGGAGAAACAGGAAAGCCAGTAGTGTAATTTAGTCTAAGTCCATGAGCATTGATGTCCAAAGTCAGGAGAAAATGGATGTCCAGCTCAAGCAGAGAGCAAATTCACCCTTCCTGTACCTTTTTGTTCTATTCAGGCCCACAACAGATTGGATGATGCCCACTGGCATTGGTGAGAATGATCTTTACTCAATCTACAAATTCAAATTCTAATCTTTTTTGGAAACACCCTCATGGGTGCACCCAGAAATAATGTTTACTAACTATCTCGGCATCTGTCAGCCCATTCAAGTAAACACATAAAATTAACAATCACAAATTCATATTCCCATTTTCCTTATAATGAAAGTGCATTTATGTCTGTGTCAGTTTTTCTTAAATATCTGTCGTAAAGGCTTGTCAGAACTCTTAAGAGTTCTGTATATGTTGGAAGAAATATTTTGATAAGCAGCTTGGGGTGATGGCGTGAGATCTTTAAGGGATGTTTCTGAAAAATCTCTTGTCTTTCCCCAGAATTCTATCCCAATATCAATCACTTTTACCCACTTCTGTTAATTTCTCTAGCCATACAAACTCAGTCTTTCTTTCGTAAGCCTCTCCTCCACATCTCCTCTCTTGGCATGTGACTTTACTTGTGAAGTGAAATTTGGCTTTCTTTTGGCTTCTATAAGTTTTATTTTCATGCTCATTACCAAATTTGACAAAGGTTTATTCTTGGATTCCACTCCCTTTGGAAGATCTGGAAGGATTAAAAAGTTTTAAATAATTCTCCTGTCACATGTGGTATATATAATATACATATTAATATGTTTATCTACATATATAATTATATAATCCACCCACTATACATATAAACTCACTTGGCCTTACAGGCATAGGATTAAGATAGGTAAATTTAAGAGGGATCTATAAGGTAAGACATTGCTTTGAGAACCCTGAAAGAGCCCCTTGATACAGCAACCCATGGGAGGAAAAAGATGTCATCAAAATAACAACAACAGTCTGTAAAAACTTATCCTTTTTGCTCCAGTTTTCCTTTCTACCATACTTTATTGTCTGAAGTTTAGTAGCTTACATTAAAGTTGATTCTGCTGGTTAACTGTGAGAAAGTAAAACAAATCAATCAGGATTTTCTTCCCCATTGAAAATGACATGAGATGGCATCACTAGACAGGAACACTTCAAAGATCCATACGGTTGATGAATTAATGAAGAAGCGTAATCACTACCACAGTCAAAATGTGGCTGTTTATTGTTCAGCGCATACATGCATTTGTAACTATCAATTGCTGCCAGTTGCGAAGGAATGACAAGGTTTTATTAATGTCAGCATCTCTCAATCAGTGAGATGTATTACAAGTAATAACATGAACAACATCCTTCAGGAATTCAAAATGCCCCTTTCCTCTTGCCCTCTTTGCAGGTTCTAGAAAGGCCATTCTGGGGAGGACATGAGGCACTAAGTATAAGGACTCAGAGAGAAGGAGCCTCAGAGTGTGGAGATGTGGATGTGCAAGTGGGACTGACAAAACATATCTACTTCATTCTCCCTGGGATAAGCCCTATCCAAGAATGTACAAAAATCATTATTCCTTGGGAGGAATTAGGCCTTCTCAAGGCTGTTGTCAAGAAAATGTATTCCCAGCTCAATTTCCAAGGCCTTAGCCACCATAGCAGGGTTGTAAAGAACTGTGTGGCAAAACCCATGGGAGACTACCTCTTGTTATCAATGCCTTTCCTGCTGGTGTTCCTCTTATCACACCTCCTCCTGTAACACAGTATCCACTAAACAGTACGCTCATAGTTTCTTCAAGTGTGCAACTAATCCTTATTAAAAACTGAGGGAGTTTAGGTTTATTAACCAGGCAGGTTTATGACATTAATTGCTCCTTGTCTATTCATGTATGTCTCAAACGTGCTCCTGTTGCATCTGATGGCCTCTGGAAACCGTTTTGAATACCTCTTCTCAGTCCTGCTCATTATGACTTGCCTAGTCTCCGTTTCAGTCTTTTACTACAGATACCCTTGTCATGGTCCTGCAGTCTACTGGGACAAGGATTTGGATTTCAGTCCCTCTTTACTCAACAACAGAGGTCAGCAGAATCTACTGAATCTAGTCCTGAGCTCTACATTTCTTAATGTTTCCCTGGCCTGAACCTGCTATGTTGATTACACATCTCCTGCTCTCTTCAGTGTTCATGCTTTTTTGTGTGACTTGTATAACAATCCTTGAATCTTGCCTCATAGATGTACAACTCTGAGACCGAAGGAACCAATGGCTTAAGCCGCAATTTCTGCATCTATTTAGCATAAACTGATGGTAATGTTGTCTTCTTACTCACAGTGTTGTTAGGAAGCTAAAGTTAAGTATGCATGAAAGAATTTGATAAATGAGAAACACTGTACAAATACAAGGAGTATTCTGGTGGGCTGGTTCCTAGATGTCCATAGATCCCTTCTGCTTAAAGAGGCAGTTCTACACACAAAAGAAACAATGTTTATGGATCCATTATTCTATTACTAGGATGTACAATAAAAGCTTAAAGTGAAGCCTATATAAAAATTTCTGGTTATTATATTTTAGCAGATTTTAGCCATTTCCATTCTAGAAAAAAATTCTCCTTTCAAACAAGGAACTATTTTTGTTGGTGGAATCATGAGCAATGAGAAAAAGAGTGGAATTTGTAAAAAAAGGGGAAAGCTGAGAATGAGGATGTGGACATGGTGATACTATGATTCTGTTCCATTGCCTGTTTAACTGAGTCCTGTCCCTGGAAGGTGATAGGCTGCCTGGGGTTCACACTTGATGGGAATCATTATGTCAGGGATCACAGTCTCATGCAAGTGTATGTAATTTTCCCCTCTCACTTCTCTCCCAGGGTTTAAATATTAAATTTTGCTGAAACTACTATTATACTTCAGGACTGGATTAAGCCACTGTTTCTTCATTCCCGTTTCCTTGCTGAAAAATCTGGGACACAATTCATGCTTCCATTATTGCCTGATGGAAGAGTTGAAGCTCCCTGGGTCTTTGAAAAATGCTGTGGCTAATGTTCTACAAATATTTGCCTTGAGTCAAACATAGAACTTATGTAGAATTATATATGGGCTAGTAGTGAGCATTGCTTTTACGAGATAAGGAATCACTTAATATAATTCTCATTTTACTTTAATGCTTGGGATTATTTTATCCCAGCAATAACACTTGACTCTGAAGGAACATTGGTAGAAATGCAAATAAATGGCCCCAAAATGTAATGTTTTGACCTCTAGAAAATTCATGCAAGAGTAGGAAATTATATTCAGAATCAAACATTTCCTTAAGCAGCTATTTTACCATAATGTTTAAAAAATTTTAAACTTTTACTTTGAAATGGGCTATGCAACAGTATTCCTTAAATACTCATTTAGTGCAGCTTATGATTTAGAAGTTTTTATTTTTAAAAGAGCAAGAATCCATTGAACACATTGGCAATGGAAATCGATGGTAGGTTTCTCATCACAGTGACATTAGTTACTTTAATAAATTCAGTGGAAAAAAATCAATAAAATATGACATGATTTTTCTACATTATATGTTATTCCTTCTTTTACTCAGACCCTTGCATTGACTCTTACTATCTTTAGGACATTAAGAAAATTGTTAATGTCTCCACATCTTAGTTTCCTTATCTGTTGAATGAGGTGGTTTTGAAGATCAAATAATTTAATGTACATAGTAAATATTTCATAAATGTCAGCCATTATGATTATTGAAGACAAGTAACTTTTACATAAAATCTCATGTCTTGGATAGGATAATTCTGTGTTTTTAAGACAGCATAAATGTCAGTGCAAATAATTCTATTTTTATAATCATTATTAGAATGTTTTACTTTTGCCAAATATAATATACTTTTCAATTTGAAACTATATTTCCTATTGTCTTTAGTTGTAAATCACTTGGTGTTAAAAGTATAACTAATCAATGTGTTTTGAATGCCTGCTATGAATCACGTACTTTCTAAGTTTTTTGGGGAGATTTAAACATAAAAAACACCATCACTTCCCTTAAACCACTTAGAATTTGTTGGCAGAGATAGGTATATTAACAAGCAATTTTAGTATAAAGCAGAGTGGGGAAAATGCTTTAAGAGAAACATAGATCAAAATGTTCAAGAAAATAAATGAGATATAGGTTATACTGTTAGAATATGTAAAAGCATCAGATATTAGTAGAATTTTGGTTCAGGAAGAACATTTCAGGCAGAGGAAAAGATGAAAGCAAAGTCATTGACACATAAATCTGCATAGCACCTGCAGGAAATAAACATTACACATTTGACCGTGAATCATGAGGTAGGAAGGAACATGATAAACTTCCAAAGATTGGGGCATATCTCGAGGCTGGTCAAGTCCAGATGTGAAAGGATGAGGGCAGGAATAATATGCTCATGGCAGCAGTGAGAATGGAGAGGTGGGGGCAGGTAAGGGAAACTTCGTAGAGGCAGAAGTAGTAGGGCTTCATAACTAATTGGATGTGAAGATAAAAGAGGAGATAAAGATCACCCTGATTTTCTAGCCTTATATGCCTGAAATAACGATGCCTTTACTAAGAAAGGGACAAAGGAGGTTTGGCGTGTCTGGTGATACCATGTCAGCTTTAGCCATGTTAAGCTTAAAAATACTCATGGGATTTTTTGGTGACGACATCTGAGAGTAGAAAACCTGGGTGTGGTGTTCAGGAGAGTGGTCAGTCTTCAGTGATTTGGGTGTAATCAACATAGTAATGATAGTGATGATTTAAGAATAAATGAATTAAAGTCCATCAATAATTCCAGCAACCTATGCTGTGGATAAACTAGTTTTGAAAATTGGTTTAATTCTTAAAGTAAGTCATATTATTATTTCAGTTTCTGCTTAATGTTCATGAGTTCTTATTTTCTTCTGTGTGTTTTATTTGTAGTCCATGATTTTTAACTTTTTATTTGTCTCCTTCTGTCTCTCATCCCTCTCCCTTCATTCCATCACGCTAAATTTCTTTGTTCTTTGTGATTCCTTTTGACTTTCATCTTCTAATGTAATAAGAAATGAATTTCTGATTCTTGGACTGTTAGTCCCTGATATTCTGTATGACTCACTAAAATGTTTTGAGTGGTTATGAAAATATGGAAATATTTTCCATATTTTTGAATGATGCCTCCAGAAATGTACAATCTAGTATCCCAGCCAGATTTAGACTGAGGAGATTTTTCTGTTTCTGGATAAGGAGGTCCTAGCTTTTCTCCTTAGAGATAACAGATATTCAACATTCATTGTGTACTATGTTCCAGGTACTAAGGATTTAACCTGAATAGCACACAGTCACCTTCTGTAAGCAGCTCACAATGTAATGGGCTTCCATGACAGAATTTGCTTAAAACTTTTTTCTTCCTCAGAGCCCTCATTTCAGACATTGGTGTTTGCTAATCCATTGTATGCAAATGCATTTAATTCCATAATTAAAATTGTTTTTAATTTATCACCTGTGGTTTGTTGCTTGTTTGGTCAGATTATTCTTGAAAAGGATGACCATACGTTATGTTTTAAATGACCCAGCAAGTATAACCTTATACAACTCAAAGATCATGAAAATGACCAACATATAGAAATGTAAAATTCTTGAAAATTTTCTTCTTATATCTTTTTATCTTAGCCACAGTATTTCTGGAGTTTCTTCTTTGTGCCTGATAGTAAATATTTCGTGGCTTCGTGTTTGATAATCTAAACCATCATTTAAAATCATTGTACTGGAATTTGAGAAAGAGAAAGAAAATCCTGGCTTCTCTGCACTTTTGAAATCTTTACCAGAGATACAGTAGGTGTTCAGGAAAACAGCTTTTACTTTATTCAAAAAATCAATGTGAAATATGCAGACTAGAGCTTTTTGTTTTACTTCTGCTCTTGTGGGTCCTGGAGGCAAAGATGCAGTGGTGCTTATTGTGATAGACAGAAAGTGGTATCTGGGAACACAGATTCCCTCCAGGGTGAAGTGCTCAGGCCCTCACATTTGAACTTGGCCATGTGCACCCTAAAATTCTTTTCTCACTTAGAGTCTCTCCCTTGCAGTTCCCAGTGGTAGGGAGTAGTGAGTCAGGCATTACCCCCTCACCTGATTTTTAAAAGTGTAAGGATTTAAAATATTGCATTTAATTTATAACTGTCATATTAAAAATCTTGATTTGTCTGCTTTCTTTGATTTCCCTTTTAAATCCTTTGGATTAGAGGATAGCCACGAAGAAAATGAGCAGAATGAAAAATTATCAGAAACTATAATAGTTTGTGACTTTCGTTCAAATACATAAAACTTGAGAATTGCAAACTATGCTATGAGATGATACTTGGGAAGAAAATCACTTTTCACATCGGGGTACTAACCCCTGCTGCTAGAACACTTTGTTATTAGTAGTTAGTTTTAACAAGGTTGCTGTGTTGTTTCTCTACCCATCTTACAAAGACTTCAGCCTTTTTCTGGTCCCCTCCAAGACAACAAGCTTTTGCTTGGCTATAAAATTTGAGAATGGATTTGTGGATGCTGGCTAGATTATAACTGGTTTTTCATTTCATGCTCCTCTCCGTTACTAATTGATAAAATATTATTCCCTGTCATTTTGAACTTGAATTCGATTGTACTTTGATGGGATGTATACTAAATAATTTTAATTAGAACATCAAGGTGGTATATTTGAGAGAGAACAGGATTTAAAGCCAGGAGACCTAGTTTCCAGTTCCATCGACTCCATTTGCTGTCTGTTATGACCTTGAACACATATTTTAAACTTTCTGAATATCAATTATATTTTTAACAATATGAATTATAATGATTACTCTCCTACTTCCCTCATAGAATTATTGAGTGGATCAAAAGAAAATGTATGTGAATGTGTTAGTAACCATATGGAAATTATTCTTAACAGTGAATTTTAAAAGAATACTTTCGACCCTATTCAGAGTTGGGGTCTGAACTGGAGCTCACATTAAATTGTACATTATTCATAAAAAAATGGTAAGAAGAAAAGAAATTAACTAATGTAATGATAAAATTACAGAGGAAAGTTTTCAGCTCAAAAATAGGATTTTTAAGGACTTTACCACATTAATTACTACTTATTTATGCATAATAAATTTCTAAATCAAAATAATGCTGCATATATTTTCATACATCTGTTTTTAGCATAAGAAACCTAAACAAGAGCAGAAGAAAGCTTAATTTAGGACATTAAAAACCTGGTCCTTTGTTTGCTTGTTTGTGGTTTGTTAATTTTGTTTGTTGGCCATTTGATTCATTGTTCTCTGACTTATCACCAGAAAGATTCGAGAGAGAAAAAGAAGTTAATTTTTGAAATGTTTCCATTTGGGATGAAAATAACAGTGAATTAAAGATAAATGTAAAAGAATTCTAAAGATCTCCATTTCCTTATCTGTAAAAATAATTAGTCCTTCCAGAAATTCCATTAACTTAGCATTTCATGACTGTGGTCTCTGGAACACTGATGAAATGGTTTAGAATATTTGTTTAAATTGTACTTTGCTCAGACTTACTGAATCACAATCTTTGGAGGTGGTGGCAAGAAGAATACTAGCATCTTTCATTAAAGGCAAGCTTTCCTTCTTTTTAAAGGCTGAATAATACCTCATCGTATGTACATACCACATTTTCTTTATCCACGCATCTGTCGACAGACACATATAGTGCTGCTGTACTAACATAGTGCCTCTAGTTAACAATATTGTGTTGTGCATTTAAAATTTCTCAGAAGGGTAGATCTCACGTTAAACATTCTTACTACAAAACATAAAAAACAAAAACAAACAAGTAAACTTTTTTATTGTAGTATAATTGCTTTACAATGTTGTGTTAATTTCTGCTGTACAACCAAGTGAATCAGCTATATGTATACATATATCCCCTTCCTCTTGGACCTCCCTCCTCCACCCCAACCCCCAGTCTCACCCATCTAGGTCATCACAGAGCACCAGAGCTGAGCTCCCTGTGCTATATAGCAGGTTCCCACTAGCTATCTATTTTACACTTGGTAGTGTATTTATGTCGAACCTAATCTCCCAATTCATCCCACCCTCCCCTTCCCTCCCTGTGTCCACACGTCCATTCGAAAGGGCACAAGTAAACTTTTGAAAGTGATGGCTATGTCTATTAATCAATTACAGTGATGGTTTCACAGGAGTATGCCTATGTCCCAAACACAGCACATTGCATATATTAGATATGTATGGGGTTTTGTAGGTCAATTATACTCCAGTAAAACTTTTAAAAAACCCAGCATTTGCAACATAAACAAGTATGGTGCATGAGTCTTCAGCACATTAAAATTTTCAGATCACTACATTGGTCTATAAATCTGTGCAAGCACGTGTCCATTTTTATTCCCATGCTCATGCAACCTGGAAGAGTGCTAATGGATGGCTGTGGGCGCCACGTATTATTAAGTTAATGCTTCTAGGGCACGAATTGCATTTAAAGTTTCATGAATTTAAAATTAAGTCAGTTAATGCTAACAAAGAAGGTATGTTATGAATTAATCATTGTTTTAATATGTTAACTATTTGCATTTGAGCACACGATAACTGGGCAAGCTCCACATAGATTGCAACTTTGTGAAATGATCACCACAGTCAAGTTAACATACTCATTATCTCACATAGTTACCATTTTCTTTCCTTCCTTTCTTTCTTTCTTTCTTTCTTTCTTTCTTTCTTTCTTTCTTTCTTTCTCTTTCTTTCTTTCTTTTCTTTCTTTCTTTTTTAAACTTAAAGACTTACTTTTTAAAGAGCAGTTTTAGGTTTCACGGCAAAATTTAGAGGAAGGTATAGGGTTTTCCTATATATCCCCTGCTTCCACACATGTGTAACCTCCCCCATTATCAACATTCCCCCACCAGAGTGGTACATTTGTTACAATTGATGAATCTACATTGACACATCATAGTTACTCAAAGTCCGTAATTTACTTTAGCTTTCACTCTTGGTGTTGTACACGCTATGGGTTTGAACAAATGTATAGTGACATGTATCCATTATTATAGTATCATGCAGAGTATTTTCCCTGCCCTAAAAATCTTCAATGCTCTGCCTACTCATCAACCCTCCCACCCCATCCCCAAACCCCTGGCAACTACTGATCTTTTTACTGTCTTCATAGTTCTTCCTTTTCCAGAATGCCATATAGTTGGAATCATACAGTATGTACTTTTCAGATTGGCTTCTTTTACTTACTAACAGGCATTTAAGATTCTTCTATGTCTTTTCCCAAGTCGATAGCTCATGATATATACATTGATACATGCATACATTGTGAAATGATTATGACAATCAAGGTAATTAACATATCCATCACTCAAATAGTTACTATCCTCCCTCTCTTCTTTCTTCCCTCCCTCTCTCCCTCCCTCCCTCTCTCCTTCCTTCCTTTCTTTCTTTCTTTCTTTCTTTCTTTCTTTCTTTCTTTCTTTCTTTCTTTCTGTGGTGAGAACAGTTTGGATCTACTTTCTTAACAAATTTCAAATAAACAATACAGTATCATTAACTATGGTCACCGCATTGCACGTTAGATCTCCAGCATGTATTTATTTGGCATAACTGAAAGATCCAACTTCAGTCTTTTGCATGTGGCTATCTAATTTCCTCAGTACTATTTGCTGAAGGGATTATTCATTCCCAGTTGAATGATCTTGGCACCCTTCTCAAAATCAATTGGCCATAGATGTATGGGTTTGTCATGTGGAGAGGCATGGGCTGACTCTTGTTTCTTGGAGTTAAAGATCATAGAAGAAGGGCATCACATTTGGCTGGCCCAGGCACTGTTGCATACTTTCCAGCCAAATAGAGTCCACGGTGTGGGACTCTTCTACAAAGTCACAGTGTCCCTCCTCAGTCAATTCTTGAAGCAGGACCGAGGCCATGTGTGAGCCCCATTCTGTACACCGACTGGCATTTTCTCAAAGCTATCTCAGATTTGAGATTTGACAGATGGTATTCTTCCAAGCTGCTGGGGTCATCCAACAAAAGGAGAAATGTTGTCAAGTGAAACTGTAGATTTTGCTGGAATTTTTTGGTTATTGATTCAATCTCTTTACTTTTTATAGGTCTTTTCAGATTTTCTTTCTTTCTTTTTTTTTTTTTGCGGTACGCGGGCCTCTCACTGTTGTGGCCTCTCCATTGGGGAGCACAGGCTCCGGACGCGCAGGCTCAGCGGCCATGGCTCACGGGCCCAGCCGCTCCATGGCATGTGGGATCTTCCCGGACCGGGGCACGAACCCGTGTCCCCTGCATCAGCAGGCGGACTCTCAACCACTGCGCCACCAGGGAAGCCCTTTCTATTTCTTTTTATGTCAATTTTGGCAATTTGTGTGTTTCTAGGAATTTTTCCATTTCATCTAGGTTATCTATTTTTTTAATGAGCGGTTGTTTATACCGTTCTCTTACAAACAGTTCTGTTTCCATAGGGCTGTGGTAAAGTCTTCACTTTACTTCTGATTTCAGTTATTTGCACGTTTGCTTTTTTTCCTAGTCTAGCTAAAGACGTGTCAATTTTGTTGATCTTTTCAGAGAACCAAACTTTGGTTTTGTCAATTTCGTCTATTGATTTTCTTTTTGATATTTCAGTTATCTCTGCTCTAATCTGCATTATTTCCTTTCTTCTGCTACTTTTGGGTTTAGTTAACTCTTTCTAGTCCCTTACAGTTTAAAGTTACATTGTTGATTTGAGATCTTTCTTCTCTTTTAATTTTCAGCTATTACTTTCATTCTGAGCACTGCTTTCACTGCATCCATAAGTTTCTGTAGGTTGCATTTTCCTTTGTGGAGGAAGCAGGAAGAAAGAGTATGAATTCATCTTGGAATATGTTGAGTTGAGGTACCTGTGAGACAGGTACTGATTAAGGAAATGTATTTGTACCTGGAATTCAGGAAAAATGTGGACTTCAAATACAGATTTGGGAATAGTTCACATATAGTTAGAAGTTATATAGGTGGAGAATAATTAAACCCACGTCAGTGGCGGAGAGGTGGAAAGTATACACAAAAAGGGAAAAGTCTCTCAGGAATGCCAATATTTGAAAATTGGTTAGGAAGACGCCAGCAAAAGAGGCTGAGAAGCAGATGGTAAAGAACTGGGAGTGGGGATGGGAGCAAAAAAATAGTGTTTCAAGAGAGAAGTGGAACATTGTAATGAAAGATGCAAAGATGCTGAAATGTTGAGAGATAGGAAGAGTGAAAAGTACCCTCAGGATCTGATGACCTGGGATAAATGGCAGTCTTAGAGGGTACAGTGGAGGGATGTGACCAGATTGGATGGTTAGAGATACGGAGGTAGACACTGGTTTCAGAGGTTTAAAGGACAGAAGAGGCATAAGGTGGCAGCTGAATAGTAACATAAGGTTGAAGGAAAGGTTTTTTTTCATGAAGTGACTTCAAAAAGTTTAAACGTTGATAGGAAGAAGCAATATAAAGGGAGATGAAGAGGTTTAAGGGGAAAAGGGATAATCAATATCCTGTCATTCCTAAAAAACGATAAATTATTTATTGCCTTGAAGGGTGGTTTGTTTTTTTAAGCATACACCTCATTTCTTCAGCTAAGTATTAGTCCTTTGGTGATAGGTCATTCTCCTATTTGGATTTCCATGCTCTCAATCCCCAAATTCACCCCCTGCCACACACACACATACACACACCCTGCAGACACACACACATTCCCTAGTGGTGATGGTACATAATTGACACTTCATAAATATTTGCTTGTCACTGATAGTTCAAAATATTTAAAGGTTAGTGACCTAGAAAAGGCATTTCTCAGCAACTCTGCCAATAGCTTTCTTCTCTATCGTAATAGAAAATGATAAACCATGTCCTCATTCTCTCCTTAACATTCAGCAGCAATAGATGAATAGTAAATCCTCACTGAATAATTTAGCTTCAGATATTTACCCTTTGATGTACAAGTAAGGTATGGCTGGAAAACACCATGTACTGAATCTGTTCTTAGAAGGTATCCTTTTAGTATATTTAATACTTTAAATGCCAGCTGAAACTCTGAGAAACAGAACAAAAAGCTTCAAAGAAAGTTTCAAATTCCTGTGATGAATTTACACCTATCCTCCCTAGCCCTTCCCTTGCTCCATCTCCATTTTACACTTGCGATTGAAAACCTAACTGAGGAGTCCTGGGCCACTATCTTTGTTCTTCATCCTGGGCTCGGATATTAATGGTCAAGAGGTTTGTATTGTATACTTTTTCAACTCCAACTATATTTCTAAGACCTTACAATTTCCTGAGCACTAGGGATTCACCAAGGAGGCATCGATAGCGGCGTTGAATTGGTAGGAAGAACGTTGAACCAAAACAGATCCAGGTTCAAATCCTGCCTCTGCCATTTAAAAATTCCCACTTGCGCAGGAGACTTGACTGAGCCTCCAGGTCCTTGTTTTTAAAGCGAGATTGGGTTTACTTACCAAGCTCCTTAACTGTTGTCAGGATTAAAGATAAATGGCCTGGCGCCCTGTGAGCCCACAATGAATGGTTGCATTTTACTGGAGTAATGAGCACAGTTTCTTTCGTCTTGTTCCTACCTTCACCTTCAGCAGGAAAATTTTGTGATTTCAGTTCCTTCTCTCTCCTAGATTTCTTATTTGGGCCAATTTATGCTCAAACCTGTGATGTGTGGAGGGGGAAGTCCTGGACCATTTTTCTTGTTCCTGCGTCTGGTGGTAAATGGAACATGATTGAGATTCACTGACTATAATTATGGCGACTTGACTCGGCAGCTGAGCTGCTTCTGCTCTTTTATGTCTTAGAAAGTGACATTTATCAATATTTAGCTTTTGTTTATGTGCCTACCTAGTGGTGTGTGCTGTACAGGTAATGCAAAAATGTCCACTTTTTGGGCTTCAGGAGCTAAAATGATGGACAGCTCTATTCACGCCCTTGTAGGGTAAAAAGTAGAGAGCAGTTGTGTGCGGTCAGGGATGCCACTCTCTGACCCAGTGTGCTTTCTATCCCAGGTCTATATATACTCTCAGTCTGTTTCATGTGTGCATTTGAGATTCCAAGAGCTCTGCAGGAGAGCATTTGGTCAGCACACAGTGCAGCGTGATGGCCTGCAGGGTCTCTTCCAGGCTGCAAACATGAGGGGCAGATAGATGTCAGGTTAAGTTTTCTCCCACCTGTGATTCCTAAGGGACATAGCTCTACTGGGCTGTAGGTGAGGGATTCTGCCAGGATCCCAGAATCAGGCAGTCTCCACAAAGCAACTGAACAGAAGGTAGAGAAGACAGGAGTCAGAGTTGAGGACTCTGGGGGACTTAGAGACAAGCCTGACTCCTTACAGCCTGGCTGTGGAAACGGGCCAAAGAGCTATTGAGAGCTCGTCGCTTAGCAACAGGACACCAGATAGTAAAGGGGAGTTGGAGGCTTTTCAGTTTCAGACTGCAGGTAATTTTTCTAGGGGGAGTCTGGAAAGCATGTTCTTATATCTTTTTCTTTTCTGGAGTCTAGCATTTGTTCGGCCTGTCCATTAGTCAAGAGAATGTAGTTAGTGAGCCCTCCCTGTATGCAGTGAGATCTGGGGGTTCTGTCCCTTCAGCAGTGTGAGCACAGATACTATATATTTAAAATCGAAAGCTCAGGGGTAAGTGGGTGAGTGCCACTTAGTGCAAAGTAGCAGCAGCCGCTGCATATAGTTCTGAATAAGAAGGCAGATAGAAAATAGCAGCTGTGATAAGAGAGTGGTAAATAAAACGTCAGCAGAAGTTCTTAAAAGAAATATCTTATCAAAGAGTGATGGCATCTTCTACTTAGGAAATATTTGTAATTCCTAGGTTTCCTTGTCCTGTGAATAACAAGCTGTCGAAAAACAGGTTATGAGAACTGCAGTGAAAAATACGAGTTATGGGCTTCCCTGGTAGCGCAGTGGTTGAGAATCTGCCTGCCGATGCAGGGGACACGGGTTCGTGCCCCGTTCCGGGAAGATCCCACGTGCCGCGGAGCGGCTGGGCCCCTGAGCCATGGCCGCTGAGCCTGCGAGTCCGGAGCCTGTGCTCCGCAACGGGAGAGGCCACAACAGTGAGAGGCCCGCGTACCGCAAAAAAACAAAAAAACGAGTTAGCCGTGCTCTTCTAGCCTAAGGAGGCAAATAGGTACCAGTCTGTGATCGGTAAGAAAATTGAGAGCAAGCACTTAAACATTTTTAGCAATTCGACAGAGTAACTGTATGTGTGTTGAATCTAATTTTTTAAAAAATCAAGCCTTATATTTTTATGTCTTTTTGCTTTATTTTATAGTAATTCATTTTTATTGTATTAAAATAAAAGAATTAGTCCTCTATGGATTAAAAATTAAAATCAAACAAACATAGAAAAAATCTGGCCCTTAGACACAGATAGTTTGAGAAGCACTGCTCTAGACCAGGGGTCAACATGCTTTTTAAATAAAGGTCCGGGTACTAAATATTTTAGGATTTGTGGACTGTACGGTTTCGATTGCCACTAGTAACTCAGCTGTTAAAGGACAAAAGCAGCCGTAGACAATACATAAATGAATGGATATAATCACGGTCCCATAAAACTTTATTTATATAGACAAAGAATAGAAGATTTTGATTAAGCACTTATGGGGTAAACCCTGAGATGCTACATTTCTGGCAGTCTCTCAGATGACGCTATGCTTCTGGTTCATGGTCCCATTCTGAGAGGCAAGTCTTGATAAAAGAATTTGGAAGGTGAACGTCAAAAGACACGGGGAAACCCCTCTGCCACTTAGGAGTGGAGTAACTGTGGGGGAAGTTATTTATCTTCCAAACATTAGTTTTCTCATCTGAAAAAGGGAGGTGATAATTTTACCGTATTTAATTTCCATGAAGTTTAAATAAAATTAAGTATGTTAAAAAGTTTTATAAATTATGCAAAAACTAATGCTAAAAGTTGTAATGTAGATATACAGTGCTCCACGGCGCTTACTTTTCTTTAAACGACTTTAGTTTAAACTATGTGAAGAGACGTATGCAAGTTAACGTTTATCTACATAGGGAAGTTCATTTTTACTTGAAGTACCTCAATCACAAATACACACTATGTCTGTGGTTAGTTAGCGTCTGTAGGACCTTGATTATGGGTCTACATCACAGAGGTGGCTATGAGAGGCATCTCAAAAACTCCTGTGTAATATGCATTAGACACTTTGTTAACACTGGTGTTAAAAACCCAGTATTTATTGTGAAAATGAGTGCAGTTCAATAAATGGCTAAAAAGACCGCAGGTATGAACAAAGTACATATAATGAATCAGCCAGTCCAGCAATCTAGCACCTTAGAGTTGACCTTTAAGCACAGAAGACCTTCCAGTCTTTATCCTTTACGCTACAGAACTCAGTTCGGTCCAACGAGAAATTTCAAGAAGAATGCAGTCAGAACAGTGTTGCATTTTTTCACTGAAAGGATTTTCCTTGCCAGGATTTGTCAGAGTCCCTGAAAGGACAAGAACTCGGGACTTCACCATGCCTACAGAACAGGCTTTATGACACTTTTTGTGTCTACTGGCTAGTAAATATTTGTGTAAGAGGCAAGATGCAGTATAAGACATACTTTCCATTTCCTAGTAGTGAGGTTGTAGATGGGGAGACACATAGCTCCATCCAGTTCTAATTTCTCAAACCTAGCAGTGTGAATGGCCAAATTGGCTTCAGACAGTTTGCCACATCTGATGCCATCATCGTTTTTACAGCACATGACCCTGCTAAAGATTATTATTTTCCTTTTTCCTCACCTTCTAAGGGAAGGTGTAAGGAAGACATCTTGGAATTACTGAGAGAAGCTGTCCCCACGTGGAGGAGAAGGGCATCTTGAGTCACTGAAGACAGCTGTGTTCAGAAGGGCAGGTATACAGTGGCAACTGGTTCTTTTGTCTACAGCATGGACTTGTAATGGGACCCTTGGTATGCAGAAACGGTGACAGAGAACAACTTTATCTAGAATGGAATAGGGTATGGTTTTCCAGGCTTTAAAACAGAAAAACTGGCAGATCTGAGAAAGAGAGAACCCTTGGGGAAATAGAAATGAGATTCTGGGTCCGAAAGTGGAAAGCAGCTAAGTTGATTCTGATATAGTGTTCTCAGGGCCATGGGTCACCTCTGGATATGGCTGTAAGAAAACCTTCCTTATATTTGTAGTAGGAAGCAAGTCCAAGCAACCTTAACCTTGGAGACAAGGTGACCTTTAAAGACTAAACGAGGCATATGGTGTGTTTTAAAACTCTTCTGGGCACTTGAAAGCCCTTAGTCGGAATCTCCATTCAGGGAAGGGGAGGTAAGGGTTCTGGGTGGGTGCATTGTTGGGCTTAACAGCTTTCTTGAGTTAGATGGTAACCTGAGAGTGACTGTGTAGGACCTGAAAATGAGGGCTAAGAGCTGCAAACTGCGGAGCTCAACTGGGGAGTCCTCTAAGCTAACTCGGACTAGGAGAATGAGGTCCTCCCTCAGAAAGATCCGCAGTGTCCTGGGACAGATCAGCACCACCAGAGCAGCACCGGTTCTCAAGAGTGACACCATGTGGCAGTGAGAAGAAAAGCAGCCTTGACTGAAGTCTCCCGTATTCTCCTGGCTTGGAATGTTAAAGTTGGATTGACTCCTTCCTTTCAACTACATCAGCTGCATGACTCTTGATAATTCATGGAGAAGACATAGCCATGAAAAGGGAGATGGCTGATAATAAGGGAATGGGATCTTATGGGGTCTCTCTCATTTGTGAAAGAGTTTATGGATTTGTTGTAGGAATGAAATAAAATAACCAGTGTATAGATTTCTTGAAAGGAACAAAATAAAATAATATTATTAATCATAAAGGTATCATAGGTAGTACATATTACAATTATTATCGTAGTCTGGCAATTTTATGTCAGATAAAGTAAACGTCCTAGGCAACTGTTGTCCTGCTTGCTTTACTTTGTGCTTTTTACATTTTCCTATCTAGAGGGCCGTCATTGGTTGAGTTGTGTCCCCCAAAAGATATGTTCAAGTCCTAACCCCCAGTACTTGCAAATGTGACTTTATTTGGAAAAAGGATTCCGGCAGATGTAATCAAGTTAAGATGAGGTCAAGTTGAGTGGGCCCTAATCCGATATGACTGATGTCCTTAATGAGAAAGGAGAGACACAGAGAGAAAAACGCACACAGGGGAATTCTGTGTGATGCCGGAGGCAAAGATTGGAGTTATGCTGCCATGAGTCAAGGGACGCTGGTGCTCCCAGGAGACAGAAGAAGCAAAAAAGCACTTTGCTTTAGAGGAGTCTGAGGAAGCATGGCCCTGCCAACACTTCCAGAACTGTGAGAGAATAAATTTCTGTTACTTTAAACCACCAAGTTTGTGGTGCTGTGTTATAGCAGCCCTAGAAAATTAACACAAAGCCTAATAAATTGAAAAATGTAGAATTTTCTTATCACTTAGACAGAATGGTGTCAAAAAACCCAGACGAGGTACTGATAAGTGTAAAAATATAAAGACCTTCTCCAGTAGCTTGAGGTTGACAAATGAGCTTAATCAAGGCTGGAATCTCTTTGTAGAAGGTGCATCTGGCAGCTTACAGGACAGGTAAAGGAGCCCAACAGATGGGACTTTTTTCAGGCGTTTGAGGGGAATGGAAATGGAACATTGTTCAACTTCTGCCTTCCTCGAGACTTCCTGCTCTTCCCCTTCTCCTGCCTTTTCCCCATCTTTTCTCTTCTCTTTCTCTTCCCCCTTGACCCAGTAACCCCTGCAAAGGTTTCTCCACTTTAAAATATCTTTAGTAGAGTACTGAAATAAGAAAGCTAGTTTAAAAACCTTGCTAGCTAAAAGATGACCCACAATTTCCTAGAAAGCTGTCCTGAAACCCTTCTCACCTTGGGATCTGAAGTGTAAGCAAAGAAATTCCCCAAGACCCAAGTGACAACCTAGGACTTCAGCCAATAGGCTAAATCCCCTGTTGTTTCTCAAAGTTAGTTGACGAAGATACTAGACAGTTGGTTTCTTTCCCTGAGGAAGCACCTAGTTCTGAGCCTGGATGCATTTAAAAGAAAGGGAGTAGAATAACAGGTGTATCAGTGACCAACTTGTTCTTCCCGAGAATTGGGACATGTCAAGGAAGGGAACGTGGAGTCTTCTGGAAAGAAACATAAACTCCACACCCCCCTTCACCCCCAAACACACACCCCTCACAGAGCTGCTCAGGAGTGACAGGGGAATCTCCAAGGGAGAGGAAAACTGAGATATACAAGCTCTGAGGCTTGAGATGGAAACACCAGCAGGGGAATCTTCTGAGTTAGTTTCCTAGTAACACAAAGCCAGTGAAATTTTGGCATTTTATTTTCTTTCCTTGAGAATAATGACTCCTGACAAGAGTCTGAGCAATAAAAAAATGAGAGAAGGAAGAACTTACTGATGGCTAACCTGTCATTGGACTCCTGTATCTTAACAACAAAATAAAATTATTATAATGCCTGGATTGTCATTAATCCATGTCTGCTCAGTGATTAATTAGAACAGATTCTAGCTCTGTGATGTAAAACCCTACAATGGGCATATTCTTATTTGGGGCCTTGGAGTTATGAACTGACCTAAGCCAATGTGGCCATTCACAACTGTGAGATATCAGAAGAACCGAAGCCTAGAGGTAGAGAAGTCTCTAGGTGTCCTCTTCCACACCTTCACAATCAGGAGAAATGTCAGATCAAAGCAAGGGTCAGAACAAGTCTATCTGCCACAGAGCAAACATTTGTGAGCAAGCAGGCCCCCACACATGAGCTACACTGTTCTTCCCACTCCAGGGAAGTTGCAGTTCTCTGTCCTTTTATGCACACTCAAGTATTTTTCATGAAACGTTTATTCAAGACAGAATGTGATACTATTCTAGAAGCAGTATTCAGCTAGCCTTCTAGTCAGAAGGCAGGTCCTGGATACTTGAGTGAGATTCGTAGTATCCTTAAGTGATGAGATCCAGCACTAAATTGAAATCCTTTATCCCAGGGATTTATATGATCTGCACAAGGGAGGTGCTTGTACAATATTTCTAGACAGTTCTCAGATCTTAGACATCATTTATTTTACCAACTAAAGCTTACTCCTGAATATCCTTTATGCAATTAAGAACCCCTCTAGTAAAGACTTGGATATGGAATACTGAAACTTTTAGAAGCTGCCTCTGGAATCTGATCAGAGCTTTTCAGTTATTAACAAACCATCCTTAAAGTAAGTATATCTGATTAGAGTACTAAAAATATTTGCTAACTTATCCCACCTCCCATCCCCAAGGGTTACATAAGTTAACTTACATCACATTATTCAAAATACATTTAGAGAACTTAACATCTAGCCTTCTTGTTCCACCAGATGTTCATTTTCCTTTGAGTTATTAAAACCTGCTCTGCAATTTTTATTCGCACAAAAGAATAAATAATAATAGCTTTGAACATGTGCATGGGGGAGGAGATAGAAATGGAAACCTTTTGTTTTTAAATTTTTTTTAAGGATATTTATTTATTTATGGCTGCGTTGGGTCTTCGTTGCTGTGTGCGGGGCTCTCCCAGTTGCGTCGAGCGGGGGCTACTCTTCCTTGCAGTGCTCGGGCTTCTCATTGTGGTGGCTTCTCTTGTTGAGGAGCACAGGCTTTAGACACGTGGGCTTTAGTAGTTGTGGCACGTGGGCTCAGTAGTTGTGGCTCGCGGGCTCTAGAGCACAGGCTCAGTAGTTGTGGTGCATGGGCTTAGTTGCTCCGTGGCATGTGGGATCTTCCCGGACCAGAACTTGAACCTGTGTCCCCTGCATTGGCAGGCGGATTCTTAACTACTGTGCTGCCAGGGAAGTTCCTGGAAACCTTTTTTATATTAAAAATAGAACTGATCCTACAAAATCAGCTCCTTTATGTCACTTAGCACCCTCCCCTGCCACCCTCAGACAGTCAATTAATCAGCTGTCTGAACCAGGATGCTGATAGCCAAAGGGGGAAGAGAAACATGTATCATCTTAAGACAACTCTCTTTAAGTTTGGTGCTGATGTTTAAAAACATTAAGTGATGAGACTGAGCCATCGCAAGCAGTGACCACTGCTGTATCTCACCAGGTAATATTTACCTTGTTGAACTTATTGAAGACCAGAGACTGGTTCTTAGCCTAAGAGGTTCAGAATTTGAGTTTGCCAGTGTTTTAGAACTGATTGGATTTGGGGACGCCCACCCATGCTAATTAAGCAACCAAGTGACATATACAGACTGGCAATGCTTAATTCACAATGAAAACAACAACTGCCAAGTGGACCTAATACTAACATTCATTTGACCAATATATTTTCTCCCTGTGTGCAAGCCACTGGGGAAATCGAATGATCAAGCTTGCAACTGAACAAGGAATCAAAAGAGAAGGGCTTGGTTATATGATAGGAATATTTTATACCATTGAGCTCTGCCAGGGTTTCCATTATAGGTACAGACCTGCCAAGGGTACTATTTCCTCATGTTGATTCAACAGGTAGCCTTATGCCCCATCCCCAGCTTGGATGGGAAATGAATTTTGTCTCTGAAAATCTCCTTTTTTTATGCTTTCATGGCTAGAACGCCTCCTTCGACAAAACACATCCCCTCTATAAAGATGAAAGCATCTTCAGTCTGGTTAAAATAAAGACTGGTGGTTCTTGGAGCCTAGGGACTTTGCATATCTGTTTTGAGCTCTTAGTCAATTTTATGGTTCAACTCACGTGGCAACTTTATTTCTAGCAGAATGAATTATCGTAGGCACATCTTGTTCCTCCATTCACCACTTATAGCTAACGATTATTCTTCTAATCAACACAAAAGTAAAGCACAGAAGTCTTGTGTTATTAGAAGTGAAATTTTAGGACACTAGCATTTAGAATAGTGATTTGTATAGACATTGGTAAATAACTGTTGAGTTAATAAGTTAGTAAATGCCACTCATATAAGCTCTGGAAAGAACTTTAAAAAGTGGTGAAGTAAAGGCAGGGGCGTCTTCTGATAACCTAGATAACTTGGCACTGCCATCGAAAGCTCGGAGCCTAGGCATTCAGTCCACACTTGCTGTTCTGAGTGAGTTTCCTTGCTGTCAGAGGGAAGGAATCATATCCAACAACTGGATATGAATCAGCCAGTAAGTCATGGGGAACCTAAAACCACGTGGAACGTTTCCAACAGCCTCAGTCCTGTTCTGCAGAAAGAAATGCTTTGCCTCACCCCTCTCCCCCTGTACCCCAGCACTGAGATCCCACACGTTTGTTCTCTCTCAACAGGAATAAATAAAACAGCAATCCAGGGTTAATGAGGGGGACGCATCATGACAAGAGATAAAAGGGGGAGAAAATGTACTGGAAAGAGCTTTGATAATTAATTAGCAAAGAAAGGTAAATCGTTTTGTTAAATTCCAGAGCTGTAAGTAACCTACTTTTGAAATCATGTGTGCGTTAGGAAAACTTCTGTTAAATCACTTTTATTCGACTGTGCTCTGCTTATTTCCTTTTCCTTTGAAATATGATCTCTTTAGAGGTTTTAGCCTACTTAAAAACTTTACATTTTCAAGATGCATTATGATACCACGGTCTGCTTTGCTTTACTTTGTTTCAGGAAAGAACCATAGTAAAAAAGGAACAAATCATTTTTTACTGTTTTGTTTCTGTACTCTGTTTTTTTTTTTTTTCTTTTTTACGGTACGCGGGCCTCTCACTGCTGTGGCCTCTCCCGTTGCGGAGCACAGGCTCCGGATGCGCAGACTCAGCGGCCATGGCTCACGGGCCCAGCCGCTCCGCGGCATGTGGGATCTTCCCGGAACGGGGCACGAACCCGTGTCCCCTGCATCAGCAGGCGGACTCTCAACCACTGCGCCACCAGGGAAGCCCCTCTGTTTTGTTTTTGTATATGCTTTCTTCTTTATCAAGATCATTCTCGCCCAAGATAAAAGTTTTTCTCTCTCTCTCTCTCTCTCTCTCTATATATATATATTTGGTAGTAAAGAGTCAGTTATTTTGAGGCTAGCTGGGGTTACCTGGAGTTATACATTAATAACAAAATTTAAAATATTATAAAAATTAACAGCTCTCTAGAGAAAGTAAAAGGGATAGCGTTCTCAATTTCGAAGTAAGCCAGTGGGATATTTATAAAGGTGTGTCTTATCATTGGTCTCTCTAGCTTTGATCGTTTCAGTGCCTACCCAGGTGGGTCCAAATCAAAATCACTTTCCTGCTTGCCTTTCCAGCCTCACCTCTCACCGTTCCTCACCCCTGCTCCCTTTCTGTGCTCAAGCTATACTGAAAACTTGCAACTTCAGGAATGTGCCACCCTTTCTCTCCCCTTCTAGCCCAGGTACCTGTTGTTCCTGTCACCTATGAGGCTAGTTCCTCATCACACTACCTCCCATCCACCTGGTTAAACATTACTCTCTTTTCAACACTTACCTTACAGGACTCTATCAACCATGGTTCCATCACTTAGGACTGAAATGGCCTGTACATTCTATCCTCCAGAAACATTTGTTGAATGAAATAGTAAAATGATTGAATAAATGAGTACTTCATTAATCCTATTTTTGAATGGATAGGACTAGAAGTTTCTTCTCAGCCCTTCTACTTCACAAATTTTACTCTTGCTGTCCATGTTGTTGGCACCAGTAATTTCCTTATAAATTTTTAGAATGTTGCTGCTCTGTAAATATTATTTACATAGAATTATGGTCTTAAATTCAGAGATCCTTAAACTCCTTCTTTGTAAACATGACTTTTAAGCATTCGTTTATTCACTTATTCAGTAACTGTTTAATAAAGCTCTTACATAGCCCAGTGATTCAATGGTGATTTTTCAGAGCAATATTTAGGGAATGTCTTGTCCCCATAGTCCCTTTCTTTTCTTTCCTATTATTTTTTTTTTGAGTTACTCCATATTGGGACTCATCCAATACATTAAAAAATATCAGAAAGAGAAAAAATTGTATGTATCAATTTCACTCCTTATTTTCTCTGGTGACACGTATTCTAAGGAGAATGCACTATATTGCCTTTGGGATAGGTGTGGGGGATAACGAGAGTATATGAGAAAGAGATTATTTATAGTTGGTTTATGGCCACCACCAGAAAATTTAAATGGTATTGGATGAACTCCCCTTTTGGCTAGTTACCCTACATTCTGAAATTTGAATCTTGATCTACAATGTTAAAAAATATTATCAGGTTTGTTTGGCTTTTAAAACAAAAATTCCTGTTGCAAACCATTTTCTTTTGATTATAACTTAAAATAATGCTTTAGATATATATATGTTCATAAAGCATACTTTCATTACATAAAACATATGTGTGTGTGTATATATATATTATATATATAGTAATCTGTGCCATTTAAAAACTGATTCAAAAGTGAGAGTGCATGGACTTAAATACACTACCAAACGTAAAATAGACAGCTAGTGGGAAGCAGCTGCAGAGCACAGGGAGATCAGCTCGGTGCTTTGTGACCACCTAGAGGGGTGGGATAGGGAGGGTGGGAGGGAGGGAGACGCAAGAAGGAAGAGATATGGGGATATATGTATATGTATAACTGATTCACTTTGTTATAAAGCAGAAACTAACACACCATTGTAAAGCAATTATACTCCAATAAAGATGCTAAAAAAGAAGTGAGTTACCATATTTTTTCAATTCTGAGGTCCCATTTTGAACAGAGAGGGAAAAATACTACCTTGTTTAATAAATACACTGATTGTAAGACATACTGTGAAAGGAAAATCAAAATGGAGTTAGTATTAGTAGGAGCTAAAATGGAGCGAGGAGGCCACTGAGGAAGTGTGACTTATGCACGTCTCAGCCGGGATGGAACCCACAACATTCCAGAATCAGCCTATCTATTTATCAGACCCTTACCTTAAAATAACTTGCAACAGCCTATCCCTTAAGGACAAATATTTACTTTCTTGAGTCAGGGTCAATCATAATTCTTGCCAGACAACTTTAACAACCTTGTGGCTTTTGCCTTTATAAGGTCCTCACTCATTCTCTTCCCCAGAACGCTCTTTTGGTTTTATCCAAATCTGTGTCTCCTGAATTGCAGTTCCTAAGACTCCAAATAAACTTTTTTCTTATTTGCAGCCTTCTGCATTTTCTTGGTCGACAGTATACCAGTTTTAGAACAGTAAAAGCATACAAATGAGGATTTTGAAATCAAAGATATAGTATGTATTTTTTTATTCAGCCAGAAACCAAGCTTGATTATGTAGTCCTTGCTATAGAAGTATATTCTACATTTTTCCATTTAAATGTGTAGAATGGACACAGAATTTCAGCTGGTTTCTAAATATGGCTAAGTGAAAACTTGATTTCTCTACAATGAAGAAATAGCGGTATTTCATATGTCTCTTGTCAAAGTTGTAATGGTTTTCTGTCTGCATGTATGTGTACAGGTTACACTGCCTCTTGGCTAAGCATTTCAGTATTGGCATTTTGCTGCCACTCCATCATTTGACTATGCGATATTTTCTTTCATCTTTAGTTTCATCCAGAGATATGCCAAAGCTCAAGCATAATTCCAGAATGGAACAAAAGTATTCTTGGGGGCTGAGTGTTATTATTTAAAGCATCATGTTGATCTAAAGTATGGCTTATTCTCATTTCTGCCATTCATTTTATGTAATCAACAGTTAATCAAATTAGGGTTTGGTCATTACCATAGTCCAGTGTTTTTCAAAGTGTGGGCTAAGGATCACCTGTACCAGAGTCTCCTGGGTTCTGGCAGACATAGTAATTCCTGGACCCCACCTTTGACCTCCTGTGCTTGAATGTCAGAAGCTGGGCTCTGGAATTTGTATTTTTAACAAGTTCTCCAAGAGACTTTTATGCACCCTGAAGTTTGAGAATTCTGTGTAGTGCAGCACGCACTCAGAAGCTAACTGTCTGGGTTTGAATCCCTGTTAAAACCAGAGTGACCTCAGACAAATGATCTACACTGGGACTCAGCTTACTCCTCTGAAAAATGAGATAATGTTAGTGCCTTCCTCATAAGGATCTTTTGAGGATTAAATGAGTGAATATTTGGGGCTTCTCTGGTGGCGCAGTGGTTGAGAGTCCGCCTGCCGATGCAGGGGACACGGGTTCGTGCCCCGTTCCGGGAAGATCCCACATGCCGCGGAGCGGCTGGGCCCGTGAGCCATGGCCGCTGAGCCTGCGCGTCCGGAGCCTGTGCTCCTCAACGGGAGAGGCCACGACAGTGAGAGGCCCGTGCACCGCAAAAAAAAAAAAAAAAAAGAATATTTGTTCAGCACCTAAAACAGTGTTTAACATGTAATAAACACCATATAAGTAGTGTTTTCCTAAATCTGTAGAAACCAGGGAAAAATAACAGATGTTTATTTAACAGATATTTAGCAAACACCCTCTATGCATTGGGCGCTGATCCCAGGCTGCAAAGTGCTTGCATTCTACTGGAGGGATTTCGTGCAAACACTCATGCACTCCGCATGTGTATGTGCTAAGACCTTCAATAGAGATCACATGATTAATCCTTATGGTCCTAAGAAGTAGGTAATGTTATTCTCATCTTATTGCAAATGACTAAACTGAATCACAAAGAGGTTAAGTAATTTGGCAAAGTTTGGATAGCTACTAAATGATGGCGTTGGTAATGAACATGGGCAGCTGGACTCCAGAACATGTTCTTTTAACTTTGATATCCTGACAGGGATGTACTCCATTAAAAGGACTGCTCAAGTGACCAAGCCTGAGTTGACTCTTGGATGAATGATGGTATATCTGGAGGAGAGAAAAGAACTGGGATACAAAGGTTTCACTTCCCAGTAGGTATGGGTGGGGTTGGCTCTTGCCCCTTCCTTGGGGATTTGGCTCAGATGCTATTGTATTCACAGAAAGTGAAGAGTCTCAAAAATTATATTTTTAATAGACACAAGTTTAATTCAGAGTTCACTCTTGTTTAAACTCTATTGGCTGGATAATCAAACAACCTAATTGTTCCAAATAGCTATGTTAACCTGTTTAAGTCTATAATTGGTGTCACCTGGTGGTGGTCAAGTTGCTCAGCAGGCTTTTTGGGGTTGGGCTCTATATTGTTTTCTTCCTATTGAAAGGAGAAAGTGATTTAAGGTGTGGTATCCATGAATAGTACCTTATATTTACATGAAACCTCTCTCTAGGTGTGGAAAGACTTTCATGGCTACTCCCTTTCAGTTTTTGGATGTGTGGTTAGAGGTCGTGATTATGGATCAAGACTGGGAATTATTCAAGTTCTAGTGTGCCATTTGTTTACATGGGGCATGAGTTTCATGATTATAGACAAGAAGAGATTTTGTGAAGTAATTCACCCCTTTGTTTCCAAAGAGAACCCTTTCCTTCATAACTACATTGGAAATGATTAGGTAAGAATGGAGGAGCGTATCATTAGTAAAACTTTTGGAGTATGGTAGTTGGAGAGGAAGGTGCTTAAAAACCAAACTGGGCCAAGTAGACAAGAAGACTAGAATTTCTGTTTGCTGTTTGATATAGGGATTAAAGTATACATTCAGCAAATTTCTTTTAGTATGAATTGTACTAAGCTTAAAAATTCATAAAATAAACATGAGTTTTTTGGCCCTACTGCCCACAGTCTTTACTGCTCCACTTTATTGCTTCCTTGACATGTAGGCAAAGCATCATCAAATTTGCAAATTTTTAAAGGGGTTTCAGAAATCTGGATTTCTGAACTGTGAAATCCTCTGAATTTTAAATTTGCCCATTTTATTTTAAACATTGGGTGGGTGGGACAAAACACATTTGCATGCTAGATACAGCCCACTGACCAACAGCGTATTGCCTCTGCTTTAGTCTTCCTATAATTTATTCAAGATGAACACTTTTTAAAAAGCAAATATCGTTTTTACTGCTAAATATGTTCTCCCTCTATGCTCTCTATTTTATTTTTCAAATAAATGAAAATTCACTAAACTCTTCCGTGACTCCTCAATGCCCACAATCAAATCAAAATTCCCGTAACGAAATTCGAGATCTATTTCCTGCTCCATGTTCCACTGCTACCTGTGTGTGTGATGGTCTTTTCACCAGGTTGCTCTTTCCCTCTCTGTCCTACTGATGAACTCCTACCCATTATCAACATCAGCTGGAATGTTGCCTGCTGGGCGGAAACTTCTAAGTGAATGATATGGTGGTTATACAGTTAACCAGAATGATGTGCAGGAGGAAAAACCTGAATATAAACTATTTTTATAATTTATATCTACTAACCTGGTTTGACTCATTTTCGATATTTTAAAAATCAGTTCAGTAAATACGTACTGAGTCCTTCCTGTATTACAGTCACTCTGCCAGGCACTGGAATTATGAGGATTGAAAAAATGGTCTGTCTCTATATTCACCTTGCTCACAGCCTAGAACTGACATGCCATCAAACAATTGGAATGCAGCATTAAAAATGCTTTATTGGATTTTGTTAGAAGACGCCAAAGGAGAATAGAAAGAATAAGGACCCTAGGAGCACTCTCCAGAGGAGATACATGAGATGAAATGGAAGGAAGAGAAGAAACTTTACATGGGGCAGGAAGAGGGAAACCATTTCAGCAGAAGGGAGAGGAATTTCAAGCAGAGGGATTAATATGTTTATATGAGAAGGGCTGGTAAATTCAGAGAATGGCATGTTGCTTCCTAGAATTATAAATTCATAACAATGTTTAGGTGACTACTAGGCTTGGGTTATCACTGTTACCCTGTGCTATAGTTTATATGGAACTTGGCTATGAAATCATTTTCCTGAGGCTTCCTGGGATGAGCTGTGAGACTTCTAGTGGAAGCCCTTAATGACTCAATAGATAAATAATGCTTTTCAAGTCCCTGGACCACAACCAAATTAAGGAACCATCTCCACATACCCAAAGTCTTACGTTAGAACGAGAATAGATCTTTGTTTACAAGTTCTCTCTTGATCAATTCCTTGGCTCAACCTATGAAAATTTCCGCACCAGCTTCCCTGAATCCTGCTGGATCAAACGTCAATATTTCCTTTAGAAATTTTAAGTAAATTCCGTGAAATTTCATTACAGATAATTTGTGGAACTGAGATCCTTGTTTGATGTTTGCTCCTTTTGCAATATTTCAACTTAAAATCATTAAATTAATAATGATCCCTGGTCACTTCATCTCTAAGAATCTTGTTATAATATTATATGGTTTGTGATTAGGTATGTGAAATACTCCAGACATTAAAAACAGCCACTATGAATGAGTTTTTTCACCTTATAAAAAAATAAGCATCTTCCCTCCTGTTCTCCTTAAACAATAGAATGTCTGAGAATATTGCTGTAAAGTACAAAACTTTTGAATAATAAGATTGTGGGATTATATATAATTAAAAAAATGAAACTAGGACTGGCTTTTAGTAACCAAGATTACAAACAGCAAAAGCCTTGAATTTGCTTAGTTCTCAAAAGATCTGGTTTTACCAGGAAAGCAGATGTCCTTGGGGCACATTGAGTCAGCACAGGAAAAGGCAGTGAGCCATGCTGTTGTAATTCATAGTTTCGCCCCCATTAAACTCGCTTTAGAAATTAGGTCAAGCATGAGCATAGGCAGTATAAGGTAGTAGATATCCTTGAATGATAGTTGGGATAATAGTTGATGACGTGTTATCAGTCTACCTTTGCTTCTCTTCACCTTCCTTCTTTTCATATAGTTTTTTCTCCACTGAGATACCTTAGGCTTTCCAGTAGAGCCAGAGGCATTAATTCACTCTAATGGTCAACTTGAATTAATTCTCCCCTGCTACACAATCTTATAAACCATTGAAGTCAGGGACCATGTTACAGTGCCTGCCTATCTATGTTTCTAGTATCTAGCAGAGGGCCTGCCTTACACTTAATAACTCAACAAATATAGGTTAAACAAGAATGAGAAAGGTTGTACACCTTAAACTTATACAATGTTGTATGTTAATTATATCTCAATAGCACTGGAAAAATGTGAATAAAAATGCTTTTATTATACACTTAACAAATATTTGAAATATTGAAATACTGACTGGGCTCTGCTTGTGCTTTATTTTTAAGTAATTATAGTTGAAAATTTATACATTTAACTCAGTATCAAAATGTGTGTATATATATATGTATATATATCTTAAAATGTTCTATAACTGATTTCAAGTTTCTTACGGGCCACAATCTGTAGTAGGGATGAGGTGGGGGAATAGAGACAACTTACTAAATAAAAGAAATGCAGTCTTTTCCAGGGTACACCATCCCTTTTTGTGGAAGGTATAAGTACTCTGTATTTCATAGTTTCTTCCATCTCTTCCTTTTCAAGGGGGCCTCCGGATAAAGAAGCAAGTTAGGTTTTAAGTGTCTTCTTGAAGTAGAGACAGGACTTCACATTGGTGAGCTTTCAGTTATCACAGGCTCTGATGTTGAAGTCCATGGCAATAAAATATTGGCAAGGCTCCCAGGTGGTTTAGCCATCTCCTCTGCTGCCTCAGCCCTACCTCTGCTTTCACTGCGCCATGGACCACTCTACAGCTTGCATGAAATTCTCATTCAGTGCATTTATTTCAGGCATCTCATCATCTAGCCACCATTTTTATTCTAAGACTGCCTCATTTTGGTTTCCTATGAGAAATCTTCTAGCCTGAACAAGGAAGTTGGATTGAAACTTTCCTTGTAATTGCCCTTTTTTGGGAAATTAATCATCGCTTTTCCATTCACAGTTGAGGACTGAAACTTGTGAGTGCACATGAGGGGAGTAGTTTGGAACTTAGTGTCTGACCTCTTGTCTCACAATCTGTTCCCTTTCCCTCTTCTTCCCCTAGGACCAGAAAAACTTCCTTTTCTTTCTCATTATTGTATGTCAGGGACGTCCACCAATGTCATATCCTGTTTCTTATGGAGGTGGCATCAAGGGAACGTGATTTATAGAAAGGAATAAAAGCACATTGATTTAATATTTTCCAAGTATTATCTTTATTTTATCCAAGAGAAAGCTAAAGCTCAAAGCGGTTAAAGTAACTTGATTGCAAAGGAACAGAGCCTAGACTCAAAGCCCCTCTGTAAACCCTAATGGTGGCACGATGCAATTTGAAGTTTTCTAGTGTTTTAATTCAAAGTTAGCAGCTTCTTATTTCTCTTGGCAAGTTTTAGCACCAGATATTGCTTCTTATCAAATTAAAAACATAATTTGTTAGCACTCCTCCAACCTCATATAATGTTCAGCACATGAGACCAGAAGCAATTGCCCTAATTAATTAATTTGACAAAACAGTTTATGTGTGAAAATGAATGAATGATCAGGTGAAATTAAAATCTAAATTAGGGAAGCACACCTTTCACTTTTCACTCATGGTGTGAAGACTTTCTTCAGTTGAGTATGATCCCTGATATAAAAAATAATTGCATAGCTATAATTAGCAAAATTCCTTCCATTTGATTCTAAAGAAAAGCAAAGAAACACTTTTCCATTTAAAACCATGGATCCAGGAGAATAATGAACTAGTATCCATATTGTTTAAAAAAACAATGACTTTAGGTTTTTAAAATAGAAAAATATAATATATAAAATTCATTTTTAAAAACAAATTTTAGAACATGACTTTTCAATACATACTATAGATATGCAACAGTTAGATTTTCCATCCATATATTGCTCCAGCCTGGTGTTACAAATAAGGTCCCCAAGAAAGAGTGTCTCTGGCTCTATCACCACCATGTCCAAGGACATACCAATTTTGTCTTTAAATTAATTCTATGTATCCAATTTCACATGTCCTCCACCAGCCAGTCATCTGGGTGACTCCATTGCACTTGCTACTTTCTTGGTGGTAATCCATGTCAAGGCTACCCATGTCTACCAAGCTCTGCTCTCCCTGTTGGTCTTTGTAAAGACACCCCTCTGCTGGGAATGCCCATGGATATGTGAGCCAAGACCCGCCAGTGCCTGATGTTTCAGAGATTTATGCTTGGTCTCATGAAGCTTGCCATTTGTCAGACAGCTTACTCACCTGGCATCAGTGATGCTGACACCCTGATCTCAAGACACCATTGAGCTTTTATTAAAACCACGCTTTTTAGCTATTACATTTTTTTTTTTTTTTTGCGGTACACGGGCCTGTCACTGTTGTGGCCTCTCCCGTTGCGGAGCACAGGCACCGGATGCGCAGGCCCAGCGGCCATGGCTCACGGGTCTAGCCGCTCCACAGCATGTGGGATCCTCCCGGACCGGGGCACGAACCCGTGTCCCCTGCATCGGCAGGCGGACTGTCAACCACTGCACCACCAGGGAAGCCCTAGCTATTACATTTTTAATACAAACTTTTTAATGTAAAGCTTATGAGAGCTTAGCCAAGGGATGGGTTGAAAACAGACAACATACTAGGCAAAGAACTATACGTTTCCTACAGTACTTACCTCATTGTCCCCTATCCAAATGTACCTCATCTCTTTCTTCTCCGGGTTGAGTACCTTCCCAGCAACTTATTCATTTCTTTTTGCAAAAATAGCTGGAGTGAGAATATCTTAGGCTTAAATAAGATCTCTGCAGCCTTTCTTCCTGACCTTCTATGTATGTTTACAACTGCTTACTGGATATTCCTTTTAGATGTCTCACATCTTTCTTGTATTCCAACCTTCTAAATTGAATTCATCACCTCCCGTGATCTCCCATCTGGGTTTCTAGTCTCATGAAATAGGACTACCTTTCATCCTGTTACCTGTATCAGAAGCCTGGGCATTTCCTGAATATTCTCCCTCAATCTTACCACCACCATGTCCACTTCTTCACAAATCTTATTCTTCCCCTAAATATCTCTTAAATCCATCCACTTGTTTTCATTTCCAGCATCTTATGTCAGGGCATCACCTCTTGTCTGGGTTCCTGCAATAGCCTCCTAGTGTCCTCCCCACACTTTTTCTTCCCCTCCCCTCCACTATGCTCTCTACATTGTGAGGCTAAAATAATCTATCTGAAAATGCAGCATGATCATCAATTCCTTGCTTAAAGCCTTTAAATTTCTTCTTATTGTTCTTAGTCCCAACCTGGTCCAGCCATAATGACCTCTTTTCCCTCTTGAAACTGCCATGTTCTCTCTCATCTCCAGGCCTTTCCAAATACTGCTCCCCCTGCATGGAATGACATTATTAAATATTTGTTGAATGAATGACCAAATGAGTAATATTTCCCCAAGGCAGAGTACGTTAAAGATGCATCAATAAGCAGATTCCTTGAATCTATTTATCTTCAACTGAGCAATTTTACTACATTTTAAAATCTTTACTGTTTTACAAACTGAAAGTAGCACTTAATTTGACATTTCAACAGGCATATTGCAGACTCGTTTTGAGGTTCTAGCAGAATCATTCTACAAATTCTTTTTTTTTTAATTTACTTTTTTATACAGCAGGTCCTTATTAGTTATCCATTTTATATGTATTAGTATATATATATATGTCAATCCCAATCTCCCAATTCATCCCACCACCCCCACCCCCACCACTTTCCCCCCTTGGTGTCCATACGTTTGTTCTCTACATCTGTGTCTCTATTTCTGCCCTGCAAACTGGTTCATCTGTACCATTTTTCTAGGTTCCACATATATGTGTTAATATACGATATTTGTTTTTTTCTTTCTGACTTACTACACTCTGTATGACAGTCTCTAGATCCATCCACATCTCTACAAAGGACCCAATTTTGTTCCTTTTTATGGCTGAGTAATATTCCACTGTGTATATGTACCACATCTTCTTTATCCATTTGTCTGTCGATGGGCATTTAGGTTGCTTCCATGACCTGGTTATTGTAAATAGTGCTGCAATGAACATTGGGGTGCATGTGTCTTTTTGAATTATGGTTTTCTCTGGATATACGCCCAGTAGTGGGATTGCTGGGTCATATGGTAATTCTATTTCTAGTTTTTTAAGGAACCTCTATACTGTTCTCCATAGTGGCTGTATTAATTTACATTCCCACCAACAGTGCAAGAGGGTTCCCTTTTCTCCACAACCTCTCCAGCATTTGTTGTTTGTAGATTTTCTGATGATGCCCATTCTAACTGGTGTGAGGTGATACCTCATTGTAGTTTTGATTTGCATTTCTCTAATAATTAGTATTGTTGAGCAGCTTTTCATGTGCTTCTTGGCCATCTGTATGTCTTCTTTGGAGAAATGTCTATTTAGGTCTTCAGTCCATTTTTTGATTGGGTCGTTTGTTTTTTTAATATTGAGCTGCATGAGTTGTTTATATATTTGGAAGATTAATCCTTTGTCCATTGATTCGTTTGCAAATATTTTCTCCCATTCTGAGGGTTGTCTTTTCGTCTTGTTTATAGTTTCCTTTGCTTTGCAAAAGCTTTTAAGTTTCATTAGGTCCCATTCGTTTATTTTTGTTTTTATTTCCATTACTCTAGGAGGTGGACCAAAAAAGATCTTGCTGTGACTTATGCCAAAGCATGTTCTTCCTATGTTTTCCTCTAAGAGGTTTATAGTGTCTGGTCTTACATTTAGGTCTCTAATCCACTTTGAGTTTAGTTTCATGTATGGTGTTATGGAATGTTCTAATTTCATTCTTTTACATGTAGCTGTCCAGTTTCCCCAGCACCAATTATTGAAGAGACTGTTTTTTCTCCATTGTATATCCTTGCCTCCTTTGTCATAGATTAGTTGACCATATGTGCGTGGGTTTATCTCTGGGCTTTCTATCCTGTTCCATTGTTCTGTATTTCTGTGCCAGTACCATACTCTCTTGATTACTATAGCTTTGTAGTATAGTCTGAAGTCAGGGAGTCAGATTCCTCCAGCTCCATTTTTTCCCCTCAATACTGCTTTGGCTATTCGGGGTCTTTCTGTCTCCATACAAATTTTAAGATTTTTTGTTCTAGTTCTGTAAAAAATGCCATTGGTAATTTGATAGGGATTGCATTGAATCTGTAGATTGCTTTGGGTAGTATAGTCATTTTCACAATATTGATTCTTCCAATTCAAGAACATGCTATATCTCTCTATCTGTTTGTATCATTTTTAATTTCTTTCATCAGTGTCTTATAGTTTTCTTCATACAGGTCTTTTGTCTCCCTAGGAAGGATTATTTCTAGCTATTTTATTCTTTTTGTTACAGTGGTAAATGGGAGTGTTTCCTTAATTTCTCTTTCAGATTTTTCATCATTAGTGTATAGGAATGCAAGAGAATTCTGTACATTAATTTTGTATCCTGCAACTCTACCAAATTCATCGATTAGGTCTAGTAGTTTTCTGGTGGCATCTTTAGGATTCTCTATGTATAGTATCATGTCATCTGCAAATAGTGACAACTTTACTTCTTCTTTTCCA
Source organism: Globicephala melas (assembly GCF_963455315.2). NCBI lineage: Eukaryota > Metazoa > Chordata > Mammalia > Artiodactyla > Delphinidae > Globicephala > Globicephala melas. Next base: position 28,455,986 of record NC_083322.1, read on the forward strand.
ATTTGTATTCTTTTTATTTCTTTTTCTTGTCTGATTACCATGGCTAGGACTTCCAAAACTATGTTGAATAATAGTGGCGAGAGTGGACATCCTTGTCTTTTTCCTAATCTTAGAGGAAATGCTTTCGATTTTTCACCATTGAGAATGGTGTTTGTTGTGGGTTTGTCATATATGGCCTTTATTATGTTGAGGTAGTTTCCCTCTATGCCCACTTTCTGGAGAGTTTTATCATAAATGGGTGTTGAATTTTGTCAAAAGGTTTTTCTGCATCTATTGAGATGATCATATGGTTTTTATTCTTCAGTTTGTTAATATGGTGTATCACATTGATTGATTTTCATATATTGAAGAATCCTTGCATCCCTGGGATAAATCCCACTTGATCATGGTGTATGATCCTTTTAATGTTGTTGGATTCTATTTGGTAGTATTTTGTTGAGGATCTTTGCTTCTATATTCATAAGTGATATTGGTCTGTAATTTTCTTTTTTTGTAGTATCTTTGTCTGGTTTTGGTATCAGGATGATACCGACCTCATAGAATGAGTTTGGGAGTGTTCCTTCCTCTGCAATTTTTGGAAGAGTTTGAGAAGAATGGGTTTTAGCTCTTCTCTAAATATTTGATAGAATTCACCTGTGAAGCTATCTGGTCCTGGATTTTGTGTTTTGGAAGATTTTTAATCACAGTTTCAATTTCAGTGCTTGTGATCGGTCTGTTTATATTTTGTATGTCTTCCTGGCTCAGTCTCGGAAGGTTTTGCTTTTCTAAGAATTTGTCCATTTCTTCCAGGTTGTCCATTTATTGGCATATAGTTGCTTGTAGTAATCTCTCATGATCCTTTGTATTTCTGCAATGTCAGCTGTTACTTCTCCTTTTTCATTTCTAATTCTATTGATTTGAGTCTTCTCCCTTCTTTTCTTGATGAGTCTGGCTAATGGTTTATCAATTTTGTTTATCTTCTCAAAGAACCAGCTTTTAGTTTTATTGATCTTTGCTATCGTTTTCTTTGTTTCTATTTCATTTATTTCTTCTCTGATCTTTATGATTTCTTTCCTTCTACTAACTTTGGGTTTTGTTTGTTCTTCTTTCTCTAGTTCCTTTAGGTGCAAGGTTAGATTGTTTATTTGAGATTTTTCTTGTTTCTTGAGGTAGGCTTGTATTGCTATAAACTTCCCTCTTAGAACTGCTTTTGCTTCGTCCCATAGGTTTTGGATCGTTGTGTTTTCATTATAATTTGTCTCTAGGTTTTTTTTTTTTTTTTTTTTTGCGTTACGTGGGCCTCTCACTGTTGTGGTCTCTCCTGTTGCGGAGCACAGGCTCCACACGCTCAGGCTCAGCGGCCATGGCTCACAGACCCAGCTGCTCCGTGGCATGTGGGATCTTCCCGGACCGGGGCACGAACCCATGTCCCCTGCATCGGCAGGCGGACTATTAACCACTGCACCACCAGGGAAGCCCCTGTCTCTAGGTATTTTTTAATTTCCTCTTTGATTTCTTTAGTGATCTCTTGGTTATTTAGTAACGTATATTTTAGCCTTCATGTGCTTGTGTTTTTTACATTTTTTCCCCCTGTAATTGATTTCTATTCTCATAGTGTTTTGGTCAGAGAAGATGCTTGATATGATTTCAATTTTCTTAAATTTACTGAGGCTTGATTTGTGACCCAAGATGTGATTTATCCTGGATAATGTTCCATGTGCATTTGAGAAGAAAATGTAATCTGCTGTTTTTGGATGGAATGTCCTATAAATATCAGTTAAATCCATCTGGTCTGTTGTGTCATTTAAAGCTTCTGTTTCCTTATTTATTTTCATTTTGTATGATCTGTCCATTGGTGTAAATGAGGTGTTAAAGTCCCCCCACTATTATTGTGTTACTGTCGATTTCCTCTTTTATAGCTGTTAGCAGTTGCCTTATGTATTGAGGTGCTCCTATGTTGGGTGCATATATATTTATAATTGTTATATCTTCTTCTTGGATTGATCCCTTGATCATTATGTAGTGTCCTCCCTTGTCTCTTGTAACATTCTTTGCTTTAAATTCTATTTTATCTGAAATGAGTATTGCTACTCCAGCTTTCTTTTGATTTCCATTTGCATGGAATATCTTTTTCCATCCCCTCACTTTTAGTCTATATATGACCCTAGGTCTGAAGTGGGTCTCTTGTAGACATCATATACATGGGTCTTGTTTTTGTATCCTTTCAGCGAGCTTGTGTCCTTTGGTTGGAGCATTTAATCCATTCACGTTTAAGGTAATTATCAATATGTATGTTCCTATTACTATTTTCTTAATGGTTATGGTTTTGTTTTTCTAGGTCCTTTTCTTCTCTTGTGTTTCTCAATTAGAGAAGTTCCTTTAGTATTTGTTGTAGAGCTGGTTTGGTGGCGCTGAATTCTCTTAGCTTTTGCTTGTCTGTAAAGCTTTTGATTTCCCATTGAATCTGAATGAGATCCTTGCCGGGTAGAGTAATCTTGGTTGTAGCTTCTTCCCTTTCATCACTTTAAATATATCATGCCACTCCCTTCTGGCTTGTAGAGTTTCTGCTGAGAAATCAGCTGTTAACCTTATGGGAATTCCCTTGTATGTTATTTGTCGTTTTCCCTTGTTGCTTTCAATAAGTTTTCTTTGTCTTTAATTTTTGTTAATTTGATTACTATTTGTCTTGGTGTGTTTCTCCTTGGGTTTATTGTGCCTGAGACTCTCTGCACTTCCTGGACTTGGGTGGCTATTTCCTTTCCCATGTTAGGGAAGTTTTCGACTATAATCTCTTCAAATATTTTCTCAGGTCCTTTCTCTCTCTCTTCTTCTGGGACCCCTATAATGTGAATGTTGTTGTGTTTAATGTTTTCTCAGAGGTCTCTTAGGCTGTCTTCATTTCTTTTCATTCTTTTTTCTTTATTCTGTTCCACAGCAGTGAATTCCACCATTCTGTCTTCCAGGTCACTTATCCGTTCTTCTGCCTCAGTTTTTCTGCTATTGATTCCTTCTAGTGTATTTTTCATTTCAGTTACTGTATTATTCATCTCTGTTTGTTTGTTCTTTAATTCTTCTAGGTGTTTGTTAAACATTTCTTGCATCTTCTCGATCTTTGCCTCCATTCTGTTTCCGAGGTCCTGGATCATCTTTGCTATCATTATTCTGAATTCTTTTTGTGGAGAGTTGCCTATCTCTACTTCATTTAGTTGTTTTTCTGGGGTTTTATCTTGTTCCTTCATCTGGTACAAAGTCCTCTGCCTTTTCATCTTGTCTATCTTTCTGTGAATGTGGTTTTCCTTTCACAGGCTGCAGGATTGTAGTTCTTCTTGCTTCTGCTGTCTGTCCTCTGGTGGATGAGGCTGTCCCATTCAACAAATTCTATTTCTTGGATTACAGTATGGTCCTCCTCTGTCTGGGATTATCATCCTCTTTGACTTGGGTGACATCATGAAGATATAGCCAGTGCCTATGGCAGGATGAGAAGTATAGAACAGTGAGGGAATCACTTGACATCTTTCAGCTGGCCAAGTCCTTCAGTTCAAACCTGGCATACAATGGAGTGACAGATGCCACTGTCATATTGCTGTAACATCCCTGATATGACCTACAACTAGATGCCCCTATTTTGTTTCAAAAGGCTAAGTTATCTTTACAGGTTTGGACAGTGAATACGAGAAAATAATTTTATGACTCGGCAACGCCAATAACATGCAATGCACCTAGAAGCAGACCTAGCAACCTCATCATTCATGAGAGCATCTGGCTGCCATCTACAGGATGCTGGGTACATGCCAACTTTGATAATTACATTCAGCTTACCCACCTTTCCTCATTACTTCTGTTGGATGACACACATTCAATTCTGTTCAGAAGGTGCTATGCATGATTGCTAGTAAATTCTACAAGGCAACTGTCTTACTCTAGAAACTGTAGCATTTTGTGGGAAAATGAAGTAAAATAATTACACAATAAATCCAGAAATGTGGCTTAAAAATGGCAAATTATGAGATAATAAAATTGTTAATTATATTGCTCAGGAAAATTTAAATATGCTAACTGGCATTGCCTTCCTAGTTTATCAAAGAAGAAAATACTTGTTTTTACCTCATCTGACATTTCAGTTTGGTTTTATGGTAATTAGATAGAAGATCACTGTGATACTAGACACACAGGCACACACACATAGAAGAGGTTTTGTTTGGTGTGAGTTGGATCTCTTGAAGTTTATAAGTTAAAAAGCAGACAAGTATTACTTGTACTAGTGTATAACAATAATTATGAAACAGCAGAAGCCCTTTTTGTCTGTATTTCCCTAAGTTTTCTATATTTACAGGTCTTGCATAGTTCTCTTTTGGGGGGTGCTTTAGTATTTTAATTAAAATGTTGATAAATTTATACATGTTGGCATTCAAAGTGTTTCTCTCATACACTGCTTCTAGGAGTACAAATTGGTAGGGAATAAAATGAAAAGATGCTTTTTCTTGCATAGTTTTGTTAAGTCTGACATTTTTTTGAAATAATTTCTTTGTCCATAGTTCAGATATTTTTAAAAAGTAGTAAAATTTTCCATGCTATTCTGAAAATTTTTGAAAGTGGAAGAATATTCTATAGTCAGCTGCTGTTTCAAAAGAATCTACTATTCAAGGAAGGGGGAACTTAGGCAATTATGCTGAAGATTAATAATAGCCAACACTTCCATACCCTTCACCATGTGCAGGGAAATGATCTATGTGATTTGACTATATACAGCAATTCAGTACTCATATTAACTCAGTTAGGTGGGTACTTATAATATTCTTATTTTACAAATGAAGGAATTGAATCACAAGTAAGTAAAGTTTCCCAAGGTTGCGGACTAGTGAATGGGAGAGCCAGGATTCTAACCCAGAGAGTCTGGCTCTAGAGTTCATGCTTTTAACCACCATGCCCAACTGCCTGCCACTGAAAACAGCACGAGAAGGAATTCTTTTTATTTTTTTATTTTTATTTTTTTTTTGTGATACGTGGGCCTAACACTGTTGTGGCTTTTCCCGTTGCGGAGCACAGGCTCCGGATGCGCAGGCTCAGCGGCCATGGCTCACGGGCCTAGCCACTCCGCGGCATGTGGGATCTTCCTGGACCGGGGCATGAACCCGTGCCCCCTGCGTCAGCAGGCGAACTCTCAACCACTGCGCCACCAGGGAAGCCCAGCAATTCTTCTTTACAAAACGAGTTAAACATCTCCAGTGAGCTGAATTTGATATCAGAACATTGAGAATGTTCCTTGAGAAGCATCATTAACTCCAGAAATGAGATAGGGGGTGGAGTTGACCCACTAAAGTCTCTCTCTTCCAGTAAACTTTATCTCTAATAAATTAGAGGAGCACTAACAGATCAGTACAACCTGCCCACCTGAACTAATTATAAAATAACATGATTTGCATATAAACGTATAATCCACTTATAGAAAAATCTTGGGTTAGTTGGCAGCTCAGTTGAACAAGCACTCAATTGGAGCTTACTATGAGCAAGGTAATATGCTAAGTGCTAGGAAAAATGGATCAAGTCTAATCCCACTCTTTCAGGGCCTCATAAGCTACTGGAGACACAAGGAATGTACATGATTATCTCTAATGAAAGTTATTCTGTGATAAGTATTAAAAGAGGAGTAAAATAAACATGCAAAGGGAGAACTAAGAGGAAACTTAGGTGGGAGGTGGTGAGTTGGCCATCAGGGAAGTGGTAGCAGGCAGTAGACTTTTGGGCTGTTATCAGAATGAAACTCCAGACATACAATATGAAATTATTCAAAGTCATGAAGCATAGGGGTGGTGTGAGGTATTGGAGGTGAAATTAGAGAGGTATGATGGTGCTGGATTATGAAGAACATCACCTGTGTGTATTTTACACAGAAAACACATATGTGTATACCAGTGTATGTGTGTATTATCTCATTATGTGTACTATATATTCACATAGTCTTCATTGAAGATAAATATTTGTGTCTGTGTGTTTAGAATATTGTGCTTAACGTACTTAGGTTCTCACTCCAGAATAGTGTGTTAAAAAGGTTGAAATCCCTGTTCAGACAGGAAACAGCTCTGTGACCTCAATTTCCTGATCTAGAATATGGAAATAATAATATCTATCTCATTAGGATCCCTGTAAGGCTTAATAAAATAATGCATATAAATGTAGCATCCCTCAGAGGGATCCTAATGAGACAGATATTTTATTCCACGTTCTCAGTCAGGAACTTGAAGTCACAGAGCCACAGCATGCATGGGATCCAAGCAGCGCAAAGGGTGGACTGTGCTTGTTTCCCTAGATGCTGAGAACACTGCTGACAAACAGCCTTCAGCTGTCTGTCCCTTCAGGGGTCACCTCAGCTGTAGAGAGCCACCTTTCCTAAGGTCAGACCCCTTCCTGGTGTAGCTCCTATCCAATGACTGTTTGATACAGGGGTACAAAAATCTTACCATGTTGGCCTAACTAGGTGCATCCTTCAGCTCCAAAGGCTGCTGTGGAGTCAGCTGAGGTCTACTTTGGGCCTACATCATAGCTTGACTTCTGCCTTTGCCAATCCTACTTCTTTCTCCTGCCTTGCACAGGTGTTTATCTCAAGGACACTTTTTTAAAAGTCTGCATGTTAAACTCTATCTTAGAGGAAACCCAGCTTGGGACATCCCTTGGTGGTGGTGCTTGTGGTGGTAATGGTGGAAGTGGTGGTGACTTCCCAGTGTTTGCGGGATCAGTTTTCTCGTGCAGACATTGCATGGGTGGGCAGCAGCATCTGCAGCAGTTTTGTGTGGTATTCTGTGGACCAGCACTATTTGCGGCAGTTTTGTCATTAAGCCAATTCTTCGGCATAGTCTTGGCCATTCTGCCTAGAAGCTTAGCCTCGTCTTATTCTCTAGCTCTTTCAACAATTCTGTGTGCTATCCAATATCCTTTAAATAACTTTCTGTTTAATCAGCCTAAACCAGCTTCTGTTGTATGGTACTGTATCTTAAATGAGTTAATGTTAAACAAATTCCCATACATTAGACCCCTAATACCTGATTGATACATTCCCCTGGATAGAACAATGATATGAGTATTATGGATGTAAATTAAATAACACTGGCTTACTGAATATGATTCCCTGTGTTATACAGTAGGTCCTTGTTGTTTATTTTATGTATAGTAATGTGTATCTGTTAATCCCAAACTCTTAATTTATTCCTCCCTCCCTCCTTTCCCCTTTGGTAACCACAAGTTTGTTTTCTATGTCTGTGAGTCTATTTCTGTTTCATAAATAAATTCATTTGCATCATTTTTTAAAAAATTAGATTCCACATATGAGTGATATCATATGATATTTGTCTTTCTCTAACTTACTTCACTTAGAATGATAATCTCCAGGTCCATCCATGTTGCTGCAAATGGCATTATTTCATTCTTTTTTATGGCTCAGTAATATTCCTGTGTGTGTGTGTGTGTGTGTGTGTGTGTGTGTGTGTGTACATCTTCCTTAACCATTCATCTTTTGATGGACACTGAGGTTGCTTCCATGTCCTGGCTATTGCAAATAGTGCTGCTATGAACATCGGGGTGCATGTATCTTTTCAAATTAGAGTTTTTGTCTTTTCCAGAGACCCAAGAGTGGAATTGCTGGATCATACAGTAACTCTATTTTTAATTTTTTAAGGAACCTCCAGGCTGTTCTCCATAGTGGCTGCAGCAATTTACATTCCCACCAACAGTGTAAGAGGGTTCCCTTTTTTCCACACCCTCTCCAGCATTTATTATTTAAACAACATAATTTTTATCAACATAGAACCAGTTAAATAAATTATATTGTATCCATAATGGAAACTCTTATGTATTGACATGGAAAGGCCTTCAAGAAGCACTTAAAGGAGACCAAAAACAAGTCCAAAACATTATAGTGTATTACCATGTTATAGAAGTGTGTATGTTTTCCTTATTTAAAAAGAAAAAAAAAAGATAAAGAAGAAACTAGTAAGAGTGGTTATCCATAGGAAAAGATGGCAACAGTGCAAATGGTGGACAGGGAAGAGACGACTTTTCACTGCTTACTTTTTTTTTGCGATACGCGGGCCTTTCACTGCTGTGGCCTCTCCCGTTGCGGAGCACAGGCTCCGGACGCGCAGGCTCAGCCGCCATGGCTCACGGGCCCAGCCGCTCTGCGGCATGTGGGATCTTCCCGGACCGGGGCATGAACCCGTGTCCCCTGCATTGGCAGGTGGACTCTCAACTACTGTGCCACCAGGGAAGCCCTCACTGCTTACTTTTTTATACTTTTTTGATACTTGTTCCACGCTTATTAAACAATAGAAGTATATTTAATAAACAGTTTTTAAAACTGAGGTAAATTTTCACAGTCTGCCTCAGTATTGCAACACTAGATTTTTAAAGTGAAATTTAGTTTTGTTACACATTCATAAACTGAAGTGGCACAGCAAGCATGCCCTTTTAGCTTCATGTTCACTCCTTGGCCCTGTGCAATCGAGGTTCTAGTGAAATTGTTCTTTCAAAGCTCACTAACAGCCTGGCCTCCTAATTCCCAAATCCAATAATCCTCCTCTCACTTAAATTCCCTGCAGTGGTCAATGCCGCTGTCTACCTCCTTCATTATTGAAACACAGCGTCTTTGTTTGCACTTTACCAACCACTAGAGCCCTGGTTCTCAGCATCCTCCGAATGCTCAGGCTCTCCTTCACATAAGTCTCTCCCCCGTGGGTCCTGGGAACAGTGGGATAAGAAATTTTTTATTAGCTATCTTTCTTAGCTGAATGTTCTACCACCCCTGGCAATGGCCAGAGCCTGTAATGTCAATTGTCTCAAGATTTTAATTATCAAAAGACCTTTTACCAAAAACTGATGATCATCACTGAAGAGGCAGAAAATGATTGGTAGTTCTATTATTTCATTTCCTAATAGCTGCTATTCTCAGTTTTAAAGGAGACACACATAGTACTTGGAAAGAGTAGAATTGGAGGTAAGACTTGAGAGGCAACAGGGGCACAGTCTCTGGAACCAGACACCTGGCTCCAAGTTCCAGCTTCATTCCTCACTAGTAGGTGACCTGAAGTGAGTTATTCAAACTATATCTAGCTGAATTACTCCAACTGTATGTGTCTCATTTGCTCTTCCCTAAAAGGGAGGTGTCATAATAGCATCTAATTCATTGGGCCCTTGGTCAGTCTTTATGAAGTAATAGATGTAAAATCACTTTGAACATCCTGGCATCCAAGTTCTTGCATCTATTGCTAACAATGTTCCATGTAGAAGATTCTAGAATATTGAATCCAGAGTCAGAAATCTGAATCCCAGTCCCATTTCTGCTACTAATTGGCTTTGTGTTTTGAATAAATTTTGATTTACTGTCTATAAAATGGGAGTTTGAAATATGGTCTCTAAAATTCTTTGTGGGTCTGTCAACACCCAACTGCTTTGAGAAACAGTGTCTTAAGCATGTTTACTTTAAAGCCCAGTAGCCAAAGGGCTGCTTTGTGTATAAACTGGCAAAAGCTATTCTAAAGGTTAGAATTAATAGCTTCACAATATGAGCAACAAACTTGCTTATTCTGTGAAGACATGTAGTGTTTGACTTACTTTTGATACAATAGCCACTTCTGTTAGGACAGGAAAAGAATCCTACTCTTAAGAGATGAAATGGTCCTATAGTTGAATATGTACCTAATAAACACAGTCTCTAAGAAATTTCTAATACTGGGGAATAAAATTAAAATTGTATAGCTTAGAAATAGGCCAATCAACAGAAAAGCACTTATATTAGAAATAAGGTATTTATTTTGACATCATAAATTGTAATTTGACAACTAGACTTTATCTCAACATTATTTTTGAAAAGAAGTTATCCCTTAAATTTCATATTCTTCCAGGTTCCTTGGTTAAAACCTTAGGGCTTTATCTTTAACAATTTATTCTCATTTACTCTCTATGCCCAATATAGCCCTGAGCCCTGGCCTCTTTTGCTTCACACTCCATTGCCACCGGATCTAAACCCTTTTCACATCTTGATCTGGCAGCAACAGACTGGCTGACTTCAGCCTTTCTATTTTCAAGCTATCACACAGTCCATGGCCAAGGATCTTCTTTAAAGCACTTTCTGCTAATACTCCTATCTCAAGAAATCACATTGGTTCACCACCACCATGTAGTAAGTTTACATTTCTCTGCCAGACTTACAAGCTCTTCAGACTTAGGCCTCAAGGCCTCAGTTAACTGCTCTAGCTAGCTTCCTTTTTTTTTTTTTTTTTTTTTGCGGTACGCGGGCCTCTCACTGCTGTGGCCTCTCCCGTTGTGGAGCACAGGCTCCAGACGCGCAGGCTCAGCAGCCATGGCTCACGGGCCCAGCCGCTCCGCGGCATGTGGGATCTTTCTGGACCGGGGCACGAACCCGTGTCCCCTGCATCGGCAGGCGGACTCTCAACCACTGCGCCACCAGGGAAGCCCAGGGCATTTCTTAATCATAACCCTCTGGTATCCTGGCCATTAAAGATAAACCATGATTCGTCCTAGATTTCTTTACTAGGGAGAAAACATCACAGTTCAGCCACATGAAGACATTGGAGAGCAAGGAACTGAGTTTTGCAAAATAAAGGATCCAAACATTTGAGCAGGTGTCAATTCAGTTGAAACTCTGACCAAAACCAATAGTGTTTGGTGTGTAATGTCCATGGGAGGACTGGGATTGGTGGTGGCTCTGGTTGTTAAAGAGGAAGCAGAGAGTTGGAAACTCAGAAATGTTCTGCTTAAACCTGAGTCCCAGGGAAGGCTAAGAATGAGCTGATGACTCAAAGAATCTTTAGATCAGAAAAGACGCAAGCAGCCTCTGACAAGAAGGAGGGCTGTGCGTAGCTAGGTCAGAATTGTACCCTTTAAAATTCTGGCCCTTAGGGAACAGTTCATTGAGGGTTAGAGTGGATCCTGAGGATAAATGCAAAATTTACCAGGAAATAAATTTTTTTAGTGACGACTGTTAGTTTCAAAGTTACGGGCTATAATAGATACATATTTTGTATACTTTCTCAACCCAGATAATTCATTTAGTTAACATGAATATTTCATATTGCTTTAATGTAACTCAATATGATTATAATATTACTAGGTATGGCCAAAAATGCTTCATTAACTCAGGTACAGGAAATGGAATCAGAACTTTTAAGTGATTTTGCACAAACTTCTAGGCTCCAAATGTATATTTTCAAAATGTAAAGTGTTGATATTAACACTATAATGCAGAAATCTTTTTCAAGTTGATATAATGCAATTTACATTTATTCCTGATGTGAAAGGTAAAGCCTTTAGAGAAAAACAGATTTACCTCACCCAGGAAAAGTAATACTGGATCTATAAATAAATCTCATACCCATTTGCCCAAGTCTCCAACTAAAAGATTCCCAATGTGCCAGATAATGGTTACCCTCTTTTAATCAATATTTCTAACCACAATATTTCAGTGCAGTTGAAAACATAAAACAATTCCTGGAAATTAGAAATATGACTAATATTCAAATACAGATTTACTGTAGATTTGAAAAGATTTACATCTGACTATTTTTTCTTTCAATATATAAGAATGATAATAGAGCCTTTATAGGCTTTCAGGTTTACAAAGTATCTTCTTATACTGTGACTTTCTCTAAGTGACTATGGGGATTGTGTTCTTACTCTGATCTTTACTCAGTCATGCCTCATATTTTGACCAGTGACCCTTTTCAGAATTAACATTTTAATTGAATACCACCCAGGAGATCTGTTCCTCTTCTAATCTTTCTTAGCAGTTTACAAATAATTTACATCATTTACCATTGTCTCTCAGTATGTCCTTGCAGTGTTACTTTTCAAATTTTTGTTATAGCATCTGCTTTGACAGACCACACAGCAGTTGTTTGGGATCCTAGCATCCATCACTTACTCCTCATATCAACTGGACAACGTATAGGAAGCCTTGCTTTGAAGAATTTAAGCTTGTTGTGGTTCAGTACCCAGTTGGTCATGATAGCCTCTGGCTTCTGAGTTAGCTTTAACTTTGGCTGAGCAACAGTGAAATTACTATGGCAATGTCATATGCAACAGGAGGACATAAATTTGGTGGGAAATTATTCTGCTTAAAATACCAGACATTTCAGAAAATTTTTTAACGTTTTGCTTGGAAGGATCACTAGGGGGAAAAAAATCTAGATTTAAGACAAATGCAGAAAACAGGCTACAAAATATTTACAGCCAGTGATTAGCTAAGAATTGATCCAAGGTAAATTAACAAAAAATCCTTGAAGGGGGGAGTTATAAATGATGTGTTTGCTCAGGCAGTGAGGGTAACATTTTCACTAAGACTGGATAATCATGGGTTGAACACAAGCATGTGAGTTTATTTTCCTTTGTGATATGGATTGGAGACGTCAAGGCTGTAGGAACAACTTAAAAGAAGCTGTGTTTCTTAGGTATATAATTAGGACCAGAGAGTGGAAAGTTAATATATTCTAACTAATTAGTCTAAATTGGAGCAGACAGAAGTGATAAATTAAAACCTGGCCAGGAAGCTCTGCAGCTTCTAAATCAAACTCTAGAAGCATTAAACACATCAGAGGAGCTTGTAAAATTACAGGCTCCTAGGCTCCACCCCAGATTCTGATGCAGGTTTGGAGTGGAAGCCTAGAATCTGAATATTTGATTTGGAGACAGATGTTCCATGGAACACGCTTTTAAAGAACACTGCTAAATTGTATGACAAATTTACATTTCCTGTTAAAACAAGAAAGGGAACTGGTTTGGAGAGTAAAATGAATGAAAATAATTGTGAAATATAAAATTGCCTTATTTGCCAGAATTGCCAAAGTTCTGCAAGCAAAGCAGCTGTGCCTCAAGAATTTATAAGCAGATATCTGCATATGTTGTATAGTGTATACACTCTGTTTCTTTAATCATTAACTTTTGGTTAGAACCATTGAGACAAGGTTTATATGTACGTATATGACCTGTACATGCCTATAGCGTTGAGTGTGGACGTTGATGACAGACTTCCTGGGTTCGAGTCCTGGCTCCATTGCCTAAAGGCTGTGCAGACTTAGGCAAGTTCCTTAACTTTATTGTACCTCAGATTTCTTCCCTGTAAAATGGGAATGATTATAACATTTACATCATGGAGATTATTAAAGAGTAAATTAGTTAACATATATAAAACACTTGGAAAATTTCCTGGAAGCCTTAAATTATTTCCTTATTATAGTTATTGCCTAATAGAAATCTGCTGCAATAAATTAAATTGATGGATGACGATGACAAACTTCAGATGGATTGAAGGCAGTTATTGCTCAGCCTAAAATATGAACCCATAAGGAGAGTAAAGTAAATAGAATAAACTCAAGATTAGAGTGAAGCCTGCAATCTGATCTTAAGTGTCATCTGTCTCCCAAGTTCTTTATTGGTGCATTTTCTCTTAGAGGTTAGTTTTAAAATTTTTTCTTAATTACTTATTTTTAAGGCATGAAAGAATTTACTGGAAATCATCTAGGGATACTAGAACAAACTTTTTCTTTTCTTTGGAATCCATGCTTCTCTTATTCTCTGTTCTTCTCCCCAATGTTGATTTTTCTGAAGCCATGGCTTCAGATATTTTTCAGCTTCTCTCCTCTATCCCAAACACTCAGTATCAAAACAATTTTTAAATAATTCTACACATAGTAAAGGAGGAAACTATAAAGTTTGCAAAATAATGTCTTCTTGTTTAATCCCATGGCCAAAAAGTAGGCAATTTGAGAACAAAAGAGCTAAAAAAAAATCCATCTGTGTCTGAGGAAATTAGCCTGGCAATCATCACCTCAATTTGGTGGTAGAGTATCCAGTTAGGAAGGAATACTGAACTCACAAGAGAGATGTTGTTCACAAGGAACCCCATTTAACAGCAGCAAAACTCCAGTTTTGGAGCTGGGATCTGGGACAAAATTCCATATGATGGACATTCTGGGGCAGAAGAGCCCTTACACATGATGCCAAGATTCAGAGTGAGGTAATGGGTTGAAACTAGGAAGAGATACCAGGCTCTCCTTTAACAACATAAAGCAGCAGGGAGACCAATAACAAAGACCTACAGAAATCATCTGTAGATAATTGGATTCCAGATCTAGCAGAGGCACTTAATTGTAAGTCCCATTGTATAGGGCATCGGCAGCTGTTGATAACTTCCTGCCCAAATTTGAGTTGGCTCAGTTAACTAGAGCTGGACTGAGCCTTCAGTGGACCTTTAAACAATAGATGAGTCTAACGAATCTTGTTGAGTAAAATAGAATCAAAGATCATTTCTGCAGTGCTGCACTGCTATGCCACTTTGTGATTCAGGGGATGATAAATGGGTCATGCTGAGTAGAACAGCAAATGGACTCTGGAGAGGATATTGCCAGCAAAGAGCAACAGCCATAGAGAAAATGCCTCACAAATGAAAGGACTACCTGCACCTTGACAACATGTGTTTTATGCTATGTGACTTCAAATGATTTTAAGAACTGCTTTGTTTTGCTCAATAGAGCAATGTCTAATTGTTTTAATTAACTGGAAAAATGAATTGCTGAGTGAGGTTAAAAAGAAAAGAAAATGCATTGTAAACATTATTTATGAGGAAAGAGATAAAAATCAGAATGATGGTCAAAAGACTTCTTATTATAAAACTTGTGTTTTATTCAATAGTTGGCCAGTTTCATCTTAATTTTATGTCAGTTAAGCATTGATGTTTACCCTTTCCCTAGGGTATAACAGTTCTGGCATACAAAGAAAATGTACATTATATTAACAATGAAGAATAACTCTAAAATGATACCTTAGATGAAGAACTTTTTCCTTGCTTTCTTGTTTCTTCCTCAAGCTTTAATATTTGTCTAAAAACTTTTATTTTGCACTAGCTCAGTACCTAGAAAAGATTTTTGACTATAGCAATTCAAGGAGAGCACCAAACTTTATAATATATAAAGTATATTAATATATAAAGTATATAATATATAAAGTATATAATATACTTCAGGGCTTGTCTCTAGGCAAGAAGCAGGAATGGTTGGTACTAATGGGAGCAGAACGGTACTGAAAGAAAACCAGCTTATGGCATTATGAATCATAGGGCTCTAAAACATTTATAAATGAGTGAAAAGGCTTGGGGCTGACATGAATTATGAGTCTCATTATGGCATTATAATATCTCCAGCAATGCTTCAGAGGGGCATGACACCTCCCAAGAAAAGTGGTAAGACTTCCATTACATTACTTTTCTACTGGTAGTTGGCTATGGTCAAGGTGGGCTACGATCTGTATCCCTGGAGTACACATGGCAACATATCTTTGCATATAAATGTTGGTCAAGATCCTGCAAGACTCCTTTCTTCTATGTGCCAAGCATTACTCTTGACCTTCAAGAAATATTAACAGGCCCTAGAGTGAGGACAGCATTTCCAATCTTTCCATTTCTTTAAATAGCACTTAGGGAGGCTACAATGCTCCTATTCTTTTCCACATGCCGATAGACACTCAGCAATATTGAAAAAAGATATTTCCCAGAAAAAAAATGTATTAGTTACTTACAGTAGTTGTGAAAAGAAAAAAAAGTGGTGAGCTCCTTATTAGTGCAAATATAAAGTCTCTTAGAATTAGCACATTCTTGATTTTTATCATCTCAATTCAGCCTAGCCTAACATAACTTCACTAATTATGAAGTGGGTGAATTGAGAGAAAAGACTGTCTGAAGTAATTAAAAGACTGCATTATCAATCCTTTCCAAGAAAAATTTGTATTATTTTCAAGTAAATAGGCTTATCAAAGCATGGCTTTAAGCAATGGCATGTGTTTTTGCTTTCAGTTTTTCCATTACATTTTTGTATGCACACAAATATTTCTAAAATAACTGCAAAATGTGTGTTAGCTTAAGGAGGCAAACATTCTGCTTGGAAATTCACTTATGCTGTTCCTGTGTTAAGAATCTCTACACACACACATACTTCTAGTGTGTGTATATTTATCTATCTATCTCCTACCAATTGTGATGATGACCAATTAGAATTATTGTGATTTCAGTGTGTGGCAGGGATACTGCTATACAGTTGCAAAACTTCTTTTTCCTCTTAGGACAAAACGTAGACTTTGAGAGTCCAGCCTCCTTTCAGTGACATAGGGTCATGTTACTGAGTTCTGGTCTTTAAATGTGAGTGGGGGTGATATTTGCCACTTCCAGCCTGGCCTGTAGGAACATCCTGACTGATGCTCCCTTTTTTTGTCTCACCAGCTGAACGGAATATGGTAGAGGACTCCAAGGCCTTAGGAAACTGGGAAGCTACCAGATCAAAAGGATCCTAGGTGCCTGAATAACGCCACAACTCCTTGCTGACCCACATCTGATATAAGGTAAGTGACAAACATTTATTATGTTAAGTCACTGAGATTTGGGAGTTATTTGCTATACGTAGCTGTTAGCTTACCCTAGCGAATTAATAATAAATATAGTTTTTAATTTAAAATGTGTGAAAATATGAACTCAAAGTATTCCTGTTTAAGACACACAGCAAAATTGAAGACGTATTTTCCTCCTTTTGTCATGTGTTACAGGAATGTCTTCTCAGAGATCTGTAGCCTTTCATTTATTAGAAAATTGTGCTATTAGAGAGAGAAATTATTGGACCAAATTAAGCAATTCTTAGAAGAAAGTACATCCAGGAACGTGGTTTCGCACATACTCAGGGGCACAAGTCCTGTCACTATTTGGATCCCATCCTCCATCACTTTATTTATCCCTGGATCCTTGTTTTCTACTGCTCTATCAGCCTCTCAGCCTTCCAGTCCCATTGCAATTCCTAGGTGTCAGTATTCAATATCTGACCACACACCATCAGAAAATCTCTGTCCTCCACTTTCCTTTCCTTTTCTATTACAACTAGAAAAGGACTTTGGTTAGTTTGTGGAATGACAGCTACAATTAGTATGTGGGCTTTAGCATGTTCATTGGGATTTGCTACACTAATCAGACTAACTTATAACTTGTAGACTATGAAAGGCTTTTCTCGTAGTGATTAGTATCTACATGTTTTCTGTGTGACTTATCAGTACAGAAGACCTAAATCACTGTAATAACTACAAAAGACGTTACAGAGAAGAGAAAAATAACATTTTTACTTTGAAAACTGCCATAGACTATAAAGCTCATTTTTGTATATTTAAATCCTAAGATATGAATACATAAATCACATACATACATATACAATTAAGAACTTCATCTAGCTCTCTCACCTCCTGCCAAGATGACCAAGAAAAGAAGGAATAATGGTCATGCCAAAAAGGGCCGCGGCCACGTGCAGCCTGTTCGCTGCACCAGCTGTGCCCAATGCGTGCCCAAGGATAAGGCCATTAAGAAGTTCGTCATTCGGAACATCATAGAGGCCGCAGCCGTCAGGGACATTTCTGAAGCGAGTGTTTGCGGCGCCTATGTGCTTCCCAATCTGTATGTGAAACTGCATTACTGCATGAGTTGTGCCATTCACAGCCAGGTAGTCAGGAATCGTTCTTGGGAAGCCCGGAAGGACCGAACACCTCCACCCTGATTTAGACCTGTGGGTGCTGCCCCACGACCTCCACCAAAGCCCATGTAAAGAGCTAAGTCCTTAAAGACTAAAGAAATACTGTCCCCTGGAAAGACAATAAAGTGGAAATTATACTTAAGAAAAAAAAAAAAGAAATTCGTCTATAATATTTCTAATGATTTCATAAAAGTAAAGTAGGGTTATTTTCTTAAATTATGAGTCCTTATGCTTTCCTTCAGTAAGAACTCTACTTGTTTCCCAGAAAGCTTTACATCTCCCTAAAATTCATATGTTGAAGTCTTAACCCCCCAGAACTTCAGAATGTGACCTTATTTGTAAATAAGGTCATTGCAGATGTAAGTGGTTAAGGTGGGGTCGTACTGGAATAGGATGGGTCCCTATTCCAATATGACTGGTGTCCTGATTAAAAGGGGAAATCTGGAGACAGACACACACACAGGGAGACCAGCCACATGAAGACAGAGATCAGCCAAGGGACAGTTTGCCAGCAAACCACCAGAAGCTAGGACAGAAGCACGGGACAGATTCTCCCTCCCAGCCCTCCGAAGGAACCAACCTCAGAGTGATATCAACAAGATGGTGGAAATCTCCTGCTTATCTCTCCCCAACTCAGCAACAATAAATTGGCAACCATCCATAGGCAAAAGTGCCTTTGTGAGAGATTTGGGATCCAAGTAAGAGACTGTGAAACCCTGGTAGAGCCCAAGACCAAAGAGGGCTGTTTTGAAAAGGCAGCCCATGCACAGGTGGCAGACTTTCCAATTGTGGTCCCAGCTACAGACTTGAAAGCAGCCCTGTCTCCCCATGGACTCCTCTACAGCCCCATTTGGCATTGTCCTGCCACAACACCATCTGCCAAAGGACTGCGCAGGAGTCACACCTGCCTATGTCCCAGGTGTCTGGCCAGCCAACCTTAGTCCTAGCTGTGGACCCTGAAGTGGTGTGTGATCCAGCTCCAAACCCTCTCAGGATGCTAGTCCTGACTCTCCAGGCAACCCCCACTCCACTGCCCGGGGAGACATGTCTATCTGTGCTCTGAGGCAGGACCTCCAACCTAGGTCCAGCTGCAAATCCTGAACTAGCCCTGTAATTTGGCTCTAGCCCCCCTCAGCCATGAACCAGGAATACTCCTGCCCATCCAGGGACCCACCAGGAGGCACACCCTTGTAAGCACCTGGAGGTAGACCTGCTGACCTGGGTCCAACTGCAGATGTTAAAGGGGCCCTGACACCTGCCTCCAGGCCCTCACAGCCATAGTCTAGGAGCAGTCATGTCTGCCCAGGGACCTCTTCCAGCTTCTGGTGGCTCTTCATATTCCTTGGCTTGTGGCAGCATAATTCCAGTCTCTACCTTCATCTTCACATAGTCTTCCTCCCTGTGTCTCAAGTCCCCCATCTCCTTTTCTCTTTTAAGGATACAAATCATTGGATTTACGTAGGGCCCATCTTAAATCCTGGATGATCTCATCTTGAGATTCTTAAATAATCACATCTATAAAGATCCTACAAAGGTCACACTCACAGGAAGTGGGGATTAGGACTTTCCATATCTTTTGGGGGGCCATTATTCAACCCCCCAACTACAACATCTTAAAATAGATGATAACTGGTAATCAATAAACCTTGGGTATTTAGAGAGTGCTGAAAATATGCAGTGTAACTGCTAAACAAGGACTTTTGAAATAGAAGATAATTTTTGTAATACTGCAAGGGAAATTCTAATAATAGTCTATAACTAAAAATACTAGTCTATCTCAGCAAAACTTGGGAGTAGAGGAGAATGGGAAAGTTTAGGGAAATGAAAGTGTTTCAAAACTGCTAACTTTTGGAGGGAGGATGAAAGCAGTGGGAAAATAGAACACCTTGATGGGGAAATAGTTGAAGGCTTGTTTTCTAATATTAGAGAACTAAGTGCTATATTATGAGATTCAGAAAAGAAAGGGGAATTTTCTGCCTTTTAACAAGGGAGAAGAAGAAATGAGTGACAACTCTATCAACTCCTCCCCACTAAAAAACGAAAGAAGGAAAGCAACATTGCAAACAGGTAATAGCATAATAAAAATGGAAGAAATAAAGTATATTAAGCAAATCATTAAAAAGGCAGTTGTACCAAAATTATTACATAAGTCTAATATAATTACAGTTAGGATTTCAACAGGGATTTAAAAAAGTATTGAGTTTCAATCATCTTAGAGTTCATATGGAAGAATAAATATCCCAGAAAATCTAGACAAACAGAGAAATTGAGGAAGGGAGGGAGGAGGGGAGGCATTCAACTACTCAGCTGAGCTGAGTTGACAGGAAAAAGTGAAGACCTTACACTGAAATTAAATAAATGTAAAGCTACTGTTGGAAAAACTATCAGAGAAGCAATATAGAAAATCCAGATATAAATCCCAGAATATATGAGAAGTTAATATGCATGCAACAAAGTTGGTACTTCAACTTATTTGAGGATGAGTTGAAAAGAATATCCTCATGTATTCTAGTGTATAGGTGGCATAAATGTGAACTGTTACAATATCTATCAGTATCAGTCTGGTACTATTTACTATTTCCATTGCACCCTTGGAAATCTACCCCATTAAATAAAAGCCTTGATATAAGCTGTATGGACTGGATTACATCCCATCCCAGAATTCATATTTTGAATTCCAAACCCTCAATGTGATGATATTTGGAGACTGGGCCTTTGGGAGGTAGAGTTAAAAGAGGTCATAAGGTTGGTGCTCTCATGATGGGGTTACTGTCCTTATGAGAAGGGATACTAGAGATATCTATGCACGGCAATATCAGATCAGGGTGAAGATTCAAGGTCTATAGATGCTTTGACCCAACCTCCCTTTTTATGTTCAGTTCTTTGTTGTTTAATATTTATTGTTGTCTTCTCAACCAGAGAATACATTTCATTCATTCATTCCACAAGCCTATCTAGAACATCCACCATGTGCCAAGCACTATACTAGATACTGAATATAAAAGTATATCTTTAAAAAAGTATATCTAAAACATAGTCCTTGACTTTTAGAAAATTTCAGTCTGGAAGAGGTAAAATTCAAATCTGTAATTATTTCAAGGTACAGTACTGTGATGTGTGCTGTCATTTTACCATCAGAGTTCATATATCTTTGACAAAAGTATATCATTCTACACATAACCTGATAGGCATATAGTACTTCTTGATAGATAACTTTGTCTGAATTCATAAATAATTCTTAAATTGTTACTCTATTGAAAGTTTTAATGAAGATATTTATAGATATGTAAAGGTAGCCTATTACCTAAATACAACCACATACTTCACTTGATTTTACATGGTGGCATAAAAGTCACTGAATTGGGGCTTCCCTGGTGGCGCAGTGGTTGAGAGTCTGCCTGCCGATGCAGGGTATACGGGTTCGTGCCCTGGTCCGGGAAGATCCCGTATGCCGCGGAAAGGCTGGGCCCGTGAGCCATGGCCGCTGAGCCTGTGCGTCTGGAGCCTGTGCTCCGCAACGGGAGAGGCCACAACAGTGAGAGGCCTGCGTAATGCAAAAAAAAAAAAAAAAAAAAGTCACTGAATTGAGAAAGCAAGTCAATCTTTTTGTAAAATAATTTTTAATTGAAGGGTAGTTTATTTACAATGTTGTGTTAGTTTCAGATGTACAGCAAAGTTTCAGATTCTTTTCCATTATACATTACAAGATATTGAATGTAGTTCCCTGTGCTATATAGTAGGTCCTTGCTGTTAAGCTATTTTATATATAATAGTGTGTACCTGTTAATCCCAAACTCCTAGTTTATCTCTCCTCCCTGCCCCTTTCACCTTTGGTAACCATAAGATTGTTTTTTATGTCTGTGAGTCTGTTTCTGTTTTGTAAATAAGTTCATTTGTATCATTTTTTTAGATTCCACAAATAAGTGATATCATATTATATTTGTCTTTCTCTGTCTGGCTTACTTCACTTAGCATGACAATCTCTAGGTCCATCCATGTTGTTGCAAATGGCATTATTTCATTCTTTTTTGTGGCTGAGTAATATTCCATTGTATATATACCACATCTTCTTTTCCATTCATCTGTCAATGGACACTTAGGTTACTTCCACGTTTTGACTATTGTAAGTAGTGCCGCTATGAACATTGGGGTGCATGTATCTTTTCAAATTCGTTTTCATCTTTTCTGGATATATGCTCAGGAGTGGGATTGCTGGATCATATGATAACTCTATTTTTACTTTTTTAAGGACCCTCCATACTGTTCTCCATAGAGGTGGCACCAATTTTCATTCCCACCAACAGTGTAGGAGGATTCCCTTTTCTTCACACTCTCTCCAGCATTTATTATTTTTAGACTTTCTGGTGATGGCCATTCTGGCCCATGGAAGATGGTACCTCTTTGACATTTTGCTTTGCATTTCTCTAATAATTAGTGATGTTGAGCATCTTTTCATGTGCCTGTTGGCCATCTGTATGTCTTCTTTGGGGAAATGTCTATTTAGGTCTTCTGCCCATTTTTTTTGATTGGGTTATTTGTTTTTTGTTATTGAGTTTTATGAGCTGTTTGTATATTTTTAAAATGAAGCCCTTGTCAGTCGCATTGTTTGTGAATATTTTCTCCCAGTCCATAGGTTGTCTTTTCAATTTGTTTATGGTTTCTTTTGCTGTGCAAAAGCTTATAAGGTTGACTAGGTTCCATTTGTTTATTTTTGTTTTTATTTCTTTTGCCTTGGGAGAGTGACTTTAGAAAACAGTGGTATGATTTATGTCAGAGAATGTTTTGCCTATGTTCTCTTCTAGAAGTTTTATGGTGTCATGTTTTATATTTAAGTCTTTAAGCCATTTTGAGTTTATTTTTGTGTATGGTGTGAGGGAGTGTTCTAACTTCATTGATTTACATGTAGGCAAAGGCAATCTTAATGACAGATAGAATAACAAAAGTTATGTGAGTAGCTTTGAAAAATAGTTTTGAATAAAACTGTTATGGGATTAATAGATATTGTAAGAAGGTCTTAACTTTCCCTATTGACTAAACTTTCTGTCGAATTATAGCCATTTTCACAATAGATTAATACTAAAAAGTAGGTAAATAACCTGTTGAATGTTTTTGCCCACTATATACATACACAGTGGGTGTAACAATAAATATTTTGGTTAATGATGACAGTGGATTTGGGGCTTACAGATTGCTAGCAGTGATTCAGAACAGATTTGGAATTTGCACAAATATTCTAAGGTAACACCTTTCAATTTTAAGAATGATGTTGGGCCCTTGAGTGATACATACTTTTAAAAATATTTATTGTATTATGAAGATATTTACTATCAGCTCTGTATTGTGGGAGAGGCTGTATTACTCATTTCAGAGCAGCTAAATCATGGATTTAACTTTATTGAAGTCACTGCAAATAATTTGAACGTAAAGTGATGTGGACACACCATTCCTTGATTCACATCAGAAATTAGGTCTCATTTCTTCCTTATGTGAAGGTATGTGTGTATACACTCCCCTCTGCTGGAAGCTAGGGATTATAGAGACACAATTCCATCACTGCTTGTGACAAATGCTAGAGAATGGGAAAAATTAGAATAAGTAAACTTCTAACTAACCTGATTCTACTCATTGTAATCTCTAGTCCATGAAAAATGGGCTTCAGATTATAGAAAAAATGGTTGAGAAGCCAGCAAGAGAAGATGTGTTTTGAACTATAAGTTTTGGATCATATCACATAAATATTCTAATATATTATAATAAATATAAATTTAGTAATTAAGTATTCTCATTTATAAATTGTTTTTCAAAATGAAATAATTTCCTGGAAACCCACAACTCCTATATAAATTGAAAAAACTATATTCTTGAACAACAAAGTTAAGGTGTATTAACTTTGGCCATGAAGACCTTCATCATGCCCAGCTAAAGTACTAAGTGATCTCCAACCACTCCTAGAATATCAACCTTTATAACAAGTGAGAATGGAAGAGAAACATGAAATAATTTCTTTATATACCTCTATCAAAAACTCCTTTAATGTTTCTTATTATTTTGTTGGTTTTGGAGCTCAGGTGCAGAGAGTTGGAGGAATCATACTCCTTATTCCACAGTGCACTATCATCCTTGGTCCTTGCAGAGTCTTTCAAAACTTCTCTCTCAGTTTAACCACCCACCAGCAGTGCAAGAGTTCCCTTCTACCCACACCCTCACCATCACTTGGTGTTATCTACCTCTCTACATTTGTAAAATGGGAGGAGAGCAATTTTTACCTGAAACTAAGATTATCTGCCTTGACCCTGAACAGATTTTATAACACATGGAATTTGAGAGTGATCAATTAATATGAGGAAGTTTTTTTTCATATAATATTAAAAAGATTTTCATGTAATATTCTCTCATTACCTACAGAGAAGATACATAGAGAAAATAGAATTTGAATATTTCCTAGAAAATATGTTCCAACATATCTAAAATGTCCAGTTTTCAACACAAAATTATGAGACATGCAAAAAATGGGAAAATGTGACCTATATATAGGCAATATAAACCTTTAAAGGAGCCCAGATAGTGGATTTAGCAAACAGTAACTTTAAATCAACTATTAAAATATATTCAAAGAACCAAAAGAAACCATGCTTAAAGAATTGAGGGATGACTTCAATGTATCATCAAATAGAGAACATCAATAAAGAGATAGGAATTATTTAAAAGAACTAAGTTGAAATTCTGGAGTTGAACAACAACCAAAATGAAAAATTCAGTAAAGGGGCTCAGTAGTAGACTTGAGCTGGCAGAAAAAAGAATTAGTGAACTTAAAGAAGATATATGGGAATTGTGCAATCTAAAGAATAGAGAGAGAGAAGAATGAAGAAAAATAAACAGAACTTCAGAGAAATGGAAGAAAACTTTAAGTGCATAATGGGAGTATCCAGGGAAGAAAAGGACAGAAATATTCTTTTAAAAAACTGAAAACTTCCCAAATTATATGAAATACATTAATCTCTACATTCAAAATGTGGAAAAAACTAATATTAAATGCACAGAGGTCCACATCAAGACCCATCATAGCCGAAATGTTAGAAGACAAAGACAAAGAACAAATCTTGAAAGCACACACAAGGGAACCAATAAGATTAATGGCTGACTTTCCATCAGAAACTTGGAGTGTTTGATGAGTGGATAATATACTCAAAGTGCTGAAAGTGAAATAATTGTCAGCTGAGAACCTTATATTCAGCAAAACTATCTTTTATAAAAGAAGGCAAATAATCCATTGCCAGATTAAAAAAAAAACCTAAGAGAATTTGTTAATATTAGATCTGTCTTACAATAAATACTTAAAGAATTTCTTCAGACTTAAAGCAAGTGACACCAGGCAATAATTCAAATCCACATTAAAAAAAAACAAGAGTGCCAATAGAAAAGTAAGGAAATGAAAAACATCAGTCCTGCCCTTGAGACACGGTAAGCAGGCTCTAAAAAGATATATATTTTTTGATCCAGAAATTCACAACCAGGAATTTATTTTACAGAATTAATGAAGGCTTCAGAACTTTGGCTACAAGAATGTACATCATCATGTTTAAAACAGTGAAAAACTTCCTACCATGAGAAATTGGTTTAATCAAATGTACAACATCTATACAATGGAGTGCTATGTAGCTATGAAAAAGATGATACAGAACTAGAAACAAACAGAATCTTGATAATATTGCCCTTGAGTTTTATTTTTCCTGGTTGAAAACTGTAGTCTTCTTAGCCTGTCTTTGTTGGAGGAAGCTGTTCCATTCTTATAGTCATTTGTGATCCTCTTCATGGTTTTACTAAATCTGTCTCAATTCTGTGAACAAATTAAATGAGTGAATTTTAACCCTATTAATGGAGACAAGTAAACTACTGGTTCGCCGATCTCAACCACGTTTATTAATCTTGATGAAGGATCCACAATCTTTAGAAGACTCAAACAACTTCTAAAGCATAAAGAAAAATCCCGAACATTGACTTACAGAAGGGTAAGGAAAGTAACCCAGAACAGATAATGTTATGATTATTGAAATTTCAATCCCGATTTTGTTTCCTTCATCTCTAAATATGTTAAATTATTTGTTAAACCAGAACCTTAAGATACTTTCAGACATTTTAGAACCTGGAATTAAATGAAATATTTTAATTAATTTTATTTCCATCTTTTAAATGTTTCTATAAGATACAGGATGACCAATTTTTAAACCAAAACAAAGAGGAGTGGAAAAATACTTTCTTAAAAAAAAGTTCACATTTAAGTAAGACAAATCAATTCAAAAGATTTTACAGAATAGTTAGGTAACAAGATTTAACCTCAAATAAATTTTCCTATGGTTCCTTTTACCCCTCAAAGAAATGACTGGACATCCCATTACCATTAATGCCAAAAAAAAAAAAGGGTGTTTATGGGGATAAATGACCTAAGCTCTATTTTAGGGAGGTCCTGCTATGATGAGATTGAGTTATGCCAAAAGTACTTTTGAAACACAATATATATGACACTAACTTGAAAGATGGAATTGAAGCTCAGAAAATGTTGAGAAAGTTGGATTTTAGTGATTATAACCTGTCTGGTTGATTAAGCCAATAAATCTCTCTTCACAGTTGCTTAGACTGAACCTACTTAAAAGTATTTCTGTGATACTTGGCTCAGCATCAAATTACTCTTATCACAAACCTCACTCTTCCTGTTCCATAATTCTTCAATTAGTGGAGCCCCTGGCTAATTCCAATTCCCTTAATGGAAGAATAGTCCCAGTGACTGGTTTTCCCGGCTCTGAATCTCAGTTGCTCAGTGACTTTGGCACACGTTGTCTGATCTCCTAGACTATCCACTGTTTCCATCTCCACTTACATCCTTTCACTTGCTGGTGGCTCAGCGTTGTCCGCATGGGTAAACAGTCTGAATCCTGGACTTAGTTTTGCCCTGTAGATCACTTACATTTTCTTTCATGGATTGTACCTCAGTTTCATTCTTTTTGCTTGTGTCATCACCTGACCCTTATACTTGAATCAAATAAAGCTCTTGTCTTTTGTTCCCATATTTATATTCCAGAGCTATTAACCAAATCTTTAACATCCCCCAGACTGAGTCTCCAGCATAATTCCTTGATTATCAGTTAGAAACAATGTCTTGCCCAGAATTTTTTGTATGCTCCATAATGACACTGTTGTTGATAAAATACCTCATCTCCATATATACTTGAGTTCCTATTAAAAAGTATTGTTACACTTATCATCAGAAAAGAATAAAGCATGCAGTTGTATATGGCACTGTTAGATGCTATAAAAAAGTAAATTTGACAGCACTGGTTCCTATCGCTCAAGAAGTTGTGATTAAAAAGGAGATATAGGCACACATATTTTAAAATAAGGTTCTACATTAGCTTGAGGAGAGTAATTTGTTATAATTATAGTCCAAGGGCTTTAGTAGGACCCACCAGAGATGATGGATGATGGTTCAGTATCATCCCATTTCAAGAAGTTTATTAAATGTATCTGTCAGTGTTTTTATGAGGACAGTGATCCATGGCACAGTGACGAAATGTAATTTTGCAGTAGATCCCTAAATCTGCCATGCTGCTTATCATTACCCTCACTATGTTTTCTTCCCTCTTTCTCATATTTCTGGAAAGTTTATTTCTTCAACTGGTGGTCACAGAATTTAAAGTACATGATTAAAACCAGTAGTCTTAATTATATAAATATGGTCCTTGGGTGCAAAAGAAAAGGCTCAGCTCATGTCAGAGATGTTAGAGCACTAATATGGCAAATGTTTACCATTCTCTAGGCAATGTCACTGCTTGGTAAAACAGGACTATAGGGAAGAACATTCTTTTTTTCCCCTTAGGCTTATAAGGTAAACTAAAGTGCCTGGCTGGACCAGAAAAGAATCAAATCAGTTATAGAAAGAGTAAGTAATGAGTTCCATTAATCAAGAAGAAATAGATGAGAACTTCTGTTATTGCAAAATAAAGAGGTCTGCCAATCCTCTCCACAAAAAATAAGAATAAAACTGGAAAAAAAACTGACAAAAGTAACCAGTGTTCTTGAAATCAACCAAAGGCAGATAAATTGAGATGCACTTATTCCTAAAAAATTTCTAGAGCTACAGGTAAGAATAGTACATGATTTCAAAGCAGCCATTATAAATATGTGCAAAGAATTAAGGGTAATTACATTCAAAAAGTGAAAATATGATACCAATGACTAAATACACAGGGAATTTCAATAAAGAAATTTAAATGTATGAAAGTAAACCAAGCTGAAATTTAGATTTAAAAGTATAGTAACTGAAATGAAAGAGTCACAAGATGGGCTCAATAGCAGATTTGAGATAAGAGAAGGTAAAAATAGATAACTGTAAAGTAGATCAACAGAAACAATCCAATTTAAAGAACAGTGACAAAGGCTGAAGAAAAATGAACAGAGTCTCATAAACCTATTGAATTCCATGAAGCACATAAAAATATCTGTAAAGGCAGCTTCAGGAGAAGAGGAGAATAAAAGTGGGCAGAATAAATATTTGAAGAAACAATGGCTAAAAATATCCCTAGTTTGATGAAAAGCATTAATTTACACATCCAAGAAGGTCATCAAACTTCAATTTAGATAAACACAAAGAGATCCACACCTCATAGTAAAACTACTGAAAGCTAAACACAAAAATAAAAACTTGAAGGCAGCAAGAACAAAATAATTCATCATGTACAAGGGAACAACAATATGATTAACAGCTGACTTCTTATCAGAAACAGTAGAAATCAGAAGGCAGTAAACTGACATAGGCAAAGTGTTCAAAGAAAACAAACCTGTCACCCAAGACTTCTATAATCAGCTAAACTTTTCTTCAAAAATGAAGGTGAAATATACACATTCACAGATAAAAACTAAAAGAATTTGTTGCCTGCAGACTTGGCCTACAACAAATACTGAAGGAAATTCTTTAGGTTGAAAGGAAATGACTACAGATATGAACTTGAGTCCACAGTAAGGAATAAGAAATGCTAGAAATGGTAAACAGGTAAATATAAAGAATTGTATATGCATATTTTTCTCTTCTCTCTTTTTTAAAACATAAGATTGTTAAATGCAATAATTATAATACTGTGTTATTGGGATGTGTTTGTGTGTGACAATTATAGCAAAGAATGGAGGAAGAAATGGCATTATATTGGAGCAAATTTTTTATATTTTACAAATGTTAAGTCAGCATTAAACTCAAGTAGATTGAGATAAGTTGAAAAAGTATATTGTAATACTAAGAACAAACACAGATAGATGGATAAGCAGACAGAAAGATTAAAAAAAAACTGTGAAAAAAGGAATTAAAATGGTAAATTAAAACTTTTACACAAAAGAAGAAAGTAAAAGTGGAACAAAGAAACAAAAACATGAGACATAAAAGAATAAATAGCAAGATAGTAGATGGAAATCCAAACGTATTAATAATTGGTTTAAATGTGAACTGACTAAACACTTTAACGGAAAAGCAGAGGTTGTCAGACTGCATAAAAAGCAGTATCCAAAGATATGTTGTCTAGAAGAGGCACACATTATATTCAAAGACACAAATAAGTTAAAAAGATACACCATACAAACAGTAACCATAAGAGTGGAGTTGAAGTGCCTATATTACCATCAGACAAAATTGAATTTAAGAAAATAAATGTTACTAGAGACAAAGAGGAACATTTCTTAAAAGGGTCAATAACATCTGAAAGGTATACAAGTTATAAATGTACTTATACTTAACAACAGAGCCCAAAATAGTAAAAATAAAAAAAAAAGATTTGACAGAACTGAAAGGAGAAACAGAAAATTCAACAATTATAGTTGGATATTTTAATACTCCTCTTTCAGTAATTGATAAAATAACTAAGCAGTAAGTATATAAAAGAAGTGAAAAACACTATCACCAAATATAGTCTACATAACTTGTAGAACACTCAAATCATCAGCATTAAAATACACACTCTTTTCCAGTGCACATGGAACACTCTCCAGGTACGCCATATGGTAAGCCATAAAACAACAAATTTACAACAAGTTTAAAATGATTTATAATAAATTTTTAAATGATTGAAATCCTACAAAGTTTGGACTACAGATTTAAATTAGATATCAGTAAGAGAGAGAAATTGGAGAAATTCCCAGATATTTGGAAATTAAACAACATACTTCAAAATAATCCCTTGGTCAAAGAAAAAATCATTAGGGAAATTTAAAAATATGTATCTTAAACTAAATAATAAAAAAGTACAAAATATTAAAGTGTAATACAAAAAATGATTCTTTTAAAAAAGATCAATAAAATTGATAAACCTTTACTTAGACTGATGAAGAAAACCATGAAGACACAAATTGTCAAAATCAAAAATGAAAGAGGGAACATCATTATAGACCCTACAGAAATTAAGAGGAAATATTAAGGAAATATCACACAAACTGCATACCACAAACTGAAAAAATTAGATGAAATGGAAAAAAATCTTAGAAAGGCACAAATCACCAAAAGTTTCTCAAAGGTAAATAGGGGGAGAAAAAGCTGAACAAATGTATGTCAAGTAAAGACCTAGAACTGTAATTTAAAATATTCTGATTAAAGAAAAATAGCTCAGGCCCCAGAGACTTTACTTTTGAAGAAGAACTAATATTAATGCTACAAAGACTCTCAGAAACAGAAGAGGAGGGACCACCTACCATCTCATTTTATACGGACAGTATTACTCTAATACCAAAGACATCTCAGAAAGGAAAACTGCAGCTCAACATCCCTCGTGAAAAGATGCTAAAATCCTTTAAAAAATATTAGCAAACTTAATCCAGGAACATAAAAAGTATTATATACCATGATCAACTAGTATTTATCCCAGGAATTCAAGGAGGGTTTAATACCCCAAAGTAAATATAATACACAATATTAATAGAATAAAGGACAAAAAAAAACCATGGCCATCCATCATAAAAGATGCAGAAAAAGAATTTGACAAAATCATCAGCCATTAATCATAAAAACTCTAAACAACCTAATAATAGAAGGAAACTTCCTTAATTTGACAAAGGACAAGTAATCTTGTAAAAATCACCTGTAAAAATCTGTAAGAAAACCTATAGTTAACATCATACTTTAACTATGAAAGACTGAATATTTCTCCATAAGATTAGGAATAATACAAGGTTGTGTGCTCTCACCACTCCTAGTCAGTGTTGTACATAAGATTCTAATCAATGAAATAAGGCAAGAAAAAAATTCAAACTGTCTTTATTCACAGATAAAAACCCTAAAGAATCTACAAACAAACAAAAATTATTAGAATCAATAAGTGGTTTATTAAGTTCACAGGATACAAGATTAATATACATAGATTGATGATACATACATACTAATGACAAATAATCCAAAAATAAAATTAAGAAAACAATTCCATTCACAGTAGCATCAAAAGTAATAAAACACTATAAATAAATTTAACAAAAAATAGTAAGACCTCTATATTAAAACTACAAAATATTGTTGAGTGAATTTAAAGAATAAGTAAATGCAGAAATGTACCATATTCATGGATTTCAAGTCTCGATAAGATAGCAGTTCTTTTCAAAGCGATATGAAGATTCAGTTAAGTCATTATCAAAGTCCCATACAATTTTTTTTGATAAATCAACAAGCTAATATTAAAATTTGTATGGAAATTCAAGGAACTTAAAATAGACAAAAGAATTTTGAAAAAACTTATGCTACCTAATTTCAAAACTTACTATAAAGCATTGTAACGATTCAATGGGAAAAGGATTATTTTTTCAACAAAAGGTGCTGGAACAATCAGATACCCATTTTGAAAAGTGAATGTAGTACCTTTTCAAGCACCATACAAAAAAAAAGCAGAGTTTGACAGTTACAACCCAGAAATTCCACTCCTAGGTATCTACCCAAGAGCAATGATAACATATGTGTGCACAAAGACTTATGCACAAATGTTCATAGCTGTATTATTCATAATAGCCAAAACCCGGGGGAAAAAATCCAAATGTCCATTAACTTGTGAATGGATAACACAGTGCAGTATAACCGTTGCAGTATAATCATTATACAATGAAATATTACCAGTGAAAAGAATAAACTGACCATACAACCACAAGAATAAACCTCAAAAAGCATGTTAAGTGAAAGCAGACAAACACAGAAGTCTATGTACTGCATGATTCCATTTACATGAAATTTTTAAAAAAGTCAAAACTAAACTCTATAGAAAACCAATCAGTGTTTCCCTGGGAGTGAGAGATGCAATCAATTGTAAACAAGTACAAAGGGTTTTAAGTGGCCAAGGAAATGTTCTAAAAATGGATTTTGGTGATTATTGTACAAGTATATAATCTTACTAAAAGTCATCAAGCTGTACATTAAGTATAGATAAATTGTTTTTTATATAAATACCTCAATAAATCTGTTAAAAGTGGGGGAACAAAAGAAGAAACATAAAAATAGGTTCAGTTCTTTCTCCAAAATTTCCTAAGGAGCTCTTCTATTCCAAAGAGATTGTGTGAGCAAGTTCCTAAACCAACTTTCCTCCTTAATTTTTTTCCCCAGCAATAATTCTGTTCCTTCATTTCTCAAAAAGGACATTACCATTCTTAGAATTTCTTTAACATTTTTCACTTCATATAATTTGGCTTTTTCTCCTCTCTATTGTCACTTTTCTAGCTTTTCTGTTCTATTAATCACTCCTTTCTTTGAAAGGAAAATTATCATATGATCAGGTGTTAAAGATCATATTCGGAGAATTACCCCCATCCACTACTTCATCAAGTAAATCTCTTCTACCTAGATTCCAAATTGAATTATTTAATCCATTCATTTTTTGTTGTCCATAAAATAAATAATCATGATCGTCACATCTGAATCAGCTGTGTGGTGAGTCATATCAATTTTTTTAAATAATCTGAAGTGAATGAATTAGCTAAAATGAAGCTGATGTACTTCAGCAAACATCAACAGTGCCAAAATTAAGTACCACCATGCAACTTCTTAAAAAATGATGGCTGTCCAGTCTAGCAAGTAATATCTGTGGGGATGCTACACGTTCAGTCTTTTTCATTCAACATTAGTCAATGTGCTCCAACCTGCTGCCAAGTAGTGCACAATGTTCAGGAGATGCCAAATCAGAAGAGAAAGTCCCCAAACTCGGAGAAACTCCCATTCAACTAGAAGCAGACATGATAAGACATAATTTGCTCTACACTATTACTCAGAACTATAATATGATATAAACAAAATGTTGGAATAGTTCAGAAATAATGGAATACTTTCTCAGTTCTTCTACTGCTCATCCTCAGTGCTACAAACTTCAACCAAATTTTTTTCCTGATTCCTTAGAAACTGAAGAGAAGGCAAGGAAAGGATTATCACAAATGTACCCCAGCAGAATGCTACTTATGGCAGTAGCAGCTACATATCCTTATTTAGATAGATCGTTTTTTATGATAGCTTAAATAAGATCAATA
Source organism: Globicephala melas (assembly GCF_963455315.2). Taxonomy (NCBI): domain Eukaryota; kingdom Metazoa; phylum Chordata; class Mammalia; order Artiodactyla; family Delphinidae; genus Globicephala; species Globicephala melas. The sequence goes on from NC_083322.1 coordinate 28,489,045, forward strand.
TTTATTTATGTTATTTATGTTCACATAACAGTAGATATATAGATAGCTCAGTACACAGTATATATATATATATATATATATATATATATATATATATATATATATAGTACATAGTACATATATATCCTCAGGTTCTATAATCTGAAAATATTATCCTTATATACATATCTTCAGATTCTATAATGTGAAAATATCGGAAAGAGAATGGCTGGCCCAAACCACTCAGATTAGTGTCAGTTCTTTCATTAAGAGAAATTATTCAGAGACTATTGGATAAAAAAATGATTGAATACAAGCACCTACTTTTATTTCTTCTCCAGTCTTATTAAAACACTAATAAAGAGACCTTAAAAGGTATACACTCACAAGGATGTGAAAAACAGGAGAAAAGAGAGCAGCAACAAAATTTTGGAAGACCTAAAGAAGAGAAGAAGATTTAGCTGCCCCCCTCCAAAATGAATTTTAAACTGGCTATAGAGGGAGCCAAGAGCAATCTTTAAATCCTTTAAAGTTTTAGGAATTGGTGACACCACCCTCTGAAAGTGGAAAATGGTTGAAAGTCAATTTGAGTAACAGATAGTTCTCCACATCCATTATCTCTGGCAAAATAAATAAAAAAGCAAATAAATAATTGAATTTTATAGTCAAATGTAGGCTCTTTAGACTGCCAAACATGAGAAAGAATAATAGCTACACTTGTAAAGCACTTACTGTGAGCCTGTTATTTTCGAAGCACTTTATTTATTGTAAATTTATTTACTCATTTCATCCTTACCTCAGTCCTATGAGATGGACATCTAATTATCCTCAAATTACTAATGCATACAGCACCAAAAAAAGGAGAAACAAGTAACGTACTGGATGCTGAGACATCTGCATCCTCCCCATCCAACCGTCTTTCTTCTCTAAGACTCCATACTACTGCAGCCAAGACTCCACCCTCTAGGAAGGAGATGGAAAGACTCTACTATAGGATCCTGATAGACTCAGTAGGAAAGACTTAGAGTTACTGACATCAGTGTTTCCCAACTACATGGCCCAGCCAATCACCTGCAGTAAAACCCACAATCTGCCAACATGAGCTCAGAGTCTCCAGTCAACTCCTTAGTTCCCCACTGATAAATATAAACAAACATGAGAAGTACCAGGCATCTGCGGAAAACAGCTAAAATAAAAGTTTGAGAACAAAACAAACAAAAATTTAAAAAACAACTTAAAAAATCATTTAGGAGAAAATAAAGATCTTGCAGATATAAGAAGACAAAATAATTCCTGCCACCCATCTATTACCTATCCATCAGTAGGTAACAAGATATTTTGATCATGAAACAATAATGCTATTTTTAAAAGTAATTCTCAGATAAATAAATAGGCATTTAAATGTATATTTTCAGTAACTAAAAACTCAATAGGTATGTTGGGATATACAAATTTAGAAAATTTTCTAGAAAATAATGCTAAAAAACAGAAATAGGAAATGCAAGAGAAGAGCTAAGAATATCTGAGGGCCAGTTCAGAAAGTCAAACATCCGTATAATAGGAGGACCCAAAAGAGAGAACAAGATTGAAGGGAAATAATTATCAATAAAATAATTCAAAAAAATTTCTAGAAATGCTGGGTGTGTAACTTTCCAAACTGTTGGAGCCCACTGGTAGAGCTATAATAGCTAAAAACAGACCCACACCAAGGCACATAATTTGGAAATTTCAGAGAACTTCAAAGAGAAGAGCTAAGCTTCTGAAGAGGAAAATAATTACGTTTAAAGGACTGGGAATCAGAATATCATTAAACTTCCCAGCATCAACATCAAAAGCTAGAAAGGCACCAAAGCATGGCCCTCTTTCAGTCAAGTGTGAGTGTAGAATAAAGATGTTTTCAGGAAAGCAATTTTCAGAAAATTTACTTCCTGTGCATTCTTTCTCAGGAAGCTACTGAAAGATACAGTCCCCTAAAATGAGAGAGTAAATGGATACAGAGGAAGGAATGCTATGCAGAAAACAAGAGAGCCAACCCATGAGAGGTGGAAGGGGTCCAGGATTAGAAATGTGCATGGAACACAGGGGCAACCAGTCTTGTTTGGAGGAGCATGTTAGAAGATGCCTCACGTGATTTCTTCAGGAAGATAAAATCGACTGAGTACTTGATACACCTAGAGCAGAGTAGACACTTGCCAATGAGATTGGGGTGGAATTAGTAAGAAGTACATTTAAAAACAAGCCAAAAAATAGCAGCAGCAAAAAACAGCAACAAAACAATAAATATCAGGAAATAAAAGTCGTGTAAGAAAGAAAAAATAGCATAATTTACTACATTGTTTTATCATAAATTGTATTAGCATACTTATGCTAATATAAACACAGAATATTTATCTATTCAAAATTAAAATGAAATTATATTGAGGAATAGGAGTAAAAAGGGTACTATTAGGAGATTAGGGTAAAGAAAGCAAAGAGAGTTAAAACCTTTTTTTTTTCCCCAAAACAGAAGTCAATAAGTGCAGCCTAAAACTGAAACACCATGAAATGACAAATCAAGTATGTTATTTAGAGATATGGAGATAAATACCAAAATAATCACTAAATTTGGTAAAAGGGAGACATCTATGTGTTTGGGGTGGGGGATTCTTTTTTTTTTTTTTAACTTGTGAAATTTGTAAGTTATTTGACCCTTAAGCTATATGTATGTATAATTGTGACAAAAATCTTAATTTAACAAAGAACAGAAAAGAAGCTCTGCAATATCCATGCTGCTCATTTGCTTGATTCTTGATATAACCTGTTCTTTCTTGTAAGAGAAAACTGTTAATTTTCCTTCCTCATTCTTAACTACTTCAAAGGAGTGATTGAATTTTAGGAACATAAAGCATGATGCTCTCTATAGCAGGGATTTAAAATTCATTTCTAAATAGTTTTTTATATATATTTTTCCCATAAGCATATATATATATATATATATATATATGTTTATGAGAAAATTTCAGGTGACAGTTGTTAATAATCCAACAAGCTACAGGAGAAAAGAGTGCCAAGGCTTTGATGCCATAAGAGTTGCTGAAGGTCACAAAGCAACTATGTAAATATCTAGTGGTAATAATACTTTAATAACAGAACTTCACTTTTTTTAATCTTTTATTCTTGGAGTTGGGGGAGGAGGGAAACATATGATAGGAGAAGATAATGAGAGAAGGAATAAGAGTGCCAGCTTAAAAATCCACTAGGAACCCAAAGAAGACCCATAATAACTTCACTATTTATCATCACTGATTATTTCTTATGAAACGTGTGCTACAAATAAAAAGTTTTCTTTGAATTCAGAATCATTTGTTTAGCCTGAAATCAATCAAGCTGCAAAAATTCCTCATCTATGGCAGCCAGAAGTATATGTCACAAAACAGTCCCTTTATGCCAAGGGATGGTAATAAGTTTAGACAAAAGAAAGTCAAAGGTGACTTCCAGAATTTTTACAGCAAATTCACTGAGTGCTATGGTCTAAGTGTTTGTTTTCCCCCCCTCCACAAATTCACATGTTGAAATCCTAACATCCAAAATAATGGTGTTAGGAGGTGGGGCCTTTGGGAGGTGATTAGATCATGGGATGGAGCCCTCATGAATGGGATTAGTGCCCTTACAGAAGAGATACCACAGAGCCCCTAGCCCCTTCCACCATGTGAGGGTACAATAAGAAGGTGGCTACCTAAAAGAGGGCCTTCACCCTCTTCACCATGCTGGCACCTTGGTCTTGGACTTCCAGCCTCTAGAACTGTGAGAAATAAATTTCTGTTGTTTATAAGCCATCTAGTCCATGATATTTTGTTATAGCAACCTGAATAGACTAAGTCACTGGGATTCTGTGTCAGTGGGGATCTTGTTTAGTGCACTGAAAAATAATTAAGGGCAGGTGGGACTCTGGCCTTATATAAAAAGTCAGTATGGGTATCAAGAATATTAAGAACTTGATCACAACACATTGATATATGTACTAAAAAAGAAAAGGTCACTGTTCTCTCTCATTTATGATCTGAAACACAGATACATGAGTGAGAGAGTAAACACTGAATGACACATTATTGATAGTGTCATATTTATCTGACACTATTTATCTGACACTATTGTATGTGATCAGAATATGACATTTTAGGGGATAAAAAAAGCGCTGAAAACATTGCTATACGTATCTTTTGACCCAACAAATTCACTACTAGGAATCTTGCTCTCAAAATTCCACATATGTACAAAAATATATGCATAAGAATGTACACTGCAGAATTATATATAAGAGAAAAAAGAAAACATCTAAAATGTTCATTAATTTTAGAATTTCTGAGTGATACATCTGAATTATAGAATATTAAAAATCCATTTGACTGTATATATACACTCATACACAGCCTTGAATATATATATGGTAATATATCCTAGATAGTTTTAGATCAAAAAATTTTTTAAATATTTTACTGTGATCTCATTTATATTTTTAAAATATCTGCATGTATGTACAATATGAATTTCAATGCCTAGAATAGGCCCTAGAAGAATACACACTGCTTGTTGGTAGTGATTACCTGATTACCTCTGGGAAGGTTATATGGAAAGGATGAGGGTTTAGAGAAGCCATATGTAGTAGTGGGATTAAGGGTATGGATTTTGGTGCCAGACCTATTAAAGTCTGAATCCTGGCCACTTACTGTATGTCTTCTCTAGATCCTTCAGTTTCCTCCTTTTTAAAGTGTATGGGTGCATGTGAGTATTGCTTAGAACAGACGTGGCACGTGATCAATTAGCAAGCATGAAGCAAACTTTCATCAGTATTATTAAGGGAGAATTTTAGTTTTCATTGTGTAACTGCTGTTTTATTTAACTCTTGTACAATAGATCAATGTACTATTTTATAATCTGAAATAAAGAGCAAATTGAGAAATTTTGGTGTAATTGTTCTAATAATGATGAAATTGTACAAAAATGTCTGGGCATTGAGTTCCAAGACCTTCTGCCCATTCACTGCTAAATGAACTAAAGTACTCAAAGTAAATAATTACCCCTCTACTATCTCAAGGGCAGGAAATTATTGCTCTTCCCGCTTAATGAGTCCTACAGTGCTGTGTACACAGTGGGTGTGCACTAAATATTTCCTGATAATGATAATGGTGAGGATGATGACAGCTGTTACATACTATAAAGCTTAATTTAAAAGCCATCAAGAAAATGTAACACAGAATACGGCCCTTCTGAATTTTGTCTGCATGGGAAACAAATTCTGTTAGATTACTAATAAAGTAATTCAGGGAACATTGTACTATTGATTGCTTTGGTACCATCTGAGTTTTTGCTCATTAGTATGATCTAATTATTATTTCAGATGATTCAGAGGGCATGACAAGGTCCATTTCTATTATTTCAGTATTAAAAGTTGGTCTCCTGTAAGCATTTTCTAAATTAAATGCACAAAAGATATTATCAACTAAATTATATTTAATCCCTGAAGCAAGACTTTGCAGCAGTGTGACTATTTTCTATTTCCTTAAATTGCAATGCTACTCTGTTTCTGCAGTGACATACTCTTTTTCCTGTGTGTTTAAGTAGTCCATGCATGGAGAGAATGACTTTATTGGAAACATGATGATGCCTCTCTATTCTAGCTCCATCTAAGTTTGGGGGGATGGGCCTCCAACTGTTTATTTATAGATGCCTCTCTTCTGCAATCACTGAAGCATCAGCCAGGTAGTATATCAATGACAATTATCCCTCCTATCAGCAAAATCTGAAATTAATCTTTAATGATGAATGTCTATCTCCTTGATGCCAGTGTGGTGGTGACTGCAGTGCTGGGAAGAGACACCACAATAAATTTATAATACAGAGAAGATACACTGCAGGGAACAAGAGCCAGGACTATGGAGTGTTGGTGGCCTTTGTCAGTGGGAGAGTCTCCCTCCATAACTGTATCCATCGGCATCTAGTCAGGGGAGAAAAACTACACTAATTGTCTGAACAGGGAAATTTTAACATAAAGAATTGTGAACTATTAACAGGATATGAACTACTTAGAGGGGCAGGGAAAACTCTAAAGATTACGTGAATAGCAGACCTAAGGAGTAGCTGCCACTCTAAGGTAGAGACAGAACAGCCAGGAAGGAACAAGCTGAGAAGGGAATTCTGCCCATGGCTGAGACGGAGACCTCATTGGAGAGGGTGTACCTGTGGCTCACTAGATGGTGGGAAAGTCTACTGAGGTGTCCCAGGTTGGGCCTGGCTGCTGCTGAGACACAGTAATAAGCTGCTGCTGGAGCATTAATAAGACTCACTGGAAAATCACCTTAGGTGCCAGCAGACTGAAAACTTGCTGGGATGATGGTGGAATTTGCAAAGAAGTCTACTCTCTGGGGTGCCCATGAAGATTTCCAATGGGAAAGCCAAGCACTGGGGTGCCTTCCTGACTCACCAGACAGCCACTGGCCCAAGTGGTGATAAGATTTATTGAGAGATGAGTGCCACTTGCAGTTGTACACTGAATGATGCAGAAGGATGAATCACACCATATCTGGGACAAGAAGCTCCCTTCCTCCTACTGTATCCCTCCAGTGCTCTCTATTTGCAATACTAATAGCGTGCTGGCTGGCAGAGAAATATTTGCAAGGCTGAGCTTCTTTATCACAAAGCAGGGCAAAGAAGAGTGGATCTGGAACTCAGAGGCAAAAAATTGATAACTGGTACAATAGCCAAGCCTGAGATATTGGAATTATATTTTATTAAAGGACCTCCTAGAAGTGACTCTCCTAATTTCTTGACCATTTATTAACCCAATCAAGAAATATTTATTGATTACATACCATATAACAGGTACTATACTATGGACCAAGATTAGAGTCACAAATGAAAAATATAATTCCTGGACTTGATCTCTGATGGCTGGTCTTCTCCCTGGGGTTCTTAATTCCACCCCCAGTTTGCTCAATATTCTGTTACTCTCTTGATCAGTCCCCTCCCCCTGGCTTTCGCCTCCTTTGTTCCCAGCATGCTCCTCAGCCCTAGATGGCTACACTCAAATAAAACAAATAACACAGTGTTTAGTCAAATGTTTACATAAAAATCTAGAAAGATGGTGACATCCTAAATTAGAACATTGGCAGTTGGAGAGTAGGAATCAAGCAAAGTAGGGAGGATGCTTAGGAGGTAGAATAGGCAATTCCCGGTGAACATTTTGATGGAGAGCAGAAAGAATGACAATCTGGTTTTTTTATGTTGTTAGAAAACTTTCACCAAGAACGGGTCTACAGGAAGGAGAGGTGGCTCGGGGTGGGGACTGAGTAGGAAATAATTAGGTCAGTTTACACAACTGGAGTCTCGGGTGCATAAGGGGAAAGACCCAGCAGGAAGGTGATGTTTGCCTAGAGCAGAAGAGCAAGTCCAGGAGTCATGATCATAGAGGAGTTTTCCCAGTTCTTGAATGAATGACTGAATGAGGAAAGTAGCACAGAGTAAATATGACGAGATCTGGGGCAGAGGGAAAGCAAAGCTTCCATACATAATCCATACACATTCTCCACTGTGGGTCTACTTTTGACCTTCATTCTGGGCTAATGAAGAAGATGAAGTTATCTTCACATCATTTCCTTAGCCTGTAACAAGAAAAGGTGAGAAAATGTGGCTTCACTTCTCAGACAGATTCTCCTTTGGAAGCAAGATGGCTGCCACATTTCCAAGTATCATGTACAGATATAACCACATCCAGTGTGTGTGCAAGACTCTCCTCCAGGAGGTGAATGCCGTAAACCAGCCTAACGCACCTGCTGCATTGGAGAGAATAAGGAACACTACAGACACTGGACAGAATAAAGAACACTGCAAACAATCCAAAAGGAAAGTAATGATCTAAGTGAGACCTAGAGAGGGAGATCCCAGAACAAGCCTTCCATGCAGGTGCAAGGACTACTGGGCACTTAGTTTCTTTGCCACTGAAAACTCCACCCCCAACATTCTGCCCTGAGGTTTATCCCTGATTTCCATTTTACAGCTTGAGCGATACAGGAGTCCCTTTTTTCTCCTTGCAAGGAATCAGTTGTCAGAGTGGCAAAGGAAGGAAGAAGAAAGAAAAACAGAGGGGGATGGAAAGAGGAAGATAGACGGCCTACTCTTCCCCAGGCCAGAGCTTCGAGACTCAGAAATCTCATTAAAAATACATATTCGGAGGACTGACCCCCACAATTTTTCATGCTGCTGCAAATGGCTCAAGGACCATCAACTAGAAAACTGTGCCCCTAGTGGTTACAGTGTGCTGCTGATTCTTGTATTATAGATGTGCAGTAAGAGTTTAGGACGGGGGCTTCCCTGGTGGCGCAGTGGTTGAGAATCTGTCTGCTAATGCAGGGGACACGGGTTCGAGCCCTGGTCTGGGAGGATCCCACATGCTGCGGAGCAGCTGGGCCCATGACCCACAACTACTGAGCCTGCGCATCTGGAGCCTGTGCTCCTCAACAGGAGAGGCCGTGACAGTGAGAGGCCCGCACACCGCGATGAAGAGTGGCCTCCGCTTGCCGCAACTAGAGAAAGCCCTCGCACAGAAACGAAGACCCAACACAGCAAAAATAAATAAATAAACTCCTACCCCTAACATCTTCTTAAAAAAAAAAAAAAGAGTTTAGGATGGTGTGAACTAGGATGATTTGGGTTTAAGAAAGAAGCAGAGCTTGAGCTTGGATTTAAAGAGTGGGAGAGAGCAAGGCAGACTCTTCCTGTTTATATAGGAATGGTCATGAAGTGCCTGTGCAGCAGAACATTTCACCTGTGGGACCTGCTCCTAGCCCCACAGCCTCTCAGAGCAGAATAAGATGGTGAGAACAGGAATTAACGTGGATGCAGTCGGCTTGAAAAGAAGGGGGTAATTCAAAGATATACATTTAAAGGAGCAATTTAAGATCTTACTGAGAAATCACATTGATGGCGGGAGGAGAGAGAAGAACCAAACAAGAGCATAGGAAAATTATGCTATTACTGACCAAAAAAAAGAAGGGGGAATAGGTAGATTAAGTCAGAGACATGAGGCAAGAGAAGTAGGCAGGAACCTGGTCCTATAGAACCTACAGGTTATCTTAACAATTTTAGACTTCAATTTAAGAGTAAAGGTTAACCCTGAAGAGTCTGAAACAAGAGAGTGATGTGTACAGATTTGTGTTACAGGTAACACATCTTGCTCCACAAAGAATGAATTAGAGACCAACAGACTGAGTGCAGGGAGAATTTTGAGGAGGTTTTTCTAGTAATCCATCCAAAAGACTGTGGACCTCTGAATATTGACAGTGGAAGTGGGGCTGGATCTATGTGAACAGATTTAAGAAATAGTTAGGGGCTTCCCTGGCGGCGCAGTGGTTGAGAGTCCGCCTGCCGATGCAGGGGACACAGGTTCGTGCCCTGATCCGGGAAAATCCCACATGCCGCGGAGCGGCTGGGCCCGTGAGCCATGGCCGCTGAGCCTGCGCATCCGGAGCCTGTGCTCTGCAACGGGAGAGGCCACAGCAGTGAGAGGCCCGCGTACCACAAAAAAAAAAGAATTAGGAAGTAAATTTAAATAAGATTTGGTGATAGGACAGAGTAAGAGAAGAGGAAGTGTAAAGGGTCAAGGATCGTGACCAGACTTTCGGCTTGGCCTTTTGTGAAGTACAGAACTTGAGAGAAAGAGAGATTACATGAATAGGGGTAGTGGTGAAGGATAAGTTCATTCTTGGATGTGTTACATTTGAGGTGACACTGAAGCATCATCCAACTGGGGAAGGATGGATGTGTCTGAAATTCAGCCTGAGGTGGAAGCTCCAGACCCTAGAATTTAAGGAAAGCCAGGCCTGTTGGGGGTCTGATGGGATGGCCCCATAGGGATACCTGAGACGTTCTGGACAGTAAGCCTTAGGTAAAAAGATTTACACAATTTGGTTTGAGAACTGATCCAAGAAAGAGAGATGAATTTTGAACGCATGGTTTATAAACCAAATTATCCTCTGGTTCATCCCCTCAGGAACCCACACTGCATTCTTGGGTTAGAGACCTTAAAAAACCAGAATGAGTAAAATCTAAATCTGCTTCTTCTCCATAACCTCAGTGGACACTGAAAGTAGAAGGCTTTAGTAGCAGTAGGTCTCCAGGGGCAGGAGTGACATTCTTTGTGATGAAAGTACATCAGGCACAATGATGGTACCTTCAGGATCCTGTGCACTAGTGCCCTGAAGAGGAGTTACCAGGGAAATTGGTGGGGTCTTTCATGGGCATTGGTGGATAGTGGCCATGGTGATGATTATCACACAAAGGAGCTTAGAAATACATCCCTCAAGTGCCAATTTTTGTAAATTCAAGAGGATCTTACTGGAAGGAAACTTACAAACAGCCAACTAGCAGAACGCACGTAGACCCCGCAGCCATCAATGTCCCATATAGAGCTGTGCTTAGGCCAGGAATAATTGGATGAATACCATGAAAAAGCCTCCTTGAGGGGCCCACCCCAGTAATGCACTATCTATTTATGGGAGCAGGACATATCTAGACCAGTATGTTACAACAGAAGCTCTCCGACTCAAGAAAAGAGTTTGTTAGAAAAAGAAAGTCTCCAGAATTTACTGCTAGTTGGTATCAGCCTGTTTATCAGTTGAGCTAACTCATACCTGCTGAGCCAGTTTTCTTCTATGCTTTTAGAAAAGGGGAGAAAATGAGCCTCCAGGGCCTTCCAGATTCATCTCTCTTTAATGATAAAAGATGCACTTGCAAAAATACGAAGATACTTTAGCTTAAAGGAAAGAAAATAATCGATGTCATATTCAACCTAGTTGTAAGAGGACAGGGGCAATCCCTTAGGAGAAGGCACACTTCAAAAATTTCCATTTAAGAAGGGCTTAGATGTATTGTCAATGCTTCAGAAACTCCTAGAAATATCTGGGAAAAATATGGGGTATTTTTTTGGTGATCAAAAAAAAGAGCATGTGGGAGAGGAGCCAGAGAAATATTCTTTCGGGTCTCAGAAACATGTAGTCTGGGACAAGTGGATTATCCACTTGTTCCAGCAAAATGGATTACAGACAGATACACACATATATGGAGGAAAGAATTAATTATCATATAGTCCCTCTACCAACATGCCAGTAAATTGAAATCTGACACCATTTTGCTTAAAGTAGGCAATAGATACCTTGACCATCAAAAGGGCTCCGTATTTTAGTTTTATTTTAAGAGAGAAAATTCAGATACCATGGAAACATTTTTACTGACCTAGTTTTGTTTCTGCATTGAGCTGGAGATGAGGAGTAAATGTGGAAAACAGAAATCAAGAAGAAGAAACATTTCTGTTTCTTTCCATTTATTTTTTTTTATTACTCCACCTCAAGCTCCATATCAACACATTCCCTACTTTCCTTAAAGTGCTAAATTATCTCCAAGGATTAGCCACATACATCCTTTTCCTTACAATCGGTAGAAACAAGCCCCCATTTGTTTTTGTGTATGTGTGTGTGCAGTGCACGTGTATGTACTCTTAAATCCTCGATTCTTTACTGATATTGTAACAGACACCATCAACTGGAGCCCCCATTTCATTCTTTCCTCTTTCTTTTATTAATAAATCACACACACCCGTATTCAGGTTTAAGCAGGCACCCAGCTAGACTGCATTTCCCTGGCCTCACTTGCATTTAGCAGTAGCATTGTTACCAAATTCCCACCAATGGAAGGAGAGCAGCAGCAGGAATCCATGTAGTTCCCTGGTACTTCCAGGAACCCCCTTCCTCTCTTTTCTCCTTCTCCTACTTACTGGCATGTAGGGGCAACTGGATCAGCCGCTTTCTAGAGATGGAAGCCACATGTGGAGGAGGACAAAGACGAACATCTCATCTGTGGCTTGGGGAACCTCATGGAACAGAGGTGTTACATTAAACAAAATCAAACATTTACTTTATTTAAGCTCCTTCATTTTTAGGCCTTAGTTATAGCAACTTAACTTGTACCCTGATTACAAATATCAAACTACAGAGAATTGCCAACCTATTTTATAGCACTGTATTAGGAGAGGTACACATTGTTGAAGACTTTGGCATGTATGTTTCATCTAATTCAGTCTTACTCCTACATCTATTTATGTCCACTCTACTGTACAAAATTTCAGCTGTTTCTCAGATATCTAGTTTTTTGTTAACACTTAAATCTGGCTGATATTTATTTTTAGCTCACCAGGTATTAATATTTTATCTGATATTTTTCAAGTCACTTCAATTATAGAAATGAGTTCTGAAGGCACCAAATATTACTCATTGCATTCAAGAGGCCAGAATGATGGCATTAAGTTAAATCTCTGTCTTTCTAGCTGATAGCCAATGATTCCCATTATAACAAAGTTGTGTTGACTATCATCAAAAGAAATGCCATAGTACACAGACTTCTGGTTTTATTGGCTAGTTTGGTGGAAATAAAACTAATGTGGTTTTTGCAATGAAACTAAGACTCTAAGGAATGTTCTATAAAATCTTCCCTCTGCAAAAGCATGACTAATTAGTGTGCTCTAGTGAACCATCCCCCTTTTTATTTTATTTTACTAAGGGTGTTTTTCCTCCCCTGGCATACGGTTAGAAAAGTATTATATTTCATGCAAATTTGGACAGTATTTGCCACCTTTAAATTTTGAAGAGTTACAGCTCATACTCCTTTGCATTGGAAAACCCCACTAGCTGCTTATCTAGTGAGATTTAAGGGCACCAAAACTCTCACTGCCTTAAGGTATCTCCTTCTTGTTGTAGTAAGCCAACTCTCATTATGAAAGTCTCACATTTTTGTTATAGAGTATTACCTTTGGAAATCCCTGTTCAAAATGTGATTGTACCATTTTAAATGGATAGTATATAACATGTTCATGTGTTGACAAAGTTGGAATTTTTAGATTATCTAATGTCATATAGCCAGATGGCATGAGGTTTTGGATTATAAGAGAGATACATTTTTATATTAGGGAGAAATAACAACATGGCTAAAAGAGCCTATAAAGAATGCTCTAGTGAGCATTGAGTCATTCAGGAAGAACTGAGACACATTGGATTGTGAGGACATCTTATTGGCTGAATTTGAATGGGGTCTAGGGAATATAGTAGTAATGTATTTCTGCATACAAATGTTTCATTTATTTTGATGGCTGTATAACATATACATAGGAGAATAAAGGAAATAGATACTAAGCTATTCGGGGATGGTAGGGCATCAGGTGCCAACTCAAATGGGTCAGGAGAAAAAATAAAAGCTCTCTGCAAATGGCATTATTTTGTTCTTTTTTATGGCTGAGTAATATTCCATTGTATATATGTACCACATCTTCTTTATCCATTCTTCTGTTGATGGACATTTAGTTGCTTCCATGGATGGACCTAGAGATTTACATACTGAGTGAAGTAAGTCAGACACAGAAAAACAAATATCATATGATATTGCTTATATGTGGAATCTAAAAAAAGGGTACAAGTGAACTTACTTACAAAAGAGAGGTAGGGCTTCCCTGCTGGCGCAGTGGTTGAGAGTTCGCCTGCCGATGCAGGGGACACGGGTTCGTGCCCCGGTCCAGGAAGATCCCACATGCTGTGGAGCGGCTAGGCCCGTGAGCCATGGCCGCAGAGCTTGCGCGTCCAGAGCCTGTGCTCCGCAATGGGAGAGGCCACAACAGTGAGAGGCCTGCGTACCACAAAAAAAAAAAGAAAGAAAAAAGAAAAAAAGAGAGGTAGAGTCACGGAGGTAGAAAACATACTTATGGTTACCAGGGGATAAGGGCAGGGAGGGATAAATTAGGAGATTGGGACTGACATATACACACTACTATATATAAAATAGATAACAAATAAGAACCTGCTGTATAGCAAAGGGAACTTTATTCAGTACTGTGTAATGGCCTATATGGGAAAGAATCTAAAAAGAAAAAAAAGAGTGAATATATGTATATGTATAATTGATTCACTTTGCTATACACCTGAAACTAACACAGCATTGTAAATCAACTATACTCCCTTAAAAATTTAAAAAAAAAAAAGGAAGAAATGCAAAGAAGAAAAAGCTCTCTGTACTAGACTTGCAACTATTCTGTACATTTGTGATTGGTTCAAAATAAGTTTTTGTTTTTAAATATTCAAAAATCAACATTGAAAGAAAATATGTTAAAGAAATGCTCAATCTCATCAGTGTTATTTCAACTCACTTGTACTTCTCAAATAATAACTTACTACTTTCTTTATGTGATTCAATCTGTGTGTGTTCAACTCTGAGTATTACAACAGAGATTAAGAGCACAGAATCTACAACTAGATTATTTGAGTTTGCATCCAGTTCTGTCATTTACTATCGGTGAGATACAGGCAAATTACCTCACCTCTCTGTTCTTCAGTGTCCTTATTTATAAAAAGTAAGGATAAAATGAGTTAACATATATAAAGCTAATAATATATTGACTGATACATATTTATGGATAAATAAATGTTATAGAGTCAACTTTGTTATATAAAGGATTTTGAGTTGTTCTAAGTATACTCACAATATACTAATAATACAGCAATAATAATGACAATAATACTAATAATATATTCTAAATCCATGACTAACGATATATTTTTCACAGTAAATCACAATTTTCATTTTACCTATATTAAATATTTAGCTATTTCTCATAAGACTGGTAACTCTGTTTTCTCTTTCAGGGCTTTCAAGGTGATATATGAGGGATATAGAAATAGCAACGTTTTTAGGGAAGATTTTGAAAACTGCTTGAAACTGGGAGTTAAGGGCTGTGCGCTCTAGATAATAACACACTTGGGACAGTACTTCATAAGGTTATATGAGCCAGCTCAGGCTATAAAAGCAATACTAGCAGTGGCCTGGCATCACGCTATGTTCTGGGAAAGCTGTGTTAATGAAATACAGTCTCAGTTTCTTGGGCTGGTGATCTTTGGTTCATTATCAAAGAAATATAGACGGTTTCCTGCCCAAACCCTTATGCCAAGAATTCGATGACCTCCACAAAACAAGCTCAGCAAATTCCCATGATGTCAATCCACTGGGCAGTTTTCTGAGATGGCAGTTCATGGCTGGGCCTTCTTAGAAATATTTCCACAAAGTGGGGAAAAGGTGGGCAGTGGGGAGCAACTCTGTCCCCTCTGTTCACAAAATAAGTAAATAAATCACACTGAGTCTGTCTAGCACCGCCATAGACTCTTCTCTCATTAAAGAATCCCGAGATAATATTTTTTTCAGTAGAAATAGATCTAACACTGCCATAGACTTTTCTGTCATTAAAGAATCCCTAGATAATATTTTTTTTCAGTAGAAATAGATTTCTGTTTTCTTTCTAGATCAGGCTGTTCTGACTCGGTTATTCAGATCCCAAAGCAGGAGTTTAGTGAGTCAGGTGAGGCGTCCAGAGTATCATCTCCTGTGAAGGCCTGCCCTGTTAGACTGTGGATTAAGCTAGAAAGAAGTGGTAGGTTCATTTGTTTTGTTTCTTAGATTCCACATATAAATGAAAACATACCATATTTGTCTTTCTCTGCCTGACTTACTTCACTTAGCATAATGCCCTCTAGGTCAAACCATGTTATCACAAATGGCAAGATTTCATTCTGTTTTGTGGCTGAGTAATATTCCATTATACACACCACATCTTCTTTAAATACAGTCAGCTATCGGTGGATAATTAGGTTTCTTCCATATCTTGCTATTATAAATAATGCTGCAGTGAACATTGGGGTACATACTTGTTTTATTAGTGTTTTTGTTTTCTGCAGATAAATACCCAGAAGTGGAATTGCTGGATGGTATAGTAGTTCTATTTTTAATTTTTTGAGGAACCTCCATACTGTTTTCCATAGTGGCTGTACCAATTTACATTCCGTCAACAAACAGTGCATGAGGGTTCCCTTTTCTCCACATTCTCGCCAACACTTGTTATTTCTTATCTTTTTGATGACAGCTATTCTGACAGGTGTGAGGTGTGAGGTGATATCTTGTTGTGGTTTTGACTTGCATTTCTAAGATGACTAGTGATGTTGAGCAACTTTTCCTGTGCCCAAAACAAACAAACAAATATAACAAGACAGAAAAATACTCACAGATACAGAGAACAAACTAGTGGCTGCCAGAGAAGAGGGGGTTGGTGGATGGGCGAAATAGGTGAAGAGGATTAAGAGGTACAAACTACCAGTTATAAAATAAATAAGTCACAGGGATATAGTGTATGGCACAGGGAACATAGTTAACTATATTGTAATAACTTTGTACAGTGCATAATGTATAAAAATATCAAATCACTGTGTTGTGTACACCTGCACCTGAAAACTAATATATCGTAAGTCAACTACACTTCAATTAAAATAAAAATAAAAAGAAGCGTCGTGTGAGAGGTAGAACACTAGTGCTGCAGGACTTCATCCTCCATTAAGACTCTGGTTTATTATACACACAGCAAATGGGTTTATCCAGTATTGCCTGTTCTCTTTCCTAAACTGTTCAACTTGAAATTAGCGGAAGATAAACTCACAAGATTGCATAGGAACCCAAACTTGGTTTCATGCGGAGAGGGGACAGGATGTGGGATTTAGTGGATAGTGAGAGTATTCTTCTCACAGTAGATTATTGATATTTCAACGTCTCTCTGCACTTACCTCTATTAAGCAGAACTGTTGAAATGATATCTCCCACTTAGACCATAAGAGTTAAGGTTAATGTTTATTTTTAGTACTTTAAGGTTAATAATATTCTATATCTAGAGCACTTTGCACACAGTGACTGACACACTGTAGATGTTCAATTACATACTTACAATTTTTTATTCCATTCATTAATTCTGTTCAGGCAGGCAATTGGTCATCAGCCCCCTAAAATTGTTTTTCTTTCCTGCCCTCTGGGATTATTAGTGCTCTTCTGATATCCCTAGAAATTTTACTCTTCTATTCATCAAAACCTGCTTGAAACCATACCTGCCCTCAAAGCAGAATAACCAGAGTCAGAGAGGCACTGAGTCAAACACTGGCAGCATCCATCGTATGTGGTCATAGCCAAAGGATCCCAAGCATCTTGGTGTCATTCCCAAGATCATCTGTACTGTGGAACTACATGTATTAGACTACCTGCCTCTGATTCTGTTGAATATTCTGTTCACCTAGCAAGCTTCTTTTGCTTTGATTCTATATTCACTAAGCAAGCTTTACGTTTTTATTTCACTTCCCATATAATTCTTCCAACAAGAAAAGAATGTTCACCACATACAATTAAATTCTTATCCCTATATTAGTTATTTCTCCCCCCAAATTAACAAATTAATATTCAGGTTTTATACACTGGTTTTGAAGCTTCATTTGGGTCTGTCCATGAGATGTGGCATGAGTGCTAAAAAAAAAAGTTCTTTCTGAGGCCGCAAAGCTGAGAAACAGATCTAGGCTTCAGAAATGAATGGTAGCCACCAACTGAGGTCTTCTGAGAGACATAGGGCAGCCTTTCCCCAGATGAGTACATACTCTGCAGTCCATGTGCTTTCCATACACTTTCCATACACTTAATGCATGTTCTTCTTCTGTAGAAGACATTAATGATACTGCACTCTTGCCATTTGGTTTCTGGACCCAGACACAGATTCGATTACTGGCTTGTTCCATTTGGCTTTTGGACCCAGACACAGATTCGATTACTGGCTTGTCTAAAGTAATCTATCTGACATCAACTGGACATTGAAGTGGCCATTTCTACAGTCACCATACAAGACCCCTGCACAGATCATCCGAATATTGCAGCCACACTCATTGTCCATACACAATACTGTGCAGTCACTCTTGGTGTGAGGAGGACCTTGACAGTGTGTATGACACTGAGAGTATGCGGTCTTCACAGTGCTCCTGTCTAGCTGCCTACACTTGAAAGTTGAGCGGTACACTGCACAGCCGACTCCTTCATTTTACTCATTTTAACCATCAATGAGATGGGCTGCCCAGTAGAAGAGCATATGAGCTTTTTCAGATGATCAGGATGCCCTGATGGGACTAGAATTGGTTAAATTCCTTATCATTATTCTGCTTTTAGTCTTAGTTTTAACAACAACCACCACACTTACTCTTATTTATGCTTTATCAATTTTATTATTTATCCCCATGATAAGTAGGTGAGACAGGTAAGGTAGATACTATTATTCTCTTTAGATTGCTGAGGTAAGAAGCTTAGAAAGGATAAATAATTATACCAAGCTCAACACAGTCAGTAGATGATAGAGTTGGAAATTGAAACCAGGTCCAATGATCTATGAAAATACTAGTCATGTATTAGTTGAATAGACTTTAGAATAGCAGTTCTTGCATTTTAGTGTACTTAAGAATAAGTTGGGACCCTGACTACATATCGAACTAATTCAAGCTGCTAGTTAGTTTCTCCTTCCCAAAACAATTGTGGTGAAACAATAGTCAGAAACAAAGCAGGAAAAAAAAAAAAAAAAGAGGGAAACATGGACCTGAATCTAACCAAAACCTGTCACAAACTTTTGGGGAAACCACGGTGCTTGGGTTGGTTAGTGATATAGACATAATAATGGTAAGATTGGTTAGATAAGAGCTATTAAATTACCTGAATTCAGAGAAAAGAATTTTTAAAAGAAAATACAAAATGAAAGCTAAAAGATACAAAGAACAGAAGTATCAAAATTGAATATTAGATATTACAAGAAAAAAAGGAAAAGAATAAGGCAAGAAGAAAATATTTGAACAAACAAGATAAAGTTTGTCCAATTAAAGTAAGATAGAAGATGGAAAATCTAGATTGAAAATCCTTAAGGAGAAACAGGAGAAAAAGGAAAATTTCACACCCAGACATATTATTATGAATTTCAGAACATGAAAGAAAATCTAAAAGTTTATGAGAAAAAGGACCAAAAAATTTTAGAAGGCTATTTGCTGGGTTAAAGAATAGATTCATTTGCAATATTAATTGGTATTGCTGGGGTTACTCTCTATAGGAATTGCACCAGTTTATATTCACACCAGCAAAGTGTGAGAGATGACTGCAGCTCAGCCAACGTGGTGCATTATCAGACCTGGAATTTTTGACATTTTGATATTTGGCATTTCAGAGTATAATTAATTTACAATAACCTCATTATAAGTAAAGTTTTACATATTTTTCTGTGTTTAAAAGCCACTCATATACCCCTTAATATGAACTGTCTATTTGTATCTTTCCACTCACTTTGTCCTTGGGTTTTTGCTCTTTCTCTATATTTTCCCCATTTTGTCATTTGTCTTTTAACTTTGCTTGTAGGCAGAAATTTCTGTTTTTTACATGAATAAAAATTTAAATAAATTTTCTTTTATAATTTCTGAATTTTTGATATTATAAAGAAGGGTCTTCCCACCCCAAGGTTAGAATTCCTAGGAAGGTACCAAAAAAATTCCTAAGCACCTACTTTGGAATTTCTGGTCCTGTAGTTTTGGCATAGAGCCAAAACTCTGCTTTAGAAACCTCTCTAGCCTAACCTACCCTCTCGTTAGATACTCAGCAAGTGATTAATGGTGACAGTAACCCAAATGTCACTTGATAATCAACCACTCACTGAAGGTACAGCTCTGTTCTCAAAAAACATTAATACCTAAAAAGTAAAGTTGTGATCACTTTGAATACTTAAAACATCACAAAAGCATAAAGTCAGACGTTGTGGAACTAAGTAGAAGTCTGTGAATAAGGCTCCCTCCCACCCACTGCCCCACTGCAAGAATTGCCCTCACCTTCATTGGAGTCACTGCCCTTTCCAGATCCTAGGCCACTTAGCACAGTTAATAGTGCAACTCAGGCCACACACAGGGAGAACAGAGGCTGGCGGTTCTAGAAAGAAAGAGTTTCTTCTTTTATTACCCGTATTAATCTGTTCTCTACACTCAAAATTATCTCCCCTACATCTATTCCATCAATTAAAGATTCACCAATTCATTTAGCATAGCAAGCTCCTTTCCCTCTCTCCCCCTTTCCTCCCCCCTCATTCTATTGGGTCTTTAGACATCATTTAGTTCACTGGTTCTCAACCCCCGGCTGTACAATAAAGTCACCTAAGGAGGTTTATAAAACTCCCCCTGCCTGTGCCTCAAGCCAACCCCATTAAATCAGAATCTCTGGAGGTGAGGGGTCCAACGTGTTATCAGATCTCCTCAAGTAGATTCTAAAATACAGCTGACAGTTGTTCCCCCTCATCTAGTTAATCAATTAACACTTCCTGGATAGTGAAGAGCAAGCTTAAGGAAGCAACAAGAATTTTGATAAACCTGGAGAAGTGCTTGTAGAGATGGCACATTCCGGAGGATACCACTTCTGGGCAGGGCGTGGCAGTAAAAAGTTTGTTTTCCCAGAGAGCAGCATGAAAAACTTGGGAAAATTTGACATTTTGCTTTATTATTCCAGAATGCCCTGAAAATTTACTCCTTCCTTTCTTATCACTCTAAAGGAAAGATTAAAAGTTACAAATGATATGCCTTTCTTCCTGTCTCTTATTATGCCACACTTCACCCTCCCCCCCGCCCTGCCTAAAATATACACATCTTTTTGTGTCTCATATAGCCTACATTCCAGACATTAAGTATCAGATATTCAGCAGCACAGACATTGAGTAGAATTCTTTTCTCAATCAATCAAATGCATTTTTCTAATATTGAAAGATGTTTGTCATGTTGAAGCAATTTCCCTCTCACTTCCTGCGTGTTTAAATGTGAATGAATAGGCTAATGTGTAACTAGGATTCTATCTCTGCCAGCTGGCTGCTGGTATTTATAGCTAACCTTTTAGACAATAACCGCTGTTCCAAACCTAACAATCCCATTCTGTTTACCACAGTCTTTTCCATATCCGATGCATATGACCTGAAAATAGAATTTCCTTGATTCTAATCACTGTCTCCATTTTCTCCATTTTCCATTTTGCCATTAAGTCTTCCTTTTCTCCATTCTCCTACAAGGTAATTTTGCTCATATTCCTACTCAGCAATTCCAAATAATGAAAGCATGTCTTTTTGAAATAAATTTTATTTACACAGGTTGAAAATATGATTGTGTTAATGACAACATTACTTTGGTTATTGCAGAAAAGGGAAATAGGTACCCCCTGTATTTTTGGCCAAATGTACACTGAACCCATTCATTCTTCTTTAATTCTATATTTTCATTTTTGCCACAATAATGATAGATCCCTATTTAATGTACAGGTAACACATTTTTGTTTTGGGGGATCTGAGTATAATAATTTAAGATAAGAGACTTACCTAAAACACAGGCTGTATTGACACTAAAATATTATACATTTAAATAGTTATGATATAAAATAAACTGATTCTTATTCCATAAAAGGTTCATATTTTTAAAAATACAGACAACTAAACTAGAAAATAATATTAAAATAGAGTTTATCAAATTTACCACTTTTTAAAACTTCATTTCACTTATATAAAATGTGATCGTAAACTCACCCTGATTAAAAGCTTACAGAAGTTGAACTAGTGCTAATGAAACAATAAAATATTTCTTTTACCATTAAAGACGACTTGAGAATTTGGGGGAATTTTGATTTGCTGCTAACTAGTTATAAAGCAAGCAAAGTTATACAAATCTAGATGAATGAGAGTTTTAAAAGTGTCCTCAATATGGAAATAATTTGCTACTATTTTCTCAAACTTATCAGAAAGTTGTTCTACATTTATGTCCAATATTTAATTTATTTCAAAATAAAGATATCCTGCTCATCACATCCTTTCTCTTATAATAGCAATATGTGGCAAAAAATGTAAATTAATTATTATGAATCACTGTTCTTGGGTTTTATCAGTCCATTTGAATGTCTTTCACCTCCTTGTTTTATATCCCCTTTTCCATGTCACTTTCCAAATGAGAAATGTCAGTCTGTTTTAGCTTTAACAGTGTGCGGCTCTTAGATAGCACTGAGGGTTAATTGGAATTTTCTGTCTGGTTACATTCTGAAAATTAAAGAGTCAGTTTATCAATAAGCCTGTGTTATCATTTCCTTTTCTGCTGTTCCTCAAATTCAGTATGGGAGTCTGACTTTTATCTTTCATGGTAGTGATTGCCAAGGACAAAATTCTTAACTATGGTGATTTTCTGGGACATCATTTTCTTTTTTTAATAAGAAAAATATGGCATCCTTAACTAGTTTATATTGTTTTATGGCACTTTAAAAAATAAATATTACGTGACTACACAAATTAAATGGAAAAGTTTTCATAATTAAAGAATTAAATTACTGATTACAAATGTGGTTTTCATCTTTGGTGTAATGTCTATGTTTATGGCGGAGATGAAAAATCAACTGAATTAACTAGAATGGAATTTAACAGGAATGTATGTCACATTTTCTGCTTATATTTTTACAAATATTTAACAAGAACCACCCAGTACAACTTGTGAAAGAAAAGGCTTAGAAATTGTGTTGGATAGTAAACTTCACGTAAGTCAACAGTAGCTTTGAAAAAGTGAATTTGTTATTTTGCTACATTATAATAGAATAGTGTGTTCAATAATCTACTCTTCTCTTTACTGGTTAGGTTACACCTGATGTATTCTGTTTAAGCTAGTCATCACAATTTATGTTTTCTTAAAAAGATACAGGCCAGGATCCCATACAGTATTTCGTGGAACATATTTTATTAGTAGTTATTGAAGGAAAAAAAGGGTTCTATGGTCAACCACCGAATTAAACAGATTTCTTTACTGCAATACTTCCCAATGCTTTTTTTTTTGCGGTACGCGGGCCTCTCACTGCTGTGGCCTCTCCCATTGCGGAGCACAGGCTCCGGACGCGCAGCCTCAGCGGCCATGGCTCACGGGCCCAGCCTCTCAGTGGCATGTGGGATCCTCCCGGACCGGGGCACGAACCCATGTCCCCTGCATCGGCAGGCGGACTCCCAACCACTGCGCTACCAGGGAAGCCCTTCCCAATGCTTTTAATAGGCAAAGCACAGTTTAACTCTATGAGAGGATACAGTGTGTACATTGTTTTTCAAAGTAATTGACAGTAGAATTCTCTTTCCATATAAAATCTATTACCATATTGAAAAATAACTTGAGGGATAATTGGGTTCTACAGAATACAGTTGAGAAAATGCTGGTATGTTCAATTGGAACTTGATCAAAGCAGAATAACCAGCCAAGCATATCTCCACTCCTGGCCTGACCTCCTCATGACACAGGTCTGTCTTCTGGTCTCTTCTCTGTAAACTAGATGTTGTCTTGGAGTTTGGCTTATCCTCATATTAAAAGAAAAATATATTTCTTGCCTTATGAAATATCTGAAGCAGACACAAGAACAGATTTGCTTGCTACAGATTTAAAAGGTTTATGATTAAAGTTCAAAACTGGGATATTAGAATGTGCGCAAACTGTTGATGGTGACATATTTACAATTCAATGCTTTCCTTTAATGTGGAAAACTTCTATTGGAATAAACGTATAGAGATGGAGTTTGTTACTGACAATCTCATAACTTCAGATCTATAAGAATATAGTCAGATTTTCTTTGGGAGTATATAGCACAGCAGAATAGCATCATTTGCAATGTACAAAATGAGTCTAGCACATGCCAGATAACCTTTGAGTGAGCAAAATACTTGTAGGAAACACAAAAATTATGAAAGTAGATTCCGGAGCTACAGAGCACCCGAAAAGCCAGCCAGCACCATCATTTATCTGATACTTGAATTCCTTCTACCCAATTAGATGGTTTGCTAGCTAAGGAGATAACGAAATACCCCACAGTAATAGTGTCCAAGCAGAGTCAACTGAATCAAGTGACCTTCACATTCCTCTCTTTTCTAAAATATTGTAACTCTGATGTGAAGGATTAGAATTAATCCAAAATAGGAAATATTATACAATTTTACATACTGCATTTAAATAATCTTATGTTGATCTGTGGAAGGCGATTGCTGGCATTATTGCGTCAATTGTTTTAGAAAGAAGCTATTTATAAAACTCTTGTTCCATTCACACTGCCTACGCACACCAGAGGCGGGAAATGGTTCAGAGAGGAAATGGAGAAGAGTTCATGCTTGACAAACGTCCTGAAAAATCAATAGGGGGTATGTTTTAGCTTTTATTGTTTCTGATCAGTATCTGATCTACTGAGGGCATCTGTAATGTTGAGAGGTTCCTGCCTGAAGTCGACAGCCATCTTCAGCTTAGCCAGTTGACAGATCCTGTATTACTCCTTCCCTCCCATTTATCATTTCTCAGATACTCTCAGTACTTTTGGAGAGTGCTTAGAATTTCCAGTTACACAGAAAAATGTAAACAATAGAACCTCCAGTAAGTTTGGGGAATCTAAAGCAGAGAGGATGTGTGCCTTATGCAACAGGATGTTAAAATGCTTTCAGTGTTAGAGTCTTTTCTTTATTTCTGTTAGCATTATTGTTTTAGAATTGTTGCGCTCTTTGAATTCAACCAGTCTAAATTTCATATCCAGTCAAGCCCCATACCAAGGCTTGTTAATGTCTTTGCAGCTCCCATAAAAATTATTTCTTTTTTATTCTTTTTGGCACCTACAAAATATAGCCTGTTTTCAGATCAAATCTGTATTATTCCAGTAGCTTTTGAAATGGTCTCTGGCTCCACCACAATTTATTATGCACACCTCAGATGACTTTTGTTCAAGACATGCAGTTTTAGAGTTGGACGGCCCCTTTGGGATTCTTACCCATCCAGTAGCACAGGGACATTCCAAAACTCAGTGTTATTGGCTCCCATTACCAATATTGCACTCAATGTCCTTTCCATCCTCAGATCCCACTATTCTCCTATATTACACTAATCCATTTTGTGCCCATCGTACCTCAGAACTGACTTTTCAATTCTTACCTCTACTTTGCCCCTTATATTCTTTCTTCTCAACTTATTCTCCTGACATTGTTTAATTGACATTTTATAATTATAAGAGGATGGGAGATTTGCACTCAGTCATGAGAAATAATACACAGGGGTTCCTTGGCAACATTCTGCAAAATTATAGTACAGTATCACAACCAGGACACTGACATGTGATACAATCCACCAATCTTATTCAGATTTCCCAAGTTTTACCTGTTCTCCATTTTATGTATGTGTGTGTGTGTGTATGACACAACTTTATCACCTGTGTAGGTTTGTGTATCCACTGACATGGTCAAGATACTGAATGGTTCCAGCACCATAAGGATCCCTTGTGTTGCCCTTTTATAATCACAGTCACCTCTTTCCTCCCCAGTCCCCCACACCTAACCTCTGGAAACCACTAATCTGTCTTCCATTTCTAAAATATTGTCATTTCAAAATGTTCTATAAATGGAATCATATAGTATGTAATCTTTTAGGATTGGATCTTATCACTCAATTCCCTGGAGATTCATCCAAGTTAAGCTTTTGGTATGTCAGTCCTACCAATAGTTTTTTTTAATTGCCATTTAGTTAATGTTTGTTGACTAGATAAATATATAATTTAATGATTGAATATGGATTATGCCCTAATGCCCTGCTTTTTTGCCTGAAAATATTTGGTTTAGACACTTTTTGACATCAGTTTTCTAGAATATTGCATGCTTCCCGGTTTCATGTGAATTGAACATACTTAAAGAATATACTTTCTTTTGTCACAATGACACCTCAGTACTTAAACACATCAGGATAAAAACAAACACTTCTGTGGGAAGAAGCATTACTTTGCAGCTCCCACACAAAATCTTGGATGAAACCCAGCTGGCTGATATGTAACAGAGATAGCACAAGCAGGAAACTGGGAAGATCTCAGATAAGGAATCCCAGAGCTCATCCTTATTAGCCAGGGTTCTCAACTCTTGCCACACAGAGGAGTTATCTGGTGAATTGTTCAAAAACGTTGATGCTGGGGCCCCACAGAGATCAATAGAATCATAATTGGGGGGGGGAGGTTCATTCAATTCAGATCTGATATTTGCCAAAGTGATTGTTTCCACTTGGTATCCAGCATTCATTTTGATTGAACAGTGCAAGCACTTATCAGTTTTTAAGTATTTTGAATACCATCTCTAATTATATCACATATTACATGATATCCTGGAATTTAACAGATTATTTGACCATGATTCTGAAATTTACATTAGAAAATTAAAATAGAATTCTAATGTCTTTGGTTGATAACAGAACAGGTAACATAAATGGTAAAGTCCCCTCTATAATCCATATAAACAACTCACTCCATAAGTCTGCTTCCAAATCACCAGTAATAGTTATATATGTAGACAAAGCCCAAATATTTCTTTCTAATCTTTTCATGTATTTGTTTGTAAACAAACATTTATGGACAACTTGTTTGTGCCTCATCTCTGCAATACATCCTTTAGTCTAGTCTAATGAAATCCCTTTAAGAAGTTTTGACAGACATTGCTGATTTCCTTCCAATATCCTCTGCCACTCTTCTTACTAATAGAACTTTATTTTGGAGTGGCAGTGTGTCAACTAAAATCTCACTTTCTTAGCCTAGGTGTCCTTGAAGCTATGGATAGCCATGTAACATAGTTATGGTTAATGATGTGGAAATATGGTACTAGGTGGGAGGTCTAGAAATCTATTCTCACCTAATAAAATATTGACTAGACTAATATTGTGTGCACATTTTTGTCTGTCATTTTTCCCCATTATTGTTGCCCTCAATGCAGATGACATGAATGGAGGTGTGGCAGCCATTTTGTGACCATGGGTTATACACTATGGACAATGGAACAGGAAGCTAGATGAAGCCTGGTTTCTTAAACACCTTCACTGGATTTAATCTGAATGCCCCTGTCTTTTGGCTATTGAGTGAAGTAAACCACTTATTTGTTTAGGATTCTGTTATATGGGACCAAATTCAATTATGTATTATAAAGGAGTTGAAATCACCTAGGACAGGTAGCTTCTGTGTAAAATTATGTAAGTTACTTGCCCAGTTTCCATACATTTAGTTCCTTAACCATCTAACATAACATGTTCTACTTTCTCAATGATCATCTTCCCTTATCTCAGTCTTTTATCACATCATTGCCCAACAGTTGTTCATATTTCCACCTTACCCCTATTGCTTGATATGTGATCTATTTTTCCCTAGTTATCCTTTCATCTTTCCTCTTTGATTATAGACATTTGTTCATAGGTTTTAGGATAAAGTTCTGTACCAACCAAATACGTATATGCTTCCCCAGCAGATTGCAC
Organism: Globicephala melas; assembly: GCF_963455315.2. Classification (NCBI taxonomy): domain Eukaryota; kingdom Metazoa; phylum Chordata; class Mammalia; order Artiodactyla; family Delphinidae; genus Globicephala; species Globicephala melas. The sequence continues at coordinate 28,516,260 of NC_083322.1, forward strand.
TCTGCCCTTTTGTAACCAGTATTGAGATACTACCCTCTGGCTAAAATGAATTATTTCTCATTCCACAAACACATCACATTCTCCCACACCCACCTCTCCCTAACAAGTTATCCCTTCTGCCTGGACTGAATACTCACTGCTCGTATCTATTTAGCTAATTCCTAGTCCTACTTTTAATTTGCAAACCAGCTGTCTCCCCCACTGATAAGTGTTTTTTCCTTTGTGCTCTCACGGAATTTCATATATGTTTTTAATTTGGATTGCAATTACTTGTTTACGTGACTACCTACTAAGCCATGAATACCTTGAGGACAAGAATAGAGTCTTATTAATATTGATGTTCTACCCTCCCCACACAGAACCTACTAAGCACTCAATAATATTTATTAAGTGAGTGTTGACTCTTAGTTATCCACACCTAAAAGAAACCAAAATGCAGATTAAACTTTCATAAAGTAACGTCATTCTGAACCCTAAAGGCCATGAAATAATTCTATTTGTCTCTATGGAGTTTTCAGGCTAGTTCCAAACCTCATAAGTAATAGTTAACCTTAAACTTTTCCTGAGACCTGTATTTATCCAGCTTTGACACTTTGTGCATACATTTTAGCCAGGATGCACGTACACCTGTGAACATATACAGATACGTAACACAATCCCTTTTGGTTTCAGGAGAGAAAAGTGTTTTCCCGATGTATACCCACATTCACTAATGTTCTCAGGCACTACTCTAAGTATCTTAATTTGGGCTCCCGCAAAAGCAGACCCTGAAACAAGGATTTATGTGCATATAGTTTAATTTGGAGGCAACCCAGGAAACACTGGAGGGGAGTGAGCAGTGAGACAGGGAAAGAAGCAGTCTGGTAAAGGTTGCATTGTCCGGCCAGTTACCTGTGGGCATCTGAGGCTCGGTCCTGCCGAGCAGCTTTGGAAGACAGTGTGACACCTGACCCAGAATTGCACACTCGGTTGGGGGAAGCTGGAGGACTTAATCTCCAGCTCCATCATCATCACCCGAGGGCCGCTCCCAGAAATGTTGCTGTTCTGGCATTTTTAGCCTGCTCACACCTGGTCTGAGAGAAAGCCCTCAGGTAAAAGTTGTAGGTGTTTGCAGAAGGAAACCTTGGGCATGAACTGTCAAAGTGAGAGCCAAGGGATGTGGGTGACAGCAACTGCCTTGTTAAGTAATCTAGAATACAAATAAGACTGCATGTTCTCTAATCACATTCCAAATGTTCCAAACCATCAAAAGATATTTTTTACCTGTTGTTATTTGTATGTTCTAGAACAGTGTTTAAGTAAGGATGTTAAGTATTGGAGTAGGATATTTAAGTAAAGGATTGATAGGAGAAGGACTGTACTGAGAAGACTACTTAACTAAAAAGACTGTCCTTGAAAAAAGAGTCGGGGAAGTCTAGAATGAATAGAAGTCAGTGTAGAGCTGTCATCAAATTTCTGAATGGCTGCCACTGTACAGACATATCTTTGGGGACTCAAAATAGAAAACAAAGACTTAACGTAAATGTAACTAGAGTTTAGATACACCAGTTTGGTATACACTGTCTCTCACCCCATGCTTCCCATCCCCCATTGCCAAATATATCCCATAATGTACACAAGCCCTTAATGACCAGATTGGGGAAAGTCCTTTCCTGTTGATTCTAATGCTTGTAAGAAACAAATTCTGGAATAAACACCTCCCAGATCCAGTACAAACATTCCCAGCTCCCACCTACCTAACCATGTACAGAGGCCAGCTCTTTCCATTTTGGTAAATCTTTTTCAGGAAGATTATTGCCATTTTCTATCCCCAGGGCTTGATCTGACCCGTTTGAATCCACATCAAAAAAATTCCCCTGGGCTTCCCTGGTAGCGCAGTGGTTGAGAGTCCGCCTGCCGATGCAGGGGACACAGGTTCGTGCCCCGGTCTGGGAAGATCCCACATGCTGCGGAGCGGCTGGGCCCCTGTGCCATGGCCACTGAGCCTGCGCTTCCGGAACCTGTGCTCCGCAAAGGGAGAGGCCACAACAGTGAGAGGCCCGCGTACCGCAAAAAAAAAAAAAAAAAAAATCCTCCTAATTTTGAAACTCAAGAAGAAGGTGTTGAATATCTTAGATCCCTTTCGTTCCAGAAAACCCCTGAACTAACTCTGTAGCAAGCCCTCCTCAGAAAATCCACGTCAAGGAAAAAAAGAGTTTCTGCTAAATCACAAAGGGTGAAATAAGCGTGGTGATGGATTTCCTGTTTCCCTCTTTCTCCTGGAACGTTTCTTGAAATGGTTATTGCCATCATGATTACTTGCCTTTCCAATCATGCCTCTAAGAAAAAGAAATGACTGCTTGTGTTTCTATCACTGGAGGGTTTCAAACTGAGACTAGATTAACACTTGTCAGGAATGTTCTAGAAGTGATTTATACATCAGAGAGATTGAATCAAATAACCAATAATCTCTTCTTCCAATTTGGAGATTGTATCTTTCTATGAGAATTTTCCAGCTTGTTAAAAACGTATTTTCTTTGGAGGAGTTGTCTGTGCATTAAATTTTGTAGGAAATACTTCCATTAGGCCAAAATTGTACTTTCTCATCACAACATTTTTGTACAACTAAGCTATCCAAGGGGAAGTGGTGCCTCATTATCTGAGCTCATTATCTTAGTACCGGAGTCAGCATTAGCCTCGGAAATACTTGTGTGATTCTGCTGGGGGTTGGCAGATGGACTGATAGACAAATGCCCAGCTGCTTGTGGCAAATCTGATAGAGGAAGCCTGGCTCCCACATTCACACAGCCGGCTCCTGACAGGGACCACAGAGCAGTGGACATGGCATCTGCCTTTTCTAACTGCCATGCACTACAAATGAGAAAGTGGAATGGAATGTTAATGTCTTAGCTAAAAACCCGGGTGAAATATGTCAAATGCATAAAGTTAATTATATCACACATCCATTAAAATCAAAGAAAGAGACACGGAGAGAGAAGGAGACAGAGAGACCAAAAGTCAGTCGTTTGGGAAACGATGGGCTATGGTGGTTTTATGGAATTGAATCCATTTTGTTTCAAGTCTCAGTGTTCATAAACTCAGTCTTCAATGCCAAGCCTATTCCCGGATCTTAAGAGATAAATTCAAATTATTCAGAGCTTAGGCATGTTGTCCGAAGTTTGTTAGAAAAGCTAAGTAATACCAAAGACTCTTAATGCTAGCCCCTATTCATGATTCCCAAAGTACATGAATTTTAGTAACTGGTATAAATATTATTCTAAGAATTTTTAGTAAATGGTGCGAATATTGCTTTGTCCAGATGGAGTGTAGCAATCTACAATGATTTTTCCCTCGTGTACATCTCATTTAAAATTTACGCAGCACCTATTCCTTTTACCATTAAAATAATTCAGTGTTACAGGCTTGAACATGGGCTGCATGTTCCATTTCACTAATTAACACAACATTGAAAGTTAGAAATAGTTAAAACATAGAAGAGTATTTTGAAAAGCCCAGTACTCCAAAAAAAGATGCCATAAATTGATCTGCAATTCAATTCATTTGTGGGAAGATATTGCCTAACTTAGGAACTGCTCAGAAAACACTCTACATGTAAAAACTATGATTGAAGTTTGTTTTGAAACATTTTTTTAAAAGCTTAAATTGAGCTCATGGATATTTAAATGAATTCCTAGGCAATACAATTAAAGTAGTGGCTACCCAGAAGAATGACAAAATTAGCAAAGCAAAATCATACAGAAGAATTGAACCCCTAAAGGTGTGTTGCTTAAAAGGGAAATTAAAAGCCCTCTCAACAGAAGGAAGGCCTACTTTGGAAACCCCCTTCTTCAGGAGCTTTCTGCTCTGTGCAGATTAAGCTTTAATTCATGGACTCAGGTAGACAAAATGACGTTACCGCTGAGACTGGATTCAAAGTTAAGTGCTCAATAAATACCTTATGTCGGTGGGTGGCTAAGGGCTTCTTTGTCAGGGCCCCGCCTCCCCTCTTATGTTGAGAACACCCACCTTTTTTTACCTTCCACCCCTCCACCCCACTCTGGCCACGTATTTATGCCAGGACTGCCACTACCATTATGTTATATTGTTGCGCCAGTCACATGGGCACAAAACTCAAACTACATCAATCAGAGTCCTTCCCTGATGTTTTTAAAATTGGAACAAGGAAAAGAGATTTTCTTTTCTCGTGGTGGGAAATTTGGGATGATGTGAGTTCTAAACCTGTGGGCCTTCATGTGTAAAGAAGGCTGCTGAGGAAATGAACACAAAACACAGAGAATAGAGAGAGAAAGAGAGATAGTCCATGTGATATTCAGTCCTGGATTCGTATTTTCCCAAAAGTCCTGTCTTTAATGCTACTTGACTTCCTGATAAAAATTCCCCCTTTTGGGCCAAGCTAGTTTAAGTTAGTTTGCTGTTATTTGCAATCAAAAAGTTCTGAGCAATGTTCTCTGTGTGTGATGATTGCCTGATTGAGTGGAACAGGCCACAGTTTGGTCAGAGAAAATAAATATGCATCCAAAAATATGTGCTGTTATATTCACCTTTCATGTACTTTATCATTTGTGACCCACACAGTTACTCCAGCCGCTACTGCAATAATCACACATTACATTATTATCCCAGGAGCCATCTTCCCATCTACATCCCCATTTTCTTCAAAGAATAGCTCAAACCAAGCTCGCACAGTGATTTCTCTGTCCTGGCTTCTGTACATGGTATACAACAATAGAAAGTAGAGAACTACCAAAAAAAACCCCTCTCTGTGTTGTATAGTTTTTTGTTTTTTGCGTTACATGGGCCTCTCACTGTTGCGGCCTCTCCTGTTGCGGAGCACAGGCCCCGGACACGCAGGCTCAGCGGCCGTGGCTCACGGGCCCAACCGCTCCGCGGCATGTGGGATCCTCCCAGACCGGGGCACGATCCCGTGTCCCCTGCATCGACAGGCGGACTCTCAACCACTGCGCCACCAGGGAAGCCCCTGTCCTCTCTTCTTGATGACCTTTATTTGTATGTTTTGAAAATCTGCTCCTCAAGAGACAGTATGTGATACTGTGGAATTCACCTCAAGCCTTGTTGCACTACAAGTGGCAACCAAGAAACGAGCCACCTGGCTCTACGTGTCACGTGGTGAAGTGGCATACCCTTGACAGACATCAGCGTTGGTTCTTTTTAACCACTATCCTCTCCGAATCGCATGCCAAGAATAAGTGTTAGTCCAGCAGCTTTTTATGCCTGAACGTGAACGGAGAAAACTCAAGGACGACGTCGGAGCTGAACTATGTAAATACGGTCTGAACTAAAGGGATGTGCTCACGTCTGCCATCTCTTGGCTAAACTGAGTATCTGCTCTGATGAATTCAATTCAGCAAATGTGTATCAGCTGTTTTGCAGTGCAGCATACTGTCCTAGGCGCTCAGGGGATCAGAAAAGGAGCCACGTTCCCTCTCTGGAAACAGACCTTTGTGTGATCACAGATGTTATATTCTTGCAGCAGCTTGCTTGTCTCATGGCTTGAACTTTTTTCACATCAGGAAGACTAACGCCTGGACTTTTCCAGACAGATAAACAGCTCTGTGCTTGGGGTAAAAATACAAACCTACCAGCTCAGTAGTTGCCTAACACTCCACAGAGAGGAACCGAGTGGGCTTTGCTTGGACGCTAATGGCAAGTTTGGATCTTTGGGACTGAAAGTAAAGGATACGCTGTATTGTGCTCAGAGATGCTGCCTGAGGAAGGGCCTGCAGTTGAATGTAAGCCAGTCTGCAGAGAGCATCCAAAGTCCAGATGCCGCTCAGTCACGCAGTCTTCAAAACCAAAGGTTTTGGAACCAGAAATGGACGACAAAGCAAAAGGGTCAGCAGGACTGACCGTCAGCAGGGCTTGTAGTGAGGAGATAGGATGCAGAGAGAGGAGGAGCAGAGACAGGGGGTCAACAACAGCCACTGCAGACAGAGGACAGAGTGGCTTTTGTTTCCCAGAGGACTTGGGGGTACATGAGTGAGACTGGTTTAAAAGTTCAAGGCCAGGGCAGATAGCAGTAAATGAAAAAAAAAGATTATTCTTGCATTTATATTGTACCTGAATTATTCAACTTTCTTCAGGCTAATTCCAGTACTGCTGAAAACATAGAGAAGTGCTTTTTGTTTCCTCACCTTAAAGAGTGCAGGAGCTACAGCTCAAACCTTTTTTTTTTTTTTTCATCTTTCAGGCAGCATAAATGAAAGCTGTAAAGCAAATAACTTTGCTGAACGGCAGGAGAAAAGTTATTTCTGAAATGTAATGTAGAAGCTGAGGTATAACATTTCAAATTTCGAAATAATAAAGCAATTTTCTGATAAAAGTTTTACAGAGCATTTTCTAGTAAAGTGACCTTCTGTGTCTCTGGTCAAAGCCCGTTTACTCATTTTCTCGCCTATCCTGTGAAATGCTTTGAACTAATGTCAGCTTATTAACTTGCACTTAGGGCAAAATTTTTCAACCGCTGTTTGAAAATATGTTTCACGTATTTTATCTGACATTTATTTTTTTTCTAGGTGTCAACTGTCTAATCTTCTATTAACATTAAAACTAAAGTTTACAAGTTTAAAAAAAACGCAGTAGCTAAAATTAATGCAAATAAAAGCTAAAGAAAAAAATCCCCAGTTATCAAAGAAAGAATTACAGTGACACTCATTTTAACAAGCTGCCGTTTGCAGATGTATCCAATAAATATATATTGGTATTTTGTGCCAGGTACTGTTCAAAACCCAGCAGATCAGCAGGGGACAAAACATGGAGTCAGATGGAGTAAAGGAGGTGGGAGATTAACAATACATACATTATGATAATAAATGGTATATAATAATATAAAGTATAGATCTAATAACACAAATATATAATAATGGTAAGTGCAATGAAGGAAAAATAAACAAAGCTAAAGGGGATGCAAAGTGATGGAAATGTCATTTTAGATACTGGTTTTCTGGAAAGCAAATCTGGAACCAGTATTGTCTAAATGTTAAGGGCTAGTGATCTAAAGGCAAACAGACTTGGATGTTTAAACCCAACTTGACAATTCATTAGCATTATGTTCCTAGGCAAGTTACTGTGTCTCCCTAAACTTCAGTGCCCTAATTTGTAAAGTGGGGATAATAAGAGAACCTTCTTCCAACGGCTGGTGTGAGTGCTTAGCCCAGTGCCTGGCACACACAATGCTCCATAAATGTTCATTATTATTATCTGAGATGTGAAACTGTGATTTGTTTTAAAAAGAAAAAAGCATTCTTGCTGTACATCACTGCTAAAATAAGGAAGCTTCTTCAGCTGTCATGGCATTATGATCACATCTATGGTTCTAACAAACAGACTTACAAGCAAGCTGCCTGGATCTCATCTTACATTCCTCTGTATTTCTCCAGCGGTCAGTGGACTCACATTGTTTCTTATTAACTTAGTTTCCTTGGGGTGCTCCTAAGTCAGTTTTACTAACTGTCTCTACTTTAGCAAAACGAAGTGTGTAATTGTTTAACTGCGAGAGGTTATAATTGCCTTTCTGTTTTCCTATATTGCTTCCAATATGTGAACATTTTTTCTAATTACCAACTTTCTAATCTGTCTTCCAACTGGGTAATGCTGTATCCTACAACCAGTGGGGGTAATTATAATAAGGCATGAAAAGAAACAAACTGGCCTTCATGTAAAAGAGCTCCACATATAAAAAGAATTCCCAGATTGGATTCTTAGCAGCATTGCCACGGGTAATAGTTGTGTCCATTCTGAATTGATGAAGCTTTTATTTTTTAAATACTTTCAAAGATAAGAACATCTGATAAAGATGGCATATGACGGCAGACACAGCCCCTGCCTGTACTCTGCCTGACTTCACTGGCACCTCAGCACCACATCCCCAGGACTGTTACTCACCTTGATTGCATACCCCTCAAATCCCTTCCCACACAACCTGGTTATTCAGATTACCTGGGGTTTGCGGGGCAGGAATCGTCCAGAAAACTACGTTATCACAGTAGTTTATGAGAGAGATGAAGTGACCTGGGCCATAACTGGTGACAGAACCAGAACTAAAAAGCAAGTTCTCAGAGTCCTAGATCTCCATATCCATTCATTTTACGCTCAGCTTCCCTGCTCTGAATGAATATGACAAACTCATCCCACAAGATAAACAAGCAGGAATATATTAACAGAGGCGGGATGGGTTTTTGCATACAGTGTGGGTTTTTCTACAAACCACCCATAAACGCCATTAACACAGGCTGTATATAGCTGTAATATTATTTAAATTTATTCTACTTTCACAAAAAAATGTGTGAGAATACAAAATAGTAGTCTTAATGTTTTGATCAATTTAACAGATAATGGGATCATGTGTATTGAGCAATAGCACCAAGACTACAACAAATCCTATGAAAACCAAAGTTCTAGCAAAGAAACTGGAATGTGTCACTATGCTTTTGGTAATTGTACTGTTCCAAAGTGAACCATTATGGGGTGAGGTTTTCTATAGAATCCATCTGGTGCTTAAATCCACAATGGCCTTTTCTTTTTTATTTACTTACATGTGTGCATAACTTGTTACATCTCTATTAGGAGAACCCATTATGAATTCCTGATGATCATTTCATAGGGTAAATGTATGCAAGAGGCATCAATTATCACAAATAAAAGCAAACCAAGAATCCAAACTCCACATGCGTACACACACATACAGTTATTGATGAAATCATTAGATTAAATATTGCTTGAAAAATATAGGTTAGGGCTTCCCTGGTGGCGCAGTGGTTGAGAGTCCGCCTGCCAATGCAGGGGACACGGGTTCGTGCCCTGGTCTGGGAAGATCCCACATGCCGTGGAGCGGCTGGGCCCGTGAGCCATGGCCGCTGAGACTGCGCGTCCAGAGCCTGTGCTCCGCAAACGGGAGAGGCCACAACAGTGAGAGGCCCGCATACCGCAATAAAAAAAGTATATATATAGGTTAGAATATTGTCATTTTCTTCATTTTGAAATAATGATTTTTCATTTCATTGTCTTCGTAATGAAATAATAATTCAAAAGTATACTTAAATAAGTATTGCCCTTATACCCAAGCAAGTTGAGCTCTGCCCTGAGTCCTGTCTTTCATTAGTCCTGCATAACACAAATACAAACAAAAAAATAAATATCTTAAAGAACCCTTGGGTACCACTGTTACTCAGAATCGTCAGTACTACTCAGCACAGCCTCCCCTCCAAACACCTGTTCTAATAATCAGCACCATTCAGGCCTCTGAGGCACAATTATCTGCATTTCTTGCTTTATATTCTAGAAACAAAAGGCAGCTGCAGGTGCGGACTGTGAAGGTTGTGGGCTGTGCCCCTGCAGATGCTGGTGATGAACATTATTTCAAAGAGGAGCACAGAAGTGTTCAGGTAAGAGAAAAGACAAATCAACCTACTGCTTAGATCCTTCCTCTCAAACTGCGTGAATGCAATACAGTGTTAAGGAACAACAAGCAGAGCATCCACTTCTAGGAATATATTGTAAAGCAAAAATTCAGAATCTGATTCTTTTCTTTAAATCTTAAAAAAAAACTTTAAAAAAATTTTCATTTTATATTTTGGAATATAGTTGATTAACAATGATGTGTTAGGGCTTCCCTGGTGGTGCAGTGGTTGAGAGTCCGCCTGCCAATGCAGGGGACACGGGTTTGTGTCCCGGTCCGGGAAGATCCCACATTCCGTGGAGTGGCTGAGCCCATGAGCCATGGCCGCTGAGCCTGTGCGTCCAGAGCCTGTGCTCCGCAACGGGAGAGGCCACAACAGTGGTCCGTGTACCGCAAAACAAAACAAACAAACAAACAAAAACAATGATGTGTTAGTTATAGGTGATTCAGTGATTCAGTTATACCCATACAAGTATCCATTTTTTTTCAAATTCTTTTCCCATTTAAGTTATTACAGAATATTGAGCCTAGTTGCCTGTGCTAAACAATAGGTCCTTGTTGGTTATCTATTTTAAACATAGTAGTGTGTACATGTCAATCCCAAACTCCCAGTCTATCCCACCCCCTCCACCCTTTCCCCCTGGTAACCATAAGTTCGTTCTTTACGTCTGTGAATGTTTCTGTTTTGTAAATAAATTCATTTGTATCATTTTTTTGGATTCCACATATAAGCAATATATTGATATATTTAAAAATAGGTACAAAATTTTTTAATCAGAGTATTTTTATATATTTAAAAAGGAACAATGTAGATTCTCAACAATAAAAGTATGATTAAAGATAAGTGTACACCAATATGATGAAATACTGTGACCAAATTTTTTAAATTATGTTTTTAAGGAATATTTATTGACTTAGGATAATATTCAGGGGAAAAAAGGAGAATACAAAAACCACGTGTTTCACGTGATCTCAAATTTTAAGAAGTATATATTGTCAAAAGAAAATTCAGAGAGTTTTACTTGATATGAATATCTTAATGAGCAAGGAAAAGACTGCAGTCAGGGTGACTTCAAACCCAAAGTGATATGAAGTTCAGAAGCATGACATTTCAGGAAGGCTTATAAAGTGAAAAAGAGGAAGTTGTTTAACCTTCACAATTATTGGTTATTACAGTGGAGTTTTCCAGATGGCAGGGATTGGTTAAAAGTGACTCCCATACCACTTTTGGAAAATGAGTTTAGTTTTATTTATAAACATCAGAGGCATTTATAAGAAATAACCTAAGTTAAGAGTTGCTTAAGTGATTTTGTCCGCTTGGGGGATCTTTAAGCCTGGTCTCCATTTTATTTTGTTTTATCAATGTGAAAGAAAATACATCAGATATGCTCAGAGTAGGTATATGAGTTTGAAGAGTGAGGGTCAATCAACAGGACTCAGTTAATAACCACTTAAAACAAAAGAATATTTATTGTTAACACAAAGTCTGGAGGTAGGCTCTAATAGTATTCATTCAACTGCGCAACTCTATCATAAATGATCAAAGTTTTTTTTAAGTCATCTATTATGTTGCTCTTAGCGTATTACTTTTAGCCTTCAAATTCTTGTTTCATGGTTGCAAAATAGCTGCTGCAGCACCAAGCTTTATATACTCACAGGACTGCATTCACACAAGGAAGTAAAATGGATGTTAGCAAAAGAAGATTTTCCCTAAAATGCATTTCTCTTTTCAGGGAGTAAAATGTTACCTGACCCCTACAAAGACTTCCCCTGCATCTCATAGGCCAGAACTGGGTCATGCTTAAACATGGAAAGAATAATGGTATTATTATGCTAATTTTATACTAATCATGAGTCATCTCCTGAGGCTGGGCATTTTGTCACTTATAATATGGTTTATTTTAGATGATAAAAAATAGAAATGACCATTGATTAGGTAATCAACAGTATCTCCCAATAAGAATTATCACTGAAAAGCAGACTTACAGTTGATTTTTACTTATTGTCTCTTTATGTATATTTTGAAATGTTATACAATGAGCATGTATTATTTTATAATAAAAAGGTTTTTTCTTAAAGAAAATGCCTCAAAATATTATAAAGCTCCTAAAGAATTTTTCAACCTGATGACAAATACATGAATTAACTGGCCCAAGAGCCCTCCCTCATGAGTCACAAAAACATAATACAATAAATTTGCAAAAACCTATTATGGCTGTGCTGCTATTTATGACCTCAAATCAAATTGACCTGCTCAATATGATTTAGGTTATAGCTAGGGGAAATGTTTGTCCTGCTAAATTTAAGGAACAATGAAAAGGACAGGATAAATCTGAATCTAAACCTAGTCGGGCACAAGCAGTATTTATATCAACAGAGACCCCCAGTTCATGTAGATTACTTCTCACCCGGCCGCTTATTCCCTCCTTTGGTGGCTGATACCTCTGGGTTCCAGATTTCCCAGGCAATGTAGCCAATTTTTAAGTCTAATAAATATTTTAAAATATAGCCTTAAGGAAAAATAGAAAGAGAAAATCCCAGGACAGAATTTCACAGCAGTTTTAAAGCAGGACTTTGATTCTAGCTCCCTGATCTTTTCTGCCTTTGAAATAATGAATTTATTATTACCAAGAGAAGGGAGAAGCTACAAAGGCAATTAAGAGCTCATTTTGAAAAGATCCATTAAAGTTTCTCATTACAATGTCAACTAAAATGAGAGATATGGTGGTATTTATATTTTTAAATTTAGATCACACAGCATACATAAATATTAGCATGCATGTTCTGCCAGGGTTAATATTTCCCTGCTGCTTAAATTCATCTGTATATTACTGCTGAATGTAAATTCTTAGTTGTAAATGTGATTGAAAACCAATGTAAGGCAGTCTAAATTTTAGAAAGACTACTTTCTAAATTTTACTTTTTACTATTTTACAGTGGACTGTTCTTTCAGAAAGATTTTTAAAATGGAAAAGCTTTGTATTAGCAAATAGTGTTCAATCCACTATTAAGAAAGCAGATGATTTAAATGTATATTATTAATTTAAAAATATACAGAGTACTACTCACCAAATTGTTTACAGTGGTTACCTCTGAGAAGGGGTGTAGATTAAAGAGCAACTACCTTTTTACTCTATATTCTGTATTATTTAAGCTTTCACAATAGTATACGTTCATGTATACTATTGAAATTGAAAGTCAATAACATTTTTTAAGATTTATTTTATTAAAGTTTAGTTGATTTACAATGTTGTGTTAGTTTCTGGTGTAACATCAAAGTGATTCAGTCATACACATATATACATTCTTTTTCATATTCTCTTCCATTATGGTTTATCACAGGATATTGAATATAGTTCCCTGTGCTATACAGTAGGACCTTGTTGTTTATCGGTTCTATATTATACTAGTTTGCATCTGCTAATCCCAAACTCCCAGTCCATCCCTTCCCCACCCCGCCTTGGCGACCACATATCTGTTCTCTATGTCTGCAAGTCTGTTTCTGTTTTATAGATAAGTTCATTTGTGTCATATTTTAGATTCCACATGTAAGTGATATCATAGTATTTGTCTTTCTCTTTCTGATTTACTTCACTTAGTATGATAATCTCTAGGTCCATCCATGTTGCTGCAAATGGTATTATTTCACTTATTTTTTATGGCTGAGTAGTATTCCATTGTATATATGTACCGCATCTTCTTTATCCATTCATCTATTGATGAACATTTGGATTGTTTCCATGTCTTGACTGTTGTAAATAGTGCTGCAATGAGTATTAGGATGCATGCATCTTTTCAAATTATAGTTTTGTTTAGATATATGTCCAGGAGTGGGATTGCTGGATCATATGGTAGCTCTATTTTTAGTTTTTTGAGGAAATTCCATACTGTTTTCCATAGTAGCTGAAACAATTTACATTCTCACCAACAGTGTAAGAGGATTACCTTTTCTCTGCACCCTCTGCAGGATTTGGAAAGTGAATAACATTTTTAAAAGAGAGTGTTAAATGTAGCTGTATTTCACTTTCTACAGTTACATAGCATATATTTCATGCCAGACTTTTCAAGTTGTGGTACTAGCAGTGTGTCAGAAAACTCTCTAGGCAAAAAATAAACTTGGTGGATTTACTCTCTAGTTAATCATTTAAAGCCTTATTTTTATGTTAAAGTAAATAGGATGCAAAATTTCCTTAAATTATTAATGTAAATCGTGAGGCCTCAATCAATGTCATATTTGCTGTGAGCCACTTAGGGCTCTAGTTTATAGGGAAACTTGAGAAGTACCAAGGCTTGTCTCTGTTTTAAGAGCTGAAAAGTGAACTTTGGAGAAGCTTAATGACTTGTGTAAGTCATAGCTACTCATTTCCATTGTTAAAGAAAAATTATTCTGACATGTGTTAAAAACAGTAAAGAAGGGCTTCCCTGGTGGTGCAGTGGTTAAGAATCCACCTGCCAATGCAGGGATCACAGGTTCGAACCCTGCTCCGGGAAGATCCCACATGCCGCGGAGCAACTAGGCCCGAGCGCCACAGCTACTGAGCCTGCGCTCTAGAGCCCGCAAGCCACAACTGCTGAAGCCTGTGCACCTAGAGCCTGTGCTCTGCAACAAGAGAAGCCACTGCAATGAGAAGCCCACGCACAGTGAAGAGTAGCCCCCACTCGCTGCAACTAGAGAAAAGCCCTCTTAGCAACGAAGACCCAGTGCAGCCAAAAATAAATAAATTAATTAATTAAAAAAAAACCAGTAAGGAAGACTTTATGCAAGACTAGTGCAATAGGGAGAGAGAGTGATCCCAACTCTGAATATAGCACAGACAGGGATTTATAGCCAAAGTGAGAAGGTCAGTAGATTGAAAATTACTCAGAGAAGATTTCAAGGGTAGGGGAACTCTCGCTAAACTGGCTTAGCAGGATTTTTGCTAAAGGCAGGCCAAGGTGGAGGCCTAGTAGAGAAGAGTGCTCAGAGGAGCCTGACTAAAGCTTAGTCAACGAGGGAGGCTTTATCACTGTGGGCTCTATTTTCTATTTTGTTTGGCTCTTTTCTTCCAACCAATAGCATCTGTCACCAAGAGTTTGCTCTGGCTAATTGGCAAAACCAGTCTTTGGTGGGGAGAGTGAAAATGGTGAGGTATGGCAGAGTTTTGAATAGTTTCATGGACTTTGGAAGATTCTCTAACAAAACAAAGCAATAAAATATATTCTCTGATTTTTAAAGTATTTATAGGAAAACAGAAGCGTGCTGCCCACGAAATGGTTAAAAAGACTTTTTTAAAAAAAATGATTGTCCTTACATGTCTGTAAGGAAATTATATGAGTTTTGACCTCAATCCATCCACTTCCTACCCAAACAGAAAGCATGAAATGATACATCTCCTAAAAATGGTAGAGCTTTGCTTTAATTCCTCCTCTCTCAATTTTACAAATTCCAAGAGGCCAAAGAAAACATATTATTTTGAAAGCGTAGTTCATTTCTCAAAGATGTTATTATTTCCCTCATCACACAGTATGAGGTTTCATGCGGTAGCCCATGTAATTTTTGTAGCTAAACACATGGTCCAAGGACAAAACAGTCATGGTCCGTGAAGAGCAGAGAGACTCAACAGTATGGCAGCCACTGGTTCACTTAAGTGGGCTGATCCTGATTTTCTTATATATCTGGGAAATTGTACAAAAGAGTCTTATTCATGATTTAGATATCCTGGGGCACTATTCTTCATAGAAGCAAAGAGAAAAAAATAAGTTAATGTAAGGTTTATTATCTTTAAAAAGATTTAGTGTTAAAATTCTGATTGCCAATTTGCACCATATTTATGTTTAGTTACGGAAAGTTTCAATTGTCTCTTTATGCACCTTGGCTTCTGGCCGTAGGCAGAAGAGATGCTGGGATTTGAGTTTGGGCCAAGAAAAGCTAAAGAGGCTAGGAGGCACTTACAGATGGAGATAATTAGCATATTAAAAATAGGCCAGCCAGATTTTTTTTTTTAGCAGGAAGTAGAGGGGTAAATGCTCTGTCTGGCAAGACTATAGAAGCTGTGTGGACAGAGGATGTGTGATTCAAACTCTGGTATGAGAATGGTATTTTACTTGAACCAGGCTTCAAAAGACTGGAGCAGGAGTTCCTTTTACTGGAAACCATGGAGTTGGCGAGCTTTGTAGGGGCCTCCCTTGAAATTCTGCTCCAAGGCCACTGTTTTGAATTTTGTTTGAAAGTCTTAGAATAGGAGACCCTTGGTTTGAGAAGACACAGGATAAACATCGTGAACTCTATTGCTTTCTAATGCCTGGTAGCGGAAGTGGCATTTCTGATACCACCTCGCATTGAAAGGGGATTATAGAGGAAGGCGGTAAGTGGAAACCACAGCCCTAGAACGAGACTGCTCAGGCTTCCAGGGTCTATTTTGCCAATCCTAAAGCAAAGGCTCGAGGCTGATCTGGATTCAGGCTCTATCAGTGAGGTATGCTTAATTGCCAGATAATTCACTGCCGTTTCCTGAAGTTCTGATTCACAGAGTCAGCCCTTCAGATCCTATGTTCCACCCATTCTCTGAAGTTTACTGTCATTCAGAACAGAACAAGGGGTGTCTTTCTTGGAGCTGGGCTTCTCCATGGGTGGTATGGGCACTCATGACTAAATACAGAATTATGCGTGTGGGCCGGGGGGGGTATAACAATTACTAAAAATGAACAGTTCCTCAATTCTAATGGCTATCTGGAAGTATAGTTAGCTGTCTTCAGCTGAGTCTACTTACCATGGATTTTACAAATACAACATCTTAACAAGTACTCCTGTAAAGCTGCTGCTTCTTTTTTTCTACAGGTAGTTAAATACCACAAAAAAAGAGAAAAGAGAAAAAAAAAAGAAAGAGAGAGATTTTGGAAATTCCATGAAAAGCTAAAAAATATAGAAGGGAAAATTATTAGTCTGAGATAATTTCATTGATGACCTACTTAGAGGAAGAAGTTAGACCAAAAGACTCTTGTCTTTATTTCGGTGGGTTTGCTTCATTAGTGAGCAGGATCAGGGTGGGGGAAAGAGGAAGCCGTGCACTGCTTATTTTTAATATGTTTTATTTGACTTTATGTATGTGTTTTTAAATTTTCATAAAATTGAAAACTTTAAAAAATGGGAAATAACAACCCAAGAGTATAAATACAATTTTTATTTTGGTCTAGTTTCCTAAATGTGATGTATAATTCTCCTTAGTCCACTTCTCATATTAAAGACATAGTTCAGGGAGTTATATGAAAATGAGATATGGGCCTGTGGTGGATCAAATATTTGTGTTCCCCCCAAATTCATATGTAGAAACCCTAACCCCCCTGTGATAGTATTTGGAGATGGAGCCTTTGGGAGGTCATTAGGGCTGGATGAGGTCATGGGGGTAGGGTCCTCATAATGGGATCAATGTCCTTAGACAAAAAGACACCAGAGAACTTACTCTCTCTCATCACCATGTGAGGACAAAGCAGGAAGGCAGTCATCTATAAGCCAGGAAGAGAGGTCTCACAAGAACCCAACCATGCTGGCACCCATGTGATCTTGGACTTCCAGTCTCTGGATTGTGAGAAAATAAATTTCTGTTGTTTAAGGTACCCAATCTCTGATATTTTGTTATAGCAGCCCATGTTGACTAAGACAGGCCCACAGAGATCTTGGGATTCATTTGACCATGAAATATGTCATAATATTAGCCATCCCAAAATGTATTTCTTTCAGAACTGTATACATTTTAGCAAAGGAAAACACCAAAGAACATTAGAAAAGCATTATTATCTCAATACCTATTGGATAGCTTACTTCTTAAATAGCATTTAAAATGACTGTCACCGTCTTGTTTTGTTTTTAATTACCACAAGGAATATGGCAGTGTTCTTGGCTACATTACAGTGTTTGGTTACAAGTGCCCCTTAGCAGTGGTCAGAATAGCTTTGGCCAGTAATGGGGTACACATTCTTGCTTCATTAGGTGATCTTATGACAAAAAGATAGCAGTATTTTCAAATGTAAACTAGTCTGCCCGTTAATTGTCTTATAGTATCAAGGTTTATAAGAAATGATTTACACAGGAGAAAACACTGGCTTGGTTTTGTAAACTACTGAAAACTGTGAAACTTGGAACTTGGTTTTGCTTGTATTTAAAGTGCTTTTAACTCTTCATTTGAATACTGAAGTTTGACCTGATGTAGAGTGTGTGGAAATTAATATTATAAACTTAAAATTAATTTAACCTTGGTTAATATTTTAAGAAGCACAGATCACAAGTCCCAAAGATAATTAATGAGAAAACTTGAAATATGAGAATTCAAAGCAGTGGCCATGACACTGGAGTCAGGATAAAAGAATGGATAATATTAAATTAAAAGTTACCATAAAGTTATAAACAACATAAAAAGCACTAGTAGGTGGATGTAAGGGTCAGTTTCAATAAAATTTATTTAACCTATGTATCTTGTCATCCTGAAATGACTTTCTACCTAGCTTGCTTACTAAGAAGGATGCAGGGGAACAGCTCCTCCTTGCGGGTGTCTATGTAGGGGCAGACTTGAACCTCAGCTTACGTGAGTGAGTCTGCGCAGAACATCTCGTGATCCTCCTGTGACAGGAGAGGATGGGAATCTGTGAGGAGTGTCTCCGAGGCCACCTCCCACTCACCTCCCCAGATCCCCTGTAGACTGTCAGGACAGAGGCAAATTTTCTCTAGACTCTCCTTTTCAGGGTTTGAACAAATGAAATGATTTTGCCACAAATCCAGTTTTTAAAACACCATAGAGGGCTTCCCTGGTGGCGCAGTGGTTGAGAGTCCGCCTGCCGATGCAGGGGACACGGGTTCGTGCCCCGGTTCGGGAAGATCCCACATGCCGTGGAGCGGCTGGGCCCGTGAGCCATGGCCGCTGAGGCTGTGCGTCCGGAACCTGTGCTCGGCAACGGGAGAGGCCACAGCAGTGAGAGGCCCGCGTACTGCAAAAAAAAAAAAAAAAAAAAAAAAAAACCATAGAAATTCTCATTCTTTGACATGCCTGCTTGACTAAACAGACTTTGAATTGGACATGTTTTGGATAGCAAAAGGAAACAATTGATGACACAAGGATCTCATCTTTACAGGTTGATGCATTTTTTTGCTGTGGATAGTGTGGCAGATGAAAAATAGTTACAAAAACTGCAAGGTGGTTAACCCAAGTCTGTTTGATTCTTTTTTAAAAATTTATTTTATTGAAGTATAGTTGATTTACAATGATTTACAGTGTTGTGTTTATTTTGCTGTACAGCAAAGTGATTCAGTTATACATATATATCATATATATAATATAGTCTTTTTCACATTCTTTTCCATTATGGTTTATCACGGGATACTGAATATAGTTCCCTGTGCTATACAGTAGGACCCTGTTGTTTATCCATTCAATATATAATAGTTTGCATCTGCTGATCCCAAACTCCCAATCCATCTCTCCTCCATCCCCCCACCCCCTTGACAACCATAGGTCTGTTCTCTATATATATAAGTTTGTTCTGTTTCATAGATAAGTTCATTTGTGCCATCTTTCAGATTCCACATATAAGTGATATCATATGGTATTTGTCTTTCTCTTTCTGACTTACTTCACTTAGAATGATAATCTCTAGGTCCATCCATGCTGCTGAAAATGGCATTATTTCATTCTTTTTTATGGCTGAGTAATATTCTATTGTATCTATGTACTACATCTTCTTTATCCATTCATCTGTTGATGGACATTTAGGTTGTTTCCATGTCCTGGCTATTGTAAATAGTGCTGCTATGAACATAGGGGTGCATCTTTCTTTTCATATTACAGTTTTGTCTGGTTATATGCCAAGGAGTGGAATTGCTGGATCATATGGCAACTCTATTTTTAGTTTGTTGAGGAATCTCCATACTGTTTTCCACAGTGGCTGCACCAATTTACATTCCCACCAACAGTGTAAGAGAGTTCCCTTTTCTCCACACCCTCTCCACCATTTGTTATTTGTAGACTTTTTCATGATGGCCATTCTGACTGGTGTGAGGTGGTACCTCATTGTAGTTTTGATTTGCATTTCTCTAATAATTAGTGATGATGAGCAGCTTTTCATGTGCTTCTTGGCCATCTGTATGTCTTCTTTGGAGAAATGTCTATTTAGGTCTTCTGCCCATTTTTTGATTGGGTTGTTTGTTTTTTGTTATTAAGTTGTATGAGCTGTTTGTATATTTAGCCCTTATTAGTCACATAATTTGCAAATATTTTCTCCCAGTCAGTAGGTTGTCTTCTCATTTTGTCTATGGTTTCCTTTGCTATACAAAAGCTTATAAGTTTGATTAGGTCTGATTTGTTTATATTTGCTTTTATTTCTATTGCTTTCAGAGAGTGACCTAAGAAAACATTGGTACGATTTATGTCAGAGAATGTTTTGCCTATGTTCTCTTCTAGGATTTTTATGGTGTCATGTCTTATATTAAGTCTTTAAGCCATTTTGAGTTTATTATTGTGTATGGTGTGAGGATGTGTTCTAACTTCATTGATTTGCATGTAGCTATCCAACTTTCCCAATACCCCTTGCTGAACAGACTGTCTTTTCCCCATTGTATATCCTTGCCTCCTTTGTTGAAGATTAATTGACTGTAGGTGTGTGGGTTTATTTCTGGGCTCTCTATTTTATTCCATTGGTGCATATCTCTGTTTTTGTGCCAATACCATGTTGTTTTGATTTCTGTAGCTTTGTAGTATTGTCTGAAGTCTGGGAGGGTTATGGCCCCTGCTTTGTTCTTTTTCCTCAAGATTACTTTGGCAATTCTGGGCCTTTATGGTTCTATATAAATTTTAGAATTATTTGTTCTAGTTCTGTGAAAAATGTCATGGGTAATTTGATAGGGATCACATTAACTCTGTAGATTGCTTTGGGTAGTATGGCATTTTTACTATATTAATTCTTCCAGTCCAAGGCATGGGCTATCTTTCCATTTCTTTGAATCATCTTCAATTTCCTTTATTAATGTTTTATAGTTCTCAGCATATAAGTCTTTCACCTCCTTGCTCTGGTTTATTCCTAAGTATTTTATATGTCTTGATTCAATTTTAAAAGGGATTTTTTTACATTCCTTTTCTGATATTTCATTGTTAGTGTAAAGAAAGAAAAGAGAAGTAAGTAAAGACCTGGGAATACAAGAGATAGATACATTTGGGATTAATGAGCCAGGATTACAATAATAATAATAGTTAATACTTAGCAAATGCTTATCTAACACTAGCATTTGCTAAAAATGTTATGCCTATTATCTCATTTAATAGAGAGGTAAAGTAATCATCTCAAGCCTGCACAAATATGTATTACACTTGGAGACAGATGTTGAGGCTCGATTCTCTGCCTCTAGGGCCAGTGGCCTGCTGTTTTTAACTATGCACATGGTCATAATCTGGTGCCTTAAAATCTGCCAAACTGATGGCCTGATTTAAATTGTTCAAGGGATCCGCAGTGATTGCTGTTAAGTGCAATTAACTAAGGAGAATTTGTTTTCACAAGTAACCAGTTAACTCAAATGAATCATGAGGTGACTTATCACTGGCAGAGCGCAGAGACCCCAGCTCCCGGGTGCGCACAGGGGCTGGAGGGCCATATCCTTGGGCTCTTCCCTCTTAAGGGTCTGTACTTTTTGAAGGGGAAGGAAATGCTGGGATGAGGACTGCTGCCATGGTAGGGGCAGAGAGCAAGCCCATCAGCTGCGAAGAGCAGATCTAATGGTGAGGGCGGTGGCCCAAGATAATGAAAGAAACCCTGAGAGAATAAAAGCAGCAGGAAAGAAATGATCTGGAAGCTGGGACAGGAAAGTGCTGGTGCCCTTGCAAGAAAGAAATCCGTCAGCATGAAGCAAAAACTGAAGAACCTCTGGGAAATAGAGAAAATGCTGCAGAAGTCAAGGATTTCTTCTATTTTCTTCCCCCCACATCTCCAGGTAACTGTTACGAGCATACTGTATGGGATGAGATGGTGGAGCGCTGGCCTTCTACCTTTAGTAGAGCTAGTTCACCCTCTGCCCCTGGATGAAAATGAAAACATTTGGTCACTACAGTTACTGTTAGTTACTAATTAGTCCTACTTCAGTTAAAATGTTCAGTTTCATATAGCAATTGAAATTCAGAAAGTGGTTAAAAATTGATGCCTCTCCCCACCCCTGGGGTCTGGTCAGATTCTTCTCTCTTCTTACCCAAAGTTTCTATTCTTCCTCCCACTTCACTGGTCCAAGGGTGACCCCCTGGCCCTTGCAGGGATGGAGCTGGAGAGAAGAGGAGAGTTAAGGGGAACAAAAATTCTCTGGGCCTGGCTGCTCTATGCTACCTGGTTACTTAATGCTCTTCTTAGCCCTTAGCAATCTAGCACTACCTCCCTCCAACTTCTCTCTGCAACACTTTTGGAAAGGATCTAGGATGCCTCCAAGGCCAAGTTTTCTCACCGATGGTCCACATCACACCCACAGGAAACACTCACCACTTGTCAGCCCCAGCAAGCTCCAGGAGTGCCAGTGGGTCCTTCAGCTTGGCTGTCACAGATACCTGGCCAATCTATCACCCCGGAGACTTCTCAGGGGAGAGTCAGATACAAGTCCACTGTGTCCTTCAACTTTGGGGACACATAGCAGACTCTCCTGGTGGTTTAGTTAAAGATCTGGCTTAAGGAAAGGGACAGGCATCCCTCAGAACTTGCCCTTGCAGAGGGCGTGGACTGTCAGTACAGCTCTCTGAAGACATCCTCCTAAGAAGTTGTATTTCAATCTCCTTCTCTACCCTTTTATTTTCCTGATAAGGACCAGGAGTGTTAAGGATTATCTACTAGTTCTCAGTCTCTTCAGTGCCAATCCAGCGCTTCATTTAGAATAGGTATCTGTTGTTTTGCAATCAAAACTTCCATTCCACCATCCTGTTACAAAGTATTGCTTATGTTGTATATTTGGTATTTTCCATTTTTACATATAACCCAAGTTTTCCAGGCCTCACCAGATTGGGAGTATAAAATAATTTGCAGGCTATTTTTATGCCCAAATTATGATGGTAAAAGTTCCAACTGGTTTGATGACTAGTAATTTGTGCCTCTCCAAGTGTTCCCAAGTTATTTTGGGGAGTTCACCAAAAGGATGCCACTCACATACCCACAAGCCAGTCTGTAACTGCATGGTGTCTGCTTTTTCCTTCCTTTCCTACCCTGACTTATAATTTTCCACATTCTCTGTCTGCAGGTTTGATGAGTGTCAAATCATTGCTGGCTTCCAAAGGGAGGTGGGGGCAATGGCCTTCTCTCCAATTGCATGCCACATTTGGTCCACAGGACTCTAAAATGTCTCTTCTTTCCCAGAAATTAACTTTTGGCCATCTCATACGTCCCATCAATCCTCTAAATCACTCCTAAAAAAAATAGTGCCATTAGTTTTGTGAATGTCACTTTTCTGACCTTGAGCGTATAACCCAGTCTAAGGTTATAAAATAATAACTCCCATCCTTAGCTTCCCACCAGCCACAGGCACCAACACTCCCAAATTCCTTCCTCTCTTCTCTCCTGCCCAAGGAAAATAGAAGCTTCCATGCTTAGTAGTGCATGGAAGGGAAGGGGAGGTGGAAGACTCACAAGTAACTTACGGGCCCATGTCTGCTGGCTAAGGATGTCCAATATTATCTTTCTCATACTTTAAAATTCAAGAACCACTCAGAAAAAAGTAAAGCAGATGACAACGTATATAGTCTGCTACTAATGGAGGGGAACATATAAATATGTACAAGTATAAATACAAAGAATATCTCCAGAAGAACCCACAAGAGACTAATAATGGTGGTTGCCTCCACGGTGGGAACTTGGTTACTGGGGATCAGAAGAGAAGACTTACTTCTCACCCTATTTCATTTTGTACCTTTTGAATATTTTACATGTGTATGTCTTCTTTATTCAAAATGAAGTTTTCAAACTCTGCCCCTTTCTGAAACTGGGTGGGCTTTTGTGACTGCTGTATCTAATCAAGTATGACAGAAATGACACTCTGTGACTTCTGAAACTGTCATAAAAGATGAAACAACTAAAAAAATATAAAGTTTTCAAGAATACTTATAAAAATATTTTCCTTCAATTACAAATAATTTTTAAAATTATAGCCTGAATATTTTTAATAGCTCTGTTGAAAAAAGATTTGCAATGAAAACAAAAGGTTAAAATTTTTCCTTTTTCTGTGTGAGATTACATTTTTCAAAGCAAAAATTCTTTTCTAAAAAGCACTGCTCTACAGTTTTCCCTTTTCCAGTGTTCTAACAAAATATAAACTCTTTTGGTTTAAGTCTCCATGTCACTGAGGAATTTAGACAGTGACAAATTGCAAACAGTGGTTGACTCATTTACTTGTTCTTGGTATTCTGTGTAATATGGATTCAACATCCCCTGCTGAATCCCGCTAACGTCCTTTCAAATGAACAAATATCAAAAGTTTCAAAACAAGCAGAGACTTCAGTATTATTATCCCATACATTTTTAATTGAGCAATTCTAAATTTATGTATAGTGTATCTAGAATGGGCTTATACTTCCAATGAATAAATGTATCACTTGTGATTTTTCTCTGGGCCTCTGTCTACACAATAGTACAAAAAGGGTTTTATAAGGAAAAATGGAGACCATGATTTGTTGCCTTTATGATACTCAAATGTTTTTCCTGACAACAAAATGTAACCTAGTTTTCCCAGATCCATACCAATTGGAAGGGAGAGGGGGAGATAAGGACAGTGATTAGGGGAACGAGATACACAATCAAAGTGTGTGGATGACAATAAGACTCAGTAACAGAATCATCTTAACTCCAATAAGGTCCTGAGGGTTAACAGGTTTTCTTTGAGACCACTTCTTGCCCACTGACTCTTTCTCCTCAACTTGGGAATATGTTCAAGTCTCTTCCACCTTAAACTCTCTCTATTCAACACACACACACACAAACACACACACACCCATCCATACAGCACTCCCAGAGAGACACACAGGCCCAGATATACACACAGATACATACAGACATAGCCATGCATACGGACAGACAGACAAAGGCTCACACACACTGTCATACACACAGGTACACAGAAGCACACCACCCAGAGTTACCGTCTCACACACACATACACCATTTCTAGGTGCTCTGTTCCCCGGTTCGTGCCTCTTACTCTTTTGGGGTGAAAGTCAAGCCTTTAAGAAAGGATCTACACTTGCTACTCCCATTTCTCATCTCCCTGTCCTTCCTTCTCCCTCTGCAATCTGCTCCCAGCTCCCCCATGTCATTAAATCACTTTGTCTTAGGTCACCATTGATTTCCCAATGGCCAAACCCCATGAACACATTTCAGTCCTTAGCTTCTGCGACCTCTCGTAGCATCTGACTCTGTTTAATAATCCCTTGTTGAAACACACTTGTCAGTTGAGTTTCACGGAGCTACTTCATCCTAGTTTTCCTCTTATCTTTCTGACTACTCCTCACTTATTCAATAATTTTATTATTTTTAAATTATTATCTGTTTCACGTATATTATATATCAGGAACCACAGCTTCTTCTTTCACAGAGCTTACTGACAAGTGGGGAAGAAAGGCAATAAAATCAACAATTATTATAAAAAATCATAAAGGCCGTGACTGGAGAGCAGGACGGGGAGAGGTGGCAGGGGCATCTAGACCTCCTACACTGTTGAAAACAGTGGCTTCCCAGAGAAGTGATATGTAAGCATGAGTAGGGGTCACCCACTGGTAAGTGTGTTCCAGACAGAGGGAAGAGAGTAGGCAGAGGTCTGAAGGTAAGAGAGAACCATCATTCATTTGAGGGACTAAAACAATTTCACTATAGCTAGAACACAGATATTAACTATTGTTACTGAGGCTACTTGGTGCCCAGCTCTAGATTAAATGCTTTTACGTAGTACCCCTCATTTAATCCAAATGTTGCCATGCAATAGTTATTGATTTTTTTGTTTTGTCTTTTGTTTTTATCTTTTTAAAAAATTTTTATTGAAATATACTTGATTTACAATATTGTATTAGTTTCAGATGTACAGCAAAGTGATTCAGTTATACATATATATATAGATATGTATATTCTTTTTTTACATTCTCTTCCATTATAGGTTATTATAAGATATTGAATATAGTTTCTGATGCTATACAATAGGTTCTTGTTGTTTGTCTGTTTTATATATAGTAGTGGGTATATTTTATAAACTCCTAATTTATCCCTCCCCAACCTTTCCCCTTTAGAAACCATAAGTTTGTTTTCTATTTCTGTGGGTCTATTTCTGTTTTGTAAATAAGTTCATTTGTATTCTACTTTTAGATTCCACATATAAGCAATATCACATGATATTTGTCTTTGTCTGTCTGGCTTACTTCACTTAGTATGATAATCTCTAGGTCCATCCATGATGCTGTAAATGGCATCATTTCATTCTTTTTTATGGCTGAGGAATATTCCATTGTGTATATATACCATATCTTCTTTATCCATTCATCTGTTGATGGACACTTAGGTTGCTTCCATGTCCTGGCTATTGTAAATAGAGCTGCAGTGAACATTGGGATACATGTATCTTTTTGAATTATGGTTTTCTCCAGAGGTATGCCCAGGAGTGGGATTGCTGAATCATATGGTAGCTCTATTTTTAGATTTTAAGGACCTCCACACTCCATAGTGGCTGTACCAATTTACATTCCCATCAACAGTGTATGAGAGTTCCCTTTTCTCCACACCCTCTCCAGCATTTATTGTTTGTAGATTTTTTGATGATGGCCGTTCTGACTGGTGTGAGGTGATGCCTCATTGCAGTTTTGATCTGTTTTTCTCTAATAATTAGCAATGTTGAACATCTTTTCATGTACCTTTTGGCATCTGTATGTCTTCTTTGGAGAAATGTCTATTTAGATCTTCTGCCCACTTTTTGACTGGGTTTTTGGTTTTTTTGATATTGAGCTGTATCAGCTGTTTGTATATTTTGGAGATTAACCCCTTGTCAGTCTCATTGTTTGCAAATATTTTCTCCCATTCTGCAGGGTGTCTTTTTGTTTTGTTTATGGTTTCCTTTGCTATGCAAAAGATTAGGTCCCATTTGTTTATTTTTGTTTTTATTTCCATTATTCTAGGAGATAGATCAAAAAAATATTGCTGTGAATTATGTCAAAGAGTGTTCTACCTATGTTTTCCTCTAGGAGTTTTATAATATCTGGTTTTACATTTAGGTATTTAATCCATTTTGAGTTTACTTTTGTGTATCGTATTACAAAATGCTCTAATTTCATTCTTTTACATGTGGCTGTCATCAATATACATTTCTTAAATAGAGTAAGAACGTAACTGTCATTTTACACAGAAATATACTCCTGCATAGTAAAGGACTGTGTGTGCTTGTGAGAAGTTGGACTGTGGGAAGATTGTGCAGTGAGAATGCTGGATAATTATTGTTATTCCTATTTTTACAGAAAATAATAATTATAACTAGTATATAAGTGCTTATAGTCTATTGATTATTGTTATAAGTGCTTGATAATGTCTTAATCCACTGAATCTTCATTGCAACTCTATATTACATATGTGAATATGTATAATATTATATATTACTTATACAGCATATAATATATACGTATTTTATAATATATTATAGATATTATAAATACTATTGCTATCCCAATTTTACCAGATCATGAAGCTTGCCAAAGGCCAGCCCAGGCAATCTGTACTTTTGCAGGAGTTAGGGGATAAAAGTAAAAGATAAGGATGAGATTGGAGAAGTGTGTTAGTGATGGAGCTCCAAGGTCAGGTGGCAGGGAGGAAGAGCAAGAAGAATGGGCCAAGAGAATGCTGGAGGGGATGGACGTACAGAGGAACTATCATCTTGGGGAAAGATCAACAAGGGATGCGAGGGACGTTGGCTTCACGAAACCCATAGTTTCCCCTCTAAGCTAAGTCTTTATACTCGTCACTTTATATTTCACTGGTAAAGCTGATTTTTCACAGCTAAAGCTGATTGAAAAACAGCAACCCCAATTTCTTGAACAATTCTGTATAAGGTATGAATAGGCAAATAAGATGTCTTCACTCCTAAGAAATAGAATCCTTGACAGACCCACTAACATGATTGAATTTCTCATTGGGAAAACAATCTTTTCTCTACAACCTAACTTTCAAAGTAATAACAGTACAATTATAAATGAGCACCTAATACATACCCGAACAAAATCGCATGCCTTATTTGCATTATCTTATTTAACCTTCAGTATAAGGTATGTATGATTATCTTCCTTCTTCAGAGGGGGAAACTAAGGTCTAGAGGTATTAAATAACTTGTAGCCTATTACAGGGGTCCCCAGTCCCCGGTCTGTTGCCTGTTAGGAACCGGGCCACACAGCAGGAGGTGAGCGGTGGGCGAGCGAGCGAAGCTTCACCTGTATTTACAGCTGCTCCCCATCGCTCGCGTTACCATCTGAGCTCCGCCTCTTGTCAGATCAGATCAATGGCGGCATTAGCTTCTCATAGGAGCACAAACCCTGCTGTGAACTGCGCATGCGAGGGATCTAGGTTGTGCGCTCCTTATGAGAATCTAAAGCCTGATGATCTGAGATGGAGCTAAGCGGTCCCATCATTCCCAGATGGGCCCATCTAGTTGCAGGAAAACAAGCTCAGGGCTCCCACTGATTCTGCATTGTGGTGAGTTATATAATTATATATTACAATGTAATAATAATAGAAATAAAGTGCACAATAAATGTAATGCACTTGAATCATCCCGAAACCACTCCCCCCCCCCAATGCTGGTCCATGGAAAAATTGTCCTCCATGAAACCGGTCCCTGGTGCCAAAAAGGTTGGGGACCGCAGGCCTATCAGATACACTCAGGAGGCAGAATTAAACCCTGAATGTCTGAGTCCGAAGTCCATGCTTGTTTACTCCACTATACTCCCTCTAGGAAGAATGAATGAATCCCGGGTAACCTAGGCTGACCTGCTGAACTGTCCAACTCACTCTGTTTTAGAGAGGTGGGGTCACTGTCTTCCTGCCCGTATCACATAGTACCTGACCACACCCTCCCCTGCTGTAGCATGACAGACAAGACCCTTGCTACTTTATCAACCAGCCCCAAGGAGCCTTCCCCATTCATCTCTCACCACTTCTGTTTTTTTCTCTTTGTCCCCTTCACCCTTACCTCATTCCTACCACTATATTCCCAAAGAACATTTAATGTCATGGTCATGAAAATTTCTCGTGATAATGTCTTATTTTTCTTAAAGTCAAATAATATGCATATGATTCCAATCAGGGAGACCACATATATGTGCATAACAAAGACTAAAAGGATAGACATAAAATATTATCAATAGTGATTTCAGGAAGGTTATATTATAGGTGGTTTTTATTTTCTTGTTTATGATTTCTGGGTTTTCCCAGTGATCATCAATAAAAAAATGTATTTTAATAATAAAAATTGAACAAAATATTTGCAATAGCTGTTACACCAATGTACCTTTCTTTCATAGCAGTTATCTAATTCTCTGCAATTTGCTATAAAATAGAAAATAAAGGAGGTAGTTGCACTCATAGCCATAATGTTAAGGTTGGATGCATTACAAGTATTATGTATATTACTATTTAAGGTAAAAAAATGAAAAGTGGATCCCTTTTCATGGAGGAGTAGCAGCTCCTCTGGCAGGCAACATATGCAGCCATGGACTGAGCTGAAATCAGTCATTTCTTTCTACTTTCTAAGTTCTGCAGAGGTGAAAGCACAGTATGTATCTTAATGCTCTGTCTCCCAACAGGGGCTCTGGTAAGTTTATCTCAGCTGGAAGCATTTCTTTGCACATGTCTCAGAATCATAATGAAAATAGTCTCTCTTCTGAAAAATAAATGCATCAAATGTAGAGGTCATAAGTACAAAAGGGGAAAGAATGTTGTCATTAATCATCTTGACCCCAACCGATTGAATCCCTCTTACACTCATAGTATCTTTTCTTCCTTCTTTCAACCTGATGCCATCTGGTTCAAAGATTTGGGGCTATTAGCTCCATTAAAAGTAATCTTAGGAACTTGTAATTTACATGCATCAAGGATTTTAACACCAGTGAGCTCTGTAAAATATCCTGCAAGAACCCAAATTTCCAGAATACATTAAAAGACCAATGGTTTTGCTTTTCTTTCTGAATTTAGTTTTAACTATAGTTTCTCTCTCTCCCTCTCTCTCTCTCCCTATCTCTTCCTCAGATTGTCCTGAGCCTATACCTCGGAGGCTGTTCATACATACCACTATCTCAGCTGCTTTTACTACCCTCCCCCTAGTTTCCCATGAATTCTTTAAAAAAAGAATCTCAGATTCACAGAATTTTAGAAGGGACCTTAGGAGTCTCCATTCCGACAGCATCTTTTTTGTAGATGAGGACATTGTAGCCCACAGAGGTTAAGCGATCAGCTCAGAAATACAGAGATAATTTGCAGGAGGGGAGGGTCTCCTGATTCCAAATTGGGTACTCCTTTCATTATACCACACACTGTCTCCCATGAATCAGTAAATTCTTTCTAAGGCAAGGACTTGCCAAACAATGGGACAGCATCAGAACAAACTTTGCTCTCATGAAAGCCAAAGCCCTTTTGCCAAGACTCTCCAGGGTTCTCCTTAAAACTCATGGCCTCTATGACATTAATAACCATTTGTTTAAGGGCTACTGACTGCCTAGTTATTATGCATCATCTCCAACCTTCAAAACAACCTTCAAAGTATCTATCAAAATTCCCCATTTTGCTGATGAGGGAACTGAATCATTGAGAGAGTTAAGCAATTTGCCTAAGACCCTATAGCTGAACATAGTAGATCCAGGATTTGGACCCACGTCTTAAATGCTTTTTGCATGTGCTGGGTTGCTTCTCCTTCCATGATACCAGATATTAACTCCAAGGACAGATTTATCTATGCTGCTTTTTTTTTTTTTTTTTTTTTTTTTTAATTTTTTTTGCAGTACGCGGGCCTCTCACTGTTGTGGCCTCTCCCGTTGCGGAGCACAGGCTCCGGACGCGCAGGCTCAGCGGCCATGGCTCAAAGCGGGTCGATGCAGGGGACGTGGGTTCGTGCCCCGGTCCGGAAAGATCCTACATGCCGCGGAGCGGCTGGGCCCGTGAGCCATGGACGCTGAGACTGCGCGTCCGGAGCCTGTGCTCCGCAACGGGAGAGGCCGCAACAGTGAGAGGCCCGCGTACTGCAAAAAAAATTAAAAAAAATAAAAGGCAGAACAAATATTTGTGGTTTGTAACAAAACATATCCATAGTATACTGCTCTTGCTTTTATTCATTCATTCATTCATTTGTTCGGTAGACAGACATTGGAAACACAGGCATTAATACAACACTCCAGAAAGAACTGTAAAGTAAACTTACCATGGTATTCAATAGCTCAATCAGATACTCACAGACTTTGATCACTTAATGCGCTTAATAGATTGTTCTGGGGTGTACACTTAAGAAGAAAAAGTACTTAGAAAGGAATCTGAAGGTAGCAAAATAATTAGATGTTTGGAAAGCAAAGAACTACACAATGAAGGGAATTGTTTTGCCAGCTCAACAGAAAGCAACACGATAATCATTTTCTGGTGTATGAAAGGTTGTTATCCAGACCATGATGGCAGACCATTCTCCATTTCCAAATAAAGTGAGACAAAAAGAAATATAACAAGACATGGAGGGTTTGGCTAAATGTATTCAGTAGTCTGCTGGGCATGATTTTAAAATTTGGCTTAATTTATGGAAAACAGATCATAGAATCTCAAGAATGGTGGACTTTCTAACCACACAAGACTTTATAAATTGGTGGTTTACACATGATAAAGCTATGATTTTCTTTAAGTAAGGTCCATGTGAAGAGAAGAATGGGAAAAAATTGACATTAAAGTACCTGACATCTCCAAAATTCTATAGAATGAAGCATTTTAATATGCATTTAATATCACCACCTAAAATTACTGTATTTATTCCTGCAGAAGGGCTAACCAGTATTTCCATGACCACTAATATCTTGGTGGCCACAGCCCTGGATCTCTTCTTTCTCTCTCATCTGCATGCAATTGGAGCAGGTGTTATGTGAAGAGTCCCCTTCTCCAATCTTCCCTGAGGCAGGAACCCTAAAGCTTTGTAAATATAAATCATGGGGCCCAGATAAAACTAAGGAGAGGAAGTGGGGAGGAAAAAAGAAAGGTCAGTAATACATTTAGAAGGAGATTCCAGGGATGACACTTGAGCAGGCTTTACATCTCTTTTTTATTATTTTTTATTGACATACAGTTGATATATAATATTATATGTTACAGGTATATAATATAGTGATACAATTTTTAAAGGTTATACTCCATTTGTAGTTATTATAAAATATTGGTTTTATTCCCTGTGTCTTACAATATAACCTTACAAGGATATGCTACAGCTTATATTATACATAATAGTTTGTAGGCTTTATAGCTTTTAAACTCTTGTGCAAAGTCAGTTGCTCTGCTGATTAGTACCTATTCATAGTGGTGTGAAGACAAATGAGTGTATTATATACAGTATATATAATGCCTACAATAATGTCTGGCATAGACTAAGCTGAATATTAACTATCATGACTACTATAATTATGACAGTCCTAATACTTGTCCTAGGTTGGATTTCCTAGAAGCAGCCCCTGAGATAAGGCTTCCTGAACAAATGATTTATTGAGGATGTACTCCCCAGAGAAACCAATTAGGGAGGGAGGGAAGCAGAGCAAGGTAGCCAAAGAAGCCAAGCTCTAGTAGACTTCAGGCAAAGTCCCAGTTCCTGCCTGATCCTGTGCGGAGCTCTGGAGCATAAATGATGCCTCAGCATTTGTCCTGCCTTGAGGCAAGAGAGTTGGGCTTTCATGCTCCCACACCATAGTCATCAGCTACTGGCTGCACTGGACACCTTTAGCTGTCTGTGCAAAGTAGCCCAGGGGCAGTCTCTGAAGGAGGTCACAGGGGCAAGCAGTTAGAAGCACAGCACACAGAAACTAGAGACTGACACCCAGAACAAGAAAAAGGAGCTCAGGGGATCTAGATGGAACACTGACAGTCTTCTCTCCAGTACTCTGGAGCTGTTGTACAGTCTCACCAATATCCAGTGAGCCATTTTTACTACTTGGTTTATATTCAGTCATTCCGGTAGTGTCCATGCAGTACATGTGTGCTCACTCAGGCAACCTTGCTTCCCTAGCTCTGCTCCCTG
Source organism: Globicephala melas (assembly GCF_963455315.2). Lineage (NCBI taxonomy): Eukaryota > Metazoa > Chordata > Mammalia > Artiodactyla > Delphinidae > Globicephala > Globicephala melas. The sequence continues at coordinate 28,548,923 of NC_083322.1, forward strand.
ACACCAGAAAACTTATGGACTATTTCTACCAAAAACATTGTTATTATGTTACGTGTAACTTTAAATAACAGTTGCTGCTCCTACAACTCAATAGCAATGAAACAAATAACCTGATTAGAAAATGGGCAAAAGACTTGAACAGACATTTCTCTAAAGAAGAGATACAAATGGCCAATAGGTATATGAAAAGGTGCTCGACATCACTAAGCATCAGGGAAATGCAAATCAATACCACATTGAGATACTACTTCACACTTGTTAGAATGTCTATCATCAAAAGCCACAAAAGCTAACAAGTGTTGGCAAGGCTGTGGAGAAAAAAGAACCCTTGTACACTCTGATGGGAATAAGAATTGGTGCAGGCGTTATGGCAGACAGTATGGAGGTTCCTCAGAAGCTTAAAAACAGAACAACCGTAAGATCCAGCAATCCCACTTCTGGGTATATTGCCAAAGGAATTGAGATCAGGATCGTGAAGAGATATCTGCACTCCCATGTTCTTTACAGCATTACTCACAATAACCAAGACATGGAAGCAACCTAAATGTCTATCTACAGATGAATGGATAAAGACGTGGTATAGGCCTACAATGGGATATAATTTATCCTTTAAAAAGAAGGAAATCCTGCCATTTGCAACAACATGGATAAACCTAGAGGGCATTACGCTAAGTGACATAAGCCAGACAAAGAAAGACAAATTCTTTACGATACCACTTACATGAGGAATCTAAACTGGCCAAACTCGTCAAGGCAGAGAGTGGAATGGTGGTTGCCAGAAACTAGGGGAAGGAGGAAACTGGAAGGTATTAGTCAAAGGGTACAAATTTTGGTCATGCAGGATGAGTAAGTCCTAGTCCATTGTATGGCATAGAGACTACAGTTAATAATATTGAATTGTATACTTAGAAATTTGCCAAGAAGGCAGATCTTATGTTAAGTTTTCATATCACAGAAAAATGATAATAATAGTAAAGGGGGGGGAGGAAATGTTTGGAGGTGATAGAGATGTTAATGGCATTGATTGTGTTGATGGTTTCAAAGATACATACTTATCTCCAAACTCATCAAGTTGCGTTGTACACGTGCAGCATGTTACTCATACCTTAATAAAATGGTTAAGAGAAATAAGAGTCCTTTGGATAATCTCAGTTGTTGGAATCTCAGGGCAAGAAGAGAATTAGAGGAGGAAAGGTAGGACACCTAACTGAGATATAGCTGTGACATGAGGCAGTGACAAAGCTCCTCTGGACAATGCCATGCACTCATGCCTTTCTGAGAGATACAGAAGGGGAGGGGACACTGAGTCTTGAAGAATATTCTTACCACCTCTCTACTCTATTTCGGTGTCCTTTCTGACATGAGAGTTTGCACAAAGGAAGGGCTTGGAGCCCAAGTGTCTCCGATATTGAAGATGTAGAAAAGCACACATTAGAAGCAGGGTAATGGGACAGCCACAGAACCATCTATTGCTAATCCTTCCCTACACACGAAAGAAGAGTAATGACTGATTAAACTACAACGAAGCTAATTTTTCAGGTTCCAGATTCTATACACCTTCCAACTCTCAATCTACCACTCATTTATTTCACTGGTTTTACTTCTGATAAAATCGTTTCTCTTCAATAATTATATTCTGAAGAATGTTTGACTTTTCAAAATCAATTCTTAACTATCCCCAGAGCACCTGAAAAGCTGCCTATCTGATGAAAAAAACACTTTCATTTTTATGCTCCAAAAACTCAAAATTGGCCACAGTGAAATTTTATCAAACATTTTAAAAGAGGGGGAAAAAATCAGTTCTGGATTGAAAGTAAGAATAAGAAACTTAGAGCCTGTGGGGGACAAGAAACTTAGAATGAAAGTGCTTTCTCAACCAGAGCACTCCTGTTGAGACATGATAATAAAATGTTCACAGTTACAGAGATGAAATCCTAACTGGCACAATCTGAACAAAAGAAAAAAACCTTTATATTTCTGGAAGCATATCTGTTTGCCCAGGCATTTAGGTCTTTCTTTAGACAAACACGTGTCACTTTTTATTGCTTATCAAATATTGAATTGGTTGGATTAAATCTTTGAATTTGATCTTGCTGTACAAAACATGAGACCATTTTCCTAGACTTGAGTGAGCCCATGGATGAATAGCATGTATAAATTGTTATTACACTCATCTTTCAATGGAGCTGAGCTAACTGACATGCACTATCTAATCCATTTCCCCATTGTGCTTAAATTTTAACAAGAAACACATTGAAAGATTTAAAACCATCTGCAAGCTTAATTAGCATGAACTCTAAGGGATTGTTTTAATTCTATTGTCATACCAGAATGCTATTACAGTAAGTATTGTTTGAAATTAGTGAGCCATAGCTAGGGCTGAAGAGCAATTTTTGGTATTTTGGAATTCTCCTTGCTCTAGTAGAATTTGACTTACAATAAAATTACAATTTGGTGTAAAGTTTGCTATTTTCACTAGCCAAGAAACCATTTATTAAACAGCTACTATATTAAACTTACAGTGGCAGGTTAATATAATCAGAGTACGTTCAATTTTTTAAGGAATAATAGCATTTATTTGGCTGTTTTCACTTATTTAAAAGAATCTTTCTGAAATGGGGAGGGGAAAACTTAGGCTGTGGTTGAAAAGCTAAAACAAATATATAATATATGATGCAGTTGGAAATATATATGCCAATATTTCATAGCTGTATGTGATAAATGACAACTAGATGGCCAGATAATTTTTTTTTAAGTTCAGAAGAAGAGATCACATCGTATTTAGTGGGAACAGTATCATCTTTCCTCTAGGAAATCCTTACCTATAGAGATGGAATTGACTGGGACTTTAAAGTGAATGACCAGAATGGTGGAGAGACTCCTCAGACTCCAGATAGATTTAGGCAATCCTGAAGCAGAGAAAAAGTGTGTTTTGTTTCCCAGGGTAAGAGTGAAAGCATGGTGTCAGAATAGCAGTCTCTAGGGATGATGAGTGTGGTGCCCAAGGAAAGGCTCACAGAGTCTGCATAACCTGGGGTTGAGCAGGGAGGACAGAGATTTCTTGGCTCCTAAAAAAGCACACAAGATGCAAAAGGCAAATCACAGACTCAAAGGCATCTAACTGGGGGATGAAGAGAATGCAGAGTTATTCACATAGTCATATGAGGGAAGCTTCATAGGGACTGCAGTTGTCTCAACATGTCAGGTATAAAGGCCAATGCCCAAAGACCAGGGTCAGTTCCAACTCGGTGGTGACCATCACATGCCATAGGATGGTTGAAGGTCTGAGATTCCCTCACCTGGATGACACTTAAGCCTCCCATTACCCAGATCATTAGAAGGGTTAAGGGGAGAAAGAGAGGCAGAAATCGAGTTATTTCCTTGCACAGTGAGTTTTGTATCTATAAATGCATGTTGGCTGGGCACAATTACACAATGATCTATTGAGTCATTCAACAGCATTCATGGTGCTAGAATTTTGGAACACTAATATCATCGGATGATAGCCACTATGTAAGTTCCAAGAAGCATAAACATTAATGAGAGAATGACCAACCCTGTCCTCAAGCTGGTTACAGCTAATAAAATAGAAAAGCATATAAAGAAATAATTGTGTTACAGAGTAATATGTGTTTTAATGGTATGTAAACATAGCTTCTCAGAGGGTGTATATAGGAGAGTCTCACTGTGGAAGACATGTGGAGTTGTGTTTTTTGTTTGTTTTGGGGTTTTTTTTTGTGGTACGTGGGCCTACCTCACTGTTGTGGCCTCTCCCATTACGGAGCACAGGCTCCGGACGCGCAGGCTCAGCGGCCATGGCTCACGGGCCCAGCCGCTCCGCGGCATGTGGGATCTTCCCAGACCAGGGCACGAACCCGTGTCCCCTGCATCGGCAGGCGGACTCTCAACCACTGCGCCACCAGGGAAGCCCGTGGAGTTGGTTTTTTTAGGAGTTGAACAAGAGATGAAACATTTACCAGACAGAGGAAACAGCAAAGAGTAAACACATATATATCAAAACATAGAGAGTTAAAAAAGCAATGTACAATTGATCCTTTTTTTAAAAAATTTATTTTATTTATTTATTTTTGGCTGTGTTGGGTCTTCATTGCTGCACGCAACCTTTCTCTAGTTTCAGCGAGCGGGGACTACTCTTCATTGTGTGCGCAGGCCTCTCATTGCAGTGGCTTCTCTTGTTGCAGAGCACAGCCTCTAGGTGCGTGCGCGGGCTTCAATAGTTGTGACTCGCGGGTCCTAGAGCGCAGGCTCAGCAGTTGTGGTGCAGGGGCCCAGCTGCTCCGCGGCATGTGGGATTTTCCTGGACCAGGGATCAAACCCGTGTCCCCTGCATTGGCAGGTGAATTCTTAACCACTGTGCCACCAGGGAAGCCCACAGTTGACCCTTGAACAACACATGTTTGAACTGCACAGGTCCACTTACGTGTGAATTTTTTTCAATGAATATATTGGAAAAAGTTTTTGGAGATCTGAGACAGTTTGAAAAACCTCACAGATGAACCTTGTAGCCTGGAAATATCAAAAAAAAGTAAGAAAAAAATATGTCATGAATACAATAAATATCTGTAGATACTGGTCTATTTTTACATAGGCCTAAGTGACTGATATTTCATATAAAATTAATAACGTGTTAGTTTTCTTACTGTTTTGTAATTTTATTTTCAAAGAATTACATTACCACACAGTATGCCTCACTCGTATTTGGAGAAACTGTGTAACAGCCTATCATCACAGGTAACTGGTTTTTAAAAAAAATGTAACAATGCTGCCAATACTGTATTATCAATATGGCTGCAATACTGTATGCCATGAAAATTTTATAAAAATTCATTTGTTAGTGTATAGGCTAGGCTACCCTGAGGCAATCATATCGATTATACTAGGCTACCATAAAGGAATCATACTGCTGCTTTTTCGTTATCAATGCATGAATTGTTATACCTGCAAAGAAATATGAATTTCTTTTTCACATTTTTCATTTTTGATGTCTAGTGTTAGTAATACATATAACATCTGCAGCGTTTTGTATCATATATGACAGTATCGGCATAGGTACTGACAGACAATTCATCTTGTGAATAGATGGCATAAACATACAGTATTGATAAATGCAGTTCAGTATCGTAAATGTGTTTTCTCTTCCTTATGACTTTCTTAATATTTTCTTCTCTCTCGCTTACTTTATTGTAAGAATACAGTGTATAATACATATACCTACAAAATATGTGTTAATAGACTGTTCATGTTATCAGTAAGGCTTCCAGTCAACAGGAGGCCATTAGTAGTTAAGTTTTGGGGGAGTCAAAAGTTATATGTGGGGGATTCCCTAGTGGCGCAGTGGTTGAGAATCCGCCTGCCGACGCAGGGGACATGGGTTCGTGCCCCGGTCCGGGAGGATCCCACATGCCACGGAGCGGCTGGGCCCGTGAGCCGTGGCCGCTGAGCCTGCGCGTCCGGAGCCTGTGCTCCACAACGGGAGAGGCCACAACGGTGAGAGGCCCGCGTACCGCAAACAAACAAACAAAAAGTTATATGTGGATTTTCCACAGCTCACAGCTCACACCTAATCCCCACGTTGTTCAAGGGTCAACTGTAAATGGTTTAGAATGGATGGGGAGTAGACTTCAGTTGTGGAAAATAATATTGGAAACGTAGGCGCAGACCAAGGTTATGGAATTTCTTGCATATGTAAAGAGTTCATCCTTTGTTTTTTGTTTGTGTTTGGTTTTATTTTTTAATTAGGGAAATCCTAAAGAATTTTTAAGCAATTGCCAACTATCAAGTTTATGTCAGAGTATCTATTATTTTTAATTACTGATGGTCTTTTTTTTTTAAGTTATTTTTTTGGCTGTGTTGGGTCCTCGTTGCTGCATGCGGGCTTTCTCTAGTTGTGGCGAGCGGGGTCTACTCTTCATTGCAGTGCGCGGGCTTCTCATTGCGGTGGCTTCTCTTGTTGCAGAGCATGGGCTCTAGGTGCGTGGGCTTACATGGGCTTAGTTGCTCTGAGTCATGTGGGATCTTCCTGGACCAGGGCTCGAGCCCGTGTCCCCTGCATTGGCAGGCGGATTCTTAACCACTGCACCACAAGGGAAGCCCTGATGGTCTTTTTAATTACCTCCTAATCACCCTGCTGGTGAGGCAGGGACTCCCACCCAAGGGTGATGGGTGGTTGAATGTAAGACACCCAGCACCGGACAGATGAGGTCAACAGCAGTTTATTATATCGTAGCCTGGGGGAGCAGAACATCACAGGCCACGCAGGGCCAGGGTTGCATTCAGGAAAAGAGTGAACCAGCAGGGGCTGCAGGAGGCAGGCTCTGTGGCATCAAGACAGTGAGGTGCCCCTTGGTTCTGATGGGAAGATGTGATTGGCTTGTTTGAGTACTTCTGTGAGCTGGCAGGGAACTGAAATCCCTTCTCAGAGACAAGTAGGAAGGGCACCTGGTCCTCTTGGTAAGGAGGGTGGTTTGATTAGAGGACGTTATTCACAGGAGTGGAGTAGGGAGGGAAGCTTGCAGTTAGGCCATTTGAAGATGGAATGTTCTAAAATTCTAGCATATTATTCAGAAAGAAATGTAGTACATAGTGTGTACTTAAGAAATGTTCCCTTCCCTTGCCATCTTTTTCTCCTGATCTCACCCATAGAGTAGTTTTTCTCTCCTCTTTGAAATTGTATAACACTCGGCAACTTCATTTTTTTTTTTTTAATTTATCCAACTATGTTTGTCATACGATTGTGCCCAAGTTATTTACATGTCTAGAAGAAGTTGCTAGAATTGCATATATCTCAGGATTCCCTACACTGCTGGGAAAGTGCCATGTACATAGTAGCTACTCAATACTTTTATCAGATTGAACTCCAAAGCAGTCAAGTAATACGACCAAAACAAGGAGTAGCAGAGCCAAATCTCTTGACACCAATCACATCATTTTTCAACTCTGCCAATAGTAGGGACTGCTTGTATTGGAGATTTGAATACTTGCTATAGAATAAAGGAGGTTATTTTCTTTGGGAGGTCACATTGTCTCTAGCAAAATATTCCAAAAATAAGTATTAATCACTTGAACATGCTTCTCTAGTAGGATATAAGAGAAAAGAAACATGGACAAAATTAAATACTGAATTATGGTAGAATATTTTATTGTATCCTGAAATATTTTTTTTGAAGAAAAGGGTGGAATTTAATCTTTACTTACAGGACACTGCAAGATATGAAATTCCACATAGAAATAAGAAACTCATTGAGAGGAGAAGCTTCATACAGTATGTACAGTTTGGAATTGTTCAAGTGTAGTTTCTTTGTAAAAAGTGGTACAATAACAAACCATATGTAAAAAGAGTTCTTAGCAGAGAAACAGTAAGACAAATATTTTATTTTATCCTGAAAATATTATAATTTGATTAGTTCTTGTATAGCCTCAAGTCATTAACCTTCCCTCTCCATTGTAAAAAAGTATTGCTGTATGCTACCTCTTCTTAGTTCGATATTCCTTAGTATATCTCCAGAATTGTCCAGTGTCAGACTGATGCGATGGGAAACACATGGGGCCATCCCCAGAACCTGATTTCGTTGGTCTCTGGTGGAGTCCAGGTGCACATCTACATCTCTAAGATAGACTTCACTGAGATTCAGAGTCATATATCCAAATGCCTCCTGGAGATTTCCACCTCCTGTCCCACAGGCACCTACAATACATACAAGACATTTCAACCTCATGTTTCTTCTCCTACACCTGCCCCTTCTCTATATTCCCAGTCAAGGAAATCACCATCATACCATCCAACCACCCAACCCCCAAGCTACCCAAGCAGAAAGCTTTGGAGACATCCTTGGTTTCTCCCTTTTCCTCATCCCACTTCCACCAGAGTCAGTCAGCACCAAGTCTCATGCATTTTCACTCAACATCTCTCAAATTTCCCCAAGTTCTCTGTATCCACTGCTAATGGCTTAGTTTATGTTCATCATCCCTTGTATCATTGAAAAATTCTTCTATTCAGTTTATATCTTTGAAATGATCCTCCATTGAACTACTAGAGAGTTCAGGGGAGAAAATTTTTCTGAAAATTCATATCTGAGTGTGTTACTTATTTTGAAAGACTCTCAATGACAGCTCTTTGCCTAAAGAACCAATTATGAGGCCGTCCATGTTCACATTTCCCCTCTAATCCTTTCTTTCAGGTTCCCCATCCCGTGTTTCTATACACATCCTAAGCTCCAGGCATGAAGAAATATCTGGAGAGCCTGGGAATCCCTCTGCAGTTCCATATTTTTCATGTTGCTTCCTCTGGTAAGTATGTCTTCCGCCAGACACCATATGAATGGAAAAAAATCTCATACTTAGAAATCACACAGCTGCCAAAGTTCAAATCTTAGATCTGCTTCTTTTTTTTTTTTTTTTAAAGAAGATGTTGGGGGTAGGAGGTTTTTTATTAATTAATTTATTTATTTTTGCTGTGTTGGGTCTTCGTTTCTGTGCGAGGGCTTTCTCTAGTTGTGGCAAGCGGGGGCCACTCTTCATCGCGGTGCACAGGCTCCAGACGCGCAGGCTCAGTAGTTGTGGCTCACGGGCCTAGTTGCTCTGCGGCATGTGGGCTCCTCCCGGAGCAGGGCTCAAACCCATGTCCCCTGCATTAGCAGGCAGATTCTCAACCACTGCGCCACCAGGGAAGCCCTTAGATCTGCTTCTTACTGGTTGTGTATTACTTAACTTCTCTAATCCCCCTTTTACCCTCTTAATATGGAGTAATAAAAGTACCTACAAGAAACATTAACTATAAAAGGAGTAGATAAGTTTTTCCAAGATTGAACAGAACATGGTTTCCCTAAGGTTGTGCTAGGCACAGTTTTTATTTAAAAATTCCTCTGATAAATACACAAATATCAAATGAAAAACAACAACAACAACACCCTGCTTAGCCTTGGGAAAACATACTTAAGTATTTTTTTTTGTTTTTTTTTTTTGGCTGCATTGGGTCTTTGCTGCCGCGCACGGGCTTTCTCTAGTTGCAGTGAGCGGGGACTACTCTTCATTGTGGTGTACGGGCTTCTCATTGCGGTGGCTTCTCTTGTTGTGGCGCACAGTCTCTAGGTGTGTGGGCTTCAGTAGTTGCAGCATGCAGGCTCAGTAGTTGTGGCACATGGGCCCTAGAGCGTGCAGGCTTCAGTAGTTGCGGCATGTGGGCTCATTAGTTGTGATGCGCAGGCTCAGTAGTTGTAGCTCATGGGCTCTAGAGCACAGGCTCAGCAGTTGTAGCTCATGGGCCCAGTTGCTCTGCAGCATGCAGGATCTTCCCAGACCAGGGATCAAACCCGTGTCCCCTGCATTGGCAGGCAGATTCTTAACTACTGCGCCACCAGGGAAGTCCTTAAGAATTTTTTCATTGAAGTGTAGTGGATTTACAATATTGTGCTAGTTTCAGGTGTACAGCAAAGTGATTCGGATATATATGTGTATATAGATATATATGTATATATATTTCCTTTTTTCAGGCTCTTTTCCATTATAGGTTATTACCAGTTATTGAATATAGTTCCTTACGCTATACAGTAAATCCTTGTTGTTTATCTACTTTATGTATAGTAGTGTGTATCTGTTAATCTAAAACTCCTAATTTATCCCTCCCCCCTTTCCCTTTTGGTAACTTAAGTTTGTTTTCTATGTCTGTGAGTCTCTTTCTGTTTTGTAAATAAGTTCATTTGTATTATTTTTTAGATTCCACATATAAGTGAGATCATATAATATTTGTCTTTGTCTGACTTACTTCACTTAGTTTGATAATCTCTAGGTTCGTCCATGTTGCTGCAAATGGCAATATTTCATTCTTTTTTATGGCTAACATTTCATTGTGAGATATATATATATATATATATATATCATCTTCTTTATCCATTTATTTGTTGATGGGCACTGACATTGCTTCCATGTCTTGGCTATTGTAAATAGTGCTGCTATGAACATTGGAGTGCACGTATCTTTTCAAAATAGAATTTTCTTCTCTAATTCAAAACTCTAATTCAAAAAGATACATGCTTAAGTATTTTTATATCTGAAGAAGGTGGAAGCTGAGAAAAAGCAGAAGAGGCTGTAGACAGCAAACATAATGATAATACACTGGCAAGCCTTGAACCACAGACACATGCTGACTGTAGGCTGACCACTCTGGTCAGACTCACTGTCCTAACACACCACTACTACAGATATCCTGACAGCATCTGCCACTGCCTGCTGCCATCCCCATTCAAACATCTTGGCAGTTTCTGCTTTGCTTGATGGAGTGAAGTTGAAGAGGGGGGTGCAGGTGGGCAGTGTTGAGGTTACTTGGCATCTTCAGAAAGCCATCCATTATGATAAGTAGGTTTCCCCAAGGTTCAGCTGAGCTGTTTTACTAAAGTACCTGCACCACGTGGACCCCCGGTCAAGGCATACAATGTACTGATTAATAGTGTTGCTTTGTAGTCATGGGTCTGAAGCAAGTTTTTACCAACTTATCAACATTGCGTTTTGGTAAAAAAGCAGAATTAGTGGTTTATTTGTGCCTATTCTTGTTGAGACCCCAAGAAGCCTCTGTCATTGGTTACGTAGAAAAAAGATGCCTGTGGAATCAGCATAATATAAGAAGCCCAGCCTAGACTCTGTTTGGTCTGCTGGTTCCGAGATATTAAATGCAAATATTGGTCATTCCTAATCGGAGAGGAAAAGTGCAGCTTGGTACAGCCCTGCAGGAGGAGGGCAAATGGGACTTGCTCCCAGCTTCTCCAGACACCCTGGAAGCTTTATTTGGTAAGAGAAGGTTATACAGTGCTGTCTCAAAGTTTGATCAGTGTGTTCATTAATTAATGCATATGAAAGAAATTAAGGTTTGTCACACTTTCTAATTTTGTTTAAATTAAAATATACTATCCAAAATTTTATGAATGATTTTAGTATTGATAATTAACAAATATTATTACAATCCTAGAATGAGAATTACTGGATAATTTTTAATCCAAACTGGGATGCTGACTAAAAGGAGACAGAGAAATAATAAATATAATATTTGCAGTATTTATTTACTGACTGATCACTCATTATATTGGTGGACATAAGTGATGATTCTATTCATAAACCATTTTCAGGGACTTCTGCTTCCAGCCTCAACAAGTAATAGCAACTAAATTTACTCTCTCACCTTAAGCAATTTTAAAATGATCAAAATATATGAAACAAAAGATTTCAGACTCTGGACAACAGGCAGTTAGGAGAGGGATCCCTGAGAGAAGGGGAACAAATGAGGTAAGCCCATGATTACCCCAGCTAATTACCAACAAGGAGTTTCCAGGGAAAGGGAATACAAACCAGAGGCTGGCAGATTGCTTAGCTGAAAAGACAGGCCTGAGAATTGGGGGAGGAAATGGAATTTACAGCACCCCATTTATCAAATAATTCGATTAAACATTTCCGATTGTTTTAAACAAAATGCAAAAGAAAAAAATTGAAAACTTATTTTTTTTCAAGTTCAATACCATTATAAAATACTAAAGGAGGTTTATTAGGTCAAGTATCAAAGGTCAGCATTTAAAAATTCTAGCTGATGATGGGCAGCAAAGAAGAAAGCATGTACTGCTATGCTATGGTAACATTTTTTCTTTTATTCAGTATTAACTTAGTTGCAAAAAGTCTGTACTTCAGTTCCTCAATTGTGTGTATATAAAAATATGGGTAAAGTTCAGCAACTATAGGTTTTGATTCATACAATATAGATGCTTATTTAGACACAACTATCAGTTGAGTGTGCATGGCAATTAATTCCAAGTAGTTCTGCTCCATAAATTTCTTAATTTAATGATAGCATTGTTTTTACTATAGCCCTGTCCTCCACAAATATTCTCTTTATATTATCATGTCAAAACGTTTAATTTATTCTTAAACGTTGAACTTTTGATTTAATTTTTGGTATCATTCACGGTAGATATTTCACTTTCAACTAAAAGAAATTCCGAAAGAATTACATCGGTTCTGTGAGTTTAATTAAAAAATTGAACCATTTAGTATTAATTTACCTAACTTTCTGTTTGAAGCAGCTGATGTCACTGATACAAAACAGGCTTTGTTTAAGTGTTTGAAAAGTTCTGATGGGACCAACACATTAATTGCTATTGCTTCACTTTCTCTACATGCTTTTTTTAAAAAAATGGAAATCAAATGAGTGAAATTAATTCAAAGACTCATAACTACCCACTTCACATTTCTGAAGCAAATGCTAATGCATCTTAAGCACATTTCTCAGTGATATCACTATAGCTTCCATGTTGGGATGGTGAACATCTTCAATTCTTTTTTAGCTCATTGCTATCAAAAGGGTTCATTGCAAAATAAAAGAGACTAACCCAAAATGTAATATTATATTTATTATATTATACATATAATATTACAAATTATATTATAAATAAATACTATTATATCCTACATAATAAATGACTAAGCCACTGTAGCAGGAGCATTCAGACCACTTCTACACACTCTGCAGAACAACTGCTCAGACTCCATTTCTCCAGCTTACTTTATGCTGACAATGTAAGAAGCACTTTCAGTCATTATCTCTCATAATACCTACAACAAGCCCATTAGAGGTTATCTAAAGGGCACATCTAGTTCATTGTAGAATTGAGATTTTTATTCAGCTCTAACACCGAAGCCTGTGTTCTTAGCAGTGATTATGTTTCGTTCAAGTGTTATATGTTCTATACATACTATCAAGACTTGCCTGAAATTCTCCTGTTCTGATTGTATACTGCTGCCTAACAAACCACCACAAACTTAGTGGCGTGAAACAACTACAATTTTATGTTCATGGATTTTATGAGTCAGAACTTTCTTTTTTTTTAATATACCTTATTTTTCTTAACAAATTTTATTTTATTGTGGTAAGAACATTTAATGGGAGCTCTACCCTTTTAACAAAATTTTAAGCGTGAGATACATTATTGTTGACTACAGATGCAATGTTGTACAGCAGGTCTCTGAAGCTTATTTATCTTGCTTTACTGAAACTTTGTATCTGTTGATTAATAACTCCCAAATTTCTCCTCCCCACAGTCCTTCACAATCATGATTCCACTCTTTGATTCTATGAATGTGACTATATTAGATGACTCATATAAGTGGAATCATGTTTGTCCTTCTGTGCCTGGTGTATTTCCCTTACCATAAGGTCCCCAAGGTTCATCCATGTTTACATGTATTACAGAGTATTTTGACAGGGCACAGTGCAGATGGCTTGTATCTATTCCATGAAGACTGAGACCTCCACTAAGAGAGACACAAGTGGTTCAGTCTGGACCATCTGAAGACTTCTTCATTCACACATCTGGTAATTGGGCTGGATGAGCCCAAGGCTGGGTTCGGTGGGAACCAGAAAGCCTGCAAGTGGCCTCTCCAAGTGGTTTAGGCTTCTCCCTGCATGGCAGTTAGATTCTGAGAGGAAGTGTAACAAAAAGGAGTGTCTGGAAATATGACAAAAGAAATAGGAGGTGGCTTTCTGGCTTTTTAAGACCAGCCTCAGAAGTCACATAGCTTCACGTCCACCATACTCTGTTGGTCAAAACAGGCACAGACCTGCCCAGATTCAAGGGGAGAGAGCACAGACCCCATTGCTCAAAGAGAGGAATATCAAAGAATTTAAGGTCATATTTTAAACGACTAAATTGTACTTTTCTCTCCCTCTGTCTCTGTCTCTGTCTCTGTCTCTGTCTCTCTCTCTCTCTCTCTCTCTCACACACACACAAATAGATTTGATTACTCCTTTGTGTTCCCATAGTCCTTCGTACAGACAACTGTCTGATCACCTCTGACCTGTTATAACACTTATTTGTTTACATACAGACTTTCTCTACTAGACTATAAGTTTCTTAAGGAGCAGGTCTCTTTTATCCCCAGAACTTAGCGTAGTACATGGCACATAGTAGCTGCTCAATCAACATGTGTTGAATGATTGGTTGATGGATCGGTTAAAACAACAACAACAAAAACCACTTACATCCTTCAGTTACCAATATAGGTTTTGTGCATTAAAATATCAGTTGCTTCAATTCTTCCTCCATTCCAAAAGGATGCCATGAAATCTCTCAGTGAAGACCATATGAACAAATAATCTGCCTTCTTGACTAAAGGTGGAAATCATGCATTAGGCTAGGCATAGTCTTCCAAGAGAAGGTACTAGCAGCTCCTTTCTCCTGTCCTTCCTTCCAGGTAAAGAACAACTCAGGCTCCCTCATCTTTCTCCATATACCTTTTGGTTTTGTGACTCAGATGCATGACAGGGACTTAACAAGATTCCCTCATGCCCAGGTGACCTAGATATTTGACCCTGGAAAATGAAGCTCTTCACTCGGCCACACTTGGTCCAATGGCTCCCCTGGGAAAGTATTTAGCAAATCTTCCTGGCTTCTTGTCCTCCTCTTAGCTCTGAGCACCACCTAGAGATCTGAACTCTGTTCAAAATGTCCTGCTCTCCACTGAATTTTAAGAGTTGATGATTCTATAAGCCGTAAACAGAGAAAAATACAAGACATATTATTGAAATGACAGTCTTTATTCCATATTTTCCATCTTGACATTTTTTTCGATTTATGAAATGTATTTGTTTTCCAATACTTCAGTACTTCAGATTTTCTGTCCCGCATTAAAAAAAAAGCAGTGTCGAAAGTGCAATGGGATGTTTTCCTAGATGAAAGTCATACACTTGTTTCTGCCATTCAACTCATCAAGTTGAATTTTCTGGATCAACAGAATATACCTAAATTTAATTTTATTGTTGTTTGGTTGAGTATCTTGTAATACTTTTAACATATAAAATAGATTATTCAGCAAGATTCCTGCTGCCAGAGAAAACATTACTAAGAAGTTCCTCTAGATAAGACTGGCTGGAGGATAACACATGGGAGTTAGCTTCCTTAGCTCTGGAACACCCTCAGCCTCACTGATTCACTTCTTTCCATAAAGGCTCCCCATGCTGAGGGAAGATGGGTCTAGCAATGTTGTCCCATGGTTAGATGTAAAATTTGCCAAAGTAAAATACTCGACCTTCAACTGAAGTTTGATAGAACCATCTCTTTTCACTCTGACCTCCTCTCTACCATACTCCCTTCCTGCTCAAGATGCTGAAGTGGCTGTGGCATTTTTTAGGTTCAGATAAGCAGAGGTTGAGTTGGAAAGAGGCCATTTCAACTGCAGTTTGAAAATGAGTTTTGGGATATTTTAGTAGAACAAGTTATAAATGACAGATTCCCAATTTTCTCATATCAGGGGTAACTTCCTTACACAACTCTAAATTTATTCATTAAATAAATGAGAAAATTTTAGATTAATAAAAAATAAAGCAAAGTCCATAAAGATGAGTAGTGAAATCAAGAGGAATTAATCTGTCATTGGAAAGTGAATTGTAACCAAAAATAAATTATACCAAAAGCAATAATTCATTAAGAAAAAGAGATACATTTACAAAAAAAAGTAATGAATACACTCTTGGATTATTTGGTAATCCAAATAATGAAGAGGAGCAAATCATAAGAACATATTGGAAAAATATTTCAAATTCTTCCTCACCTGACATGAAATATTGCTGTCAATGAATGTCCATATATGTAAAATCACCTGGAGGGTTTGTTAAAACACGGATTGCTAGGTTCCACCCCAGAGTCTGAATCAGTAGCTCTGGGTAGGGGGAAGGTGTAGAGAATTAGCATTTCTAATTAGCTCCTGGGTGATGCCGATGCTGCTGATTCAGGGGCCACACTTAGAGAACCACTGAGTTTTTTACATCATTTTCTTACATATCTTCTTCCTTTCTTCCTTTTGCCTTTATTTTAATAAACTTAGTAGACTGTCCCATAATTTAAAAAGTAATTGATTATAGAGGAGGAGCTTCAATAGTAAGAGTAAAACATGGAGATCACCTTCCTCCTCACAAATACATCAGAAATACATCTACATGTGGAACAACTCCTACAGAACACCTACTGAACGCTGGCAGAAGACCTCAGACTTCTCAAAAGGCAAGAAACTCCCCACGTACCTGGGTAGGGCAAAAGAAGAAAGAATAAACAGAGACAAAAGAACAGGGATGGGACCTGCACCAGTGGGAGGGAGCTGTGAAGGAGGAAAGGTTTCCACACACTAGGAAGCCCCTTTGTGGGCAGAGACTGCAGGTGGCGGAGGGGGGAAGCTTCAGGGCCACGGAGGAGATCGCAGCAACAGGGGGGCAGAGAGCAAAGTGGAGAGATTCCCGCACAGAGGATTGGTGCCAACCAGCCCGAGAGGCTTGTCTGCTCCCCCGCCGGGATGGGTGGGGGCTGGGAGCTGAGGCTCAGGCTTTGGAGGTCGGATCCCAGGGAGAGGACTGGGGTTGGCTGCGTGAACACAGCCTGAAGGGGTTAGTGCACCACGACTAGCCGGGAGGGAGTCCGGGAAAAAGTCTGGAGCTGCCGAAGAGGCAAGAGACTTTTTCTTGCCTCTTTGTTTCCTGGTGCGCGAAGAGAGGGGATTAAGAGCGCCGCTTAAAGGAGCTCCAGAACGCGAGCTGCAGCCATCAGCGCGGACCCCAGAGACTAGCATGAGACGCTAAGGCTGCTGCTGCCGCCACCAAGAAGCCTGTGTGCGAGCACAGGTCACTATCCACACCTTCTCTCCCGGGAGCCTGTGCACCCCGCCACTGCCACGGTCCAGGGATCCAGGGACAACTTCCCGGGGAAAACAACGGTGCACCTCAGGCTACTGCAAAGTCACGTTGGCCTCTGCCGCCGCAGGCTTCGCCGCGCATCCGCACCCCTCCCTCCTCTCGGCCTGAGTGAGCCAGAGCCCCCAAATCAGCTGCTCCTTTAACCCCGTCCTGTTTGAGCGAAGAACAGATGCTCTCAGGTGACCTACACGCAGAGGTGGGTCCAAATCCAAAGCTGAGCCCCAGGAGCTGTGCGAACAAAGAAGAGAAAGGGAAATCTCTCCCAGCAGCCTCAGGAGCAGCGGATTATATCTCCACAATCAACTTGATGTACCCTGCATCTGTGGAATACATGAATAGACAAGGAATCATCCCAAATTAAGAAGGTGGACATTGGGAGCAATGATATATATATATATATATTTTTTTTTCTCTCTTTTTCTCTTTTTATGAGTGTGTATGTCTATGCTTCTGTGTGTGAATTTGCCTGCATAGCTTTGCTTTTACCATTTGTCCTAGGGTTCTGTCTGGCCGTTTTTTGTTTGTTTGTTTGTTTTAGTATACTTTGTAGTGCTTGTTATCATTGGTGGATTTGGTTTGGTTGCTCTCTTCTCTCATTCTTTCTTTTTTTTTCTATTACTTTTTAAAATTTTTTCTTAATAATTATTTTTTATTTTAATTATTTTATTTTATTTTATCTTCTTTCTTTCTTTCTTTCTTTTCTCCCTTTTATTCTGAGCTGTGTGGATGACAGGCTCTTGCTGCTCCAACCAGGCATCAGGGCTGTGCCTCTGAGGTGGGAGAGCCAAGATCAGGACATTGGTCGACAAGAGAGCTCCCAGCTCCACCTAATATCAAACAGCAAAAATCTCCCAGAGATCTCCATCTAAACACCAAGACCCAGCTCCACTCAATGAGCAGCAAGCTACGGTGCTGGACACTCTCTGCCAAACAACTAGCAAGACAGGAACACAACCACACCCATTAGCAGAGAGGCTGCCTAAAATCATAATAAGTCCACAGACCCCCCAAACACACCACCAGAGGTGGATCTGCCCACCAGAAAGACAAGATCCAGCCTCATCCACCAGAACACAGGCACTAGTCCCCTCCACCAGGAAGCCTACACAACCCACTGAACCAACCTTAGCCACTGGGGACAAACACCAAAAACAACAGGAACTACGAACCTGCAGCCTGTGAAAAGGAGACCCCCAAAACAGTAAGTTAAGCAAAATGAGAAGACAGAAAAACACACAGCAGATGAAGGAGCAAGGTAAAAACCTACTAGATCTCACAAATGAAGAGGAAATAGGCAGTCTACCTGAAAAAGAATTCAGAATAATGATAGTAAAGATGATCCAAAATCTTGGAAATAGAATGGAGAAAATACAAGAAACATTTAACGAGGACCTAGAAGAACTAAAGAGCAAACCAACAGTGATGAACAACACAATAAATGAAATTAAAAATTCTCTAGATGGAGTCAATAGCAGAATAACTGAGGCAGAAGAATGGATAAGTGACCTGGAAGATAAAATAGTGGAAATAACTACTGCAGAGCAGAATAAAGAAAAAGGAATGAAAAGAATTGAGGACAGTCTCAGAGACCTCTGGCACAACATTAAATGTGCCAACATTTGAATTATAGGGGTCCCAGAAGAAGAAGAGAAAAAGAAAGGGACTGAGAAAATATTTGAAGTGATTATAGTTGACAACTCTCCTAATATGGGAAAGGAAATAATCAAATCCAGGAAGCACAAGAGTCCCATACAGGATAAATCCAAGGAGAAACACGCCAAGACACATATATATCAAAAATTAAATACAAAGAAAAAATATTAAAGGCAGCAAGGGAAAAGCAACAAGTAACATACAAGGGAATCCCCATAAGGTTAACAGCTGATCTTTCAGCAGAAACTCTGCAAGCCAGAAGGGAGTGGCAGGACATATTTAAAGTGATGAAGGGGAATAACCTACAACCAAGATTACTCTACCCAACAAGGATCTCATTCAGATTTGATGGAGAAATTAAAACCTTTACAGACAAGCAAAAGCTAAGAGAATTCAGCACCACCACACCAGCTTTACAACAAATGCTAAAGGAACTTCTCTAGGCAAGAAACACAAGAGAAGGAAAAGACCTACAAAAACAAACCCAAAACAATTAAGAAAATGGTAATAGGAACATACGTATCGATAATTACCTTAAATGTAAATGGATTAAGTGCTCCAACCAAAAGACATAGACTGATTGAACAGATACAAAAACAAGACCCATATATATGCTGTCTACAAGAGACCCACTTCAGACCTAGGGACACATACGGACTGAAAGTGAGGGGATGGAAAAAGGTATTCCATGCAAATGGAAATAAAAAGTAAGCTGGAGTAGCAATTCTCATATCAGACAAAATAAACTTTAAAATAAATGCAATTACAGGAGACAAAGAAGGACACTACATAATGATCAAGGGATCAATCCAAGAAGAAGATATAACAATTGTTAAATATTTATGCACCTAACATAGGAGCACCTCAATACATAAAGCAAATACTAACAGCCATAAAAGGGGAAATAGACAGTAACACAATCATAGTAGGGGACTTTAACACCCCACTTTCACCAATGGACAGATCATCCAAAATGAAAATAAATAAGGAAACACAAGCTTTAAATGATACACTAAACAAGATGGACTTAATTGATATTTATAGGACATTCCATCCAAAAACAACAGAATACACTTTCTTCTAAAGTGCTCATGGAACATTCTCCAGGATAGATCATATTTTGGGTCACAAATCAAGCCTTGGTAAATTTAAGAAAATTGAAATCGTATCAAGTACCTTTTCCGATCGCAACGCTATGAGACTAGATATCAATTACAGGAAAAAATCTGTAAAACATACAACCACATGGAGGCTAAACAATGCACTACTTAATAACCAAGAGATCACTGAAGAAATCAAGGAGGAAATCACAAAATACCTAGAAAAAAATGACAATAAAAGCACGACAGCCCAAAACCTATGGAATGCAGCAAAAGCAGTTCTGAGAGGGAAGTTTATAGCAATACAATCCTACCTTAAGAAGCAAGAAACATCTCAGATAAACAACCTAACCTTACACCTAAAGCAATTAGAGAAAGAAGAACAAAAAAAACCCAAAGTTAGCAGAAGGAAAGAAATCATAAAGATAAGACCAGAAGTAAATGAAAAAGAAATGAAGGAAACAATAGCAAAGATCAATAAAACTAAAAGCTGGTTCTTTGAGAAGATAAACAAAATTGATAAACTGTTAGCCAGACTCATCAAAAAAAAAAGGGAGAAGACTCAAATCAATAGAATTAGAAATGAAAAAGTAACAACTGACACTGCAGAAATACAAAGGATCACGAGAGATTACTACAAGCATCTATATGCCAATAAAATGGGCAACCTGGAAGAAATGGACAAATTCTTAGAAAAGCACAACCTTCTGAGACTGAACCAGGAAGAAATAGAAAATATGAACAGACCAATCACAAGCACTGAAATTGAAACTGTGATTAAAAATCTTCCAGCAAACAAAAGCCCAGGACCAGATGGCTTCACAGGCGAATTCTATCAAACATTTAGAGAAGAGCTAACACCTATCCTTCTCAAACTCTTAGAAAATATAGCAGAGGGAGGACACTCCCAAACTCATTCTATGAGGCCACCATCACCCTGATACCAAAGCCAGACAAAGATGTCACAAAGAAAGAAAACTACAGGCCAATATCACTGATGAACATAGATGCAAAAATCCTCAACAAAATACTAGCAAACAGAATCCAACGGCACATTAAAAGGATCATACACCATGATCAAGTGGGATTTATCCCAGGAATGCAAGGATTCTTCAATATACACAAATCAATCAATGTGATAAAGCATATTAACAAATTGAAGGAGAAAAACCATATCATCATCTCAATAGATGCAGAGAAAGCTTTTGACAAAATTCAACACCCATTTATGATAAAAACCCTCCACAAAGTAGGCATAGAGGGAACTTACCTCAACATAATAAAGGCCATATATGACAAACCCACAGCCAACATCATCCTCAATGGTGAAAAAGTGAAACCTTTTCCACTAAGATCAGGAACAAGACAAGGTTGCCCAGTCTCACCACTATTATTCAACATAGTTCTGGAAGTTTTAGCCACAGCAATCAGAGAAGAAAAAGAAATAAAAGGAATCCAAATCAGAAAAGAAGAAGTAAAGCTGTCACTGTTTGCAGGTGACATGATACTATACATAGAGAATCCTAAAGATGCTCCCAGAAAACTACTAGAGCTAAGCAATGAATTTGGTAAAGTAGCAGGATACAAAACTAATGCACAGAAATCTCTGGCATTCCTATATACTAATGATGAAAAATCTGAAAGTGAAATTAAGAAAACACTCCCATTTACCATTGCAGCACAAAAAGAATAAAATATCTAGGAATAAACCTACCTAAGGAGGCAAAAG
This sequence comes from Globicephala melas, assembly GCF_963455315.2. Taxonomy (NCBI): domain Eukaryota; kingdom Metazoa; phylum Chordata; class Mammalia; order Artiodactyla; family Delphinidae; genus Globicephala; species Globicephala melas. The sequence continues at coordinate 28,570,140 of NC_083322.1, forward strand.
ACCTTTATGCAGAAAATTATAAGACACAGAGGAAAAATTAAAGATGAAATAAATAGATGGAGAGGTATACCATGTTCTTGAATTGGAAGAATAAACACTGTGAAAATGACTCTACTACCCAAAGCAATCTACAGATTCAATGCAATCCCTATCAAACTACCACTGGCATTTTTCAGAGAACTAGAACAACGAATTTCACAATTTGTATAGAAACACAAAAGACCCTGAATAGCCAAAGCAATCTTGAGAAAGAAAACTGGAGCTGGAGGAATCAGGCTCCCTGACTTCAGACTATACTACAAAGCTACAGTAATCAAGACAGTATGGTGCTGGCACAAAAACAAATATAGATCAATGGAACAGGATAGAAAGCCCAGAGATAAACCCAATCACATACGGTCACCTTATCTTTGATAAAGAATGCAAGAATATATAGTGGAGAAAAGGCAGCCTCTTCAATAAGTGGTGCTGGGAAAACTTGACAGCTACATGTAAAAGAATGAAATTAGAACACTCCCTAACACCATACACAAAAATAAGCTCAAAATGGATTAAAGACCTACATGTAAGGCCAGACACTTTCAAACTCTTAGAGGAAAACATAGGAGGAACACTCTATGACATAAATCACAGCAAGATCCTTTTTGACCCACCTCCTAGAGAAATGGAAATAAAAACAAAGATAAACAAATGCAAATCAACACTACAGTGAGATGTCATCTCACACCCGTCAGAATGGCCAGCATCAAAAAATCTACAAACAGTAAATGCTGGAGAGGGTGTGGAGAAAAGGGAACCCTCTTGCACTGTTGGTGGGAATGTAAGTTGATACAGCCACTATGGAGAACAGTATGGAGGTTCCTTAAAAAACCAAAAATAGAACTAGCATACAACCCAGCAATCCCACTACTGGGTATATACCCTGAGAAAACCATAATTTAAAAAGAATCATGTACCGCAGTGTTCATTGCAGCCCTATTTACAATAGCCAGGGCATGGAAGCAACCTTAGTGTCCATCAACAGATGAATGGATAAAGAAAATGTGGCACATATATAGAATGGAATATTACTCAGTCATAAAAAGAAACGAAATTGAGTTATTTGTAGTGAGGTGGATGGACCTAGAGTGTGTCATACAGCATAAAGTAAGTCAGAAAGAGAAAAACAAATATCGTATGCTAACACGTATATATGGAATCTAAAAAAAAAAAAAAAAAAAAGGTCATGAAGAACCTAGTGGCAGGACGGGAATAAAGACACAGACCTACTAGAGAATGGACTTGAGGATACGGTGAGGGGGAAGGGTAAGCTGGGACCAAGTGAGAGAGTGGCATAGACATATATACACTACCAAATGCAAAATAGCTAGCTAGTGGGAAGCAGCCCCATAGCACAGGGAGATCAGCTCGGTGCTTTGTGACCACCTAGAGGGGTGGGATAGGGAAGGTGGAGGGAAGGAGATGCAAGAGGGAAGAGATATGGGGATATATGTATATGTATAACTGATTCACTTTGTTATAAAGCAGAAACTAACACACCATTGTAAAGCAATTATACTCCAATAAAGATATTTTAAAAATTGATTATAAATATTGTCTTATACTAATAGTGATAATATTTTGATTGTTTCTGGTATTTACTCTTTGCTTTCTTGTATAGAAATCCTTCTCTTTAGAGTAAGTTCACTGCCATATGTTGTCCTATAGCAATTAATGTCTGACCTTAATGGGTGCATGGTTAGATTTTGAAGAATTTAGATGGAAAATTATGCCCATGTTCAACATTTTCAAGAATTGGTATAAAGCCATTTAATTATTTTTTTTTTTAGTTCAAAAGAAAAAACAAAACCTGAAAGTCACTGCATAATGCAAAAGCTTGTTATTTTCAATGTAGTCAAAATGATCATATGACTGAGTGTGGGTACTATGCTTCCTGAGGGGGTAGTTATATTTTATGCAATTGAGGTTTTGGCTAACTGTTCCAGAGAACCCTCGGGAGTGAGTGAATTTAGGGCATTCAAGTCATTTTTACTTAGTTGACAAGGTGATAATTGATTCTAGATTACTTGGCACATGTAACTGTCCCTGGCAAGTTTCTGAGTTCTACCAGATGTTGGGCACAGCTCTTAGAATGCTCAGGGACAGCTTCTCATGAGCTGCGTGTCACTGCACTGCTGCAGGGAAACAAAACCTTCATGTTTCATGTCATCAAAACATGATTCCTTGGGTATCCCAGTCTTATATAATGCAGTTTTTACTCTGATGAGGACAGAAACCAATTCATTGCTGTGCACAGAGGTTGTATGTCATGGATTTAAACTCCAAACTATATTGATGTCCCCCCCCCAAAAAAACAAACCCCAAACCAATAATTTAAGCAGATATAAATGAAAACTCACTTTCTTCCATGGCAGATTAATTTTCTATTTTTCATCTTTAAAGATTACATGTGAAAAGTAACAATGAGGTCATCATTTGCTCTGTAAAAGAAAATGAGAACTATGTAGTGACACTTTCGTGTAAAAAAGTAGTTCCATTTGCAACAAAGTACCTTCCTTTGTGGTATTGAATTTGATTATTGCTTTTAAAAAAAAGGACTTTTGGCTTCCCTGGTGGCGCAGTGGTTGAGAGTCCGCCTGCCGACTCAGGGGACACGGGTTCGTGCCCCGGCCCGGGAAGATCCCGCATGACGCGGAGCGGCTGGGCCCGTGAGCCATGGCCACTGAGCCTGCACGTCCGGAGCCTGTGCTCCGCAATGGGAGAGGCCACAACAGTGAGAGGCCCGTGTACCGCAAAAAAAAAAAAAAGGACTTTTAAGAAGCAAGTGAGGGACTTTCCCTTCCGGGAAGGTGAAGTACACATACTGTTTCCTATTCCTCCTGCTAAGTACAACTAAGACCCCTGGACACGATATATAAAACAAACATAAAACTCTGGAAGGCTGGGAGAAGGCAGATCAGATGCGCACCTCAGGACCCAACAAACAATATGGTGATGCATTCCTGGGGGTTTCTTACTTTCTGGTTTTGGGGGTTTGCCTCATCTATCCCCAAACACAGAGCTAAAGAAGATGGTTTCTGGAAATGCCAAATAACGCAGATGAAACAAACATACAAAAAACAAACAAAAAGCCTAGAAGCTGGTTCTTGCTAGCCAGAAGACCGGGAAAGGGACATCCTACAAAAAAAAAACCAAAATTGCTGCACAGGTCGTTACAGAGACTCCAGGTTGCCTTGTTGCTGGCGTTTCCCCCAGGACCTGAAGAAGCACTGCAAGCTAAAAGCTGATGGCATAGTTTTAACCTTGAAGGGCTCGCGCCCACGGCAGACCATGCTTGGGTTGATTTCTCCCTGGATAAGTCGCTGTCTGGGCACGTGACCTACACAGTCACAGGGGTCCAGACCTCAGAAGGGCTCTGCACTTGGTTTAATAATCTGTTGTCGCCATCTTGAAATTCTTAATGATTTTTGAGCACAGGGAACTGCCACTGAGCACCACAAATTATGTAGCTGGTCCTGATTGTGGATCCTACAGTGGTATTTGTGTGTCTGATATTCCTCTGTCAGAAAAGTGAGAGTAAATGTTTATCACATAAAGCCTTATCATATTTCATGATCATCAACTTTTTAAGCCTGCAATGCAAATTATATTTATACTGTCATTACTGTAATGTTCTAAGATAACTATGAATATGACTGTAGCCAGCCATGCATTATGAAAGGTCCCAACCAAAGGGCACAAATCCAATTCACTCAGTTTAGTACTTAAATGATGTGAACATGGAGAGGATTGTCAGTCAGGGAACATTTATCCTGAATCCTCCACATTCTCCACTGTTTCCTCTTGTGCTTTCCATCATGATGCAGTCCCTCCAGTTTCAAATCCTTTCTCATGATAAAGTATTATATATTGTTTTTACCTTACAATAAAATTTTACCGATTAGTAAATAATTCTGAAATGTTTTTATTTTTTTAACTCACTTCTAATTTTGGAATGCAACATCTTCCCCAGTAAAGAAATTATAAACATCAGATTTTAAAATGATGAAACACTTTGCTAAGGTCTCTGAAATTTTGCTAAGAGGTAAGGTCTAGACCTACTATTAAATGATATATTTACAAAATGGCAGAACTTTTCCAAAGAGTTATTTGCCCTGATTGCTTTAAATTAAACATTTCATAAACTATAATAGGAAGCTGAATTCATATGTTATAATATAGTTTGACTTAAACAAATAGAAAAGTTATTCTGATTTCCAAATGTATACTTCTTTTTGTTTCTTTTAGAAGTTTAATTTGTTTATTTTTTGTTTGTTTGTTTTTATAAACCATGATTATTGCAATGGTTTAGACTGAGATAAACAGTTGGATTATAAATCTCTGTCTCTAATGGATTGCCTTACCCAATTCACAAATCATTTTATTCCACTCACAGGTGCCTATAAAATGGGGAGGGGGGAATGTCTAAAGTTACAATATAGCTGTTGTCATAATGTCCCTATCTGATCAAACTTTAACCAGAAAAAAACGTTATATTTGTGTTAAAACAATAAACCATCAATCAACGCCTTGATGCATGAGCTAGCACTTCCCCTCAGCAACATATCTGGGGAGATGGAACAAATGCAGGCTCTCTGATGCTCAGACAATTCCCTGCTGTTCCAACAGCTCCGGGTCACTCATACGTTAACCCTGGTTTATGACAGATAGAGCTTACCTAAGAAGGAACTGAAGGCAATTTATACTTCTATATATCTTTGTCTTAGGTAAATTTACATATTGTCTTTCAATAGCTCTTTGAGTAAAGGAGTTTGTGATATTAGAAATCAAAACACTAAATATTTTTGCTTTCAGCACCTCTTCTCAGACCATTATGTTTTTCAACCCTTTAGAAGCCAACTTCATCTGGCTTTTTAATGTGCCTATGCTCTAATAGAAATATTATTTACACATATTAAGTGTCTGTTTTCTAAAAGAAAATATCCTGTCTTTTTCGTCCATATGAAAGCATTGCATTGACATACATACACTATTGATACTATGTATAAAATAGATAACTAATGAGAACCTACTATATAGCACAGGGAACTTTACTCGATGTTCTGTGGTGACGTAAATGGGAAGGAAATCCAAAAAAGAGGAGATACATGTATACCTAAAGCTGATTCACTTTGCTGTACAGTAGGAACTAACACAACATTGTAAAGCAACTATACTCCAATAAAAATTAATTTAAAAAAGAAAGCATTACAATATGATAGTCCTAAAGAGATAAATAAAATAATTCCTTCCTAATTTCCATGTTACAACATGCATTCCTGTTCGGTTTTATCTCAAATATGTATTCTAGCCTTCCATACATCAGTGGGATATGTATGCAAAATGTATTTGAAGAGAAAATTGTACCAGAGGTTGATAAATATTTCAAGGATAAACATACAACAGATATGTTCAGTGAGTTCTATATCTTCACTATTCAAATGATGTTAAATATACATCAAAATTATTGACTTTTCTTGGTGCCTCAGATACTTGCTAGTGTTTAAGTAGAGGTTACACTAGTCTCCTTTCTGAAGAGTTAAGGACTCCAGGATGTACAAAGCAAATGGGTCAGATATTGATGTTATTGCTCACATGTTTCACTAGATGGCGCCATGAGCATCTAAAATAGCAGAGTACCCCACACCAGCGTCCTGAAATACTCCTTTATTTCAGCATTTCCTTAAATTGTAGAATATTCCATTTCTGAAAAAAAAAAGTAATTACTCTTGCACGTTTTATATTCCTATGTATACCTAAACACATGCTTTTCTATCAGTGTTTCAAAAAATTACAAAATTCTGTTGGAAACTGTACATTTTTTACCTATTTAAATATTGCCATTTTTTTCAGGACTGGTTTTTCTTTTTTGTTTATGAACCACTTATGATGATTACTCTTGGTAACTTGGTAACATTCTGACAAGCTGCTAAGGCTTCGCTTGTAGTACCTTAACAGCTTATTTTTTCAGAGTGTATACATGTCTACAAGAAAATTAGTGGCTGATGAAAGGTAAAGAGCCTTATCTAAAGTCAGATCAACAAGCGAATGGTCACATGAACCCAGCCTACATAATCAGGAATCATTATATTATAGTTTCTCTGACTCTAAGACTTATTGCATGAAGCAAGCAGTGAAGTGGGTTGGAAAATTATGCCTCAAACAAATAGAGTAGAATACTTCCCTTTGCTGATGCTAGAAAACAGTTTCTAATTTCCAGACTGCTGACCCTCCATTAAACAGTTGGAGCTTGTCGGTATATAATTTCCACTAGTCTTTAGGAGAGTTTCTTTTCTGCTCGTTTATTAGTTAATTACAGTATCAACGTTATGGAGACAGTGAGTATGAAGGACTAGATGTTCGCAGGGCTGGCTTGGGTTCTTTTGGGTACAGGTAGAAAGAGCGATTGAAAAGTGGAAACAGGAGGAGAAAACGCAGAGACAGACTTGTACAATCAAGCCCAGAAGGGTGTTCAAGACAATAAGAAACTTCACAATCACTTGAGGATGGCAGTTAGATCAGAGGATCTCGCATAGTTGGCCCCAGGGCTTTTTGCAATGCCTTGAACCCAAATTCTTTGGACACGAGGATACTCTTGTTTGTTAGCACCTACTGCTGTTTTGCACAGAACTTTCCTGGAAGGAGACACTTTCTGATCAAATAGATCAAGTAACTAAAATCTTATTTTAGTTATCGACCCAAGATATTTGTTTTGATTTAACTGCTTATCTAGTCCTACATTTACTTAATAATCTGAGTGGTTTGTGCAAAGACTATTTAAAGCACTGAAAATTATTTTTTTTAAATAGGTTTTATGCATTGAGTTTGACTTCCGGAAAAAAATCTGCCATTTTGGAACAAGAAAGCAAATGAGCGGACATCTTTTGTACTATTTAATAGATCTCAACAATCTGTACCACATAGGTGAAACCACACACCTCAGATGGGACTCGAACCCACAATCTTCCAATGAAAACACACAGCTCGTCTCAGGACTTAATGAAGCTCAGATTCTTCCCGTGTCGGCGCAGAAGGAGTTCGGAGAGAGGCAAAGTGATAGGTAAGAAGTAGATTTATTTATAGCCTTTGTTAAGAGGTTGCCAAAAAATGGAGCACAAGAGGACTGTTATGTCCCAGGTCTTGGGCAAGTTCCTGGGATGGGCCACAAATTGAGTGTCCTTGGCTCTGCACAGAAGAGAATTCAAGAAGGAGCCATAGTAAAGTGAAAGCAGAGATACACACTAGTGGTTTTCTCGGAAGGCAAGGGTGGCTCCAGGGCGCAGGAGTGATTCGTTTTTATGAGCTGGGTAACTTCACATGCTAAGTGGGAGTGGGAGGATTATTCCAGCTATTCTGGGGAAGGGATTTCCAGGAATTGGGCCACCACCCCACTTTTTGGCCTTTTATGGTTGACCTTGAACTGTCATGGCGCCTGTGGGGATGTTGTTTAGCATACTAACGTTGACAGTGAGTGTATAATGAAGCTCAGGGTCTACTGGAAGTCGAATCTTCTGCCATCTTGGGCCTAGTTCTAACTAGTTTATGTCTTATCCTCAACAGCTATGTCATTCTTTTAAATGTTGTGCCCTGCCCCCTTCTCTCCTATCTCATTGGTAGAAAGCACATATATGTGTTTGTCTTAAGGAGTGAGTCCTAAATGTATAGGTTGTTTACTAATTTCTGAAGATTTAACTCTGAAGTCATATCAGATATTGAGAAAGCATGAATCTCAATGTTACTAGGTATGTGATTCTGGGTGGGATAGTAACACCTCTGACCTCAGTTCCTTGCCCCTAAAATGAGGATACTGACCTTACAGAGATCGTTAAAAGGATTAAGTGAATTTAGATGTCTAGCCCAGGTCAGCACTTATTAGATGTTCAGCGGATAAGATTACCTCCCTTCTCCCAACTCCCCTACTCAGTCAGAGTGATGGCGTGTTACCTAAAATGGGCAGGCAAGCACTAAATCGGTATTTTAAAACAATGCAACAGTTTTTATTTTCTCCGTGGGTAGATTCACTGTAACTGAGCAATATAAATTTCTTAATAAACTTATAATTGCCTGCTTTCCATATCTCTAAGGTAGAAATTACACAAACAGTATCAGTATCTCTCTTAGCCTTATCTGATGGTTCTATAAACTGATAGCTTTTGCTTCCATTTTTTTTACTTGTCTGGAAAGTAAAAAGGAAAGAGAATGCGGCCACCACTGTTACCCGCTCCGCAGCCACACAGGGAGTTCTCCCGGATACGGTGCACAGGACAAAATGAACCCGACAATTAAGGAGATTTTGTCTCTGTGTCCAGCTAGTTTCAGGAGGACCAACAGTTATAACCTTAGCTAACTGCTCCTAAAACAAAGAACAGGATGTTGGCTAGAGGCAAAAAGAGAAGGGTTTATGTCTGGTTTTGTCAGCAGTTTCAAACAAAAGGGGAAAGGTCTGTGTTTGGCTTTGTCACAGGTACCTGCAAGTTTTACGGTCATCATTCGAGAGAGTGGACAGCAAGCCTCATGTAAGTCAGATGTGGGAGGGTGGCTGTTTTTGGTAATCCGTTTTTCAGAACATAAAATGGTGACGGATTTCCAAAGACGAAGACTTGGAAAGATTTCTCAACCATCGTTATTTACTAGAAGCACAAGACTCGTATAAAGTTCAACATTGCCAGGCTCCGCTCCCTTTTTGTTCAAGACAAATGAATTGCATTCATTGCTGAACAGCTCAGAGGTGACCATAGTCACCTGAGCGAGGTGAACCAGGGTCTAAGAAATACTCTTGTGGGGACTCTTGCTGGAGTTGTACCTGCAAAATTAATTGAAACATCTATTGAGAAGCAGTGGCACAGGTCAGCTGTTTTATAGTATTTGGGAGATCAGTCATCTGAAAAGAGGAATGTCTTAAATGAAAATAAAAATGCAAATAGAAAAGTTTAGGTTAAAGTGAAAAGACAGGAGTTAAACCCTGAGAATGTTCAGTCCAGTGAATTCCAAGAGTTGGTGGATGCAAGTCTTTCCATTACGCAGCACTGCTCATTGAAGTTAAGACGTCAGTGCTCTTGGTGGTGTTGTCCAGTCTTGGTTACTTCTTGTATAAGGACATGCATGGCCCAAGCATTTCACCAACCTTCCTTAGTGGCCCAGTGACTTGTCCAGGGAGAAATCCAGCCTGTGCATGGTCTTCTGTGGTGGTAAGCCCTGCGAGGTTGATATCATGTCAACAGCCTTTAGCTCAAAATGCTTCTTCAGATCCTGGATAAAAGGCCAGCAATAAGGCGAGCTAGAGTCTCCATAAGGATCTGTGCAGTCAGGTTTCTGTGGTCAGTGATGCCAAGTGAGGAGAGAGGGAGAAAAGTTGGAAACATTAGTTGAAGGGCTGTAGCCAGATAGTGAAGGAAACAAGAAGAATTTCAAGTTTGGTGAGGGCTGACAATTTATGCAAGTTTAACCGTGTCCAGTCCAACTTACAGGAAGGCAACAGAACTAGTTTTTCCAGAGTTGGGAAGGATCTCAAATGAATCTTAATCAAACAAGACAGAGGTTGCATATCCTTTAGTTACCTGCAGTTTACAAAGAGGTACAAAACAGTTCAAAGACAATGAACATTTTGCTGTGACATAATCTTCATCCATCTTAATCGAGCCTCCACATTGGAAGACCCACCTTAAATCAAACTTCAACCTCTCAATTAATATCAGACCTTGACTTTGCCTTTTGGAGACACAGACAAAGCTCTCTCAAAGTGGTGAGCCACAATAAGCAATAAACTCAGCTTTGCCTTGTTAACAAGTTGTATTAATGGTATGTTTGGAGGGATGGCATTTGACAACTGAGTACCAAACACTGTTGGGTTGGGGAGTTGGGTGGCTTTTGGGTACCAACAGTGAAAGAAAGCCAGAATATAAGACTGCGTCAGGTGTTCGACTGAAACTTCTTCCAGGTCTTGTGTCTTAATGAATCTTAGAGTTAACAAATTTGAGGCAATACCCAGCCTGAGAAACAGATGAGATTTGACATTTGTATAAGAAACAAAGTTTACTGAAATCTTCAAAGCAGTTGATTTGGTTTAGTTAACTTTGTTTCATGAAATGTCATCCTCTATTAAACATGCTTTGTGAACCTTTTCTATCATGATTATGAAAAGGAAATCTCCAATCTGGGACTAATCACAATGTCCGAACAAATAAAATTCTGATTTTAAATTTAGTAGCCATTTGTGTTGCATTTAACTATGTTTAAAATTAACATAACTTCTCACTAATGTTATTTATCACCACCACCACCACTACAAAAATTCAGGAGAGTAGCCACTAAATAAAATTTTAAAAATATATGTTTTCTGACTCTTCAAGGTTATAGGAGGTGTTTTAAAAATTAGAATGTGTAAATATGAATACTCCCTGATTTATGCATCTAGTAAATTCTTTAATTAAGAATTACTATTAAATTATTCCAAATTTTGTTTGAAAGGATTTAGTTATTAAAAGGGAAGTTTTATTACTTGTGTGAATAGACCTGTGAGAATAAATGTTAAATAGACAAGGGCAAAGATGAAACTCTAGTATATTGTCATTGGATTTCTGGGTGCCACACTTCATATTCTGGGTTTCTTGGGTTCATGTGTATAAAATGATAGTATCTTTACATTATAATTGGAGATTTCCACCCAGTTCAGAGCTGATCTCTTCACAGCTTATGTGCTCTTTTGTTAGCTTCATCTAACAGCTTCAGTCAAAACTCAGTTTGCATAGAAAATATGTGTGACACAGAGGGAAGAAAAAGAAATTTTTAAAAAATGAGAAAAGGGATAAAAAATTAGAGATACCACCATGTTGCTCTGAAACAAAGATTTTTTCCAAACATATTATAAATGAGAACTACAATTAGTCCTTCCCTGGTATAATGGCAAGCGAGGAAAATCTTTAGCCATTATCTCTTTTGTTTGCAATGTCTTGTCAATATTGTAAAACACACACACACACACACACACACACACGCTAAAATAATTTTTTAAAATACAGGTACAATAAACACAACCAGAAACTAAAACTTGTTTTCTGTGATGGTGGACAGCTATAAACAGGAGTGTATTCCAAGAAGCTAATTCCCCTCCCCCCTCCTCAGGCTTTAATTTTTGAACTGGTGACTGTTTCTGGGCAGATGGATTAACAATTCACTTTGGGTTTAAAGTCTTTAGTGAGACACAAGTGTGATTGAGCTAATAGGAATTACTGATTAACATTTATGAGAGTCAACTTAGCGTTACGCTCGTCTGTAAATGTCAGACAAGTTCCTCATTGGCATTTCATGAGTACAATCAATACCACTAAAGGAAGTTAAACAAATTTGGTTGGTAGTTGTTTAAAAACATACTTCAAAGGTACTTGTTATTAGAACTGGCAACATTTCTGGGAAATAATTTTTGGAACATACTTCAAGGAGGTTATTCTACTGTGGCACCCTTGCTCACTCCATTTGCACTGGAGGTGTATTTTCTTACTTTCTGACTCTTTTATTTACCTGGATATAATTTATACCTATATGTGCATGCATAGCCATTCGTTCAGAAAATATTCTTGAGTTTCTCCTATGCTGCTGACACTCTGTTGGGTGCTGGAGACTTAGAGTTAATGACAGAGACTTGTTTCTGCCCTCACAGAAGCTTCTAGTCTAGAGAAGGACACAATTACAATACACTGTGGTGAAATGTGATAAAATGGGGAAAGTCCAGTGTGATTTGGGAGCCTCCAGCAGGGGCACCAAACAACTTTGCGAATGGAGAAAGAAGTCAGAAACAATTCCTGAAAAAGGTAGCAAATAAGGTGAAATGGTATGTTAGGAATAAGCCATGTCAAGGTGGGCAGAAAAGATGGTCACCAGCAAAGATTTTCATATGCCCTATAAGGGTGTGACTGATGTCAGTCGAACCTAGATTATGAGCACTTTCAGAGCAAGAACTCTGCCTTATTTATTTATGTAATCTTGCTGTTCAGTTCCGGGATTGGTATTTAATACTTGCACCATAAATGTTCGATCAAAGAAATAAAGGGAAAGATGCAGAGAGTTGTAGTGTGTCCAGGAAGTAGGCCCAATCTGCTGGAAGAGATTTCCTCATACCCCTGTACAAGTGATCCTAGTAGATTAAGTAAGGTATGAAAGATAATTTCATCAGAGCCCAGATGTCAACAAAACAGGCAAAGAGACCTCTCAAGGGTCATGGCTTCTCTTTGAACAGGTGTAAATCATGACAGGTGAGAGCAAAGAGAAGTGAGGACGAGATGGAAGGAAGGCATGAGAGCAGGAAAGAGTAAAAAACCAGTATGTTAAAAAAAAAGCTATAAAAAGAAAATGCAAAAGTCTTCAAGTAAGAAGTTAAAGGAAAACTGGGAATGAAAGGAAAAACAAGTGAAGAAAGAACAAAATACAAAGCAACAGGAAATAAGGTTTAAATATCCATTCCAACTCAAACTCATGAGAATGACTACAAAGAGAAATAACTCCCAGACTTTTTGGGCTATATTATCAAGAACCTAAAGTCAGTGGACTAGAAAAATATATACTCCTTTCATTATGATAGGAACCAAGGATTTCTACATTATTGAATCAAATGTTTGTCAGACAAATAGATGTTGATAATTTTTGGAGACTATTGCCCAAATTTTTCTCCTTCAAAAAGGATTTTTTTTCTAACATATATTTATGGCATTTGTTTAACCACAAGGAAACAGTCAAATTATTTTGTTTATAACCTCAAACCCAAAAGCTTGTTCTGAACAGAAATATGAACCAGAAAAAAATTACATGGTAAATCAAACCCTCATTTTGGGGCTGGGACACTGTGCAAAGTGGTTTACAATTTGTTCTTTGCAGTGTAAATGAAAACCCCAAGATATTGGCAGACGAGGAAAATATTTTTTTCTTTTAAAATTATCTTTTAGTATACATGAGAGGCAGACTTCACAAATAGAAATTTCCCATGTTATAAAAATTTAAAAGAAAAAGGACCCTTGAGAAAGTGGTAATTTTTTAATATAAAAATATATTATTTGAGAGAAATGCAAATTAAAACTACACTGAGATACTACTTCTCACCCATCAGATGGGCAAAGTACAAGAGTTTGAAAACCCCACTCCATTAGTGAAGCTACAGGGAAACAGTTCCCCCAATTTTGAGCTGGTGAAACTGTAGAAAATCACAACCACTATGGAGGGAAATTTGACAATATCTAATAAAAGTGCATATGCATTTACCTTTTGACCCAACCAACTCCACTTCCAGGAAACTGCTCCAAAAGTACACTCCAAAACATGAAAATACATATGCATAAGATATTCGTTGTCATTTTACTATAATAGCTAAAGAATGGAAATAACCCAGATGTCTGACTGCAAGACTGGTTGAATAAACTATGGTACATCCACACAATAGAGTATTATGAATCTATAAAAAATAAGAATTAAAATATGTTAAAATACGATTTTCCATATAGTATGGAGTTATATCTAATATTATTGAATTAAAATAGTCAAATAAAGGCAAAGGATGCATAGTATTCTATTTAGCTTAAAAGGGGGATATGAGAATTTTTCTACATTTTCTTATATTTTAGACAATAGAAAGATAATATTTATTTATTTATCTATAAGGTAAGAAAGGAAATAAATGGGAAATATAGGAATAGAAATTACACTTCTTAGTATGGATGGTATTTTATAGAAACTGCATTTCTTAGTAAAATAATACAATATTTTGTAGATTTGACTTTGAAACCGTTTAAATATTTTATTTAGTTATAAAACAAACATTTTTAACCCCTAAATATTTAAAGCAAAGTGAAACAAATGAAACTGTGAATCTGTTGGTGGCATCACCACACCAAGTGCATTTAAAACACAGTAATTTAACTGTACATCTGTAGTGGTATGTATCCAAAAAATAAAAAAGGCCTGCAAAAGAATATTAAGTTATGTTTAGGAAACATCCTACTAATCATAGTAGCATTTTGAGATTGTAATTTTGAGGTTGTACTTTAGCATTTTGTGTTGTAATTTTGAGACTAATATGTGTATTGTGGGACAAAAGAAATACTTTAATTAACAGGGATTTTCACCAAAAGAGAAAGGAGATATCTATATAAGATTATGAAAGTTAAGTTAAAAAGTCTCTAGTCCTGAATTTGATTGGAAGTATCGAGAGTCAATATAAGCCACAATGTATTTATTATAAAGGTTAACAAGATTAAAGTCAAGTTATACAAATTGAAACAAAGGGGTGGGAGGGTGGGGGAAAGGCTAAAAATATAAAGAAAGCCTAACTGACCTCTGGGAAAATATAAGGCAGTCTGACGTCAAACACATGTCTAATCAGAGTCCAAGGAGGAGAAGTGAGAATATAGCAGAAAAAAAAATTTAAATAAATAAAGGCAACCATTTGTCCAAATTCAATTTTTAAAAATCCAATCGAGAATCCAAAAGCTCATCAATTCCCATGCCAAGAGAACCACACCTAGGTATGTCACAGTCAAATTGCTGAGCCCTAAAGATAAACAAAAAATCTTAGAAGCAGACAGAGAAAAATATAATACACGCACTACCTTTGTGAGACAATGATAAGAATAATCCCAGACTTCTCATAAAAAATAATGCAGGCTAGAAGATAATGAAACCACATTTTTAAAGTGTCTTAAGAGAAAAAAGAAGTTATAGTCAAAGAAAACATCCTTCAAAACTGAAGGCAAAATGAAGATGTGTACAGAAGACAAAAGCTGAGAGTTTACTACAACAGACCAACCGTACAAGATAAGTTAAATGTACAAGATAAGTTAAATGAAGTCCCTTAAGCTGAAGAAACATAATAGCAGATGGAAACGTGGGTCTAAATGAAGGAATGAAGAATGCAGGAAATGTTAAATATACAGGTAACTATAATGGACTTTCTTTTCTCACTTCATAATTTTTGTAAAAGATAATTGACTGTTTACAGAAAAATAATAACTCCATATTTATGGGGTTATAACATTTAGAAATAAAATGCGTGATAACAATATGAGGAAGGGAGTAAATGGAAGCATACTGTTGAATGATCTTAGATTACATAAGAAGTGGTACAATATTAATTCAAGATGGGCTATCATAAGTTAAAGGTGTCCATGATAATAGCTAGTGAAACCAATTTAAAAAAAAAGATTTTAGCTAAATGCCATTAGAGGAGATAATACACTGCTGAAAATAAATACTCAGTAATTCAAGAAAAGAAAGGAGGGAAAGGAATAAATAAAAGATGAGATAACTAGAAAACAAATAGCAGATAGTAGACTGAAGCCCCAATATATAAATAATAATATTAAATATAAATAAACTAAAACTCCATTAAAATATAGAGATTGTCAGACTGCTTAAAAAAGCAAGGTCAAGCTATGTAGTATTTATAGAAGGTAACCTTTAGATATGAAAAATAAACAAATCCATTATAATATTTGGATACTTCAACACCTCTCTCAGTAACTGATATCATTAGTGAGAAACAAATCACTTGAGATGGAAAATTTGAACAACACTGTCAACCACCTTGACCTAACTGATATTTATGGATCACTGCCCCTCAAGTTAGCAGAAGATACATGCTTTTTAAAGTGCTTACAAAGAAAAGCATACATTAAATACTTATATTAATAAAGAAGAAGGTCTTAATCAATTATATAAACTTCCACCTAAAAAAAAGAAAAAAGAAAAAAATTAAGCAGAAGTAAGGAACTGAAAAAGGTAGAGTAGAAATCAATGAAAGAGAAAATAAAGAAAATCAATGAAACCAAAAGCTGGTTCTTTGAAAATATCAATATAATTAATAAACCACAGAGGCAGAGGGAGGGAGGGAGGGAGGGAGACAAAAAAAATTTAACAATATCAAGAAGGAAGGAAAGAGGAGGCATTCTACCGATTGTATAGAAAATTTGAAAAACGAATAAGCGGTATGTTACAAATATCTATGTTAATAAATTTTGCTACTTAGATGAAATGAACAAATTCTTTGAAAAACTATTTCTTTTAAATAAATTAATTCATAATTATTAGCCTCCAAGTCCATCTGACTTTATCAGTGAATTATATCAAACATTTAGGAAGAAATAATACCAAGTTTACACACACTGTAACAAAAAAGAAGAGGAAAAAACGCTTTCCAATTCATATTACGGCGTATAAAGCATAACCTTGATAGTAAGAAGGAAATTAAAGACCAATATCACTCATAAACATAGACCTACAAATATTTAAAAAATATATTTCTAAATCAAATTCATTAATTTATAAAAAGGATAATACATTGTGAGTGGGGTGTAAAGCAAGAGTGGCTTGATGTTCAAAATCAACCGATACATTAACAAATTAAAGGAGAAAATCATATGTTTATTTCAATAGATGCAAAAAAGAGTATTTGACAAAATTTAATACAGTTAATGATTTTTTAAAACTCCCAGCAAACTATAGAGAGAAATTTTCTCAATGTATTAAAAGGCATCTTGAAATAAACAATCAAACCCCCCAAAGTATGAAAATTTTTTATATCTGATCATCAAAGGATAAACACTTCCCCTCTAAGACTGGAAACAAGGAAGGGATGGTCACTCTCCCCACTCATATTCAGCATTACACTGAGATATTCTTCGTGGTATGAGTGCAGGGCTCTCCTGCCCCCAGAGTATTTCTGTAGTACATCCAGCCTGCTACCCCAGGCAGACCCTTGTCTGCTGAAACTTTGGCCACTGTCCATTCAGAACATCTATATCCAGCCCACACTGTGGAATAATAAGACTACAGGGGACTGCATGTACTGTATTACCTCTCTGTTTTTAAATTATCTCCAGTAAAATCTATATTACATCTATGCTGTATAATGCTAGTAGTATGTGTGATCCCTTTGCATGGGTACTGAATACAGCTTGGAATTTATCCATACATGTTTTATCTCTACATGTTCTAAAAGATATTTGTGAAAAGTTATTACATGATTATTTTTAGTAATAGCAAAATATTGAAAACAATCTAACTGCCCAACAAGAAAGTAGTGGTAAAATATATTCTATACATCCAGAAAATAGAATGCTGGACAGTCATAAAAAAGACTGAAGAAATTTGTTGTGTAATAATGTGTAATGATCTCCAAGCTACAATGCTAAGTGAAAGGGCAACGCAAAGAAAACGTGTATCATAAAAGAGGACGTGAGATAGATGTTAGATAGATAGATAATAGACAGATAGATATGCATTGCTTGTATATGCATAGCATATTTGTGTAAGGATACACACCAAAAAATATTCAATATTAGTTCATTGTAGAGAGAGAATTTGTTGCTGGGTAACAACAATGGAAGGGAGATTTTTACTATAATTGCCTTATCTTCCTTTTGAATGTTGAACTGCCTTAGTGTAGTAGGTAATACAAAACTAAATCAAATCTAAAAAATAAAGAAAAAACTCATATGAATCACAGTAATATGTAATCTTTACCCAGCACAGGGGCTGTCATCTGCTGTTATGCGTAAGACAGGTTGAGATGTGATAATAGATTAGAATCTAGATGAAGAGATACAACAGTGCAGAGAAAGAGCATGAAAACGAAATGTTATGAGCCAGGTTCCATGACATTGTAGAGGCAAATCTGCGGCATGATTGAGCCAAACTTGGAGTCTGTCCCAGGAAAGGCTGTGCTAAGGAGGCACGCAGGACTCTCCTACAACCCCACACCCTTTTCTCCATTGCCACCACCAGTGCCATCCTCCAGCTCAGTACTAATGCCGTTAAACACAGCTGTCCCTCACTCCTCCCCCACCTGACCTCATTTCATCTGACACTTTAAAATCCTACCCCATGCAGTCAAAGCTAGCAAAGAAGATAAAGCAGGATTTGGAGGGAGATGAATAATAGAAAGGAGAGGAGGAAGAAAATTCCCATGAGCCTATCTGGGAATCTCACCACCAAATTATCACATAATATACATGAGAAGATTCATTTCTATTTCCTACACAACCAGCATTTACATGAAATACTTTGCTTGGCGATGATTTTTTATTGGGATTTGACACCAAAAGCAAAAGCAACAAAAACAAAATAAGCAAGGGGGACTACATCCAACTAAAAAGCTTCTGCACAGCAAAGAACTCCATCAACAAAATGAAAAGGCAATCTTTGGAATGGGAGAGAATATTTGTAAATCACATATCCCATAAGGGGTTAATATGCAAAATATATAAGAAATTCATACAACTCAATAGCATTATGGAAAACAGTATGGCATTTCCACAAGAAATTATAGAACTACTATATGATCCAGCAATCCCACTTCTGGGTGTGCATCCAAAGGAAAGGAAATCACTATAGTGAAGCAATATCTGTACTCCCATGTGTTCATTGCAGCATTATTCACAATAGTCAAGGCATAGAAACAACCTAAATGTCTGTCAGCAGATAAATGAATGAAGAAAATATAAAAGAGAATATTATTCAGCCTTTTTTTTTTTTTTTTTTGGCGGTACGGGGGCCTCTCACTGCTGTGGCCTCTCCCGTTTCGGAGCACAGGCTCCGGACGCGCAGGCTCAGCGGCCATGGCTCACGGGCCCAGCTGCTCCGCAGCACGTGGGATCTTCCCGGACCGGGGCACGAACCCGCGTCCCCTGCATTGGCAGGCGGACTCTCAACCACTGCGCCACCAGGGAAGCCCTATTCAGCCTTTAAAAAAGAAGGAAATTCTGCCATTTGCGGCACATGGGTGAAACTGGAGGGCATTATGCTTAGTGAAATAAGCCAGACAGAGAAAGACAAATACTGTATGATGTCATTTATATGTAGAATCTAAAAAAAAACAAAAAAAAACATACCCAGCATAGAGTAGAATGGTTGTTTCCAGGGACTGGGGCATAGGGAAAATGGGGAGAGTTTGGTAAAAGAGTACACATTTTCAGTACTTGGTGACTATATTTGCTAACACTTATATAATTGAAATTTGCTAAGAGAGTAGATCTTAAGCATTCTCACCAAAGAAATAAATAAACCAAACCAAACCAAACAAACAAACAAAAAATGTAACTATGTGAGGTGATGGATATATTAATTAATTTGACTTGACTGTAGGAATCCTTCCACAATATATACATATACTAAATCATCACGTTGTACACTTTAAATACATGACAACTTTCTTTGTTAATTATACCTCAATAAAGCTGGGAGGGGGAACACTTTGAAAGACAACTGGATTGTAAATTAAGGAACTTTGTACTCCCGTATGGAGACATACAGACTAAACGTCATAACAGCAAATGAAAGGAAACGGCAGATATCAGCAAGACTGATATTGAGACCCCATTAATAAGGATTCATTTTCTTCTTGAAAATAAATCTTATATTGAACATCATTTAGGCATAGACGATGCTTGTCAGTTTATGGAGATTGTGACAGGAGCAAAAGATATGTTAGGCTTCAAGGGACAGCAGACAATTCTGAAGCACAAGTTGGCAACTTTAAATAACTTTTCTTCCTCATATATCACAGACACAAAAATATGTGAAGCAGATGGTACTGCTTGGCTATTTATAGTTTGTGTTGAAACTTGTTAAAGACAGTTTGGATCATGATTAACAAATCTTATCACCTCTTAAATGAAACATACCACAGGGTTTTTCTTAGAAGGTGTTAGAAAGGCAGCTGGTGATTATAGTCTGTGTTTCTTCTTTCTACAGATAATAAATCTAAAATCACCAATGGCCTTCTGGATGTAAGCAAACATACAAAGAAAATCAAAGTTGGGAGGTAGTCATGTCTATTGAATAAGCAGGTATTCCTTGGGCCCCTGACACATGATAGATGATGATGTTGATGGAGATAGATAGATAGGCAGATAGGGAGTTAGATGGATATAAATACATATTTTACTTCAATGTATCTTTTCCCCTGAATGAGTTGTAGCCATCATCAGAGCCGTTCAACAACTGTTTCCTGTTCCTGCCCTTCTGGGCACTTGGTAGATTTATACTTCTTTGCTCCTTTGCATTCGGGTGAGGCTGTGTGACTACTTCTAGCCAGTGAGTGGTGAACGGATGCGCAGTGCAATACCTCTGGGCTAGTACACTTAAGTGACAATGCCGGACATCAAAAATATTTTTTTTTTCCTCTCGTCACTCTAACCAGCAAACATTGAGGCAATGGCTTCTCTTGCAGCTTTGGGCTTTGAGTACCCCAATAAAAAAAGCCCTGTTATCAACCTGTGATAGGTTGTTTATTATGAAAGATATCAGAAGCTATAATAGCACAGCTTTGTGTGGTGCTCCTATAGTTCTATCTCAGAAAATTATTTTGAATTATTTCATTCCTAATTTAATATGCTTATTTTCCTTTCTCGTGGAAATCCTAATCAACCTCCTGAACTGATTCTCTAACTTTCTGATATTTGTTCCTCTAATGTCTATTTCTTTTCTTCTTTACCACCTGGAAGTTTCCTCCATTCGTGAGATACTAATGATTCAACAGTTCCCTATACTCAAATTAGTTCTAGTAGCTTCTATGTTTTGGCGACCAGAAGAACTTAACTAAGAGAGTTATTTTTGTAGGGCAGCTGTAGCATTGCAGAGATTTGCTGGAAGTACCTCTTCAGTATTTTGTTGTTGTTGTTTGTATTTTATCTTGCTTCGTGTAGAGAAAGAAATGTTTTCTCTAAGAATAGACTTTTTCTTTCCCTCCAATTCCATTAAGAAGTCATCGGCTGCTGCTTTATTGCTTATTCATTTCAGCATGACCTGTTTCAGTCATGATAGGCCTGTGTTAAGATAACATTAAGTGCTGTATATAATAGAGCCAAAATCTTAAATGGCTCAAATATATTAGTTTATTTCTCACTCAAGTAAAAGTCTAAAATTTCTATTAACGGGCAGTTTTTCCATACTTAGTAATTCAGGGACTGAGCCTCTTTCTTATATTGGGGGTTCCTATTCTCTAGAACCTCATTCTCATCTGCATCTAGCTAGCAAAATAGGAAAGGATGAAGGAAGCATAACTTTCTCTTGAAAGCCTTGACCAGAAAAGGAAACACATCACTTGTACTGACATTGCATTAATACCAGGACAATCATAACAACAAGAAAGGCTGGGAAATGTAGTATAGCTGTGTGACAAGGAATAAGAGGGACAAGATTTTGGGTGAATAGCTAGCAGTGTAGAGAGGGTAATAAGGCCCAGTGAGGCCACGAGCAGGAAAGAAACTTGGTTCCCTTTAGAACCTAAGGGAATAAAATGATGCTTCCATGCAACTGTGCAATAGAAGAGACTGTTACATAATAAAAACTTGCTTGGAGCTGAATCATTATATATAACTGATCATAAGACATGGCTTCATATATATTAGTATGTTGGCACCTGCAGGCTGATACAAAGTTCACAGATCTTTTGGGATGTGTTGTTGACAATATCTCCCATGCTTGGGAAAGGTTAGGAAGCTTTAGCTGGGAAGAACCCCAACACATGTGGATTCTGGTTCTCTTTATCATCTTTGCATTCTTCTCAGTCAAATAAACTGCACTCCACGGAGATATCTGGAATAGTGCTTCTGTCCTGAGACAACAGTGGAGAAGTCCCTTCAAATTTTCACACAGAAAGTATTTCCAGTCAATCATTTGGTAACTGCAAAATTATTAATTAAATGTGAGAACAGAATAAAGATGTTTTCACATATGCAGAGTTTCATATGTGAGTTTAAGCAAAACTTTTTACTTAAAGTTTATGTAAAATAAAATAAGAAAAATCTGGTGCTAATACTTAGTTCACAGACTCTCATGACTTATTTGGCAATTTTTAAATTAAAGACAATATAGTCTAGTGAAATGTGCCTAGGCTTTATAATCAACCTCCCTGAATTCAAATCTTTGCTTGACATATTAATAAATATATGACCTCAGGAAAGAAGTTACATTGTTGCTGAGTTGTTTGTGTCTCACTTTCTTTCCCTGTAAAAATAGAAACGAAGATGGCAACCTCTCTGGGTTTCTGTGATGATCAAAGGAAAGCATGTACATGGAAGCACCTGATACTTAGATGGGTACTGAAGGAGTATTATTATATTATTTTCAGACTCTTAGCCCTTAGAAGCAATAAACGCTCTCCACCTTCCATCTTCTACCTTTCCCATGCATGTTTAATGCAAATATTTTTCTTAAAATGTGGGGTTTTTTATCCCTACATCCATTTATATATAAGCACTTGTGCGGTGGAGAAGACCATTTACTATGTGACCTATGATCATTGCAGCAGAAAGCACTATATCCCAAAATATGTTTCACTTCTTTGTGGCCATACAGCCACCCTTGCAGTTACTTAAACATGCCTTTTGATTATGTTCTCCCCAATGCAATCAATGTAAGAAGTGATATGAGCCACTTCCAACCATAAAACATGTCTCACTGGGCTACTCCTAGCGTTTTTCTTCTTCCAGATATCTGGGGCAGTAACCATCAGGCTGATCCTGAAATCAGCATTTTTAGGATGACATAGCTACCTTTAGTCTGGGTCTTAAATGATTGTGTGGAGAAAAAAAATCACCCTACTGAACTAAATGACCTCCCGGGACTCTTAAGAGAGAAATGAATGGTATTTGGCCACTGGTATTTTGTGGTCTGTTACAGAAGTCTACCTTAATTAATATAACAAATGAGCCTATTATCCTGAATCTCAGTATCCATATCTGTAAACTAAGAGAGTTGGACTAGATTACTTCTAAGATTAGTTTTTATAATAACGTGGTATGATCCTTAACCTTAGGTTAGGAAAGACATTCTATAAATATTAATGTGTTCCAGACTGTAGAGAGCTACACATTAAATAGAATACTTACATTCCAGATATTAGGAAAAAGTAGAAAAGTATGCATAATTAAAAAAAAAAAAAGAATTGGTGAATCCAAGAGACTTAGAGGAAAAGATTTGGGCAGGAGGGAAGGGAAGAGAGAAAGAGACTACACAGTGGGTCTAGAATAACCAGAATGCTGTTTGCCCTGAAGGCTGAAGGCTGTGCTTCTCAAAGCAAACAGAGGGAGCCTTACACCCACGAAGAGCAAGAGAGTGTAATGTGATCGTTTGACTGAGGAGAGAAGCAGGGTTAAATTGAGAGGGAAAAAAAAGACTTGGGGAAAGTCAGACAAGAAAAACCCATGTTCAGGAAGACTGAAATTAGAAAGCCAGTTACAGCCACTGGAACCTAAGAATGGCCACTCTTGAGTCAGAACAAGGGATCCGGCAGCCCATTTTTCTTTTGCCATCATCGACCTCAAACATGTGCCTTCTTTGCCTTTTCTGGTTGTATTACACTCTTTTAAATGTGCAGAAACAAAATGTGCAAAAAGAAAACAACAATAAAAAAAGTAGAAAAAAAAAGTAGAAATGAAATTCCATAAGAACATAACCAGTGGTTTTACAGAAAGATATAATAATGGTTCCAGTTTGTTTCTAAGAGCATTTGCTTTATCTCAAATGGACTGAGAAATGCAGAGAGTTAGGATGTTAACCAAGTACAGATGACAAGCATCAGTGATAGGAACTATCAGAAAGAAAACTAAAAGCAGAGGATATTCCAAGGGGTCAGACAAAGGACCAAGGTCTAGAATCAATCATTTGAGATGCAATAATAAAACAAGCTGCCAGTGACCTTGTCCCCACGGTGAGCCACACCCATCCCCCACCTCTGCAGGAGACCCTCCAACACTAGCAGGGAGCAGACAGCAGAATCAAGAACTACAATTCTGCAGCCTGTGGAAGGAAAACCACATTCACAGAAAGACAGACAAAATGAAAAGGCAGAGGACTTTGTACCAGATGAAGGAACAAGATAAAACCCCAGAAAAACAGCTAAGTGAAGTGGAGATAGGCAACCTTCCAGAAAAAGAATTCAAAATAATGAGAGTGAAGGTGATCCAGGACCTCGGAAAAAGAATGGAGGCAAAGATCGAGAAGCTGCAAGAAATGTTTAACAAAGACCTAGAAGAATTAAAGAACCAACAAACAGAGATGAACAATACAATAACTGAAATGAAAAATACACTAGAAGGAATCAGTAGCAAAATAATGGATAAGTGACCTGGAAGACAGAATGGTGGAATTCACTGCTGCAGAACAGAATAAAGAAAAAAGAATGAAAAGAAATGAAGACAGCCTAAGAGACCTCTGGGACAACATTAAATGCAACAACATTCCCATTATAGGGGCCCCAGAAGGAGAAGAGAGAGAGAAAGGACCCGAGAAAATATTTGAAGAGATTATAGTTGAAAACTCCCCTAACATGGAAAAGGAAATAGCCACCCAAGTCCAGGAAGCGCAGAGTCCCAGGTAGGATAAACCCAAGGAGAAACACGCCAAGACACATAGTAATCAAATTGGCAAAAATTAAAGACAAAGAAAAATTATTGAAAGCAGCAAGGGAAGAAAGAAAAATAACATACAAGGGAACTCCCTTCTCCATGGGTCTCTCATGTTTCAACATGTCTTGTGAGTAGAAGCCCTGACAGCTTTTGTTCTGGACTATCATTTCAAGGATTTTTGTATATGGAACAGTCTAAGAAGTTAGAAATAAGGTCTCTCTCTGAGACAAAGGGCAGTAGTGCTTACTGCCTATCATAGAAGATGCAGGCTCTCTAAATGCAGGGTTCCTCTCTTGAAATACAACCCACTACATGGGCTAGTATTACTAATACTTCTTCCCATCACCCCCTGGGAACTGGGGCTCAAGAACCCAGCACAAATGCTAATATTCTGCTACTACCATTGCTGCAAATAAAACTATGATTCTTCTTCTCTAAACCAGGAGTCTCATGTTGTCTACCAGCATTAATGAAATTGTGGTAAGCTAACTTGTTAGTTTGCAAATAGCATAAAAATTTCAGAAACTTCACAGCTCTTGAATCAACTATGGCCTGGAGCAGCTGTGAAATATAGGATGCCTCCCTTGCAACTTTGAGAAGAGCAAAACCTTAAGGGGAAGTTGCTTCTGTTAGACAAAATGATTTATACTTTTATTTCCAGTGTGTTAATGGTGGTTAACTTTAGAGTCTATTCCAGTGGATCTCAAACTTTTGCATATATCAGAAACATGTGAAGGGCTTTTTAAAATGCAAATTACTGAGCCCCATCCCACAGAGTTTCTCACTCAGTAGGTCTGGGACGGAGACTTTGCCTTCTTCATGAATTCCCGGTGATGCTGGTCAGGGGATCCCACTTTGAGAACCACTCATGTATTCCACAGTCTGAAAACCAAGGAAGACTGGATTACAAAAGTACAAGAGGAAAAATAGCCATCAGCTGGTGATAGAAGGGCCTGATATATAGGAATTGTCTGTGACTGTATCTCTTCTCACCAGGTACGGGGTGAGCATCTTTGCAGTTGCACGTGTGAAAATTAGGCCATCATTAGAAGTGTGTTTATGAAGGAAGAGATATTAGTGTATTTAGAAGACAAAAGAGTAGAATGTACTAACAGGCTTCATTACTCATCCCATCTACTACTTCTTCTAGAAAATCTATGCCACTCATAATCTTTGGAACAGGCAATGGTTCATAGCTTTGTTGGCCTGGTTGGCCTATGTCAGTACTGATTTACATCTGTTCCGGGTGTAATTATTAACAGTGCTTCCTTTACTCTAGAAAGTGTGGTCAATCCGTAGATAGCAGATGGCATCCACTTCTACCCCTCACCCCCTTCACTCCACCCCTCAAAGCTGACTTGATAGAGGAAAACTACCTGACCCAACTATCTGATCTACTGGCTGGTTAGTATTCAATCAGATGCTCATGCTTGAAAATTCACTTTGAAATTCTTTTAGAGATTGAAGTCAAGTGGTAGTTCCTAAACTTGAAAAGTCACATGGAGCCAGGTCTCTTTTGGGACATATTCGGCCATATTCAGGATGTGTAAGCAGAGGAAGCCAGCCAGGGTAGCAATGGAGGAAGGAGCCCAAAGGAGAAAATAGAGCAGCTGTATAAAGAGGAGCCACGGAATTGAGAAGCCAGTTGTCGCTCCAGGAGACAGCCCAGGTCCCAGAGGCTCCAAGAGGCTTGGCTGTAAGTATCGCCCTAGGATTCTCTAATGATTCCAAGTATTCTTTAACCCTTTATGGAAGCTAGCTTGAGAGGGTTTCCCTTCCTTGCAGGCACTTTAAATATCTTACAATTTTATTTGTCAACTTTACCTCAATAAAACTGGAAAATAAATAAATAAATATTGGGTCCAAAATAATTCACTCTGACTTCTAGAAAAAACATATCAGTGTTGGAGATTGATTTTTCTGGCTTCCTTTTTTCTACTATCCTAGCCTTGGTATGTATCTCGGGACTAGATGAAAAATTTTCCCAGCACTTTTTTATGTCTTCTTTTGCTAAAGTATAATTTGATCAAATGTATTTCGAAAGCATTTTAGGAAAACTTAATGTTTGCCAATTTAAACTATCCACAGATTGTCAGATTACACAGACACTATCTCAAATATTATAATGATGATTCATGATTTACAAATATTAGTAAAGTGTTAAAATGAAATTTGCATTTTATCATACCATCTTCCTCACTAAGTACTATATCCATGAAATGGAAACTTTACTGTAGAAGAAATCCTGACTTTAGCAAATACAGTTGTCTGGAGTTGGAAAGATAGAAAACAAACATCTGACTTCCTCTGGACTCTCAGTCTTACACAACAAGACTCTATTGAATTGCCCCAAAAGGAAATGCATGCTTACATCTCTGCAGGGCAACTCAGCATACATGTTACTGCTACAGAGGGTCTCCCACAAGCACACTTAACAAATTTCCTTCCCACCACCTTGATCTCTCTCCCAACCTTTACTCATTCTTTTATTCTCGGCTATCAGAAAAAAAGAACAAACAAAAAAACATGTCTTTGCCCCATTTCAAGATGAGAATGAGCCCCTTCACTAGTTGCCCATATCCTGTCCTTCCACTCTTTTCTTATCATTTCCAGAATGTTTCCCGTCTCACATCCCATCTCACCCTTCACTGGCTTTCCCTTCTTGCTCTATAAAATCAATCCCCTCCCATTAAAAAAAAAAAAAAAAACACCCAGGTTGACTTTTTTTAAAATAAATTTATTTATTTTATTTATTTATTTTTGGCTGTGTTGGGTCTTCGTTGATGTGCGAGGGCTTTCTCTAGATGTGGTGAGCGGGGACTACTCTTTGTTGCAATGGACGGGCTTCTCATCACCGTGGCTTCTCTTGTTGTGGAGCATGGGCTCTAGGCGTGCAGGCTCAGTAGTTGTGGCATGTGGGCTCAGTAGTTGTGGCTCACGGGCTCTAGAGAGCAGGCTCAGTAGTTGTGGCGCACGGGCTTAGTTGCTCCTCAGCATGTGAGATCTTCCCGGATCAGGGCTCAAACTCATGTCCCCTGCACTGGCAGGCGGATTCTCAACCACTGCGCCACCAGGGAAGTCCCCCCAAGTTGACTTTTAAAAGTTATATTTACTCCTCGAGGTACAGTCCCCATTTCCTTTTTTACTCCAGCCTCTTCCCCTCCAATTTGCCATTCCGGCCAGAGCAATTCCTTCTGCATCTTATTACAGAAAAGCTCGCTCTCATCCAAAACCAAAGTAATTCTCTCTTCTCCCTTTTCGTTTCACTCTTCCTCTTTGCAAGAAGCAGCTCTATTGAATGTTGCATACTTCTTTCAATTCTCACCTTCTTCAGCTTTGATTTGTTTCTATCAGTACTACTCCCTTCCTACCTTTCTGAATGATATTTCTCACAACTCTTATTGGTTCCTGTTCTTTTACACACCCATTAAGTGTAAGCTTTCCCCAATTTTTGATCAGCTTCTTCTTTCCGGGCTGTCTTATTCACTCTCTCAGCTTTCACTCACCTCTAACCAGAATGCTAACATTTCCAGTTTCAGAACTCTGCCCCCTTTTGAGCCTCAGACTTAAACCTACAACTGCTTCCTGGACACCTCCATGTGCATGACAAAATCAGACTCTCTACCTTCTCTCCAAAACGAATTTCCTTTAATATTCCCAGTGATCTGGCCCTGAACTAATCTCTCCTGCTTACCACTGCTTACCATTCTGTTTTCCAGCTACACGGAGCCATGCACTATGTCTGCCTCTATGGCTTTGCACACATTGCTACGACCCTCCAGCATCCATTTCTCCCCAATTTTCTTCTTGTAAAAACCCCATC
This sequence comes from Globicephala melas, assembly GCF_963455315.2. NCBI lineage: Eukaryota > Metazoa > Chordata > Mammalia > Artiodactyla > Delphinidae > Globicephala > Globicephala melas. Next base: position 28,598,391 of record NC_083322.1, read on the forward strand.
AATCCTTCAAGGCCTAACTAATGTCACTTTCTCCATGGCTTATTTTGAAATTTTCCAGTCTATATTAAACTCTCACATAAAGGAAGCGTTTACGTTACTAGATTTTTATAGCTTTTAACATATCCTGTCCCATATTTTAAAGGTTTATACATTTTTATTGGGGTGTAATTGACATACAAACTTACATGAGTTTCAGGTGTACAATATAGTGATTCAGTATTTGTATATGTTGGAAATGATCACCGCAGTAATTCTAGTTAATATCTGTCATCATATATGTTACAGAATTCTTTCCTTGTGATGAGAGCTTTTAACATTTCCTGTCTTAGCAACTCTCAAGTATAAAACACAGTATTATTAACTGTGGTCGCTATGATGCTGTGCATTACCTCCCCATGACTTACCTATTTTCTGACTGGAAGTCTGTACCTTTTGATTCCCTTCACCCACCCACCCCCACCTCTGGCAACCACCAATCTGTTCTCTTTCTCTATGAGCTTGGTATACACTTTTTTAAGTACTTACTAATTGTATGTTGCGTTTGCCATTTGCCTATTGTGTGTCTAGAATTTCACACGTGTTAACATTAATCCGGTCAGCCAACCAACCAATATTTATTAAGTCCCTAATTGTAGACTGATCAACATTAGTACCTGAGGGATGTGACTGTGAACAACGTGGACAAGATCCCTGCTCTGGCGATTCTAAAGGAGGTGGTCACTTTGTTTACACGGAAGTGCTCTGAGGAGAATTCAGCAGGATAATGTGGTAGTGTCTGGGGACAGCGGTTAGGGAAGACGTACTTGAAGAGGCGGTGACCCCAGTGACAGGGAAGAGCCAGCCAGATGTGAGTCTACACACAGAGACTCTAAGCGTGAGCCATGCGTGTTCCGGGAACAAAGGACCATAAATAAGGCTAAATGATGTGATGAACTTATTCAGGAGATTTAAGTAAGAGGCCAAGAGAGGGAGAGAGATAGGAGCTGGATCATGTGGGCTCTTGAAAGCCACAGTAAAGAGATTAGAGTGCTTTCTAATTGAGTTGAGAAACTATTAGAGGATTCTGAGCAAGGGGATCACATGATCTATTATTTTATACATTTAAATCATTCTGGCTGTAGTGTTGAGAATAAAGTGTGGGAAAGGGTTCAGACAGAGAAAACCTTAGGAGATTATTGAGTAGTCCTGGAGAAAGAGGATGGGAGATGAGAAGAGGAGGTCAGATATGCCACGCAGCGTGCAGGATCTTAGTTCCCTGATCAGGGATCGAACCCCTGCCCGCTGTGGCGGAAGTGTGGAATCGCAACCAGTGGACCACCAGGGAATTCCCGAAGAACTCATTCTGAGTGAGCATTCTTAGGCCTTGCTCACGTATTAAATGTTGGCAGGAGGGAAAGAAAGTAGTCAAGTATGAATCCTCCATTTCTGTGTTGGGAAATTGGATGGAAGATAGTGCTATTTAATACGTTGGGGAAGGCTGGGGGAAAACACAATTTTCTCATTGGGAAGGAGAGCAAAGAGTTCTGTGTTTGATGTACTAAATTTTGGACATACTAGACATTTTTAATCTTCACAAAATTCTTAAAAAATAGATGATATCATCATCCTATTGTACAAGCAAGAAAGCTGGATATTTAGGAATGTATTAAGTTTCATCATCCTAAGAAGTGAAGCTAAAATTCCTTCTCAGGTCTTTTCTAGCGAAGAGTTTCAAAGACACCCCATTGCCTCTCTATGAGGCATACAATAGATGTCAGGGTCTTTGAAGGCAGAAACAACTCAGTCTGGGTCCTCCACATCATTTAACATCAGCTATTTAAAAGATGTTTCTGTAAAATCAATCGTTTTGGAATTTTTAGGGGTTTAAACTTATATATAATCATTATTTAAAGTGAAATCACTTTCCTCTGCCTTGGGAAATATATTCTTCCCAAGAAGCATCCTTCGATATCCTTGACAAAGGAGGTGAACTTGGATAGTGAGAGGAGTGCCTTTCACCTTTATATGCAAGTACTTAAGAACTGCTTTATTGTTTTACCTTCTGCTTCCAAGGAAAAGCTAAACTGCTATGTTGGTGCGCAAGAATAAAAGAACTAAAACAGGCTGACTTTGCAAATATATAAATCACAGAAGTAAAAGCCTGCTTATCTCCACATCATCTTTTCAAATTCATTTTTACTGTGCTCATCTTAAAAGCTGTGGTTTTATTAATAATTAAGTGATTGTGATAAAAGTGAGGCCTAAGTAAATGCCACACTTTTTACAAATGTACATTCATGTATTACTAAAAGCTTTCATGAATCAGATAATAACCTTCCTGATTCTAATAGCTAGAATCTCCTTATTCATTAGTCCTGTGAAACATTCATTATGGTCTGTACCTAGAGCCTGATTTTCCATTGTACTCAGAGACCCTCCGTTTATATTAATTGGGCTGTGTGTGTGTGTGTGTGTGTGTGTGCGCGCGCGAGCGCACATGCGCACGTGCACACGCGCATAACCAGAATAACCCTTTAGTTCTCTTAAACTTTCTAATAGTCGATATTTTGTTCCACAGAAATAACCGTGTTTCTGTGAGTACAATTAGTATTTCAATTGATCCAATCTACCTTCTCTTTCTCGAAAATTATTAAGCTGAATATAGGGCTTTGATCTTTTTCAGTATTCTGCTTGAGTGAACCTCTCATGGAGCAAAATGATTCTTGCACAACGACGACCCTGGGAAGATGAAGTGCATATGGCAATATTCCCGCTTAACTGTTGTCTCTTCTGCTCTCAGAGACATGTTTTCTTATACAATGGGGCCCTGCAATTCAGTCCAGTATAGTGATTAAGACAGTGATTAAGAATAAAGGCGCTGGAGTCCCACTGCCTACATTCAAATGCCAGACCCCAGTTACCAGCTCTCTGAGTCTGGTCTTCATCTGCAAAGCAAGGATAATAGTATCCTTTACTATTGTATAGTAGCCTAAACAATTCAAAATAGACTGTTTGAAGATTTGACTAGTAAATGTACTTAAAACAATTCCTAGCACATATATGAGACTAAGTATTGTTTTCCTCCCCGCCTGTTTCTCCTGTTGGATCACAAATAAGTGGCATGTGTTTAATTTCTAATTTACTGAGTAGTCTTTTTCTCCTTAAAGCAATTGCCATCCATCAATTAAAACAAAAAGCAGAGTTTATGGCCTAGTTGTAGAAATGAATAAATACAAGTTAAGGCTACTTAAGACCAATGAATCCATAATATATCTCAAAAACCTAGAAACATATGAACTGCTATTGAAGATTTTTTTAAAGATAATAAATGTGAGAGTTGTTACCCATAGAATGTTTGACATATAAAAAAAGATAATGTTTGGGTAGTAGAAACTACATTCTCAACTGAATGACCTCTGATTAATTAAATACTGGGAAAACAAGCAGAATTTGAATCGATACGTTTTTCAAGAAGTCGTAAGGCAGAAAATGAATCAATGCACTATTATTACACTGGTCTGGAGGCACAGCCATTTACGGCTCATCACATGGTGACCATTCTACGTGCTTCCAAACGTAGCCACAGCCTTACAGCTGTTGTCCAGACTTCACCAAGACCTGGCTCCTGAGCTACCAAGTACACACTTTGTAGACTCACTCGTGTAAGAGAGAATAATGTGTTTAGTATTTCCTTCACCTGCTGTTCTCATCCTCCAGACCCCTGCATTTCTATGTTCAGCATCACCTTGGGGATAAGCATTCAGGGACCGCACTACAGGAGAATAGGAGAGCACTCCCCTACCCTGAACTCTCGATCTCATCTCATCTTTCAGCTTTCCTTTCCTTCATAGCTCTTGTAACACTAGACATATATATATAGTTTTTCTTTTTGCGGTACACGGGCCTCTCACTGTTGTGGCCTCTCCCGTTGCGGAGCACAGGCTCCGGACGCGCAGGCTTAGCGGCCATGGCTCACGGGCCCAGCCGCTCCGCGGCATGTGGGATCTTCCCGTACCGGGGCACGAACCCGTGTCCCCTGCATCGGCAGGCGGACTCTCAACCACTGCGCCACCAGGGAAGCCCTCACTAGACATATTTTAACTTTATTTATGAGGGTTGAGACTTTGTTTTGTTCACTGCCCAGTGATTGGCAAATAGTTGGTGCTAAATAAACAAATAACCATTAAGTAAATGAATAAATCTTTACACACATTTAAAAATTCTATGTATGTGCTATATTGATGTGTACGGCAATCTTTTCTTTGCTCAGTAGTGAGGAACCATAAAAATGACTATGCAAGCTGAAACCGTGAAAAGCAATGTTAATAATCGATGGGAAAAAATTATGATTTTTCTGTGACCTTTCAAATTTTCTGCCAAAACATTAAAAGTTCTCTTATTGTCTAAATTTATAGGTACATTTAAAATAATAGTAAAACTAACATTTACTTAGCACACTGTAATTTAAAATATTAGAAACATTGAAAATTAAAGTGCTTTATTTCTTTTTAAAAACTTTATCAAGAATAGTTTGAACAGTTCTTGCCTTCTCATACCATAACTCACAGTATGGAACAAGCATCTTTACTCCACCTTGGTGAATTGTCATATTCCTTTCTAAATTGGGGTCAACTTAACCAACATTTTATCCTTTGTTCTTTTAACAGCATGAAATACCTCTGAGAATTCTTTAATGTGAGGTCTCTTTGTCAGTGTCACTTCCGGGACCTCATCATCTTTTTCATTACAAGCCCTTCCTCATTTACGCTGATGAGGTCATCTTTACTGAGTTCTTCTCTTAGAAGCGCAGCAGCAGTTTCAACATTCCCTTAACTTCATTTACATCTGATCTGAATCCCACAGAGTGTGTGCACCACATGGTAACAGTTTCTGTCCTACTGCAGATATTACCTGATTTTCTTCCTGCCATAATGCTTAAACATTTTCAGTTGCATGCTTTATGACACATTTCTCCCCCAGTTCTGCTAAAGTTACATGCTCTTCAGTTGTAGTTTCCAGAGCCTGTCCTAAAGTCCATATAAGTAAATAGGATTTAAAAGTTAAAACACCTCCTTGGCCCGCTGGCTTGATTAATGAATTTGTGTTCAGTGGTTAAAAGCAAATTTTCACATTTTTAAGTCCCTAAGAGAAACCGTGACAGTAGTAAGTGCTTTAAATGTTAAACTACTTTGCTTATATTATCTCTTTCCTGCTAGGAAACTGGGAGGCAACACAGCTACGTACATTGTTTTCTGTGTATGGACTGAATGATGAGTGTGTAGAGACCAATCTCTGACAGCGTTTGAAAGGCGATGTGAAGGTTGCTGATCATGACTGGCATCCGTTTATGTAGTGATTTGTGAGCCAGCAGCAAAGATTGTACTTTATGCAATTACTCAGTAAATACACTATGGAACCTGAAATTTGAACAACTGTGGTGTTGAGGGACTTGGTGTCATTAACTAAGGTGACTGCAATTCATGTCTGTTGGAACGGTGCAAAGTGAGGACTCCATGTATATATATGAAAGTACCTATTTCCTGAATCCAAATCTGTGTTGTTCTGAAACTGATAGAGAGAAAATCAACTAAATAAAGTGTAGGTGCAGAAAATATGTCTAGCCAAATGCTAACAGGGTAAAAGGGCCAGAAAGATGAGAAAGAAGAAATGAGAGTAAAGAAGAAATTCATGTCATGTCTCAGCAAGGAACTGGAGTTTGCTTAGATTGCATTCTTCAGCTAATTCAAGGAATGTATGAACACAGGGACCAGGAAGGATAGAGGAGCCATCAGGAGACTGCCTGGAAGAATAGTTTTAGCCTAAACCTGAAGGTTCTGCTTGACTTTAATTCAAATGGACTTTGTCTCTAGAGATATGTTCACATAAACATCCAGCAGGTGGGGGGAGTGAAGCCAGGTGGCCTTCAAGCCCCGGAGCTCTTGCTGCTTAGGAGAGGAATCAGTTTACTGGCCATGCCCTGATGCTATGACCTGGGATATCCTCACTTGCACTGACAGCAAAAGCAGGGCCCCGAGCAGGCTGATAACGTCTTATCAGGGAAAGGAGCAACATACCTTATTTTGCCCTCAAAGGTGCAACCATGGCTACTGAGATCCACTCAGCCCCAGCCTGAAACCCCGACTGCCACTCCATGGATCAGACATGGAGTTTCTCAAACTCTAACCCTTGCTTCATTCACATGCGCCAACAAGAAACCTGGGGCCCCAGCATTAATCTAGATAGTCAGCTTTGCTTTCCTCACTGGTGAAAGAGAGCTTTACCCCCTAGTCACTTCCTGGATCCAGCTCTAGACAGATCTGATCAGCCATTTCTTTCCCTTTCCCAGCACCACCAGGCTACGCTCCCCAGCCTGGTTACTTTCCATTTCCGATTCATCAGTTAGATATCCCCACATATATCTGCGGATTTCTTACTTGGAGTTTTTCATCACGAACTGTGAAATGTATTTAGTTCTTATTCCAGAGCATGGAGTCAGTTATTCTCACTTACCTTCCTTTGTCTTCACACATTTTCAGAATCCTAGAGATATTATCCATAGGCCCCTGGGTGAGGCGGGGCCGCGTGACTCTTACAATAAGAAATTGTTGTAAGTGCTCCAAGTACGAAAGCCAGCTTGTCAGCAACTCCTACAGAATTTTATTTCATACAAGGCTTATTTCTGTGTACCTCTAATTAGTGTTTTTTTCTTGCCTGTAAATTTGGTCACAAGATTTCTTGAAATAAGGTTTTTGCCTGCTCCAAACAACTAGTGACTGATAATTGGATAACACACTTGATTAGGAGTCAGCGTCTTAACCATGAGAAAAATACAAAACTTTCTCATATACAAGACAATGAAAGAGGCGTTCTTTGGAGGTGCCATGGTCAGCCTTCATTGATCACTGTAGTGTGCTTTCCTACGGGATAGTAAAATACTGTCCACTGAGAGACCTGAAATTAGGTGCCAAGCTACAGAGGGCAGGGCAGAGAAATTGTGGAATTCTAGAGATGAGATGGCTTTTATTTAGTAAAATATGATACTATCAGGCAAAGAAAAGAATACTGTTTCAGTAGCTACAACCTCAGGCTTCAGGACAAACAGACCAAATTTCCCTCTGGAACGTAAGCAATTCACAAGTCTATCCACATTGAAGTTCCTCAGACTACAGTTGCTCTTATGCCAAGGTTCTCATAAACCTACTTTGCATAAGAAACTCCAAAGGTGTTTACTAAATATGCAGCTACCCCAACTCCACTCGGCAGAGATTCTGAGTCAATTGATTTGTGAATACCAAGGACTCTAGAAGCTACTCTTCTTCTAAGTCCTGCCCTGGCCTACTGCAAAACATGAGAATATTTCTAATGCCTAAAGAAGGAACACCACTGCTCCCGTTTAAAGTTGAATTAGGAAGAATGATAAACGACAAACTTCTTTTTCACGAGTTAGTTATAGGATATGTGTGTTTCAGACATGCTTTTGTATAACCTACAGCAGCGATTCTCTAACTTTATTCTGCATCAGATTTACCTGGAGGTCTTATAAAAACTCTGATTGCTGGTCTTTAACCCAAAGTCTCTTTTTTCATAGGTCTGAAATGGGCACTGGAAATTTGCATTTCTAACAAATTACCAAGAGTTACTGATGCTGCTGCTTTGGATACCACATTTTGAGAACCACTGATCTATAAAATATGCCTGTTGGGCTTCCCTGGTGGCGCAGTGGTTGAGAGTCCGCCTGCCGATGCAGGGGACGCAGGTTCGTGCCCCGGTCCGGGAGGATCCCGCGTGCCGCGGAGCGGCTGCGCCCGTGAGCCATGGCCGCTGATCCTGCGCGTCCGGAGCCTGGGCTCCGCGGCGGGAGAGGCCACAGCAGTGAGAGGCCCGAGTACTGCAAAAAAAAAAAAAAAAAATGCCTGTTTTGGTTTACCTGTTGACTTCGTAGTAAAGACAATTTAAAAACAAAGTCTATACATAGTAATTGAATGCCTAACATGTGTTGATTCTGCTTTAGGCATTTGTGACATTATGACGAATCAGTCAGACACTGATTGCAACAGTTTGATATAAATAAGCAACCAGAGGTGTGACTGAGAACCACGCCACTGTATACATGAAAATATGTCAGCAACTGGATCTTAAGAGAACAATGACGTTCCAAAGATTGCTTTCTATTTCAAAGAAGCTTATAGTATAGATGATGATGATTCACATATAACTTCTTTTGGGACACCACAGCTTTTCCAGAGCAGGGTAAAATACAGAATTTTCCAGAATAAAAAGATAGTATGACATCAGACAAGCAAAAAATTTTAAGTGGACACCTCCAAAAGCCCTTCACTAGAACTTGTTGCTCATAATAAATCCATTCAGCATTTAATTCTTACTCTTTCAGGCAGAATGGTACCTGGCCCTCATTGATGTGCCCTGAAGCATGCTTAGGAAAGCTGCGATCTTGCCTCTGGGACTACACTCCATCCAGCTCCATGTGAGGTGTGTCCATTCCTCCTGTACAGGTATGAACTCAGTGCTCGCACTTTAATGACGTCAGGTCCGCTGGAAGAAGTTTGAAAGTGTATACTAGAGTTAACATTTATGGAGCATGAACTTTGTGCTAAGCAAAATGACAGTCTAACTTAGTGGTTAAGATCATAAACTCCAAAGCCAAATACCAGGTTTTAATAGGCAGGTGATCTGGAGCAAATTACTTAGCCTCTTGCGTTAATTTTATCATCTACAAAATGGAAATAATAGCAAAGCCTACCTCATAGAGATGTAATTAATAAATGATTTACTATATGCAAGACACTGAAATAGTGTCTAGTCCACAGTAAGTACTGTTTGTGTTGATTTGTGATTTTTAACAAAATATGTAATTTAATCCTAACGACACTACCATGTGGGTGCTGTTATTAGATCTGGTTTAAAGATGAGAAAAAAACTGAAGCACAGAGGGGTTAGGTGACTTTCCCGAAGTCACAGAGTAAGTGGTGGTACCACTTCCGTGCACTCACGCAGTTTGACTTCAGAACTCATTTTCTTAATCTCAGTGTTATTCTGTTTCTTGAGAGAAGTGATTTGGCAAAGGCAGAGCCCATAATATATATTATATTAAATATACTCGGAGCATATAACTCAACTGCAAGTCAGTTACTTTAAAAACATTTCCAGCAGATCCACATTTTCTTCAGACCAATGAGGAAATTAGGCCATTATTATAATTATTCTTTTCAGAATTGAGGTCGCTGTGAAAGAGGCAGTGCAGTTTTATAGAAAGACCATTTACTTTAGAGTCTGACAGCCCTACTCCACTCTGTATCTACAGGCAAGTTATATACATTCTCTGAGGCTGTCCGATCATCTGTAAAATATTGGTAGCAGTACCAACCTCGCAGCGTTGTTTTGTGGATTAAATGAAATGCTATAGGTAAAGTCCCTACCACAATCCCATGCATAAGGTAGATATCAAATAATATGAATTTCTTCCTCCTCTAAACATTATATACTAAAATATTTCCAGTTATTAAAATACAGTAATACTTCCCACAATGATGTCTCTCTCATAAGGAAGAAAGCACGTGTAGCCCATACGTAAACACAGTAAACCACCAGGTGTGAGGCTTGACCTAAGAGCAGAATGTTCTGTTGACGGTTTTGATGGGCTCCTGCCTTAATCCAGAGGTTGAAGCTCTCCTGAGTAGAAGGCAAAGGAGATGTCTTCTTTCTTCCACTTCTACGTAAGAAGCAAAACTGAAAACCTCATTGAACTTTTAGTTTGCCTTTATCTCTACTTAAACACTTGAAATTTTCAGTATCCTCCTCCTTCTAATGTCATTTTGAATTATAGTTTCAATTATCAGGTTTCATTTATGAGACTACTTAGATTTCACTCCTAGAGAATATAGTACAATAGCTCTTTACTTTGTAACATCACTAGGTAAATAGATAGAAAACTGGAGTTGGGAAAACCAGAAGTGAGAAAAAATGAGCAATTATATGTACTGTAATTTAAACATGTCAGCAGATATTACCTTTACCTCTCTGGTTATGGATCTAAGTGATCCCATGTATCCAGAATCGAGGTTATGTATGTGTATAAGTGTGTACATGTACACATATGCATACTTTTTTCATGTGTGTATACGTACATACTTGTGTGTGCATGTATACATACACAGGAATTTGTCATTGAGATCTGACCTTACTCAGCTGGTCAAGCTGGTTAAGGTTGGGTAGGCAGTAAGGAAGGACAGATGGATGTAAAGTGGGGGAGAGCAGCAACAGTTTAGAACCCAAGTGCATGAGCCAGGACCCAGGGGGACAGGCTAAAACCTAGATCAGTTCACATTGCCTTTGGTCTTGGTGAAGCAGACATCCTGCAGACACCAGGTACCTCTTCGCAGAACTAAACACACACGCCTAGCCCAGGAGACAAAGCAGCTGAAGAAGGATCCAAGAGAAGGTGAACAGTTATAGGCCCAGCTTCCATCCTTCCATTGTGGCCCAATGTCACCAGAAACATACAGGAAGGAGAATTCTGGTAAATGTAGTGTAGGTCAGCCAATGGATCAATGTAAGTTGATACATTATGAAGCTAGAAAAAAATACTGTGTTATGAATATCACTGAAAGGTTCATAATCAACTGAAAAATCCTTTTTATTTTCTTCTCCCTCATGACAAGTCATTTTTCCTTAGCCTGGCTAGACATCTTCAGCCCTAGTTTTCTATTTGTCATTTAAAAATCTAATTCCATCCTTTATGTTAGTTTGTATTTTCGTATCTGTGAAGTATATGGGGCATAGTTTTCTCAACTACAAAACATCTTGCCAAATGTTGTCGCATACATTTTAATGTTTTCATAGATTTTTAAAAATCTAGTGACTCTCATTACTTAAACTAGTTCTTGGCTGTAAATTAGGCAACTTAAAGCGACAAACTACTCTTCCCATTATATCAGGTATTGTTTAGTTACTGAGGATCCTTTACCACGGATACAATTTTTATAACTGCCAAGCAGCATCTCTAAACCACAGAGTCATGGTTGGATTTCCAATTCCAGCCTCTTTCCCTACTTGGTGAATTGATTTAGCAATTAAAAAGGAAGTAAAAAGGAATCCCCATGCCCTATTTCCTTCTTTTTCCTGAGTCCTGAACCTCCTTCTCTTTGTCTGGCCCTCACCTCTTCCTTAAATTCGCTACAGCCAAATATGCCTCTAAATCAAGATATCTCCTTCCCCCAAAGCCACGCAGACCCCCAAAGTGCTTCTCCCCCCACCAAAAAATCACTCTCCTTACCTAGTCCTGAGCAAAAATATATAATGCTCTAGCATTGTAATATCTAGAGCAATAGTTAAGAGTAATAATATCTCTCCATTCTATCTTCAAACACTACCGCCACTCTGCTACTGATGGAGTTTACACCAGAGCTGCCAAGGTGGAATATGGTTTCACATCCCTCCAGCACGTTCCTTTTTACTTTTTAAACCATTATTCAGCTGAATGCTATTCTTTAGGCAACTTATTTACTCCTTACAGGACTCACAAAGCTGTGAGTTCTTGAAGCAATCCTCTGATCCTTCTTGAAGTTTCTGGGTAAATAGGGTAGAGTGAGCACCTTTCATATTTTTAACCTATCATAAAACGTATCTTTTAAATGTTGCCACTTCATATGGGTTTATCTTAAGGTATTTTGGGGCATCACACTTTATTCAAGTTGCTTTAATACTTCCTTTTGTATTACATTGTGATTTATCTACTTACATGAGTTTTTGTTCCTCCAAGTCACGTTTCCCTGCACTTTTCTTTCCAGAGTGTAGCAAAGGGTCTGGCACATAGTAATCGTTCAGTAAAGCATGGTTGGATAAATAAGGTCTTAAATGACAAAAGTCTTCCACTAGACTTTATCTACTATCCATTCCCTTCTCATCCTGAGTGGTAGTCTGAATCCAGAGGGTGGTGGACCCCATCCCTAGTGATTTACATGTAGTTGTACCCTCCTCACAGCACAGTGAGAACTAAATGCTGAAACAATCCTCAGGCAAAAGCATTCGCTTAGAAACGCCATCTGGAGGTCCTCGTGACATTCCCACCCTAACTTGAAATGTTTGTCAGTGTTCCTAGTTGCCGTCAACAGATGATGACTCTGACTGATGAAGCAAAAAGGCAGTTGATTCAAAGCATGTTCAAAAATCTCAAAATTGCTAGGAAGGCTGGTGAACCAGGCTTCAGGCTAATTCTCAGGAATGAAGCCCCAAGCCTCACGACAGAATTGGCCTGATGAAAAAGCCTTCCGTCGCTGCTGCTTTCCTCCCCGCTGAGTACCGGAGGAAACTTGGCAGCTGCCACCCCGTCCATGCTACTTCTGTGCCAGGAACTCCACCTTGGACCCTCTGGGAAGTGGCTCCTGCCACTGCCAAGGCTGAAAGTTTAATGCATCTGTTGCCACGTGCCCGAGCCAAAATGGAAGCTCCTCTCAAGACCAGTATCCTCCTGTTGGTCCTAATAGACATAGCCTAAGCCCAGTGCCTCCATTTTATCTGCTAGCAAGTCTCGAATTTGAGTTGTGACACAATGAGGAAGCAGGACCCATTGTGTGGGAATTCACCCAAATACTTAAAAGTCTTTCAAAGGAGACAGCTAACTTTTAAAATTACAGCTGCATCTTTAGAGACCAGTTCATGCTTGCTCCTATGACTTACTAATCTCCATTTTCCTTTCAACACTCAACTTTGGAATCTTGGTTTCCCCAACGCTAGGTGAGGTCCTTACTCCAGCACCTGGAAAGATGCTCACTGGCCAAAACAACGGACCTTCCTCTCTGTAGGATCAAGAGATGAGATTAAGTTGGGAACTGTGACCCTACATGCCTACTGATAACTGATTTTAGATGGCCTGTTTGTGGCATCTGTTAATGAATCATGTGGTTGAAATCAATTAGATGCAGCATAAAAGAGCTGCTCGAGGAGGTGGATGCTGTTCATCTTGGGGGAAATATTATTTGTATTTCTTAAATTGAAAATGCTGGAGCATATAGGTAATTTCCTCTCAGTATTTTTTTAAATTGAAGTATAGTTGACTTATATTACCTTTAGGTATACAAAATATTGATTTGATATTTTTAAAGAGTATATTCCATATAAAGTTGTGATAGGGGCTTCCCTGGTGGCGCAGTGGTTGAGAGTCCGCCTGCCGATGCAGGGGACACGGGTTCGTGCCCCCGTCCGGGAAGATCCCACATGCCGCGGAGCAGCTGGGCCCGTGAACCATGGCCGCTGAACCTGCGCTCCACAACGGGAGAGGCCACAACAGTGAGAGGCCTGCGTACCGGGAAAAAAAAAAAAAAAAATGGTGATAAAATATTGACTATGTTGTACTTATTATTAACAGAATGATAGCATGTGCTTTGGTAATATTAATTTAGAAGTGCCACATTAAAAAAAAATCTCAGAAGTCAAAAGTAGGCAGGATTAATACCAGTGGATCTAGTTGACAGTCATTTTTTAACATCTTGTCTCCTATAGCCTTCTTTGATAACTTCAAAGATTACTGATGACAATTACTGATTTTGAGACCCTTGGTGTCATAATTTTTGCTTTAAACTTCAATGAAATTTCTTTTGCCTCCATTTCAACCATATATTTATATGACCAAACCCCAACTCATCATCTTCCTTCAAAAATATACCACTTCCAAGTTCTCAAACTCAAAAAGTCTTTCTCTGACTGTGTCATTCTTTCCCCTTTCCTCTTCTTCTGTTATATCCACTGAACCTGTTTCCCCGTTTCACTGTGACTTACAGGCCCTATGTGTCTTCCAATTATCCTATTACAATACATCACCTTTTTCTAACTCTACTTGCCATCCAGTTGGGCCAGAATCCCATTATCACACCACAAATCTCCACCGTTAAGTAACCCTCACTTGTTTCTTTCTCAGCTTCCACACCAAAGCTGCCAAACTTTGCTGGAGAAAGTAAGCAAATCATGCTGGTGAGATTTGTTAAATGTATGCTCTCTAACTTCGGGTGTCTGCCCTGCTCCCCCTAATTTATGTTTATCACTCTTGTTGATGTCCTAATTCTCCAAAATGGTTTGAAGAAACTTCTCTCATTAAGCCCCCTCTAGCTGTTACCTTTGGCAGATGACTTATCTTTTATCAGTTGAGCGATCACCAACACCAAACCATGCTGCCTGCCCAGAGATAAAATGCTGAAAAAAATGATAAAGTATAAAGTGTGATTATATAAGATCTTAATGTGCTATTCCCATGACTACAGCTCTGGTTCAGGCTCATATTCAAAGGCAGATTTACCATAAAGCAAATAAATCAAGCTTTGAGGCCCTTTATTTGTGCCAATCTCAAGACCCTTGAAGGGACCTGTATTCATTTCCTGTTGGTATGTAATAAATTACTTCACAATTTAGCAGCTTAAGACAGCACACATTTTATCTCATAGCATCTTTGGTTCAAGAATCCAGACATGGCTTTATCTGGGTCCTCTGATTCAAGATTTCTCATAAAGCTTCAATCAAGGAGTTGGCCAGAGGTGGGATCTCATCCAAAGTTTCAACAGGAGAAAGATTGATAACCAAACTCATGAGGTTGTTGACAGTTTTCAGATCCTCAAATGTGGTTGAACTGATAACTTCCAGCTTCTGTTTCTAACTGACTATTGGCCAGAAATCACCCTCAGTTCCTTGCCATATGGGCCTCCCCAGTATGGCAACTTGCTTTACAAAGCCAGCAAGTGAGAGAGTTCGCTAGCAAGTTGGAAATGACTATCTTATATAACTTAATCCCATTACCTCTGTCACATTTTGTTGCTTAGAAGCAAATCTCTAGGCCAAATTACACTCAAGGGTAGGAGGTCACATAGGATTATAAATTCCAGGAGATAAGGATCATTGGGGCCATCTTAAAATATGTCTAGCAATATGTTCAGTGGGTCATATATTTTCATAAAATTTGCAAAAATAAGGTATGTTAATTGCAATTGGTTAAGACTACTATCTCTCTCCACTTCAACATCCATTCCATCACAAGTCCCCCAGCAGCACCCACCCTCCTCTGTGAAGTGGCATTGGAATGATCACTTGCCCACAGGACTAAGGTAATACTGATCAGAGGAAACTGAGTTGGAGATATATTTATGGTGAATTTCGTGTGGTCTGTTAAGTGGTTCATAGTCCCTTCCTTGTGCAGCTGATTTATTGCTAGTTACTCAGGTGTAGAAACGGTTTCCAAGAATACACCAGTTGCCTCCTCTGCAGTCTCAGCCAGACTTGTGACACAAAGCAGAGGTCCTATATTGATATGAACATGTTGTCAGGCTGCCAGAATTAGGGGATTTGAAAGGTATAGAGCCTGAAGCTGGCTGGCATGGGGGAAATTCAATCATGAGATATGTGCAGTTAGAAGTAAAGGATTTGGTCCTCATCAATGTCTAGTCAAAACAAGTTCTATCTTGTCAAGAATATGTCCAATAATGCAGCATATATAATTATAAATGCACCACTTATTTTTTTGTCTTTCCTGATGGCTAATATATGAATTATAATTATTAGATTTCTTGTACATAAAACAATAGCACCTACGTCTCTGGGCAAAGTTGTACATTTTATGTATTTCACCATATCAGAATCCATCTTAGTGTGACATTACCAATAGGAAGTTGTAAAATCAGTAGAAACTTTTCTAAATTATCAATAATCTTTAATTGTGATTAATCATATCACCAAAGAAATCATCTTTCTGTTCTTTCTACAGAAAATTATGTTATAATATTGTTGTCATAGGAAGAGGCCATAAATGAGTAAGCAACCAAAAAGTGTAAGAAAAATAAAATATGAATGTGTCTCAGTTAATTTTTATGATGGGGAGACAGTAAAGATTTCTCAGTAGGACATTATGTGATTAGTGTTTCATAAAAGTTATCTGAACTCTTCAGACTGGCAAATGGGGGTCCCAGTCTAATTTTTAGTTTTATTGTCCACTTTTTTGTTTTTGTTTTGTTTTTCTGCCAATATGTAGTTACTTGCTATTATAAAAACATCACTTTTGGTCGCTTCTCTTCTTAGTCTCCCTCTACTTTCATTTTTATTTCCCGAAATCCTACTCATTCATCAAGACCTACCTCATAGGTTCCTGCATGAACTTTCTCTGCTCTCAGACTATGATAGTCTCTCCCAACCTTCTCTATGCCTGTAGCATTTTTACTCCACTGTCATTGCTCATTGCATTTTATCATTGCATATTGTATTTGTATCCGTTGATTTTTCTATATTTTGGTTCGACTTGTAAATTCTAAACTCTTTGAGAAAAAAATGTTACTTTTTAATCATTGTAACCTCTAGTACCTCTGAGGCTATATTTGTAGAATAATAAATATTGTTAGTTATGAAGGATTGGATGAATGCATTCAACCAAATAACAAATGAATCTGTTCAAATGCTACCTCATTCATTCATTCATTCATTTATTCATTCATTCATACTAAACAAATGTTTGCTGAAGCCATGCTATGTGCCAACACTTGCAGTCATTTCTGAGAGTCTGAAAACATAACAAAACAGCAACAAATGCAGTCCTTGCCCATAGGGAGATAACATTCTAGTAGGGCAGACAAATATTAATCCAAGAATCCCTCAAGTTAATATAAAATGTCATCCTTGATGGGCCTATGCAATAAAGGTGACTGGGGCTGTGAGCATACAGTATGCAGGATTTCAACCCATCAGGAAAATTTCATGTGCATTTCCTATGATGAACCAGAAGACACAATTCCATTTTTAAGAATTCTCTTCAGTAAGGAAATAACTATATGGGATTTCATTTAACCACTTCCATGGTGTTTAATTTCTTAACTAATAATTAATTTGATCTTGAAAATTTTTCAAGATTAGAGCAATGGTTTGTCCCCTGTTTCTGAAAATCAGTACATTCTTGGTGTTTCTATTCTGAGGGCATGAGTGAAACGGAGAAACCCCAAGGGTAGGCTCAGTTCTTTCTCCAGGAACAATTCTCCCTTTCTCTGGGATCGTGGCAGTTGGTAGCTGAGTTTATCCTGTCTTGGTGCTGCTGGCCAGTGCCCGTGCTTGCACGAATTGCAAATGATCTGCTGCTGGGCTTCCCCAGATGAGAGTGTTATGGGTTGAATTCTGTACCCCCAGGAGAGAAATATTGGAGCCCTAACCCCCAGTACTTCAGAATGTAGCTTTATTTAAAGATAGAGCCTTTACAGAGGTAGTCAAGTTAAAATGAGGTTGTTAAGGTAGGTGCTAATCCAATATGACTGGTGTTCTTATAAAAAGGGGAAATTTGGACACAGAAAAAAGATAAGTACAAAAGAAAGACATGTGAAGACAGAGGGAGAGTGCCATCTCTAAGCAAGGAGTGCTTGAGGCTATCAGAAACTAGGAGGGAGGTATGGCCCTCAGAAGGAAACAGCCTTGAACTCCTGCACTTCAGAACCGTGAGATAATAAATTTCTGTTGTTCAAGCCTCTCAGTTTATAGTACTTTGTTATGGCAGCCCTGGCAAACTAATAAGGATATATTTCCATAGAAAAATTTGTACCAAACTAACGTCTCCTGAATGTTTATCCAATAGGATTTAAAAAATTTCTTTAGAATTGTTTACATTTAAACCTAAATGCAAATTCAGAAACACTCCCCTAAAGTCTAAATGGTATATAGCCATTGAAAAAAAAAACAACTAAAAGCTCTCTTGATATGAATATTTCTTTTCTGGAACTGCCTTAACTTCACTAGGCCAATTTGGGGGCGACTTCCTCCTCCGTGTGCTGCTACCTCTGACAGTATTAAGAGAGAGTATAGCCATTACACCCTTAGGGCAGAATGAATGAAGCCAAAAATGTTCTTGAGCTGAGCGTCAAAGAGGAATGTGCCAGGAGTACAATGTAGTTTTGTACTGAAGTCTCTTAATGCTTGGGCCAATACCTTATTTACTTTAGGGACTGAAGAAGTCATTGTACGTCCTGGCTCAGTGTGAAAGGCATTTTAAAATTCATGCAAATGGCTGTTCCCTGTAAAGGCGTGCCTATAAACTAACTTCTGTTCTTTTCACAATGGACAGCCTGAATGGTACTTTCTTCCACCTGGTTTAAAAGGGGGAAGAAGACGCACAAAAAGCATCCACACAAAAAACTGCATGTGTAGATATTAATGGGAAAACTGGTGAAGTCTAAATAGATCTGAAGGTTAATTAATAGACTGTATCAAGGATAATTCCTTGGTTTCAATCATTGTTATAGTTACATAAGATGTTGGCATGGTTGAAGGATATATGGGAATATTGTGCTATTTTTGCAACTTTTCTTTAGATGTAAAATAAAGGTAATTTTTTTTTTAATGTAGGCTTTGAGAGTTCTGTTTTATTGGCTCAGAAATGGACCTGTTTCTTTTTTTTTTAACATCTTTATTGGAGTATAATTGCTTTACAATGGTGTGTTAGTTTCTGCTTTATAACAAAGTGAATCAGTTATACATATGTTCCCATGTCTCTTCCCTCTTGCATCTCCCTCCCTCCCACCCTCCCTATCCCACCCCTCTAGGTGGTCACAAAGCACCGAGCTGATCTCCCTCTGCTATGCGGCTGCTTCCCACTAGCTATCTATCTTACGTTTGGAAGTGTATGTATGTCCATGCCATTCTCTCACTTTGTCACAGCTTACCCTTCACCCTCCCAATATCCTCAAATCCATTCTCTAGTAGGTCTGTGTCTTTATTCCTGTCTTACCCCTAGGTTCTTCTTGACATTTTTTTTTCTTAAATTCCATATATAAGTGTTAGCATACGGTATTTGTCTTTCTCTTTCTGACTTACTTCACTCTGTATGACAGACTCTAGGCCCATCCACCTCAATACCAATAGCTCAATTTCGTTTCTTTTTATGACTGAGTAATATTCCGTTGTATATATGTGCCACATCTTTTTTTTTTTTTTTTGTTAACATCTTTATTGGGGTATAATTGCTTTACAATGGTGTGTTAGTTTCTGCTTTATAACAAAGTGAATCAGTCATACATAAACATATGTTCCCATATGTCTTCCCTCTTGCATCTCCCTCCCTCCCACCCTCCCTATCCCACCCCTCCAGGCTGTCACAAAGCACCGAGCCAATATCCCTGTGCCATGCGGCTGCTTCCCACTAGCTATCTACCTTACTACGTTTGTTAGTGTGTATATGCCCATGACTCTCTCTCGCCCTGTCACAGCTCACCCTTCCCCCTCCCCATAACCTCAAGTCCGTTCTCTAGGAGGTCTGCGTCTTTATTCCTGCTTTACCCCTAGGTTCTTCATGACATTTTTTTCCTTAAATTCCATATATATGTGTTAGCATACGGTATTTGTCTTTTTCTTTCTGACTTACTTCACTCTGTATGACAGACTCTAGGTCTATCCACCTCATTACAAATAGCTCAATTTCGTTTCTTTTTATGGCTGAGTAATATTCCATTGTATATATGTGCCACATCTTCTTTATCCATTCATCCGATGATGGACACTTAGGTTGTTTCCTAAGGCTATTGTAAATAGAGCTGCAATGAACATTTTGGTACATGACTCTTTTTGAATTATGATTTTCTCAGGGTATACACCCAGTAGTGGGATTGCTGGGTCATATGGTAGTTCTATTTGTAGTTTTTTAAGGAAACTCCATAGTGTTCTCCGTAGTGGCTGTATCAATTTACATTCCCACCAGCAGTGCAAGAGTGTTCCCTTTTCTCCACACCCTCTCCAGCATTTATTGTTTCTAGATTTTTTGATGATGGCCATTCTGATGGGTGTGAGATGATATCTCATTGTAGTTTTGATTTGCATTTCTCTAATGATTAATGATGTTGAGCATTCTTTCATGTGTTTGTTGGCAGTCTGTATATATTCTTTGGAGAAATATCTATTTAGGTCTTCTTCCCATTTTTGGATTGGGTTATTTGTTTTTTTGTTATTGAGCTGCATGAGCTGCTTGTAAATTTTGGAGATTAATCCTTTGTCAGTTGCTTCATTTGCAAATATTTTCTCCCACTCTGAGGGTTGTCTTTTGGTCTTGTTTATGGTTTCCTTTGCTGTGCAAAAGCTTTGAAGTTTCATTAGGTCCCATTTGTTTATTTTTGTTTTTATTTCCATTTCTCTAGGAGGGGGGTCAAAAAGGATCTTGCTGTGATTTATGTCATAGAATGTTCTGCCTGTGTTTTCCTCTAAGAGTTTGATAGTTTCTGGCCTTACATTTAGGTCTTTAATCCATTTTGAGCTTATTTTTGTGTATGGTGTTAAGGAGTGATCTAATCTCACACTTTTACATGTACCTGTCCAGTTTTCCCAGCACCACTTATTGAAGAAGCTGTCCTTTCTCCACTGTACATTCCTGCCTCCTTTATCAAAGATAAGGTGACCATATGTGCGTGGGTTTATCTCTGGGCTTTCTATCCTGTTCCGTTGATCTATATTTCTGTTTTTGTGCCAGTAACATACTGTCTTGATTACTGTAGGTTTGTAGTATAGTCTGAAGTCAGGGAGCCTGATTCCTCCAGCTCCATTTTTCGTTCTCAAGATTGCTTTGGCTATTCAGGGTCTTTTGTGTTTCCATACAAATTGTGAAATTTTTTGTTCTAGTTCTGTGAAGAAAGCCAGTGGTAGTTTGATAGGGATTGCATTGAATATGTAGATTGCTTTGGGTAGTAGAGTCATTTTCGATGTGTTGATTCTTCCAATCCAAGAACATGGTATATCTCTCCATCTATTTGTATCATCTTTAATTTCTTTCATCAGTGTCTTATAATTTTCTGCATACAGGTCTTTTGTCTCCTTAGGTAGGTTTATTCCTAGATATTTTATTCTTTTTGTTGCAGTGGTAAATGGGAGTGTTTTCTTGATTTCACTTTCAGCTTTTTCATCATTAGTGTGTAGGAATGTCAGAGATTTCTGTGCATTAATTTTGTATCCTGCTGCTTTACCAAATTTATTGCTTAGCTCTAGTAGTTTTCTGGTAGCATCTTTAGGATTCTCTATGTATAGTATCATGTCATCTGCAAACAGTGACAGCTTTATTTCTTCTTTTCCGATTTGGATTCCTTTTATTTCCTTTTCTTCTCTGATTGCTGTGGCTAAAACTTCTAAAACTATGTTGAATAAGAGTGGTGAGAGGGGGCAATCTTGTCTTTTCCTGATCTTAGTGGAAATGCTTTCAGTTTTTCACCATTGAGGACGATGTTGGCTGTGGGTTTGTCATATATGGCCTTTATTATGTTGAGAAAAGTTCCCTCTATGCCTACTTTATGGAAGGTTTTTTTTATCATAAATGGGTGTTGAATTTTGTCGAAAGCTTTCTCTGCATCTATTGAGATGACCATATGGTTTTTCTTCTTCAATTTGTTAATATGGTGTATCACGTTGATTGATTTGCATATATTGAAGATTCCTTGCATTCCTGGAATAAACCCCACTTGATCATGGTGTATGATCCTTTTAATGTGCTGTTGGATTCTGTTTGCTAGTATTTTGTTGAGGATTTTTGCATCTGTGTTCATCAGTGATATTGGCCTGTATTTTTCTTACTTTGTGACATCCTTGTCTGGTTTTGGTATCAGGGTGATGGTGGCCTCGTAGAATGAGTTTGGGAGTGATCCTCCCTCTGCTATATTTTGGAAGAGTTTGAGAAGGATAGGTGTTAGCTGTTCTCTAAATGTTTGATAGAATTCACCTGTGAAGCCACCTGGTCCTGGGCTTTTGTTTGTTGGAAGATTTTTAATCACTGTTTCAATTTCAGTGCTTGTGATTGGTCTGTTCATCTTTTCTATTTCTTCCTGATTCAGTCTTGGCAGGTTGTGCATTTCTAAGAATTTGTCCATTTCTTCCAGGTTGTCCATTTTATTGGCATAGAGTTGCTTATAGTAATCTCTCATGATCTTTTGTATTTCTGCAGTGTCAGTTGTTACTTCTCCTTTTTTGTTTCTACTTCTATTGATTTGAGTCTTCTCCCTTTTTTTCTTGATGAGTCTGGCTAATGGTTTATCAATTTGGTTTATCTTCTCAAAGAACCAGCTTTCAGTTTTATTGATCTTTGCTATTGTTTCCTTCATTTCTTTTTCATTTATTTCTGATCTTATCTTTATGATTTCTTTCCTTCTGCTAACTTTGGGGTTTTTTTGTTCTTCTTTCTCTAATTGCTTTAGGTGCAAGATTAGGTTGTTTATTCAAGATGTTTTCTGTTTCTTAAGGTAGGATTGTATTGCTATAAACTTCCCTCTTAGGACTGCTTTTGTTGCATTCCATAGGTTTTGGGTCGTTGTGTCTCCATTGTCATTTGTTTCTAGGTATTTTTTGATTTCCTCTTTGATTTCTTCAAGGATCACTTCATTATTAAGTAGTGTATTGTTTAGCCTCCATGGGTTTGTATTTTTTACAGATCTTTTCCTGTAATTGATATCTAGTCTCATAGCGTTGTGGTCGGAAAAGATACTTGATAAAATTTCAATTTTCTTAAATTTACGAAGGCTTGATTTGTGACCCAAGATATGATCTATCCTTTAGAAAAATGTGTATTCTGTTGTTTTTGGATGGAATATCCTATAAATATCAATTAAGTCCGTGTTATTTAATGTATCATTTAAAGCTTGTGTTTTCTTATATATTTTCATTTTGGATGATCTGTCCATTGGTGAAAGTGGGGTATTAAAATCCCCTACTATGAATGTGTTACTGTCGATTTCCCCTTTTATGGCTCTTAGTATTTGCCTTATGTATTGAGGTGCTCCTATGTTGAGTGCATAAATATTTAACAATTGTTATATCTTCTTCTTGGATTGATCCCTTGATCATTATGTAGTGTCCTTCTTTGTCTCTTGTAATAGTCTTTATTTTAAAGTCTATTTTGTCTGATATGAGAATTGCTACTCCAGCTTTCTTTTGGTTTCCATTTGCATGGAATATCTTTTTCCATCCCCTCACTTTCAGTATGTATGTGTCTCTAGGTCTGAAGTGGGTTTCTTGTAGACAGCATATATATGGGTCTTGTTTTTGTATCCATTTAGCCAGTCTGTGTGTTTTGGTGGGAGCATTTAATCCATTTACATTTAAGGTAATTATTGATATATATGTTCCTATTCCCATTTTCTTAATTGTTTTGGGTTTGTTATTGTAGGTCTTTTCCTTCTCTTGTGTTTCTTGCCTAGAGAAGTTCCTTTAGCATTTGTTGTAAAGCTGGTTTGGTGGTGCTGAACTCTCTCAGCTTTTGCTTGTCTGTAAAGGTTTTAAGTTCTCCATCAAATCTGAATGAGATCCTTGCTGGGTAGAGTAATCCTGGTTGTAGGTTTTTCTCCTTCATCACTTTAAATATGCCCTGCCAGTCCTTTCTGGCTTGCAGAGTTTCTGCTGAAAGATCAGCTGTTAACCTTATGGGAGTTCCCTTGTGTGTTACTTGTTGGTTTTCCCTTGCTGCTTTTAATATGTTTTCTTCGTACTTAATTTTTGACAGTTTGATTAATATGTGTCTTGGCATGTTTCTCCTTGGATTTATCCTGTATGGGACTCTCTGTGCTTCCTGGACTAGATTAACTACTTCCTTTCCCATATTAGGGAATTTTTCAACTATAATCTCTTCAAATATTTTCTCAGTCCCTTTCTTTTTCTCTTCTTCTTCTGGAACCCGTATAATTCGAATATTGGTACATTAAATGTTGTCCCAGAGGTCTCTGAGACTGTCCTCAGTTCTTTTCATTCTTTTTTCTTTATTCTGCTCTGCTGTAGTTATTTCCACTACTTAATCTTCCAGGTCACTTATCCGTTCTTCTGCCTCAGTTATTCTGCTATTGATTCCTTCTAGAGTATTTTTAATTTCATGTATTGTGTTGTTCATCGTTGCTTGTTTCATCTTTAGTTCTTCTAGGTCTTTGTTAAATGTTTCCTGCATATTCTCTATTCTATTTCCAAGATTTTGAATCATCTTTACTTTCATTATTCTGAATTCTTTTTCAGGTAGACTGCCTATTTCCTCTTCATTTGTTAGGTCTGGTGGGTTTTTATCTTGCTCCTTCACCTGCTGTGTGTTTTTCTGTCTTCTCATTTTGCTTATCTTACTGTGTTTGGGGTCTCCTTTTTGCAGACTGCAGGTTCGTAGTTCCCATTGTTTTTGGTGTCTGTCCCCAGTGGATAAAGTTGTTTCAGTGGGTTGTGTAGGCTTCCTGGTGGAGGGGACTAGTGCCTGTGTTCTGGTGGATGAAGCTGGATCTTGTCTTTCTGGTGGGCAGGTCCACGTCTGGTGGTGTGTTTTGTGGTGTCTGTGGCCTTATTATGATTTTAGGCAGCCTCTCTGCTAATGGCTGGGGTTGTGTTCCTGTCTTGCTAGTTTTTTGGCATAGGGTGTCCAGCACTGTAGCTTGCTGGTCGTTGAGTGAAGCTGGGTGTTGGTGTTGAGATGGAGATCTCTGGGAGATTTTCGCCGTTTGATATTATGTGGAGCTGGGAGGTCTCTTGTGGACCAGTGTCCTGAAGTTGGCTCTCCCACCTCACAGGCACAGCACGGACTCCTGGCTGCAGCACGAAGAGCCTTTCATCCACACAGCACTTCTTGGAGGCACAGGTAGCTCTTTGGCATATTCAAGCTCAGAGACCAGACCCAGAACAGCAGTAGGATATGGTGGTACATTTTTCTTTTTTCTTCCTTTGTGCTTTGTCTAGCTTCACTTGCTCAGAGGACGCTGCATGCAGACGCTTCGCATGCAGCTTGTCATTGCAGGGTTTGGACCTGTTTCTTATTCAGCAGGTATAAGGTTGCATAATTTGTTGGGGAAGAGGATGAATGAATTAATGGAACTAGCATTGTTGTGTATAACAAATCAAAGAATTAATTTCATTGTTAAGTGGTGGTGTATTGGGATATATATAATATAAACTAGTATATATACTAGTTAGAAAAAAATTTTTTTTCTCCCCTTTTATAGGTTTAATTGAACCATTTGTGAGAATGAATGTTTGTTTAAGAGGGAAAAATGAATGTTTGTGTACATATTTGTACTTGCTTGTATGTATATATGTATAGAAAGATGGAATACATGAGAGTGGGGGGAGTGTTGTGAGAGAGAGGAGAATTTAATAGTTACCTACTGTATTGATTTCCTATGGCTACTATAATAAGTTTCCACAAACTTGGTGACTTGAAACAACAGAAATTTATTCTCTCACAGTTCTAAAGGCCAGATGTCCAAAATCCATTTCACTGAGCCAAATCAATGTGTCAGCAGGTCTTTGCTCCATCAGAAAGTACTAGGGGAGAATCCGTTTCTCACCTCTTCCCGCTTGTTAGCATTCCTTGGCTTGTGGCTTCATCATTCTAATCTCCGCCTCTGTTGTCACATGGCCTTTTCCTCTTCTGTGTTATATAATATCTCTCTGCCTCTCTTTTTATAATGCTTGTGATGGCATTTAGGGCCCACCTGGATAATGAAGGATAACCTCCCAATCTTATGATCCTTAGTTTAATCACCCCCACAAAATCTTTGCCATATGTAATGGATTGAATAATGTCCCAGAAAAATTCTTGTACACCTGGAATCTCAGAATGGGACTTTATTTGGAAATAGTGAGAGTGTCCTTATAAGAAATAGCAAAGGACACAGAGACACAGGAGAGAAGCCAATGTGAAGATGGAGACATATCAGAGTAATGTTGCCACAAGCCAAGGAACATCAGGATCCACTAAAAGCTGGAAGAGGCAAGGAAGCATTCTCTCCTAGAGCTTTCACTGAGAGAGTACAGTCCTGCCAACATCTTGATTACCAACTTCTGGCTTCTGGAACCGTAAGCCACCCAGTTTACTGTTACTTCTTGAGCAACCCTAGGAAATTAATACACCATATAAGGTATCAAGTACAGGTTTCAGAGATTAGGATATAGACATTATACAGCCTACCACACCTACTCTATCCACAAAAGGGTAGGTATATTTGCATATCACATAGGGCAGGTGACCGCATATGGGTCTTGCTTTCTGCCAGTAACTGTCCTAGACTATTTTATCAGACTTGTTGAGACAAAGTGGCAATAAAAATCAAATAAAATGCTATCATCAAATAGGCAGATCAGGAGTGTAAGACAACTGACCCCCAATTCCAAAATATTCGAGGTGAAAAGTAAAGCGAAGGAAAGTAATTTGAGTTCCATGTGAATAAACAGTTATAAATGGTAAGTGAAACGTGCCAAGGGACCATGAAAGGAGAAGACACAATATCAGATGTAGTTTATGTAATACAAACAGTAAGACTCAAAGGAATTAGGGGCAAAAAAGGGATTTTGACTTGAGGCAAGTGGAGAAAATTTATGAAAGGAAAAGGATTTGAAATGGGTCTTCACTCCTGGGTAACGGAGGAGACAGGAAACCATTCTGCCATCACTCGGGATACTCAAACTAGAGTACCCCACTCTCTGAGCCCGACTACTTGCTAACCTTGGTGGAGTTTCTGACCCTTGTCCCCTTGTGTTTCCTCAGTGGACCAACCACTCTCATCTTCCCATTCTTGCCTATCACTGACTCATTCCACTCCTCTGGCTCTAATCCCACTGACCTCTCATCATTGCTTTTCACTCCTTTGGTCCTCTGCCACACCGCTTAGAAAAACGTCCCACTCAGGCAGTCGTATATACATTTCCCTCTCACCTCCTGTATAGTAGCCCAATAGCCTTTCAGTTTCAATTCTCCAGAGAATAAACCAACTTCCTTCTCCATCAGGGAGGGAGGGTAGAGGTGAGGGTGGTTACCTGGTCCTGTGAAGTGCAGGAGGGGCCCTACAGGTGTCTCCAGCTCTGTATGTGGACTCTAACCCAGTCCCTCTGCTTTCAGCTCCTTCCCACAGACCCACATGCACTGAGGCCTGGTGCCCCAAGGCTTGGGATTTTCTGGGTTTTGCTTCCTGTTGGCACGCTTCCTGTGGGGCCTGAAAGTGGCAGCTTTCTTTTATCATCTACATCAGCAGCGCCTCCTCTCTCTTCCTTTTATGTCATTTTCCTGTCATTTTAGAAGAGATTTAGCAGTAAGGAATATTAGCAGACAGGAAGCTGACTAAAAACTGTATTTGATACTGACCTTTCTTTACTGGTTTGAATTCTGTGTCATTTAGAAATCACATACTTTGTTTAAGGTCATGGCTATGAAAGCATTCAAAATATGCTAGTAGCATATTATGCTACTAGCATATTTATTATGCTACTGCATAATAAAGCCACCGCAAGAGGTTTTTTTTGACCTTTCAAGCATCAGAGTTTACTCCTATAGGAGTAAAATGACATCTAAAATGTGTCATGGTGAAAAGCTCTAGTGTGTCTAAATTTCCTAGCCAAAGGTTTTCATATCTTTAAAGGAAAAAATAAAGGAACTAGCACTTATCAACTTGATTGTGTGCCTGTCACTCTCTAGCTTAGATCTCACAAAAATCTTCTGAGATAGGTTCTGCCGTATTATCAGGACTATTTTTATAGATGAGAAGCCCCAAATCGGAGGTTAAAGGAACTTTCTTAGTGTCATACACAGCTAGAAAAAGGTAGGGTACGGTCCCTTCCAGGAGCGACTGCAGAGTTCACGTTCTCCCACCACATAATCAATTCACGTGACTCACTGCCATTGCCAAGGCACGAGTTTGACATATTCTGCCAAAATGATGGGTTTCATTAGGATTTAAGTGATACAATATGACAGTTACGATCTCTTCTGAAGTTGTCCTGTAAATCATGGGTTACAAATGGTTTTCTGTCTGTCATATCTATCTCTAAAATTATGCATTTACATCGGAAGGCCAAAACCGCATTTCATTTCAAAAACCACATGAGTCAGTTAAATGCATTTTTCATATTTGTACTTTACTTTTTAAAGTAGTTTTGGAGTGCCTACGAACACTACTTTTATTTATTTATTTATTTATTTATTTATTTATTTTTTACTTAGATCCCCATCTATTAAAGCTCTACCTAAATACACTACCTGGTATGTGTGGGACACAATGGTATTTGCCAACTTTGAGCAAACAGGTCTTTTAAATTTATTTCGTTTTTGGTGTTGTTTGTTTTGTACCTTATTTTTTAAAAATAAAAATAGTGAAAAGAGCTTTGGCCCTTTGAAGCCAGACAGTCCTGAATTTGATTTTTTCAGCTCTGACACTCAGTAGTTACGTGAATTTGAACACATTTCCTAAGTTTACCTCCATATTCTAAGTTGGTGGTTATGATAAATAACTTGCAAGTTTGTTAAGAGGCCTTAGTGCTTGTCTCAGCCTGATTGGTTCCATGCAAGGAAACAAGAGTCTGATTCAAGCTAGTACAAGTAAAAGGAGTTATTGTAAAGGTACCTGTGAATCAAAGTTCACTGAAGAGTCATCAAGAATAAAGGCAACTTGCAAAATGGGCTTTGCCTGCTTTTGCTTATGTAATATGTATGGGCTCCATCTCCAACACCCACCTCTCCACTTCTCTCTGGACTCCTGCCTCATTCTCCTCTCTATGCTAGTCTGCTTCCTCTGCTTATTCTGCTGCTTATAACTTCTGCCTGTGTGTGGTTTTGACTTACCACACTACAAGCTCTTCCTTACGGTATCTTTCAGCGCCCCCTTTTGCTTCTGCCTCTGCTAATAATTGACAGATTACTTCATTTACTTTTTAGTTCAGAATTTTAAGAGCAATTCTCTGATGGATCCAGTTTATCTTTTCAGTTATTGACCTCGATGGTAGTAAGTAACTAGATTATATAGGTAACCTGAAAAAGGAAAGAGAGTCAGATGGTCCTCCCACAAAATGCCACGTACCCTTCTGCGAAAACTAAATGTGGTAGTTGCCTTGGAGGTTATGTGAGTTGAACAGACAACTCTTAAAAACTCTAGAACAGCAATCTGTACCCTGCAAGTTTTAGTTTCTTTTTCCCATTGATTTCATGGGTCCTGAATGACAAAAATACTCTGAAGATTCACCATTTGTCCCCAATCTCATTCTGTTTTTCTTTCTTAGAGGACTGAGTGATGTTGTCGGAAACAGGAAACAATAATTTCCCAACATGCCTCGCAGTCAGTTTACCACTTATTCTGGATCTACCAACGTTAACGCAGGTAGCTGGCAGGATGAAAAATCAGTTTACTAAATTTTTGCTGAGATTCTTTATAAGCTCAGCACAGTGCTGGACATTATGGTAGCTATAAGAATCAGGCCCTATCTTCAAAGAACTCAATCTTGTTCATTTACAAGGGGCTAATTCACAAGAAACCATATAGAACAATTAATAAGAAGATAGAGAGTATTCTGCTCCTTATAACGTCTGAAATCCAGAAAGATAACTGGATTTGAGACTAGATTTTGCTCTAGTTCTGAGTTTACCATTAACTAGGCAACTTGCTTTCTAGGCCTTAACTAACTTAAGGTGAGGGAATTATGCTAAGTTATTTCTAAAATCCAATTCAAACCAATAATCCATGTCTCCATTCTTTTAAGACAAAAAAAGTTTTCTTTCTTATGATTCTCCCCCTTGCCTTCCACCAGTTGAATTTAAATTTCATGCAATAGGATTTCTATCATGTAACTCTCTTTCACGGATTGAAATACATTGGAATGGTCTTTGACTCCCCACCCTCGGGCTAACCCCTATTGACCAATGAGATGCAGCATTACCATCACTCACTTGTGGAAGCCTGGCTTGGTCCTGGCTTGGTACCTTTTCTTCGTGTTCTCAGAAGAGCCTCATGCTTTCCAGATACTAGCTGGGTTCATCCTAGTTCTAGATGAGATTTATCCATCCCTTATTCCACAACTTGTGGGAAGTCCAATGTTCTCAACAAGATTTGGTTTTGATAATAACGCATTAATCACAATACATCTTCTGAAACCTCCACGTCTTTGCTTTTGTCAGTATTTTCACCGCTGCTTACACCCAGGAAGATCTTAAAAAATAAGTTCCTGAATTGTAATTATACCAAAAAGTTAAGAGTGGTAAGCAGATGAATGCCAGACAATTTTCTGCGTGTGTGTGTGTGTGTGTGTGTGTGTGTGTAATATATAATATCTAATATTAGTTAGTGCTCTGGCACTATTTTATCTGGAAGTGTTAGTGTGAGTGAGTTGGATGTTCAAAGTTGACTATTTCGCTCATCAGAAACTTTTTATAGTTCCTCCTCTCTGGAGACCTTTGTTGTTTGCCCTGGTTGCATTAGGGATGGGAGTAGAGCAGGGAGGAAAAGAATATATAGCACACCCTTCAGACTCCTATAGAAGCCATGGAAGTGTCACAGCCTCTCAGTCTGTCCTGTATAAATAGTCTAACACCTCACTTTAGAATGTGAAAGTACTTGGCATTTTTTTCAGTCTTTGGAACTTCAGCCAGAATAGAAACAGTCTTTATCAAACAACCTGTTACAGGATAGCGAGTAAAGAGGAAACATAGGTTCTCCCTTTAAGGCACTTACATTCTGAGAAAGATAAAATATGCCGATCTGAAGCAATATAATAATATAGCCACCTAAAGCTTTTTCCATTTTGCTTAAATCCAGAATGGAACTTGAACGCTTTGAAAGACACATCTCAGATCACTAAGGGATCATTTTATGTATTATTTATGCAGAGTTGATTGAGTCTCTGATTTACCATCTCTGAACCTTTAGATGCTTAAGGAACTCTAGTTAAAATATACGTACATGCCACCGTGAGCTGAACCTAAACAATGAAGGGAATTACCCAACATCCAGATGGTGTGCAAGTGCTTTTGAAGTAGTGTGTCAAATACATTTTGTCCTCCTTTTCCTTCAGGTGAGACAGAGAGAGAGAAGGAGAGGGGGGAGGATCTGAAACATCGCTAAGTAATAAATAACTAGAATTACTTTGATCGTGATTAAACTCTAACTTGGATCTAATCTGATACATAGTTCTAAGTCTTTTCTTTTTTGATATTCCTTTTAGCTGGAATATATGTTTGATCTACCCCTTGACCTCTTATTCTCATTTTCCCAAATATATATATTTTTTGTAGCTGTCATTTTTTTATTGAAGTATAGTTAATTTACAATGCTGTGTTAGTTTCAAGTATAAAGCAACATGATTCTTTTCCAGATTATTTTCCATTATAGGTAATTATAAGATATTGAGTATAGTTCCTTGTGCTACACAGTAATTCCTTGTTGTCCCACTTATTCTCTTTAAATGAAATTACTTTCTTGCCCTAATAAAAATTCAAGACCTTCTTTATTCTTCATCATTTTTATGATGATTAAGGGCATCCATCTGGGTTGCTGGGAATCGTTCATCTTTTCCCTCCCCATTTCGAAGTTGCCACCAAATCCTTTCATTTCTACTATCCAACTAGATATTGAAGCCATATGCTGCTCTCCATAGCTGCTGTCACTGTTTGAATTCAGGCCTTCCTGAATCATCAGAAAATCTACAAACAATAAATGCTAGAGAGAGTGTGGAGAAAAGGGAACCCTCTTACACTGTTGGTGGGAATGTAAATTGGTGCAGCCACTATGGAGAACAGTATGGAGGTTCCTTAAAAACTAACAATAGAGCTACCATATGATCCAGCAATCCCACTCCTGGGCATATATCTGGAAAAAAACTATAATTCGAAAAGATACATGCACCCCAATGTTCATTGCAGCACTATTTACAATAGCCAAGACATGGAAGCAACCTAAATGTCCATCGACAGATGAATGAATAAAGAAGATGTACATATATACAATGGAATATTACTCAGCCATTAAAAGAATGAAATAATGCCCTTTGCAGCAACATGGATGGACCTAGAGATTATCATACTAAGTGAAGTAAGTCAGACAGAGAAAGACAAATATCATATGATATCACTTATATGTGGAAGCTTAAAAAAATGGTACAAATGAACCTATTTACAGAAGAGAAATAAGAGTCACAGATGTAGAAAATAAACTTATGGTTTCCAGGGAGTAATGGCAGGGGAAGGATGAATTAGGAGATTGGGATTGACATATATGCACTTCTATATATAAAATAGATAACTAATAAGAACCTATTGTATAGCACAGGGAACTCTACTCGATACTCTGTAATGGCCTATATGGGAAAAGAATCTGAAAAGGATGGATATATGTATATGTATAACTGAATCACTTTGCTGTACACCTGAAACTAATACAACATTGTAAACCAACTGTACTCCAATAAAAATTAATTATAAAGAAAAAAAATAATAAAAGCAAATAAAAATTAGTCTGCTTTATATTATCATCATACAACAACACTTCTATACAATGATAGTATGGGGGTGGGGACTGCCACCTCTAGCCCTACCCTTGCTAAGCCTTTCTTCTTGGGTTCTGAACTAAGAACCTTGGGAGAGAAGGCATTTTGTTTGGTGATTTCCCAAAACTTCTTTCTGGTGTCCAGCCCTGGCACTCACCTTTCAGGCCTTCTGATGATCTATTTGGAGGTCTCCGTGCATCTCACTCTGGGACTCTGTACCCTCTGTCTAGACACATTTTTCTCTGTCCTATTAATCTTATTGAAAGTTGAGGTTCAAACTGGCTCAACCTTTAGTAAGCTCCAAATGAGCTTGGGACCTTTCACCTTAAGCCAGTGGCTTCAAGTGTGGATTTTATGTAAAAGAATCCTGTTCATATTTGACTAACCCCCTCCCAGCATACCAAATGCATCTCGGCTTCACCCTCTTTGCAACATATTATTTTTAAATTTCCAACTAAAATCTTTTGGTCTCTTTTTCCTCCATGGGAATCATCTTTGATTATTTAAAAACACCTAAACCAGAGTTTCTAAAACCTTAGTCATTCACATACCACCTTCACAAATTCTCCTGTATCTAATTTCCACTTAAATAATTGTTCACTTAGTAACTATCAAAATTGTGGTGCTTTCTATCAGTAGCACATATGCCACACTTCGGAAAACCTGGTTTTAAACCTACAGTGTCAATAATAGACATCTTTCCACCAAGAAAGAGGAAAACTGTTCCTTCACAGGACAATATCATTTTATAGATAAATCATTTTTCTAGAGAAAAATATTGTATAAATGTATTAACTTTGTCATTACTAATAACTTGCTATCGGTATTCATTAACGACTTTCTGAAAATTGATAGTGAATTGGTGAATTAAGAAATATATTATAAAGAACAGGAGACTAAATTAGCAATTTGTCTTGGCATGGAACTCTTGTCTCTTTCTTTTTCTCAATAAAAAATTTCTAGGAGGCTCAGGTCTCTGAGGCACCTAATCCTCTGATTAAATTATTAACGAAATTCTTTGCATGACTTAAGTGATTTTTTAACAGGTACTTTTACTTTGTTGGTGTGGTTTTGAGTAAACTCTCAATGAGCCAAAGATAAAGTTGAATAATCTGTCAGAGGATCATTGAGTATTACAGAGAGAATAATTATATCAGAATCTTCCATTTTGCTGAGTATCACTTACTAACATGCTTAGTTGTGTTTTAGGCTTTCAAAGTGTCTTTTTTCATGAGCTCTAAAAGGGAAAAATAAACTTCTGTCATCTGTTTTCGTTTTTTTATATATAACCTTTGTATCATGAGAATGATTGTGGGAGGTTATCAGAAAGCAGTAGCCTTCAATAACTGTTGCAAAGGGTAGGAAATTGAGTTCGTTGGGTGTTCAGTAACCTGAGCAATGATCAAATGCTGAAATAGCCCATTCTAGTTATTTTGCTCTTCAGAATCTATGTAATGTCTTTCAAAGACCCAGGAGAGTTGAACAGCTTTTGAGGCAAAATGACTAGATTCCCCAAACTGTATTAGGTTTCTCACCACTCTCACAAGAAAGGGTAATACAGACCCTTGTCAACGAAGCCAAAGAGGGAACAAACAATGTCCTGACTGTCTTTTCATCTGAGTAGTGACATAATATACAGGAACCCCTGGATTAATATGGGTTTCTCAAGCTACAGCTGCTCAACTTTGAGAAAGCAACTTTACTTCACTATTTTTATTGTTCAGTTGTGCCCTTATTACCTGAACGCTGTCAAGGTTAGATCCAAAACCTGTAACACTTCATGCGAGGCACATAATTCCATTACTTAGAATGTAGTTCTCATCTGGTTGTAAAAAAGTGACAGATTTTTGTGTGTAGTGAGTAAAATGGTCATTTGCCATTATTAAATCATAAAGGTTAAAAAATATAGTGAGGGACTTCCCTGGTGATGCAGTGGTTAAGAATCCACCTGCCAATGCAGGCGACACTGGTTCAATCCATGGTCTGGGAAGATCCCACATGCCGTGGAGCAACTAAGCCCATGCGCCACAACTACTGAGCCCACGTGCCACAACTACTGAAGCCCACGCTCCTAGAGCCTGTGCTCTGCAATAAGAGAAGCCACTGCAATGAGAAGCATGCACACCACAACGAAGAGTAACCCCTGCTCACCACAGCTAGAGAAAGCCCGTGCGCAGCAACGAAGACCCAATGCAGCCAAAAATAAGTAAATAAATAATATAGTGATGTTATATGAAGACAGAACTGAATAGAGAATTACATTACATTGATTACAATAAATCTGACACCAGCAAAAATGTGTAATATGTAAAGCATAAAGCATTCTAAGAAATATTGTAGTTTTGTGAATTGAATTGGAAAATGATTGATCAAATGATATGATATATTCTAACTTTTAACCCTGATGAAAATTGTAGATTTGTAAGGTGAACTGAACAATGACCCTAGCAGAAAAACCTGGAATAGAAGTGCCATATTACTAAAGTGATCCAGATTTCTGAGGATTTCAAGGTTGTGCTCTAGAGGGCTGGGTAGACTAGAAGGTGGGCTCCAGGTAAATAAGAGGCATTCTCTGATATACTGTTGTATCCATATATCAGGGTCACAGGTGAAAGTTTACCCTTTATTTCTCATATACTAATTTTAAATATTTATTTTTATGTAGAAAATATATATAATATAAAACATTTATAACAAAAATAAGAATAAATGAAATGAGAACTGAATAGCCACAAAAATTAAGTTAGAAATCTTGGAAATGGAAACAATAGACTGGAGAGAGACCAGTGAATTAGAAGATGGCATTGGGGGAAGAAAAGAAGATGGCATTGGGGAATTCACTCATAACTCAGAACACAAAGAAACAAAAAAGCATAAAAGAGATGAATTAGCAATTAAGAAGCTCTAAAATTTGTCTGATAGGTGTTATGGAAGAACAGAAGGAAGTAGCAGAGAAGTAACATGTGAAGAGATGACTAAGAATTTTCCAAAACTGAGGAAAGATTAAAAGTACATATTCTCTGAGTGTCAAAGTCAAATAAAAATTAAATGTATGCCTAGGCATTTTCTAATGTCACCGTATATCGATCAGGGATAAGGAGAAAAATCTGAAAAGCTATCAGAGAGAAAAATCACTTACAAAGGAACACTATTTAGGCCAACAGAAAACTTTTGAGCACTGCACTAGAGGCTATCAGAAAAATATATAGAAATAAAAGGGAAAACCCAACAAAAAAATTTATTCCACTATTGCACAGTATGTTCCTAAAGCATACCTTTCCAATATATAAAACAAAAACTGAAATTAAACACAATGAGCAATTCACTATCATAGTAGGATATTAATTATGGCACACTTTATGGTTTTACAAACTTGGAAAAAAAGAGAATGTACATCATCATGGAAATGACTCAAAATGCTATGTTAGACCAGAGGGCAGACAGGAGAAGCAAGAAGAACTACAATCCTGCAGCCTATCAAACAAAAACCACATTCACAGAAAGATAGACAAGATGAAAAGGCAGAGGGCTATGTACCAGGTGAAGGAACAAGATAAAACCCCAGAAAAACAACTAAATGAAGTGGAAATAGGCAACCTTCCAGAAAAAGAATTCAGAATAATGATAGTGAAGATGATCCAGGACCTCGGAAAAAGAATGGAGGAAAAGATCGAGAAGATGCAAGAAATGTTTAACAAAGACCTAGAAGAATTAAAGAACAAACAAACAGAGATGAACAATACAATAACTGAAATGAAACTACACTAGAAGGAATCAATAGCAGAATAACGGAGGCAGAAGAACGGATAGTGACCTGCAAGACAGAATGGTGGAATTCACAGCTGCAGAACAGAATAAAGAAAAAAGAATGAAAAGAAATGAAGACAGCATAAGAGACCTCTGGGACAACATTAAACACAGGAACATTCACATTATAGGGGTTCCAGAAGGAGAAGAGAGAGAGAAAGGACCAGAGAAAATATTTGAAGAGATTATAGTCGAAAACTTTCCTAAAATGGGAAAGGAAATAGCCACCCAAGTCCAGGAAGCGCAGAGAGTCCCATACAGGATAAACGCAAGGAGAAACACGCTGAGACACATAGTAATCAAATTGGCAAAAATTAAAGACAAATTATTGAAAGCAACAAGGGAAAAAAGACAAATAACATACAATGGAACTCCCATAAGGTTAACAGCTGATTTCTCAGCAGAAAACTCTACAAGCCAGAAGGGAGTGGCATGATAAACTTAAAGTCATGAAAGGGAAGAACCTACAACCAAGATCACTCTACCCAGCAAGGATCTCATTCAGATTTGATGGAGAAATCAAAAGCTTTGCAGACAAGCAAAAGCTAAGAGAATTCAGCCCCACCAAACCAGCTCTACAACAAATGCTAAATGAACTACACTAAGTGGGAGACACAAGAGAAGAAAAGGACCTACAAAAACAAACCCAAAACAATTAAGAAAATGGTCATAGGAACATACATATCGATAATTAACTTTAACATGAATGGATTAAATGCTCCAACCAAAAGACACAGGCTTGCTGAATGGATACAAAAGCAAGACCCATATATATGCTGTCTACAAGAGACCCACTTCAGACCTAGGGACACATACAGACTGAAAGTGAGGGGATAGATAAAGATATTCCATGCAAATGGAAATCAAAAGAAAGCTGGAGTAGCAATATTCATATCAGATAAAATAGAATTTAAAATAAAGAATGTTACAAGAGACAAGGAAGGACAGTGCCCAATGATCAAGGGATCAATCCAAGAAAAAGATATAACAATTATAAATATATATGCACCCAACATAGGAGCACCTCAATACATAAGGCAAGTGCTAACAGCTCTAAAAGAGGAAATCGACAGTAACACAATAATTGGGGGGGGACTTTAACACCTCACTTACACCAATGGACGGATCATACAAAATGAAAATAAGGCCTCATCACTATTATTCAACATAGTTTTGGAAGTCCTAGCCACGGCAATCAGAGAAGAAAAAGAAATAAAAGGAATACAAATTGAAAAAGAAGAAGTAAAACTGTCACTGTTTGCAGATGACATGATACTCTCCATAGAGAATCCTAAAAATGCCACCAGAAAACTACTAGAACTAATCAGTGAATTTGGTAAAGTTGCAGGATACAAAATTAATGCACAGAAATCTCTTGCATTCCTATACACTAATGATGAAAAATCTGAAAGAGAAATTAAGAAAACACTCCCATTTATCATCACAACAAAAAGAATAAAATACCTAGGAATAAACCTACCTAGGGAGACAAAAGTCCTGTATGCAGAAAACTATAAGACACTGATGAAAAAATTAAAGATGACACCAACAGATGGAGAGAAACACCATGTTCTTGGATTGAAAGAATCAATATTGTGAAAATGACTATACTACCCAAAGCAATCTACAGATTCAATGTAATCCCTATCAAATTACCAATGTCATTTTTTACAGAAGTAGAACAAAAAATCTTAAAATTTGTATGGAGACACAATAGACCCCAAATAGCCAGAGCAGCCTTGAGGGGAAAAAATGGAACCGGAGGAATCAGGCTCCCTGACTTCAGACTATACTACAAAGCTACAGTAATCAAGACAATATGCTACTGGCACAAAAACAGAAATATAGATCAATGGAACAAGATAGAAAGCCCAGAGATAAGCCCACGCACCTATTGTCAGCTAATCTATGACAAAGGAGGCAAGAATATACAATGGAGAAAAGACAGCCTCTTCCATAAGTGGTGCAAGGAAAACTGGACAGCTACATGTAAAAGAATGAAATTAGAACACTCCCTAACACCATACACAAAAATAAACTCAAAATGGATTAGAGACCTAAATGTAAGTCCAGACACTATAAAACTGTTAGAGGAAAACATAGGAAGAACACCCTTTGACATAAATCACAGCAAGATCTTTTTTGGTCCACCTCCTAGAGTAATGGAAATAAAAACAAAAATAAACAAATGTGACCTAATGAAACTTCAAAGCTTTTGCACAGCAAAGGAAACCATAAAAAAGAAGAAAAGACAACCCTCAGAATGGGAGAAAATTTTTGCAAATGAATCAATGGACAAAGGGTTAATCTCCAAAATATATAAACAGCTCATGCAGCTCAACATTAAAGAAACAAACAACCCAATCCAAAAATGGGCAGAAGACCTAAATAGACATTTCTCCAAAGAAGACATACAGATGGCAAGAAGCACATGAAAAGCTGCTCAACATCATTAATCATTAGAGAAATTCAAATCAAAACTACAGTGAGGTATCACCTCACACCAGTTAGAATGGGCATCATCAGAACATCTACAAACAGCAAATGCTGGAGAGGGTGTGGAGAAAAGGGAACCCTCTTGCACTGTTGGTGGGAATGTAAATTGATACAGTCACTATGGAGAACAGTATGGAGGTTCCTTAAAAAACTAAAAATAGAATTACCATATGATCCAGCAATCCCCCTACTGGGCATATACCCAGAGAAAACCATAATTCAAAAAGACACATGCACCCCAATGTTCATTGCAGCACTATTTACAATAGCCAGGTCATGGAAGCAACCTAAATGCCCATCGACAGACGAATGGATGAAGAAGATGTGGTACACATATACAATGGAATATTACTCAGCCATAAAAAGGAATGACATTGGGTCATTTGTAGAGACGTGGATGGATCTAGAGACTGTCATACAGAGTGAAGTAAGTCAGAAAGAGAAAAACAAATATCGTATATTAATGCATATATGTGGATCCTAGAAAATTGGTACAGATAAACTGGTTTGCAGGGCAGAAATTGAGACACAGATGCAGAGAACAAACATATGGACACCAAGGGGGGAAAGCCACGGCGGAGGGTGGGGATGGTGGTGTGATGAATTGGGTGATTGGGATTGACATGTGTACACTGATGTGTATAAAATTGATGACTAATAAGAACCTACTGTATAAAAAAGTAAATAAATTAAAATCCAAAAATTTTTTTAAAAAAAGCAAGAGACAAATTTTCTTTGGTAGTGAGTTTTTGTTTTGTTTTTAATTTTTAAAAAATGCTATGTTATACTGTGGGAAATTATTCAGTCATTAAAAAGATCAAATTAGAATCGTGTCAATTTCTGTCATATTTCCTCTTAAAAGATAATATCAAAATGCAGAGAGGTAGATATAAAATGATACCAACGTTTAAAACTAAAATGATTCCTGGGACCTCCCTGGTAGTCCAGTGTGTAAGACTCCATGCTCCCAATGCAGGAGGCCTGGGTTTGATTCCTGGTCAGGGAACTAGATCCCACATGCATGCCACAACTAAGAAGTCCACATGCCGCAACTAAGAAGTCCACATGCTGCAACAAAGATCCCGCATGCTGTAACTAAGACCCAGTGCAACTTAAATAAATAAATAAATATTTTAAAATAAATAAATAAAACTAAAATGATTCCAGTGTAAAAATAACCCCCACTGTATTCATATGTATATATATTTGTATATGATTATAGGAGCAAGAAGAAAATTATGGAAAATATACACAAGATTAATTAGTTAATAGTTTAAAGGGGTGTGATGGGCATAGAAATAGAGAGTGAAGGAGATGGAAATTTTATTAAATTTCAATTATTACAGAAAAAATACTTTGATCAAGAGTTCTCATCTAAAATTCCTCCGAAAAACTCTGAAGCAAGAACAGAAACTAGTAGTAGGAGGCGAGAATGGGGCACAGAGAAGAGCATCTTTTGTTGTAGTCACATTAAGGGGACAGAAGGGTCTATCTGGCCCCTATTTAGACAGACAGACAGACAAACCTAATTTATCTAATGTGTTGGATGGTCAAGTTTGCCACACCTTCCTGTATAGAATGCTTATGTTTTCATTTCTTCCTGTTATTTTACCTTTGTCTTTAATATACACTTCTGATTAGAAACAATTACTTCCTGTTATAAGTTGATCGAGAAACAGGAAGAAAGTCATTACATGATTCCTATAGATTTTGTACTGTTTTTTTTTTTTGGAAAAAAAATGCAAAAAAGTAAAAGATACGTGATATTCCAAATAAAATTTTTATTCTCATATACATGAGAATAGAAGGTGAGAAGACAGAGTCACTGACTATAGAGAACTCTTTGTGGAATTTTGTAATAAATTGAAGTGGAGATATGAGTCAGTAGCTGGAGATATTGGAATTAAGAAGGTTTGCTATGATTGCTGTTTGAATACAAGTGATATCGAAGCAAGTACATAATGGAAATGGGAAAAATCCAATGGAGAAGGCAAATTGGATGGGTCGTGAGAAAGAGATAATAATTTTGGAAGCACAACCCTCAACATCCAAATAGAGATGGGTTCTGGTGCATATGTGAGGGCTTGGCCTTAGCTTGAACCAGAATAGTCTCTCCATCATAAACAGAGGGAAAGCAGAGTGTACCAGGTGGAAATTCAAGTCGTTAAGCAGATTTGATGTGAGAAGGAAGAGAGGTTCTTTTCTAAGAGCCTCTACTTCCTCAGTGAAATCAGAAGGAAGATGGTCGGCTACCTTGAAGAGAGGGAAAAGGAGTGTTGGAAGCTTAAGTTTACTTCAAGGAAAAAGAGCAGAACTGTAGAAGGAAAAGACCAGAGGAAGAAAGCCATAATAAATTCAACAAACATATATTTATAAATGAGGCTACTTTACTTTTAAAAGGAAATAAAACTATATTTATTTATGATTATCAGAGGCCCAGAAGGGGTTGGTGGGGGAAGGCCCAAAAGATTGAAGCTCTCTACAAATTACCACCGGGGGAGTTTCCAACCTCACTCACTTCCTTGCTAGTCTACTAACTGCTTCTGGTTTTTAAGATACATTAAAAGCTAAACTCAGCAAGAAATGCAGCCCAAAGATGTGGCAGAAGTTGAACTGAACTGGTCAAGTTTCAGGTTATATATATCCTTTAATATAACCTTCTTATGCCAATAAGTGCATCATGCGTAACTGAAATGTTACTGACTGAGGGCTTAGCAGTATTGGTCTGGGTCTCAGATGGGTGGTTAGAACTCAGCCTCTATTATGATTTGTCTTCTATGCTAAAACGTGCTTATTCACATCTAGGTGACCCATGGTTTTGTTGCTGTGCTCATGTAAATTTATTTGAGAACATAGCTATTGTCCGAGGCAAAGAGCTGAGTATCTAATAATCTATTTCTGAAGAAAGCCATTAATTAGTCACACAGTGCTAGCATTCCTGAGGAAAAAAGGTATTTAGTCAAATAACACTGAGATGCATAAAAAGGAACATGATGGGAAAACACTGGGATCACACTATGACGCTTCTCACCCATCAAATTCTTCCTAAACTGTGAAGATCCACCAAAGCGCCTTATACTTTTTTTTTTTTTTTTTTTTTTTTTTTTTTTTGCGGTACGTGGACCTCTCACTGTTGTGGCCTCTCCCGTTTGCGGAGCACGGGCTCGGGACGCACAGGCTCAGCGGCCATGGCTCACAGGCCCAGCCGCTCCACAGCATGTGGGATCCTCCCGGACCGGGGCACAAACCTGCGTCCCCTGCATCGGCAGGTGGACTCTCAACCACTGCGCCACCAGGGAAGCCCCGACTTATACTTTTGTCTCAGAAACCCGTTCAGCTTCAACCCAGACTTAGGGATGGTCCAGAGCTTTTGCCACTAGCCACAGGTCACTATTCAAATTTGAATTTAAATGTTAAAGTTAAATAAAAGTAAAAAAATTCTGTTCCTCAGTTGCACTAGCCATATGTGAGTGAACAGCACAGATGTAAAACATTTCATCATTCACAGAAAGTTCTCTTGGACAGTGCTCATCTGACCATGGGAAGCCCCTATAATTTATCTCATCCTCAAGATTGTTTCTGGTCCAAGGGAAGCATAAAGAAACATGAAATTCTGATGCAGCCTCAGAATCACCTTGGACTTCAAACAGACCCCAAACTGGAACTCTGAGCTTTCCCAATCTGGACCTGACTCAGTGGAGACCCACATCAACCATCAGAGTTTAGAAGGAGGATACGGCAACTTATGCCTCAAATGACATAATAATGTCTGGGAAGATCTTTTTAAAAATATGAAGCGCTATGCAAAAATAAAATATTCTTTCTATTTCCCTAAGCAATCGCCTTTACTTTGTTGTGGGTGTCTCCCTAGATTATTATATCCAGTATTGGACTCTACAGCTTGAGACAAATGCAGAAAATTTGGAGGCAGTTCAGAGGAGACCCACAAAGATGATGAAAGGTTTGGAAAATAAAATATTGTGGGTAAAGACAAAAGTCATTCATCCTGGGAGAAAATTTTACAATTATCTTCAAGCATAAGCATATATATTATATGGAGAATTTTCTCCAGCTATATTAAGAGATATTGTGGACAGAATAGAAGAATTAGATCAAACTAATAGCACAAAGGGAAATTTCCTGACAATGGTGGCTGAGCTAGAGCAGGCTATTAAGGAATCTTTTCTGGAGATTTTTAAAAGGTACCATGTAAAGTGTTTTTTGGTCATTGACGCCTTCTGAGGGAAGCAGTCAGATATAACTCATTATGCATATACTGTTGTGTTTTGTACCATGTGCACATCTGGTCCCAGGTGGTTGGCCCAGGAATTGAGTCTGGCTCATATCAAGCCACCTATACCTAGACCAGTAACTACTACAAGGGCCCATCACACAGGGGGGCTTTATACTGGAAGTGATGTAGAGGATAAGGTTGTTGCCTCCCCAGAACCCACTTCTCCTTTTCTTATAACATAACTCATTAGTTTTATTGTGGAATTATCCCTGGCCCACCCCATAGAACCTGGGTCTGGTTGATCATCTGGTTAATTCCCCCTGGCCACAGTGATTGGTTCAACAATAACAGGTAGCCCAGGTAAATCCAATGAGACTCAATTCCAGGATTTTTTTTTTTTTTCCTAACTGTTGGGAGCAGAGAATCTCTTGTGATGTTCGGAGGTGCGAAACGATAAGCCTCCTTCTAGTGATCTGGGCTGGGCTGCCACTGCATGGAGAATAGAGCCATAGTTCTCCTTAGATGCACTTCCATTCTATTTCTCCAGAGAAGAAACTTTTGAGCTCCTGCCAGGGAACAAGCAGCTAGAGATACTGAGCAAAGCCCTAGCTGTGGAGCCAAGGAAGGAGGTGGAAGGAAGAGGTGGGCCGGATGCTCTTCGGTACACAGGCTTTCCATCCATCACCTTCTTTCCAGCAACTCACTCTCCTACTTTCAATAGCCCTTGGCCTCATCACAGTTCTTTGGGACAAATCTGTGCTGCTGTGCTCCTAGACAGTTTCCTCTGCCCCTTAAGCCAGTTACCACTGCACCCTCCTTTCCCTCTGCCAAACATTTACTGAAATTTCCCAGCCATGAACATCCACTCTCCTGTCTTTTGAGTATTTTTTTCCTTTACCATATTTTTTTGAGTATTCTTATCCCTTACCATCATTTTAGTGTGATCTTAGGAAGGAGAAATATGTCTTGGGTCAATCCATCATCTTTAAATTATTATTATGGTGACAGCAAACCAAAATATCTAAGAAGAAGCAAAAAGAATGAGGATAAAGAAAGAATTAAAGTAAGACAATGTTTGCTTGTTGTTGCCATGACAAAATGGCAGGGGTCAGGATGGTCTAACTCAAGTGGCTCTAGAAACCCATTGTGTCCTTGCACATCCTCAGAATAATAGCTAACGAAAGCTTTGGGGAGGTTGGAGAGCAAATCCTGCTGGGTCCTGGCAGAGACTTTGTCTGTAGATGTTTGCAACTAATTTTCTCCTGGCCCAGTAAGAGGGTTATATAAGTTAATTTGGTTGTTTTGGTTTTATTTTGTTTTTCCTCTACTTTTGGATTAATTTCAGTTCTTTTCTCTTACGCAATATTTTTTTATTTAACACATATTTAATAACCAACTAATAGGCTCACATTATTGAGTTATGCCCTAAAGAACAATGATGAAGACTTAAATCTTGCTTCAAAATGTTTTCCACTCTTTTAGAGGAAAGCAATCTGTATTACAAAATACAAGAAGAGAAGTATTTCTGATAGACGAGGACATGGCAGGGCAAGAGTTGGAGATAAGGTGGGTGAGGCAGTGGTTACAGGCAACAAATATTTGGAAGTAGTCAGTCCTTTGGTGGCAAATTGGAACATTCCAGATCTCTCTTTAAAATCCTATCTCAGTAGCAGGATTAATATTGGAGAGACTCACCCAGATATGAGGGTGGGGGGATTTGTCTGGTGAAGGTACTATTGCTAAAATACGCATTTTCATTCTGTTTTTTGAGCTATAATCTACAATCTTTCATGGCCTTTAGTGTCCTTATTTAAAATTTTTAAGGTTGTTCTAAAATTTTAGTATTTGAACCCAAATTCTGGCTTCTGGACGATCTTCCCATAGTCTTCCTGTTTTGACCACATCCTGTTCCCCAAACCATCAAATTCTTTTACTCTA
The DNA here is from genome assembly GCF_963455315.2 of Globicephala melas. Classification (NCBI taxonomy): domain Eukaryota; kingdom Metazoa; phylum Chordata; class Mammalia; order Artiodactyla; family Delphinidae; genus Globicephala; species Globicephala melas. Next base: position 28,643,101 of record NC_083322.1, read on the forward strand.
ACCTTGATTTAGAATTCAACATTACTTCTTTCAGTCCCCACCCTATACACATTTCTTCTTCCCAATTTATTTCTAAGGTTGAAGTGAAGTTCAAGGGAAACCTAACAACACATAAACATAGAAAAAAGAAAGAATACAATTTCTTTTTTGCTGTAGAAGACATTACTTGCAACTCGAAGCATACCAAATGCTCCCAAATCCATGAGTGGAATTATATTAATTCTATTTTTTCAAGGATATCCTGAAATGGGATTTTTTTGACCTAAATGAATCATTCTACTGTTACGATAATAATAGCCCTCCCAAGCTGAGAAAGCCCAGGTTTTCTGATACTATAATGTACTGCAGAGTCATCTCTCTATCATATAATTTGGACAGCAAACTTCAATTTTGTTTTCCTTCATGATTAAAAACCCTGTCTTAAAATTGGATGACTTTTTGAAATGGTCAAGGATTCTTCATTTTTGTTCTCTGAATATTAGAATCATCCAAGTTTGTGCCCAAAGAAACTTTAATTATAATGATATAAAATTCACTGAAAAAAAATAGTACTATGCAAGCAGCGCTTTCCCCTCTTACACATTATGAAACACATGAAAAATGACAATGTTTGCCTGTCATGTAATGGTAAGCTGCCCAAACTGCTGTCAGTCAGAGGAAATGAACCAAGTAGTGATAGGAGTCCTACAGGCTGATGGGACCTGCATTTCGGCACTCAGGTCCAACATCAAGGCTCCCCAGTAGGGAAGCTTGGGGTCCATCATAGGCTTTGGTACAAGAGTTGCCCAAAATTCCACCTAATCTTCTTCTAAATCAGCACAGCTATCCCTCCACCCCACCTCACACCCTCAAAAACTTGCATTTTTGCTCAAGACAGGCCAAGCATATGCGATTTCTTTTTCATATTCGTTTAATAATTTTTAAAAATTAAAAGAAAATAACAGGTGAAAATAGAATTTTACTATTTTACATTAGGGTAATATTACTACATTACACACTATGATTTTAGAGATAGACCTACTATGAGGAATCGGTGATAAAATTGTTTGCCTTCATAGCTGGCATTTAACAGTGATCACATCAGAAGTACATATTAGTTCTCATTGTCTTACCATCCTTGTTACTTGAGTTGTATATACAATCAAAAGCTGGGCAAGGCATTATGAATTCAAGAATAGTGTCTCCGCTATTACCTGGGAGACCAATAAAATTCCTTAAATTTTTTGTTCATTACTGACTTAGGTTTGTAAAAGATGCTATAAAAATAATTAAACTATATGCTAGTTTGTGACTGCGTTTATACAGTTCTATCACAGAATCACTCCCACTTCACTGGACAAAACAAGAGAAGGGAAAATGATGAAGAGGAGAGTCTTAGCGGTGGAAGAAAGGAATATCTTTTTTCCTTTTTCAAAAATTAATTTTGTAATAAAAAAGAAATACATACTCATTATGAAATCTTTAGATAATAAGTAAAGGAAGGCCTATGTCTCTGGGTGATTTACTCAAAGACTTTTTTCTTATAAATAAGAAACAGATTCAAAATTCTAACAAAATAGAATGATGGCTAGAATGTATCAAGTTTTGGATACCAGACTCGGTGCAAAGCACTTTCCCAAACTTTCCAAACCCATCCAATCCTCAGAACAATCCAGTGAGGTAAGCATGCTATCTTCATCAGACAAATGAGAAGACTGAAAGTAAACAAAATTCATTGACCAGTCTGAGGACATACATAGAGCCAGAAAAAGATAGAGCAAGATTAGAAAGCTGGAAGGACTCATGTAAGTACCCCTGGTTTTGAGCACATTGCTGTAGGCCCATCCATTGCCAGAAATAGATTGCACAGAAATTAAATCAGCTCACTTACTAACTTAACAAGATAGTGAACAAATGCCAGTGGTTCCCAAACTACGTTCCGCGTTGGAATCTCGCAGGGAGATTTTAAGATTCCTAACACCCAGGACTCATCCCGTACTCATTAAATCACAGTGTCTGGTAGGTGTGGGAGAAACCCAGCGTCAGTACTTTTAAAGAAACCCACGTGACTCCCGAATACAGAAAAATTGAGAAACTACTGACTAATGCTGATTTTGGAGGTTTCAACATAAAGCTCTTCCTGTTGTCTGAAATGTCACTTAGGAAAAACCACTGGACTGAAAAGTCTGGAGCTAGATATTTAGCTATGGGCTAAGACTGCTTTCCAATTGTGGAAACCTCTGCTTCCATCTCCACAAAACAACTACTGATATACATTATTTAAACAATGGGATATGCCCAGGTGAACTGAGCAATGGTGGCAAGATGTTTTATGCACTGGAGCAATGTTGGCTAAACGTACAGAAAAGCACAAGAAAAAAATTGGCAATTAGCAGTTATTTTGATACTGTTAGACAGCCAAATGGGAAAATGGGGCCCAAAAATCCACCTTGGGACCAAATTATCCCATTTGGCTGTCTACCATGAACAAATTAGTCACCAAATGGCTTCTTCACCTGTTTCATGCACTCCAGCACATTATAAAAAAAACACTTACTTGAGAAACTTCTTTTTGCTACCTTTTGTAGAAGGTAGGAATTGAAGAGGATCTTACCATCAATCCAGGCCAACAGCTTCATTGTACAGCTGAGGGAAAGGAGGCCCCAGATTGCTGCCTTATTCTCCCATCCAAGTAGCGGGGCCCTCAGGACTTTGTGTTCCAGTTTACATTATCTTGTGGAAATAACCTGGGGTTGGCAGAGTGTCTAGAAGGGAGTGTCAGGAGACATGGCAGTCAGTGGCAGTCTGCCTGGGGAGGGGTGAGTGAGTCTGGCACTCACTGTGTTTTGCTTCCCTGGGCAGGTGATGCATTCTGCCTGGTATGACCTGAGCATAGAATTTTTCTTTTATTGATGTTAAAAAGATTGTCTATCAGAACTCTCTCTCAGAAGAGGCTGTGCTACAGATTTTTGGCTTCTCTGTGGCAATGCAGCAACTGTACTAGACTAGGGCTTTCAGAGGAGATGACAAGGAGTCTGAAGCCCCTGCTTTGTGGCCCCCTCGCAGATCTTGAGGTCTTAGGAGGGTGGGCTCCTTCCTCGGCCTCAATTCCTACAGGTCTGGAACACCTACCAAGACCTGGATGACTTGTGACCTCTGAACTGTTGTGGTCCCTGGGCCTTTGTTTGCTCTGCATCCCTCGCAGGAAACTAGATGGCTGAGAAATGAAGGGAAGAGGGAGTTGGGCCTGGGATGCTTTCCCAGGGTTCTTACCTCAATCCTCCCACACAATTATATTGTGGCATATCATTACCTATACCCACACTAGTCTCCTAACTTTAATAATTTAACTTTTTTTTGAACTACATTTATTCTCTTAAAAGGATCTACATAGAGGAGGGGGTGAAGAAACATCAGACAAAATTAAGGTTTTCCCTTGAATTACTAGAAGAAGTATAAAGATTAGTTTCTTTATAGTAGTAAAATCTGACCATGTCTTAATATGACCAGATAAAATTTATCCTAGCAAACCAGTTCATTAATGACTGTGTTACCAATAGATTTATTTCATTACAATGTTAGAAATGCTTCATTTACTCCCCACGATAAATGTTGTAGAAGAAGATTACACTGTTAGAGAGTTTAATTGCACTAATATGGTCTAAAATACCAGACTCGGTGGTATTTTAGAAGTCAGCAATTTTAGAAGTCAAATCACAGATTCTGTTTATATTAAACTTATGAATGAAACTCCTGGCCTCTTTTCCACATGTAACATCAATCAACATGGCTCTTCCAAAATATATCTGATATAGTTGGTTTATTTGTGTACATTTTGTATTGGCTCCACCCAAATGTCCTATTTAGGATGCTAGGATAAGGTAAGTTCTATTTTCTGTGTCTGTATTTAAGCTTTTAGAAGACTGTGTAGGACTTCCCTGGTGGTGCAGTGGTTAAGAATCTGCCTGCCAATGCAGGGGACATGGGTTCGAGCCCTGGTCTAGGAAGATCCCACATGCCGCAGAGCAACTAAGCCCACGCACCACAGCTACTGAGCCTGTGCTCTAGAGCCCCCGAGCCACAACTACTGAGCCCATGTGCCACAACTACTGAAACCTGAGCACTTAGAGCCCGTGCTCCGCAAAAAGAGAAGCCACCACAATGAGAAGCCTGCACATAGCAACGAATACCCAACGCAGCCAAAAATAAGTGAAAATATATACACATAAAACTATGTATGTAAACTTCCTCTCCTTTAATTCCTATATCTCCCTCCCCCCAAGCCACAAATAGAAATTTTAACCATCTCCAGCTGAAAAACTCCCATAATCTCTTATTCGCCATTCTCGCTGCTCTAGGCAAATGTCCATCACCTCCAAAATCTTCTGAAATTTTATATCCTTCCATCCCAAACCCATCTTTCCTCATGCCAAAACCTTCCCACTATTACTCCCTTTGGCTGCAATGCATTTGTAAGAGGAATGAAAATTTGTTATTGAAAAAGATGTCTCATATTTGCTTCCATAACATAGGGCAGCTGCATAAATTATGACTTTTTTGTTCAGATTAACTTATTGATATGAAGGCAGGCCCTAGATCTCAGTCAGAATTGGAATAATTGGCATGATGAAAACATAAAATTCTCTGTATAATTAAGGATGTAAAAGAAAAAATTTCGGGCTTCCCTAGTGGCACAGTGGTTGACGGTCCACCTGCCGATGCAGGGGACGCGGGTTCGTGCCCTGGTCCGGGAAGATCCCACATGCCGCGGAGCAGCTGGGCCCATGAGCCATGGCCGCTGAGCCTGCGCATCCAGAGCCTGTGCTCCGCAACGGGAGAGGCCACAACAGTGAGAGGCCCGCGTACCGCAAAAAAAAAAAAAAAGAAAGAAAAATTTTCACTTGGAAGTCAGGGGAGAAAAAGGGTTGGGAGTCCTGGAACTAGAGAAGAAGCCTTAGAAGAAAGATTTAAGTAGAAGGTGAGAAAGGGCTAGGGAAAAAAGAGCAGATGAGAATATCCTTCTGGTGAAGATGTCTGTGGATCTTGGAGAAAAGTGACACGTGTGATTGAGAGAGGTTTGGAGAACTCACTTTATCTGGTCAGAGAACCTCCTTTTTTTTCACCATTTTTTATGAAATGTACAGGATCCAAAGCTATCTGTATTAGTTACAACACAGAGAGAAAGTTCACTTCTGTAAATTACTAAGTTAATTAAAAGGAAGGACATTAACTAAAAATATTAATTATGAGTTGGGAACTGAGAAAAGAGCTGTCATAGTACTAAGTAAAAACCATCTCTCAGTGCAATGTGTAGGGGAGGATCTTCAATAGACAATGAGGAAAGGACCTTCACCCTCGAGAAATGTTCCAGCTGGTACTGATGGGGGGATAACTTTGTATGTCAGGCCACACCTATCTGAGGAGATAAAAACCTGAAACAAACTGCCCCAAGGTAGAGTACAGCCACAGACTCTTTTCTGAATTTTGTGAGGGGTGCCTGCCTTCTTCACTCGTCAGTGCATGAGTACAGGAGAGCTCCTTGGCGTTGGCCAATTACATTAGGAATCTCCGTCATGTTGACCTTTCTCTCCTCCCTCCGTTCTTCCTTCTTTCATTCAATAAGCAACCCTTCAGAGAAACTAAACCAAATTTCCACCCCTGGATTCTTAAATAGCATTGAAACTACTCCCTTAACAAAGGAAGGGAATTGCAACCTTAATAAGACTTTTGAAATGACTTATTGTCTGGGTCTCAAATAAAATAGAAGCAACATGAGGACAGGGATTTCTATCTTTATTGTTCAAGGCTTTATGCTCAGCACCCAGAAAAATGGCTAGATGACCCATGGTGCTAAACTCTGTGCTAAATGGAATAAATGAATGTTCGTATGCCCCCATTATCCTCAGAGCCTATTAGATGTCTGTTACGTAAAACAGCCCAGTGTTGGTGGTTCTTTGGTGAAAGTAGGAGGAAGAGCAGCAGCCGTATGTGGCGTGATGCAGGGCAATGGTGACAGCTACAGCAGACAAGAGTATAAGCAGGGATTAAGAGGGAGCCGAAATGATGCGTAATAGATCAGGAAGACACAGGGAAGAGGGAGGGGACTTCCTTCCCACTGAACATAGGATGGTGGCCCAAGCCAACTACTTGGATTGTAGGGAAAGGTGACCCAGAAAGGCAGGAGAATTTAGGAACAGTTGAATGAATAAGCTGTGAAACCCTTCTTTCCCTGTGGACAAACTCCCCATCAGTCTAGATTTTTACCTCAGCCTGAGATTTGGAACCAAGGACCTAAACCTCAATCACACTTATCAGATGAAGGACCAAGAGTAAATTTCACCGTGCCCCATTGTCAGTTCTTAACACTAGACCAACACACCTACACACCAGGAATTAATGATGATGAGCTGAACTGACTCCGTGACCACTCCTCACTCCTCACTTTTTTCCTGAATTGCTCTCTCTCCCTGGTCCAGGCTCTGCCTAGCTCTTGACTCCGCAGAACTAATATCTATCCTACCTTTGATTGTTTTGATTTAACACCAAAAGCAAAAGCAAAAACAGTAAAAATAAACAAGTGGGACTATACCAAGCAAAAACACTTTTGTACAGCAAAAAAAATCATCAACAAAATGAAAAGATAACTTATGAAATGTGAGAAAATGTTTGCAAATCACATATCAAATGAGTTAATATCCAAAAATACACAAGGAACTCATACAACTCAGCAGCAATAATAATAATAATAATTCAGTTAAATGGGCAAAGGGCATGAATAAACATTTTTCCAAAAAACACATACAAATGGCCAATGGGTACACAAAAAGGTATTCAACATCACTAATCATCAGGGAAATGCAAATCAAATCCACAATAATATACCATTTAACAACTGTTAGGCTGTCTATTATAAAAATATATATATATAAGAGATAATAAATGCTGGCAATAATGTGAAGAAGAGGGAAACTTTTTGGTAGGAATGTTAACTGGTACAGCCACCATGAAAAATAGTTATAGCAGTTCCTCAAGAAATTAAAAATAGAACTACTATATAATCCAGCAACACTACTTCTGGGTATATATCCAAAGGAAACAAAATCATTATCTCAAAGAGATATCTGTATTCCCACGTTCACTGCAGCATTATTCACACTAGCCAATACATGGAAACAGCATGTGTCCATCAACGGAGGAATGGATAAAGAAAATATGGAATATATATACAATGAAATATTATTCAGCCTTTAAAAAGAAGGAAAACCTGACATTTGCAACAATGTGGATAAAACTGGAGGGCATAATGCTAAGTGAAATAAGCTGGACAGAGAAAGACAAATACCACATGCTATCACATGTGGAATCTTAAAAAAGAATTCAAACTCATAGAAACTGAGAGTAGAAAAGTGGTTACCAGGGGCTGGGGGTGGGGGAACAGAGGTTGGTAAAAGGGTACCAACTTTCAGTTATAAGATGAATAATGTCTGAGATTCGAATGTATAACAGGGTAACTATTGCTATCACTGTGCTGTATAATTGATAATTTGCTAAGACAGTAGAACTTCAATGTTCTCACCACCAACAACAACAAAAAAAGTAAATATGTAAGATGACGGATGTGTTAATTAACTTGATGGGAGGAATCCTTTTGTAATGTATATATATATATCAAATCACCTTGTTGTATACTTTAAATATCTTACAATTTCATTTGTCAGTTATACCTCAATAAACCTGGGAAAAAAGAATATGTGCAAGGTTCTAACACATATAAATTAGTAAATAGATATATATTCCTATGGGGGAGAAAAAGTCATTGTTCTAACTGCCATTACCACAATTCAGTACACCAGGCTGGGGGTTTTCATTTCCATGTGATTGTTCTTAGCTCTCTATTCATGTATTTCCAGCTTTCTGCTCTCCAGCCGCATGCTGGAACTGCACTTCCTCACCCTCCCTTTTTAATTTTTTTTTTATTATGACAAAATACACATAACATAAAATTTACCACCTTAACCATTTTTAAGTGTGCGGTTTTATGGTATTAAGTACATTTATATTGTGCAACCATCACCGCCATCCATCTCCAGAATTCTGTTCATCTTGCATAACTGAATTATACTCATTAATTATTCCCCTTTCCCTCTTCCCACTCACCCATAGAGACCACTGTTCTACTCTCTGCCTCTATTATTTTGACTATCTAAGTAGCTCATATAAGTAGAATCATACAGTATTTGTCTTTTTGTGATTGGCTTATTTCACCTAGCATTATGTTTCCAAGGCTCATCTATGTTGTAGCAGATGTCAGAATTTCCTTCCTTTTTAAGACTGGGTAATATTCCCTTATACGCACGTAGCACATTTTGCTAATCTATTCATCTGTCAATGGAACTTAGGTTGCTTCCACATTTTAGCTTCTGTGAATAATGCTGCTGTGGACATGGATGTACAAATACCTCTTTGAGATCCTGCTTTCAATTTTTTGCTTATATACCCAGAAATGGAATTGCTGAATCATTTGATAATCTATTTTTAATTTTTTGAGAACTGTCATACTCTTTTCCACAGCAGCTGTACCATTTTACATTCCCTTAACAATACACAAGGGTTTCAATTTCTCCAAATCCATGTCAATACTTGTTCTTTTCTTTTTTTTTATTTTAATAAAAGTCAGTCATCCTAATGGATGTGAAGTGGTATCTTATTGTAGTTTTGATTTGCATTTCCTTAATGACTAGTGAAGTTGAGCATCATTTCATATGGTTATTTACCATTTGTATATCTTCTGTGGAAAAATGTCTATTCAAGTTCTTTGCCCATTTTGAATCAGATTGTCTGCTTTTTGTTGTTGAGTTTTAAGGGTTCTTTATATATTCTGTATATTAATTCCTTATCAGATATGTAATTTGCAAATATTTTCTCCAATTTTGTGGGTTGCTGTTTTACTCTATTGGTAATGCCTTTTGATGCACAAAATTTCAAACTTTTTATGAAGTTCAATTTCTCTATTTTTTATTTTGTTGCCTGTGCCTTCGATGTTACGTCCAAGAAATCACTGTCAAATTCAGTGTCATGAAACCTTTTTCTTACACTTTCTTCTGAAGTTTTATAGTGTTAGGACTTTGATCAATTTTGAGTTAATGTTTTAATCTGGTATTAGATAAGGGTCCAACTTCATTCTCTTGCACGTGGATATCCAGTTCTCCCAGTACAATTTGTTGAAAGGACACATTTTCCAATTGCATGATCTTGGCACTCTTGTCAAAAATCATTTGACCATATATGCAAGGGTTTACTTCTAGGCTTTCTATTGTATTCCATTGTCTATATGTCTGTCTTTATGCCAGTACCACACTGTTTTGTTTTTTTTTTAACCTTGGCATCTTTTTATTTATTAATTTATTTTTGGCTACATTGGGTCTTCATTGCCGTGCCAGGTCTTTCTCTAGTTGTGCCGAGCAGGGGCCACTCCTCATTGCGGTGCGTGGCTTCTCATTGCAGTGGCTTCTCTTGTTGTGTAGCACGGGTTCTAGGCGCACAGGCTTAAGGAGTTGTGGCACACAGGCTCTAGAGCACAGGCTCAGTAGTTGTGGTGCATGGGCTTAGTTGCTCCATGGCACGTGGGATCTTCCTGGACCAGGGCTCGAACCCATGTCCTCTGCATTGGCAGGCGGATCCTTAACCACTGCGCCGCCAGGGAAGCCCTACCACACTGTTTTGATTATGGAGTTTTGTAGTAACTTTTAAAATTAAGAAATGCTCTAGCTTTGTTCTTTTTCAAGATTGTTTTGGCTATTTGGGGTCCCATGTGAATTTTTAGGTCAGCTTATCAATTTCTCCAAAACAATGTGCTTGATATTATAGTTAATTGTGAAAACAACCCAATTTAGAATTAGAATGCCCCTTGAAGATCATTCAGCCCAATACTCTTACTTTATAGATGATGAAAGACATAGAGAAGCTGGGTGACTTTCAAGTCATGAAATGAGCTAGTAGAAGACCCAACACCAGAACCCAATCGCCTAATCCCTAGTCCAACGTTCTTCGTGTTATACTATGCTAATTTTCTAAGAGAGAGGACTGCACATCTCTCTTTATTTATTACCTCACAATAGAAAAAAATTTAAAAAACAGTAAACAAACAAAACAACTTGTTGACAGCATTCTGCAACTAGAATTGCTTAGTTGATTTTTTTCCCACCATGAGCACCAAAACTTTTGCTGTAATAATAAAAATTATTTTTAAGCAGTTACTAAGCTAATGTGCTAAGCACTTTATATTCTGCATTGTTATAGGTTCCTTGGTTACAAGCAATAGACAATGGCATAGCCATTTAAGCAAGAATGCTGTGCTCCTAACAATCAAAGGATCAAAGTAAAGACTGAACAATCAGGTCTTAGAAAGGACAGGAAACAGAATGCCTCCCAGAATCTAAGTAGCACCAATTCTCCTGGAAGGCACCCTTTTCAATGTGTCTCCATTCATAATTCAAATTTCTGGAAAGAGATTCTGGTTACCCTATCCTTGACCATGTGCCCACACTTGACATTATAAGGTGTGGTCTGGTGATCGACAGCCCTCTAGAATCACACGTAGTAGGCGAGAAGCAGAGCCTCAAAGATGAGATGCTGCATGACCAAAAACAAAAGTTCCCCATTATAAATACATTATCTTGTTTAACCCTGACAGCACTATGCAGTAGGTAATATTATCCCCGTTTTACTAAGGAGGAACTTGAAGGTCAAGGAAGTTAATAACGTGCCCACTAGAAAGTGGCTAGAAAGTGCCATTCACATGTCTAATATTTCTCTTAGCTCAGTCCTGAAGCTCTGTCTCTTTTTGAGCACTGTCTCTCCTACATTTTTATTCCCCTCTCTGGGTAGTATTCCCTACCCTGCTGCCAAGTTAAGGAGTTAGGGTAAATTACAATAAGCTCCCTTTGGTAGGAAAAGTCACTTCCGGATTGGATTCTGGGATAAAAATGGAATGCACAACTAGGATGCTCTATTTCTAAAACAACCAAGTCTTCCCTTTCGGCAGGATTATTGTTTAACCCCTTCACATCCGCTGCAGTGTGGGTGTGGTAATGTGCAATTCATCTCAGTTTTGCACAGCTCATTTCTGTCACTGGATGTGTTCCTACCTATCACTTCAACAGAAGGTGGTAAAATTTGATAGAGATAAAATTCTGTACTTTTATACATGCAGAGTGATTGTTAACAGCTCTCATGGGACAAAATAAAACGAGCGTAGGTTGGGGAAAAATATAGGTCTACCCACAGTTTTGCAAGAATTTTTCTTACTGTTTCTTCCCAAATGGTGATAATAACCAGCTCAGAATTGATTAGGTTTAACAGATTTAAAAAATTTCACCTAGCAAAAAAACCCTTTCTTTTAAGGAGTTTTATGCTTCAAATTTTAATGCCATAGCTTTTTAACTGTTTACTTTGAATTATGTAAAAACTAGAAACGTAGACAAGGTCCTTAAATGTATGCTAAGGTTTTTTTTTTTTTAACCTCTAATTATTTGGTTAATTAATAGAGACAATTTCACAGCATAAATGAAAACCAAAGTTTTTACGAATCACTTTTACCCTATATCAATAATGCAACTAGTAATATTAGCAGGATAAGATTACTCAGGATATAACTCTTTTCCTTTTATTATCTGTGATGGTTAATATTGTGTGTCAACTTAGGTAGGCCAGGTACCCAGATAGTTGGTCAAACATTATTCTAGATGTTTCTGTGAAAGTATTTTTTAGACGAGATTAACATTTAAATGAGTAAACTTTGAGTCAAGCAGATTATCCTCTATAATGTGGACTGACCTCATTCAGTCAGTTGAAGGCCTTAACAGAAGAAAGATTGACTTCCCCCAAGAAAGAGGAAATTCTGCCAGCCTGTTGCTGTAGGGTTCAAACTGCAATATTAACTCTTCCCTGGGTCTCCAGCCTGCCCACTCACCCTGCAGATATTAATCTTGCCATTCTCTACAATTTCATGAGCCAATTCCCAATTCCTTAACATTCTCTCTCTCTCTTTCATATTCATACACACTCACACATACTAGTGGTTTTGTTCCTGAAGAACCTTGACTAATATGCTATTACTGCATTTGATATTCTAGCAATATATTTTCTGAGAGCAAGATGACAAATCCTAACTTATTTATCATGGGGATTAGTTTAGTTACTTGTTTCATGCATAAGATGGCTTTGTAATCTTGATAAAGTAAGTTGTAATACAATCCATGGTATTTAACTTGGAAATGGTACCAAGACCTGGATGACTTGTGACCTCTGAACATGGTATCAATCCATGGTATTTAACTTGGAAATTTAGCATAAAGTGTTTGAATAGCAATTGGGTTGTCATCTCCAACTATACTTTCTTTGTTTATATGCTTATTCTCCAGAGAAGATATTATGTTAGTCATGGTAATCGTCTCTGTATTGATTCTTTGGACAAATATTTATTGAATGCTACTAGGTCACAGGCACTATTCCACATCCTAAGGAAACAGTGACTGAACAAAGCAAAGTGGAGCTTAAATTCTCATGGCAGAGATAAACAATAAACAAGTAAGCAAATAAATAATATAAAACTACTATTAGTACCGTGAAGAAAATAAAGCAGAGTAAGGGACCAGTGAGTGTTTAGGTGAGGGTCAAGCAAAGCCTCCCTACTGAGAACTGATCAGAGAACTGAATGATGAGATAAAGCAAAGATCTGGGGGAAGAAAATTCCAGGTAGAGATAACAGCAAGTGTAAAGATCATGAAGCAGGAACCACCCTGGCTGGTTGAGGAGCAGCAAGAAGGCCAATATGCCTGGAGCAGAGTAAACAGGGAAGAGGAAGAAATGAAGTCAGGGAGATAGGAAAGTGCCTGATTTTGCTGACCATGTAAATGTTGGACAGGAGTTTGGATAGAATGGAAATAGGAAAAAATTGTGAGAATCAAACATTTTTGTGGTTGACATCATAGTCTATAACCTCTGGAACAGAGGTTCTTAATCTGGGACGCCACAGCTACACTTCAGGCTTCCAGTCAGCATTTCAGTGGCCTGCCCTTAAATACAAGTCAACAGCCAAGGTCACGGGGCACCTGAGGAAAGACCCCCTCCAGAGAGGCAGAGTTCAAAGCAATGATAGACAAGGAAGAAGACAGTGCAGAAGCAGGAGAAATGCTATTCTGAAAAACCTCATTAGAGTCTTCAGGATGGTAGGGAAGTCCTACTACAGGATTGCAGCAGCCAAGGGTAGAAGGATAGAGGGGTGGCAGAAATGTAGTTTCTAATAAAAAAAATTGGAACTGACACATTATCTAATGTGTTGCATAATATTGATCAGAGATTCACACTTCTCTAGGAAAGTTTGAGAATGAATTAATTATAAATGCATAAAAAACTAAGCACATGAAAAAAGAGACAAGTATTATCCAGGAAGAAAATTTTAAAGAAAAATATATAAAACTTGGCTCAGTTTCAAACAAAATTTACATACTCATACACACTAAATATTGATTTAATTGCTTTTGGCCTTATAGGAAGTAGCCTGTATTTTGATAACTTTGGCCTTGAACAATTGGGAAAACTGATACCAAATGAAAAATACCAAACTAGTGTAACAATAAAAGAATAATATGGGAAAGTGAACTCTGTGTATGTGTGTGCTGTGTGTGCGTGTGTGTGTGTGTGTGTGTGTGTGTGTTCTAGATGGGCTGAGGTTCATAACACCAAAAGAACTAGCTAAAAGAGTTGAAAATTTAATAATTAATGGTGACAATATTTGTGAGAAACATTTGCTGTTGTTTATTTTATTTGAACTCTAAGTTGTGCCAAGTTTGTCAAAAATATTTTCTGACAAAATAAAGACCCAGGTTCATGGGCCAAGCCACCTGAAAACTAGCTAAGGTAGTCACTGTGTGCTCTTACCTGGGAGTTCTAAGAGCATCAGTAAGCAGAGAGACTACAGGTCTGTATTTTTTTATAAAAAGATAGGCCCTGAAAAGAAAAATTGTTTTAAAAAGTACAGCATCCACAAAATTGATCAATCATTGACAGCTGCCAACAGCTCAAGGTGAGGAAGGACCAACTACTACGAGACTCTACGAAAAGCAAATCTTGACTGTAGATTGGAAGAGTTTTTTTAACCTTAAACGTTTGACTGAGATACTTGATAGAAATTTCAGGGTTTATTTATGAAACAAAAACTTGAGTGGATATCGAAATGTAGTGGGTTGAATGGAAGCTCCCAAAATGATAGGTCCATGACCTAATCCCCAGAATCGGTGAATGTTACCTTATTTGGAAAAAGACTTTTTGCAGATGTGATTAAGTTAAGGATCTTGAGATGAGGAAATCAATGTAAATTATCCAAGCAGGCCCCAAATTTAGTGACGAGACACACAGAGAAGAGAGCAGACACAGAGGAGAAGGTGAGGTGAGCAAGGTGGCAGAGGTGGGAGTGACGTGGCCATAAGCCGAGGAATGCCAACAACCACCAGAAGCTGAAAGAGGCAAGGAAGGATTCTCCCCTAGAGCCTTCACATAGAGTGCAGTCCCGCCAACACCTTGATTTTGGACTTCTGGCCTCCAAAACTGTGAGAGAATAAATTTATATTATTTTAAGCTATTATTTTAAGCCATCATTGTGGTGATCTGTTAGGGTAGCCACTGGAAATTGTAAAGTGGCTACTGTTAGTTTCCAGTGGGTACCCTAACAAAGATTACATTTAAGTACATAAGAGATTATACATCAAAAAGTCAATATTAAGAGTGGAAAGGCAATCATACACATATACATATACTTGGGATGGGCAGTGGGGAAGCAGGCTTTAAACATGCCTGTGATAATCCTTCAAAGTCTTAAGGTATATATTAACATACTTCCACTCTTCTTTTCAGTTGACTAGCTTCTGTGGTTTTTTCATTTTAGGCAAAAACGTACATAGATATTGACATATAGATAATAGACATAAGCAGATTGATATCAGCATACAATACATTTACAATGGTTGATTCTTAACATCTTCAGAGATCTCTACTTCAAATGCACCACCACCACCTTGCTCCTCTTCATCTATCTCTATGTGGGTTTGGGTTTTTTTGTTCACTTTTTTTTTAAGATAAGGCTAAAACAAACCTGATAAGTCACCCTCCCTAACATTTTAGTGGTGATATTTTTCAGGAGGGATTTGAATTTTATTAAGGGACTATTGTCAAAGAAAGAAGAAATCTCTTTATTGTTTTGTGGGGTCTTTTGTTTATTTGTCTGTTTCATATTTCAACTTTGAAAGGGCAGAAATTCAGGTCTTCAGAGACAGAGCCACCCTCACGTTACAGTAACATGGAGGCTTTGTTCCAGTTTTCCTACTGCTGCAGTTGGTATTTTAAGAAAGACCTGAGGTTCATATATGTAAACACAATTCGTAATTCTTCTCTTAGCATCAAGTCAAAACAGCTGAAAAATGCCTGGCTTTCCTTCTCCAGACTCCAAGCCCCAAATCCCCATTCAATCTATAACCCCTTTTTTGTTTCTCTTTCTCTCTTCAAGATTAAAGTTCGCCTTTGGTGTTCATGCTTTCTTTACCATATTTCATGTATATAGACATCAACATGTGGTTGGGTCTATGTGAGGAAGCACTCTACCAAGAACGGTGTGGGTTCCACACTGTCTAGAGAGGATCCAAGTGGAAAAATCTGCTTGTGCACTGAGTTTGTCAGATAAACTCTCCTAGGTGGCTACCTGGTCATCATGCACACCCTGGGTTCCTTTAGGTTGGTGCAAGCTATGGTGAGTAAATATATAATCGGAGCAAGGAAACAGAAGTAAGATATGTTTTACTTCCCTGAGTCAATGCCAAGTACTTCCCTAAGTAAATGCTTTTAGGAAGAGATCCAACATTATATAACTATAATGTTAAATCTAGTAAATAGGAAAGAAAAATATACTGCCTATGAAAATTAATTAGTTTTTATATTGGAGGATAAAAGTTTGCCCCCCATTCATTTCTGTTGAACTTCTAAACAATTAAACTTCACATGCATAATTGACAGCAAAAATTGTTGAAAAGTAAGAAACACTATCAAGAATATTAATATATCTCTACTTTGTTCAAAATCTTAGTAATATAAGTGTGCTTGGTTAATCTTGTAAAGATTTTATAAGATGAGAATTAGGCCCAATGTGCCTATTTTCTAAATCCTTCGGACAAAGCTGAATTCAGCTCATTTACTTCCCCATGAATTATTGGATCACGAGTTAAACATATTTATTGAAATATTTTAATAGTGAATTTAAAGACATTTATAATTAAAAGGAAAACGTAGGTGTTAGTAACCTCTCCTCCTCCTCCTTTTAAAAATTCCTTCCATGTGGAAATAGAAAAAAAAAAGAAACCGTAACTTTAAGCAATTATAATAAATTAGCATAGTTCATGATTAGAGTAGCCTTCTGATTGATTATATGTTTTGAACTTAATTTCATCATCTTTTTTTTACAAGTACACACGTGCTGTGAGATAACAATCTTCATTTCTGCTTGCTTCTAAAATCTATTATCTTCTGATGTTCTATAATCCATCTCAGTTTTGATCCATGATGATTAGGAAGAGACATAGAATCCACTTAATCTATCACCTTTTAAAAAATTCTAACGGTGGCCTGCCAAGAGTAGCCTTGGAGTTCAGAGGCTGATACAAACTCTTCTTTACTATTTCCTTAGGACACACTTCAGTCAATGCCAATTTCACCTTCCTGGAGTGACCAGAAGGCTTGTCCCTCCCTGAGCCTTTCTCCTTCATTTTCTATTAGATTTCCTCCAGGTATTGGCCTTGACCTCTGCTCTTGAGCTTACAAAGTCCATCAAAGTTTCCTGCCCTGGAACTTACTATCTCAAGTCCCCTCTTACTTCAAATCCTCCTCCATCGTATCGTAAGCTCTTTGAGGACATGGACTTTACATAGTCTTCTCCAAATCCCTAATTCCTACAATTGCGCTTGGCACACAATAGATATTTAATAAACATATGTTCAGTGAATAAATTCTCACAGGCATTTTTAGAGTAACTAAAAGAACTTTCTCCTGCTAATATTGATCACTTTGCTTAAAGACCACGGGGAACCTAAATGGAAAAGACAAAGAAGGTGAAGAAAACAGAAAATCCCATCCTACTAGAATAATAAACCACTCCTGGAAAGGGAGCCATCGGCCAGCATCTGGGAAGATAGAATGGGTGCTAATTGGGTGTGGGCATGTTGATTGATCACATCTACACCACAAACCACGATGAAGTTACATATCTGAAATCTGAAAACAGAACTCAGTGGAAAATGCATTAGGGTATGAGCATTTGGAAAAGAAAATTGACAGACGTGAGATGAATAGCCTTTCAAAAAGATGGCATCACTATCAGAGGCCATGTGGCTGCTACAGAGATTAGGCCAAGATATTATCCTAGTCAAGTAATAAAGAAGCCACATCACAGAAGGGTGAGCTCACATTAATTTCCAACTATTGCAGTCTTCCTAAACAGGGGCTCCTTCTCTTCCTAGGCTCTGAATTAGTTTACATTTAGGAAAAATATTTTGGTAGTGGGAGGGAGAAATCACTAAAACTTTGCATTATAAGTTGTGGAGAAGTATTTGAACAGTGTTATACAAAAACAGTCTTTCTCCCAGTTCATCAAATTCATTTCACCTCAAGGACGCCCACTGGTACATGGAAAGGAAATATGATATATAGAAGGGAATCTGGCCAATGGGGTGATTTGCTTAGTAGTCTGTTGGTAATTGAAAGGGTAGTTCAGGTGACTGCAGTCTGATGTTGATGGATGGGCTTCAGAAGGTCCCTATACCTTCTGAAATGATAGGCGTATCAAAAAGGACAAATCTCTATTTTGAACCATAACTTCCTTCTAAGGAACTTGAATCTGTCAAAGGGAACCATGAGGTCTCAGAGAATGCTTGATGCTGCTTACAGAGCAGGTGGCCCCTTTGTTGGGCTAAGCACCTGGATTCTTTCTTTCAATATTTTTTTTGGGGAAAAAGATCCATGGTTTTCATCAGATACTTATCTGTACACAGAGGCAAAGAAATTGAGAAGGAAAGGAACTAATAGAGAGGAAAATTTTTTTAAATAAGTAATATTGAATATTTCTGGACTCTCTTGGTATTTTTTGTTTTTTAAATCTCCGTGTGTCTCTTTTTTTTAATAACAAAGACAGATCAACATCTCCAGGAAATTAAGATTCTTTTTTGGCATTTCCTCTTTTTCTTCTTTCTAGATATTTGTGCTTTGACATCGCTGCAAAGATCTTTTCAAAGCCAAGATGACTCATTCCTTTCCTTGAATTTTTCAATTTTGAAAGACAAATTCTCAGCCTTTTCTTTTTGAAACTCACCTCACAAATTTTCATTAGGGTCTTGGCTCACAAGAAACCCAAGTGGATAACGTGTGCTCCTTGAGTGTCAGCAAATGGTTAGTATGTGAGTTTATGAAGGGTTTAAACCTGTCTTAAGCCAATTGGCTCATTACAACTTTTAGATTATTTGTTATAGTTACTGGTTGTTACCAGTAGAGGTAGTTGAAGGTTAATATCTACAAATTTGTCAACAGTGTATAATGAAAGTCTGTCTTGGACCAAAAGTCTGCCATATATACATTTATTAAACAAATGTTTACTAGCAAGTGGGCACGAAACAGGATAAAACCGTTGATACAAACTCTTCTATAAATTCTTTGAAGTCCCAGTTCTCTGTACTCTGAAGAGGTTTGAACACAAGTTGCATAAGAGGTCCGTGTGATAATGACACAATATTCTGGAGGCAGGAACATTGTAGAGGCAGTAACTTTAGGGATCATCCTTCAGAATACAAGTTACTAGAGCCTTATACCTTGTTCATACAATGGGGAGGGCATCTTCTAAAATATTTTTTCTAATACATATATCACAAAGCCACTAATTCTGCCAATGAGTGAACACAGTTTTTAACCTTTGTTGTACTGATTAGCAAAGTCTTTGGCGTTGACGGGAGACAAAGACATCTGTAGCCCTTGTGGTATAGCTGCTTCTGGGGTGCAGCCTTCCTTAAACGGGAAGAGGTAACCCCAAAATTGTGAATTTCTGATTAAGGCACTGACTACTCTAGAGTCGAGCTCAAATTAAAACAAATGTGTCCTCAGGTTGTCAAGGCTGAAGTGCTTTACAGTAATACACAGATGTCACAGCAGCCGCTTAAGCTTTTCCCACATTCTTGAGACATGCGCACATGACCTCTTCTAAGCTAAAGTGGCTTCTCTGCACCTCATGCAAAGAGCAGCTTTGGGGGAGTTGGGAGATTAGAAGGTTTAGTTGAAGGAAGGTTGCCCAGAGTTAGGGGGCAGTACCACAGCTTCAGAGCCAAGAAGAGGAACCTATCGGGGTCCACTCAGCAAGAAGGGCCCTGAATGTTAGCCCTGGCGGCTTAATGTCCAAACAAGTTCACATTGTAACATACCTAACATGGCT
Source organism: Globicephala melas (assembly GCF_963455315.2). Classification (NCBI taxonomy): domain Eukaryota; kingdom Metazoa; phylum Chordata; class Mammalia; order Artiodactyla; family Delphinidae; genus Globicephala; species Globicephala melas. Next base: position 28,662,596 of record NC_083322.1, read on the forward strand.
GGTCACCTTCCTCAGAGATTAGCTCCCTTTCTGACTGGCAATTTCTGGCAACAGAGCTTTCCACCTTCTCTGTCATCTAAAATCATAATCTTGGTACCTTTCCTCTCTGCGTTTTCACATCTATTCCATCCCAATGCCTGTCTGGTATCCCTTTATGGTATTTCCCAAACTACAACATCATTTGTGGGGCCCAGTGCAAAATAAAAATGCAGCACCCCTGTTCGAAAAGCAGAAAAAAAGATACCATGAAAGGAGCTGAGCAGTCTTTCCCTCTCAGTCTGTCCTGGTGTTTTTTCATTTGTGATTCAATGAAGCACTCCCTGAACATAGGGTCACTCAGGGCTTCCCTAGTGGTGCAGTGGTTAAGGATCACCTGCCATTGCAGGGGACACGGGTTCGAGCCCTGGTCCAGGAAGATCCCACATGCCGCGGAGCAGCTAAGCCTGTGAGCCACAATTACTGAGCCTGCGCTCTAGAGCCCGTGCTCTGCAACAAGAGAAGCCACCGCAATGAGAAGCCCGCACACCACAATGAAGAGTAGCCCCCGCTCGCCGCAACTAGAGAAAGCCCGCGTGCAGCAACGAAGACCCAACACAGCCAAATAAAGAAATAAATAAAAACATAGGGTCACTCAGTCCCCGCCCCATGACTACTAGCGGCCAGGTCCACTGTCCCATTAGCTGCTGGATCACCTTCCAGGCCCCAGGTGGGATCGGGAAATCCCCAGTGGACGATGACCCATAAGATTACAACCTATGTGCCAGGACATGCTTAGTCGCTAGGTGGGAGAGGGACAAGGGCTTGCTCCCAGGGAGTTACCCACTGAATATGTCATGGTCCTGCCAGCTGGGGCTGGGCCTCGGCCTCCAGGCCCCTGTGTGACATGCTGCAGAGCATGCCATGCCAGCAGGAGGCCCCACTGGGGCAGAGGGTGGCAGTGATCACTAGGCCAGGGCAGGGAAAGGAAGCTGGGCACAGCCAAGGACACCAGGGGTGGGGCGTGAGGCTGGTGGTCAAGAACCCACCCTGGGGAGATGAGGAGGCTTGGGGAGGTGGATAGGATTACTGGGGAACAGTGGCTCCACACATCCAAAACATGCTTCATTGCCCCATCAGATTTCACTTACAAAACACAGATTGCAAGATAAAATTGTTAAGAATTTTAAGACAGTGACCGCAGAGCATTAAACCCCAAGCAGGGTCCTTTTGACCGTGGGGCCCTGTGATGGTTAATTTTATATATGTCCACTTGACTGGGTCACTGGGCGTCCAGCTATTCGGTCAAACATTATTCCGGGTGTTAGTGTGAGAGCGTTTTAGGATGATATGAACGTTGAAATCTGTAGACGGAGTAAAGCAGATTGCCCTCTCTAATGTAAGCAGGCTTTATCCAGTAGGTTGAAGTTAGAATAGAGCGAAAAGGCTGACCCTCCTCTGCGTTAGAGAGGATGCATCCTGCATGACTGCCTCCAAAATGGGACATGAGCTTTTTCCTTTTCAGACTCTGCCTGGGTCTTAAACCTGCTGGCCTTGGGACTGGAACTACATTAGTGGCTCTTCCAGGTCCCCAGCTTGCCAGCTCACCCTGCAGATTTGGGGACTTAGCCTCCATAAAAGCATGAGCCAATTACGTATATTAGCCTATTGATTCTGTTTCTGTGGAGAGCCAGACCAATACAGGCGCTACATGACTGAGCGCTCCCCTATAAAGCCTACCTTGGGTATCTTCCATACCCTTCAGTTTCTTTTGATTCCCACCTTTGCAAGGTGAGCTCAGAACTTTGTCTCTTCTTGGGAGCCCTATGCCAGAGCTCCCAGCTAATCTCTCACTTGGGGTACTTCCCTGTCAGAGTCTCACAAATAAAATCAATCATTGCCACCTCTTTTAAGAAACGTCCCATGGTTCTCCTTTATCATAAGCTTCCTTAATTACATGAACACTTTGGGATCTAGCCTCAATGTAAATTTTCCCTCAATATCAGCCATTTGCCCTCATTAATTTTATTTCCTTCATACTTACATTTGGGTACAGGGGTCATTTCCACCACGATACTTTTGCCCACATTTTTCTTCAAGCCTGAAATGAAGCCTACTGCCCTTTAAGGCCCAATTTAAGCTATTTTTTCTTTCATATAGCCCATGAGAAATCTACCTAACAGCAGTTTACAATGGACTCTAACCTTCTTGGATCTCCTGTACTTGACCCCTGCCCTCACCTGTATTTATGCATTTCTTGTATCTACTGTCATAAGCTTTGGCATGTATTTTTCCCACAATGTGACTACAGGTTATTCATAGATACCATGGTACATGGATCATGTTTCCTAGGACGATATTATGTTCCTATTAGGAGCTCAAAGAATATTCTTGACAGAATGAATGGTTGAGTTAATTATTGCTCATTGTAGTAGCTTGAATGGTGCCCCCCCCCCCAAAGATAGAGCCACATCCCAACCCCTGCACTTGTGAAGGTGACCTTATCTGGAAAAAGTTTCTTTGTAAATGTAATTAAGGATCTTGAGATAAGAGCATACTGGATTATCCAGCGGGCCCTAAATCCAAAGACAAGTGTCCTTTTAAGACACAGAAGAGGAAAAGACACAGAGAGAAGAGGAAAAAGACAGGAGACAATAGACACATTGATTGGAGTGATGCACTCACAAGCCAAGGAACGCCTGAAGCCACTAGAAGCTGGAAGAAGAAAGGAAGAATTCCCGCCTAGATCCTTGAGGGAGCACAGCCCTGTCAGCCCCCGATTTCAGAATTCTAGCCTCCAGAACTGTGAGATAATTTCTGCTGTTTAAACCACCTAGGTTTTGGTAATTTGTTATGGGCAGCCTTAGGAAACGAACATATCCATCGTTCCCTTGGGCTGTTTGTAGAATTAGTCTCCATTTTATCTGTGTATAATAGTAGAACCATTTTTATCTTAGACACTAACAAGACAATTGCTGTAGGCACCTCGCATATGTACTGTTTGAAATGTTTAAAATCTTGGGTGCAAAATTCCTCAGGCTCTTTCAAAAGCTGCCATTCAAATTACATGATTTTTCAAGAATGCTGTCTTACTCTAATAGTCAAAAATGCCTCATGTGTATTCTAAAACCTTTTAGTTTGAAATCATTGTGGATTCACATGTACATTCACATGTAGATACCCAGCTGGTAAAATCAAATGGTAACATCTTACAAAATTATAGTGCAATGTCACAACCAGGATGTCAACATGGATACAATCCAATGATCTTATTCAGATTTCCCCAATTTTAATTGTACTCATTGGTGTGTGTGTATTTAGTTTATATAATTTGATCACCTTTATTGGTTCACGTATCTACCACCTCAGTCAAGAAACAAAAGTATTCTCCTGCCGCAAGGATCCCTCAGATTGCCCTTTTATAACCATACCCACCTCCTTATGTCCCCACCCCCAACTACCCTTGAGGATAACAGATTGGTGAATCTCAAGAGAATTATGCTGAGTGAAAAAAGTCAATTCCAAAAGGTTCTATACCATACGATTCCACTATATAACATTCTTGAAATGATAAAATTACAGAGATGGATAACAGGTTAGTGGTCGCCAGGAGGTGTGTATTCTCTTGAAAGTAAAAGTTATTCAAAATTTCTCAGGGGACTTAAAGTTGTCCTATATAGCAAATTAATTTTTTGATTCAGTAAATATTTAGGGAAATCTTTTGTTCGCCTGACATTATTTTGACACTGGGAATACTCAATCCTTGCCTTGGGAAATGCACTAAAATGTCAAATGAGAAGACTCTCATTATATGGAATAATATGTTAAGCCCTTTGGTGGGGAAAATGACCCACCATGTATGAGAGGCTCAAAGAGAGACAGGATATAACTGAACAATAACAACAGCAACAAACAAACAGACAAACTGTTGATGGAAATAATAAACAATCTACAATAGGAATAGAAAAGAATTTTATTTGAGCCAAACTGAGGGCTATAGCCCAGGAGACACAGATTCAAGAAACACTTGAATTGTGTTCCATCCGACTACAAATTGGAGGAGGTTTATAAAGGCAAAAATCACAAGGTTACAGTTAGTTACATGAGTTATAGTTGGAGCTGGCAAGAAGCAAGAATGCTGGGACTTCCCTGGTGGTCCAGTGGTAAAGAATCCACCTTACAATGCGGGGGATGTGGGTTCGATCCCTGGTCAGGGAACTAAGATCCCACATGCAGCGGGGCAACTAAGCCCACGCAACACAACTACTGAGCTAGAGCCCGCGTGCTGCAAACTACAGAGTTCACGCGCCCTGGAGCCTGCATGCCACAACTAGAGAAGAGAAAACCTGCACCCCACAACTAGAGAGAAGCCCGAGCTCCACAACAAAAGATCCCGCATGCCTCAACAAAGATCCCACGTGCCGCAACTAAGACCCGATGCAGCCAAAAATAAATTAAATAAATAAATAAATCTTTAAAAATAAGGTTGCAGCTGGCAGCTGCTAGCAGATATTATTTTGAGAACAGCTGGTGGTGTCCTTGAATTCGATACAGTTTGGAAAATTCAAGTTATCAGTGATGTAGTAACATGTCTGAAACCACAGTGGGCACCTAGCTCTATTATGAATGCCTGAATTGCAGTTATTCTATTTTTGATTTTTAGATGCATTCTTCTCTTTAATGGTTAAAGGAGATGTACAATGCATGTTTTACAGACCATAAGACAAACCGTGCTAGGTAGCATAAAGTTCAAGCCAAATCTTGTATAAGCCAGAATGACTTTCCCATACCTCAGTATGTGAAAATTTCTTCCATCAAAACAAACAAACAAACAAAAAAATGAAAAGGGATGGGATTGAAGAACAGGTACAATGGTGGTTATGTAAGAAATAAGTAAAAGTTCTGTCTCCAGTAAGGAACTGTGAGAAACTGTGAGAGAATTCGGGAGATGAGTTAAGGATGTGAGAGAGTAAATAGTTTAGGTTAAGATACAGGTGCAGACAGTTAATAATAAGCCATGTGGCCTCTGGATTCCTGGAAAAGGGTAAATGCACCAGTGATGAGCTTGACCACTTAGGTCTACCATTGGTGATGGAGAGATGATAGTTCTGCTGGGTTGGATAGAGCCATGAGGTGTCATCTCCTATGAATCAGACAAGCTGTACATGAAGCAGTAGTACAGAAAACAACTGAACAACAGAGCCTTACAAAGATGAGTCCCAAGAGTTTTAGGGAGAACCAAAGTAAGGCCGTGCAAAGTTCCAGGACAACTGGCAGTCTGAACTGATAAGCAGATACCTCATCAAAGTTTTGCAGGCAGATCAGAGGGACGGTGGGTGAGGGCATTTAAGAATTCTCTCATTCTTGGGCTTCCCTGGTGGCGCAGTGATTGAGACTCCGCCTGCCGATGCAGGGGACACGGGTTCATGCCCCGGTCCGGGAAGATCCCACATGCCGCGGAGTGGCTGGGCCTGTGAGCCATGGCCGCTGAGCCTGCGCGTCCGGAGCCTGTGCTCCGCAACGGGAGAGGCCACAGCAGTGAGAGGCCCGCGTACCGCAAAAAAAACCAAAAACCAAAAAACAAGAATTCTCTCATTCTCATATGGCAAATGAGTTTTATCTCCTATACTAAAAACTATACTAAATGTTCACTACTAAAGAAAAAAACCCCCAAACTTTGTCAGGGAATTGTTACTGTTTTCATTTATGGGGTGGAAACTGGCTTGGATAGAGGAAGCAACTTGCCTAAGGTCACCTAGCAGCTAGTGATAGAGCCAGCATCTAAATTCATCTGTCTGACTCCAAATCCAGCCCAACTCTCCCATCTCAATGATTCGGTCAGGGAGGGGTGTCCTGGAGGTACAGAAGAGAAACAGAATTTGGGAAGGTGACATTATTTTGGAATCTATAGAAACTGAAGGTTAAATTCCCCACTCCTGGCTTTTTAAAGTCAAGTGAGCAATTTCCCTGGCTTTTGTTTCAGGAATAGAGATGGAAATTTTGAGTATTGGATAGAACTCCACAAAATACCAGATGCTATATTTGAGCAGAACTTCTCTGAGTAAATAAATTACGCTTAAAAATATGTACCAAAACTCAGTGAGGCCACAGCAGTTCTACAAGAAACATTTCAAAATAAAAGTGCAAAAAATGAACAGGTTAGGGACTCATAAATATCCTTTCATATTTAATCAGGATAGAAGTTCAGAACTCAGATGTGGTATCTTGGTGGGGGGGTGGGGGGCTGGTATTGAAGAAACTGCAATTGAAATTGACCTAAAATTAAATGCGGCTCGTGAAACAAATTTTAGTAGGTAGACTGATTCCCTTCCCTACCTAGGTCATAGGTATGTCAAGGAAAGGCATTTTGCACATACAGCCTTGCACAAGTCATACAGACTATAGGATTTGAAAGTCAATGGCATGGTCTGGGATTCCAGTGTTTCCAACTAATTCTTTGGACAGGTGATATTGAAATGAGTAACATTAGGAAAAAGGTTCAACAGATTTAAGAGTGTATAAAACTACGTGAAAAGAACGCACAAAGATGGCAGCAAAGCATGGAATAGGTCTTGTTTTGTTTTATTTTGTTTTGCTACTTGTATGTTTCTTAGACCTGCTGTAATCACATGGGATTTTGGCCTCCTGGAGTGTTGCTGAATTATGTTTAGTGGCCACTAAATCCACTAGAGAACAGGTCTTAATGCAATACTGTCCATTGGATGATATTTTGTTACACATATTCCTGTGGCTTGGCCCTTCAAAGCAAAAAATGCATTACAATTTAACGTAACTAGAGATCTTAATGTTTAATAAAAATACCACAGTCACAGTGAATCCTTTTGTGCTTAGAGAAAAGGGTTCTCATATTCAGTTCTTAATCAAGGACTGAAGTTACAGACTGAAGTAATTATGTTTTAGGAAAATACAAAGTTTGTTCCGTATTTGTTCAGTTGCTTCTTCTCAGAGGATTTTCTGATAGATTTTTTTTTTTTTAATGAGATGTGGAAAGAAGTGTTTTTAGATGACTTTATGTGAGGCTTATTCATTCATTTAATTAGAATTAGGGGTGCAGCCACATTTTCCCATTTGCTCTGTAGCAGTAAAAAAAAAAAATTTTCTCCCAAGGTCTGATAAATATATATTTTAAAATACCTCATAGACTATGTGAGTATTGTGTACATGCAAGATATGTGTTGTTTCTGTGTGTGTGTGTGTGTGTGTGTGTGTGTGTGTGTGTATTTAGGCTGATCTCTGGCTTCTGTATCTTTGCTTGGCATTACAAACAGGTAACATTGCCATGTAAGACTTCAAAAAGTATTTTTTAGATTATGATGCTGAGTCAGACATTTTTCTAGCCAGTAATGTTTTATAAAACAGAATAATAAACTATTCTTCTGAAGAAACCACTAGTAATCTTAATAATTGTTTATAATACACACTCGTACATACTTTCAGGGAAAGGGAAGTTTCTTTGCAGTCATGATTACAATACATATTTTAGATGTGGGTTACCATATTCAGTATATTATTTAATATGATTTATAACCAAGACAAAAATGCCAAATTTTCCCACACTGAAAGATCTATTAAAAGATCTAATCCAAACCAGAATTTCCTAGGGAGTAGCAAAAAGATATCATTAAAAAAAGTCCAAAATTTTATGGTCTCTATAATTTTCTTGTATGTTGCTAGAAAAGCAGTAATAGATGGAAAACTAGAGTACTTCTTTACGTAAAAATACATTTGTTATAATGATTTCATTGTATCTTACATATGTTTCATGGTAAATTAAACCACTTATTTTGTATAGACTGTGTTACTTATGGACCAAATACAGTGTCATGAAATCTGTGGGCTTGCTAGTTTTTTGGTTTTTTTTTTTTTTTTTTTCGGAACGCGGGCCTCTCACTGTTGTGGCCTCTCCCGTTGCGGAGCACAGGCTCCGGACACACAGGCCCAGCGGCCATGGCTCACGGGCCCAGCCGCTCCACGGCATGTGGGATCTTCCCGGACCGGGGCACGAACCCGTGTCCCCTACATCGGCAGGCGGACTCTCAACCACTGCTTCACTAGTTTTTTAAACGATACTATTTTGCTTATCTGAGGTATCTAGAGTAGTCAAACTCATAGAAATGGAATGCAGAAGGGCTGCAATGGATTGGAGAGACAGGAGGATGAGGAGTTATTGCTTAATGGGTCCAGAGTTTCATTTCTTCGAGATGAAGAGTTCTGGAGGTGGGAGGTAGTGCTGATTGCACAACAATGTGAATGTACTTAACATCCGCAGACTGTACACTTAAAAACAGTTAAAATGGTAAAATTTTATGTTAAAATGGTAAATGTATCTAAGGAAAGGAAAGGAGGGCGGTTTAGGGTGAGGCATTTAGGCAAACGTCCACCTGACTCATTCAACACAGGCTGAGAGAAATAGAAGTCAGGAAATTTGGAGTCTTTACAGAGACAACTAGAATTAAACTTGGCTCAACTGATGACACGTTTAGCTTGGCAGGAAAGGAGTTGGTAGGATGAGAGGGTAACACTGGTGTCCCATGTCTTATACCTATAGGCTGGAGGAAGTTTGAGAGTCCTGAATGCACACTTCTGTAAACATTCTGAACAACAGTTTTTAAGCCACACCTGGGTGTGGTATTTAAGTTAGTGTAGGTATCGTATTTGACATTTTAACTCTTGTTTTTATTAGTCTACCTCTGTTTCTTCCCTTCCCCTGATATTCTTTAAAAGCTAGGAGAGTTCCTGGCTATCTCTCTACAAGTTTGACTTTACGATCCAGTATAAGCATGCTTTAATATTTTAATGTCATCCCACTCCTAGGACTGGTCAGCTTGCATTTATGCACGTATGTATGTATGTATGTATTTGTTTATTTATTTTTACTTTGTCTTTTTACAAACCTTTTCCTCCATGTTTCAGTAACTTATCACTACATTAAAAAACTACCAAAAAACTTAGCAATTGAAAACAGCAACAAACAATGATTTCTCAGGCTTCCCTGGTGGTGCGGTGGTTAAGAATCCGCCTGCCAAGGCAGGGGACACGGGTTTGAGCCCTGGTCCGGGAAGATCCCACATGCCGCGGAGCAACTAAGCCCGTGCACCACAACTACTGAGCATGCACTCTAGAGCCCGCGAGCCACAACTACTGAAGCTCGCGCACCTAGAGCCCATGCTTCGTAACAAGAGAAGCCACGGCAATGAGAAGCCTGCACACCGCAATGAAGAGGAGTCCCCGCTCGCCGCAACTAGAGAAAGCCTGCGCGCGGCAACGAAGACACAACGCAGCCAAATAAAGAAATAAATAAAAAATAAAGTAAATTTAAAAAATAATAAATTAGAAGATACAAAAACAATGATTTCTCAAGATTCTGTGGGCTGGCTGGTTCCCATGTGGTATTGTCTGGGGTCACTCATGTGGTGCACTCAGCAAGGAGCTTAGCTGGGGCTGGACTACACAGATGACTTCACTCATCTACTGACTCTGCCTGGCTGGATGGTATGGGTCTAACTAGGCCTCTCCTCCACTAATGCTTCTTTTGTTGTTGTTGTTTTTAAATTTTATTATTATTATTTTTTTGGCTGTGTTGGGTCTTCGTTGCTGTGTGTGGGCTTTCTTTAGTTGCAGTGAGCGGGGGCTACTCTTCGTTGTGGTGTGTGGGCTTCTCGTTGCAGTCACTTCTTTTGTTGTGGAGCACGGGCTCTAGGCGTGTGGGCTTCAGTAGTTGTGGCTCGCGGGCTCAGTAGTTGTGGCTCACAGGCTCTAGAGCGCAGGCTCAGTAGTTGTGGTGCACGGGCTTAGTTGCTCTGCGTTGGCCTCTCTTTCTCTCCACGTAGTTTCTTCTCGTTCAGTAGCCTGGTCTGAGTTTCTTTATGTGATGACTGGATCCTAAGAAAATGGAAGCTTCAAGGCCCAGAAGTTACACAGCAGCACTTTAGCTGCATTCTGTGGGTCAAAATAAGTCCCAGGGCCAGCCTAGTTTGCAGAGGAGGGACACAGACTCTACGTAAAAGTGGCATGAATTTACAGGAATGGGAGGAATGTTGGTGGCTGTATTTGCAGGCAGTCTACGACTCCATGTACAGATAACTGATGCCAAATGAAATATTCTGCTTGAGAATGGGTCCAATTAATATTCTGAGGCTTTTCATCAAGTTTAACCTTTAGCAATATTATATAATCTTTATGTGGGAAATAGCATAGTATAAATTATAGTTTTATATAAAACCTTGTACCCATTGAAGAGAGAATTAATTTTCTTTTTAAGTATAGACAAGAGTGAGCTTTGAGGTTTGAATTTTGGGCATGTGGGTTTGAATCTTGGCTCTGCCACATACTAGCAGCAGGATCCTGGACAACTTTCTCTTTCTGTCATGCACTTTTCTTCTCTGTATTTATAGGATTATTGTGAGGATTATATGAGTAAATATATATAAAGTGCTTAGGAGTCTGGCACAAAACAAATAATAATAAATATCAGCTTTAAAAATATAAATTATCATTACCTATTATGTAACATAGCAACACTTCTTTGGATTAAGCCTCTTGGAGCTGCAAAGTTTTCTGTAGTCTTACTAAATGCAATCACTAATCCTGACTATTTCTCCTGCCTCCCCACCTCTTGCCAAGTAAAAAGGTAGGTGAAAAAACTGGTTGATTAACAGCTGCTCTAAAGAAGTGATTTACCAACTTTTAAACATTGCAATCCCTATGAAAAAATATAATTTACATTGTAGGCCAGGACACTGTAGCCTATTCAACCACACTTAACACTGTACAAATGTGTCATGAAACAATACTTATCCTCAAGTTGTGCTGTGAACTCTGATGTTTTTTGTTCTATTCTATTTCAGTGAATCAACAACAAAATGTTGGTTGTGACCCACTATTATTAATTTCATTACCTACTGAAGGGTTCTAAGTTACATATTATGGTCATTGGATATTCAACACACTTTCAGTCCAGAAATTGTTTCAAGTGTGGTGCTATAAGAATATAGCATATGTCATTTTCATACAGGCCAATTTGGTTATGGAGCAAAAAACTTTTTGCACAAATATGGCCTGACCTCCCTAATCAAGAGGCTTCTAAATTCTTTCAGTGGGACCTGAGGAACTAGGGGAAGCATGGTGACAGTACATGTTGTATTTTGGTATCATAAGAAACAAAGTGCCTTGTTCGTTTGGAGCTAGATGGACTAGGCTGGAATTCCAACTTCACAACTTACTACCTTATATGTTTGAACAAGTGATTTAAACTCAACTTTGGAGTCTTGGTTTTTTGATTTGTTAAAGCAAAATACAGATCATATTGACTTCGGTTGAGTTGTGAGCATTAAATGAGAATACATTCCCAAAGGCCCATCAAGGTCCAAGCAAAATAAGGCTCTCAGAATGCATTTATTGCTTCCTCCTCCTACCATGGAACACAAACTTCCAAATTCATAGCTATTACTTAAGTTCTGTGTTTTATATTTTTGCAGGAAAGTTAAGACTTGGTAGAAGACTAACTATGGTTAGACCCTATTATTTCTTTAATGCAATTTAATTTCTACAACCATGTATTGTTCCGACATTCTACCTAATAATAGCTAATGATGAGAGTTATAGTTATTAATTATTCTGGAATATGTATCGGAATTATGAAACTATTTTGTGTTCTCAAGTTTTGGATAGTGGGACTTGGATTGACTTCTCAATTAACAGCACAATCGTGGGAAAAGGTGTGTACAGGAGAAAAACATTTCTAACTGTCGGGTTCCTAAATAAATGAAACAAAAGTGAGGTGCAAAATACAAGCACTACCTTTCTCCTTGGGTCAGACATTTGGGGTTACCAACGTTCTAGCGCTCCGACAGGTAGTATTTTCACCGTAGGTTAGTTAGCTTTTAAGGAGTCAAAAGGAACTCGCCTACGACCTTACGTTGAACTGACCGTCTCGTATACCCTAGCTGGTGGACTTCTAGAATGGGACTGATTACTTTAAAATTTCTTCCTTTAAGGTGGGGATTATGGAAGTGTGGGTCAAGGCGGCGTGTGGTAGAAATAGACGATACCTATCTGCCCTCTTCTGGGGTGCGGCCGGCCGCCGCCCCTGCGGCTCCCACGTGGCAGGTCCCGAAAGCGCAGCGCAGGCGGGGGGCGGGGCCGCAGGGCCCTCCCTCTCAGCTCTACGGCCCCTCCCTCCGGCCTGCGGGGCGACCGTTAGGTCCTCCACCGCCAGGGGGCGGGCGCGGCTTCCCGGCGGCGGGGCCCATTGGTCGCGGCGGGGAAGTGAGGGAGGCGGCCCAGCGGCTAGCTGGCTTCCTCTTGGCCACTCGCGGGGGTGAGGGGAAGCCGTAGGAACCCGGGAGGAAGCGGAGGAGCGAGCGGGAGGCGGCGGTGGCTCCCGTCGACCTTCGGCAAGACTGACCGCAGGGAGGCCGAAAAGCGGGCACGCGCGGCGGAGAGGCGGGCGGAAGGCCGGTGAGACGCACGGGGAGGCGGACGGAGCCGCGGCCGAGGGCGGGGAGGATGGAGGGAGGCTGGGGGCAGCCGGGCACCCACCTTCACCTTTATCCTCTGCTCACCCCGCGACCGCCGGCCCGGGGTGTGCCCGGGCGTACTCAGGTCGTCGTGGCGCGTCCCGCCGAGGGCAGGGCGCGGCAGGACCAGGGCACCAGAGCGTGGTTGGCCGGGGGTCCGGGCCGCCGCCCCCGCGCGGGCATCCCCAGTACGGCGGCCAGTCCGCGGAGGGCGGGGCGGCCACTGCACCTGGCGCTCCGGCCTGTGACTGGCACCTGGGGCGCGCGTCCGGCTCTGGGGCTCCCGCTCGTGTTGGAAATGGGGGCCGAGTGCTCTAAAGAGGCGGGGATGGAGTTGTAGGTTGCATTTGAACTCTGAGGAGGGCGGTCTTGGCTCACTTGTAAAGTTTTAGTGTCTTCTAAGTTGGAAGTACTTTTTATTTTTAAAACCTATGTCGGCCCATTGGCATTCGGTGTCATTGATGGATGTGCTGTTCGTTCCTTTTTTTTTCTTTTTCTTGTTTTTTCCCCATTTGTTTGCCGCTGTCCTCACAGTTTCTACCATATGTTACGATTTGTGACCCTAGATCTGAATAATGAGTGTTGGACTGACATTGAGATTAAGATCTCCAACTGTAATTTTTTGTGTTTTCATCATCCTCTACCTTTTGCTTTTTAAAATTTCGTGTCATACAAAACTATTTAATTGACAGAACCTTTTCTTTGTTTCTTTTTATTTGGCCTAAAAGAATATGAATACAATGATCCTAGATACTAGATTGCTTACTAGGCACTGTGTCAAGTGCTTTCATATGCACATTTATTTCTTACAACCCATAGAGTAGGTCCGTTTGTGTATCTTTCCCAATTTTACTGAGAAATTATGAACTCCCATAGAGGTTGAGGTTGATGCTGACAGTAGATCCCAGACCCCTTGAACTCTTAACCACCTTTCAGGACTAATGGTATGCTGTCACATTTTACAATTTTACGTGAAGGGAAACCTTAATGTTATTCATACAGTGCATCATTGAGTACAAAGGGATCTCCATTTAATTTAGAACATACAAGTTACTAACTCATGCCATTCAGCAAGAGATTGGCAGAATCAGCATCCGGGTTGGTCATATCATTAACTATCTCTTTTTAAAAGCTGCCAGTCTCTTGAGTTCTCTGTCAGTTTACTAATTAAATCACAGGGTTTTTTTTTTTTTTTTTTTCCAGTGTATACAGGTGTGAGCAGCTTTGTTTCACAGATTCTGTGTAATGTTTTCTCAGCTCTTTTAAAGACTAGCATTTCTTGATAGTAAGAAATAAAACGAGTTTCATGCAGTGATTCTCAACCTGGGGATCTCTCAGAATCACCCATAAATGAGGATTTTTAAAAAGGATGCAGTCAGCCCCCCCTGCCCCCCGCCCCGCCCCCAAATCCCCAATGGAGGGGGCTTCTGTTTAAAAGGGAGTCAAAATAAGACTGAGCACCACTGGGTTAAAGTGACTTTTTAAATAAACTTAATATATGTTACAATTAAAACAGAATTACTAACTAATCTTTTCATAATTAAAGAAGATACATTAAAAAGGGAAAAGTCACTGGAAAGAGGGTCAAAGGACAAAGAGATTGTTGAATGGTGAAAAGTAGCCCCTGTGGGGAATCATAAGAATGTTATTTTTTTTTTACCACATATTTTAGGTCTTAAATGGGCAGTCTCAGTATTCAACAATTTTTACATTCATTTAGACATATGAGAGTGCCTATATGTGCCAGCAGTTATAGGTAAGGTGGATACTGTGAATAAGGCAGCCTGGACCCTCACAAAGCTAGTGGGTTGGCCAAAATGTTCGTTCGGGTTTTTCCATAACATCTTATGGAACTTTAAAAGGTTTTGTGAATTTTATTCTGCTCCTAAAATAGAGCCAGCTGATGTTCTCTCAGAGGAGGAAATTGTACTCCACTGCCTCTAAATTTCCACAGTTTACCCCATCAGTATTCTTTCATTGTCTCCTTCATCGGCCTGTTTGTTTGATTCAAGCTATTTTATTACTTACATCTGCCTTATCTATAATCTAATTAATTTTCATCTGTTCATTATTTTTCTAGTCTCTGGTGAGTTTTTAAATTTCCTTTAAAAACTAAATTTATTCCACATAACATAAAATTTACCATTTTAAGTGTACAATTCAGTGACATTTAGTGCATTCATAGTATTGGGCAGTCACCACTTCTGTTTAGTTCTACAACATTTTCATCACCCTCAAAGGGAACCTCATGTTCGTTAAGCAGTTACTCACCATTCCCCAACCTTTGGCAACCACTAGTCCGCTTTCTCTGTCTACAGATTTATCTATTCTGAATATTCCATGTAAATGGAGTCAAAATAGGTGATCTTTTGTGTCTAGCTTCTTTTACTTAGCATTATGTTTTAGAGGTTCATTCATCTTGTAGCCTGTATCAGTACTTCATTCCTTTTTATGGCTGAATAATATTCCATGTATAGAAACATATTACATTTTGTTTAGTCATTCATCCATTGATGGACCCTGGTGGGTTTTTGTGTGCTAGTGAGAAAAAGTTATGTGGACGTCTGTAGCTATGAGTCTGCATTAATTTTCATCATAAGTTCTGCATGGCTTGTTTAGATAGTATCATGGTTATCAGGTGTACTACTTGACTCTCCATACCATTCAGCCTCTGCAGTTAGTTGATCATTAAATGTGTATTGAAGGACCTGTGCTTGTATCGAAGGACCAAAAAATGAATTTTTTAATTGGTTCAGAAAGTTTTACACTAGAATCTTCTTACTACCAGTTCTCTGCAAATGGCTGCTAACTTGCATCTCCAGGGCCCTTGGGCAGATGGAGCCACTCTGCTCCTCCGTTTCTTCACATGAAAAGTTTGACTGACAGAATTATGTCTGCCCTGGTGCAGTGAGATTCTGCAGACTACTTAAAGACCGTATAAATGAAGTGAATATATGGGGGAATTCTAAAACATTCAGAATAGGAACCTGTAACATCCCATCTAATATAATGTAAAATATTATAGTTATATGAGGAGATGAAGATAGTTTACTAGTTATACTCCTGTAAATTTGTGCCTTTCGTCTCATTTTATAGTGATTTGTGAACTAGACACTTCTTTATCCTGCTTATGTTCAACTTCTTATAGTTAACATGTAGTTTTATTTTTGCTGTTGTACTCAATAATGTCTGTTTCTCCCTCCCTTTCTTTCTTTCCATCTACCCATTCATCCATCTTTCTTTCTCCTCTTGGATGGTATAGTGTAGTATTAAAGTAGGTTACATTACAGCTGTTTAATCGACAGTTGTGGAGCTCTGAAGGAGCAGACGGAACAAAATGTCATTTTGCCTTGTTTTCTGTTTTGGGTATGTTTGTACTGTCAGTTACAGAAATCTGATCCCCATTTCATTTCTTCAACTGGATTATGACTTTTTAAGCAAAATTCTGCTTTGGTAGAGAGGAAACTGCAAGAAAATATTGGGACAGTTTTAATTTTGCACTCTGTTGTTACCATTGCAAACAGGAGTTCGCTTTGCTTTGTTCCTCAGCACATTATTTCCAGATTTATTCACTGCCCACCTCTCCCTCCTCACCCCCGCAGGAGACCTGGCCCAGAGTCAGGTTGATTTCCATTCATTGTTAAGGAAAGAATGAAGATTCTTGTCCTGTGAATTTTTTTTTTTTTTTTTTGCGGTACGCGGGCCTCTCACTGCTGTGGCCTCTCCCGTTGCGGAGCACAGGCTCCGGACGTGCAGGCTCAGCGGCCATGGCTCACGGGCCCAGCCGCTCCGCGGCACGTGGGACCTTCCCGGACCAGGGCACGAACCCGTGTCCCCTGCATCGGCAGGCGGACTCCCAACCACTGCGCCACCAGGGAAGCCCTTGTCCTGTGAATTTTACCTTTGGGCTTTTTTGGCCTAGATCTGACTTACTCCCCACCACTACCCCAAACTTCTCTGTGTGTTTGGATTGGTGTACTATTGGGCTGAAGTTCTCACATCTAAGTGGAATGAGGATCGCCTGGGGAGTTTCGTAACCATGCAGGAGTTTTAATCCTCACTCCACGGGATTCTGGGCTCAGGAGTTTGCCTCATAAAAAGCCCACTAGTAATTGTGGTGCCCATGGTGTGTGTTATTTTATAGTTAGGGATTCAAAGAACCAGATGTGATGTTTCATTGAATCTAAGATCTTTGTAAGGTACACCATTATTTTATTACTTTTAACCACAAAAATGTGGTTGTGAGCCTCATCCTGATTTAAAACTTGTTAAAATAAGGGAAGTAGTATGTATCTTGGAATCAAAATACAGAGTGTTAGGTACCTGAGAAACCACAAGTTTCTCTTGTCATGGTAAAGGGTTATTACGAAGCTATGGGATAAAAGAATTATAATGTAACAATTCTTTAGACCTTTTACTTTGTAAAATTTGTTTATAATAGAGTTTAATATGTGATGCCTGTACTTGACATAAGTTTGTAACGAAGATTATACTGATGACTTTGTTTTAAAATGCAAGGTAGCTGGATCATAGGGTGTAATGCACTCCAATTTGGCCCCATATTATTTTCATCCTACCCATTTCCAGTCTTTCACATGTTGGTGTTTCAGATCAGGTAAGAAGTCTTATTTTTAAGCTTCTGTGTACTTTAGCGATTTCCATTTTGTAATCACAGTCCATTAAAATATTTACTTAATGTCACGTTGACATTATTGTGGCTTGATCATTTGATTTCTTTTTTATCACTTTTTTTCTGTTAGAGAGTTCATAGCCCTCATTAATGCCAGCTAGCTGGTTATATGCATATACACCAGCCACCTACTGTCCTATAATGAGTAGTTTTAGGATGTTGTGGTGGTAATTGGCATCAGCACCAAGTCTGGGTCAGAGTAAACCTGAACTTTGCTTGCCAACTTAAATAGAAACACCATGGTGGTACATTGGGTCCTGAATGAGGGAATATCTGTAGATTAGGACAAATCTTTGCTCATCAATGAGAATTCATTGAAGAGCAACCCCTCCTGCTGTGGTGTTTCCTTAGTGACATCATTTTGGCAAACGAAATATTTTTGTCAGGAGAAACCTGCTTAACTATGTTAGATTTGGGATGGGGAAAGCTGAGTACGTGTCCATTTAGTTTCTAATTACTTCAGGTATTGATATTTACAGAAAACATGGTTAAATGCCTGTTGATCAAGTGAAATATTTCAGAAATCTAATACCAAATTTCTGAAGAGGAAAGACTGTAGGTCTCTAGCAAATTCACATCACAGTGGTGGAAGGAGTTGTCCTCTGGAACTCTCAGTGTAGGGTGAACACTGTCGCAATAGTTCTGCTTTTAGAGGGTAGTGTGCATGTGGTCTGGCAGGCTTGATTACTTCTCCCTGCACTAGTCACTGGGGCCAAGTCAGGACAGGCAGGGCACTTGCATGATTAGCAGGGCTCTTTGCTAACTGGTTTTTAACTCGAGGGACAGGTTGGGATGACAGTTATAGTTTGTCGTGTCTCATTCTTAAGAGAATGAAGTTTTATCCAGCTGCTGCAGAACAGATGGAAGTTTTCTGAAGTGTTACTCTCTCCAGGCACTGCCAGGAGAAGCAGATAAAAACAAAGGATAGCAGATTATGCTGGGTAGACGGACTGTGGAGGAAAGCTAAGTGCACCCAGAACGTTTTGCGGGGAAGGGTGGGGTGCCTTCTGGTTCATTTGTGCTTTTCCACAGTATGCTTTTAATCCTGTTTCTGAGGCCCAGTTAGATATTAATCCTCTTTTTAATGTAATTTCAATGTGATGCTATTGTATTAAGAAAATAAGTAATGGTATTAGTTCAGAAAACTTATAAACCCAGGGTTAGATCATTCGTATCCCTGTCTTCTTAAGGTTTTCAATAGAACATTAACGTTTTCTTCTAAAAGATTTATTTATTGGTTCTATAGAGCCATTGTTTAGAAGTTTTTGGTCTGTTGCTCTGCAGTCTCACCTTTTTGAAGGCCATTTTGCAGGAGATTGGATACATTTACCTTTTCCTCCGTGATCTTTGGAAAAAGTGAATATATTCTTGGCATTATAGAATTATACAGATCTTCTTTCTTTACCAAATACTTTGTTTTTAGCTCCTTTGCTTTTTTTTTTTATTTTCTTCTAGTCAAAATGTAAGATTAGTTTAAAAACCTGGGATACTTTTCTAGTTGTTATGTAGACGTCGAAAAATTTCCCTTTCACCATATAGGGTCATACTTACACTTTTAAGTGTCTGACACATGTGTGTTAAAATGGTAGATTTTTAAAACATCCATTCTCTAGGATTCTATATCAGAGTCTCCTACTAGAACTAAAATACTGTTAAGGTAGTAATTGGATTTTTTTTCTGTTGCTTAACAGAAAACACCAAATTCTATTAAATTCACAATATTTATAACACGGTGATAGCAGCTCACATATCATACTGAGTGTTTGAATGTTAAGATTCTTTCAAATGAATGCAGTCTTCTCACCCTCTTCATTTTGTTATTTCAGAAATGTATCCCTCCTGGTGAAGATGTGTGCATAGTGGCATCTGGGGGAGATGGGTACTTGATAGCAGTCTGCACCTACCATAGTGACAGCTTTCTATTAAAGCAAAGATTTCTTAAAACTAAATATTTGGAATTTTAAAAATTGATCAAACATCAGGTGCACAGTTACCCGTCCCCCCTTCTCCCTTTTTAAGCCCATCACAAAAATAATCACTTTTAAAGACTTTAGAAAACAGTTAAGATCTCGTCACTATCATTTTACAGTTAATGAAATGGGATATAATAAGATTAATTTTCCCTGTTTTTTTTAATGTCTCCTGGGATCGTTTGGAAAACATTCCTAGATTTATTCCCATCTTTGCTGTAGGTGGACAGCTTCATCTGTAGGAAGGGAAGGACTTCTTTTCTCTTGAAGAGGATCCATTATATTGCTTCTCACGGAGTATATGCTTCTTCCATGAAGAGCAGTTGATTATGAAAATGTATGGTGAACACGTATAGAACACAGAATTCAGCATTGTCTGATTTGTCCTACTTCTGTACTAGTACTTCTAAGAGGACCCATAGAAGCCTTATGGGAATTGTATAGCCCACAAGTAGCCCAGCAAGAAATGTTGGAATATTAGAGCATGGTCAGGAAAGTTTTTTATTCCTCTATTTATAAAGTTTTTAAAATTTAAGTTCATTCTTTATTCCTTTACCTCAGGTTGGCAAATTCTGACCTATGGGTCCACATGGGTCATGAACCAAGACTGGCTTTTATATTTTTAGGTGGTTGGAAAGAAAAAATCAAAAGAAGAAGAATATTTTGTAATGTGAAAATTTTATGAAATTCAAATTTCAGTGTGCATAAGTGAAGTTTTATTATAACACAACTGAGCCCATTTGTTTCCATATTGTGTATGGCTGCTTTTCAGTTACGACTACAGAGCAGAATAGTTTGAATAGACACTATATGGTCTAAAAGCTAAAGCATTTACCGTCTGGCCCTTTTACAGAAAATTGCCAACACTTGCTCTGTTTTATTTACATAAATGCAGGTATTTTTTGCAAATAGTTTTCTTTAAATACCATACTTTTGTTTGTACGCATAACATTAGAAGAACTTACCCTTGTGACTTTTAGCTGCAGTATTCTTTTGATTTCAGTATTATATCATTTTCCTCTTTAACTGATCTGGGACTGAAAATTTAGTTGCTTACATTTTGATCTTGAGAGGTGGTCTAAGTTCTCCAGAGAAATAGAACCAATAGGAGACCGCCTGTCTGTCTGTCAATCTATCTATCTGAGATAGATAACTATCAGAAGGAATCAGCTCATGCAGTTGTGGAGGCTGAGAAGTCCCAGGGTCTGCAGTTGGCAGGCGGGCGTCCACAGGCCTGAGAGCTGGGAGAAGTCAGTGGTATAAGTTTCAGTCCAAGTCCGAAGGCAGGTGAAGACCAATGGACCGGCTTGAAGACAGTAGGCATAAAGAGCAAACGCTGCCCTACTCAGCCTTTTTTGTTCTAGTCAGGTCTCCCAATGGATTGGGCAATGCTCACTCACTTGGGGAAGGCAAATTGCTTTACTCAGATGTTAATCGCATCCAATAACACCCTCACAGACACACCCAGAATGTTTGACAAAGTACGGTATCTGGGCGCCCAGTGGCCCAGTGGAGTTGACACACATAAATTAGCCATGACTGGGCCTAAATGTACTTTGAATCTATTTGCTTGTACTTTTACCTTTTTTTCCCCCCTTAGTCCTCTTGAAAAGCCCCAGTTCATATGAATATTAGAATCGTCTGTTGATTGTCAGTTGATTCGTTTAAAATTGCTGTCCAGGAGGAAAAATTTTCTTCTACCCTTCTAGGTTCCTCTGCCTGGTCTAAAAATTAAATTAACATGAAACAGATTAGCAGAAAATCAATAGTTCAATAACATGTATACATGGGGGAGACCCAGGAAAACTGAGTCCTTAAATACTATCTTCCGCTAAAGACTAAAGAGGAGGGATGTAGGGGGTAGTGGTTTGGGACTTCAAAGGGGAGGAAGGCAATTCACGTGGAGATGGAAAAGCAGATGTTTGGTAAATGTTTGCTGGGTCTTGCAGTGGCAATGGGACACCTAGAGGAGTTCTAACAGACAGATTTTGCTAGGTTCCTCCCTATCTACACGTGTAGTTCATACTACAGTTATCTGTGGTGATAGTTCCCTTCCTGTTACAGACCCTCTGTAAATTCTTTAGGCAGCTAAGGGGGAAGGTCAAAGAGTCTTTTGGGCCTTGACTGTTTCCAGCTCAAAATAATTAACACACCAAAGAGACATTTGGGGTTGCAAATTTTGTTTCCTTACATTGCTGTTCGGCCAGCACTGTGTTAAAAGTGGATTGAATGGAGTGTATTTTTGGAGTATAATTGGTATATATTTTTTTTGGTATATATAATTGGTAGTATTTTCTTCTGGCTTAATTAAGTAGTCGTTTGTTAATATTAAATGTATCAGTGAGTGTGTCTGTATACTTCATTTTCCTTTGTCCTTTCTGTCTTGGACGAGTGTTCTTTTTTTTCTTTTTAAATAACTGCATCCTTTAAAGGCAGTAATACAGTTATTGGATTAAGAGACCACAGGAGGCAAGGCAGGTGACGTTTCTGGAAGACAGATATGGAGTACAAAAAGGGGGCGGAGTAGAGTCATGCGAGGATCATTGTAAAAATACAGTACGTTATATACGTATTTGCACCATCAGCTTTCAACTCTGAAATAGTATTTACACTATTGTTACAGTCCTGGTTAGAGAACAGTTTTTCTTTCAAAGCTCGGCCTGATGGCAAATGAAAATTTTGGGTGAATTCATAGTCCCATGAGGTTCTTAGGCTGCATAGTCCAAGAGGAGGGTTCCAGCTTCTATTTCATCCATTTTAATTTCATTTTAATTTCAGTATTAAAGAAGTATTTAAATTTGGTTTTACAAAAGAAAATTCTCAAAGGAGGGGAAAAAAAAACCCAACCATGGCCACGCTGTGTATTCTTTCTTCTTTTACAAACACTAAGGGCTGCAGCCCTCTGCTTCCAGGCCAACACTGGTGGCTGAAGAAAAATCTCACTAATGATGGTTTAAAACAAAACAAAACAAAGCAAAAAGACACAAAGACAAACCGAACCGACCTGATCGTGGCACACCGACCCTGTGGGGCTGCCTCTCCCGCCCTTGCTTCTGACCCCAAACTCAACAGGACTATTTTTCTTCTGGGGCAGGGCATTTGGTATTGAACCCTCTTTAACCTCCTACCCCGAGGAGGTGGGAGGGGGAACCCTTTGGCTGGGACACCATGTTTCCTCATTATTTGCAGGAAAGAGTCAGGGCCCTTAAGCCAGGTGTCTGAGGAGGTGGGATGAGGAAAAAGACAGAGTACCGACACACAGGCGGGAGGGAGCCCGGCTGCACAGGCCTCGCCCAGTTCCCCTCAGGCCACGTCCACGGGGTGGGCCTCCTCTGGGGCTCTGCGGACAGGACGGGGCCTCAGCCAGGGCCCCGGGGGAGGTGGGGGTGCCCGGGCAGGCATCTCTGCTCCCTTCCCGGCTCAGCGGGATGAGAGCAGGACACAGGCTTTGGGCTCCATGCCCCCTACCCACAGTGGGGACTGACGAGTGTTCTAACACACATGCTTAGTCATTTTGACAACCCATCAGAGCCCTAGAGTGGCTAGTTGGCAGCAGGGATTAGCAATTCCCAGAGCAATTTGCAAAAGCCAAATTGATTGACATGGAATTTTGTCAGGAAGCTTCTCAGAGCTTCCTGGCAGGGAAGCTGCTGGGAAGTGGAAGGGAAGTGGAATTGTTTATAGTATCAGCTTCTTACTTTCCCTTCACGTGACCTTGGACAAATCCCTTGACCTCATCTATAATGCCATAGGGCTGATGGGAAGATTACATAAAATAAGAATGTGTGTGACTTACTCTGCTGTTTGCATTATTTCCTAGTTTTTGTTAAATGGCAAGACTTTCCCGTCCTGGTGAACAATTGTTTTTATGGCTTATTTTGTTGATATAGAATGGGCCCTTATAATTTACCTGATGTAGCTCGAGTCCACTTCTCAAGGAAGGAATGAAAGTGTCACTTGACCTGTGTTTTTATCTATTGTCCTGAAGTTGATTGATTCTAGGACAATGCCTGTTTATTCAGGCCTGAATTTAACAAAACTTCATGAATCAGACCAACGTAGACAGCTGGGCTAAAGGAAATGTTTAAATTATAAGAAATTCGAAGAAATCTGGTATGTTGATCTGAGACCCTAATTCAGGTTCTCTCTTTCGATCCAGGTTACTTACTAAATTAGCGTTTATCCAGAACGGTGCTTCCTTGCTCCGGGCAGCATGATGGCCCTGCTCGCAGTGGGCTCTGATGATTGTGCACTTTACATGTTACAACCTGATCTGGCTCACTCATTGATCTATAAAACACTGAAACTTATTGTCTTGACCTAGACTACACTTTTGGGGGGCAAAATGTATTTTACAAATGTGCTATTAGGGTTTCTGTTTGTTTGTTTGTTTTTAATCTGTCTTAAAAACACTCTCCTCCTACCACCCATATTCTTATTTTGGAAATGGCTCTAATTTCTATATCTCTGCCTTTTAATTAATATATAAGAACAATTATAAAATTTTCACCTGTTGCCTCTGAATTAAAGGGCTCTGAATTTTTAGCAGAGACCTTTTTCCTCCTTTTATTGCTGTGTTCATTTTCTCTGGACCTTTTCTACCTCCCCTTGGTTGTTGGAGGTTCAGTTTGAGGTATATAGCAGACTCCATTAAGGTGGTTTACTTCCCCCCCATCCCCCAAGATGATTCTATGTAAAGATTTTCTTTGTTTTTAATGTTCTCCTAAGAAGACAAGTTAGGAATGATTTGGAATTAGCATATTGTAAACAGATACTCCTTGATTTGCTCTCAAATATATTCAATACTCTTTCCTTATGCCGATTTACACTCTTGAATCATTAATTTGCTTCTTAAGCAAACTAATTAAAAATGTGTCGTGGCTGAGATTTGATGAGATTTTAATTTAGAGATTTTATTAAATGTTATTCTCTGAGAAATTTAATGGAAAACATGAATTTGGCTAGACCATTGTAGTTGCTTATATTGTGGTCTTACTAGTGTTAAGTTTAGAAGCAGGCTGGTTAGGCAGTCCAAACAAGGGATAGGTACATGAGGCAGTGATTGTAATTGTACAGGTGTGACCTCCTCGGCAGGTAATGGAAACAGTGAAATAGAACATCAGGTGTCTGCTCAACTGCTTATCACTCTCCCCCCAAAAATTATCGCAGGCCATGTTCACATAAGAGTGATGTTATTTTGGAGTGTTAGCTGGGAGGAAAGACATATATGTGTGTTTTGAACATAATATTCAATCTTGCTGGAAGTCAAAAGAGGATTTATAGCTCGTTAGGGTTTTCATTTGAGAAGCCAAGATTTTTTTTTTTTTCTGCTTTTATGTGGTAACTTGTGGATACTTCAGTATCTCTTGTTTCCTGGATACTTCAGTATCTCTTGTTTCCTTGTAGCGTTTTCCTGGCCTGTGGCTAAGTAACAGTGTCTTTTCCTATTATGTGGAAGGTGTTCAGATAACTAACAAAGGAAATCAATAATGCTCAGTTCAGTACTGGTATAAATATAAATGTTGATATTTTCTTCAGGGTAGATTGAGCAGAAGGAAAGGGAGTTCCCGTAAGAACATTGGTCCTTTTAGATGCTCACCACCTCCACCCCCGATAAATCCTTATTGGTGAATAAGAAAACTGGATGTCTCACTCCCTTTCAGTGTCCTTCAGGAGTCTGCCATTGTTTTTATTTCAATCATTCTGTGCATTACTAGATCAGACATCAACATTGAAACACCAGTACTAAAATACAGTCTAAAATAAAGAAATATATATTCTTGATTGATGCAATTCATTAATCGAAATTTTCTTTGGACTACCTTTCCTGTACAATACATTGAGTAGACTGTGGAAGCTGTCTAGCTGAACTCGAGCATGAATTTCCTATCAAACTCGTATACTTGCTTTCCCATTTTCTTTTTAAAATTTCACCTATCTTGAGTTATTTCTTAGGGGGGAGCACACAAACATATACGCAGATTTTTTTTTCCAGTATCTATTTCTTGTTATTATTAGAATAATATCAGATTACAGTTTCTTCATTTGATGTATAACATACACTGTCAATAATGATGATTGCTGGAATATTTAAAATTGCAGTTCTATAGATCTGAATATGTTCTTTCACAAATTTAAATTGAAAACATGAAGAGGAAGAGGACCCCTGGTATTAAGATAAGGTGCCTTTCCTATAAGTGCTTATCATAGTGACACCTGAATTGTGTGATAGGAGTGAGCCCTAGAGCAGGAGCCAGCAGACCTAAATCCTCACCCCATTTCTGCAGGTAATTTGTTCCCTCACTAGATAAGCAGCTTAACCTCTTTGGACCTCAGCTGAAAACTGGTGGTTTGGAACTAAATATCAAAAGTTTGTTACAGATGCATAATCACTGAGAACAGTAAGGCATCATTCTGTCCATGCTTGATGACAAGTTTTCCCTCTGTCCTTCAGTTAGGGAGCGGGAGATAGAGCAGTTTTAGACACACCCTCCTCTCCGGAGCTTTTATGGCCCAGTGGAAGGAGACAGGCCCAGTGCTAAGAGCTTTTTCATTAAATGTTAATATTGGTAGAATACTTAGAAATGTCATGACATTTACTTAATCAGTTTAATATATACACTCCAAATCAAACTCAATCTAGGGAGGAATGCTCATTCTAGACCTAATGCTGTTTGCCTTTTCTTTTGATTCTAGGAGCTTATTTAATGAAAAGTGCCATAGACTGAAAAACCAAACATGAGGGTAGCAGGTAAGATACTTACTTCAGTAGAAATAATTTTGCTTTTTGTATAACCTGTTTGTTTAGTAATGACTGAATGAGAGGGTAAATAATCATTTTCTATGTTGAGTGTGACTGAATATAACAAACTAAATCATTATTTAGCCTTTTTACTTTTTTAGGTAGTTGGCAAATCATAAATTGGACGTTTAGTGGGTTCTACATAAGTTTTTGGGGGACGCTTCTGTTGAAATTATTTATGCTAAATATTTTAAGTTATGGTTTTTAATGTTTACGTCCTTATACATTAAGCTTGTTTGCCTAATAATATAAAAATATAAATACATACATATATAATGTTCATATAAAGAACGATTTTGATAACTTAGGGAGGCTGATTTTTAGTTTTGCTAAGTTGTAGCTTGTTGAGAAAAATGAATTGTGAACTTTAAAAGCTTAAATCTTTCCTATGTGTGTACATAAATTGAAACTAGTGTACGTGAAGAATTCAGTAAAATGTCTTTTGCGTAAATGACTGTTGTATTTGCTAGGTCAGGTTTAGCCTGCATTAGTGAGGTTATGTGTAAGGACATCTGTTCCTTAGGCAGCATACTGAGGAAATTTAAAAATACCATTTGGTGTTCATAGTATTAAGGTAGTTACCTTTATCAAAAGACAGATCCATAAATAACAGGAGAGGCTGAGACCTCTTCCTAACTATAGTGAAAACAAGTGTGATCCCTCCACCCTGCCCCTCTAGCACAGCCACTGTGTAGAAGATGCACACTTTACATAGAAATTTCTACTAAGTAGTGTGTGTCCATCATAGGAGACAGCTTGTCATTTCTCAAAATCAAGATAGTCATTCTTTTAATTATCATCTTACCATTAAAAAAAATTTTCTTATGGGGGCGTCTCTAATGGTATGGTTCTAAAAGTACGTTACTTATTTAAGCATGGTGATTTGAAATAAAGCAAGTTTCTCTTTCTCATGTAATTCTACATTCATTCTAGTTGAAATTAACTTTGTCATCTAATCCATTTCTCTGATTAATTAATACCAAGATTAATTGATGAGTAATTATTCACTGAGTGCTGATGTTATATTTGACACTGTTCTTAGTATAGGTCTCAAGGGAACTGCCTTTAATGAAGGAATAGGAAGATTAGCTATTAGTTTATTGATTGTAGACTAATTAATCTCTTCTAATTAAAAAAAAAATCCTGGTTGCTTTGAAATATCCTTATAGCCATTATTCTTACAGTGAGGCATTAATATCTCAAGTTTATGCTTTTTGGTTTGTGAAAAATAGGGACACACTCAGATTAGTACAGTCCATGGCTGGAAGTAGGAGGGAATCTCATGGGTGGAATGGGAACTGTGGTGTGCTGTGGGTAAGCCCCTCCCAGTCCAGAAGTGGATGGTGACAGCTCTGGGGGAGCCCGTCTGCAACAGGAGGTCCAGAACCCTACCATTATGGAGGCTCTGCTGGTCTTCACCCGCCTGCCCCTCTCAGGGACCTTCTGCTTGTTCTATCACCAGTTAGTTTCTCCGCCTCTAAATTCTCTGTCTCTTAGAGCTTTTGTTTCCTCCTACTTCCTTTGATGGTTTCTTATACTTCAGTAGGTCTTGGTTTAAAACTAAATTCTGCCGCTGACTAGTTATGTGACCTTAGGCAAGTGATCTAAATTTTTGACCTTGTTTTCCTTATTTGTAAAATGAAAAGAGTGTCTTGAAAGGCTGTGCAAATGAAGTTGTGCTAATAAGGCACTTAGGTCTGTAGTAGGCACTCACTAAACGGTGTGTGTATATTTTATATACATGTATGTATATGTAAATATGTTGTATATTGTTTAGTATAGGCTTAGGTTTAGCTTGGTATTGAATTTAGTCCAGAACTTTTGTGTATTATAAACTTGGTATCTTAATCACTGTAATATTTCAGTCTTGAACAACGAAGGTTTGGTACATCTGCTTTAAGGGACAGGGAAAGATTATTTGCACACGCCCATGATTGCTAGAAAATGAGATGTTAAGACTGTCATGTGACGTATAATCTTCCAGCCCTTGGTCTTAAATGATCCAGAAGGAATATGCCACCTGTTAACCTTTGGCAAACACTTGTTTAGAGTGTTACTGTGTATCAATACAAGGCACTCTACTAGATCCTGTGGGGGAAGAGTTCAAAGCCTAATGGAATTTTACTCGCTCCTGTGCTGAAAATGTAGATGACTTGTAGTCACTCTTTTCTTTTCTTTTTATTCAAACAGAAAGTCACAAAAATTATAATCATCCTCATCAGTTCACTCAGTCCCATGTAATTAATATTTTTTTATCTTGATCTTTTGTTAGCACTTTTATGAATTCATCAGTTTTCCATGAGAGTTCTGAAAATGCTTATTCATTCAGCTCAGCAGTATAGTCAGTTACCAGAAACCCGTACTTGTCAGAGTCTTTTTCATGAAAACAGGAAGCAGTTTTGGAAGGGGGAGAAGGAACAAAACAGGAGGCGGGGTGGGAATTGATTGGTTTAGTAGTTAGGCTTCCTCCTTGCCATCTCATTTCTATATTTATAGAGCGTTTCTAAATAAAAATGAGTAGCTCTGAGAATCTCCTGCTTCTCAGCATCGTCAGCCCTTCTGAGCATCATCAGTTCGTTCATTTCCCATCCCCGTAAGGATACAGTCCCAGTCTCTACGTTTATGAAGTTAGGATGAACACAGTTCTTTTTTACTCTTCCTTATCTGGTAAGTTGAGTTTTGGTAGCTTCCCTGAAGAATGTGGTCATTTGATGGTAGTGGAGAACCTTACAAAGCACTGGGCTCTGTCAGGATCCCTGGATTCCTGTCCTTGTGCTGCCGCTAAGATATCTGTAATCTTGGGCAGTTGCCTCACTTGTGGGCTTTTGTTTCCTTAAGTAAGTATAGTGAAATGACTGCTGATCTTTTAGATCAATTTAAATTAAACTTTTGGTAAGAGAGGGGAATGGAGATTATATAGGCAAATATTAATATTGTTTCTGAATAGCCTAATGAGATGGCTCTGAAATTCTAAGAGTAAGAAGATGATGTTTCTTTCCTGTCATTTTTCATGTCCTTTCGTATCTTGTACTTTTTCTTTCCTAGATTTGCTTAGCTGTGGAGAAGAAAGACAAGTGATGATTCACATTAAGCAGTTAATTAATTAGTAGCAGTGCTAATTCTTTGTAAGGCACTCAGAAATAATTAAACATATAAAGGTACGGAAGACTAAGAGTCTGTTCACAAAGCTTACCATGTAACTGTGTTAAATGTGACAGGTGCCAAATTCAGTCCTCCAGGAGTGGGGAAGGCGTGGCTTAAACTTTGGTGTTAAGTATGAGGGGAGATATTTCATTGTTCACCATACCAGGAGCACTTGTGTGCTTCAAGAGATGTGTGGGTTGGTGAGGACAGTAAGCCTGTTACATTTCACTTGAGAACTCATTGCCGAGTGGACATCCTGGTCTGTTGCCTTAGTATCTCTGGAAGGTTCAGCGTTTTTGTATCCTCTCTGTCTTGTATTGCCCTTTATCATTGAAAAGGATTGAGAATGTGTCCTCCCACATACTTGGTGGCGGTGTTCCATTGGCCTTGATACTTTTGTGTAGTCAGCCAGAAGTTGATAGCAGGTCATTTTTTTTCCATGAGAAAACTAAGCAGATGACTCAGGCAGTCCTGTGTCTAGGTTGCTAGACAATCTCATAATTGTTTGATCAGAAAAATCAATCAAAATAGATTGTTGGTACAGTTTTTGTTGTAACTCAAGTAAAATTAAGATCCAGTAGATAAGAAGTAGATATTTGTTAGTCTTAAGAGTTTTTTAAATACACTTACGTTTTTCATGGAAATGCATAACTAAAAATTCGGTGGGCTCATAAGCTCATGTTGAATTATTTCTGCCCTTTATCTAGGTGCTGCAAAGTTGGTGGTAGCTGTGGCAGTATTTTTACTGACATTCTATGTTATTTCTCAAGTATTTGAAATAAAAATGGATGCAAGTTTAGGAAATCTATTTGGTAAGTTTTATTTCTTTTTCCCTTTCTTAAATTTTATTTGTGATGAGATTGTCTTTAAATTTTTACCAGTTATCAACATTGAGTTACTCTGCTGTTTAGGCTGTCTAGAAAAGAAAATGAAATTATATTGGTAAGTGTGATTCATTGGAATATTCTAAAATGTGCAATAGAAAATCTTACAATTAATTCAATATAAAGCACGAATCTTCTATTCAACATTTTGAATATATTTAATGGGGCCTATTTTACGCATGCCTACGGACATTATTCATGGCATTCTAAATGCACATGCTAGAAGATATCACACCCTATTTGAGTTGGCTGCTTAAAAACTTGGAACCAAATCTAACCCTCAGTTAGCAAGTGATTAGGAGTCATGATAATGCATTTTAAATACCAGCCATAGAAATCCATCTTGCTTTCCTACCCTTATTTTCCTTCTGCACCATTTTTCCTTTTAGCAATTTATTTGATGCTATGTTGTAAATGTACCACTACGAGCTGCCTTAATTCAGTTTTAAACAAAATCTTTAAGTTGATAAAATAAGTTAACATTTGAAGTGTTTGAATAAGCTTTGGCTGAGCACTGTTTAAAGTATTAAAAAATAACTCATGAAAGCTCAGACTCTGAAACCTAGAAACAGTATTTTGACCTAGTAGGCAGAAATCGAATGAAACAACCTTGAGATCTCTGGAATAGTTGGTGAGTTTTGCTTTCCGTAAATTAATATAAGACCGAATACATTCCCTCTCACATCTAGTTTCAAGACTCCCTTAAACCAGTGTTTCTCAAACTTCGATGTCAAAGGAATCTCTAGGGAGTCTTGATAAATGCAGATTCTGATTCAGTGTCTGGGATGGGGCCTGAGAGTCTGCATTTCTAACAAGATCCCAGGTGATGCTGATTTCCCATCCATGGACCATATACTAGGTATCAGGCTTTAGACAGTTCTGGCATGTAGTCCTCAAGTTTCTGTATATTTTCATTTCTGTACATTTTCAGGTGACTTTTCTTACAATGACTACTTAAAAGTACTTCCTTGTTTTGCACTGAATTCTGCCTTTTATTCTCCCAAGTATTTTCAATCCACTGATCTTGCTTCTACCTGCTGGAGCTCTCTTCCACATTAATGATCTGTTACATAGTTAAGTTGTGGTTATTCTCCTCCATGCCATATTTTTATAAGTGTTCATCTTATCAAGTTATAAAATCCTCCCTTTGAACCATTCTTCTTAATGCACTGTTTATTTTCCTCCTGTCAGTTTTTTGGTACCCATCTTAAAATGAAGTATCCAGGATCGAGCGTAGAATAGTTGTTGCAAAGTGTAGTGAGAATTGTCTTGACTTCTCCTGGGCTGTGTGCGTCTGTTACTGCAAAGGGCCAGCCTGGGGTCCTTTGAGAGCGCAGCTGGTTTCGGTTGAAGGATGGGGCACAAAAACATGGAAGGCATTGAGGACTTGTTCAGTGTTGCTGTGGAAACAGTGTGCTGTAGCTAATTCTTCTAAGTAAGGTTGATGGTAAGGGAGACAACTGTGGGGATGGTAGCTTGAGGCAGAAGTAAGTTGACATTTTTTTCTTTTTTGAAGTAATAGAGAGGTTTTCACTTCTCTATAGGCCGCGGGCAAAGAGTCAGTGAATTACAAATCAATGGGAAGAGATTAAACAGAGAGAAAAGGATGATCCTGGAGAGAAGGGGGCCACGGGACCATTGGTACAAATGAAAAATTACTTTGGGAAAAGGCCCACTGTTTTCAGAGAGAAGAGGCTGGGTGTGGCCACAGTGTTTCCCTGGTCTGGATCTTCATCTCTAGTCTGGATGGTTTATTTGGACATTGCAGGGATGTTCTTGGGTCTATTTCTTATCTTTGATATCTGCCTATGTCACCACTGCCAGAGCAATTCTCTTAAAACTCTTGAACCTTTAGTATTTCAGTGGAGAGTAAAATCTGAACTCCCTGCTAGGATGGCACTCAGTCCCCAGCCTGCCTCTGCCTTCCCCACCTGTACTCCCCCACCCTTCCTGCCCTCCCTCCCTCCCGCTGGCTGTGCCCACGTGCACGTGATCTACAGACACAAACCCTGTCCTGTCCTTTCCTACCTCAGCCTTCGTTCATGCTTCCTCACCCCGCGCAGCTTTCTCATCTCCCCTTCATCTGTTAATCCTTCTCATTTTTCAAAACTGCATAAGTGCCCCTTCTTGGGAGAAATTGTATTTTAGTCTCCCTCTTTTCCCTGTTAGAATGTTTCTCCTTTTTCTGAACTGTCCATTATAATGCATAGTACTTATATCTCAATTTGGCCTGATTTTATTCTGCCTTACGTTATAGAATTTCTTTTATTCTTTTTCATGTATTCGGCCTCCCTTACTGGAGAATGAATGTTGAGAGCAATAATATCTTAGTGACTCACCCAGCATCTAGTGCTGGGTCCTGTACATAATAAATGCTGATTGAATGGAAAATGGATATAGGTAATTGAGGATTAGGATTTTTACATGGGGAGGAGGAGTATTTTCAAAGTGGGATTCATTTAAAGCTGTATTAGTTGACAAGCCACTGGTCGTCAGCTATGAACAAACACTGAGCTACTTTAACTAGGATAGTCGTCTTTCTTAATTTTCATTTTGCTTTTTCCTAATGTTACGAACGTGCAAGTTTTTATTGTGTATGTTTTAGCTATTTAATTTAGGCATTCTTAGGGAAGATGGTTTATTTTGTTGTCATAACTGAAGTTAGGACAACTGAAGTTATGTTTTGTATCCACAAAACCTTATTGGATTCCAGTCTATTGAATTGGTGAAAATTTAATTTGTGTGGTTATTTTTAATTCTTATTTCAGAATAATTCAGCAAAGATGGAGATATGGTTGTGTTTGCCATTTGTTTAGCATCTAACAAGTTTAACTCAACATTAAGATTGTTTCTATAATCAGTATCTTAGAGGGACCCATGAGATTAACTATAGTTCTTTTGGTGGTGAACTTTTCCCATTTTTCAACTTGTTGATATAATAACTTACTTGATAGTTTATGTAAATTTACATTCAAGTTGATTATATAGTACTGTTTTAGAAAAATACAACATTTCTAGAAAGGAAGAATGAAAAATTTTGCCTGCAATTAGTAGTTGAAATAACCAAAATAGATTCTGATTTTTTTTAACAATTTTTAACAAAACATTTTATTTTAAGATAATTGTGGATTCACATGCATTTGTAAGAGATATTATGGAGAGATCCTACATACCCTTTACTCAGTTTCTCATTGGTAACGTCTTATAAAGCTACATACAGTGTAGTGTCACACTAGGACATCAACATGGGTACAGTCTACCAGTCTTAGTTATGATTGTGGTTTAACATAGTGTTAGTTTTCAGTATGGATACTTAACAGCTAGTAAATGTACTGAAAACAGTCCAAAATATTTTTGCAGTAAGTACTTAATATTCTCTTTAGTCGATTTACTTTTACCTTTCAGATTTAAACCACTGAAATATTATATACATATAAATTATTTGAGACATTATTAAAAACTAAAGTACAAAGTAGTTCTATTGGATTTCTTTAGCCTGACTTGTTGAAAGACATTCACTGATAAAACCAAATGTTTATTATCGTTTCTTGAAGTGAAAAGCTGAATATATTGAAAGACATTAAGAATTAAAGCTATCAAGGTAGTTTGAGAAATGAAAGTTGCAGAAAAGGAGGGATTTTTGTGTTCGTGTGTTGTGCCCAAACTCTACATGTGGAAAACATCCCGTTTTATTTATGAAAATTTACCTTTTTGGCCTCCAGGTGCTAAAATTCTCAGAACTTCAGGCCAAATATAGGGCTTTTGCTTGTGATGCATATTGGATAAAATTTGTTTTAATCTGAAAAGTTTTTCACAAGAGGCTTTTTTTTTCCTTTGAGCATCTTCTCCCCTTACTCTTACACAAATTAAATGGAGGTGATGTTATTTCTCAAAAGTCTGATGATTAAGAAACATTTACCCCAAATTTTATCCCAGTAAAGTTTTTTAAATTGAGTTGCATTGATTTATTATTTATTTATTAATACCTCTTAAGTTTTCCAATCAAATCCATTTGACCATTTTAGAAGCTCATCCCTGGTTTTCCTTCTGTCTCCTTTTCCTCAGCCACACTCTTCCTCTGAGTGTTAGTTGATGATTAATGTCTCTAAGATTTCTCTCCTCAGCCCTCTCCTCATTTTAACTCCTCCCTTTGTGTGACCTCATCATTTGCCAGTTTTCCAGTTTATATCTTCATCCCAGGTCTCATTTACAAGCTGGCCTCTAGACTTCTGCCTGGGTCTTCTCCAAGTGTCTTAAAATTAACAGGTCCACAGAGAGCTCAGCACCCATTACCACACCCCATCTCCTCACTAGACAACAAACATCTCGAGTGAGAGACAGTGTTTTTGTTCTTTGGCTCATGTAAATGGATAAATGAATGCTTCTAAAGGCAAATGTCTGAGCAGTAAACTTGATTCCTCCCTTTCCATCACCCCTCCATCTGGTCTGTTCCACAGCCTTAGTTGTTCTGAGCCTGTCTACTTCTTTCAAACCCACAGTCACTGCTTTTGTTCAGGTTGCTACCCTTTTTTACCTGGATTACCTTAGCAGCGTCCTTGTCCTTGTGGACTCCTTGTCTCGAGTCTTGAATCCTCTGCAGTCTGTGCTCCACCCTGCAGTCAGAAGGATGGTTCTGAAAGCTCCCTATCCTGCTTCCTGCTCCTGGCAGGACTAGTGGTTTTTATACCTGTGATCATTAGACCTCAGACAGTCCCATTTTGTTGGGGGGGGGGTGAATATAAGTCTGGGTGCTAGAATGAGATATGGCCTTGAAAACTGGCTCTGCCGATTACTAATTATGCATAGAACAAATCCAGTTGCTAAACCTATCTGTTCTCAGTTTCTTTCTCTTTAAAACAGAGGTGATGGGCAAATCAACAATACATGCAAAAATACTTGATAGAGTGCCCCACATATGTGAATGAGCTGTTATATTACCCCTGTTTTGATCCCACTGTCTTCCCCATATCTGGCTATCATAAGTTGGGTATGCCAGCATTCCTGATTTGAACAATATTCCTCCGTAAGCATCTTAACATCTGAGCCTGATGATACATGTTTGTTTAGGTCTAAGTGAAATTGAGACTTTCTTTTTTTTTTAATTAATTAATTTATTTATTCATTTATTTTTGGCTGCATTGGGTCTTCATTGCTGGGCACATGCGGGCTTTCTCTAGTTGCGGAGAGCAGGGGCTACTCTTCGTTGCGGTGCGCGGGCTTCTCATTGTGGTGGCTTCTCTTGTTGCGGAGCACGGGCTCTAGACATGCAGGCTTCAGTAGTGTGGCGCACGGGCTTAGTTGCTTGCGTCATGTGGGATCTTCCCGGACCAGGGCTCGAACCCGTGTCCTCTGCATTGGCAGGCGGATTCTTAACCACTGCGCAACCAGGGAAGTCTCAAGACTTAATAGTCTGCATGCTGCTAATCACTGGTTGCTAGTCACTCTCTGGCTTTCATTTTCTCATTTACAAAAGTGAGAGCATTGGACCGAATGGTCTCGAATTATTTTTCCCTTTTGTGACATAATGAAGGAAAAATGATATAATTAAGAAAATTGAAAGAATGAGCCCCAGCACCCTAATTTACTAATTGATCATTTTTTGTTTCCTTCAAGTCTTTGTCCTTATCCGTGAATATATTTAGTACTCACAGATAAAGTTTGTTTTTTGCTCTATTCCATGCATTAAACTTTTCCCATGTGACTGCATTGCATTTATGACTTCAACGGTGCATAATATTCTGAGTGTTCTGTAGAGTTAATGACCTTCATTTACTTAGTCGTTTTCCTGTTTTTAAACATTTACATATTATTTTCAGCTTTAACATTCTGTTCTCCAGTTTCAGTACTGGTTTTACAGGAAATTCGCAGTTATCTAAAATAGTACAGAACTAAAAACTAAGTGACTATTTATAGTCAAACAGCTGGCAAACATTTATGACACTGCATGCTTATTAGCTAAATCAGGAAATGGCTAGCCACAATACTGTTGACGATCTGAATTGTAATCTCCTGGGCTGGGATCAGATGTTTGTGCTTTTAAAAAACTCTAAGTGTAGATGTCCAGGTTGACATCTACTGCATTCGGGTTAAGATTTGATCAGAAAATTCTGGCTTCCTTGAACTGATAAATGGTAAAAACTCTCAGTAATGACCTTTTTTTATTAGTAGTACCTAATACATTTCTATTTTAGGGAAATTAAAGCTTCCTACCACCACTATCCCTCTTGTGTGCTTCCCACTCCCCAAATCTCTTAGCCTAACCTCTGAGATAGATAGGACTTTATATGCATACGTACACTACACCATACAGCAGCAACAACTTTTAAACACCCTGATAGTCACCAAGTATATATTTAAACTCATTTAAAAGGAAGTTTGAAATACCGTATGATATCACTTATATATGGAATCTAAAAAGAACAAACTCAGAGAAACAGAAAAGAATGCTGGTTACCAGGTGTTGGGAGGGGGCGGAGTTAATGAGGAGACATTGCTCAAAGGGTACAAATTCCCAGTTATAAGATTAACAAATTCGGGGATTGAATGTACCACATGGTGATTATAAGCTAATAATACTGTCATATACTTGAATGTTGCTAAAAGAGTAGATCTTTAAATGTTCTCACCACAGAAAGGAAGTGGTAAGTACGTAATGGGATAGAGGTGCTAGCTACTATTACTGGGGTGTAGTATTATACCACTATATGTACCGGTATCGTGGTAATCATTTTGCAGTTTTTAAATGTATCATATCAAAGTGTTGTGCACCTAAACTTACACAATTTTATGTGTCAACTGTATCTCGAGAAAGCTGGAAAAAAATAAAAAATGAATTTAAAAAAGTTAAGCTTGTAGAGTAACTTTCTGATTGGGATTTAAATTTATAATAACTAAAACTAAACATAAAATGTAAAGGTAAAAACAAAGTACTCTATCAATAATAAAATAATACCCTCCATAATTCCTCTACATAATTGTTTGTAGTGAATTATGTAGCCTAAAGTTACTTTCTCACTTTTTCTCTAAAGTGATATTCATGTTTTATGTATTGTATACTAAGCAATAATTCAAACACATTTTTATAGGCCTATTAGCTCCACACATGTTTAAAAGTGATACTTGCCAATAGCTTTATTCTTTCTAACGATAACTTTTTTTTCCTTAGCAAGGTCAGCATTGGACGCAGTTGCACGTTGTAAGTATTTCATCTCAATATTTTGCAGATGGTTTATTCTCTTAGGCACATGAGAACCTATATTCAAACAATGGATATAGTTCAATGTGAGCAAAACTGATTTTAGAAATTATTAAGTTTTAAGGAAGCTATTTGATTGAACAGCTCAATATTTTGGGTATGTATTTATAATGGATATTTTGTTCCATTAGTGTTTTTTAGCTTCAGTGTTATAAGTACAGAAAGTGTGTAAAAGAATTCCTAGTTAGGGGATATATGTATATGTGTAGCTGATTCACTTTGTTATAAAGCAGAAACTGACACACCATTGTAAAGCAATTATACTCCAATAAAGATGTTAAAAAAGAATTCCTAGTTAGAACTAGTATGTGAGCAGATATTCAGTGATGCATCAGGCTTTTTACTGTCCATTTATTTTGCATATATGGACTGGAAATGCAAAGTAACAATTCCAGACCTCCCCCATCCTGGTTTTTTTTAATGAGCTTAAAAATAATTAGATAAAATATATTTACCCTCATGAAGATCATGTTACTTGTTCCATTTATGTTAATTGTTAGCTTGTTTCCTAGGAGGTTCCGTTTTGTTTTGTTTTGAAGTTCTTTGAAACTCTCAGGAAAAAAAAAAAAAAAAACTAGCATGTAGTTTAAGATGTGTATATCTTGGTGTTTCGCATAATGCCCTTTGTGGTTTGAGATACGAAACAAACTAAATACAGAGTCTGTTAACATTGTTTTCTTAAAATAAATTTTTTTTCTCTCCAAAGCTACAAAACCTCCCAGGTATAAATGTGGGATCTCAAAAGCTTGCCCTGAGAAACATTTTGCTTTTAAAATGGCAAGTGGAGCAGCTAATGTGGTAGGACCCAAAATCTGCCTGGAAGACAATGTGTAAGTATTTATCAATTTGGAAGTATAATGTGTGCTATTAAATTTTAGCAAATTGAACCTGAGTTTAATGGATCCTTTGAAAATGTATTGGGCATGCTTTTACTAAAGAAAAGTGATTTCCATTTCCATTATACAATTTTTCCCCACTCATTTAAGGAGTCTTAAA
Source organism: Globicephala melas (assembly GCF_963455315.2). NCBI lineage: Eukaryota > Metazoa > Chordata > Mammalia > Artiodactyla > Delphinidae > Globicephala > Globicephala melas. The sequence goes on from NC_083322.1 coordinate 28,700,852, forward strand.
CTTCTTACATTCCGTATTAAGAGTGACATAAGAACATAGCATTTATTCAGCTTCATGTAAAGATAAGAGATTTCCTCTGAGTAAATTCTCTAGATCCCAACTGGTAGTCATAGACACAAGGTGGCTATTTAATTTTGATTCTTAAGTAATACGGGAAAAGTTAATTCATTTAAATTAATTAAAAGTTCAGTTCCTCAGTCACACCAGCCACACTTCAAGTGCTAATAGTCACGGACAGCTTGTGCCTACCCACCTGAACAGCACAGACAGAGGGCATTTCCATCGCTGCAAAGAAGTCCAAATAGGACCGTTTTTGTCAAATAGATAGCACTGCCCTAGATAATGAACACTTTATCTTACAAACCAACATCTTTCATCTTAAATGTTGGAATGCTGCTTGTTGAAGTATGAAATAACCCAGCAATAACCTCTAGTCCATTGTGGCCCAGAACTGCTTGCCACTAAACTGAATGGTTTCCTTTACTGAGGTGCTCTACAAAGTATACTTTTTAGGTTTTTTTCAGCCTCCTACCCCAGTGTCCATTGTCACTTGATTGTGAAGTTCCCGCCTGTGAAGTTGCAAACCTTACTTTTAGTTGGTTGCTTTTAATCTGGTCTTGCCTGAAAAATTAGATATGTGAGCTTATTTAAGCTTCACATAAAATAATATATGTACCATTAATATGTAGAATAAAGAGTGAGGTAATTTTACAGATAGAAGGAAACGAGGCAGTTTTTCCCAGCATTTTGTGTGTCTTTTCTTTTTAATATAGAAGCGCTAACATTTTTATCCTAACCCCCTTTTCAGTTAACCATGCATATGTTATTTAGCCTCTTAAAATAACACTTTTCTTATAAATTAAAGGCTTGAGCTAGGTGATCTTTAAGATCCCTCCTCATTTCCTTTTTCCTCATGCTGATGGTAATCCATTGTCCTCTGATGTCTCATAATAGTCTTGCTTTACTGAATTGAATTAAAAAGCACTTGGATTTTAGAAGTTAGTAGATTTTGCATTAAATAATATCCTTCGCGTTACCTTAGAGTGTTCCCATTCACCATTTTCACCTTTTTCACCTTTTTCACCTTGTTTGGCTAAAGGGGCCAGAAATTTGATTCTGAATAATAAGCAGAAGTTTTCTTAGAATGCCCAGCCCATGGTAGATTGTCTTTAGACACCTCTGCCACCTTGAAGCATGAAAGTTTTAATGCAAAGAAGAAGAGATCAAACTCTAATGAAGACTAGCAGGTTCTCTATTCACAGATTAGAACAGGTTAAAAAGAAGAGAGAAGCATATGTGTGCAGGCAGCGGAGTCTGGTAAAATAAGTTCGGGCTCAGAGCCAGAGAACTTGGTTCTAGCATAGTGGGCATGTCCTGTAGAATTTGTATTTCAATTCGTTTAACCGTAAAATTGAGACAGGCTACCTATCCATTCTCTTTTCAGGAATCATTCTGCCATTCCCATGAGAGGCTAAATAATTGATGGGATTTTACAGTTTTGCCTCAGGCCCTGAAATCTAGTCCTTGAAGAAGGACTGAATAATTGGCCAGGGATCCCTAGTGGAGAAATAGGGACAATTCACAGTCTAGTACCTTTTCCAGTATATTCTATTTCTGTATTGAAAGTTTTTCCAGGGAATTCCCTGGTGGTCCAATGGTTAGGATGCCACACTTCCACTGGCAGGGGGTGCAGGTTTGATCTCTGGTCGGGAAACTAAGATCCCGCATGCAGCGTGGCCAAAAAAAAAAAAAAAGAAAAAAAATAATAAAAGCAGATTGATACGTGGCATATTTATTTGTAGCCAATGGGTAATTTGAGACATTAAATAGCATGTTTCTAGAAAGTTTTTCCAACAAAAAATGTTAAAGAAAGAGTCTGAGTTTTCTTAGCGTCATTCATTCCATTCACTTATTCAACAGATATTTGCTGAGCACAGTCCCTGCTTTTATGGAACATACAGTATAGTAGGGAGATGGATATTTAAGAAGTAAATGCAAATAAATAATTAGAAATTGTGGCACACGCTGCACAGAGCAGCAAGGTGTGAAGAATACTTACTGGGGCAAGTGAGGTGAGGTCGAGGTGTCCAACTTTAGATTGAGTGGGTCAAGGAATAATTTCTCTAAGACAGTGATGTTTAGTCTGAGAACTAAAGGATAAGAAGGAAGACAGCCAGGTGAAGAGTGGGGGAAGACCATTCTAGACAGAAGGAAGAGCATGCTTGAAGGCCCTAAGATGGGACAGAGCTGGAGAGAAGTAAGGGCTAGGCGAGTGGAATTTACAGGCCATGCAGGGAAAGAGATGAGATCTTTTTCTGAGTGTGCTGAGAGGTTGCTGAAGGTTTTCAAACTCTGGCATGTCATCACTTCATTTACATTGAAGAAAATGATCTGACTGCTGGGTAAAATGATTGGAGAAGTAAAGAGAGCAATTGGAGGGCGATTACCATGGCTGCCATAGCTCTTCAATTCCACTCCCCCCACCCCACACACAGTTAGCAAGAGACTTTTTTTGCCTGTGTACCCACTGAAATATGTAAGTGAATAATAAAAATACATAAGTAGAAATTTTAATATTTTCCTACACATGCTCTGAGCATATGCAAACTCATTTTGGAGACTACTAGTCCAGATCATTGCTTCTCAGTGGGGGTGATTTTCTCCCCAGGGGACACTTGTCGAGGTCTGCAAACATTTGGGGACATCAGAGCTGTGGAGGTGCTGCTTATAGAGGCCAGGGATGCTCTTAAACCTCCTACGGTGCACAGGATAGCCCTTCCACACGCATTATCAAGTCCACGATATCATCATAGACTGAGATTTAGAAACCTCAGTACAGATAAAAGATGGTAAGATAGGGTCGTGGTCATGGTTTTAAGGACAAGTGGACGCAGTCAAGATACATCATGGAGAATGAGATGGATTTCAAGCTTCTCATTAGTTAGAAATAGAAAATCCCGGGTATAAATATCCGGGGTCACACAATACAGGAATTGTAGCTCTTTTTCTTTTGTATTAGAGAACCCATAGAGTTTACTAATATTCAAGATACAGCTTTTATTTCAGGCATTTACTCGTATGATTTCAGTTTATATGAAGTTGATATTAGGAATAATACTTCACCTTTTATTATAATCTTAATGTTTGGTACAGAAATTATATGGCAGACTATTTTGAGGGATTTTTTTTTTTTCACATTGAGAGGCAAGATAGTGTTTTGGGCTGTGAGGTCCAAAAGGTAAAATCAAGGATACTATGTAGGTACTTACATAATCATTTAAAATATAAACATTTTAAAAAAGTAAAAACCATTCTAAGGTCATGAGTGGTAAAACAGAACAGCCAGCCAGCCAGCCGGCTAGTTTTGACCCATGGGCTGTAGTTTGTTAAACCCTTCTCTAAACGAATCGTAATAGCTAGAGCACGTTGGAGGTGTTTGAAACAAAACTCTGTTCAAAGTTGTAGAATCTATCTATAGATTGTATAATCATTTTTTTTAGCTATTTGCCTGCAGGTGTGGAGCGGTGGTGGGGTGACCTTCATATTCGTAAAGGATAAAAGAAAATATTTCAACTTGTGTTAGTAAGAGGGACTAACCTTTTATACATTAAAAATCTTTAGTGGTTTGTCCTTTGCTCGCTTTAAAACTTGGTAAGCTACTGCCCTCTTGTGGGAAGCCTATGTCATAGTGCTGCTTTGTTGCCTTTATTTCTCTGCTCTCTGATAGACGCAGCCACACACTCCAAATGATCTCTCTTGGAGAAGACGCCGTGACACTTAATTATTACTCTAACAGGTTAATCATAGCTGTGGCTTCTTCATATCAGTGATGGCTACAACGCATTTCTGAAAGGAGCAGAACAAATGCATTTTGAAACTTCCCTCTTCTGCAGCAGACTTGTTTGGTTCTCTTATGGCCCACCTTTCACAACTGGTCTTGCACACACATAAAAAAGGCCTGTGTTTTATTAACTACGTTTAAGTTTTAGAGAACGAGTGAAATTTTGAAGACAGATATGCGAAGAGTATGGGTAAATAGTTAAATGTTACTAAGCTTTTACAAATCAAATTCTTATGCTTTTCCTTTTTTAATGGATCTTGGAGTAGAGTTTTTTTTTTTTAACTTTTTAGTTTTGAAAAAATTACAGAAATATCAGGCCGTTGCAAAGATAGTACAGAGAGGTCTCATGTGCTCTTCACCCATTTTTCCACGTGGTTATATCTTATGTATCAATAATTATAGTATAATATCAGAATGGAAATTATCAGTTAGTATAATGTGTGTGTTTAGTTCTATGTCATTTTATCACGTGTAGACTCATGTAACCAGGACAGCAATTAAGATACAGAATTATTCCGTCACCACAAAGATCTCTTTCATAACACCCTCTAATAGTCACCTCCACCATCACTGACCCCTGGAAACCACTAATCTTTTTATCATTTCTATCATTTTGATGTTTTGAGAATGTTATATAAACAGAGTCATACAATATGTAACCATTTGAGATTGGATTTTTTTCACTCAGGACAATGCTTTTGAAATACTGGTTCGTATTAATAATTTGCTCCTATTTTATTGCTGACTAATATTCTGTGGTATGGATATACCACAGTTTATCCATCACCTTTTGTCCTCAACCAGACAATTTCAGTGCTTCTAATTTGGGCTGTTATTGATAAAGCTGCTATGAACAGTCATATAGAGATTTTTGAATTTCGAATGCATCTTTATTTCTCTGTAATAGAATGCCCAGAAGCTCTGGGTTGTGTGGTAAGTGTGATGTTTAATTTTGTAAGAAACTGCCAAACATTGTCCAGAGTGACTGCTCCATATTACATTCCTACCAGCAGTGCATGAGAGATCCAATTTCTCTGTATATTTACCTGCATTTGGTATTGTCACTATTTTTTATTTTAGTTCTAATAGGTGTGTAGTGGTATCTCAATTATCTGTCCCTTATGTCTAGTGATGTTGAACATCTTTTAATGTGTTTTTTTCCCACCTGTATATTCTCTTCAGTGAAATATCTATTCATGTCTCTTGTCCATTTTCTAATTGGATTGTTTGGTTTTTTACTGCTGAGTTTTGAGTTCTTTTAGTATATTCTAGATATGCATCCTGTTGTCAGATATGTGGTTTGTAACTGTTTTCTTCCAGTCTGTAGCTTGTCTTTTCATTCCACTTACCAGGGTCTTTTGCAGAACCAAAGTTATTAATTTTAGTAAAGTCCAATTTATCAATGTTCTTCTTTTATGGGTTATGCTTTATTGTTTGTTTATGGATTGGTGTTATGCCTAAGAACTTTTCAACAAGCCCTAGTTTTCAAAGATTTTTCTCTACATTATCTTCTAAAATTTTTATAGCTTTATGTTTTACATATGAATCTGTGATCCATTCTACATTAAGTTTTGAACGAAGTATGAGATTCAGATTAAGGGTCAATTTTTTGGCCTGTGGATATCCACTTGCTTCATTACAGTTTGTTGAAATGACTATCCTTTCTCCATTGACTTGCTTTTCCTCCTTTGGTAAAAAATAAGTTGGCCATACTTCCACTAGTACATTTCTTTGTTCCACTGGTCCACTTCTTGTTCTCTCTTTGTTCCATTGATCTGTATATCTATTCCTCCACCAACACCACATGCTGTTGATTATACTAGTTATGGAATAAGTCTTGAAATGAGGTAGAATGATGCCTCCAACTTTACTCTTTTTTTTTTTTTTTTCCAAAATTGTTTTTAGCTACTTTAGTTTCTTTGCCTTTGTATATGACATTTTAGAATAATCTTGCCTCTATCTACAGAAAACCTTGTAGGGATTTTGTTAGGAATTTTGTTAAACCTATATGTTAATTTATGGAGAATTGACCATCTTTACAATGTTGAATCTTTCAGTCCATGAGTATGACATGTTTCATTTATTTATATCTTCTTTCATATCTTTCATCACCATTTTGTGGTTTTCAGCATAAGGTCCTACACATGCTTTATTAGGTTTAGACCTAAGCATCCCCCCTTTTATTGAGCAATCATAGATGACATTGTGTTTTTAATTTCAGTTTCCTTGTGTTCATTAGTATATTGACACCCAATTGATTTTTATATGTTGATCTTGTATCTTGTAATGTTGCTGAATTATTACTTCCAAGAGGTTTTTTTGTTTTTGTTTTTGTAGCTTCCTTGGGATTATCCAAACATGCAGATGACAAACATGCCATCTGCAAATAGGGACAGGTTTGTTTTCTTCCTTTCCAATCTATATGCCTTCATTTCCTTTTCTTGGAAGTCGGTTAGGACTTGCAATACTGTGTTGGGTAATAGTGGTGAGAGCAGCCATCCTGGACTTGTTCCCAATTTTAGAGGAAAAGCCTTCAGCCTTTCACCACTGAGTATGATGTTACGCAGTAGTTTTTTTGTAGATTTTTTTTTTTTTTTAAATCAGTGTGAGGAAGTTCCCCTCTATTATTACTTTTCTGAGACTTTTTATCATGAACGGTTGTTGAATTTTGTCAGATGCATTTTCTGCATTGAGATGATCATGTGATTTTTCTTAAGCCTGTTAATATTGTAGTGGATTACATTAACTGTTCAAATAATTAACCTTTCATCCTTAGACTAAACCTGACTTAGTCATGGCTTATGATAATTTTTAAAAAATATACTGGTGAATTCAATTTACTAATGTTTTGTTAAGGATTTTTGCCTGTATTTTAATGAGGCTTATTGGTTTGTTGTTTTCTTGTAGGTTTTGGTATCATTGTAATACTGGCTTTGTAGAATAAATTGAGAAGTATACCCTTCACTTGTGTTTTTGGAAAGAGTTTGTGTAGAGTTGGTATTAATTCTTTTTTTAAAAACATTTGGTAGACGTCTCCACTGAAACTCTCTGGGCTTTGGAGATTTTGGGGGTGGGGGGAGTTTATAAACAAATTCAATATTTTTCATAGTTATAGGACTATTTAAATGACCTGTTTCACAATGGATGAGTTGTGTTAGTTTGTACTAGCTCAGGAATTGGTCCAGTTCATCTAAGTTGTCAAATTTACATGTGTGGAGTTGTTCATAGTATTCCTTTATTATCCTTTTGCTATGTGCAGGGTCTGTAGGGACATCCCATTTCATTCTTTTTTTTTTTTTTAATTTATTTTTGGCTGCGTTGGGTCTTTGTTGCTGCACACGGGCTCTCTCTAGTTGCGGCAAGTGGGAGCTACTCTTGCGGTTCACGGCCTTCTCAGTTGCGGCGTGCAGGCCCTAGGGTGCATGGGCTTCAGTAGTTGTGGCGCGTGGCCTCAGTAGTTTGTGGCACATGGGCTTAGTTGCTCCATGGCATGTGGGATCTTCCTGGGCCAGGGATCGAACCTGTGTTCCCTGCATTGGCAGGCGGATTCTTAACCACTGCGCCACCAGGGAAGTCCCCCATTTCATTCTTGATATTGGTGATTTGTGTCTTTTTTTTCTCTGTCAGTCTTATTAAAGGTTTGTTAATTTTATTGACCTTTTCAAAGAACCAGCTTTTTGTTTCATTGATTTTTCTCTATTTTTCTCTTTTCAGTTCCCTTGATTTCTGCTCTTTTTAATTTCTTTCCTTCTGCTTGCTTTAGGTTTCTTTTTAGTTTTGTGAGATGAGAGCTTAGGTTATTAATTTGAAACTTTCTTTTTAAATGTGAGCACTTAGTGCTATAAATTCCTTAATCTCAGTACTCTTTTAGCTATGCCTCACAAATTTTAATAAGCTGTGTTTTCAATGTGTTTTTTAAATTCACTTCAGACTTCTTTGACCCATAGATTATTTAGACATATATTGCTTAGTTTCCAAGTGTTTGGTGATTTTCCTATTATCTTTGATTTTGATTTCATTGTGGTCAGAGACAAATTTGGTATGAGTTCAATTCTTTTAAATTTGTTGAGGTTTACTTTATGGCCCACGGTAAGGTCTATCATAGTATATGCTCCATGGGTACTTGAAAAGAATGTGTATTCTGCTGTTGTTGGGTAGAATGTTCTTTAAATGTCAATTAGACAATGTTGGTTAATGCTGCTGTTGAATTCTTCTATACCCTTTGTAATTTTCTGTCTATCAGCTGTTGAGAGGGGTATTGCCATGTCCAACTGTAACTGTAGATTTGTCTGTTTCTCCTGTCAGTTCTATCTGAGTTTGCTTCACATATTTTATATCTTGATTGCTTGGTATTTTAATTGATGTTAATATAGCCACTCCTGCTTTCTTTTGTTTAAATAGCTTTATTGAGATACAGCTCATATACCATACAATACATTCATTTAAAGTATACAGCCAGTGGTTTTTAGTGTATTCAGAGATGTGTGCAACCATCACCACAGTCAGTTCTAAAACACCATCACACCTCAGAAAGAAATGCTGTGTCCTTTAGCTATTGCCCTCCTGTTCCATTCCCATCCCATTCTACTTCGTCTCCCCTCCCCTCCGACCAGCCCTAAGTAACCACCAGATTTACTTTCTGTCTCTATAGATTTACCTATTTTGGAAATTCTATGTAGATAGTATTATATAATATGTAGATTTTTTGTGTGATCAGCTTCTTCACTTAGAATAGTGTTTTCAAAGTTCATCCATGTATCAGTACTTCATTCTTTTTTATGGCTGAATAATATTCGATTGTACCGATATGTCACATTTTATCCATTCATTAGTTTGTGAACTTCTGGGCTGTTTCTACTTGTTTCTTGTAGACAGCATGTAGTTGGGTCTTATTTTAATCCACTGTGCCAGTTTCTCTTTTCATTTGATATGTTTGAACTATTTATATTTATTATAATTATTGACATGGTAGGGCTTAAGCCTGCCATTTTATTCTTTTTTTTGAGAAAATTGTTCTCTCGTATTTGAAAACGTATTACATGATTCAACAAAAACATCACACACATCATTGACAGACAAGGGAAGTTCCAACATATGTCTTTATTGCTCAATGTTTCAGCTTTTTCTTACTTTGTCTTACTCTTTAAATGAAATAGCATCCAACTTTTGTATTAGAATTTTACTCATTCATCACTTGCAACCATAGGTTAAGCACAGATGAGTTATATGAAAATCGCTTAACACATTCTGTGAGAATCAGTGGCTAAGTGAAATTTATAATAAAGTATATACTTTATTCGTTGTAAAATGTGTGCTACAGATCCTTTCTGTCAGTAAAATTTATAATAAACTTACGTCATTTGTTGGGAATGTAATTATTCACAATAGGTAAGAGATAGAAACAATCTAAATGTCTGTTGATGGATGGATAAAGAATAGATAGATAGATAGATGGTATCATATACGAATACGGTTGTGTGTGTTCACACATATGCAACTCCCCCCTCTCCACCAACCTCAACCCAACCTCAATGATTGTTAATCATTGAACAGCACATCACTGTGAATTTTTAGAATAAAAGGTACCTACAATTTTAGTTTAATAATTCTAATTCAACAGACTGAACTGATAACAAGCAAATGTTTTATTCATACCTTCTATTTCACAGTATTTATTATCTTTATGTCATGGTCTATGAGCTGCTAGTGGTTGATTACCACAGAATGATATTACAAGTCTTATGGTTAGATGCAGTAATTATATGAATACAATATTCCTTCTTCTGGGTATTGAGAAATTTTGCCTTGGTAATCACTTAAGAGAATGTTCACAATTAAGTTAAATTCTTCTTGCTCTCAGATTATAAAAAATTTTAGTAGCATCTCGCTTCTGTTTCATGTCACATTGATATTGTAGAAGGTAGAAAAGAGGTTACCCTTGTTTGTTCCCTTGAGGATGGTGCAGACCATGTGCATAATGTCCACATGTTTGAAGGATTTTCTAAAATGGTATTTCGTAACCTGACACACAGAGCAGCAAGAAATAGTCTAGTATTTCGGCACTAATACTTTGTAATACATATTTCTATTCATGAAATCTTATTTAAGAACATAGCTTTAAAATTATTCAATGTTAGACTGTCTTCTCTGACTTGGTAGAGACCTTTCAGTCTCCACTGCAGTACTAAACAATTGTACGTATATATAACATCCCCAACTTTTTTTTTTTGTCATGGATGGCTTTATTTCTTTAATGTATGTTTATGTTCAGTATCTAATTCTAAATTTGTCTTGACTTTCCCCCTTCAGTTTAATGAGTGGTGTTAAGAATAATGTTGGAAGAGGGATCAATGTTGCCTTGGTAAATGGTAAGAATAATTATTTTAGCTTATGAATGTACTCAGTGTATATTCATATGTCCCAAAGTAAAATGCACTCTAATATCAAGAGATCAGGTGAGAAAGAGCCAGGCTTGACATTAAAGCCCTCCCCACACCCTCCCAAAACACCAACTGTAGGTCGAGACTCTGCGTCTCAGTATTTATAGCGTGCTTTCTTGGAAGCATCCAGCTTGCTGTCCAGTGAGTAGAGAACTTCCCATGAGATTGTCAGGATACAACCAATCTAACATTAAATTGATGAATCCTTGCTGCAGATTTTGGAATCCTAACATAATATAGATGGACGTGAATGAGGGTTTATAGAATGACAGAGCATGGTGGACTACTGGATGGGGTGTGGGGCTGAGTGAAGAGTAGGAGTCGATTGTAATTTTTCAGTATCGTCCACGTTGAATCCTGAACATCTCGAGTGTTCTTGCAAAATCACATCTGAAAGTATGAACCCGTGAAGTGAGACTCAACTGCATACTCGTCTTCTCTTTCTGGGACAGTCACCCTTGTAAATCTGTATAGGGTGATTATAAACCACAGCCACCTTCTCCAGTTCACAGTGTAGGAAAATATTGTTTACTTCTTTCACAAGAGATACATTTTTGTGTTTCTACTTTCTTCATTTTCTTAGCTATAAAATGTTCTATACGTATTTGTCTATTTAATTGATAGCAAAAAAAATTTTTTCAAAGGGAATTAAATACAGATTATTTGAAAGATGGCTTTGACAATAGAAAATAGCATGGATTCATGGTTTTTTTTTTAAAGGTTTATGTATTTTGGGGTAATTTTAAAATAAGGGAAGATGGTAACACATACGGATGAAAAATATCTAACTTCCAGTGATCTACAGTCAACAGTGAACTTCTGTTTGCTACTCTTCAGCTTACAAGATTAGTGAGAAAGTCCTATTCAAAAAATACCCTTTTAGAAAAAATTTTCAGATGCATACAGTTCAAATTTTAAGTATTTGTCATAATAATTCTTTCTCTGCTAATGAATTCACATCAGTCATTGGATAAGATCATTTGTCTTATATAGTGTAGAGTATATTTCAGTTGCATAATTTGCTATGAATTCAATCTCTTTCAGGAAAAACAGGAGATCTAATAGACACCAGATATTTTGACATGTGGGGAGGAAGTAAGTATGAATAACATATAAGTGTTCTGCTGCTGGCACTGAATCACATCAATATAATGTAGCCCATTAATGAGAAAATAATGGTACTAATTTTGTGTTAGTTCATTTTATTACTCTTTCTTTTCACTGAATGTCTAGCTGTATTTAAGTGATCAGTCATACTGCATACATTTTGCTTTTTATAAAAATTGTTGGTGATGTGTAATTAAGAGCAATAATATCACAATTGAGATTTTAAAAAAATCTGAGTCCTGCTTTTTGCAGGACAACTAATTCAAAGCTTCGGGCTCTTTTAGGTTTCTGCCTGAAATTTCTCAAAAAAAGAATAAGTAATTTGAAGAAGGACATAACCAGTGTAAGCATTCTTAGCTGACTGAATTGATTTCTTTTCATATGATTTTTCAGTCTCAAAACTAAGTTTATAACCAGGATGATTATTCAAGTAGATGAATATTTGAGAGAAGGAATGGAATTTGCTTTCTGGTTTACTGGACTAAGAACAATCCACAGATGATCTTCCTAAGTTGGAAGTTCCTCAAGGAGCAGGTGGAAGTTAGTCACCAGCATGCAGAGGGAAGGAACTGGCACCTCGAAGAAGGATGTGCCTGAGAGAAGGAAGGCCAGCACTGATTTAGCTTCTGATTCTTTTCTAAGTCGAGGCTCTCCCCCGCACCTCCCCATTCTCATCCGCTTTGTATATTCCCTGGAAGCCAGCAGTTGTTAGGCTTCCTGAAATTTATCTTGTTTTCAGACCATTCAGCTTTTCTAATATTTCTTCAGCTTGTAATGAGATAATGCATGTATTATTTATTTTTTAAATGAGATCAGAAGAACTTTGCATAGCTGTCAAAACTGTGTAAACTTAAAATGTACCATCAGTTTTAGATACTAAAGGCGTAATTGGTTCTACCAAAATTTATTGCATGGAATAACTCTTATGAAACTATTGTCGAAATCACTCATGTGACCAGAAGCTCTGGTATTTCATCTCAGGTGGATTAACTACTGCTAAAAATACTCCTCAAATTAAGAAGAAGTTGTAAATTACTGCCATCTTTGGATTTAAATTGAAGTGATTTGTTAGCTGCTCTGTTACATTTTTTCTGAATTAAAAATGCTATTATTTTAAGATAGAATTCAGTTAGAGAAAATCTTTGGAATCTTTGCTGTGGAAAGAAACTGAGTAGATTTGAAGGAACCCAGTTTTGAAGTAGTATTAGACTTGGGGGCTGTAAGGAAACCTGACGTTGTAAGGAGTTCAAGATGTAGAATAATTTGCAGTACCTGATCAGCCTCTTTGGCATCATCAGTTTATTGTCACTGAAGTGGTGTTTAAGCCCTTCTGAATCTTGATATACTAGATGAAGCAGGTAAAGACTGCAATATTTACCTTAATTAGTTTGGCTTTTAGTGATAACTAACCTACATTCCTTCCCCTAGTTTATAGTAAGTAGATATGCCCAGGAGTTTCTTTAAATCAGTGTGTGTGTGTATACAGTTGTCCCTTGTATCTGCAGGGGACTGGTTCCAGGACCCTCCACGGATAACCCATAATCTGCATATGCTCAAGTTCCATAATTTGACCTCCATATCTGCAGTTATGCATCCGCAGATTCAACCAAGTGTGGGTTATGTGGTACTGTAGTACTTATTGAAAAACCATCTGCGTATAAGTGTTCAAGGGTCAAATGTATACATATTTATATAATTTTTTTAAAATTACAGATCCTTTTGTGCATTAAATAAAAGTTCTCTGTCTTCATTTTTAGAAAAGTATCTGTGCAAACAATTTGCCATGTACTCAGGGAGTCCATGAGCCTTTCTCCTGCTCCCCTAAATTTCTTACTTTAAATCATAAGTCATGCTTTAATATGACTTTGCTATGGTTTTTTCATTTAGTCCCTGGAATATCAGTATAAAAAACGTACAGGATGAATCAGGATTGGGAAATTTTAAGTTGATGGGAAACTTAATTTTTAACCTGTTCATAAGATTTGTCTTTCTTTTGGTTACTCTACGTTAGAAATTATTGATTTACAAGAACTTCATTTTTATATTACTAACTTTTAAGAGATTATCATGATGTTTACTCAGTCATTTAAAAAAAAACCCAAAAAACCAACCCTCAACCCTTTCTTTTTTTTCAGATGTGGCCCCATTTATTGAGTTTCTGAAGGCCATACAAGATGGAACAATAGTCTTAATGGGAACATATGATGATGGAGCAACCAAGTATGTAAACTTAAAAATTTATGCAACTTTTCAGAGTTATAATTTATAATAATATAAGAAATACATTTTCAATGAAAACATTTATAATATAGAGCAAAATAATCCAACTTTCAGATGAACACCATTAACATTTTTTTATTTTGCTTTCTTCTTTCTTGTATTTATTGTGATACATTGTTGTGAAATTAGAATCACGTTGTACATGAAGTTTGTTATACTCATTTATGTTCTGTTTTTAACAACTATATAGTTTTCTCTGACAATAATATTCTTCAGTAGCATTTTTTAATGGCATTTCCCGAAGTGTGTTCTGTGAACACACTTTAAAGCTGTAATGGCTCTTTTAACCTTTTATCATGTTACGTTTCCAGGTCATTTTACCCTCCTGGTTGGATTTCTTGGGCATTCTCTAGGTGATTATTGTCTCTCTTAAAATGGTGCCCCAAGTTGGACATAGTGTTCCCAGATGTGGTCTGGCCAGTACAGGGTACAATGGAGATGGTAGCTCACCATGTTTGAGAAATTACATTTAATATTCATGGAGACTAGTGTTGCATTCGTTTTCTTTTGGCAGTCACGTCACATTTTTGGTCAACTTAAATTCTCAGATCTTATTTGATCTCAGATTTTTTTTTTTTTTTAAACCACTGCCAAGTCAGGTCTTCCTCCCCATTTCAGAACTTGCTTTTGTTTAATGTGAATGAAGGACTTTATATTCATATATCCTTGTTAAATTTAATTTTGCTGTTATTGGCCCACTTGGTCTTGATTCTGACATTTGTCCTATGAGGTTTCCATGGCCCAGGCTTCATACTCTCTCCAGAGTCTTTCAGGTGTCTAAATCTAAGTCATTGACAAACATGTTTACCACAGGCAGTGTGCCACCAGCTGGAGGCCGCCTCCAAGGGATTCATCTAGTCATCAACTGCAGACCTACTTTTCAGACAGTTTCCACTGTATCCTAAGAGCCATACCATTCAGTTGCTGTTTAATTGTTTTATTTTCTGAGACCATCAGATACTCACTTGAAATTCATGAACGATGCTAATTATAATACCCTGATCTACTGCCCCCAAACCTCTTCTAAATCTGAAATATATGAGATGGTGTTAACTTGGCTTTATTTATTCCTGCCTCCTTCCAGCTACTCCCTCTCTCTTTTTTTTTTTTGTTAAATTTTTGGCCGCGTTGGGTCTTTGTTGCTGCGCCCGGGCTTTCTCTAGTTGCAGCGAGCAGGGGCTACTCTTCGTTGCGGTGCACAGCCTTCTCATTGTGGTGGCTTCTCTTGTTGCAGAGCACAGGCCCTAGGCGCGCGGGCTTCAGTAGTTGTGGCTCACGGGCTCAGTAGCTGTGGCTCGTGGGCTCTAGAGCGCAGGCTCAGTAGTTGTGGCGCACAGGCTTAGTTGCTCCACAGCATGTGGGATCTTCCCGGACCAGAGCTCGAACCCATGTCCCCTGCGTTGGCAGGTGGATTCTTAACCACTGCGCCACCAGGGAAGCCCTCCTTCTCTTTCTTTTCTTCTTCTTTGTGTAATACTCACAGGAGATCCATTCTAAAATTTCTACTCCATTCTAGAATTTGCTAGGAGTTAGAATTAGTTTGATTGGACCATTGTTTTTAAAATTTTCCTTGTCTTTTTTGAAAACTGGAATATTTAACTAACTTTTAATGTCTTAGCATCTTCATTTTCCATGATGCTTCTAAAATAACTGACATGACCTTGAAGACTTTATTAATAAGTTCCTTAAGAATTTAAGTGTGTGACATTTGTGGGCCTGGAGGCTTAAATTTATTTTAAAGCACTTAATATGGACATTCCTGAACTACTTTTCCCTTTTTATGTTGACCGAAGAGTGTTTGCCTCCCTGGAAAAGACAGTTGTGCTTTGATCTTGATATTATATCATTCTTGTGAAACAGTGGGTCCCTTCATTATTTGTACTTGGTAGTAAAAGTTCTCTCTGTGGCCTTCAGTAGTTGTATGAGTCACATCTCATTTTGAGCACTCAGGTCTTCCTGGTAGTGGTAGTAAAAGTTTTGTCATTAGTAACATGATGTGCCTTGTATTTTTGCACACTTCCTTTTCTCAATTTGAACCCATCACACAATGTAAGTGGACTCAGGGAGTTCAAACCCATGTTGTTCAAGGGTCAGTTGTATCTCCAAAATTAATGCTATGTATAAATATATTAGTTACACTACACTGCCTTTTAAAGAAATGGGGCATTTTGATACCTGCTGTATCAAATGCTCAAAATATTGGCTGTGTTGCATGGTTTTAAACTTCTTTTTAAAGCATGAAATCATCTTTTACTTACATAAAAGATATCAAAAAGGAATAATAAAAATCCCCTAGATTCTACATAGGCAGATTAGAAAACTTTAGAAATTATTGAGAAAGTTGTCTTGTTCTAAATCTATAGTTAGATATACATAGGGACATGCGGCAGGGCTGCCCAAGACCACCCCCAGGTGTGATGATTCACTGGGAGGAGTCACAGGACCCAGCATACAGACCTGCTCACTCACTGCTATGATTTGCTACAGCAAAAGGATACAAAGCAGAATCAGCAAAGGGGAGCTAGCAGAGAGCAAAGTCTGGAGGA
This sequence comes from Globicephala melas, assembly GCF_963455315.2. Lineage (NCBI taxonomy): Eukaryota > Metazoa > Chordata > Mammalia > Artiodactyla > Delphinidae > Globicephala > Globicephala melas. The sequence goes on from NC_083322.1 coordinate 28,717,066, forward strand.
AGCCAGGCTCTAGTTCCTCTCCCAAGTGGAGTGACACAGGACATGCTTAATTCCTCCAGGAACAAATTGTGACAAGACTATGAAATGCTGTCCACTAGGGAAGGTTATTAGAGACTCATGGCCCAGGGTTTGTACTGGGAGCTGGTCATGGAGGCACCCTCCGCCTTACATATCCCCAAATTCCAGACTCCCAGACAGAAAGTAGGTGTTCAGCATAAACTGTATTGTTTGTACAGTTTAGACACAGTGAATCATTCTGCTCAGTTCTGTGAATGGGGGGAGCCTCCCCAAATCCAAGTTGCCAGATGCCAGCCAAGGACCAGTCTTGCTGTTAGGGCTTTCTAAGGCGTTTTATTAACCCTTTTCTGCACAGGACCTAAGGGTGTTCTCATTGAAAAGTAAGGAAAGATTAACGGGATCAAAATGCAAAGCTGTTTCAAGTTGCTTCTAGATCTTTGGCTAAATTGGCTTAGTTTATTCATACCGATCAAAATGACCACTTCTGAAATTTAGAAGTACAGAAGGAAAAATGACTGCCCTTCAATATATTTAATTGATGTAAAAATTTTTAGATAAGAAAAAAATTTATGGACTTCCGGCTGGGGGCCAGGCCTGCGTTTGGATAACCACCTACCTTGCAAGCAGTTTTTGTGTATGAAGCAATCTCTTGGCATTTGTGAACCTAACATTCATGAGCAACCCCGAAGCCTGTGAGATGCAATTTGTGATTTTTCTGAGATGTAACTGAATCAAGCCCTGAGGCTTTCCTCCAGGAGGTTGTCATTACGCTGCCCAGTAAGCCTGACCTCTGTACTTCAACACCATTTGTTCTCGATAAAGCAGCAAAACTCACTACTAGTACTGATGATGCAAGTAAAATGTTCTAATTAAGGAGCCAGAAATAAAACATTTGGATAAACTAAGGAGTAGAATATGATGGTCTGCAGATCCATGACATCCTAACATGATTTAGAAACAAGAAAACAGGGTTCAGACAATACTTTCTGGGAATGTCCCTCTAACATACAAGTTGCTTATCAAATGAGCAGACGAATGGAAGTGATAGCTAATTCATGTAAGGACGGGTACAGGAACCACAGCTACAGACAGACTTTGGGGAGAAAGCCAGACGTGGGTCACGTGGTTCTCTGTGAAGGTCTCAAAATCTTCAGAGGCTGAGACTTCAGTGGTCCCACAGCCATTTCATTTATTTTTATTTCCCTTGATTATAAAGACATCGCTTTATATAGATGAGTCTGAAAGGCTAAATATTCCAGGGCTATCCCTGATTTTCTCACTGATTCTAGTGAACTTCCCCCAGGAGGACAGCAGTGCCCAAGCTATGGTTAAAACAGCTCCACTGCCCCATGGATGTGGTTTGTATAATTGTGGAAGGCTAATAACATTGTAGCTCTTTCCTGTTTTATGAAGCTTTTTTCAACATAAAGTATCCCGTTTATCTTCAAGTAAGTTACATTAGAACTGTTGCGCCTCATGTTTCTTTCATTTATCCATTAAAGGAGCCAGCTGATATTAGCATGGGGTGCTTCAAAGAAGGCTGCAGGATAAACAGGCGCCTTCCTCACTGGCCCTCCTGCTACTTTGCAGCCAATGATCCTCCACTTACTTGCAAATATAAAACTTGCCTTGCCTCAGATTTTAGAAGAACAAACCTCTCTAATTGACCTATAAATGCCATCTTTTGGGTGATATAGAGGACTTACTGGCCAGATACCTGTACAGGTGTCCCTTAGTTATCTTTTTGTGTGTTTTTTTTTTTTTTTTTTTTGGCTCTACAACCAGCACGTATCTTCTGAATTTCTTCTCCCTTTTGAGACAGAGGAGAGGTGGAGAATCACTCACAAAATCACTCACAAAATTCCTTAAAGGCATCTTTCAGTTAGCTGTTTCCCTAGCAGTTGCCTTTTGTCACTGCCCTTTCTTAGCCGCCATGTGGTTAATATTTTCATTTTTATTAAATAACCACTTGGCAGTTGTCTCTGAAGTAGAATTTATATCCCTATTCTCAAAATTCATTTTCTTTTAAATAAAACATTTGGTGTTAGAAACATCCAAATTTCTATCAACATTTACCTTTATTCTATTCAACTGTAATTTACAAAGGGTTTAGTGGAGATTCAAAGTGATTTTTAATTTTACAAAGATGTTGGTTGCTTAAGATCTTGGATTAACCTGAATAGGCACCTGCTGACTACAGTTTCTCTTATTTATTTGATGGATGTAAATGAAAATGAATTGTTGTTGTGAAATAAAGACACCTAAAAGGTACTTCTAAATAGCATGAACTTGAAATTAATTTCTAGATTTCATGACTTTCATCACTAAAGAATTCAAATAGGACTTCCCTGGTGGCACAATGGTTAAGAATCCGCCTGCCAATGTAGGGGACTCAGGTTCGATCCCTGGTCCAGGAAGATCCCACATGCCTCGGAGCAACTAAGTCCGTGCACCACAACTACTGAGCCTGCACTCTAGACCCTGCGAGCCACAACTACTGAAGCCCTCATGCTCTTGGGCCCAGGCTCCACAGTAAGAGAAGCCACCGCAATGGTAAACCCACGCACCACAACGAAGAGTAGCCCCTGCTCGCCGCAAGTAGAGAAAGCCCGTGCACAGCAACAAGGACCCCATGCAGCCAAAAAAAAAAAAAAATTCATTAAAAAAAAAAAACTCAAATAGTAGGAATGTTACTCTGATAAAAAATTTTTTTTATGTTCTCTTATCTAAGCCAGCATTCTCTCTCATTTATTTCATGGTTGTAAGTTAAGTATCCTAACTGTATCAGTATTACTTAAATAACATACAGGGCACTACATTTATTGAATTATTCTTTTCCTCCCTCTTTAAGACTCAATGATGAGGCCCGGCAGCTCATTGCTGAATTGGGGAGTACATCTATTACTCATCTTGGTTTTAGAGACAACTGGGTCTTCTGTGGTGGAAAAGGCATTAAGACAAAAAGCCCTTTTGAACAGGTTAGTGTCTTAGGCTTTCCTAATTAATGGACAAAAGCAATTGTGTGAAACCATGCAGTGCCTATTCCTATCCCAGTTATTTGAAACTTAGATAAAGCAGACATTAAATATGTTCATGTGTTTTTCATAGGTTCTTGGTAATCAAGTATTTGAAATAACCGTGGCACTATTTTGATTTTAAACTTAAAAATAGTCAATTCTGCATGAAAATTTTTTTCCTACATGACAATGCATTGGCATATGATTAGTTTTATCTTAAGCCTTTTAGGAAGTTGGTTATTAAAGACTTTAATCGAACTTTTGTTGCTGTAATCAATTAAGTTCAGAAATACTTTAGAACTTGGTAGAATGTAAACCTACTTTTGACTAACAAGTGATCCTTTAAAGACCATCTGCAGTGTTTTGTTCTTTCAGCTGTTCTTTGAAGGTCTGCTACTACATGCCAGATGCCAAGTGTTGCTCATTTAATATATTGAACAATAATTTACATGTTGATAGAAGTGTTACTGAAGTGAGTACGCATAAGTATGCTATTGCAGATATGCAGTTCACTAAAGTTTTAAAAACTGTATACTATGATTGTGTTCCAACAGCACATAAAGAACAATAAGGACACAAACAAATATGAAGGATGGCCTGAAGTTGTAGAAATGGAAGGATGCATCCCGCAGAAGCAAGACTGATGTGGAGAAAATTGAAGGGACCATACTTTCACTTGCTAATGGGAAAGCCCTAACCGAAAAACTACATGTAAATATTTTAAGAGCATGCAGCCATCTCGGTGTGTGCATGACCATTATCTCTTTTGATATCAGGATTATTTATTGCTAACGTAAATAGACATCTTTGTAAATAGTCATCATAATGAGCAAATCACTGAACCATTTCTAAGCACATCTCCCTAATGGTACAATGTTCAGACTACGATGATAATGGCATCTTTTAATTCTAAAAGCATTACACAATGGATAACTGAACAGATTTGAAAAATGTATTGATATATATACTAGTCGCTGTGAAAAATCTATCTTGGAATAATATGGGTTTTAGGGAGGAGACTTTGTTTTCTTTTATATATATATATGGCCTTTTGATGATAGTATCTTTTAAATTAAAAAGATATTGGGCTAGTTGTGTGTGTAATGTTACTTTACAGTCAGACTCCCCTGTTGTATTTCTTTTCTTAGTTTTTCTCTTTCCATCCCAAGAAACCTAGAAATAAAATATGAAAACTTGTATCAAATATGTGAAAAGCACAACAGAATTCTTCGTTTAATGTACACAGTAAAGAGGAAATATATGAATGTAGGTGCATCAGGGCTGTAGCTTGCTGGATTTTTGAGTTAATAGTGTGCATGAGTTGATTTTGCATAAGCTATAGAGTAAGACTGCGGGGGGGTGGGGGGCGGGCAACTCCGCAGAGCTGAGGAACCAGGCCAAGTCCCTTCCCCAGCCTTGGTAGGTCATTCAGGACAGCATGTCAGTATAGTTAGAGCAATACTGGCCTAAGTTTTCCTTATTTAAGTGTCATCAGCAATGACCAAGTGGTTTTGAAAGAGGCATGTTTTAATGTCACAATAATTTTGGATTGTAAACCAAGAAATTCTGTATTTACTTTCATCTAACTTCGTAAGAGTAATTTTTGCCCGAAAAGTTAACGACATATTTAGAAAGGTCCTGATTACTGATTGGGACTGATACTGTTTAAAAAAATAATTTTATTTGACACACAATGACTTTATACCCAATTCTACATAAAAATATAAGAGATCTACCTTTTCTTAACTTCAGATGTTCACAAAATGACTCAAGTTTTTAAAATATTTTTAGGGCATTAACTATTGTGTGTGAAGTATCTTAAACTGGAACATAAAAAATGTAACAATCAAACTTCTATTCCCAGTAAAAGGCAGCAGTTCAATTTTGGATCTAAATTTTAGATGACTTATATAAGAAAAACTAAAAGCAGTATTTTTTATTTTGCTGTAAACCAAGGTGGAAGTTATTCAGCTATTTCTTAAATATCAGTGAGTTTGGGGTACTGTTTCTTCCCTCAAACTGAATGTAATTCATGAATAAATGCATCTTACACATCTAAACAATTTTTGTAAACTTTTCAGATTTTTGGTGCTGATACGCTAAATCACATTCAGCATGTGTGTTTTGACATTTAAAATACTTCCCTCAATTCTGTAAATTAAAAGAATGGCTATTTTACAGTTCCAGGGATTGTGAAATAAGTGTTGCTTTTTTAAAAAATAATGAGAATAAATACTCTTGGTTTTGCATTGTGAATTTTTTTTGTATTATCTGGCAAAGTAATATATGCCTGTAGAACTTCACACTGAGGTTTGTCAAGTGTGTATTGTACTGCTTAACATGCAAAATTAAAGTCATTCCTATGGGTAAACACACTAATATCCTCAGGAGATATCTTAACATGGATAGAATTTAAGTATCTAGACGGCAGGACATCCCTTTCAGGATAAGGACTATAACATGATAGCTTTGTAGAGGTGTATAAAATGCCAAAAGGAGGTATAAAGATTGGTTATGTAACTGCCTTCATGCAGTTTGCTATTGTTTCAATTCTGCCTTGTATACATTATGACAACATAACTTTGGAAGCAATAATATTACTGTATTTTATTTTCAGATAGCTTTTAAAAATCAGCATTGTAAATGCAGCAGTGTCATTTAATGTTCAGAATTTTCATTAAAATCAAAAATTTGGCATTGACACTTTGGTTTTTTAAATGGTGTTTAAGGACTTATGGATGTGTATTTTTTATTTGTAATCATAGAGGCTGTCCCAGGACAAGTATATTATAATAGACCTGTTAAAATTCAGCAAAGACAGTAGGAAAATAAGTGATATGGGGAAATGAAAGAAAAATTGAGCCAGAATCTGTATATTCTTGACTTTAATTAAAGGTTATCACTGTTCTTTCTATATTGTATTTGTTTTGAAATGAATTAGCTGATATTTTATCATTTTTTGCCCGACGAAGCTCAATGCCTTTAGCCTGAAATGCACTTTTATATTTAGTGTATACAAATTATAAATAGGTTGACCCCCCCAAAAGATGATAGTTTAATTCAGTTTCATTGACACTCCCCATTCTTAAATGAAAGAATGAGAAACGTGCTATGTTCAGTTAGTAGAGCAGTTGAAAGTGGAAATGCATTTACAGTAGTTTAAAAAATGAATATGAAAGGGAAAAATAATTGCTCGTGTTGATCAGGAAAAAGATTTGCCACTTAACCTCTTCACCTGGGCCTTCGACAGCAATAAGTGCATGTAAATTAGGAGTTGTAGAATGAAGTACCAGATCTTACTTTTTCTAAAGCATTCCTCAGAAGCGTTCTTTGGCTGTCTCTTCCCAGGATGATTTTTCTGTTGTAGACTTGGTTTTTGATTGGCACATGCCAATGGCTAATCTCTGTTTCCCTCAAAGCTCCCTCAGCCTGGCCTCAGCCTCTACTATTGTCCCCATCTCCTTCCTTGAGGTTCCAGTGAAGTTAGATGGAGCAAAAAGCAGGCAGGCCTGGCCTGGGAGTATCAGGGAGCAGCAAAGGATGGTGTAGCCAGCCTGGTGAAAGCCCATCTGGAATCTAAGAGATGTCCTGCCCCAGAACCTTCCTCCAGTCTAGTGAGGGGCAGTGTACTGGAGGGTAGCTGTATTAAGGAAACACTTTCCACACTAAGATGACTCTTCTAGGAGTGCTCAGAAAGGAAGAGGGACTGCCAGCCCTTTGGGTAGAGACAGAAGAGAGGTTTCTCTTGGGTTTGTTCCATGGGTAGTTTATAAGCAAACGTTAACACAGCAAAGACAGTCTTCCCAGTACAGCTGGTTCACAGGTACAGCGGGCTGCCATCGCTAAGCTCCCTGTTCAGCTCTGCAGAAATCATGCCTACCACCTGAGTGTATTGACAATTGAAAGAACAAGTTGAAACTCAGTTGGCAAAAGATACTCCCTTTATTAGGGAAAATTGATTTATGAACTTGCAAGCTTCCGATGTTCCATATGATCATCCCATATTGTTTCACTTGATAAGCAGAGAGGAGCAGGGCCTAAAATCTTAAAGAGGAGAGACTTCTGTAATTCGACAGGGTAGCCTACTGGCTAAGAGTACACAGACCTGCCTGAGTATGTGTCTCTGTTCCACCATCAGCTACATGAGGACCTTGAGAAAGTCAGTATCGTCTCCTGTAAAACTGGGATAGAACTATGTATTTGTGGTGTTTACCAAAATGCCTGACACAAACTACTCTTTAAATGCAGCTGTTAGCATTTCTAGTATTGCTATGTCTTCTGCATTCTAGTAATGTTTTAGCCATAGAGGAAAGTTAAGTCAGCCTCTAACTTTCCAACCCCATCATACCAAGTGTTATGGTCTGAATATTTGTGTCCCCTCAGAATTCACACGTTGAAACCTAATCCCCAACGTGATGGTATTTGGAGGTGGGGCCTTTTGGAGGTGATTAAGTCATGAGGGTGGAGCCCTCCTGAACGGGATTATTGCCCTTATCAAGCAGACCCCAGAGAGCTCCCTGGCTGGGCTTCTCTGCCATGTGAGGACGCAGTGAGAAGATGGCCATCTGCGAACCAGGAAGCAGGCCGTTTCCAGACACCGAGTCTGTTGACACCTTGATCTTGGACTTCCCAGTCTCCAGAACTGTAAGAAAGAAATGTGCTCTTTATAAGCCAACCTGTCTGCGGTGTTTCGTTATAGCAGCCCGAACAGACCAAGACACCAAGCCAGAAGGGAACCATTAAATGACTAGGGTAGTAAGATCATGAGAGAGGCTACAGCTATTCACCAGAGGTTCTCCTTAACCTCCAGGCCCCTGGCTATATATTACCAACCCTTCCACTCTGACGCTGAACTCCCTTTCATGTGCAGAATTCAAGCATTTGTGTATCTCCATGCAGCTAGCATTTCAAATGATCACATGATATAGTTTCACTTGCTGGCCCCCCACAAGTATGTGAAGTTATGTGACTTCAGTCAGAGGCAGGGTGGGGCGGCCATCAGGTCAGAGAAGATACTGAGACTTGGCTGACCCCCTTGCACCCCAGCATTTGCTTCTTGCTCAGAGGGCCTGTGAAGGTTCCTACCTATCAGCAGCGGTGCCTGGGCAAAAGAAGAATTTTGAATGAGAACTTTGAAACCTCTTTTTGGTCTCTGGGATCAACACTTCCCTTATAAGTCTGTTATTTGAAATGTATTCATTGGACTTTCAAACACATTTTCAGCAATGCGTTATGTGTTCATATGCAGTCCTGCTTGTCTACCTTCCACGCAGGTGCTGTTGGTACTGCTTGGATGTCACCTGAGCAGATGAACAAACTCAGTACTGGTGCGAGGAATTCTTTGCAGGGTCTTAGCCTTCTGCGTCACCAGTGGAATGAGATGGCGGACCTGGAAATTGGCTTCTCTGCACCCCCGTGTAGAGGGAACCTGATTAGAGAAGTACTGTGTGCTTCGTTTGACAAGAATAGAAATGAATTTCAAAGAAAATGTCTTGCAGGTCCAAGCTCGGAGCAGAGGACAAGTGAAAGCAAACGATGCTGAGGGGTAGAAGTAGGTTCAGTCTCGGGGAAGACTGTGGTCTCAGTGGTCCCTGAGGGTTGTGATTCTCATGGGGAGGCCCTGGGTGGAAGAAGAAGAGTGGTTGGTGAGGATATCCTGAGGTGTGAGGAATGAGCTCGTGTGCCCTTGACCAAGGGGAGTGCACCTTTCCCTGGTGACTTTCTGTTCTCCCTCAGGGAGAGAACCTGGGGTTTAAGATCAGTAAATGAGGTGACACTTCAACTCCTATGGAAATCTGAAACTTTTGGCCTGGGAATGGGGTTGAGAGCCAATTCTTGTGGAACTGTTAAAATCCCATTATGAAGAAAAACAAATCCCGTTATGAAAATACCCTGGAGAAGTTTCCCTACAGTTCTACAGCACTGGGATTGTGGGATGGGCACAGTTACAGGCACTGTGGCAATTGAAATTCTGACATTGTAGTTAATATATTAAGTCAAAAAATTTTAGAGTGTAGTTTCTCAAGAAGTGATTTGGGTGAAGAAAAAGTGTTTAAGCTAGCAGAGGGGAGAATTTTTTCTCAGAAATTTATCTTTCAGCCTGTAAAAGTGTTAGGCCTGGACCCATTAAATATCAGGCATGTTAAAGGGGATTTATCACGTTTACTTTTTCAGTTTTCCCATCTTGCTATCGTACCATATGCTGTTTCTTGCCTTGCTTGCACAGAGCCTTGTGTGGAGGAAAAATGAGTTGTTTGCCAGGGAGTTTGAGATCAAGCAATTAAAATGGGTAAGACTTTAAACTTACACAGTGTTATATGTCAATTATATCTCAATAAAGCTGGGGAAAATATAAAAACAATACAACTGACAAAATTTTTTAAACATTTTTTAAAAGTATAGATTATGTACTAGAAATAAATAGGTAATTATTGACTTACATTTTATTTACACTTTTGCTTGGTTACGAAGAGTTCAGGTGTGTTTAAATATGCAGTTAAATTTAGTGATATTCCTCTTTTATCAAAGAGTAATTAGGGGCTTCCCTGGTGGCGCAGTGGTTGAGAGTCCGCCTGCCGATGCAGGGGACACGGGTTCGTGCCCCGGTCCAGGAGGATCCCACATGCCGCGGAGCAGTGGGGCCCGTGAGCCATGGCCCCTGAGCCTGCGCGTCCGGAGCCTGTGCTCTGCAATGGGAGAGGCCACAACAGTGAGAGGCCCGTGTACCGCAAAAAAAAAAAAAGAGTAATTAGGATCTATAACGGGCCACCCTTCCGTTTTCTTGGCTAAACACGGCGGGGTGGATATGAGCCATGATCACAGAAGGCTGTTACTGACATGCAGAAGAGAAGGCTTCCTGGCCTCTTTGGAGGTAAATCACCCCTAGGGTTCAGAATGGCAGTTTAACAGAGGGAAACAGGCAGCCCTATATCCCCGTTCTCCCTGCTCTTCTAATTCTCACACACAAATCAGATGCTTTCATTTCTTTCTGCAAATTTAAAAGTCACATGTGAAACTTTGTGTTGACTTGGCCCACATTAATTATTACTCTCCCTTTACAACAAGTGGGAGAGGCTGCTCTTTCTAGCATGATTTTGTTTCAAGAGATTTTAATCATGCAAACCATCTCTACTGGTTTTTCTTTGGATGTGGATGTAAACTATTACCAACGGTAAATTTCATCCATCTATTAAAAATAACACCTTATGTAACAATTGGCTGTAAGCACAACAATCAAAAGGATGTAAGTATTTATTTAATGTCGCACTAAATTAGTTTGATCTTCACCCCTAGTCATTTCCTTTTGGAATGATTGTTAGGCTCTTGAAGCATAATCCAACTGTTAGCCACATTGTGATCTAAAATAGAAGGCAGTTTAAATCATTTAGAGTTTAGAAATCAAGAGGCAGTGTAGTTTAATTACATTTCATGGTGAATTCTAAGACCTCAGTTTTCCCATCACTTCTCTCCAGCTTCTCAACCAAGTTTATATAATCAAACCAGGGAGGAACAGCCTGTAGCTGTCATTATGTTTACAAATCCCCAAACCCTTTAAATGGTATACTGTAAACTCTGTACTATTTTGTTTCTGTGAGAGACGCAATAACGATATGACGGTTAAGGGCACAGTCTCTGAAGCTAGTCTGTTCTTTGTGACCTGGGCCAGCTACTTACCTCACCATTACTGTGTCTGTTTCTATACACTAAGGACCACAATAATAGCACCTACTTTATGAGGTTATCGTGAGGATCGAATGTCTTAACATATACGATTTACTTAGAACAATGCCTGGTACATAGTAAGTGCTATCTAAGTGTTTGCTAACATTATTTTCTTTGTCAGAGGTGTCGAGTCCTTGGTGTGCCGCTGTGTTCCCTTTCATGCTGGGCCACATATTTGTCCTTCTCAGTTTACCTCATTATCCTACTCCGAGAAATGTTATGACTTGTCACATCTGGTCTATACTGAAACTGAAATTTAAAAATAAATCAAGGGTCTTAGCCAACTTTCCTTAAGAAAGTCTTGTCTTTTTTTTTTTTTTTTTTTTTTTAGGAAAGTCTTGTCTTGCCGAGTATACATGGTTCCTGGAGATACGATTTGAATCTTTCCTCCTTCAAGTCAGCTAAGTGTATTATAGTGTTCTGGATAACTGGCTCCAAATGGTGGGTTTAATTCCTCAGTATTTGATGGGCTTTGGAAGGTGATGCAAAAAAATACCGGCCGCTCACCAAATTGCCTATAATATTTTGATGAAAAGCTCTTCTGGTTCCACATCTTAAGTAAAACCAAACACATCAGTACTGACAGTACTTCAGAAAATTAAAGTGTTTCTAAAATATTTACTGTGAATATCATGTGGTTACAAATCTGCAAAATGGGGTCATAGCACCTAACTTACATAGTTCAGTTCCATTGTATTCTTAGTATAACTATCATAGTTCCTTAAAAAACAAACAAACAAAAAACCACCACCAACAAAACCAACTATCACCCCGATCATGAATAAGGAAATAAGGCCGTTATTTGTATTCAAACAAATTGAAGTGTTTTTGTGTTGTGTAAAGTATTATTATCAGGGAAATGCTTTAATTAACCAACTTCCTTATCCAGAGATTACAGATAATGCTGTTTGATACGTTTTTCTTGATCATGTTTCAAGATAATCATCATTGCCTCTAACCATTGCCTCTGTTAAGCAGTTCCCAGTTTACAAAATGTTGAACTCCTAAATTGAAAATTAATACACTAGAGTGTAACTCCCCTCCCCTTTTATCATCATAAAGGGCATTTAAACAAATCAAGGCACTTTTTACCCACAGTGATTGTCTGGCAGTGAGCCTGATCCATGTGATACCAGAAAGCTGTTTCCTAAACACATCACTAGAACTGGGGACTGTCCAGTATAGAGGACCCTTTATGGTAACATAACTGCCTGGTTTTTCTCTGTGGACTCATTCCTATTCTCAAACTACGTGGGTTTAGTTGGAATGAACCCCACTGCCATTTCCCAGCACGGGTCTTGATTGCTTTAAAATGATCAGTGTATTTATCATCCAACCCCAGTCCCCAATGGCCATTGTGATTGGCTCAGGGATAGGCACATTAACCAATCAGAGCCAATGATGACTTTTGCTGGGCATTCTGAGAAATAAGTTTGCCCTCTCTCTTGTGTGAGTAACCAAAAAAAAAAAAAAAAAGAATCTCTCCCTTTCCTTAGAATGAGTAGTAGGAGAATGTTAGATCTGGAAGGAAGTGTGGCAGCCATGTTGATGAGAAAAGCCGAGAGCCCAGAGCTGCTGAGACTAGGGTATTGGGGGGGTTGGCACAGAGCCCTGTGGAGCCTGCAGTCGAAGACAACTTCACAGAAGCCAGCCTCTTTAGGCTGGAGATGGAGAGACATGAGCCCTGGGAACATGGTGTGAGCTTTTGGATCAAACTTCACCTGAATCGGTCACAACTCTAGACTTTTCAGCCACTGAGTCAGTACATTTCCTTTAATGTTTGTCAGTCTGGGTTGCTTTTTTTTGTTACCTGCACCATAAGGAGCCCTAAACCATGAAGGCACAATAGCCTAAACTGGATAGAAGTGTTTGGGCCCCAGAACGTGTATTTCCAGGAGCACCATGCTGCTACCTATACTACGATGGGGACTGGGAAGGAAATGGGCCAAAGCTAGGCAGTCAACCAGTAAAACAGGTGAGACATTCATGGATGGCTTCCATGGTGATGCCAGGGAGACTGAAAAGAAGAAACCAAAGACACAGCTTGGGAGTTGGGAGTTCTTGCTCAGGCATGCGGGGGTTACGGGGTGGTGCTAATGGCTGAATAGTAGTCATGTATTTGTGAATTAAAGTCTCCCTGGTTCTCACAATCGGTTGGTAAGTTAATTACGAAAAGTTTTCTAGTTGATAGGAAAAAAAATGGTCATTAATGGAAACTGCAGTCTTCATGTTTTAAGAAAGAGTGCTTATTTTCAATGCAGATAAAATAGATTTACTTTGCAAAAAAAGGCATAAGAATAAGTGTCTAGGGCTCCCCTGGTGGCACAGTGGTTGAGAGTCCGCCTGCCGATGCAGGGGACATGGGCTTGTGTCCCGGTCCGGGAAGGTCCCACATGCCGCGGAGCGGCTGGGCCCGTGAGCCATGGGCGCTGAGCCTGTGCGTCCGGAGCCTGTGCTCCGCAGCGGGAGAGGCCACAGTGCTGAGAGACCCGCGTACCGCAAAAAAAAAAAAAAAGAATAAGTGTCTATTTTTCAGGTTATTCTCATCAGTGGATGCTAAAGAATGGTAAACCACTCTTAAATAAGCACTGTATTTGTTCATTTGTCATTTTGGAGTCTCTCATTCAGTAAATAGTAATTTTGTTAAATTTTAAGGGTCACAGTTAAATGTTTAGCCTTGATTTTAATATTAGATCAGAGTCATTTTCCATGGTTTGCTCTTTTTCACAAATTATTGCTTTGCCTTTTAAATAAAATTGAAAGGAAATAGAATGAGACCAGGATGGTCAGGGAAACATTTCTTTAGCTTATTTTGAGAAAAAGAATATTCTTTCTTTGTCCATTCTGAACTTAGAAAATCTATTTTTTCTATATGATACTGAAATATTTAACAATTCATAAAAAACATAGCATTTACATTAAAATACCACCTTAAATACAGCCCTGTAATTTTCACCAGGAACCTTGTAAAATATCATGAATATACATGCATGAATACTAAAACAAGACCACTCAAAATTCACATGGAAGTGTAGCATTTCACACAACATAATAAATATCCAGGATATCAAATCCACAAATTGATCATTATTCTGATTTAGATTCTTTTTTCCAGTTAAGACTTTTACTGTATAATTTATTATAATAACCTTACAAGTTAAACATAACTAATTGAGAACAGAATTCAACTAATCTGACTGCTGAAATAGCACAATTGTCAATATATTGCTGCATATTTTAATTTACAACATATAAAGCTGCCATTTCGGCAGGAAATACACATCCATGTAACTAACTGCTCAATGAACTTCTTTTTCAATGTATGAAAAAATGTCAAAGTTAATAGTATGAAAGGAAACAAGCTAATATTATTTCTGAGATAATTTTATTGCCTTAGCTCTTGGGCTTTGGCAAAAAATATCTTAAGTTTCAATATATATCATATAACTTAAAAACATTATTTACAAAATATAAAAAAATTTAACAAAATACTGTACAAAATACTGTCTTTACACATTTAAAGGGTGCTTTTCCTTACAATGTACGAGAGCCCTTTATATTTCTACCTCTGATTTTCCCACATGCTTTCGGGATCCCTTCCTCCAGTATTTCAGAGCTGAGTTTTTAATAGTGGAAGCTGGTCTATAATGAAAGTGTGAAGCCAAAGATAAAGGTTGCTATATACCTCACTGATACTCTTCTAGATCAATTCTCCTGGTTAAAAGTCACTTAAACTCCAAATCATACATTTTGCTTTTTACATTTTGCTTCTTACATCTTGCTTCTTTTGTTTTGTCACGAAATCTCGCTAACAGACATGTTTTAGGGGGTGTTATATCACTTATGAAGATTCTTTCTTCTGAAATGAATGAAAGTGTTAAGTAGGCACCCACCACTTCTGTTAACCTGTCCCAACACCTTCTGTTTCTATGCACCAACACTTAGTATGATTTCTTCATAAAAAATACTCAGAGAATGAGATTCATATTTACTGCTCCTTGCTGCTCTAATAGATGTCTTTTTTAAATGACTAATATTCACCCACCACTATTGAGTTCCATAACCGAGTTCCATAGTCAAGGATCTTATCCTGAGTATGGACCAGTTCTCTCGGCATGAAGGCTCTTTCCTGTTCTTTCTTGCTTACGAGACAGTTTATCTTCCTTGCCCTCAATATCTGTTCCCTAAACCACCAACATATGAACTCAAACTTTTTCAGTTTTAGAATCCCAAGAAATCTACATGCCTAGTGTGTGACATTGACATCGATCAGGTAAAGGGACTTCTGAGAGAGCCTCGAGGATCTGGGAATTCTGAGGAGGCAGGTGTCAGGCTCCCCAGCCCAGCACAGTGGGACCCACTCCCGTTGTACGTCTGTCACTGGGGACTCTTGCCCAAGGCTAGAGTGGTTACTTGCAAGTGTGGACATCAGTCATGCTTTCACACCTCCTGCAGCGGACGTAGCAGCACCAGATAAACTTGCACTCGCATCGCTCCACGTGCCTGACCACGTGGGTGTTGTAGCCCCTGCCGCAGCAGAGGAGGTTGCAGCCGTCTGCGCCCTCTGACGTGCGGTTGCACTCTCTGCCTTGGGTCCCTGGGATCCCGAGTTTCTTATCCTCTACACAGTAATTGGGAGACTTATTAATGTAGAGCAGATCATCCTTGTGGATCGGTATTTTCCTCTGATCTTTCTCTCTCCTGTGCATTTTCCTCTTTATTTTGTCTGAGATTTGGACACTGTTTTCATATTTATCCTTCAACAGACGGCCAATCTTTTCAAAAGAAGACATGGTTTTCCAGCATGTTTTCACAGCACAGGAGCCAGAAACTCCGTGACACCGGCAGTCTAATGACATCAACTTGGCGACAGCCTGAAACCAACAGGAATTGAGTGAAACATCGTTCATGAAGTGTTTTACTCAACAACAGAAGCACTACCAGCCTAATCACTTAACTTTCCGGATCTGTTTACTCCTGTATAAAAACGATGGTTATATACTTCAATTAAAATTAAATAAAATAATAATAGTTTTAAAAATACTTCAATTAAATAATAGAAAAATAATAATAATAATTTTTAAAAATAAGGATGATTTTGCACGTAAAGGATCTTTTAGATCGCTCAGAATTCAAATGTTTTGTCCTTCTCTTCACTCTACAGAACAAACCTTTCTGAGTCTAATTTAAAGCTGCAGACCAAGCTAATAACGTTAACAGAGATTAGCTGAGATAACAAAGGGAAGTTACGTTTATTTCTAATCTCTCATTTAATTTTGGGTGTGAGAGGATGTTCATTAGTGCCTCTATGTTCCTGATACCGTTCATTTTAGCACCTTGCTACTCAGAGTGTGGTTCGTGGACCAATAGTGCCAGCATCCCTTGTGAGAAATACAAACTCTCAGGTCCCTCACCAAACCTGTGGAATCAAAATCTGCATTTTAATAAAATCCTCAGGTGACTTGTATGCACACAGAAACAGCTGTGAAACTTTACAAATAACCCCTGAGATTCTTATTTAATTTGTCAAGGTGGGGTCCAGGCAATGACTTCTACAAAGCTGCTCCGATGATTCTAAGGGCATCCAAGGATGAGAGCTACTGAACTGACAGTTCTCAGGTTTGATCACTGCAAACGTCAGTTATATTCACAGGGGTTTGGGGGGATATGCTATCCCCTGGTCACAGAACACATGAGAAATCCTGACTAATCAACTTAAGTTGGTCAAAAGAAGGGGTTGGAGAGTGCAGTGGCTCCCAGCCAATTCTTCCCCTCTTCTGGAAAATTAATTCAAAACATACGTCCTATTCTTGATGTATCAGTAGCACCCTCCTAACATAGAAAAGGTATAATATTTATATGATTTTTCAATTCCAAATGCTGAGTTATTCTGTTCAGATGGAGGAATTCAATGAGATGACATACATGGGTTAGAGTCCATTGCCTGACACACATTAAGGTCAAAATAAATACCCCCTGTCCCTGACGAAGAAGGTACGGTAAGAGTTGAGATAAAATTTCAAATGGGGCTAACCGTGCACAAACAATACAGAGATTCCTAAAATAAAAGTTTATAGTTCTAATTTCTTACATACCGGCCAGTCAGCATAACTTCCTTCAATCCCCAGAGGATGGCAGAGCAGATTAATAAATCGTCAGGACTAACTGGAGAGTCGACATTCTGTCAACAGGCTGGGTAAAATAAAAAATGGGTCTAGCCATCCGATAACTTGGAAATTATGTGTGTAATCTCGCCAAATAAAGGAAAAACCCCACCGCTTAAATTCCACTTACAGTTCTTATCAAAACTATAAAATGACAGGGGTTTCTACTTTGTTATTTTGTACCACAGTTGACATTGACATGTTTGTGGAATGTTACATTTCCTAACAAATTAACTAAAGTTTCTGAACTATCTAATGAGACAGAGTATTTCAAACAATTTGTTATATTTGCAGCCTTGAATGAGAGCATATGGTATTGATTTGTGTAATATTCAATACTTTTTATTAGTGTTTAAAATAATAAACCGAACAACATTTAAACACTGTCTTTTATAGGATACGACACATATGCTTGTTTTGAACTCATGAAACTAAGAAGCGAGTAGATATGTCTATTTCTTATTATCTCAGGTAAAATTTACCTTTCAATTGAGAACAATTTGGCACACAAGCTTATTTGGTTCAATTTATGGCATTTGATATTCACAAAGCCTTCAATTTTTAAAAAGTCTCCAGGCAAATAAATGTTCAAATTAATGCGATCTGCCTACTTTTGTTCAGATTTTAAGTGCCCAAAGGATATGAGAAAAAGAGAGCTCAATCAATGCCAGGTAACAGCAAAACAAATTGTCCAAAGAAAGCCCAAAATCTAAGAATGTAAGTTTATGTGTTTAAACCTGATCAACGCTCGTTACAGTCATCACTTAGTGATTTAGAGCTGCCTCTCGCTCAGATTCTTGACTGAGGAGCTGCCTTTTCCTTTTATTAACCAGTTCAGACATTACCTATGGTGTTGCCAATTTGCAAAGCATGGAGGACAGAATAGATGCTCACCAAATACTCATTGAATGGTTAGTCTAGCTCACTTGAACAGTTTTAACGCATCCTCTGTTGGTAATCTGAATCAAGAGGAAGTAATAAAGACCACTTTCTTCAACAAAAGAGTCACTGCCAGGAAGTCAGTGATATTGGGAGACCCTGATCTGGCTGGGTTTTCCTCCAATTCCTCAGCCCACAACAGTGTTAGGACACAAGAGTGACACACTACTGCACAGGTGTGAAGGATAAGAGGGAAGACTGATCTTGAATCCAGGGATACCACCTGCTGAATTTGTAACCGAATTTTGGGGAGAGTTTCCTGCCATAGAAAACTAGAAACTTTTAAATACGTGGAGTTAACTAAACTTTCTAGAGATATTTTTAAGGAATTTAATTCTGTTATCTTTCAATTCCATTACCTTTTTGTCTTTAACGATAAGTACAAGAAAAAGAAATAGTATTTTTATTATATATGTGAATACTATTCATATTGATATTCTAGGATAGAAAGACAAAGAACTTGACATGCAATTTAAATGATTATACCCTTGTAAGACTGCAAGGAAGAAACTTGGACAAATAGGGATAAAATAAAGCAATGCAACCACCACTAGGAGAGTGTGATGAAATGCAGAGTTCAAGGGCAGATAACATGTACACACACACACACACACACACACACACAGAATTTAACTCTCAGAGCACATTTTCATAAATTATTTTACTTGATTTAGTTTTATAGGAAGAAATGCCTTGCATATAGTAGGTAGTTCATGAACATGTACTTGCTTATTATTTCAATTTGACAGAAAAATAAATAGCCTGGTTGAGACACTTGTCTTCCATAGGATAGATGGTAATATATGATATAAAGTCTTTATATGCAGCAGGATAATTTTGGTAGAACAGAGAAAAATGAAAGTGGAAAGTACAAATATATTTAAGAAAATTGCATGAACACTCCAAAAATACATACTCTGGAGCTTTTCAGCTAGGATTCTTAATTGATGTCAAATAGCCATTCTGAGATACAGTGATACATAGTGATTTTCTAACAGGAGAAGTAAGAGAATAGCAAGCGAATGAGTTGTGTGTGGTTATAAGAAAATTCCTTTCTCTACTTCGCTGAGTTGTTAAGGTTTATAACGATATTAACAGAGGAATGTTTTGTTAACTATTGCAAACAGATGTGCACATTTTGGTGGAATATTTTTAAACTATGGGAGAGCAATTGGGAGCATAGCATTTAATCTACTGGTCTCCCTATGTTAAGTTTTGGTTTGATAAATTTCTGATGAAGTGAAATAGGAAAGATGTATCATTAACACTTAATGTAAAACTAGAAACTGTTTGAGAAGTGGTCTAAGGAGTTAGTTTTGACTCAGAGGTAACACAGCCGGAGGTGATTGTTTTTCGGTAGGTTGCTTTACCCAAGCTTTACAGAAATGACTAAAAAAAAAAAAAAACAACTGTTATGGAACATTTTGTGACATTTCATTTGTCAACTATCAGATGATCTGTTTAAGTTTTTATGAAAACGGTGACATAAATTGGATGGTTAATTGTAGTATTCCTATTTCTCTGACCCATTTTGTCCCTTTCAGTCCAAAAATATATATGAACCTGCTGAAAAGCAAAACACTTGTGTGTTGTTCAAGTACTTGTAAATATTCTTGAAACAGGTTAATGAAATTTGGGGGTGGGGCCCATGCCACTTTTTTGAGTTACTCATCATAAAACAAATTATGGGGTAGGGAAACTTAAAAGTTTATGAGGTGGACATGGGAAGAATGGAAATATTTTAAGCACACCAAAAGAAATACCCATAAATATTCCAAGTCACATTATTCTCAGAAGTTCTGCCCCTGGAAGACATCACGTCGTTCTGTTAGACAATCACCATTCGGCAACATTATTCTTGGAGTCATAACTTTAGGAATGGTGTCAGAAACCAAGTGGGAATTAGAGTATTTAAGGTCAGCGGTTAGAAAATCATCTATTCTGCTCACAGCACTACTAAGCACCAGTACCCACATTTCTCTGAACGCTTTCCTACGTTTTGAGTTTGGAATTTTGAGATGAGGAAAATCAACTCAGTTGAATACAGACCTTGAACCTTACTCAGAAGGATATACCTATTAGATTAAGCTCCTAATTGCCAATATTGAAAATGTAGTTTTTTGTTCTTCCATGTTAGGTAATATCTTGGAAACCGGGTTGATTTTTGTTGTTGTTCCGGTGCTGGTGGTGGTGTTGGCTTTTTTCTTGTTTTTTTTTTTGACCACCAACGGAAAGAAAAATATTAAAATGTTTTGAATTGTAATAGTTCATGAGAAAAGACCAACAAAAACATCAGTGTAGTGCCCTCAAAATATCCAGGTAATATTTTGTAATATTTAAAGATTCCATCTAGACCAATGTGGAAAAAAAAAAAGATTCAGTAGAGAAAACTGAAATTTACACAAAATGTGTATATACCTAAAGGCTGAATTTTGGGGGCATAATTAGAATAATAGGGAAAACCTCAATAAAGTGAGGACATTGTTTTATTGCCAATAAACAGTGGATTAAAATTGATGCTGAATAGTTGTATTTTTTTTTAAAAAATCAGAATATAAATAGATCAAAGTTAATAGTTATAGAGGCAAATATTGCTACCTAATTTGAAAAAAAGCCACATAAGATGGAATAAAACTAAATAGCTGTCTAATATTGCTAATAAAAATACATTTTAGAATACGTTAGGACTTTTCATAAGTCTGGAGATAACTTTATTCAAAAGAATGAATTATAACATGAGTTTGAAGTTTTGTTTTCTGATTAAATTTTTTTAGTCTCTACCAAATTATTTAAAGAATGACTAAAGAAGATTTAAGGTCTAAGGTGATACTAAATATTCATTCAATTGTTTTCTTGTTTTTAAAATGTATTAATTTGACTTGATGTTTTTCTCTAGTTTAGAGTTTTAAAGAACAAATGTTAATTACCTTTAACCTCTTTTATATTAATATGTTAGAAATAAAAAAATTCCTTTATTGGATATTATTTAAATTGAAGCAAAAACTCATTCATTTAATTTTTTTTAAATGTAAAACTTTATCAAGAAGAGACCTGTGCATAACTATGGTGTTAGCAGGAGTTACTTTAGTGAGATAAATTAACTTAAAATTTCAAAACAAAAAAATGAAAAGCTTACATAGCTATTTACTGACTTTCCTATTTTCGAATCTTCCATTTTGAATCAATATTCAAATAGAACTGAATAGTCAAATTTGAATTGGAAGTGTTATGGTGATATATTTATTGAGTTTTCGGTTTTGTATTTTAAACCAAAGTGGTTAAGTAAAGAAAACTGGCTGAAACTTGCAACTATTCCAAGAGAGTTCCATTTATTCACTTTCCAAAAATGTAAAACAAATACAGCATGTACTTTAAATATTCCTAAGAGATACCGCAACTCATTTTAATTTATTGCAGGAGAATGTGGCAGATTGCAATGACTACTTTGGGACCTTTACAGGTTATTGAATATTTACAATAATATAGGATATGTGGTGATATTCTCATCCTGAAAAGATTATTACAAAATAGAAAATCTATATACCTAAGAGAGGTTTTGACTGTTTTTGGAAAGTCACTATGAATTACCAAGTAATTCAACTATGTTGTAGAACTCAAAGCTTATTGTGTCAATATTCATTAAGGGAAATACATAAAAGTTAAATTAAGCTACAAATTTATACCATTTTAAGAAAATTTAGCATTAAAATATTCATAAAGGAGGTTAATTAGATGTGATTCTTCAAATTTCGCTCTCCCTAGATCTTTAATATATCTATATTTTTAAATATCAAAATATTTAATATATCTATAGTTGCTTTACATTTATCTGTATTTTTCAGTTTTTACAGTGAATCTACATTGCTTTATAATAACATAACTACTTCCCTTAAATAAATTTTGTTTTATGAAAAATATTACTTGAGTTGTGTATTCTCTAATGTATTCAAGAATGTTTTGCTAGAGAAAGTAAGGACAGAACTGATAACTTCTTTAGATGTCATTGTCTACTAAAATAAAGATTTAAAAATATAATGAAAATTCAAATTTGAAAAAATGAAATTTGATTCAGTCCCGTTAGAAAGGCAGATACTGTAAGTCTTATTCTGGCTCTGCAACTAACCATCTAAGAGGGTGGAATAAAATGACCCAACAGGCACTTGTACTTCTGTTATTTTATAATTGGTGTTTTAGGTATACGAACTATACAATCACAAATATATTGTATAATAAGATTCAACTCACATCAGATGGAAACTTAAACTAAATCAATATGGTCAGTACAGGCTCATGAAAGAATATATATATATATATATATATATATATATACTTGCTGTTATACATATATAATAAACATATAATTTTACATACACACACACACACACACACACACACACACACACATATATATTCTTAGACTGCAAGCATTTGGTTTTTAAACCATTTGGTCAGATTGATCCAAAAGTGTAATCCTAGTGTTATTTACCTAAAGGCACTGGATTTCTGTTCCATTTTGTAATACATACCTGCCTTCCAGCTTCATTGTTATGAAGGTTCATTGCTAACAGTACTTTGCTTTCTTTTCCCGTGGTGTTTCTGATGGGGAAATCTAGGAACTTTCTGCTGAACCACATGCCATACTGGACATCATCAGAGCAGCCCCCCCAGTGCCAGCCTTCACTTGCTGAGCCGCCGTTCTGCAAGGTGGTGTCACAGGAACACTCGGTCATGTTGCCTGCACTGCATGACCTGGTCACAGAATGCACCAGGCCTGCAGCCATCACAGCATAAATAAATGCTGTTTCCTTGGTGCCTAGAATAAAACATAAGTTGCTAAATGAATGAGTCATACCGTTCTCTGTTTATGTTCATAACAAAGTCTTCTACTTATCTTCTTATCAGGGAAGCAACTTTTCAATGGATGCTTTAATGAGTAGATATTTAAGAAAGGACAATTTCATATTGTTCGCAGTTTTTAAAACAGCAACATTAATTTTCAGTATGATTTTCCTATATTGTATATCATAAATTGTCCTCATACCTTAATATTATCTGTTTATTTTTAAAATTTGAAATGTATGTCAGCATCCAGCTCAACACTTAACAGACAATAAAAATTCTATAAATACACGTTGAATTTAAAATCCCTCGTATGAATACGTAAATAGTGATACAATGCCCAAAGGAGTCCCACTTACCCTTCTCGTTAAATTTAAAATGTGTTATCAGAAAACACAAGCTGAAAATTTTGGTATGACTTTTGTTGTGTAAAAAATACACGTCAGAATGCAAATTAAAATTAAGCAAAGACCAAAGCAATTAGGAGATAAATGTTGCAGTTTCATTTCACATCAAAGACTGATTTTTTAAGGATATCCTGAAAAACAATATTAATATGAAAGTTAAATATTATATAAATATTCTTATATACAGTATTATATCGACTTACAGTATTAAAGGCAGTTAAGATAATTGAAATGTCATCAGCAAAAAAAAAAAAAGAATTGTTATGGAAAACAATTGAATGTTGAATATGGATATCACACACCTGCAATAGGTTTTGAGCTAAAATCTTTGAAAATTAAAGTCCCATTAAAACAGTAATAAAATGGACTAGAAGGGACTCAGCAGGCGACTTTTTCCCCCCCTTTGGAGATGTTTAGATTGGAGTAGAAACGTTATCACGTCGTTGTCCAATAAACCCTTTCAACAGCTGATGCCTCTACATTTCAGCAACTGTGAAGAACACATCCTCTTCTTTTTTTTCTGCAGGGAGTCAAGGGCCCTTTCGCAAGGGTGTGCCGGCCAAAGCGCAGCGGGGCAAAAGCGATGCTTTGGCGGCGGTGAGTGTAGGGACCCGGCGGGGAAGGGTCAAAGGTGGAGGGGGAACCGAAATGAGTGTGGAAAACAACTAAGAATCTTTCAGCGCCCAGGGCCTGAAATCCTTTGAATCTGCTGATACCTCTGTACCTTTTTCCTTACCAAGTCACTGCTAGGCCGGTGGAAGTGGAACTTCGTGTTACTGCAGCTTCCCGCGCCGCAGCTGTGCGCAGAGGAGGGAAAAGATAGAAGGAAAGGAATAGAGGGGAGAACTAAAGTAGTGCCCGAGCTAGCCTCACGTGGGGCTGCCCGGGACAGTCCCTTTAAAATCGCCATTATTCCGTCTTCCGGGTGCTGTAAGGAGCCAACCAGCTTGGGGCTTCGCTGCAATTAGCCAGGGCTCGGTGCGCAGCGGAGCTGCTTTTAAATCAAAGCAGATGCGGCAGCGGCATTCCCCGTAGCCGACATCATGTTTCTCCAGCTGGTCATCCACGTAGGGGGGCGCTACGGGGTCCGAGGGGTCGGCGGGGTGGAGTGTCAGCTTTTCCCCAACTCCGGCCGGGCGCCGCGGGGAAGGAGGAAGAGCTACAGCTCCACGCGCCCCGCTCGGGACCTGGGGTGTCACCCCGTCCAGGACAGCACCTGCACCCGGGTCTGGCTTCAGTCGCCCCCAGTTTCATTGCACTAAAGGACCTCTCTGGGGATTTAGGGAGCGACGGGACCACGCAAGCACTCTTTATTTACAAGAATTGGAGGACCTGCCCTCCGTCCCGCGCCAGCTGCGAGCGTCCCGGGACTCACCGCTGCTCAGTTCGTAGCCAAAGAGAGGGCTGGTGTCAGGCGGGGCGGCGGCGGCCGCCAGGCAGTTCCATCTCTCGTATCTGAACTGGCTCCTGCACTCCTGAATGCCCAGACGGGCGCCCTCGCAGATGCTCGGCAGCAGGTACGGTTTCCTCTTGCACAGCTCCTTCTGGCGGCTGTTCAGCGGCAAGCTGGCGCAGCCCAGCTTCTCCGGAACCCCAAAGGAGGCGATGCCCAACCACCTGTAAGACACGGCCGCCCCTAACGTCAGCCGCTGCCCTGCTCTCCTCCCAATCCCAGATGTTTACCCGAAATTTAGGTCGCCCGCCCTAGGGTCCCGCCTCCCCTCTCCAGCCTCAGCTGAAAGTTCCCTGAGGCTGGGCATCCCTTTTGCCACAAACCCCGTGCTCCCCTGCTGCCCCCATACTCACATCCAGTTTCCTTGGGCTCCGCAGGGGAACAGCGTGAGCAGGGCTGCCCACAGCGCGCACAGGCGGGACAGTCCCAGGAGCGCTGCTCTGTCCATGGCCCCCGCATGGAGTCTCCCAGGCCCAGCCACTCCTCTTCGACCCTCCCCAGCCAGAGGCCCACCAGGACAGAGGTCAGTTCCCCAGCACCAAGTTGTCCCTCGCCTCCTTTCTCCCTGCAGACAACGTAAAAAGGCCAGCCGTAGTAGGGGCTCTCAGCAGCCTTCTCCTCGCGAGCTGGGAGCAGCGTGAGGAAGTTGGGAAAGTAGCTTGGGGCACTCCTCCCGAGACGAGTTGAAGATGTGCCGGAGATGCGGGAGCGTCCCTCGCATTCCAAGGTGAGAAACTTCTGTTGATGTAGCTCTGTCTCCATCGCCCCCGGCCTCTCCTCCCATCTCCTCCCCCTGGCCGCACCTGGAGCCTGATTGGCCCAGCAGCGGCCCCTCATCTCATCATCCCGGGTGCTCAGGCTCTCATTGGCTGAGAGCGGGCTCCGCGGGGGGCGCTCGGGCCCGCTGTTCCCCGACAGCCGGTCCAGATCCTGTGTTCCTGACCTTTCCTCCTGTCACAGTTTCCTGAGAGCGGGTCTCTGCGGGAGGGGTATTGATTCAACCCGAAGACTGATAGGGGAGCTTCTGTCTTAACAACCCTGGGTGAAGGTGTGGGTTGAATGGGCGATGTTTGAGTTCCACCCAGCCCAGTCTCATTTGGATTAATTACCCTCTGGGTGGAGTGGATGGAAAAATCTCACTGCCCCCGTTTCTTTCCTCTCCTTCACCTCACAGGAGAATAATCTTCTTGAGTCAGAGTTGCTACCAAAAAATTGACCTTTCAACATCCTGCTTGAGGTCTCAACGTTTCAGGAGACTTTAGAGAATGAGCAAAATACTTGTCAAGCTTGAGATCGATCATCGTCTGTGCAGGCATTTACTTTTATCGAAAGGGAAGATTCCAGCCTAGCATCGAATCTACCATATTTAAATTGTGTTAGGTGATTTCGTTTTACGATTTTGCTTATTTTCCGTAGTCTTTGAGGGCACTGTCAGAAGATGGAGGGCACAGAGAGAATGCGAGTGAGAGCTGTCTGGAGAGCTCTAGAAAGATGAGGGCTGTGTTCTTTCCCTTCTCTCCAATGCACACTATGTCTCTGTTGGAGACTTTGGACAGGGCTACACATTGAAGACAAATTTTAAAAGCTTACTTATGAAACACCTACTGTGTGTCCACTATTGTGAGAATTTATGAAGATCCCTTCCCTTAAAGGCACAGCCTTTCTGGCCTTGTCTCCAGCCATGGAGACAAGTCTGAAACAAAATAATTTGAGATTATCAGTAAAGGAAAGTATAGAATCCAGCAAGTTACTCTTTGGAGCCAAAGAGTTCGGAAGCAGGAGAATGTTCTGGTGCCTGGAAGTTTAGAGAGTTTAGTTAACCAGTGTTTTCCAGGTTAGAAGATCTCTGGGGAGAACTCTGAATTCAGGCGGCACATGCGTAGCTGCGGTATCAGAAAACCCTGTCTCAACTAGTTGGTGACAGGAAATGTTTATGAGGGGCATCACCTGCTCCTCAGAGGACTTCTGAAATGTTAGTAAACTCTCAGGGTATACCACCTTAGTGGGTTCCAAAATCTAGACTTACTCAAATTAAAGATTTACTTTATTAGCTTTATCCTCAAATAAATGATTTTATTTGCTGCATGTCTCCTATATCAGCCCAGAGCAATAAAAGCTCACTGAAATTCCCATCCTGTCCCATTCATTTTTTTATCCAACAAATATTTATTGAGTGAACGCCATGTACCAGGTCCTAAAGCCACATTGTAATTTTTAGAGAGTCAAGTTGATGATAGGGTGTAGTTACTGATCCAGAAATATTTTGGCTAATGGCTAGTGGCCTCTCTGAAAATCAGAGGCTTCATCCAAGCTCACTTTATTCTGTGAGCCTCTCCATGAGGGATAGTGGAGAATTCCCTGCTGAACTCCTGCCATGGGGCCCAGTACACGAGATCCTGGTTTTGAGCACAATTTACTGAACAGATGAACAACGTGGTGAGGAACATCCCGAGCAGATATCTAAGGGGCCCAAATGGTGAAACTAGAGAAGAGGCTTCCTCTGCAGGGGTATTGGGGAAGAACTGGGGGAGTGGAGAACACGAATACTTTAGGTTGATTTTTCGAGCCAACGATGGTAGATGTTTTAAGGATGTTGCTGGACTCTTTTCCTTTAGGAAGATATACTGAGCCTCTGTTATGGGTTAAAAAGTGGGGATAGCACTGAGTTAAATGGTAGTGGAGTTTATAGCCCAGTTGGCAATCACAGCCAGAGCAATGAATGCATTGGGGAAGTACTGTGCGCTGGGAACACACACTGTAGGATTACTTAATCTAGTTTGGGAGTGGGGTCACTTGAATGTTGCCTTTGTTGTTAGTCTAGGGATCAAACACTGTCCAGGCATCCAAATAAACCTTTAGAGGGGCACTCACAGTATTCTTAGAGTCTAAGACCACTGGGTCAACTAGTTTCAAATCCAAGGCACAGTTTCAGGGCCTGAGTGGTCCTGCATCTTTTCTGTGTGGTTTAGGGCCTTAGGGGTCATTCTGTTCATATCTCTAAAGCAAAGGAGACTTACTTCCAGGAGATGGTCCAGCTGAAGAATTAAGCTTCTTATTCAACAAGCAGACATTTGAGTGCCTTTTTGTGTCATGCACTGAGAGCCTACATGCCCCCTGTGTTTTCTCTCTTACTCTCTGTCTCTCTCTTCTCTCTCCATGCAAAGATTCAAACCCCTCAAATTGGTGCTCAGTTTATAGATAAAGAAATGAATTTGGAGACACTAAGAAACTTGCTCAAGGCCACTCAGCTAGAAGATAGTAGAGTCAAAAATCGATCTTATTTTAGAGGTCTTGTTTTTCCTACCACAACATACTGCTGCAGAACTTGATTAAAAAGCACTGCTTTTTTTTTTTTCCTTTTTTTGACCAAATCCCAGGTATCTGGTCTCAAGGTCTAAATTCCTCTTCTGTGTCCCCTGGATCTTCATATCACAGTTCACAGATCTCTCCATCAAAAGAGATGTTCTGTTCTGTGAACATAAACAAAAACCCACAATGGGTGGGTGGGTCTCCTGAAGAGGTCTCCCTGAAGTCGGGTCTCTCAGAGGCAGATGGCGGTCTGCGTGGATGCCCTTCCATTCCACCTCCACCCCCACCCCCCACCCCCACTTTGCTGTCTGGTTTTTGTGGACTGGGAGGTATAGTGGAAAGAGCACTGGGCTGAGTTGAGTGATTGGGTTTCCAGTTAGCAGGTTATAATCTTGGGCAATCAATTTCACTTTTGATCCTCAGTCTTCTCACCTGTAAAATGCTCAAAAGCTCTTTCGGATCTGAATCTCTTACTGGAGTTTCCACAGGGCTGGAGGGAGGGAGGCGGTAGGCATGGTGTGTACATGGCTGTGGTGGGGTGGAGAGACTGCATTTGCTAGTGAATTTGCACTCCTAGGAGGAGGAAGCCTAGCGACCGGGTTTGTCTACCTGAGAGAGGGGCCCCAGTTTTTAGGGTGGCACAGGCTAGAGTTTTCTGGCCCCCATTTTGTATCTTTTGTTCCACTTTTCCTTGTGGATCTTAATTAAAATGAATTATTTTCTTTGCAGAAATATCTTAAGGTGGTCGAATTTTAAAATGTATTATAATCCTGTCAGGTCACATGAAACTTTATTTAGAAGATAAAAGAAGTTACAGATATTTTCTTTATCCTGGAATATGAAGGTGAGAGGCTCCTTCAGAATCTAATTTATATCTCTTATTAATTTGAAGTGGTTCATCTCTACTACCATTAGTGGGGGTTATGCTCTCTATTTAACGTTGAACAATAAAGTAAATGATGGGTCAAATCCAAACGTATACGCAACTACACATTGAACTACACAAATGAACAAGAAATTGTTCATTTCTTTAGCAGCAAGAAGGAACCTCATTTCCTACTTATTATTTGTGATTTTGTAATTCAGAGAGAGAACAAAATATTAACTGTCTGATAGAACATAACCTCGTGCTTACTGTCTTATGCAGGCTTTCTAAAAAATGTTGTAAAGATCATACCACTAATTGTTCAAAATGGGAGCTGAACTTATATCATCTCATGATCTGAGCCCAGCTACCTAAAATTTGATTAATGCTGTTAAGCAAAGCACAGTGTAACTCCAAGTTTGTACAGATTACTGAAGCATCTGTAGCTTCTTGATCTGGCGAGAAGGGTACATGAATTTGTTTTCCTAGCAACGGTAAGGTGTTTTGAGCTACATTCTGGAAAAGGGGATTTAGGAGGGAGAGCCAGAGGAAATATTCATTTCACTCAAAGAAGCTCTTCAGAGAGACTGCATCTCTGACCATGGTCCTCTCTGACCAACTGGGCCAGTTGAACCAAGATAAGTAGCTGGCCAGCAATAAATCCCACCTCCCATCCGGGACAATTGTAGATTATTAGCTGTAGAACCCAGGAGAGGCTGTGCCTGCTGGTAGTTTTCTCTCAGTCCCTGGGAAACTCAGCAAAAAGTCTGCCTGCACAGATATGCCTTGGACTCTGTCTCTGGCAGTCCATCAGAGGACGAGACTTCTAAGGGCCCTGTTGTAAGAATTTCTGCTGCAGATCACAGAGACTTATGTACTGGAAACTGATACCAGAAGCACCCCAGCTGGTCTTAACTCTCATGATGGAACAGAAGACCAGAGGTGACTTTTTACATAACTGGGTCCTCATCCATTCTATTTTAAATTCCACCTGGATGCTACCAGTGTGGGACAGAGCACAGGCTTGTGACCACTGGCTCTCAGGAGGGGGCAGAGAATGGTATTCTGGATGTCCTGTTGTCCTTTGGTGGCCTGAAAAGCCCGACTTGGAGCAGCAGAGGAGACACCAGTGACAGAACTAGGAGAAGGGACAGGAGTTGGAGAAGGATGCTGTCTTGCTTTGTAAATGTTCACAACTATGAAAGTAAAAAAAATTGTTTTTGTTGTTTACTTGTCCTAGAAATTAAGATTGAAGAAGACTCAATAAGTGTTAATAGAACCTGGCTTATCTCTAGTGGTTATTTGCACTGATTATGCAATCTTTTCGGAATGAGGGACTATAAGTAAAATCCTTGACAAACAAGAGTGGTCACTATTTGTCAAAACTGAAATGCATGGAGAATGTTGAATCTCTCCATACCCCTTTTCAAAACATTTTTTTCTGAATTCTGTATAACAAAACAACTGAATTAATGAATTATTATTGAGTTTAAAAAATTATCAAGAAAACTTCAAAAATCTGGACTTTCATATTTTTAGGAGTACTATTTATGGAGAGATCACTGGGATGTCTATAATGGAAAAACCCAAATTTTCTCTCTTTTTTTTTTTTTTTTTTTTTGCGATACGTGGGCCTCTCACTGTTGTGGCCTCTCCCGGTGCGGAGCACAGGCTCCAGACGCACAGGCTCAGCGGCCACGGCTCACGGGCCCAGCCGCTCCGCGGCATGTGGGATCTTCCCGGACCAGGGCATGAACCCGCGTCCCCTGCATCGGCAGGCAGACTCTCAACCACTGCGCCACCAGGGAAGCCCTTTTTTTCCTTTTTACTAAAATCAAGCAATCTCAAACTTTAAGGGAGAAAATTTGGAGGGAAGTCATTTAGAAAGAATCAACGGTGTCTATCTTATTCTAACTGTTGGTCTGCATAATTACATTTAATTGTTGTGATATAATTCTGCATTCAACAAAATGCCAGTCAAAACTCAGCAAATGCTGAAACTGCCTTTGTATTCGAGGCTGTTGTCCATACGTCTGACCATTGGCTACTGTCCTCATCATGGGTGGGCAGCATGTTGAAGTGAGGTTTGTTAAGTCTGGTCAAGAGACAGTTACCATTTGGTGTTTACTCCATCTTCACACCAGATGAATCACATTTAAATTTAACTTTAAATGTGAATCACATTTAAAGTTAACTTTAAATGTGAATTAAATTAACTTTAATTAAAATGTGAATTTTAAAATGTGAAATTTAAACAAAATATTAAATTTAAAATGTGAATTTTAAATTTAAAACAAGACCAAAATTTTAACAATTTTAACCTAAATTTTAACCTAATTTTAACCTAATTAACCTAATTTTAACCTAATTTTTAACAATTGTTAAAATTTTAACAATTTTAAATTTAAAACAAGACCAAAATTTTACATATAAAATTAAAACAAGACCAAAATTTAAATTAAAACAAGACCAAAATTTAAAATTTAAAAACAAGACCAAAATATTAAATTTAAAATGTGAAATTTAAAATGTGAACTTTAATTAAAATGTAAATTAAATTAACTTTAATTAAAATTAACTTTAAATGTGAATCACATTAACTTTTAACTTTAAATGTGATTCACATTAACTTTAAATGTGAATCACATTTAAATTTAACTTTAATTTTTTCACTTTCCCCACTGAAACCTTGAATGATTTCTTATTTACCCCTCCCTATGTTGTAAACCCTTTGGTTTGACTTGTAAAAATCCTTCATTCAGGATTTCTCCATAGCTGTCATTTTTTATTAAATTCACTCTCTTTCCTTATGGTCATTCTCCCTAGGCAGCCCAATGTCTTTCTTCCCTTTTCCACAAGCAGGGCTTGCATGTTACTATTTCGGTTTCTTGAGAAACCCTGCCTCCATACCTAGAATTTTTTCTTTCTTTTTTACTTACCCAAGCCTGCCTACCCATTCTTTAGGTCACACTTCTTCAGGAAGTCTTACACAGTTAATCATATTAACACCACTCTCTGCCTAACTTCTACTTCATCTGAGGTACCTATCAGATGATGTATCGCTTAATTTACTTTTGCTTTCTGGTGGTTTAACATGCCTTCACTGTAAGTCACCAATTACATTATAAACCTCTTCAAATCAAAGAATATGAGGAATTCTTTTGCACGCCCCCCCCCAATGCCTACAACAAGGCTGAGTGGGTAGTAGGTGTTCAATATTGGTTGTGTGGTTGTCGTTCTAACAGACAAGGCATCTCTCATAACACTGGAATGAACGAAGCATAAAGTCGAGAGCTGTCAGCATTGACATCATCTACTAATTTGCCACTTTTCAACTGGAAGTTCGCCATGACTTGTACCTAGTACGTTGCATAGTACGGGCCACATGGTCTGCACAATTTCCAAGGGGACCATCAGACGGCTGGGTCTAGAGTATTCGCAGCTTCGGTTTTTGCTAGTGTTCAAATCAGTAAATACACTGATACTCTTAAATCTTTCTGACAAATCTGTAGCCATGCCACGTGCTCTTTCCAGGTACGTCTGTTGAGCTCTGCTAATAACTCAAACGCTTACTTGAAGTTGCCTCCAGAGAGTGCTTTCATTTGAGTCAGCAAGTGCTCAGAGCCCAGGAGATTTACGAGGGTTCAGAGACATAAACATGAACGGCGTTGAAGGTGTGAGGTGTGTTCCAACTGTAGCCCCCTCACCTTCTGTTAGTGATTACAGGAAGGGAGGCATCAATACAGAAACAGCTGACTTGAGGGCTCTCAAGTTCGCAATCTGATGAAGTCTTCTGGTGCCAGACCAACTTTGGGGGTTGTCACATAGCTTAGTGAAACGGCTTCCAAAATGGGCTGAAAACCACAATATTGATATACTGGGCCACGTGCCAGAACAGAGCCTGAGTCCAGCCGACTGGGTAAAAGATTTCAGTTGCTACTTTAGCACCAGCGTATTGTCTGCAGTCCCCAGGGCACACTCACAAAACCAGCACCAGACAAATACAGTGGAGCCACTTTTTCATGCTGTTTTGGGGAGAGAACTAATATTTGCCTTATAGGTTAACCGCGTTATGGCAGGCTTCGGCTGAAAGGAATTTTCCTTCAGGGACTGATTTGGCCTTCAGCATATCTTAATCTTATAGTGATTGTTGGCTGTTCAGGGCGGGGTTCAGTGCTGGAATCTTCCCCTTGATACTCCCCTCCCCTCCCTGTCCCAGGGGTTCTGATGAATAAAGCATGCAGATGGAAAACTGAACCAGTTTGCGCAAAGTATCAGGTTTATTAAGTGTAAGGCTTCCTAGTCGAGCTAGATTATGCAAAGTGAAGTTTTCTATTCCTTCCCCCTGAATTGAAGACAGCAAGGCTGATCCAATAGATCTACCCAGTCTCACGCTGAAAAACTGGACCTGAGAAAGGAGGCTGGCAGGAGGCCACAGGAAGTGGAGAGGACAGCTCACTCTACCCGAGGATGTCCAGGCCTATGAAGAGGGCAGGTGGGGCCATCTTGCTTTGGAGGTACCCACTGGTGACAGGGACCCATTGACTGGCCACTCTTTCTCTGCAGGGGAGGAGTAACCAATGAGGTGGGAAATAGGGTACAGATTTCCTCACCATAGAAGAAAGAAATGAGGGTACAGAAATGTTGAAGGAGGTCCTTACTTCCTTGGGCAGACAGCAAGGTATCAGTCTGCTACCTACTGTAAAATGTAGCATGGCAAGCCCTCAAGGTAGATGGGCAGGCAGATGAAGAACCTCTTACGGAAGCTATTGGCAGGATAACTATGACACAGAGGCTGTGGACTGTATTCTGAGAAAAGACAAGCTATGCAGTGATAGTTAGTATCAGTGTAGGGAGTGGTGAGTAGAGGACACATCAATACCCGTTGCAGCGCTAGCCCCCTGTGCCCTTGGAAGCTCTGGTAAGATACAGATTAACCCAGAGGAGCAGAGGGATGATTTCAGCAAAAATCATAGCGTCCCTGAATAATGTCATCCTCCTCTACTTATTTAACCTCAGAACACATTATTTGGTTTATTTTTCTGCTTGTGGTTTCCTTTGGTAACAGTGAAATTAATTCATGGTCCCTCACACATTGGCATCTCGGGCAAGTGGCCTAGAAGCATGTTGGGTGGTCTAGAGTAATCGATATAAGGATAGACAGGTGGATGAGGAGAAGTCACAAAATAGGTAATCAACAGGAGGCTTAACGTCAGCAGGCTAAATTTGAGAAATATGTGGTAATATTGATGTATATAGATGTTCATTAAAACGCTGAAGGAATATTTTGATTCATTTCATATGCACAATTATTTGTTGATAAGTTGCGTAAATGTTCAGACCAGACAAAACATGTTAGAGCTCCTTGTGATTGCATACAAAGAAATAGGCTATATGTTTTCAGGATAACTTAAACCATTTGATAACACTTTTGATGGAGGGTTATTTTTGTTAATCGCTTGCTTTAAGGTGTGTCTTCACTTGGCCCTCGAAAACGAACAAAAGAAAGGAGTTGAAACTCATAAATATATTTCACAGCTGGAGAAAACAGAAGAACCTCTCAGAAGGAATAAACTCAGGCAGCATTGTCTATCTTTCTGACTTAGTTTTATTCAGTAGCCTCTTGGAATCTTTCTTTCTTGGAATCTTTCTGTGCCTTTTTTCCTTATATTTAAATTATACCTACCGTTCAGTAATCTAATCAAAGGAGTACACCAGGGCTTCCCTAGTGGCGCAGTGGTTGGGAGTCCGCCTGCCGATGCAGGGGACACGGGTTCGTGCCCTGGTCACGGAGGATCCCACGTGCCGCGGAGCGGCTGGGCCTGTGGGCCATGGCCGCTGCACCTGCGCATCCCGAGCCTGTGCTCCGCAACGGGAGAGGCCACAACAGTGAGAGGCCAGCATACCGCAAAAAAAAAAAAAGGAGTACACCAGTGAATCAATGGAACTTTGCAAAACAACTTAAATAAAACGATCCTTCTACTAAAATTCTCACAATATCACAGGTATTGAAAAATCATCTGTATGACATAATTAAACAATTAGCTAAGTCTTGTAATGAAAAACAGCAGTTTCCTACTCGCCACTCCCTCTACACCCTCCCCAGAAGTACTAACTTCCGGCTCTCTTAGCTGAATTCTTTTGGTATTTTGCTCTAACCTGTTAAACATCATACTTATACTGTTACTTTTATTTTTTAATAAATTTATTTATTTATTTATTTTTGGCTGCGTTGGGTCTTCCTTGCTGCCCGTGGGCTTTCTCTAGCTGCAGTGAGCGGGGGCTGCTCTTTGTTGCGGTGCGCGGGCTTCTCATTGCGGTGGCTTCTCTTGTTGCAGAGCATGGGCTCTAGGCTCGCGGGCTCAGTAGTTGTGGCTCGCGGGCTCTAGAGCGCAGGCTCAGTAGTTGTGGCGCACGGGCTTAGTTGCTCCGCGGCATGTGGGATCTTCCTGGACCAGGGGTCGAACCCGTGTCCCCTGCGTTGGCAGGAGGATTCTTAACCTCTGCACCACCAGGGAAGCCCTATACTGTTACTTCTTAATTTTGAAAATATGAGGCTTTATCTGTGACTTTCCACTCAGGAATTTGAGGAATTGCTCTGCTTCACTCCTCCCCCCAGCATGTATTTTTGTAGCCTTTATATTCTCAATATATTTATCTCAAAATTGTGGTTAGGTCAGCAGTCAGTTTTTATATTGTAAGACACATAATGTTATTCATGCTAAGCTATGTAGTGACTATGATTATTTTCCTTTCCTTACTTGCTTTTTCCCCCTATTTTCCTGGTTTACTTTTTTTTGTTTGTTTGTTTTTGGCCACGTCTCACGAAACGTGGGATCTTAGTTCCCCGACCAGGGATCGAACCTGCACCCCCTACAGTGGAAGCGTGGAGTCTCAACCACTGGACAGCTGGGGAAGTCCCCTGTTTTCCTGGCTTCTTTGTGCTTATCACGAATCCAACCCCAAACCTCCCAATTTTCTAAATCTCCTGAGGTGAATCAGAAGCTTCATCAGTTTTATCTTTTTGACACAGAGTCTCCCATGTCCCCTCACCTGTCCCAGCCTGGAATGGTTGCCTCCGCATCTGGTGGCCAGTGTCATCTGTGATCTGCTTCACCATCATCCCACAGATCACATTTTTCTTGTGTCTTTGTAGAAACCTCATTTTCTGAATCTTGTGTATTTCCCATTTTTGGTTTAGGCTCCTGTTCTAGGGGAGCACATACTCCTGTAGCTTCCCGAGAAAGAGTGTATGTGAGATAAACTTTATGAGAACTTGTCTGTCTTAAAATAGTTTTATCCTATTCTAGTAGCTTGACTAGTGGTGAATTCTAGGTTAGGGATAATTTTCTTTCAGAATTTTGAAGACATTTCTCCATTGTTTTCTAGCTTCCGTTGTTATCATTAAAACATCGGAATATAGTCTAATTCCAGATCTTTTGTATATGAATTTATTTTTTTCCTTTGAAATCTTCTCTTTCTCTGTGATATTTTGAAATTTCATGATGGTGTGGCTAAATGTGGGTGTATTTTTACCTATTCTGGACTCTCAGTAGGCCATCTCAATGTGAAAATCATGTTTTTGTAGAAAAATATTTTAAAATTGTTTCATTGATGATTTTCTCTCCTCTGTTTTCTTTCCGCTTTCTAGAACTTTTATTTTGTGAATGTTGGATTAACTGTCTGGTTCTGTAAGTTTTCTAAGTACTCTGTTCTAATTTTCATATCTTTTTTTCCTCTAATATCTGTGAGATTTTTCTCAGTTGTATTGTTTTTGGTTTCTGTTGAGTTTTTCAGTTCTGCTGGTATACATGTGTATATGTGGATATGTGCTTGTGTGCGTGTGTGTGTGCGTGTGTCTGATTTCCAAGAGATCTTCTTTATGTTCTCTGCACGTTCCGTTTTAAAATTAAATAATATCCTGTTGTGATTTTAAGGGTGTGATATTTTCTCGTCATTTTGAATACATGTATTAGTTTCCTATTACAGCTGTAAAAATTCTCACAATTTTAGTGACTTAAAATAACACACATTGATCATGTTACCGTTCTGGAGGTCAAAAGTCTACAGTGGGTCAGCAGGGTTGGGTTCCTTCTGAAGGCTCTAGGGGAAAATCTGGTTCTTTGTCATTTCTAGCTTCTAGAAGCCGCCTGCATTCCTTGGTTCATGGCTGTTTCCTCACATCACTCTGACCTCTGCCTCTACTGTCGTACCCCTCTCACTGACTGTGACCCTCCTGCCTCCCTCTTACAAAGACTTTGGTGATTACATTGGGATCATGTGGATAATCCAGGAATATCTTTCCCTTTCAAGATCCTTACCTTAATTATTCCTTCAAAATCTCTTTTTCCAGATAAGGTAACCCATTAATAGATTCCAGGACTTAGAACATTGTAGTGGGTTGAGTGGCAGCCCTCCCCAAAAGATATGCCCACTGCCTAATACCCAGAACCTGTGAATGTGATCTTATTTGGATTTTTCTGAATTATATTTCTTTGCAGATATAATTAAGTTCAGAATCTTAAATGATATCATCATGGGTAATCCAGGTGGGCCCCAAACCCAATGACAAGAGTCCTTATGAGAGACGGCAAAGGAGAAGACAGATAAAGGGAAAAAGGAGGAGGCGGTAGGAAGACTGAGGAGCAATGCCCCAGGGAATGTTTGGAGCCACCAGAAGCTGGAAGAGGCAAGGAAGTATTCTCCCCTAGAGCCTGCAGTGGGACTGTAGCCCTACTGACATCTTTTTTTTCAGATTTCTGGCCTTCAAAACTGTGAGAGAATAAAGTTCTCCTGTTTTTAAGCCACTCTGTTTGTGGTATTTTGTTATAACAGCTCTGAAAAAGCAATACAGTTGTCGACATATTTGGGGGGCCATTCTTCTGTCTAACACAGTATATTAATGATGTTTTTTGCAATTTTCTTCCCCCTGCTTCTTCCACGTTGCTCTGTTCTGTTTGCTTTGTCTCTATCTGTCATTTTAGAAGCTTGCCTCAGATATCTGGGAATCCTTGTTTTTGCTCGTGATTACGAGTGGAGCATTTAAAGCCAATTAGCTCTGAGCATATGGATAGGACTTGTTGATTTTGGATTTTATTTTAGGGTAATTTCAATGGGTCATTTTATTAGCGAATCTTTAATATCAGTATATTTATGTCTTGTATCTTAGAATAGTCAGGTTCCCCAAAGAAGAGTATTCCAGTCTCCTGTTTTGATGATATTGGCTAATGTTCTTCAGTCTAGCACAGGAGAGGACTTGGGAGGTCTAAGTATTCACTGTCTAAATATTGTGGAGGTTTGCTCATCTGTTTGTTTTAGTATGATCAGGCTTGTACAGAAAATCTAATGAAACCTCACTGAAATATCTTGATAACTTAAAGGGTTAAGTTTCTACACTGGGAACACTTGAATCAAAATAAAGGACAACTTTTTTTTTTTTTTAATTTATTTTTGGCTGCATTGGGTCTTTGTTG
Organism: Globicephala melas; assembly: GCF_963455315.2. Classification (NCBI taxonomy): domain Eukaryota; kingdom Metazoa; phylum Chordata; class Mammalia; order Artiodactyla; family Delphinidae; genus Globicephala; species Globicephala melas. Next base: position 28,755,272 of record NC_083322.1, read on the forward strand.
TTGAGCGCGGGCTTTCTCTAGTTGTGGCGAGCGGGGGCTACTCTTCGTTGTGGTGTGCGGGCTTCTCATTAAGGTGGCTTCTCTTGTTGCGGAGCACGGGCTCTAGGCACGCGGGCTTCAGTAGTTGTGGCACACGGGCTCAGTAGTTGTGGCTCGCGGGCTCTAGAGCGCAGGCTCAGTAGTTGTGGCGCACGGGCTTAGTTGCTCCGCGGTATGTGGGATCTTCCCGTATCAGGGATCAAACCCGTGTTCCTTGTGTTGGCAGGCGGATTCTTAACCACTGCGCCACCAGGGAAGCCCAAGGACAACTTTTATTACAGGGAAATGCAAGAAATACAGTTAGCAAGTGGGCTACCATGGTTAGGTTTATTCCCAAAACAAGAAAATTCTCATGATTCTGAAGACTAAGCTAAGAAAAAGATAAGTCCTTTTCAAAAGGCAGTTTCAAACTAATCAGATTAGTTAGTATAAAATAAGACATTTTCCTTTTGTGACTGCAATTAACCTCTCTCTGATTAAGAGCATCTTTGTATTTTGTCAGCAATGCAGTTACCTAATGGCTGTAAAACCAAACACACATCTGGATAATTGAAAATTTTAGCTTTCAGCTGGAGACTCTGACCCATTGTTGCCTTTTGTGACATAGCCTCGAAGTTCCACTTGCTGAATTTGTGGTTAAATTTTAGACCATTTTGGCTGACTGATGAGCATGACAACAAATGACATCTGCTACCATTTCTAAGGTTTCTAAACCCCCTCTTTCTTTCTCCCCTTAATTCCTCTTGCTCCCATTCCTTCCCTTGCCTTATTTTTCTCGTCTTCTCTTGCGTCCTCTTTTTAGTTTTCTTTCCTTCTTGTAACCTGATGGTCAAAACTGGCTTGCCTTCCCAACTGGTGTGCTGCTGGAAAAAAAAAAAAAAAAGCTGACATTTCTGGAACTATAAGAATTTGTGGTTTAAGTGTTTGAATCGTGTTCCTCCAAGAAACCTTTTGCCAGTGGTTGTCTTTCAGTGCGACATAAAAGTAAACACTTGCAAAGCAGAGCACACTCTGTTTAGGTTAAAAGTTATGCTTTACATTTTTCATGGAATAGACAGAAGGATAGAAATGTTTGTAGGTTACCCTCAGGCCACTAAACTACCTTACCTTTCTGGACACCGGAGACAATGAGCATATTTACTCAAATTTTAAAAATACTTCAAAGTCCTTTAAAACATGAAATTTCACCACTGTGTTCTTTAATCTGCCTCATTTGCCAGTGACCATTCACGTCTTACAAGCTTGTGGAATATATCTTCACATACACATGATCTGGAGGAGTTTGTTTGGAAGCTCTAGAGAGGACCATTGTCATTATACACTTGACTAAGTAACTCATTTTCTCTCTGAAAAATGCACCTGCATGGAACCATGAGAATAGATAAAACACTTGGGACACAGCCCACCAGACCCGACAAATTGATCCTGGAAATCCTTGAGATAGTTGGCATCATAGACCAATTGCACTGATATTCAAATCCTCGAAGCAATAAAGGATGAACATAAACTTTTTATTTCCATCAACAATTAAGCCGGTGAGTGACTGTCTCCCCTTTAACAATGCTTTACGTCTTTGACAACTGTCTAAGTGACCTGCTTTTAGATGCATTGGGCTCCTGCTTAAAAGTGCAATGCCGGGGCTTCCCTGGTGGCGCAGTGGTTGAGAGTCCGCCCGCCGATGCGGGGGACACGGGTTCGTGCCTCGGTCTGGGAAGATCCCACACGCCGCGGAGCAGCTGGGCCCGTGAGCCATGGCCGCTGGGCCTGCATGTCCGGAGACTGTGCTCCACAATGGGAAAGGCCACAACAGTGAGAGGCCTGAGCACCGGAAAAAAAAAAAAAAAAAAAAAAAAGTGCAATGCCAGAAAAAAAGCACAATTTTTCATTGTTTTGGGCAGTGGAAACCAGCACATGAAAAGCTAGAGGAGGAACAAATGTGATTCTAATTGGGTCTTCTGACTTAGCTGAACTGATAAAATGCAAAACAACGGTAGGTTATGGGAAGAGCCCAATCAGGCCATCTTTGAAACCGTCACCTCTCCAGGTGAAAAATTTGAATTCCTTTAGCAGTTCTGCAGAGGTACTGTATTCCAAGTCCGTTGCTCAAGAGTAAACGATTTTAAATGTCAGCTGTCAGAAGTGAACTTGGCACACAGCATGGCACTTGGGCACAGTGGCCCATTGGCAGCCAATGCCCCTTGTTTCTCAAGCTCCCCTTTCTCTCAGAGGGATCGTCTTTGCAACGGGGTTCCCTTCAAAATCATGCCCCATTCCTTGTATTTACTCAGTGCATTGACTTTAGCCAGCTACTGGGAGAAAAATAATGTAATTTAATTCACTCCTACTTGAAATGTCTAACATCCCCAATGTTCCAAGGATATTAGCATCTTAAGAGACCCTGAAGGTTAATGTAAGTGATTTCACTAATTGAAAGGATTTCCAACAGAAGAATCTAGTAAAATAAAGAATTGTGGACACAGCGGGGAGCCATCTGGTAACAAAGCAAGGAAGCTTTCCCTTTGCCCTAAATTCCAGTCGCAGCCCTTTTTACACCTCCCATATTTAAAAGGCATATATAATGCCACTGGCAAAATTAAATTGCTGAAGAATGTATCTGCCAGTTTTAGGGAAAAAAATGCACACAATTAGTTAATCCACGGTTGCAAAAAATTATGGAATTGGTGAGTGTAAAAGATGCAAGTACCTATTTGAAACTCACCAGAAACAGATGTCTACCTATGCTTTTCAGTGAAAATGTGATCCCTCTACCCATAGCGCTTTCAATTCCATAATTAGATTCAGTTGCATTGTTAAAGTACTGTTAACATTAACTTGTATCTCATATACACGAGACTGGGAATACACATATGTTAACTTGAACCAGCTGTTTGCAAAATTACTACAATATGGCCAGTACTTCTTTTAACCATTATGTCCTTCCATTCAAACATGATTTGCATCTGTAAGCACTTATTATGTATAAAATTAAAGGGAGATTTATGACATAAAAATGATAAATTTTGATGCTTCATTAATATTGCAGTTGACAATAGTACGGTAGAAAAAGAAAGTTAATAGAAAGATTTCTACAGATCAGAAGCCGTGCCTCACTGGTATGCACGCCTGAAGGAGCATCTTCCCACAAACCCCGGGGTCAGGTTAGCAGGCAGCTGTGGATGGGGCCATCTCTACAGCCTCTCTCCTGTCTCCTCTGTTCTTGGGAATGGCAGAATCCTTGAGATACATTATGTGACGCTCCTCGCTTCTTCCAACAGCCCCATTTCTGGACAGATGATTTCTGAAATTCTACAGCTAAAAATGTCTGACTGTGTCCTCTCTGAAAACCTCAGTACCGATTATTCATTAAACCTGGGCATGACTTCAGCAAACCCTCTCGAGTTTTGACAGGGCGGGGCAGAAAGAGCATCAGTGAGTGCTGACATGAGCAGTGACTCGGTCCAGCGAAGAGGAGGCAGGGGCACCTCAGACCTGCGTGGGCTGCAAAACTTAGGGCCCGGCATCCGGCGTCAGCAGCTCCCTGAGCGCCCAGCAGCCTCCCCGGAGCCCAGGCAGGCAGCTCCCATGTGTGGCTCATACCTCCCCCAGCTACCTCTTCCGTGCCTCACCTCGGTCCAAGGGGCCCCATGGGAACAAACAAACAATTGGCACCTGCTAAAAAGGGCTTAGGAAGCGATAATGCTATTTCCAAAGCTTTGTCAAAGCCTCTTGGACGAGCTCTCTTTTGAGCACAACGTCTAGCTCCAGAAAATGCTAGAGTTGGTTAGTGCATTTATTTTTTCATGGTAGAAAAATTCATTGAATGTCTTTTCTGTGCTAAGCAATTTATTTCTAAACTGAGAATGCAAAGATTAAAATACTAAGTGAAAAGCCAGCTGCAGAAGACCACATATTGAATGACTCCATTTATAGGAAATATTCAGGGCAAGTTGATCTATAGGAACAGAAAGCAGACCAGTGGTCGCCTAAGGTTGGGGTGGAAAAGGGGAAGGGTGGAGAGCGACTGCTGTATTTGTTTTAGGGGGACAAAAATGTCCTAAAGTTAGATTATGGTGATGGTTGCAAACGTGTAAATACACTAAAAACCATTGAATTGTGCACTTGAAATGAGGGAATTTTATGGTATGTAAACTGTGTCTCAATAAAACAGTTAAAAATAAATAGTAAATAAGCACAACCAAACAAAAAACTCAGTTCCTTCCTTGTGGATTTGATATTCCAGTGGGTACAAATTATGAAACAGACAAAGAAAGATAAAGCTTGGGATGGGGGGAAGCAGAGAGCGCTGAGGAAGCACAAAGAAAGGTCACTTTGACCCGTATTTGGGGAATCAGAGGACGATTCCTAGAGGAGATGGCATCTGAGCTGAGAGGCAGTAGACAGAGGAAGGAGCATGAGAGAAAAATAGATGCTGAGCTCCGACACTGTGTTAGGAAGTATATGATAGAAACTTGCATAAGAGTCAATCCCAGTGGCTAGTGGGAAGCTGCTGCATAGCACAAGGAGATCAGCTCGGTGCTTTGTGACCACCTAGAGGGGTGGGATAGGGAGGGTTCGAGGGAGGGAGACACAAGAGGGAGGGGATATGGGGTTATATGTATATGTACAGCTGATTGACTTTGTTATAAAGCAAAAACTAACACACCACTGTAAAGCAATTATACTCCAATAAAGATGTTAACAACAACAAAAAAGAGTCAATACCAGGCCTTGAGGGGCTCAGGTTAGTGGGGGGATGCGGGATGGTGAATAAAAATTGGGGAGTTTAGATAATTATTATATAATGTGGTAGTGCAATGGCAGAGTTGGATATAGGGACTGCGGAAGTAACAAAAAGGGGGACAAATTCCACGGGGGGAGGCAGTTCCCTTTTAACCTAATGAGCTGTACCACTGTGATCTTGCCAAGTGCCTTGCATGCAACGGTGCCCTCACCACAGCTTACAGGATTCAGTTAAGCCGCCCTCTCATTCCTCATCCACTTCAGCGTTTGCCGGCGGGAAAGCCCGGTGAGAGAGATCAGAGCCCCTCCGGAGAGCTGGGAGGGGGAGAGGAGGGCGGGGGCGAGGGGGCGGAGCTCATCACTGCATCCCCGACTAAGAGCAATTACTCCCAGAAAGCCCTAATGATCCATTTTTATTTTCAACAGGGCACAGAGCTGCCCCGGCCTCTTTCCTTCTCCAAGTTCTCTTTATCATCTTAGTGGAGTCCAGCTTTTCCTAACATCATCTCAAGCTGATGGTTTCTGACAGTTGGGTCGCTTGTCACCTCCCAGAGAGAAGCATCTGCCGGACCCCGCCCTCGCACGCCCCTCCAGGCTCTGCCTGGCAGAGACCTCTAGCTACATTCCCCACGTGTCCAGACGAGCACCTGGCTGAGGCCTCCAGAGATGGAGAACCTGTTATTCTAAAGGCTTTCCACAGCGTTATAAATCAAAATTAAGAGGAATGTTTCAAAGAAACTAATACAATGGCTAAAAGATGATTTGGTACCTCTTGACCATCTATTTTGTTTTGTGTGTATGTGTATGTACACAAAGAAACACATGTTTACACAAGTGGGTGTATGTGTATTTTTTTTCTCAGTATGAACTTTTGTTTAAAATAATCCAGAATCCATTTCTGAATCCCTTATTTGACACACACCCTCTGCCCAGACACAGACCAGAGAAGGCTTGGTTTTGGCCTCCAAGTTTGTGCTTTCATGTCTGCAGAGGCAGGATAACAAGTCCGTGCTCAGTGGTGAAGGGAAGGCATTTATTTGCACTGTAATTGATAACAGTTTACTGAAGATGCTGCCCAGGGGGGCTGCCATTGGGAGAGAAATCGACTTCCAGCGACTCAGTACTTCAAACGCTTATGATGACCCCAGGAAACAGAAAAATACCACTTAGGCCGATCACCCACTTGAGACTGCCCATCCTTCTGGGAAATAGAAATCTGAGATACAATGTCTGTATCAGCCTCATCTCAGAATCCATAAATGATTCATGGAAGATTTCCATTTATTTATAGGGTAGGTGGCCAAGAGAGTTCCGGTGTTTACCAATAACATGGCCCTGGAAACTCCATCCTATTGAAATGATTCCTGTTCTTGGCAGGAATAACTTGTGCTAAGGTTGTATCCACACCCTTTAAAAACATGCCATTGATTTTGCATAACTAATGTGAACATTGAAATGGGGACTTTTTAGAGACAAGTACGAACAGAGACCAGGTTTTCCCCGGGGGGTATGCACATGTGGTGGAAACTGGTGAACCCAAATCTGTGTCATTTGATGACTAAACTCATTTTAGGCTACAAAGGCATTGTTTCAATTTCCCCTTGTGTGATTCTTAATTCAGACCAAATTTTATCTTGTAAGTAGAAGAAGTAGCTGAAAATAATTTCATGCCCTGCCTATGACATAGGCACCGAGTTTTAACAAAAGGCTCATAAACTCTTTTTATGATACTGTAAAACTGGAGAGCTCATGACTGTTAAAACATAAGCTTCATGTTACATGTAACTAAGGCAAGGAGGAGAGAGTAAAAATGTAAGTTTTAAAATGTATCTTGTATTACATATTAAATGCATGCGGAAAATACTGCACACATGTTCAGTTTCAAAGGCAAAGCTGAGGACAAGCAGTAGGGTGAATGATCCCATGGGCGAAAAAAAAATGAAGTGAGGAATGGATTGCTGTTCCAAGTTCTCCAGAGGATATGCTATGTTGGTGGTTAGAGGTCACTTTCTATATTTCCTGATTATAAATAAGAAGGTATCATTAAAGGCACATTCAGCTGCTATTTGGTTAATCTAAGTTATAATTTTGGGTCCAATAAAGTTTGAAAATTATTATTTATTTTTTACTTAGGAATGAGACCCTCCAAAGTGACTTGTGTATTAAGAAGAGGTCTGAAGAGATGTCCAGGGTCTGTCAAAGGCAGCTGGAGGCGCTCATAATTTTTATCCATCCCAGAACCCAGTGCGGGAAGAGGCTCTCTCCTCTGCTGTAGCCCCCCTTTCCAACCAGTTCTGATGGTGATGGGCCTAAAGCATTAACACTGGCTGCAGTGTGGCATCTTGTACCATAATCTCATCTCCATGTTTTTACTGCAAAGGGATGTCAAGAGTCCTGAATCCCAAACCTTCAGCTATTAATGTAAGAAGATCTACAGAAGACCAAACAACCTCATATCAAAGTGGAGATCAGTGGATATATGACTGAACATATGTTACAACATAGGCCCATTTTATTTTAACATTCTTAAAAATTTTTTCTAATATACAAATTCATAATTTAATTTTAAAAGCAGACAAATTATAGACCAAATAAAAAATTAAATTATGGATTGTAAAGTAAATCAAAATGTTGACCTTGATGCCATATACTGAGATTTTAATCTACCGATTTTGAACAGATTTTATTATCTTTTAAATATGGAAGTACAATTGAACAAAATATATAAATAAATCACATACCATCACCATTAAACCGTTTAGCCTAGCACTAAAAGCTGCATCAAATTGATGTATTTCACCAGCCAACCATAAAATAAGAAAAATCACTACAAGTTGAGAATCAGCTGAATACACTTTATACTTACGACACCATATTGTTTCTGAATTCTGATGTGCCTATAATCAATTGTAATTACTTTGCTTTTAAAAGATATAAATATTTTAATGATTTTTATAAGAATGACTTTTCCACGTAATGGAAATAATAATATGAAGCTACACATAAATTTCTTAAGAAAATAACTTGGTTAGATATATTAAATGTCTTCTCATAACCTGATCTAAAATGCAATTTTCCCCCCAGATATATTACATAAAGAGTTGGAAAAAGACTTTTAAAAACTAAGTGAAAACAGTTCTTTGCAGAGTGCTATGGACTTGGGAAAAGATACCAGTCAGCATAAATCAGATTGAAAATCTAATTTACCTAGATATGACGAATCTGTAGGAATCCTTTTATAGTGTTGTTTTCTAAACGTAGCTGCTTCAATTTTGTTCTTACCATGAGTTGGGTTTAAGTTATTATCTTTATTTACACTGTAGATAGACTTACAAATTGTAAATACTCTTGATAAGTTTTAAGAATTGGTGTTTTGATTGTGTATTGAGTATGTAAAGCACAGTGGTCCGACATTTAGTAGAGCTATAAAACAAATTCTTTATATTTCAACGAACATAGAGAAAACAAATGGAGCATGATTTTAGGAGGGGACTGCACGGTCTGAATCAGTTAGAAAAAATGAGTTCTACAGCCCCATACACCAAGTGACTGAACCGTAAAATAAATATGGAAGTTGCTAATAGCAGTTAGCCGCAGTAAAAACATGATAAAAGGCTCTTTGACAGTAAGAAACCTTGGAAGCTGGGGCAAATACAAAATCTAGTCTGTAGGGACTGGCAGTATCCTGCTGTCTTTAGTAGGGGTTTCTGACGACGTCTAGTTCATCTCCTTAAGTTGAAGTGATCTATCAGAATGGCTTGGTTCTGGGCTTCCCTGGCGGCGCAGTGGTTGAGAATCTGCCTGCTAATGCAGGGGACACGGGTTCGAGCCCTGGTCTGGGAAGATCCCACATGCCGCAGAGCGGCTGGGCCCGTGAGCCACAACTACTGAGCCTGCGCATCTGGAGCCTGTGCTCCGCAACAAGAGAGGCCGCGATAGTGAGAGGCCCGCGCACTGCGATGAAGGGTGCCCCCCCCACCCCGCTTGCCACAACTAGAGAAAGCCCTAGCACAGAAATGAAGACCCAACACAGCCAAAAAAAACCCACCAAAAAACCAAGCATTTTGAAGCCCTTAAAAAAAGAAAAAAAAAAAAGCCTTGGTTCCGAAGAGCAGTCAAAATCATTTGAACTTTAAAAACATATTAAAAAAAAAAAAAATACAGTAGTATTGGCAGAGCACTTACTCCTTGATCCAGTCAAAATGGTAGAATATGCTGTAGTGCAGTATCGTTTTGTACTTGGATACATGTTTTTGAAGTTACCAGCCCATATAAGCTTACTCAAAGTCTTGTTTGTTCATTTTAAATACAATAATCGTAGCCACTGATTTTGATGACATTTTTAACTTTCTTTTTATAAGATAAAAATGCTCAGAGAAAAATTTTAGATACTGATGATTCTCTCAGTATTTGCTCAAATTAAGGAGCCCGTAAGATAATATTTAATAAAATCCAACCCTGATCACCTCTCTGAGTTCTTAACTTATCACTGTATTAGACACCCGCCACTCCTCTTCACCCCCCTCCCACCATGCCAAAGCATTACGGCTTTGAAATGACTCTTACTGGGTTACATAATTTTTGACCAGTTTCTGTATTTCTTCTTGGAATCCTTCAGTGAAATGGAACTAAAAGAAGAAATTTCAGATGCAGAACAGCATTATTTTTTCCCCATAAACATTACCAGAACTATTTCCATCTCAAGAATCAATGCTTTTTCTTTTAAACATCTTTATTGGGGTATAATTGCTTTACAATGTTGTGTTAGTTTCTGCTGTATAACAAAGTGAATCAGCTATATGTATACATATATCCACATATCCCCTCCCTCTTGAATCTCCCTCCCAGTCCCACCCCTCTAGGTGGTCACAAAGCACCGAGCTGATCTCCCTGTGCTATGGGGCTGCTTCCCACTAGCTATCCATTTTACATTTGGTAGTGTATATATGTCAATGCTATTTTCTCACTTCATCCCAGCTTACACTTCCCCCTCCTCATGTCCTCAAGTCCATTCTCTACATCTGCATCTTTATTCCTGTCCTGCCCCTAGATTCATCAGAACCATTATATTTTTTTAGATTCCATATATATGTGTTAGCATACAGTATTTGTTTTTCTCTGACTTACTTCACTCTGTATGACAGACTCTAGGTCCATCCACCTCACTACAAATAAGTCAATTTCATTTCTTTTTATGGCTGAGTAATATTCCATTGTATATATGTGCCACATCTTCTTTATCCATTCATCTGTGGATGGACACTTAAACTGCTTCCATGTCCTGGCTATTGTAAATAGTGCTGCAGTGAAGATTGTGGTACATGACTCTTTTTGAATTATGATTTTCTCAGGGTATACGCCCAGTAGTGGGATTGCTGGATCATATGGTAATTCTATGGAGAATAATTCTATGGAGAAGCTCCATACTGTTCTCCATAGTGGCTGTATCAGTTTACATTCCCACCAACAGTGCAAGAGGGTTCCCTTTTCTCCGAGGGAGGAACACTCCCAAACTCATTCTACCAGGCCACCATCACCCTGATACCAAAACCAGACAAAGATGTCACAAAGAAAGAAAACTACAGGCCAATATCACTGATGAACATAGATGCAAAAATCCTCAACAAAATACTAGCAAACAGAATCCAACAGCACATTAAAAGGATTATACACCATGATCAAGTGGGGTTTATCCCAGGAATGCAAGGATTCTTCAATATATCCAAAATCAATCAACGTGATACACCATATTAACAAATTGAAGGATAAAAACCATATGATAATCTCAATAGTTGCAGAAAAAGCTTTCGACAGAATTCAACACCCATTTATGATAAAAACTCTCCAGAAAGTAGGCATAGAGGGAACCTACCTCAACGTAATAAAGGCCATATATGATAAACCCACAGTCAACATCATTCTCAATGGTGAAAAACTGAAAGCATTTCCTCTAAGATCAGGAACAAGACAAGGTTGCCCAGTCTCACCACTATTATTCACCATAGTTTTAGAAGTTTTAGCCACAGCAATCAGAGAAGAAAAAGAGATAAAAGGAATCCAAATCAGAAGCGAAGAAGTAAAGCTGTCACTGTTTGCAGATGACATGATACTATACATAGAGAATCCTAAAGAATCAGTGATTTTTTTTCCCAATGCCTTCTGGGAATCGTTCTGTAGCAAAGACTGCAGAACAGAGGGAACTACATAAAGAAGATTAAATGATCCAAGTATAAAGCCGATGGTGAACCTTCTTTTTCATATGTCCCTATGGGATCCTCTTTGCCTACTTGGATGGCTGGCAAATAGTGTACTGTGCCTTTAAATGCATGCGTGCGCGCGCACACACACACACACACACACACAATGTCAACAGGGATGCTTGGAAATGCTTATGCAGTTATTCTTGACTTTTAATATTATAAATGTTTTCTTTAGTTTAGTTTAGATTGGATACTAATCAATTTTTACCAAAAATAATTCACTTCCTTTAACCTTTACATCGAAAGATATGTGAAAATGCGTACTCATTTTTTCTCATTCAAATTATGAACTTGTTAAGCGCACACACACACACACGTGCACAAACACACACACACTTATTTCCCCAAGGTAAATAAAATGTAGTTTATTCAATTAAGGAGTAACTAAAATGATTAGTAGCATTTCAGTGCCTTATAAACAAAACTCATCACTGCACTGTGTTCAAAAGCTTTGGTCATTGTACAGCAGGGAGTTCATTTGATCAAAATTTAGAGAACATCAGGGTTGGAAGGAAGTATATCTCATCTTATTGAACCACACTTTAGTAGCTGAATCCATGGGATGCTATCTCTGCCAAGGGATCACTGACTATATGGTGTATACCTCCAGTAAAAAGGAAAAAAAATATACTCTCTAAACACAGACTATTACTAGTAAGACATTTATTAATTGTATTATTAAATTGTTTCTAAAATCCATTATTATTGCCATGGTGAAGAGGTAAATGCAAAGCTAACCTCAGTCAGAAGTGTATTACAGTTAGGTTGACAGTAAATTACAAGAAAAATCCACTGACTATAAATCTGTTACAGAATATGTAATACTGTACATTAAAACAGGATGAAGAAGCTACATGAATTGGCAACATTTTATATCATTAAAAAACCATTGAAAACCTAAAAATGATGCTTGCATATAGCTGCAGATACTAGAAAATCTTTCATTTTAAAAGTTAATTCTGTACCATTCTTTCAAAAAATTTATCATCGTCATATGCAGGTATGTATTGTTTATATCAAGTGATTTTCGTGCCTAGATATAATTTAAGACTGTTAAATATAAATTCATATTTACTTTCATATAAAAATATATATAAAAATAGAGTATTTAAAGGAGGTGGATATTCATACTAAGGAACTGATCAATCAAAATAGTTTTATGTTTTTGTATAGTAATGAAATTGAGGTATTCGTACATTTGGTAATTTCAGCTAAATACTGAATTAACCCTCTCAGCCTTTTTTCCCCAAAAGGAAAATAATCCTTTAAGAGCCATTGTAACTGTGAGATGTTATCTCACAACAAAGCGTTTGTACAATAAAAAAATTTACTATCTTAAACTTGAAGTATAGAAGAGAAAGTTCTCAGTACTAGGATTAGATATGTTTTACGTGTATGCCACAGTTTTATAAAAAAATAATTCTATGTCTTTTCTAAATCTGGATTAGATACAGTTGCTCAGGAAAATCAAAATACAGTTACTAGTAACAGAGTAGTATCTGTGGACATATACAAACGCTTTCTGGAAATAAATGCCTATGCACTTGAGAATGCTTAATCCTTTGCAAAATATTTACATAAAATATAATTGCAATCTTAAATTATATAGAGTTCTAACAGCAAACAAAAGCTTTCTTAAGTAATATCATCAATGAAACACAATAAAGTAACCCAAGAAGAACTATATTTTCTCACTTTAAAATTACATATTTAATCAACTTAGACTGCAGTTACCCATCCAAGTTCACAGACAGGCTAGGAGGGAATGTTTATGAAAACTACAAAGAATGCAAAGAAATATATTGGTGTTTTAACTGTAAAATATTACACTTCCTATCGCTTTCAGAGAATCTCTTAGAATTCCCTGGAGGAGCATTACTATTCTTTTCCTTTCAGTTATAGGATGTTAAAAATCTAGGAAGAAGCGGTTTTCATAAGCATTGGATTCACAAAGCCTAAAGCCTCATCAAAGCCAGGTTTTCTCCTGGTAAAGGGCACAAGCATAATCCCCACTTGCAGGTGTAATGTAATTCCTTTTTCCCCTTGCCAATACTAAGGTAACGATAAAGATGATAAGGCGATACTCAAGAGCATTATCTCTTCCCCCATGTTTCAAATGTCTATATTTCTCTTTATTATCACAATGCAATACCCAGGCCACAGTGGATCTAGTTTATGATTATACTTCAGGTCACCATTTTCTAGTTCTGTCTTTCATCTTGAAACCAGCTGATTTCCATGTGCACATCCTAACTTTATAAAGCTGTAGAAAAAGGAAGTGTATGACTTTTTTAGCTACGTGTGCATTGGTGTGTTTGTGTGTGCCGGTGTGCCTCAGCATGGGTGGTGGAACCAAAATACACATCAGGCACAGGATTTGGCTACCAAACCATCGTCCGGGTGAGTGACTTGAATCCTCTTCCAAGTTCAGTCCTTCTGCAGAGTCTGCACAATTCTTTCACTGGCACACATCCTGCTGAGAAGGATTTCAGAGCAAACCTGATTAACTGGACCTCTGACATGATACGGTGATTGAACATTTGTTACAGAGTCTTGTTGTCGTTGTTGTACTTTGCTTTGATTGCTGAAATATTTTCCCACAATATGATTCCTTGATCGATTCATTTTAAGAAAGTGATATTCTTTGGATAATTTTGATTTCACTACCTGCAAATAAAGAGCAAAAAACAAAAAATAGTGAGGTAAAAGCAAGGACATTTGAGACCTGCAAAGAGCAGGATAATTAACTCACAAACTTGAAAAAAACATCTCTAGCACATAGATGTTACAGATGTTGCCCAAAGGACATGAATATGATTGACATGACCAAGAACCAATGTAACTTATCTTTCAAAAAGGACCAAGGTTGAAATTAGAATTTCTGCCCCTTTTCTTACCTCAGGGCAGCTGTCTTTAATGCAACTAAGGAGTAGTCTCAGATAGTGTCTCTGCCTCACTGCTGTGTGTGTTTAGGCCAGATGCTAACATACAGAGGACACTAACATGCCTTCGCTGAGTCACTGATTCAAACATGATACTCTAAGCCTGTCATGGCATCCTTTTATAGAATGATAGCTACAACTATTTGCAGAGAAAAGAGAAAATAGTTTTGCATTGCACACCCATAAGCTGATGCTGTTACAGTTAGTAGTTTCATTTCTCTGGGCACTTAGTAAGTCATGGAATCTGAAGGCGCAGCCTATGCTCTATTAAGCTAATAACTTTATAAATGTTTGTACATATGTATATTTTTACCTTAAAATTGTTTTGAATAGGAAGTATAAGCATTTATAAAGCATAAAAGAGTATATAATAAAAAGTTTCCTTCCCATCTCTTCTCCTCACTTTCAATCACTCAACAGCCTCCCCAGAAGCAACATATATTATAGTTTCTTCGGGATTCTCTTCATGGACATTTTATGAATATTAACACACACACATGAAAACAAAGAGGCCATATTTATTGTCTATTTGTACAGTATGTAAAACTTTGCTCTGGTGAAATCCTATAATTGTCAGCTTTAATCACTGGGCTAATATATCTCAGGGAGTTAGCAACAAAAGTCAGAGAAAACGAGGTGGGGACCCAGAGAGACTGGGGGAGGGGAGGGCTGAGAAGTAGGGAAAAGAGAAAATACTGGCAAAAATTTTTTGGGTGTGTTTACAAATGAATAGCAAATCTTTAATTTCATCAAATTAATGCAACTGTAAGACATTTTCAGTCACTATGGACACATTATTTATTACTGATGACTAATGAAAGCAACACTAGCACATATGGATTTTTAAAATTCTTTTGAGGGCTATGTAATGATTTAGGTACATATTTTTTGATCACATATAAAAGAATGCGATGAAAACAGTTCCAACAATATAGAATATTTGAAAAAAGTAGCATGCGATCTATTTCGAAGGTAGGTATTTTTAGTTATGTTGTAAGTTAGAGGGAACCATTTTAGAAGAGTTGTTTGAATAGAAATTCTATAACAGTCTACTCCGAAAGGTTAAGAGCAGTGATCTTTAGGTGGACGAATTATAGGCAATTTAAAATGTATTCTTCGTAAATTTTTGGTCTTGACTTTTTAATTTTACTGCAATGAATGTGCATTACTCTGTAATCGTAAAAACATTGAAGCTATTCCCATTTTGAAGACAAATATAACAGGAATGCCTTTTAAAGGCAATATACCCTGCTAACCCCAAATAAATGAATTGTTTTTTTGTAACTATGGGAGGTTTGGCTTTTCATGATCAGGCCCTCAGATGAAGTAACTCTTAAGAAGTTCAGTGAAATCAGCGGATTGTGGTGAGGAATCCCTATGGATCGTAATTTACAGCTCAGTCTGCAGTTAACCACTGATTAATATTCCAGGTCCCGACGTTGTGAGTTTCTATTATGCACCGCTCCTTCTACGTCTGTTTGGTTGTACAATAACTTTAAATATGATAGGCTGGGGAGGTGCACCAATGTTTTCCTGAAGGTTTTGTCCATTTTGGAGGAGGTTTGTATTCACCTATAGCAAGATAAGTGAACATTCTTAAGGAAGTTTACTTAAGGAAACACTGAAGCATAAATATTACAGTCAACCCTGAAAAAATATTATTCCAATGTTCTGAAGCCAAAATAAGGTTAATTTTGTTTATATAATGTTATCTTAAGTTCTGGCTTTTTCAATTGCCTGATGATCTGCATGCTAATTACATGAAAAATATAAAAAGGTTCATCCCAATGCAAAAAGGTCATATTCCTTAAAAATTTTAATGTTTTGTGTGATTTCAGGGTTGCACTTAATGTTGCATTACCAGTGTTGGATAATGCTAGTTTAAATGCTTACAGTAATCTTGAAAGTGACTCATAAAAGGGATATACAAAAAATACCTATTTCCAGTGTATTTGCTGAAGCATGTAGCTTCCACTTGGGAGTAGTGTCAGTATTTTGCTAGATCACAGTGGGAAGGTTGATGATATACTTCTATTTTTAAATCACTAAGATGATCTCTGAGAAAGGAAGATGGAATGATGGCGTCTCTGCCAGCTTCTGAGGACCAGCCTAATGCCTCCTACAGGGAAAACTTCTATTATGCTATATGAGATTGACCCCTACACAGCCACGCCAGGGATTGGCCCAACAATACCTAAGTCAGTTGGTTTCCTTTGAAAACTATTTTTCAGGAAATAATCAAAGATAATGAGTTTCCCGATTCCTTTGTTAAGCCAGTATCACCCTGATGAATCCTAAAAGCTGACGAATCTACAGAGAAAGAATGATTTCAATTTTGATTTGTCAAAACACAGACATAAAAAATCCTCCCAAAATGTTATTGTAAATGGAATCTAGGAGCATTTAAAAAATCTAGCAGTATTATGGGCTGTATTAGTAGCACATACAATTTATTTCAGGAATGTTAAGCTTCAATATTATGAAATACTTTGTCATAGGAAATTACCAAAGAATTATTTGTAGCTATATGATTGTTTGCCCTGAAAACTCAAAGAAATCTACAGTAAAATAAGGAGATATTTTAAAGTTAATATTTAAAAATTATATAGCTTTCTATATTCTATCAATAATTAATAAGAAATATATTAGAGAAAAGATTTCATTACAATATTAAAACAACTTCATCAAGTTCAATGATAATCTATAGGACACAGGTGAAGAATGTGTCAAAAATTTAATGAGTCATAAAAGAAAACATGAATAAATGGAAAGACATAACATGTCAAATCGTCCCAAGTTAATTAAAGAGCTATTCCAATTTTAATCACAGCAGGATTTGGGGGTATGTGACAAAGGAATTCTAAAACAGATCTTAAAGAATAAATGTAGGAAAATAGCCAAGACCATTTGGAAAGAAAAAAAAGCAGTGATGAGAGGATACTTTCAATACCAGATATTCATTCATCAACAGGACTTGAGTCTACCATCAACCTACCATGGACTCAATTTGTTGTCTGTATAAGCAAGTGTAAGAATTCAATACTGAGATAGAAAAAAACAGAAATTTTCACACTGCAGGTTAAAATGTATTTTATAAACTGCCCGTTCCCTAAAAATTTTCATAGAGAAATAAGGTAGTTCTAAATAGCACCCAATGTCATATAAATCCAGTGACCATAAATGTTGACAGCCTAATAGTTGTTGGTTTTTTTTTTTTTTGCGGTACGCGGGCCTCCCACTGCCGCGGCCTCTCCCGCCGCAGAGCACAGGCTCCGGATGCGCAGGCCCAGAGGCCACGGCTCACGCGCCCAGCCGCTCCGCGGCATGCGGGACCCTCCCGGACCGGGGCACGAACCCGGGCCCCCCGCATCGGCAGGCGGACTCCTAACCACTGCGCCACCAGGGAAGCCCAGCCCAATAGTTTTAATTACACGGGATTAAAATCAAGAGTGTGTGTTTAAAATGGAGCTAAGTGCCGAACTGCTAATAGGGTCTCCAATGAAGAAGGGAGTGAAAATTGAGGGGGTGTGTGTAGTGTAAAAACAAAAGTATTTTTGTTTTTATTGTATATACTTATTTAAAAATGTTTAGCATTAGCAAGAATTCATGTAATCCTTTTATAATAGAAAAGCAGAAGAGAAACAAAGTGATGCTGTATCTTACAAAATTAAAATTTATGATTTATTTTTGCCATATAATATCCATCTTTCAATCTTCAGACTTCTCTGTGTTAGGAAACACATGGAGTAATTCAGATATGGTCCCTACCCTCAAGGGGACTATATAAAGACACATGTCTAAGACACTTGAAGTAAGAACAAGAATGAAATGACTTCAAAGACATTGTCTGAGACTAGATCCCCAAGGTCAGGCACCATGTTGTTTCCGTGTAATGAATAGTTCCTTAGTAAGTATATTAAGGAGACAGTGCTAATTTATGGTGGCCATGATAACTTGCTCACACAGCTATTATTTCTTTGAACTTATTTGTAAAATTTGGTGTCTGATATTGCCATCAAACTGCTCTCTCTGAGTTTCAAAATATTACTGTACTTTACCTACTCTTACTGACTCTAAAGTGGAGGAAGAGGAATTAGCTACATTTTTAAGTCTTGGAAATGTTATGCAAGTGAAGGATGTTTGATACCTGTACAGTAAAGAGCGAACTGTTTCTTTTCTTTGATCTCATGTGTAGAAATGTGCCCATGTGAGTCCTTCCAAAATCAGAGGACCATTTGGGGTTACTAAATTCCAACTACAGTGACGACTGGAATGTGGCTTTGAAAGAGAGGTGTTAGCAATACAAATGTTAGGTTTATCTCTGGGGCATAATAGTAGTAAACAACAAAAATGAGCTATTAGAAAATGGTGAAAGATTTAGGTCTTGAACCAGAGACAAAGGACTCTAGATGTTTGTGGACGGTGGTCACCTCAATCAGAGACAAATACTAACGTCTTGACGCTTCCAAAAGCTTCTCTAAATCTGGGTGCATCCGACTCAACAACTGAGAAAGAGACGCATCTACCTAGAGGAAAAAGGAACTACTACATATGGTTAATAACACATACCCATGTGATTGGGGAAATGTTTACATTACTTGAAACCTGAGTGTTAGTTGGAGTTTTATTGTTCTTTTTTTGCAACTTTAAAATAATCCAAAGTAACTCCTTGTCTTTAGTTTTGTTGTCATTATTTTCTTTTTGTGACTTTGCTGTGTCAAATTATACTTAAAATTAGGAAGAGAGAGTGAAGGACAATTGGTCTCCATAAAGTGTGATAACCTGTTAGGTCAGCATTGTTCCCTAATCACAAGTATAAGTGTAATAATAAAAATTTTTTTTTTCTCACAGCAATGTTCAAATTTAGATTAAGTTACAAATAGGAATAGACTTTTAAGTAAGGATTATAGTGTTTCAAAACAGTAATAGATTTTTATTATAGTATCTATGGAAACTTGGAGAGTAATTTTGGAGCTGGAATCAAGGGCTGCAATGGGGATAAGATATTATAGGTTATGTAGATGATCACATTTTTCTGTGACTCAGTCCAACAAAAAATCTGTGCTTTGGTGTGTAGAAGTAACTTTTGCTTTCTCTTAGGCTTCTTATATGCTAAGAAGTCTCCCACTTTATGGTCGTATATCTTTCCACATCTCTATATAATTAAGGACTTGGGCACACAGACATTTTAGAAGGCATACAAATGCCCATAATTCAACTTGACTGGTTTGGGTCAATGGCTATTGTAAGACTTCCCAAACAAATGAAAAAGTGTTATCAATTACAGGACAAAAGTACATGGCAACTTTTACTATTAAATTCATGTAACTTCAACACTCAAAATTGATTTCACATAAATAGTCATCAGAATGAATGTGTTACCATGTCAATTAATTGCTGCATCTAAAATAACTATGAATTTCCTTTTTTAAAAATTTAATTTATTTTTATACAGCAGGTTCTTATTAGTTACCTATTTTATACTTATTAGTGTATACATGTCAGTCCCAATCTCCCAATTCATCCCACCACCACCCCCCCGCCCCCGCTGCTTTGCCCCCTTTGTGTCCATACGTTTGTTCTCTACATCTGTGTCTCTATTTCTGCCCTGCAAACCGGTTCATCTGTACCATTTTTCTAGATTCCACATACATGCGTGAATATACGATATTTGTTTTTCTCTTTCTGGCTTACTACACTCTGTATGACAGTCCCTAGATCCATCCACGTCTCTACAAATGACCCAATTTCGTTCCTTTTTATGGCTGAGTAATATTGCATTGTATATATGTACCACATCTTCTTTATCCATTCATCTGTCAATGGGCATTTAGGTTGCTTCCATGTCCTGGCTATTGTAAATAGTGCTGCAATGAACATTGGGGTGCATGTGTCTTTTTGAACTATGGTTTTCTCTGGGTGTATTCCCAGTAGTGGGATTGCTGGATCATGTGGTAATTCTATTTTTAGTTTTTTAAGGAACCTCCATACTGTTCTCCATAGTGGCTGTATCATATTTTTTAAATTAAATTTTTTTTTTATACAGCAGCTTCTTATTAGTTATCTATTTTATACATATTAGTGTATATATGTCAATCCCAATCTCCCAATTCATCACACCACCACCTCCCCACCCTCAATCTACATTCCCACCAACAGTGCAAGAGGGTTCCATTTTCTACACATCCTCTCCAGCATTTGTTGTTTGTAGATTTTCTGATGATGCCCATTCTAACCGGTGTGAGGGAATACCTCACTGTAGTTTTGATTTGCATTTCTCTAATAATTAGTGATATCTTTTCATGTGCCTCTTGGCCATCTGTATGTCTTCTTTGGAGAAATGTCTATTTAGATCTTCTGGCCATTTTTTGACTGGGTTGTTTGTTTTTTTAATATTGAGCTGCATGAGCTGTTTATATATTTTGGAGATTAATCCTTTGTCCGTTGATTCGTTTGCAAATATTTTCTCCCATTCTGAGTGTTGTCTTTTCGTCGTGTTAATAGTTTCCTTTGCTGTGAAAAAGCTTTTAAGTTTCACTAGGTCCCATTTGTTTATTTTTGTTTTTATTTCTATTACTCTAGGAGGTGGGTCAAAAAAGATCTTGCTGTGATTTATGTCAAAGAGTGTTCTTCCTGTGTTCTCCTCAAAGAGTTTTATAGTGTCTGGTCTACTATGAATTTTCAAAAAGCCAATATAAAAAGGGAAAGCTTGGTGAATTGGAAAAGTGTCAGGCAGATTACAAGCAAATACCTTTTCTAAAACTGATCTTGACTTGAATAACACCCAAGGAACTTCTGATGTGGTTCCAGATCCACAGAACAAAATAGAAAACAATTGTCAGTGGTGCCAGTGTTCCAAAATCTCTAGACCAGATTAGGGGGGAATGCTCTCATTACAAATGTGTTTCACAATCATGGGTAGGGGCTGAGGAATGAGGGTAACGGATTTTTAAGGTTAGAAAACATGAGCTTGACCAGGCAAAACCTGCTAACACAATCTTTTAAGATGAATGTATACTACTGAAGTACTTTTTATTTGGTATTGTCATTCTGCATTCAATCCAAGATCCAGTCACAAAAGTTATGACCAGCTGCAAAATTAGTTTAAGAATTCACAGAAATAGAATAAAAATAAAGGGACAAACAATAGCTAGAAGCCAGTCCTTATACTTTCATTTCAGGAAATCACGCAATCTTTACAGATAATAAGGAATTCTTTCATCTACCCCCCCCCACCCCCAATATTTAACTATGGCCACATGAAACAAGCTATGTTTTGAGTGAAGGGAGTCCAACTTCTGAATGGGTCAAAGATGCTGAGGATTAGAGGACAAGACTAAAGTTTTCTTTAGGAATGAGGATTTTTTTTTTCATTTTGTTTTTTGGTGTTTCCAGATACGCAATGTCTCTGTCTCCCATCCTACCTCCAAATCTTCAACACTTTTTACCTGACAGCTGAGGCTTTTTCATTCCTGTCCCCAGTCAGAGCTCAGTTCCTGACTTTGGGAACAAATTCTGCTCTGAAGTGGGAATATTCATTAGCGGGAATTACAGATCAGTAGTTTACCTATTTCACGTTAAACTGTTGGTTCTATCTTACACTTCTACGCAGCTCCCCAGAGACTAACTCCCTGTCTTAAACTGTTTCCTAAGTGGGTGAGTATTCATGTAACTGGATTCTTGATACTATTTGAATAACCTTTGTTAGTCTAATCGATTTCAAGCTACGTTACTTCCCTGCTCTATTTAGATGGACATGTTTTGTCTTGGAATCTATTTTGATCTTAACTCACAGGTGTTTGTTTCCATCCATCTCTCTTGAACTTAGAATTTATATTTAAGAATATGGCACTATTGGGAGTTCCCTGGTGGCCTAGTGGTTAGGATTCTGAGTTTTCACTGCCATGGTACAGGTTCAATCCCTGGTAGGGGTACTGAGATCCTGCAGCTGCACAGAGCGGCCAAAATATATATATATATATATATATATATATATATATATATATATATATGGCACTAAAATGTTATTTAGAAAACAATTTGTGTGGACCAACATTTCTCAGTGCTGGAATCACTGTAGGAATCTGCCCAGCACTATCCTGGCCTTTTTAAAAGAGATCTACTAGGCCATTGCATTTCTTGTCAGAAGAGCTCTCCAGCATCCTGTCTGAGGTGGCACATGACTGACTGACTGCTGGTATGTAGGGGGCTTGGGGAGAAGTTTGGGGGCTCTACTTTTCAGCAGCCAATTTCACTTTTGGCTTTCTGATTTTAGCTTCTAGATTAGTTTGCTCTTTGCTTTCCCTGTGTTTCTGAGTCTAGACTCTCTGCTGTTCAACTTTAAAAGAAATCATATGTATGGTTGTAGGTTCTTGACTGCATGGGTTGGGGTAAGGGACTCAGGGTCCCCCAGTTTTGCACACAGACTTTTAACCAATTGTTTTCTGACGTGTGCTGTAGCCCTGCCTTCCTCAGCACGTGGCTCCTTCAGGTCTGAGCCATTCAGACGATCCGTGGGTCAAGGGTGCCCCTCCTATAATTGGTGTTTCTCCTCTCTAAGCACTTTATTGTTTTAGGGAAAATATGAACTTTTATTCTTTAAAGCTAGGAACCAATTTTTAATATATTTTTTAGTTTTTATTGAAATATAGTTGATTTACAGTGTTGTGCTAGTTTCAGGTGTACAGCAAAGTGATTCAGTTGTGCATATATCTATCTGTCTATTCTTTTTTAGATTCTTTTACATTATAGGTTATTATAAGATATTGAGTATAGTTCCCTGTGCTATACAGTAGGTCCTTGTTAGGCACTTTACATTGTAAATTCCTTTGCGGGCTAAGTCAAACTTCTTAAAATGAATTCTGTCTGTTGTATTTCTTATTCTGTCTTTTTTTTTGGGTGGTGGTGGTGGTGAAGATTTATGTCTTTAAAGTCTTTTTCGTGGAGTTTCAAGTGGAAGAGAAGATAAATGCTTGTGGTCAATCTGCCACATTTAATCTGTACTCCAAACGTGATTTTAGACCTTATTGTCTATGCTAGTTTTCCCAAAGTGTGTTTACTGAGGTGTTAATAGCTGTTATTAAAAAAAGAAAAGTGGTTCTGTGGCCAACATTTTGGGAAAAACTGGGTCAAACTAAGCTAAACTGTTTCTTTGCTGTAAGGGCTTTTGGGATCATTTAATATACTAATACTATTTAAGAATCTTAAAGTGGAAGGGCATACAGTATTTCCCAAACTGCAGATCCTGTTTTCACCAGGCTAGAACGCTAAAACCTAAAGTAGGAAAAATGCTAATCAAAGCAGTTCAAAGTCCATCTCAGCTTGGCACTTAAAGGTTGGTAGTGAAACCTCCAGCAATGAGCGTTCATTGCACAGAATATGAGATAAAATAGTGATGTGTCAGCATCTCTTTCTAAGGCATACTGACATTCCATGTTCCAGTAGTGCAGAGGTTGGGCTGGATAGCTGCCTCCTGGGGATATAGTACCAGTGCAACGTAGACTGACTGACACTTTTCTTTGTTCATCCTCCATTATAACTGTCCTTCTTAAGAGAGATACCCTGATGTTATTGGGTATCCACCATTCCACAGAGGATGGTCCCTTTGGAAGAGGATTTTGTACCAATCCATCTCAGGAAAGGTTGGGCTCCATTACGGCTAATGAGTTCATTCTCACCAGGCACCGATGTTGAATCTAATCGGCCACTAGAAAAGGCTAGAATTCACTTGCAAATGGAATGAACATGAATTATTTTACACAGAAAGGACGGTTTAGAATTATCTTCCAAAAAACGGGGTGTGGGAATGGTAGGTAGTGAAAGCTTCTGTGACTCTTCTTTAGTTACAGAGCCATTGAAAGATTTCAGGTGACACCATTCCATTTGCAGTGTAGAAACATTACACCTGGTGGGGGCAGGAAAGATAAACTCAAGTAGTTCAAAGTGAAGGTTCCAAGAGGAAGATATTCTAATAGTCTAGGGCAAATGAATGACAGGGAAGAAGACCTTCCATCTCATCTTGTTCATTTACCAGCATCCTACCAACTATTTACCAGTGTCCTTGACCTGGTCCTCTCCCACACTGTCAGGAGCCTTCCTCTACCAGTCCTACCCGCTCCTGTATACTCACTCTACCCCTTAGTATTAACTATTCCCCCTCTGCCCATAAACATGCCAAAGTTGTTCCTCCTATAAACTGCCCCTAGATCACTTTCTCTTCTAAATCCAGTATCTTCCCCTCTTTCTTATTGTTACTTGTTGAAAGGTTTTACCTTTTCTGACTTCTTATACCTCTTCATTCTATTGTAGTTTGCTCCCTGCCCTCAATATTTTATTGAAACTACTCTTAATATGGTAAGAAAGGACCTTATCAATGCCAAAAATCAATGACTATTTAAAAATCCCTGTCTTAATAGAGTTATCTATTACACTGGACAACATTAACCCTGTTTCAATCTCTCCTTACACATTTTCACTTTTTGGTTTTCCATGGTACCCCACTCTACTAGAGCTTTCCTCTAACAGTTTATTCTCTAAATGCAAATGCTCCTATTTCTCCCAACTTGGCTTAAATATTGGTGTTTCCAAGGGTTCCTTCCTCAACTCTTCTTACTCTTCTCACTTTCTTTGGATGATCTATTTTCATCCTTTCGACTATTACCTATCTTCTGAGGACTTCCAACTTTTTAATCTCCAGCCCCACCCTGCCCCTCAAGCTTCAGATGTGTATCTCCAACTGTCTGTTAGGATGCAGGCAGGCATCCTGGATGTCCCACAGGCATCTCAAACACAATATGTTCAAAACGGAATTCATCTTTTCCCTAAGCCTGGAGCTTCTCAGTTACTCCATGTCTCAATTGCCGGCTCAGTTCTCTAATCCGTCACCCAAGTTAGGAATCATCTTTGATTCTTCCTACACCCTCATGCCACTCATAAGATCTACAGATACATATTTAATAGGGCTTCTATTCGTCTGCTTCTCTCTTATGATTGCTGTCTCTGTCCAGGTTTGGGTGAGCCTTTATCGTCTCTTACCTGACTTCTGAAAAAGTCTCCTAACTTCTCTCCCTGGCTGAGTCCTTTTCAAATCTTCCCTCCTCATGGTTCTCAGACATAACCTATTTGAAACAAAGATGCGCTCATCTCACTTCTCTCCAAAACCTTTCACTGACTCTCCATCACTTAGAGGATAAAGTCTAAGCTCTTACCATGATCTGGCCCTAGCCGACTTTTCCCAGTCCCCTTTTATAATTGATGTTCTACAATATATAGAATTGCTTGTGATTTCCTGAGAACATCAGGTTATTTCAAAGCTACTTTGGTTCACATTGTCTTAGGGGTTGGAATGGTTCCTTCTGCTATTACCTTACTACTTGACTAGGACCAACTCATCCTTTAATAATAAACGTGGGTAGTTTTCAAGGAGAGGTTCACTCAATCCTCAGATTGGATTAGGTGCCCCTTCTTGGTATTATTATAATACCTTATTATATCTCTTTAACGTATTGTTTCATAGTATGGATTTTTATGCCTGACTCTCTGACTACAATGTGTTAAAGGTAGAAAATGTATCTTATTTATTTTTGCATTACTGCTGTTTAGCTCAAGAACTGGACTCAAAAGATAAATATTGGACAATTAAGTAAAAGAATAAATGTGGTCGAGGCAATTGGAACAGAGTATAGGGGAAAGACCTGGAAGAATATTTACGAGGTAAACAGGATTTGGTAACTAGCTGGTTGGAAGTTGCTAGGGGGCTGAAGAAACATAAGGAGGAGTCAAGGATGACCCTAGCTTGTAAATGACAGTGCAAGAGAGTGAATTCAGGAATACGAGAGAACAAGAGAGCGT
Source organism: Globicephala melas (assembly GCF_963455315.2). Classification (NCBI taxonomy): domain Eukaryota; kingdom Metazoa; phylum Chordata; class Mammalia; order Artiodactyla; family Delphinidae; genus Globicephala; species Globicephala melas. Next base: position 28,781,103 of record NC_083322.1, read on the forward strand.
AAAGGGAATATTAATTCTCAATTTGGAAACATGTTGAGTTTGAGACGCTTACAGGAATTCTACAAAATGTTTACTACTTCATTTGACAGCAGTTAGTACAATGCCTACACAGACACTCAAAAATTTGTTGAATTAGATTTCTATTACTAACTTATTAAAAATAGCCATGCTGATAGTTAAATTCTGGGATCTGCTATGTAAGATGACTATACTTGAATCAGTTATTTTTTCTTGAAAAGTCAATATTTCAGTTTTTTAGAGAGATGAATTTAAAGGCTTTTTTCTTCAACTGTGTTCATAATAAACTTTGAAAGTTTGAAGGAAAAAGAGAAAACCTTTAGGTCCACAATACAGAAGGAAAACATTTCTAGGCCAGATAAGCTTTTGTTAATTTAATTAAGATTAAATAATAACAGGAAATCATCTCTGGCAAAGAACTGAAAACCTCTTCTTTCCAAGGTGCAAGAATCAAAGGAAACCTGTGGATATTAGAGCTGGGCGGTGATGCCGGAGGGTTTCTGTGTTTTGCTTTGTTTTGTTTTGTTTTTGACTGAGTCAAAAGCTAGAGCGACATCTGCCAGAAAACAGAGACATCATAGAAAGTTTGTGCATAACAATTGGTTGTGGGTTTGCCCCTTCTGCAGCCAGGTTTGGGCTGGTAATATGTTTGTATCCTTTCCAGGTTTTAGCTCACTCACAGTAGATGTTTGCCACATAACTAAAGGCACCATCCAAAACCACTCTTGGGCGACAGCTACCTGGATCCTGTTTGTTGTCCTGTATAAACACTGGGAAAACAAATTCCACTTCTACCCATGAAGAGAAACACCTGCTTTTCTAATCAGCAGGAACATTTTAGTCGAAATTGATGCATACCAGTTAGGAAATTGTTTATAGATTCATGGTGGCAACATATCCTCTCTTGGTGACTTGACAGATGAAAGAGACACCCCAAGACCTTTAATCTCACCTATGGCAGCAAGAGCCCACTGGAGCAGGTTTGTTATGTCTAGGATAGAATTCTCACCACAAATCAAAGAGAACACATCAAGATCTTACTGTGATGATTACAGCAATCCTTCTCAGGTATCTATGAATCTATAGTGGGAATGGTTTAATTGAACACCAGAAGATATAAGGCTCCCAAACCCAAAATCTTATTGTTCTAATACAGTAGATCTTAATGCTTGCTTTTACTATACGACAAATTCCTTTCCCAGCTCCTGAGTCCAGCACAGAGGAAGAAATGGTTGTTATTAATGAATTTCTGCCTTTAATGTTTTGTATGAGACGAGTAATCTACGTTTTCTTGGCTTGCCACATTCATCATCAAATCATCCTTTGCAAAAAGCTTTCGATTTTCTTGATTGTTTATAATAAGCTAACAGTGACTCAAGATGTTGGGTGATGGTTTAGAAAGATTATAAAACATCCGTGTCAGCACTGGAAACTTCCTGAGGTACAAGTGGTACAAATTGTTCAAGAGTTAAGCAACAATTATGCCCAAGTGATGAATGGGTTTAGAGACTTTGTGATAAAGGGAGTCAGTTGAGAAAGATGCTCTTATCAGTTCCATGTTGTAACTGGAAAGGTGAATGCTTCCAGAAGTATTTCAGCTCCAACATGAAAACATCAAAATGGATAACACTGCTCGAGAATCAACAGAGATAATCTGGGCAATACCTATATAGCTTGCCATCAAGGTGGCACACATTAGAAATAGGGTTTAATAAAACACAATTTGTGTATAATAATTGCACACAAAAATTATAAAATCAAATAAGCGAAGTAATTTTACCTGACGTGCTTAAATCATGATTATGGAAATTAAGGATGGTTTTTATTAGTAATAATTATAAGCCAGTATTCTAGTTCTGATGGTTCAAAGAGTCTTTACTGTAGTTCTCAAATTCCATGACTCTTACTGTCAACTGGTTGATCCTGCGACAATCATGTGGGAAGGGCATCTTCTGTTTTTATTTTTTATTTTGTTTTAGCCGCACTGTGTGGCTTGTGGGAGTTTAGTTCCCTGACCAGGGATCGAACCCGGGCCCTCAGCAGTGAGAGCGAGGAATCCTAACCACTGGACGGCCAGGGAATTCCCGCATATTTTGTTCTTAATTGGAGCCATGTGGGAAATCTGTAGAGGACTTCTCTTTTTTAGACTTCCAGAGCACTAAAGCTGAAAAAAGAAAAACAGGCACCCGCTCCCCAAATACTAACTGGAGACACATTATGTAAAAGTAAATAAGTACACCTTTTCTAAAAGAGGCAAAAAACCTCTGTATGTTGTCATATGTATGTTGTCTTTCAAAGCCCCCATTTTCTGTGGGTTTGGCAAACTTTGGCTTGCTTTTACAGCCAAAATGTTTATGGTGATACTAGGCTGGCTCAGCTGCAAGTTCAGTTTCTTCCTCTTTCAAGCTACCTGCCCTTGTATATTTCTAAGCCTTGACCTTTTGCAAATAGGAAAGGCATTGGAAGAATATTTTCTTATGGAAGAAGTAAGTAGACACACAGTATCCTACGGCTTAAAAATCTGATCTGCAACGGCATGGCCAAGCTTCAAGTTGCTAAAATGCCATGCCCTCAGCTGTTGGTGGAGGCTCTCGCTTCTCTGAGACGTAGTTCCATTGCCACACAAAAATATAACATGAATTCACTCGCAGAACATACAGAAGAACCAATGCAGTGTCAATAACTTTTGGACATTCATAAACATCTGAGGATCGAGATGGATTCTGACAGTCATCTTAGGGCTGAAAAACAGGATCAGAAGAAACCTCTAGTTGTCACCTCACTAGTCAACCCACTCATGACTGCACTCTGGTTTACAAAGGGGGCCACACCAGAAAGAACAACTGGATCAGTATCTGACAGGACGGTCAAACGAGACAATCTCCATCGCGGTTTCAGCTGTGTCCTTTGGGGACTGGAAGCGTTAGAACTGGTATGAGACACCATGGCTATAGATCAGCTTTAAGGTGGCAGAGAGCGTGAGAGAGCAAGAGTGAGAGTGAGAGCTAGAGAGAGAAAGAGAAAAAAGAGACAGGGCTGCACTGGGAGCTCACTGTATTTCTAGCAACAGCAGAGCAAGGATGCATGGGTGTTTCTTGTGGACCAAATGTGGACAACTAAGTAGAGCGAGCCTGGTGCTATGCTGAATATTTTCCAAGAGGAAGCCTGGAGAAGCAAGGTGACCCGCAACAGAGGGATGGACAGTTGGAAGCCAAGGTGGCAAGGAAGGAATGCAGCTGTAAGGGAGACACTGCCTCTGTCAAAGAAGCTATTATCAGAGGGCTCGGTGGGAGTGTCTTCAAGAAAGTTCACAAGAGCACCTTCAAAAGAAAGAACCAGCATGTTATGCCCAGAAAGCACATCGATGGGTTACGCTTATGCCACTCAGGTCAGAATTTTGTTGCCCTTAACATCTCCCTAACCTGACCCAATGAAGAAAGGGATGGCAGAAGAGTAGCAAAGCACGATGGGGGAAAAAGGAAAGGAGACTCCTGCACCCTCTCTCTTACTTTGGGCTTTTGAGACTGAGGCAGGCCTGAGCTGGGGGAAGGAAATACCTTCATGTGGTTATAACACAGGACTGGGCAATTTTAGTACTGAAGTGAGAGTCTCCTTGTGCCTGAAAGTGATTGGAGTCCTATTATTATCTGAAAGCGGCTTTAAAATATTGGGACTTACCAAGATTTTATGCAAGTGTAGGGAGGAAATAATCCACAGAGTTTGAAAGGGCAGGGCCGGGGGAAGGAAAAAAAAAATTTGCTGCTATCACCTTCTCAGCTAAGACTATTTAATTACTGGCTACAAATAAAATCATTTCCACCACTAGGAAGGAAAAACTATTCAAAACACAGGCCTTCCAGGAATTCCCTGGTGGTCCAGTGGTTAGAATTGGGCCGGGGCCAGGTTCGATCCCTGGTCTGGGAACTAAGATCCCATAAGCCATGCAGTGCAGCCAAAAACAACAACAACAACAACAACAAAACAAAAAACCAAACCTAAGAAAGGAAAGCAAAAAAACAAACACCACAGGCCCTCTGGTTAATGCATCGGATAAACCAGTGGAGGAAGCCTTGATTTTCAAGCTCCACTAAGACATTTGCCACCTTCTTTGGATACAATTTCTGATGGGAAGGCTTGGAATCTATTAGAAAAGACAAGTGCTCTCCAGGTTCCCATCTTCCTGCCTGTGTTGACCAGTGATTCTGGTTTTCAGGTGTCTCCATAAACAGTAATTATTCTAACACACTTCATTTGGTAGGACCTCGAGTTGGGCCTGCTACACGCTTTGGCGGAGTGATGATGAACACATCGTTTAATCTCCTCCGGACATGGTTTCTTTAATGCAAAATAAAACTGACAATGCAATTAAAGATATAATGAGAAATTTAAAAGAGTCAAAAGCTACAAAAATCAGAGAGCCAGCATAAATACCTCATGAAAATGACATCCGCACGTCCCCTGCAAAAACTCTTTGTATCGCCCCATGGTTATAGTGAATGTGTCAACCACTTCATAGCCGTATTTTTTTGCAGCTTCCAGAATCATCAAATTTTCTTTCCATAAATTCTGAACTTCACTCTGTATTGGAAAAGAGAACAATGAGAATTTTGATTAAGAAGACTTATGATTTAATAATTCAGGTAAAATCATGTAAATTGTCTTTTTAAAGATTGATCTTATTGTAAGATAAAGAATTAATTTCTTTAAGATGTGTTCCAATTTTCATGTTCCCCTTATATAAACATTGATGTAAATATAAAATAGCAATATATCAATATTTATAGTGACACACAGTTTGGAACTTTTTCTTCTATGAAAAGCAGTTAGGTTTATTGCCCACAGAGATCTACTGAAGTAGCTAAGATTCTCAATTTAAAAACCAAGACTTGAAAATCACAAATTCTAGCTCCATCTATTTGAATTCTTTTAGGCATTTGAGTATTAATCAGTATGTTTTGTTTTTAGCTCTGTGCTGGGGGACAGGAATACAAGGATAATAAACCATGGTACCTGCTCTTAAGACATTGCATTCAAATAGGAGAAACGTATATGTAAATATTTACTAAGTTCTTTATTGGAGGTAAATATACCAGGCTCTGGGCTGGGAGAGAAAAGGGAATCGCTCTGCAGGGGCAGGGGGACAGCTGGACAGGGAGACTTCAAGAGGGGTTCCTGAGCAGGGTGAGGTTTGCTGGCAAACAGGGTGGGAAAACAGAGAGTGGGAGTGTGCTTTGGCGAGCCCCAGAATTGAGTGAAGGCTCCAGCTGCTGCTTCTCTAAATCCTATTCCTCCCTCCCTCACCAGCTGTGTCTGAAGCAATGATGGAGCTCGGTGGGGGTTCTAGTTCAGGTCCACTGTTGAGAAGAGGGACTCCTCCACTAACTACTCCAGCTCCAGGATGCCTCATTGGCTTGGCCAAGACTTTCTCAGACTGACTCATAGTCTGAGACTCTTCCTACCTCGTCCATCCTTCTTCTACTCCCTTTATATCAGACACATTACAGTCAAACACGGTTCCCAGTACAGAGTAGACATTCAAAAAATATTTCATGCAAGATTGAGTGATATGCATTGGGTGGTGTGGTCTGAAACTGTTCTCACCTACTCCTGCCCCCTCCTTTTTATTCTTCTCAAACATTCTTTCTAATAAATCCCTTTATTTGGCTAACCCTGTCATGGTGTCTGTCTCTTTGAGAACCCAAACTAACACAGGGAGGGAATTGAACTCCCCTTGTCTTTTCTAAAGAACCAAGAAAAAATTTTTTTTTCATTTTCCAGGTAAAACAGCAAATAATTACTTGCATTTATTAATCCACCTGCAAGGTAAAAGAAGCAGTACAAAGTAATTTTCTGTCTTCTCCACTGTGCTTGCATAACTATTTTTATGTGACATTCAAAGAAAAGTGCTTCCCCCCTGCCCCCCAAATAAATGCAGTGAATAGAAAAGGCTCATAAAGGAAAAACCTGGAGGAAAAGAGACAGATGGGAATCTGGTCTCTGCCATCCTCTGAAAAATAATGCTCAATACCATTTGTAGGCCTTTTCGTGTTTGGTTACAGTATCCTCTCAACTTTAATGTGTCCAATTATAAAAGGTAGAAGAAATTTTACAGGAAGTGTTTTACAGAGAAAGTTCAGTTCTCTGGGAAACAGACTCTGAGTCAGAAATTTGCATGCAGGAGGCCACCAGGAAAGCACCCTTGGGTTCAACTCCTCCAGGGGAGTGAGGGCCTACACGCGGGATAGAGAGAGAAGTTGAGCTGCAACCTCGTTGCAACAGAGGCTTTTGCTGATCCCACCGGGAGTTCTAGAGCTGGGGTGGCCCTTCTGAGATGGCCCAAATTAAGGAAAGGGGCTGAGTCTTGGTTGAGGCTCTGCCCAAAAGGCAATTCCTGCTGGGACTCAGGTCACACCCGCAGCAGCCCAGAGGAATGAATGTCTCAGCCCTGAAGGGACCATCTGGGAGCAAGCAAATCCTACAAAACGTCACTCAATCATTCATGCGTGAGAGGTTTTCTGAGAGTCTTCTATGTGCTGAGCACTGTGTTTTGCATTTGGGGTACCAGAGTGAGCCATGCAGACTTCCCTCCCCCATGCCGGCTCCCACAGAGATTAGTCTAGCAGGGGAGACAGACAACAAAAGCTGGTATCTGTTGAGGGACCTGGATGAGGACACCAGACAATGTTAAAGGAGCTCATAGCAGGAAAAGCCAACTGAGTCCAGGACGTCAATTAAATCTTCCCAGAGAAAACTGCATTTAAACTAACACTTGAAGGGTGACCAGAAGTTACCCAGGTGAGGGGGTAGTGGGAGAGTGTTCTTTGGGAAGAGGGAACAGTGACTTCCAAGACCTGGAGGTGACTGAGAGCATGGCATGCTTGAGGAGCTGAAACACTCGGTGTGGAGTGTGTGTGTGTGTGTGCGCGTGTGTGTGTGTACACGTGTGCATATGCGTGGAAGCAAGGACTTAGTCTACCGAGGAAGGCGGAGGCCACATCTTGAGTGGCCACGATGAGGATGATGAATGCCAGTGTCTGATGACAAGTTCAGAGTTCTTTTCTGCCTCCACTCGCTCTTGTCCTTTTCTCTTTTGTTTTATCATTCCCCCTCCTCTTCTTCCCTCCTTTTGTTTTCACCCATTTTGCAAAGACTGTTGAGCACAATGGAAGCCCTGGTGGCAAGCACGATGGTTAACAGTGTCTGGCGCAAGGTAAGTGCCGAAGAACTGCTGGCAGAGATGAGTTCATTCTAAATCGAAGTAGGCATCACAAGTACTCCAGTTCCTGCGAGAAGCCACAGTCACGGAAGCAAAGCGGAGCTACCAGAGTCCTCAAGGAGGAATTACAAATTTGACCTGCAGCTTCCAAATAACATGAAAGGAGATTCCACTCATAACCCACAGAGACGATTATCAAAAGACCCCTCTCCTAATCCCCGACCATCTCAAACCCTTCATCTACCCCAGATGCTAAATGTCTCAACTCACTTTAAATGACCTTAACCCCTCCTGACTCCAAGAGGCTGAATTTGGAGGTTTTATTTGGGCCACTTTCTACCAGTTCTCCTGCTTTGGCATCACAGATCTGGCGGCCAGGCAGGCAAAGTTTCGAGAAAGGAGAGGAGGATCCTGTAATCCCTGTCGGAGAAAGCTAGGAGCGCTCGTAATTGACACAAAAATAAATCTCACTCGGTTTACACATTAAATGGACAGCCTCCTGTCTCCCCAGTTCCCAGTTTCCCCCCACGAGCTCCCCTGAGCAACTGCACACAAACCCGGCTGCCTGTGAACTCTTCTTGCTGAGCAAGGGCAGCTGGTTCTCTTAGCTACAGATGTTGCCTTTCCTTTCTTTTCTGAGACTTCTATTTAGTGTTGAGACTAACTCGTTACTGTCTTCTATAAGAACCGGTCAGAGGCCTCTAACTCCTTTCATTTACCAACATCCAACCAGAGGCAAAACGAATGATACTACTTTAAAAATACTACTGATTTTTTAAAGCAATCAGTCAGAAATCATCTTAAAAAGACACCCTTTTCCTAAATACTCATTGATGCTGACAATTTCACATGTGTTTCAGCATGAGCCCTTAACGGTGTGTGAAACATTACTGAGGTTAGGAGACACTTTAAAGCATGATCCATTTCATCTACCCCTCAAGTCTTTATCTTTTCAAACTCTGGTACCCCCTTTCTTCTTTTATGAACTCAGAGCATTATTTATGACGTATTTATGGGCTGTAGTCCCCTTATTTCCAGGAATAATTATACCTGATTTATAATCATAATCCTTAAGTATATCATCTCCTTTGAATTTCATGAAGGTTGCTTAATATTATGTAGTGCCTTTTGGGTCCTTTTTCAGACACCAGCAAGGATCCTTATAGGAAACTTGAAGTTCACATAGCCTGGTGAAAATGGGCTTACCTGCGTTAGGAAGTGTACTCCATCCACCGGCAGATGAAATCCAATTCCCAGAGTTTTGATGATCACAAGGATATTGAGTAAATTTTCCCTGTGAAATAATCAGAACACAAGCCATGAACTTTGATTACATTTCTGGATGTCCGTGTTTACATAAGCAGAGTGGAATTCCTTTAGAATGTGATAATTGGCATATAGGACTAAATTCTCATTTTATAGGTTTAATATATATTAGTGTTGTTTTCTTTTTCGTGGATTGAGTTTTATGTGTCAGTGGGCATGTTTTGATTTGTAGTAAATGTAAACTTGCATACTGAAGAGCCATCTTGTGATTGGATATAAAAGTATTTTGAAACATTTTAAACTAGACTTTAAGTACTGGATTCTAAATTACAAGTTGCCCTTTATATAAAATCTTGATAAAATTCTGTCACATCGAGTAACTTTTTTTTTTTTTTACTTAGAACAGTAATGGCAATTATTATTGCAGAAATGTACCTCTTTAAAACCTTGTGAATAATTTGCAGGTGATTGGAGTTAAGCCACTGAACACCACCAACGACTAATACAGTCTGGCTGGTATTCTCCAGGGGATGTGATCTGAAAGAAAAACAACACATGTTGCCTTGAAACAGATGGTAAACATTTTAACAGCATTGCCTCACATTTCATTGAACCATATCTGGCATCCTGATCACAGGACCTCCCTGTCATTTCTAACTCGTTTTCAGCCATATTACTTGGTATTTAAACTTTTCAGTGCATTTGATATACAGCAAACAATTATGACAGCTAGTAAAACATCTATCCATTGTGGTATTGTTTCATTCAAAATAGTTCCACTGTACCTTTGCAAGAGATGTTCAAGGGCTTTTTCAAATGTTGGTCTCAACGAAGGGCTTATCCAGAACTGTGGATAGTAGGAATAACTGATCAAAGTCTTCCCACCATTGACGTTGTAATAGAATTTAGTGCCATGCACCTTCTGCCATTCTTGAAAGGTTTCATTCAATCTTTCGATCAGATAGTACATTATCCCTCTGTTGGTCGAATCTCCAATGAAAAGAATCTATAAGTTAAAAAATCTTGCTTTCAAATCTGATGCTTATGGGATATAGAAGACAATATAAAATAAATAATTTGATGAAAACGAAGCCACAAATCTAATTGAAGGACAGCCCTTTAAATGGTCAGAAATGACATTAATCATATTCTCCCCCAAACCCGTTCATTTTCCTTTTCCATATTCCTAGTAATGACATCATCTACTGACCTACTAACTCATGTTTAAAGCTTTTTGCTTTCTTTATGCTGCCTTTAATTTCTCCACCTCGCTTATGCTCTTAACTTTCTCATCGAATCAGCTTAACACATTTCATTGATTCAAATAGGCATGAAGTATTCTAGTGCTGTAAGAATACTTAGAGATTTTCCAATCTCTTTATTTCATAGATGAGAAATCTGGGAATCCACAGAGGTTAGCTAGCTCGATAGAGGTCAAGCTACTACTTGAGAAAAGAGCCACAGGACGAGAATTTAATTTTCTGAAAAGCAGTCTGTGTTCCAGGATGCAAATCCCAGTGCCATTTGCCCTGGAAGCCTCTCACCCATCACCTCCTTCCCATCCCCATCAGCGGAGACCCGCTTCAGGCTCCGACTGCCTCAAAGGTGTGCTATTGTTAACACTTGCTTAATGGGTCTTCTTGCACGATGGCTGCCCTCTAATTCATTCTCCACACAGTAATACTGGGATAAATTTCCAAATGTCTCATCTCACGTTCACACTCAGAAACCTTATCGGCTCCCCACGTACTACAGAATCAAGTCTTAGCTCCTGAGGTTCAGTTAACATTTGCTGAGTTTTTATTGCATATCGGCTTTTGCTAAGTGGAGATTTCACATAGGGGACTCACTTTTAATCTTCATAATCGTGGGGTGTGAATCATTCTCTGTTTCACAGATGAGGGACTTGAGGCTCAGGGAGACTGAGGTTATAAATCTAGTAAATGGGGAACACAGGACTCAAATCCAAGTCCTTTATCTCCAAGTGCAGGGTCGATGGCCCCATGCTCTCAACACTTCTCCTAAAGTAAGCAGGTCAGATTCCTACTTTTTCACTGAACATGATTTGCACTCAGCAACATCTGTTTTTCCTTGTGCTAACCCGTCTGCCTAGAAAGCCCCTCTCTCTGCAACCCCACCTGTGCAAATGCTACAAGTCTCCAGACTCGCCATAAATGGCTCTCTCAGCCGGTCTTGTCCAATGCCCCAGCGAAAGCAACCTTCTCTGATCTCCGTGATTTCATTATAATTTGTATTTCCATTACTGATTTTATCAAAGACTACATGAAATTATGGCTATTTGTCTCTGTATCTTTTTTCTCATATCATATCAAGAAGGATTTGAGGTCAGAGTCAAGGTTAATTTCTAAATTCTAATTTCCCCCATAGTTCTATGCATGCATTTAAAAAGTATTGAGTGAACTGAACGTCAAAGGGACTTCTATTAGAGACAATTCCTTTTAATGTCTTTGGAGAAGGTTTAATTTGTACTTCAGTTTTTTTCTCTTTCTGTTGAGATTTCCCTTTGCATTAGTCATGTACATATTCACTTCTGATTTTAAGAGCAGTCACTGCATCACTTCTCAGGCACTAGTGCGTTCGCCCATCCACATTGAGACAGCAAAGGTTTACTTTTTCCACAGTAAGGGTACTCAAGTAGCTGTGTGAAGAAACCCAGAAGGCATTCTCCTTCAGAATTTGCTTCCCATCAAACACTGTTACCATAAGCATAGCCAAACTCAACTGTATGATGTAAGATGTCAAGGCCCCAGTCACCGAGTCTCTCGGTCAAGTTCCATTTGGGGCAATAAAATCCCAGTATGAGAAAAATACTTTGTGAAATCACTTGAAATTCTTCCTACTGGATTTGACCTATAATTATTTGTTTTTTTCTGGCCCGGATTTCTGATTTTTTAAAAGGGAAACTTTGAATTATCAGGAAAGCTCTTCATTTCAGAGACTAGTAATTATCCAACTCCTTTTGTAATAGTTTGCTAGGGCTGCCATAACAAAGTACCACAGACTGGGTAGCTTAAACAACAGAAATTTATTTTCTCATGATTCTTGGCTAGAAGTCCAAGATCAACGTATTTGCATGGTTGGTTTCTTCTGAGGGCATCTCTGCTTGACTTGTAGATGGCCATCTTCTCTGTGTCTACATATGGTCTTTCTTCTGTGTATGTCTGTGTCTTAATCTCCTCTACTTATAAGGACACCTGTCATATTGGATTAGGGCCCACCCTAATGGCCTTGTTGTTTTTTTTTTTTTGCGGTAAGTGGGCCTCTCACTGTTGTGGCCTCTCCCGTTGTGGAGCGCAGGCTCCGGACCCACAGGCTCAGCGGCCATGGCTCACGGGCCCAGCCGCTCCGCGGCATGTGGGATCCTCCCGGACCAGGGCACGAACCCGTGTCCCCTGCATCGGCAGGCGGACTCTCAACCACTGCGCCACCAGGGAAGCCCGGCCTTGTTTTAACTTAATCATCTCTTTAAAGGTTCTATCTCCAAAACAGCCACATTCTGAGGTTATTAGGACTGGGAATTAGGACTTCAACATATGAATTTGGTTGGGTAGAAACACAATTCAGCTTTTAATACCAGTAAAGGACCTTGGAAATCCGGTTGTTAAGCTAAATTTCCACTACAGATTTTTCTTATGGGGTCTTTTCATTTCAGTATCAAGACACAATCCCTCCTAGTGTCTCTCTGGGCAGCCGGTAAGATCACTGGGTATCTGTATCGTGGGCTACAGAGAGAACTACAGAGGTTGAAGAAAATCCAACGAGCTGCCTGTTACTGAGAGAAAAAAAAAATTTCTAGATTTCCATTTTTTTCTGTGGGGTTGTACGAAGATGCAGCCCACCAGTGCATGACAGGGGCAAAAAGAAGTTGTGTTTCAGAATTCTTAGGTACTGTTATTTATTAACCAGATGATCTTAGACAAATTATGTGACCTCTTCATGGGTTCATTTCCTTATGTGTGTATTGGGGAAAATAACAGCACCACTGTAAAGGACTTTAATGAGCTTTTAAATACTTATCTTATTCCTGGCACACAGCACACAACAAATGGGAACCAGCATTAAAGCACAGGAAAGCAAGAAGTGTTTTGGAATGCTTCTAGTGTGTCCTGCAGTGCACTGCTAGGCGCTTTAAAATTTGTTAGCTATTTCAGAGAAAATGTCAGTAAAGATAGGAAGCGTCTAAATCACAGCAGCCTCTCTCCTGTCCTATCCACCCTGTTACAGACTCTCAGCAGGGCTAGTAGGGTTGCTGGTGAAACGGAGACTCTGAATCAAGAGCCGGGAGAGAGATAGCCACCCTGAGCAAACCAAGGATCTCTGAAAGGTTCCTCACGTCTGTCTCCACTGCTGATCAGTGACTAACAAGAGCTACAGGGATGGGAGAAGGAAGTATCACCACCACCATCTGCAAAACAGGTTCTTCTAAACTGCAAATATCTAGATAGCATTTTTCAAGCCCAGCAGACACAGCTCTGGGAAGACGAGGTCCTGGAGAATTATTTTAGCCCCGTGCCTTTCTAGTCATGAAAGACAGAAACGATAAATTATAACTAAAGTGAAAATGTACTTGTGAATTTTAAATTGCTGGTTCTGTAGGTAAAGCAGTTTTTGGAAGAGGTTAATCGGTATTCCTAACTAAAAGATTTCTAACTTCAAGATATCAGCTTTTTTAAGTGCACGCAATTAAAAAATAATACCCAGAAGAGAAGTGGTTCTCTTCAGCCACATGATTCACATTCAGCCTTTATATCTTTTAGATCATTTGACTTGGTGAATTTTTAAAAGGAAATTTGCAGATTATTTGTTTTCAAGGTCTACTTCTACTTTAAAAGGTCTAAATTACCAAAACAAATATTTACAACTAGCCACACATTTTGTAAATAATTCTCCTTTCCTGTGAAGATTATTGCCCTATACTAGTATGCACAGGTGTTGGCTGGCAGATGCAATCAAAGAAAAAAAAACCAAGTAACCAGTAAGCAATTATAAAAATAATCAATATTAGCAGTAAAACATTAAAATAACTATTTTAATAAAGATTTAAAAAGGTTTTTAAAGGTCCAATGATATCATGAGTTCAGGGAAATGAACCCTCTCATATACTACTATGTAAGAACCACAAGGGAGAGATGCTTTCTTCCTTTTTTTTTTTAAACTGTTGAATTCCAAGTGTCCAGAATACTGCCTGGTGTAAAAGTCAGTCCTCATTTGTTAAATGGATGACTGGAAACTTTGATGCTGTGTATATAAATCAGCAGTTTTCTACTTCTAGGAAATTTCATGGATGCCCATGAAAATACATTTAAAAGCAAAATAAACTGGAAGCAACATAAATGTCTATCAGATTGATTATATTAAGTTATAATCATACACTTGAATTCTTTTAATCTTTTAACAATGATATTGTAATATGGATATATTGTGATGGGAACATTTTAGTTAACGTTCATAAAAAGATGATTATAATCAGAATATAAATAATTGTTGCATTTTTGTAAAAGTAAAGCATATGGATGCATAGAAAAAACCCTGATTTAAAAAAAAATTATTATTTAATTTATTTAATTTTGGCTGCGTTGGGTCTTCGTTGCTGCGGGCGGGCTTTCTCTAGTTGCAGCGAGTAGGGGCTACTCTTCATTGCGGTGCGCAGGTTTCTCATTGCAGTGGTTTCTCTTGTTGAGGAGCACGGGCTCTAGGTGTGTGGGCTTCAGTAGTTGTGGCACGTGGGCTTCAGTAGTTGTGCCTCGCGAGCTCTAGAGCGCAGGCTCAGTAGCCGTGGCACACGGGCTTAGTTGCTCTGTGGCATATGGGATCTTCCCAGACCAGGGCTCGAACCCGTGTTCCCTCCATTGGCAGTCAGATTCTTAACCACTGCGCCACAGGGAAGCCTGACCCGGGTTATTCTGAAGTGATGATATTATGACAGTTTATTCTTTTCACTCATTTGTATTTTCTAAATGAACAGATATTGGCTTTTTAGATTAATTAAAAAAACAAAAGCAGCAACAGTGGCAACAATAACAGTAAATCCATTTGTTTAAAAGCATTTTGAAAATTCATGTAAAAATAATCAGCTTAAATAAACTTTATTTCTACTTTTTTTAAATTTTGAAATTCCAGTGTTTTTTTTTTTTATTGGACTCTAATTGCTTTACAATGTTGTGTTAGTTTCTGCTGTACAATGAAGTGAATCAGCTATATGTATATGTATATCCCCTCCCTATCGGACCTCCCTCTCACCACCCTCCCATCCCACCCATCTAGGTCGTCACAGAGCACCGAGCTGAGCTTCCTGTGCTATGCGGCTGCTTCCCACTAGCTATCTGTTTTACACATGGTAGTGTACATATGTCAATCCTTATCTCCCAATTCGCCCCACCCCCCCAACCACCCCCAACCCTGTGTCCACAGGTCCGTTCTCTACATCTATGTCTCTATTCCTGCCCTGCAAATAGGTTCATCTGCATCATTTTTCTAGATTCCACATATATGTGTTAATATACATTATTTGTTTTTCTCTTACTCTACTCTGTATGACAGTCTCTAGGTCCATCCACATCTCTACAAGTGACCCAATTTCGTTTCTCTTTATGGCTGAGTAATATTCCATTGTATATATGTACCACATCTGCTTTATCCATTCATCTGTCGTTGGACATTTAGGCTGTTTCCACTTCCTGGCTATTGTAAATAGTGTTGCAATGAACATTGGGGTACATGTCCTTTTGAATTATGGTTTTCTCAGGGTATATGCCCAGTAGTGGGATTGCTGGGTCATATGGTAGTTCTATTTTTAGCTTTTTAAGGAACCTCCATACTGTTCTCCATAGTGACTGTATCAATTTACATTCCCACCAACAGTGCAAAAGGGTTCCCTTTTCTCTACACCCTCTCCAGCATTTATTGCTTGTAGATTTTTTGATGATGGCCATTCTGACTGGTGTGAGGTGATACCTCATTGTAGTTTTGATTTTCATTTCTCTAATAATTAGTGATATCTTTTCATGTGCCTCTTGGCCATCTGTATGCTTTCTTTGGTGAAATGTCTGTTTAGATCTTCCACCCATTTTTTAATTGGGTTGTTTGTTTTTTTGATATTGAGCTCCATTAGTTGTTTGTATAGTTTGGAGATTAATCTTTTGTCAGTTGCTTTGTTTGCAGATATTTTCTCACATTCTGAGGGTTGTCTTTTCGTCTTGTTTATGGTTTCCTTTGCTGTGCAAAAGCTTTTAAGTTTCATTAGGTCTTATTTGCTCATCTTTGTTTTTATTTTCATTACCCTAGGAGGCGGGTCAAAAAAGATCTTGCTGTGGTTTACGTCAAGGCGTGTTTTTCCTGTTTTCATCTAAGAGCTTTATAGTGTCCTGTCTTACATTTAGGTCTTTAATGTATTTTGAGTTTATTTTTGTGTATGGTGTTAGGAAGTGTTCTAATTTCGTTCTTTTACATGTAGCTGTCCAGTTTTCCCAGCACCACTTATTAAAGAGGCTGTCTTTTCTCCATTGTATATCCTTGCCTCCTTTGTTATAAATTAGGTGACCATGTGTGCGTGGGTTTATCTCTGGGCTTTCTATCCTGTACCATGGATCTATACTTCTGTTTTTGTGCCAGTACCATACTGTCTTGATGACTGTAGAACAATGGCCTAAGAGAATCAAGATCAAACATTGGTTCAATAAACCTGTCACAGGAATAACACTAATCGTGTTTTGAATTCCAGTAGCAGCTTTATTCTACAGACTGAATGGCTTTTTGCTATGTAGCGTCTCTCTCTGGTCCTGTGCTATGAAGGGAGGCTGCCTCCACCGAGGTGGGCTCTGGAGAGGAGCAGAGACATCTGTGTCTCGATGTGTCACTAGAGGCTGGATCTCAGCTCCTCAGCGGGAGACAAAGATGTGTTTAGAAGAGTTCTGCATCTGTTTTATTCCCAAAACTTGGCATGCAAGGTGTCACTGAAAAGTATATAGGGCCTGGTGTTTTTTCTACTATTTTTCACACCATCATGGACCATAGGACCTAGAAGCACATCCTGTTCTTAGGCTCTATTAAAGCTTGGGCTTACTTTAAAAGAGTCTTCTTAAAAACCATGAAACTGTCTTTGTTTTCATTTCTAATTTCTAAACATTATATAGTGCCTGTATTAGGTGACACAGGCTAAGTGCTATTAACAAACAGAGCCCCCAAATGTATAATGGCCTAAATACAATGGATGTTTACTTCTCCTTCAGGAAAACAGTCCAGGTGGTTCCAGGCAGGGGTATGGGGGCGGGTTGGGGCCGGGAGGTCATTCAGGGTCCCAGGATGGTTAGACTGTGCCTTCCTCAAATCCGAGACCTCACTGGGCATTGTTATCCAGCTGGGGGAAGGAGTAAAGAGCTGCCAGGTTTCCTACGGGCCCATCCTGGGAGCTGGGCACGTCACTGCTGCTCACATCCCATTGGTTGGAACTCAGTCATGTGGTCATGCACCTGATCTCAAGGGAGACTGAGAAATGTAGTCAAGCTTTGTGCCAGAAAGAAGAAGAAATGAGTTTGATGAACACTTCCCTAGTCTTTACCACATTCTCCTACATGCTAAGTCTTTCTGGGGAAATAAAAACACCTAAATTCAGATTTTCTACCTGTGAATTAGTAAAAGTGTGAAGCATATGAAAGCCTAAATTTATAATCTACATAATGCATAAGAGCACTTCTGTTCTTAGAGATATTGATTCCTTGGGACAAATAAGAGCAAGAAATATCATTTATTAGTGAAAATACAACAAAAACTTCGGTTTTTTTTTTTTTTTTTTTTTTGCGGTACCCGGGTCTCTCACTGCTGTGGCCTCTCGCGTTGCGGAGCACAGGCTCCGGACGCACAGGCCCAGCGGCCATGGCTCACGGGCCCAGCTGCTCCGCGGCGCCTGGGATCCTCCTGGACCGGGGCACGAACCCGTGTCCCCTGCATTGGCAGGAGGACTCTCAACCACTGCGCCACCAGGGAAGCCCTGGGAATTTTTGATTGAAATATACGATAAAACAATTTTCATCCCACTTTATCTCATCATGAATAAAGGGAACTAATGATGACGATACTTAACATGTAAATATTTTACTCTGTTACCTCCTGTCTCCAAAGTCACCAAAAGTAACAAGGACATAGTTAGCAAAGCAAGTTATAAAGAAATGAAGAGAAGCAATGGGGGCTGTCTGTGTTGAGTCAATATAAAGGTAGTTTGTTAGCTTCTCAGATTCTTCTGATCTGTTGAAGCTAGGAAAGAACTGGGTATATGTAGAAGCAATAGACAGGGGAAAAAAAAACACCTTGATTTAAAATAATTTTCTATCTTCCTTTCTTTCCTCTTGCATAGGTTCTATCTTCAATATTCACAGAGATGGGGATATTTCTTCAGAACAACAAAGTACATGGAGATGCCAACACAGGTCTCAGCCAGCAAATAGGAACCCACTGGAAGCTTCCAAGACGGGAAGTTACACAGGAGCTTCTTGTCCATTAATCTAGGCAATGCCTGCTTACTGGAGAGCTCTCATCTTGGTAAATAAAGGAAACGAAAGTGAGGAGGAGTCCTATTCATTCCATCTAGTCCAGGGCCAAGCATAGCCCATACGTTTAGAAAGCTCCACAGTGATTCCAATGAGCCCCATGATTGAGCACCACTGCTCTCATAAAATAACTTCCCATTCTAAGTGAGGTATAGGGTGATTCAGCTCTAATATGAAGCTGAGACTGATCAGATGGCTAGTGATATTTAGGGCATGATGAAAATCTAGCTCATCAAAGCGTCTCTCTGTGAAATGTAATATGATTGCAACGAATGTTTTTTCAATGATGCATTTGATTAAATTGGCTATAGAGGACCAAACAAATTGCTCTTTGGAGTCAAGAACAGATGAAAACTGACATGTAGGCAAGTCACTCTAAAACACATGAAATTTGGCAGAAAAGAAAAACAAACAACTGAACAATATCACCTAGACACAGATCTTCTAACTGCTTGGAACAAAAGTATGTATCTATTTTGCTCTTCTCTCTGGACTGTGGGCATTATGTGTAAGCCATCCTTCCCTGGTGAGAGTCAGGTACACTCCTTTTCTTCTGTTCACCCTTTTTTATTGAAACTGACAAGCAACAATGAATTGTGTAACCATAATGGAATTCACGTATTAGTCAGAACATATTATTTTAAATTGGGCGTACTTCAAATATGTAAACACCTTTAAATCCAAGACAGTACTTAACTTGCAAACATAGCTTAAAACTGCAAGTTACATTTCCTGTTTTAACAGCTGAGTTTAAATACTTTCAGTAAATATTGCCTTTTTATATTTTCCTTTCTTAATTGCACTCTTCTCTCAGATATTTTATTACTGAGTAATAAAATACTGAGTTTGTCAGTTGAACTATGTTTCTGACAAACAAAATAAAAGCTCGTTTCATTCAGTTTTGGTCAACCTCCTAAGTTCTTTCAGTTGTAAATTTCATTACCCTACTTCTAAACTATTTCCTATGTATTTTGCACTGTGATTACAAAGTTATGCTCTGATAAATTTTTCTAAATGTTCCAACCAAAGTTTATTAAGTAAGAGGTGTGTATCTATTTAGAGACATATGTCAAGAGTATAACTGAACACACAGTTTGTTCTTTTTCAATGAATTTTGCTTTGATTCAACACGACAGCACATCACAAAAGCTATACATATCTGCAAGAACTTACAAATGAAATAACTCATATTTGGATAGATTTAGAGTAAGAGGGGTCTCGTATTTACCTGCCCTCCAGACACGAACAAGTATGCCATAGAAAGGGATACAAATGCTCTGAGGAGAAACCCTGTGCCATCTTTCTGCAGAGATCAGCCTCCTGTTCACTGAAGTAAAGGCAAATGACTGAGGTATAAAAAGTTTGGTCTTGCTTACACACCACTGAGTGCAGTGACATTCCTGGTCAAAGCTACAGGAAACTTGAACGCCTTTTTAAATCCCAACTGATCTGTGTTTTGTTTCTTCCCCACCGGTGGGCCTCCATTTCCAAGTACAGCCTTCCATTCATCACTGGAAAGCAGTGGTAAAAAGATGTAGAAGATCATAATAACAACACAAGGAAATTCAACTGAGAGAAATGACTACTGGAGATTCTAAAGAAAGCAGAACACCGGTTGAAGGCCTAACTTTCCAATACTTCTCACGGACCCAGTAAATTCTGTGGCCTTTTAATTGGATTCTTTTGAGAAAGATAACTCAGTTTAATGTACTCCCTTAAAGGTTGCCTTGATTAGGATTTAAAATAAACTTCTGTTTTTTTTTGTAGCACAACATATCTGCACTACTGTACACGGGAACAGTGACATTTTTGGCTTCTCACGGTAAAAAGTCTGAGTTTTCCATATTAATTGAAAGTTTTCAGATGAGTAAGGGTACTATACCATTAGAAATTGCATGTCTAGGTATGTCCCCACTTTTACACAATCCAAGAGGCATAAACTGGACCACACAGAAAATGAGTAACTCAGCATCACCTCCAGTGCACTCCTTGCCTGCTAGGTTCCTGCCCATTGTCTGTTCCCTCCATTCTCCGTTCCCTCCAGTAAGAGAAAATTCAAAAAAGGCACTAAGCTTGAGTGATACAACTCTCACCATAGGTTCTTCTGAGAAAAAATGAAGATCTTTATTTTTTTCTCGTTCAATTAAACTATTTCAAAGTCATGTGATTGGTAGATTGCCTATAACTACCAACACCACTCTGCTCAGGTACTTTCTCTTTTGGCAACTTTTGCAGACCTTCCCAGTCCAGGTCAGGTGCCAGCCTCTGGGCTTCTCCCAACCTTTGCAATGATCACGCGATTTTGTAACGATCACTTCTCTCATTTGTCTTCTTCCACTAGACATTTGGCACCTTGGAGGATCGTGGTGTGCACACGTAGAACAGATTCTTAGCTCAACAGAACTAGATGAATGAATAACAAGGTGACATCCCAAAGGTTGAAAAAGTGTTCTGGGCTTAATTGTGTTAAAGTGGTCAGCTGGATTCGACTCTGTGAGAACATGTTAGGGATAACTGAGATTGCAAGGTTTCTGATGTGGGGCAGCAGAGTTACTCTGATTCCTTCCATGAATAAAAGAGTCACTTCATTCCCGAGTGCCAGTCTGAAACTGCTGTCCTTTAGCATTTGTGAAGTGAATTTCTGGATGATATCACCCAAATAATATGCCTCTTTTCTTGAATGTTTGACATGGCAAAAAGAGTCCCTTACCTGCACCTCACCCCCCAAAAGAGTCAGGTGTTTATAAAACAAAATATTTGTGTTACTTGTTTCTCAATTTTTGTAACGGATATGCTTTAACATGTATTTGTCTTTGAAATAGAATGGTGATTATAAAAAGTTCTGGGTAGGATGAGAACTCCCTTGCTTCAGTAATGAAATATAAGAGTTTCACCATCACTTTGTATGTTTATATTTTTCTCCAGGAGAATGAGAAATAGATGTATAGGGAAAACCTTCTGCTAACCAACTCCTATTCATAAGTGAAGCTTTCTTAAAATAAGTGCGATTTCATAGTTGTAATCGTGAATGTTTACACAATTATCTCTGTGCTGTGTGGTACGTGAGGGTATAAACCTGTCTGCACATTACCAAGTCCTGTGATTCAGAATATAAAATGTCTTTCTCAGTTTTTCCCTTCTTTGCATTTCCACGGCCTCTGCCCAAGTTCTGATTTATATAACTTTTCAAAATATAGATTTTTGGCTTTAAAAAGGTGCTCACACATTGTAAACATAAAGGTAACACACATACACGTATCCCCTGCTTTCCGAAAGTTCAATTTATGCCACTTCGTTTTTCTGAAAGACCTACATTTAAGACAGGCATTTTTCCTAAAAGTGAAAATCCTCTTCGGATTTCTTTTGGTTAGCAAAAATAGGTACTAATATAGGTCTTTCAGAAAAGCAAATGGTTGTCAATTGAACTTTCTGAAAATCGGGGATACTCTTCACTGTCCTCCATTTCGATTTACGAAAGGCTTCATAGGAGCGCTCTACTTTTGGATAGCTGTATTTAAAAAGACTTCTTCACACCTTGCCAACCATAATTTACTACCTGAATTGGCTTCACAGCCATATGTTCTTGGCATTCACACAGGGTCTGTGTGTAAAAGGATCCTGTGCTTGGTTTATTGCTCTGCTTTTGCCTTCTCAAAATTCTTAATAATTATTGAACACAGGGTCCTGCACTTCCGTTTTGCCCTGGGCCTGGCAGAATATATGGCCAATCCTGTCACCATCCCACTCCTCCCCTATTCCCCTCCACTTACGTAATCAATCTTTTTCAAAATAATTAATTAATTAATTAATTTTGGCTGTGTTGGGTCTTCATTGCTGCCCTTAGGCTTTCTCTAGTTGTGGTGAGCGAGGGCTACTCTTCATTGTGGTGCACGGGCTTCTCACTGTGGTGGCTTCTCTTGTTGCGGAGCACGGGCTCTAGGCGCACGGGCTCAGTAGTTGTGGCTCATGGGCTCTGGCGTGCAGGCTCAGCAGTTGTGGCGCACGGGCTTAGTTGCTCCGTGGCATGTGGGATCTTCCCGGACCAGGGATTGAACCCGCGTCCCCTGCATTGGCAGGCGGATTCTTAACCACTGTGCCACCGGGGAAGTCCAACTTATGTAATCATTCTTAAGGGCTTGTTACTTCCAGAAATATTCCGTGTGTGTAAGCGTGTCTGCATTAGGTTTTGCATTGATGAGATTATTCTATACGTATTCTTGCCACTTTCGTGGCTTCCTCAGTGTGGCGCGATAGAATTTTTCCATTAAACAGTCTCTGCCCCCCCAGCACCATGCCCATTTCTTCCTGCCGTAGGCAGTCTCCATACTATTGCAGGATGGTTTTTCTAATTCTGGTTGTGCCGCTGCTCTGCTAAAAATGTACAGTGCTTCCCTGCTGGGTATAAAGTAAACTGGCATCCTGGTAAACTCAGCAGACTCTGTAGGACCACTGCCAGTATACTGGCAAATTTGAGTTTCTGAGCTTGCGATTCTGAAGGACGCTTCTGGACCCAAAGAATCCCTAAGACAAGCCCTCACTTCCTAGCAGCCAGCTGGTTGGTCTCTGCGGGGATCGCCTGATCTGAACACAGGTCTTTATTTTCAGACTCTGTAACATCATCTCTCTCTAACGCGTAGGAAGAAGAGATCTTCCCTTTTTCTTATCATTACTTTGTAGAGTTGTGAATAATTGAAATGAACAAAGACGGTATTGTGGACTTCGTGTTTGTGTCCTCCGGAAATTCACATGTTGAAACCCTAATTTCCCCCCTCCACACCCGCCCACCATGTGATGGTATTGGGAGGTGGAGCTTTAGAAGGTAATCAGGTCTAGATGAGGTCATGAGGGTGTTGGCCCCATAATGGCATTAGTGTCTTTATAAGAAGAGGAAGACATTAGCGGTCTCTCTGTCTCTGTCTCTCCACCTTATGAGGACACAGCAAAAAGGCAGCCAACAGAAGCCAGGAAGCGGCCTCTCACCAGAACCCAACTGTGCTGGCACCCTGATCTTGGACTTCTCAGCCTCCAGAACTGTTGAGAAATAAATATCTGTTTAAGTCACTCAGGCTATGGTATTTTAAGACTGACAGGGAAGGCATTTAGCTTTCTACAAAGTTGATTAATCTACAGCATGGGATTAGACCATATAGACTTATTCTTCTTTTACAGATGAAGAAAATAAGCCTGAGAAACAATGTGTCCTGTCCAAAGCCATGGACTTTAGTGATGAACTTGAACATCTGCTGACTTTCAGGTTAATAGACGATGACATCTCGGAATCTTCCTGAGGTCAGAACGAGATTCTGAAAGAGTTTGGAGAAGTCTGACTTATGACAAGGACTATTTTCATTGTTTCCAGTCCTACATTTCTAGGATATGGAGGTTGGGTTGCCCAAATTGGTGGTTCAAACTGCCTGAGTAGTGGCCACTTACATACATGTGGGATCACAGGTGAATTACTCAATCTCTCTGAACGTTAACATTCTTAAGTAGAAAACGGATCTAAAAATATCTACCTTACAGACTTGTGAATAGGAATAAATAAAATTTTAACTTATTCATTTACTCAACAAATATTTATTAAGTGACTATTATGTTACGAATGCTGTGCCAAGCAAGATTATGGTAGCGAATCAAACACACTGGCTGCCCTCCTAAAGCTCAAAGTCTGATAGCATTTAAGGTGTGAACAAGTCAGTAGCACGGTTCTTTGCACAGAATCAATGCTCACTTAATAATACAGCAACAGAAGTTTCTGACATTTCTTTTCTTCCCTTCCCTTTTTTGAAACTAACTAATACTGCTGCTTTATCTTTAGATATCCTCTCAGTCACCAACTTTGGGGCATTTATATTAGAATCTCCATGAAGAAGAGGTCCATTCCCCTGCCTTGCTTCTCCCATTTCTACCATTTGCTGGTAGAAAATCTGAACATAGGCCTAATCTGAAAAATTGACATATATTTACTCCACTGCACTTTATGAATCATAGAGCTTCTTAAAACAATCAGGTTTTGAAATCAGTCTTGCCCGTGCTTGAGAGCTTGCAAACAGTTTGTAAGGAAATGTCCATCTAATAAAAGGTACTTTGAAAGTCTGCAGAAGGATTACTTACTTCATGTTAGTCAAGCATCTCAGTATATGTGCCCAGTTCGCACGTCCGAGAGCTGTGCTGGAATCTACCTAGTCAGAGCACGCCTAGCAAGGAGACACTGCACGTCCAAGAAATCAGCTTAGAAGCCACACTAAAGGAAAAGCAGCCTAGCGAGGTCCATGCGAGACCTGCCCGGGAACGTGAGAGAAGATCAGGAAGGTTAGTGTGTAAAAACCATGCTATGCACGGGGTAAGCTGGAGCAGAAGTCTTACATGCAGGAACATTCTACCACCTGTGCCAGCCACAGATGGCTGTTTTAACTGCAGTGCCTTGTGAGAGCTGCAGTTGGCAAGGCCAGATGCTCTGAATCGCCAACTGTCAGTTGACATGGCCAGCTCTTACCCATGTGGGCTGAGAAAACCCTGGCCCAGCATGGAACTGGGTCAGCACAGGACATGATTTTTAGAGCCTCAGTCTGTCAAGTAGACTTATTTGGAAATAACTGAGCATTGTGAACAAAAATTGTTCAGGCTCTTCTATGATAATGCATTCATTCAAAAAGCCAAACTGCGTTCAGTTAGCTGTCCTCTGCAGAGTGAGGGAGAAGGAATTGGTCTAGTAAGTACAGTTTTGGTGCTGTGGGTGGTGTAAATGAAAGGTCTCCCCCACTGATCCAGAGCCTACCTTCCTTCCTCCCAGGCACTGCTGGAGCTGAGGCTTAGTTAGGACACCATAGTGACAGTTGTGAGGCTGCCAAGTGATTTCTCTCCAGTCACAGGTCCTGTTGTCTGAACAGCTAAGGCAAGGCACAATCCACTGGCCTGGAAGAGACAGCAAAGCTTCTTTGGTTCAGTTTCTATGGGTGAAATTACAGTTTGCAAGTAAGTCTAGAATTCAGCAATGGCACACCATTACAGAAATCACAGAGCAGACCACTCTTACATAAACCCAGTGGAGCAGTGCATGGCCTCCTGCCGACCAAACAGAATCTCAAGCAGTAATTTTTTTTTTTTTTTTTTGTGATACGCGGGCCTCTCACCGTTGTGGCCTCTCCCACTAAGAAGCACAGGCTCCGGATGCACAGGCTCAGCGGCCATGGCTCACGGGCCCAGCCGCTCTGTGGCATGTGAGATCTTCCCGGACCGGGACACGAACCTGTGTCCCCTGCATCGGTAGGGGGGCTCTCAACCACTGCGCCACCAGGGAAACCCTAAAGTAGTAATGTTTTGAAATAACACAGTTCATGCTGAAGTCAAGTATGAATTCTGTTCCGTAAAAACACATACTTAAAAAAAAATTAAAGTGATTGGGTACTACTCAATTATTATTTATTTTCAAACAGTACACGAGGCACTTAATAGGACCAAAGTATATAGGGAACCACTGATACTGAGGTGGTTGGCCACACATATTTCCTAGCCTAACACATGCTTAGGTTACCAATCCAATACTAGTTACATTCTCTGCTCTCCAGAGATTCAAGATACGATAAGACAATTACTTTAATATTCTGATAATTTATTGTTTTGAAGAATAGTGATTGCTCCTTAATTTGATCGGTGGCCTTTTTGCTGTGAATCTCTTCACCTCCTTCTAGCTCTGTCACCTTAATTTTTTCATCTGTTAGATGAGGTGTGTACTGTTCTCACATGATTGGTATGAGGATTTAATGGGATAATGTACTTAAAGGACCCAGCACAGTTACCACATCATATTCACCTTTGTTAGCAGCTGATTTCAGGCACAAAGTAGGGCACAAGCTCTAGTAAATGTTTATAAGATAAATGAATATTGTCAAAAAGCTGCATTTAAGATCTTTCTTATTTTACCGATAAAGTAACATGCATTCAAAACACTGCAGCTTTTAGTGTGAGTGGACACATTAATAATTTATTAGAAAAATATCATGAAATGACTTTTTTTTTTTTTTGCAGTACGCGGGCCTCTCACTGTTGTGGCCTCTCCCGCTGCGGAGCACAGGCTCCGGATGCGCAGGCTCAGCGGCCATGGCTCACGGGTCCAGCCGCTCCGCGGCATGTGGGATCTTCCCGGACCAGGGCACGAACCCGTGTCCCCTGCATCGGCAGGTGGACTCTCAACCACTGCGCCACCAGGGAAGCCCTGAAATGACTTTTGATTTTTGTTTTTTCCTTGTTTATCTTTTCAGGAACGGAGTGTGAACCAGCATGTTAAACATGGAGCAGTTATTTGTGCCCTTTGTGGAGAATACCTTTATGTCTTCAACAATCATCTGTTCCACCCAAAAGGTCTTGCTTATGTTACTGCTTCATGCTTCTCTTCAAAATATCGAGGAGCTATGGGACTTCCCTGGTGGCGCAGTGGTTAAGAATCCACCTGCCAACGCAGGGGACACGGGTTCGAGCCCTGGTCCAGGAAAATCCCACATGCCGCGGAGCAACGAAGCCTGTGTGCCACAACTACTGACCCTGCACTCTAGAGCTCACAGCCACAACTACTGAGCCCACGTGCAACAACTACTGAAGCCTGAGCGCCTTGAACACGTGCTTCGCAAGAAGAGAAGCCACCATAATGAGAAGCCCGCGCACCGCAACGAAGAGTAGCCCCCGCTTGCCACACGCAGCAACGAAGACCCAACACAGCCAAATAAATAAATAAAGAAAAGAAAAACCTTTGTTTTGAAAAATATATTGAGGAGCTAAATATTCCCCGATAGTTTTTGAGTTAGAAAGGAAAGTTTTTAACAAGTTTATCCACTCTGGCTTTGATTTATGGTTCTGCTAACAAAAGTATCTGATGCGACACTAATTTTAGCAGGAAGAATTTCTACTTTCAGGGGATTAATAGGCTTCATTTTAAATTTCATTACTCGGGGATGTCAGAATTGTGTATGTGAGGGTTTGTGTGTGTGGAAATAGTTACAAATAACAAAATATGGAGAGAGATCTAGTTTATAGCTCTTACTGGTTGATCACAGAACAGCCATAAAAAGGAATGAAATTGGGTCATTCATAGAGACATGGATGGACCTAGAGTCTGTCATACCTAGTGAAGTAAGTCAGAAAGAGAAAAACAGATATCGTATATTAACGCAAATATGTGGAATCTAGAAAAATGGTACAGATGAACCTATTGGCAGGGCAGGAATAGAGATGCAGACTTCTTAGAGAACGGACGTGTGGACATGGTGGGGGGAAGGGGGGGTGGGATGAATTGGGAGATTGGGATGGACATAAATACACTACCATGTGTAAAATAGATAGCTAGTGGGAACCTGCTATATAGCACAGGGAGCTCAGCTTGGTGCTCTGTGGTGACCTAGACGGGTGGGATGGAGGGGGTGTGGGAGGTCCAAGAGGGAGGGGATATATGTACACGTATAGCTGATTCACTTCGTTGTACAGCAGAAACTAACACACCATTGTAAAGCAACTATACACCAATCAAAAAAAAAAGAAAGCATGGGTATATTAAGAGAGAGAAACTGGGAGAAACAGAAGGAAACAGAAAGGAAAGGAGACAAGAAGAGTATGACTTCCAGGAAGAGATGAATACACACAGCAGAATTACTTTAATGGAGGATTGCCAACAGGAGCAGAGAGCTGAGCTACTGGACAGCCCAAAAGTAATGTGGACTTGTTTATTCCTCTTACCATACAATTTTTTCTTTGCTTTGATTTTTAAACTTAATGTGAATTCCAGAAAACTGCCTTATTCAATATCTACCCATTAAATATACTATCTCCACAATTTCAGGTGTGGTGAATGACCTTCCATTTCTCTACATACATATCACTCTCCATCTAGGAGGATTTTCATTCAATACAGTGTTGAAGTATGTACCCTGTTAGGTATTAGGCACTCTTGTTGTTAAAATAAGGTAATAACTAAGAAAGAAATAGTTAACATTGTTATAGCACCTCTCAGATGTCAGGGATGTTCTGAGCACTTTAATATATTAACTTATTTAAACTCAGAGACACCCTCTTATCACCCACATTGTGCTAATGACTTAACTGGGACTCAGAAAGGTTAAGTTACTTTTCCAATATATTCCAGCTAGGAGGTGGTAGACCCAGGACCAGAGCTGAAGAGTCAGCTCCAGAGTCCATGCTGTTGATTATAATGTGAAACCTCAAAAATTATAATCAGGTGAGAAGGGTACAATTTATACATGTAAAAAGCTTAATAATAGGTAATTCATACTTAAGAAAAAATATCAGTGTGGTACTCAAAGAGCCTGGGCTTTGGAGACACACACACCTGGACTCTCCTTCCAGGTAGCTCTGTGGACCTCAACTCAGTACATTAAAGTCACCTGGAAAGGTTTTTAAAATCCTCATGCCCAGGTCGTACCCTAGACTGATTACCTCAGAACCACTGGATATGGAACTCAGGTATCAGTCTTTTTTTTAATGTTTTTCAAGTGATTCCAATATGCAGTCAAGGTTGAGAACCACTGTTTACCTTGGACAAATTACTTAATCTTTTCATGATTACATTTACTTCTCTTTAAGAAAAATATGTAGCGCATCGGCCACAGTGCCCTTATACTAGAAACTGATGAATATACTTTACCGTCCCCACCCAACTTCACCCTAAGCAAGCCACGGCACATCAGAATAAAGACAGCACCATGGGGGTCAGAGCTGTCTGGCAGGTTCCATGGAGCAGATAAGATGTGAAGAGGGATTTGTGAATAGATAAGATGCGGAGAGGTGGAATGGATGGTTTTACGTGGAGACAGACCTGACAGGAGTGAGACTGAAGAAGTGACTGCTCTCCACGACAGACCGTATATACTGGAGAGAAAAAGAAGGTCTGCTCGGTGAAAGGTGTTTCCAAGTTTGTAGATGGAGAGAATAGCAGTAATACTTAAAGATACAACACTGAACATTTGGGAGCGGTGCTGAGGTTTGAATGGCAAAATGAAGACCGTTCTCAAAAGTGTTTGTTTCTCCATCCGATTCTCTTTTATAATTCTTCTGCGGTTTTCATTCAGAATATATCTTGCTTTCTAATTCTAATTTTGCCCTGGCATACAGGGTTTGTCACCAGTAATCCACATCTTTCACATCTTTGTTTGGTTCCTAATACTATTCGATTTAGACACGGCCTTTACATTTATCCTTTGTCGATGAATTCCTCAAGAAAACCTCCTTCTGAAATAGTCTTTTTTTTTCATAGACATTTTGTGGGTTGTGGATACAGTTGGAAGGGGACTGGGATCTCCTCTTTTCCATCCTCTTATTTTATAGTGAGGATAACTGAGGCCCAAGATGTTAAATGACAGAAGTGGGATCATGCCAACAACAGGGTGGACCAAAATCGAGGTCTTAGAGTCTCCAGTGTGCTGATCCTTTTATCACGTTAGGTTAGGTCAGCACATAATCAACAGTTGAAAATGCAATATGGCTCAGCAGTCTCTCTGGTAGCACTTATAGAAGAAAACCACAAACAGGTTGTCGCAATAAATGTATTTTTATAAGCTGGATTTATTCAGTGGGTTCATGTCCTCAGAGACTATGTTTTTTTCATAAGACGGTGGTATGTTGGGGACATAAATGTGTTTCTGAAAATGAGATATTATTTAATAATACTTTGAAGGGCTCAGTTTTCCTCAGATCCTTGAGTATCTAACAGCGTGTGTATCCCCTCCCCAAATACTGTCTCCTCACCCGACTCCCAAACTCATTGACAGCTGGTTTTGCACAAACCAAGATCTTTGGCCATTTGCTGCTAAGGCTGAAGAAACAAGTGACCAGTTGCATGCACAAAGATACAAATATGTATTAGTTTGTGGGTATAAAATCACATGCGCATAAAAAAAGATGCCTGATTGGGTCTCTGAAAACTTAGCTCCAATGGCTCATACTACTATATATTTATAGTCATAACTCTTTGCATTTTTGTATCACTTGATAATGCTTTTTTTATTGTGAGTTAGTAATACTACTTGAAATAGACATCTGTATAACATCTGCAGAACTGGGCTTTCTTGACATTTTAAATGATTCCAGCTCAACAAAAATTGTCAAGAAGAAGGACATAAATTCTGTGTTATATATTTAAACAATGAATGAATCAAAGCTGTGATTTCTGAAATAAGATATGACATATGTCTTAGGGAATAACATTCTGACGAATGAAATTGCCTTTCGGGAGAAGTTATTTAATTTATCAGTATAGCTTTATATTTAACGCAAGTTAAATTTCAGCCATTTAAGTGAATTGGATTGGGTGATATAATGGAGAAAAGAAGTTCGACTTTGTGATTTAGGGCCATGGTGAGATGTAAAATCATATAAATGACAGCACTAATTCCTGACTCTATAATGCTATAAAATAAGGCAGTTTTTACTTAAGAAGAAAAAATACATTTATATTTTCAATATTAGAAATACTAAAGTGTAAGTTGTTATATTTCCTTCCAAAAAAAGATACGATAGGGCTTCCCAGGTGGCACAGTGGTTGAGAGTCCGCCTGTCGATGCAAGGGACGCGGGTTCGTGCCCCGGTCTGGGAAGATCCCACATGCCGCAAAGCGGCTGGGCCCGTGGGCCATGACCGCTGAGCCTGCGCGTCCGGAGCCTGTGCTCCGCAACGGGAGAGGCCACAGCAGTGAGAGGCCCGCGTACCGCAAAAAAAAAAAAGATACGATAAAAGCTTTTGTTTACATATTATAAAATGCAATCTAAATTATTTTCTTTAAATGTAATTCTCACTCAATGATCATATAAATTTCTTCTTTCTGCAAATTAGAAGAATTATTTTTTCTTTACTGAGCAAAAGATTTTATTCTTAGGTTGTGTCTTATAGTTAAACTATTTTCAAAAGGCTAGAATTCAACTTAGTAAAAAGAAGTCACTCAAAATTATATTAGCTAGTGTTATTGAAAAAACATTTTTCAAGGAGAAAAAATGGATTCAGTTCTGCCAAATAACTGTAATGTGCTGTGAAAATAAGATTTTGGAGCCATTCTATGGCCTTATAAGCTAAAGCAAGAGTCCTAAAATAAACGTCCTCCCAATGTCATCTAATGTGACAACTTCTTTCTATAGAAGGGAGTCCTACCATCAAGGAAGGAAATCATCTCTGACAGCAAAAAAAAAAAAAAAAAAAGTGCATTCTTGCAAAGTGCTGTCTCTGATCTCACTCATTTGCCTTGAATCTTTAGGTCCCTAGGACCTCAAGGATGGAGCTGTTGTCTCTAGCTGATCGTGCCCTGCTGCTAAGAGTCTTCTGTGAAAGAGAGGAGGGCTTGGATCGTGGTTTTAGTTCAGCCACTATTTTAAAATCATATCTCAGACACTGAAAGATGAATAAAGTACAATCTTTGCTCTGGACACACTTGTGGTCTACGTGCAGCCATCAGTACAAACTTATTGCTGATGCACCTTTGACATATTAATACACGTACCCTGTACTACACGTGCACCTACTCCTATATGTATATATTACATATATACATATCCATCATAAAACATAAAATAAGCATAATTAAATAAAAATAAATGTACATATATTTTCATCTTCACTGGCTTCTTCCCTGTGGATTGTTCTGTGCTACTCACTCCCCTTGCATGGCTGCAGTATTCCACTTTGAAGACTACTGATTAGAGGAAGAGAGAGAAACATGTAAATTAGATACTTGAAATACAATGAGGTGAGTGCTGTTTGTAGACATATGTCCAGGATATTCTGGGTGCATAGAAGAGAAGCAACTCTAGGGGTGGGGTAGTAAAGAAGGACTTCCTAGGGAGTAGTCTGGAGTCCTGCAGCTGACTATCAGCATGAAATGAGGTCAAGAGGCTAAGATGGGGCTTCCCTCATGGCGCAGTGGTTAAGAATCCACCTGCCCATGCAGGGGACATGGGTTCGATCCCTGGTCCGGGAAGATCCCACATGCCGTGGAGCAACAAAGTCTGTGCACCACAACTACTGAGCCTGCACTATAGGGCCCCCGTGCCGCAACTACTGAGCCCATGTACTGCAAGTACTGAAGCCTGCACGCCTAGAGCGTGTGCTCCGCAACAAAGAGTAGCCCCTGATCGTTGCAACTAGAGAAAGCCCATGCGTAGCAACGAAGACCCAATGCAGAGCAAAAAAGAAAGAAGAAAAAGAGGCTAGGACGAGTTGGGAGAGATCAGATTATTGTCAGGTTAAGGAATATGAACTTGACTGGGGTGTCAATATTGTGGTTTTTTTTTAAAGAGGCATAACTACTCAAGTTACCAGAAGGCCCCTGTGTTTTTTGTTTTTAATTTTATTTATTTTTGGGCTGCACTGGATCTTCATTGCTGCACCCGGGCTTTCTAGTTGTGGCGAGTGGGGGCTACTCTTAGTTGCAGTGGGCGGGCTTCTCATTGCAGTGACTTCTCTTGTTGCAGAGCATGGGCTCTAGGCACGCAGGCTTCAGTAGTTGCGGCACGTGGGCTCAGTAGCTGTGGCTTGCGGGCTTAGTTGCTCCACAGCATGTGGGATCTTCCTGGGCCAGGGATTGAACCCGTATCCCCTGCATTGGCAGGCATATTCTTAACCACTGTGCCACCAGGGAAGTCCCAAGGCCCCTGTTTTATGGCAGCCTCTCTTGTAAGGACCAGGCTTCAGAACAGGGCCTGGCATAAGTTACTGCAAGTTTAATGGACAGAAGAAGCTGCCACTTCTTGAGGAATCTCAGTAATGTATCTTCAACTTTTTGTTGAAGAACTTTTGACTCGGTTCAGTAGGAGGAACAGAATTAAGTTGTTTTTATGATTCTCATAAATTGTCATCTGATAAAAAATACCTTGACACATTGGTGTCTCCTTTGTATGTAAGAGTATATATCTCATTTAGCCAAGAATCATAAATCATACCACCTGACACACCATAATGGGTAAATTCCTCCCTATGCACTGACTGTAATTTATTATTTAGGACACATGTTCAAGAAATGTCCACGTTTGTTAACAGTGCATGCCAAATTGCAATTTGTCCCACCCATTTGTGAAACTCATTTCCTGTTCAAGCTGTGGTGTGAAGTTCATGGCAAGGGTAGAAAAGCTCCTGAGTATTTTCTCAGACTTTTTAGTTGGAGGGAGACTTGGGGTCAGGAGGCCAGAGCAGTAACCAGGAATCGCAGAGAAGATGCTCTTTCCTCCTCTTACTGTCTTGGAGGCATTTTTAGTTCCAGCTTTGGCTTAACTCCACTAGCCTCCACTGAAAGAACAGTGCTGGGGAAGGAAAGAAACAGGGGAAGTAGACAGTGGCACCAAAGTGCCTCATTCCAGGTCTGCCCTAGGCGTAGGCAGGATTGAACACTGTAATTTGAATTTGACATCATGATTTTCCTGCCTCTATGCATGTTCAATGTATGGGAGATGTTAGTGACCATTCCCAAAGATTTTTTTTTTTTAACTAAAAGAAATGGTTTAAAACTGAACTTGTATCCTTTCCAGTTCTTTGGGTTCACAAGGTCAACTTATTTTGTACCTACTCTGTGGAAAGTATAGTGTTAAGTGAATTGGTAGAGTGTGAACAACTCAGATGCCCTGCCCTCATGCAGCTGACAGCCCAGGAAGACTGACATCAAACAGTCAACTACACATTTAAATCATTTAAATAACTGAGGAAATTGCCATGGAGGAAAAACACTGGGTGCTATGAAAATATGTAATAAGGAAAACAAGTCAGAGACTCAAGGAAGGCATTACGGTACAAGTGACTTTTTGGCTGAAATCTAAAGGTGAATATGCATTAACTAAGCAAAGAGCAGAGGATGAAAAGAAAAGCATTTGATTAATCAAAATATTTCACATATTAAAACAATGCATTTACATTAATTTTATGTGCTGTAGTTCATATTAATGAAAAAGTGTCATATTACCTTGATTTTTTTGTACAAGAATAGTTTAATAAATAAACATCTACTACTTATCTATATTAAAGGATTTTTTTTTAAAAAAAGTAGAAATGATATCCAGTGTAATAGTCACCTTTTGTGTCCCCAGATGGACAGGTCTTTAGTCCCGGCTGTGAAATGGCTTCAATGTAGTCAGAAGAAATGGGCTGTAACCCGCAGGTTTCCTCTGGTTGAATCAGCAAACCACAATCCTGCATCACAATGATAAAAATTAGCTGTATAGTAATTAACCTGACCTGTAGTAATAAAATGCACAAAACAAGACTTTCTGTGCCAAATAACTTTTGGATAAAAGGGAGCAATTCTTGTTTACCCTTCTCTTGATATTTATTCATCCATAGTTGTTTTTGCTATTAATAGCTACTTCCATTAGGGGGATTCATATTAATAAATTCTAATGATAAGTTAATCTTTATTTTGGCATTCATACTCATGTTACTGCTCTGCCAATTTTTAAAGAAATAAATGTCAGTTTTACTTTAAACATATACCTGTGTGTTGTTGACTCATTAAAAATATAACATAGTATAATAGAGAACAATATATCAAGGGGAAAAGACTCAATGTGAGAAGAGAAATGGGAAATATTTGGGGAGAATGTTAATTTAACAGATGAATTTCATTTCAACACACATTTATTGAGGATCTGTGATATGCTAGAAATGGAATCAAATACATATATTTTATCTAAAGCACCTTCACATATTTATAAAAGTATGTAATAGCTCACTGCAATGAAATTCATTAGGGAGGCACGTTCTGTACTAAGCAAGGCCTTCCATAGTCTGCCATATGCATTGGAGAGTGGCAGTTCGTTGGCTTTGAAATCTCTCCTCTGCTCTAGCAGGTTGTCCTGCTCTCATTTTCTCTTAGCTTATCCTACAAAGCTATTGGCATCTGTACCTGTCCTGTTTCCCTCTATCCCACCTCACCTGGTTCCACTGCCACTCTTTTCACCGGGTTCTCTCAGCCTACCACAACTAAGGCCAGGTAAAAATGCTAAAATCACTCTGAGGAATGCTTTCTTCCTAATTTTGCACGGAGAGCATCTTTTTGTGTCTTAGGTCTCTTGAAATGGTAGCACAGTTATGTGTTACTGTCTGTCGGCATCATTTGTTTCCTTCATTCTCTTCACCACTTGGTAATTGCATTGGTTATTTGTGCCTTTCCACTAGACTGAATACTCCATGAGAACGGATAATTATTTTGCTCCCACATACACCCAGTCCCTAGCGTACAGTAGATAATGATAAATATTTGTTGAATGTGTAAAATGTTACAGTTAGTTGTCCCCCTTTTTATATCATAAATTCTCAGTAATGGAGAGAAAATTGTTTTGACCTCTTGTTTGCTCTGTACCTCTGCCTCTAATGAGCAATTTCTGGTCAGCTTCCCTCAGACTTTCAAACATCCTAACCACCAACTCAGATTCCTAGATCTCATACCAACATGTCCGGATATTAAGGAAAAAAAGGAATGGAGGTAGTGTGCGACTTTTTGAAATCTTGACTTAGTATGCATATTTTCATTTTTTAATTCATGACTGAAATTGAAGTTTAGGAAACTGATTAAAATTAGAATTGTGATTTGTATTAAAATGTTCATTATTATAAAGCAGTTAAAAATAACAAAGTTTATAATGATGTGAGAAGATTTAGTCTGAATAAACATCTATGAATGATATATGTTAATGTATGTGTGATATCTATCCATCTATCTATCCATTTATTTTAGGTGAAGACTAGACCTTTTTTGCCAGAAAAATGGCATTATGTATCTATCAGATTGAAAAAAAATGTTTTATATCAAATGTTAGGGAGGGTGGGGAGAAATAATTACCATTAAATACTGCTGATAAGGAGTATTATCAAAGTAGCTGATTAGTTCAGCTACTTTGGAAGGTAGTTTACAGTAAAATTAAAAATTCACAGACTCCATAGCCCCAAAGTTAGACTTTTCAAAGTCTACTCCAGAAAAACCCTCATGCAATGCATAAAGAACATGTATAAAGATAGATCTAAATGAACGAAGATGGAGAGATTTCCCAGGCATATAATTAAGAAAAAACTGAAGACCTTGTTTTGTTCCAGAATAATACATTCCACATGAAGCACATTGTGAACATGTGGCAAAGTCATCTAAATTCAGGTATTTCAGACTGAGGTGTTGCATTCAATTTATTACCAATGCAAATAATGTTGAAACATTCCTAAAAGTCTGGATTTAGATAAACGTTTGTCTAGACATGATTGTTTGTTTGGCGTCTCTGTGGTGTGTGTGTGTGTGTGTGTGTGTGTGTGTGTGTGTGTGTGTGTGTGAGATTGTGCCCTAATACTGGAGGGCATTAGAAAGAGTCTAGATCCCAGATGCCAAAGCCCCAGTGGGTATCTTTGAAGCTGAACATATTATTGGCTGTATCAATCAGTTAGAAAGATGTATTGTTAGGTGTGCTGATGGCTTATCCTGTAGGGAACCAAACTCAATCTCTGATGAGTGGGTGTGGGCTATTTCAGATATGTTAGCCACAGGCAGCCTTTCTGAGGAATGACATCTGAACTGAAGGATGTGAAAAATTGGGGGAATGAGAATTTCAAGAAGAAGGAGTTGCATGTCAAAGGTCACAAGGTGGGAAAAAGGTTTATCTGACATCTTAGGCAAAAAAAATTATTAAAAAAACTATGTTGACAATCTATATTTTAATAATCAAATCATGACATTTATTTCTTGAGATGCACCTCCAAGGTTATCTGCTACAAACTCCTACTCAGAGGAAGAATGATAATCCAGGATGTGGTCCTGAGCAATTCTGGATACAGCTTTCAAATGGAAAGGTATTGATTTAATACCTACAACCTGCAAAGTGCCTTGCTAGAATGCAGGTACTTGACCTCAAGCAACATCATCTAGTTCATCATCAGAAGTTTCTTCTTAATCCTGAACTGAACTCCATCTTATTTGTTCTAATTATCCTCTTCGGTGCAGTTTAGAACAAATTTATTGTAATAATATAGAAGCATGTTCTGACCTGACTTCAAAGGTGCTGAAACAAATGACTGGCAATAGAGAATAATAATATTTTTAAATGTTCGATGTTTGCACTTACTGAATACTCAAGATCCCACATATGAGCCTATTATAACAGAGTAAACATAATGCAGAACATAGAAAAGCATAATGTAAGTGGGAAACAGACAGGGTGACCGCTCCGGCGGCTTAGAATCTTGGCCTTGTCTTCGCGTTTGAATTGTGCCCCGGCGTGGTGCTATCTCTACCTCAGTAGAGGCTCCTACGGGGTACCTGTTCTTCCACAGTCAGCAGGTCAGCCCTGTGATACTTGCACTCATGAATTTTAGTCCAGCTTTGCCATGAACTGGCTGTGTGCTATTGAGTAAGTCACTTGATCTAGTTTTCTCAATATAAAATGGTGAAGGGTAGAGAGAAGATACCACAGCAGATGATGTGAGGTGCCTACACAATATTCATTCTCTCTTCTTCCTTTCTAGTAGAAAGACCTTCATTTTGTTGGAGGGAGCAATGTGTTTAGCATTCAAAAAAATCAAACAAATAAAACTCTATTTCCCAGTCTCCTTTGTAGCTAAACATGGCCATGTGACACAATTCCAGCCAAAGAAATATAAGTGGAAACTGGCTACAGATCTCTGGAAAAATTTTGTTTCCCTGATGCCATGTTTTCTTTGTCACTCTGTTTCCGAGTTCTGCTAGGAATGTGGATGTGAGCCTGAAGGAGGTGCAGCCATGTTGTAATCATGAGGAAACCATGAGCAGAAAGATAGGAAGTAGGATGGCCATGATGCTGTAAAGCTGCCGCATGCTGACTTTGGGCTGCCCGCCTCTACACTTCTTGCATTGGAAGAAAAACAAACACTTACTTGGTCA
Source organism: Globicephala melas (assembly GCF_963455315.2). Taxonomy (NCBI): domain Eukaryota; kingdom Metazoa; phylum Chordata; class Mammalia; order Artiodactyla; family Delphinidae; genus Globicephala; species Globicephala melas. The sequence continues at coordinate 28,819,039 of NC_083322.1, forward strand.
AACCACTATGGAAATATAATATGCAGCCAAACTTCTCTCTTCCTTTAAGAGTTTGTGAAACCTATTGTTGGGCCACATGAAACTTTGAGAATCCCTTTAGATCTTAAAAGTGATAAACCCCACTAATAAAAAAATTAAACAGTTTTTGAAAGGGAAAAACTCATTAGCATATCTCATTCTTTCTTCACTGGTATGATTAGTCATTTAGTCACATTCAGGCATATTCAAGAAAATGAATAATAGCTCTTCTGGCCTTACATGTCATCTCTTTGAGCCCCTGAGTCTAGGTACATGGAAAAGGTAGTATTTAGCAGAGAAGCTTAAAATTTACCCCAGAAATCTCCACATTTAGATTGTATCCATTTGCTGGAGACTTCACAAATTCCTGAATGGACTGTCATAGCTTTCAACAGAGTGCAATGAGATAATTAATGGATTTTCTTGTTCAAACATGTGCAGAGTATATACGTTTAGTACATAATTAAAAAAATTTGCTTAACTTTTCATGAAATGCTGTAGTTACCAACAGAAGATATTAAGGTGCCCTTGGCTTCACCCTCTGCCCTACCCATGAATACATGACCACTGTTCTTGTTACCAATTCCTCTGGAAACCCATTTAGTTTTTTACAGATGTATTTGGCCACAAATGAATTAGTAGTATTTTTCATTTTTATGTGATTCTGCTATGTTTTTAGAGCAATATCAAATTGGACTATTTGATCTAGTAGGTAATTTTGAACATCACCTACTTTTTTAATTTTTAATTTTAATTTTTTTAATTTTAAACATCACCTACTTTTTTGGTGCCACAGAATCATTCTTTTAAGATCAAACAGTTCTCCCTTTCTTCTACTAAATAATGAAAAATGTCCACATTCTAAATTTAAAAATATACATTTACTCCTAGTGGCACCCAGATTTTCCGGAGGGACCCATTTCTTTCCCCTGGGCTGCTGCTATTTCTAGTAAGTCAGTAGTGACTGCTCAGACTTGACAATAGTGGCACGGTTGCCTCCCTGCAGAAAGGCAGAGTCCTCTTCCAGATTAAGAACGTTCCTTTTCCCATAAGAGACAAAATTCTTGATGAGCTAATTTTTCTATCTTGTTTCAAAAGGATGAATAATTTTCTGTCTTCACATTGCCTCTAAATTTAACAACTGCTTTCCTTGTATTGTAGTCAGCCAGCCATAAAATAGTAGCTATTGTGTGATTCGCAGTATTAGACACAGAATGACCATTTACAGAATAAATATCTGAGGTATAGATTAGCGATGAATCATTACAGCATAATCCATCTGAAATCATCTTTTACATATCACAGTGATCCTAAAACTGAATGTTTTTCATGAAGAAAAGAATGCATATGCAGAAAACTATAAGACACTGATGAAAGAAATTAAAGACGATACAAACAGATGGAGAGATATACCACGTTCTTGGATTGGAAGAATCAACATTGTGAACATGAATATACTACCCAAAGCAATCTACAGATTCAAGGCAATCATTATCAAACTACCAATGGCATTTTTCACAGAACTAGAACAAAAAATTTTACAATTTGTATGGAAACACAAAAGACCCAGAATAAGCCAAAGCCTTCTTGAGAAAGAAAAACAGAGCTGGAGGAATCAGGCTCCCTCACTTCAGACTATACTACAAAGCTACAGTAACCAAGACAGTATGGTACTGACACAAAAACAGAAATATAGATCAATGGAACATGATAGAAAGCCCAGAGATAAACCCACGCACATATGGCCACCTTATTTTTTATAAAGGAGGCAAGAATATACACTGGAAAAAAGACAGCCCCTTCAATAAGTGGTGCTGGGAAAACTGGACAGCTACATGTAAAAGAATGAAATTAGAATACTCCCTAACACCTTACACAAAACTAAACTCAAAATGGATTAAAGACCTAAATGTAAGGCCAGACACTATAAAACTCTTAGAGGAAAACACAGGCAGAACACTCTATGACATAAATCACAGCAAGATCTTTTTTGACCCACCTCCTAGAGAAATGGAAATAAAAACAAAAATAAACAAATGGGACCTAACGAAACTTAAAAGCTTTTGCACAGCAAAGAAAACCATAAACAAGATGAAAAGACAACACTCAGAATAGGAGAAATATTTGCAAATGAAGCAACTGACAAAGGATTAATCTCCAAAACATACAAGGAGCTCATGCAGCTCCATATCAAAAAAACAAACAATCCAATCTAAAAATAGGCAGAAGACCTAAATAGACATTTCTCCAAAGAAGATATACAGATCGCTAACGAACACATGAAAGCATGCTCAGCACCACTAATCATTAGAGAAATGCAAATCAAAACTACAATGAGGCATGACCTCACACCAGTCAGAATGGCCATCATCAAAAAATCTACAAACAATAAATGCTGGAGAGGGTGTGGAGAAAAGGGAACCCTCTTGCACTGTTGGTGGGAATGTAAATTGATACAGCCACTATGGAGAACAGTATGGAGGTTCCTTAAAAAACTAAAAATAGAACTACCATATGACCCAGCAATCCCACTACTGGGCATATACCCTGAGAAAACCATAATTCAAAAAGAGACATGTACCACAATGTTCATTGCAGCATTATTTACAATAGCCAGGACATGGAAGAAACCTAAGTGCCCATTGACAGATGAATGGATAAAGAAGATGTGGCACATATATACAATGCAATATTACTCAGCCATAAAAAGAAATGAAATTGAGTTATTTGTAGTGAAGTGGGTGGACCTAGAGTCTGTCATACAGAGTGAAGTAAGTCAGAAAGAGAAAAACAAATACCGTATGCTAACACATATATATGGAATCTAAAAAAAAAAAAAAAAAGATTCTGAAGAACCTAGGGGCAGGGCAGGAATAAAGACGCAGACGTAGAGAATGGACTTGAGGACAAGGGGGGGGGGAGCGTAAGCTGGGACAAAGTGAGAGAGTAGCATTGACATATATACACTACCAAATGTAAAATAGATAGCTAGTGGGAAGCAGCTGTATAGCACAGAAAGATCAGCTTGATGCTTTGTGACCACCTAGAAGGGTGGGATAGGGAGGGTGGGAGGGAGACACAAGAGGGAGGGGATATGGGGATGTATGTACACATATAGCTGATTCACTTTGTTATACTGCAGAAACTAACACAACATTGTTAAGCAATAATACTCCAATAAAGATGTTTAAAAAAAGAATGTAATGCATATAAATTCATATTCAAAGAGATTTATATGCTTTACAGAAGGCAATTTGGAAATATCTCACAAATATAATTATACTGCTAAGACTTAATCCTACAGACATACTTGGTAAAGTCTCCAAAAATTCATGTGCAAGGAAATTTACTAGAGCACTTCGTGTAATAGAAAACTTGACACTACTTAAGTGTCCATCAACAGGGAACTGGTTAAATAAGTTGTACATTACATAATGGAACATTCTGTAATTCTTAGAAGAGAAGGAGGCAGAGTGAAGATATATAGAGAGATATAAGGTATATTATTAAGAGCAATAAAGCAAGCTGCAGGACATTACATACACCTTGATCTTATTTAGTAAATAAAGTGCTAGATATTATACATGCTTGACTGTGCATAGATAACTTCTGGAATGGTGCACAGGAAACGCTGAATAGTGGCTTTCTTGGGAAATTAAGGATGGTACGCCAGAGATGGAGAAGCAAAAATGAACTTTTTCTGAAGATTTTTACCATTGGTATGAATCATACTTTTTTAAAAAAATACAAATTTAAGTAAAGAAAATAATATTTAAAATCGTAAAGTAGAAGAATAGAAAATCAGAAGAGGACTGATAGTTCCTTTGAAAGTATATTAGTTTCCTACAGCTGCTGTAACATAGTAGCACAAGCTAGGTGCTTTGAACAACAGAAATTTATTGTTTCACAGTTCTAGAGGCTGGAAGTCCAAATCAAGATACTGGCAGGTTTGGTTCCTTCTGAAGTCCATGAAGGGCTATGGGCCTGCAAAGTCATTTAATACTGTCCTGTGTTCACAGAGTTTACAGTTTATTAGAGGAAACATAACTACAAGGGAATTGAGTAAATATTCCAGGTAGAAGGAGGAGCATGAAGCAATCTAGAACTGAGTGAAAACATGGCCAATCAAGTTCCAAGTGGGCAGTGTTTGGAGACCATGATAGGAAGTAAGTAGAGATCAGTAAAGTTATTTTGGAATCATGATTCTAATCCTTGGCTCATTCTAATGACACAAAATTTAGGATTGTGGCAATGAACTAAGCTTCTTTAATTTTTTTCTGTTTAAAGATTCTTATCAGATCAATCTCTAAACTCTATTCCCTTCTATAAAACTTATAAAATTTTTTACTAAGCAGCTGCCCTTTTAAAGGACAGTACAACATTAAACATCTTTACTGAGGAGTAGGGGACATTTTGACTTTAGTTTTTTCTAATAAAATATTCGCAGTGAACTAAGTTTACCTATACAATTGCTTTATTTTGAATTTTAATGAAACTAAGTAGCTAGCCAAGTCATTCTGCACTTCGTGCAGAAGAGATCTCTAACAATATTGCTTTAAAAATTGATGTGTTTCAATGCTAGATGTTATCCTGTTTTAGTGAGAGTTTACAAATAAGTTTTCAATTTTAATTGTTTTTAAAAAACAATGGAACTTGGTGTTGGGGAGCAGAATTGTATATGCAGCTTGAGTTGCTATCTGTGTTTGGAGTTCATAGTCTTATTTAAAACACATTAGAATCCAAGTAGTAATGAACCACCATATAACACCATTGCATGTGTTTGTTTCCTCAAAAAAATTTCAACTGAAATGTGGCTGTACATTATACTACCTAAGAATTTTTAGTCCCCTATGAATTGAACTCAGGAACAAAGGAAATTGAAACAAATTCTAAGCAGATGAATTAGTTCTAGTCAAATAAATTTATTTGTCGTATAAATACGACATCAACATTTGGAATACTTCTTTATACTTCTCATGCATTCCAAATCCCTGAACTGATAATATGCAGTTTTCTCTTTTTTAATCTAGATGGTCTCCAAATTAACTAGGATGGGGCCAGTGTGATCCTGCTTGCTGGAGTCCGTTCTGAAAGGCACCCTGTATTCTCAATTTAGAAATACATCTGAGTCGCCAGGCTTTGTAGAATTTGGACTGGAAAATCTAGTTACATGGGGCCTGTGAAATGACTAATGCTTCCCACTTCCGGTGAGCTAGAAACTCCAAGGAAAGCAGCCTTTGTTGTGGTCTTTCAACACTTTTGGTTTTGGTTCCAGATGGAATCCAGAAGGGTAGATGTGAATGCAAATGAAAAAAAGAATGAATTTATATGTCTGAATATTTGAAAACGTTCAGTTCTTTTTGATTTGTGAACAAAGAAGTATGGCATTGGAGCTGAATGTACAATGATGGACTTTCTCATACTTTGCAGAAGCTGGATCCGTTTGGGAAGTGACAGAACAATAACAATGACAAAAAGAAAAACTTATTTCATATTCCAAAAGAGCAAATCGATCATGGGTAGACTGAAGAAAAACAGTAGTGAGTGGAAATAGGCAGTAGGCTACAGAGATATTTTAAAAGATGCATATTTATCAATAATGTGACACCAAACGTAACAAATGTTTGCCACATATAAAACAGCAAGTGCGTCTTCCAAGGATATATGGATCAGTCATAGTGAACATAACTGCTGTTATAAGTATTTCAACATGGACCGTCCCACTTATAAACAGTCTACTAATAAAGTATATGAGGTTATGATCTTTAAAAATGTAGCTCTGGTAGGAAATCTGAGTGGCACAAATAGAGTTGAATATTTTAATGAAATATGCAGTTACAGTAGTTTTGGGCACCGTGTGGGCACTTCCTGACTACATTCATCTTGGTAACTGCTACACAAACACACTTACACCTACACACACCTATACATGCACACAGCGATCCTTAGAACTGTGAGATTTTAAAACTTGGGGGGAGTATGTTAGGCTATAAAATAATACTATCATTACATGTCGTAAGTTATAAATTCTGCCTCCTTTGAGGCTTGAATAGTAATTGTGTAGCACTAAATAGTATTTTTAAAGATTACCCACTAATCAGCAACCTGTACATCCACAGTTAAGCTCAAAAGCATGCTAAATGTATCTAAATTCTGTTTAGAATAAAATGCTGATACATTCAAAACTGAACATCCAGGGCTTCCCTGGTGGCGCAGTGGTTGAGAGTCCACCTGCCGATGCAAGGGACACGGGTTGTTGCCCCGGTCCGGGAGGATCCCACATGCCGCGGAGCGGCTGCGCCCGTGAGCCATGGCCGATGAGCCTGCGCGTCCGGAGCAGCGGGAGAGGCCGCAACAGTGAGAGGCCCGCGTACCGCAAAAAAACAAAAAACTGAACATCCAAACTGTTATGATATTGTAAGATAAAAAGTTAATATTAATTTTTAGTATAAACATATCCTACCAATGCAAAAATTAGATACCTATGAAAATAATTGTGCTATGACAGGCAAGTCCTTTCTTTGTGTCGTCTTCTATTTTAATACATGTTAATCAGACTTTTACAAAATACTCTAAAAATACTCTAGCAGCAGTCTAAAGGTCATCCCCCCTAAGATATTTATTAATTACACAGGGAAAATTGTAACGTTACAGTGGAGAAACCCAGCCAACACTACCCTCATCAAGTGATCATGAGAAACACACCATTTCTGCAGTATTCTTGCCAGAAATGTTGAGCTTCATTTAATGAGAAAACAAGATACAATTCCAGACTGAGAGTCATTCTACAAAATAACTGATCTGCATTCTTCTAAAGTATCAAGGTCATGTGGAAGTGTCACAGATTAGAGAAGACTAAGAAACATAACAGCTAAAAGCAATTTGGGATCCTGGAACAGGAAAAGAATATCATTGGAAAAACTAGTGAAATCCATATAAATTATCTGGTTAAGTAAATATACTGTACCAATATTAACTTCTTACTATTCATAGTATTGATAAAGTACCATCGTCATGTAAAATCTTAATATTAGGGGAAGCTGGGTAAGGATATTTGGGAACTTTCTGTAACTCTAAAATTAATATTAAAAGTTAAAAGATTAGTGTAATTTGACCGCCATGCTTTAGATTTTTCTTGAAGGGCAAAAATACACTGATGATAGAACGTTTTAATCATTCAAAGGCTTTTAAAAAGTTTTGTTGGAGGTTCTTTCATACAGCAGAGGAATAGCTCTGTGTAGTCACACCTAACTGGCATTCATGGATATCCCATAAAGTTTGATCTACAATCGTTGTGCTCTTAAAAATTATGAGAATTGTGGGAGAACAGTCCACAGGCTAAGGAAATACCTATTGTATTTATGGACTAACTCTTCAGGAGATAACAATCTCCCGGTCAGTTGGCAAGGATCAAGGGAAATGCCATTTATAGAAAACTCAGGTTATGTCAAGTACCGGGGAAGGCACACCCTATACACTACTGCATTGAATCTTTACAACTGTTTTGAAGTGACTATTATCCTCATTCAAGAGATGAAGACATAAAGATTTGTAGAGCTTTGTGGAAGCTTTTCTAAAATCAAGCACCTTAGTAAGTAGAGTAGCTAAAGTTGGAACCATGGTTCTATCTGAGTTCAAACCCCTGCTTCATAGACTGAAAGACAAAATAAAATAAAACAAAACACACTGTACTCAGACATAAAGATCGTGTTTATGAAACATTTAGACCAATTAACTCTTCATCAGGGAAGACTTTTTTCATGACTACAGATGGCATCCCTAAACATAACCAGCTGTACTTTAAATGCTTACAGTTGGTCAAAAGTGGGACTAGGCAAGAGTGTGTATGATTCAGGTCAAATCTATTCCCTCTGGTGGAAGAAAAGCCTCCAAGTACCTTTCCAGCCTTTGCTTTGTTACTCAAATACTTTTTTACTTTTCAGTACTAGCACATTAGGAAATTAATTATTAACTAAAGACTTCACATTGATTCCCACAGTAGACAATGAATACTTATCTATTACTGCCTATCATCAAGGAACATATATGTTTTCATATGATTTTCAAAATCATCAGTACTCATTTGTCATGTGTTTTCAGTTCTCCAAAGAAGTTTATAGTTTATGACATTTATTCATTTGTTTTTTTTCAACTGATTCCTTTAACAGACATTTGTTCAGCATCTCCATGAGCCAGACACAGCCCCTGCCCTCATGAAGTTCTAGCAGAGAAAACAGATATGTAAACACACAATTGCTGTATAAAGTGCTAAACAGCTGTCATGAAAATTGTTCTGGACACACGGTTGGCACAAAGGAATGTGATCGACTCTGTTTTACAAAGGAGATTACAACTGGAAATATATTGGAGTTCACCAGGCAGATGGGGGCTGATGGGTTTCCAAGCAGTGGAAACAATGGAGGCAAGCAGGGGTGATGGCGGCTCAAAGCAGCTGACCTCCTGTGCCAGTGCTTACACAAGAGTAGGCATCCTTTATATCTGAAGACAACTGCACCCTAATTTATAAATTGCTACTTTTTTCCCCCCTGCTGTGACTATTAGCTTGGGATTCAGTCCTTAGCCATAAAATCCACAAGACAATCTGGAGCAGATTGGGAATGGCTTTTGTCTACTTGTGTTTGGGGACTGTGTAAAACATATGGTGTTAGTTACAAAACTCTGAAGCAGTTTGCTCACAACCTACCCCAACCATATCTGTTCAAGCTTTGATAGTGTCAGTTATCAGCAAGCTTGCCCAGTGAGGACTTGGCATTTTCCTGTGGAAAATGTGCTGTCTTCCTTGGCATCCAATGCAGAATTAAGGGTTGCCCATTTTAATGGGGGAACTTAAGACTCCATGACCCCGTTATAAGAAGGTGTCCTGGAGAAATTTCAAGATATAAGATTGTCACTGAGTGCGTCTTAAATTCCCCAGGGGTTTTAAATTATCTCATTATTTCCCAAACTTGAATGCTGTTGCTGTGATTTGATCATTACTGGTAAGTGGTTGTTACGACTCGCTGTGTGGGATGAAATGACTCTTTCATTCAAAGCCAAGTCTGATGAGTGAGTCCTTATAGATCACATCTCTCTGTCTCCACAGCTTTAGCCTCTGGGATGAGTCTGCCCCAGGGTGCCTCCCTGTACACAGCTGAAACCACTGGGTCTTCTCTCCTGGGCCACACGCTCAGGGGACCTGCCTTCTACCATTGCTTCTCAGTAATCCACAACCACGTGGCATTTCAAGCTGATCTCCACAATGTGTCACTTCTCTGCCTGAGTCAACAGCTGTTGCAGGATTCTGCCGTCACCAATCAGATATGCTTGCTTGGCCTAGCAGAGCTGAGTTATAGGGAATGTTGCTTTAAAGTCAGAGGCCTGGCTTTGCTCTAGAACTTTGCAGTTGTTACCCTGCCCAGATCTGATACTTGGTTGCTCCTCAGTGTTTTATCTTTAAAAGGCCATCTGTGTCTTAAGTCTCCACTGCATCGACTAACTTTGACAGGTCAAAACCGAAATGGACATAGCACTAGACATGGCTAATTCCCACTGATTCCCCCTTTCTTATGCCAGATATTCCTTGTAACTGGAGCTGGGATATGACTAAATGGTTTAACAGCTAAGGCTGATAATTGGCAAAAAAATAGTACCCAGGAGAATAAATTGTTTAATAGATTGGCCATTATTTTTTTTTATCATTTCATACGGTGTTTCATAAAGTTTCAAAACACTAATTCTACTCTACAATTTTTATTGAAATAAAAATGATATAAGAATTCAGAGAAGGGCTATACCTTCCCCCAAATGTGTTCCATGAAATACAGATTTCTGGGAGGTTAGTAAGAAGGTGTTAAGTCCAAAAGTAATGGTGCAGACCAGCTAAATGAATTTTTGGCAAAAAATTTTAAATAGATTTTGCTTATTTTCACTGTCAGTAGTAAGGTGTTCTACTAATAAATTTTTATTATTTAATAAAGCTGATTCTGAAAAGTGTTTAACAAGTTGTCATTGTTAATACTAGAGATAATTCAGCTATTTCAGAGGTTTAATTTCCTGAGGAGAAAGTCATTTTTTATGAAATCTCTTCAACTATTTCTTAATGAACCCATGACCAAGAGAATCTACATAAATTTAGCTGTTCTGATGACTAGTTTGTGTCAAAAACACTAAACTAAGAAATTGTGTGAGATCACTTGTTCTATGATGGGGTCATGAGCGAAAATCTCATATGTGACAGCAAAGACCAGAACAAAAGAAAATACCGCAAAGCTATATGGAAACAATTAACAATATACATTTTTTTAAACAGTAAATCCATTTACTATTTTTTTAAAATTATAAACAAAAGAAATATTCTGTGATGACAGACATCTGTCTGGCATAACTAAGAAATCATTCCTGGGAAAGAATAAGTTCTTGAGTTAGTTGCAAGTTTTCCCTTTTGAGTAAGTCACATATTATGTACGTGATATAACCCTATTCTATGAATACATCCATTTCTTTGTAACTTTCTTGGGAATCAATAACAAAAGTCATTATTCAGACTGTACACTATGCTACTAAATTTAATTTTTAAAGTGGGATTTCTTTTCTAAAAAACATCAGTCACATTTCTTTGCTACATCAGATGCTATCCATTATTATGTCCCTGAAATTGGTATATACTAAAGAGTTAGCTTATGAAGTTTTGCTTGAATGCAGAGTCCTGGAAAACAGAGTCATTGAGGCCATGGTGGCACATAATAAGGGAATAGAGGGGTCTAGATCTAATATGTTTAGTAGTACAGTGCTTAAGGGTGAACGCTATTATGTGAGACTGCAGAATTCAAATTTCAGCTCCACCACTCTGTAACCCTGGGCAAATCAAACCCCTAGTTGGAGGAGTTTCCTCTTCTGTGAAAGCCTGCCTTACAAGACTGCTGAGAGGATTAAACAAATTAATACATGTAAACAATGAAGAACCATGTGTGATCCACAAAAAGGGCTCAATAAATGAGGCTATGATTAGAATTGAACAGCATGTACCAATGGTCACATTACGTACATTATACAACATAGTTCATAACTCATAACTCACTATGAGTTAGATAGTGTTAGCTCCACTAAGAAATTCTAAACAAATAGCACTTACAGAGTTAAGTAATTTACATCATGTGTGGTCAGAATTTAGACACAAGTCTGTATAATTCTAAATTCTCACTCGTTTCCTCATATCATTCTGGAATTTAAAATAAAAAAACCTGGGCTCATGCTAGCTGTGTAACATGGGACAAATATAAATTATTTTCTCTGAGCCTCAGTTTTCTCACATTTAAAATGGGGATACCAATGTTTATTGCTCGTATAGACCTAGCATTGTTTCACTTGTAAATTACTACACAGTGCTTTTTAAAATTCTTGATGACCACTGTCTAACCTATTACTCAGCAACTGGCTTACGATGAATATATAGGTGACAGCAGTTAACTCAGTTAAATACCTATATAATTTAAGTTTCCTTTAAGTTGGCTCAACATTTTCAGGTTCCCCCTGCACCACCACCACGTTGGGGAAATTTCTAACACATATAGGAGAAAAAATTATTTTTTATTTGCAACTAAGTTAACCAAGATGAAAAGTATATGTATTTTATTTTTAAAATAGAAACAAAAATCATTTATTCCTTGTAATGAGAATTAGACATTCAAACAGTTTTCTCACATTTTAAGAACAATTTTGTAAGTATTGTAAATCAGTAAAAATTAGAAGGTGGTCTGATATTGTTGAGCAGTATTAAATGGTGAAAGTAGGCTGTAGGCTAGAAAAAACAATTATTGATGAAATTGTATCTCCCTGGATATACATAAGAACATGTAACCAAGGATGTTCCTTTCATTATGGAACAGGAGAGAAAAAAAACAATGTTTTAAAAACCTGCTTTTAAAGTTCACATGTAATACTATATCATATTGGCTTCAATAATTTAACCTATTAGCTAAGAATATTTACCTGCTTGAGGATTAAGAAATTATTGTGCTCCTTTTAGCTATTATTAATCTTAAACTCTTAAAATTACCTATAAGTGTTAGCTTATTTAATTCTCAGTGAATTTAAATAGCAATATACAGTCAACCTTCCATAGCTACGGGTTCCCCATCCATGGATTCAACCAACCACTAATCAAAAATATTCAGAAAAAAAAAGATTCCAGAAAGTTCCAAAAAGCAAAACTTGAATTTGCCGTGGTATTTACATAGCATCTATACTGTATTTACAACTATTTACATAGTATTTACATTGTATTAAGTATTGTAAGTAATCTAGAGATGATTTAAAGTATATGGGAAGATGTATGTAGGTTGCATGCAATTACTACACCATTTTCTATAAGGCACTTGAGCATCTTTGAAGCAGATGCCAGTGGATGATTGTATATGTAGTTAAATGAGCCCTTTCTAATGAGTTTAAAAACAACTGTAGTCATTTCCATATTAAAGAGATAGAATGCACTTTATGTAAAAATAATTAAAATTAAATAAAAATAGAAAGCTTCAAACCTCAAATGTGACTTAGAACATCCATGGGTCCTTTTTTAAAAATAGAGGAATAATACAGTTAGAAGTTCATGTTTTCTGAAGCTTTGCCTACTACGAGCAGCCACTGTCTATTTTAACACAACAGAGAAAGCCATTTGGAGTTCTTTTTAGAGGCTGTATACAAAGCATTAGTGCAAGTGTTGAGGGAGGCTAGATCTTCAACTTACAGCCAAGAAATTATTCACCATTCATTTGTTCAGGGATGATCTGTTGAGCTCTAACCACGGAATACAGAGATGAATAAGATGAAAAAGCCCTCATTTTCAAGGAACATAGTGTTAAAAAGGAGTGGAGATTTGAAGGATGATTAGGAAGAGAAGAGGAAACAAATGTCTTCAAGAAGAGAGAATAAACATGCAAGAGCTAACAATTAGAGAGGTGTGGTGTATTTTAAGAACATCGAGGACACAGGTATGGCTCAACTTTAGGTTTTGTGGGTAGCAGGGACTGAAGTATGGAGTGATATAAACTATACTAAGGGATTTAGATTTTATCGTTCCTCTCCCTCATTTACTTACTTAGTATTTATTTATTTATAATATATCTATGCTCATTATGAAGCTGGAAAATAAAAAATAAATTAAAGAAAAGAAAATGTAAAGTACAGGTAACATTTTGGATTTCTCCATGCCTCTATACGTGCATACTGTTCCACTTGTGTATTATACACATAGTATTTATTACACATGCATCTATTTTACAAAAGTGAAATTAAACTGTTCACTATGTTTTGTAACCATTTTTTTTTTTATCCTGACAGTACATCATGGACATGATGGAAGAGTTTTAATGGTGATGGTGGTGGAGTGGGATCTTGCAACACAATTAGATATGCATGTTACAAAAGAACTACAGAAGCTAGACGGCAGACTTCTGACTCTAGAGGCAGGAAGGTGGGTTAGGAGACTATTATAAATGTTCAGGGAGAGGGACCACAGGCTCAATTAGGATGCTGAGGAAGTGGCCAGGATACAAAAGACGTGTAGGAGGCAGCTATAAGCAGTGAAGGAGAGTGGGGGAAAAGGATAACTTTTGGGAATCTTTGGGTTACTGGATGGACAAGTGAGAAGGAAGGGGATGGTCTGTGTACAAAGCGAGGTGGACGGAGAGGCGTTCAGTTTAGTTGTGGAACTGGAAATGCTTGTGAAATATGTGAGTAGACTGTCCAATGGACAGTGGGATAAAAGGTTTAAATGTAGAATTCTGAGGAGAGGCCAAATATGGTGATATTTATCAAACTACTGTTTCTCAGAGTCAGAGTAATGTTTCTTTGACTAGTCATTCACTGTGGGTTATGAGAAGTTGCACAAATCCACCCAAGTGACGATTCGTCATCTTTCTAGAATGATCATGTTCTACATTTACTTGTTCAACTTCGTAAAAATCCACTAGCTCACTAGTGGGTACAGGCTCAGATCCAAATTTTCTGGCATAACAACCAAAATCCTTCACGCTTGAAGTCAATTTTTCTCACTTGAGTGCCTTTTCCCTCCCGTTCCCGTCATCATCCTGTATTCCATCCAAGCGATCTACCTGCTCTTCCCCTTCACTGTCACCTCTGTCTAGAAGTCCTAGGATGCTCTGGGGCCACACAAAATTGTTGTCTTGTGAGAAACCTTTCTTGGCTCCCACTCCCCTTCCTGCCCAAAAGAGGTTGTCCTCTTTGCTGTAATGTCATAACACATTTATCAGACATATCATACTCTATTGTAACTACTTATATATAGGTAGGTATATTTTTCTCAAAGATTGATATTTATGTATCTATATCTATTTTTATATATGTATATGTGTACATATGTATATGATTTATGCATATCTCTCTCTCCCCCATACATATATATACCTATATATTTGCCCCAAGAACTAGACAACATAGACAGTATGCAGACAATAGCATCAACTGAATAAATATGGGTTTTAAGTCACTTTGGCCTTTGATCAATATATGATTTGTATTAAGCCATATATTTAATCAATATTAAATATCAATTCAATTCTCTTTCAGCTTCTTGGCGTATAATGATATTCCCCTTGGTAATAAGAAAACCTGAAATTAGTGCTGTAGGAGAGAAGAATCAATACCTCTCAGTGATGTATATAAATGAATGGAGCACTTCCCTGTGCAAGTTTATGTCCACTTGTCTGAGACCTGAGCTGACCATGTGATTTGTATTTTTCTCTTTAATATATAATGTTGTAACAAACACCAGTGTCGATGAGAGTGTGGGGACACAGGTATGCTCATACATTGTTTATGGAAAGTAATTTGGCAGGGCATATTAAAGTTCAAAATTTGTTTTCATCTATTAATTTCACTTCTAGGAATCTTTATGACAAAAATAGGGGTGCAAGGGAGATTGGTTCAAGATGGTGGAGTAGAAGGACGTGCTCTCACTCCCTCTTGTGAGAACACCAGAATCACAACTAACTGCTGAACAATCATCGAGAGGAAGACACTGGAACTCACCAAAAAAGACACCCCACATCCAAAGACAAAGGAGAAGCTGCAATGAGACGGTAGGAGGGGCGCAGTCACAATAAAATCAAATCCCATAACTGCTGGGTGGTTGACTCACAAACTGGAGAACACTTATACCACAAAAGTCCATGCACTGGAGTGAAGGTTCTGAGCCCCATGTCAGGCTTCCCAACCTGGGGGTCCGGCAGTGGGAGGAGGAATTCCTAGAGAATCAGACCTTGAAGGCTAGCAGGATTTGATTGCAGGACTGTGACAGGACTGGGGGAAACAGAAACTCCACTCTTGGAGGGCACACACAAAGTAGTGTGCACATCAGGACCCAGGGGAAGGAGCAGTGACCCCACAGGAGACTGAACGAGACCTACCTGCTAGTGTTGGAGGGTCTCCTGCAGAGGCAGGGGGTGGCTGTGGCTCACCATAAGGACAAGGACACTGGCAGCAGAAGTTCTGGGAAGTACTCCTTGGCATGAGCCCTCCCAGAGTCTGCCATTAGCCCCACCAAAGAGGCCAGGTAGGCTCCAGTGTTGCGTTGCTTCAGGCCAAACAACCAACAGGGAGGGAACCCAGCCCCACCCATAAGCAGTCAAGCCAATTAAAGTTTTACTGAGCTCTGCCCACCAGAGCAACAGCCAGCTCTAGCCACCACCACTCCCTCCCATCAGGAAACTTGCATAAGCCTCTTAGGTAGCCTCATCCACCAGAGGGCTGACAGCAGAGCAAGAACTACAATCCTGCAGCCTGTGGAACAAAAACCACTTTCACAGAAAGATAGACAAGATGAAAAGGCAGAGGGCTATGTACCAGATGAAGGAGCAAGATAAAACTCCAGAAAAACAACTAAAGGAAGAGGAGATAGGCAACCTTCCAGAAAAATAATTCAGAATAATGATAGTGAGGATGATCCAGGACCTTGGAAAAGAATGGAGGCAAAGATGGAGAAGACACAAGAAAGGTTTAACAAAGACCTAGAAGAATTAAAGAACAAACACCTACAAAAATTAAAGAACAAACAAACAGAGATGAACAATGAAATGAAAAATACACTACAAGGAATCAATAGCAGAATAACTGTGGCAAAAGAAGAGATAAGTGACCTGGAAGACAGAATGGTGGAATTCACTGCCGCAGAACAGAATAAAGAAAAAAGAATGAAAAGAAATGAAGACAGACTCAGAGACCTCTGGGACATTAAATGAAACAACATTTGCATGATAGGGGTCCCAGAAGGAGAAGAGACAGAGAAAGGACCTGAGAAAATATTTGAGGGGATTATAGTTGAAAACTTCCCTAACATGGGAAAGGAAAGAGCGACCCAAGTCCAGGAAGTGCAGAGAGTCCCAGGCAGGATAAACCCAAGGAGAAACACGCCAAGACACATAGTAATCAAATTGGCAAAAATTAAAAACAAAGAAAAATCATTGAAAGCAACAAGGGAAAAATGACAAATAATATACAAGGGAACTCCCATAAGGTTAACAGCTGATTTCTAGGCAGAAACTCTACAAGCCAGAAGGGAGTGGTATGATACATTTAAAGTGATGAAAGGGAAGAACCTACAACCAAGATTACTCTACCTGGCAAGGATCTCATTCAGATTTGACAGAGAAATCAAAACCTTTACAGACAAGAAAAAGCTAGAGAATTCAGCACCACCAAACCAGCTCTACAACAAATGCTAAAGGAAATTCTCTAAGTGGGAAACACAAGAGAAGAAAAGAACCTCAAAAACAAACCCATAACAATTAAGAAAATGGTCATAGTAACATACATAACAATAACTACCTTAAACGTGAATGGATTAAATGCTCCAACCAAAAGACACAGGCTTGCTGATACAAAAACAAGACCCATATATATTCTGACTACAAGAGACCCACTTCAGACGTAGGGACACATACAGACTGAAAGTGAGGGGATGGATAAAGATATTCCATGCAAATGGAAATCAAAAGAAAGCTGGAGTAGCAATACTCATATCAGATAAAATAGACTTTAAAATAAAGAATGTTACAAAAGACAAGGAAGGATGCTACATAATGATCAAGGGATCAATCCAAGATGAAGATATAACAATTATAAATATATATGCACCCAACATAGGAGCACCTCAATACATAAGGCAACTGCTAACAGCTATAAAAGAGGAAATCAACAGTAACACAAGAATAGTGGGGGACTTTAACACCTCACTTACACCAATGGACTGATCATCCAAACAGAAAATTAATGAGGAAACACAAGCTTTAAATGACTCAATAGACCAGATAGATTTAATTGATATTTATAGGATATTCCATCCAAAAACAACAGAATACACTTTCTTCTCAAGTGCACATGGAATATTCTCCAGGATAGATCACATCTTGGGTCACAAATAAAGCCTCAGTAAATTTAAGAAAATTGAAATCATATCAAGCATCTTTTGGGACCACAATGCTCTGAGATTAGATATCAATTACAGCGAAAAAAATGTAAAAAACACAAATACATGGAGGCTAAACAATATATTACTAAATAACCAAGAGATCACTGAAGAAATCAGAGGAAATCAAAAAATACCTAGGGACAAATTACAACAAAAACACGATGATCCAAAACCTATGGGATGCAGCAAAAGTAGTTCTAAGAGGAAAGGTTATAGCAATACAAGCCTATCTCAAGAAATAAGAAATATGTCAAATAAACAATCTAACCTTACACCTAAAGGAACTAAAGAAAGAAGAACAAACAAAACCCAAAGTTAGTAGAAGGCAAGAAATCATAAAGATCAGAGCAGAAATAAATGAAATAGAATCAAAGAAAACAATAACAAAGATCAATAAAACTAAAAGCTGGTTCTTTGAGAAGATAAAAAAATTTATAAACCATTAGCCAGACTCATCAAGAAAAAGAGGGAGGGGATTCAAATCAATAAAATTAGAAAAAGAAGTTACAACAGACACCGCAGAAATACAAAGTATCCTAAGAGACTACTACAAACAACTCTATGCCAATAAAATGGATAACCTGGAAGAAATGGACAAATTCTTAGACCATCCAAACCATCCAAGACTGAACCAGGAAGAAATAGAAAATATGCACAGACAAATCACAAGTAATGAAATTGAAACTGTGATTAAAAACCTTCCAACAAACAAAAGTCCAGGACTGGATGGCTTCACAGGTGAATTCTATCAAACATTTAGAGAAGAGCTAACACCCATCCTTCTCAAACTCTGCCAAAAAATTGCAGAGGAAGGAACACTCCCAAACTCATTCTATGAGGCCACCATCACCCTGATACCAAAACCAGACAAAGATACTACAAAAAAAGAAAATTACAGACAAATGTCACTGATGAATATAGATGAAAAAGTCCTCAGCAAAATACTAGCAAACAGAATCCAACAACACATTAAAAGAATCATACACCATGATCAAGTGGGATTTATCCCAGGGATGCAAGGATTCTTCAGTATATGCAAATCAATCAATGTGATACACCATATTAACAAATTGCAGAATAAAAACCATATGATCATCTCAATAGATGCAGAAAAAGCTTTTGACAAAATTCAACACCGATTTATGATAAAAACTCTCCAGAAAGTGGACACAGAGGGAATCTATCTGAACATAATAAAGGCCATATATGACAAACCCACAGCCAACATCATTCTCAATGGTGAAAAACTGAAAGCATTTCCTCTAAGATCAGGAACAAGACAAGGTTGCCCAGTCTCACCATTATTATTCACCATAGTTTTAGAAGTTTTAGCCACAGCAATCAGAGAAGAAAAAGAGATAAAAGGAATCCAAATCAGAAACGAAGAAGTAAAGCTGTCACTGTTTGCAGATGACATGACACTATGCACAGAGGATCCTAAAGATGCCACCAGGAAACTATTAGAGCTAATCAATGAATTTTGTAAAGTTGCAGGATACAAAATTAATGCACAGAAATCTCTTGCATTCCTAGACACTAACAATGAAAGATCAGAAAGAAGAAATTAAGAAAACAATCCCATTTACCACTACAACAAAAAGAATAAAATACCTAGGAATAAACCTACCTAGGGAGACAAAAGACCTGTATGCAGAAAACTATAAGACACTGATGAAAGAAATTGAAGATGATACAAACAGATGGAGAGATATACCATGTTCTTGGATTGGAAGAATCAACATTGTGAAAATGACTATACTACCCAAAGCAATCTACAGACAATGCAATCCCTATCAAATTAACAATGGCACTTTTTACAGAACTACAACAACAAATCTTAAAATCTGTATGGAGACACAAAAGACCCCAAATAGCCAAAGCAGTGTTGAGGGAAAAAAATGGAGCTGGAGAAATCAGACTTCCTGACTTCAGACTATACTACAAAGCTACAATAATCAAGACAATATGGTACTGGCACAAAAACAGAAATATAGATCAATGGAACAGGATCGAAAGCCCAGAGATAAACCCACACACCTACGGTCAACTAATCTATGATAAAGGAGGCAATAATATACAGTGGAGAAAAGACAGCCTCTTCAATAAGTGCTGCAGGGAAAACTGGACAGCTACATGTAAAAGAATGAAATTATAACACTCCTTAACACCATACACAAAAATAAACTCAAAATGGATTAGAGACCTAAATGTAAGACTGGACACTATAAAACTCTTAGAGGGAAACATAGGAAGAACACTCTTTGACATAAATCACAGGAAGATCTTTTTGATCCACTTCCTAGAGTAATGGAAATAAAAACAAAAATAAACAAATGGAACCTAATGAAACTTAAAAGCTTTTGCAAAGCAAAGGAAACTACAAACAAGACAAAAAGACAGCCCTCAGAATGGGAGAAAATATTTGCAAATGAATCAACAGACAAAGGATTAATCTCCAAAATATATAAACAGCTAATGCAGCTCAATATCAAAAACACAAACAACCCAATCTAAAAATTGGCAGAAGACCTAAATAGACATTTCTCCAAAGAAGACATACAGATGGCCAAGAGGCACATGAAAAGCTGCTCAACATCACTAATTATTAGAGAAATGCAAATCAAAACTACAATGAGGTATCACCTCACACCAGTTAGAATGGGCATCATCAGAAAATCTACAAACAACAAATGCTGGAGAGGGTGTGGAGAAAAGGGAATCCTCTTGCACTATTGGTGGGAATGTAAATTGATACAGCCACTATGGAGAACAGTATGGAGGTTCCTTAAAAAACTAAAAATAGAATTACCATATGACCCAGCAATCCCACTACTGGGCATATACCCAGAGAAATCCATAATTCAAAAAGACACATGCACCCCAATGTTTATTACAGCACTATTTACAATAGCCAGGTCATGGAAGCAACCTAAATGCCCATCAACAGATGAATGGAATGGATAAAGAAGATGTGGTACATATATACAATGGAATATTACTCAGCCATACAAAGGAACGAAATTGGGTCATTTGTAGAGACGTGGGTGGATCTAGAGACTGTCATACAGAGTGAAGTAAGTCAGAAAGAGAAAAACAAATATTGTATATTAACACATATATGTGGAACCTAGAAGAATGGTACAGATGAACCAGTTTGCAGGGCAGAAATAGAGACTCAGATGTAGAGAACAAACATATGGACACCAAGGGGGGAAAGTGGTGGAGGGCTGCGGGTGGTGGTGGGATGAATTGGCAGATTGGAGTTGACATATATACACTAATATGTGCAAAATGGATAACTAATAAGAACCTTCTGTATAAAATAAATAAAATAAAATTTAAAAAAAGATATAAGGGTGCAAGTATATAAAGATCTCTATGCAAAAGGATGAGCAATATTCATGATAGCAAAGCATAAGAAACTATTTGAATGTCTGTCAATAAAGTACTAAGTAAGTCAATACAGTACATTCACGTAATAAAATATGCAGCCATTAAAAAATGGAGGTAATTTTATATCACTGATCTGAAAAGATGTACATACATATTTAAGTTGGATGAAAAACAAAGTTTCAGACAACTACTTTAGCACTCTTCTTTTTTATTTAAAAAATACATACATATGCAGAAGTGTATATAGATATGTCAGTTATCAATGTGGTCAAAATCTGGAAGGATATTCTCCCAACTGTTAATAGTATTTACTATCAGAGTATAAGTATGGGTGGTCAGATGAGTGGACAGCAAATTTTCACCTGAGGTTTAACTGTTTTTTTTTAAAACTTTTTGAAAAAAAATTAGTGGGATTATGAGTAAATTTTTCTTTTGATTTGTAGTAGTATTTCAACCAATAAAAAGAAAAAAGAATAAAGCAAATTGGTATATATGGATCTAGAAAGTTATCCATAATATTGCAAGGGAAAACATAAGTTACAAACAAAAGTTTATGTCTCATTTTTTGCTAAATATGTATAATAGTTAAAAGGCTAGATGTATTTATACCAAACCATGATGTTTGGGGCAGGGTTAGAAAAAGCATTCATAATTTGTTATATACATTTCATAACGTTTGAAATAAAAGCAATAAAAAATAGTAAAACAAATAACCATTAACAAAAGGTCATCATGGTTTGTTTTATACCCTAGATATGTTCTTTAAAAGTTCTGTGCAAATTAAATTTCATTAAGGAAAATTATATTTTAATTAGATCAGTAGAGTTTTCAATTATGCAAAATATCCTTCTGTAAAGCGAATATACCTTTTTTGTGATATTAATATTCACGACTCCCAGCTGCCCCTTTTGGCCTATTTAAGGCTTGTCCTTTGGAGAAATAGAAGTCAGGGGTTCTTAATTATCTGTTTAAAAGCTGTCAGAGAAAAATGTTATTATTTTGCTTTTATTAGCCCTCTCAGGGAAAGCTCCACGCCCCACTTTTATGCATTCAGTCCCTCTTTTTTCTTTTGAGGGAGGGGATCTGTCCTTTTTCTTTGAGGGAGGGGATCTGTTTTAGCATTGATGTAGCTTCCATTTCAACATGGAAGAAGGAAGGTTACTGCTGCCTGTACTCACATACAGGGAGCAGATGACTGAATTTGTCCCAGTTAAAAAATCCTGAGCCAGTAGCTGTCCAGCAGCTTCCCCGTCAGAGGGATGAGCTTTTCTTTCTCATAGGCATGAAGCTGATGCCCACATTTGGTCCAAAGTCAGCTTTTATCAGCCTGTTTAAGTTAACAAACTAAATGGTTAGGTAACTTTCAGCTTTCTACTTGCTAACTACCCGTGTTCCAAGGTGTGTTTTATCAATAGTTTCTGAATATTTAAAATACATTGAAACTGAATAGGTCACAGCGCCTTAAGCCTTCAAAGACAGCAAAGTCATAGCTCAAACCCAGGAATCACTACAGGTGAATGCTTTTGAGAGAGTCAAGATAAATAAGCAAAACGAACGATTTAAATTTTATTTCTTTATATAAAATCATATATAACTCCATTCTCTAGTTTGGGGCTACTAAAAAAGAAAATTAGCTCAGTGTTAACTGGAGCTCGGTTTTCAGAAAATAAAAATAAAAAACAAAATACCAGAAACCTCTGAAGATGTGAAGGAAAGATTATACCCAAATATAATTCATAATAATATGGATTATATCCATTTTATATCCTGAAAATAGACTTTCTTAAATATCAGTGGAAGAGTGTCCAGAAAATCTTTTCCTACAGTGTGAAAAGTGAATCAAGAATTCAGAATTACTTATAGGATGAAAAATAAAAGAGGGGGTGAAATAATTAACTTACTCCAAATGGAAGTGTTGCTTCATTGACAGGTAAGTGGGATTTATAAAATCCCAAATTATAAAAATTTATATGATTTCTCTATTTCTAATTTATACAGGGCAATGTTTCTAATGGTCTCATAAAACATGGGAAGACTTTTTGTGTTTGACAACATAAGTTTTTTAAAAGTCCTCAAATAAAAGGAAAAACTATAGTAATTATTATACCTGTTAGTACAGTCACGTCGTTTTCTCAGTATTTAAAATTCACTGGAAATCTTCATCCACAAAATAAACCTTACTTTCCAGAGTGGAAATGATTTCAGCCTTTGCCGAATCAATAATGAAAAGGAACTGCATTTCAGAAAAGAAAACCAATGTTTTATGAAGGTAGCCTGCAGCCCCCATTTGAATCATCAAGATTAGGCAATGACCCTTTTTTGGTTATATTTACCTGACCATTTTCTGCAAGAAAGGAGCATTGATAGCTATATAAAGCTCCGACACATGTTGCACAGAAAGGACTATATAATCTGCTATTATTTCTGCCTGTAAATGACTACATGTCTCGCACTAGCCTGCGGCTGAATGGGCTGCCAGGAAACCTGACCTGCATCATGGGCTTAATGAAGCTGTAACTTTCTGTTTATAATTCTTTCCACTTTTAACTAGTATTGTATCCGGGGGAAATGAGATAATGTGCCTCTCCTTTTTAGATCATCTGGGCTACTGACCAGTCCTCTGAGAAGGCACAAGCAGCACAACCTGGACACCACCTGGGCACTGTGACCTGCTCTGCCCATCGCTCTGGAGGACCAACCAGAGCCCCCAGGTCGGGCACCTGGGGGTCGTCAGGAACAGGAGCAGGGTCTGAGATCTGGCTCCCTGTAGACATGTGCTGATGGGCAGACTTTGGAAAGTATCTGTATAGAATTTCCTTCTGCCTTTTCCCAGATGAAACTGAACAGGGCTGGGCTCCTCCAACACTTTTTTTTTTTTTTTTTAACATCTTTATTGGGGTATAATTGCTTTACAATGGTGTGTTAGTTTCTGCTTTATAACAAAGTGAATCAGTCATACATAAACATATGTTCCCATATGTCTTCCCTGTTGCGTCTCCCTCCCTCCCACCCTCCCCATCCCACCCCTCCAGGCTGTCACAAAGCACCGAGCCAATATCCCTGTGCCATGCGGCTGCTTCCCACTAGCTATCTACCTTACTGCGTTTGTTAGTGTGTATATGCCCATGACTCTCTCTCGCCCTGTCACAGCTCACCCTTCCCCCTCCCCATAACCTCAAGTCCGTTCTCTAAGAGGTCTGCGTCTTTATTCCTGCTTTACCCCTAGGTTCTTCATGACATTTTTTTC
The DNA here is from genome assembly GCF_963455315.2 of Globicephala melas. NCBI lineage: Eukaryota > Metazoa > Chordata > Mammalia > Artiodactyla > Delphinidae > Globicephala > Globicephala melas. The sequence goes on from NC_083322.1 coordinate 28,843,179, forward strand.
TTAAATTCCATATATATGTGTTAGCATACGGTATTTGTCTTTTTCTTTCTGACTTACTTCACTCTGTATGACAGACTCTAGGTCTATCCACCTCATTACAAATAGCTCAATTTCGTTTCTTTTTATGGCTGAGTAATATTCCATTGTATATATGTGCCACATCTTCTTTATCCATTCATCCGATGACGGGCACTTAGGTTGTTTCCATCTCCGGGCTATTGTAAATAGAGCTGCAATGAACATTTTGGTACATGACTCTTTTTGAATTTTGGTTTTCTCAGGGTATATGCCCAGTAGTGGGATTGCTGGGTCATATGGTAGTTCTATTTGTAGTTTTTTAAGGAACCTCCATACTGTTCTCCATAGTGGCTGAACCAATTCACATTCCCACCAGCAGTGCAAGAGTGTTCCCTTTTCTCCACACCCTCTCCAGCATTTATTGTTTCTAGATTTTTTGATGATGGCCATTCTGACTGGTGTGAGATGATATCTCATTGTAGTTTTGATTTGCATTTCTCTAATGATTAATGATGTTGAGCATTCTTTCATGTGTTTGTTGGCAGTCTGTATATCTTCTTTGGAGAAATGTCTATTTAGGTCTTCTGCCCATTTTTGGATTGGGTTGTTTGTTTTCTTGTTATTGAGCTGCATGAGCTGCTTGTAAATTTTGGAGATTAATCCTTTGTCGGTTGCTTCATTTGCAAATATTTTCTCCCATTCTGAGGGTTGTCTTTTCGTCTTGTTTATGGTTTCCTCTGCTGTGCAAAAGCTTTGACGTTGCATTAGGTCCCATTTGTTTATTTTTGTTTTTATTTCCATTTCTCTAGGAGGTGGGTCAGAAAGGATCTTGCTGTGATTTATGTCATAGAGTGCTCTGCCTATGTTTTCCTCTAAGAGTTTGATAGTGTCTGGCCTTACATTTAGGTCTTTAATGCATTTTGAGCTTATTTTTGTGTGTGGTGGTAGGGAGTGATCTGATCTCACTCTTTTACATGTACCTGCCCAGTTTTCCCAGCACCACTTATTGATCCTCCAACACTTTTACTTGAAGTTTTCCTTCAGTGTCTCCGGCCTTTTTCCAATACTTTTTCTAATTCAGGAGTTTCTACTTTGTAAACCTGATATAGATTTTTACGTTTCTGATCTGCTGAGTTTCTAGGTCACCGTGGCAAAAAAGCAAAGGATACTATTATTTTTGTAACTCAACTGTAAATGAACTTTAGTTTGTCTTTTAAGCCCGTTTCTACCTCATTTTGGAACAAACGGTTTGAAGCTGAGACATCATTAAGTAGGTGAAAGCAATTTTTAGAGTAGGCATTTACTTCCCTGTGAGTGTCCTGGAATGTGCAGTGTTGAGGAAATAGAGACTGTGGTGAATCTCTCCTTTCTGAGCCCCTCTGTGCCTCCCCTCCTTGAGAGTGGAGAACGGGGCCGGGACGAGAGCAGATGCAAATGGGGGAGCTCTGGTGGAGAGGGGGATGTCTTGGCTTTTCTGACTATGTAGTGACAGCTCCAAGACCTGGGAACAGTGCTTCCCCGTATCCCCAGCTAGCAAGCAGCTTCCCACCTTTTCTTCCTGTCTTATGTTTCTCTTCTATTCTTTCTTCTAATCAGCCGTCCTTGGACATCCAGATTTGACCTCTGGGATGGCATTGAATGGTCTGTTGGAAGAGTGGAAGCCATGTTGCAGGGGCTCAGCTGTTGACAGAGGAGGACGTGGAAAGATGGTATGATGGTCCCAGGAGTCACAGGGATAGAGAAACTATTATTTTTATATATGGAGGTGACTTGTATGTTTGCTGACAGAGAGGAAGAAGGTAGTAGAAAGGATGAGTCTGAAGAATAATGAATTGATGGAACAAGGCTTCCAGGAGACAGGAGGTGGTGAGGTCTGAGGGCAGTGCAGAGGTTAGCCTTTGAGAGAGGAGGACTCTGTGAAGGTATAGAAGAATTTGGAGACATTGTGGGTTCATACCAGCTGACTTTGATCTTGTTAATGATCTGTTGAGACTTAGGGCATAGGGATGAAAGCTTGAGAAGAGTGGAAAAGATTTGGAATGGATGGATCATGTCCTCTGGTGGTGGGCCAGGTGTGTCATCTTTATTTATGATGGGCTGCAGTCAGTGTGTCTTAAAATAGGAGCAACTGGTTTCAGAGATTAACAAAAGCCTAAGCCCAAAGGAGGAAAAAACTCTAGAAAAAAACGTAATCAACATATTTTGCATTAAACATGTTTTGAAAACTTATTAAGTACAAAAGCCTTTCTGGAGGTGCTTTGGAAAATGTATCAGAAGACCTGGGTTATAGCACCAACTCAGCTACTTAATAGCTTTGCTGGCTTTGGCAAAATCATTAATTATTTCCAAATAAGGTTGTCCATTTGCAAATGGGTATCCATTGATACACTCAATAAATATTTATTGATAGCCTACTACATGCCAGGAGCTCTGTTAGGGATTGCAGGCACAATAGTAAACAAGATTCACTCTGTTCTCAAGTTTCCATCAGTGCGGTGGCTCCCAACCTTGCTTCCTTTACCAGGAGGGTCAAATGAGTTAATATATCAGAATGTGTTTTGATAATTCTGGAGCCCAACTAGAGAAAAATAAATGGATAGGAAAGTAATTTTTTTCTTGAAACAATTGTCCTGTTTGATCACCATCATAACAATGATGACAGTTTCTGGATAGAAGACTCTGCCTCCAAACGATGCCCTACGGTTCTCACCGGCTTAGAATTCTTTCCTTCGCGGCTTCCCAGCCAGGCATGGCAGCCACTGTCTCTCACTGGGAAGTTGGGAGCATGGCTTTACGCTGCGCTCATGGCAGCCTCACCAGTTCCTTGTGTCTCCAGTGACTGGTTGCCCTGTGTCTGTGGCTGGCTCCTCTGAAGACACCAGTGCTAATTCCAGCAGAGGCACAACACAGAGCCATGCTAGCAGCCAAGTGTAAACCAGAAGAGTCCTTTGATCTCTAGCCTGGTGCATTCTTTGAATGGTCAAAACTTTGGAAGGTCAAGCTCAAAGAGTACGTCTGGTGATCAGAAGCCAGGTCAAAGGTATTGCTCTGCAGAGGATTTCTGGGAGTAGAATTAAGGAAACTGCCTTTTCTTTTTGATGTCTAAGTCTAGAATGGAAAAAAATATTCCCTGAAATGCATCCAGGAGCTCTGGGAAGAGTCCATCATTACATTTACGGCCAGTTTTCATTTTTTTACACTACATCCAACGTTCTTTAGCATACCCCATCTTGCTTCACAGTTTCCTTTTCTCTAACATTCAAATATTGTTGTCAGTGGTGGAAGGCAGTGGGAATCTTTCTCTTCTTTTGTGTTCAGGCTAAGAAGGAAGTCTGTTTCAAAACCCAGGATTTTTCAAACAAGAAAAGATACAGGCTGCAGATTAAATGAAGAGCAAAGGTAGGGAGAAAGATGAAATGGAGATTGCTTTACTTTCTGCTTTCTGTCTTCTTCTGTGAAGGACTGTGTCTTGAAAGTGGATTCAGAAATTAGATTCCTAGAGAGTTTACCAGATAGGGGCAGGGGGCCAATCATTCCATATCTAGATGTGAGCAAAGCAGCAAAAACTGTGAAGAAGGCAATTTCCTGGACATTCCTCTCTAAATAATTGATTTCAGTAAATCATGTGGTTCTTGGGGTAGAAAAGTGTATTTTCCAGAGTTTCTTCCTCAAGTTCTGGTTCTTGATCTTACCGTCTGACACGTACCTTCTTCTGCCATTTGTCTCAGATCTCATTTTCTCAAAAACCTAAAGATCTATCTGGTAAAGGCAGAAACTCCCATACGTGTTACAGCGAAGGCAGGTTTTTGTTGAATTTTGGTGTGTGATTCCCTGCCTAGCCTGGTCTGCCCTTCTGTCCACTGCTTTCCTTGCCCTCTCGTTCTCTGATTTACCCGGAATGTGAATATTCTCCTGTGAAAGACCCTGACCGTAAAGGCCTGTGATGAGCTGAGCGGCACTTCCCAAGGACGATACTTGTCTCTCATGGTTATTTCCCCACTAACCTCAAGTTGGTGGTGTGATGTGTCTCTCTTCTCGGGCTTATAAAGTTCATTTCTCTTTAAGTGTTCTATTCTGTCTTGGTCTCTATTGAATTTTCTATTTAATTCAATCTCACAAATACTTACTGATAAGTGTGCCTGGTCCAGTGTGGGATCAAGATGTGAATAAGACTCTATCTCCTTTTTCTTGCAAGGAACTTAAAAATGTTTGCAGGAGACCGCCAAGTGAAAAATGAAACAAATGCTCTAACAGAGATGCTGCTGGACACACTGGAGAAGAATGAACTGCAGGTACACCCACATCCCCAGGAAGGCTTCCCAGGACCTCTCCAGTTTGCCTCTTTCTGATTTCCAAATTCTTACATCACTTATTTTGGGTTTAAATCAGCATTTTCCACAGTATGTTCCCTGTAACACTAGACCCAAGAGATGTTCTGTGTAAAAACAATTTCATCATCAGTTAAGAATAGGAACTATCGTACATACATTCTCTTCTCAGAAATCTATACTGTACATCAGTATATCTGAGCCTTTTACCTGCAGAGAAGCAGAAGAAAATTTGTTTAACCCAGAATATTCTGATCCTATATAATCACACATCACTTTCTGCAAAACACCTAAGAGGAAAAGCCATGTTTCTCAGACCACACTTCTGGAAACATTACCCTAATTGATTCATTAAATGATAAATATGAAAATCCCATTTGTTTGCAGGATTTATATTTTTACCCCCATGTACAAAGATTTTATTCTTCTCACCTTTCATGCCAAATGGATTTTTAGGTGTGTAGAATTGTGCTGTCCAGGAGCTACATGTAGCTTGTCTCAGTTTGAGATGCATTGTAAGTGTAAAATACACAGCAGGTTTGGAAACCAATATGAAAAAAAGGATGTAAGATATCTCATTAATAATTTTATACTGATTATATATTGAAACAATTTGGGTATATTTCATTTAAAAACATTATTAAAATGAACTTTGCCTTTTTAAATCTCACTAAAAAATTATGGTTAAAAAAGAACAAAGTAACAATTGGTAAACATATTTACGATCAGCAAAAAATAAACAACAACATATAATGGAAAAATATTATAAGATAAATCAAGTAGCATTTCAATTATTTTGCTGACATGATGAGAACACATAATTTCCCTTTCCTTTAAATTAAAAGGTTAGAAAAATTAACTTTGTTTCTTTCTTCTTACTTTTTTAAATGTGGCTACCAGAAAATTTTAAATTATATATGTGGCTAACATTTTCTTTCCACCAGATGGTACTGGCCTAGAAAATAGGAAATGTGTTCTTCCCATATTTTGTATTTTCTTGTAGCACACTGAAAGATGTTTTACCCAATGAAGCTATTGAAAACATACTTGTTGGCTGAATTAATTTGGTTGGCAAAGTTAGGAGAGCCAGTGAATTGAATTGTATTCTCCAAGGTGTTCAAACTCTGACTCATTATTATACCCCCTGTGTGTACTGTTCCTGTCGTCCATTCCCTACTTCAGACAAGGTCCAGTGGTGCTGAGCTGATACCATCTGAGACCCCTTGTTAGACTCTTCCTAGCTCTGCAGTCAGAATGCTAATGTGCACATGAAATTCCTACATCAGCTCAACCATTCCAATGGCATTTCAGTAAATTTCAATAGATTTTAAGCATTTACAGGCTGTAGCTATTCCTGGGCATTGAATTTGTATTTATTGAATAGATGGCCATTGTTTCTCATAACCTCTCTACTCTACTCCTTGGAGGGTAGGGGAAAAAAACAGGGATTAAAGTCTCCACTACTACCACACTTGCTTCAGGGAAACTTCACAGATGTGTACTAAACACTGAAGGTCCATATAGTGAAGCTAGGAAATAACTGATTTGGGCTGTGTTCTCAGTTACTGATGGAAATGATACGATAAAATCACACACTTGGATAAGTCACCCCACGTCTGTAACACAATTATGCCCGCCCGTGAGTGGTATCTTGTAACCATCTGTATCTATAGCCAGGTGGAGGGGTTTGAGGTGGCTGTATTTCACCTGAACCTACAGAGTAGCCTCTGGCCCAGAGAATTCCAGAGCGTGGTGAGAAGGCAGCCTGATGGCAGCTGATCTGAAAGTTGCCTCGAGAAGAAAACAGCAGGATCGGGCAGTGTTCTCCAAGGCATGAGTCAGGGAACAACGCCATGGAAAACAAACTGCAGATGCTTTCAATCAGACAAAAGTGTGTCCGCTCCACTCACGCTCGCCATCCGAGGAGAATTATAATGAAAATGGATCTGATACACTACTCATCTTTCACGCAGAAGCATAGCGTGTACACAAGAAACCATACTGATTGTAACTATCAAAGATGAGCTTGCATATAAGAAACAGAAAGGCATCAAGAAAGATGTTTGCCCATGACATTCAGGACTTTGCATGTGAACAGTAAGGGTTCTCATTTTGTCAGGCCGGTCCTACAGGCTCTTCTGAGACTTTCTAGTTTATGGATGCCAAGATGGAGGGGAATGGGGGTGCCTTTCTTCTTAAATAATAAAATATATTCTGCTGGAACTAGCTTGTCTTCTGCATAATAACTACCATCCCCAGATGCTATCTTTTAACTCTTTTATAGTAAACAAGTTGTATCAGTGTTTCTGCATCGTAATTCAACCCACAACATTTTGTTACTAGACAAACTGTGAAACACATTTCTGGACACATCTCCCCAATATTAAAAAAAAAAGTCAATGATTCTCCATCGGCATTAAACAAAGGTCATATTCCCTGGCCTGGCCTTTAGGGTTTTTATAATTTGGCCCAAGCTACTACTCCACCTTTACCCCCATAATCGGCTTTGTATACTCTACACACTAGGCAATTTGGGCAGCTTGCTCCTCTACTCTCTGTGGCCTGGCAGACCCAGCCGCCAACTCTGCACGTTCAGCTCACGCTCAACATCCAAGGTTCAGCCCAGTTCCACAGTTCTCTCAATAGCTGGGACTTCCCATCCTCTGGGTCCCCTCAGCACTTTGCTAAGCATTCTTCTATTCCTTCTCCTACACACACACACACACACACACACACACACACACTCTCTCTCACACACACACACACACACACACACACACACTCTCAAGTGTAATGAGTTAATATTTCTGCCTGAATTAAATTCCAGCTCTGCCAATTACTAGCTGTGTGACCTTGCCCGTTACTTAACCTCTCTGTGTCTCACTCTCCTCAAATGCAAAACTCAGCATAATAATAGCACCTACCTCATAGTGTTGCTGTCAGGAATAAATGAATTTCCATAAAGTGCTTAGAACAGTGCTTGATATATAATAAGCCTTTTGTAAGTGATTTGCTGTTAGTAGCAGTAATCATAATAACGGAATTAGTGGTATCATGATTAGTTTTGTATCCCTGACAGCACTTCACGTGAACTTGCACATTTTATGTGATCATACAAACATTTATAGAATAAAGGAATAAGTAAATAAACACAAAACAAGAAATTTTAAAGTGAGAATCAATGTACTAATTTGCTATTATTTAAAAAAGCTGATCTAGGAATTTTCTCTTAACAGTGTCAGGACTTACTAGATACTCTTTAGGAAAAACTTGTAATTTTTTAAAAAGGAAGAACTAAAATAAAACAAAGGTCTGCTGCCGGCAACTTGTAGATGAACTACATTTTTTTTCATTGTGCAATGCATTGTTATTTTATTAGCATCTTATTTAGACGGCTGTTACATTGCAATACTTAAAATTTTTTTAAAAATTTTTATACAGTTTTTAAAGGTTACACTTCCTTTACAGTCATTACAAATTATTGGCTACATTCCCCGTGTTGTACAACACATCCTTGTAGCCTATCGTATACCCAGTAGTTTGTACCTCCCACTTCCCCACCCTATGTTGCCCCTCACCCCTCCCCTCCCTGGTAACCACTAGTTTGGATGAACTACTTTTTGAAAATGCATATTGTAGTGTGCAAGTCTGGAGAAGCAAACATTTATTTTATTTTATACTTGATGTCCTTCAACTGCGATAAACTTACATAAAATGAAAACTGAGTTCAGTTAAGGCTGAATGACGACTGAACTGAGCTGTTTAAGTTTCCAGATGAATTGTATGTCCATTACCTCATTAAAGCTTCCCTACTCTAACGAGCTAGACTTGTGGAAAAAAGGTTTAAAAATAAAACTGAAAAAAAAAAATGAAGTGTGATCTGAAATGTGACCGCGTCTAGTCTTCCCCATCAGCGTACAGTAGCTCAGGGCCTGAAGAATCACTCTCTGGCCTTTGAAAATCAGTGTGCGTTTTATGGAGGAAAGCTGCCACCTTTCAGTTACAGTATTTTCCCCTGCTGTCTTGTAACAATGTCCTGCACTAAATTTAACATGTCCCCAGACTCCTATTTAATTCTCACAGCTGGGAGACAGGACAAGCACAGCCAAATCTATTTTTCCTAGAGTACCTACAAATCAGCCCTTTAATAATTTATTTTCTCCTCTGTAATGGTCTCTAACTAAACGCTAAGAGATTTAGCCACAGAGTTGCTGCTTTAATCAGAGAAGAGAATTTTATGGGTTTATTCATCGTGCACTTTCTCAAAAGCTACTGATTAAGCATTTGCCTTATTGTTGCAAGCAGTCAGAAGGTACACTGGAGGCTGCTGGCTTACTGAGCGTCAGTCTGCAGGGAGCTGTCACACGAGGCCTGCAACAGACTGCATACAGTTAGTGCCAAATGAGCGGACTGAAGTTTCAATTCTCTCCAGCTCTTAGCAACAGATTGCTCACAGCAATCTTCTCCCCACCATCTTATTCACCAGGACTATTCCAGCAGGCGATAGCAAAACTCCTCCTCGCTCCCCACGTCCCAAAGCAGCTAAATTATGTTGAAAACTGAATGACATGCTTGGCAAAGGAATGTATTCTACCACGAGACAGCGCTTACAACAAAGTTTACTTTGGCCTACTCAACCAGCAGACCCACTGAACACCATCTCCCCCTGCCTTCTAGGAAAGCGGCAAGAGTCGCTTCACGTGTTACATTCACGGCACAAAAGCAACTACCAAACAACACAACAAGGCTTCCTGTACTCCAGAAAAACTCCTGCTTCTCCACAGTCAATTTATAGCACGTTCATGAGAACACATATTCAGACCAACACCGACCAAGCCTGAGGTTTTGTTAGAAGTCATGACACCAGGAATAGGCAGTGAGTAGTGTTTTTGCAAGAAAAATAATCTTACATTTATTTGATTGTTTTATGATGAAGATAAACATTTTCTTCAAAATTCATAGCTGTCTGGATGTCCCTTAAGTTTCTTAGACACATATGCAAAATTCTGTCTCCCTTTCCGTGGTCATTACCAGGTGGAGATGAGCTGAAATATTCTTGAGGTAAATTTAGTTATGATTGATCCATGACTTGCCCAAACTTTTCTACATATGGGTCCAGAGCAAACATTTAAAGCAGTTTTTCATATTCTCAGACTAGCATAAGTGTGTTAGATGTACTTCTCTGTTAACCTAAAATGATTAGATTCTTAAAAACATTAAATCCTTACTTGAATTATCAACGTTAGTTATGCTGACGTACTTTCAATCACTTGACAAATGAGCAGTTCTTCGTTTTAATAAGGGCTAGCGTATAGTGAAAGGTGCTCCCCAGCATCCCCCCAAAAAATGAGATTAAATTATGGAAGAAAAAAAGGAAAAACTATTTTTTAACTTTTGTGTCTTCATAATCAGGTTGTTAATTCTACACAAGGATTTCCAGGGTTAATGGTGTAGATATCTGTGTAGATATTTTATCAGGTCTACTAAATGGGTCTGAGGTCTTATGTGTTTATATTTGTACCTCCTAATTTTGAATGAATATTAATAGATTGATCAATAAAAACAAAAGACTTTGGTATGGTGGTTTGTATATTGTAGTATACTAAGAAAGAAAAACATAGCATTTCTAGAAAAACTAATAAAAAGGATCATTTTAGTTCTTCTATAATAGAACTTATAAAATTGAAAACTCCTTTTCCATTACGAGACATTAGAAAGCCTCAAAACACAAACGAATTCATATTCCTTTCTGTTCTTCATATTATATTACATTTTCTAATAAGCAATGAGACATACTGAGTTGAAAAGCTTGACAGATTTAACGGGAAAAAGACCCCAAACCATGTTCAGCTGGTAATTGGAATGATCATCAGTCACCGTTTTGCTGTGTGGAGACAAAACATGCTCTGCTTCAGTGGCCTGGAAAGCTGGTAAAATGAATTTATAGTTTGGTCTGTGATGATTAGTTATTTTTAATCAGTATTATTCAGGTAGTGCCATGAACATTTGTTACTGCTATCATTTAAAAATATATTATAGTCAGTGCTTGCTCATCCATAGTAATAGAGGACAAGCCTGCATAGATAACTGAAGTCCACAGACACTAATTTCTAACTCTTATTTTATTATACATATATATATATCAGGCATTTATTACTCGTATCCCAGTTTTGCAGGTTAATTAGAAATAGTGAAAATTTGGCATAAATCAGAACCAGGATTAAATCTTAACTCTACTAACCCTGGGCAAGTTATTGCCCTTTTAAAACCTTAAGGTCCTCATCTGTAGTTGACAACACATATGTAGTGGGGTTTTGTGAGGTAACGTATATAAAGGTACCTAATATAAAGGTACCTAATGAAGCAGAACGCACAGTAGGTGGTCAGGAAATGCCAGGTCCCCCAATTCCCCCTACCTTGCCTCTGCTCTAAGTCTCCTATCTTTCATTTGCTTATAGCCTACTCTTTAGATTCCTGAAGCACATCACGACATGGCTGAAATTTTCAGATGATCCAGGAGAAGGTGAAGAAATTAGAGAAGAAATTGAATTAATGTGATTTTGATTTTATTAGTTGAAATGGCCCAGTAGAAACTTCCACACTAAAGAAAGAAAAGCTTTAACGTCCACCAAACAAGCCTTAAAGGTATAAGGGTACTATCGATGGTTTATTTTTTCTACGAAAGTAACCCAGATTGTTCACATTTTCCACCATTTAGCTTGGTATCTTCAATACAACGTTGGCCGGACTAACTGCTCTCACGTTTCACTTCTGGTTCTTTCTCTTTTAATTTTTTTTATCGAACATTTGTTCATATGCATTGTAAAAACAAATAGAAATTAACCATAGTGATGGCTAAAACATAAACCACAAATTTGACTGAATCAGAGGAGGTCGTTTTGGGTAACCCAAAATTCCACGTCTCAGTGTATTTCAGTCCCTGTGTCAACTTATTAAATGATAAATGAAAGAGATCAGATGGACAGAATAAAAATTAATCCATTTTAAGAGTTCTATATGCTCTTCCAGATCCAAAAGGAAATGTGATCTACGTTTTGAAAGCAGTAATGTCTTAAATGATTTTACTTGATGAAGTTCCCAGAAAATACATGGTTGAGCCTGGCGACAAATTGTCAGAAAGGCAGGGGGAAGTGCTCTGCTTCTCCTCAACTGAAAACAGCAAAATCTTATCTATTTTGCCTATTCTTTACGGTTGGTTTTTTTTTTTTTTTTTTTTTGTGGTACGCGGGCCTCTGACTGTCGTGGCCTCTCTTGTTGCGGAGCACAGGCTCCAGACGCGCAGGCCCAGTGGCCATGGCTCACGGGCCTAGCTGCTCCGCGGCATGTGGGATCTTCCCGGACCGGGGCACGAACCCGTGTCCCCTGCATCGGCAGGCGGACTCTCAACCACTGAGCCACCAGGGAAGCCCCTATTCTTTAGTTTTGATATAAATATCTCTCTTTGTCACCAGGGATGAACATTTATTGATTTATTTTAAAGCATGTGTTTTGCATTCAGACCCAGACATGAAGAAAAGGTAATTTTTTTTTTCTGAAAATTTCTTTATCCTTTCATCCTTCTTGTACTTCTCCTGACTCCTAATAAGTACTAGTCATTCAAATTTGAGCACAATGTATCAAGCATTTGATGCACAATATTAAGCTATGTGATGAGTACCAAGAGTAAGGTAAGGTTAGCCCTTGTACTCAAGGATGCTATTACTTGATTTCAGAGAGTATAGGCACAAAGCAGCACATAAACTAATGATGTCATCCATCATACTACCATCCAATCATCAACATCAATTGTTGTTCAATTGAATTGAGACTAGAACAACATATTTCCCTGCTGTAGGAGAGGATGGGGGAAAATGGTGAAAAAAATAAGATGACACAAAAAAGTGCCAAAGATATTTAGGAAGTCGCCAATAGACGTGGCAGTTAACAGCTGCAAATTCAAATATAATGTTGAAGCTTAAACTGAGTTTCCCCTTTCCAGTTTCATTCTTCTCTGCTTTGGCTCTCTGATTTTCTCATACACTAGAAATAGGATTGCTATAGAAGGTATTTGCAAGTATGTAAAAGTCTTTTTACAGACTCACTTATATACCCACTAACTAGGAAGTTTTTTTTTTGTTTGTTTGTTTTTTTGCGGTATGCAGGCCTCTCATTGTTGTGGCCTCTCCCGTTGCGGAGCACAGGCTCCGGACGCGCAGGCTCAGCAGCCATGGCTCACGGGCCCAGCCGCTCCATGGCATGTGGGATCTTCCCGGATGGGGGCACGAAGCCGTGTCCCCTGCATCGGCAGGTGGGCTCTCAACCACTGTGCCACCAGGGAAGGCCTAGGAAGTGTTTTTGTTGCTGCCATTTAGACAAGAGATCAAACAAGAGTTTGACTAAAATTTTTCCTGTGGACCTAACTGTAGTGTCAGTATGTTGTTATATTAGGGAAATTGCTGAAGGAAAATGTATAAATTTGAATTGTTCAAATAATAGTGTTTCCTTTTTTCTTTATACCATCTTTCTCAGTTTCTGTGATGAGCTTGCCAATTAAAAATACATTTTGATTGAGGTCCGAAACTGATATTTTGGACTCAAAATTCAATGAAAAAGAACCACAGAGGCATGCGACCAATAACCACCCAAATTTAAGCGAATTAGAACTGTTCTGTTTTGCCACACTAGTCAGAAAGCCACAGGCATTCCACCTCCCCGAAAGGATCTGGAGAATTGATGGAAAGTAGAAAAAATGAACACAGACTGCACATAATTGTACTGCAACATTCTTACTGCAGAAACCATAGAAAGAACCCTAAATTTCAATTCAAAGGCCTCCCTTGCAAAAGAGGCTTTCTAATAACAATTTTGACTAAGTTTTTCACTCAAGTGTTTTTGAAAAATATGCCTTTAAAAATCTATTTTAAAGTATACAACTTATGTTTTTGATAGAAAGGGAGGCAAGTTTATAAAGAAATCACCTTTAACTTTTCCTTTGTATTTTTTACGTTTGAAAAACAGAGGTATGTGGATGAATTTTAGGGATAGAACACATTAATTCATTTTATTTCACAAATATTTACTGAGAACTTTGACTAAATCACCATTCATTGGATGTGAAAGACACATAAATAAAAGACAGAGTCCCAGCCATTAAGAAGTTCTTAGCTGGTAAGACAAACCCTTATAATACAGTGTGATATGTGCTCTGTGACAGGTAAGAAAAGATAATCTGAGGAAGCCTGAAGTTTTCTCCCACACTTGGTCAAAAACCTCAGATTGACTTCCTAGGAGAGATTAAACTTGAACTGAATGTATTTGCCAGGAAAAGGAGAAGAAAGCATTTCAAGCAAAGGGGTAGTACATGTTCAAGAATAGCAAACTAGAAGGAAATAATAGTAAAATGAGGAGTCCAGAAGATGAAGCACAAGATGGGAATTGGAACCATGGGGGCCATTATGTAAGGAGACTAGATTTTATCCAGAAGGTATGGGGGACAAGAGATTTATGGGCAGAATAAAATCATAGTTGCACCTGAGGAAAATCACTTCAATAGAATTGGGACTAGAATTGCATGAGACTAAAAGCAGAGAGAAAGGTGTGTCAGAAGTCCAGGTGAGAAATAGTGAAGGTAAATTCAAAAGATACTAAAGATGCAGAAATGCTAGGATTTGTTGATCCATTAGGCATAGGTAGAGGCATGGAGAAAGAACAACACTGAAAATCTCAAACAAGTCTTCCTAAGTATTATATACTGTTTAATGTATTTCTGTTTTCTATTGAGAACTGCAAGGATGTTTGCTACCTGACTTTACAGCTTGATCTCAATTCAACTCACAGTGCCCTTGAAAGTAGACAAAAATGAAGGTGTGCCCAGATTGTCTGAAATCCTTCATAAAAAGGCACCCATTTTCTACACTGTTTGGGTGTAGAAATTAACACTAGCTTTTCTTTGACAACTTTTAATAACTCTTTCCTGTCAACCCAGCAAATGAGTTTCAATGCACCCATTCCACCAGATAAAAGTACCAAGGGAGTTTTTGTTGGGTATTTTGCACCAGCAACATTGAACTACGTGTTGTTTCTCAGACACGCTAAACTCCTTTTCATCTTTACTTCCGATGTCCTCCCTCTCAGGAGGGCTGAGAATGTGCCCTCCTCCACAGTCTCCCTTCTACCAGTCCTTCAAAATCATCTCGAATGTCATCTCCTCCAGAAGTCTTCCCTAATACACTGAAATCAATGCTTTACACGTTGTACACTGAAGGATATAGATTTACAGTGTCCTTTTGACCACTAGAGCGTGAATTTCCCTTGAAATCTGGAAACTATTTGTTAATCTCTAAACACCTTGTCTTTTTCCTGTGCTCAGGGTTTTTAGAAGACTTTGGGTTTGAGTTTATATTCCAAAATGTGGCAAAAGCATGCATCATACAATTCTTTTATTTTCCCCCAAGTACCTATCCTCTGAGATTGGAAATGTTTTTCTCATTCTTTTAATCTGTCTTTCCCTAACACCACATGGTCCTTACCTCCAACTGACATTGACATTTACAGGCTAAAGGAACCAACACTGTAACAGTTAAGACTGGCCAGACAGTATTTAAAACTCAGCGATGATTTGGGGATGGGGAAAATTTGATTTGTATATGTGTGACTTTTGTAAACTAATTTGCAGTTTAACTCACATGACTTCACCAAGATTTAATAAAATCCTGTCATCACCTTCAGGTTTCAACTTTAGACTTTTGTTAAATGTTGTAGAATAATTCAGAGCTGATTTCATTTTTCAGAGTTTGAAAGTCTGTATTATTTGAGAGAGTTTTTGATGGTCACAAAAGGATATACATTTCTCTGATAACAGGAAATAAAAGTGGGTGAATAAAAAGTATTTTATTAAATATCACCTAGTTATTGATTTATTTTCCTGTTTTCCTGAGTCTAGAAAAATTTTGTCTCTCTAGTTTTTCTAAAGTTAGAATTGATACTAGTAATGAAAATAATACATGGGATTGGAGCAGGTTAGTGTCTGAAAAACACAGGATCGGAAGTGAGAAAACCTTGGTCTTTGTCCTATTTATTTTTTTAAATTTAATTTAATTTAATTTTTTTTTGAGGTATGCGGGCCTCTCACTGTTGTGGCCTCTCCCGTTGCGGAGCACAGGCTCCGGACGCGCAGGCTCAGCGGCCATGGCTCACGGGCCCAGCCGCTCCGCGGCATGTGGGATCTTCCCGGACCGGGGCACGAACCCGTGTCCCCTGCATCAGCAGGCGGACTCTCAACCACTACGCCACCAGGGAAGCCCTGTCCTATTTAAAATACTCAGATATGTGGTCCTGGACAGAGAAACTAAGTGCTCTTGGCTTCAGTTTGTTCTTCCACAAATTAGAAAGAGAAGGGAGAAAATGGGCTAGAAGTTACTTTCAACCAATATGGCTGTATTTAATTGACGTTTAGGAAGGCAACCTTGCCATGTTAATAATACCTTGCATACATGCCAAATATTTCATTTATTTGTCACATGTTACTTTATGAGCTTTTCTAGGACTTTAAATGGCCTTGTGGAGCTCCTAAGGAATAAAGAGATGTTTATACTTTGCTTGACCATTTCTAAGAAATATCCTTAAAGTTTACAGGATCAGATAAACAATGGGTGAATACATATAAATATACAAATCTTTTTAAAAACTAAGTCAGAAAATGCCATGCGTGTTCTCAAAACCATCCAATCCCTTCCCCCTCCCCCCACAATAAAATCTAGTCTTCAGTGTGGTCTGCAAGGCTTTTCACGATCTGTTTCCATTCCCCGATCTTCCTGCACCCATCCTGTTCTCTCAGTCTCTCCACTCTCCTCCTCACTCTCTCTGCTGGAGCCACACTGCCTCCTCTACTTATTGTTCTGCAAATCAAGCATGCGGTCACCTCAGGGCCTTTGCATTTGCTGCTCCTTTTGCCTGGGCTGCTCTTCCCAGAGAGCAAGGCTCTCTCTCTCACTTCATTCAAGTTTCTGTTCAAATGCCACCTCATCATTAATCAACTGTTAAAAGAGCACCTTTCTCACTTTTTGTCCTTTTACTGTGCTTGATCTTTCTTCATAGCGCTTATCACTACCAGACATTTTGTATATTTATTTTTTTTTAATTTTAAATATCTCTTCAACCCAAATGTAAATATCATGAAACCAGGGATTTTTGTCTGTTTTTGTTTATTGCCTGGTTCTTGTCCACTGCCTAGTGTCTGTAATAGTGCCTGATACTTAATAGACACTCAATGAATACTTGTTGATTTGCTTGTGGAATGAATGAATAAATCTTTACATCTCTATCCTAAATGGACATTGAGTTAAGATGGTAAAAAAGGCAATTATAGGCAGCTTATATAAAAAAACTTAAAGTAGAACAAGGGTTTGGCTAGAACCAACCTCATTTCTTTTCAAAAAATTGTGAGGACTTAAAAAATTACCCATGGATAAACTATTTTTCATAAATTGCAAGGCATCGTGGATAAATTATTTGTGTTAACAATCTTTCTTGGACTTTATGGGTCTTCTTCACACAGACTTCAAAAATACCCACCATAAATGAGAAAAGCTATCCTGGAACACGGAAGATGTTAGAAGTGAGGATAGCACTGAACACTGTTATGTGACAATATATATTCAGGGCTGAGGAGTGCCAGAATCTCACCATAAGATGTAGCCGCTTCTTTTAGAAGTTCCTGAGATAATCATATAAGGGATAATGGCAAATGAGAGCCAAAGTGCCCAGGCTCGTGTTTGTGTCCCAGTTTTCTTTAGCAAACCGGGCAGATCACGTACTCCAAGTGCAAGGAGCAATGTGTCCCTGCCCCAAGACCAAATCCCAATCTTATCTTTCTACCCTCTTCCCAGTAAGACAACAGAGCCCCAGATCACACTTGAGATGAAGAGGACTTCTCTGCTAGTCACAGTCCACATATTTTGACCCTTACGCCTCTTCTCTCTTGGCTCTGTGATGCCACATGCTCCTAATTGTCTTTCTTCATCTTTGCTCTCCCCCCTCCTCTTTTCAGTCTCCTTTTCTGATTCTTCCCTTTCCCCATCTCTAAAAGTTATGGTCTTCAAGGCTCAATTTTTGCATCTCTTATCTTTTTTCCTCACAAACTCCCTCTAGGAAGTGCCTTTCATCCCCACAAAGTTGTTTAGTTCTAATGTTTTATTTTAGAACGTTCAGACAAAAAAAAAATAGATTAATTGGTATACTGAATACTCATCCGCAACAATTAGAAACATATGGTCAATCTTATTTTATCTAAACTCCTAGTCCCTCACCTACTCTCAGTGGATTAATGTAAAGCCGTTTCCAGACATCATGTCATCTCACCTGTAAATTCTTCAATATATATCTCTAAAAGATAAGTACTTTTAAATGTAACTAAAATACCACTGTCAAATTTAAAAAAATTAAAATTCCTTAATCTCAGCAAATATCCAGTGTTTACTGCTTACACGTTACTCTTACACTGTTTTCACGTGTATTTTAATCATTGGTTTGTTTGAATTATGAGCCTAACAAGATCTAAACATTGCATCTAATTGGGTGGTACTGTGTTCTTCCCTATTACATCATATCAAGAAGCACATAGCATCTGGTTATTCAACCTGTAAAATTAAAATAAATGAGTAAAATTTAAACAATCTATGTTCCAGACATTATAGCCACATTGTAATATGGAACGAGACCAGAGTCTGAAAAGCCAGCTACTCTCCTTGCTCCTCCAGGGTGATAGAGACTTTGTAATTTCTAGGTTGCTTCATCACGCTCTTTTGCTTCTCATCTCTTCTGTCGCCTGTGTAAGCAATTCCCTCAATTAAATTAACTCTGTTTGAAAGACCTGGAATGTTTCCTGTTCTTGGCTGACTTGGTTGATACAGACAAGAAGATCACAAGTTTAATTTTGGTCATGATGAGTCTGGGGTGCCTTTAGGTGCAATGAACATAAAATTTAAATGCCCATGCCAGCTCTACAAAGAGCTGCATGAGCTCATGAGCTGGTCCTGGGTACCTCTTCATCCTCTCCATTCTCTTCATGTACCACCTTCTCCCTAGGCCAATCACTTTCTCACCAAACTAACCTCTCACTTTTTTCTTCAAAAGTGCTAAGCTCTTTCTTGCCACAGACCTTTTTTTTTTTGGTACACGGGCCTCTCACTGTTGCGGCCTCTCCCGTTGCACAGCACAGGCTCCGGATGCGCAGGCTCAGCGGCCATGGCTCACGGGCCCAGCCGCTCCATGGCATGTGGGATCTTCCCGGACCGGGGCACGAACCCGCGTCCCCTGCATTGGCAGGCGGACTCTCAACCACTGTGCCACCAGGGAAGCCCCGCCACAGACCTTTAAACAAGCAGTTTCTTACGACTTTCTTATCCCAAGTTTTCTTAAGACTGGTTTCCTCTTATTTGAAATATCCCTTTCACAGTGAGACATTCTCTGACAACCCTGCCTATAGGGCTTGTCATTGTCCATCACTTCTCTTATAGCACTTTGCATAATCCATAATTACTATATCCTTTATTTGGATGTTTAATGTCTAAATCCTCAAATAATATACTGTAAACTCCACAAGGGCAGGAGAAAAATCATGTCGATTTTGTTGACCACTGTCTCTCAGTGCCTAGAAAATTGCATCTACAATGAAAAGAATGAATGAATATGTTTCAGAGTTGGCCAGGTATGCTAGGGAGCAGTCCCCAGCTGGATCTACAGTTTAGGCTTCAGGGACGCATGAAGCATCAGCGTAGGCTGCATCCAAGTGCAGAATCCCTTGAAGCACAATGTCCTAGCTCATTGAGATATACGCTTAAACACAATCCCTTGATTTTTTTACCTCTTTGTGAAGGTTTGAGAAGGTGGGTAAGGAAAATTTCTCCTCCAGAAAGAAAAGACAAATATAAACAAACTGAATCACTGCGTAAGAAATCCAACTATTGACTAGCTTGATTAAACCAGTGCCACTATGGGCTTCCCTGGTGGCGCAGTGGTTCCAAATAGAGTCATAATTACTCTCTTTTACAATAACCATCTAGAAGATAAGCGCACCTCACCCACAATATTCAAACATTATTTCATGAATTTTTAAATTTATGGAAAAAGAAGCTTACTACAAATCCCCATGCATATAATTTCTAGGTAATTTGCAAGTCTTTAAGCAAAATTTGAAGCATATTTTATCAAAGATAGAGAAAGAATAAAGGCCACAGCAAAAATTTGGACAACAATTGCAAATATATTTCCCCATCTGCTCAAAATTATAAATAAAAAGGTCTTGAATATGCAGTAAGATTTTGGGTAGGAAAGCAAATAAAAATATATGAAACTAAATGCCTTTCTTCTCCTGGGTCTGTTTTCTTAATGATGGTGTGGAAGGGCAACCGGTGTAACTACTAAAAACATATATTCCATAATAATCAGTGTTACAACCAGTTTGTTGGGTATAGCTCTTGACACTGTAATACATAATCATATATGGCTAATTGGTTGTTTGAAAAGCACTTCAAATGTCCTATGTCAGATTACTACCTGCCCACTGCAATTTCCCCAGCACATTGCTTTCTTCCCACTTGCTGGAATGGGGCTTATGGATTGTTCAAGCAGAGAATCTCAGTTAGCAGGAGCATGCTGTGGATCTAAAAAATCCATTAGGAAACTGTGATAATTGGACACATGTCAGCAATAGCAATTAATCGTAAGAACCCCCAGTCAATGCAGTTTGCCCATGTTCACCAAATGCAGTTGCTTGCTGAGCTTTGCAGTGCCAAATTATGATGCTTCCCAGAGATGGGGAAGGCAGTGCAGAAGGTAATCAGGTTGAACTTGATCTTTCTCTGTGTAGTTTCTACCGCAACCTCCACTATTACTTAGATATTGATTCCACAGCTTAAAATTATATTCTTAATTACAAGCAATAAAATATATTTTCTTTTTACCTCTTGGCTATTATATTTTCTCAACCTTTGTATATTGCCTATTTATTTATTTTATCTCCTGTGATTTAAGAAGGATTTTGGGGAGGAGACCTTCAAGATGGTGGAAGAGTAAGACGTGGAGATCGCCTTCCTCCCCACAAATACATCAGAAATACGTCCACATATGGAACAACTCCTACAGAACACCTACTGAACGCTGACAGAAGACCTCAGACTTCCCAAAGGGCAAGAAACTACCCACATACCTGGGTAGGGCAAAAGAAAAAAGAAAAAACAGAGACAAAAGAATAGGGACAGGACCTGCACCTCTGGGAGGGAGCTGTGAAGGAGGAAATGTTTCCACACACTAGGAAGCCCCTTCACTGGTGGAGACGGGGGGCTGGGCGGGTGGGAAGCTTCGGAGCCATGGAGGAAAACTCAGCAACAGGGGTAAAGAGAGCAAAGCAGAGAGATTCCCGCAAAGAGGATCGGTGCCAACCAGCACTCACCAGACCAAGAGGATTGTCTGCTCACCCGCCGGGGTGGGCGAGGGCTGGGAGCTGAGGCTCGGGCTTCGGTTGGAGCGCAGGGAGAGGACTGGGGTTGGTGGCGTGAACACAGCCTGCAGGGGGTTAGTGCGCCACGGCTAGCCAGGAGGGAGTCCGGGGAAAAGTCTGGACATGCCTAAGAGGCAAGAGACCATCGTTTCTGGTGCGCGAGAAGAGGGGATTCAGAGGACCGCCTAAACGAGCTCCAGAGATGGGTGCAAGCCGCGCCTATCAGCAGGGACCCCAGAGACGAGCAAGTGATGCTAAGGCTGCTGCTGCAGCCACCAAGAAGCCTGTGTGCGAGCACAGGTCACTATCCACACCTCCCTTCCCGGGAGCCTGTGCAGCCCACCACTGCCAGGGTCCCGTGATCCGGGGACAACTTCCCCGGGAGAACACACGGCACTCCTCAGGCTGGTGGAACGTCATGCTGGTCTCTGCCGTAGGCTCGCCCCGCATTCCGTACCCCTCCCTCCTCCCAGCCTGAGTGAGCCAGAGCCCCCGAATCAGCTGCCCCTTTAAGCCCATCCTGTCTGGGCGAAGACCAGATGCCCTCAGGCAACCTACACTCAGAGGTGGGGCCAAATCCAAAGCTGAACCTTAGAAACTATGCGAACAAAGAAGAGAAAGGGAAATTTCTCAATCAACTTGATGTACCCGCATCTGTGGAATACCTGAGTAGACAACGAATATTCCCAAAATTGAAGTGGTGGACTTTAGGAGCAACAATATATATTTTTCCCTTTTCTCTTTTTGTGAGTGTGTGTATGTATTCTTCTTGGTGTGATTTTGTCTGCATAACTTTGCTTTTACCATTTGTCATAGGGTTCTGTCTCCGTTTTACTGTTTTATTTTTTCTTAGTATAGTTTTTAGTGCTTGTTATCATTGGTGGATTTGTTTTTTTGTGTGGTTACTCTCTTCTTTCTTTTTTAAATTACTTTTTAATAATAATTTTTTATTGTAATAACTTTATCTTATTTTTATCTTTCTTTCCTTCTTTTTTTCTCCCTTATCTTCTCAGCTGTGTGGCTGACAGGGTCTTAGTGCTCTGGCCGGGTGTTAGGCTTGTGCCTCTGAGGTGGGAGAGACGAGTTCAGGATATTGGTCCACCAGAGACCTCCAGGCTCCATGGAATATCAAACGGCAAAAGCTCTCCCAGAGATCTCCACCTCAACACTAAGATCCAGCTCCACTCAATGACCAGCAAGCTACAGAGCTGGACACCCTATGCCTAGCAAGACAGGAACACAACCCCACCCATTAGCAGAGAGGCTACCTAAAATCATAATAAGGTAACAGACACCCCAAACACAACACCAGACGCAGTCCTGCCCACCAGAAAGACAAGATGCAGTCTCAGCATCCAGAACATAGGCATTAGTCCCCTCCACCAGGAAGCTGACACAGCCCACTGAACCAACCTTAGCCACTGGGGGCAGACACCAAAGACAAAGGAACTAGGAAACTGCAGCCTGTGAAAAGGAGACCCCAAACACAGTAAGTTAAGCAAAATGAGAAGACAGAAACACACAGCAGATGAAGGAGCAAGGTAAAAACTCACCAGACCAAACAAATGAAGAGGAAATAGGCAGTCTACCTGAAAAAGAATTCAGAGTAATGATAGTAAACCTGACCCCAAATACGGAAATAGAATGGAGAAAACACAAGAAACGTTTAACAAGGACCTAGAAGAGAGGGCAGACAGCAGAAGCAAGAACTACAATCCTGCAGCCTGTAGAACAAAAGTCACATTCACAGAAAGACAGATAAGATGAAAAGGCAGAGGGTTATGTACCAGATGAAGGAACAAGATAAAACCCAAGAAAAACAACTAAATGAAGTGGAGACAGGCAACCTTCCAGAAAAAGAATTCAGAATAATGATAGTGAAAATGATCCAGGACCTCAGAAAAAGAATGGAGGAAAAGATCGAGAAGATGCAAGAAATGTTTAACAAAGACCTAAAAGAATTAGCGGACAAACAGAGATGAACAATACGATAACTGAAATTAAAAATACACTAGAAGGAATCAATAACAGAATAACTGAATCTGAAGAACGGTTAAGTGACCTGGAAGACAGAATGGCAGAATTCACTGCTGCGGAACAGAATAAAGAAAAAAGAATGAAAAGAAATGAAGACAGCCTAAGAGACCTCTGGGACAACATTAAACGCAACAACATTTGCATTATAGGGGTCCCAGAGCGGAAGAGAGAGAGAAAGGACCGAGAAAATATCTGAAGAGATTATAGTCGAAAACTTCCTTAACATGGGAAAGGAAATAGCAACCCAAGTACAAGAAGCACGGAGAGTTCCATACAGTATAAACCCAAGGAGAAACACACCGAGACACATAGTAATCAAATTGGCAAAAATTAAAGACAAAGAAAAATTATTGAAATCAGCAAGAGAAAAATGACAAATAACATACAAGGGAACCCCTATAAGGTTAACAGCTGATTTCTCAGCAGAAACTCTACAAGCCAGAAGGGAGTGGCATGACATATTTAAAGTGATAAAAGGGAGAAACATACAACCAAGATTACTCCACCTGGCAAGGATCTCATTCACATTCCATGGAGAAATCAAAGGTTTTACAGACAAGCTAAAGCTAAGAGAATTCAACACCACCAAACCAGCTCTACAACTAATGCTAAAAGAATTTCTCTAAGTGGGAAACACAAGAGAAGAAAAGGACCTACAAAAACAAACACAAAATAAATAAGAAAAAGGTAATAGGAACATACATATCAATAATTACCTTAAACATGAATGGATTAAATGCTCCAACCAAAAGACACAGGCTTGCTGATACAAAAACAAGACTCATATATATGCTGTCTAAAAGAGGCCCAATTCAGACCTAGGGACACATACAGACTGAAAGTGAGGGGATGGAAAAAGATATTCCATGCAAATGGAAATAAAAAGAAAGCTGGAGTAGCAATACTCATATCAGATAAAATAGACTTTAAAATAAAGAATGTTACAAGAGACAAGGAAAGACATTACATAATGACCAAGGGATCAATCCAAGAAGATACAGCAATTATAAATATATATGCACCCAACATAGGAGCACCTCAATACATAAGGCAACTGCTAACAGCTATAAAAGAGGAAATCAACAGTAACACAATAATAGTGGGGAACTTTAACACCTCACTTACACCAATGGACCGATCATCCAAACAGAAAATTAATAAGGAAACACATGCTTTAAATGACACAATAAACCAGATAGATTTAATTGATATTTATAGGACATTCCATGCAAAAACAGCAGATTACACTTTCTTCTCAAGAGTGCACAGAACATTCTCCAGATAGATCACATCTTGGGTAACAAATAAAGCCTCAGTAAATTTAAGAAAATTGAAATCGTATCAAGAATCTTTTCTCATCACAATGCTATGAGATTAGAAATCAATTACAGGAAAAAAAACGTAAAAAACACAAACACATGGAGACTAAACAATACGTTACTAAATAACCAAGAGATCACTGAAGAAATCAAAGAGGAAATCAAAAAATACCTAGAGACAAATTACAATGAAAACAAAATGATCCAAACTGATGGGATGCAGTGAAAGCAGTACTAAGAGGGAAGTTTATAGCAATACAAGCCTGACTCAACAAACAAGAAAAATCTCAAATAAACAATCTAACCTTACACCTAAAGCAACTAGAGAAAGAAGAATAAACAAAACCCAAAGTTAGTAGAAGGAAAGAAATCATAAAGATCAGAGCAGAAATAAATGAAATGGAAACAAAGAAAAAAATAGCAAAGATCAATAAACCTAAAAGGTGGTTCTTTGAGAAGATAAACAAAATTGATAAAACATTAACCAGAATCATCAAGAATAAGAGGGAGAGGACTCAAATCAATAAAATAAGAAATGAAAAAGCAGAAGTTATAACAGACATCGCAGAAATACAAAGCATCCTAAGAGACTACTACAAGCAACTCTATGTCAATAAAAAGGACAACCTGGAAGAAATGGACAAATTCTTAGAAAGGTATAACCATCCAAGACTGAACCAGGTAGAAATAGAAAATGTGAACAAACCAATCACAAGTTAATGAAATTGAAACTGTGATTAAAAACCTTCCAACAAACAAAAGTCCAGGACCGGATGACTTCACAGGTGAATTCTATCAAAAATTTAGAGAAGAGCTAACACCCATCCTCCTCAAAATCTTCCAAAAAATTGCAGAGAAAGGAACACTCCAAAACTCATTCTATGAGGCCACCATCACCCTGATACAAAAACCAAAGACACTACAAAAAAGAAAATTACAGACCAATATCACTGATGAATATAGATGCAAAACTCCTCAACAAAATACTAACAAACAGAATCCAACAACACATTAAAAGGATCATACACCATGATCAAGTGGGATTTATCCCAGGGATGAAAGGATTCTTCAATATACGCAAACCAAGCAATGTGATACACCATATTAACAAACTGAAGAATAAAAACCATATGATCATCTCAATAGATGCAGAAAAAGCTTTTGACAAAATTCAACACTGATTTATGGTAAAAACTCTCCAGAAATTGGGCATAAAGGGAACCTACCTCAACATAATAAAGGCCATATACAACAAACCCAGAGCAAACCTCATTCTCAATGGTGAAAAACTGAAAGCATTTCCTCTAAGATCAGGAACAAGACAAGGATGTCCACTCCCACCACTATTATTCGACATAGTTTTGGAAGTCCTAGCCATGGCAATCAGAGAAGAAAAAGAAATAAAAGGAATCCAAATTGGAAAAGAAGAAGTAAAGCTGTCACTGTTTGCAGATGACATGATACTATACATAGAGAATCCTAAAGATGCTACCAGAAAACTGCTAGAGCTAA
This sequence comes from Globicephala melas, assembly GCF_963455315.2. NCBI lineage: Eukaryota > Metazoa > Chordata > Mammalia > Artiodactyla > Delphinidae > Globicephala > Globicephala melas. The sequence goes on from NC_083322.1 coordinate 28,868,891, forward strand.
TCAATGAATTTGGCAAACTTGCAGGCTACAAAATTAATGCACAGAAATCTCTTGCATTCTTATACAGTAATGATGAAAAATCTGAAAGAGAAATTAAGGAAACACTCCCATTTATCATTGCAACAAAAAGAATAAAATATCTAGGAATAAACCTACCTAAGGGACAAAAGGCCTGTATGCAGAAAACAATAAGACACTGATGAAAGAAATTAAAGATGATACAAACAGATAGAGAGATATACCATGCTCTTGGATTGGAAGAATCAACATTGTAAAAATGACTATACTACCCATAGCAATCTACAGATTCAGTCAAATCCCTGTCAAATTACCAATGGCATTTTTACAGCACTAGAACAAAAAAATATTAAAATTTGTATGGAGACACAATTGACCCCAAATAGCCAAAGCAGTCTTGAGAGAAAAAACAGAACTGGAGGAATCAGATTCCCTGACTTCAGACTACACTACAAAGCTACAGTAACCAAGACAATATGGTACTGGCACAAAAACAGAAATATAGATCAACGGAACAGGATAGAAAGCCCAGAGATAAACCCATGCACCTATGGTCAACTAATTTATGACAAAGGAGGCGAGGATATAAAATGGAGAAAAGACAGTCTCTTCAGTAAGTGGTGCTGGGAAATCTGGACAGCTACATGTAAAAAATGAAATTAGAACACTCCCTAACATCATACACAAAACTAAACTCAAAAGCGTTTAGAGACCTAAATATAAGACTGGACACTATACAACTCTTAGAGGAAAATATAAGAAAAACACTCTTTGACATAAATCACAGCAAGATCTTTTTTGATCCACCTCCTAGAGTAATGGAAATAAAACAAAAATAAACAAATGGGACCAAATGAAACTTAAAAGCTTTTGCACAGCAAAGGAAACTACAAACAAGATGAAAAGACAGCCCTCAGAATGGGAGAAAATATTGGCAAACGAATCAACGGACAAAGGATTAATCTCCAAAATATAGAAACAGCTCATGCAGCTGAATATTAAAAAAGAATAAAACCCAATCCAAAAATGGGCAGAAGACTTAAATAGACATTTCCCCAAAGAAGACATACATATGGCCAAGAAGCACATGAAAAGCTGCTCAACATCACTAATTATTAGAGAAATGCAAGTCAAAACTACAGTGAGGGATTGCCTCAGATGAGTTAGAATGGGCATCATCAGAAAATCTACAAACAACAAATGCTGGAGAGGCTGTGGAGAAAAGGGAACTCTCTTGCACTGTTGGTAAGAATGTAAATTGATACAGCCACTATGAAGAACAGTATGGAGGTTCCTTAAAAAACTAAAATTAGAATTACTACATGACCCAGCAATCCCACTACTGGGCATATACCCAGAAAAAAACATAATTCAACAAGACACATGCACCCCAATGTTCATTGCAGCACTATTTACAATAGCTAGGACATGGGAGCAACCTAATTGCTCATCGACAGACGAATGGATAAAGAAGGTGTGGTACATATATAAAATGGAATAGTACACGGCCATAAAAAGGAATGAAATTTGGTTATTTATAGGGATGTAGATGAATCCAGAGACTGTCACACAGAGTGAAGTAAGTCAGAGATAGAAAAACAAATATTGTATATTAATGCATATATGTGGAACCTAGATAAATGGTACAGATGAACTGGTTTGCAGGGCAAAAGTTGAGACACAGATGTAGAGAAGAAACATATGGACACCAAGGGGGGAAAGCAGTGGGGGGGGGATGGTGGGATGAATTGGGAGATTGGGACTTACATATATACACTAATATGTATAAAATGGATAACTAATAAGAACCTTCTGTATAAAAAAATAAATAAAATTAAATTCAAAGAAAAAAAAAAACCAAGGACCTACAATAACTAAAGAGCAAACAAACAATGATGAACAGCACAATAAATGAAATTAAAAATTCTCTAGGAGGAATCAATAGCAGAATAACTGAGGCAGAAGAAAGGATAAGTGACCTGGAAGAAAAAATAGTGGAAATAACTACTGCAGAGCAGAATAAAGAAAAAGAATGAAAGGAACTGAGAACAGTCTCAGAGACCTCTGGGGAAACGTTAAATGCATCAACATTCGAATTATACGTGTCCCTAAAGAAGAAGAGAAAAGAAAAGGGACTGAGAAAATATTTGAAGAGATTATGGTAGAAAACTTCCCTAATATGAGAAGGGAAGTAAGTCCAGAAAGCGCAAAGAGTCCCATACAGGATAAATCCAAGGAGAAACACGCCAAGACACATTAATCAAACTGTCAAAAATTAAGTACAAAGAAAAAATATTAAAAGCAGCAAAGGGAAAAACAATAAATAATATACAAGGGAATTCCCATAAGGTTAACAGCTGATCTTTCAACAGAAACTCTGCAAGCCAGAAGTGGGCGGCAGGACATATTTAAAGTGATGAAAGGGAAAAACATACAACCAAGATTACTTTATCCATCAAGGATCTCATTCAGATTCCACAGAGAAATTAAAATCTTTACAGACAAGCAAAAGCTAAGAGAATTCAGCACCACCAAACCAGCTTTACAACAAATACTAAAGGAACTTCTCTAGGCAGGAAATACAAGAGAAGGAAAAGACCTACAGTAACAAACCCAAAACAATTAAGAAAATGGTAATAGGAACATACATATCGATAATTACCTTACATGTAAATGGATTAAAGGCTCCAACCAAAAGACACAGACTGGCTGAATGGATACAAAAACAAGACCCGTATACAGGCTGTGTACAAAGACCCACTTCAGACCTAGGGACACATACACACTGAAAGTGAGGGGATGGAAAAAGATATTCCATGCAAATGGAAATCAAAAGAAAGCTGGAGTAGCAATTCTCATATCAGACAAAATAGACGTTAAAATAAGGACTATTACAAGATACAAAGAAGGACACTACATAATGATCAAGGGATCAATCTAAGAAGAAGATATAACAATTGTAAATATTTATGCACCCAACATAGGTGCACCTCAACATAGGCAAATGCTAACAGCCATAAAAGGGGAAATCAACAGTAACATAATCATAATAGGGGACTTTAACAGCCCACTTTCACCAATGGACAGATCATCCAAAATGAAAATAAATAAGGAAACACACACTTTAATTGATACATAAAGCAAGATGGACTTCATTGATATTTATAGGACATTCCATCCAAAAACAACACAATACACTTTCTTCTCAAGTGCCCATGGACATTCTCCAGGATAGATTATGTCTTGGGTCACAAATCAAGCCTTGGTAAATTTAAGAAAATTGAAATCGTATCAAGTATCTTTTCCGAAGACCACGCTATGAGACTAGGTATCAATTACAGGAAAAAATCTGTAAAAAAACAAACACATGGAGGCTAAACAATACAGTATTTAATAACCAAGAGATCACTGAAGAAATTAAAGAGGAAATCAAAAAATACCTAGAAACAAATGACAATGAAAAGTTAACAACCCAAAACCTATGAGATGTAGCAAAAGCAGTTCTAAGAGGGAAGTTTACAGCTATACAATCCTACCTCAAGAAACAAGAAACATCTGAAATAAACAACCTATCCTTACACCTAAAGCAATTAGAGAAAGAAGAACAAAAAAACCCCAAAGTTAGCAGAAGAAATCATAAAGATCAGATCAGAAATAAATGAAAAAGAAATGAAGGAAACGATAGCAAAGATCAATAAAAATTAATGCTGGTTCTTTGAGAAGATAAAATTGATAAACCATTAGCCACACTCATCAAGAAAAAAAGGGAGAAGACTCAAATCAATAGAATTAGAAACGAAAAAGGAGAAGTAACAACTTACACTGCAGAAATGCAAAGGATCATGAGAGATTACTACAAGCAACTCTATGCCAATAAAATGGACAACCTGTATGAAATGGACAAATTCTTAGAAAAGCACAATATTCTGAGACTGAACCAGGAGGAAATAGAAACTATGAACAGACCAATCACAAGCACTGAAATTGAAACTGTGATTAAAAATCTTCCAACAAACAAAAGCCCAGGGCCAGATGGCTTCACAGGTGAATTCTATCAACCATTCTGAGAACCTATCCTTCTCAAACTCTTACGAAATACAGCAGAGGGAGGAACACTCCCAAACTCATTCTACAAGGCCACCATCACCTTGATACCAAAACCAGACAAAGATGTCACAAAGAAAGAGAAAACTACAGGCCAATATCTCTGATGAATATAGATGCAAACATTCTCAACAAAATACTAGTAAACAAAATCCAACAGCACATTAAAAGGATCATACACCATGATCAAGTGGGATTTATCCCAGGAATGCAAGGATTCTTCAATATATGCAAATCAATCAACGTGATGCACCATATTAACAAACTGAAGGATAAAAACCATGTGATCATCTCAATAGATGCAGAAAAACCTTTAGACAGAATTCACCATCCACTTATGATACCCCCCCCCAAGAACGGAGGCATAGAGGGAACCTACCTCAACATAATAAAGGCCATATATGACAAACCTACAGCCAACATCATCCTCAATGGTGAAAAACTGAAACAATGTCCACTAAGATCAGGAACAAGACAAGGTTGCCCACTCTCACCACTATTGTTCAACATAGTTTTGGAAGTTTTTGCCACAGCAATCAGAGAAGAAAAAGAAATAAAAGGAATCCAAATTGGAAAAGAAGTAGTTAAGCTGTCACTGTTTGCAGATGACATGATACTATACATAGAGACTCCTAAAGACTCTACCAGAAAACTACTAGAGCTAAGCAATGAATTTGGTAAAGTAGCAGGATACAAAATTAATGCACGGAAATCTCTGGCATTCCTATGCAGTAATGCTTAAAAATCTGAAAGAGAAATTAAAGAAACACTCCACTTACCATTGCATTGAAAAGAATAAAATACCTAGGAATAAACCTACCTAAGGAGACAAAAGAGCTGTGTGCAGAAAACGATAAGACACTGATGAAAGAAATTAAGATGATACAGACAGATGGAGAGATATACCATGGTCTTGGACTGGAAGATCAATATTGTGAAAATGACTATACTACCCAAAGCAATCTACAGATTCAATGCAATCCCTATCTAACTACCACTGGCATTTTTCACAGAACTAGAAGAAAAAATTTCACAATTTGTATGGAAACACAAAAGACCCTGGAGAGCCAAAGCAAACTTGAGAAAGAAAAACAGAGCTGGAGGAATCAGGATCCCTGATTTCAGGCTATACTACAAAACTACAGTAATCAAGACAGTTTGGTACTGGCACAGAAACAGAAATATTGATCAATGGAACATGATAGAAAGCCCAGAGATAAACCCATGCACATATGATCACCTTATTTTTGATAAAGGAGGCAAGAATATACAATGGAGAAAAGACTGCCTCTTCAATAAATGGTGCAGGGAAAATTGTACAGCTAAATGTAAAAGAATGCAGTTAGAACACTCCCTAACATCATATACAAAAATAAACTCAAAATGGATTAAAGACCTAAATGTAAGGCCAGATACTATAAAACTCTTAGAGGAAAGCATAGGCAGAACACTCTATGACAAATCACAGCAAGATCCTTTTTGACCCACTTCCTAGAGAAATGGAAATAAAAACAAAAATAAACAAATGGGACCTAATGAAACTTCAAAGCTTTTGCACAGCAAAGGAAACCATAAACAAGATGAAAAGACAACCCTCAGAATGGGAGAAAATATTTGCAAATGAAGCAACTGACAAAGGATTAATCTCCAAAATTTATAAGCAGCTCAATAACAAAAAAACAAACAACCCAATCCAAAAATGGGCAGAAGACCTAAATAGACATTTCTCCAAAGAAGATATACAGATTGCCAACAAACACATGAAAGAATGCTCGACATTATTAATCATTAGAGAAATGCAAATCAAAACTACAAACTACAATCTTGCACCGGCCAGAATGGCCATCATCGAAAAATCTACAAATAATAAATTCTCGAGAGGGTGTGGAGAAAGGCAACCCTGTTACACTGTTGGTGGGAATGTAAATTGATACAGCCACTATGGAGAACAGTTTGGAGGTTCCTTAAAAAACTAAAATTAGAATTACTACATGACCCAGCAATCCCACTACTGGGCATATACCCTGAGAAAACCATAATTCAAGAAGAATCATGTCACACAATGTTCATTGCAGCTGTATTTACAATAGCCAGGCCTTCAAAGCAACCTAAGTGTCCATCCACAGATGAATGGATAAAAAAGATGTGGCACATATATACAATGGAATATTACTCAGCCATAAAAAGAAACGAAATTGAGTTATTTGTAGTGAGGTGGATGGACCTAGAGTCTGTCATACAAAGTAAAGTAAGTCAGAAAGAGAAAAACAAATACCGTACGCTAACACATATATATGGAATATATATTTTAAATAAAAAGGTCATGAAGAACCTAGGGGCAGGACAGGAATAAAGACACAGAGAATGGACTTGCGGACATGGGGAGGGGGAAGCGTAAGCTTGGACAATGTGAGAGAGTGGCATGGACATATATACACTACCAAGTATAAAACCAATAGCTAGTGGGAAGCAGCAGCATAGCACAGGGAGATCAGCTCGGTGCTTTGTGACCACCTAGAGGGGTGGGATAGGAAGGGTGGGAGGGAGGGAGACACAAGAGGGAAGAGATATGGGGATATATGTATATGTATAGCTGATTCACTTTGTCATAAAGCAAAAACTAACACTCCATGGTAAAGCAATTATAGTCTAATAAAGATGTTAAAAAAATTTTTAAGAAAAAGGACTTTGGAATTAAAATTTAAACTTCTTTGAGAAAAGAATAGATACTCTGAAATAATCCTACTATAAGTATTTTCCTAAGCTATCTACCACAGTCATTTAGAAAATGTATATGTATAATTTCTAAAGAGTAAGAGAATGGAGTATTCATTGTATCTCATTCCATCTCTGTAAAAGAGATACATCATTTGCTGTACTTTTCGGTCTAGTAAACATTTATATTTGTATATGCCATTAAAAATGTCCAGAGACAATATACTGTTCTTCATAAAGAATGTATAGAATCATATAGAATTGACGATATTGCTAGAGCATCTGCTTTGTGTCTCTGGAATGGTGACAGTGTTACACTGAACCATACCTGGGCTTGCACACCTTATACAATCATTCATGATGAACAGCACCCAATTCTGAAACTGGTGTTTCATCAAAGGCTGCTGTGTAGTATGAACTGCAGAACACAGTGGGGTTAAGCTCCTCATAAAGGAATCCCTGTGTCGCCTTCAATCCTTACTTAACAAGAATTAAATAGTTCCAAACAAAGCAACAACTATTTTTATGCTTTCAACCACATACTTAATTGAATATTGTTCCCTCCTCTAGGCTCTGCAAGTCTCACTTTGTTAAGGAAACGTAACTGTTTTCAGAGAGAAGTTGTTCATTTTTTATGGAAAACTTATTAATCCTCCTATTCCCCACTAATTTACTATCAGTGGGAACTGAGTACACTTCTGCATCCTCTTTGCAATGATTTTCTGTTCACCCACCTCCAGTTCTTACCCTCATTTCTTTGCCAGGTTTTTGATTCAGGCAACTGCTAAGTGTACTCAAAATATAACTCAGAAAATAGTTAACAATTGTCTTTACTATTGTTAAAGTTGGAAGAAATGGAAAAACCACCCACTGGTTTTCTGTATGAAATACGATGCAAAGTTTATTAAGAGGAAATATGAGTCCCCTTAAAAGTTTGACAAGAAAGGTTACGCATTGTATGGCTTTTGATGGGTGTAGTAAAACCCAGAAATAATGAAAAACGGTTTTAGGATTAAGTTAAAATAATCACATTATTTATTTTACATTTATCTGAAACTGGATCAGATTCTCAACTGTGTTTACATTTCAACTGTTCACAGAAACTGTTCGTTTGCCTTCAATTTTCCTGTGGACTTAAGGAACTCACTCTCCTCCCCTTTCTACATTGTCAGTTTATCATTTAGATAATAGGAAAAATGGCTAAATCAAAACGCTTCAACATCCACTAAAGAATGCAACTGTGCTTCCACTTCCTTCCTCTTGCGTGAAAAGAGTCACACAAAAGAAATAATTTCTAAAGAAGTGGAGAGAACAACTCCTTTCCCCCGCAAGGGAGCTGCATGAATCTTTAATCATTAACAGTCTGATACCTCTTCAGGTATTAAAACTTAAACATGTTCTGTGCCTTATTCTTTATATTATAAACCAGCTTTGAAAATAAAATTGAAATTCACCTGGCAAAAAATATTCATTATGTTCTTCTATTCACATCTAATCCCCACTAATAGGTGAGGTATTTCATCCCAGTTAAACATTTACTGGAGCAGTTTGCTATAGCTATTCATTCACTTATCTGCTGTTTGTTGCTTGTCTACTAGGGGCAGAGGCCTGTGAGGAAACATGAAGATGAAATCCACACTGTATGTGATGTACAGAAGACTCCTGAATTACTCTGCAGGTATCTGGGATTCCTGAAAGTCCGTACTGCCCTCCAACCTCCCCTTGGGAAGCTTTATGAGGATAATGGCGCCTTATGTTCTCAAATCTATGTCCGAATTAATACTCAGTAAGTAAATTCCTCCTGGCTGACAACTGTCACCGACGCTAGCTTTCAAAAGTTTGAAAACTTGGAAGCAAACATCACTTAAATTTCAAAATTGTTATTGCCATATGCCACTTCATTTCCTGCTGACAGCTACAAAAAGAAGAAATTCTAAGCTGGATGGAAGCAGGAGCTGCTGGAAACCTTGAGGGAAAGAACTTATTGGGCTGTCAAAGCCAAATGGTTTCTAGGCCCCAAAATTTTAGATAAACACTTGGCACTTGGGGGAAGATTGTGGGTTCGATGGGACATAATTACTATGAATTATCCATAACTATTAATAATTACTATTTGGGGGCAGATTCTTACATTTTTGTAAGGCTTTGTAGAAAAGCTAAATGAGCTTTTTTCTTCGAAAGGACAAAGGTTGGACCTTGGAATAATAACTAGGAATAACTCTTTGAAGAAAAAACATGTTAGTATAAAGGGGAGTAAGGTAAAAAAGGGAATAAGGTAAAAAGAGGGAACTAATATACTTCAAACACCTTCCATGTACCAGGCACAGTGGTCCTCAGGCTTCATAATTAAATTAATTGTTTAATTAAATAATGCTCCCAATGACACAGCCAAGTAAGTACTACTATCCCCATCTTAGAGAAGAGGTAAAGTAGCTTGCCTGAAGTAATCCCAACAGCAAGGGGAACACTGGAATTTAAACCCAGGGCTGGGGGCTTCCCTGGTGGCGCAGTGGTTGGGAGTCCGCCTACCGATGCAGGGGACACGGGTTCGTGCCCCGGTCCGGGAGGATCCCACATGCCGCGGAGCGGCTGGGCCCTGTCTAGCTCTAGAATTTATGCTGTCACCAGTGGTGCTCTTTGTGGCCTGCTGTTTCCAGCTACACTGAACATCAGTTGAATCAGAAGAGAAGTCTCAGCCTTAGAAACATAATGATGCTCAATAACCACAGAGCAAATAATCAAAAAAGGAAGGGGGATGGGAGGGAGGGAAGAGGGGAGGAAGAAAGGGAGGGAAGAAAGGCAGGCAAGAAGGGAGGAATGAAAGGGGAGGGAAGGAAGGAAGGCATGAAGAAGGGAGGGAGGGAGGGAAGGGGGAAGGAGGGAAAGAAGGAAGGAAAATGACTTGCTGAACTGTTACCAGTTACTCTCTCCATTAAGTGGATTTCTTTCATTTTGATAAGGGCTGATCTGCTTTTAATGAAATAATAAACACCTTAACATGGTCTACCTAAGTCTTCTGGCATTATTTTTATGAATTTTAAACGAATTTTTATTTCAGGAAATGTAATATCATTAAAATTTTAAGAAGCGTTCATTTAGGTATTTAGTGTGGGCTGACAATTCTAATTTTACTATAGCTTTTGTACTGGTTTTTACTGTTTCTTATTGTTAAAAGTACTGAAATATTTTAATATGTTGGATGAGTCCAGTGCAGAATATTTTTGTGAGGGAAGTAAACACATGTGACACAGCTGATACAGATAGACATTAATGGCCCCCTAAATAGTTTCCCATGTCTATTTTGGAATAGATACGGCTTTTGAATTTCCATATATCAGCTTTGTCCAAAAATATCTAATTCAGAACCATATTAAGAGTTGTGAAACTGAAATATACTCAATTAATATGCATCAAATATTCACTTTTTAAAAATTTTATTAAATGTCTATATACTTTGCCTATTTTATTTATTTATTTTTGGCTGTGTTGGGTCGTCATTGCTGTGTGTGGGCTTTCTCTAGTTGCGATGAGCGGGGGCTACTCTTAGGTGCAGTGCACGGGCTTCTCGTCGTGGTGGCTTCTCTTGTTGCAGAACACAGGCTCTAGGCGCGTGGACTTCAGTAGTTGTGGCACGCAGGCTCAGTAGTTGTGGCTTGTCTGCTCTAGAGCGAGGGCTCAGTAGTTGTGGTGCACGGGCTTAGTTGCTCCACAGCATGTGGGATCTTCCTGGACCAGGAGTCAAACCCGTGACCCGTGCATTGGCAGGCAGATTCTTAACCACTGTACCACCAGGGAAGTCCCTAATATTCTTTTATCTAGAGTTGTCTGACAATTTTATCCCAGACCTGCCATAAACTAGGTGTGTGACCTTTGGAAAGTGACTTATCCACTCTGTGTTTCATTTTTTTCATCTGTAAAATGGACCTAATAATACACCTTCCTCACATTTTTGGAGGATGTAGGCTTTAACAGTTTTACTAGGGTTGATTAAAATATTACAAGTATATTCATGCAAGTAACCATACTTGAAAACTTTTACTATTAGCCAAGTTGACATCTTGGTTAAGGACTGACTAGTATCTTTTTAGTCAGAGATGTAACTGGAAAGAGCTTTTAATGTTATGTTTTGATATTGAATATAAATTTTTAAAACACTTTATGATTACCATTAAAAGTCAATAATGTATTTATATATGAATGACAGCCATATTTTGTGAGAGATGTATTTCAAACAATTATCTTGAATTCCTTCCAAAGAAATATATAGACTCCAATATAATTCAGTCATTGCCAAGACCTGGGGATAGTGGTTCTTTACCAACCAATGTGTAAATATTTAAGTATTTGAGCAACTGGGAACTTCATGACCCAGTTTATTTTTCATTTTTCATGCTCTCTCTGCATGGAATAGCCGTTTGCTCTTACATGATGAGTAAAATACCACTAAATCTTAGTGGAGACCTGAAGTATACACCTCTGTATCAAGCAAGCTAGGGAAAACATTCACTTTTTTAAAGAAATGTGAACTAGGTATTAGCTAAAAACAATTTTACTCCTGCAGTATGATAATCACTCACATGAAAGCATAGTGCACGGTTCATAACAAACCAATGAAAACATAAGAATCATCACACACTATCTTATGCAATATGCCTGACTGCAATAGAACTCTTGCTATTGGGTATTTCTTGAAAAGATAAAAAATAGTAGTTTAAAATGTTATTTTGCAAAAAAGAGCCAAGTTAGTTTGGAGATAATTAAATGCTCAGACACATCTCTGCTTATCACCACATTTGTTTTAAAAATTACTAAGTATTAGAGGTGAGGTATTCATTTTAAAAACAACCGATTGATCATGATACTATCCTGTTTCTACCATAAAGGACAGATTAAACTCTCTTCCTTTTTTCCCCACTGTGTAGTAAAGACATATCTAAGGGGCACTGAAAAACTGGGGCCAATAATAGCAGATGTAAGCAGTATAAAGACCATGTACCAAGGTGTAATTCACTGTGGGGCGTGACTGCAGGACACTTGGGGAAGAAGAGTGTACAGCAAACGTACCAAATAAGTCTAGGTTTTTGTATGAACTCTACATGGTTGTATTAAAATAATTTTTAGGAAACCTATTGGTTTCAAAGTATTAATATGAATATTAAGTTCTCTCCTCACTTGATGGACTGCTTACTTTGGTATTTTTGACTTTTCTAAAGTCTAACTTTTGTTATGTGTTTTGTAAAAAATTAAAATTAGGTAAATGGTGAGTTTAAACTACCAATTAAATGGATAAACATATAGAATCCAGTGTTCTTAAAAAGAAAATCAGCAAAACAGATATATTCTGATTAAAAAGGAAAAGAGTATATCTTTGTAACTGTACATGGATAATGGCAAAAACCAAATTAAGAACCTCAGAATTCTCAAAAGAAAATCAAAGTTGCTGACACATTAAGTCTATTTCCATTTCAATGTTCTATTTTCTCAGAGAAATATATTTCTAAAAATCTGAGGAAACAATTCACATATTGACTTAAAAAAAAAAGTAAAACAGGCCATCAGCTGAAAACAGTTGTCTCTCCTGCAGTATGATAGTGTACTCATGTGAAAACATAATGAATCCGTTTGGGAATCATCACACACATGTCTCTTGCAGTTTGCCCAAGTGCAATGAAACCCGTCCAGTAGGAAATGTCAGGAAGAAAGCTAGACATCGTCTGGGCTACATCTGCTATTATTCCAGGATTTTGGAAATCCAAGAAACTTCATTCATTGAGAGGATAGCAAAGTGATGTGAACTTTGACAAAGTCATACAGTAAATAGGAAAACACAACTGCAAATAAGCTCTGTGCTGTAAGTGTGAGGTGTCGATTGCAATGTGTAACACAGAACACAGCAGAATAATTGTTAGCTTCTTTTTTCGTTCACAAACGCTGTGAATGATTGAAAACATTAAACGTTTATTAATGAAACTTCAGACTACCAAAGGAATATGATTAATTTGACTTCTTATTATACTAACTAAAATGTACTTCTCCCTCACTACTTTGGACCAGGGCTAAACAATAACTCTAATACACAGTGATTACGAAGCTAACAATAAACTGTTATGTTGAGTTGAAAAGTCATTGCCATTGAGCTGTTATTCATCTCAAATCTTAAGCATCTGAACACACTTAAATTCAGGTACACAATAGAAAATCATATAAGGATATGAAGCAAATAAAGCGAGTTCCATAATTAAAAGCTTAAAGATATAGAGTCATGAAAAAAACCATCTTCCGGTGCTGTTTGTAAGAAGGTACCAGAAACATTCCATTCTGTACACTATTGTGATACTAAGTCAGCAAGATGTAGGGCATAAAATCATCTTCAAATAATAATCCTCCCCATCCTTTAAATTTATTGCCCATATATAATAAAATGTAAAGGACGATGTTAAGTTGGACGCTTTCTGACATGCTTCGTTTGACCTCACTCCAACTATCAATCCCTACTTCATTCACTGCCAAACTGCTTACAAAGAGTGTATACATCTACTGCTATGAATTTCTCCTCACTCACTCCTTTCTTACCCTAGCGACCTAGCATCTGCCCTCACCATTCCAGAGAAACAGGACCTTCTATGATCTCTAAGCTCCTAACTGACTGGGCCAAGAAGAGGTCAGCTCATACTCTCACTCTTCTCCAGTGTTTGATTCCACTGATCACTCCTTTTGAAACATCTTTCTCTCTTGATTTTTCAAGGCATGGTACATCTTGTTTCTCCTCCCACATCTCCAACCTTGTTTTTCTGTTGCATGTGCTGGCCGCTTCCTTTCCCCTACCCTCTACGTATAAGGGCTATTCCATAATTCTCTCCCTGAACATCTTCCCCCGCCCCCTTCTTGCATAATCTCATTTGGCTTCACAGACTCAGTAATCATTTTTATACCAATGACACCCATATCTCCAACCCCAGTCTCAACTCTCCCCTTCAAATTTCTATTCAGTTTGCCTGATAACTCTGCTACATTACCCACCTGTGCCTTCAATTCAGCTGGTCCAGTGAACATCCCCATCCTCTCCACAAAGTCAGCTCGTCTTGCTCTCCCCATGTATTTATTGGGGCCACCATTCACCCTCCGTCATCTAAGCTCAAATCCTTCTATCACATTTCACTGCTTTGGCTGCTTCACTCTCTGATGGGTATGTTCCTGTCCATCATCACCGTTGTTCACTTTGCAACATCATACACAGTCCTGCCCACCTGGTTGCACAACACTTTTTCATGTTTAAGACTCTTCTTCAAATGCACTTTAAGTAAATATTTCAGATCAAGCAGCCCCCACACCCTCTCTGCCCTGACACTACAGCCTAAGGTTAATGCCCTTCACCTTAAGCAAAAACTACCCACATGTATTAGTATAGTAGCTACAGGTTTCACAGACCACAAACACAGGTATGTGAAAATACAACTTTCTTTCTCTGAAAAGAAATTTAATTTCTAGTTAAATGTCTATTCCTCAAAGCAGTCAGAGGATGGGAAACTTCTCAAGGCATTTGCCTTTGGTGATGGGGCCATTGGACATTTGATGGGGCTGTCTCAGGTGCTACCTCCTGAATATTCGTGCTGTCATTTCTCCTGGTTTGCCAAGTTGCTTACTCAGCTTGCTCCCTCCTTAGAGGTCACATTTCAGAAAAGTGAGGGAGAGATCTGCTGTGCTACTGGGTCTCCAACAGCTTTGTGGTTCTTGTGATTGAAAGAATCTGGTACAAAGGCTCCTTCTCAGGGACACTTCCCAGTACCCAGCTCTCTTTCTTCCCTGCTGCTTTTCACTCCTTTTCCAAAATTCTAAGAACCTTCCTATCTTGGGGGTGGTTGTAAGGGACTGGTTCCCAGAAACCTTCTCTGTAGGGGAGAATTCAGCTTATTGAATCAATTTTATCTTCTTGTTCATGCTGTAACAGCCTTACCCCCTGGGGCATAAGCTACTTCCTACAGTGAAGGCAGGTAGGGGTAACCAGAAAAAGAGGGAATAGGCATAGGTTAATATTACAAAGTATCATTTCATTACATCATAGCAGCATAACTTAAAAAACCATAGGCAAACCTATCCTCCAAATAGGAAAATCGCTCAGCTGCAGTGCATCACTTCCTACAGGCTGTTCATTGGAAGGAACTGCCCACTGCACTTTTTTTCTTTAAACTTTGTTCATTTCTTTTTCTTTATTTTTTTAAAAATTTATTTTATTTATTTTTATTTTTGGCTGAGTTGGGTCTTCGTTGCGGTGCACGGGCTTCTCATTGCAGTGGCTTCTCTTATTGCGGAGCACGGTGCATGGGCTTCAGTTGTTGTGGCGCACGGGCTTAGTTGCTCCATGGCATGTGGTGGGATCTGTCCGGGCCAGGGCTTGAACCTGTGTCCCCTGCATTGGCAGGTGGATTCTTAACCACTGTGCCACCAGAGAAGCCCCTTTGTTCATTTCTATGAACAGGTCACAAACATTCAACGCCTGTATTTGTTTTCTAAGGATATATTTTTAAAAATTTTAAATTTGTATGGAAACACAAAAGACCCCAAATAGCCAAAACAATCTTTGAAGGAAAAAAACAAACAAAGAAACAAAATGGAACTGGGGGAGTCAGGCTCCCTGAATTCAGACTATACTACAAAGCTACAGTCATCAAAACAGTATGGTACTGGCATAAAAACAGAAATATAGATCAATGGAACACGATAAAAAGCCCAGAAATAAACCCACACACAACTAGGGTCAATTAATCTATGACAAAGCAGGCAGAAATATACAATGGAGAAAGACAGACTCTTCAATAAGTGGTGCTGGGAAAACTGGACAGCTACATGTAAAATAATGAAATTAGAACATTCTCTAACACCATATTCGAAAATAAACTCAAAATGGATTGAAGACCTAAATGTAAGACCAGATACTATAAAACTCCTAGAGGAAAAGAGAGGCAGAACACTCTATGACATAAAGCACAGCAATACCTTTTTGGATCCATCTCCTAGAATAATGGAAATAAAAACAAAAATAAACAAATGGGACCTAATTAAACTTAAAAGCTTTTGCACAGCAAAGGAAACCATAAACAAAACGAAAAGACAACCTACAGAATGGGAGAAAATATTTGCAAATGATGCAACTGACAAGGGATTAATCTCCAAAATATACAAACAGCTCATGCAGCTCAATATCAAAAAAACAAACAACACAACAAAAAAAAAAAGGCAGAAGACCTAAACAGACATTTTTCCAAGGAAGACATACAGATGACCAAAAGGCACATGAAAAGATGTTTAACATCACTAATTATTAGAGAAATGCAAATCAAAACTACAATGAGGTATCACCTCACACCAGTCAGAATGGCCATCATCAAAAAGTCTACAAATAATAAATGCTGGAGAGAATGCAGAGGAATGTTGGTAGGAATGTAAATTGGTACAGCCACTGTGGAAAACAGTATGGAGTTTCCTTAAAAAACTAAAAATAAAGTTACATATAATCCAGCAATTCCACTCGTGGGCATATATCCAGAGAAAACCGTAATTCAAAAAGATACATGTGCCCCAGTGTTCACTGAAGCACTATTTACAATAGCCAAGACATGAAAGCAACCTAAATGTCCATTGATAGTTGAATGGATAAAGAAGATGTGATATATATATACAATGGAATATTATTCAGCCATAAAAAAGAATGAAATAATGCCACTTGCACCAACATGGATGGACCTAGAGATTATCATACTAAGTGAAGTAAGCCAGACAGAGAAAGACAAATATAATATGATATGGCTTATATGTGGAATCTAAAAAAATGATAAAATGAACTTATTTGCAAAACAGAAATAGAGTCACAGACATAGAAAACAAACTTATGGTTACCAAAGGGGAAAGGGAGGAGGAGGGATAAATTAGGAGTTTGGGATTAACATATACACACTACTATATATAAAATAGATAACCAACAAGGACCGAATGTATAGCACAGGGAACTATACTCAATGTTTTGTAATAACCTATAAGGGGAAAGAATCTTAAAAGAATATACATATGTATGTGTGTTTGTGTGACGGAAATCACTGTGCTGTACACTTGAAACTAACACAATATTGTAAATCAACTATAGTTGAATAAAAAAGTCCAAATATATAATGTACATGATTTATATATATACACATATATATATATGAATCACTTTGCCATATACCTTAAACTAACAGGTCATTGTAAATCAACTATACTTCATTAAAAACCTTTTTTAATTAGAAAAAGAATCTAAAACTACAAAAAAAATTTTCAAAGACACTGTCTCACCATATACCTCAACTGCAGCATTTCCAAAGAAAGAATCATTCAAGGTAAATATATGGTCTTTAGATGTGGGGTTTGTTTGTTGGTTGGTTTATTCAAAGTTTTAAAGCCTTTTTGGGGGGAATTTTTTCATGAATTGAGAGTTTTCACATAAAAACAGCATTTTCTAAAATTTTTAGGAAAATATTAAAAATGGGCAAAGTCAGGGATTTGTACAGAACCGGCTTGAATAGAGGTTGAAAGGATGAAGAGAGGATGAGGGGGTGCCAAGGAGAGAGAACTAATATCAACTCAGCACCTTCTGTGGGCTGGACCACTTGACACACCTCACTGTTCTATTTAATCCTTGCCATTAGGGAGGTGAGATTCCATTATTCCCACCTTAAGAAGCTAGTAAGTGACACAGCCACGAGAGGAACCTGCATCTCTCTCACTAACAAGTCACTTACCGAAGGGGAAATAGCTAGCAAATAATCTGATCCCAGTGCATCTAAATCTCAGTGGTCGTTCCCAACATACACACCAAAAAACACAAAATGTGAACTGCTGCCATTCCTTGCTACTCCAAAGCAAGCATCTGGATGCCAGAGTACTTTTACTTCCTAAGTAGTAAAATTAAGTAGTTGTAGGTCAAAACGTGACAGATTTACCTTAAAGCTATCAATCCTATTCTTTGGAGCACTTCTAGTCACTATAATCATGAGTGTTTCCTTTCCAACCATTGCAGAAATTCCCATGATAGGAATAATATAAATAACTTGTATTTCATTTCAGATTGCCCTGGTCTTTTTCCAAATGGGAGACTACCTGCTGAAAAAGTGTACGGTAAGTTATATCTGAGTGGTTCTTTCCACTGTTTCTATAAATGAACAAAGTTGTGATTTTTCGTTCTAAACCATATCTGTTTGCCAAGATATACTTGCTGTGATACAGATAAAATATCTGTGTCCTCCAGAAGCCACTGCACCTTTCAGATATTTGTGAGCTGTTGTCATGCTCCTCTTCTCTGCATTTGGACATATTTGGTTCCTTTAATCATGGCTAATAAATCAGTTCTTTTATTCTCTTAATGGTTTTTCTTGCCTTTCTCTGAACTCCATCCAACTGGTTTATATATTTAGTAATGAGCAAACCAAAACTTAATATAGTATTCCAATGGTGATTCTTTTTCTGTAGTATTCCAAATGTGATATTACAAAAGCTATTGATTCCCTGTAAACCACTTGAAAAAAAAATCCAAGGAAAACCAAAGGAAACAGAGATAGTGGTGGCTTCTATGACTGCTGTAACTCTGTGAACTACTTATAGAAATTCTCCTTTTTCATTGTTATTCGGTAGGCTTTGTTTGTTATTATTTTTAAAAAAACAATCATGAAATTCATGTTATTTCCTGGGTTTTTTTTTTTAGCGCGTGAAATCTTTATTGCTCTAACCCTGTGGAGAGGGTCTTGCTGGCACTGGACTAACTCCTTACATGCTTCAAACCTTCCTGTCCTAAATCACCAAGTGTCGTTCATTCCAGTCTCCTCGGTGTTGGAGGCCTCTCACCTCAAGTCAACCTGTTGCTTCTTGTACCCCTACTGCCACTGCTTCTCTGAAAAAAAAATAAACCATATCCCGTGGTCTAGCCGCCTTGCCTGACAAATCTTTTGTCATCAAGAGCTGCTTTCGAGCTTGTCTCACTTCAGTGGCTCATTTTGGTGTCAGCTTTAGCCTTCCTTTATCACTCTTCCTACACTGGGTGAACAGCCATGTCGTGCTGACAAGTTCCAAAATACGATAGTCGTTCATTCAAAATTTATTTTAACTTAAATATTAGACCTTCATTTTAAAGAAATTCCATCTCCAATTTTGCTGCTTTCTTGAAATATTTATATTTGAATCCAAGAAACATTATTGCAGTAATGACGCTGATGGCTTTTAGCTAAGGCAGCATGGAAGAATAGTTAAGAATACAAGACTCTGAGACCAAACTTTGCATTTGAATCCCAGTTCCACTATCCTGTGGGATCTAAGAGACACTTAACTGTTCTGAGCCTCGGTTTTTATAATTACAAAATGGGGGATTAATAATAGTATCTATTTCAAGGGCTGTTGTGGTAATTAAATGCATAGCAACACTTAAAACACTATTATTTTGCGAGTGAGTAGCTACAAGCACCTCTGAAGAACTGCATGTTATGAGCTAAAATACAAGGGAGGATATCAAGTCCCTACCAGCCTCTCCCCAAAATGGTCTGTGCCTCAAGGATATTGATTTCTGATTGGAAATTCAAAACATGTACGCACACACAAAGAAAGCAATCACAGGGCAGTGTATATGCTTTATCCAGATTCATGTTCATTTATATAAAGTTTGGAACTATTAATCACTAAGGACTTGCAAATCCTTCAATACTAAATCTAGATTATTTTCTTAGGCCTGATAGGCAGAGCCAGCTGGATGTGTCTATACATTGAGAAATCAATTACATGCATTTTCTCCATGTTATCATAGATTATATTCTGTTTGGGATCTGACTTTGAGCAGAATGATTTGTAATATAAAACCCTAAAATACACACATATTTGGTCTAAGCTATCATCTATCTATCTATCCATTTATGATAGATCTGCCTTATATTCTAAACAGACTGGCCCATAAATCAAAATTCTGAAAGGATATAAAAAAATGTTTGTTAAAATATTTTATTGACACCAACATCACTCTACCTTTCTATGAGAAAGCAGCTTTCTACAATCTTTAAGTTTCATAGGAGATTTATTAACTATAGTAAAGTAAAGAAAGAAAAAAATCTCCAACATAGTTCAAGTTCAAAATAGAGAAAAAATTATTAGGAAGAAACATTAACAGTATTTCAATCTGGACAGAGTTGATAAAACTGTGAGATAAAAGACATATATCCTTGGCTTTCAATACTTGCCTAGCATTGTGAATTAAGCACTGGATTTATAGAAAATCTGTTAATATATTTGTAAATATAATATATTTGTAAATCTGTTAATATATTTGTAAATCTATTAATATATTTATAAATCTGTTAATATATTTGTAAATCTGTAAATCTGTAAAAAATGTCTCCAAACATTCAATCTAGAAGATACTGATTTCTGTCCACCTGGTACAATTCTTTCTGCGGCAGACCTAATCACTCTGCTCAGTGTACAGAGAGGACCGGGACTTACATAGGGATGTGGTCTGTGAGTTACTAGTTGTTTCATCTTGACAAGTTATTTAACCTTCCCTCCCCTTAGGCTCTCTGTTACCACTCTATATAGCTTTCACTGTAACCCACCTCAAAGCTTTCCTTTCCAGAGAAGGGTGTAAATAAATAATTTTAAAAAGAAAAAGCAATTCAAGCCTAGATTTTTTTATTCCAAATTCCAAGGTCATGATGATAGTTGAAAATATATTATTGTCCATTAAGAAATCAATTTAGTAATAAATATTCATTGATTTTATAATGAATGCATTTTAATTTAGGAATAATAAACAGAGATTTCTCAATTCTTAAGCATTGAGAGATTTAAAAACAGTAAGAAACACCATTGTGGTAGGAATACACAGGCTTGGTTTATGGCATCTAAGGAAAAATTTGGAAAAGCAAATATTCAGGATATTTCAGATAATTTCATAGTATTATTTTATTGTATTAACTGAGGTTTACAAACAAAGCTCAAATAGATTATAATATATTATTTTAATAACATGTAGGTTGCAGAAGAACATGACTGTGAGGACAGGCTCAGGAGGTATTGTGGATGGACATAACAACATGTGTACTTTTTTTCTCATTTTTTTTGCGGTACGCGGACCTCTCACTGTTGTGGCCTCTCCCATTGCGGAGCACAGGCTCCGGACACGCAGGCTCAGCAGCCATGGCTCACGGGCCCAGCCGCTCCGCGGCATGTGGGATCTTCCCAGACCGGGGCACGAACCCATGTCCCCCGCATCGGCAGGTGGACTCCCAACCACTGGGCCACCAGGGAAGCCCGATACAGTTATTTTTAATTAGGGAAAGTTTACTAGCTAAAATTTGGACACATAAGTGATCATAAACTAAGTTTATGTATTTCTCTAAGTTTATTTATTATTATTATTATTTTATACAATGTTATTGACTTTATTCCCTGTGCTGTATGTTATATCCTTGTGACTTACTTATTTTGTAGTTGGTAGTTTGTACCTCTTACTCCCCTTCACCTGTTTCACCCACCTCCACCTCCTTCCCCTCTGGCAGCCACTAGTTTTTTCTGTGTACCTGAGTCTGTTTCTGCTTAAATTTAGATATTACTTTTTTTTTTTTTTTTTTTTTTTTTGCGGTACGCGGGTCTCTCACCGTTGTGGCCTCTCCCGTTGCGGGGCAGAGGCTCCGGACGCACAGGCTCAGCGGCCATGGCTCACGGGACCAGCCGCTCCACGGCATGTGGGATCCTCCCGGACCGGGGCACGAACCCGTGTCCCTTGCATCAGCAGGAGGACTCTCAACCACTGTGCCACCAGGTAAGCCCAGATATTACATTTTTTCATTTGATAATCTAAAATATTATTTCTATTATCAGTTAAAACAAATTTACTCCATTGGAAAATATGTAAAGATGTATTGAAGAAAAACAGGCATTTAAATTTGAGTAATTTTAATGTTTGGCACAAGAATTTTTCTAAATTTAAATGGTAGAGAGAGATTAACATTTACTGAGTATTCTAGAAATTCTTTGACCAACACTTTTGATGATGACAAAATAACCTCCTCGGTAGGTAATATTAGATTGAAAGACATAAAGATCTCATCTTTTGAATTTTAATAAAGGATGAAAACTCATTTCTCATTACACTTTGTACCCCTCATCATTGTACTTATGACAATTAAAACTAATTTATTATTTGTATGCTTATTTATTGAACATTTATTTTTTCCACTAGACTCTGAACTCCATGAGAACAAAGATTATACCTATTTTAATCCACACTGTATTTGGAACATAGTAATAATAATGACAATAGTGTGTTAACTTTTATTGAGTGATTATTGTCAGACCCTTTTCAAGCATTTTATATGTATTATTGTAAAGTACATCTAATTTTATTTGTTGAGCTAATAAATCCAGGCAAAATGCCTTAAATTTATAGAATGAAGTTCAAAAGACTCTTTTGCCAAGCAGAATGCGGTCCAGGTTGACAGGGCCTGTAGAGATCAGCTACTCCCTATAAATGATGAAACCGACAGGCCACAGATGGCCAGCAGGCACATGAAAAGATACTCAACATTGCTAATCATCAGGGAAATGCAAATCAAAACCACAATGAGATATCACCTCACACCTATCAGAATGGCCATCATCAAAAAGAACACAAATAACAAATGTTGGCGACAACGTGGACAAAAGGGAACCCTCATACACTGTTGGTAGGAGTGTATATTGGTGCAGCCACTGTGGAAAACTATATGGAGGTTCCTCCAAAAACTAAAAATAGAACTACCACATGACCAGCAATTCCACTCCTGTGTATATATCTGAAAAAAACCCTACTAATTCAAAAAGATAACGCACCCCAACGTTCATAGCAGCATCATGTATAATTGCCAAGACATGGAAACAACCTAAGTGTCCAACAACAGATGAATGAATAAAGAAGACGGGGTATATGTATGCAATGGAATACTCTTCAGCCATAAAAAAGAACAAAATTTTGCCATTTGCAGCGATACAGATGGACTTGGAGAGCATTATGTTAAATGAAACAAGTCCAGAGAAAGACAAATACTGTATGATATCACTTATATGTGGAATCTAAAAAATACAACAAACTAATGAATATAACAACAACAAAAAAAGCAGGCTCACAGATACAGAGAAAAAACTAGTGGTCACCAGTGGGGAGGGGGTGGGCTATATTGGGGTGGGGGAGTGGGAGGTACAAAGTACCAGGTGTAAGATAGGCTGAAGGATGTATTGTACAACACGGGGAATAGAGCCAATGTTTTATAATAACTGTAAATGGAAAGTAAGTTTCAAAATTGTATTTTAAAAAACCTGTAATGTTAAAGTTGTTTCATCAGAACACTTTGCAAGTATGTGCACATACATTTATGTTGTATTGGATATTAATTTCAATTGTTTTCAGCCATTATAAATCTAGAATTTTTTTTAAAAAACCTAGTTGAGGTTTTAAACTTCAGCTTGATTTTCCCTTTTCTTATGACCGTGAAACATCTGTAGAGTTTGCCATATGGAAGTGTCTGGCTTTACTAATAGTCTTGTTTCTAAAAAATTAAATGGGAACGTGTTTTGGCAAAAAAATCATGATTAATAAAATCATAGTAAATGTAACGCTTCAGAGAATACAGAATTTTGATCCTGTGGTTGGGGAAGACTACTTTTGAAATATTAGAATTTTCTCACTGCCTTTTTAAGAATTGTAAATTTTAAAAAATCACTTCCGATTTTTATAGAGTGAAAGTTTAAATATTCATTGGGTAAAGAGATCGGATGATAAGTAGCTTTTATTGAGCAACTCTCTTTACAACTCTCAGTGCAACTCTGATCAGTAATAAATACTCATGCTATTATGGTGTCTAAAAAGTACGCCAGTAAGAAAGCACTCTGCGTACAAGGAGAGGCCGAGTCGAGTAAGGACCTCAGAAAGTGTGCTCAGTTCTTGCAAGTTTAAAAGCAGTAGACTCTTGAGGAGAACTAAAACTAAGGGGTCTAGTACCGTCTTTCATGCTCTAAAATCCACACAAAGTTATTTAACTTTTATATCAGATGCCAAATACGTTAAGGCATCTGCTTCAAACAGTTACAGGACGCAGATAATGCATCTAGTATCTTCATTAAGTTTCCCAATCAGAACTTATGCTATGATCCCTTTCAATAATCCCACGGTTTTAAACGTGATATCCCACCTTGCTGGAATATGATGCTTAGAAATCAAACAAAACAGGCTGAAACTAGTGAGGGATGAAGGTCTCAGTATTTGTTTCGTTCCAAAGAGCTCCTTTTTCCATAACGAAATGAATTCTGTTGACAGCCCCTTATTCTCAGGGTCCTTCCTCTCTCCTACAAGGGCTGAGGAAGGTTTCTTACACTCTTTTGCCATCATCTTGGCTGCCCTCTGATTTCATGACCTTTGAGTTAATCCTTCTTTTTTTCCTATTAGCAAGTGTAAGCAGGCCAACTTCAAACGAACTGCAATAGGTCACGAGGTTTAATGGGCATAGAGATAATCATCTAAATTACATTTCTAGGTCTGATGGGCTAGACAGACTCAAGAGGGTGACTTTACCAGCAAATTGGCTGTTAATCAGCCAGGTTGGTGGGTCTGAGTATAGCTGCCTTTGCCTTCCTCCCCAAGGGGCTGGCTCGCATTGACTGATGAGTGAAGGCAGCTGCATTAACTTTCTTCTCCCACAAAATGTGTCGTGTCCCAAAAGGACATGAAAGTCAAACGTGGCCACAGCTCAAACACCAGACGCACTCTTTTCATCTCGGTGGAATTATCTGCCCTCTACTTGTAGATCGTGATCCTCAGCACAACAGTTGTTGCCGATTTTCACGATCTGTTAACACTTAGGAATTTTTACATTAAAGAACTTTTTTCTACATTTGTTTCTTGTAGCATCTAGGAAAATGACATAACCTGTTGTATATTTTTATTGCTGCATGATTCTTAACTTTAAAAGGAAGACGAAACATGGAATTACTCTAAAGATAAAAAGGAACCAAAATAATTTTGCCTCTTAAAATTCAAAGACAAACATCCCTTTGGAACTGGCAGAGGGAACATCATCATGAGTTGTTTTTACAATACAGGCGTATCCAATCTGGTTACAAATTTCAGCGTATATCAGACAAAAACAGCAGCCTTTCCTCTGATAGAGTATGGTGTTAGAATATATGTTTAACTGAAATGCCAAAAAAGAATGAAGTGGAATCATTTTTAAATTAATCAATATGTTGAATATATAAATGAATATGATACAGTATCTCTCATCTCTATAACACTTTATAATTTACAAAAGCCCTTTCTATCCATTATCATTTTATTCTTAATTACAATACAATGAAAAAGTTTGGGGCAGATATTATTATCTACATTTTAAACATCACAGCAATTTTCTGTTAAGTGGCAATGTCAATGTCACTAAGGTAATAAGTGATAGAGGCAGCACGAAAATCCAGGTCTTCTGATGCCACACCCAATCCTTGTGTATAAATGAGTAACATTTCACAAAATGTGGTCTTCTGGTGGAATGCACTAGCGGTTTAAAAAAAAAAAAGGCATTCACTCAATGAAGGCTTCTTGGCAGAGGTGGTGGGTAAATTGGGTTGATTCAATTAGCATTCTAAAGTGAAAAAATCAGATATACTGCACTGATTTAATAAGAAGGATGTTAGTTTGTCAAAATAGCTACATACATTACAATTCTTCTATAACCTTGGATGACTCTGAATAGCATGAAGTGTATAAAAGCCACAAATACAAGAAATCATATTTTGGCTTGATGCTGAAGAGACCATGTAGAAATGTAACAAACCCATGGAATACAAATGATTTAAACGAAAGCCAGAATCAAAAGAAATGTTGGATTTTATAAACGCCAATCTCAAAATATTTTAAGACTTCTTCGAAATTGTAAAAATTTTACCTTCCCCACCCACTCACATACCAAAAAGAAGAAAAAGAAAGGAAGAATTTAGAAACTTTAGACTCTGGTGGTTAATTACACAGAGGACTGAAGTAGGATGAGGATGCATTGTGAACTCTGTGGTGAGGTCTCTAGAGATTGGGGACAGAATGAAAGAGAAGGAAATTAGAGTGTGGAGGGTATTCATTTCTAAGAAAAGGACTTTTTAATGAAGTACAGATTGGTCAGATGATTACTAAACATATCATCACTCTTTGATGACTGAATACTAGGCGGAATGGGGTAAAGACCATTTGAATACATTCAAACAATAATATGTCACCAAACATGAATCTGGTCCATTGATGAGCATATTTTCATTACTGGTCAATTTAGAAGTTTCAACTTTTTAATGTTTAACAAAAAGAAGTGGACTTTGGCTTTTAAAAGTTGCTTTTTATCAAAACAGATACAAACAAAAAAACAAAAGAAAACAAGAAAAAAATACTTATTGGATTCTTAAACGAAGCTTTTATCCAAAATACACTACTTTGTTTGGTATGTCTTTTACCTGACATTTGGTGAAGTTTTCCTTTTTGTTTTGGTTCCTTTTTGTTTTCATAGATTTGAATTACGTTTAGCAAGGGCAAATAAAACTAAAAAACATCATCATTTATGTTATCAAAATAACCATTGAAATACTCAATCTGATATAACGTTATATAAGCAAAACATGAATGCCTTTGACAATTTTGGAGAATTCAAGAAAAAACGTAGGGAAACGTCTTTGTTGTTTAGAATCACTTATAGGAAAGGTTAGAAAATATTAAGAAAATGAATAAATACACATTTGTGCCATAAAGAATACAGAGTGATCAATATAAGATTGAAAGTCAAGCTATGGGAAGCACCACTGAAGGCATTTATTTTGTTCCCTGAAAAGCTATCTCCCCGGTGACGTTACCTAGAAATTAGTCTTTTCACACACCGCAACAGGGTTTCTTGAGAAGTAAAGAAACTGTTTTTCCTATCATACAAATAAATGAACTACGGAAGAACCATATTGAAAAGAGAATGCACCTGAGTTGCATGATCTTAAAAGCAGGTGCTTTTTATATGAGAAAGAAGGGCATACATTCCGATATTAAAAGGCAATGGTTCTCAGAGGGCGGTTCCTGGACCAGATGCCCAGGATCCGCATCACTATGAAACTTGTTAGACGTGCAAATTCTGGAAACTACACTAGTCCTACTGAGTCAGAAACTGGGGCTGGGGCCAGCAATCTATGCTTTAACTAGCCTTCCAGGAGATTTCCACGCATGCTCAAGTCTAAGAATCACTAGTATAAGGAAAAGCAGTGATGGGAGAGGAGTGAAAGGACACTGAAGGCAGTTGACTACAGCAAGGACAGTGAGCCCTGGCAAAATGGTCCAACCCTTTCTGCGGGAGGGTATCGTCATCCGGTACAAGCAATCGGTGACACTTAAGAAGCTAAGGTCGAGATGGAAGTGAACTAAAGAAGTATACTAGACTGGAGAGGAATGAGATGGCAAGCCATGGGTCTAATCCTCCAAATCTGCTTTGGCACACAGCCCTCTTAAACCCTGGTTCAAATAGCCAGCAGTGGGACAGGCCCCAAGACATCTGGGAAAGGGAGTGATCACAGGGTCTTAATGAGCCCCCTGAATCAGACTTGTGATGTCCTAAACTTTTGCTCCTTGGTATTTAAAACACACACACAATGAAAAAAAAGAGAATAGCATCTAGCAGTAAATTGAGACTGGGATAGCCTTCTAACTTTTCATTTATTTAATATGTATAGATTAGTGAGGTTTTAAAAAGTCATCTGGTCCACCCCACCCTGTGATGCCTGAATTCTTTCTTTAATATTGCTCCCAAGTAGTCTAGTCTATGCTTTGGATACTTTGAAGAGAAACTGATTGCTTCTCAAGGGCACCTATTGTATTGTCTTTGGAAAGCTATAGGTATGATAATGCACTCACTTATATTGAACTGGTAGCTGTCTTCTTGCTGTTGTGAGGCTCAACAAAATACCAGAATTAGGGACATCTGTAATTTTTTTAACTGCCTGTTACTCAATCTCTTCTTATTTAGGAGGAATCCTGTACTATGAAATCTGGGTACACCTGCTCCATCTGTCTAGTAAATTGGATGAGAACCTGTGACCTAAACTTGACAACTGGATATCCCACCCTAAGAATTTGAGTCTGGAGCAAATGACAAATAAGAAGGGACAGTTCAGAGATTATCTATTGGCCCTGATGTTCAG
Organism: Globicephala melas; assembly: GCF_963455315.2. NCBI lineage: Eukaryota > Metazoa > Chordata > Mammalia > Artiodactyla > Delphinidae > Globicephala > Globicephala melas. The sequence continues at coordinate 28,896,971 of NC_083322.1, forward strand.
CAGCAGTGGCAGAAGCAGCAGCCAGTGATGAAGCCAGGAGGGGCATCCAGACCAGATGGTTCCCCTGGCGTGACATTGTCTGTGGCTTCTTCTACCTCCCTTGACTCCTATCTATTTTCTGGTTCTTTAGTCTTTCTACAATAGCTCAGTTCTACAGGTTGTCAGGTATATTTTGGACAAGTTCCTTTTCCACTTAGGGTAGCCAGAATTGATTTCTGTTTCTTGCACCCAAGAACCTGTTAAAGTAGATTATGATGGAAGGCTGTGGGAAGTTGGGAGGGGGTAAGAAATAATGAATTTGACATTAAAGATGTTGACTGTGACAGAAGGTGGGTTATCTAAGTAAAAGTGGTTCATAGGCAGTTGGAGAAGTGGGTGGAGTCCATGAGGAGGGTTGAGACTGGAGGTAGGTAATCCATAGCCATCTTTAAAGTCCTAGGACTGGAAGAAATATTCTTCCAGAAGATGAACCCTATATGGAATTCACCCATCTCTCCTGAAAGAGTATTCCAATTTCTTTTGATAATTGTTTCTTATCCATAGTCAGCTATGAGCTTTGCGTGACTGACCTCTTACCAGTTCTAGAGATAGACCTTGTTGGCTTAAGTTAATCAATAGTAAATAGTTGGGCACAAAATCAAATCAGAGATCATGAGATTTGTGCAGATTTTGCAAGAACTTCTAGGAATGCGACATGAGGATATGAAGTCTGTTATGGCCACAGACATGTGTAGATATCTAAGAGGACCTATAGTTGCCCAAGGGTTCCCAGGTGGAGTCTGAGGGAGAAGCAACAACCAGTATGTATACCAGTGAGATGAAGAGGAAACAGTGACACCATTTAAGCAATGAATCAGACTTCACCTGAAGCCAAAAATATCTCTAGATGTTTTCAGTTACATCAGCTAGTAAATCCCCTTTATTTTTATTTATTTATTTTAAATGATAGTATTTTATTTAATTAATTAATTTATTTATTGGCTGCACAATGTGGCTTGTGGGATTTTAGTTCCCCGACCAGGGAGAGAGCAGAGTCCTAACCACTGGACAGCCAGGGAATTCCCCCCTTTATTTTAAAATGCAGTTCAAGTTGGGTTTTAACATTAGCAACATAAACTGTTCTCACCATTAGATCCCTTCTCTTCAACTCCCATTCTTCCTTCCCACACATATTAAGTTTATCATTTGTAATATGAGTAAAGCAGGTTATATCAGAAGGCACAAACTGACAGTCTGAGTTGAATCTGATCATAGAATTTTTATTTATTTGTTTGTTTGGTTTGCAGAGAGTCACTTTTTAAAAATTATCACCAACGTATAAAACTTGGTGTGGGGGGGTAGGGCTTCCCTGGTGGCGCAGTGGTTGCGAGTCCGCCTGCCGATGCAGGGGACACGGGTTCATGCCCCGGTCCGGGAAGATCCCACATGCCGCGGAGCGGCTGGGCCCGTGAGCCATGGCCGCTGAGCCTGCGCGTCCAGAGCCTGTGCTCCGCAACAGGAGAGGCCATAACAGTGAGAGGGCCGTGTACCGCAAAAAAATAAACCAAAAAACTTGGGGGGGTCTTCCATTAAAATCCAAATATTTGGTTTCTTTTGAAGACTCAGGAGAACTGACAATACTGAGCCAGAATTCCAAAATGTCATGATCACCTTGAGCTGAGTAGTTGCTGTTCACTTTGAACAAGGCATATACTTTCCATTTTCCACAGTGCCTACCACTTCGTATTGCCTCACATTGGTCTAATTCTGTCACGTACGTTACCCACCTCTGAAAGGATTTGTGTTTGCAACACTTTATGGTCAGTGAGGTCTGCCCAGGCCTCTTATTTCATTTAAGTAAAAGGTAAACAAATGCAAACAAAATGCAGTGAAACTGCCAATCTTGAAAGAGGAACTAACACACACTTGGAAGCCTATCACACTCCGTATATCAGGCTTATAGGAATTTATTTGGGGCAGAACATGATCCCTGATAATAGGCATTTTATTTCATGGCTGAGCAGGTTTCCTCACTTGTCATCTGGGGCACAAATATCTCAGTGGGTTAGGAGCAGCTAATTAAATAACAATGAATATCATGAGCTTTAAAACCAGACAGACCTGAATTTAAGTCCTAGGTCTGCCCCGTGTTTGCTGTGATGATAGTGCCTATCACATACGGTTGTCACGTATAAATTTAAGTGATAAAATATGCCAAGAACAGAACGTGCCATGTAGGCATTTATTATGATAGACTGCTGTACTGTATGAGCTTATTCCAATAGTGTATGATAGTTCTGACTGGGGACTTTCAACTTGCAAGGTATAAATAAGAACTAATTTCATTTTTTCCAATAACTACAACTGTCATGCTCCATGGACTAATCTATCCCCTGTCTTAATGGGCCTGGATCCCTTAATGATATTAAAGCTCTGTATCATTACACTTCAGTCATTGTCATTTATAAAAAGTCTCATTTTCATTAGAAAGGTTAAGCCTATTCACTAAAACTTTAATTTTATACTAGACCCAAAGCTTTCCCGAGGGAAGGTTAGACTTGTAGCTCCTGCAGCTTATGATGGGTTTAATTCTAAGATGGCCCTTACAGTTCTTGGTCCCTGGTGTATATACATTTTCTTCCAGTTATTCAAGAAAACACTAATCTAGGTGTTGCTGTGAAGGGATTTTTGCAGATGTAATAACGTCCCAAATCAGTTGACCTTAAATTAGGGAGATTAAATCTGGGTTTAGAGATCCGAGACAGGGAACAGAGAGAGAGAAAGAAACGAATCTGAGAGGGATTCAAGATGTGGGAGATTCTCCGTTGCCAGCTTGGAGTTGGAGGGAACCACATGGCAAGGAATGCAGGCAGCCTCTGGGAGCTGAGAGAAGCCCCCGGCTGACAGGTAGCAAGGAAACAGAAACTTCAGTCCTACAGCTGCAAGGAACTGAATTCTGCAACAACCTGAATAAACTTGGAAGCCAATTCTTTCCCAGAGCCTCCAGCCAAGAATTCCACCTGACCAACACCTTGGTTTCAGCTTTCAGCTCCTGAGCAGAGAAACCAGTCACACTGTCCCTGGATTTCTGAGCTACCAAACTGTGAACTAGTAAATGAATGTTGTATGTTTTTTAAATTTTTATTGAAATATAACTGATTCACAATGTTGTGTTAGTTTCAGGTGTACAGCAAAGTGATTCAGTTATCCATCTATCTATCTATACGTACACATATATTTTTTTACATTCTTTTTCACTATAGGTTATTACAAGTTATCGAGTTTCGTTCCCTGTGCTATACAGTAGGTCCTTGTTGGTTATCTATTTTATATGGATGTTGTTTTAAGCTGATAAATGTGTGATAGTTTATTACAAACAAATAGAACACTAATACCAGGAGGTTGGAGGTAGTGGCTGAGATATTCTCTCTTGGGCTTTCCTAAACTCACTCCCCTTGATTTGAGTCAGGAAGAAGGAGAGGGGAAGAGAAGTCTCCCCTTCAGTGCTCATCATTGTTGACCTAGCTCATTGTCTACACTTGATGTGGATGGAGGTAGCCTCAAATAAGTGCTGATGATGAAGCAGCTGCCTAGAGCACTGAGTCTCAGCTACCTTCTTCAGCTGAGCTCATTTGCAGCCTAAGGTACCTAGTTGTTCCATGCTGGGTCCCTGATTAGCCTATAGAAGAACCTAGGTTTTTCTGCCTTCTACAGCTTCAACACTGGGGGCTATGGCTTGAGACAGATATATCTCCAGGCCCTGAGATATACCTCTTGGTATAGATATAGTTCTAGGTCCTCGTCCTTTCTTAGCCTCTGAACCTCACCAACTGCAATATCTCAGAAAGTTCTTTCTCCTTCTAGTAGTACAAGGCCATTCTGCAAGCCATGTAACTAAACAGACATCCAACTGGGTAAATAAACACCTTTCTCTCCTTGAAATCATCTCCAAACTTTGAAGGCGATTCCTTCAGAGAGACGAAATCATGGACACCTTTCTCCACTAGAAGTGGTAGGAAGTAGGTAGCCTTACTTCTAGAGCAATGCATTCCCCAAAGGTCAACTCTTCTCTTTCTCAGTCCCTTCATACCTCTCTTGATGTTAAGTATGGGAAAGTCAAAGGCTAAGAAGGAGGCTTTCTTTGTACTGAGGCAAGAAGTGTTTAGAAACTTTGCATTATTTGGTTACCTTCAGGGGCAAGAATGATGCCAACACTATTGTCCTACGAATGTAATGATGCCTTTTAACATTTTTGAAAGGTTGTATCCATATGACCTAGAGCATAACTTAAAAAAACAGAACATATATTTTGTATTTAGCTTGGAAGTATCATTTAATTTTACAAATACTAATTAAGAATCTTTCTAGGCATTGTACTAAGTGGGGTGATTAAAGACCTAGAATTTGGCCTGAAGAAATGTACTCTGCATGTGTGTATGCATGCAAACACCCATGCACATATGTGCATGTGAAAGAGAGAGAGACAAAGCGAGAGAATGAGAAAGAGAGAGAGAGGCAGAGAGATAGTAGAGACACAGAGCATAAGTTCCAGGAACAGACTGTTACTTAAGTATAGTGTTGTAATAAAGATTTACCCACAAAGGTTTCACCACCTTGAAGAATATTGTGCTAATGGGTAGGGGAATTCGCTCTGTTTAAAATAGGATTTGAATGAGGTTCTGAGTGCTCCCTCTGGTAAAAAAAAAATAAGAGATTCATTTAAAAAATACATTTAAACCAAACATTTCAAGACTTAAACATGTGTATTCCCTCAAATTCTTTCCTGGTGTAATGAATCCATGTACTTGGCCTAATGGATCCATGTACTTCTGTTTGGATTTTTTGAAAAAGCAAAACAAAACAAAACATGAACAAACAAACAAATACAAACTTTTGATCAAGTCAGAGGCCCACTTTGACCTCCCCCAGAGCAGGATCTTACTGAAAAGTAAGCATCCTTCTCCACCCATGGATCCTCAGGGCAGTTTTGAAAACTCCGAGTTTCATAGATGTGTTTACTCTTTCTTGGATGTAAAATTTAAACTTTATACCATTTTTATTATACCTAATAAAAAGTGAAACCTTTATTCTGTGGGTCTGCAAAAGCAACTTTTGAAGTTGGATGTATCTATCAACATACTTATTAAAAAGCATTTTTTTCCCTACAGTTTTGGAGAGAGTCTGAAAACCAATGTCAGTATGGCTTAGATATTCATAATTGTTTACACATGTTTCAGTAACAAAATATATTTGGGGGGGTTGGCACTTTACTTTTAGGATTTGAGGCAGCTGGAAATTATTATCATTATGGGCAAAAGTGTTCTAACTAGATAATGGTGTTAAAAAGAATATAATATTCCTGGAATATTACTTCTAATATGCAGCACCTATTATTTTCTTAAGTTATTTAAATATGGATTGGCTGTTGTCTGGTCAGTTACACACTAAAATATCTAAGTAAATAGATATCTCAGAATTAGTATCAAATAGAAAATGACTGTGGTTTCCTATTATTCATATTATTATTGTTACTCAGAGAAACCTTAGTAATCATTTTAAGGGCTTGATAGTTAATATTCCACATATTGCAGAGACAAATTCTAATTAAATATTTAAGAAATAGGACATTGTTTCCAATCATGATGCAAGGTATCAAATACCTTGGAGATGTATAAAAATTCTTTTCATATTCGCTTATCCAGGGGAAAAGAAACGATGATTAATAAGGGATTCTGTGCCTCCCAGAACCTGAAGTGTTTCTTCTAAGGAGCTAGACTATGTTAAGAGCCAAAGGGAAGCTAGGTTCAAAGGAAATTCATCTAATATTTGTGCTCTGGTTATGAAAGGGGGTGAGAGGCTGATCGTTAGCGGCATGTGGCCAGTTGGCAGGAAGGCTGCGGGCCAGACTGAGGGGTTAGTGTGATCACAGATGGACTTAGCATGGGAAAGAGGATGCCAGAGAGTCCCAGGCAGTGCGTGCTATTTTGGGGGCTTTATACGAATCATTATTTTTTCATTCTGTGCCAGTATTGACACAGACAAATGTATTTGTTCACTGACTACTGAAGATTTGCAGATTACCAAAGTAAGTCTCATCTTTGGAGACATCACTGAGAGAGGATTTTTTTAAAATAATGCTTTATATTACCTCTAAATATAATGCCTTCCTTTCATCAAGAGGATATATTTTTTAATATCAAGAGGATGCCAAAAGACTTAACAAATAAGGGTGTGGAATAGTAGGGTACATATTCTAAAGAAGAAATAGAGACCTCTTTTTATTCGAGGAGAATGGTTGGTAAATTTGCAATCGATCATTCATTTGATAAATTTAGAGATAGCAATTTTGCATTAAAGACTTTCTTAAGGATGGAGAACTGGCTCAAGGAACTCAGGAACCGTGTCTAGGTCTGGATTCCAACAGCTCTTCTACATAGGGTACAACTACTCACTGCCAGGAGGTTTGATAACCAGCCCACGGGTTCTCATCCTCACTCTGCACTGACTGGCAATGAACCTTGGTAATTTATTGACTATAAGCCTTGGCAAGTTATTGAGTTTTATCTGTATCCAGGGTGAGGAGTTAGACATCCAAGACCCCCCCAACTCTAAAGTTTAATGTGGCACATATATGCAATGGAATATTACTCAGCCATAAAAAGAAATGAAATTGAGTTATTTGTAGGGAGGTGGATGGACCTAGAGTCTGTCATACAGAGTGAAGTAAGTCAGAAAGAGAAAAACAAATACCGTATGCTAACACATATATATGGAATCTAAAAAAAAAAAAAAATGGTTCTGAAGAACCTAGGGTCAGGACAGGAATAAAGACACAGAGGTAGAGAATGGACTTCAGGACACGGGGAGGGGGAAGGGTAAGCTGGGACGAAGTGAAAGAGTGGCATGGACATACATACACTACCAAATGTAAAATAGATAGCTAGTGGGAAGCAGCCGCATAGCACAGGGAGATCAGCTCGGTGCTTTGTGACCACCTAGAGGGGCGGGATAGGGAGGGTGGGAGGGAGACGCAAGAGGGAGGGTTTATGGGGATATATGTATATGTATAGCTGATTCACGTTGTTATACAGCAGAAACTAACACACCATTAAAAATAAATAAATTAAAAAAATAAAGTTTAATGTGATGTTGGAACACAAGATTCACAAATGTCATAAAAATGAATATAACTCCTGCCCACAGAGCTACTGGTCAGTCCTACAGCTAGAGACGTACTCAGCTACTCACACTCCCTTCCACTGGCATCTGCCTCATTTACAGCTTTGGCCCCTGAAGCCCTTCCCCGCTATGATATCCTCAGTTAAGAAGACTTTTTCCCAAGTTTTACTGAGATATAACTGACAAAGAGGATTTCTGAAGGTTCCCTGTAACCTAATCTCACTTGTAAACTTTCTTTTATAGAAAAAAAAAATGACTACATGATCCAAACAATAACCTACAAATTAACATTTGGGGCCAAAGCATTTTGGAAAACATATACTTATTTCAGCAATCTACTTTTGGAGTGGAGTGGAGTGCCTAAGAGCATAGCTGGTCAAGTAGCAGAGTTCTGGAACCAGGCTGCCTGGGTTCAAAAACAGACTCTGCTACTCTAAGCTATGTGACCTTGGGCAAGTTCTCTGGGCCTCCATTTCTCCATCTATGGAATAGAAATTATCAAAGTGTCTACCTTCTAAGGGTTTTGCTTTGAGAATTCAGTTAATAAATGTAAAGCAATTAGAATACGCCCGGGCACACAATAAGTGGTGGAAAAAATGTTAGATACTATGCATCTGAAGTATTCTCAAAAGAGACAAATTTCTAAACTGTAAAGATGTATTAACATTTGGGAAATATCCAAAAGTCATTTGGAACAAATTCTGATTTTTAAAAAGTGGGGGAAAGTTTAGCAGTTTGGGTTGAAATTATGATGTGTATATAGAATGAGACTTGCTTTCTCATTTAGATTATTATCAGGTATAAATAAGTTTATCGTCTTTTGAAACGATGGCTCTCAAAATGACAGTCCTTCTTTTAAAAAGAGATTATACATACTAAAATACTAAATTATGGTTATACCTTGTGCCTGATGACACAAAGGTATAATCTTTGTCCTTTGCTGTTCATTTGTAAAAATGGCACAGGGAACATTGAGTTCGTTATCGTTAATGGAATCCACCAGAAAGATATTGCCATGTTTGGCAAAGAAATACTTCCCCTCTTTTTTGTTGAAAACTCTTGAATTCTCAGTTTCTCAGCTGAGATTGCTAACAAGATGACATACAAAATTAATCATGCAACTATCAAAATTAAAACACATGTTCAGGGCAAATTTTACACTCAATTCTGGAATTTTGGTTTAGCACCTTCACTACAAAATTTATAGTATAATTTAGCACAGGCGGGTTGTTCTGCAAAGCCCTTCACATGTTTACATCTTGTTAAATCAAAATTTAAATATAAGCAATTTAAAAATCTCCAAATCATTTTGCTAGACCTCAATAGAAAAACATAAAGCCTGTTTTAAACGTTCCTCCTTTACCAACCTGAAGACATATTTATCTGCCTATCTCTCTTTTGCAAATCCGTATACTGAGCTCCTCCTGTGCCCAAGCACTATTTGAAGCTCTTCACGATATTAACTCAGGTTTTCCTTAAAACCACCTGATGGGGTCAATACTGTCATATCCATGACAGATGAGAAACTTTCATAAGGTCTCCAAACACGCACGTGACGAACTGCAACTCAAATCCAGACAGCATAAATAATGTTTTGATGAAAGTATTTAAGAGAGGTTATTTCACTTAAAGAAAATGTTTCCCTCCCTGTTATTTCTAAAACCTTTGAAATCTGGTTCTCTTAACTTTATCAGGAATTTAATTTTAAAATAACCTATCAGGTCAAGAATTCCACATGCAAAATTTATTTTCCAAATCATTAGGTCTGGAAAGATCATCCTGAAGCATTTGGGAGGTGAGAGGGAGGGGAGGCAGAGGAGGTGAAAAACCCCCCAAAGTCAGTGAAAGTCTGCACCACATTGCTGAAGAATGAGGTTCTGAAGAGTCGGGGGGCCAGTGGGGTGGAGAGGTCTGATGGACTTTGAAGAGTGAGGTCATGCTCAGTGTTTTAAACTCATTAGTCCTGCCTAAAAAAAAAGGATGTGGGTAAGAAAGAAAAAAAGAAAGACAAATTAGCAGGATTTTCAAAAGAAATTAAATATGTCAGGCAGCCAGGGGTCCTAACTCTGCCTCGAGGGAACATGTGTCAAACCAGCTTGTAGTTCTGCAATCGGTGAAACTGCCTGCAAGAAATACCCCATCCCTCATTCTTGTTCCTACAACACACGCCTATGGAAGGAAAGGTTAGAGTTGGTCAATTGCATGTGGAAATTTTCTCCACATCACCTAATTGAGACATGGGGCCAACCTTTCTTTGAACAAAAAACCAATCTGGTATAGCCTGCTGAAAGAAAGCAAAGCAATGGCTTTGACTAATGAGGACAACTGTAACTGCCCAAATGACGTATTATTAAATTTCGTCCCCTGGACCACCACGACCTACAACTCACAACCACTTTCTGAGCCCGGGAGCAGAAAGCAACGGTGAGGAAGCGCTGCACAGATGTTTATTTCTAAGGCAATATTAGATTTGGTGGCACTCTGAAAACTATAATAATTGCTGATTCTCTGTGCTCACAGAGATCATTGAAAGACTACACATAATTCCAAAATGTACTATTGTTATATAGAAACTAATTTCTTTATCATTAGGACTATAAATCAAATAATATATGGCAATAGCACAGTTGCTGGGACAAAGTAGGTGCTCAATAAACTGAATTACAATCATGTACATTTATGCCAGAAATGAAACTGTCCTTATTATGCTTGTTGCTGCTAGGGATCTTCTGCTTCAGATTATGAGTTACTAGAATAAGAGTTTTTTTTAACCTGGGCTTTTTCATATCTCTGAAATTGTACACAGCATTGGCTGTGATTGTACATTATTCCTTGAGACAAAGGGTCAAAACTTTCATGAGATATTCAAAAGCGTACCTGCTTCCTCCAAAAGATGAAGAATCACTGGCTCAGAGACATCTTGTCTTATGTCTTATACAAAGAGACATCTTTCCTTGTCTTATACAGAGCCAAGCTCTGTTGTTTGATGAAGCCAAAAATGTCTTTTTAAAAATAAGTCATGTTCTAGACTTGCTTTGGAGTGGGAGGAGGACTTATAAAACTGCTCACCCTAATACCCAAGGTCTCTCCTCTCTCTCACTACCACCCTCGCTATTCTGGTGTGTAACTTTGCTAGAGTTAATCTGGACTTGAGAAATGGGTAAGGAAATGGAGAAGGAGAAATTAAAGATCTAGGGATCCTCTGGAGCCATTAAAGCCCCCAAAGTGGGTATTTAGGAATTGGAGTTATCAAAAAAGGACTCTGTTTATCTGCTTCTCTTTTAACTAAACCTCCTTCAAAGTTTCAAATGTCACATTTGAAATGCGGTAAGTCTAACAGAATATTTTATTTAAAAACCTCCCAGGTTTTTTCTTTTTCTATTTCCCTGTCCAATAATTCTGAAATTAGAAGACTAATTCTTAGAATGTCAAAACATAAACTTCAAACGATCATGACTGTATACAGCAGAAGGTTGCACTCAGGGAAACCTCTGGATGCTGTTGGAAGCCAGGAAGACCCGATTCTCTTCCACAGGGTCTTGGCGCTGCTGCGCTAACGGTAGTAAAAGTTTGTTTCTTCTTGTAAAAGAAGCAGATGTGACTTGGAGAAACATGGAGAAACAGATGTGCTGAGCAAACGTTTTTATTTAAGCGGTAATTTGTCTGACCATAAGTTACATTAACTCAGAGGTGAGTGTTTAACATAACTCGTTTTCACCAACTCAGAAAGATAATTTATAGAAGCACTAAAAGAGATCGTGAATTAAAGAACACACTCCTCTCGTCTTTGCCTGCTTTTTAAGAAAACAATGTTACACAAAATTCCCAAGCCTTTGGTGTCTGTGAAGGCTTACTGGGCACTGAGGTAGTCTCTGCGTTCAGAACGTCTGGGTGTGCAAACTGCTCGTGAAAATAGCAGATCATTCCCCTGGGTGCTACATGGGCTCATGAAGAACGCCGGTAAAGGGTTGCGCAGGCTTAGCACACAGAACATGAAACAACTGCAGGAGGCTAAGTGCTGAAGTCAAGGGCACTTAAGAAGACTTGAAAGAGTGCCTACAACTGAGGTCATTGCTAAGGAAATGGATGCCTCTGCTGCAGATCCTGCAGAGGGAAGTAGAAGACAAGAGCCAGTTCTCTACCAGGCGCAGTGGCAACCATGCCTACAGCACAAACTACTTTTAGCAGTCCAGGAAAACATCTGAATCTCCTTTAAATTTAGAAGAAAAAAAATGAAATTTTAGGTCCAAGAAAAGTCTCTATTCTCTATAGAGATGAGTCTTTATAGAGATGAATATTAATATATTCATCGTTATATCAACACAGTGGTAAAATACAATTTTAAGTATTTTTTTTCCTGAAAGAAGGGGTCCACAAAGGCAAAAGTGCCAGGACCCATGAACCTCAGGCATGCAACCGTGTGGAACAGCCCAGGTCGCTCACTGTCCTTTCTAACTCCCAACTCATCATTCCTGTCCTGATTCCTTTACAATTCCAGAATTTCTCGGTACCACAGGCTCCTACTTCTTTTACTGTCCTCTTTCTTCCCTCATCTCCTTCTCTATACACTTGCAGGTAAGCCCTAAGGGGCATCGGGACCAGGAGTTTTCATGATGGTGATGACGACGATGATGCTTATTCAACCTTGACCGAGCACTTGATCATGTACTAGACTTGTGGCAGAACTCTGCATTAATTATCTAGTTGAATCCTCAGACTGGTGCTATAAGATAGGTTCTATTACTAGTTCTATTCTTAAAGATAAGAAAACGGAAGCTTAGGGGAGCTTGTAAGCCTTGCACTAGGAGACACAGCCAATGAGGGCAGTTAGAAGCAGAGCCGGGACCACAGTCAGGCTTCTCTGACGGTGATTATAAGCATAAGCCTTGGAGTCCACGGCTTTTAACCACTAGGTTAGGAAAATGGCCTGAGATGCTTTGTTAAGATGCAGTTTGCCCTGATAAAATAATTTCCACAGAGAAAAGTGACTCTCATCCTATTTATAGAGCAAGAGAATATTCTGACATTTACAAAGGAGACATTCTTTTCTACATGTTTAAAAACTAAGTGCAGTATTCGATCAAAGCATTCAGGAGCCTACTTAATTTTCACTCATTAAAGGCAGAGAGATATCATGGGAAGTCATCAGAGGTGGAAATTTACCCTTGAAGAAACTGTTCATGATGCCCTTGAGAAATATCACCAAAATATACAGCATTTAATATAAAATCTAAATAACTATAATAAATATAAGATATGAATAAATTAAAAAAGATAGAAATAAATTAATTAATGTATAAATAAATATTAAAATATAAAATAGCCTAAGACTTAGTTTCCTCGGAGAAGGGGGTAGGGTGGAGTAGATAATAAAAATTAGCTACATTATCTAATCTGCTTGTGAAGATTAAATAAGAGTCTGAAAGGGATTTTTTTCCCCTTGATGACTGTGTCACTGAAGCATTGTCAAATTGTCAGCTCCACAGCACAGCCTTCTCACTGTTATAAAGTACGCGTGAACAAAGTTTTTCTTTAAGTTTTGAAAAAATGTACTGTGGATATTTTAATAGAAACAATAAGGTAGTAAGGTGTGTTAAACAGTGAAAGCGATTAATTGGAAATTGTTCTAATTCTGTAATCAAGCATAACATTAAAAAAAAAGCCTGTGCACTAGAAATCATTTTAACAATGAGTAGCAATAATAGTATTCTGGCTAAGTAGAATTCTAATATGTAAACTATTATAACCTGATTTAAATATTGGATACCAACATAGTCAGATATTAGGATATATAAGGTGTCTAGTAAAATATTAGATATTAGCTCTAAAACTTTCCTCATAGGTAGACTCTCAATGGGAAGACTCTGCTATCTGATATTACTCACCAAATAAAGATTATGAAGACCTCAGAATTTTGCAGTGACTCCAGACATTATAAAAATTATCACTGTACGTGACCACAGAAACAAATTTAGTTAACTAAATTTTAACAAGTTGAATTCTCGCCGAATGAGAGCTTCCCCAAAAGGTCAATTAGATTGTAAGTGTGAGGAGGGCTTTAGATTCTATGGTCCAGAGTAATGATTAAGGGGATAGAATTGCCTCAGACCCGTATTCAAATCCCACCTTTGCCACTAATTACATATGTTATGTAGAAAGCCTGAACAAACTTTCTAACTGTTCTAACTATTCTAAAGTCTTAGTTTCTTCGTATGTTAAAAAAAGGGAGGGGATAAAAAAATCATCTGTTTAGGGTTGTGGAGAACACTAAGTAAGGTAGGAAGGAAAAGTGCTTAACATGATGCCTGGCACATAATAAAAGTTCTATAAATGTTGCACAACTCCTCCTCCTCCTTCTGCGGCTGCTGCTGTCCGTGTCTTCCCCTATAGCACATGGCAAATTTCTAAGAGCAGAGTGCAGAGCAGATACTTAAACAGTTGCTGGTTGGGAGCATTTCACTACAACACAGACTCTACTGTTGAAAAATTAAGTCGCATTCCTCTGGTATACTGACGTAAACAAGGTAACTAAAAACCACTAAAATGAGTATTTCAACGATACTACAACTTTGGAATCGCACAAATTTTATTAAGCAGTCATTGCTAGATGCTAGTCTCTTCTTTTATTATGGACATTTGCTAACACATTAGACAACTATCATATGAGGTGTTTTATAATTGTCCTTATGTGTTGTTGGAAATGTACAAAAAAATAAATGGGAACATTTTATAAAGCATTTCCAAATGCTATAACTGGAGTCATTCACACATCATTTAATAACTCAGCATCTAGATTGCTAATTAGTGTTTTTGTAAAATAAAGCAGCAAATACCAGTTTTAAATGGGTAGCTAAATGCTGGACGCATCATTCTTTTAAATGGTATTTTTTCTTTCCTTGGTATTTTCCCTTTCTTTATTAATTGAAATGTATTTTAAAATGAAAGCTGCTTCTAGCAAATGGATCCATGAAATGTAGTCTCCTACAGTTTTGCCCTATGACCTTTCTGCAGATTTTATTTATGACTCTATCTGGCACAACACTTTGGAGGCAAAATGTATATGAGACCACAGATCATCAGTGCAAATCAATTTCTGTGGATGCTCTATTGTTATCTATGTCAAAACTTTTTGATTTGGAAGGAGATATTAAAAGAAATATTTCCCCATATGTATTTTAATTTCCTTAGAACATAAATATATCTTCTTAATTCCTATGCATGACATATTCCAGCAATAATAACAGCTTATTACTATCTAAATCTTTCTCCCTAACAGCAAAACATTATGCTATTTATGGATAAATCAACATGAAATAGTCTAGGTAAGTTATTTGACTTTTTATGTTTCATTAAGAATCATGTTTTCTATAATTGAATGCATACTTCTGATTATAATTACATTAGACAGAAAAGATGGCAAATTAATGAGTAGAATAAAGAGCTCTCAGAGTCCTATCACTGACTACAGAAATGATTAAAAATACAAGGATGAAGGTAGATAAGAATAATTCTTCAACATTCAACTTTGAGGGATTACCTTTAAACTATTCATACCTCTAGTAAATCCACTACAGAGTTACTAGCTTTACTAGTAGAAAGTAGAAAAGCAGGACGTCTTATTGATACACATCAGTGGTTCTCACTGATTCTCAAAGATGTCCTCTGAGGGGCTGATTTTGCCTGGGGAGGGGCGTACTACTGGAAAGCTAGTGGATGGAGGCCAGGGATGCCGCTCAACATCCTACAGTGCACAAAACAGCTCCCCAGAATGAAGATCATCCAGCCACAATATCAATAATGCTGAGGTGGAGAAGCCTTGATCCAAATCTGGTTGCTTTATATCAGTCATGTTAATTAGCCCTTTCTCCTTCACTGATAATAACTAAACTAAGAGTTGCCTCTACAGCTACCATACGCAAATTCCAACTGGCGATATAATTAGAAATAGACACTAAACTCAAATAGTTAATTATGGCTAAGTAGGTACTTAAAATGTTTGATTATGTAAATAATGGAATGTGTATTCACAAATTAATTAAATTATCTTATTATTCACCAAATTGTCATAGTAACTGATTTTTTAATTGACGGGTATGCCTTATATTTGCTTTCCTCTTCACTGTTAGTCTTTTGGTTAAATAAGAAGATGAATAGTTGATGTCCAGAAGGTGAGAGAATGGGGGAAGGAGAAATTAGGAAACTTGATTAACTGCAAATTGGATTCTCCTCTTTTGGTTACGTGAAGGTGGACTGCTTTTTATGTTTATTTAACATTTAATAATGGAGTCCATTAGGCCAAAATTTAATTTGAAATGTAAGGAGGAATTATAATTTTTCCTCTTAACCAACAAATAAAATATAATTAAGGTTTAATCCATTTCCTTTTAGCTTGCCATGTATAGGCTTTGGGGGATCAAATACATGTATAACAGTCTATCATTTAATGTGCAGTAGTTCAAATCTGGATTTCAAACTTAAAAATATAACGAAGGCACTATAGTTGTTGGAAAAAAAAAGAAAAAGAACAATTTGGAAGGCCAAAAATTTGATAGAAGATTAGAAATGTTATCCCTCACTTTTTGTATTCTACACCTCATCATAGCATCAGTTTGCCATGAAACCTAAAGACTCTAAGGAGATTAAGCATAAAAGATAAATAAGGGAAAGGTCTCTGATTAGAATTTTAACTGGAGCCCATGGTGAGAAAATCCTACCTCTGCTATTGAATCCTACCAGTTCCCAAGGCCTCTCATGCCTAGTTAAGTGTCTAAAATAATCCACATTATTCATTCATAATCTTTTCATTCATTTTATGGTTTCTAAAAGGAAGGCTAAAAAAATAGTAGTACTTATTAGACACTTCTCCATTTTATATACTAGAGTACTGCGGATGGACCACCCATTAAACTTTAAATTAAGACCTTCTGGAAAGGACTCTTATAAGTGACTGAAATACTTTTCTGCAATCATCTGTAGGATATATCCCACAAGAATTTTCTAATATTTTTCTTGATATTATAGTAACACATTCCTAATATAACCTATTGCCCAAGTTAATTGGATGATAATTAACTTCTTTCTGATCAGTATATTTGAGAAGGGAGGCATGTCTTGGAATATATTACATACTTCCCCACTAATGTATTATTCTTATATTATTGAGGTATAATTTATATTTAGTATACATAATTTATATATAGCCAAACATACTTATAAGTATTATACACAGTTAATTGCACAAATCTGAAGTGCACAATTAAATTTTTATATATCTATACACCACCTGGTTATATATGTAACCACCACCCAGATTAAGATATAGGACATGGGCTTCCCTGGTGGCGCAGTGGTTGAGAGTCTGCCTGCCGATGCAGGGGATGCGGGTTCATGCCCCGGTCCGGGAGGATCCCACGTGCCGCGGAGCGGCTGGGCCCGTGAGCCATGGCCGCTGAGCCTGCGCGTCCGGGGCCTCTGCTCTGCAACGCGAGAGGCCACAGCGGTGAGAGGCCCACGTACCGCAAAAAAAAAAAGATATAGGACATTTGCCCAAAAAGTTTCCTCATGCTTAGAAGCTCCCACACCTTCTAGGTAACAACTATTTTGATTTCTATCACCACGGGTTAGTTTTGACTGTTCTTAAACTTCATGTAAATGAATTATAGTACGTCTTTTTATGTCTGGCTTCTTTTTCTCGACATAATGTTTTGGAGGTTTACCCATGTTTGTGTGTATCAATAGTTAATTTATTTTTAAATGTCTCAAAAGTATTACACTGAATTTGTTTATCTCTTTTCTTATTGAACTTTTTCTAGCTTTTAGATTTTATAAAACTGATATGAAGATTTCTTGTGCTTAAATGAAAAGAGCTATCAAGCCATGAAAAGATGTGGAGGAAACTTAAATGCATCACTAAGTGAAAGAAGCCAACCTGAGAAGTTACATACTGTATGATCCCAACTGTATGACATTCTAAAACAGCTAAAGCTATGGAGACAATGAAAAACAATCAGTAGCTGCCAGGGGTTGGCAGGCAGTGGGAGAGATTAATAGGTGGAGCACAGAAGATTTTCAGGGCAGTGAAAATACTTTGTATGATTTTACAATGTTGGATCCATGTCATTATACATTTGTCCCAACCCACAGAATGTATAACACAAGGAGTAAACCCTAAGGTAAACTATGGACTTTGGGTGATTATGATGTGTCAATGCAGGTTCATCCCTGGTAAAAAATGTACCATTCTGATGAGTGATGTTGATAACGAGAGGCTATGTATATGTGGGGCTGGGTGTATGTGGGCAATCTCTGTACCTTCTTCTCATTTATTGTAAACTTAAAACTGCTCTAAAAAATAAAATGCTTTAAAAGTTAAAAAAAAAAGATTTCTTGGATATATCTTTTGATGGAACTATGACTTCATTTATCTTGGGTACGCAGTTAGCAGGATTGCTGTGTCATAGGATGTTAGCTGTATGTTAGTTATACTAATACTGGCAACTTTTTCCAAAACGGGCAAACATTTGACACTCCCCCCAGCAGCGTATGAACGAAAGCTTGCTCTACGTCCTCTCCAACACTTTGTATTGTTAGTCCTTTTAGTGTTTTTCATTGTGGTGGGTTGGTAGTGGTATCTCATTGTCATTTTAACTTGCATTTCCCTGATGACTGATGGAATTGAGCATCTTTTCATATGCTTCTTGGCCATTGGGTTATCTTCTTCTTGTAAAGTAAGTGCCTTTCCATCTCAGCCTCATAATTTTCTGGCAACTTTTCTTGACCTTTTTTTCCCTAGCTCATGGGGAGTTGCAAACTCTAAAAAAAAATCAGATGGCACCAACAGACCAAAGGGTCACCCAGCAGTCCAGCTTCCAGGCTTTTGCCCTCACTCATCCCACCTAAGGATCCCTGGTTTGTGTGAAGGGGGCTTCTCCCCATCATCCTCCAAAGGGCGGTTCTTCCTGCCAGCAGACGAGGCCAATACCACTTTCTGGGGGACAGTAGCACCTGCTTCGCTAGTTTATTCTTTCTCTTTGGGCTCAGGAGGAAGGTTCCCGCCAATGTTAGTGGAGCCTAAAGCGTACTTGACTAGACAACTGGAATCAGGCAATCGGGGGCGGCAAGCTCCAGGGGTCTGAATCCTCACTGGAGTCCACAGGGGCAGGTCCGCTCCTCAGTGGAAGACGTGGTGGCCTGCAGTTGCAGAGCCCAGAGCCGAGTAGACAGGCACGGGCAAGGACTGGGGCCACTTCTCCTTCTGTGGGTCCCACACCCCAACCCCACCAAGCCAGCCCACCCTGGCACAAGGCGACCTCAGCAGCAGTGTACTTTAATCACAGGACTTTGCAATACACCAAGGGTCAACGAGACTTCTCATTTTATTAACATCAAGGAAACTCAAAAATCATCTAATCCAATTCCTCATCTGTTCCTTGAGAGATGGATTTCCAGTTGATGCTTGAATACTTCCTGGGACAGAAAAGTCTCCACCCGTGAGGGAGCCAGGAGGCAACGTAATACAACATGGACTTTGGAACTAGGCACAACTGGATCTGAATCCAAGCCTTGCCACTCACTAACTATATGACCTTGGGCAATTTCTTTAACCCCTCTGATCTTTGGGGTTTCTCCTCTGAAACCGAGGGCTAAGAGCAGAATTCAATCTATAAGGATGCTGTAAGGATTAAAGAGACTATAACTAAATCGAAAGCATTTACAACAGAGCCTGGCACGTAGTAAATGATAGTCAATAATACCTATTTGGGAGCAGTTCTTACCTTTAAAGAACTCTTTTTTATACAACTTGGATCAAAACTCCTACACCTAAATCCAAGTTACAGCTTCTAGCGTGACATCAAATAAACTCATTTTAGTTTCCAGTGGAAGGGACAGCCCCAGACAGTGTCACAGGATTGGGAAGCATCTCTGGGGAAGGGTAAATAGGCCAGGTTAGCAGAAGCATAAAATACACTGACAAACAATGAGACATGAGGCTGAAAAAACATATGGACCAACATGAGAGAAGTGAATGACCATCAGAGGGACAGCCTGGAGCATTTCTGGCAAAGCCTATGTATGACAGAGTGCGCTTTAAGTTGATCAAGATCAAGCTTGCAAAACTGAACTGGAAAAGAGTCAGACAGATACAGGGAAACAAAGCTGGGGACTATTTTAGTATTTGAGTCAACAAGTAACAAGAACTGAACCAGAATAGTGTCATAAGAAGGACAAAGAAAGGATAAATCAGAGACAAGTGGGCAAATCCTGCAGATTCCACCTCTGCAACATCCCTTTCTACTCATGGTATCATCTCCATTCCTACTGACACCTCTCTAGATATTTATCATGTATATAATTACAATTAAATGTACAAAGGTCTCTTCAAATGACAGCCAGGTAGGAATATATATTCCTGAAATGAATGTCAGTGTTAAAAGATCCAGCATAAGGATTTTACACTTTTATGAACACGTAGAAGTTTAAAAAATTTTAAATGGGTTTTGCATATAGCAGAATAATGAATGAGTCATTTACCACGTTTAAGTTTAGAGTGGAACCAAAATATACAGCTATGCCAATAATTGTAACACAATTACATTTCAAAAGATACAGCAAAAATTCAATAGCACAAACCTAACGTGAAAAGTGAAAAGTAAAAATACATTCTTTCATGTCCTAATGTAGAAATTTTATTTTACTTTGTAACTTTTATTATATATTTACTCCATATAAAAGTCAAATTTACTGACCAGTAAAAATGTAGTTACCTATAGAGACTTTTAAAAATTAAAATCTACATTAAAATTAAATCTATGGTGCTTTTTGAAGTAAAAATAATTGTCGTTGGTAACCATAAATATTCTGGAAAAAATCATTCATACTCTTAGCTTTCCCTCAAAGATGATTTATTCTAAGAGCTAGTTTCTATATAAAATATTAGAGTCAGAAAGAGAAAAATGGAAAAACAGAGTCACACACTAAAGAAGGTGAGAATATTTAGTTGGACATAACTACACACACACCGCATACACACCCTTAGGCAAAAACACACCTCCCTCTAGGTTTTGGTTCCCTCCCTCATGAACATTTTTGGTGTGGCTCTATAATTTGTTTTCCAGCTTGGAAAAAGACTGAGGTATAGCAACCCTAAGAAAGCAAACTGAAAAGTAGATAGCTGAGAGGAACATAATCTTGAAGTCTTCTCCATAGTCTAGACCCCTGTTTGCCCAACTCTGTTCCACAGAAGAATATCAATAGGTAGTCCATTAAAAAGATGTCAAATAAGTTTGGAAATGCTGGACACTACATATTCTTCTTTTGAAAGTCCACCATTTAAATAAGTATCTGAAACGTTCAAAGAAGTTCTACAGTAAAGAAACCTACTTAATTTTGTTTAATCCATAGGTTCATAACCATACAACACTACTTTTTCCTATCTTTTTTTTTAACATCTTTATTGGAGTATAATTGCTTTACAATGGTGTGTGAGTTTCTGCTTTATAACAAAGTGAATCAGCTATACGTATACATATATCCCCATATCCCCTCCCTCTTGCATCTCCCTCCCACCCTCTCTATCCCACTCCTCTAGGTGGTCACAAAGCACCGAGCTGATCTCCCTGTGC
The DNA here is from genome assembly GCF_963455315.2 of Globicephala melas. Taxonomy (NCBI): domain Eukaryota; kingdom Metazoa; phylum Chordata; class Mammalia; order Artiodactyla; family Delphinidae; genus Globicephala; species Globicephala melas. The sequence continues at coordinate 28,917,751 of NC_083322.1, forward strand.
TATGTGGCTGCTTCCCACTAGCTATCTATTTTACATTTGGTAGTGTATATATGTCCATGCCACTCTCTCACTTTGTCCCAGCTTACCCTTCCCCCTCCCCATGTCCTCAAGTCCATTCTCTACCTCTGCGTCATTATTCATGTCCTGCACCTAAGTTCTTCAGAACCATCTTTTTATTTTTTAGATTCCATATATATGTGTTAGCATACAGTATTGGTTTTTCTCTTTCTGACTTACTTCACTCTGTATGACAGTCTTTAGGTCCATCCACCTCATTACAAATAAATCAATTTCGTTTACTTTTCTGGCTGAGTAATATTCCATTGTATGTATGTGCCACATCTTCTTTATCCATTCATCTGTGGATGGACACTTAGGTTGCTTCCATGTCCTGCCTATTGCAAATAGTGCTGCAATGAACATTGTGCTACATGACTCTTTTTGAATTATGGTTTTCTCAGGGTATATGCCCAGTAGTGGGATTCCTGGGTCATATGGTAGTTCTATTTGTAGTTTTTAAGGAACCTCCATACTGTTCTCCATAGTGGCTGTACCAATTAACATTCCCACCAGCAGTGCAAGAGTGTTCCCTTTACTCCACACCCTCTCCAGCATTGTTTCTAGATTTTTTGATGATGGCCATTCTGACTGGTGTGAGATGATATCTCATCGTAGTTTTGATTTGCATTTCTCTAATGATTAATGATGTTGAGCATTCTTTCATGTGTTTGTCGGCAATCTGTATATCTTCTTTGGAGAAATGTCTATTTAGGTCTTCTGCCCATTTTTGGATTGGGTTGTTTGTTTTTTTGTTATTGAGCTGCATGAGCTGCTTATAAATTTTGGAGATTAATCCTTTGTCAGTTGCTTCATTTGCAAATATTTTCTCCCATTCTGAGGGTTGTTTTTTCGTCTTGTTTATGGTTTTCTTTGCTGTGCAAAAGCTTTTAAGTTTCATTAGGTCGCATTTGTTTATTTTTGTTTTTATTTCCATTTCTCTAGGAGGTGGGTCAAAAAGGATCTTGCTGTGACTTATGCCATAGAGTGTTCTGCCTATGTTTTCCTCTAAGAGTTTTATAGTGTCTGGCCTTGCATTTAGGTATTTAATCCATTTTGAGTTTATTTTTCTGTACGGTGTTAGGGAGTGTTCTAATTTCATTCTTTTACATGTAGCTGTCCAGTTTTCCCAGCACCACTTATTGAAGAGGCTGTCCTTTCTCCACTGTACATTCCTGCCTCCTTTATCAAAAATAAGGTGACCATACGTGCATGGGTTTATCTCTGGGTTTTCTATTATGTTCCATTGATCTATATTTCTGTATTTGTGCCAGTACCATACTATCTTGATTACTGTAGCTTTGTAGTATAGTCTGAAGTCCAAGATCCTGATTCCTCCAGCTCCGTTTTTCTTTCTTAAGATTGCTTTGGCTATTCGGGGTCTTTTGTGTCTCCATACAAATTGTGAAATTTTTTGTTCTAGTTCTGTGGAAAATGCCATTGATAGTTTGATGGGGATTGCCTTGAATCTGTAGATTGCTTTGGGTAGTATAGTCATTTTCACAATGTTGACTCTTCTAATCCAAGAACATGGTATACCTCTCCATCTGTTTGTATCATCTACAATTTCTTTCATCAGTGTATTTTATTCTTTTTGTTGCAATGGTAAATGGGAATGTTTCCTTAATTTCTCTTTCAGATTTTTCATCATTAGTGTATAGGAATGCAAGAGATTTCTGTGCATTAATTTTGTATCCTGCTACTTTACCAAATTCATTGATTAGCTCTAGTAGTTTTCTGGTAGAGTCTTTAGGATTCTCTATGTACAGTATCATGTCATCTGCAAACAGTGACAGTTTTACTTTTTCTTTTCCGATTTGGATTCCTTTTATTTATTTTTCTTCTCTGATCGCTGAGGCTAAAACTTCCAACACTATGTTGAATAACAGTGGTGAGAGTGGACAACCTTGTCTTGTTCCTGATCTTAGTGGAAGGGTTTCAGTTTTTCACCGTTGGGAACGATGTTGGCTGTGGGTTTGTCATATATGGCCCTTATTATGTTGAGGTAGGTTCCCTCTATGCCTACTTTCTGGGGCTTTTTTTAATCATAAATAGGTGTTGAATTTTGTCAAAAGTTTTTTCTGCACCTATTGAGATGATCATATGGTTCTTCTCTTTCAATTTGCTAATATGGTTTATCATATTGATTGATTTGCATGTATTGAAGAATCCTTGCATTCCTGGGATAAACCTCACTTGATCATGGTGTATGATCCTTTTAATGTGCTGTTGGATTCTGTTTGCTAGTATTTTGTTGAGGATTTTTGTATCTATGTTCATCAGTGATATTGGCCTGTATTTTCTTTCTTTCTGACATCTTTGTCTGGTTTTGGTATCAGGGTGATGGTGGCCTTGTAGATTGAGCTTGGGAGTGTTCTTCCCTCTGTTGTATTTTGTAAGAGTTTGAGAAGGATGGGTGTTAGCTCTTCTCTAAATGTTTGATAGAATTCGCCTGTGAAACCATCTGGTCCTGGGCTTTTGTTTGTTGGAGGATATTTAATCACAGTCTCAATTTCAGTGCTTGTGATTGGTCTGTTTATATTTTCTATTTCTTCCTGGTTCAGTCTCAGAAGGTTGTGCTTTTGTAAGAATTTGTCCTTTTCTTCCAGGTTGTCCATTTTATTGGCACAGAATTGCTTGTAGAAATCTCATGATGATCCTTTGCATTTCTGCAGTGTCAGTTGTTACTTCTCCTTTTTAATTTCTAATTCTATTGATTTGAGTCTTCTCCCTTTTTTTCTTGATGTGTCTACCTAATGGTTTATCAATTTTGTTTATCTTCTAAAAGAAACAGCTTCATTTTTACTGATATTTGTTATCATTTCCTTCATTTCTTTTTCATTTATTTCTGATCTGATCTTTGTGATTTCTTTCCTTCTGCTAACTTTGGGGGTTTTTTGTTCTTCTTTCTCTACTTGCTTTAAGTGTAAGGTTAGGTTGTTTATTTGAGATGTTTCTTATTTCTTGAGGTAGGATTGCATTGCTATAAAATTCCCTCTTAGAATTGCTCTTGCTGCATCCTGTAGGTTTTGGGTCATCGTGTTTTCATTGTCATTTGTTTCTAGGTATGTTTTTATTTTCACTTTGATTTCTTCAGTGATCTCTTGGTTATGAAGTAGTGTACTGTTTAGCTTCCATGTGTTTGTAGATTTTACATTTTTTTCCCTGTCTCAGCATTGTGGTTGGAAAAGATAACTGATATGATTTGAATTTTCTTAAATTTACCACAGCTTGATTTGTGACCCAAGATATGATCTATCCTGGAGAATGTTCCATGAGCACTTGCGAAGAAAGTGTATTTTGTTGTTTTTGGATGGAATGCCCTATAAATGTCAATTAAGTCCATCTTATTTAATATATCATTTAAAGCTTGTGTTTCCTTATTTATTTTCATTGTGGATGATCTGTCCATTAGTGTAAGTGGGCTGTTAAAGTCCCCTACTATGATTGTGTTACTGTCGATGTCCCCTTTTATGGCTGTTAGCATTTGCCTTATGTATTGAGGTGCTCCTATGCTGGGTGCATAAATACTTACAATTGTTATATATTCTTTGTGGATTGATTCCTTGCTCATTATGTAGTGTCCTTCTTTGTCTCGTATAACAGTCTATATTTTAAAGTCTATTTTGTCTGATATGAGAATTGCTGCTCCAGCTTTCTTTTGCTTTACGTTTGCATGGAATACCTTTTCCATCCCCTCACTTTCAGTCTGTATGTGTCCCTTGGTCTGAAGTGGGTCTCTTGGAGACAGCATGTATACGGGTCTTGTTTTTGTAACCATTCAGCCAGTCTGTGTCTTTTGGTTGGAGCATTTAATTCATTTACATGTAAGGTAATTATCGATATGTATGTTCCTATTGCCATTTTCTTTGTTTTGGGTTTGTTATTGTAGGTCTTTTCCTTCTCTTGTGTTTCCTGCCTCGAGAAGTTCCTTTAACCTTCGTTGTAAAGCTGGTTTGGTGGTGCTGAATTCTCTTAGCTTTTGCTTGTCTGTAAAGGTTTTAATTTCTCCATCAAATCTGAATGAGATCCTTGCTGGGAAGAATAATCTTGGTTGTAGCTTTTTCCTTTTCATCAATTTAAATACGTCCTGCTACTCCCTTCTGGCTTGCAGAGTTTCTGCTGAAATATCAGCTGTTACCTTATGGGGATTCCCTTGTATGTTATTTGTTGCTTTTCCCTTGCTGCTTTTAATATTTTTTCTTTGTACTTAATTTTTGATAGTTTGATTAATATGTGTCTTGGTGTGTTTCTCCTTGGATTTATCTGGTATGGGACTCTCTGTGCTTCCTGGACTTGATTAACTATTTCCTTTCCCAAATTAGGGAAGTTTTCAACTATAATCTCTTCAAATATTTTCTCAGTCTCTTTCTTTTTCTCTTCTTCTTCTGGCACCCCTAGAATTAGAATGTTCATGCGTTTAATGTTGTCCCAGAGGTCTCTGAGACTATCCTCAATTCTTTTCATTCTCTTTTCTTTATTCTGCTCTGCAGTAGTTATTTCCACTATTTTATCTTCCAGGTCACTTATCCATTCTTCTGCCTCAGTTATTCTGCTATTGATTCCTTCTAGAGAATTTCTAATTTCATTTATTGTGTTGTTCATCATTGTTTGCTTGCTCTTTAGTTCTTCTAGGTCCTTGTTAAACGTTTCTTGTATTTTCTCCATTCTATTTCCAAGATTTTGGATATCTTTACTATCATTACTCTGAATTCTGTTTCACGTAGACTGCCTATTTCCTCTTCATTTGTTTGGTCTGGTGGAGTTTTACTTTGCTCCTTCATCTGCTGTGTGTTTCTCTGTCTTCTCATTTGGCTTAACTTGCTGTGTTTGGGGGCTCCTTTTCACAGCCTGCAAGTTTGTAGTTCCCGTTGTTTTTGGTGTCTGCCCCCAGCAGGTAAGGTTGGTTCAGTGGCTTGTGTAGGCTTCCTGGTGGAGGGGACTGGTGCCCGTGTTCTGGTGGATGAGGCTGGGTCTTGCCTTTCTGGGGGGCAGGACTGCATCCGGTGGTGTGTTTTGGGGTGTCTGTGACCTTATTATGATTTTAGGCAGCCTCTCTGATAACAGATGGGGTTGTGTTCCTGTCTTGCTATTTGTTTGGCATAGGGTGTCCAGCACTGTAGCTTGCTGGTCGTTGAGTGGGGCTGGGTCTTTGCATTGAGATGGAGATCTCTGGGAGATTTTCGCCGTTTGATATTATGTGGAGCTGGGAGGTCTCTGGTGGACCAAAGTCCTGAACTCAGCTCTCCCACCTCAGAGGCACAAGCCTGACACCAGGCTGGAGCACCAAGACCCTGTCAGCCACACGGCTCAGAAGAAAAGGGAGAAAAAGAGAAAGAAAGAAAAAATAAAATAAAATAAAAAACTTATTAAAATAAAAAATAATTAGTAAAAATTAAAAAAAAATTTTAATAAAAAATGAAAAAAAAAGAACGAAAGAAGAGAGCAACCAAACCAAAAACAAATCCACCAATGATAACAAGCGCTAAAAACTGTATTAAAAAAAGAAAGAAAGAAAACGGACAGGCAGACCCTAGGTCAAATGGTAAAAGCAAAGCTATACAGACAAAATCACACAAAGAAGCATACACATTCACACTCATAAAAAGAGAAAAAGGAAATATATATATATATATATATATATATGTAAGAGACAAAGGAAGAGAGCAACCGAATCAATAAACAAATCTACCAGTGATAATAAACTCTAAATCCTAAACTAAGATAAACATAAAACCAGAAACCAGTCAGTCACATACAGCAAACCCCAAGTGTACAGCCTCTCCCAAAGCCCACTGCCTCAATTTTGGTATGATTCGTTGTCTATTGAGGTATTCCACAGATGCAGGGTACATCAAGTTGATTGTGGAGATTTAATCCGCTGCTTCTGAGGCTGCTGGGAGAGATTTCCCTTCCTCTTCTTTGTTCGCACAGCTCCTGGGGTTCAGCTTTGGATTTGGCCGTGCCTCTGCATGTAAGTCGCCTGATAGCATCTGTTCTTTGCTCAGACAGGACGGGGTTAAAGGAGCAGCTGATTTGGGGGCTCCGGCTCACTCAGGCCAGGGGGAGGGAGGGGTGAGGATGCGGGGCGAGCCTGTGGCGGCAGAAGCCGGCATGACGTTGCACCAGCCTGAGGCGCACCATGCATTCTCCCAGGAAGTTGTCCCTGGATCCCGGGACCCTGGCAGCGGCGGGCTGCACAGGCTCCTGGGAGGGGTGGTGTGGATAGTGACCTGTGCTCGCACACAGGCTTCTTGGTGGCGGCTGCAGCAGCCTTAGCGTCTCATCCCCGTCTCTGGGGTCTGCGCTGATAGCGGCAGCTCGTGCCTGTCTCTGGAGCTCGTTTACGCAGTGCTCTGAATCCCCACTCCTTGCGCACCCGAAACAATGGTCTCTTGCCTCTTAGGCAGGTCCAGAGTTTTCCCGGACTCCCTCCCAGCTAGCCGTGGTGGACTAGCCCCCTTCAGGCTATGTTCACGCAGCCAACCCCAGTCCTCTCCCTGCGCTCCGACCGAAGCCCGAGCCTCAGCTCCCAGCCCCCACCGGCCCTGGCGGGTGAGCAGACAAGCCTCTCGGGCTGGTGAGTGCCGGTCGGCCCCGATCCTCTGTGCAGGAATCTCTCCACTTTGCCCTCTGCACCCTTGTTGCTGCGCTCTCCTCCGTGGCTCTGAAGCTTCCCCGCTCTGCTACCCACAGTCTCCTCCCGTGAAGGGGCTTCCTAGTGTGTGGAAACCTTTCCTCCTTCACAGCTCCCTCCCACTGACAATTGGAGCAGAGACTTCTAAGTGTCAATGCAAGGTGTACCTGCAGGAACAGGCAGGACCAAGGTATGAAGGAGCTAACAGGGGCTGAGGGGAGACATCATAGTGGGAAGCACACCTTGGAAGCAACCTCTGAAGCAACCTTTCTTTTATATTTTCTTGAAAAATAAAAATCTCAGCAATGAGTATCCTTACAAAATAGTGTTAAATTCTTGAGAAGAGATGAGATTGTGGTGGTGGTGGGTAGAGGGGAGAGAACACTCTATATGGCCACTACATTTAGGAAAACGTGGTATCCATCCTACTCACTGAGGCCCAGTCAGGCATTTCTCTCGTTTATTAACCATCTGTGGTTCATGCTCCCACTAGCATATCAATCACTGAGATACGACATAGGTGCAATTATTCTAAGTGGATTAGTAGATATGGTAAGAGTATCAATTACTACTTCCCTGGAATCACTTGTAGCCAGGGTGTATGATGTACGCAAATATAGAAGGTTATACACAGACTCCTAAAAAATGAAAACACAGAAGAAAGACCACCAAATAAGACAAAGTCTCTGGGTAATGTTCACCCTCCTCCAAAATCAACAGGGCTACAGAATGGTACGTGTTGCTCACTGGAGCAACTGCAAACTTTAGAAATGAATAAGGTACAAGAAGTGAAGGCGAAATGTATCTACCCAAGGAAATTTAATTTCATTCATCTGGTATCCCTTTTATAAAATAGTTTCATAAATTTTCCTCTTATTCTTTAAAACAAATTCCACTGAATCTAGTTTAAAATTTCAAAGTAGTTCCAGGGCCAAATCCAAGAAACACAGCACAATTTAAACAGGAAATGTAAAACCAATTTCATAACTAAGTGTGAGTACTCAGACATTTTTTTCAATATTAACCACAATAAATCCACTGCACACTATAAGTGCAGGGAATAGCCACCACACTTAAAAGAAAATCACTCACAAAAAGGTATCTTAGATACCTGGCTGGTACTCTTTTTTGAAATGAGACCACAATTATTTGGATTTGAAAGCATCCATTTTTTTCTAATAATTTTCATTTGGCCTTTTTCACCTGGGTTAAAGGATCACTCCCAATTCAACCCATGTGCAAATGTAAAATTCACTTACCTGCACAAAACCGCATGCTGCGAAGTCCTCAAACAAAGGCAGACTTGGACGGTCTTCTCTATAGATGGTGAGTTTGTATGTAATCAGGGTCTCACCTTGGATTGGAGATTCATCCACCACAAGCATTGAGATTTTGTTCATCCCTAAGCCCAGAGGGTAGTTGGCAAAGCTGGAGAGAGAATGAGAGAGACAACCCAAATTGACTCATACATCAATATTTATTAAATGTATACAATTTTCATTAAAAACAGATAAGATCTGCACCATTTCATAAGAAACCTAAAATGTGAAAAAACTATTTTAACTTATGTTTCATTGTGCTTTGGTATACCAAGAGTTATCTTGCAGAGCAAGTCATGTCCCCTATCAATTACAGGGAAGGGAACTAATATTATTAACCACCTGTCAGGGTCATATATTATCTCATTTAATACTCACAACTCCATACAAAAACTATGATACTTCCCATTTTAAATATAGTAGAGTATAGTAGAGTCAGGGTTGGGATCCAGGTTGGCCTGACTTGAATCCTCTTTTCTTTCTATTATACTTTCTGAGCTCCCAGGAATGCTGGGTGCATTTCTTTCCATACAACATAGGAATATGAGTATATTTCTTGCCGTGGACATGGAATGTCATAAAATTCTATCTTCTGTTCAAATTATAAACCAAAGAGTTGATGACTCTCAAAAGAGTCAATAGAAAAAAATCCCATGAGACTAAGCAAGTTAGTGTTACTATGTCCACAAATTGTCACCAACATGTTTATTAAGTAATCAACACCTGAATCTTCAAAAACTTGAGGAGCTGGGTTGGGGTAGAGGAGGCTACTATTCAGAAGGGTGAACTCTTCAACTACCTAAAAACATAAAGATAACAATAAACTCAATTTTCCCTGAATGAGTCCTCTTTGATACTTTTCATATCACAAGATCCTCTCTTGTTACAACATTGTTACAAAGATTAAACACAAAGATTGTTAACAGATCAGTAGAGCACTCATGTGTTCTTTTTAACAACATGGCATCTGTAAAGCAGAGGTATTTCACACCCTGGCAATCCCTCCAACAGATCTTGTGCCTCAGGTTTTCTGAACCATCTTCAAAGGTTGCTTCCAAGGTGTGCTTCCCGCTACGATGTCTCCCCTCAGCCCCTGTCAGCTCCTTCATACCTTGGTCCTGCCCGTTCCTGCAGGTACACCTTGCACTGACACTTAGAAGTCTCTGCTCCAATTGTCAGCGTTACCACATCAAATGGGACTTCAGAGTAATAATCTTTGATCTTTGAGTTAAATTCAGGATTTAGTTCCAAATGCGGATGTGTGAAGATCTGCTTGATATGACATTGTGCATCTTTATCTGTTTAAAAAAATAAAACAATGATAGAAACACCTGCGGCATGGATAAATGTTTAAAAATCATATATGATTAAGGTTTTTAAAATTCTTTTGCATAACTTTAGTGATCACTGCTGATTTTCCATTTGGTCCTCTGGTCATAGTTGATTTGTGGCTTCAGCTGGGTTTTCTATTTGCCAAATTTTGTAGACCTTGCCTCATATAACAGTTGTTGACTTTAGTTGATATTTTTCGCTCAGCCTTTAAAAGTTTAAAGGCACAGAAGGTCAGAAAATGTCTCTCCAGTGGAATGATAACATTTCATAACATTTATTGCATATATCAAGCAACTGTGTAAATGGGGGGGAGATGACTCTGTGGGGTGGTGACAGAAGGATACCAGCAGGGAATAAGGAAAATTTCTTGATGGGAAGTGTCATTAAACTGCCATTGGATTGATATGTAGCTTACAGGCAGGAAGGTGAAGCAAAGAATGTGAAATCCAATATCATGCCAAACACTCAGACACAAAACCATGAGACCCCCTCCATACTCCGGCCACCTTAACCTAAGAAAGTACCCTAAAGTATAAGAAGGAAATGCTATCCTCTGCTCAACCCTGCTACAGAACCTAGCATATTATTTCATATAATTGATTCTAAGCCATTAAAAAAAAAATGTTTCTATTTGATAACTCAATTTTTTGCAAAAGTATCTTAGTGAGAAAAAACTAAAAACATGTTTCTAGGCACATACACCAGCCACTGCTAAACTATATTATGTTCATATTTGAAATAAACAAATTACTCAAAAGCAAATGTTTTTCAAAGAAATATTAACAAGTATTTTGTGCCAGAAATACTTTTCAACAGTCAACAAAATTCCAGTAAAGGTAAACATAGGAAATTCTATAAAAACCAGTAAAATGAAAATGTCTTCTGTTGCCTTTAAATAAGATGTTCAATGATGTTTAACATAGCGACAAAAAGGATAACACCAAATTTGCCACAGGAAGCTATACACCTGCACTTAAAGAAAAGTCGATTATCCTGTTAACTGCTGTCTCTTCCTCTATTGTTATAGAGCTATCACAACGATTTTTCTAAAATCACATCTGATGACTTGGCTTCAGTTCTTTAACAGTTTCTCATCACTGCCAGAATCTAGGCCAAGTTCCCAGTAAAGCTTACAAGGCATCTCATAACCACTTCCTTGGTTCTCCTTCCCATCTCCCATCACATCCTGGACTTTGTGATTCAACAATACCAAAAGTTTTATATTTCTCTGCCAGACACGGAGACAGATGCATCACCAAATCCATGGCAATGAATACCACCAACTTTATAGGTGTTTCATTCTAGTTCTGAGAACTAGGTGTCAGTTTAATTCCCATCGTGCCCTAAAATAATGAAAGTGAATAAATGTGTGTATTTCTGACCCACATTCTAGGAGAGTTTTCTCAGCTGGTCAAAGAAAAAACTACTCTGGTATAAATTAGGAACAATAGTAATAAAATAGATATATTGTAATTTCATTTCAGGGAAAAGTCAATAAAAATTAGTCAGTTTGGTTGAATAACTCAATGAATTGGGTAAATACCTGCTTGATTGACTTTACTAGTTACGAAAGATTCTATCTGGGTGACAGATGTAGGTGGACTTCATCTATAATTTCAATAATCCTACCAGCTCATAAATTTTTTTATAATGAAAGAGAAAAAAATGAAAGAATAAGGGTGAGACTGTATTATTAGATTTAACCTTGAAAAGGACCATAGCTTTTCATTTGAATTCAACCACTTATTAATAACACATTCATTTTTTCATCAAAGATTTTTTTTTTCTGGTATAGTCTATGTTCAAGGCACTGAGATAAGCACAGTAAAAACAGGTTACTTTTGGTCATGAGATCTGATTCAAATGGAGACTGTGAACCCAATCTAACACTTTAAACAAGCTGGAGTTCAGGGATATGGAATGTGCTTTCAAAAGCACCATTTCTTAGGCAGAAAGGGAATATGAATACGTGTGCTACACTTTTATGCTCAGAACCAGTTAGATGGATAACAAAGTGGAAGATTTTTTTCAAAATAGTAATCAGAGGAAATGTATTGATACTTTAACTTTATATATTTTAATAAAATAGTCACTGAGAGTTAATTTCCTCGCAGTTTATACTTTCACTTAATAGTGAACATTTTCAATGGGGCCTGTCCATTACAACATTGAAACTCAGCCCTAAATGAAAGAAAATGTGTAATCATTCTCTTAAGCAAGATTTTAGCAAGTGCTTGTTTTTGGTTTCATCAGAAACTCTTTACCTCTGGCTTATGTACTGCATCCTAGACCCCTGCTTGAAAGCTGATTTTGTCCTGACATCATCTTCCAACTGAATCATCAGTGGTGCTGCCTACAAACACCTGGTGTTTCCTTGGCATCCTTCCCAATCCAGTCCCAACCTGTCTCAGGCCAGCTTACATTAGCTCTGCAGAGAACCCACTGTGAGGTAAGGTGGTAGCAGGCTGCTTAACGTATTTGGCAAGTATATATGGGAAAGCTGTTTGAAGTCTTGGTTGCTTTTAATGGATTTCTTTTAACTGCAGAATTTTGTTGCCCTCTTGAGGGATAATCATAACTCATATTAAACACAAAAACAGCCTAGACACTGAAAGATAATCCCACTTGTTCTAAAGCATCGAGTTATTTTTTTAAAATCTTACACCGTAAAAATAGGAATATTAACTTTGAAGACCCAGGTAGGACTAGTTTTTAATCAACATAAAAATATGAACAAAGTTGAAGAGCTTATTTAACGTGTTTGTATCCTCTACCCTATGCTACCTGAAAACTAAAAAAAAAAAAAAAAAAAAAAAAGAGATTAATTTGTACAATCGTTCCTCTTATAAATGAGAAAACAAAAGACCAAAGAGGTGAAGTGGCTTTCCTGATCTAACCCAGATCCTGGCACACTAGACGCTCAACGAATGTTCATTCTAACCTTGCTCCTAGTTTTCTCAAAACTAGTCCTTTTCTCACTACACACTGGGTACCAGCCTCCCAAGAGAACTGAGTAGCATGTATTTTTCTAGAAGTGGGAGATTGGATGATAAATGCAGGGAGGGAATAGTGTAAGTATATCTGTTACTTTTCCCTGATCAGCAGTACTTTATTCAAAGTGCTATTTTTTTTAATTGGATGTATTTGTTGATTCTATTAAACCACATTATTGTATTACCTCTCAACCTATCGTGATTTTAATGATAGTGTTAAAACACAGTGAATGAATTAAATTGCATTTTAGAAGAGACAAATTAGATTTATTAAATTGGAAGACTTCTATTTATCATAAATTAGATCTTAGTCCATAAATTTTATTGTTTTCACCTTTAATGTTTTATCAGAATAGATTTTTTTCTGAAAGGCTAAATTTTCTGTGTATGTTTCAGCACCAATTATATATATATACACATATATGTTAAAAACGTATACACTGCCAAAAAACAAACCTGATAAATAGAATTCTTATTTTTCCATCATATTATTATAGGATATTAAGATAATACATGAGCCTTGGACAAAGAATCTGAAGACCCATTTTCATGATCCAGCTCGTGCATTTAATAGCACTGTGGTCTTGGAAAAGTCAGTAAGATTCCCTAGAATGATATATTTGCAAGACCACTGGAATAATACTGACCAGAATGAAGAAAATTATTTAAAATTTTAAAAATCTATATAATACTTAAAATATATTACTATTATATATGTATTTATATTATTGATTATACCTTGGTTAAAAAAATCATGAATTTTAAGAAAAGAAATTGAAATTTGGCTTAAAAACTCTCAATTGTGGGGTTTCCCTGGTGGTGCAGTGGTTGAGAGTCCGCCTGCCGATGCAGGGGACACGGGTTCGTGCCCCGGTCCAGGAATATCCCACATGCCACGGAGCGGCTGGGCCCATGAGCCATGGCCGCTGAGCCTGCGCGTCCAGAGCCTGTGCTCCGCAAACGGGAGAGGCCACAACAGTGAGAGGCCCGCGTACCGCAAAAAAATAAAACAAACAAAAAAAACCAAACTCTCAATTGTTATAAAGAAAACTCAAATCAAGTACTATCCATTATATCAACAATCTGGGAGAAAAGGATCACTGTTGGGTAGTGAGAGTCCTAAAAATCAATATATAGAGGAGATGCCAAGCTCTTCCATCTGAGAGTCCCCAAGGCAAAGCATTAGCACCGTTAGGGCCCCTCAAAATAAGTTTGGAAGTTACTGTCTTTAAATATAAAAATATAATATTTGATTTTCAAAAATGGAAAATTAAAAATCTTTTTATACAAAAGTAGCAAACATGAATTCATTCAGAAATCTCATAACTTCTGAAAATTTACATAAAATACAGTATCAGCCTAAAGATGTCCCAATATGATGATTTATTCAACCTAACTGTTGATTATGATTCTGAAGCACTTTCATTGGAACTCACCATTAATGCAATGTATTTCTTTGGTTTCATTAATAATTTGTGGAACTGCAGCTAAAAAAAGAAATGTAAATTAAAAAATGAAACTATTAATCAAAATAAAAAGAATACATATTCAGGTATCTGAAACTCAGGATAATTTAATAAAACACATATTTTATTATTTAATTTTTATTACATCAGAAAGCACTTCTAAGTTAAACTGAAAGCTAGAGTAAAACAAAAGAAGCTATTTGGTTCAAATTGCAGAAAAATAATTATTTCAAATAAGAAAATATTAAGGGAGAAAAATGAATGGTCTAAATGCCATCTATTGCTTGAAGTTGATCTATCAGAATTCCTCTAGTTCTATGATCTTATGGCTATAATTTCTCAAATCATTAGAATTACATAAATTCCATCCAGTTGGTTCCACTGATATTTACTTTGTTTCTAAATTCAACTAAACATTTATCTAAAAGACTTCTTAATAAATACCAATGGGACAAACGAGTGAATAAAAACAGAGTACATAAAGAAATCATTTAGAGAAGAAAAAAATGGTGGGAGAGAGAAAGACAATCAGAACAGCAGTTTAACATCAGTTCTTCCCTGACCTTATTGATTGATTCATTTTATTATCAAACATTAGCATGCCTCAGAATCATCTGAAGGGCTTGTTAAAATAAAGAATACCGGGCCTTATACCCAGAGATTCTGATTCAGTAGATCTGAATTTTCCAAGCTTCCCAGATGATGCTGATGTTGTTGGTTTAGGGGCTACACACCCAGAACCACTACATTGGATTAAACCTTGATATGTAATAGGAAAACTTGGATTTTTAAAAAAAATGTAGACACATGTACTTCTTTTCATTTTTTCTTCTGAAAATTAGAAACATTTTCTTTTCATGTGACATAAAGCTCAGATGTTCTTTAGAAGGGAAAAAACTGAAAATTGAGATAAGCTTAAGAGAGAAAATCAAAATCACCATTAATTTTCCTTAAGGTCCATATTGCTTGTAGCCAATTGTTTCATTTAATAATATATCTTAAACATCTTTAATGTATAGCTATTTTCCCACAATATTAGAATGGCTTTATAGTAATTTATTGGATGACTATAGCTTAATCCAATCCACTATTATTGCAATAATGGTAGTTGCTATTTTTTTCATTTATTAGTAATTTATGTAATTAAATTTTTGTGTACGTTCTTAATTATTTCCTTAAAATGAATATCTGGAAGTGAAATTTCTGGTATGTAAGAATAACTTTTAAAGCTTTTCTTACATGTTGTTAAACGGCCCCTTAAGAAAGATTGTTCTAAATTATACACCCACCAGCAACATGAGAATACTCATTTTCCTACACTCTTCCCAACTCTATTATCTTCAAGAGGAAAAATCTTTCCAAATTTGAGGGAAAACAGCATTTTCCAGTTTAATTTTGATTGCTAATAAAGCTAAACATTTTTTATGTTTTTGGCCACACAATACTTGTTTTTCATGTAGAAAGAAGTGGGACTACATCCTTTACCTTTTTTATTTTCAATTGCATTAAATGGTACTTGTGGTTTTTTCATGTTCTCATCCTCTGCGAAAGAATTCCTGTGAATGCAATATCAAACATCTCTGGATCAATGCACTGAACAAAATTCATGGAAATTACATCTAACACACTATCTTTTTTCCTGTGTGTGAGCACAGTTATTTTGATGAACACAAAGAAAAACTTTCTGGATTTCATTCCTCAAAACTGGCAATCTTGTCTCAAGTGAGGTGGATGGAAATCTCATCATCTTTAATCAGCAGAAGCACATTTGAAGAAAGCCAGGGCAAAAAGTCACTCTTTGGTCCAAAAGGGAACAATCTCTGATAGCCTAGGTCCAACTGAAGTGATTCAGAAACACACATTCCTATTGGAATCTGTTTGGCTAAAATTACAAAGTCTTGAAGCAAGAAGCCTTGGAAACTCTGAGACACAGACTGAGAAGAACATCCATATAATCTAAGAAATTGAAGCATACCATGCAGAAAGTGACCTGTCCTGCCAAGGATTCTATCCTTAAACTCTGATGAACAGGAATGAATTTTAAGGGTTAGTTATATCTTGGTGTGTTTGCCTCATTTTTCTGTTGTATAACTAAATGCTCAGCCAGATTGGCCTTTAAATCCTCAAATTTGGGACCAAAGTAATCTTAAGTTGCAGACAGAAAAATTGCTGGTCCTGATGATAGAGAATACTGGACAGGATGTGACTTCACTTCACTGTGCTGGGTTGTGAGGCTCCATTTCTACTCCAGAGAAACAGAGATAACAACACTGGCCTTACTTCACAAGGATGCTATGAAGATTCAATCAAACGCTCTGTGTTAAATTACATTTTATAAAGATTTATTGTTCCAGATATTGTACTGTACTAGTAGAGATGAATAAGGCATTTTCAATTCCCTTAAAATATAAGCATCAGATAGGAAATTAAGAAGCATCAAGGAACTAAAACTATAGTTAATGTTGGGAGGTGTGATCGTGTTATTGCAGTT
Source organism: Globicephala melas (assembly GCF_963455315.2). Lineage (NCBI taxonomy): Eukaryota > Metazoa > Chordata > Mammalia > Artiodactyla > Delphinidae > Globicephala > Globicephala melas. The sequence goes on from NC_083322.1 coordinate 28,934,046, forward strand.
TTATTTTTAAAGTCTTTTTTTCCCTTTAGTATATGCAACGATGTAATCAGGGGTGAAAAATTATGATGTCTAGGACTTTAAAATAACTTTCCTCCTCCGAGGAATGAAGAAATAGATAAAGCAAGCATGGGGTGAGATACGTTTACTTGAAGTCTGAGTGCCAGGCCAAGGTAAAAAAAAAAAATCTCTGATTTCATATGAAGTAAACACTCTAAACAAAGCTCATAAAAGATACAACCCTGAAATGCATGTAAACTGAATTTTAGAAATGTTACTATCTTAATGGAATGGGATGTTTTGTATGTTTACTCATCCTGCAAGTGATTTCTTGTGTAATTTTGTGAATAACTTATTTGTTTTGACAATGTGTATTTTCATGGAAAGCATGTGATTAGAGCAAATTACACTTGCTACTTTATTTCCAGTAAAGTGAAAATTAGCAGAGAGTACACACACATTGATTTTAGTGTTTTCATTCTGTTAAGATTTCCACTAATTCTGTTGGGACCTCTGGATTCTGAGCCTCAGGGCACAGACATAAGTGTCACTTTTTCTAAATGTTGCTTTTTTGACTTTATTTCTCCTCACCTTGTTGCTATAAGCAGATGATCTTTATTTAAAAGGGTGGAGGAAGGCATTAAACCCCACAGATAGTACAGGTACGTAAAATTGGCTTTTTTGGTATGAAAAACTGGAGAAGACCATTGTGAAGATAAGGGCAATTATGAATGACTACACGTGATCTTCCTGTCAGCATGAGGTCTTGGTGTAAAGCACTGGACGACGGGCAAAAGGCCAGGGCCCTAGTCTCAACTCAAGTAGCTGCGTGGCTTGGGCAAATAACCCATCTTCTCAGCACCTCAGTTTCCTCATCTGGAAAATGTGTATCATATGCATCCTCCTTGTAATACACATGAATGATAATTAAATATATATACATTCACTGGTAAACTTGAAGATAATTAGAATTGAGTATTCTTTCTTAAAATGTTCTAGAAACAATTTATGTAATTGTTTCTTGATAAAGACTTCAAGTTTACTTATCTTAGTGTTAACTTAGATAAAGCTTTCATACTTACCTTGATTTTCCTATAAATGAAAGAAAAACATATACCCCATTTGTCGATGCTGAAGTGACTTTTGGATGGTATAGGAACAGGAAACCGAAAGTATATTAATATTTACTACCTATCTGGTCTGCAGCACACCACACACTATGCAGTACATGATGGAGGTTATCTTATGTAATCTTGAAACAATACTTGGTAGGTGGTATAATCCATATTTTTCAGGTATGGAAACTGAGACTCAGAGGAAAATCTTACCTGCTGTAATTAATAAACTCTAGAGTTGGGATTTTTGAATCCAAGTCTGTCTGATTCAAAAAGGTCCTGACTTTTTCTAACTATATTTAAAACTGACGTTTAGTAAATTTCATTGTTGGAAGGAATCAGTTAGGGTTAGAATTAGGCTTAAATTCAATATTCTGAAATTAAGTCAATTGCTTAACCTTATAACAAATGTGGACCTTGAGACAAATTTTGGGAATAAACTTTCCAAAGCTTGCATATCTCAAAGGAACTCACCCAAAGTTAAAAACCATACTTAAATAGACTCCTTGGTAAATCAAGTCTGTTCTTCCCTCATCGACAACAGTGAAAGAGACAGTCTTGGATTGAGTGAGTGCAAAGAACAAACAAAGGGACAGTAGGCTGTATTATTTAAAACCTAATTTTCAAACAAACAAACAAAACCTTCTATCAATCCTATTATTTCGGAGTATTGAGAGAATAAGGCCAGCTGCATAAAGATGTGGCAATTAAAGTGAGTTCTGGTCCTGGGAGATGTCCTATGAATTCTTTGAATATGTGATTACTTGTATTTTTGAACTATTAAAAAAATGTTTCTTATACGACTGTTTTCGCTGTCTCCCGAGGCAGAAGGAAATGAAGGACAAGTCAGTAGAATTGAGGCTGTTCGTGAGGGTAACTTCAGAGACACTGATGATCGTGCACAGCCATCTAGTCTTTCATTCCCTTGGGAGGTTAGGTTTACTTCTGTTTTCCTGGCAATAGACAAGTCAAATACTCACTTAATTCTATCATATAAAAGGGAAGCAGACTTAGCTGGCACCATAGGCACTGCCCCTTCCTCTGGCAACTGGGAGTGTTACTATGTTCTCTGGCCCAGCAACCCGCTTACTCACTCATTACTACCCCTCATTAGAATGGAAGTGGACATAGGAGGCCAAGGACCTTTTCTCCTGGCCGAATGCTTCTCTCTGAGATTCCATCTTCTAAAAAAAAAGTTCTAATCTTGCGGTAGAGACAGACATATTTATAAATTTGGATAGGTTTTGCCTAGAATAAAGTCATGCCTCAAAAACTCCAAATGAATGCTCATACTGTCTCGGGCTCCACTCTGACTGATGGTTCATAAAACAAATCTCACCTAATTCTCTCTGTCTGATGCTCCCGTAATTCAAGGATATATATCACAGGATGAAACGAGCTTGAAACTTGACTTTTGAATGGAGTCAAGTCCTGATGGTTTGAAAAACTGTTGGATATATTTTTGTTACAGTGTTTGAAGACCACTAGAATCATTATGGTTTCAATGTTTTAAAGAAGCTTATTTTCCAGAGCATGAATTTTTGGACACACTTCTTTTTGTTGCTTTCTTTAATGTAGGCAATGCCTTTTGAAATCAATCTTTAGAGATTTTTGGGGTTGCACAATTCAAATTTGTGGCTCTCTTACCATTCCAGCGGGTGTGGCTGTGCCTTTTTATTCAGGAGCTGAAATTGTTCGAATACATTTAAAAGAGACCAGTATTGGGTCAGGATGGAACCAGGTTTCCCCACAGGATTTGCCATATCATGAAATTCACGCATCAAAGATTGAAGCCCAGGAGTAGTAGATGGGAAGAGCTGAGAAGGAATATTCGAAAGCAGAATATCAGAATAAGTTATGGAAAATAAAATGTAGTATTACTAGGAAAGGCCTTATATTTATTTATTCAGATATTTAAAAAATCAGATATTTATTTAAAATCCATTATCTAAACCATAATTTAATTTTCTGTGTTGCTGTCAAGGTAAATGCCACTTTTTATAAGGAACTAATTTTGCTGATGTTTATACTTTCAAATGGGGTGAATTTTATTTCTCTTTTCATTGAAAGGAAATGGATATCTGCTTTCTATAGATACCTGAAAACAGTTGAATAACAGTGAGTCAGCTAGCAGGAAAAATGAGGAGACATTCTCTTGGGTTACAAGTGCCTTACAAATCTCAGGGTGAGAGATATTAATCCTACCAAAAAAAAATCTATGGTTATCCTCTTTCTACTCTGAGAGTCAGGAAATTAGTGTCTGCCCTTTCTGCTACAAAATAATTCTTCTGTTCTTCACATTGTGCCAAGAGATGTTCTTTACTTTCACAATATCTTAAATTGAAGATATTGAAGGATGAAGGATGAAGCCAGGTCTCTGATTATCTTTGTAGAGTATTGACCCAAACTGTCATGAATGTAATACTTACTATATTTAAATTAATTAAAATAACCCATCAATTACGTTATCTTTGGAGTAATAACCTTACTTTGAACCCTCTAAAATATGGAGCTAAATTATAAAAACAAGTGTCAAACCTTCACTAATTAATTTAGTAATTTGGTTATAATTCATACAAGTAGCATCTGAATACACAGATTATTTTAAGTAAAAAATAAATATTTTATTCAAACAGATTAATAGTAAATTATTAGTAGACTTTTTAAAATGCTATTTTAAAGAGATATTTTGTATAAACACATCTTAGGTAGAAAAATATGAATCCAATATAATTTACCTATATAAGGGCGGAACTGGAAACAAGGCAAGTACTGAGCATGCACATGTATATGTAATAAATTATCCTTTGATATTGAGCAATAACTTAACAGAATCCAGGAAAATACATAGAAAACAAAATAAATGCCATATATATTTTTTGGCTGAAACCAGTAAAAGTTATTATAATTATTTACGTTTTCTTTCTTTGGATTTTGCTACAGAGTTACAACAAATTAAGATTTAGGTAGTTTTAAAAAATATTATTGTTCTATTGAGTAATATTTACTTTTACACAAATGAAAAAGGGCATAATAAACAGAAGGAAATTTTGGTTACATTTTGGTTACAAAGCTAAAAGCAAACTTTTTTGGAAAAATGTTAGCATTTTCCCCTTAAGAACTATCAAATCCTGCCAGCTATATTAATTCCATATTCTTTCACTTTTAGTAAGTCATGTATTATCTGCAAACTCTTAAAGAATATGCATTCTGCTCATCTTAATATTTATATCTCTGAAAAGAAGAAGCTTACAAAGATTTCTATTCCTTAAAGAAATATCTTCACCTAGTTTTAAGTCAAAATCAAGTCTCTTATGGCTGATCTACTGTAATCTCAGTAATCAAGAGGAATCAAAGGTCACTTTTGTTTTACCAGTTGGAATTGTCCCAAACTCCTGAGTTCCTTTATGAAAGTCATAATTGAGTTAATCTCCTCTAAAGATAGGCATTGATTTAGTTCTTTTTGATAGTTTTCACCCTATAATGGGGGGAAAAAATGCAACTCTTAAGCAATTGCTACAAAGTCAAACCATGTTTAACACAATTCAAGAACCAAATTTTGAACTCTATAAACAGCTGGGCTAATTAATTCTAAATAATACATAATAACTTTAACTTGCCAAAATGATGTCAGAATATAAGAAAGCTTCCTATTTGACCAAAGGACCTGAAATAGCTCAGTAAGTACTACTTTGGTAGTAAGGTTGGGAAATTGGGCCCAGAAGGACAGAATGAGTGTGACAGTTTGGAAATGCAGGAAAAGTCTTTTTTTAGTCTTCAGGGTACAAAAGATCAGAGCAGCAAATTTACACGTGAACCTCAGGTATGGGACATTACCATTTTCGAGTTTCATGGATTCTAGTAAACAGACTCATCCCCCCATTTTCCTCACATTCATTTTTCATTATAATTCATCCCTTAGAGCAAAAGATACACATATTACCATTCCCTCTGGGTCAAATGGTTCTAATGGTTTTAATGGCAATCCACTCACTAAGGAAGGGAAACAGGGAACTCTAGGAAGGAATCAATAAAATCATAGGGAAACAACAGTCTATAATGTCATCTCTCTCAAAACCATCTGTCTGTAGAGCATTGTTTCTTGGTGAGACCCTTCACATTCTACTTTTCCAAATTTTCCAATTATGGTTTTAAAACTGAAAGATACATAGAAAACAATACTGTACCTAGTAACCTGTACATATTTTTTTATGCATCAAGAAAACTTGTATTAACAGATCATAAAATTAACCAATCTTACTCTGAAGCACTACTCCCTAATCATCAGCATCTATCTAACCAAAGACGTTAACCAGATGTGAATGCTTTAAAAAAAATTAGTATTATTACTCTAGTCCCTTGATGTTAATCTAGAGCACTCACGGCTATTCTAACTGCCTCTAAAAGGTTCAGGTATTCCTTTTAAAGTATTTTACAATATGTAATACGTATTATTCATTATAACCACAAATTTTCCCTGGGAATTAGGGACTGCTTTACTTCATTTTCAACCCATAATTTCATCATAATCAGTCAGTCACATACTTAGGAGACATAAAAATAATATTGGTCCTTAGGTCGGAAAAATATTAAGAGGTTTATATAATGGATACAAATCAATTTCAAATGAATTATCACGTTGCTTACCTGCACAGTAAAGAAAGTGGCACCTTCCAAAAATGAAATAAATATTTGTCAGTACAAAAATACGCACTTACCTTAAATATACCTGACCTATAAAGTCTCTGAAATATCTCAGAAAATATGGAAAGTGAAGATTCATTAGACAGGAGAAAATTGAAAGTGTCTTTTAAAAGGAATTCTTCTGTGTTTTGGTCCTCAAAATCCATATTATCATCATCTTGAAACTTCAAATGCTCATGCACCTGTGAAAGAGCAAAAGCACAGCAAATATTTTTCATTGACTTACTTTTAATGCAGTGAAACCACTTCTAAGACGTGATTCATTTCCCGTTGGATTATAGATCAGAACTGACATCTAGTGGTCCTTTTGGAGGTCAACAGTTTTAGAAAATCTAAGTAATGCTCTTTTGAAAATACGATTCTTTATAAGAACATTAACTGTTTTGTAAAATCAAATTAGTTTGTCTTGAACTTCTTCATTGTTGAAGACCTTGTGTTTATGGAAATAACATTTCTGAACAATAAATTTTAAAAATCATAATATAAACTATTAGATATGTGTGTAAAATAATGAATAAATGACCATTAGAAGATGTAGATTCATAAAATTTCAAAATTTTAGAGATAAATCGTTGAACTATTCAGCCAAATGTCTGAGCCATATATAATGTCATCATTCTCCTTGTGTAATAGTTTGAAAACCAGTCATTACAGGATGAAGTCAAACTCTGGTTGCACATCATTTTATTTTGTTTCTCTTCATTTCTTCTCATGCCATATCCCAAGATAGCTTTCTATAGACTAATGCAATCAATTTTAAAATCTTCTTGCCACTAAGGGCTATTTTAGATTAAAAATATGCTGCAGGAGATGATCTGAATGAGTTAATTTAATTTAAGAGGAAGTAAAAGAATCAGAGTGTACAAAAACACTCTTAAATTTCCATATATTTATAGAAATATTGAAAACAAATATTTCAAAAATTCCTATGGCTTTTAAAATTAAAATATAGTCCAGTTTTAAACTAAATATCTATATGTAAAGAATAAAAGAGTTACCTTTTTTATAAACCCATATGAATAAGCTAGGTTACCTGCTATTTTCTATTATCTAAATGTCTGTTTTCCTGCATTAACACATACTTAGCTTTATTCCACATTTATTTCAAAAACACAAAAAAATCCATATTTGTTCAACAGGGATGCAGAGTGGGTATTGTAACTCAAATCAGAGACTCTCCATAAGCTAGTTAATTCTCTGAACCACAGTAAATATAAGTCTGTAGTAAGTTTGACGCAAGTTGCACTTATTGATCAGTTACTATGAATGAACACACCACCACCACCACCACCACCACCACCACCACACACACACACACACACACTTCAGCCAAAGGGGAAGATCCCATGAGGGCTCCGGCATACTCACCTGGAGCACTACAGGGGACCTGACACTGCCATAACCAATATCAAAAGTTAAAAGCTGAAAACATAATCTGCATCTGAAATAAAAGCACAAGGTAACAAAAATACATTCTACTTGCTGTATTTACTCTATTATTTGATACTATATCATTACTAATCACTAAGGTTAAATTTCAAGGTCCATACTAATTACAAAGAGCAGTGGCTTGGATAATCCAAAATTGAATACAAGTTATCTTTGGATTTGGAATCTGTTTCGTTCCTTACAGAAAATACAAATATATCCAAAGTATTCATAATACATTAAACGAAGCAACGAAGTGACTCCATAAAAACATAATATGGAAAAGGAAGCTCTCCTACTCCTCCGTGCTAGGCATTCTTATTCGCATATAAAGCTTACATTCTTATTCCCATATAAAGCTTACATTCTTATTCGCATAAAAAGCTTACATTCTTATTCGCATATAAAGCTTACATTCTTATTCACATATAAAGCATGATAAAGCTTACATGACGGCACCTCCTGTTTTGACATACTCGATTTAACATTTCCCCAGAAAAAGGCATTAAATTATACTCAAGTAAACTGAGATATGGAGATAAGAGTTAATGAATTTTGTTAATAAAAATCTATAAATAAAAACATACCTAGTCAATGGAAAGCATATATGATAAAAATAACTGAGCTTGAAAGGGGCTGCAGTTAAAAAGATAATTTAAATAACTGTGCCTTATTTCTTGTCACCACTATTTAAATACTGGTGAGTCTTTAACATGCTCTGAAGTTTTAGGATCAACAAATTAGAAAACATAAGTTTAGAAGTTCATTATTTTACACTGATATAAAATTTTCTAAGTAGCACCTACTTGTGATAATTAAGATATATTTTCACTAACAATCGATTGTTAGAAGTAGGGTTTTTTTTAAATTTTTTTTAACATTGAAATTTGTTTTTACCTATGGAAGACCTTTGGTCCCAGAGTAGATGTTTCACTGAATACTTCAGCTGCTAGCAGGAGTTTGCTAATTGCCTCCTTCATGTTATCAAAAGCCTGAAGAGGTGAACTTGTTCTCAGGAACGTCTCCAAAAACGTTTGCAGCTATGAACAAAGGAAAGGATCCACATGTTGAAACTACAATCTCAATTTGTCTCTTATCATTTCCAAAGTGAACAATGTGAAAGATCCCTTCAGGCTATCTCTCCTTAACACACTCAAAAAAAACTCCTCAAAATTTGATCATCTAAGACATACATACATACATATATATTTTATATATACATATATATGTAAAATATACTGAAAGAGTATATAATATACTTAAGGTATATTATATAATAAATATATATTATCACGTAATATATAATGTATATATATTGTATACATTTAAAAATATAAGCCCTCCGATTGAATGTGGGGTGCCAAAACATGCTGTAATTTAAATTACTTTAGAGGTGCTTACTCCATTTTTCTTCTCATTCCATGGCACGTAATCATGGAAAGTGAAGGGGAACTCACAGAGCTTGTGATCAGAACTGCCAAGTTTATTTTGTGACTCTTCTACCTAGGTGAACTTGGACTTGCAACTCACTCCTCCGAATTTTTGTGTCCTTTTCTTTAAAATGGGTTACTACCTACCAACAAGAGAGTTGTGAGGCCAAATTGCAAGAAAGTCACTGTAAAGTATGAAATTCAAATCTAAGCTTTTTATTATTATCCCTTTCCTGCGTATATCAGAACAAAAAGAACTATATCGAAATTGCTTCTTCTTCACGGTGTTTTGCTGTAAGAGCTCTAGCCAACCACAGAAGAATATAAGAAAATCTCAGTGTCCTCCTAACATGTTAATTTCAGGCTTCATGTGGCTAGAGAGAACGAGGCCATATTACAAAAAGGGGCAGGATGTTAGGTTTATGTCTTCATAGAAACACTATAGTTGGTATCACAAAGAGCTATTTTTATTTGCTTAAATATGAAAACAATCACAACAACAAAACTATATCTTGAGGATGCTTAACACCAAAGTTCAAGTCAAACTTTCTAAAAAGTATAAAACAGACCTCATATTGATTCATAAACTTTCTCTGGATTAACATACGCTTTCAAAAATGAAGAACAAAAAATATTTTTTGAAAAAACATGCAGCAGGTATACTATTAATATTTTTGGAAGAACAAACTAAATTTATCTGAGCTGCGTAAGACTGCAAAGTGAAAAACTTTTGTTGCTATAATAATGAAGGACAGATATTGGCACAAATCACCTGAGGGAGATGGTAAATGTATCTTTAAGATACGCAAGCAAAATTCACCCAAGAGAAGCAAATGCTGACTTCATAAACTCTTCCCAGCTGAAAACCAGAAACCTAATGAGATGTACACTTTAAGACCCTATAAACACATCATTAGCATTTGGCAGTTGGGGTGTTTTTCTCTCTCTAAGGACTAAGGAAAACGAATGTAATAACTGTATGATCAAAAGAAAATAAATCAAAGCTAACACTAAAAATATTAACACCCTTGAGCCAAAACAGAGTCACATGTTTTTCCAAATAAAAGTAACTCATCACATTTCACTCACTTCACCATATTATATAGAAAGGGTTATTGATAATATTATTGCATTTTTCTATTTTAATGTTTTCTGAATATCACAGGGTTCAAGGTTAATAATTTAAGAACGTTGGAAATGTTTGTGTAGCACATAGGATATATAAGATTTATTATCAAATTATATCCTCCATGGTAAAAAATAATTAGCAAATTACTGCTTAGGATTGTATTTATTCTTCTACTGTGGAAATGTGTATTTCTTAATTTTTGACTGTAATTAATTTTTCACCATGTGGAAAGCACTGTGTGCTGGGTTTTGGGGGACAAGGTACATAGCATGGTGGTAACTCTATAGACTTTAGAGGCTGAAAGTCACAGTCTCGACTTTGGTTCTCCTGTTACTACTAAATTGTGAGACCTTGCGGGATTACTAACAGTAACTTTATGGAGGTATTGCTAGGACTAAATCAGAGAATGTACATAAGGTACACCACCACCCATCACACATCAATCTTCAGTACACGTTAGCGCCTTTTATTAATTAAAACAAAAGTCCACAGCCTTCCTTCAATCAAGGAAGAACATTTAAAAAATATATGATAAGCCTTTCAATAGAAATATATTTAAAAGGGAGAAGAAAGAGGCATGGTGGGTAAATAGGCCCCATCACTGGTATGTCTCCCAGCAGAAGTGAAAGAGGAGAACTGAAGGACCAAAATAACTGGCTTTCCTCCCATTTCCCTAAAACTCAGCCTTCCAAGAGAAGGACCAATGTCAACCACCAATCATGAAAGCAGGGGGACAAGAAGCTAGACAGTTGCCATTACAAACAAATGTGGAGAGAGGAGATAGAAATGGCATTTAAAAGGCACAATTCAAAACAGAGAGACTTCTTCATTTTTGTATTCGTTCTGTTACCAATCTTTGTCTCTATATGCATTTCCTTCTATCTCATTGCATGCATTTCCATTTATTTAAGTCCTTAAGTCAAAGAAAATTCTAGATGAGTCATCTCTTTATTTAGTACAGTGGCAAGCAAATTACATATGCCAGAAGTGAAAGTAGAATCATGCAAATGCTTACTATTTTTTTTTAATCATCAACTTCAGTAAGTCGCCCAGAGAGGGCAGAATACTTATATCAATTTTTGAAACTAATTCACTTAGGCTAAGTGGCAGACTTCTTTGACTGTCTGCTCATATTGTAATTTGTTACACTGATTGTATTTCTTTGGTCAAATACTTGAGTTCTGTGCATCTCAATATGCTCGCACGTAGAAAGAGAGAAATGTGCTTGATGATTTCATGGGACAATGTCAAATCTGAAATTATTTGATAGTAATTCCAATCAAAGCTATCAGAACCCACAATACACTCATCACTCAGGAGCTTTCTTAACCCAAACACAAATATCTGAAAGAACACCTTCACTTTTCTAAGTTAAAATCAGCCGTGAACTCAAATATCACGGAGACTTCTCTGTCTCTAGATCAAGATGTTTAATCGATGTTTTTGAATTACCTAAACATGAGAATATAAGATCCCAAGGAAATCAGTGCCTTGGCAGTAAGGTAAAAATGAATAAAAGAAGATCTTAAAACATTTAACATGACATGAAACTATTTTATGAACTATAAATTTTCCTCCTTCAGTACAAAAATGAAACACAAATTTAGTGCAAAATAAATTATGTAGAAAATGACCTTGTAAGATCATGGCTGTAAAACCAGGCAGTTAAAGCATCACCACTTGTTTGTACTTGTGTAAAATTCAAGCAATAACCCAGTAAGGTATTTAGCCATTGAAATATACGTAGATGGGTCAAAATTATCAACTAAAAATAGAAGGACAAGAGGGACTAAGGATGAACTTCAAAATATTTGTAGGAAAACTTCAGTTATGTTTTTAATATCTTAAAATATTTCTAAATTGCCCTTATTTTCACCTCATTCCCCCACCCCACCTCTCACAAACCCCTCCTGTGCTAAATTCTGGGCTTCACCTGGTTAATTTCCTTTATCCTCCCATAGGACCTGAGGCAGATGGTTCTCAGTGGCAAAGCATGTTGTTCTGTGTTAAACGTGTTGACTTTCTTGTTTGCTCTCACCATTAGACCATAAGATCTTTTAGGGCAGATACTGTACCATTTTATCTTTGGGTGGCCAGTATCTAACACAGGGTAGATATTAAGTAAACACTGTTGAGTAACTAAACCTAAGTATAACATTACAGAAACCACAGAGACTTTGATAAGAGAAATAGTTTACTGGAGCTTCTGGATAACATAAATTTTCTCCTTAGGACAACATGTTTATCTCTCGTTTCCATCTCGTGAGCGAGGGAGGATGAGCATTTTTCTGGTGACTTGTAATAAAACCTTTGAAAAATAGAAGCTCACAGCTGTTCAGGAGAATTTTTGAGATAAGAAAAATATAAGAGTTAAAACACAGCATGAAAGATTAACCAATATTAGAGTTTTTTTTTTAAGTCATGTTCTTGACTAACTGAGAAGCTATAGCAGAATACTGATATTTCAATATTTTGAATTTTCAGTAGTGTTTAATAGCATTGTACCTTATTAAAGCTTACCAGAATTTCCCTCAGTATTAATGCGGGAGAGAGAAGTTTTCATCTTCTCAAAATAAAGAAGAATATTGGTACTTAAAACCGTTTTGCAGCAACAAGCATATGAAAAGATGCTCAACATCACTAGTCATTAGGGAAATGCAAATCAAAACCACAATGAGGTATCACCTCACATCCATTAGGATGGCTACTATAAAAAAAAAACCCATAAAATATTAAGTGTGGGCAAGGATGTGAAGAAATCAGAACCCTTGAGCACTGTTGGTGGGAATATTAAATGGTGCAGCCACTATGCAAAACAGTATGGAGGTTCCTCAAGAAATCAAAATAGAATCACCATATGATCCAGTAATTCAGCTTCTGGGTACAGAGCCAAGAGGATTGAAAACTGGGTCTCAAAGAAATATTTGTTCATCCATGTTCACAGCAGCATTAGTCACAATAGCTAAATGGTGGAAGCAACTCAAGTATACATCCATGGATGAATGGATAGACAAAATGTAGTATATACAGACAATGGAATATCATTTAGCCTTAAAAAGGAAAGATATTCTGACACGTACTGCAACTCAGATGAACCTTGAGGATAGTATGCTAGTTGAAATAATCCAGTCACAAAAGACACTGCCTGATTCCACTTATATAAGGTATCTAGAGTCGTCACATTCCTAGAAAAAGGAAATAAAATAGTGGTTGCCAGTGGCTTGGGGGGAGGGGGAAATGCGAAGTTGTTTAATGAGTATATAATGTCAGTTTTGCAAAAAGTTCTCAACACTGGTTTCACAACAAGGTAAATATTTTCAACACTACTGAACTGTACACTTAAAATGTTTAAGATGGTAAATTTCACGTTATGTATATATTACCACAGTTTTTAAAATTTTTTAAGTAATATTGTAGTTTTCACAGTCTTACTCCCTCCAATAACCATGTTTAAACACCTGTTAATTTTGTACCACAAAAGTCCAGAAGAACACCTTTTTAATGGTTATAAATTTTGCAAAAGAAACAAAACACAAAATAACCCCTCCCTTGCTCCATTTCTCAGCTCCTGCAAATATTGGAAATAGTTTCCATCTCTATTACGTCTCCTCTTACTCACTGTTTTATCCAGAAACAATCTTTTAACCTTGAACTTTTTGCTTGTTTAGTCTGAGAAATATCACACAGCAAGCTTGAATGCTCGTAGGAATGACCAAGAATAGAGGACAAATTTATGATGGAACACGAAGTCTAGAGGATGATCATTTAGGTTAAAAGGAAAAGATCTTTTTTTTTTTTTAAAGGAAAATATCTTATATTTTCCCTTAAAAGGAAATATCACATAAGAGTTCTGACTCAATTTTATCCATGGTAGAACTAAGGACACAACTAAATATATGAAATCCAAGAGTCTATGTTCTTTTCCAAGTTAAAAGGGGAATAAATATGCATTCAAATCTACCTCTTTTTAATACAGTTGGAATTTAATTTTTTGCGGTACGCGGGCCTCTCACTGTTGTGACCTCTCCTGTTGCGGAGCACAGGCTCCGAACGCGCAGGCTCAGCGGCCATGGCTCACGGGCCCAGCCACTCCGCGGCATGTGGGATCTTCCTGGACCGGGACACGAACCCACGTCCCTGCATCGGCAAGCGGACTCCCAACCACCGCGCCACCGGGGAAGCCCAAGTCTATTGTTCCTGATTGATATTATTATTCTGCCTTTTACAGACTCAGTTGGGATCTCTCTGTCTGACTCTGACCTAATCATTCTCTCTCCCTGGCACTTGCCAAACTCTTAAAGTGTATCTGAAGGAATTTGAACACCTCAGAATTTTATCCCAATGTAATATATTTTATATACAAAGTATTTTTTGATCACCTTATAATTCTCAATAAGAAACATGTTTATACATTTAATTTAAAATTTCAGTTACCATATGGCTCTAAATTTTAAAATATTTTTTCCAAAGAGTTACGATTACAATTACTTGTACACAATTGGTCAGAAAAATAGAAATACATTACAAATCTTAATAAATAATTTATAAAATAAAAAGTAAAATTGGTTTGGAAATGCACCCCTTAGATGGATATGACTTCTTTTTATTCACTTAGTTGAGTCTTTTTATCCATTGAGACAGCAGTATTTATTGTTAGAATGAGAAGGGTTCAGCATTGGTATTAATATTATTTTCAATGTAAGCATGGAGAAGATTTGTTCACACAAATACACAGATGTAGATGGAAGGGTTTAGCTAGAGCAACATGACTTAATTCCTTGAGCTCCCTCCAAAGTATATGAAAAAAAAAACAAGTAGTGATTTATCATGAAATATTTAATTTTGTTAAAAACTGAAAACAATCTGAGTTGTGGAGGATTTGTTACTTGGTGATTAGCATCCTTCACTTTCTCTAATGAAAACCATATTTAAATGCACCTGTTTCGGGGAGGGGTTGCAAAATTTTTTCACCCTGGAGCCATTATTATTATAATATTAGGGATAGGTGAGCGCTAGGTCTTTCTTTTGAAGAGCAGAGGTCTGTGCATGAAGGGATGGGGAATAAAAAGCACCCGCTTTAGAGGTGCTGTCTCAGCGAGATCAAATTTTAGGAAGGTATACGTGGGAAAGATGAAGTTATGGGCATTGATTCTCTTGAAACTATCTATGGGCCTGTGAACCCCTTGGAGAGTCTTCATGGCTCCCCAGAGGCACACGACACCCCACTTGAGGATCATAGCTCTGGCTGTGTCTGGCCCAGAGAACACATCTGCTGCACGTCAGAGGGCTGTGGAAGGGGATGAAGGGCTGGTGAGCATTCTGGACCGTAGCAAGAAGTCTCCTTTGTGTTTTAAAGGGTCACGATTTAGGGGGGAAATCAGATATATAAAAACAGAAGGAAAAGAGGAAAAAAGATGTGAGAAAGGGAGGGAAAAAAAATGACTAAATTACAAACCTAAGCACTGATGTGATTTTTCATTTCACGCACATGGGGTATTTGGATAAAATTCTATGTCATACTTAATAATACTCACTAACCCCAGCCAAGTTGACACCATGTGCCAGACACTGTGTGTTTCTCATGCACTGTTTTGTTTATATTCACAGCAATGCTATGAGGTTGATACTCATTATCCCCATTTTATAGATGAAGAAACCGAGGGCTGAGAACACAAATAATTTGCCTAAGGTTTTACAGCTAAAAGGTAACCTGTATGGGTGTTGAAACCAGTCTGCTTGGCTGCAAAGCCCCAGCATTACCTCTGCTACTGCGGCTTTGATTATACAGATTTAGGAATGTGGATGGACCCTGAAATATTGAAGAATGAATCATCTGTGTTTTTACTTTCACGGAAAATGTGTTTGAAACTGTCACAATTCTCTAACACCCACACATCTAACAAATCAACTCAACAACTTGAGCATTTGTGTAGCCTAATTACCTTTTGGAAAAACTAAGGACATTTCTTTGTGACTTACATGAAATTGCCTGAATCAAGAACAAATTCTGTGTTAAGTCAAATGATTTAAGAAAATAAATATTCTCGTCATTTGTTTTAGCTCATTGAAAATTGGCTTGCTTTAGGGTAAACTACAGAAAAACTCAATTAGGATAGCTTTTCCTCATTCTCTGGAATTAGGATAGTTTTTCCTCATTCTCTGGAATTAGGATAGTTTTTCCTCATTCTCTGGAATTAGATCAAAACTCCAATATTTAAGTAAGTTTCATGTTTCCAGTGACATGAATAATTTTATTCATTTGTACTTCTTAATAACCCTAAGCTTTAAAGCATACATTAAAACTGGAAATTCAGGAAGTAGATTCTGTGATTTAATCAGTTTCATGGTTAAAAATTTTTAAATTTCCCATATGTATATCAGAGAATTGATCAGGAGCAAGGTACCAAAATACAGAAGGCTATGAAGAGCATAAAAATTTAATTATTTGCTTTGAATGGTAGAACCCTGATTGCATTATATTCAACCTTCTCAGGGAGCTGGCAGGTTATCCTTATTGCCCCGTCTAGAATCTCTCAGTAGGATATAAAGGATTGGAGAGATTTTACAGAAAAAAGTAAAAGTTAGGGGCTTCCCTGGTGGCTCAGTGGTTGAGAGTCCGCCTGCCGATGCAGGGACGTGGGTTCGTGCCCCAGTCCGGGAAGATCCCACATGCCGCGGAGTGGCTGGGCCCGTGAGCCATGGCCGCTGAGCCTGCGCGTTCGGAGCCTGTGCTCCGCAACGGGAGAGGACACAACAGTGAGAGGCCCACATACCGCAAAAAAAAAGTAAAAGTTGTAAGATTTTATCATTGGACTCTGTGGACATATGTCTACTCATTTTCCTTATATGAATGCCATTGTTCAAGCAGGTCACAGTTTCTTCATTTTCAGTGCCTAGAATGCACGGTCGAATGCCTGCTGCTTCTAGTTTGGTTTCTCCAACCTCACTCTGGCTTCCACCCCAAACGCTGGATAAACTGACCCTTACTAGGGTGCACAGACTCCTAATTATTCTCTTCTCGCCTTCTTATTGGAATACATCACACTTCATCATCCTACTCTCCTCCAAGGGAACTGACCTGTGAGTTGAGGTCCCATGTTTTTGAAGAGAACCCTTGATCCCATGGTGGCTGAGAAGCAGGCACTTCTGCCTGGGTTGTTTTTACAGTAATGGGGACCTGGACAGCTGGGACCTGCCTTGTCACACTAGGCAGGCTGAGCAACTAGTTATTCTGCTCACGTCTTAGAAGTGGCAGGAGGGAGAGGGAATGAGGTGGAGAAAGGCGGGGAGGAAAGTGAGCGGGAAAAGAAACACCAACCTCCCAAGGCGAGAAACTTATTCTATGCAGGGCCCTCGGGCGGGTTTTGGAGCAAAGGAGACCGAAGAGCCAGACAAATGGAGACGAATCATGTAACTGGCTAGTCTGCCGTGACAGCAGGAAGCTCTCCTCCTCTCCACCTCCTCACTTCCCGCTTCTCTGTCCCACCTGCTTCCATGGTCTCTGTCTCAGGAAAGGGCACCACCAGTCACATCATGGCTGCAGAGTCCTCTCTGAGCCCTCTCTGTCTAGTCCCTCTCTCTCACCTCACCACTGACTCTTGTTTCTACCTCCAAAAGGTGCCAGTTTCTCACCTTCTTTTTTTTTTTTTTGGTCCGCGGGCCTCTCACTGTTGTGGCCTCTCCCGTTGCGGAGCACAGGCTCCGGACGCGCAGGCTCAGCGGCCATGGCTCACGGGCCCAGCGGCTCCGCGGCACGTGGGATCTTCCCGGACCAGGGCACGAACCCGTGTCCCCTACATCGGCAGGCGGACTCTCAACCACTGTGCCACCAGGGACGCCCTTCTCACCTTCTTTAGATCACCACCTCACCGACCCGTCCAAGCCACCATCCTCCTCACCCAGATGCCTTGCAACTGGTCACTCTGTCCCCACTCATAATCCTCTTCAGTCTGTTCTCTACACAGCAGCAGCAGAGTGGGCTTGAAAAGGCAGATCTCATGACGACACTGTGGTGTTCTGTGATCATGCCTGGACTCTCCTACCTCAGGGCATCGGAATGGGCCCTTTGCTGGGAATGCTTTACCACTAGCTCTTCAAATGACACTCAGCCTCCTCCATGAAGCACAGCTCAGATGTCACTTGGTCAGGGAGATCTTGCTACCTCTCAAAAGTGGGCAACCCAGTCACTTTCTACACAGCCTCCTCCCTCGTTGCATTCTTAGCAATATTAAAAATCTGCATTATGCCAAGGGAAGTAAGTCAGACAGAGAAAGACAAATACTGTATGACGTCACTTATATGTGGAATTAAAAAAATACAACACACTAGTGAGGATAACAAAAAAGAAGCAGACTCACAGATATAGAGAACAAATTAGTGGTTACCAGTTGCCGGGGTGGGGGGGAGGCAGTGAGGGGGGTGGGAGGTACAAACTATTGGGTGTGAGATAGGCTGAAGGAGGTATTGTATAACACGGGGAATAGAGCCAATATTTTGTAATAACTGTTCATGGAAAGCAACCTTTCAAAGTTTTATTAAAAAATTGTAGTTCTCTATATTTGTTTATATATGTATAATTAATTTTTATCTGTATTTCATCTACTATTCAACACAAGAATAAACTCCATGAAAGCAGGGACTTTGTCTTGTTTGTTACTATATCACTTGAACCTAACAAAATGTCTAGCATATGAGACACTTCATATGAGAAGTGCCCAGTAAATATTTGTACAAGGAATCAAAAAACTTATTTAACCCATAGGAAACTAGTCCTGTCTTTCACATAGAAAAAGTGGTTCAGAGAGGTTGAAAGACTTGCCTGAGGTCACACAGTTGGTATAAGGATCTTCCTACTGCACATCCATATCTAGGCCTCTAGAGGTCATGCTTTGGGATTTTTGTTTTTAGTTCTGTAGATCCAGCACTATAGATCCAGTACTAGTGATTTACTTCTCTCTCCTTTAGAGTAAAAATGCAATTGGATATACGCTTCTCACTCAGCCTGAAAGAACGTCATCATTGTCTTATTTGTATTTTAAAATCACATTTCTTTTTCTTTTAATGGTAACTCCTTGAAAGCATGAAAATGTAACATAGTTCCTCAGCGTAATGTTTTTCTTCTTTGACTTCTGAGTTTAAAGTAATAATTTCACTCTCTGTGACTTGAATACATATTCTTTATGTAGATAATTTGGGTAATCAAGCACATGGGAAAATTCTCATGCCTTTCAAATATATCTGGAATCAAATTTCTGATAGAAATCAATTTGGAACAGTACTTTTTTTTTTTTTTAAGATGCTGGGGGTAGGAGTTTATTAATTAATTAATTTATTTTTGCTGTGTTGGGTCTTCGTTTCTGTGCGAGGGCTTTCTCTAGCTGCGGCAAGCAGGGGCCACTCTTCATCGCGGTGCGCGGGCCTCTCACTGTGGCGGCCTCTCTTGTTGCGGAGCACAGGCTCCAGATGCGCAGGCTCAGTAGTTGTGGCTCACGGGCCTAGATGCTCTGCGGCATGTGGGATCTTCCCAGAACAGGGCTCGAACCCACGTCCCCTGCATTAGCAGGCAGATTCTCAACCACTGCGCCACCAGGGAAGCCCGGAACAGTACTGTTTTAGACAGGTAAAGGAGGCTGTGATGGCTGGAACTATTGGATTCTGGAAGACTAGACACCAGGCATCGGGAAGCTGGTTTAGAAGGGGACACATACCACATATAGATACATATAAATACAGGGATACCAGGAATTCCTCTCTTGTTTGCAGTCCCTTTCTCCAAATGGTAAAACTTGCTTCACAGAGCTTCTAATAACTATTAATAGTTTCATAAGCATGGAGGTGAGGGAGAGAGGACAAGCTGTTATGAGACAGAGGATAGACTGGGGGGTATGGGGATGCTCCATATCAGGAAATGAGGAAGTCAGAGAATGACTGCTTTACTGGAAGATGCTCCAAAGAGACAGAATTTTAAAAAGCAATGAAATATGTCTGTATATTGCAGTACGTATAGAATACAGCACGATGCGTGTGTGCAGGATCCTGGGAAAGAATCCATCTGTGTCTACCTTAGTAACATTCAGAGACATGAACGACAAACTTTCAGTTCCACCTCACAATATTAGGTCATTTATATAATTCAAAGGAATTCAGGCTAAAAACCGATTTGAGGTTCAGGTTGAAATCAAATAGAAGTACACACAGAAGATACGTGGATAAAAATAATGCACTCTCAGATGCTGAGTCGAAAGTGCTAGTGCTAACTTTACAGTAATTAAAAAAAAACCTATGTGTTGCAAAATCTCCTTAAATGGAAAAACAATTCCCAGTGACTTACAAATGTTGATATCATTCCAAATAACTGTGTAACCTAGGCAATTTAAATTGCACTGAAGATTTACCACCATTCAGAATCTCTACTTAGCAATATAGCCTTACTACCACAGCATGGATTATCAAATAACTTTTCAAAAATAAATATGTATATTCCAGTGAAAGAAAATGGTCAAAGATTTGCTGTCCAAATATTTTTGCTTTCTCTTTTTCTTTCACTATTGGACAGTGCAGGCAATACCTATAAAGACCACTTGGGGGCAATACAGTATTTTTGTTGCGTCTCATCACATAGCTATGTAGGTTTCAGAGAAGATTGCTGTTTCTTTCAAATTTGAAGCCCCATTTTAATGTATGGGAGGGAAAAGGCTGTATTTCATTTTAAACTTACAATGCATAAATCACATAAGACAAATGCAAGTCAGATTTTCTCCTGAAGGGAACAAAAGTCTGTCTTCTTTTAGCAGACAAATCAGTCTTACCTAGTTGGCACATTTGGGAATATTTTATATTTAGAATTTGTCACAGCTTTAGAGATAGATCTCAAAGAATAAAGGAAACTGTAAATAGAAATGTTTAAAATGACAAACATATAATGATCTTCAAAATGTACTGGTGGAAAGTTATTTTGTTTCTATACCTAAAGTGAAAATGTAAATATCACCTGTCTTCTCCACTGGGTATATATTTTAGAATAAACTTAAGCATTAAAGTAATTAATTTTTGACGACATTTACTCCCGTTGTCTTCACTGTTATTACTCTGCATTCACATCACACTTTGTAAAGGGGTTATTTTATTACTGATTAATCTTTTCAGCAAGTTGATGAGTGGAGTCTCTATTCCAAGTCATTTCTCTCCCCTCTGTCTGCTGAGTATTAAGTATTGTGTCAGGCACTGAAGGTTTTCCTTTTGTAAATCAAAAATAAACATAATCTCTTCTTTAAAGAATTTTATATGTATTTAGGCAAGTAAATTTTTCTGCTTCGTTTTTGTTCTCTTGATTCTTTTATTTACTTTATCTAATTTTTTTCTCCCAGTCTATTTTCTTGTCCTCAGAAGATATTTAACATTACCACAGGGATGCAAAACTCAGGTGAGCCTTGTTGTCAAAGTCCAAGAATCAAGGCTTATGAAACTTACGAAATTAAATTTGGTAACTCTCTTGGTGCCTTCTTAGAAGTGAAAAAAAAATCAGGAAGATGGCAGGGAGTTTTGCCTTAATTCATGGGTCCATTAACAGAGATTCATCTTAACAAATCCTTATCATATGGAGGGTAGTGAAGGAAGAGATTATAGCTGCTCTGCCTTTGAACATCTTTCTGGCTTAGCTAGCTCATCTGTTGAAGAAATAATGAGAAACTGAAAAATTAAGATGGTGTTCCCTGAGGATGCTTAAACTGCTCTGGAGCACTGCTTACAAGAGTCCTCATTTTTCATGCTCAGTTTTTACTCTAAACCCTTGTTTATTTTATAAACGTCTGATCAGCGAGGTGTACCAGAAATCAGAGCAATAAGTCTGTACGGGATAACAACAGAAAGAGGAAGAGCCTCCATAAACTAATTTATAAGAGCTTCTGTGATGTCCACAGGCCATCCACTCCTAGGCTCCAGTTTGGAGAAATGACACTTGATCTTTTTGCAAATCCTTAACTAGGCATCTTCCTCATCCCGACACAGGCATCCACTAGATGGCGCCAAGGAGAAGGGGGCTTTGAACAGGACAGGTAAAGTGGGGGCGGGGAGCAAAGGAGCAGGCAAATACACACCCTAAACCCCAAACTACCACTGAGGCCTTCCCTCTTCCATCTCTCCAGCATCCTGAATGGATTCACTTACTTCACCTGATTTCACACTGAAGTCCCTGAATATCAGTTAACCTCCATTTTTCTGGATGGATAATTAACACTTGTCCATCAGTTTTCTTGCATTAAAGGAAATAATAACTAGCAAATTTATTCATTAGGGTTAAGTTTCACCTTTATGTTGTCACTACAATGCATATATACAATGTGTCCATATCAGATAATTATATCTGTTCACTATGTTAGTTCAGAAGAGATGACATAATTAACAAAGATGGTATATATAAATTCATTATATTTATCTTCTGTTGCAGAGCCTACTCTAAAATTTATCTGCTGTCGCAGAACCTATTCTAAAATATTTCCCCAAGTTTCAGTTTTTAGCAAGTTACAATTAACAAGATACCTTTAACAAAAATGATAATGATAGACAATCATTCACTGATTAATATTTTTTGAGGGCTTCCCTGGTGGCGCAGTGGTTAAGAATCCACCTGCCAATGCAGGGGACATGGGTTCGAGCCTTGGTCCAGGAAGATCCCACATGCTGCGGAGCAACTAAGCCTGTGCGCCACAACTACTGAGCCTGCGCTCTAGAGCCCGTGAGCCACAACTACTGAAGGCCGTGCGCCTAGAGCCCGCGCTCTGCAACAAGAGAAACCACTGCAATGAAAAGCCTGCACACCACAACGAAGAGTAGCCCCTGCTCAATGCAACTAGAGAAAGCCCGTGTGCAGCAACGAAGACCCAACACAGCCAAAATAAATAAATAAAATAAGTAAATTTTTAAAAATATATATTTTTTGAGTGCCTGGCACACACAGATTTTGCCTGCAGTTCTGAAAGCTTAGGTTCATGGGTTTAAATGATCACTTTTGATCAAGTAAGCATGGCCATGATTAATGAATAATTTTCTTAGGCTAATAATCCAGGTTCAGTATTAAGAATAAATAAATGTACAAAATTACCCGAAAGCCTTTTATGGAACAAAGATGGAAATGAATGAGTGAATAAAATGAATGAATAAAGGAAATTTTTCAACACAAGAGACAAAGTTGCCATGGGCAGCATCAATGCCATCAACAGCATAAAATTATTTTGCATTTATGCACTTTAAAATCCTGGGCAGTTGCAAAATAATCATTCTTTTTCTAGAGCTAACATATACCTGAAATAATATTTAACACCAATATGGGCTCATTAGATAAGTGTTATTTTGCAATTATTATTTAGGTTTTTATTGTAAGTCAGCTCTCATCACATGTTTATTCAATTTTATTCTGGTTATCTATAATTTCTATTTATATAAAATCATACTTTAAAATGAACACCCTGATGCAATTTTTAAATTTAATCCAAGCAAGAGTAGACCAAGTAATACATCAACTCTTTTTACAAACTCCCAGAAGCAGGCTTTTATTCACATTCCTTCTACAGCTGACATAAATCTCCTGGGCCTACAGAAGGGCCAGATGCTCAGTGAAGAAGTCTTTTACAAGGTCTGCTCCATAGTCTGCAGTTTAGATGTAAAATGAAGATCAGGAGAAGAACACTTCCTCAAGTTGAAAAACTATAATGTAACTTTATACCTGCTTCGAAAGACATTACTCATTTTTACCTTGAGAATATATGAGCTATCTCACCTGACATTATGAAAGGCACTGTATCAATATTGACGGCAAATGAGGCTAACTTTATCCCTACAACTGTATCATGGTCCCCAAACTGAATAAGAGACATATGCATCTTTTAAAAGGGGTCCTTGTAAATAACAACATGCCCCTCTTTGCCAAGGTTCACTCTCTCCTCTGTGCACATTTGCTGATTTGCATCGATGTGAGAGGGACCTGTGGGCACTGGAAATGGAAGAATGGTCCCCCAAAGGCCAGTGCAGTGGTGGTAGAGAGCTGGTGATTCAGAGACTGGGCAGCAGCTTGTTTTAACTTTGGTTTCAATTGGAGGTGATTCTCATAGATACTGACGTGAGCAAAGACGGCAATGTCCTGTGTTTTCCCTTTTCCATCAAAGTGGCCCTGCCCAGAAATTCAGATGATGACATCTGCCTATTACGTTTCCTGGAAAGCCACTAGAAGATCATTGCAAAATACAGGGCTGAATTAGAACAGCTAGGGATTAAATATCCTTGGGCAATTTCTTCACATGGTTAAACAATTTTAAATGATCTTTGATTGAATGCCACACAAGCATTTATCAAGAGCTGATTACATTCAAGGAATTATCCTCATGTAACCTCTGAATATCAAATATCAACAAAAGAACGCCTTCAAATATGGAATGGCTGATCAAAATACAAATTCATTTAAGTTATGTCTCAACTAGAGAAAATAAGGCTTTGGATAGGTCTTCCCGCCAGAAGTCACAAATCACTCCAGCAATACATTTTCATCAAAGCAGTCAGCTACGATCACAAGTATACAGAATCTCCAGACATCATAAAGAAGTTATAGACAGGAGAGCTTCCTCTCTGCTGGATAACTTTCCAATGGATGACGGGATAACTTGTGACTTTTTACTCTAAGAACCAAATTTAAATTTCTTGCAGTTAATCTACATGACTTGCATATAAAGACAGCCATGGATGTATTTGACTGAAAGGTATAGTTACAGTGTCTGTGGAAGAGTTCTACCCTTCAATGCATAGGTATAACTGGAGTGTTTTATAATTGAATTGAGAGATTTTTCAGGGAAGAAATGTTTGAATAAAATATTGCTTGCAGTTGAATTTATTATATTCACCAAGAAAATGACATTGCTTAACAGCAAGCAGCAAAAATGGTGGTTTTAAAACTGGATCGAAGGATATAATAATCAAATGTTGCATTTGCTATTAATTTTCTTTCTTCTCCACCTCCCTTTCCCTTTTAAATTTGAACATTCTTTGGAAACATCTAACACTTATATTTTAAATTATTTTTACTGTACAGAAGGGGATTTTAGAAAAGTTTAGTTTATAAAGCTTCTATTTCCATTATTTCTCAAATTTGCATTAATGATGTTTTTCAACTCTCTCCAAAGCTATAGTACATAAAGTATCTCAGCAGCAGACGTAATTGGAAATAAATGAGCTCATAGTTATATCTGTTATTACTTTCATACTCCTTTAGCTGCCAGAATGTTCTATAAATGGCCACCAATAACCAGTTTAGTGGGCTTGCCTCACTGCACAGTGCATAAATCACTACTGATTTAACCGAGTAATTTAGCCTTTGGATTCAGGACTCAGTACAAACACACACACACACACAAATTATGTTTTGTGGAAATTTAAGAACAGTATTTAATAAAACATTGATATCACATGGTTAGTCTTTCAAGTGGGTTTTGGTCCTGTCCTCCACGTTAGAATTGAAAACCATTTCTGTATTTTTTCACTTCTAAAAATATCACACGGTAGCTGTATTTTGGAGAATGGTTAAGTGATTTAACAGATAAGTATAATCTATTTGTTTTAAGTGAAGCTATAAGTACTTCAGTTGGGTAAATAAATAGACCCTTGTTTTCTGAATCTATCTGTAGCATCAAGTACAACTTTGACCTCTAGAAGGAAATAATTGCTCTCTGGCACATGAATCCAGGAAGCTGCACTACCTCCCTTTGAGAGCAGATAACAGTACTGTCCAGAATAATCAGGCAAGATCTTGAAAAGACAAATCCCAAGGAGAGGATGAAAATGACAAGAACTGCAAGCTTTCCCATGCTACAACTGCGGCTCACATCTGTCCTGCAGACATGACAAAGATATGAATAACAAACAAAGCAGTGAACAAAGCATGAAAATCTAAAGGAAACCAAATCACAAAGAGCTTTCTTTTCATATGATTTTCCTTTAGGAAATACGTAAAAACTGTCACACAAAAAAGCATATCATTTCTACCAGTCACTTCTACTGGGGTTGGGGGATGTGGTGCTTAATAAAGAAAAAACAAAACAAAACTTAAAAACAATTACTTGGACTATCTAGGAGCTTCAGTTTCCCATCAAGATGGTGAACTATTATAGGTTAAATGAGATTAATATGAATTTAACTAAAGAACAAATGAAAACTTGTGTGAAAATGATTTTGAAAGATATTTTGAACTGGCTTGGCCAGTGGTGGCAGTGGGCAGGGATTGCTGGAGTTTGAGGAGGTGTTGCCAGAGGTTTCTTTGAGAGGACAGTTTGGAGGAAAGCATTTTTGTTTCCCTCCTGCCTCACCCTGTGGTCCCCTAGGACATTCACTGCCTGCTCCTTTCTTGTTAAGGATGTGAAGCCCACCCCAGGATTCAGGTTGCTGAATGTCCCGCTCAGATGAGGAGGTGATGAGATGTGTGTGATTACATCACATCTGGCATTCACTCCTCTACCCTATTCTCTCTCAAACCCCAAGTTTGATGGATTATAATGAAGGGGAGTGCCTCCTCCCAGGGCTTTTCTATCTAAGAGGTTAGGGAGTGAGACTCTGACCAAGGAAGTCACCTGATACCGTAGTAGCAGAGAGAAGTGATCAAAAGTGGTTTTACAATGCCTGGAACTCATCCTCATACCTCTTTTGGATTTACCTGGCCTTCCCCCAATATGATAATGGTGAGAATAAATAGTATCTGCAGGATAACTTAAGCTCAAAGGACAAAATAGGGGAAAAATGAAAAGTATAGCTGCCTGGAAAGAAAAGCAACAAACTAAATACCATATATCACGCTCCTAAAACTAAAGGACAAGGGGTTCTGTGGCAATGGATAGCACATTGGACTTCTAAAACCAATGGGTTAGGAATTTAAAATAAGCATGATTAATATACTCATACTAGGAATAATGGAAGATAGTAGCAAAATAAAATATTAAAGAAGATCATTAAAAAGAACCAAGAGGAAAAATAGTAAGAAATCAATAGATACAAGTAAAAATGTGCATAGTTCTCAAGTTAAGGGGTATCGGCACATGAAGGAAGGGGTCAAAATCTGGACAACAGAAGAAAGAAAGAAGAAACAGTGAGCAAAAATATTCCAAGAAATAATGGAAACAAATTTCCCAGAATTAAAGAGTAAAGACTTCAGGTCCAAACTGGAAACACAAATAAGAAAAGAAACAAATCCAGGGGGATGTTGTGAACAGTTTAGGGGATGTGAGGGTGATAAATTCCTTGATAAAGTTTGGTTAGGTTTGGTTTTTTAAGAAAACAAAACAAAACAAAACAAAAAGTGATTATTTCAACCAGAAATAAAAATCTACACTGTAGATCTACACTGCAATGTGGGGAAGTAGTGTAGAGAGTAAATGATATTAGTCTTAAGGGGGCAGAGTGGGAGATATTAAAAATTTAAGAACTTAATAGGAGAAAATAAACATGAATGTATGTCTTAAATGAAGGATATCCACTGCATGTTATATTAAGAATGTATAATTTTTAAGCTGACAGAAGAAAATTCAATCTTTACAGTGAAAAGCAGGAAAAGATATTTTAAATAAAGCAAAAAGAATGCATTGAAAAATTTAAAAAATAAGATGGTAGTCACAATCTAGGCACATCAGTTAAAAATCATAAATTAGGGCTTCCCTGGTGGCGCAGTGGTTGAGAGTCCGCCTGCCGATGCAGGGGACGCGGGTTCGTGCCCTGGTCCAGGAAGATCCCACATGCCGCGGAGCGGCTGGGCCCATGAGCCATGGCTGCTGAGCCTGCGCGTCCGGAGCCTGTGCTCCACAACGGGAGAGGCCACGGCAGTGAGAGGCCCAGGTACCGCAAAAAAAAAAAATCATAAATTAAAAACGAAGATTCTCAGATTGGATGAAAACAATCAATTCCAAAACTATATTGACTATTTAAAAATACATTTACTACAAAGACATGTAGAAAGGGTAAAATTAAAAATACATATGGTAAAACAAAAATATGAACTAAAAGAAAACTCACAGCTGACGAAAACAGAAATTAAAGCAGTAGTATCCTAAGACAAAAGAAAGCTAATATATACTGGTTAAAGGAACTATGGAGAAAGAAGTTGTACCCATGATAAATAACAGGTAGCAAAACAATATAACTTCAAAATAGTCAACCCACTGAATGGCAGGGAGAAACAGACCAACAACTGTAGTTGGAGATTTTAACACATTCCACTTAGCAACTATCAGATCAAGAGGAAAACAAATAGGTATCTGCAAAATATGATTAATAAGAGAGCCTTTAACTATTAATATATACAGAATTTCTATACCCATGTAGAGTTTTTCTTTTCAAGCACCCATGGAAGGTTTTTTTTAAATAGAAAGATTATGAATAAACGAAAGCCTGGATAAATTCCAAGACAGCAGTTGCATACAGGATTTGTCCTCTGATAATAATGCAATATATTAGAAATTCATAACAAAAAGATAGCTGAAAAAGAATCCTTTGTTTATAAATGGAATAATATGTTATTAAATACCTTGAGTTAAACAAGGCAATCATAAAGAATATTAAAAAATAATTAGAATTAAATAATTCAAAATTTATGGGACATGACTAAAGCAGGACATAAAAGGAACATATAGCTTTAGCCATTTTTACTAGGAAACAAAAAATGTTAAGCATAAAGGAGGCAAACATTCAAATAAAGAAACGATAAAGAAACAATAGAGCAAACAAACAAAACACTAGAAGCCAAGAAATGACACAAATAAGGGCATAAATCTGTGAAACTGGGAAAAACAACTTCAAAATTATGAAAAAGATTAACAAAATAAAAAACTAGTTTCTTTAAAAAGATTTAACCAACTCTAAAAAAAAAAACTTCTGGCAATTCTAGTCAAAAAATTAAAAAAAACATATCTACAAAGGATAAATTTAAAAAGATGAAATAGCTATAGACACAACAGATAAAAAATCAAAACATTATAATCAACTATACACTAAAGAATTTGAAAATTTGACGAAATTGGTAACCCCCCCAAAATTGTCAAATTGTACAAGAAGAAATTGAGAACTTAAAATCAAAATGTTTTGATTTTTTGTTTTAATAATGTTGAATGTTTTAATAAGTTGAAATATCAATGCTATTTTAAAAAACCTCCAAAACCTCCAAAAAACCTCCAAATCTATTTTTTTCAAGAGACTTGTACCAAATTCCTGAGGGTAAGCTAATTTCTATCTTATATAAGTTGCTCCAAAAAACTGAAAAAAAGTGAAAGTTATCCAGTTTAATTTTATGAAGCTATAATAATCTCAACTGTAAAAACCAAGTATGAGAAATATAAGAAAATATAAGTCCACATCATTTATGATCAAAGGTATAAAAATTGTAAATAAACAAATCCAACAGAGTATTGAAAATAGCACAGACTTATCAAGTAGGTTTTATCTCATTTATGCAAGGAGGTTTTATTAAGAGAAAATCTAGCAATATAATACACATAAACTTGAGGAGGAAAAAAAATCATGATTATCTCAAAATGCAGAAAAAAAGTGTTGGTGAAGTTCAAAATCATTTCATGATGAAGATTTCCAGCAAACTAAAAATAAAAGAGAATTTCCTTGACTTGGTAAAGTTTATAAATCCATATGTCTTAGAGTTATATTGTAAAAAGATTTATAAATGAAATCATATGATGTATTTGTTTCAAAATAAATTAGTGTTAGGGAAAGGGAGTAGAGAGGGTACAGATGAAACAAGACTACCTATAAATTGTAACGGCCGAAATGTAATGATAGATCCATTGTACTTAATTATATTATTCTCACTACTTTGGCACACATTGCAAAGATTACATACCAAAAACCTACAGCGAGCATTTTACTTAACGGAGAAATTTGAGATGTGCCCATCTTAAAAGATGTTCAACTCAAGAACATCCACTATCAGTTCTACTTTTAAAGATTCTTGGCAACATTAGTCAAGGAAAAGGAAAAAAAAAAAAAAAAGAAGAAGAAGGAAGTAGAAAAGAAGATAGCCAAGAATTAAAAGGAAAGAGATTAACATGACCTTATTTGCAGATAAAACACCTAGTAAAACCAATGATATTAATAGTTAAATTATTGGAACAAGTTTATCAAATAGAAATTCCACTTTAAAAATAGTATTTCTTGAAGATGGCAGACTAGAAGAACATGGAATTCACATCTCTGCACAACTAGGGCACCTACCAGGCATCACTGGGGGACTACAGACACCAAAGGGGATGGGAGGAACTGCCAATGACCAGCTTGCAGGAGGTCGGGCCCAAGCTCCTGTGGTGGGAGCTCTGAGTCCAAACCACTGGACTAAGAGAGAACCTCAGACCCCAGGTTAATCGGAGTGAGGCTTCCCAGAGGTCCTAATCTCAGCACCAAGACCTGGCTCTATCCAACTGCCTGAAAGCTCCAGTTTTGGACACCTCAGGCTAAACAACCAGTAAGAGAGGAATATAGACCCACCTATCAAAAAAAAAAAAAAAAGAAATGACAAAAGAATATGTTACAGATGAAGGAGCAAGGTAAAAACCTACAACACCAAATAAATGAAGACGAAATAGGCAAACTACCTGAAAAAGAATTCAGAGTAATGATAGTAAAGATGATCGAAAATCTTGGAAACAGAATGGAGAAAATACAAGAAACATTTAACAAAGATCTAGAAGAACTAAAGAGCAAACAAACAATGATGAACAAAAAAATAACTGAAATTAAAAATACTCTAGAAGGAATCAATAGCAGAATAACTGAGGCAGAAGAACAGATAAGTGACCTGGAAGATAAAATAGTGGAAATAACTGCCAGGGAGCAGAATAAAGAAAAAAGAATGAAAAGAACTGAGGACAGTCTCAGAGACCTCTGGGACAACATCAAATGCACCAACATTAGAATTATAGGGGTCCCAGAAGGAGAAGAGAAAAAGAAAGCATCTGAGAAAATATTTGAAGGGATTATAGTTGAAAGCTTCCCTAACATGGGAAAGGAAATAGCCAATCAAGTCCAGGAAGCGCAGAGTCCCATAGAGGATAAACCCAAAGAGAAACACACCGAGACACATATTAATCAAACTATCAAAAATTAAATTCAAAGAAAAATATTAAAAGCAGCAAGAGAAAAGCAACAAAAAACATAGGACAGAATCCCCATAAGGTTAGCAGCTGATCTTTCACTAGAAATTCTGCAAGCCAGAAGGGAGTGGCAGGACATATTTAAAGTGATGAAAGGGAAAAACCTACAACCAAGATTATTCTCCCCAGCAAGGATCTCATTCAGATTCGACAGAGAAATTAAAACCTTTACAGACAAGCAAAAGCTAAGAGAATTCAGCACTACCAAACGAGCTTTACAACAAATGCTAAAGGAACTTCTCTAGGCAGGAAACACAAGAGAAGGAAAAGACCTACCATAATAAACCCAAAACAATTAAGAAAATGGTAATAAGAACATACATATCAATAACTACCTTACATGTAAATGGATTAAATGCTCCAACCAAAAGACACAAACTGGCTGAATGGATACAAAAACAAGACCCGTATACAGGCTGTGTACAAAGACCCACTTCAGACCTAGGGACACATACACACTGAAAGTGAGGGGATGGAAAAAGATATTCCATTCAAATGGAAATCAAAAGAAAGCTGGAGTAGCAATTCTCATAGCAGACAAAATAGACTTTAAAATAAAGACTATTACAAGACACAAAGAAGGACACTACATAATGATGAAGGGATCAATCCAAGAGGATATAACAATCAAAAATATTTATGCACACGACATAGGAGCACCTCAATACATAAGGCAAATGCTAACAGCCACAGAAGAGGAAATCGACAGTAACGCAATCATAGTAGGGGACTTCAACACCACACTTTCACCAGCAAACAGATCATCCAAAATGAAAATAAATAAGGAAACACAAGCTTTAAATGACACATTAAACAAGATGGACTTAATTGATATTTATAGGACATTCCATCCAAAAACAACAGAATACACTTTCTTCTCAAGTGCTCATGGAACATTCTCCAGGATAGATCATATCTTGGGTCACAAATCAAGCCTTGGTAAATTTAAGAAAACTGAAATCATATCAAGTTTCTTTTCTGACCACAACACTATGAGACTAGATATCAATTACAGGAAAAATTCTGTAAAAAATAAAAACACATGGAGGCTAAACAATATGCTACTAAATAACCAAGAGATCACTGAAGAAATCAAAGAGGAAATTTAAAAATACCTAGAAACAAATGACGATCAAAACACGACAGCCCCAAACCTATGGAATGCAGCAAAAGAAGTTCTAAGAGGGAAGTTTATAGCAATACATGCCTACCTCAAAAAACAAGAAACATTTCAAATAAACAGCCTAAACTTACACCTAAAGCAATTAGAGAAAGAAGAACAAAAATACCCCAAAGTTAGCAGAAGGAAAGAAATCATAAAGAACAGATCAGAAATAAATGAGAAAGAGATGAAGGAAACAATAGCAAAGATCAATAAAACTGAAAGGTTTTATCTTCTTTGAGAAGATCAATAAAACTGAAAGGTTTTATCTTCTTTGAGAAGATAAACAAAATTGATAAACCATTAGCCAGACTCATCAAGAAAAAAAGGAGAAGACTCAAATCAATAGAATTAGAAATGAAAAAGGAGAAGTAACAACTGACCTTGCAGAAATACAAAGGATCATGAGAGATTACTACAGGCAACTATGTGCCAATAAATGGACACCCTGGAAGAAAAGGACAAATTCTTACAAAAGCACAACATCCTGAAACTGAACCAGGAAGAAATAGAAAATATAAACAGACCAATCAAAAACACTGAAAATGAAACTGTTATTAAAAATCTTCCAACAAACAAAAGCCCAGGACCAGATGGCCTCACAGGTGAATTCTATCAAACATTTAGAGAAGAGCTAACACCTATCCTTCACAAACTCTTCCAAAATATAGCAGAGGGAGGAACACTCCCAAACTCATTCTATGAGGCCACCATCACCCTGATACCAAAACCAGACAAAGATGTCACAAAGAAAGAAAACTACAGGCCAATATCACTGATGAACATAGATGCAAAAATCCTCAACAAAATACTAGCAAACAGAATCCAACAGCACATTAAAAGGATCATATACCATGATCAAGTGGGGTCTATCCCAGGAATGCAAGGATTCTTCAATATATGCAAATCAATCAATGTGATACACCATATTAACAAACTGAAGGATAAAAACCATATGATCATCTCAATAGATGCAGAAAAAGCTTTTGACAAAATTCAACACCCATTTATGATAAAAACTCTCCAGAAAGGGCATAGAGGGAACCTACCTCAACATAATAAAGGCCATATATGACAAACGCACAGCCAACATCATTCTCAATGGTGAAAAAGTGAAACCTTTTCCACTAAGATCAGGAACAAGACAAGGTTGCCCACTCTCAGCACTATTATTCAACATAGTTTTGGAAGTTTTAGCCACAGCAATCAGAGAAAAAAAAGAAATAAAAGGAATCCAAATCGGAAAAGAAGAAGTAAAACTGTCACTGTTGCAGATGACATGAGACTATATATAGAGAATCCTAAAGATCCTACCAGAAAACTACTAGAGCTAATCAATGAATTTTGTAAAGTAGCAGGATACAAAATTAATGCACCAAAATCTCTTGCATTCCTCTACACTAATGATGAAAAATCTGAAGGAACATTTATGGAAACACTCTCATTAACCACTGCAACAAAAAGAGTAAACTAGCTAGGAATAAACCTACCTAAGGAGACGAAAGACCCATATGAAATTAAAGATGATATAAACAGATGGAGAGATATACCATGTTCTTGGATTGGAAGAATCAAAATTGTGAAAATGACTATACTACCCAAAGCAATCTACAGATTCAGTGCCTATTCAATCCCTATCAAACTACCAATGGCATTTTTCACAGAATTAGAACATTTCACAGAATTAGAACAAGAAACTTCACAATTTGTATGGACATACATAAGACCCCGAAGAGCCAAAGCACTCTTGAGAAAGAAAAACAGAGCTGGAGGAATCAGGCTCCCTGACTTTACTTTATACTACAAAGGTACAGTAATCAAGACAGTATGGTACCGGCACAAAAACAGAAATATAGATCAATGGAACAGCATAGAAAGCCCAGAGATAAACCTATGCACATATGGTCACCTTATCTTTGATAGGGGAGGCAAGAATATACGATGGAGAAAAGACAGCCTCTTCAATAAGTGGTGCTGGGAAAACTGGACAGCTACATGTAAAAGAATGAACTTAGAACACTCCCTAACACCTTACACAAAAATAAACTAAAAATGGATTAGAGACCTAAATGTAAGACCTAATGTAAGACCTAATGTAACTATATAGATCTAATGTAACTATAGGTTACATTAAGACCTAATGTAACTATAGAGACCTAAATGTAACTATAAAACTCTTACAGGAAAACATAGGCAGAACACTCTATGGCATAAATCACAGCAAGATCCTTTTTGACCCACCTCCTAGAGAAAGGGAAATAAAAACAAAAATAAACAAATGGAATCTAATGAAACTTAAAAGCTTTTGCACAGCAAAGAAAACCATAAACAGGATGAAAAGATAACCCTCAGAATGGGAGAAAACATTTGCAAACAAAGCAACTGACAAAAGATTAATCTCCAAAATATACAAGCAACTCATGCAGCTCAATATCAAAAAAACAAACAACCCAGTCCAAAAAATGGGCAGAAGACCTAAATGGACATTTCTCCAAGGAAGATACACAAATTGCCAACAAACACATGAAAGGATGCTCAGCACCACTAATCATTAGAGACATGCAAATCAAAACTACAATGAGGTACCACCTCACACCAGTCAGAATGGACATCATCAAAAAATCTAGAAACAATAAATGCCCGAGAGGGTGTGGAGTAAAGGGAACACTCTTGCACTGTTGGTAGGAATCTAAATTGATACAGTATCAATGTAAATTGATACTGTTCTCACTATGGAGAACAGTATGGAGGTTCCTTAAAAAACTAAAAATAGAACTACCACATGACCCAGCAATCCCACTACTGGGCATATACCCTGAGAAAACCATAATTCAAAAAGAGTCATACCAGAATGTTCATTGCAGCACTATTTACAGTAGCCAGGACATGGAAGCAACCTAAGTGTCCATTGACAGATGAATGGATAAAGAAGATGTGGCACATATATACAATGGAATATTACTCAACCATAAAAAGAAATGAAATTGAGTTATTTGTAGTGAGCTGGATGGACCTAGAGTCTGTCATACAGAGTGAAGTAAGTCAGAAAGAGAAAAACAAATACCGTATGCTAACACATATATATGGAATCTAAAAAAGAAAATGGTTCTGATGAACCTAGGGGGAGGACAGGAATAAAGATGCAGAGGTAGAGAATGGACTTGAGGACATGGGGAAGGGGAAGGGTAAGCTGGGATGAAGTGAGAGAGTAGCAGTGCCATATATACACTAGCAAATGTAAAATAGATAGCTAGTGGGAAGCAGCCGCATAGCACAGGGAGATCAGCTCGGTGCTATGTGACCAACTAGAGGGGTGGGATAGGGAGGTTGGGAGGGAGACACAAGAGGGAGGGGATATGGGGATATATGTATAACTGATTCACTTTGTCATACAGCAGAAACTAACACACCACTGTAAAGTAATTATACTCCAATAAAGATGTTAAAAAATAAATAAGTAAATAACAATATCAAAAAATACTCCCAGGAATCTTGAAATAAACTTAAGCAAAACCATATAAGATCTCTGTGGAGGAATAAAAATTAAACTCTAATAAAGGACAAATAAAATGACCTGAATAAATGGAGAGACAATATTATGAATAATCAACTCTTCAAAAATTAAGCTAAAAATTCAATATTATATTGAAATTCAGTAGGATTTTTTTTTGAATTTTATTTATTTTTTTAAACAGCAGGTTCTTATCAGTTATCTATTTTATACATATTAGTGTATATGTATCAATCCCAATCTCCCAATTCATTCCATCACCACCACCACCACCCCCGCCACTTTCCCCCCTTGGTGTGCATACATTTGTTCTCTACATCTGTGTCTCTATTTCTGCCCAGCAAACCAGTTCATCTGTACCATTTTTCTAGGTTCCACATACATGCTTTAATATACAATATTTGTTTTTCTCTTTATGACTTAGTTCACTCTGTATGACAGTCTCTAGATCCATCCACGTCTCTACAGATGACCCAATTTCATTCCTTTTTATGGCTGAGTAATATTCCATTGCATATATGTACCACATCTTCTTTATACATTCATCTGTTGATGGGCATTTAGGTTGCTTCCATGACCTGGCTATTGTAAATAGTGCTGCAATGAACATTGGGGTGCATGTGTCTTTTTTGCATTATGGTTTTCTCTGGGTATATGCCTGGTAGTGGGATTGCTGGATCGTATGGTAATTCTATATTTAGTGTGGTTTTTTTTTTTTTTTTTTTTTTTTTGGCGGTACGCGGGCCTCTCACTGTGTAGCCTCTCCCGTTGCAGAGCACAGGCTCCGGACACGCAGGCTCAGCGGCCATGGCTCACAGGCCCAGCCACTCTGCGGCATGTGGGGTCCTCCCAGACCAGGGCATGAACCCGTGTCCCCTGCATCGGCAGGCAGACTCTCAACCACTGCGCCCCCAGGGAAGCCCCTATGTTTAGTTTTTTAAGGAACCTCCACACTGTTCTCCATAGTGACTGTATCAATTTACATTCCCACCAACAGTGCAAGAGGGCTCCCTTTTCTCCACACCCTCTCCAGCATTTGTTGTTTGTAGATTTTCTGATGATGCCCATTCTAACTGGTGTGAGGTGATACCTCATTGTAGTTTTGATTTGCATTTCTCTAATGATTAGTGATGTTGAGCAGCCTTTCATGTGTCTCTTGGCCATCTGTATGCCTTCTTTGGAGAAATGTCTATTTAGGTCTCCTGCCCATTTTTTGATTGGGTTTTTGTTTTTTTTTAACATTGAGCTGCATGAGCTGTTCATATATTTTGAAGATTAATCCTTTGTCCGTTGATTCATTTGCAAATATTTTCTCCCATTCTGAGGGTTGTCTTTTCGTCTTGTTTGTAGTTTTCTTTGCTTTGCAAAACTTTTTAAGTTTCATTAGGTCCCATTTGTTTATTTTTGTTTTTATTTCCATTACTCTAGGAGGTGGATCCAGTACGAGTTTAAAAGTATAATTGATATTCTAAAATGTTTATGAGGAAATAAACGCCCACCACATAGTTATAACAATCTTGAAAAGAAGAAGTAGACAAGAGGTACCTCCCGTGTCAGGCATGAAGACATACTTATACTGCCAAAATAATAAAAAAGAGTGCCGTGGGCCAACTGGAACCGAACAGAGACATCAGAGACGGCTCCATATACATATGGAAACTTATACAACAAAAGTGATGTCAGATTCATAGGAAATGATGAGTTTTTAGCCCGTGAGAATGGAATATTTAGGAAAAAAGAAAAAAACTGGATCAGAGGTGATCTCTAGTTGAATTAAATATTTACATGTCCAGGGAAAATTATAAAGGTAATAGAAAAAAATGGAGAAGCACACCTTTGTGACTTAGAGATAAGAAAGGATTTCTGAAACTAAATCCCCAAAGAGGAAGCCTATGGAAAAATTAATTTGATTAATGAATTGAAGATTTCTAATCAAAAAATAACACTGTGATAAAGTTAACAGAGAGAGGGCAAATTGAGCTATTTGCAAGATCGAGATAACACTTTTCACCTGTCACAGCTGGAAACAGTCAAATGTTGGCCTATGCGGGGGTATGGAAATTGACACAGGCATTTTGGAGGGCGAGCTGACATTATTTAATTCTATCAAATGAACCTATGTATTATGCCCCAGCCATCCCAGTTCTGGGTATACACTCTTCAGAAAATCATATGCAGGTTCATAAAGAGTCAGATACAAGGATTTGTGCATTTGAAGTACTGTTTGCTTTAGCCAAGAGCTGGAGCAATCCAGATGTCTATCACTGGAGCAGTGGGGAGGTAAACTATAAGGGAAAACACATCACTAATACTGCAAATCAGTGAAAAAGTAACAGAAGATATACACATAGCAACGTGGAAGGTTTCTTCCTAAAAATACGTAGTGCTGCATTTTAAAAAATAGTCAGAGGGACTTTCTTGGCGGTCCAGTTGTTAAGACTCCACGCTTCCACTGCAGGGGGCGGGGCATGGGTTTGATCCCTGGTCGGGGAACTAAGATCCCACATGCCGCATGGCCCAATATATATATATATATATATATATATATATAGTAAAAGATAAAGGAAAAAATATCTAATATAATACAGTTTATACGCTAAAGATACTTGCATGTATAACAAAATAAAAATGCTTATTTTACAAGAATATGCACAAAAAACACACACATTAAATCATTATAATGATGGCCTTTGAGAGGAAGGATAATTAAGTGGGAAACGGTGATAAAATGTATTAAATGAAACAGATAAAACAAGAGAGGAGGCTTGCACACACAGATGTTGCAAGTTCCACAAGGACAGGGATTTGGGTCTCTGCTCAACGAACATTTGTCGAATACATGAATGTGACATGAATAGAGGATTATGATTCTTGTATCTCTCTATATCTGATTTCTAATTTTTGGTTGAATCATATGAAACTGTAATTTTTTGTAGGTCAAAACTGGCCAAGTTAGCAATTGCATACAATTCAACTTAATAGAAGAAGGCAACTGGGGAATAATTAAAGGTTCTTAGGGAAATATAAACAGCCACTGTGCAGACTTGTGGGAGATAACATGAAAGACAAATCAAATTAGATTCCACTTTTTCCTGATCAAAAACCACTTAATACTGATACAATTGAGATGAGATGATTGTCTTTAAAATAAACCACCCTTAAGACCTAAGTCATCAACATCATTTCCTTAAAATATCAGTTACCTACTTTACTAAGTAATGTAACATCTGCATCTTTTGTCATGCTTAGCTATTTTTTAATCGACAATTTTTAAACATACCATTTAAAAATTTTTCACTGTTGGAAGATTTTCCAAAACTTAAAGTGCAGTTTATGTAAGAAAAATTCTGAAAAGTATCAAGTACAGTCACTTTTAAATCTCTCAAAACTATAAAAGGCACTTGTGCCTTCTTTTTTTTAAAATACCATTTTTTTATGATTAAAATACAAAAACCTGTACATAT
The DNA here is from genome assembly GCF_963455315.2 of Globicephala melas. Classification (NCBI taxonomy): domain Eukaryota; kingdom Metazoa; phylum Chordata; class Mammalia; order Artiodactyla; family Delphinidae; genus Globicephala; species Globicephala melas. The sequence goes on from NC_083322.1 coordinate 28,973,165, forward strand.
TTAATGCATACAATTTGATGAGTTTAGAGATAAGTATACACCCATGAAACCATCACTACAATCAAGTCATAAACGTATCTATCCCCTTCAAAAGTTTCCACCCACCCTATTTATTTATTTATTTAGTGATAAGAACATAAAATCTATCCTCTTAGCAAATCTCAGTATTATTAACTATAGGCGCTATACTGTAAGTCGATCTCCAGGACTTATTCATCGAGCATAACTGAAACTTTAGACCCTTAGACTAACACCTCCCTATTTCCCTCTTTCCCCAGCCCCTGGTAACTACCATTCTATTCTCTGCTTCTTTGAGTTTGACTAGTTTAGATTCCTTCTATAAAAGGGATCGGGTAGTATTTGTTCTTTGAAGGCATCTTTGATCTTACAGAAATAATTGTTCAGAAAACAGATAAGAGGAAGTGGGAAGAAACTGAAAGAATGCACGTGTGCATTTCCCCTTAACTACACTCTGAAAAATTATTTCTGTAAAATCAGAAACTCCTTAAAATGTATCAAGTATATTCTCACTAGACCTTATTTTCGAATGAGCTAACCTGAATTACCTCTTATAACTAAACTTTTTGGAGGTTATTATTAAGTTCTACCTTGAAAACTTTCTCATCATGCTTTATGTCATGGCTACTGTGTCAGGCACCCTTGAGAGCGTTGTTTTTTGCTCAGCAAGTATTCCATATTGAATGGTGAAATGAAACAGGCATTATGCTTCCTAAAAATGAAGCAAAAAGCATAAGGGCAAAATTGTATTTTCCTTTGTTGCACTGACTACATTTTTCTTGAATGAGTGGAAAGTCAAGAAAAACAGACCACAGCTGAGAACTAGTTCTACAATGGGTCAAAGAACTGAACTAAAAAGATGAATTGAGAGAAAAAGAAGATGTAGCCTTTGTGATCCCTAGTGAATTAAGCTGTTTCCAGTTCATTTTTCAACCTGCACCTATTAAATGAAAATCTCTGCTTGCAGCAATAAAACGATACAATCTTTGCTCCTTGGGATTTGATAATCATAAAGGTCGGAGAAAGGCAGCCCAACTCACTTTACTTATCTCCAGTATACTTTGTGGGAAATAACTGCAACAATGGAAATTTTACCTTGACAGTGAAGCGTTTTTTCTTTGGTGGATTCCAAACCGTGCCAGTCGAATGAATGAATGCACGCAGAGGAGTTAAGGATGTCACCAGCACATACGCTTTAAGAATTACGGATAAATCTTTGGCTCTCAAGAGTGTTTCTTGTGGAGCTAGGACTGTGGTTTGATTCCTAAAAAATTAAAAATATAATTAAAGCTCCATAATTTGGGGTATGTAATTTATAAATTGCCTCAGAGCTTTGTACACCCCATCTCTCTCTCACTGGACCCCAGCTTTCAGTGTATGGGTTGCCTTAAACGATGTCTAAAATTGTACCTAAAATGAGGCTTAAAGATCTAAAAAATTTAAATTAGTCACATCTGGTACCATCCCAACAAAAGTGATACATATAAAAGTTTAGGATACCCCTGAAATTTTCCGGTTCTGCCCTCTCCTACCTTTGCTCTATCTTATCCTCCACAAGAAAAGATACTGTTTCTCAATAGTGGACAGGCAGGTCACCAAAAATATGCCAAAATACTTTCCCCACTAATGTGATTCTACCTAATAACCTGCACCACAGATAAATAAGGGTTAATTTAAGGGATGAAGTATTAGGAAACACTTCATTCAGTCTAAAAAAGGAAAAATAACACTAGTTAAATATTTTGTGATAAAACAAACATAATTTCATTATAAATGATACCAAAATGTATAACTATTTTCTTTTCTGCATCATATTTCTATATTTCAAATATCTAAGTTTGATCAATGAAAAGAGTGTGCTGTTTCATCTTCTGAAGTCTAGGTAAGCAGAAATGCATATGATTCTTCAATAAAAACTATTAACTGTGGAATACTACCTAATAATTATAAAATTACATGGGGCAAACTATTTTGTGTGTTGGATAAGATAATTAAAATCTCTTAATTTTTCACTATAATTTATCTACATGACAAAATCCTTTCCCTGAAGGTAACTTTAATAACTTGGTACCCTACAGTTGCTTTCTCAGAGCCATAAAAAAATAATAAAAAAAAAAATCATTCAGCCATACTCGTAGACTAAGGCATGTTATTTGAGTATAAAATGGAAGTTAAAATTTTAGTTTCACATGGCCAAGGTTTTAAATTCAATTTCCATTAATGTAACTTCCTGGATAAGAGTCCTATTTACCCAAATGTTTATTCTATGGCAAGAGAGATTTGAATTAGTGTAGCAGAAAATCGATGGTGGCATTATTTATTAAGAAGAGATAGCCTAAAATTTATATAACAGAACCTAATAATTCAAACACGTAAAACCCCCAGATGTGTTTGGTGCTTTTCTCTTATTAGCTATCTCTTAAAATGCACGCTTGACATAACAATTCAAGATGATTAGCTTACAGCTGTTCACGTCTCCAGTCCCCTGGTTTCCACAAATATGACTTCACTGTTTTTAAAAGGTGACTTGAATTACTCAGCTTTAATTGTATGCTCTGATCCAGACACACTGAGGGGCTCACCGGAAGTTGCAATTCTGAAAAGATTCAACAGAGCAAAAAACAGTCATTCTATTGTTTCCTTTTGGAATGGCTTCCATAATAGAGTCTGCTATGTTAAACTGGTTCCAAGGGAAATAGGCCTCAAATTTTCTCCCCATTCTAATCAAGGTTCAATCCCTCAAGCATGAAGGCATGTTTAGAGGGGCATTTGCTTTGTAGTATGTTATCTTACCACAGACTAGAAAAACAATTATAATAACTGATTTCAAAATTTTTTCTCAGAAGGTGAAGTAGATTTGATGTCTCCTTCTGTCCCACACCAAGAGGGTCTTTCTTCCATACAGCTAGGAGATGCTCTCTCGATTAGGGGATGGTGGCTGCAGGAGTTGACTTCTGTTTGCGATGAGAATTTTATATAGATAACTTGAGTTGATTTCCTGACAATACAGTCCTTCACGTGCTAGAGTTTGTCATGCTTCATGACCTTGGTAACCTCAACCAGAGTGCTTCATTATTTTGTAAAATATTATTTAGTGGGTTTTTGAAGTGTGTAAAAGTAAAGACCAACAATAATGACTTATTTCCGAACACTCGTATTGATACTTTTAAAAAATAGGTGTATGTACAAGGTTAGAAAAATCAAAGTGTAATCATTGCATAAAGTTTCCACCAACTAACCATCAATCAACTGCTTACTTACTGAGCACTCAGTAAATGCAAGCCATAAATGCCCTCCTTTCTGTTCTTTTTCAGTGGAAGTGTCAAAGTCATGCAATTCTACAAAAACAATTTTCCCCATGGACTCCTCTATGTTTTGACCATGACAACGTAAAAACCTTGAATTCTGCTCATTTTCCTTGGTAATAAAAGCTATGTCTAGACTCCTACTTCAATTTCTTGCCCCTATGATTTCACTGCAATGATCAAGCAGCATGAAAGATTGTTTTATTACTTTATGGCAACTTAATTTTGCTTTGCTGTTTTTCTACATGAATTTTCCAGGGGAAAAGAAAAGGAAAAGAAAAAATACTTGGCTACTTCAGCAAGCCCAAAGATGAATAATTTGGTATAAATTAATGAGCATCATTAATAACAATTTGAAACACAACCTCCCACAAACATTAGTACCTAGAGTGCAACAAATATGATAATAGAATAGCTGTCTAAGCCCACTCACTGCAAAAATAAGTTAATCACTTTATTAATATTAAACTTTTTCTCAGGAACATTTTCTGGAGTAAACCATGAAATGTTATTGATATCATTTACATCAGAATAATAAATGACTTACTAGAAATTTGTAACAGTGATTCCAAATTCTTTTTTAAGTATATTCAAGTCAATCTCAATTTAAATGTAAGACACAAACACTGTGACTCATTGAGCCTATTTTAAGTGAAAACACGCATGAACATAGCTCTTCTTTAATGGCACCTTCACGGACCAACTCTGTTTTCAATTTTCACCCTATATTTTTTGTATAATAAACGGTACATGGTATCACCTTCAATTTCCTTCTCTACTTCTATAGTATTTACAAATAAACGTATTATATGTGAACCAGTACATATTTAAAATAACAATATTTTCATAATATCTGACTCCAAGAGTGAGACAAATATAGAACATTCAGAGACTAGAGACAATTGCCAAAATGAAATCTACTGAGGGCCAGAGATCCCAATGCCAGAAATAGGTCAAAAACATGGAAATATGTCAGAAAAGATTTTTGGTTATGACACAGAGCAAACATGTTCCTACGGAACCATTTTGTCCTCAGGTTCTTTCCCTTCAATTGACCAGTGATATGACTGGAGTCTGCGGATGTCAGTTTCAGCTGAGCGACACAGGAATCTACTCCTCATAGACGAGGGCACCAAGGGCAAGTCAGAAGCCAAGCACAGCCTGACAAGAGTTTCTGAATTGGTGCTTCAGTTTCACCTTGAGCTGGGTAAGCCCATCAGTAGCCAGGTACGTTTGGCCTATTTTGTATCTTGTAAATGACTAAAGAATTAACCAACTAACTGAGCCAAGGGAGGGAAGGGTCTTCATATCTGAAGTGTTAAATAACTGTTGGTCTTTAAAGATGTTAATAAGGTGATTAAAATCTTGAATTTTTCCCCCCTAAACTCTCTACTCTGGGTAGAATTTAGGCCGGGACATTAAATTCAAATAAATATTTTCTATAAGAATATTCTTCATATTTTCTTCATACATCTCGCATCTTTTGTACTGCCAAGTTACTTTTAGCATATGTGTTCATATGTGTATACATATGCATATATATAAATTACCTAATTTATATATAATTTATTTAATATATTATATAAACATATTTATATTACATACATATATTATTTTCCAGAGATTTAACACACTCTAACTCAAGCTACAGAGTTTTTTGTTTTTGGGGGTTTTTTAAATTTTATTTTATTTATTTTTTTATACAGCAAGCTCTTATTAGTTATCCATTTTATACATATTAGTGTAAATATGTCAATCCCAATCTTCCAATTCATCACACCACCACCCCTTGACATCAGCATTTTACCTCAGTTAACACCACTTGTTTGCATGTCCTTGCAATCCCAGACTGCACTTCCGGGTCTAAGCTGCTACTTAGCTGCCTTAAAATAGGTGGGTGGTGGATAATGTCATTCATATCTTGCTATTTCTTACAAAACACACTAAACGTCTTAGGGAAGATAATTCTCTGGTATCCAATAATATCTCAGTCATTTTCAATAAATTAGGGATGTGCAGTCATTGCTTTAAAAAATTCTGTGAGCTGTGGCCTCACTCAGGGGTTCAAAGTCATGAGTTAACAATCAAGCTCTCTGCTAGAGTTTGACTCTGTAGACCCAGCCAATGGAAGCTGAATCAAAAGCCTGGATTGTAAGTAGTGGAAAAAATTCAAGCTAGTTTTAAGTCAAAAGGGGAAAAGGCTAAGTAACAGTGAAAAATTATCAAAGTAGAGGTTTTCTGCTCCTTTGGTCCTCTTTTCCTCTCTAAGAAAGAATGATACATGCTTATATGGGAACCAAATCTTTGCAATGTTGTTTGAAGTATGGGAAAAAATAAATTTATTTTTAAATCTATATAAATGAGTTAGAGAGGAAAGTGGACAAAGAGACCATTGAGGAGAGCGGATGTGCAGGATGGTGTTTTGGTGAGCTGGGGGGGTTGCCTAGGGGAAAAAGAGGGTTGTAAAAGTAGAATTTAGCGGAAATTTCATTGTGTGTTGAATAAGGCTAATTGCCCCTTGGCTGCCATATTGTCCCCAACTCTACTCTCAAAAACAAAGAAACAAAAAAACTATTAAAAAATTTAAACTACTCCTCAAGGCTTATTTACCAGTAAGTCATGCTGTTATTGGAGGGGGCGTTTTAATTAATTTATTTGTTTGCTTAACACAACCTAATGCTCAGCATTCTCTCGGAGGGGCCTTTTTTTGTGTGTGGTACGCGGGCCTCTCACTGTTGTGGCCTCTCCCGTTGCGGAGCACAGGCTCCGGACGCGCAGGCTCAGCGGCCATGGCTCACGGGCCCAGCCGCTCCACGGCATGTGGGATCTTCCTGGACCGGGGCACGAACCCGTGTCCCCTGCATCGGCAGGCGGACTCTCAACCACTGCGCCACCAGGGAAGCCCTCGGAGGGGACATTTTTGCCTAAGCTCCCTGCCACACCTGGCTCAATCCCCTGGGGCCAAGGTCAGGTCCCTTGGGCCACTTGGCTGCCGGGGCGTATAGCTATGAGGAAGAGGCAGGGCGAGAGGGGGTGATACAGACACAGGCAGGTGAGCAAAATCTGATTTAGAGAAAAGTACATTAAGTTTCTGTTATAAGGGCTGTGCATTCAATTTCATGGATCTAGAGTGAAAAGTGACAACGGTTCATGGCCGCCATTATCCACGGAATGATTTGCGATTCACGTTTTCAGCTCGCTGCCTCACAACTACTCACCTGGCCTCCAACTCACCACTACAGCTGATTTCTCTGAGAATGTTGCTCCTTACTCAGCATTTTCTTCGGTCCCCCAAATCTGGCTTTTATTTACCAAATCACTTAAACCATTCACAGAATCCATTAGTCCCAGGGGCTTGAGGTGACATTAGGGCACAACTGGAAATTTTCCAAATTGACATGAGTCAATTGGATTTTGGGTTGTTTTTCGGTTTTGCTTCCCTCATGATCTATATTCTACATAATTAAGGGCTTTTCACCCACGAATGGCTTAAACCGTTGTTTCAATGGCTTACAAACAGCAAAATACCCTATTAAAATCTGTCCAAAAGGTAAAATTTCTCTTAATTAAAAGCTCAGAGTACACCTGGCACATTGTTTGATTTGCTCGTGGCACAGCCCGTGTAGATTTACCAATAAATCACGTAACTGGAAAATTTTAAATATCACTTTGCCGGTGGTATCTTTGCTTTTCGTAGTCCTCTTTGAATATAGTTTAAAGTTCGGTCTCTTAAATGACACAAGCTCTTCTAAAATTGGCTGCTGAATAACCTACACAGGACTGAGAGAAGGAATCTAGAAACAGAAACATTACAAAATACTGAACCGAAAAGATAAATTAGGCATGATCAGTTTACTTAACCACGTAATCTTTCTCTTTTTCTTCTTAATTCTGTATTTAGATACAAAGTAAACATTCCCGCTTCTGCAATATTTGGAACACAAGAATATAAATAGCTATGGCTTTATATTTGAAGGATAAATGCAGTCCTATTTCCATATGCTCAACAGAAATATTTCAGGTCCAGTCGTGACATTGTTAGAACTCAATGACATTAAACACGACCATCCCAACCCCCTAAACTAAGAAAAGACAAGACACCTACTTTTTGTTGCTGTTCTTTGAAACCCTGTGGTCAATGAATGATGGCAAGAATGCTGTCTGGTTATTATTTACCAGTGTGATGGAGTTTTAGTGTGACACCAATCCGTGTCCAGCTAGGAGTTCACTATGTCTGGCTCTGACTGGAAGAACTGTGGGTAAAGCCTAATAGTAAGGAATCTGTCCTAGAGAAAAAAGAGTGGATGGAAGAGAAGTCCAAGGATAACAGGACAACATGAAAGAGAAGGGGAGCTTTTAGTATGTTGCTCCTATATTCCACAGGCCTTACTGCCACTCCAGGTTTTAGGTCAGAAGCTAAAATAATACTGAAAGAATGTTTTTTTTAGTGAGAGTGTAACATTACATACAATAGAAAAAAAATAACGTAAAGAAAGATTTTGACTATTGATTTTTTACTACTGAACCAATTTAGTGTTGACTTATTCAGGCTTCTGAGAATACCCGTAGACTTCCAGCCAATGGACAAGACAGTGACTGGTACATGGGACATGGCACCAACAGTTTCAGCAGCAGCCAGAGGAGAAGCAGGCACAGCATGAACCTCAGGATCCCTTACACTGGGCATGGGACAGCACAGACAATGGCAGGTGCAGCAGCAGCCTCTGCCATGGGGCACTCCAGTGGCAGAACACCTTTGGTGGGTGTGACCAGCGGTTACATTGGCAGCAGATGACCACAGGGCACCAGAGCAGAAATGGAGAAAATAGTGGACACGGTATCGAGTATAAGAGGATTGTGTTCATGAGCACATAAGGTACACCCTCTAAGACAAAGGGGGCATTTGAGGCCATCACAATGATCAAGAATGCTAGTGAAATTTAATAGATGAGGGTTATAAAGCCCAGATCTCTGCCTTATGTAGGATAAGGCTGATGTTTATTTGGAATGTATTGGTAAGGTGCAGAGTCCAGCGCCTGTTTGAATAGTGAGATATCCATTCTCATCGACCAAGGCACATACCACAACAGCTGTTACTATGTTGAATATCGCTCTGTGCAAAACAATAAATTCTCCCCCACCCTATATCACTTTTGAATGTCTCACTGGACATTGAAGTGGATGAAAAGCCTGTTGGTAATTATTTGAACCTGGAGCTTGACTCCATTTTATATATAAACCCCAAGCATTTTACCCAGTTTTAACATACACTGAATTTTTCAGGAGTGTGATTTCATAGTCAAGCAAGGGAACACTATACTTTGTTTTGCTTGTGACTGTCTCAAGAGTTGTTCACCAACAGCAATGTGACCCATGGAATCTTAGTTTCCTTATGATACAACTGCACCAATCTGAATTTGTACCTGTCCCATTCATGGAGATTCCAAATAAAAGAGGGAGCATTTGACTATTTCATTACTCCTTATGCTGTCATTATGCCTAAACATTTACATATTAGATTACAAATTGTTACACTATAAAGTACTTGCCTTTTATTTGTCCTTTATATCAAAGTTAGGGCATTATATTAGGGCTTGTTGAAATTATGTGTATAGGTAAGTTATAGATACTTCCTTCCAGATCCACCAGAGATTAATAAATAAATTTATCCAAAAAGAATGTGAGGTCTGATAGGAATGAATGAAAGGATTGCTTTAGGATGATCCAAAAGTGATTGGAAGCAGGATTTTGAGATGAAGAGGCCTGAAGACAGTGAGTGTAGGTGGAGGCAAAGAAATGTTTTTGTGACCATTTTAAGATCCTAGCTGTAAGTTGCATCGCACAGGGAGATCAGCTCAGTGCTTTGTGACCACCTAGAGGGGTGGGGTAGGGAGGGTGGGAGGGAGACGCAAGAGGGAGGGGATGTGGGGATATATGTATATGTGTAGCTGATTCACTTTGTTATACAGCAGAAACTAACACACCATTGTAAAGCAATTATACTCCAATAAAGACGTTAAAAAAAAAAAAAAAGATCCTAGCTTTATTCCCAGGTTAGTGAATCCTGAAAAACATGGGTCTCACCAACTGGATAGGAGCAGTGGTTAGTACTTATCAACGAATATTTATGGAAATACTTACTGAAGCAACTAATATTTATGGAAATGCTTATTAAATACTTAATGTTCGTGGGTTGCTGACTCTGTGTGAGGCATTGTTCCAAGTACTTTAAGTGCACGAACTCCTTCGATCCTCCTACCAACCCCAGGAGGCAGAGTCATTATTGTCCCTATACTGCAGACAGAAAACTGAAGCATGGAGAAGGTAAGAAACTTGCCCAAGGACAGTGGGCTATTAAGACGTCAAGATGGGATCCACACATATGCAGCCGGGCTCAGTCTGCACTCGCCACTACCCAACAGCAGATGCGCCATCAGGTCAAGGCGATTACTTGTTCAGACAGAAATCATGTATCACCCACAAAACGTAATTTTGTTCTACTTACGTTCATTAATTTCACATCCCCAGATTGGTGCTTTATAAACCCTTTTGGCAGCACAGCCAGTGAATTCTAAAAGCCCTCCCAAAAAGGTCAGAAGAGGGCTTCCCTGGTGGCGCAGTGGTTGAGAGTCCGCCTGCCGATGCAGGGGACACGGGTTCGTGCCCCGGTCTGGGAGGATCCCACATGCCGTGGAGCGGCTGGGCCCATGAGCTATGGCCGCTGGGCCTGCACGTCCGGAGCTTGTGCTCCACAATGGGAGAGGCCACAACAGTGAGAGACCCACATACCGGAAAAAAAAAAAAAAAAAGGTCAGAAGAGCAGCTTCGACGAGCCAGGACTACTAATACTTGGTCCTTCCACGTGGCCCAAAGTGGTCACTGTCGTTCCAGAGGCCCAGACCTCAGGCTGGTGGCCACGCCCACATCTGAGTTGCCCCGAACCCCAGGCATACGGCTGCGGTATGAGGTTTGTCACGTGAAATTTTCTACTTTGCCTAAAAATGGTTGTGGATGGCTTGAGGAGCTGAGCCTGAGCGGGCACATCAGATAAAAAGGTAACAGAAGAAAGGTAGAGAGGACCCTCAGGAAAGTGCCAGTGAGCACTGAGGACCTGAGCTTCTGACTCTCCCAGGGTGGGCAATCCCCATCTGTTACTGAGTTCCCTATTAAAAAACTAAAACAAACAAAAACGACTAAAGCAAAACAATCTCCTGCCTGCAGCAAATTCACTTAATATCTCCTTATATGTAAATATTATGATAAATAAGAAATTATAAGAATTACTTTAGTTGATCAAATAATAATACTGATGATTAATAATAATAATAAATAGTAAACAAGTTCCCTTTCTCATTAGGCCCAGGTATTAGGCTTTCTTAAATAGCTCCTTTCTTATTTTCTTGCATTATAAGGGACAGGCTTAAAATACAGTACAGTGGCTCAAGCCTGTTACAAGAGCATGGTACCTGAGATATGGATCTGCTCCTTTCCAGCTGTGTAGCTCAGACGTTCTTGGAGCTTCCATTCCTCTATCTAAAGAAGGCATACCAGTATCTGCCCCACAGATGGTTACAGAGGGTTAAAAGAGTAAGTAGATAAAGGGCTTGACACAGTGTCTGACACATGATAAGTAAAAAATTAATGTTACCATGTGTTATTATTTGAGGGTAATTTATCTATAATATAACCTTGTGGCATAAATCATAAAGCCCCAATCTATTTGTAAAACAAACACAAAATTACTACTAATCGTGTTTGATGACTCTCTATACTCAACCTCTAACTTTAGATAAATACTTGGGCATCAATATGCTTTCTTTCCATATCAGCATGCCTCCAAAAAGAAGAACAATATATATTGTTGTGACAGTTTTATGTCAATCTGAAAAACTGAACGCCTCATTCAATTTTTCTCTCTGAATCAACTCATGGATATCCTGAGCAATATAGAAATGATACCTTAATATTACTTTTATAGATTTACAACACATATTCTTTTATAAAGCATTTGCATGACAACTCTGTGAGGAAAGAATGGTCACTCTAATTGTTCCTATCTTACAAGTCTAGAAAAGAGGCACAAATGGACCAAGTACTTTTCCCAGAGTCATGTCACTATACTTAGTAGCTGTGTGGAACTAGAATTCAGGTCTCCTCATACGGGGACCATAGGATTCCTGACTTCTGCCTCTACTAGGTTGAAGGTTAGAATTCTTCTGACCTCTGAGGCTAGGATTCTTACCAGTACTTATGAGCCCACCCAGAAATGGATGAGGCAAGAGAGTCCTTCAAAAGGCCTTCTCAGTTAACGTGGCTGAATTACCTACTTTTGTCTATTTAGGGGTAAGTTGACCCTTTGATAAGCTACACATTTTCTTGTGAAATGACTATCAACACTGGGATTGTAACTGCTGCTATGACTATGATATCATTTTTACCATTAGGTGGTGCTAAGAGAAGTTTAAAGAAAATCGTCCCAAAAGTTATCGGAGCAGTGAATCACAGGATTTGAATGGGGTTTACCATATAATAGAGTCTATGCATCTCTCCCAGACAGAAGCACACCCAACCCATCATCAAAGAGTAAAGCATCTTCCAAAACAACTCCATTCATTCAGTTAATTATACTTCTGCCAAGATACGTATCCTTTCTAATCATAACTTCAACTACAGATGAAGGATTCTAAGATTCTATTTAGGGAAATGAATGTATTTCACTGTAGCTTGCTGCAAATCCCATTTTGGGTTTTTATCAATATATATTTCAACAGGATCTATCAGACTGGAAGACACTAAACGCCTATTAAAATGTATCAGTCCTAATAAATCATATTATTAATTATTATGGTTACAATGAGAACTTCAAGAGACTAGTCACAACAAGTATCATCTTCCCACTAATAAATGTGTTATGTAACATACACTTTATGAAGTTGTGTGCCTTAGGGCCAATGCATCACTTTAGTGGGTTTTCATTTCCTAATATCAATGATATCCTGCAAATCAAACGTCAGTTCCCAGCCCTGGAGTTCCATGAAAATGAATGAACAAGCCATGAGCACTGCAAACCTACTAACATTGTTTTTCTTTCATAACACTTGTAATTTTGTTGTTGTTGTTCAGTATCTACCTCTACCACCAGAAGGAGACTGGGTAAGAGATTTTCTTGAAGTTCAACATACTATATCCTCCAATGCCAAAATCTCTGTCTCTCTCTGTCTGTCTCTCTTTGTCTCTGTATATATATACAGAAATAAATGAATCAAAATCATAGAATCATAGAATAGTTCTCTTTTGCTTATTGAGTTTACTCACAAAACAAGGCAAGTATGTAAGTTTCAGGATGAATTTTCACCACTTCAGCAGCTAACTTCTAGAACTTGATTTCATTTTGTCCCCTTCTTAATCTAGCTCTTATAATCCCCAAATAAAGCAGCCCCTGATGGCTTAAAATAAAAAGGTTGGCCATTTCTGTAAGAGGTTTTTCATCTATCTTAAAGCAAGTTATGTTTTTGGGAGGCATCTTATCAAGATTTCAGATTCTCTGCTAGTATTTCTGTTGCAAATACAGTGGCTCAGGAAGAAGTGATACGGGGAAAATATCACAATCACTGCTTGGGCAATGTTTTTGTTGAGGAAAAGGCAAACAAATATGGTAGAGTTTATTTCAGAGGGCAACATACTGAGTCACGGAACGTATCTACACACAGCGAGGAATAAACTATTGATTAATAGATGCAGGCTGGGCAAACAGGGTAAACAAATCCATGAAGTACAAGTATAGTTCACTGAGGTTTTATTACGTAATGCAAAGGGAACTCAGTTTCGTTGTTTAAAGTTGTTCATGTTTTAACAAGTTGTTTTTGTGCCATTTAGACGCAGTGCTACTCTACTATGTTTAAAGTAAATGGGGACTTACTGGAAAGATTTGGACAACAAAAGTAAGTACCTCTCTTATCACTTCTTCCTCTATGGTCTGCTGAAAATCAGATTTAATCATCAGAATCACACACATTGTTGCAAGTGTGCTACGCAATCTCGCCCCTCACGTGTCCCAGTGTTTGGCACAAGATAACAAACTCCCGAAGTGAAATAAGTAAATATACCTACATGATGGCAGGAGGTACACAAGTCGTGCACCAGAAATGTAAAGATTCACCAAACCAGTTCAAGTTTAAAAGGTCAGGGCCATTTAACCAAAGAGCAGAGGGATTAATAAGCTCCCTCAGCCAGCCGGTCTTGAGCACAACTTCCGAGATGTCAAGGAGCTGCCATTATGCTCCTTTCCATTACTGGAACATGGACGTGTTGTCCCTTTCACACTGTCCCGATGCCCAAAGTGCAAAGTGTAACGTCGTGAGCAACACCAGAGCAAGAAGCACCTTTGGGTCACTGAGCTCGATCTAGCTTCTCCCAAAGAAAAAGCGAGTCTCCCAAAGCTCCCACTGACCCTCATACCCCAGTGCTACCAGCCTCCACTGACCCTCCCTCCTGTCTTGCCAGTGGCCGGGCAGGAAGCACGTCACAGTATATATACCAGGCACGTCGACAAGTTTGCTTCTTAGTCTTAAGATATGCCAAATGGAAAGAAGCATTAAGTAGCTTACGACTAACAGGCTATAATAAGCAGCAAATATTTTTTCCCATTTTCAAGGAAAGGAAGCAAGGCGATGCTATCGTATTCTCAAAGTCTCCATTTGATTGTGTCTGTGATTAGTCCATTTAGAGATTTATGGCTCACAGGCAGTGATCAGTTTTCTGGATAGGCCAGACTCAGTAGACGATTGCTGCATTTGCATGATTCAATAGTTTCCATGAAATTCTGACTGGTCTGCAATGGTGTCTAAAATTGTTATCCATAAAATTATTATTTGGGGTTGAAGTATATCGAATGAAAAAAAGGGTATACTTGAGAGAGGGAAGTAGAGTAGAATGAATTAATTTCTCATATTAGCGAGCTCTGGAGAGCAGAGAAAGGTCTGAGAACATGTGAGAACTGGGGTTCATGGCAGAAAGTAACAAAGAGAAGGAAACATGAATATTCCCTTACTTTAAAATGAATCATTTAGGCAGAATGATTCGTTCTGCCTAAAGAATGCCATGGGCTTTATCATAAACAATCAGTAAATATTTATCAAAAACCTATAATAGGGCTTCCCTGGTGGCGCAGTGGTTGAGAGTCCGCCTTCCGATGCAGGGGACACGGGTTCGTGCCCCGGTCCGGGAAGATCCCACATGACGTGGAGTGGCTGGGCCCGTGAGCCATGGCCGCTGAGCCTGCGCGTCCAGAGCCTGTGCCCCGCGATGGGAGAGGCCACAGCAGTGAGAGGCCCGCGTACCGCAAAAAAAAACCAACCAAACAAAAAAACCCTATAATAATAGACATCCATTGTTTTTATGTATCCAGTATCTTTCTTCCTTTGGGGATCTGTTCTCCTCTCACCATATGGATCTGGTGAACTGCCAATCACAGTTCCCTGCCTCTTTCTTGGCTGTTATGGGCTGAATCCTCAAAATTCATGTTGAAGGCCTAACCGCCAGTACCTCAGAATGTGACTGTATTTGGAGAAAACATCTTTAAAGAGATGGTTAAGCTAAATAAGGTCATTAGGGTGAAGGCAGGAAAAGGAGCAGGCAGTAAGCCTGGTGTTGAAGGGACAGTGAAGGGCGGGACTTGGCTTGAGCAGAGAGTTAGGTTGGGGGACAACAGGAGACCAGGGAGAAATGTAGGGACCTCAGCCTGTGGCAGGCCGTGAATGCCACCCGGAGGAGTTTGGAGGAGTGACGTGGTTAAGAAAGCAGACTCCAGACTCATACTGACTATGTGAAGATACCATTTGTTAGATGTGTGATACTGAAAATTTTACTTAATTTCTCTATACTTGAGATAAATAGGAATAATAATGATATCTCCCTCATGGAGACATTGTGAGGACTAAATGAATTAATATATATATGGATATATGTAAGTATATAGTTTTAAAACAAAATATATTATTAACATATATTTTACATAGATATTGTATGAATAGGTAAAATATATACTAATATAAAATATATATTATATATATATTGGGATTACTCCTCTTTATTTTTAACTCAACAATATAGTGTGAATATTTTTCTATGCCAATAAATGTAGCTCTCCATCACTTTTTTTAAAAGATTTTGTTGTTGTTGATGTGGACCATTTTTAAAGTCTTTATTTAATTTGTTACAATACTCCTTCTGTTTTATGTTTTGGTTTTTTGGCCGCAAGGCATGTGGGATCTTAGCTCCCTGACCAGGGACTGAACCCACACCCCTTGCATTGGAAGGCAAAGTCTTAACCAGTGGACCGTCAGGGAAGTCCCTCCATCACTTTTACCCCCACTTCCCATCACTTTTAATGTCTTCATAGTTTTCCACAGATAAACATGCCACGATTTGCTCACACTTGAATTGCATGGTACTCTAGTATGTAAAAATTGTTCATGAACAGGAGAAGTATGGAAAATTATGTACTTTCACTAAATTTACATTTTTTCTTGCTTTTTGCTTATCTGTATTTTCTATTCTTTTCATATTGAATGTGGCTCACTAGCATAATAAAAGGGAAAGGGAAAAGGAATTTAAAAATGCATGTTTGATCATTTTTAAAATCTGATTTCTATTTTCCTTCTCATGGGTGGCCAAAAAACTTAACAGGATACAGGAAAGAAAGAGAAGAACATTTCTATGACCTTTCATGCCTGAAAACAGAATCACGCTTGATAAACAGAATCTACCTCCACTGACCACTATTCATGCTCTCTAATGGCCAAATATGGCTGAGGGCCTTGGAGAAAGTAGCAGAATTAAAAGTACTGAAAGTGACATCTGAGATTCTAGGCTCAGAGGCATTGAAGGAGTGAAAAAGCCAGAAAGACAGTGATTATAAAGTGGTAAATTAGTTTAACGTCTCAAAGATGGATGTAGTTGTCTGTGATGCAAGTTACTAATCAGCAAGGCTACACAGGCGGGAGGCAGAAGGTGCAGAGAAAGGAAGGTCATGGATTTGATGAGATCAAAGAGCTGTGATGATGAAAGGGTGATTGGTGTGGACATCAAAAGTGGTAAGAATGATAGCAGATCTGAAGTCTCCAGAAGAAGTTAACCAAGGTGATGATTTTCTTATTGAATATTCTGAATGATCAGGATGTTGAGAGATGGGAGTAAGGAGGACTGGCAGAGAGACACCAACAAATCCCTCCCAACTCCAGAGATTAAGGTTTTAGTAGAACACCCAGCTTCATTGTTCTTAGGGATTAACAGTTACCACTTTGTGAGGAAAATGGAAGGTGGAGTTACGAAGGGTTTAGAGAAATGCAAACATGTGCGAAGAGGAAGGAGTGGAGAGAAGTACGGGAATAAAGAGGTAGAAGGAGAAGGACCAGGCCACCAGATGGGATCTGAATCTTAGTGGTAACTGAATTCAACAGGGATGAGAAACATGAGGGAACTTTATGTTTCCAGCAATGCCACTCTGCTGAGGTATATCTGGGTGATGCCACGTCATACTGCCTTGTACTTTCCTATGTCTCCAACTCCTCTTCTCTTCTTGGAGTCCAAATGACTTATGTTAATAAGTCTATACATTTGATGACAAGCCAAATACTGAAAATGTGCGGGTTATTTGGTCTCTCAAGCTTCTGTATTTGTTACGAATTCTTTACGTCACATGCCAGGCTCTTGTTAACATTTGGGTGTGTGACTTCTGATCTAGTTAAAAATCTATCCCCAGCTCGAGTCAGAGCATCAGATGGCTAGTTACCTGGGCCTCACTGTTTAGTCCGTAGACAAACTGCCCAATAGACTTGTTTTATTTCTGAAAGAGATGGAGGAAAAGATCACTCTGGCTATAGTCTCGATAATGGACTGGATGAACTGAGTGGGAATTTGAATGCGCTTCCAGAAATTCTACCAATTAGAAATTCATTGGGTTTGCAAGCTTCTTTTATAAAAATGCAAATACATCTAAGAGGCTTATGACTGGGGTGAGGGTGTAATTTAGTCTGAATTAGTTCCATCAACTTACTTGCTGCTATTACCTAGCTGAAGTCAGTCATACTAAAAAGATGAGAGTTTTACTTGCGGAAAGAATGTTTTGCACAAAGGATATAATCACGTGTGGGACCGAGGTGGAAGACTTTGGAAAGATATAAACATGAAGGAGCATTCAGAAGACACATAGAGGGGGTGTCAGCATTTGAGAGCACAGAGAAAAGCAAACTCTGGTCTTCTGTGAAAGTTTGCCTGATTGCCTCGTAGAGGTAAGTCCCTAGTTTCCTTTAACACTGGGAATCTCATTTCTCACATTCTTGTTTGAAGGAGTACATTCCTTACAGCAGAGGAGAGGAAAAAATGAAATCAATAAAAATCCTCAAATGGTATTAAGCATTGACAATTTCCATGTTGCTTTGTTTAAATTCAAGCTAGGCTATTTGCTTCCCTGACAATACTTCACTGATATCATATGATAAACAGAATTTTTTAGACCTAGAATTTTAAAAACAATCATCAGTTCCATGTGAGATGAAAGCTATTATTGGTCAATATTTTAAAATAAGTTCAATTATGTTATTTAAAGATATATTTTATATTTGGTAGTAAATATCTATAATTTTTTAAAGTCTACACTTGTTTCGATACAACAGAATGTGTAAATTCTATTTATCATTTTCCTTTTCATTTTTTATGTTACTCACATTACTAAAAAGATGAGGCCAGAGATCCTAAAATGTTCAAAATGCTATCTTTGAGTACGAGTCTGGGTACATTTCAAATTTCATGTAAAAGCCAGTGCTCAGAACTAAGATAAAACTACTGGAAAGAATGAGAAATAGCCAAAACTTTGGCACACTCCTAACCAGGGCTTCTTGGATATCATAAAGGAGAACAAAAACAACAACCCAAGTAAAACAGTTTCTGTGATGTTCTGTTTTGTACTTATATTTCAAATATAGGGGAAAAAAACTTTTTATCAAAAAAAAACAAACAATGAAAAGCAACAAAAACCATTAGCAGAAAGTTTGGGCCAATGAAAACATTTGATTTCAAACACCAAAGCATTAAATGGCAAGATAAAAATAAACCTTTGTGCTAGCCAGTAAAAATTCCATGGATTTGTGCCTTTCAATGTGAGTCCCAAGTTTAATGGCAGGTACACTCTGTGTGGTTGGGGAACGGAACAGACTGTCTTAGTCTGACACTCTGTCTTCAAACGCTCCCATATATATCTGGCCCAAACTCTGCTTGTCCTGCCACACTTGCAAGGTCCCACTCAGATTTATCAGGATGATCATCCCTCCATTCATAGCATCCTTGTCTCTACCTACTGCTCAAGATAAAGCCTGGGAGAGCGCGTCTGTATGGGAAAAAGGCACGGTGGAATCATGAAATCTCACCATTATCGATCACTGCCAAATGTCTTATTTTTATAGATAAAAAAACTGAAGCACAACCAGGCTTTAAATCTTGCTCTGAATTATACATTGTTTAAGCTTCAGAGCTAAAACCTGTCAGGTATTCTTCTCTGAAATGGTTAGGAGATACTTCTCCATGAATCTTTCACATTTTTGCATCGTTTGCAAACAGAGGCACTGACAATCTGTTCTGAACTATCTTTTCAAAGATATTTATGCAGCAGATAACCTTGAAAGATAGGGATGGTGTCTCACTCCAGAGCAAAGAGAAGTTTCTGTCCAGTATAACAAAAATAATGTCTCTCTCTGAGGCAAAGGGCAGGCATACTCACTGACCATTAGGAACATTCAAACTCCCTAAGGTCAGAGTTCTGCTCTGGAAATGCAAACCACTTAGTATACAAGTGTCACCTCCTAGCCCTCTTCACTTGCCCTGCGGGAGCTGGGATTCAGTGAACCAGTGTCAATGCTGATAATCTGTCTGCTGCTATTGCTACAAACAATAAAGTGATTTGTCTCTGACCCAGGAGTCTCCTGTCTTCTGCCAGCTCCCAGGAAACTGTGGCAGGCAGACTTGTGAGCTTGGAAGTAGGTGGAATCTCAGACTCCTCACAGTTTTTGACAGAAACATAAAACTGTAGTGATAATCAATCATATGTAGAGAGAAAATATTGAAAGGCCTGTTGATGGACTTTTCAAATCTAGGATCATCCAGTTACCATTTTGGAGGTACATAATACATATATATTGTAATATGCTTCATTCTTCAAATAAAATTATACACACACATAGACATACCTGTAGCTACACTTTATTTTTTAAATTAAATCTGTGAAATGGGTCTCACTCTACTCACTATATAGATTAAAAAACAAAAACAAAAACCAACAAACCCCAAATTTAACTCACACAGCTAATAGGCGGTGGAGCTAAAAATCTATGGTTTCAAAATTTGTGTTTTGCCTGTCTTTAAATGAAACACAGCTCAAAACAGTATGGGCCACTTAGGCTTTAAATAAAATGGCTAAAGTATATAGTATTATGTTTAGTTTTACTATCTTTTTAATAACACCTTACTTTTTAAAATAACTTTAGGTACCGGCATGATGCTATCTAATCTGTATTCAATATTAAATATTCAGCATTCACAACAAATAACGTGTTTTTTAATCTTGTGAATACTGATTTTATAGTGTATACTGTATATTCATAGCCAGAGTCTCTAACATAAGCTATTGTTTATAAAGCTTATATCAGAAAACAATGTTGTAGACATATTGCTTCAAAGCTACACATCTAAGAAAATTATCTTCAGCTACAGAAAGATAACATTACAGGAGAAATAATTCGATTAAAAAGGCTGTATATTCCATGAAATTACCTTGTTAGTCACAGAGATAAATAGAAAATTACAAACTAGACAGAGTGGGGAAAGGACTACATGTGTCTGGAACTTACAGATGTTCTTGAGAAAAAAAAATGTTTAAAGGAAAAAGACAGAAAAAAAACTTTTTAACTTTATGGAAGCAAAATATAAACTTAGGTAAGAGTTGTTTGGGGAATTTTTTTAAACTGGTAATCCATTTCTGGCTACAAACAGATTTTCATTATTATGATTCTATTCTGCTAACTCCAGTGCTAATCAATCATTTTGAAATGTAAACAGCAAGAAAGAAAAACATACTTTAAAAGTATGTTAATTCTGGTCAAAACATAAACAAATGTTTTTCAAATTGCCTTAATTAAAGGATTTCTAGATACTTATTAATAATGCATTAATGGGAATATTTTACTTGCTTCTCACGAAAACTTTACTTATTTTTTTTATAAAATAAAAAGCTATCCAGCTAAAGTGTACAAAAACAAAACAAAGAGATTAGGGAGTCAGATACACCTGTCATATAAAATGATAACTGCAGAACCAGGTTTATACAGCTATTATTTATTTTAAACAAGTATCTTAAATTGAAAGATTAATTGCTGATTTATATTTATTTTATTTTAATCCTTGGTAAATGACAATAGAAGACTGTAGTCTTTATAATGGGATATGCCAATGTGGTTAATGTTTGATGTAGAAGCAGAAACCCCATGGAAAAGCTGATGGGTTAAGATACCAATTTTCTGATTCAACTCAGACACAAATTAATTTTTAAAAACATAATTTAAATTATGTGGATTTAAATTTTAATTATATAGTGCAATACTTTCTAGGGGCATAACTATTAAACATTAAGTGGGTTTTAAACTAGAAATGTGAGGAACTCTTTCACTGATGGGTTTTCAAGTAGGCTATAATTTCATCTATGAAGACTCATGCCATCTGATGTGTTTTTTACACTCTGGGATTCTACGAGGAAGTGAGATGGTAATTTTTGTCCCAAATTTCTAAAGTTGTCAAGACAAATTGAGAGCACTTCAGAAAGAAGAAACGAAATTGTTAAGATCAGAATCACTTAACATAAAGAAATACATTTTTTTAAAACCTCAAGTTTTGTATAATTAAGAAGTACTATAATAATTGTTTTAAATATGAAGCAGCAATTATTTTGAAAATAAATACATAGGAAGAAAAGGAATATTCATCTAGAAAGTTAGAAGGCAAATCTAAAAGAAAGAATATCAGTGTTTTGTGTTATTCCTTATTATCAAGGTCCTCCCATTGGCAAAACCTTGTGGATTCTGGAAGATTGGTGATAGTGGAATTGATAAACAAAGGAGTTTAGTATGCTGATCTGAGAGCTCCTTAGTCGGTGTCTGCTGAGGAATCCTATATATCTCACAGGTTTATGCATAAGGAGGCAAATGAAAGATTACCTGGAAATCTTCTAATTAGTTGACATAATCCTTCCCTTCTGCAAAGCTGATGTTGTATTTCTGGTAATATGTTTACCTGAAAGGAATAAAAACGATTCTAGTGAGTTAGGCATTCTCTGCTAAAGCAAAGAAAATACAAACAGCCTACAGGGTACAGATGTGAAGCACTGTCTACACCACCCACCTCCTACTTTCAAATCTCTGTAAGTCAACATTAAAATCCAAAATAATAGAGTGGTTTATTTGATAACATAAAATAAAAACGTACCCTTAGAAATCTTCAAAATATTGGGGAATACTTGTTAAAACCTTGATATATTTCAAAGCCATGAAATTTGCTAGAAAAAAATTTATGTCATTATGGCAAGTAGAGTAACACTACTAACTTGATAGTTGCACATTTTGCTTTGGCAAAAAATAGTACTAAACATTCCTCAAAGTCAACTACACGCCCAAGTTCCAAAGGCCCTCAATGATTTGAATCACGGACATCTAGTGGTAATTCAATGCTAAACCTGTTAGCATTTATAGTTTTCACTTCATACTGAAGGGTATTTACTGCTTTCGAGTATAAAACCCAGTCACCACAAAACTATATTTTAACAAAAATTTGTTCTTAGAAAGCTTCATAAATATTGTCATAAACTCAAACATATCTTTTAATTTTTAAAGAAAAGATACAAGCAAGCTTAATTCCCTCCTCTTCTGAATTGACAGATTAGCTATTCTCAGCTAAATCCCCCAAATAATGCCAAACATGGTAATGCCTCGTTAAAACCAACAGAAAGAGTCAGTGTAAATCAGCTTGAAAATCAGATTCATTTTTGAGCAATTATTGATTACTTTCAAATTAATTCACTCTACCCTAAAAACGTATTAGAGTTTCTTTACTGTGGCTGGCTGGCCTGACTGGATAAAAAGAACTCAGCTGCAGCTGGAGAAAAGAGAGGGAACCAGAGACATGGGCTGTAGTCCCACTTCTGGCATGTAACAAAATCAGAACCTTGAGCCCGTCACTTTACTTCTTTTCATTTTCTCCATTTGTAAAATAGAGCCTTGGGTCTCTAAATACCACTTCCGCTCTAAGCTTTGATCAATTCAATAATTCAGTCATAAGCTGTAGTTTTTAAAAAAGGATTCATTTAAAGTGCTTTGAAACAGTTCATCATTTAAAAGTTCTCTAACCCTTGCAATTTTGTTAACTCTATCCGTTTATTCAGCAAACTGTAAACTTCAGCCCAGGTCATGCATAAATAAAGCCCAGGCTTCAGCAGAATCCGCTCTTGTGAATATGAGAATTGAGAAAAGTGTATAGTACACTTTAGATTTTAGGGATGTCTACATTTCTCAAATTCAAAAGTGATCAATTTTAGAGTCTAAATGTAGGAAAAGAAGAAGGGCTTTCATAAAGTCCTGAAGTTTTCAGTTCAGCCTAAGACTGGCTGGAGGGAGGGACAGAGCATGACTGCAAAGGTCTGGGGAACCCATCCTAGAGGCTTGGGGGTTTTGCTGTTATTGTTAACACACAAAGAACCTTTCTAAATTAGATTGTGAAAAGGTTTAAAAGTCAATAAACTTGAACCATTTTCCTCCACTTAAGGAAAAAAATCACTCAGTTGCTATTGACTAAATAGAAGCTTTAACGATAGAAGGGCCAAGAAAAAGCAGCAGCATTAGGTAAGTAGTAGTGAAGGCTGTGTATGGACACAGGTCCTATTGAAAACCTTCTCCCACTTCTTGAAGGGCTCAGAGTAAATGTGCCGGCCTTGCAGACGTTTAGAGCATCCCTTTTATGCCGTCCTGACCTCTACAAACTGAAAGGACTAGCACAGCCCTGGTTAAATGGATAACAGTAACTGAACTAACGGGCCAGAAGAATGTGTGTAAATGCTGCAAAGACAGAGTGCAGCTTGCACAGATTTCAGATACAAGGGTAGTTGTTGTGTCATATCAGAGATGACTTTTCACATGAGACCTTGGGTCACAACGATGAACTGACTCAGGGTCAACAAAGCATTTGCTTCAAAAAACCAGAGTCAAGCCAAAGGAAGCAACTGCTCTCACTTTCCCATCCCCTACCCAATAACCTCTTCCACTGCTCTTTCCTCCAAAGCACATCTTTGGAATTCACAGAGTAGAAGAAGATGACCCGACCATGGTGACACGTGACACTAGAAATATCGTCTCTGTTCTACTCTGGAACTGAGCACCAAGCTAAGCAGTTAAACTAAATAACTTGGCACAAAAAAATAAACACATACAAGGCTATGGGTCCTACAGCTGTGCTAAATCAACTTTATTACACATATTAACTTTCTTAATTAACTTTTTAATTGTTAAACCTAATAATGTTCTTCAATATCCTAGTGCTTTTTATTATTTTTATGTACATCATAAAATATATAAGATTTGCATCATTATCAAGTGGAACATAAAGAAGTTTTCACTGGGATTAGCTGACTTCTATACGATGAGCTCCTCCAGCTTAATACTGCAATAATTATTTTTAATATAATTTAAGTTCACAGCAAAATTGAACAGAAGGTACAGAGATTTCCCATATACCCACTCCCCCCGACCCACACACAGCCTCCCCCATTATCAACATCTCCCCCAGACTGGTACATCTGTTACAACTGATGAAGCTACACTGACACATCATTACCACCCCAACAGTCATTTTTAATATATACCGATTTTGTACTGAGTTTGAATGCTTTATGTGTGTGTGTGTGTGTGTGTGTGTGTGTGTGTGTGTGCAAGTGTGCGTATGTATATTTTATATAGACAGCTGTTTTTCTTGGCACAGAAGCTTCTGTATCTTTGAAAGGATTAGAATGCATATAAAAAAATGATAATGACATTTGGGCCCTAGAATATTTCTGAGATCAAACTGGGAGAAAGGAAGTGTGCATTTAAAAATATTTCAATCCTACTCTGTGGTAATCTAAATTGTTTTCATTACATACCGTCGGAAGCAAAAGTAAAAAAAAAAAATCATTCTTATTTTGAGACATATTTCATTAATAAGAGCAACAGTATGATGTTAATTATAAACATTCAGAAAGTATTTATAACTCAAAAAAACTAAAACTACAGTAATACCATTAACTCATTAAGGAAAGTAGACATGTGAGATGAGCTATTTATATAAAGTGTAAGAAAGCACCCAGGGAAAAAAATTTTTTTTGGTCACTCATGAACATTGAGAGTGACACACATGTCACACTGTATCTTAGGGAACTGTCCTTTTTCTTCATTAGATCTGTACAGATGTTCATATCTTTTATCAAAAATCAGACCTTCTCTGAAAGCTGTTCAGTGTCATCCATAATGAAGAGAATTAATGGCAAGAAGGGAACCAGCTAATCAAAGAAAAAAGTCTTATTATCATCCATGTCTCTCCCAGGTAATTATCACTCCATCACGGTCACCTGAAAATGTCCTAGCACACTGTAAAATAAGAGCCATTTCAGTAGTTCTCAGTGCTCCAAGTACTAAAAACAGCATCCCAGATTCAGGGACTGCTAATCCTACACACATTCAGAACTAGAAACGAATTTCTCTGCTCCTGAAATACCAGGACCTGTTAGAGGTGAGACAGAGCTCCACTTACTAAACTTAGTGTCACCCCAAATACTGGACCTTGCTTCACTCAGCATCACACAGACCAATACAGTTTTAAATTCCTGTTACTTTCCTCCTGGCTAGAGAGACTCCTGGTCATTCATCATCTATAACAGACCTTAAGATCATTTTCATTAAGCACTTAAATTCCAAAGCTCTGAAGAGGTGAGTAATCCTCATCTGAGCAGGTGCCCTTTCTTTGTTCATTCTAAGGTCATTAACAATCCTAACACGTACCCAACAAATCTGAAGCAACTTCTGTTTTGAATATTTATGTTTACATAAATAAGTCACGTTTCACAAAACTTCAAATTATTCATGCTCCAAAGTGACAGTTATCTAAATGTATCATTTAGAATTTGTGTATTCTTTAAGAATATTCATTAGAATAGGTTTTAAGTGCAGCAGCTAAATATTTATTTAGAAAGGCTCTATAGTGATATGGTTAAGAACACAGAATTTAAAGTCAGACTTCCAGAGTTTGAATCCTAGATGCTTCATTTATTAGCTAGGAGGACTTAAGTAATTTTCTTAATCTCTCTGTGCTTCAGTCTCTTCATATGTAAAGAACGTATATAAACAAATATGTAAGCACTTAGAATTGTTCTCAGGAGGAGGCCTTGGCAAGAGATTGGAAGGTGGGAGTAGAGAGAGGCTGAATACTTATCTTCCTGGCTTCCTCTCTGCAGGGCTATGATTTGGCAATGGCTACGTTCCCCTATGTTTATAGCTCCTTTCCACAGATCCCTCTTTCTTGGCTCTGGCTCTTAGTTGGTTTTGCTATACAATTCCTTCTATTGTACACACCCTTCTTCAGACCAAGGGTGGTAAAACCTTATGATGTTGCTGGTCCCTGGGTGCCTCTAATCTTTTTTGTTTCTCTTATCCTGCCAAAAGCTCTGTAAATAGCTCTTTCATTAGTTTCTCTTCAGTTAAATCCTTTGGAGTATGGCATTTGTTTCCTGCTGGGAGGTTGACTGATACACACAGCAAATATTGTCGACTTTATCCTGTAGCTGATGGGAAGCCATGCAAGATTTTAAGCACAGGAGTAACCAGGTTAATTCAGCATTTTCTATTTTTCACTCTGATAACTGAGAGCCCGATGGATTTCAGGAGCAAAACACTTGCTTCAGAAAAATCAGTGAGGAGGATTCAGCAATTGTCCTGGTTATACATGGTGCCTGTCTGACCAGGATAAAGGTAGTAAGAATGGAGAGTAGGTAAGATATTTGAGAACTATTTAGAAGTTAAATTCCTTAGTATTCATGATTGATAGAATGCAGATGACAAGAGAGAGGAAGGGCTCAAAGGTGAAGGCCAGATTTCTATCTTAGGAAGTGACAGAGTGGTTAATCACGCTCATGACCAGCAGAGCAATTCTGCAGAGCTTCTAAATGCAAGCACAGAAGTGAGTTTACCAGGGAAAATAATGAATTCATTTTCTCTACATTGAGTCTGAGGTCCTATGTGACATCTAAGTGGAGATGCTCAGTGGGTAGTTACACACGCAAGCCTGAAGCATGGGAAACTGCTTTGAACTTTAGATGTAGATTTGGGAGTCATCAATTACAAATGGTAGGTGAAACGTTAGGGGTGGTGCTGGGGAACAGAGGCATTTAAAGAACGGACAGAGAAAAGGTGGCTCTGAAGGACACAGAAAGGATGGCCAAAGATGTACAAGAAGAAGCGAAAGAATGTGCTCAGTCTAAAGGTCAAGGAAGGAAAGAGTTAGAAGGAAGAAGGAGTGATCACAACTGTCAATTGCAGAAATATCAAATGATCACAGTAGCTACTATAGCACTCTTTTACCATTGAAAAATAGCTATTGGCTTTGACACTTTTCTCACAGATTTGTTAAAGTTACCAAAAACAGAGCATATGCAAATTTTCCAGCACAGTCACTAGCACATTGTAGGCATCTGATAATTTTTAGTTAATTTTTCTAGAAGCATTTATAAAAGTTTACACACGATAGTAGATATAGGATGTCAATTTTAAAAGTTAACAAAAACTATATATATTTGCTATAATTCTGGATATCAATTTAAGTTTGAAAAGTCAAAATAGGGATCTAGTAAATAAAATTTTTACTACTTTGGATGAACAGGTGGCCAGGGTAAGCAACACTCCATGGGCTATGTATTTCAAGGTCAAGTTTTGGGTCCCACTAGCTAAAACTGGATCCTTATTGGCAGCAGCCGAAGTTGAAGGGGATCTTATCAAACCCAAATG
The DNA here is from genome assembly GCF_963455315.2 of Globicephala melas. NCBI lineage: Eukaryota > Metazoa > Chordata > Mammalia > Artiodactyla > Delphinidae > Globicephala > Globicephala melas. The sequence goes on from NC_083322.1 coordinate 29,000,610, forward strand.
GTGAAAATTTATGGTAAAGTGTATAAGGCATGGCCATTGAAACTTTCTCCAAAGATTCAACAGTTCCAGTTTTTCAATACTTTTTTTTTTTTCAACATTATGGACCAGGAAGTACTGGTGTTAATGTTCATAGATCTGATAAAACCTGTGCACATTTTGAAAAAGAATGTTTACCTTTTGATGCAAACCTAACTGGCACATGTCTTCCTTGGATATGCAAGGTTTTCCACCAGCTTTCCCAGAAGACAGGCAAACGAGCAGATCCCAAGAGCCCAAATCACCTAACAGCAAAAGAGTATGGAAAAACAAACAATTCCTTATCAGATTTTTAAAGGCAACATTTACTTCTTCAGATTAAAGAATGTAATTATTTAAATCCTAAAACACAAGTAACAATGATTCTGAATATACTTAAAAGCATATATTCAAAGTAACTAAAATTCACCTTTTCTAATTAAGCAGAAATAACACTTTAATATTGTATCCTAGGGAAAATCCAATTATCTTAAGTTATATCATAAAATTCCTTTAAAAGACTAAAATTAGAATGTTTCAAATCACTAATTTTATAAATTTATAAAATCTTAATTGGAGATTTGGAGGAAAGAAAATTATAAAGTCTTTTAAGAGATGAGAGAGTTATAACGATATGAAGTCAAAACATCGAACATTTTGTTCTGGGCCTCCGTATTACCATTATTTTCATAGATCTTGAAAACCAAAAACGCTCTTAAGGGGCTTCCCTGGTGGTGCAGTGGTTAAGAATCCGCCTGCCAATGCAGAGGACATGGGTTCGAGCCCTGGTCTGGGAAGATCCCACATGCCGTGGAGCAACTAAGCCCGTGAGCCATGGCCGCTGAGCCTGCGCTCTACAGCCCATGCTCCGCAACAAGAGAAGCCACTGCAATGAGAAGCCTGCCCACCACAACGAAGAGTAGCCTCCGCTCGCCGCAACTAGAGAAAAGCCCGCACGCAGCAACGAAGACCCAACGCAGCCAAAAATAAATAACTTAAATAAATAAATTTTAAAAATGCTCTTATAAGTTTTCTTACAAAGAAAAAGTTATGTTAGGTAGAAAATAAAATTTAATTAAAAATTTAAGATAGGTTTAGTCTAAAAGGAATTTGTGTTCTAGTTATAGACAGAGTTGACTCTAAAATACAGAGTATAACACAGACTAAAGAAATGATATTTCATCTATTTCACCAAGAACAAAGTTCTTTGTCAATAAATCATAGTTACTTGCCAAAATAATCTCAGCAGAGTACATTCTTGCATAAGTAATTGAATACTTAAAAATTAACATTTATGTGGCTATATATGGGTTTATTTTCCCTTACTTTTTTTTTGTTTTTTGCGGTACACGGGCCTCTCACTGTTGTGGCCTCTCCCGTTGCGGACCACAGGCTCCGGACGCGCAGGCTCAGCGGCCATGGCTCACGGGCCCAGCCGCTCTGAGGCATGTGGGATCTTCTCGGACCGGGGCACGAACCCGTGTCCCCTGCATCGGCAGGCGGACTCTTAACCACTGCGCCACCAAGGAAGCCCCCTTATTCTTTTTGATCTATTTACATAAATTTGTATCAGCTTACCTTGCATATAACTGATGCTTTAGAAATATTTGTTAAATGCATGAATGAATAACTAGCTAATGATAGGGTAGTAAACACATTACTTCAGAAACAATATAGAAATATCTATCTCAAGAAAAAAAAACAGAAAAAGAACACTAAGTAATATATAAAAGAATTGGTACTACCTGGGAAACGTTTCCATTTTGGATGGAAATCCGGTTTAGAAAATGAAGCAATTGCTGTACACATGGCATCTTTTGTTGATCAATACTAAGATAAATGTTCCTTCAAGTAACTATTTATGCCAGACCTCACAAGTCAGTTACTGCGTTATTAGTGGCTTCAAAAAGCTAGAAAATATCCAATGCCTCCAAATTCTATCTTTTAAAAATTTCCTAGAATTTCTCACTTGAGAGCATAATGCTTTCAAAGAAGAATTATACAGGAAAAAAAAAGTTGATGAGGAAGAATATCTATGACAATTAGGAATGAAATTTTACTCTGCACTAATCAAGTCCTTTTCCATTTGACAAGTCCTGTGCTGTCTAAGCTATTGGTCCCTCTATAGTTGTCCTGTTGCTGGAAGGGAAACCTCTCTGCCAAACAAAAGGATCCAGACAACTGAACTCAAGTTAACTGAGCTCTTGTCCTAGAGCTTCTCTGTTTGCTTGATGTATCTCAAGATGCTGGAAGATAGCAAATAGTTCAAAAGAACAAGGAGAAATGATGTTGTTGATTGGGAGTTGGGAGAGAACTCATCCAGGTAATAGCCATCAGGCCTTAGGTATCAAGGGTCTACCCTGTCCCATGCACTCTCACTTTGAAGGAAACTACAAGCAGATTCCAATGGCCAAAACCTAATACTCTATGATGATTCCAATACTTTATTTTAAATGTGCACCTGGCATTTTCAGCCAAAACCTTTGATATGGATTCAAAAGGGAAAACACAGAGACTATTTTCATTTGATATTACTTCTAGACCAGGAAACACTAAAGCCCTAGAGGAAACTTCCTGTTATAATATACACAACTAAATATTTGAAGAAGATAAGAATATGCAGAGAAAGAGGAATTTCATATTATGGACTGCATTGTTTGGGAGTTAAAAAACAGTATGTTTTATATTCCTCTAAGTCTGAAGCATGCCCCCCTTCACTACCCAAGGCATGCACACAATTTCTAGAATTGATAGAAAGAAATACATATTTAAGCCATAAATGTTTGAAACTGGAGACACATTTAAATAATTCAAAGTATTCAGTTTATTAAGAACCTCCTCTGAGCTGAACACTGTACTAGAAATATGAAAGTAAATAGCAAAACAAAAGGGCAGACAGTCACTGCCCTTAGCAGCTATAAGGAATCTAAACATCAAAAAGAATTTAGGCTAACTTATAAAGCATCACACAATTTCTTGATATTCATAAGGTTACCCCTCATCTCTCAAAAATATTTAATTAATATTTTAAGTGAAAAGTTAATATTTCAAAAATACCATAGAGCACATCAATTTCCTCTTAAAATGAAGTAAAGTATAACCAAAAATTTTCAGCGATCTCTTCATATCCTTCTTGCCTAATTCTTGCTACCACGGTCTGAAAAAAATGCTGATTGTTTCCACTCAAAATTCCTACTGTTACCCTTGCTGAATTCCACATCAAACTTCCAAATCTCTATTTCCTAGTTCAATTTTCTAGTTAAAGTAGACCTTTTCAATTTCTCTTCATTTCTATCTAGAAATCTACTCCCTTGCCTGATTCCCACAGCCCTTTTTTAAAGAAAAAAGCTTTATTTGTTTTATGAGTGGTGCTATGAATTCAAGCTTGGTTTAAAAACCTCCCAAAACCATACTGAAATCTAGAAACTGGGCAGAGAGCAAAGCATACTCACTAGTGAAGTAAATAACATTCAGAAGTCAACCTTGGAGCATCTGGGATAAAATTTGTTCCTCAACAAGATTACAAATTACTATTTACTGTGAAGCTTTGGGGCCACGCTCAACAACCTAAAAGCATGAGTGTTTAGTGGAAAATGCGTACAGCAGAGACTGCAGACTGCAGGCACACAGGGGGTGTAATGCCCACATATAGGGTGCATTTGGTCTGCACAGTGTTTGTTTTGTTTTTGTTTTTAATTTTAAGCGTTTGTCAAAACGCAAATGTTAGCACAATTCACATAAAAATCCAGATTTCAGCTTTCATTTGAAAACTTAGAAGTTTTGGGTTCATATCCTACAAGGCAGCCACTGACAGCTGAGGCCAGCTTCCCACATTTTCTGTAGTTTACCTTAGTGGCCCAACCTGGCCCAAACTCTGCCTGGGCTCTGCCTTTAGTAGCAGCAAACAGTCCTTAGAACTGGTATAAAACACTGGTTTGTCAGTCTTCCATGAATTGTTCGTTCAGCAAGTTGATGTTCCATGCTTTAGCTCTCAATGAATTAGGCTTGTTCATTAGGTAAATTGGTTTTGTTGAGATGACTATAGGCAGTTGATATTTGCTCAGTTGGTCTTTAAAGGATGTCTGAACATACCCTTTGCTTTCCATCTTTGGCTGTGCTCTTTCGCACGGTTGAATAAGGTCACTTCAACTCCAAAGACATTTGGTTGGCCATGTTAAAGTTGGCAAGGACTGAAGTGTGGCCTCTTCGAGTCGTTCTTTCTCTAACAAGCCTGGAAAAAACCGATTGGCCTGTAGCCATCTTTTTCCCTTACGTCTTTTTGGTTGGATTGCTAAAGTGGACCAGGTCCCACTCCTAGGTGGACCTGCCTTCGTTTCTTTCTTGTTCACACTCTCTCTTTGGACTCTTTCCACATTCAGTCTGTCTCAGGGCTGTTGCCACAGTTATACGTGGCCCAGGACAGGCTCTTTCTAGGCACCGAGGCAAACATTTTTGGTGTTGGTCTTACTTGATGTGTTTCTTCTGTCCCCTGAAGGTCGACATTAGTGTAAGAGCTGAGAAGTCAGATTTGGATTGAAACTAACACAACATTGTAAAGCAACTATACTCCAATAAAAAGTAACTTAAAAAAAAAAAAGATTTAGATTCGGGAAAAAACAGGCAAAGCAGATCCTGGCCAATTTGGATGATGGCTTCTTAGGTTTTCCTGGCACAGGGAAAGGAGACCTTTATGTGACCCAGCCTAACTCTTCAGAATACTGCATTAGGATTTGGGCGCCAAGGCCACACTAATAAATAAGGAATAGGAGCAGTAGTAGTGGTAATGAATCAACAGCAATTAGCTCCTGAGTACTTAAGAGTATGCCAGGTACTGTTCCGAGTATTTGCATTAATTAATTTATTTTGTACAGTACCCTGCTGGATATACTTTTTCTTTTTTTTTTTTTTTAGTGCAGAAAGGTTAAATAACTTGCCCAAGGTCAGCCATCTAGTTCGTGATGGGAAGAGAATTTGAATACAGGAAGTCTAGCTCCAGAAGCCATGTTTGTGATCATTACATCATTATTGCTTCAAAAAACAGGGAGGCAACAGAGACACTTAGTTTTTGATGCCTTATATGTACTAACTTATGCAGAACTTCCAACAACACTGTGGAGTAGAAACTATTATGACACATACTTTACAGAAGAAGAAACTGAGACAAAGAGGAACTATCTAGCTTTGGTATTTTCTCAACTACTGTCCAGTATCTATTTTCCTTTGGGACCTTGGAGGAAAAAGACTATAACAGGTATAAGTCAGGTATTCCTAGACCCTCACCCAGCAACAGCATCCTAAAACATTATTAGCGATACCACTGGTAATTGAAGTAAGAGAAATATTCATGTGTAAAAGGAGATAGCTCTCAACTGCACATGTACTCAGGAACTATAAATATTAACTGGGTTTCTACCTACTTTTGAAAAGAAACCTCTAAAAGTTTCTCAGCTTTTTTTTTGATGGTTAAAATGATTTCTGTCCCTGTCACAAAGAAACCAGAGCAGGACAAGCTCCCAGATCAGGCTAGCCAAGCCCTTAAATAGAGAGGTCATAGGACATAGTTCTTAGAAAACAGGATGTGGGTGTTCCATTCTCCATCTCAACGTGAAAAATCTATAGGATTCTCCCCATAAACTGTAGAACATTATTGCTCATTATCATGCCTCCATAGTGTTGGGTCTGGAAGCAATGAAAACTCCACAGACAATTTTAGAAGGAGATGTCAGGGTCCAGCTTTATTAATTCAGACATAATATGGCACTGACTATAGTTTTTATCCTTCTCTAAGCATTCTCAGGAACCACCTAACATCTCAGTGTTAAAAGTAAGAGCTATTTTTAAAGCTTTTTGTTTTTGTTTTAATCAAGCATCTGCCCTAAGGAGTGAGGCTGCCTTTAGAATATTTCCAGTTTCTCATAGTCAGGCTGTCATGTAAAGCAAACAATCGTTCCTGGCTCTCAAATGACCTCCTCATTGATAAAGTCTACTGGATCAGTAATTCAACCCAGAGAACAACGGAGAGCTCTGAGATAGCATCATTCTTATACATGCTGCTTATTCTCAAGGAATGACAGGTCTATTCCTGCTTTACTTTTCTCCATAGCATCTATCATCATCTGACACATTATGTATTTCTTATCTATTTGTTTATTGTCTGTCTATCCCCATTTGAATGTGAGCTTCACGAGGACAGAACAGGGCCTATTTTAATCACTGCTGTATTCTCAGTATCTACAACAGTGGCTGGAATTTAACAAGTATTTGCTACCTATTTGCTAAATGCATAGATGAATGAATAACTGAATGTGAGCAGTAGACCAATAACTAAGACTCGATAAAATTCTAGGATATTGAAATATTTTTGTAAAAATTAAAAATGGATGAATAATAAGAAAAAATATTAGAGTAGTTTTTTTAAAAAGGACATAAAAATACATTTTGGTTCTTAGTAAGAATGAAGGAGAGAAGTACATAAAAAAAACAAAGGTAACCAGTCATTGCATTTAAAGAATTATAATATTAATTATGAAAACTAATAGCAGATTCCAAGTGCTTTACTTATTAGAAACTTTTCTGTGACCACATACATTTGATTGAAGCAGAAAAGATTTATAAAGTATGACTTGGAAAAGAAACTTGTCCAGGAACTTTTAAGATACATAGCTACTAAAGCCAAGTCTCATTTACTTATTTATAGTATTATACTATTATATTCCTTAAGGATACAGTAGTATGATTTCCTAAAATTTGTTTTATTTCAGTGTGAAATACTGAAAATGTTTAATTTTTAAATAATACATAATATTCCTTTATAATATAGCAATTATTAAATAATACATAAAATTCCTTTATAACAGGATATTTTACATGCTCACTCTTCCCTTTGTACAGCCTTTTATTCATAACTATAAGATTCTTATCACATAATAAAGTCTTCCTTTCTCTGTATCCTTCTTTTACCAGACTTAGTAGATAGTTTACATTATTGAATACATTATTAACTTATTAATAATAAATTGGGTTCTATGCTTGATTCTACCACAAGATCGTTTGAATATAAATTAGCCATTCCTGAACCAAGCTGCATTAACCTGTTCCCTTAACTGTATTCTTAATACGATGGATCTACCCATACTTAATTAATTTTATTCATGGCTTTTCTTTAAGGACAACAAACATTCAAGTTCTTGTATATAACACTGATTATAGTAGACACTTAGTAGATGTTTATTGGATTATATATTTCAATTTTCAGAATTCATTTTAAAAGAAATCATATATATTGAAATTTGAGATTTTCAAAGCATTATATAACATGGTCACAAAATCTAATTAAATCTGGTTTCTTGCCCCAAGACTCTGGTCATGGATTTTTGCTTGTTATGCCTCTGGCTCCTTAACCTCTAAGAGCTGATGATGAAAACTTTGTGTTTCACCACAGAGAAATTCAAAACCATTCTCTCCCTTGATGTTTTAAATGCACACTAGGGATAAGGTTTTCCTGCCCTAATGTCTACCAGTTTTCTGCCCTAAGAGAGGTTTGGAGGTTGTTTCTGTGAAGAGTTTTGAACTCCTGAAATTTTTCTAACCTACTCACAAGTTCAAAAAAGCAACACTGGGCTTCCCTGGTGGCGCAGTGGTTGAGAGTCCGCCTGCCGATGCAGAGGACGCGGGTTCGTGCCCCGGTCCGGGAAGATCCCACATGCCACGAAGCAGCTGGGCCCGTGAGCCATGGCCACTGAGCCTGCGCGTCCGGAGCCCGCGCTGTGCAGCGGGAGAGGCCACAACAGTGAGAGGCCCACGTAAAAAAGAAAGCAACACTATGCTTAAACTTTTGCAAAAGTTAAAAGACTCCTGTTCTAAAGGAACTTTTCATTAAGAAGAGCATGAAAAGAAATAGATCAGTTTATTTCTATGAAATAAATTCAAGAAATGTTTACTTTAGAAGGCTTGCTAAAGTTTCCTTCTATAGGTTTTTTTTGTTTGTTTCTTTTCTGTTTGTTTTTTTTTAATATTTATTTATTTATTTGGCTGTACCCGGTCTTAGTTGCAGCATACGTGCTCTTAGTTGCGGCATCCAGGATCTTTAGTTGCAGCACGCGGGATCTAGTTCCCTGACCAAGGATCAAACCCAGGCCCCCTGCATTGGGAGCTCAGAGTCTTAACCACTGGACCATCAGGGAAGTCCCATAGGCTTTTTTTTTTTTTAATAATTTTTATTGGAGTATAGTTGCTTTACAATGTTGTGTTCGTTTCTACTGTATGGCAAAATGAATCGGAGATATATATATCTCCCCTCTTCTTTGGATTTCCTTCTCATTTCAGCCCCCACAGTGAATTAAGTAGAGTTCCCTGTGCTATACAGTATGTTCTCATTAGTTGCCTATTTTATACATAGTATCAGTAGTATATATGTATCAATCCCAATCTCCCAATTCCTCCCACCCCACCCCTTTTCCCCCTTGGTATCCATACATTTGTTCTCTTTAAAGTGACTTTTTTTAAAAAAGATTTTCATGCCACTTATATAGTCTTCTATTGAAGTATAACTGATTAGATGTGTGTGCATGTGTGTTTAAACTTTTACTGCTTCAAGACTATTGTTTATCTGGGAGAAAACTCTCATTATTGCATTTTACCAAATTTCTACAAGTCTGGAATTCTCACCAGCTTAGGAGACCTTGAAAGAAATGAACTCTGCAGCAATTTAAAACTCAGACTGCAATTTAAAACTCAGACTGCACCTAACACTCAGATATTGGTCTCTAATTCCATTCTCCAATAAGAGGAACCAGGGGGTCCTTGGAGGTATGGCTGATTCAAGGGCTGGAAAAGTAAGTGTACAAGATGAGCCTAGAGCATCACAGTGCCAGAAAATGAGGAAGAGCTCAAAACCAAACAAGCAAACAAACAAATGAACAAAAGCAGTGATGGAGGTATGTTAAAGGGGCATGGGAGCCAATGGTCAAAACTGGAACAATTTGAGCAAAAAAAAAGTAAAGTAATATTGGTATAAAATAAATATCCACTAGTCCATACTGATATAAACAAATTATTGAATAAAAAAATAAATGGAGAGGAAGAGACAAATGTCTGGTGTGGAAAAATATCAAATAATTTTCATAGCTACTACAGACTCAAGGAGGTAGATCACAACTGCCTAGCCCTTCGGCATGAGTTGCTCACAGTGACACCCTTCCAAAGACTCCAGTATGGAAAGGGGAAATAAAAGTATAATTCGCAGTGGAAAAACCTGACAAACACTACCTGTCAGGTGATTAAGGTTAATATCAACAGTGATAAGTCATGTGGATAGTCTATACCCTTGATATGATATGATGAGAATTTTACCTCCGTGGTCTTACTCCCCCAAACCATAACCCTATACTAATCGGAAAATACCAGGCATGACCCAACTGAGGCACATCAAAACACCTGACCAGTTCTTCTCAAAACTGCCAAGGTCATCAAGAACAAATAAAGTCTGAGAAAAGGTCACAGCCAAGAGAAGCCTAAGGAAACACGACAACTCAATGTAATGTATCCTGGATGGGATCTTGGAACAGAAAAAGGACATTAGGTAAAAGTTTAAAAATCTGAATGAAGTATGGACTTTAGTTTTTTTTAAAAAAATCAGAATAAACATATTCTCCAGAGAAAAAAAGATGATGACTGTTAAGTATATGGCTGTAACTAGACACATATTAATTACATATCTCACCAAGTATTTTATACTAAGAATGTTGTATTACAAAACCAATCTGCACTACAATGCAGAAAGTGAAAAACAATTACTTTCTATACAAGATGGATTCTCTGATAAAGACAATTCCGATGGTATTTAAAATACAGAAGACTGAAAAATAGATCAAGTTCAGGGTTTGAGACCCTCCTCAATACATGCAGCTCCCCAAGTTTCTAGCCTTTCATTTCACTTGTTACCATTTCTCTCTAAATTCAACTCCTTTGATGATTTTATTTACATTCATTGCTTTAGCTATTGCTTCCCTGCCACTGACTCTCAAATTTACATTTCTTAACCTTTCTTATGTTTCAGATCTCCAGTTACATCCTAAGACAGATGCCCTGCTGAACACATATGAATCAGAAGCTGTATTTCCTACCAAAAACCTGTCCGTCCTTCCAGTTTTATTATCGTCAAAGGTGTAGTCACCTCCTCTCCCTCAAGCTAGAAAGCATAACATCATCTTCAACTAGTACTTGTCTCTCATTCCACTTCCCATTGATCTCCAATTCCCATCCAACCTAAATTAGAATTTCTTAAATATTTCCTGACCTTTCCAAATCCTATCACAGTCTCTAAATCTAAGATCTCACTATCTTAGCAAAGTCTCCTAATTAGTCACCCTGCTTCTATTTCTTTTCCCTTCATTAATCCATTTTCCTCCATAAAGCCACAATCATCCTCTGAAAACACAGATCTTATCATTGCCACCACAATACAGATCAAATTCCTTAGCAAAGCAACAGAGATCCTTCACACCTGCCCCAACCTAGTTCTCTAGCTCTTTCCCTCAAAGCAGCACTCCCCAAACCCCACTTCTTCTCAGCCACATGGACCCTTGTTGGCCCCTGAGACTCCATACACTTTTATTTATTTTTCAATTAATTTTTATTGGAGTAGAGTTGATTTACAATGTTGTGTTAGTTTCTGCTGTACAGCAAAGTGAATCAATTTTACATATACATATATCCACTCTTTTTTAGATCCTATTCCTATATAGGTCATTACAGTGTACTGAGTAGAGTTCCTTGTGCTATACAGTACGTCCTTATTAGTTATCTATTTTATATATAGTAGTGTGTATATGTCAATCTCAATCTCCCAATTTATCCCTCCCACCTCCCTTTCCCCCTTGGTAACCATAAGTTTGTTTTTTACATCTGTGAGTCTATTATTTCTGTTTTGTAAATAGGTTCATTTGTACCATTCTTTTATATTTTTTAATTTGTCTTTCTCTGACTTACTTCACTCAGTATGACAATCTCTAGGTCCACCCATGTCACTGCAAATGGCATTATTTTGTTCTTTTTTATGGCTGAGTAATATTTCATTGTATATATATACCACATCTTCTTTATCCATTCCTCCATTGATGGACATTTAGGTTGCTTCCATATCCTGGCTATTGTAAACAGTGCTGCAGTGAACACTGGGATACACATATCTTTCTGAATTATGGTTTTCTCCAGATATATGCCCAGGAGTGGCAAGGGATTAATCTCCAAAATACACAAACAGCTCATGCAACTCAATATCGAAAAAACAAAAACCTAATCAAAAAATGGGCAGAAGACCTAAATAGACATTTCTCCAAAAAAGACATACAGATGGCCAAGAGGCACATGAAAAGATGCTCAACATCACTAATTATCAGAGAAATGCAAATCAAAACTATAATGAGGTATCACCTCACAGCAGTAAGAATGGCCATCATCAAAACAAACATCTATAAACAATCAATGCTGGAGAGGGTGTGGAGAAAAGGGCACCCTCCTACACTGTTGGTGGGAATGGAAATTGGTACAGCCACTATGGAGAACAGTATGGAGGTTCCTTAAAAAAGTACTAAAAATAGAGCTACCATATGATCCACACACTTTTAGACCTGTGTGCCCTAGCATGCAGCTCATACTGATGAATGCTCTTCCCTCTAAAATCTACTTGAGAAATCATGGTCACATATCAAGTATTCACTTGTGACACCTTCCTAGACCCCCACATTCAGAATTGGTCCCTTCTTTTTCTGTTCTCTCAGAACATGTTATTTCTGCTCTTCATACTGCTCCTATTGTATCTTATATTACAGTCAAACATGTACATCTTTCCTACTCAAAAATGATCCTTGGGTCTGTATCGTTTTCATATAGTGAAAGCTTGTTAGAAATGAAAAATTTCAGTCCCCAACTGAGACCTCAGCAAATCAAATTTGTCGGTAACAAAATCCCCAGTATGCACATGTGAGTTTGAGAAACACTGATATACACCTCTGCCTTATAGTTCCTTGAAAGGTCTCACTCACTTTTATAATGCTCTCTCTCCATCCACACCAATTTTAGTATCCTACACCTAGCTCATGTTTAATAAACATGTGTTAAATAAAACGTGTTTAGTGTCAATTATAAAATATTCTGATGCCTGGCCAAAATGTCCTTGTCATAATCCTTGTATGAGGATGATGCCTGAAAATGGGTTCTTTTATTACTTGAGTACTTGACTTGAGTTTTTGATAGACACTCCTTGTACCAAATTCCACAGAATGGTGCAGGAGGTTTTAGTGTATAATTAGTGTGGTGACACTTCATTTAACCAAATATTATTCCTTCTTTCTGATTTATTAAAAGTCATTTTGCATGACTTCTTTAAAATGCAGTGAATAAAACCTAATCATATCTGGTTTAACATTGTATAATAATGCACTGGGGACTTCAAGCAATCTGAGAGGGAGGTGGGAGTCATTGATTTAAAATTTATTCTAAGAATAATTACACACTAATTCAGCACAGATGAGAATCAAGGCTTGAGAAAATATAGTTCACTAACATGAGAAAAAGAATCAATTCTCTCAATGGCTTATTACTTAATGCCACAAGTATTTCAGGATTACACAGCTCTTATTCATAAAGCATTATTTTCAATAATCTTTGGAGATTTGCTTAAACCAATCATAATATTTCTGTGAGATATTTATGGAACAGGTCTTATCTTCCATTTTCATACCAAGCAATAGATTATCTAATGAGCTTGTTCAAGGTCATTTCAAAAAGCAGATGTGAGGCCTAAAACTCAGATCTCCTAGTAACACTAATACCACTCTTGGGAGGATATTATGAAAATTAAATGAGTTAATGTTTGTAAAGTGCTTAGGACAGTGCCTGGTACTTGATAAGCTTTACATAAGTATTTGTTGTTTAATGAATAGATAGGTGGGTGGGAGGTAAGAGACAGGCAGATAAATTTTCGGTCTCGATGATAAACTCAAGAAGAAATGTGACATCTTGTATATGTCTTTCCGCCTATTATTTAAGCCTTCTGAATAGGGCAGTATGAGTAGAATTTAGAAAACACAGAAAATAATCTTCTGTCTCAATTCTGTACCACCCCCTCATGTTTTGTTAATAGGCCTTCTTACCGTAGAAGGAGAGTATGTTAACTCAACAGACATCATTTGGTGGTTTTGGTCTAAGGGAAACAGAGGACTTCTTCAGCATGAGGCCTCAGTTAAAATTCATACACATTATCTAGAACTGGGACCTAGAACTGGGATCAGTTTTCTCTCATTGGCAGTACAAGTGCATTTGCTAGAATATGTGACATCTTCAGCCCTGAAACTGATGATGAAGGAAGGTACATTTTCATGAGTGAGTAGCAATGAGCCCCATATGATAGATGTGACCTGACTAGTTAGGCCAACCCTGTGGGACCCTAAAGTGGGTGCTTTAGGTAAGGAGGGACTTGGGTAATGGGTGAACAGAGCTATTGCCTAAAACCCATTTCACCCACTTCATAATTTTCTTAAAATTGGCCCTGCTCTCAGAAGCCAAGGGGGTATCAGAAGCGTCTCCTGAGGCTAATAATGCTGTCATCTATGAGATGAAGAACACTTAGCCCATATGAAACTAGGCCAAGTATGTTAAAGTGTACCGTATTATTAAAGTGTATTGTTCCTACACATCTAAGAAGCACATTTTTTCCACATATTTTAATAGAATTCTGCAAAATTGGTGTTTCCTCTAATCTCTTAACATGAGTTTTCCACCTCTCCAGAGACTCTAGGAACATAATTTGCTATTTTTCTCTCTAATTATTTATTACTCAAAATTTGTAGCATAATCTCATTTCCCTTATTTTGATTGTCCTTAGTTAAAACCATTTTCTTTGACAGTGTTAATTTTAAGATTTATGTATATATTTTATTATCTTTTAATGCTTTAACTTCAACTTATACTTGATTCCCAAGAATAATATTGCTGGCTTAGAAACTATAAGTATTTTAAATGTTATAGATTTTCCAGATTGTTTTCCAAAAAAAGGCTACAATATTTCACACTTCCACAGGCAATGTATGAGAGCTTCCTTTCCTGGAATGTCCACCAGCAACAGGTGATATCACCAATTTTGAAATTTGCCAGTCCTGGGACTGTAAAGTGATATGCTATACTTTAAATGGTCTTTCTGTAGCTTTTTGTGAACTTCATGATCTTTTCTCCTTTGTTTTGACATTTAGATATGAAAATATAAACTGCTTATTCATATCCTTTGTATAAAAAAGATTTAGAAATAAAAAATTAAATTTAAAAAACAGCACTTAGAAAAATAGAAATATTTTTAAATTGATGTGTAAGTAAAGCTTCCTTTCCTATGAAAGAATTTAAATGATGTGACATTTTTAACTTCATAAGATTAAAAAATGTGATACTGAAGATCCATGGAGAACTAGCACTGCTGCTGAAAGTAAAAATAGGAATCATCATTTTGTAGAGGAATGTGGCAGGAAGAACCACAGTTTTAATATTTAATGCATTGATACAATAATTCCACATTACACCCAAATCTCAAAAAAGCAATATAAACAAATATGGTAGTAAAGTTGGATTTTGTATTAACAAGTTGAAAAAATTCTAACTATCTGTCAAGAAGAACTTGGTTAAAAAACTATAGTATACCCATACAATAAAACACAAAACAGAATGAAGCAAATACTTTTCATACACTTTCAAGAAACTAGGATGATATTGTGGTCAAAGACTCAGGTTTGGAGAAAGACAGTCCTTGGGTCAAACCTTAACTCCACCATTTATGATATACACTGTTCAGTTCCTCATCTGTGAAACAGAAATAGCTACCTTGTGGACCAGAAGTGAGAATTCAATAAGTTAATGTATATAAACTACATAGCACAGTGCATTTACTTAATGATCAAAAAAGGCTAACTTAAAGCTAGTGATATAACAATTTATCACAATCCTTAAAAACTACATTGATATGACAATATTTTTATCACAGTCTTTATTTTTATCAAAATATTAAAAATGTCTGGGGAATTCCCTGGTGGTCCAGTGGTTAGGACTCTGTGCTTCCATTGCTGGGGGCCCGGATTCAATCCCTGGTCGAGGAACTAAGATCCCGCAAGTTGCGTGTGGCAGCCAAAAAAATTTGAAAAAAGTATCTGTTAAAACATGTGGGGTAAACTATTGTAAAAGAGGCAGGAGGCAAAAAGTCAGGATGTAAATGTGTGTGTGTGTGTGTGTGTGTGTGTTTGTACTTGTGTGTTATGCTTAGAGAGATGCCTGGAAACACGCACAACATTATTTAACTGTGTTATCTCTGGGTGGTGGGATTTGGAATGATTTTCGCTTTCATCTTTGTACTTGCAAAGGTTTGATTCAATATTCTACCATAAACATATAACATCTTTATAAATGGGAAAACTATTTTCTAAAAGTGTGGTTAGAATATGCATCCAAATAAAGAACTATTATTTTCTAAGAAAAACAGACATTGAGTCTTTTCAAACATTGTACATCTTTCAAAGTACTGTAAGATGCCAATCAACTGCTATATACAAATGAAAAAATACATAAAATTAACATAGATCTCAATCATTTTAAAATTCAGAATGTCTCTGATGAAAATTGATGTAAAATACTCAATGTGACAAAGTAATAGGATTTCCTTCCATAAAACAAGAAACAAAATCAGTCTCAGGGTGCTATAGTCATGCTGTGTACAGTTATGGGTTAGAGATTTCAGACAACACAAAGTAAGGTCTTTCTGATACCCTTAATATGCTGTTTCTCCAAAAATGAACAAATAATGAACAGGAATCCTTGAGCAAACAAACCAATGGAAGGGCAAACACTTGTTATTCCTGATACTGGCTCTCTCAGATGAGCCTTCAGATTACCATGGAATGTGCCTGCCATTCTGGCATTCCCAGCATTCCTACTACGATGCAAGTACCAATTTCCAGCAGAATCTTAATCTGTTTTATACTACAGCTGTGAACTTGGATTTCCATGCTATACTTCCATAGAACAACAACGATTTTTTGAGTGCAATATTTACAATAGCAAAACATTAAAAAT
This sequence comes from Globicephala melas, assembly GCF_963455315.2. NCBI lineage: Eukaryota > Metazoa > Chordata > Mammalia > Artiodactyla > Delphinidae > Globicephala > Globicephala melas. The sequence continues at coordinate 29,016,735 of NC_083322.1, forward strand.
ATCATAAATATCTAACAATATGGAAAAGATTAAGGACATTAAATTAAGTAAATATTGAATACATCCAGTAATATAATTTTATGTAGCCCTTGAAATAACATTTACAAAGTTTTTACAGCATGTATTTCTGACATAATAGTATGGTAAAAAAGCAAACTAGAAAATTGTATAAAATGTATAAAAAAATTATAAAGAAATGTGCCCCAAATTAACTGTCTTTGTTGGTGGCATTTTAGGTAATCTCCCTCATTCTTTATTATTCTTTTTTTTTTTTTGGCGGTATGCGGGTGTCTCACTGTTGTGGCCTCTCCCGTTGCGGACCACAGGCTCCAGACGTGCAGGCCCAGCAGCCATGGCTCACGGGCCCAGCCGCTCCAAGGCATGTGGGATCTTCCCGGACCGGGGCACGAACCCGTGTCCCCTGCATCGGCAGGCGGACTCTCAACCACTGCGCCACCAGGGAAGCCCTATTATTCTTTTTATATATTTTCCAGTTGAACTAGATCTTAAATATCATCTAATCCAAAAATCTTCATCTTCTGTAAAATGAAAGGAATCTAAGAAATTAAGTAACTTAGCCATGGTTTCACATAGACATTGCAACCCAAGCCAGTATTCCTCTCTTCCACAGTACCATCTTGCTTCTCTTTGGGAGCATATAACTATCATTTGGAATAAATTATCTGTCCACATTTTTACCTTGATCCCACTATCTTCAAGCAAGCCCAACATGTCCAAAGACAGTTTAAATTCAGCTACTTGTTGCTATCATTTTTAAATGCGATCACTGGTCTTGACTGTAAAGAATTAAGCTAACATGTACCAAGGCTTTGCATGTTAACTCACAATTAATGGGTTTAGCATCTACGTAAATTTAGGAGGGGGCTTCTCACCAAGGTAGAAGGTTGACTCAGGGTCCTAGCGAGGCAAATGGGGAACTGCTTGGCCACTAAATACTTAAAATAGCAAATAGGCAGAACATCCTTGTGCTTCTGGAAGAAACAATGAAAATCTGTAATAAAGAAATACCTAGGACAGTAGTTTTCAACAAGTGGTCCAGGACCAACACATTAGCATTACCTGGGAACTTATTATTTCTTAACCCACCTCCCTATTCTTACTGAATCAGATCAGCTGGAAGTAGGGCCCAGCAATCTGTAATTTGACAAACCTTCCAGATAATTCTAATGCATACTAAGTTTGAGAATCATAGTCCTAGCAAATCGGTAGATACTATGGTCAAACTTTGCTAAAACCATGTTGCTTAAGCAAATATTCACGGAAGGATTCCTTTTACCTTCTGATAAGTATAAAATACAGAGCTAGCAATTAGAGAAGCAGGGACCCCTGAGAGTCATTTCTGTCCTCTACACCCCTTAATCACTTGTTTGGTCACTCTGATAACGAGTTGGAATGCTAAACAGATTTTTTAAATTCCAAGAGTTCCCTGCTCTAAATAGATCATCTTGTTGCACAGATGATGAGATTCACATATGACTTTCATGTTTTTCCTTAGACAAAGAGTTGAAATGAGTTATTATTATTAAAGGTTATTACTAGCTATTGGCAGAATTCTTCTTTCTTTGAAAATAGAGACATCACTGGCTTGACTGACTCTGAAACAAGGTTACAGAGAACTTTCACTAGAGGCAGTGGGCATGTGAGTTCTGTTCTTCAGCTGGTTTTGCTCGGACATATTCCGAAGCACATTTCATTTTGCTCTACAATACAGCTATTTCCTATCAAGCACTCACTATTTTTTCTCTAAACTTCAAAGAAGCAAATGATGCTTGAATATCTGAAGGAAATATTCAGCTCTTTTATTAGTATATTTGTAGGTTTATTTTTTCAATTGCTTATTCATTTAATTGTGTACCTACTAGGTATACACAATGCACTTTCCTATGCAGGATAACGAATAAAAAGATGAATAAAATACTCCCTGTTCTACAAGAAGTTTGTCATATAAAAGGGGAGATGAGAGTAACAGACAAAAATTATAAAAATATAACAAATTTTTGTTATAAAATGTAACAAAAATTATAAAAATATAACAAAAAATATAATCTAGGCATCAGAGGTATATGACTAACGTGAGATGATGCCTTAGTTAACTTGTTTACCATTTCTAGTTTGAGGGGAATTTATGGGTGAATTTATATATTAATTTGGATTTTAACAAATGGCAGAAAGGAGGAAATTCTAGGAGACAAAAGCCTCAATGGCACTGCAAAGTAGAAAGCTTTGAAATGTGATCAGGCAAAGGTGAGTAGCCCAATCAAAGTGGTTCTCCATTCTGCCCACATATTAATATCACCTGGGAAGCTTTTAAAAAAAAAGTAATGCCCAATGTCCGGAGAAAACTATAATTCAAAAAGATACATGCACCCCTATGTTCATTGCAGCATTGTTTACAATAGTCAAGACATAGAGACAACCTAAATGTCCAACAACAGATGAACGAATAAAGAAGATGTGGTACTTATATACAATGGAATATTACTCAGCCATAAAAAAGAATGAAATAATGCCATTTGTAGGAACATGGATGGACCTAGAGATTATCATACTAAGTGAAGTAAGTCAGAAAAAGAAAGACAAATACCATATGATACCATTTATATGTGGAATCAAGACACATATGAACTTATCTATGAAACAGAAACTGACTCACAGACATAGACGAGGTTGCAGAGGGGGAGAGGAGGGATGGATTGGGAGTTTGGGATTAGCAGATGTAAACTATTATAAATAGAATGGATAAACAACAAGGTCCTACTGGATAGCACAGGGAACTATATTCAACATCCTGTGATAAACTATAATGGAAAAGAATATGAGAAAGACTGCATATATATGTATAACTGAATCACTGTGTTGTACAGTAGAAATTAACACAGCATTGTAAATCAACAATACCTCAATAAAATAAAGTTTTTAAAAAGAACTCAGGTAAAATAAGAACTTTAGGCCAGAAAGTTAAGAATTAAAAAAAAAAAAAAGTGATACCCAGATCCAATCCCTTCCCCCCAAATTCTGATATAATTTTCTGAAGTGGGGCCTGGGCATTGGCCTCTTGAATTTTTATATTCCCTGGGTAATTCAAGAGTGAGGACAAGCCTGAGAGCCATGCTACCGCAGGGATATGGAGATGTCTGACTCCATGGCTTCGAATGCTGGGGTAAGGAATTTGCGTTCTGTTTAGGAGGAAATACAAAATCATTAAACACTTCTGCACAGGAAAGTGATGTGAGCAGAGGTGTGCTTGTGGAATATTAAACTGGCACTTGTGGTGGGGATGTATAACAGAAGGCAGAGACGAGCATCTGGGAGGGCAATAGTTACTGTGATAGCACCAAAGAGGCACAGCAACTGTGAGGAACATGGAGTCCTGGCCAAGAGAAGGCATACCTTACAGGGCTCAGGGTGCCGGATCTGTGCTGTGGCTGAAAGAGAGAGAGAGGACCTGATGCGAGCTTTAGAGCCTAGGAGGTGAGGGAATGCCGTACTAGTCAGAGGAACATGGCTGGCAAGACCCACAGAATGGAAGCATCATGCATTATCCATTATCTATATATGCTGAGGCCCTGGGACACACAAATCAAAACTACCAGGTACCTGGAAAATCCATGCTTTCTCAAAACTTTGCCTATAGGAGACAGATTAGGATTCGACATTATTTTGAGGTTCTATCCCAAGTGGAATTTTTTTTTGAGATATAAATGACATCTAACATTATATTAGTTTCAAGTGTACAACATAATGATTCTCTCTCTGGGTGTGTGTGTGTGTGTGTGTGTGTGTGTGTGTGTGTGTGTGTGTGTGTATATGCTGTGAAATGATCACCACAATGAGTCTAGTTAACATCCATCACCACATATAGTTATACATTTTTTTGATAAGGAGAACCTTTACAATCTACTGTCTTAACAGCTTTCAAATAGACGATACAGTATTATAACTCTAGTTACCGTGCTATATATTACATCTCCAGCACTTATTTATGACTGGAAGTTTGTACCCTTTGATCACCAGCCCCAGCCTCTGGCCACCACTGAGGAGTTCCCAGAGGAGATCACTGAATCTGTAGAAAGATGTCTTGAGGGAATATCAAGACAGGAGGCAAAAAAGATGGCTAGGGATCAAGGTCCTGGAGAAGGCTCATATTTGGGGCAAAAACATAAAGAAGGAGGCGTCAGAAAGGTGGGAGAAGCAGGCAAGGGCACTAGCAAGGAAGTTAAGAGAGAAAAGGGTTTGTAAGGAAATCCCAGAGCATGTAGCGCCCCCTCAGTGCTAGGATAGGTATTTATTCCACTGATACACACATTTCACCAAGTTTGGGAAACACTGCTAGAGGAAGATCACGGAAATTGAGAAATTATCTCAGTGAACTTACATTAAAGCCTAATTTACATTCCACCCATGCTCAAACATGCTCTTCTACCGAAAATAAGGCAATTGTAAATATGGTGGCTGGATTTTGTAACAAAAAGGAATTTCTTGGTAAATTCTGAAAGGACAATTTTGGTGGGGTGAAAATCTGATTATTGAGAGTTAATTAGAGAGAGATTAACAAGGGGGAAAAAAAAAAACTACTTTTCCTTAAGTCTTTGTTTCTCAAACTGTGGTTTGTACTTCCACAAAGAGACGCTGTTAAGAGGAAGCCACTTTAGCTAAAAATAAGACAGAAACCATATAAGATATCCAGAGCGAAATAGTAATTAACTGAGAAAAGTCAAGTCTAAAAAGGAAGTGATTCGGGACGTTTCAACGGTATTTGTAACACTGAAAGTAGAAAGCAAAAGTGATACAAAAATTAAGAGGTGGTCTTGAAAATATGGTTAGATGCTCCTAAACTCCTACCAAATTGAGGACAAGGTCTAAAATATTTCAGGCAGCTAAATCTGATAATACACTAGCATAGTAAATGCACTGTATCTGGAGTCTCCAAACACTCTTAAATTAATCCACATACTCTGTCACTTGAAAGGTCCCGTATGAAGGAGTTTGTTTTCCTTCCTAGAGTCTTTCTCCATCTAAACATAATATGAATATTTGTTTTTACAAATTAAATCTGTCACTTAGAGCACAGTTTAGTCTGTGGCAAAACCAAGCAAAAAAGTCTAAGTTCCAAACAAAACAAAACAAACAAAAAAACCCCAGTCTCTTCAATTCTAAAGAAATATGAAAAGAACAATGATCTGTAATAAATTACTTATAAAAAAAATAAAAACTTATAAAATTTTCCATGCTGCATCTTTTTAAAAAATAAAAGCAGAAGGAAGTGCATTTAAAGAAACAGTACAAAGAAAGTATCTGCAAAGCTGCATTAAACATTTCCCAGCTATGGAAAACTCAAATACCCAATCTGGTTTCTATGAAACTTAAAAAGATCAAACAATTAGAAAGAAGCTAGGCTTGAAGGAGAAATGCTAGGGATTTCAGTAAACATCTGGTTACCATTTTCAATTGAAAGAACTAGCCCACTTAAGGAAGTAGTTTAGTTTCTTTGGAGTAAAAATGAGACAGTGGCTTTTTGTTCCCTTTTGCACAGTGGAGGGTAAAGGAAACATCAGACTGGAGAGGTCACTCACAGCTCAACTTTTATAAATAAGAAAGTTTTTTTTTTTTCAAAAACTAAAGTAAATTGAACTCAGGTCCCTGTAGTATAAACAACTCAACCGAGTTAAGGTTAAATAAACATTCCTTGAGCTCTCCTGTGCCAGTTAAAGAACAAATTCTGTTCGGTTGTAAATACATCAGTAATTCTATGAGCAATGAGGAAAATAACAATAAATGCGAACACACAATTACCATGTGTCATAACACAAAAAAATAGAACAGTGCAGCCCTATACGTTTCTCTGATTCAATTTCTTTTCTTTTCTAGTTCGATTAACTGAAGGCACAGAAGCACTTCTGATACCGTGCAAAACCTATTGCTTGCCTAATAGAAAACGTATGTCCAGTGTGTTCGAGGAGAAATACCGACAAGGCAAAACACACTGTGCCTTTTTTTTTTTTTTTTTTGCGGTACGCGGGCCTCTCCCTGTTGTGGCCTCCCGCTATTGTGGCCTCTCGCGTTGCGGAGCACAGGATCCGGACGCGCAGGCTCAGCGGCCATGGCCCCACGGGCCCACGGGCCCAGCCGCTCCGCGGCATGTGGGATCTTCCCAGACCGGGGCACGAACCCGTGTCCCCTGCATCGGCAGGCGGACTCTCAATCACTGCGCCACCAGGGAAGCCCCACTGTGCCTTTTAAATGGGGCCTTTACTCTTTCGTCTTCCTGCTAAACAGTTGTAATGCATATTAAATTCAGGAAGGCAGCAGGAGTGCTGGTGTGGGGCTGGAGGGGAAGAGGAATGAGGTGTTCATTAGGCTCTGAAATTTTAACTGATGAGAAGAAGCATCTGTTATGAACGTGCACTGCTAGCCAAAAGGAACCGTCTCCAATTTTGCCTCCAGATACACGTTTCTCCACTCCTTCTTTGCTTCCCCTTCCTCTCTTCTGCCCAGAGGACAGGAGGCTAAAAGCAAGGACTCAAGGAAAGGAATCCTAAAATGATAGAGGTTTAAAATCTTGTCTTGCTTTCTCTCATTCCGTGTTGTATAAATGTTAGCGCCCGTCCCAGAACCGCAGATTTGAAAAGGGCGTCGATGGTGATTGTACTCATTCTCCTGGCTGATAAAGCAGTCCCTCAGCAGCATCTCTGCTTTGCTCCCATTCCAACAAAACTTCCTACTCTTTGAAATGGGCTGTTCCACTGCTGGATGAGTCTGATTGATACAACGTTCCTCCTTCAGCTGGTCCTATGCCTTCTAGGGTTACCACAAATAAATCTTGTACTCAAGCGACCCGTTAAACAGCGGGAATACAAAAATACTGGCCCAACTACTTGCAGGGCCTCCCAGAAACGGTCTTTTCAATAGGAACAATCTATTTTCCCGTTCCTGCTACAGTTCTGGTTTCTGCTGCAACTGTAGAAATATGCCCTCTTCGAGTATACATAAATAATTCCGACCCAACGATAAAATATGCTCTGCGTCAGAGTCTCTGGAACTGCATATTACTTAGACTCTACCCTGGGAGCAAGTTTAAAACTTTTGGAAAACATTTCTTTTCTCTTAGGCCACTATTCATTCTACGAACTAAGACAGTGATTTCCTAAATGGTACCTCGATGCTATGAAAGAGAAAAATTTGATGGTACCTCTTTCTTTTTCTTTAGAGAAGTACATGTTATAAAAATCCTGGGTCATATGATATGTTTTTCCAAAGCAAGGGACTGGAAGAGCATGAAAGTGAATATTTTACACTATGCTAAGAACAGAACCAGAAAGCGTAAGGCAGAGGACACAAACAGGACCTAAATGACATGATGGGGGTTTTGACCTTTAACGTCTACATGCACGAGCTGAAAAAGCTATACGCTTACTTTTCCGTGTCCTTTACTGGAGAGAATCTTTAGGTAACACTGTGCGTTCTATTGTTTTACGGAATATTAAAACTTCAATGAATCAATCATCACCTCTAAGCAGATAACCTACAAATCTACATCTCCTGCCCTGACCTCCAGTCTCTGCTAAATACATCCACATGAAAACCTCAAGGCACCCGAGTCTGAGTATGTTCAGAACTAAACTCATCCGCCCTCCCTACAGAACCAATAGGCTGAGGAACACCGCTAAACGTGGCAGAGGAGTCTTGAAAACCAAAGAGGGGAACAAATGGACACAAGCATTAAAAACCTCAACAGTATAGAACTGTTTTATGTGTAAAGTATTAGCTCTATCTACTACTGAATTTCTGGTTGCATTATTTTTGTTATAAGAGATTTGAGCATGAAAAGAATACCAGTGTTCCTATAAAGTTACATAAAAATGAAATGTTGATGAATTAAACTTTAATGTGAAAGTCTGAGGTAGTTCACTATTTAAGGGGCTCAGCTGTTGGTGTACTATTTTATCCTCATTTATTCATGTATCCAATAAATATTTATTGCGTGGCCCTATGTGGAGGGCTTTGTTTTATGTGATGAGCTGAGCAGACAGGGCTCCTGACCTCAAGGAGTTTACAGATTTTTTAGAAGTTTAGTTGTTTTTTCCTAATGGAATGATCCAAGAGACTGTGTGTTGGAATTTCAGGAGGGTTTACAACGCAGATCTGTCAATGAAAACGTGTTAAATTGGGAGGGAGACTTGGAAAGGATAGGACCTGATAGGGAGACATATCAAGTTCATTTAATGCAAAATATCTAGTAGCAGCACCCTTCTGCTACTGAGAGAACCCACTTTAAACGTACCTCTCCACAAAGGAATATTCACAATCTCCTTTCTGTATCTAGTTCCTGACAGCAGTAGCAATATTACCTCCCATATTTAGAGTGCCTACCACGTGGCATTCTCAGAACCATCTCAAAACAATACACTACAGAAGAGAAAACTAGGGCTTTGAGAGGCTAACTTGCCCAGGGTAGTGTAACCATTAAAGGTAACACTAGGGAGTCCAACCCAGGTTCAGTCTTAACTCCACGGCTTATTCCCTTTAATTACCACAGTCTACTAGCTCCCCAAGAAAGCAATTATTGCGGTTAAGCTCTTCTTACTTAATTTAAATCTCAACTTCCTTATGGCTTCTTTTTGAATACATATATATTTTGTAATACATTTTCCATTACAAAAGTTAAGGTTGGTCTATAAGAGGTGTTTCTTTTCCATATAAACTGCAGAAACAGCTTCTGGCAAGTAGCCATTATAAATAAACCTTCAAAATTAGACTAGATTTCAAATGATACATGGATGTGTTGGACATTTTTAAGAGTGCAGGTGAATGCAAATAAAACTATGGGAGGAGAGAAACTATAAAATTATAAACAAGGAAGGAAATAGGCTTTTTCTTCTTTAATATATTTTCCACAACATTAAGTAGTGATCTGTATCTCTCGCTCTGTTAACTATCTTTTAATAGTGCATCCCAAGAACACAGTTGGGTAAACGACAGTGTCCTTCTTAGTGGGGGGAAAGCTGTAGCAATATTATTTAAAATACGATCTCCAAACACAGTATATCAAATGTAATATCAATACAAATATCGATAAGTACTATTTATCACAGTATTAACCCTAGCCCTTCCTAGAAATGCTTTCACTATACCATGCTGTCATGTTACACTCTCAGCTCATTGGAAGGTTGCTTTGTGAACCAAGATATGACATCCACTTCGTCTGCAATACAAATGTTGCTCTGACCCTTGACCCGTTACATAATGTCATCAACTTAATAATCCCTTTGAAAAAGTTGTTTTAAATGTACTACTTGGGCATGTCGAAGATCAGCAGTAGGAACTATAGAACTCCCTCCTTCCTGAGAGCGAAACCTCTATTCTTTCCCCTGTTGCTCTGGGTACTTGGCAACTCAAGCCAAAATTAAGCTGAAATTATGGTAGCTAAGAGGAATATCCAGTTTGAGCTCTAATTTTATATTTCCATTTTAGCAATCTTATTATTATATGTCTGACTATAAACCATCAAATCCTTTTTGAATGAGATTTGATGTAAGTTAAAACCTAACCTACCTCAGTCCTAGAGTTTAACCATCAGCTTGGTCTGAAATCAGATGACATAGAATTAGTCTAGATCCATGGGTCAGCAAATGTTTTCTGTAAAGGGCCCAATAATAAATATTTTAGGCCTTAAGAGCCATACAGTCTCTGTTGCAACTACTCAACTCTGCTGTTGTAGAAAAAGGCCAAAGACAGTACAAAAACAAATGCGTGGCTGTGTTCCAATCAAACTTTGTTTACAGAAACAGGCGTTGGGCCAGACTTGGCCAGTGGGCCATGGTTTGCCAACCCTGGCAAGAAAATGTCTATGGTCTTTCACTTCCTGTACTTCTTCAAAAACCGTTCCATGTAAAACCCCCAAGTTACAAAAACAAGAGCAATTTGAAACCATAAGAGTGACTCCAATCCTGTAGCTTTGATAGCAGTTGGCATTTGTTTTTCACGTTGACTATGTAATACACTTAATGTAACAGTGCAGGATGTACTCAGGAGTGGACAGAAAATTGCTAAATATGCTCTACTCTTCAAGTGTACATAAATAATTCTGATCTAATGATAAAGTCCATTGAATCAGAGTCTCCTGAGTCACACCCTTCTTGGATGTTGCCATGGGAATAGGCTAAGAACTTTTTTGGAAAACACCTACTCTTTTAGGCCACTATACTGTTCCACTTACTAAAGCACTGATTTACTAAATACTATCTAGATACTAGGAAAGGGAAGAATTGGTTGGTCCTTCCAATCTTTTCCTTTAGAGAATTACACGTTCTTACAAATGCAGGGACGTAAGATATATTTTTCCAAAGAAGGGTATTGAAGGACCACAAATGTATATGTTTTACATTCTGCTAAGTTTTGTAGGCATAAATCTGTAAAGACAATTGTCCTCTTACTGTTCTCAAAATCAGCTTAAAGTCAAAATGCTGGTACATAACTATACCAATAAATTTTAAGTAGTTCAATGGCATTGTAGCAAGCAGACTTTTGTATCGTTTTATTCCCAAAATTAACTTTAAACATTGCTATTCTTTGAACCAATAGTATATCCCTTAGGACAATGCTCCCCAAACTAGGTTACATGTCAGAATTACCTGTGTCTGATTTTAACATATAAATTTCTGGGTCCCACTACCAGACTACTGAATGAGAAAAACATCGATGGGGCTTTACTTTGTTTCTTCCCGGAACTCTGATGCGTGTGGACAAAGTGATTAAATTCTCACTACACACTCCTGTGAAGTAAAAATTCATTACGGCGTTTAACAGATAAGAGAGCTAGAACTCAGAGAACTGAACTTGCTTAAGGTCAAGTATACACAGCCTTAGAGGCGTTCCGGTTAGAGCCACCAATTTCTGTTATATCATAGAATGGAATTAACCGGGGAAAAACATAATGCCCATATTTGAATTTACAACCCAAGACTGGTTACTTTTCCTTTCAATAAATGTTTACTAAATTAGTGGGAAAATTAAATACAATATGAAGCCCAAATGTAACTCTGCAAGAACAGATTATACTTAATCGTAGGATGTTGCCTGCCTGAACAAGCACCCTTTAATTTTTTTCTAATTTTTATCCATTTCTGGCCTTAAATGGTAAAAAAAAAAAAAAAAAAAAAAAAAGTGGCCCCATGCTGGAAAAAGGCCACCTGTGCTTCAAAGGATGGCACAAAAAAGAGATCAGCAGAAGTGATGGGGGTCAAGTCAAAAGAGGATTGGAAAGCAGGTGGAATAAATAAGTAGAATAGGGAAAACGCATTTTATATTTATTTTCCTAGGACTAAAAATGTATTTTATAAATGCGTCAAGTCTGCACCTGAGTACTTTTGTACTTTGTGCCTATTTTGTTTTTAATGCAATATTTTCAAACTTCAGGTTAGCAAACAGCAATGGGGAAAAGAAAGAGGGGCGGGGTAGGTGTCCAGAGCATTCTGAATTGCTTCCACTCTCCCCAAGCTGCTCAACATGGAGAGATGAAGTTTAAATGTTCCAATATAGCATCCCACTCGCTGCTGCTGTACACATAGTAAATAAGCATGGGGTGGCTATGTGGAGCTAAAGAAACAAAATTTTTACAAGAATCAAATCTCTAGAAAATAGTTTTGACAGTAAGGGCTTCAGTTCAAACATAATTTGTAGATTAAATGTGTGGCCACGGAAAATAAGCTGCAATAAACAAGTGGCTTTTTTTTCTGTAGGTTAGATAATCAGGGACATGTTAGATGACGGTCATAGAACTTTTTTTAATCTCAGGTATTCAATGCACATGCTCTCACCGTGAAAACTACAAAATCAAATGAAGAACCAAAAACCAATTTCCCATACTTGTGAAATTGCTACCCTTTCTTGAGGCTGATCCAGGAAAAATATCTTACTATACAAAGTAAAAGAATACCCAGAAAGAGGCATGGATATTTTCAAAGCTGAGGAAACGTGTGGAAAGGGAGCCAAATCAGTATTTACACTGACAAATTCTGGTGACACCGTCTAGTTATCTTGTGCTACGGGCCCAGCAGCTCCCTTTGCTGCCAGATTCTATTGCCTTCAGGTTCTCTTTGCACTTTCTTGGTATTTGGAAGCTGCAAAGTCATCCTCCTTTTTCTTGTAAAACCGACTCAAGGACATCAAGGGAGAGAAGAGCCATATTCCTTGTTTTGCAACTGGAGAAAACTTAAAATTGGAATTGAAGTTGAAATGCACAGATAATCCAAGTTGTGCCTATACACAGTCAGTAGCAGCACCAAGAAGACAGAAGAACATGGGAATTTCAGACAATAGTGTTGTGTTATCAGGGCCAATGCTCTGCAGGATTCCAGGAGCACAGCTCATGTGGCACAAAGGAGGTGGTTATACAGTCAAGCACCTGGTTCAGCAATGGGCTAAAATAATTTACGGGATGAGAGGAATACTAAATGTTTTACATCTTTCCTTAATACCAACAACAGCTATTCTGATCAGTGGTTTTCTGACAATATCATTTATGGATGTGCCAGAACTTTAGATTGGTCCTTCTTAATAGAACCAACCCCAGTGAGGTTTGTAAACTTGGTTTCCAGCTGCTCTGATATTCCAGAGCATTCAACTTCCCTTTTGTTTTTCTTATGTGTTTCCCAAAGCCCTAGATGTCCATACTTCTCCTGGGGGCGGGGACCAGCAAATGGCATTCCTGAAGACCTGTGCTAATGACCTCTGCACATTTTTAAGAACTTTCTTTTCATCAAAGTGGATCTCTTGGGGCTTTCTTCCCTGGGAGCTTTGTTAGCTAAGCAGCTTATAACTTTACCGCCAACATGGTAAAAGGTGGTGAAGAGTAATCATGGCTAAATGTCCCCCAGCCTCTTCCACTGACCAGCATAAACCAGCACTTTAAAGAGCAAGGGGGGACCTAACTGAAGAGCAAGTGCTACCGGGATGTCAAGATGGCTGAAAGTGAAATGACAAATGAAAATTATTGTGGCACCGGGATCTGACTTTTTCTCCCAAAGGAAACCATCATGGAGATCAGCAGTGGATTCAAATTGCTTTTCCTCCCCTCCCTTTTGATAAAAAGGAAAACGGATACACTGTGTTGTCGTAAAGAGAAAAATCTGATCGGCTCATGGAGAACGAGTGCTATACATCGTGGTAGCTCTAATAATGATAGGTTAGTGCAGGATAAGGGGACAAAAGAGGGAGTGGGCAACACGGAGGTGAAGAGGGCGAGCACAGAAGTGAGAGCTGGAACACAGGGGTTCAAATCCTGCCTTTCCATCACCCCAGGTTTAAGATACAAGGTGAGTCACTGCACCTCTCCAAGCCTGTTTTCCTCTTCTGGAATTGGGGAAGGAATGAATATTTCTTAATCGTAGGGCACTCAGGGGCCTTCAGTGAGGATTAAATGAAGCCATGAATACAGAATACAACATGTCACATGGTTAGTTACTCAAGAAATGTCAGCTGTTACTGTTATTGCCCTTTTTGACCCTCATCACCTACTCAACTTTTTTCTCAAATAACTTGTTTAAAAACTTGTCTCTTATTTTTCACTTCAAATGACAGACATAAAAAGTACTTGACTAGTAATGGCGTGTGAGATAAATATCTATACTTCTTTTGCATTTAGAACCAATCTGTGAATCACATTTAAGCTGGCTTCTCGAAACAATTTCCAGCACATTCTACTTGCAGTCAGATGAAGTGGCAATTTTCTTAAAATATTGAGCAGTTTGGTGCTGGGCAGAACATGTATTTGGACTCATAAACATAAACATGTTTTATGTAGCATTTAAAGATGAACTATGCAGCTCCAAAATGCTATAAAAATATAAACAAAATAATTTCAGGAATAAAGAAATGCAGCTAAAAGAAAATGGAGAGGAAGCAGAAAAGGCGCCACGTTTTCTATGATGCAAGAAAGGTGATCATGGGTAAAACTTGGTTCTTGTGAAATTTTTTAGAGGAAGAGAGTAGCACATTTCAGGAAGTATTTAAATTAGAAGACAAGCAACTTTGGTAATTAATTAATGACTTTGGTAATTAATTCTGACTCTGACCTTTTTCTAGTAGCCCCAGCCCAGGGTCAGCACTGAGCCTTTCTTCAGTGATGACAACCGCGTAGTGATGCCGAGTGAGAATGCGCTGGTGGAGCTGAAGCTCCCTTTTGCTGGAGGAACGAGGCCTGTAGAGAACGGCCTTTCTGCCATGGCTGCCGAAGTGGAGCTCAATTGACTCTTCGATCTACAGAAAGAAAGAAGGCATAAAAATTCAAGGAGAAAAAGGAGCACGTTTCCCTTGAAGGAGATCGTTAATGCAAATCAGAGGCCGTTCAGAAAGTTGTCTTTTAAGTTTTTCTCTGTAAAGGAATGACAGATCCTCTGAAAGGCTGACCAGCACAAAGCCAACCTCATCTGCGAGAACTGAAGGTGAACTGTATTTTTCTCATTATTCCAGAAGGATGAAAATTTCAGGCCATTAAAATAGAGAGTTCCTGGAGGAATACCGTGGCATGGAAATACTGAGCTCAACTCTGGCTGAAAAATAGAAATTAATAGCAACGCTTTTCATCTGCATTGTGCTTTTCTGTAGTAGTTCCAACTGCCTTATCTTTTAACAGTTCTTTTAGGTAAACACATTAGAGGAAATAGACACAGGGAGGATGGATTCTGCACTGGAAGGACAGGGGAGTACAGCTGAGAAGCAATCCTAGAGCTCTCTGGAGACGCACAATGCTGCTGCTTCTCTCCATCAGGACGCAGCAAAATTTGGATGCGTCTCAATGAGGCAGGATGGAACTTCGTGTGAGAAGGGGAGGGTATCACTTAAGTATCATAATTTTAGGTTCTTCCTTCAGTGGTTTATTGCTCCTCCAAAGAAATATTCTTCTTTCTCACGCTGATGTTTGAAATACCGTTAACAAGAGGGAAGTTTTGGGACTTCCCTGGTGGCACAGTGATTAAGAATCTGCCTGCCAATGCAGGGGACACGGGTTCGAGCCCTGGTCCGGGAAGATCACACATGCCGCGGAGCAACTAAGCCCACAAGCCACAACTACTAAGCCCACGCGCCTAGAGCCCATGCTCCACAACAAGAGAAGCCACCGCAATGAGAAGCACGCGCACCACGACGAAGAGTGGCCCTCACTCGCCGCAACTAGAGAAGGCCCGCGTGCAGCGACAAAGACCCAATGCAGCCAAAAAGAAATAAATAAATTTATTAAAAAAAAAAAAGAGGGAAGTTTTGAATTGGCAAGTAGAAAGAACACTGACATTGAAATTCATTATACGGTTTAACGGCAAATACTACGTGTTTTCCTGAAAATCTGTGACTAAATCTTGAGGAAGTAGACATTTTTTACTACTGCAAGGAGTGATGAAAGTGGATGGGGGTTAGAGAAAAAAAAAATGGGAGAGGCCAAAGAAGAGGAGACAAAGGGGTTGGAGGAGGCAGATGAGGGGGAAGAGGTAAAAAATGAAATTGGGAAGGCACATTACTTTTAGTGGCAGCTCTGAATCAAACTGTCCATTTCAGTGATCTAAGACACATTTTGTACCCTGTCTTTTCACTCCTTAAATTTCTTCATTATTTCCCATTACTGACCGAAACAATTCCACATCTTTATCAAGGAATGTAGGTCATTTGAACTTAGACCCCCATCTTCCTTCTCTGGTCATGTTGTACTCTTAGTCATTTCCATTCGTGATCCCATTCTGCTCCTTCATACGGACTCCACTGTGCCTTCAACCAACAATTCCTTCCTCTCTCTCCATTCTTCTGTTTAGCAAACTCCAAATCAAACAGTACCTCTGGAAATTTTTCATTGAAATACATCCTTCCATCAGCACTTATGAAATTGTGTCTCTCCCTGATGTGGGCAGCCTGCATTGTCCCTGTGTCTCTAGTACACATCGTACATACTTAATAAATGAAGATATCTAGTAAATGAATGGACCGTAATGCTCTATCAAGATCTGATCTTTGAATATACATATGGAAAGAAGAAACAGCTTTAGCTTGTAAACCCTTTGAGGGCAGGAACCATATCCTATTTTCATTGCATACAAATGATGGCTATCTGAAAATTCAGAGACAAAGCATGGTGTAGTGCAGAAGGACACAAACTCTGCAGCCAGGCTGCCGGCTTCGAATCCCCTGGTTCCACCAGCACTAATCATGTGACCATGGACAGTACCTTCTTCCTAAGGCTGCTGTGAGGATTAAGGACTTAATATTCGTAAAGTGCTTAGAACTGTGCCTGGCATAAAGGAAGTCCTATACATGTGTTTTTAAAATAATCATATGTCAAAAAGAGCAGAGAGTCAGGAACACTGTTTCTGTATCTGAGCTTTGCCTGACACATGCTAACACAGGCTCTTAATACGTGTGTGATGAATACAAAGGAAAGAAAGAAAACACCAGCTATCACACCTTCTGTGCATGGTACTTTGGGAAAACATGATCAGACATTTTCCCTTGTTAAAGGACATTGCGTTTTATTGATAACGAAACTATTTAAACTCAAGAATTTAACTGCAAACTGGGACAAAACTCTCCAGCAAATGTTGTAATTGTTCGTAGTGATAAACAATTAAGAAGGAGTATTTGAAACCAACTACTGGTTGAGCCTTTGGACTCAGGAATTGAGGGAAACGGTAGCCCATAGGAGGCCAAAATAAACAAACATGCATCTAGGTGAAAGGGGAAGACAGATGCTTCCAAATATATCAGTGTCACTCAAGCGAAATACAGTGTCCAGATTTCCCTTCTCACATTATTTTCTTTCACAATCACAGGATGCCCCTCTCGATTACAGCTGGCTCGGGTACAGCGGTGATTTCACATGAGGAGAGTGTATTTTCAAACTTTAAGTTCTTATTATTTTGAAAGATATAATCCCTCTTTCCCACCCCCACCCCCAAACCATGATCAGTTTAAGTAAGAGCAGCATAGTTCTCACCGGCCTATCTTATAGAGAGCATATTTTAAATAAAGTGTTAATTACTGGCCATATTTTATCATAACCTTTATAACACACTGAAATTTTAACTCATGTCTCAGACTACAGAGAATAAATAGGAAATGAGTTTGTCTGTCAAATTATGTTGTCTTATCCTGCCAAATTATGTTGTATTATACAAACTGCCCCTGTCATAATATTTATAACACCCTGTATCAGCAGAATGGCCCAATACCAAGGGGCGAGAACGGTTTTTGCTGGTCCAACAACAGGGGCACGCACTGCGGATGTGAAATACAGTTACGTCAACCGCACCAGCAAATGCGGGATTATCAAATGCCCGGAGCAGCACTTTTGGAAAGGAGAGCTCCTGATGACTCCTACAAGTTTGAGGGTCTATTTTTAGTGGAAGAATACATTTAACCTGGCTATCACTACAACAACTGAACTTAAGACTTGCGGGTCTGCTGCGGAGAATTTAGAAAAGAATGAGTGTTACTGGATGTTGACACTCTGAACCCCGAGTCACTTCCCTTCTCTCCCTTCTTCCTGAGAGATCTGCAGAATAGCCCCTCAGAAATCACTTCGCTGGACTACACGAAAGTTGCTTTATAACC
Organism: Globicephala melas; assembly: GCF_963455315.2. Classification (NCBI taxonomy): domain Eukaryota; kingdom Metazoa; phylum Chordata; class Mammalia; order Artiodactyla; family Delphinidae; genus Globicephala; species Globicephala melas. Next base: position 29,034,345 of record NC_083322.1, read on the forward strand.
GAACACATTATTTTTATTGGAAGGGCTTCAAAATCTGAAGCCTCTATGCCGCCTTAGGATAGAGTGTCGTAATAAACTAGTTGGAGGGTTAGATGCAGCCATGTAAGGAATCAAAAATCTAGATTTGGATTCTCGCTCTGCCACTCACGTGCTTCATGCAATGGGGAGAGTGATGTAATCTCCCCCCATCAGAGTTTTCTCATACGTATAGTTGAAGTAACGAATCCTACTTCATGAGATTGTATGGTGAAATTAAATCAGTTTTCTATATGAAAGTGTCCAACACAGCATCCCACCAATAAACGATGTCAAATATATACAAGTAAAATTGAATAAAAATCTATATCATATTGTAACTGCTTTTATATTAGGAATTCTGTAAGTTTTTCAATTAATATAGTTTGGTCTCTATAATAAAAAGCCTTTCTACAGTAAACTATATGCTGCTATATACCCTGATACATATTTTTCTCTGTAGGGTTTATCATCTTTTAAGGCAAAAATATGATTTCTTTATTATGTTTATTGTCTGTTTCCCTACACCATAAAAGAAGGTAAATGAAAGCATATACTTTTGTCTGTTTTGTTCACTTTTGTTTCCCCAGCCTAAGAATAGTCCTTGGCACATATGGGCGCATAATAAATATTCTTTGAATGAATGAATACAAACATCTTTTTTTGCAATATGTAAAAGTCTTTTTTATAAATACTACCATGGAAGATTGGGACAGAAAGTGGTGAAAATCTGTATTAAGAAATTTGTTTCAAATGTAAAATTGATAGCTAGTGGGAAGCAGGCACATAGCACAGGGAGATCAGCTCGGTGCTTTGTGACCACCTAGAGGGGTGGGATAGGGAGGGTGGGATAGGGAGGGTGGGAGGCAGACGCAAGAGGGAGGAGATATGTGGATATATGTATATTTATGGCTGATTCACTTTGTTATAAAGCAGAAATTAACACAACATTGTAGAGCAATTATACTCCAATAAAGATGTTAAAAAAATAAAAATAAAGCAATTTGTTTCAGTAGAATAGTGGCAAGAATGACAAAAATAGAGTCAAATATTTGAGCAAAGTAATGAACTTACAGTTAAAAAAAAATTCAATAAAGAGCTGTATTATAAAGGCACTATATTTCTCAGTTACTATTAACAAGTCTTTACCAAGACTTACCACAAAAGCAAGAAATACAGCTCTTGAAAATATAGTAGAGATGAGAAATAAAACTTGCTTTTTTTCCATACGACAGAAAGATTTTTTTCTGGATTTATTGAAGTAGCCACGTATTTATGACACTTTTTGATGCTCAAATACAAATCACATAGTAGACCTCGTATGTGTGTCATATACAACTAAAAGTCAAGTTGCCATGCTGTCTAGATTTTTGGCATTTTAGAAATATTATAGAGTCTATCATAGTGAATTACGTTTTAATTTTTCCACTACGAGAATAGAGAATTTTTTTCCATTGGCAAGATGTACACTTATTTTAGAGAATTCAAGGAATAAAATGGATGGAGTTTTCCAGGATGCATATCCTATACATTTTCTACTTGAACACTATTTATAATTGTAGGGCAGTTCAGGAACTGCAGGTTCCCTGGGTATGCAAGCAGAACCTCGGAGAATGTTCCCTACTTAAATGAACATATAATGACCCGCGGCCTCCATCTCACAGCTGACTCAGCTGAACCTTGGGCCCATCATGGAACGATCACACATTTCTCAGAACTACTCCATGACAACTGAGCACCCTCTGGATGTACCCCCAAACTGTACTTTGGGACTATCCCAACACCCAACATCCAATGTAAGGCAAATTTACCCATCTGTGGCTCTATGTAAGTTCTAAACAAAAGCAATAAAGTTTCAATATTAAAGAACATCTACAATGTAGCTTTGATGAAATAGCTATTGCCAAACCTCATCTTCACCTATTCCTCAATCTAATTTTCCCTTTGACACTCTTCACAATTTATAGTTACAGATTGCTTGTATACTGTCTGCCCTTCCTACAAGTCTGTATGTTTCATGAGGGCCTAGACTTGTCTGCTTTGGTCATCGTTGTACACACAGCCTACTGCCAGGTTCTAAATAAGAGTGAATGGGAGGATGAATGAGCAAATGAATAAACGCTAAATGCAAACTATGAGTTCATTACTTGCAAATATATGCATGCCCTTTCATTATTTTACTCACTGTCAGGTAAAAAAATCCACTAGAAAGTCTCCGTGGAGGCTTCGACATCCGCATCTCAAGTCATAAGATATCCATGACCTCTTCATCCCTAATGACTCTCTCCTCCACTTCACTTCAACCACCCACTCCAATGGCCAAATCTTGCTTGATCTTTGTGGTCCCCCAAACAGTCCCATCTCTGAAATTATAAAATGTGATACTCCATTCTCTGATCACATTCATTAATTTCCAGATCTTCTCATTTATTCCTAATATATCAGTTCTTCAACCACTGGTCTTTCCCCCTAATGCCAACTTTCTGCTAGCCTCCTTTCACCTTCCTTCTCTGCATCTCAGATTCCAGCATCCAATACTCCCTACCCGGTACCTTAAATTCCCTTGCTCCACTGTACGTGCATCACAGTCATATGGCAAAACCTCAAGCATGGACGAGCTGGAGACACAGCATTAAATAAGACAGGCAAGTCTCTGCCCTCACAGAGGTAACAGCCCATCAAGGAAAGCAGACATAAACATCTAGTTATAATAAATGATAACATGCCAGGTAAACCGGGAGGAAGAGGATACTGTGAAAACTCTGATCTGAGAGAGCCGAGGAAGATCTCTGCAACCCGCCTGACCTGCCCCTGGGCTGGGGTGCTGAGAGCTGCTGAAGAAAAGGGCTCAGTTGGACAGATCCTGGTTGGCAAAGCCAATGCAGTCCTCACACTCCCCAGACCATCCCACTATTCTTCCTGGGTCAATTCTCTCACATTCTCCAAAGTGACAAACTTTCCCACTCTCCAGCTACCTCCTTATTTCTACAGATAACAGCCTTCTCCTGACAGAGGAAAGTAGCCATCTTAGAAGGAAACACACTGAGTTACACTACGTCTGTTTTGGCAAACCTATAGCCTATCAGCACAACCAGCATTTCCTCTTTTCTTCTGATTTCCAGAGAAGAAACCTGTCCACTTCTTATCGATGGTCAATCACTCTGCTTATTCTCCAGACTCCAGACTCCCCCTCCCTCCATGGGACGGGACCTGCACCAGTGGGAGGGAGCTGGGAAGGAGGAAAGGTTTCCAACACACTAGGAAGCCCCTTCGCGGGCGGAGACTGCGGGTGGCGGAGGGGGAAAGCTTCGGGGCCGCAGAGGAGAGCACAGCAACAGGGGTGCGGAGGGCAAAGCGGAGAGATTCCCGCAAGGAGGATCAGGGCCGACCGGCACTCACCAGCCCGAGAGGCTTGTCTGCTCACCTGCCAGGGCGGGCGGGTCTGGGAGTTGAGGCTCGGGCTTCGGTCGGAGCACCGGGAGAGGACTGGTGGCGTGAACACAGCCTGCTGGGGGTTAGTGCGCCACGGCTGAACGGGAGGGAGTCCGGGGAAAAGTCTGGACCTGCCGAAGAGGCAAGAGACTTTTTCTTCCCTCTTTGTTTCCTGGTGCGCGAGGAGAGGGGATTAAGAGCGCTGCTTAAAGGAGCTCCAGAGACGGGCGCGAGCCGCGGCTAAAAGCGCGGACCCCAGAGACGGGCATGAGATGCTAAGGCTGCTGCTGCCGCCACCAAGAAGCCTGTGTGCGAGCACAGGTCACTATCCACACCCCCCTTCCGGGGAGCTTGTGCAGCCCGCCGCTGCCAGGGTCCCGGGATCCAGGGACAACTCCCACGGGAGAACGCACGGCGCGCCTCAGGCTGCTGCGACGTCACGCCAGCCTCTGCGGCCGCAGACACGCCCCGCACTACGTGCCCCTCCCTCCCCCTGGCCTGAGTGAGCCAGAGCTCCCGAATCAGCGGCTTCTTTAACCCTGTCCTGTATGAGCGAAGAACTGATGCGCCCTCCAGCGACCTACACGCAGAGGCGGGGCCAAATCCAAAGCTGAGCCCCTGGGAGCTGTGAGAACAAAGAGAAAGGCAAACACCTCCCAGCAGCCTCAGAAGCAGCGGATTAAAGCTCCACAATCAACTTGATGTATCCTGCATCTGTGGAATACATGAATAGAAAACGAATCATCCCAAATTGAGGAGGTGGACTTTGAGAGCAAGATTTATGATTTTTTCCCCTTCTCCTCTTTTTGTGAGTGTGTATGTGTATGCTTCTGTGTGAGATTTTGTCTGTATAGCTTTGCTTCCACCATTTGTCCTAGGGTTCTATCCGTCTTTTTTTTTTTAATTTTTCTTTTTTTTCCTTAATAATTATTTTTCTATTTTAATAACTTTATTATATTTTATATTATTTTATTTTACTTTATCTTCTTTCTTTCTTTCTTTTTTCCTTCCTTCCCTCCTCCCTCCCGCCCTCCCTCCTTTCTTTCTTTCTTTCTTTCTTCCTCTACTAATTCTTTCTTTCTACTTTTTCTCCCTTTTATTCTCAGCCGTGTGGATGAAAGGCTCTTGGTACTTCAGCCAGGAGTCAGTGCTGTGCCTCTGAGGTGAGAGAGCCGACTTCAGGACACTGGTCCACAAGAGACCTCCCAGCTCCATATAATATCAAACGGCGAAAATCTCCCAGAGATCTCCATCTCAACACCAGCACCCAGCTTCACTCAACGACCAGCAAGCTACAGTGCTGGACACCCTATGCCAAACAACTAGCAAGACAGGAACACAACCCCAGCCATTAGCAGAGAGGCTGCCTAAAATCATAATAAGTCCACAGACACCCCAAAACACACCACCAGACGTGGACCTGCCCACCAGAAAGACAAGATGGAGCTCATCCACCAGAACACAGGCACTAGTCCCCTCCACCAGGAAGCCTACACAACCCACTGAACCAACCTTAGCCACTGGGGACAGACACCAAAAACAACGAGAACTACGAACCTGCAGACTGCAAAAAGGAGACCCAAACACAGTAAGATAAGCAAAATGAGAAGACAGAAAAACACACAGCAGATGAAGTAGCAAGATAAAAACCCACCAGACCTAACAAATGAAGAGGAAATAGGCAGTCTGCCTGAAAAAGAATTCAGAATAATGGTAGTAAAGATGATCCAAAATCTTGGAAATAGAATAGACAAAATGCAAGAAACATTTAACAAGGACCTAGAAGAACTAAAAATGAAACAAGCAACGATGAACAACACAATAAATGAAATTAAAAATACTCTAGATGGGATCAATAGCAGAATAACTGAGGCAGAAGAACAGATAAGTGACCTGGAAGATAAAGTAGTGGAAATAACTACTGCAGAGCAGAATAAAGAAAAAAGAATGAAAAGAACTGAGAACAGTCTCAGAGACCTCTGGGACAACAGTAAACGCACCAACATTCGAATTATAGGGGTTCCAGAAGAAGAAGAGAAAAAGAAAAGGACTGAGAAAATATTTGAAGAGGTTATAGCTGAAAAATTCCCTAATATGGGAAAGGAAATAGTTAATCAAGTCCAGAAAGCACAGAGAGTCCCATACAGCATAAATCCAAGCAGAAATAGGCCAAGACACATATTAATCAAACTGTCAAAAATTAAATACAAACAAAACATATTAAAAGCAGCAAGGGAAAAACAACAAATAACACACAAGGGAATCCCCATAAGGTTAACAGCTGATCTTTCAGCAGAAACTCTGCAAGCCAGAAGGGACTGGCAGGACATATTTAAAGTGATGAAGGAGAAAAACCTGCAAACAAGATTACTCTACCCAACAAGGATCTCATTCAGATTTGATGGAGAACTTAAAACCTTTACAGACAAGCAAAAGCTGACAGAGTTCAGCATCAACAAACCAGCTTTACAACAACTGCTAAAGGAACTTCACTAGGCAAGAAACACAAGAGAAGGAAAAGACCTACAATAACAAACCCAAAACAATTAAGAAAATGGGAATAGGAACATAAATACCGATAATTACCTTAAATGTAAATGGACTAAATGCTCCCACCAAAAGACACAGATTGGCTGAATGGATACAAAAACAAGACCCATATATTTCGTGTCTACAAGAGACCCAGTTCAGACCTAGAGACACATACAGACTGAAAGTGAGGGGATAGAAAATGATATTTCATGCACATGAAAACCAAAAGAAAGCTGGAGTAGCAATTCTCATATCAGACAAAATAGACTTTAAAATAAAGACTATTAGAAGAGACAAAGAAGGACACTACATAATGATCAAGGAATCGATCCAAGAAGAAGATATAACAATTGTAAATATTTATGCACCCAACATACAAGCACCTCAATACATAAGGCAAATACTAACAGCCATAAAAGGGGAAATCGACAGTAACACATTCATAGTAGGGGACTTTAACACCCCACTTTCACCAATGGACAGATCATCCAAAATGAAAGTAAATAAGGAAACACAAGCTTTAAATGATACATTAAACAAGATGGACTTAATTGATATTTATAGGACATTCCATCCAAAAACAACAGAATACACATTTTTCTCAAGTGCTCATGGAACATTCTCCAGGATAGATCATATCTTGGGTCACAAATCAAGTCTTGGTAAATTTAAGAAAATTGAAATTGTATCAAGTATCTTTCCGACCACAATGCTATGAGACTAGATATCAATTACAGGAAAAGATCCGTAAAAAATAAAAACACTTGGAGGCTAAACAATACACTAATAACAAAGTGATCACTGAAGAAATCAAAGAGGAAATTAAAAAATACCTAGAAACAAATGACAATGGAGAGACGACGACCCAAAATCTATGGGATGCAGCAAAAGCAGTTCTAAGAGGGAAGTTTATAGCAATACAATCCTACCTTAAGAAACAGGAAACATCTCGAATAAACAACCTAACCTTGCACCTCAAGCAATTAGAGAAAGAAGAACAAAAAACCCCAAAGCTAGCAGAAGGAAAGAAATCATAAAAATCAGATCAGAAATAAATGAAAAAGAAATGAAGGAAACAATAGCAAAGATCAATAAAACTAAAAGCTGGTTCTTTGAGAAGATAAACAAAATTGATAAACCATTAGACAGACTCATCAAGAGAAAAAGGGAGAAAACTCAAATCAATAGAATTAGAAATGAAAAAGAGAAAGTAACAACTGACACTGCAGAAACACAAAAGATCATAGGAGATTACTACAAGCAACTCTATACCAATAAAATGGACAACCTGGAAGAAATGGACAAATTCTTAGAAATGCACAACTGCCAAGACTGAATCAGGAGGAAATAGAAAAGATGAACAGACCAATCACAAGCACTGAAATTGAAACTGATTAAAAATCTTCCAACAAACAAAAGACCAGGACCAGATGGCTTCACAGGCGAATTCTATCAAACATTTAGAGAAGAGCTAACACCTATCCTTCTCAAACTCTTTCAAAATATAGCAGAGGGAGGAACACTCCCAAACTCATTCTACAAAGCCACCATCACCTTGATACCAAAACCAGACAAGAATGTCACAAAGAAAGAAAACTACAGGTCAATATCACTGATGAACATAGATGCAAAAATCCTCAACAAAATACTAGCAAACAGAATCCAACAGCACGTTAAAAGGATCATACACCATGATCAAGTGGGGTTTATTCCAGGAATGCAAGGATTCTACAATATGCGCAAATCAATCAACGGAATACACCATATTAACAAATTGAAGGAGAAAAACCATATGATCATCTCGATAGATGCAAAGAAAGCTTTTGACAAAATTCAACACCCATTTATGATAAAAACCCTCCAGAAAGTAGGCATAGAGGGAACTTTCCTCAACATAATAAAGGCCATATATGACAAACCCACAGCCAACATCGTCCTCAATGGTGAAAAACTGAAAGCATTTCCACTAAGATCAGAAACAAGACAAGGTTGCCCACTCTCACCACTCTTATTCAACATAGTTTTGGAAGTTTTAGCCACAGCAATCAGAGAAGAAAAGGAAATAAAAGGAATCCAAATCGGAAAAGAAGAAATAAAGCTGTCACTGTTTGCAGATGACATGATACTATACATAGAGGTTCCTAAGGATGCTACCAGAAAACTAGTAGAGCTAATCAATGAATTTGGTAAGGTAGCAGGATACAAAATTAATGCACAGAAATCTCTTGCATTCCTATACACTAATGATGAAAAATCTGAAAGTGAAATCAAGAAAACACTCCCATTTACCATTGCAACAAAAAGAATAAAATATCTAGGAATAAACCTACCTAAGGAAAGACCTGTATGCAGAAAATTATAAGACACTGATGACAGAAATTAAAGATGATACAAATAGATGGAGAGATATACAATGTTCTTGGATTGGAAGAATCAATATTGTGAAAATGACTCTACTACCCAAAGCAATCTACAGATTCAATGCAATCCCTATCAAACTACCACTGGTATTTTTCACAGAACTAGAACAAAAAATTTCACAATTTGTATGGAAACACAAAAGACCCCGAATAGCCAAAGCAAACTTGAGAACGAAAAACGGAGCTGGAGGAATCAGGCTCCCTTACTTCAGACTATACTACAAAGCTACAGTAATCAAGACAGTATGGTACTGACACAAAAACAGAAATATAGATCAATGGAACAGCATAGAAAGCCCAGAGATAAACCCACGCACATATGGTCACCTTAACTTTGATAAAGGAGGCAGGAATGTACAGTGGAGAAAGGACAGCCTCTTCATAAGTGGTGCTGGGAAAACTGGGCAGGTACATGTAAAAGTATGATATTAGATCGCTCCCTAACACCATACACAAAAATAAGCTCAAAATGGATTAAAGACCTAAATGTAAGGCCAGAAACTATCAAACTCTTAGAGGAAAACATAGGCAGAACACTCTATGACATAAATCACAGCAAGATCCTTTTTGACCCACTCCTAGAGAAATGGAAATTAAAACAAAAATAAACAAATGGGACCTAATGAAACTGCAAAGCTTTTGCACAGCAAAGGAAACCATAAACAAGACCAAAAGACAACCCTCAGAATGGGAGAAAATATTTGCAAATGAAGCAACTGATAAAGGATTAATCTCCAAAATTTATAAGCAGCTCATGCAGCTCAATAACAAGAAAACAAACAACCCAATCCAAAAATGGGCAGAAGACCTAAATAGACATTTCTCCAGAGAAGATATACAAACTGCCAACAAACTCATGAAAGGATGCTCAAGATCATTAATCATTAGAGAAATGCAAATCAAAACTACAATGAGATATCATGTCACACCAGTCAGAATGGCCATCTCAAAACGTCTAGAAACAATAAATGCTGGAGAGGGTGTGGAGAAAAGGGAACCCTCTTACACTGTTGGTGGGAATGTAAATTTATACAGCCACTGTGGAGAACAGTATGGAAGTTCCTTAAAAAACTACAAATAGAACTACCATATGACCCAGCAATCCCACTACTGGGCATATACCCTGAGAAAACCATAATTCAAAAAGAGTCATGTACCAAAATGTTCATTGCAGCTCTATTTATAATAGCCCGGAGATGGAAACAAACCTAAGTTCCCATCATCAGATGAATGGATAAAGAAGATGTGGCACTTATATACAATGGAATATTACTCAGCCATAAAAAGAAACAAAATTGAGCTATTTGTAATGAGGTGGATAGACCTAGAGTCTGTCATACAGAGTGAAGTAAGTCAGAAAGAGAAAGACCGTATGCTAACACATATATATGGAATTTAAGGGAAAAAATGTCATGAAAAACCTAGGGGTAAGACAGGAATAAAGACACAGACCTACTAGAGAACGGACTTGAGGATATGGGGAGGGGGAAGGGTAAGCTGTGACAAAGCGAGAGAGAGGCATGGACATATATACACTACCAAATGTAAGGTAGATAGCTAGTGGGAAGCAGCCACGTAGCACAGGGAGATCAGATCGGTGCTTTGTGACAGCCTGGAGGGGTGGGATAGGGAGGGTGGGAGGGATGGAGATGCAAGAGGGAAGAGATATGGGAACATATGTATATGTATAACTGATTCACTTTGTTATAAAGCAGAAACTAACACACCATTGTAAAGCAATTATACTCCAATAAAGATGTACTACATATATATATATATATATATATATTTTGAATGCTTTCTATGTGTCAGGCATGGTTCTAGTCTCTGAGAAATACAATAGTGAAGAACCTGGATAAAGTTCTAGCTCTCACTGAGCTTACTTTTTAGTGGGAGGAGCAATAGACAATTAATGGTATCATGAAAGATAAGTTCCTGCAGAGATAAGATATCTGGTCAGGGCAAAGTGTCAAAGATGACCCAGAGGGCTTCCCTGGTGGTGCAGTGGTTGAGAGTCCACCTGACGATGCAGGGGACGCGGGTTCTTGCCCCAGTTGGGGAAGATCCCCATGCCGTGGAGCGGCTGGGCCCGTGAGCCATGGCCGCTGAGCCTGTGCGTCCGGAGCCTGTGCTCCGCAATGGGAGAGGCACAACACTGAGATCCCACGTACCCCCCCCCCAAAAAAAAAAAGATGACCCAGATGGTCATGCTGCTGTTGCTTGCATGTGTTATGAATGTTTTGTATGAAAGACAATGAGAGAAGAAAGATAATTCTTGGACAGAGAGAAAACAAAAGAAGAGGTATTAAAACAGAAGTCCTTGAAGGTCAGCAGCAGAGGTGCTTTTTATTGTGAGTGGTAAATACGGTCAGGTAGGCAACAAGAAATAATTGGCAATGAAGATAAAAGTGGAGGTAATGCAACATGACTTATTATCTTGTTAAGTAGCTGGTAGGAAACCAAAACCTAGTTAGCAGTAGAGAATTTAAAAGCCAGGTCATGGAAGCAACCTAAATGCCCATCAAGAGACAAATGGATAAAGAAGATGTGATACATATTTACAATGGAATATAACTCAGCCATAAAAAGGAATGAAATTGGGTCATTTGTAGAGACATGGATGGACCTAGAGACTGTCATACAGAGTGAAGTAAGTCAGAAAGAGGAAAACAAATATCATATATTAACACATATATGTGGAATCTAGAAAAATGGTACAGATGAACCGGTTTTCAAGGCAGAAATAGAGACACAGATGTAGAGAACAAACATATGGACACAAAGTGGGGAAAGCAGGGGGATGGGGGAGTGGGGGGATGAACTGGGAGATTGGGATTGACATGTACAAACTAATATGTATAAAATAGATAACGAATAAGAACCTGCTGTAAATAAAATAAATACATAAAATTAAATTTAAAAAATAAATAAAATGAAGCTATAATTGCAAAAAAAAAAAAAAAAGTTGGTCACTTTATACTGGTCTTTCTACCTAGGTACAACTTTGATGAACTTTGATGCCGTTTACAAAAAAACCATAGCAGGGAAGAGGTGGATGAGGAAAACTAGACTTACTAAGATAAAGTGAGGATGTTTTCTTGGTTTTCTGGATGGATGGGTACCATGATAGAATTTCAGAAGACCAGACTTCTACTACCTAAATCAGAGGATTTCCTAAGAACTATATGTCATGGTTCCCACAATGCAGAAAATAAGTTTTGTTGTTTTTTGGGGTTTTTTTTAATGGAAGCATTCAGTGACCTGGGTGACCATGCCACAAGAGGGAGACCTGAGATCTGTCTTAAGGAGGCATCTAATGGCACTGGGGGAAGATTGGGCGGCAGAGTACTGCGAGGAGAGGTCAGTGAGTAAACAGAAAGGGGGCAGGATCCAACCCTTAAAACAATGACCGCCATTGAGGATACGACATAAACTAGTTAGAACCAACTAGATCCAAGATGGTGGACAAGTCGACTTCCCTTGAGCCTCAATAGACGCTCATTGTAATACATCAGCTAAATGACACACCCACAGGCACCATGACAGTTCCGGGGCCAGCCATAAAAGGCCAAAAAGTGGGCTGTGGCCCAATTCTTGGCAGTTTCCACCCCTTCCCCAAAATACTGTAGTTGAAATAATCCTCTCACTCATTAGCCTATGAAATAACCCGCCCCTATAAAAACCGACAACCCCATACCCTGGGGCCTCTTGCCTTCCAAAATGGCCCACACTCTGTCTATGGAGCGTGTATCTCCCTGAATAAACCTTCATTCACTTTTCTCTGGCTCGCTCTTGAATCTTTTCCTGCACCAAGCGAAGAACCCACACTTGGCGGCTGTCCCAGGGACTTGCCTGAGTCCTGGGATGTGACGATCCCCTTGAGCCCCACCTTCCTTCCTGCAACAGAAGGAGAGGCAGCAACAGGACAGTCGCACCTCACAGTGTGAGGGAGAGGTCAGGTACAGAGGATGAAAGCATTCCAGAAGTGGGGTGAAAAGCCCCAAAGAAAGGATGTGCTGTGAAGATCTTAAGTAAACAGAGAGAGAGTCTGTAAGCCTGACACATGAGAAGAAGAGAGGGGCACAAAAGAGGAAAACAGAAGAGAACAGCAGGACAGAGCCTGACCCGGCCATCCTAAGCTAGAAAATATTTAATGAGAGAAAACATCAAATTGCCTTAGTCCACTGGGAACATCTGAAACACTGAGACTTAAGAGATATAGTATGATTTTTGCTGATCAGAAGAGACTTCCCACTCCACCTATAAAGTACGAAGCATATAACCTGATGGTAAACCATGAGAATGCCTCGGCCATCTCTGTCTAATGCCCTTCTCTGCCCTCCCAACTCAGAACCACACCACGCCTTTCTAAGAGGGGTGCGCAGTATAGAGCCTGTGTAGCCAGAGGAAGGAGAAGAGGAGTGCCTGGAGAAGAGCAACTTTCAAGACAGGAAAAAAAAAAAAAAGAAAAAAAGGCCACTTCTCAGCTCTTCAAACCCCAGCCAATGTACAGACAGGCTGGGCGTAGCTTCAATTGGGTGCAGCTCATTCCTTCCCCAGGCTGACCCGCACACAGAGCAGGAATCTTGGAGATAGTGAGAAACTGAAAACAAACCAAGAACACAAGAACAGGGGTTTCTCCTGGAGTCCCTATCTGGAGTCTGCTGCTGTGATTGCTTGCCTCCCCACGCCTGCCGTTGCTGACTGCCTATCTCACCCCCCTGAAGTGCTCATCCATTTCAACCAACACGGAGGAGCTTACATTGCCTCTCTGCTTCTCCCAAATTTTTGTTCCTCTTTTCTAGCTGTTTGGAAGGTCATAGTAAGCATCTTTTTCAGCCTCCTCTGGAGGCTGTTCCTCTAACGAATTCAAGACTCCTTTCCTTGAGGTGCCACCCACGATGCACAGCTGTGGGCCATCGGTTTACTATTTGCTATAACTTTACAGACATAACAAAACCCAGCTGAGATTACAAAAACACAGGACTAGCTGGGAGATGGTGGTCATGATAAAGTCCTTCGAGACATCTTTAAGAGTTAGACAAAGCTTTGAATGAGATCAGAAGAGACTGTAAATTACTTTTTCTTTTGGCACAGTTGATTTACTTTCTATTTTGGATCAAATAAAAACCACTCTAAGTGTCCCTCTTTTGCCTTTTCTCCTTCCTTCCGCTTTCCTCTTTCTCTACAGTTCTTTCCCATTCTCAGTCTTCTATTAATCCGACACTTAATCACATAGAGCTTCAGAGGAGGAAGACGTTATTTGCTTTCCATCCTCAAACCCTGATAGCGTTTGCTGGTCTTAGAATAACAGCTCCCCAGCCCCCTGCATCTTATCACAGTGTCAGCAGTAGTTAAAGGACATCCGTAAAAATATAACAAAATATGAAGTCAACAATTCCCAATTATGAAATACCAAGCAGAGGACAACGAGAGACCTTGTTCTTTTGAAAAATGTTAAAATAATAGCAAGTCTCTGTCCCCCATGCCAAAACAAGGAGTTAATTCTGCAATTCAACCTTAAAATAGAAGTCCATACAAAGGCAACGTAACAGAAAGGAAAGAACACTGGGGTCATTACAACAATATCAATACCTAAGCAGCATACAATCTACCAAACAGTTTAATGGATGCCAGAGACCCTGAATCTAAGTCAGAGCCTTTGCCAGCAACACCCCAAGGACTTCTGAATTCTGAGTTTCCATTCTACTTCCCACCCCACTCCCCCATTCATTGTCTACTGACACCACTTAAGCTCCACTAGGTGTACTTCCCTTTCCTCATCTGCAAATGAACATGAACCTCCCATCCTACTTTTCTCGCTGTTGTAAGGATCAAAGGAGACTCAAACAGTGAAATAAAATCTTTAGAAAATGTACAACCCCTCATAAATGTAAGGCGTATTTAAATATCTCTTACAAAGTGATCACATTGGGACTTCCCTGGCGGTCCAGCGGTTAAGACTCTTGTGCTTTCACTGCAGGGGACACGGGTTTGGTCCCTGGTTGGGGAGCTAAGGTCCCGTGGCCAAAAAAAAGCAATGGCATAAATATCACTTAAAAAAATGATAGCATAGGGCTTCCCTGGTGGCGCAGTGGTTGGGAGTCCGCCTGCCGATGCAGGGGACACGGGTTTGTGCCCCGGTCTGGGAAGATCCTACATGCCGCGGAGCGGCTGGGCCCGTGAGCCATGGCTGCTGAGCCTGCGCGTTTGGAGCCTACGGGAGAGGCCACAGCGGTGAGAGGCCCGCGTACCGCAAAAAAAAAAAAAAAAAAAAAGATAGCATAAAAGTGATCTTGACAAATTAAAATATTTTAAATTGTTAAAAGATAAACTGAGGCATATTTAAAATTTTAAGAGTTCATTTGAGCAAAAACCCATTCCAGTTGGACTGCACCAAACCTGATTAGGAACATTCCGCCAACGGGAGCTGGGGAAAGACTTATATAGAGAAAGTATGGAAGCAGAGAAAGGAAATTATTGATGAGCTGTAGCCTAAAGCCTAGTTGGCTGTTTGTGACTGGTCATCCTTGGCGTTTTGATTTTGGAACCCTGAGCCATTCACAGAATTAGATTTTGGTTTGCCTACAGAGGCCCACACAGCCTCACAGCCACCTCGGTCTAATGGGCTCCTTGTTTAATTAATTTAACAGAATTAAGACCCTACAAACTTCAGTCAAATGATTTCATAAGGGTTCTGTCACAAGGAGAATATTAAAGGGCTGTGTTTATATATTAGGGGCATTAAAGCATTTAAAAATAATCAATGGATCACCATTTCTACTATTCTTCTCTGCTAAAAATCCAGTGTCAGAGCAAACATATCATTAGGAAAATAAAATATGGCCACTGACACCATATACACAATGGACACACTTTTTAGATTTGGGTGCCAGATAAAAATTAGGCAGTATGTTCATTGCACAACTAAATATGATTTAATGTCCTATAAATAAATTCACAACCAGGATACAAAAAGCCCTTAGCAAGATTACATTCCCTCTTTGGGGCTTAGAAATACGGTCACCATTGTTTGCTCTTAGGACCTTCCATAGGACTTACCTATTAACTTTTACTCACTTCATTCTCCACTTTAATCCTATTCCCTTCTCTGCACTGTCCCTGCTACAAGGCTTGCTGCACATCCTCCCACCACCCATCCTTCCCAGTTTATGATCTCGACTCTCCTCCTAGCCATGCAGTCCTCTCAGCACTTCACCACTGCACACACTAAGACCCCAGGCGTCTGCATCAGGCCACCATGAAAAAACTTGTGGTGGCCAGCCAAGAATCTCTTCCAGCAGCATGGCAAATATGCCCTCCCCTGGATAGAGAGTCCAGCCTAAATGAAACACCTGCTGGATGCAAGGATAGAATTCAGGCACTGAGATGGCGATTAAGATTCTCCATCCACTGTCGATCCAGTCACCACATTCATACTCCCAGGAGAGGTTCCTAAGGCCACTTCAAGTGTCTAATATTGTCAATCCATGCAGATAGCATCCCCAGCTCCTTTCGTCTCCCCTCAACACTCACATCCAAGTAGCAACCAGTTTATCTGGATTCTCCCCAGAAATCCAGGGTCCCCATGAATTGCACAGATGGTTAAGGATGGAAAGCCAACACACTCCATGCAGGTGGTCCTGCATCTCCAGGGCAGCAAAGGTCAGCTCCAGTTCTTGGGTGAATGAAAGGCTACAGGATAGAGGCACACATCTCACAAACCCAGAGGAGCTCTGCCTCACCCTACCCACGTGGGGCTCAAAGTGTTAAAAAGAATGGGGGAACGCGTGTTAAACATCTAGACACCAAAGTCTGCAGAAAGGAAACATCCTGCCTCATATCAAACGTGTAGACCAAGTCTCCTGAAGTGCACATTTATGCCTTGGCACACATTTTTTGCTGCTTACTCTGAGCACCCTTGTTCACTCAGAGTGAACAGAGTGGCTGTTCACACTCTATGGTCTCCTCATCTTGTCCCTTCAGCTCCCCGGCCAGTACCAATACACAAGCTTGAGGACGACCCTGGGTAACTCTCCTCGCAGCCTGACTGAGCCCTGAGAGGCCTCTTCTCTGTGCTTCCCCGTTAGAAGCCTCCACCCAGTCCACCCTGATCCTCTTCGCATTGCCAGATGCTGTACCATCACACCACCACCTCATAACACACCCTCACGTATTCCTGCCAAAATCTTAGAGCTCTCCAAATTACACACCCATTCTAGAATGTTTAAGTATTTCATGGCCAACTTTTTGCTTTAAAAATCAAAAATTGGCAGGAAATGACAATATCCAGTAATACCACAACATAAGCACTATCTTTAGAGGAAGGAATAAGACATCATCTAATACTGTTATCAAATTTTCAACTCCCTAAACTCTATAATCCTTTCCGTAAGGGATTGCAGAATACCATTTTTTTTTTTTTTTCTGTGACTGGCTAGAAAAGTAAGTTCTCTTGCTAGAAATCCAGTTTATTTTTAAAGGGTTCACCAGATGATCTCATAGGTCAGGCCTAAAGAAGAAAGCACCTCTTCAAACACAACAGTTTGCTTTGGTTTTCTCAGGAAAGCAGGAGGTAAGGACATCTTATAAATGGAGAAGGACCTGGATGAACCCGGTGAAGATCAGTGTTTAAGAACCCAATTGAAAGCCCAAAAGAAGAATTTAAGGACTGCTGGCCACCACAGGAAGTCCTGTACTGGACACACAGCGTGAATTATACGAGTTCCCATTCATCCATTCATTCAACGTTTTATGTGCCAGGCATTGTATAAACTTGATCCCTGCCCTGATGTAACTGCCAGTAATTTATTAGAAGGTTTTGTGTAAATGCTAGATTTCTCAGGGAGTGGTTGCATTATTGCAAGTACTTGGTTACTTTGTTCAGGGTTTTGCTAAGAATTGTGCTTAAGATCATGTGCACATCTTTGGATGATGAGACATCCTCCCATTTATATCACAGAGAAGGGCTCCTTTTAAAGTGTTGTTATTTTATATTAAAAGCAGGAGACAATTCTAGCTTCTTGAGGTTTCTATTTCTGACAGAAGATATTTTCACAAATACATTTTCTCTGCTCTACAGCAAACAAGTGTGTTTAAAGCAGACATAGTATTACTTTAACCATTGTTTCTTTAAAAGAAAAGTAATCAGCTTACCTCTTTTTGCCTCTATACTCCCCCATGAAAAAGAAAATTAACTGCTCCAAATCTATCTGCTCTAAAAATAGCTTATGTATAGCGCTAAAATACATGGATAAATAGGGTTAGCTTATGTGTAGGAAGCTTCAGATGTGTTATTAATTTTCACTATTTACTCGGAAAAAATAATTAATAATAAATGGAGGAGTGAGGAAAAACCCATTTGAAATGACTTCTGCCCTCTGGGTGTGTCCAGTAGGGAAGGTTTACTGCTCAGTATGAAAATCGACTTTCTGGCTGATACTTTGCTAAAGTCAGGCAGTTCCTGCCTGCCACATAAAAGTTAATTTCCTGTTCTATTTTTCCTGAGGCATCTGTGTACTTTGGCTAAATTAATGCTAGATTTTCCACTAGGAAAGAAGCAGGTTTAAGGCTGAAACTATTGGAATGCTATTATACTTCCTATCACTTGTTAAAGAAACAGTGAAACTCAACTGTGACAGTGCCAATTTGGACTCCTAGTGGCATTTTCAAAAATAACTATAACCTGACATCTGTATAGCACACTATACTATAAGTTTTTAAAGAGAAGAAGGAGTATTCCTGGTACTCACAGTTATGCTGTATATATGCACTCTTCTCCCTCAGAGGCGCCAAGTGCAATGAGAATATTTTCATGGCCTTATTCTTTGGGACGTGTTAAATTAATTGAACAAGTAGGCCTGTAGACTGAGGTGGCTGTAATGCCAGTGGTCTATATAAGCAAATCAAAGTGGAGGTTTTGAAACTGACACTTAAGGACAACCAATCACAAGCAGCAAAGGAGGCTTTAAGTTGTGGCCAATCGATAATTGCCTTGCTCTGCTTCCTTCCACCTTTTCTCCGTAAAAGTCTCTCCCTGGGCTCGTGCCCTCGGAGCGTTCCTAGCCACTTCAGGTTTGGTGCTGCCCAGTTGGAATCTACTTTTGCTCAAATAAAGTCTTAAAATTTCCAATGTGCCTCAGTTTACCTTTTAACAAATGTGACAATGCTTAGTCGCCTGCCTTTTATAATCTCCATGTTTTCCAAAGCATTCTGCCTAATTCGTGCCTAACTTGATCCCATATCATCCCTGTAACAGGCATTCCCACCCACATGCCGCAGTCCGCGAAAATGAACCCCAAAGGGTCACTTGTCCATGGTCACTCAACTTTTCAGCATCGGTTCCGGGTCCCCATCTGTGTGTGTTCTCTTTTGCCTGGAGACTGTGAGTGGGGCGCAACAAGATCTGCCTCAGATACACAGACTTTTAACAGGTGGTTCAGGACGTTTCCAGAAGTCTACACCACCAGCCCGACACCATCCACTTTTTCTTATTGCAAAACCGACGAGAAACACCAGGATCCTGGAGCAATATTACTATTTAAATAAATTCTCCTTTCTTCCCATAGATTAGTCATTGTCATCAGGCTTTTTCCCTTGCCTGACTCTCCCATCCTGAACTGGCCACTCTTCCCCAGATGTCTCTCTTAGCCATAGTCAGAATGGCAGCAGATACCGGGTTCTTTTTGTCAAGATCAGCTGTGAGGTATGTTATAAGATATTGGCTATATTGGCTATAAAAAGAATTAAAATATCAAAATTTGTAATAATTTACACTTTATAAATCAGGGAACACGTGCTGCATGCCCACTACTTGCAGGCAAACACTTTCTTGAGTGGGAGAAGAAGGAAGTATTGTGCACAGCCCTGGAAAACCAGTGGAATGTGCCTGCGTTTGACTGCACTGAGAGTGTCAAAAAGAAAAGTAACAGACGGTTAGTATAGGACACACCGCTTTACACACCTGCCTAAGCAAAATATAACGAAGAAAGCACATAGGCTGAGGATCAAAAATATGTACTATACGTGCATTATTGAAACAAATATAAGCCCTTTAAAGGGCTTGTTTTTGTGGTCAGAGCTTAAACCCAGCTTCTCAGGGGCAAGAAGGACACCATAATTTATTGAACACCAACTCTGGTCAGCCACCATGCTTACTGTTTTCAAACATATAATCAGTTTTCACAAGTAAGGCTTAGTTAGCTTCATTTTTCCAACGAGAAAATTGAGAGTTTAGAAGTCCAGGTAAAATTTGTCTATGTGCTATAGCTAGTAAATGACACATCTGGAATTTGAACCAATGTGTAAGAAAGCCCATGTTTGTTCCACAACATTCTGATGCTCTATTAGACTGCTTATTCCGTATACTAAACAGGTTTGGGGTTAGAAGCCTTGCTGGGGATGGTCAGGTCTGTTCTCCCCATCAATATGCAGAGTCTCAGAGCCTCCCCCTTAAAGAGTTCTTCTGATTGGGTTGCAGTACAAGCAAACTGGTGGGGGGTTCTGTTCAGAGTCCCCAAGTAAGGATTAGTGAAACCAATGCAGTTCCATTTCAGAACACGTTGATAGGACCCATTCTGCACTTTCAAATTCATGTGCTCTTTTTAATTATTACTTTGGTTCATCTATTAAGTACCCAAAGCCTCTATTAGTGAATTTAATTGAAAGTTGAATAAATTTTTTTCATTAAGATCCTTATATATAAACAAGACTCAATCAATACGTCTTCTATCATTATATTCCTTTTTTAACCCTGTGCCTGATAACCAAGATATTTTGGTTTGCATTTTGAACAAGTCTTTGTAAAGTACAAAGGTTGACAAAAGACTTTTACCTTGCAGATTTCCAACTTTGGTATAGTTTCTGTTAGAGAACATAAATCCTATTTTAGAACATGAGCTCATCGTTTTAGTGAGAATGGCTCCCTAGAAAAAATATCCAGTGGAAACCAAACAGAAAAGTAAAACCAAAACATTTTTTCACCCCAAAGGCCACAGACTCCAAGTTGATAATAGGTAGCACTTTTTATAATGTCAGTGTATCCAGTGGTTTCCATCTCAGAGGGTTTATCTTATGAGAGTTTCCAATTCCATTAGAACAAGAAACAGAATTGCTTACAGAGAGAAAGGCAGAGGCTGTTGCCACTATTGTGCAAAAAAAAACACAAGAGAGAATGACACCTATAAACTGATTAATTCCTCGGTTCAAAGGAAATGTAACATAACTTGCTTAAATATGAGCTTCATCAAGACTTCATTAAAGTTTGTCTAATGTAAGCAAATTCGAATTTGTATAAAATTCTCTCAGTATGAACAATTTTTCATCCATGTGCATATTTCACTGTAAAAATTTAACATAGCTCTAATCAACTATCTCAGAGAGAGACTGGTTCAAGATGGCGGAGTAGAAGGATGTATGCTTACCCCCTATTGTAAGAGCACCGGAATCACGATTAACTGCTAAACAATCATCGACAGGAAGACACTGGAACTCACCAAAAAAGATACCCCACATCCAAAGACAAAGGAGAAGCCGCAGTGAGACAGTAGGAGGAACGCAATCACGATAAAATCAAATCCCATAACCACTGGGTGGATAACTCACAAACTGGAGAACAATTATATCATGGAAGTCCACCTACTGGAGTGAAGGTTCTGAGCCCCACGTCAGGCATCCCAACCTGTGCGTCGGCAATGGGAGCAGGAATTCCCAGAGAATCGGACTTTGAAGCCTAGCAGGATTTGATTGCAGGACTTAGACGGACTGAGGGAAACAGAGACTGCACAAAATAGTGTGTGAATCAGGACCAAGGGGAAAGGAGCAGTGACCTCATAGGAGACTGAACCAGACCTACTGCTATTGCTGGAGGGTCTCCTGCAGCAGCAGAAGGTGGCTGTGGCTCACTGCGGGGACAAGGACACTGGCAGCAGAAGTTCCAGGAAGTACTCCTTGGCATGAGCCCTCTCAGAGTCCGCTATTAGCCACACCAAAGACCCAGTAGCCTCCGGTGCTGGGTCACCTCAGGCCAAACAACCAACAGGGAGGGAACTCAGTCCCACCCATGAGCAGACAAGTGGATTAAAGTTTTACTGAGCTCTGCCAACCAGAGCAACACCCAGCTCTACCCACCAGCAGTCCCTCCCATCAGGAAACTTACGCAAGCTTCTTACATAGTCTCATCCACCAGAGGGCAGACAGCAGAAGCAAGAAGAACTACAAGCCTGCAGCCTGTGGAACGAAAACCACATTCACAGAAAGATACAAAAAATGAAAAGGCAGAGGACTACATACCAGATGAAGGAACAAGATAAAACCCCAGCAAAACAATTAAATGAAGTGGAGATAGGCAACCTTCCAGAAAAAGAATTCAGAATAATGATAGTGAGGATGATCCAGGACCTTGGAAAAAGAATAGAGGCAAAGATCGAGAAGAAGCAAGAAAGGTTTAACAAAGACCTAGAAGAATTAAAGAACAAAAAAACAGAGATGAACAATACAATAACTGAAATGAAAAATACACTAGACAGAATCAACAGCAGAATAACTGAAGCAGAAGAATGGATAAGTGACCTGGAAGACAGAATGGTGGAATTCACTGCCACGGAACAGAATAAGAAAAAAGAATGAAAAGAAATGAAGACAGCCTAAGAGACCTCTGGGACACCATTAAATGCACCAACATTCACATTATAGGGGTCCCAGAAGGAGAAGAGAGAGAGAAAGGATCCGAGAAAATATTTGAAGAGATTATAGTCAAAAACTTCCCTAACATGGTAAAGGAAATAGCCACTCAAGTCCAGGAAGCGCAAAGAATCCCAGGCAGGAAAAACCCAAGGAGAAACATGCCGAGACACACAGTAATCAAACTGACAAAAATTGAAGACAAAGGAAAATTATTAAAAGCAATAAGGGAAAAACAACAAATAACACACACAGGAACTCCCCCATAAGGTTAAAAGCTGATTTCTCAGCAAAAACTCTATAAGCCAGAAGGGAGTGGCATGATATACTTAAAGTGATGAAAGGGAAGAACCTACAACCAAGATTACTCTACCTGGCAAGGATCTCATTCAGATTCGATGGAGAAATCAAAAGCTTTACAGACAAGCAAAAACTAAGAGAATTCAGCACCACCAAACCAGCTCTACAACAAATGCTAAAGGAAATTCTCTAAGTGGGAGACACAAGAGAAGAAAAGGACCTACAAAAACAACCCAAAACAATTAAGAAAACAGTCTTAGGAACATACATATCGATAATTACCTTAAACATGAATGGATTAAATGCTCCAAACAAAAGACACAGGCTTGCTGAATGGATACAAAAACAAGACCCACACATATGCTGTCTACAAGAGACCAACTTCAGACCTAGGGACACATACAGACTGAAAGTGAGGGGTTGGGAAAAGATACTCCATGCAAATGGAAAGCAAAAGAAAGCTGGAGTAGCAATATTCCTATCAGATAAAATAGACTTTAAAATAAAGAATGTTACAAGAGACAAGGAAGGACATTACATAAGGATCAAGGGATCAATCTAAGAAGAAGATATAACAATTATAAATATATATGCACCCAACATAGGAGCACCTCAATACATAAGGCAACTGCTAACAGCTCTAAAACAGGAAATCGACAGTAACACAATAATAGTGGGGGGACTTTAACACCTCACTTACACCAATGGACAGATCATCCAAAATGAAAATAAATAAGGAAAGAGAAGCTTTAAATGACACAATAGACCAGATAGATTTAATTCATATTTATAGGACATTCCATCCAAAAACAGCAGATTACACTTGCTTCTCAAATGTGCACGGAACATTCTCCAGGATAGATCACATCTTGGGTCACAAATCAAGCCTCAGTAAGTTTAAGAAAATTGAAATCATATCAAGCATCTTTTCTGACCACAATGCTATGAGATTAGAAATGAATCACAGGGAAAACTATGTTAAAAAAAAAAAACACATGGAGGCTAAACAATATGTTACTAAATAACCAAGAGATCACTGAAGAAATCAAAGAGGAAATCAAAAAATATCTTGAGACAAAGGACAATGAAAACATGATGATCCAAAACCTATGGGATGCAGCAAAAGCAGTTCTAAGAGGGAAGTTTATAGCTATACAAGCCTACCTCAAGAAACAAGAAAAATATCAAATAAACAATCTAAGCTTACACCTAAAGGAACTAGAGAAAGAAGAACAAACAAAACCCAAAGTTAGTAGAAGGAAAGAAATCATAAAGATCAGAGCAGAAATAAATGAAATAGAAACAAAGAAAACAATAGCAAAAATCACTAAAACTAAAAGCTGGTTCTTTGAGAAGATAAGCAAAATTGATAAACCTTTAGCCAAACTCATCAAGAAAAAGAGGGAGAGGACTAAAATCAATGACATTAGAAATGAAAAAAGATAAGTTACAACAGACACTGCAGAAATACAAAGCATCCTAAGAGACTACTACAAGCAACTCTATGCCAATAAAAGGGACAACTGGGAAGAAATGGACAAATTCTTAGACTGGTATAACCTTCCAAACCTGAACCAGGAAGAAATAGAAAATATGAACAGAGCAATCACAAGTAATGAAATTGAAACTGGGATTAAAAATCTTCCAACAAACAAAGGCCCAGGTCCAGATGGCTTCACAGGTGAAGTCTGTCAAACATTTAGAGAAGAGCTAACACCCAACCTTCTCAAACTCTTCCAAAAAATTAAAGAGGAAGGAACACTCCCAAACTCATTCTATGAGGCCACCGTAAGGCTGATACCAAAACCAGACAAAGATACTACAAAAAAAGAAAATTACAGAACAATATCAGTGATGAATATAGATGCAAAAATCATCAAAAGAATACTAGCAGACAGAATCCAACAACACACTGAAAGGATCATACACCATGATCAAATGGGATTTATCCCAGGGATGCAAGGATTCTTCAATATATGCAAATCAATCAATGTGATACACCATATTAACAAACTGAAGGAGAAAAACCATATGACCATCTCAATAGATGCAGAAAAAGCTTTTGACAAAATTCAACACCCATTTACAACTTTCTCCAGAAAGTGGGCATAGAGGGTAACTACCTCAACATAATAAAGGCCATATATGAAAAACCCACAGCCAACATCATTCTCAATGGTGAAAAATTGAAAGCATTTCCTCTAAGATCAGCAACAAGACAAGGATGTCCACTCTTGCCACTATTACTCAACATAGTATTGCAAGTCCTAGCCATGGCAATCAGAGAAGAAAAAGAAATAAAAGGAATACAAATTGGAAAAGAAGACGTAAAACTGTCACTGTTTGCAGATGACATGATACTATACACAGAGAATCCTCAAGATGCCACCAGAAAACTACTAGAGTTAATCATTGAATCTGGTAAAGTTTCAGGATACAAAATTAATGCACAGAAATCTCTTGCATTCCTAGACACTAACAACGAAAGATCAGAAAGAGAAATTAAAAAAACAATCCCATTCACCATTGCAACAAAAAGAATAAAATACCTAGGAATAAATCTACCTAAGGAGGTAAAAGACCTGTACTCAGAAAACTGTAAGACGTTGATGAAAGAAGTCAAAGATGACACAAACAGATGGAGAGATATATCATGTTCTTCGACTGGAAGAATCAACATTTTGAAAATGACTATACTACCCAAAGCAACCTACAGATTCAATGCAATCCCCATCAAATTACCAAGGGTATTTTTTACAGAACTAGAACAAAAAAATCTTAAAATTTGTATGGAGACAAAAAAGACCCCAAATAGCCAAAGCAATCTTGAGGGAAGAAAACAGAGCTGGAGAAATTAGACTCCCTGACTTCAGACTGTACTACAAAGCTACAGTAATCACAACAATATGGTACTGGCACAAAAACAGAAATATAGATCAATGGAACAGGATCGAAAGCCTGGAGATAAACCCAGGCACCTATGGTCAACTAATCTATGACAAAAGAGGCAAGGATATACAATGGAAAAAAGAGAGTCTCTTCAATAAGGGGTGCTGGGAAAACTGGACAGCTTCATTTAAAAGAATGAAATTAGAACACTCCCTAACACTATACACAAAAATAAACTCAAAATGGATTAAAGACCTAAATGTAAGACCAGACACTATAAAACTCTTAGAGGAAAACACAGGAAGAACACTCTTTGACATAATCAAAGCAAGATCTTTTTGACCCACCTCCTATAGTAACGGAAATAAAAATAAACATAAACAAATGGGACTAATGAAACTTAAAAGCTTTTGCACAGCAAAGGAAACCATAAACAAGACGAAAAGAGAACCCTCAGAATGGGAGAAAATATTTGTAAACGAATCAACGGACAAAGGATTAATCTCGAAAATATATAAACAGCTCATGCAGCTCAATAACAAAAAAACAACCAACCCAATCAAAAAATGAGCAGAAAACCTAAACAGATATTTCTCCAAAGAAGACATACAGATGGCCAAGAGGCACATGAAAAGCTGCTCAACATCACTAATTATTAGAGAAATGCAAATCAAAACTACAATGAGGTACCACCTCACACCAGTTAGAATGGGCATCATCAGAAAATCTATAAACAACAAATGCTGGAGAGGGTGTGGAGAAAAGGGAATCCTCTTGCACTGTTAGTGGGAGTGTAAATTGATACAGCCACTATGGAGAACAAAACGGAGGTTCCTTAAAAAATTAAAAATAGAATTACCATATGACCTAGCTATCCCACTACTGGGCATACACCCAGAGAAAACCATAATTCAAAAAGACACATGCACCCCAATGTTCACTGAAGCACTATTTACAATAGCCAGGACATGGAAGCAACTTAAGTGTCCATCAACAGATGAATGGATAAAGAAGAAGTAGTACATATATACAATGGAATATTACTCAGCCATAAAAAGGAATGAAATTGGTTCATTTATTGAGACGTGGATGGATCTAGAGACTGTCATACAGAGTGAAGTAAGTCAGAAAGAGAAAAACAAATATCATATATTAACACATATATGTGGAATCTAGAAAAATGGTACAGATGAACCGTTTTTCAAGGCAGAAATAGCGTCACACGTGAAGAGAACAAACGTACGGACACCAAGTGGGGAAAGCGGGGTGGGGGGCTGGTGGTGGGATGAATTGGGAGATTGGTATTGACATATATATACTACTATGTATAAAATAGATAACTAATAAGGAAAACATCAAAAAATAAAATATATGCAAGTAGATTAATAAAAACAAACAAAAAAACTATCTCAGAGAAATCCACAAGCATTAAATGCTCATCATTAGCCCAAACAATTCTAGGAAAATCACATACCTGTTAGTATGCTGAAAACATCTCCTGAGAGACTCCTATACATAGACCTCTGTCTTTAGATGCCATCAGCTCTATTTTAGAATATTTACATCCAAATCTGGTTAAAATATAAAAACATGTAAAAGGAAAACCTCAATTTTTGTCAGAATGTGTTAAAAAAATGGAAATTGCTTGAGACAAAGAGGGGTTAAATGATGGTGACAGAGAAGCCAAGAGGGATGGAAGTATTTAGCGAGGCATATAGGTTAGGAGAGATTTTTTATTTTGTAATTTATGGTAGATACTTGAGGATGTTTATTTAGAGGAGAAGAATCCCAAAGAGACAAATGAGCTGAAGAGAAGAAGAGAGCTGTATAATAACTGATGAAGGAAATTCAATGTAGCAAAATGCAAGATCGTTACACTAGGCAAAAGTGCAAGAAATGGTACAGGAAGGACTTCGAGGAATATTGGTACAGGGAAAAGACAGAGTGGAGGACCTGAGAGTTCAGTGAAGGCAAAAAGAGAGAAGGGCGGAGTTCCTCTCATCTCCTGGCCTCTGCTTTAAAGAGGACTGTCTCTGACCCTTAAACTCATGATTCATTTATTTATTCATTCATTGACTAGATATTTATTCAGTGCTCATGAGATATCAGATACTGTTTTGGCACTGGGGATGTAGCAATAAACCAGTCAAATAAAGTCGTTGCTGTTAAGGAGCTTATATTCTATGTAGGGAGACAGATAGTAAACAAATAGATAAATATTTATTCAGTGTCAAAAATCTTAACCTCTTTCCCCTACTCTACACCCATCTCATCTCTCCATATCCTCAGCTATAACGTGCGGATAGTGCTAGCATCGTAAATTAAAAAAAAAAAAAAAAATTCAGCCCAAACCGAAGACCTTGCTTAGAGGTAAGCAGGCCTCACTCTGAGTGACATTATCATCCTCCCTAGGTTTTATCTTGGTTCTAAAGGCTCATTTTACTGCGAAAAGGCAATAGCTTAGAGGCTGGAGAACAGGGAGAGAAACTCAATGTATCTTTCATCTCAGACTCTCCTTACCTAAGTACTTATGTTCACTGCCAGCAATAACTCATTGCTCACCTACTTTGGGAAGGCCAAATGTTAGGGTCTATAGAAACTACAGAGATGGGTAAATCCTCAAAGAGATTAAATAATAATTATCCTGATAGTTAATACTAACTGAGCACTTCCTACCCGCCAGACACTTCAAGTGCTTCACATGATTTCTCTCATTTAAGCTTCATGGTAGTCTTGTAAGGTGATAATATATGCATGTTCATGTGAGGAAAGAAAATCCTGAAGAGGTCAAGAAATGTTCCCAAGGTAGCAAGGTAAGAAGTGCTATTGATTTGACTTGAGAGCTCACATGCTGAACCATTCTGCCTCCCCAATTTTATTAGTTTCCCAGGGCTGCCATTACAGAGTACCACACACTGAGTGTCTTAAAGCAACAGAAATGTATTGTCTCACAACTCTGGAGGCTAGAAGCTAGAAATCAAGGTGTCAGCAGTGCCATGCTACCCCTGAAACCTGTAGAGAAATCCTTCCCGGCCTCTTCTGAGCATCTGGTGGTTTGCTGGCAAGCTTTGGGATTCCTTGGCTTGCACTCGCACAACTCCCATCTCTAAAACAGCATCTCAACTGGTCTGCCTGCCTTCAATTCGATCCCGTCCAGTCCACTCTGCAATGTGCATTCTGGAGTGTTCTCTCTATTCGTGCCACGTTTTGCTTTTCATTCTTTGGGGGTTCCCTGTTGCCTTCAGGACAGAATCTACACTCCTTATCATGCCCACATTTCCGACATCTATATCCTGCTGAACTCTCTACTGCATCTATTTGCCTTCTCGCTCTGCTTCCCCCCCACCCCCCCGCCACTCTTTAATTTCTTCTTTGCAAATGCGGTGTTTTCTGCTTGTAATACTCTTTTCTTTCTCTACACTTTCTAGTTCCTTCTCATCTTTCAAAATGTTGCCTTAAAGTTATGGATTCCCTAACATTCTCTTTATTTACTTGTCTGTCTCAGAGTGCTGTATATTTCTGTATCACCACTACCTGACACAGTGTCTGGCAAGTATAAATTGTTCAACAAATATTTACTAAATAAATGAAGAAAATGAATGAATGAATGAAAGGGATGAGAAGGAGAAAAGGTAAAGATGAAGGAAGGGGTTTTTTTTCAGTTGGAGAGGAGAGCTCTCAGTGAGATAGTTACAAATATTTTGTTTAAAGAAAGTGATGCTATTTCCCAAGAGTAGGAACATATTTAGAAATTCTCTGTGGATTTTAGAAAGCAAAATTAGCTTTCTACTTTCTATTAGCTTTCTATTAGCTTTCTATTAACTACTGGATCAGACACTAGATCACCCTGCCCTACCCCTCCAAAGGGCATTACTCATGCCACTGTTGTGATCATAAAGCTATGGACACTTTTCACCACCGTGCCCACCAGAGACCTGGACGCTCCTATGCACATTACAGATTGAAAGGAGGGTCCACCCCGCTTTTACCTGGCAGCACTGCACCCACCGAGGCACTGGCTCCCCCATGGCCACCCAGAGAATCCACGCAATACTACTTAGAGGTAGCATGGGACCAATTCTAACCAATGAAAGACGGAAGAAAGAGAAAGCCAGGAGACAGATAAATTGCTTGTCCTTCTTGCCCTTTTCCCCCGGTGCCTGTTCTGAGTTGCAGTAGTTTAATACGGCCTCTCTGGAAATGTCTCCCAATAATTCACCCATTTGTGTTTGCTCTCCTTTTTTCGTTATTTCCCCCTCTCTCATATTCCTGGGATTGCACCAACCAATACAATGTTATCATTTAAGTGTTTGCCATAGATTCTGTTTTGGGAAAACCTAGACTAAACAAGTAATTTTTAGAATTTTCAGATGCTAAATATATCATGCATTATTAGAAACAGAAACAGATTAAATAAGAAGTATTTGTAGTGAAAACATTCACTTATCTGCATTGGCTTATTGTTGGACACTGGGAGAGTAGTTGTAGGGAACTGTCACTGAAAATAGTCAAGAAGAAATGGAGAACAAAGAGTCAAACAACAAAGAAATAGTCTCCTTGTGGAACATCAACAAGAGATAATCAGAAACACATGGCTATGGTGAGTACAAATATATTCCCCAAAGAGCTAAGTTTCCAATAAAGGAGGATTTACCAAGGAAATTTTCTTCCATTGTGTCTGTTTATAATTTAATGTGCTTCCTATGTTATGGAATATTGAAATGTTAGATTCTAGGAAAATAAATAAATCTATTGTGTGACCTACTTCAGTGAAGAGAACTCAAATTGTCTTCAGTTTATATATTAAGTTGAAATAATTTTAAGACACAGCACAAGCAACTAATATTGGGAGAAAACCCAGAAAAAATGACAAAATTACATCTGCTTAGCAAGGCTGTTTGTAAAGCTCGAATGGAAAAAGGAATCTGGCCAGAGGAGGGAGCGCACTTCCTCACTACGGAAAGTTGGCATATACCATACCATGATCTCAATCTGTGCTGAAAACAGTTTTAGACATTGAACCAGATCCCAGTTACAAAGGTGTAAAGAGCACAGTCACTTACCTTTAAATATTTGCTACTCCAGAACGCTCTGTTACTTGGCTGGTAAAGCATAAAAGGTCCTCTCTTAGAAACAACTACAACCAAAACAACTGGGAAATACTTATTGCTTATTCATGAAAGTATGAAAACTATGATTTGAGAAATACGCTATGAGCATACTTCGGTTTCAGAATGTCTATCCCTGCAGACACTATAGCATTCACTGAAATAGTTTTTCAAATGTCTTCTAGTGGATTCGTTAAGATTTTTTTTCCTTTTTTAGATTTATAAACTCAGACCCAACTTTTCCTGAAGGGGCAATGAAAGTTGAAATGTACTGCTTTTTAAGCATTGTCTTATTTCCTAGTGTTTCTTTAGGTCTGAATATCTGAAGAGGATCATAGTTTTTCCCAGAGAACAGCACATACATGTACACACATTTTTTGCATAAAATGCTTGGGTTTGGTAGACATCTTATACATCCAAATACTTTCTGGAATCCATGAACCTGAGGTCAAAACCAGCTGTTTTAGGTAACTTTAAAAGTCACCTAAAGATGGATGGATACAAGTAAGGGAAAGCGCTAGTAAAATGAATATTTTGGTTTGCCAATAAAAGTAATAACAAAACCCAAGATTTATAGATAGAAACAATGCATCTTCTATAAAATGCCTAAAAAGCTATATTTTAGGTCTTGAGGAAAATCTAGGTAGCATCTTATCAGTTATCTTTTTAATGAACTTCTTAGGTAGCTGTTTTTGAGAAGGATCTATGTATGTACTCCAAACACGTTTCTTTCTTCACTTTAGCTGTCTGAAAGAATATTTAATCTTCAAAAAGTGATTATTATTTGATTCTTTTCTGGAACATATAATACAAGGAGAACTAATTTATATTGGATTTTAACTAACTTCCACATGATACTTTCTGTCTAATAAAAACTGGCTCTAAACCAAAGGCTGGCCCAAGTTAAGTTGAAAATAGAAGTACATGGCAAATGTTTGGAAATTCAGTTTTCATATCCACTGAGCTTCTGAACTATAATTGTGACTTCAGAATCTTGCTTACAGTTAAAATATTTAAGACTGTGGAAAAAAATCATCATGTGTTAGGCATTTTTTGTGAAGAACATTCTAGAGTGAATGTTTTACACGAGGAGCCAATAAGTTTCAGATGGTTTATAAGTGGCAGGAGGTCCAAAGCTGAAATGGAATTTTCTGTGACAGCCTACAAATAACAGTTAACATATGCCTAAGTTACAGTCAAAAACAGGAGTCACCGTAAAGTCAAGTAGTGAGTAAGAAAGGCCGTAAGTTAATGAATAAAAACCTTTTTGTCCAAAGTTCTTAGCAAAAATTTTAGGTACTTAAAGAGCAAAACCGTCTCAAATATTTTTAAAGAAATTATAGTTATTGGAAACAAACAAGAAGTGACTTTCAAAGTCATAGTTTACACCATCATAAATTTGAGGTATTAAAAATGTAGATACGAGTTAAGTTAATGCTGGTATAAATTAACAAAAAATATAAATTCGTCAATTAATTTAATATTTGATTCACACTTGCCGTTGAAGTTTCATCCCGATATGTTTCTAGTGATATTATCTGCTTTTTTGTCCTATTTCTTGGTCAAGATATTTCTTGACATTGTTGATAAAATAATCACTCAGAAGTCTTCACATTTTCTTTGTTCAAACCTGATATTATCTCGTATTTCAGTATGTTCTTACAGCTGTGGTTTCACAAATTGTTATCAGAGCTTTGAATTTACTTTTTAGAGCATCTTCCCTGCAGTAGGGACCAGATGGATGTATCATGTCATAACGTGGCCTGCCTAAACATCTTTGAGTGTCATCATACCTACCTTACCTAGCTCAAAAGGTTATGAGTCTGAAATGAAATACATAAAAGAATTTTTTAAACAAGATGGTGTGGTGTTAGCAATAATGGTAGCAGTAAGTGTTGGTATTCAACAAGAAATTCTGCTCCAAACACTAACCATGATCATAGGACCTACCTAAATCTACTCTAGATATAAGATAGTACTTACAGATTCCTAAATTATCTTGCTACACTATTGCATAGAAATCAGTGGTTTTGCTATCATGAATATGTGTGTGTGTTTTTGTTTCTTTTCTAGACTGGATTATTTTAAAGGTCTTCATTTCACTAACAGGCATGAACAGAGTGGTATATTAAAATAGAAATTCTGTGTATTTACTTATGTTTCGTGTTTTTCCAACACTTGACAAGTAAGATTAGTAAAGTTAATTAGAATAATATAAGTATGGAATAATCTGTATTTTTCTAATTCTATAAGCAATGAAATGCCGTGTCAATTCTTTTGAAGAAGGTTATTATACTATTTTTTAAGTGCTTCAAAAAATAAATGTATTGCTTTAGAAATGTGACAAATAGACT
The DNA here is from genome assembly GCF_963455315.2 of Globicephala melas. Lineage (NCBI taxonomy): Eukaryota > Metazoa > Chordata > Mammalia > Artiodactyla > Delphinidae > Globicephala > Globicephala melas. The sequence continues at coordinate 29,067,075 of NC_083322.1, forward strand.
TAACCAATTATAAAATGTAATTTTGCAGTAACTTCAAGTCTGGAATGGTCTGACCACTCATACTGACTGCCTTGAGGAAAGAGACACTCAACGTTTACCAAATTTTATGAATATTTGATTTTTGTTCCTGAACTGTAAATCTTCAGATCTCTCAGAATCCCTGTATTTTAGAAAGAATTCACATCATTCCCATCTCCTCCAAATTGTCTATTTCATTTAGCTGAAATGAAGTGAAATTCTGAGAGAGAAAATAATGACCAGGACTCTCTGGAAGTAAACATAAGAAGTTTAAGCTAACATGTGTTTCACTGTCATAAGGTCACTGTCTGGACTGTGTATACAGTCTGATCCTTTTCAGACCTCATGGAAGTTAATTTTAGTCTTACAGAAGGGACAGAGAGAAGCAGACTGCTATCTTTGCAGAGAATGTCAAGGTTAAGCTTATGACCGCCTTACCTTTCTGACTTCCTGTGCCTTATCAGAGAGAAGTAAGCACTGCTTGTCCAGGGACAATCCTTCCTTGCATCTGCTTGCCTGGGTTTCGGTGGGTGTGTTTGGGGCAGCCTCAGGGACAGCAGCTGTGAGCTTCCTTGCCCCCCGGAATGTCAGGGTCTGGTAGAAGAGACAGATTGCCACCACCAAGCCCACCAAGAAGGGCCGGGGGCAAAATCGCCGACGACAAAGGAACACTGGACGACAGACCATGACCAGTTCAGCTTCACTTGGCCCCTGTCCACGTTGCCGGAAAAGTCATAGCAGCTATTTTTTGTCAGCATGAAAAACACAAATCTGTCTTCTTTTTCCACAACTTAAATCAAATCAAGATAGCTCCATCCCCACTTAAGAACTTTCCGAAGTATCCTGCCAAAGAATCATCGGTCCCAAAAGTCTGCGGCGGTTAATAAGAGCCCTTCCATGGATGACAGTAAAAAGTGGTTGGCCTCGGTTAAAAAAAGACATCAAAATAATAATAGTTGTAACTAATAACCTGAGCGTACTCCAGGCTGTCAAACTGTTGCTTCCGGTAATGCCTTATTTTTCACAACATCCTTAAGCTCACAGTAAAAGCTTCACAGGAAAAGAGAAGCAACACCAAAGTAAATCTGGAGTCTAAAAACAGCACCGGAGAACGCAATAGGTTTATACCATAGTGCCTGTTGCACGGCTGGAGGCGGGCCAGCTTGCCTTAACAGTTCCTCATTTTTCCTCCGGTTTTAAAGCTGTCCTGCTTTCAGCCTTTCATGTTTCTTAACTGCTTCCCTTCATTCCATTTTAAACTGCCGCTTTCCTGTAAGCCTTCCCGGCTTTTAACAGAAAAAGGGAATACAGGGTCTGAAGGGACATGGTTACCATCCGCGGGGTTTGCCTTGTATTTGTTTCATTCCGTTTCGAGTTCAAAGTTCTACGTACTTACTCAGTTTTCATCCTTTTAGCCAGAAAAAAAAAATACTTTCCATGATCCCCTAATGGATTGCTGATCAAAACCACTCGGAAGGAAACACCCAGTCGTATGACTCCAATTCATCTCCCACCCACGGACACACTCACGCAGGCACACAGAGCCACACGCGCGCGCCGGCCGCACTCGCTGAGGGGAGCGGGGAGCAGGGCGCAGGGAGCCGGGCGCGGGGCCCGCGGGCAGCGCAGCCACTGTCCGGCGAGGGGGCGGGGCTAAGGCCCGGGCTCTTAGGTCCTCGGGGGCGGCCGGAGCGCGCCGTTAGCCCAGGATCAGAAAGGGTGGGCTTCCCCAGACTGGAAACAACATTTCTCATTTCCCCTGAAATGTGACTGTCCACCCAGAGCTGTAGAATTTTAAATACATTATTTGATATTTGACCCCTTCTGGGTTTTTTTTTCTAATACAGCATTGGAAAAACAAATAGCCCTTCGTCAGCTGATGTCAAAGGTCGAGGGGGAGACTAAAGCAGGCTCGGTGAGGGAATTGGGAGGATCTTCACTCGAAGGAATTACGTACGGTCACTCTTATGGGGATAAGAGGGTCACGGGTACTGTCTGGACCTCAGAACATGAAAGTCTGTTGTATGCACTGATTCCACTGGAAATGATCTTTTTCTGCTCAGTACCTAACTCATATCACATTATTGCTCCTTTCCTGGACTAGGGCTGAGTCTTTCAAAGGCTAATTGCCTGACACTTCACTCCCGTGATGAGTGGACTATAGCAGACGTTGGTAACTTTCGGTCATCAGAAAGGGGTACGCAGCACGCTTTGTTCAGAAGTCAACTCAATCTAATGCTATACAGACTGCCACAAGGAACCCCTAACAGGGCAAGTCTGCAAACTCCATCCACTTTTGCTGAGTCGGCTCAGGGAATGCCATGGAGAAAGGCAATCTGTCCAGTGCATGTTGCTCACGTCTCCCAGCCTTTGCTTTGCGATCTCTGGACACCCAGGACTGGCTTAGGCTCACAGCAGATATTCTTCCAAGGCTCTTCTAAATAGGTTTTGTGACCTGTTTCTGACCAAAACTCGTTCTTGTGGGCTGAGGTTCTCCTGTGAGGCCACACCTCTAAAGTGATCCCATCCCTTAGGCACGCTGTCAGTCACTCGTATTTTGTGAGACGGAGCGCCCCCTACGGGTGTCTCGCTATTACAGATTCAGAGACAAAAGGTCATCTACCTTCTCGCTTGTAAGAAACTACTTTAACACCTTAACACATTAATTAAACTTTAGAGAATAAGTATTCACACTAAAGCTAGATTTATCCCGAACCCTTGCATATATCCCCTCCAGTTTTTTAAAATATTTTTTATTTATAGATTCAGAATCCTCAATCCCATGACAAGTGAAGTACTGATAGCAGGGGAAAATGAAGTGGCATTTGACTTTTAGAAGCCAAGAGAGTTTTAAGAGGAAATGGTTAAACAGTAGTGTTGGAAGATATAGTTACAATGTAATTTGAGAGATAATAGGAATTGGTGTTCTCTAAACTGGAATTGTCCTTGTGTTGGTGTGATCTGAGGTGAGACGAAGTTCTTTACTAGGTGAAAAGGAATGAACACACATTTCTATTAAGGCAAAAAGTCTGAAGACTGAGAGTCTGAGGAACCTGAGGGGTTATTTTTATGCATTATTAAATTTAAAACATAAACCAGATGCTAAAATCATATTGTCTTTGATCTGGGAGAAGTGAAAGACAACAGCCTAGTTAAATTTTATAGCTACACTTCAAGTAACAGGAATCAGAAGATGGCAAATTAGTGTTCTAGAAATGATACTGGCAGGTTGAAAAACCCAGTGGGAAGACGGTAAATAAACGACTATCTGCAGAAGTGAGAAAAGGGATAATTAGAGTGGGAAGTTGGAAAGAAGAGGCGGGAAATAAGATACAAATAGACTAAGGCAGTCCATAGACAACATCTGACGTTAGAGTTAGTCCCATCTGGGTTTAGAATCATAGCACTGCCTCTTATCACATGGTTTTAAACAAGTGATTTGTGAAATGAGGATACTAATTCTTCCTTTGAAGTGTTGTTGGCGTGACTAGATGAAATAATGTATACGATAAGCGTTCTGTGCACATGTGTTGGAAAAACGCATGCTGAATGCATGTCTGTTATGTTTTCAATCCTGTGGCTGAGCTCAGTCTGGTTTGGTGCCAGACATATGAACAGATAATTATCAAATATCGGGCCTCTTGGAGAAGCCCCCAAAGCAAACATGAGCGCTTAGTATTAGTTCTCTTTCCTTTATTCTTTGAGGTGATGGCGGGGGGCCGATGCTGGTTTGGGAGAATGAGAGCAAGAGAGGGATGAGAGGAAGGCGGAGACTACAAGTGGGGGGTATTTACGCCCTAGTTGTAAGGCAAGGTGAAGTAGGAGCATGTGTTAAGAGTCTGGAGGTGTCAGATCAGGGAACAGTGAAGACAGAGAGTAAGTTGTTTCAGTGACAGGAGTAGGAGGGTAACACGCAGTAGAATTATATGAAACTGTGGATTCTGGCAGTGTTTCAGACTGAATGTTTTTGTGCATATAATTTCATAAAGTACCTCTTTCCCTAAATCACTTCAGTATTCAAGGGCCTGTATTTAAGTGGCATCAACCTGGGACAATAGAGTGGCAGGTCTTTTAGAATTCTATAGTTCAACGTTGGACAAAACACAACAATCTTCCTCTTCAAACCTCTCTAACACAAAACATACTCTTCCATCACACTTATGTTCCCTTTCGGTTTTGATATGAAGTGGGGGTGAAAGGAGAGGTTGAATTTAATAATTGTTGTTTGAAAAGGTATTTTTAAAAATTATTTTACTTTTTAAACTAGAGAAATAAAGCTATCTCTAATAGAGAAGATTCCAGTATCCTATCAGGAACTCTGGGAAAGTATTTCTCTCTTTGAGTGTCACTTTCCTCATAAAATAGGGGCTTCAGTGATCACTAGATAATCTCACAGGTCACCTGAGGCTCCGAAGTTACGCTTGTAGGGATGCATTTTTGACATGGATTTCCTCTCTGTTGCAACCTGGTAAGAAGAGGAAGTCTTCAGATTCTGGGCCCACTTGGTTTCCTGCAGGGGAAAGCCTTTTTCTTTCAAGAAAGCTCCTGGGGCTTCCCTGGTGGCGCAGTGGTTGAGAATCTGCCTGCTAATGCAGGGAACACGGGTTCGAGTCCTGGCCTGGGAGGATCCCACATGCCGTGGAGCAACTAGGCCCGTGAGCCACAACTACTGAGCCTGCGCGTCTGGAGCCTGTGCTCCTCAACAAGAGAGGCCGCGATAGCGAGAGGCCCACACACCGCGATGAAGAGTGGCCCCCGCTTGCCACAACTAGAGAAAGCCCTCGCACAGAAACGAAGACGCAACACAGCAAAAATAAATAAATTAATTAATAAACTCCTACCCCCAACATCTTCTTAAAAAAAAAAAAAAGAAAAAACAAGAAAGCTTCTGACCACAGTGATGTAAAATTCAGTTGTAGATACTAGTGGTGATGTCATGAGTTAAGTCCTGGGGGTGCTGCCAGTCACACCTGGGCACTCACCTTCCAGTACCTCTTCCCTAGAGAGTCTGAATGACCTCTTCCCAGCTCCTACCACCTCTCTTCAAATAATGACCATGGAAATTTCCCCATAAGCTCTGAACATACAGGAAACTTTTAAATCACGAATTACATATTGAATCTTTACTATGCAAAAACATCATCCCAGGCAATGTGGAAAACTGAAGACATATAACAAATACCATAAATGACTAAAATATGATAAACACAATGATGAATTGGTCAGGATAGGATAACTTCTGTAACAAATAACTTTGAAATCTCAGAGACTTGATACAATAAAATCTCGTTTTGCACTCATAATTTTCCAGTGTTTATCAGTTTCCATTAAGACATTTAGCACCCAAGGTCCTTCCACCTGGTGACTTTCCATACTCTAGAATCTTGGACACCCACTGAGATCCTCTGAACCCTACTAGCAGATGAGAAATGAGAAAGGCAAGGAGAATTATGTGAGAGGTCTTTTGGGACTAAGCTTCAAATTGGCATATATCCTTCGGTCCACATTCTACTGGTCAGAGCCCAATTATATGGACCCACCTAACTGAAACTGAGATGGAAAATGAGGTTTAGCTACATGCCCAAGAGGAAAAGGAAAAGAGGCTGATAAACACAGCATTCCCAACCACAACTAAGATGGAGGTAAGTCAAGTACCATGGAGAACTGTAATTGGGAGTCCACATCTTTTGAGAAGTGATAAGGAAAGCTTCAGGAAAGTGGCAGTTTCTCAACTGGGCCCTGAAAAGTCACAAATATTTCAACTGCTGCAGGTTTTATGTCTTAGTGGGAGACGACTAAGGATAGAACTGGAGAGTTCGGTCCTGATCAAGGATGGCTCTAATTTCTAAGTTAAAGGGTTTATTTAGCCATCTGTAGACAGGAATCCAAAAAGTTTCTTCCCCACATGATTTATTAATGAAGATATTATAAGTCAGACTAGGAAGGCCATTATCTTCATTTATCTGAGAATACTGTTATATTACCACTATCTTTAGTTGTAAACTCACAAAGCAAAACCTCTTTTGTTTTTTGGGTAGAATAAGAACAACCACATGGGTCAAGTTTATGTGGTTACTCTCAATGGTGCAAAATATATGCAAGATTGAAAAGAAAAGTCTGTGTGCAAGGTCAGATTCTTGCCTTAGGGCCCACACTGTCCTTGTGGACGAAAATGCTGCACTAGTGTAAGGTACGTGCATATACACCTGATCATGTGTTATCCCACAAAGCCATGCAAACACAGAGCACTAATTTATACCAGGGTTAGCATCATGCGTCCTTTCACTTGTCTTTAGAACTTTACACCTCCCACTCATTATAATGAAAAACCAAAAGTTCCAACTACAGTTAGGCTCACGTCTTGTTCTTGATATGCTGGAGGAGTATGAAGAGAAATCCGAAAACTGTTTTGCAAGTTTTCTGCAATTTCTAATGCAATCAACATTTAAACTTGCTTAATTTCCTTTTAACGCAATTCCATTGCCTCTCTCCTAAACATTATGTGGAGTCACTTTTTGTACAAATCTACGGATTTCAATTTAAGACCACTGAAACTTTATGGGGTTTTAGTTCAATTAAAAAAAAAAAAGATTTTTCCCTTCCTTTGTAGTGGTTCTAAAACCACTCTAGGCTGCTGAATGGTGAGCTCAGGATTTGCAGAGGTCTGGGAATTGCATTAAAGGGTAGAAGGGACTTCCCTCAGGCACAGCATTTGTTCAATTTACACATGGAAATAAAATACCACAGTGAAAATCTTCGTTTTTCTACTTTTTCTTGTTTGATGTTTGCTTGAACAGATACATTCTATAGCCTTTAAATTTCTAGATGAACAAAACAGTCCAGATAGACTAAATCTTCCAGACTAAATGCTTACCATTTAAAAACAAATATTTATTTATTTATTTGGTTGCACCGGGTCTTAGTTGCAGCAGGTGGGCTCCTAAGTTGGGTCTCCAGGGCTCTTTGGTTACGGCTTGCCGGCTCCTCAGTTGCGGCACACAAACTCTTAGTTGCGGCATGCATGTGGGATCTAGTTCCCTGACCAGGGATCGAACCCAGGCCCCCTGCATTGGGAGCACGGAGTCTTATCCACTGCACCACCAAGGAAGTCCCTAAATGCTTATCATTTTAAATTGTCCACTAGACCAGTGTTTCCGAGCACATAAATCTGCTGTAGAGTCCATATGAGAACACTCGGTGCTGCCTTTCTGAAATGGGACGTACACTCGCCAGCTCTCCATAGTTCTTGACCAGTCACTCTACTTATTTTTCACAACTTTCTCTCTTCGTAAGCATTTTGAATTTGCTTGCACCAGTACCCAAAATTACTTTTATCATATTCCATGCTGTATTCTAGTTATCAGTGTACTTATATCTCTTTACAGTATAAACTGCTTTCTGACAGAAACTATTTTACTCATCTCCCTATTCTTGCAGTATCTATCAGTGTCTTCCTGCAAATGATTAAAAAATTCCCATTTGTAGAGGTCTATACATCATAAATTCAAATATTTTCCCATATTATTGCCATTTTTCCCACAAGAAATATTTCACATCTTGTTAACATTTAACCCAGTGCGGGTAATTTTGTTCCCCAGAGGGCATTTGGCATTGTCTACAGCCTTTTCTGGTTGTCACAACTTGTGGGCCCAGGAGGGATGCTAATGACATCTCGTGTGTAGATGCCAGGAATGCTGCTAAACATCCCACAATGCACACGACAGCAGCACCACAACAAAGAATCATCTGGCAGAAAATGTCAGTAGGGCTAACGTTGGGAAACTGAAGTTTAACCAAAGGAATAGTTTGTTGCACAATTTTTACATGTGGGTGCCAAAGATGGTCTGTTACTTAATTTAGAATAGTGAGTCCCTGAGCAGCTTGTGGCAATGACAGAATTAGCTTCACTGGGATTTTTAACCATTCCTTGAATGCGTAATTATACTGCTCCCCCAAACAAATGCAACTTGCGCATATTATTTCCTTTAAGCCTTCCAAATTTGCTTTTAAGGTTCGCATCCTCTACACAGGTAGAATGGTAAATATTTAATCCAATGAATTATACATCCCCAATGTTTTACTATTTTGAGATGTAAACTTACACCTTGGCATGGAGCCAGAATTCCTAATTTTTTTATCAATTAATACATAAAACATGAACAAATTCAATTTGTTATATCATAGTAGCAAATTATGTTCTTTACCTTAATTAGAAGTTTCATTCCTCTTCTCTGTAGATTGACAATATCATATTCCTTGGAAACCATGATACACTGAAAGAAATTTTCTCAAGATAGCCACATAATTTAGCTTGTTTTCTTTTAAAAAATGTAATCACAGTTCAATCATCCATTTTTATTTTCAGAAAACAAAAAGTATTTTGAAATTTTCCCAGCATTAAATTTTCTCCCTGAAAGACTGATGTGTGTGATGGGAGATGGGAAGGGGTAGGTTTGGTCTTATCACTCCAGTGAAGACTGGCATTCATTTAGCCAATCTGAGTGGCTAAGAAGGAAACGTTCTTTGACAGAGTATGGTTCTTTGGTTACATGTATACCACATAAAGTCAAAAGACTACTTCTATATTTAAATCATATGCTAATATATGAGCTTTTTAATGTTTTGTTTTGTTTTGTTTTCAACAGATAAGGGAACTCTCAAACATTCATAAGTGGCAACCATTGGAAAAGTGAAGAAGCTTTTGGCGCACTTGGGAAACCCATGAAAAAAATTATCCTTATGATCAATGCCTCAAACTACTCAAGAAAACAATTATTTGTCATATTGAAGATAAATATATAAATGCTTCAAGGATACAAATAAAAAATTGATAAATTCTAATGGGACATACTGGGGAGGTCACATTAAAAGTTTCTACTAGGCTAATTATAATATTAGCAAAATCACTCCAATGAACTGACTCATATTTATGTTCAGGGTTATTTAGAAATATTTCTGCCTGGCCCCTTGTATTCCATTTGACCTCGACAGCTTTTTAAAGTAACTTGGTACCAATTATAATTATTCTTAACGTATTAGCATGGAGGGTCCCTCTACTGGAGTAGATTTAACAGTGCAAAATGAATTAAAATATGACCACTGTTTTTTCCTACAAGCAATATTAAACTTGTAAATGTTTTAAACTAGTTCATCATTAAGACTAGCAAGTATACACTTTCCTATGAAAAACTACTCTTCTTCACTAACAGGCCAGTAGAAGTGGGGAACAGGAATAAGCAACACACACACCTGTACACATTCCTCACCCTCACCTCCCACATTGGCTTCTGAATTTTCAATGAGCAGCAGAAAAATGAATGATTATAATGTTCTCTTTATAGTCTCCTTTGCCAGGAGTGAAGAAAAGTATATGGCTCTGAAGAATTTATTATTAAATCTCTTTCAAATAAACATTTTACTATGTCTAGGTTTCCAGGAATTTGTTAGCAAATAAAGTCATTTATCTTATTTATTAAGTTCAAATATTGACTTAAAAGATATACACGACTTACTACTTTAAAATGGAAATGGCCAGAAGGGGGTATATCTCTTCCTTATTATCAAACTTAAGTTAAACACAAAGCAACTTTCAAGTCATTTCATCTTTTAATCACTTTAAACTTTTTCTCTGCAGCAAAATCAAAACATGAATATTAAGATCCTGGTTCAGAAATTACAATCTGTTTCAATAATTTAGATTTTATCATCTAAATAGGGGAATCTAAAACTCTTGACTAGCAATTCTGATTTGTAGTTTCAAAAATTGGGAGAAAAGTTTCACCCTAAATTTAGAATTTTTAAGCAACTTCCAAGTTATAGACTAATTAATTTTTGCCATCTCTAGTTTATAATCTCAATAAGAAAAGTGCTATGATTTCGCTAAACTGTTAAATCATAAAGTATTTAACTGACAACATGTAAATGCTATCACTGCTCCTATTGACAAAAATTCCATGGCCCAGTGTAAAATGCCCACGAATAGACTCTCGCTTAGCTGTCCAGCTCCCTTCCCTGACAGCACATCTTCCTAACCCATGTCCACTCATTCTGGACTACTTTTAAATTCCCAGAATGTTTGCGGCTCTAGAACAATTTCACCTGCCTGGAAAACCTTCCCTGCTTCATCTGTCTTTAGGAATCAGTTCAAATGATACCTCCTATGTTAAACTTCCCAGTGTTCCTAGAATACTTTGTACATCCATCTATTACAGCACTTATCAAAATACAGCAATTACTTGTCAACATGTCCATCTTTCCCACTTCCCCCACCAACATACACACACACTCTCACACACATACGCCCATATACACACGAATACCTTCATCTGTGTATTTTCAACATCTAAGTGCTTAACGTTTAATTACAAAAGTGAACATTTTTGAGGATATTCTTTTACTCGTAAAACCCATCTGTTGAAAGATTTTTTGTTAAATGTGAGAGTTGAAGGAAAACGCTACAACGTCTACAAAGAGACTCTTACTCCTGGCAGTATATTAAATATTTATTTTTCTAAGACTAAAATAATTAATTAATTAGATCAAGAAGACTATTTCTGAGGTCTAAGGGCAAAGAGCACTAACATTGCACAAAACAAAGATGGTTAAAAATCTAAAATATGTGGAATTTCTTTAAAGGAGAAAAGAGCAAAAAAATGAACTGCCCTTAAAAAGAATGACTGTATGTTTATCAAACACTCAGCTTCATTTAGGCATTTAATTAAGCCATTTATTGCTTCAAATGTGTCACCATGAACATTGTAATATACACTCCACAGCAGTAAGGCCTCAATTTTCACCACCTATAAACTGTGAACCCACATTTGGATTTTTTGTGCCACCAACTGTTACACAAGTTTTGTACAACAAAGATTTTGAATGTGTATATTATAATACCAGAAATGCTCATATACTCCTTGATGTAAATGTCACAAAGAATATTAATAGCTGGCCACATTTTTTTGTTTTTTGATGAGGTAGTTCCATGATTGGCCCATTGTATAGATCTCAGATATGAACAGGTTCTACCCATTACTAAATAACTGCACAAAATTTGGGTTTACTTCTTTATACACACTTCATAAAATATTACATGTCTGAGCTTAAAATTTGTCAAAATGTTTTTCTGAGTGATTTAGTTAAGTAGTGGAACTCACACACTGAAAGGGGCTATAGCAGCTGGAAATAGGGATGTTCCTGACTCTGACAAGGAACTTTCTCTTAAAATAAGGCTGTACATAAGGCTTTTTCCCTTTGACCAATTCCTATAAAACAAATGAGTTTGGAAAAGTCATTATATACAGATTAAACAATACCACTGAGCATCTCCAGGCAACATGCTAATAAGTTAACTGAATACTACATTATATATTATTTTTTAAAGGTTTATAAAATCTCCATGAAAATACTGAGTATCACGAAATCATGAGTACCCACAAATGAACCTAACTTAGTTTTATGGGCTGTCCAGTTATAAAATCAGACTGCAGCAGCTCAGAATTATGGAATCTAGAAGCTGCAAAGAGACCTCTGAAATCCCCTATCTAATCCATACCCTTTGGGTAGCATTGCATAGATTTCATAGTTTTCTGTATAAGTTCTAAGAGGCTCATAAGTGGTTTTGATTAAAGCAGAAATCTGATGGGCCCAGTAACTTTCAATATAAAAGAAATACAACATAATAAGTATTTCTAACGTTTTAAGGATTTTTCTATCGACCAGACTCGATATTATACCTTAAATAAAACTTCCACTATGCAAAATTTATAATTTAAATAGCACCTATAGAATAAAACCTTAGGAGTGCTTTATAGACATCCTGAAGCCAGTGTCACCCTGGTTTAATAAGGCCCAGAGTGACTAAAGATGTGAATTAACTGTCATACCAACATGTGGTAGAATCAAAAAGAGAACTGAATTTTAAGCTCCAATCCAAGGGTTCTCTTTACTTACGCTGGCCACACTGCCACAAGTCAGAACAACTACAATCATTATTTTCATTTTATCTGCTGTAGTTAGACTTCTTTCATGTCCCTTAGACTGAAGGAAAAGTCAGGGAGATGTTCTAGAAAAATACATTTGCATTTCAAATTTGCATTAAAAATGTCTTTCCCTTATTTTCATATCACAAATTCCAAGCATTATCAAAGAAATAACAGATTACGCAGCATTCTGTGTCCTGGGTCTCTGTCTTTTTTAGATTATGAACATTGGAAGTTAGTTGGAATTAAGAAATTTTCATTATTAAGTGTGAAGTATAAATACAAGTAATTTTTTAAAAACTTTATTTTAACACCTAATACAATTCCAATCTTAAGGATTACTTGCACAAAAAAATAAACACATTTGGTATAAAAATGTATCACTTAAACACCCTTTCCCCTCAGCCCCTCCCCCTCCCACCCTCATGAACTGCACTCTATCTGGATGCAGAAACATATAAAGACTAATGGCACAGATTAGTTTTTACCTACAGGAATTTCTGTTTATGTACCCAGGTACTCTAGAGGACACCAGCCCACTTTATCACATGAACCATTTCCTTCAGCCCGCTGAATTTAGTTTCACAAAGAAACAAAGCTTATTATAAAGGCATTTAAAAAACCATTATCTTAAATTCTTTTTAGAAGCACTGACTTTTTTTTTGTTTTGCAACCATTTATATACAGTGTTACGTAACAGCTCTGGAGTACAGTACATGCAGCAGAACATACCTGTTGAATATAAAATCCTTTTCTTAAAATCTTCATCGTTGGAATTCTTTGAAGTCTAAATTATAGAATGCCCATTACTTGGAGAAAATGGTTGAGGAGTACAAACGTCTGCATATGTTGGCCACTGAAATAATCCAAGGCTGACTGGAATAATATTCAGAGCACAGCAGGAGTGCATAAATAATTTACTTACATTATTAAAATACAACCCATAAAATTCAAGTTCAAGATCTTATAGGATTGTCTATGTAAATCCTTTAAGTGGTTGCCTGGAAATGCATTGTCTCTTCTCTCTCTTTTTTTCCTTTTTTTAAAGTCCTATATAAAATGTTGGAGTTTTTTTCTTTCTCAAATGAAACGACCACCCTTATTTGTGCCGACTGCCTCTTCTTTTCATGGCAGCAGTGCACTGTGGACAGTACCATTTTCCTTTTGGTGCTTCTGTCAATCCAACACATCCATAATGGAACCATTCTATGGGGCACTAGAAAGCAAAAATGCAAAGAAATAGTTTTTAGTAAAAGATTAGGAAGTATGTTAAAATATGCCCAGCAGACTAAATATTAATAATTAGAGCCATGGAAACAGAACTTTGACATCTAGGAGCTGATTTTTTGTTCATTTAGTCCAACTGGTAAGTTTCAGAGATGAGGAAATGGAGACACAGAAAATTGTGCATCTTTGTTAACTCTGAGGTTCATGTAATCTACTCCCATAATCTTAAATAATGAACAAAATTCACTAATTTCCGTTAAGCTGGAGAGTACATTGATACCAACTCACAAGGACAAGAAGAAGTGAGATGGGTCTCTCACATAGGCGGTAAATGTATTTTAAAGATTTTATTTAATATTCAGCCTTATTCATTTCCTCATAAAGTAGAACAAGCTGCTTGTAATTAAGACATAAAGGATTGCCCTGGGTTTCCTTTCTGGTGTATCTATTCCTAGATATGCAGAGAAAAGGAGTTCCACTGTGCAATATACTAAGTGGTTCTACACTTTCACAGAAAATCTTAGCACTTAGAAGAGCTCAACTGGGAATGAGAGGGATCAGAGAGAGTATGACAGAACTATTCACAGAACTCTCATCCCTCATTTGCACTAAGCGCCCCAGAAGACAGTTTACAATGGTCTTCTTGAAATGGTTTTGCAATAATCACAAACAGCCCACAGTGGTTCTGCACAGGGAGTGGAAGGAAAGTCTTTCTCTATGTGAACGTGTTGTTGGGAACCTGGCAGGTCAGGAAAGCACACATTTTCATGAGCCAACCCTGATCAATTTTCAAATTGTTTTAAAAATTTAAAACTCTTATTATTAACCTTAGGATCTTGACATTACTGATTAGTCCTCTTTAGAATTCAGGGTTCAGTTACCCCTCTGGAGGAAAACATGGACAAGAGGGGGCTGAGCTGTGTGACAGTTAAGAAGGGAGTGGAAACTACTAGACAAAAATATTCTCAGCATTCAAAACATATCTCTAACCCAAATTAAGCTTCAAAGAAAATAAATAGGAATTCTTTTCTTTCAAACCTTCTTTATTTTTTAATATCAGAAGTGGCTCTTATCAGCTGACACTAGCAGAGTACCTTAGGAAATACTACACTAACAGGAGGAAAATAACCCCCGTTAGAGCCTTCACCTTAGCACCATGCTTCCTGAAAGAATGTACTGTTCTAAAGTTCCAATTCTTCACTGTGATAAGTGAACTGAATTCTAGCAAACACAGCACTCTTTGGCAAAAGGGGAGGAGGGTGTTTCTAATTTTCATACAACATAGCACCTTTTGAGAAGTATAATCTGCACATAAAACTGTAAAATTAGCTTTAAAAAAGTTAAAATAGGGAATATATTAAGGCATACTATCCTATTTGGGGGAGGAATACTCTAGCATTATTATAATTAACATAACTTCAAACCTGTTTTCTTATACTGAGAGACACAGTAAACAAAAAAGTATACATTCTAGCAATAATAATCTGTGATTATTTCATTCCTAAATAGAAAAATTTAATACTTACATCTTGGTTATCGCAGCCCACCATCTCACCATAGGATACCTAGTTAAAAGAAAATTAAGTATTTTTGTTATGACTATATAACAAGCACCTAAACCCAAATTAATTGTCTATGATACTGTTAAGAAAATAGAGGGAAATACACTGAATATACAACTGCATTAAGAAACAGGGCATATAGTTTTACACAGTTTACAGTTTTTTTTTCTGGAAGGTTTTTTTGGGACTGGGATGTAGGGGGAGATACACAGAAATTATGTGCTCTTTGAAAGTCTGTAAGAATTTGTTCTGTAGACTACCTCGACAAAGGAGCCAACTTTTTGGGTGGTTCCTTTTATAAAGATTTTAAGTTTCTTTCTTGATTATTTACATACTTAAGTTTTTTTTTACTTTTTCTTGGGTCAGGTTAGGTCATTTATATTTTTGCAGTCAATAGCCCATTTCACTGAAACTTCTAAACTTATTAGCTATTTATTATATGTCCTTTCTCATTTTTCTTTTTGCTGTTCTTCACTAGCACTTTACAGCACGACTTCCTAATTCCTGAATTCATTTAAGTTCTCAATGAACTGAATACGTTTTCAGATAGAGTTTATATTACTAGATGGCGTACTTCCTGATTCTTTGCATGAGTGAAAATACCTGTTTGCGGTTCTATGCACATGATGAACAACTTCTCTGGGTAACAATTTGCGGGGGTGTGGGGTAGGGGCCGGGGGCGGGGGCACTTAGATCTCTCCCTCAAAGCTCTACAGACATATTTCATCAACTTCTAGTTTTTAGTGTTATAGAGGGGAAATCTAGGGTGAATCTGATTTTGTTCTTTTGTAGGTAATCTACCTCTACTGCCAGGATATTTATAGGATATTCTTAATCATTAACGTTAAAAAATGTTTATCAGGTGACAGCAGACCTAGCAAACTCTTAAATGGCATATTCTTAAAAATTAGACTGGCAACTCACACTGTTAAACACAATATACTGCAGACAGATTAAAGATTTAAATGTGAAGAAATTAAAGCATATCAACAGATGAAAACATTTAAAAATCAAGACACATTTATAAGGGGTAAAGGGGAAGAGGCCTTCCTAAGGATGTAATCCATGGCTGAATTCATAAAGAAAAAGACTGACAGTCATTACTACATAAAATTGGAATTTTAGAATTAAAAAACTAAACCAAGCAAAATATTTATATGTGACAAAAATGATAGAAAAAATCAGCCAACACATAAAAGAAGAAATCAAAATGGCCAAAAAAATCCAATCTTACTAAGGTAAATTGAAACAACTCTGTGATTCAAAACTATCAAAATTGGTACATGGTTTTTAAGAGAGAATAAAATGCAGTGCTGGACAGGGTTTAGGAAACAGGCATATTCATCAATTTATTAATTTTGGTAATAAATTTTAGAAGATAATTTGGTAGTTGGTATCAAATATTTATAACTTAATTTTAATTCTAAAGGACTGTCTTAAAAATTAGATGTATGAAATGGATTACATAAAAAATGCCTACCATAATGTTATTTGTAATTTTTAAAAAATAAAACCACTAAAATAATTTATAGCTAAATATTGGCTAAATAAGTTACAGTACAGACTATAACAGATAACTGTGAGAAGAAAAAAATGACAAGAAAAATCATGTTCAGTACACATGATTTAGTGAAAAAAGCCAGTTACATAAAAGGACATACCATGATTCCAACTGTCAAATTCAAATACACATACACCTATGTGTGTATCTGTGTACATATGTATTATGAACTGAATGCTTGTGTCCCTTCCCAAAATTCATGTGTTAAAGTCTTAACCCCCAATGTGACTGCCTGTGAGGAGAGGATAAAGGTTAAATGAGGCCATAAGGGTGGAGTCCTAATTCAATCAAGTTGGTGGCCTTATACGAAAGGAAGAGATACCAAAGCTCTCTTTCTTCACCATGTGAGGACTCAACAAGAAGGGGGCCGTCTGCAAGCCAGGAAGAGAGCCCTCACCAGGAACACAATTGGCCAGCACCTTAATTTCAGACTAGCCAGCCTCCAAAACTGTGAGAAAACAAATTTCTGTTGTTTAAGCCACCCAGTCTGTTGTATTTTATTATGGCAGCCTGAGCAGGCTAAGACAACATCCATGTGGGGTACATAGTAGTAGTACATAGAAATGTTTAATTATAGGTTATATCTGAGGGCCGAGATTATGGATGACTTATATGTTTCTTTATACTGTTTGTATTTACAGCAAACACGTCATTTTTATAAGAAGCAGGAGAAAAATATATTAAAGAAGCAAAGATATTTTTAACTGGAGTAAAAAGAACTCTATAAAAATGGAGTAGCTCTTTTTCCTAATTTATTCAGATTATGCTTTTATAGACCTATGTCAGATTTTTACCTGATTACAAATGCAGTATCGTGGTTCATTTGGGTCATAAGTCCAATCAACCTGACTGTTCGAATCAGATTCTGGTACAACTGTTGTCTGTTGAGAGATTTCTTGTACAACAGTTGATGACGAAGAACATGATGATAAGGAAGAAGAGGAGGAGGAAGATGATGACTGCTGGCTTGAAGACTTGTTGTTGTTTCTGAAAAAAACAGTATCAGTTTTATTTGCTCAGCATCCATAAGAAGTTACCTGAAAATAACTTCTAAGTAAGTGGTATGATATGAAAACATTAAATGTATAAATTAATATTTAACACTCAAATAATCTGATAAACAGATTTAAAAGCACAATTGTTTAGAGCAATAAAACATTTTTCATAACAGTTTATTTTTATCTGAGATTTTTGTTTTCTGGAGAGCAAATATATTTAAAGGAAATTCTTTCAAAATATTTCAAAGTTTTTAGAATAAATTTTTAATCAGTTACTACTTACCATTGATTTAAATTGTAGGTAATACTTTTAAGAATTAGTATTAGTTATGGCTACCTTACAGACATTCTTTGTATTTTTAAGCAAACTGAATACTCTTCATCAAAATCTAAAATACAAATACACAGAAGCATTTGATGAAAATAATCATGACCATCAACTGACATGTGAATACTTACCTGTGTAGGACAGGAAACAAAAAGTGTTAAAATTCACAAGAAATTTACCATTATCCGTATGCTAATAAATTTTAAAAATGCAAAAATTTATCATCGGCAGTTATAAAAAGTTTGGGTCATTAATGAATTTTTAAGATATTTAGCACTTTTGTGGTAATTCTACATTGATCATTCTTTTAGAGATTTAGTCACAGAAAGTACAGGAACCCAGAAAATACAACATTTACTTGCAGAAAATACATTTAAAGAATTATGATAAAATTATGATACAATTCTTTTGATCGAGCATTTGAACTTTCACTATGTATGAATACCTAACATATGCAGGTACTCTGGAAAGATGGTGCCAAATGCTATTCGGTTTTTATATAATCATCTTAAGAGTCTCATCTACAAAATCTAGGGATATTTTCATAATTTCAATTTTGGGGATGTAATACCAAGAAGTAAGACAACTTGCTCTTAATCAAAATGAAGAATCTTATTTGAAAAAATTTCCAGGAAACACAGGACAAAATAAGGTGTTATAAGCAGAAAAAGTTTCATAAAATGCTTTATCTTAATGAACAAAAGAAAGTAAAAAGAAGTCATTTATTAATAAACCCAATTTAAGACTCTAGAAAAATTACGGTCTCTTAGCACTTTTTAAAGACTTCATCCCTTTCAAAGTAAGTCAGTGTGAAGGAAATGTCATGTCTTCCCACCTCCCCAAAGTTCACCCTGACCCATCATATCATGCTGCCTTTGTTTAATATATGGAAGCCCAGCTGGATGCCAGGTAGTCTGCATACTTAGTAAAGGTACGGGCTACTGTAGCAATAAAACTTACTTGCTCTTTCTCCCGCTCCGTGAATCTGCTGCGGATGAGCTGGCGTTCTGTGTCAATGTAGTCATGAGCGCTGAAGATGATGAATAGCCAGCTGCTTCCCTGGGCATGGAAAACTCTTTTCCCAGCTGAAAGTCATTATTCTTAAATGCTTCATAACTGGCTTTTAAACTTGATGTTCTTCGTCCCTCTTTCATCTTAGAAAGACATTCATTGGTAGTATTAATAAATATAAGTATGTATATTTTCTTTTTCAAGTCTTACTAGTTACAGCATTACTTTGGCTTATCCAATATTATTTTGTTTAAACCATTATTTTCATCATTGTAATTTAAGCTATTTTATGTAAAGATTTAAGATCAGTTTTTACCTAGTTCTGAAGTAACTACAGGATGGGTATCTTAAGGAATACAGATAACCAGTACAGAAGTGAACAAACTCAAGGCAACCTACGTTCTGAGGCTATAGAGAAAGCCCTGGAACTGGTAGAAAGAATAAAGTATAGTCCTAGCAGGTGCTGTGGCTTACAGTCAAGAATATGGGCGTCATGAGCAATTACTATGAGAAGGGATCTGCATGAGGTTGTATGAATCTATTTTTTACTTTTCATTATCAATCAGGGAATTTCTGCATATTCATTTCATTAAATAAAATGTCAGATATCATAAAACTATGATTTAAAAATGAAACTTTACAATGCAAGAAAACTCTTTTTGTTCCTATCTAGTTGTTTCTATTTGAGTTTGCCAAGGATCCAGACAAAATTTAACATTGTTTCCAAACCTTTTTCCTTTTTACCTGAGCTGTAGCTTGAACTGCTTGAGCTGCTGCCATGGTAATTGCCCCTGCACCAGCTCCTGAAGACAAGGAGCCGATATTATAGGATGCCAGAGGCTGGGAGGAATTCACATTGTAAGCATTGTTAGAAGAAGCTGTAGAATTATTATTTCGACAACCTGTATAGAATTAAAGAAGCAATAAAAATGGTTAGAGAGAACATAAAGTTAGTGAGCTTAAAATATATTAGTTCTCAGCACAGATATAATCACTAAATTTAAAATTTTCATGTCACATTTTTACTTCTTTTTTCCTATCGTATACTTTAACCAGGTAAAGAATCTGTATAATTAATCTTAATTGCTGTCATTTCCCTTTAGTTTAACGCAAACAAAAAAAGAAAACAATCATATTTAAGATAATAAACTTACCTAGCGTATTTTCCTTAGAGGCATCTGATGTTAGGGTAGATAAAAGAGCTTCAGATTTAAACTTCTTTTCAGGTATATGATCTGTTGTCGTATGGTGAGAAGTTGGATTATATTTCCTTTCTGAATATAAATAAAAAATTCAATTTTTTTAAATTTTAGAGAACTATAGACAAGGCATAATATTGTACTCCATCTGGTTATAAACTGATACAGTTATGATCTGAGTTCCTCATGGAATACAGAACATTATGTTTTCTGAGAAGACACGACAAACAGAACTCTCTGTGTCACCTGTTTTAGTAAGAGCAGACTGCTTGGACATTTAAAAAACTTTAATAGGAAAGTAGTGAAGACAACCCATGATACACCATGGTTTCACATATAACATGAGGAGAATTTTGTTTTCAAAACATTAACTACAATTTAAAATAATTTTCAATCAATCTTTCTTTCATATCAAATTGCTCTGTCAAAAAAAGGCACTGATACGGTCATCTAGCCAGCTAGCATCTGACTAACCATTCATTTACTCACTAACTCACCAACCATTTGAGACTTTATTATAAGCCAACAGTAAGCTAAAAAATTGAAAAGCAAGGATAAAAAAGACAAAGAGCCCACAATCAAGTAGTTCACTGTTTGGCTTAGTTCTAACACTCCCTGGAGAGAATCAGGTATCTGTATGTGGTCAGTATACACTGCTACTAGTACCACATGTTCTTCCGCAATGAATTCCAGGGAAAACAGACTACCTGTTCCCAAATCAAATATGCTCTTCCCAAATGAAGAAGATAAATCTGCCAGTAATTGCAATGAAAAAAAATACATCTCACAGAATAAAAGGGGAGGATATTCATTTCTCAATTGGTTGTGTAAAGCTAGTGAAAGAGAATACATAGATAATATAATGAATTTTTAATTGTCTTTAAAATTTTAGCTGTCCTAAATCAAACTTACTTTCCACTGGAGTATGTGAGTGAGCATGGTGATTGTTCACTGGCTGTGAAGGAGTATCTAATTCCAGAGATCCTAAAAAAAAAAAAGAGAGGCATAGAGATATACCACATGAGATATCGCCACAGAACTTCTTTACACATCAATCAAATACAGGCATTCTGTACCCTTAACCAGCAAAGAACTGGCAAGCTCTGATGCCTATGCCTGTATCATTTTAGGCAAACACATTAGAGGGTCACCACTGCCAATTTTACCCTGAGCCAATCTGACCCTCTTTCTAAACAATAAGTAACCTATTTTTCAATATTCACCTTAAGTACAAAATGGGTCAAAGCACGCTAATGTCTGAGTTAGGGAATTCACGACATTTGGTACAACATAAGTGGATGAATGGGTATTATAACTCCATTACTGATCTGAAAAACTCAACCTAGAGTTACTGAGCTGAAGACCTTTTAATGGGAGAGTCTAAAGTATTAGGCAATGGGACATTACTATATGAAAGAAAATCCTTTGATCATTAAAATGACATGCGATAGTAAAGACTTCCTAAAAGAAGTTAGGGATTTTGTTTGTGAAAAGTGATGCATAGAATCTCTACCGCCAAGCTTTAAAATACTTTTAAAGAAATTTCCTGGGTTTATCTTGATCCCTTGAGATGAAATTATGGCAGGGCACAGGGTGGAGCAATTTTTACAACTTGATCTAATTTACTTTCATATGTCTGCGTCCTTACAGAGGATGCTTCATTAACCTTCCTGCAGTACTGAATAGGCATGGCTTATTGCTACTCACAGCTACCATCAGCATTTCAAAAAAATAAAATAAAATATTTTATTTTGCCTCAAAATACTTATTATCTTCAGATAGGGTCCCCCTGGAATAAAAGTATCACAAATAAATAAGATGATCATCTAAAATGATGGATCTATTTTTGAATACAAACATGCAACTATGGGTACCAAGATGGATTCATGTGTGGTTGCTGCCCTGGTTGACATCTAGTGAGTATATAAACAGAGATATATGTAACCTAACACTCTAAAGAAACCTTTCATCTGTGTGTAGAAATAGGTACATGTTGCTGTACCTATTTCTTGCTGTTGAAATGCACCAAGAAAAGAGATGCTTGAATCCTTTAATTAAATTCTACTAGAAATCAGCCATAATACTCACTTGATTCAACTAACATTTAGTGAGTGCCTACTCTGGGCTTAGCACAGCACTATCTGATTTTATGGACGTTATCTATTTAGGCTGGAAGAGCTAAATTAGTTAAAGAATCAGAGCTCATGTCTCCATTTTGGGGAAGTCTCCTGAGTTAAACCCTAGAAGTGATGAGAGTAAATTATAGCAGGAGATCAAGTCGAGTCTTGCAGAGAAATATTAAAATGGTTTCTTGCTGATAAGAGAAAGTTTAGGAAAGACTTCTTGAGAAAAAGAGGAAGTGTTGAAGAACTCATTAAAATCTTTCTTAGTAACACAGCTGAGGGAAAGCTTTAAGGCAGTCCTTAAGAAGAAAAAATAACAACCTTCCTCAACACTTAAGTGCATAAACTGGCAGGGCAAAGTCAGAACATGTAATGCCAGATGGCTGACTTGTTTCTAGATGGTTGTATTCCTTTAAATCTTTGTTCCTACCACTCATCTTACTAGCATATATCCATGTTAAAAAATGGAATGACTTAATATGTTATTTTCATACAGAGTGAGTGGATGATATATTATCTCTCCAAGTATCCGTGACCCAAACAGTCCAACTGCTGGGGACCAAGCTATCCCACCCAGGTGCCACCGTCCACCAAGGAGCAGCACCTGAGAAGCCTCTGCGGAACGTGTGTCTCCTCAATGATGTGCACATGTACTGTCCAACATTGATGCAAAACTGTAAAGTTTACTTACGCCTCTCTAATATTTCTGTAATTCCAGCATTATCAGCTTCCAGCTCCATTTTAAACTTAGCCAGTTCCTGATCCAGCTTTCTCAAGTGTCGATCTACCTGTTTCAAAGAAGATCAAAGATAACCACCACAATTTGGGACACTATTAAAGTGTCAGTTTAATGAGGAAACCTAAATCTTTATTTCTTTTAGCGCATCTGCTTTGTATCCTTGAGCAAGTCAATTAACCTACACTGCAGGTTTTTAATCTATAACATGAGGGTGCTAGGCTAAGTATCTCCGAAGTTTCCTTGAATAAATTTTAAGTTTTAAGAAACCAGAATCGCAATTTGTTAGAAAATGTTTGGAAGAAGTAGGATATGAAAAGTAAAGCAAAGATGGGCGGTGGGTGGTACATGAGGGTTGGTAACAGTTCTTAGTATGCCCTACAATTACTTTTAGCCTAATCTCCTACTTATAACAAGGCCATCCACACTGCCAGACCATAATAACTGTCACAGTAAGGAATGAAAGATCCTCAGTCTACAAACAAAGAGGCTCCTATATTCTATACATACATTTCTCTAAGGCAGGAGAGTGGACCATTATACTTGTAAACATTTATGTAAAGAGTTGAAACAAAAGGGTTTTTAGCCAGAAAATGCCATTCCACAAAGAGCTTGGTCAAAAGGGTTTTATTGTGGGCTTCCCTGGTGGCGCAGTGGTTGGGAGTCCGCCTGCCGATGCAAGTGACGCGGGTTCGTGCCCCGGTCTGGGAGGATTCCACGTGCCACGGAGCGGCTGGGCCCGTGAGCCATGGCCGCTGGGCCTGCGCGTCCAGAGCCTGTGCTCCGCGGCGGGAGAGGCCACGGCAGTAAGAGGCCCGTGTACCGCAAAAAAAAAAAAAAAAAAAAAAAAAAAGAGTTTTATTGTAATACTGTTGCCCTTGGTTAAGGTGGCAAAATTGTATTTTCTCATTCACCTACAGATCTCTGGACTGATTTCAGAAAATTTTATGACACCTCAAACTAGCAACAAGTCAATGTATTTTTAAAGCTTAATATTAAATTTTTTCAATACTTATTCAAATTTACTACTTTGAAGTGAAACCGAAAAACACCAAGTCTTGAAAAGTATTCATGTCACATTATTGTCAACATCTTTCTTTTTCAAACTCTAGTTTCCCTCTTAATCACTGTTATATTTAAGAGTAACTTTCTCACAAATGTCAAAATGCTATGATACACCAGAGGACAAAAAATTTAAATAAGACTTTCGATTAAATAATGTGTATCTAAATGAGGGAGTGGGGAAGAAGAGTAGCAAAAGACAATTTGCGGGTGTTAGATGCCACTAATGTGTTTGGTGCATTGGAAGGTTTATGTTTTCTAGTCCTTGCTCTAATCTTTTGAGATAGGTTATTACTGTCTCGATTTCATAAGTGAAGAAACTAAAGCTCAGAAGGGTTAAGCAACATGCCCAAATTCAATAACTAGTGCATTATAAAAATGAGACTTAACTCTGATCTATCTGTAATAGATTGTGCTTCACTGTTTATACCTAACATTGCCCTCTGAACTTCCGCATGCAGAAGCCAATTTTTTAACTCAAAGTAATAGAATTCAAATTGAAAAAAAATAAGACTATTGTCTTATTATTTGTATTTTGTATATTAACAGTAATCATTGGGATGCTGGTTTATGATTTTTCAATAATTCAAGGCCCAATTTTCCTTCCATCTTCACACATAATTTTTCAGAGCTTGGTAGAAGTTGTAATTACAATATTTAAAATTCTATAGGGTCACGTATTATAGACACATGCTACTATTCAAAGAACCTGCAGGTAACTGAGCATCCTTTTTAATGGAAACTCCCTTCCAATAATAAAGTGTGAACACAGACCTGTTATTCAAGAATATCTCTTACATTGTCAAAATTTAATCTCAAGGGAAATCAGAAAAAATACTCATATCTAAATTCCAAGTCTACTTAATGCAATGAAAATACTCCACCGCCTTTCTTATCTACAACTATACTACTAATAAATACTGAGTTCCTATCGTGTGCTTGGCACTGGGTAAACAGAGAATACCTGAAGAATGAGAGAATCCCTGCCTTCATAGGAATTAAAATTTAGCTGACAAATCAAGATTTATGTAAGATTTTTAACACAGTAAAGGTATAAACAAACAAATAAAAATCTCCTAGATGTAAAAAATAAAAAACAGCGAGAAAGGGTGAGAAGTAGCACATAAAGAAAAAATATAATATTGGGCTATTGTAGACAAAGGAATTATGAACGAGTTAGATAGTGAAGAATGGATTGTTTTCAAACAGGTGGAAAGGAGTGATAATTAAAGAACTAAAGAGTGTATAGAGACAAGAAGACAAACAGAATTCTCAGAGAAAAACAAAGTCTGGTGTGACCTGTCATAGGGGCAGACAGTATAGAGAGGAAGTGTTAGAATCTCGGTTGCGGGCGGCGGGGGGGATCGAGGTGAGATGAAGAAACCATACATACCTCCCTAACTCATTCCCACCTGAATTTAAGAATTGCTTAATTATCTTTTAAGATAGCACTAATAATGTTTATTATACCTGAAAACATGGAAATAATGATGGAATTCCCAATATCAGATAGTTCAGAAAAAGCAGTGGAACCCAAGGAGTTAATAACTCGAAAAACTGAATTCACAATTAAAATAAACAGATACAGAAAAGCCTTAACCACACTGTGGTGGGGAGTTTTGTAAGGGAGCTTTCAATCATTCCCACTGGTAGGTAAAAAAGATTATGAACTGATTAATATTATAAGCAATTATCAAACAATGAGAATTCTTTTTATTCGATTCACCACTGCTGTACTAAATCAAATTAGGAGTTGGAAAGAAGTTGACCACAAGATTTAACTTAAGCTATAAAGCAACAGGATACTTAAACAGTATTAAACAGCAATAGCAAGAGCTGCACTGAACGTATCTGAAACCTATTATTAAGTGCATTCCCTCTACCTACATGATTCTGAATGGGTAAAGCACCTATCCTAGCTGAGCTCCATAATGGCCCCCCAGATATCAGGTGAAGCAAGAACCCAAGTTACCGTACCGCTCTACAAACACCTGACCCTGGAAGACTGATTTATAGTGGTAAAGAGGGTACTGATCCAATTGAGAGATTTTCCATTAACCACAGATTTCTAACACAAGGCCGACCACAGAGTCTAATTATTGATCTGCTCCCCACTTAATGTCAATAAATGCTAGCCACAAAAGGTCCTTATTCTACAACCCTAAATCATATCCTACAACCCCAAATCATAACTTCTTTAAATTTAGTGTCCTTTTTCTGACCTTTACAGAGACAAAGAAAATTCTGTCAACATTATTTGTTAATATATTCACGATCATAAAATATTTGAGTCACCCTTGGCCCCTCTGCATGAAACAAACAAAAAATCCTGACCCTTTAATTATTTTTGCATAGAGCTGTAATCCTTTATTCTTTCTCTTTTGTCTCTCCCAGTTTTCCAATGTTCAAATTTTAAAATGTATCACTTGATGGCCTCAAACTGAACTGAATAAAGCTTTTTAAAAGTTTTTCCATGATTTTATGGCTTCCAACACTGTCAAATTCTAAAAGTTAGATGTCAAGTTTGCCTTTTCACAATGAGCACTCTGTCTACAAGGTTCTAACTGGAAATCCATGGTAATAAGAGAGAAATTTCTATCCATGAAAAGATCTAGTAATAGGGAATCAGGAGGGTAAACTGGGGAATAAAAAGGAAACATGATGGCAAATCATTTCTCTGATGGTAAGTCATGAAAATGATTCTTCACATCCTGAATTAAATTTAAACTAGATGAAAATTTGATCCATCTTTAGGGTGAATCAAATACTTAAGGCCTTAGCACATAAACTACATCTAATCATTCTCCTAAAAGACAATAAGGATAGGAGACAAATCAAAAGGTCAAGCTCACATAATATATTTCCTTAATTAGAGTATCGGATGAGGAATTCTCAAATTTATAGGTAAAATGTGGGCCTGAAATATAATCATCTCAGGAATAAACCAGGATATAAAAAAGAAGCAAGTTCAAGGGTATTTAGCGCTGTAAGAGGCTGCTAAAACCATTCAAGCATTAACCAAGAGCTCAAGCTTTATCAGCGTATATATAAATCACCTTTACTAGGTATTGTAATCTAATGTGGCCTTATGACAGTGACATCTGACTGAGGAACACCAAAAAGTGTTTAAAGCCTATGAACATCAGGATTCTGGAAGGAAATTATTTTAATAAGATAGATGTTTTTTTAGTCTGTTAGTCAAATTTCACTAAACCCTCTTAAATAAAGCGTCGGTTCGTTCCAATGAACCCCTAGTTCCACAAATTTCTTCATTTGTGGATATTTATGCAGTCTGATTTTTTTCCTTAATAAATGAGGTAGTCAGTACAGTGCTGGTCACAGGAATAGAAAGCTTACTATTGATTTTAAAAGTAAATAAAATATTTTAATGAAAAATAATACAATTAAATACTGTGCTATAGAAAACATTGAGGGGCAAAATCAAACACAATTATATACTCAATTGCTGTATCTCAAAACCTGTAATAATAATACCTGCTTACTTGACATTTCCATAATAATATAATGTTTAAGCAGAGCCATACATACAATGTCCTCTAAGGTGTGTCCCACTCCTTTGTTTAAAATCTTTCACTGGCCTCCCCCTGCTCTTAGACTAAAAACACTGCTTCATCGGCTTTTAGGCCTGCGCGTGCCGGCCTCTGCCTGCCCCGCTCACACCCTCTTCTTTCCCACAACACACCAAGCACACTGGCCTCTTTCCTGGTGCAACCTGTCAGTCTAACCAAGGAGACTCAGACACTGCACCTCAGACACTGCACTTGGTCCATCACCTGCCTGAAATGTTCTTCCTTAAGCCTGTCACATGGCTGTGCTCTTTCTCGCTTTCCAAGTACTGCCTCAGGTGTCACCTCCTTAGACTACACTCATCCTGACTAGTAGACTCTTAAAGCCTCCCCCAGTGACTCACTCTTTCCCCCTCTTTCCACAATGTTTACTTCCTTCACAGCACTTACCAAAATCTCCAGTAATCTAGTTTGCCTATATTCATTGCCTGTCTGTATCATTACTGCCCATCCAGCACCAGTTACCACGCATAGTTGGAGATCTATAAATATTTGCTGTATGAGTGAAAGTTATACTCTCCCACTAGGTAGAACTGTATAAATACAAGTACCATTGTTTACTGGGTAAAGGATCTATAAATAAAAATTACTGTATTTTTACGCTTACACTATATCCTATCTATTCACCTCTGAAGTACAGGGCCTTCTAAGCTCTCACCTGTTAAATGTTATAGGAATTTAATGAGGGTGCATAATTGATTTTAACATTTTAACAATTATTTATTCATGAGAAGTGATGCTAGTCAAAGAAGTAAAACAAGAAGACTTAAGTCTTAATACAATGAGTTCCAGGGCCTAGGAATTCTCAGATAAGAACAGACTCAGAGGAGAAGTTTGAGCTTGAAGAATAATTATTGCATAATTGCTAAAACTAAGCATACACATGGAAAAGTAATGGAGAAATGTTTCTCGGCTTGGGTGGTGAGTGTGGCGGGGAGGGGGTAAAACTGGCATCACAACAATGCTTTACCGTGTGGCATTTGGTCTCATCAGCCTCTGGAGTTGGGGCTGAAGATGAGAAGAAAACTACCTTTACATGCGAACCACTGAACAGAGTAAGAAACAATGCAGGTCAAAGACAGAACCCTTCAGAACAGCAACCGCTCTGAGTGATACCCAAGGAGACTGAGAAAGGCCACAAAGGTGGGAAGATAATAAATTAACATAAAGTCTCAAGAAGAATGGATTTTATATTAAGGATATCGTGGTCACCTGGAATAGCAATGGAGTCTTTAAAAAGGAAGAAGGGGGGAGTAACAAAAAGAAAAGGGGAGGGAAAGAAAGGGACAGAGATAGGAAAGAGTAGAGAAAAGACAAAAGGCAGTCTTAGAAATAAATAATGGGGGACTATGGAAAAAAAAAACAGGTTTAACTTGGCAGAGCTGAAAGGGAAGCAGTGGCTTCAGGAAAGTAGAAAATTTGATAGAGAAATGAGATGAAGTGAGTTTTTTTAAAGAGCGAGTGCCTACTATCTGCCAAGCTACGAGCACTCTGTGTGTGTGTGCGTGTGTGTGTGTGTGCGCGCGTGCACGCGCAGATATAGATAAGAGATATACAGAGACAGATATAGACATATGTATATAGATGTATCTATATTTGTCTCTATATCTCTGTCAAAAAAGAGAGAGAGATTGATTCAAATCTTCCTTTAAGGCACAAATTAATACTGCTATTTTACAGATAAGGAAACCGAGGTTCCAGGATTAAATAACTTTTCCAAAGTCTTACTGTCAGTGAAGTAGCTGAACTCACGTCTGCAAGAATCCATTATGGGTCCTTGCTTTTTATTACATTCATTACGTTGTATTAAATTTAATACATCACCTGTTATTCCTTCAATCTCTAGCCTAAATAACCTATCTCCCTCAAAGAAGTTACTAATTTTTATTTTCATTCTGTGTTTATCCATTACCTCTGAGTGAAATGCTTTCCCCTCAATACAATACCTGAATCCAGGCCCCCGAGGCTCTGAATAAATTCTGTTCAAAACTCATCTCATACTCTCCAAGAAATCAACAGTAACTCTGCTTGACTTAGGTCAGTCTTTTACCAGATCCCCTTAATACCCAACTGTATTAATCTTTATTTGTTAACATGTTTCTATACAGGCTCTCCACTTTACTTATGGGCATGTCTCTGTGGGCATGTCTTCCCAACTAGTTAACAGACGCCTTGAGGACAGGAGCATTTATAGCATTTACTCTTCATTCCTCCATTGTACCCACATAAAACTCCATTACACCAAGTACACAGTGGATGAAGAGTGTGGTTTGTAAACAAGAGATGGATACACACACACATTTAAAAAGCATATATTTGTTATATATATTTTTTCTAAATGCATGAAGTACTTTTAATAAAGGTGTAAAAAGTAGTAAAGTAAAATATAAACAAAAGATTGGAACCAAAGAGCTATATGATTTAAAAAGCAGGTAGTTTCTAAATAAAGATTGACACCTAGTCACTACATATGAGAAAGAATGTTTTAAACAAATTAGTCCTGGATTCAAACATAAATATCTTTCTCTATGTTTATAGACCTAATTCAAGACCAAAACAATTTAGAACATTTTTTGGTTTTCATTCCACAGTAAATCAAGCCACCAGCCCACTCTACCCTCCTTTAGTCAGTATCTTTAATGAAACTGTTTTCAGACTAACTGTATGAGCAAAAGAGTCTAGGTCTTTATATCCATTAGAATATTTTCACTATGTAAAAACAATTAAGCATTTTCTGTGGTTTTACATGACAAATGCTTTCTAGTTTAGTATAGCATTCACAATGTATACCAAATGGGATATGTACCTTTTATCTGTGTCATGCACACCAATGACATTTATATTAACATGTATCTGTTCAGTAATAAAACTGTATCCACACAAGACTACAAAAATAAGATATGAATCCATATGCTAAAGTTAATCAAAAGTGAGCATTTGTCTTCAGCTTTAACTTGCTTTGAGAGAGAATCAGAAATGAGTATTTCCTAAAGTATATACTTTGGGAGAAGATGCTTTACATTAAAAAAAAAACATAATTATACCAATTTGAGAAATATTGCATATATCTGTCTTCTTGGTGATTTCAATCTTTAAGAAGTGCTGCTGCTACTGTAAAAAACCCTGTTTTTAAAGTTCATTTAATCATGTTTCCCAGTTTTGCCACCTGTGCCAGTTGCTGAGTGCTATCTACTGACGTCACTTAATAGACAGCTGAGTGCTATCCATTAACACAGATTGAAATAAGTCTCTTCTTCATTTTAATCAGACTACCAAGAACTATCAACATAGTACTCTTACGTGTATTTTGTCACAGAAACAATCTCAAGATGATTTATCAGGCAAGTAAGCACACTCCCTTAAGAAGATAAGGATTAGTACAATAAACACCCATTTTTGCTAAAAAAACAAAAAAAGCCTAACATCAGCTACAATCTTATAGCAACGTAGATTTGGCTAAAATATAAGGTTCTTGACCTACTACTGACTGTGGACTCTCTGGCTCTCTTCCACAAAGAAACCAAAAAGTAGACACTGAACTCTGAAATTAAATGGGATCAAGAGAGCAATAATTCAGTTTAGTCTGTTCTTCCTATTATATATAAGCCAACACCATTTAAAACATAATCCATAATTCAAATACAGCATAGCATGCACATTAATTTTACTTACCAAGTCATATATCTGGTTTGCCAACTGTACCTTCTCGTCTGCATCCTCCAAAGCTTTATAGTAATCCTGAATAAAAACATTCGTGTTTCAAGATTAATAATTTAAAAATATGTGTATGCAGGACATATAACTGCATTTTTCATTATCATAGCTTGTTATCACTGTCAGTCATTATACATTAGCAATAAAAATCCAGTTAGGGATAGGGTGGGAACGGGGTAAGATTAAAAATTTTAGACAACAGCCAAGGATTAAAGGAAGATGTTCAGAATTCCTAGAAAAGATATAAATAAAAAATAAATATCATCCAAGTCTAGCCTCTATACTAGTACAAGTTATGTGAGCCAATGAATAGTTCTTTTTCTTCAAAAATAAATGTTATTTAAGATGTAAGACTTATCTAACTTGTAAAGAGTATTTATGCTAACCATTTTTAAAACTTGTTATAAAAGCAACTATTGAAAGGATTCTGACCTGCATGTCCATTGTTTCCAACTGTTCTATAATTCTCATTTTAAGCTAGGTATCAATTCATATAATCAACCAATACTTTAGATTTCTCCCCTGTATAAAGCAAATTATTTTTTAAAAATTCTATGAAGTTCCATTAAGTATCAGACTTTTAGGGTATATCCAAGCCGTGCTACTCCAAAAACCTAATAGGATAAAGGTATGATGAATGACTTTAGGATGCATATACGTGAAGTCTATACTCACACACACCTGGGCCTCCAGATATCCTCCAAGTCAGGACTAATTCTATAAAAGATTCTGAAGTTTTTGCTCCTAACAGAAATAACATTCCCCCCATGTGGTAAAATAAACAACACAACTAGTTTTCAAATTTCTTTCTCAGTTGATTCTTGAACAATTCTATGAAGGTTGGGGGTAAGGGAGCCATTATTACTCAGAGGTATTAAAGGACCTGTCCCACGTCACACAGTCAAATGGCACAGTCATGACCAAACTGAGGGTTTGTGAGTAGTTCTTCCACCGTATCCCCAAATAAACTAAATCACACCTTTAAAGCAAACCTTGAGGGGAGAGCTGATACCCATTCTAAACTGGAAGAGAGCTCTGAGTACTATAAAACTAACAAAAACTCAAAGAATTCTGTATTTCTAGGACCAACTGATGTACAAATTAAGAGTTTTAAACTAAATATTTTTTAAAGATCTTTTCAATTCTTAGGATTCTGTTCTTCTATGATTCCACCAACCTAGGTACCTAGCAATATATAAAATATGCTTCAACGTTGCTAATTTTCACCCCAGTATGTGGCCCAAATTGGAAGACAATACACCTTTAAAGACAAGGCAACTTTAATTACCTTAACTACAACAAAACAAATTAAAAGAAAAAATGTACTTTTTAAATGGTTTTGTGACTCTCTAATGAGTCACTAATTATTGAAATAATTTTCTAAATTACCAAGATGCTTCAATGATTAAAAATTCCTGGACTTCCTTGGTGGCGCAGTGGTGTGGAGGACACAGGTTCGAACCCTGGTCCGGGAAGATCCCACATGCCGTGGAGCAACTGGGCCCCTGTGCCACAAATACTGAGCCTGCGCTCTAGAGCCCGCAAGCCACAACTACTGAAGCCCGTGTGCCAAGAGCCCGTGCTCCACAACGAGAGACGCCACTGCAATGAGAAGCCCACACACCGCAACGAAGAGTAGCCCCGGCTCGCCGCAACTAGAGAAAGCCCGCGCGCAGCAACGAAGACCCATCACAGCCAAAAATAAACAAACAAATTTATATATAAAATAAATTCCTATACCTGAAGTTCTAACATTTAATACATCATTTTTAATTTTATAAGTCACGTTTAAATTCTAAAGAGCTATTGATAACTTTCCCTCATTTTGATATCCCCCAAACTATTTAATTTTAAAATAGCTTCCTCAGAGGGTCTCAAAAATTCACAGATAAATCATCCAGAGTGTTGAACATACCTTTTTAATGGATGCCATTTGCTCTTCTCTCCACTCCGGTTTATTTTTCTTTGCATTCATGAAGAATTCACTGACTCTTTGTTCTAGCTGATCCATTGCATCTAGGACATAACATTTCATACTTAGATGACCAAACTCATACACTGAATATACATGCTTTGATGTGAAGAAAGAAAAAAATATCTGAGCACATACACTGTTTTACTTGGTCTGTAACTTAAATATGTCATGTTTTAATAATGTAAATATATGGTGCCTTAATTACCTTAGTAAAAAAAAAGCTACAATTTTCCCTACTGACTATTTTTGTTGTTACTTCTAAACTTCCAATAGTCAAAGTAGTCAACAATGTAGATAGATTCTATACCATAGCTGTTGAATAGTATAGGCTTGGGGTCAAAAACTAACAGTATAAAGTCAGCCAAATATGCTGAAACACGATTTGTTATTGAAATCACTTGATAATCCTCTCATTTATTTCAATAAGAAAATGTGATAAAAAGGTTTCAACCTCTTGCTATATACCATTAAGCACCCCATCATCTCATATCATGACTGAACGTGGTAGGTACAATCATTTATTCACTTAACGCACATTATTATTTGTTCTAGATAAGTTTTTCCTGAAGTGTGTGCTAAGAATAGTCATTTCATTCTATGTCTGCTAAAAAAGGAAAAATAAATAAAAGGGATTTTGTTGCTATATAAATTGAGGAAAACTGTTTTACTATACTGTTTTGGAGATCTGCAGTGCATAATAGTGCATTTCCTAACTTATTTGACAAAGAGATATCTTTTGTTAATCCATAATACCTATTCACTTTAGATAATTCTAATTATTGTAAAAAATGCAAGTTTAAAAAACCTCTAACTTACATTATCAAGTCCAAATTGCTAGAGGACTTAACATTTGTAATGAAAGCATAAAATAACAACTTCCCTTTATTGAATGCCCACTTCGTATCAGGTACTAAACTTTCTAATTTATCTGTATTTCTTTTAATCCGCAAGACAATAAAAATCCCTCAGAAGTGGCGATGTGGTCAAGGCCAATGAATAAGTTAGTAAAGCCCTAAAATGAACTCAGATCTGTCTGATGATAAAATCTACGTTCAATCCTGTAGAAAACACTACTTTAGCAAATATTTAGCATTTCAACTACATTAAAGTTAAAATGAATTTCGTGAGCAAGCTGGAGAAACAACACACAATTCAGACTTCCACACTGCAATCCACTGAACAGAAGGTGATTTCCGTGATGTATCACCTTGTATTATGCACCACATAAAACCGACAGGAGGCTAAGAAAAGAATATTCACAAACACTGGGTATGGAAGTGTGTGTGGCATGGTGGGGCAGAGAAGCAGGGGCGGGGGGGCAGGTTCTTAGCTACCTCAAGACTCCCGCACTCTGGAATGTTGTTTTCTGATCGCTTTCCATGATACTCCTTTCTTCCCTATCATACCCCAAAACCCAGATCTTCCCCCACCCCTACTTTTCTAAGAAGAAAACCTGTCAGCACAAGAAACTTATCTCAATCCTAATTCTATGTATACTCCAAACATAGCTGGTACACATGGGATCAAGAAACATCTGCAGATACACCCCATGAAGGCCAGCCATTAATATTATTCAAACAATTAAGGAATACTTACATTTCTCCAAACAAAAGGAGTGACACAAAGCCAACAAAGTACACTTGATTATACATTTTAATTATGTATCGTATATTTCACATTTAAAATTTTTAATATAGTATCTCTACAAGATAGTTGGAACAGCTATATTATATTCATTTCACAAAGGGGGAAGGTGTGTGAGGTTCTTTCAGAGCATGATGGACATACATTTGGTACTCAGCACTGTTTTCTTGTTTCAAAATTTTGCTCTAAGTATTTACCTTGTTATCTCCAAAGGTATTTATTCTTTACCCTCTCTGAATCATAAACTCTTTAAAGAAACTTCACAAAAAAAAAAGATCAAATAAATTAAATACTATTCTATGAAAGAGCAAGGTTATTTTGGGGAACACGTCTCCGGACTACCAAGCTATAACTGAAAGAAGAAAAGTCAAAATTTTTGTTACAGCAGACAAGAAGCTTTACAGTGAAATTTTATTTACTTTCTTATTTTGACTGAGAAACTACCATATTGTTGACAGTTGAGAATGTATCCTTTAATGTGTAACTTTTCAAATGCGACATTCCAAGTTCACCAGGGTCTCTAAAGAACTACATATAACCTGTGCTTCTATGTGTTGTCCGCTCTTGAATTTTGATTAGCATGAACTTCAACAAAAATATAAATGCTGAAATCTATGTTCTATACATGAAGTCTCAAGTCAAAATCTTCGCAACATGTACGCCGATGTGCGCTAAAACATATCTACATTCTCAACGAAGGTATAGAAACTTTTATTGCACAGTCACAAATTCGAGAAAGGAGCACACGTGCTCTAATGCCACCTTCTCTTGTAAAAGCCAGGAGAAAATTAGCGTGGGAGACAGAAGAGGCAAGATTTGGCATTGCCGGTTCTTTTGGACAACTCCTTCTGTACTAGCGAGTGAGCCGGAGGAGAGCCAAAGAGCAGAGTCGCTGGTGTCGATGGCAAGTAAGTCTGGCACTGAACGCGCGCAGCGAACAAGGGCAAACGCGCCGACTTACTCTGCACCTGCAGGTCCATCTCGCGCATCTCGGTGAAGCGGTCCCGCAGGTCCATTGGTAGCTGCTCAATCACTGTCAATGGGAGAGTCCGTCAGAGGGGCGGGGCCAAAGGCGAAAGTACGCGCATACGTCGCTACGTGCGTGCGTGCGTGCGTCGGGGGGGGTCGAGGGAGCCGGCAGCCCACAGCGAGGCTGCCAGTTACCGTGAGAAAGAAACATCCCCCGCCTCCCCCTCCCTCCCGCCATCCCGCCAGCCCGTCCACTCCCGCCCTCGCCCGCCCGCAGGTCCCCAAGTCGGGCCCGCCAGTGCCGCCCACTCACTTTCCAGATAGTCCTCTAGGTACAACATCGCGGCCCTCAGAGCTGGGGGAGCGAGGGGGTCCAAGGGTTTATTTGTGTCACTCGCTGTCGCCGGAGTTTTGTCCCTTCCAATATGGCGCCTCCGCTAGCAGCGCCCGCTCGGCTTCGGCGGAAAAAAAAAAAAAAAGAAAAAAAAAAACCACTTTGGCTCCTGACAGCGCTTGCCTCACCGCCGCCCGGAGCGGTCATTGGCTGGCTGAAGCATTGACGTAGGCCGACCGGAGTCCGCCTCCGCGTCTTTGTGGGAAGTGTAGTTTTAGCACCTCCCCAGCAAACTTGAACACGCTGGCAGTCCTCCACGTGGAAACTACAAAAACCAAGCGCCGTTGCGAACGGTGCGCAACAGAATCTGAAATGCGGTGCCTCTGTTTATTTGTTGATATTTACACGGGGAATGACGGGAGTTGTATGCGCCTGCAGAACACAACTAGGAACAAGTTTTCACCTGTTTTTTACTGCTGTGATTCCACGCCTCGGCGTTTGTGAGTCATGGATTTCAAGTAGTGCCAGGCAGACGGCAAAGGTTCTAACGCTAGAATTATCAGCAAAGTTCGGGCAATTGGGATTGTTTAAAACAGAGCTCATTGCTGGAATTTATCTTCCGTATCCACTCCTAAAGATGTAAGTGGGACGATAGATTGGCTGCCATCTAACAAATAGTTTACACTCAGAATATGGAGTAAATATGTATTTCCCTTATTAAAAGGTGAACAAATATTTCTCAATAGCCTCTTATACAGTCTATTTTGCGGTCCGTCTCGTCTTCATTCTAATGTAATTGATCTATACATATACCTGCACCAGAAAAAAAGTGAGCAAGCAGAAATAACGGATGAAACCTTACTATCTAATGGGCTATCTTAGCAATAACTAGATAACGTTGAGTAAAAAGCCTGTATTAGACGTCTGTAGTCCCGGGAGTTGTCTTTTTTTTTTTAATCTTTCGACTACTCCCAGCATTTGTTCAACCGTGCTATATTTAGCCTTTCACTGCTCAGTTTGTTTCCTTTTTCTTTCAAACGTTTGCACTCAGTAGAGATTGGGTATTATTATTTTACAACTGTCTTAACTTTTTTTCAGGGAAATGTGTCTTTAGTTCATAATTTAATGTTCTGTTTATGTTTTTCAGATTGGAGTTGAAACACTTTATGCAACACTTTATCCTTTCTTCCTCCTTTACTTTTGAAACACTTTATCCTTTCTCCCTCCTTTACTTTTTCTTGTACTCAAGACTTTTTCACAGCTCTTAATCAGGATACTTACCTGTCATATTGATGAATATCAAAGGAAACGTACCTCAATCCTAATAAGAATTACCTAGTTTATTTTCTGTACTTTTATCTAAAATCTAGTGCATTGTCTTATTTCCTCCCTCCCGTTCTTCTTCTGGCTGCTTTTAAGATCTTTTTGATATTTTTGCAATTCACAGTGATGAA
This sequence comes from Globicephala melas, assembly GCF_963455315.2. Lineage (NCBI taxonomy): Eukaryota > Metazoa > Chordata > Mammalia > Artiodactyla > Delphinidae > Globicephala > Globicephala melas. The sequence goes on from NC_083322.1 coordinate 29,104,555, forward strand.
TCTAAGTATGAATTCCTTCCTTTCCTCCCTTCCTCTTTCTTTCCTTAAAAAAATTTTTTTAACCATGCTTAAGATTTGAGAGGATTTCTAAATCTCAGGAATAATGCCCTGCAACAATTGTAGAAAATTCTCAGCCCTTATCTCTTTAGAGTTGCTCATTTCTTATTTTTCTCCATTATTTCTTAGAACATCTATATGATATCCATAAAATTTTCTCACTTTAAACTCCATTTCACTTAGTCTTTCTTTTATATGGTCCATCTCAAATTTTTCAAATACTTTTTAATTTTAGGAGTTCTATTGGCTTCTCTTTTTGAGCCATTTTCTAATTTCTTATACAAATTAAACATAGTCTATACTCTGTTAAATCCAATACTGAAAATTTTATTGGTTTTTTGTGCTGTTTGCTGTTTCTTCTAGCTTTTGCGCATGGTGCCTGTTTCCTTGTGGGTTGTTATTTTGGACTCTGCACTTGTGTTTCTGGGGTTGTAACTGGGAATTCTTTGAGGCCAGAGTTAAAACTGAGTTTTCCTAGAGATTTTTAGAATTTGCTTCTGCAAGTTGCTTGGAGACACCATCAATCCTAGTACCAGATTAAATTCTCCACTTGAAGTTTATTGGATTGCACAGATAGATTGAATTTGGGCCTCAAATCCAAGTGGCTTGTTATAGATTCTCAGGGGAGACTTTTTCTTCCTGGGTTCCAAGGTCAAGACAGGTATGAAGCCCACTTTGGTCTCAATTATTTCTCAGGATATTCTCATTTTTCTTCCTTCCTTCCTTTTTTTTCCCTGTGAGAATTTCTTCATTTCCTACCAGTTCATCAATGTATTTGATTTTTTTTAACTCTTCATTTTTTGTTGTTTTCAGCAGGTGGTTCATTCAGAGGGGGAATGCTGTCAGAAATAGAAAAAATAGAAATCCATCATTTCAGTGTAAACTGAGCTTCTTCAGGGAGTTTTCCATATTAAGGAAAAAGAGATATTTGGTTCCCAATTCAGTCAATATACATACTCCTGAAAACTAAAAAATAATAAAACCTACACTCTATATATTTTAATTAATGAATGTATCAATAATTCTGTTGTTTTTTTGTTTCTTTTTTGTTGAGGTATAATTGACATAAAACATATTAGTTTCAGGTGTACAATGTAATGATTTGATATTAAAAAAATTTATACAGTTTTAAAGGTTACTTTCTATTTACAATTATTACAAAATATTGGCTATATTCCTCATGCTGTACAAGACATCCTTGAGCCTATCTTACACCCAAGAGTTTGTAGTGAATGTAATTCTTATTCTTAGACCATGTATCAGCTGCAGAAAATTGTATATGTACACACATGTGATAGCTTCTTACATCATTAGTAGATACTACTTGGAGCTTCTTACATATAGTAGATACTACTTGGAGTAGCTGCCCACTTACAACCACTACTGCATTTCTAGGCAATGCTCCTAATATATAGGGATGACTATACCTGTATTACATTACTGTGCTAGCTGACCAGAGCTCATCAACTTACCAGGGACAGACCAAAGCTGGGCCTATTAGTTGCATTGTCTTAGGATTTGAAATTGGGAATGAAGAAACTTGAAAACTGAAGTCAGGGTGGCAGAACTGCATTAATTCCAGCACAGTAAATAGGTGGTTTACAGGCTCCTGTTGCTCAGATACCCCAGAGACGCTCTGGTTTTCTCCTTGCCTTTTTTTTCCCTTTCTCTGTCACTTTATCTAACATGAGTTTTATGACCTTGAGAAAGTTATTTTAACACTCTGTGCCTCTGTTTCCTGATCTGTAAACTAAAATAGCAATAGTAGCTAAATAGTAACTAAATTATAGGAGTGTTAGATTGAAATAATATCATCCAAGCAAAGCAGTTAGGTTAATGCCTGATAAATGTTATGATACAATAAATGTCAGCTTCCATTATCATCATCATTAATAGTGTTAAGACCCTTTGTAAGTTTATCCATATTGCAGATATGCTCCTTTGTGCTACTGTTAGCTTTGCCTTGTAACCCTGCTTATTTTGAAGCTGGACCACCTAGGACTCGACTGTTATACTGCCACTGTCATACCAAATTTAGAGGAGAAGTGGTTCTGGTAAGGCTATGTAAGAGTACTGCATGAAGGCTAAGTAGAGGGAATTAGAATATAGGGAAGAGATTCAAAGCGGATGCAAAATATGACTGTTACCAGGAGTCCAAGAGAAAGGAAAATTTAAATCCTTCATATAGCATAACCTCAGGGGAACCTTTGCCTGTGTCTTAAGGTTCTGCTATGTCCCTATCTTGCAAAGAAAACTATCATCTTGAAAACTTGCTAGTAAAACTTTGAGGGCTTCCCTGGTGGCGCAGTGGTTGAGAGTCCGCCTGCCGATGCAGGGGATGCGGGTTCGTGCCCCGGTCCGCGAAGATCCCACATGCAGCGGAGCGGCTGAGCCCGTGAGCCATGGCCGCTGAGCCTGCGCGTCCGGAGCCTGTGCTCCGCAACGGGAGAGGCCACAAGAGTGAAACTTTGAAATGAAATATTTTCTTAACTTTGTGCCAAGCAATATATCCTCCCTGACAGGGATATAATATGGGAAGAAAGCAGAGTAAAATGCTGTCTTTACATGACCTAATTTTACATCTTTAAAATTCATTGAGTCACTTAATAGATAAGTTATAAGCAGTAGGATAATAGTCTTACTTTGTATATCAATGGAAGTTTCCAGCCTTTTCCACTCTCAATACTCAACTAAAAAGATGGCTTTAAGGAAGGTTCTACTTTCCTGACCTGGTTCCTGGGTGTTTTTGATGGGAGAATCTGGAGAAGAGGAGAGAGAGGAAAAAGACAGCAAGTGACTAGTGGGACGAGAGTTAAGGAGACTTTGCAGAGGGGATTGCTCTCTGGAGGTTCAGCACATGGGAGGGGGACAATATTGAGAAGAATGATGGATAACTGGCTCTGAAGCTGTCACAAGACCATTCCCCCAAGACAAATGGAAATTCTGGATAAATACAATAAAAAAAAAGCTTGAAACCCTCAGGTGCCAGAAAAGAAGAGTAAACTCAAAGTCAGAATAGTGAGTAAGAATTGGAGCTGAAAGACCTAGAGATTATTGTCTTAAGGTGGTGGGAAACCCATTTTGCAGTTCTCCAAATGGAGACGGTCCACATCATGAAGTGTTAAATAACTTTTTTTTTGCATCACCTAAATTGTCTTCTTTAATCATTTTTTAAAGACAAGCCTGAGGTCATAGATTTGTAGGGAGCTAAAGCTAACCATCTTGCAAAAAGCCAGTAATCTCAGAGGACTGCTCCTTCTGTGAAACTGGGAACACAGCAAAGAAGCTTGCCAACCATCTACCTAGAATCATAAGTGAAAAGGCAACCCAGAGGAATTTAGACCCCAGACCTGCACCCATGCATGAGTGTAGAGTCCAAATTCAGACTCCTTACAAGGCGCAGGGACCCTTTAACAAGGTAGTAAACATTGGTCAGGCCCAGTGAAACAGGAGAGAGCTTATATGGAGACAAATACACTAATACCCGTTAGGGTTGCTCCTCAGGCTGGGACACAAAGAAGAGGAACTTCTGCTGGAAATGAGCTTATGCTCAAATGTAACAAATCACTTAAGGAAATGAAGACTCTGAGAGACTGTAGCAGATAGAATAAATAGGGGAATTCTAAAAATGCAAGTTTCGGATGTCATGATTAATGAAATCAATACAGAAAGTAGAACAAACAAGAAAGAGAGAAAAGAGAAAAATTTGAGGGTTGGTCTTGAAGTTTGAAAACCTGTTGCTAGGAGTTCCAGAGAGAACAGAAAAAAAAATGGAGACACTAAAGGCTACATACTCTATGACTCATACTCATGGAGGTGAAGTTTCTGAATAGGTAAAACTAATCTCGGGTGATAGACATAGGAGAGTGGCCACCTTTGCGGAAAGTGAGGTGCTTGACTAATCTTAGAACCCTTTGCTGACAGGGTCTGTTTCTCATGCACTGCGCTATTCCCAGCTTGCAAAGGCACTCAATTCCTACTTTTTGCATGAATAAATGGAAGCAGTATTGGGTATAGTAGGACTTTTCAGTCAGACAGACCTACGTTTGAACACTGTTACTTGCTCATATGACCTGAACCAAGTTGCTCAATATCCCTAATACTGTTTCTTCACCTTTGAAATAAGAATAAGGAAGGATACTTTGCCCTGTTAGATTGTGGTGAGGCCCAAAGGAGTAACGTATGAGTACCTAGCCCAGTGCCTGGCACAGAAGTGTAATTATGAAACAGTATTATTTGTAGAAGTGACAGTACCGTTAGGTAAATGGTCCAGTAAGTGCTATTCTAAGGGCATTACAATGGGAGCAGGCAAATAAGAGGGAGCATTGTCTTTAGAGGATTAAAAATAATCCTCACAGTCTGCTTTTATTGTCACAATGTGCCAGTGATTCTAAACAGTGTCAGTGATAAAATATTTCTCCCTAAAAAAATATTTTGTTGGTCTAAGTTCTAAACAACCTCTGAAGTTATGATTGAATTTTAATAACTGTCACCACATACTCCTGTTAAATAGTGGGTTGGAAATAAACATTGAAAGCATGCTGATTTGTGAAGACAAAGACACAGAACTTGAGTTATTTCAATTACGTAATTCTATATGGTCACTTGGAGCTTTAATTTGTATTTTAAATTTAAAACAGTGAAACTGTCTATGAACTGCTAGGGTAATATTTTTGTTTGTTAAATGCAAATTTTAGCTCATACATGAAACATATTCCTAAATTTAAATACTATCTTCAAAATTGAAATGTATTCTTTAAAAATTGTTAGTTTTCTCGTTTGATATTTAATTGCTATTACATTTTAATGTAGTTTTTTTATTACTGCAACATGCCAATATGTTTTCCCTTTTCAAAAATTGCTTAAATGTAATTAAAAGGGATTAATCCATTATTTTTTTCCTTTTCACTGTAAAATTAATTATTCATTACAAGCATGACTATATAATGAAGTTCAATAAAAGAATGTATACTGTCTGAATTTCTTTTCTGGCTATTATCATTATTTATTTCATGTAATGATTATTTTTGAAAATAATTTTCTTAAATTATTAAGAGGAGTATACTAAGAAAATTATCTGCTCCAGGTGGTAGATACACTGAGATGCTTACCTAGGGGCTTCTCACAGAAGGCAAATGTAAATGTATTTATACACAGTGGCATCATGGTCTATAACTATTTTCTGTGTTCGATTTTGAAATCTTACTAACATTCATTTTCATGAGACCGGTAATGTAAAGATAAATTATCAAGCATCTTCTCTTTGTGATACAACATGAAAAATTTCAGCGACTGTAAGGACTTTTAACATTGCTGGAAAACCTTCAAAGATTCTCCTTTTCCTTTTCTCCTTTATCACTCAGGAACTCTATGATATTGACAAGAAGCAGTGTTTGGAAAATTCAAGGTTTTTTTTTCTTATTTTTATTTAAATCTTGTTTTTAATCGTTTAAGGCCTAGGAAGTCTTATTTTGCTAGTAGGGGCAAAACATTTTTCTAAGCTCGGTTAGGGTATTCCTACCACTGAAGAAATAGAATGTGGAAATATGACAATACAGTGCTTTCTTACACTCTGTACATAAATATCTTACAAAACTCACTACACTACTAAAAGCCTGCCTCCTCCACTAATCTGGAATTCCTCAAGGGCAAAGACCATGTTTTATTCATCTGCTGATCCACAGATCTGAAGGTAATATGAGTTTAATAAAGATGTAATGCATTTTTGAATGAATGAATACATGAGTATCAAGCACAAGTTCATAAGTTTCCAAGTTCAAACCAGAGAGGGCAAGATGAAGTTATCATGACTGCTAACCACTAAGCTCTGTGAAGAAAATGGGATTCCAGTGGTCATTCAAGTAACTGGAATGGAATGCTGACGAGAATTTTCTAAATAGAATGTTTTCCAAAAATTCTCAGATTCAGAAGTTGATTTACTTCCAAAGTAGCTTTTAATTAGGCTTGCCTAGAAGAGTAGGCAGAGGGAAAGTGAAAGTAATATGGTAATTCATGATGCTCTATCTTTTAAAAAAATCATTTGGAGTTCTAAATATTAATTTGATGAATAAGTAAGACTCCTAGAGAACATCAGAAAGAATATTATTACAGTTCATTTTAGTAAACATTTATTGAACAGCAAATACCACTAATACAAAATATGGCCAAAACACAGTTTCCACTTTTACGGTATGTACATCTTGGTAAGAGAAGCAGATAGTTAGGTAAATACAGTGTGGTAGGTGGTTTAATATGGTCAAATTTTGAGGATGCTACTAGGTCATTCAGCAAGAGTAATTCATAACATAAATTTGATTGAGAACTGATGGTTTCTTTGATGAATGGTGAAGGTGTAGATTCAGCAAAAGGAAAAAGTGCTGGAGACCAATATAAAGATGTAGTGGATAAAATATCCACAGATTCAGGTATTTTCCAGCCATTATATATCATAGTTTTATTACTATATAAGTATTCAGGAATGCTAATCAGCTGATTTACACGGGTACAATCCTAACCCGTTGTTAAAATATTGAGATAAGATGTGTCACATTATATGCCATCAGGAAAATGCAAATTAAAAAGAGATACCACTATTAAAATGGCCAGAATCTGGAACAATGACAACACGGTGCTGGTGAGAATGCTGAGCCACAGGAACTCTAATTTATTGCTAGTGGAAATGCAAAATAGTACAGGTATAGCCTCTTTGGAAGACAGTTTGGTGTTTTATTATAAAACTAAACATATTCTTAGCATACAGTCCAGTAATTGTGCTCCTTAGTATTTACCCAAAGGAGCTGAACACTTATATCCAAATAAAAACGTGCCCGTGGATGCTTATAGCAGTTTTATTTATAGTTGCCAAAAGCTGGAAGCAACCAAGATGTCTTTCAACAGGTGAATGGTTTAATAAACTGTGGCACATTCAGAAAATGGAGCATTATTCAGTGCTAAACAGAAATGAGCTATCAAGCCGTGAAAAGACATGGAGGAACCTTAAAGGCATTACTAAGAGAAGCCAATATGCAAAGGCTACATACTGTATGATTCAAACTATGACATTCTGGGAAAGCCAAAACTATTGAGACAGTAGAAAGATTGGCTGTTACCAGGAGTTATGAGGGGGATTGGAAAGATGAATAGGTAGAGCACAGAGGACTTTTAGGGCAGTGAAAATACTCTGTATAATATAATGATGGATATGTCATTATATGTGTAATTATGCATTTGTCCAAACCCACAGAATGTACAACACCAAGAGTTGTGAACCATATTTTTACACTATGGGCTTTGGGTGATCACAATGTGTCAATGTAGATTCATCAGTTGTGGCAAATGTACCACTTTGGTGGAGGATGTTGATAATGGCTGTACACGAGTGGAGGTAGGGAGTATGTGGGAAATCTCCGTACCTTCCCCTCAATTTTGCTGTGAACTGTTCTAAGAAATAAATAAAATCTTAATTAAAAAAATAAATAATTTAAATACTTCTACTGGTTGGTAAGTAGCAGCTGCTCTGAGCCACCAGAATGTCCCATACTACCCTGGCTACCCGGGCCCTTCCCATTAGACTCTCTGAGTCTCCCTTATTATTGTAGCTATGATAGAGTTATCTCACTCAGGTGGGGCCAGCCTCTGCTATATGCGTTGTTAATTATATTGGAGATCACTCTTGATACATAACAAAGTGAAAAACTGGGTTACAAACACTGTGTGGAATATGATAGTACTTTTGTAAAAAAAAAAGTGTATGTGGATAGATCCATACACACTTACAGACATATATAGATTTAGACTTGAATTACATTAATTAGTTAACAATAGTTATTTCTGAACGATAGTGGAATTAGAAGTGACTGTATTTTCTATATATATTTCTGTATTTTCCAAACTTTAAAATTATTTTATAATCAGAAATATATATGAAGAGAGAGAATGAGAGGGAAATGAAAGCAATCAGATTGGTAACCTATGTAGTGTGTTGTGTCTGCATCCCCAAATTTTTCCAAGTTCTATAAAACTGAGCAAATATCTGTCAACTATTTTTAGAATAATCAGTTTTATTCTCTAAAAACTTTCATGCTGAGTTATATTGCTATCAGTGTCAAAGTGGTGTCCAAGAGTCAAAATACCAAGCCAAGTCATTAAGCAAAGGAAACATTCAGGATTTTGAGTCTCATTACCTAGTCTCATTATCAGCCTTGGGTCAGACACATAAAGGTCAGGATCTGGGGGAAGCAGATACACAAATAGGAAATGAGGTCAGAACACAAGGAGGAAAGGATTATTTGCCAAGTGAAATCCTGGAACACTGGACAACATGCAAAATGCTAAGTTAAGGTCAGCTGAGGTAGCAGAAAAAACATTGTTCAGGCTTTGGAACTAATTAATAATAGAATTCTCACACTGTGTTGATAGTGTGATGATGGCTGGAGGGTGTGACGATGAGAGGAAGAGCACCATCAATGAACGTCATGCTATCACTTGAGTTGCCTTCTCATCTAGCTCAACACATGTGTTTTAGGACTGAACTGATGGCGTAAACAGGTAAGTCTTTATGTCATCTAGATTATAAGTGGACCCTTGGGAACAGATAACATTGTTGGATGCCTAGGGCCTTGATTCATAATGAGACTACATTACAGATATGATTGCTAAACAGTAGACCAGTGGTTCTCAACCAGGAGTGATTTTGTCCCCCGGGGGTCACTTGGCAACATCTGGAGACATTTTACTTGTCACAACTTGGGGGTAGAACTACTGGCATCTACTGGGTAGAGGCCAGGGCTGCTGCTAAACATCCTGCAATGCACAGGACAGCCACCTGCAACAGTTAGTAGGTCCAAAATGTCAAGTTTGAGAAAACCTGCTGCAGACTGATGCTGTAGTTGAAGAGTTCCCGACCTTCTTGGGTCAATGTTCCATCCCTATCAGTAACATTGTGGTCTCCTTAACCAAATAGTGTTGGTTTGAGAAAATCATACAGTAGAGGGCAGTGATAAACAAATTTTTATATTATATTATCATTTGTCCTCCATAGTTTTCTTCCTTTTTCTACTTCTCTAATCCCTAAAACAAAATAATAGCAAAAGCAGAAAAATAAAAATAAAGAAAATAATTTTGTATTTTTGAATAAAAATATCACCTCATTTTACACAAAAGTGTAGTAAAAATTTTAGAAGTTCCACAGATATAGAAACAATGGCTTATCTTCTTAGTATATATCTTGAGCACTGATACCTGCAACTCTTGACTCACTAAAAAACAAACAAAAAACAACCAGTGGCATCTAAATATTAAGAAAATGAAATGTATCACCTAATACTAATGTATAATTGATGATACTATTTTTTTTGGTAGACTATTCCAGTATTTAATAACTTATTGCTGGGAACTGTCAAGTCCAACACATTTTACCAAAGCATATGTTCTTTTGTAGTTGATTTAATGAAATTCAGAGACATTTATTTTCTTTCCACTGGACTCTACATGTTCAAGGAACTTTTAAAATATATCTTTGTTTTTTCCAAATTAATAAATAGTCATCAAAAATACCAAAAAGTTAAAGAGAGCTTGAGATAGGCCATTTTGTATATTCAACTTTACCCTTCCCCTTGGTAAAAATAATAATAATATTACTTATTCTTACTATATTTATAATAATAAAAAATCATGATAAAAGACCAGGAATCTTCCCAGTCTGAATCAAATCTATCAATATTTTCCTTGTGGTTTCAGAATTTCATCATGTTGCAATAAAATCCTTTCCTATTTTAAGATTTTTAATGCTCACCCAAGTTTCTTCTAGTTATTTTAGGATTTCTTTCTTTATTAATATTCTTAAACAATCTGAAATTTGGCTTTGAATTATTATATGAGAAAGTCAATGTAAAATAACTTTTTTCTAAATGATCATTCAATTGTCCCCAAATTTTATAGACAGAAATAGAGGGGATAGATAATAGATAATATGGATTTTTGTTTTGAGTAACACCTGCATGTGGTAACAAATTAATAGTATAAAATAGCTTATAACACAATGCAATGCCTTCCTCAGCCCCCTTCCTTTCTCTGGAGGTAATTACTGTTTCTGTTTTTAATTCTTCCAGTAGTTGCCTTCAGGACTCAAAATTTCATGTCTATAAAGTTCTTAAAGTATTAATTTTGGATAAGATCTATTGCCTCTTCAACACAAAAGATGAGAATATAGAACACTTACACTCCCTCCTTGCTTCCAGGGTTTGATAAATAATTGTGTCATTGGTTATATTTGTAATGTTAATTATATACACTTAAAGTATATAACTATAATCCTAACTCCAACATCTTGAGGAAGCACCTATTGACTTCTCCCTTGGAAGATGAAGTTACTAGAGTGCCCACCTTATTTTCTATCTTACCTCTTCCCCTTCAATTTCCCACCTTCTGTAGCTATATTGTTACACTGTCATATTTGTTAATACTCTGTTTTGCCTTGTAACCAGAGACTAATATTTCTTCCATTGTCTCTAGGATAATTCTAAATGATTAAAAATAGGAAACATTTACATCATTAGCACCATGAAAGTGTTTTTTAGTTCTTAGGCAAAGAAGCTTTTCTTCTTTAGGGGTCCAGTGTTACAACCTTGGGGACAGTTGAAAGAAAGTGTTTTCAACACCACTTTATACATTCCATTAGGTGCTCAAAGTCATGCCATTTTTTACTGTGTTTTATATTTGGACCATTGATTATTTCTCTCTCATCTGTCTCTCTCTCCCTGTAGTTTCCAGTTATTTTTCTATTTTTCTCATGCTAAACCCTCAACCGCCTTTAATTTGTCATCACACTATCTCTCTTTTTATATTCTACTCTAATTGGTACTGGTTGTTGTCTGTGCTTACTGCACAGTTGTCATCCTAGAACATTCCTTTATTCTTACTGGTATATGAAATATAATTAATTTTAAAATATTGACTGTTATCTTGCTAAATTTACTTAGTTTTAGTGGTTTTTGTCTTGTAAATTTCTTAATATTTTCTAGGTATATAATCATGTCATTTGTGAACAAAGACAAGGTTATGGCCTGAATTGTCTCCCCCAAATTCCTAAGTCCTAATCCCCTGAGAATGTGCCTGCATTTGGAGATAGGGTCTTTACAGAGGTAATTAATTTAAAATGAGGTTATTAGGGTGGGCCCTAATCCAATATAACTGGTATTCTTATAAGAAGAGGAAATTTGGCCACAGACACACATACAGAGAAGACTATGTGAAGACACAGAGAGAAGACAGCTCCCAGAAGGAACGAGCCCTATCAACGCTTTGATTTTGGTCTTCTAGCCTCTAGAACCATGAGAAAACAAATTTCTATTGTTTAAGCCACCCAGTCTTTGGAATTTTGTTATAGATGCCCTAGAAAACTAACACAGACAATTTACATCTTCTTTTCTATTTTGTCCTCAGTTACACTGGGTAGAACCTCTAGCATAATGTTGAAAAGTGTTAGTAAGGAAAATGTTCCTGCCTCATTTCTAGTTGTAAGGGGTAAGTGTTCAATAGCTCATCATTAAATATGATGATAGCTGTAGGATTTTTGAAGGTAGCATTTACCCAACTGAGGAAGTTCTTCCGTTCTATTCCTAGTGTGTTGAAAGTTGTTTTTCAAAACAATGAATTGGTGTTGAATTTTGTCAAATACTTTTCCTAAGTCTAGTTATATTATATATGATTTTCCTCCTTTGTTCTGATAAGATAGTGAATTTTGTTGATTGATTTTTTTGAAGATTAAACCAACTTTGCATTCCTGGGATAACCCCCACCTGATTATATACTGTAGTAATATTTTCTATATTTTGATAGATTTGATTTGTTAATATTTTGAGGGATTTTTGTGTCTAAGGTTATGAGGATTACTGGTTTGTAGTTTTCTTTTCTAGTCTTTTCCATGTATATTTTGGCATTAGGATTATGTTGGTCTCCAGTGGGAAGGTCATGAGGAACTCAAGAACAGTATGCTCTTTGCTTTAACATTGTGCTGGAGAAGTTAAAAAAAATAATAGAAAACTCCTAAATTATTTGCTTAAGGAATTCCAAAAAATTTATAACTGTGATAAAATAATTTTATTTTTCTGATCTGTAAACTTCAAATTTTATTCTGCAATTTATAGGGTTGTAGCATCAGAAATACACAATCCTACCACATCTTGTGAGAGTACAATTTTTTTTTTTTTTCAAGAAAGAGTATGGGATGAAGAATAGGAGTGGGGTCTTGTGGGAAGTTTTAGATGACTCAGAGATCCCCAATTCCCGAATCTTTCTTAGCATCCACTGCCAGAAAAACCACACCCTCCTTCTGTGGTTAAATGAGGACATTCCTGCCTTACTTGAAAATCCCTTATTGAGCATTCCTGAGAGAGTTACCTCTCAAGGGAATCTAATTCTGCTCATTTCTCACTGTCATCTCCTCTGATTGTCTTCAAATTCACAACTAGAATCAAATTCCAGCCTGACTCAGAGGCGAAATACAAAGTCAGACTCTCTATGACAACCTAGATGGGTGGGATGGGGGTGTTAGAGGGAGGTCCAAGAGGGAGGGGTATAGGTATACATATAGCTGATTCATTTCGTTGTACAGCAGAAACTAACACAACATTGTAAAGCAATTATACTCCAATTAAAAAAATAAAGTAAGGGCTTCCCTGGTGGCGCAGTGGTTGGGAGTCCGCCTGCCGATGCAGGGGACACGGGTTCGTGCCCCGGTCCGGGAAGATCCCACATGCCGCAGAGCGGCTGGGCCCGTGAGCCATGGCCGCTGAGCCTGCGCGTCCGGAGCCTGTGCTCCGCAATGGGAGAGGCCACGAGAGTGAGAGGCCCGCGTACCGCAAAAAAAAAAAAAATTAATAAATTAAAATTTAAAAAAATAAAGTAAAATTTAAAAAAAGAAGAGAGGGCTAATGTGCCCACATTTGCAACATTGTGCTAATTTATTTTGGAGAAAAGGAGAACAGAATTAGAAATGGATCGTAAAGATGCTAAAGTAGGAAAGGAGAAACAATTCTAGGTAGGGGTGGATTTATATATATGGGTGCATATAGACAAGCAGTTGGGAGTAGTTCTCTGACTGGTTGGCTAAATGTGTATTTAACAGTGATCGACATTTAATGAAGTTGAAATGCCAAAATTCCTTGATGAGAAGAATCTAAACTGAAGGAGGCAGGAAAGCTGAAATGGACTTATCAAATGTGATTTTCTCACCCTCCCCTTAATCATGTCTGCTTTGTGGACTAGAAGACCTTCCTTTTACTATGACACTGAGAAACATATTTATGAGGAGAGCACCACTAACTTTGAAAAAATACTCTAGGGAAATATTCTGTAAGCCAGGAATGCCGGTAAAAGATGATGCAGTTGGCCTGAGCTCTTTGTTTGCAATGGGGATGCTAGGACCCAAAGCAGCATGAGCATTCAAATAGGGCATTTAACTACCAGGGGCAGAATGAGCTTGGTCTTAATAAACACTGGGGCCTGAATGGCAATGTGAATGATCTAACCTGCAAAGACCTCTGGTGATGGCTAATTGTTGGTCAGGTCCTGGTGAATTAAATAGTTGGGCAGCACACTAAGGTCCTATTTATCCTCTATAACTAAAAATTCGAGGTCTGGAGAACAGGAGCTTGATCTGAACCCCTGTATTACGTTCCAAGACCTGAGTGGAATCCCTAGAATCCATTTAATGAAGAGGAGGTTGGTACACTAGAGAAGGGACCTCGCATCATTATAAATCAATGCCATCCATTTTCTAACTTTCCCCAAAGAAACAATAGGCACTTAAGGGAATACACTTAAGTGTATTTTCTGGGACTTTGGATATTTCTCTCAACTAATTGTTAATCTTTGGGTACAAAGAATGCTATAGTCCACAAATGAAAATAAATGCTTATAGAATTCATGTAATTAGTAGAGTTTTCAACTGACTTTGCCTCACAGTGGGCCCCATGCTACTCTGAACTCAGTCTGGGATAATTTCCCCTGTTCCATAATATAATGTTGAAATAGATATATTGAGCAAGTGGGAAAATCCCCATTTGGTAACAGCAGTACAAAGGGTCAAGTGGAAACTTTATCTCGCACCCTAAAACTTCCAATTATCAAAAATGATATACATTTCAGGAATGTCAGAGAGATGAATCCTACCATTAAAAATTGAAAGATGTCTGCCTGGGAAAATTGACCATCATCTCTCTGTTTGGTTATTGGTTTGTAGTGTGTGTGTAATAGAATGCTAACTAGCCTCTATGCTTCCCTCCACCCCCTTCCTCTCTAGGGTCCATTCTCTACGTGACTGGCAGAGTTATCTTTAAGATAAGGCCAATGATTTTTCTCCTCCGCTCAGAACCCTCCGATGGTATACCATTTCAGTCACAGTAAAAGACAAAATCTTGGGCTCCCCTGGTGGCGCAGTGGTTGAGAGTCCGCCTGCCGATACAGAGGACACGGGTTCGTGCCCCGGTCCGGGAAGATCCTGCATGCCGCGGAGTGGCTGGGCCCGTGAGCCATGGCCGCTGAGCCTGCGTGTCCGGAGCCTGTGCTCCGCAACGGGAGAGGCCACAACAGTGACAGGCCCACGTACCACAAAAAAAAAAAAAAAAAAAAAAGACAAAGTTTTTACAATGGTCTACAAAGTCCAGAGTGATTGGTCCTGTTACCTTTGCAGTGTCATTTTCCTCTGCTTTCTCACTTCACTCACTACACTATAGTCATGAAGACTTCCTTACTGTTCCTTACACATACCTGTCATGCTACTGTTGTTTCAGATCTGGTCTATTTCCAGGAGAAAGTCAGCCCATCCTCCAGCCCCTGGTATGCAGCTCTTGATCTGTGAAATGCTTTTTCTATATTTCAAGCGAGAACATCAGAAGTTCTCTTTCATCTAGAGGGGATAGCAGTGCACCTCCACTATCTTGCTTCAGCTCCATGCCACAATATAATCCATAGGGACATTGATTATCTCAACATCTTACTAGATATTACGCTGGCTCACGATATTAATGAAATAATGCTGCCAAGAACTGAATATCAAGAACTTACAGATATTTTAGAGTCCTTGTATATCAGACACCGTTTATGAACACCTTCAGAGCCTCTGGTGTCACCTGTTTCTTGTTCTAAGCTGTCTGAGCTCTGGCTGACCTCACCAGGGCACAAACAGACAGGTGCCTTGCATCTTTCTCACACAATGTGCGTCTTCCCTTTCCCCCAGACCGTGCAGTTCTTACCTCCAGCCCATGCTGCATGCCTCTTACTTCTTCCTTCTGCTCTGAGATCTTGCCTATGCATGCACACCCTGGAACTGCAGAGCATTTAACACACTATGAGGACAATCTTTGACCACGGAAACATGGAAACCACTGGATTTTTTCCACCTCCCAACCCACCAAGTGACTATCTGGAAATGCACTTTATACACTTCTTGAGAACAAGCAGTGGCCAGGTCAAAAACTCATCCTCCTATTGGCTCTGCTTTCTGGGAAACCCAAGCTGAGACAGTTGGTACCAGAAGTAACTTTAAAGAGCATGCCATTAAAGTATAATTTTGGAATTGGTTATTAGCGGGTCAGAGGGTGATGAGCGGTGTGGTAATAAACCTATATGGAGTATCATTGTGCTACTGAGAATGTCTCCTGTGATAAAGTCAGATGGAAGGTGAGATATTAGGATGGGCTGTGGCTGTGGAGTCTGAAGAGCATGGAAGCAATGCTAATTAAAGAATTGTGCAGTGGGGTGACGAGGTAAGGAGTTAGATATATCAATTCATGATATGGTTAATTGTTTGACAAAATGATTTGTGACTTGAAGACAGTTTGGAAGATTGGTAACAAAGGGCTTGGGGTAATGATCCAACACGTGAGAATATTTGTGTCTCATACGAATGTTCACAAAAGACCCCCACTGCAAAATAAGCTTTCCATAATCAGATGAGAAAGATGCTCATTTCTGTGGATGTCAGTCAGTTACTTTGCAGGTTCAACTCCAAGGCTGGCTTAGTGGGCACTGGGGCAAGGACAGAGATTTTGTTTGGGCTCAACAGCAAAAACTTTTCTCATCAAGATTGAGTTGGTCACTGCCACAACTATGTGTCAAATTTGACAGCAACAGGAACCAGATCTTAGCCTATGAGGCCCAGGCAACTTTGTGATAGAGTGAATATGTTGGAGATCTTCCAAGTTTGAAGTGGCAATAATTTTTTTCCTTAGAGAATAAAGTCAGTTTTGATTCATAGGATTCACAAATCTTACCACATAACAATCCTAAAAGAATCTGTCCCTATGGATTGGTAGAATGGCCAATTGACGATCAGATTTCATGTACTATCTGATGGGATATACTATCTGCTCTAAACCAGGGACCCATATATAGTGTTACTTTTTCAAGTTGTGAGTCCTGGAATGTAATTCAAGTGAGAGTGACCCTCTTCTCAAATATTTGATTTCCAGCTTTCTGACTCTGCTGGTTTAGATGTAGAAATTTATAAGATTTTAGAGGGTCTCTTTTTAAGCAGAGGTTTTCACTTATATGAGGGGATAATGTAATTATGTTGCATTATTTTAGGCTGCCTTTACTGATGTAATTTTCAGAAGTTCAGCTTTGAAAAAAGAGTGTGTGTAATGTTAGGCAGCTAATGCATTGGGCTGTGGTGATATTTGTCATATTTTTGAGTGCTCATTGAATGTACTGCCTATGTTTGGGGAATTCTTTATCTTATGGGAATAAAAGCCATGGAGATGATTGCTTTCACAGATTTCCTTACAGTGTGTGATCTCAGCTCTGCCAATAAGATGAACCCATAGTGGATCAAATCAGAAATTAGAAACTGATGATGAAGCCAGCACTGTGAGGAATTCATTCTGATAAATGTGATGGTGTCCACATCCAGTGCTTGCAGCATGCAGAGCTGGTGGTACAGTCTGCACTTTCCATAGTTAGTGGTGACTGTATATGTATGTTCAATTCAGTGCTGTGATTTTTTTTTTATATTGTTCTTAGTTGTGAAGCTTCTAGGCCTGGTTCAGAGGTCCTGCCAGAGAGTTGGGGAGCTACCCAATGTTTCCTCTGATTAATTCATTAACTACCTAAACTTATCAGACCTAGTATCTATTGGTTTCAACCAAAAACCTTACTGAAACAATTCTTTTTCATTTTATTTAATTGTTCCTTTTCAAATTCTTGAGATTAAAAGATTTATTTCTATTCATTCTTATGTAGTAATGTATATGCATAATACTAACATTTCCTTTAAGCATTGCTTTATTTTTTCATTGTTATTACTATACATGGCAAATATTATAAAAATGTTGATTTTGATATCCTTTTACTCCCAAAATTGTTTTACCAGAGAATTTTGAACGTCTAGATAGTTGTGAGGATTTTATGTTGCTACTGGTTCTATTTTTGTTGACTTCTAATTTTCCTGATTCTGTGTTCTACATTTTAGAATTTATTGAATTTTTATAGCTTAACGTGTGGTAAATTTTTGTAAATGCTTAAAGGAATTTTTGAAAAGTTATGGTTGTGTTTTTGAGGATATTGATTTCAATATATATTCATACTTATAAGTTCTATGATATTGTTACTGAGGGTCTTTATAGTCTTACTCTTTTTCTATCTACTTAATCTGACATATGCTAAGTATTGTTATTGTCTTTATTTTTCTATGTCTTCTTATACTTCCTACAGCTTTGCCTTTTTTCATTTTGAAGCTGTTATTTGGTTCATAAAGATCCTTGAGAGGTATTTACTGTGGATTGCAGTCTTTATTATTTTAAAGTATTTTTTCTCTAATACTTTTTGCTTTGACTTAATAATTGCCTAATATTAATATTGCAAATCTTATTTTTCCCCATATGATTAGGATTTGTTTGCTTTTTTCTTTCAACCTTTCTTGAATCATTTTATTTTAACTATGTATCTTATATCTGGTTGGTTATAATTTTGCAGGCAATCTAATAGATTATTGTGTTCTATTTCACTTATTAAATATATGTCAAATTTTAGTTCTGATCACATTTTTTGTTTTCTGTTTTTAGTGTTTCCTTTTTTTTTTAATGATTTGCCAAGAAAAAGATTTAGAGTCCAATTTTAAGAGATGAAAAAATGGTTTGCTCCCTCGTCATGAGTTGCAACAATTACAGCTTAACTCTGGCTTTCTCATTTACATTAAGATCACTAACCATGAGCCTTTCTTAGTGTCAAATCCCCAGAGTCATGTATAATGTCCCCAGCTTCCTAACTCCAACATTTGATTGAGCATTTTGGATGTATTTCTGCTGATATATCAAATATAAGACATTATTTTCCCTTATGAGTCCTCCAAATTAACCTCTTCATGGAAGGAACTGCTTTCTTTCTCTCTCCCATTCACAATGCTTTCCACTTTAATGCCATCTGGTAGAATAAGAGTTCATGATGACCTATGTGTGTCCAAAATGTTCAAAGTTATCTTTTCCTAGTTTTTGTCCTTTTTCTTAAAGAGTTATTTGCTCAAATGTATCATCCTTCTCATTCCTTTAAGGCTCAGAACTTTAAAATCAAGGTTCATTAAATTATTTAAGAAAATCTTTAACTTTTCTTAAAATCTTACCATTTACATAAACTTAATAGGACTCATGCCTCTCTTCTCTCCTCCCTCCTTCCCTTCCCAGCCTGCGTTATAAACACACACATGCACAGCTTGGTTTTTTAGGATTATGCAATCATACATTCTTTTCTCAGTAGTAAGCATGAGTGTTAACCATCTTCATTGCAGACTCTTAGAGATAGCTATGTCAATGCATGCAATTTGATGATGATAAATACTGAATAAGTAGTTCTTTATCATTCTTATGAAAAAATTTACTTTAAACTATGCATCTATTTTTAACCCAAGAAATAATTTATGGGTGGCAACTTATCTATTTCAAAATCAAGATTATTCATTACTTGGTTCACCAACAGGAAAATGGAATTTCCGAATACCTTCAAATTTGACTTTCAGCCCAGATTTAGAGAAATACACACCTTATCTCTTAGTTCATTTCATTTAGAGCTGAATTAGTCATAATTTCCTTTTTGTTTCTTTACAGTCTGCAAAAACATCATCAGCTATTAACCATTTAATTTCTATTTTCTCAACAATTTGTTTTGAATTAACTTACATTATCCTTATCTACTCTTGTTAGCATAAAGATCTTTAAAAATGATCAACCCTTAGACAAGTGAAAGTTAAGAAGATCAATTTTAACTTAACATTTTATTTGTGTGTGCAGTAAAAACCACAAATTTTGGAGACTCATCTTTGTAATTGTTTTAAATGAATTAAAACATAATGCAATTTTGAATCCCATTCCTGGGTATATATCTAGAGAAAAACATGGTTCAAAAGGATACATGTACCCCAATGTTCACTGCTGTGCTATTTACAATAGCCAAGACATGGAAGCAACCTAAATGTCCATCAACAGAGGAATGGATAAAGAAGATGTGGTACATATATACAATGGAATATTACTCAGCCTTTAAAAAGAATGAAATAGGGCTTCCCTGGTGGTGCAGTGGTTGAGAGTTCTCCTGCTGATGCAGGGGACACGGGTTCATGCCCCGGTCCGGGAAGATCCCACATGCCACGGAGCGGCTAGGCCTGTGAGCCATGGCCGCTGAGCCTGCACGTCCGGAGCCTCTGCTCCACAACGGGAGAGGCCGCAACAGTGAGAGGCCCATGTACCACAAAAAAAAAAAAAAAAAAAGAATGAAATAATGCCATTTGCAGCAACATGAGTGGACCTGGAGATTATCATACTAAGTGAAGTAAGTCAGACAGAGAAAGACAAATATATGATATCACTTATATATGGACACTAAAAAAAATGATACAAATGAACTTATATACAAAACAGAAACATACAGGCTTAGAGAACAAATTTATGGTTACTGGGGTGGGGGGGGGCGGGGAGGGATAGCTTGGGAGTTTGGGATTGACATGTACACACTGCTATATTTAAAACAGATAACCAACAAGGACCTACTGTATAGCACAGGGAACTCTGCTCAATACTCTGGAGTAAGCTAAATGAGAAAATAATTTGAAAAAGAATAGATACATGATATGTATAACCAGATCACATTGCTGTACATCTGAAACTAACACAACATTGTTAACCAACTATACTCCAATATAAAATAAAAATTAAAAAAATTAAAAATAAAAAGATGCATTTGAACCTTTCAAAAAAATACAATGCAATTTTGAAAGGTTACTTTTAGATCATTAAAATATTGAAATGTCTCCAAAGCCTGATTCTTATTCAAAGCTGTTGATAAGATATTGTTTATTGCTTTTATTGTTATGGCAATAGATTTAGAGATAATTTTTAACTTTAATTTTTCTCAAAACCTTTTATATTGTAGTGTCTTCAAAATACACTGTGATTTTTTTTCTATAACTTTTGTTGATGTATTGGTTTGTAGTATGTGCTTAGGAGTTGGACAGTATGGAATCAAATGCCTTCTCCATAACTCATTGGCTATTACTTAATCTCTCCTTGTCTCTGTTTACTTAGCTGGAAAATAGGGATAATAATAGTTCCTACTTCATAAGGCTGTTGTGAAGAATCAAAGAGTAGCTGTATATAAAGTTCTCAGAGGAAGCCCTGACATGTGTAAGCACTACAGTACAGCAGCTACACTACTCCGCAGTATATAGTGTAGTCATTAAAATCATGGCACTGGAGCTGGGCAGACCTGGGAACCAATCCCAGGGTTACCTTATATTGTCAGTGTGGCACTGGCAAGTCATTTATTTGCTCTCTCCTCCAAGCTCCTATTTCCCTATTTGTTAAGTGAGGGTAATAACACATACTTGGCTACATTAGATGAAAAGTTATCATAATACCTACCATGTGGTAAGCACTCAATTAATGGTACCCAGAGACTCCAAATATGTTTCAGACAGTCTTTTATATATATTTTTTGACAGAAACCAAAGAGCAAGTTTGTGTGTTAAAGTGAAGGGAGGTGAAAGAAAGAAAGAAGAAAGAAAGCATGAAAGAAAGAAAGAAAGAAAGAGAGAGAGAGAAATAAAGAATGAGAGGGAGAAAGAGAGAGAGAAAGGAAGGAAGAAAGAAAGGGAGAGAGAAAGACAGAAAGAAAAACAAAGAAAGAAAGAAAGGAAAAAGGAAGGAAGGAAGAAAGAAAAGAGAAAGAAAGAAAGAAAGAAAGAAAGAAAGAAAGAAAGAAAGAAAGAAAGAAAGAAAGAAAGAAAGAAAGAAAGAAAAAGAAAGAAAGAAAAAAAGGGGGAGGGAGAAAGTAAGTAAGGAAGGAAGGAAGGAAGTTAGTTTATATTCCATTGTATTTTTAGGTGTATAAAGAGTATAATTTCCTTAAGTGCCAGTCTGTGGAGAAAGGTAGGCAGGAATGAGAATCTCTTTGACTTGAATTAACACAACTCTGTGTTACTCTTTCCTTACTCCAAAGTTTAACTGGTCTAAATGTCCTCCTTTGTCCAAATACTAGTTCCATGCTGATCCTCACACCCAAGCCTGAGTTCATGCAGGGCAGGCAAATGTCTATGTGGGAAGGCTTTCCTTCCAAAAGTAGTTTCTTCATAAACAAGCCACCATTAAAATTATTATTTTTTATAAAAATGCCTATTCCTTGGGAGTTGTCAGAAATGAGTGTATTTTGGGAATTGTTTTATTCATTAGCTCTTAACAGCTAAGTGAGAGTAGGGCACTATACAGTTTGAATGAGAAACAGAGTGAAGAGTATTTTAAAAATCCAAATGATTTTTGGCGGGTACAATCCATTTATCTGGTCTTGGGAAGCTCAGAAAGTAACAACTAATTTCCTTTAAATTTAAAAAGGAAATATGGGGATATATGTATACGTATAGCTGATTCATTTCGTTATAAAGCAGAAACCAGCACACCATTGTAAAGCAATTATACTCCAATAAAGATGTTAAAAAAAAAAAGAAATAGTAAAATACAAAAGGAAATCATTGTTTTGGCAAATACTTATATTTTGCAGACACAGCAAGATAAAAAGAATTGAACACAGAATTATTGTAAATTTGTGTTAATTTACAGATCAAGAAATTGCAAACTTTAAAATAGTTCCTGTTTTACAATGGCTAAAAATAACCTCTTGGAAAAAAAGCTCAAACTCAGGACTAGAGATCAGTATAAATAGGAGCATGACTCACAGAAATCACATTAAAGTTCCATCTGAAAAAGCAAGTAGAGTAATTTTTATTCATATTTGTACTATATACACATTAGAAGAATTCTTACGATTATGACTAATTCAGAGGCTTAGGCTTCTTAGATTTCTCTCCATAAATTACTAGTTTCTCATCTGTACTCCCCCTCCCCCTATAGTACTGTGGTCAAAGCACAACATTTCCAATAGGATGTATTTAGGCATTTTTTTCTCAAAGTTCTTGCTGCTGATGTAACTCTGAGCTTGTGCCACAGATCTGAGTCACTGTCATAGTGACGCTTGTGCTTTCAATACTGAATGTTCCTAATTCAACCTTATTGCTCTGTCTGCCTCTTTACTATCTTAATAATGATTACAATATACATTATTTAGCTATTGTTTCACAACAAGTTAAAATTTTGTGACTTAAAACACCAGTAAACATTTATTAGCTCTCACAGTTACTTTGTCAGGAATTCAGGAGCTGCTTGATGGGCAAAAATTCTGGCTCAGGGTCTCTCATGAGGTTGCAGTCAAGATGTCTGCCAGGGATACAGTCATCTGAAGGCTTGACTGGGGCTGGAGGATGTGTTTCTGAGAAGGTTCTCTCACATGGATGGTAAATTGGTGCCAGTTTTTGACAGCGAATCTCAGTTTCTCTCCACATGAATCTTTCCAAGATCCATGGATTTGAGTGTCCCTGCTGCGTGATGGCTGGCTTCCCTCAGCACAAGCAACCCAAGAGAACAAAGCAGAAGCCACAGAGCCCTTTACGAACTAACCTCAGAAGTCACACACTCCCACCTCTACCTTTCTCTGTCTGTCATCCATAGCAGCCCTGATTCAATGGGGGAGGAGAGCACACAAGGGACTGACTACCAGGAGAGGAGAATCATTGGGGGCCATCTTGGAGGCTGCTTACCACACAGTATAAGTATATGATCTGTTGGCCAATACTAGACACTATTTTATGTCTCTTGAACTGGGCTTTTCTATTTTCCAATAACTGTAGATAAGCCTGGGCCTGTCTTTTCGGCCTTAGTGATTTATTATAAATCCAGATTCTGGCTACTCCTAGTTTTCACCATCCAGCTAAACTAGAACCCAAGAAATGCAAGTCCTACTAGAACATACTTCTCAATTACACCATCCAGGAATTAGTAACCAGTTTTGACTCTCAGTGAATCATTTGTTGGTGAACTTAGAGTATCCCTTGCCCCTTTTCAAGCTTAATAACATTACACTGGTCAGTGTAAGCCTTTTCATAGTCAGTAGGAGTATTATAAACTTCTCTTGGATAAAATATGTATGGAAATAAGAGAAAGAATATTAACTTCATGGAAATGTATATTATATGGTTAACCATAATGATGGAAATTTTTGTTTTTGCAGGCTGTACTTCTCCACTTGTTTCCCTTAAAATTATTATTTATCTGGGTTATAGAATGTGACTCTCTACCCCAGGTTTACTCTAGAGAACAAGTTGTACATGGAGGAGGTTATTGTTTGTTTTTGTTAAAAGTAAGTTTCTGGTATTCTTATTGATTGAAGTGTAAGTTTTCCTTGATAAAAAGCAATTGTACATAACAGTGGACTAACCAATGGCACATAGCTCTATAAGCCAAAGTACTTATTCAAGAATGTGGTAAAATGATAATTATATAACTGATTTAACCAAAGAGTGTCATGATTAATGACACAGATTTCTATAAGCAGAGGTATTTACACAAAGAATATTGTAATTCATATAATACTTTCAGAACAAAACATTGTTTTTTAATTCTCTAAAACAAAAATTACAATGAAAGGCAAATTATGTAAATGAATTATTTTGGATTTTAATTTGCAGAATTATTGAGTAGTTATTAAATTTCAGAACCTGAATAAACAGTAATTAATGATCTAAAATTGTTCTAAATGTATATTTTAGAATAAATGTACTACAATAGCTAGTGTAAACTAATTGATTCTTATAGTTAATTTTATTTACTGTAATTTTAATTAAAATCTCTTAATACACATTAAAGCAGAGCAAAACAAATTTTTTAAGAAGTAGGTCCCTGCTTTAAAGTTGGAATCCTTAGAAGATATTATTAAACTATATATCAGTGACTCAGTGAAATTCACAGGAGATAGCATTTCCCATTTAAAATTCCTGTAACAGCTCATTGGGCAAGCTATATAAGTTTACTTTTGGTAATTTCTAGTAAAGTATTTTTTTTAATTAATTAATTAATTTATTTTTGGCTGCGTTAGGTCTTCATTGCTGCATGCGGGCTTTCTCTAGTTGTGGTGGGTGGGGGCTACTCTTTGTTGCGGTGTGCGGGCTTCTCATTGCGGTGGCTTCTCTTGTTGCGGATCATGGGCTCTAGGCTCATGGGCTTCAGTAGTTGTGACACGTGGGCTCAGCAGTTGTGGCTCACGGGCTCTAGAGCGCAGGCTCAGTAGTTGTGGCCCACGGGTTTAGTTGCTCCGCCGCATGTGGGATCTTCCCTGACCAGGGCTTGAACCCGTGTCCCCTGCATTGGCAGTCAGATTCTCAACCACTGTGCCACCAGGAAGCCCAGTATTCTTGAAGAACACAAAATTAAAAATTGAAAAGGCTGGGGGAAAGGAAGTGAAATACTTTCCCTTTCCTTTCCATTAGCTCTAAGCTTGCAGTCTGGATCCAGCTGGTCTTTTAACAATTTGCCCTTTAGAGTTAGGAAGGTGATAATCAAAGAAAAGATCATATGAGAAGGTGGCCAATAAGAAGAAGTGAAGAAGAAGAAGGCAGTAAGCTCACTTGGAGCAATTAAAACCTGCTTAGAAGTTGTGCTATAGACTGAATGTTTGTGTACCCCAAAATTTATATGTTGAAGCCCTGATCCCCAATATGATGGGATCTGGAGGTAAGGCTTTGGGGAGGATAATTAGGTT
This sequence comes from Globicephala melas, assembly GCF_963455315.2. NCBI lineage: Eukaryota > Metazoa > Chordata > Mammalia > Artiodactyla > Delphinidae > Globicephala > Globicephala melas. The sequence goes on from NC_083322.1 coordinate 29,129,740, forward strand.
TAGTTGAGGTCATGGGGGTGGGGGCCCCATGTTGGGATTAGTGTTTTTAGAAGAAGAGGAGGAGACGGGAGCACTCTTTCTCTCTATCACGGGAGAAAGTAGCTATCTACATATCAGGCAGAGAGTACTCACCAGACACCAAATCTGTACCTGATCTCAGACTTCTCAGCTTCCGGAACTGTGAGAAATAAGTATCTATTGTTTAAGCCACCCAGTATATGGCACTTTATGTGTATAGCAGCCGAAGGTGACTAATATAGGCAGATATCTCTGGGAAGAAGGTTCTATGTAAAGGGAACAGATAGTAAAAAGCCCTGAGGGAGGAGTGTGCCTGGTGTGTTATAGTAACAACGAGGAGCCTGGTACGGAAAGAAAGAGAGTACATCAACCAATAACATCTCCTTAAACTTGATCAATCAAAGTGGCATCATTTAATCTTCTGCTAACCCAATAGTTATTATAAACCTAGTAAGGGTGTGACTATCACTCAGGGAGCAGGAGAGTTGGGGATTATTAGGGAAACTCTGTCCTCTCCATTCCAGGACACTTTCTTTAGAGGCCATTATGTTTTAATAACAACCACAGCAATTTTACCCTTAAAAGTAGCTATCTTTTGTATAATGTCTTATTCATTCTAAGACTCAAACTCCTCTCTTTTCTCTAGAAGAAGAAATCAATCTCTATAATAGTCGAAACTACATAACCATGTATGTAGTTATGAGCTCAATGAACTGATGAAATCCTTGTGTTTTATTTCCCCTGGACAAACATACTGGGGCCACTTTTTTTTTTTTTTTGCGGTATGTGGACCCCTCACCGCTGTGGGCTCTCCCGCTGCGGAGCACAGGCTCCGGACACGCAGGCGCAGCGGCCATGGCTCACGGGCCCAGCCACTCCGCGGCACGCAGGATCCTCCCGGACCGGGGCACGAACCCGCGTCCCCTGCATCGGCAGGCGGACCCCCAACCACTGCGCCACCAGGGAAGCCCCTGGGGCCACTTTTAAAATGCACTATCAGCACTCTTTTAAATAACTCTCCAAGTTTGCTAACCTATCATAAGTTAGCCTAAATGCCATGAACAGTTTGCTTTATGACTTAATGTACCTAAAGAAAATCCCTTGACTCTTTTTTGAATATAAATTGCACTTCTAGCAAGTCCAATTAAGGAAATGAGGTTTGGCCAGGAGTCACATTGAGTTTGTGTGTGCCTCTCTCATTTTTGCATCCTTGCGATTGACGAAGTCCAGCTATAAAATTGGAGCCTGTCATCTTATTTTCCATGACAATTTGGTGAAGACGTGGGAGGATCATGAGATCCTGAGAACAGCAGAGGAGACATCAGGGCATCAGAGGACCAGATGTGAAAGGTGAAACTCCCTACTGTCTTACTTTCATTTCTTTCTCCTCGTTTCCCTGTTCCTGTCCAGGGTTGTTGAGGTTATTTTCATCCTAGATCTGATTTTTATTCAAAGATTTTGTTATTTTAGTTAAATATTATAAATTAATTCCATGTATCCAGCTCTTGGGAGACTGGCTGATCCCTACTCCGTGGTCTTTAAGGATCAAGCAATTCTGCAATTCTCTGACACCAATTGGGTGTCTTACAATTCAATTCTATTCTGACGTTAACCACCCAAAGTTAGCATCAGACTCCACAGATTTAAGGATTCAGTCCCACAAGGCTGCCCTCACCTCAGATACCAGTCCCAAGTCTTAAGTCCCCAGGTTAACTGTAATTTTGTCTCATGTGGCTGCAAATTGTGAGACTGTCACAACTCCCTATCCCATTCAGGCTCAATAATTCATTAGAATGACTCTCAGAAATCAGGAAAAGACCTTTCTTACATTTAAAGGCTTATTATAAAGGATACAACTCAAGAACATCCATATGGAAGAGATCCATCAGGCAAGATGCAAGAGTTAGGGGTGGCAGGGAGCTTCCATGCCTTCTCAGGGCACATCACCCTCCCAGCACCTCGATGTGTTCACCAACCTGGAAGCTCTCCAAACCCTGTTGTTTAGTTTTGTGTTTTTTTTTAATTGAGATTTTATTACATAAATGTGACGGATTAAATTATTGACCATTGATGATTAAACTCAGTCTCCAGTCCCTCTCCCTTGCCTGGAGGTTAAAGGGTGATGCTGCAAGTCCTAACCCTCTAATTACCTGGTTGAGTTTTCTTGTGATTAGTCCCGATTATTTGGAAGCCATCTAGGGCCCTGCCAAGTCATCTCAGAAAAAATCAGGTATGGTTGAAAAGAGCTTGTTATGAAAAATAAAAGATATGCATATCACTCAGGAAGTCCAAGAGTTGTACTACCTCTGTGTCAGGAACTAAGGACAAAGATCAAATATGTTTTTTATTATACCACACCTATGCATCTCATGTCTTTCCTATTAGACACAATAAAAAGTTAATCTGTCCTTAGGAACCAGTTTAAAGGGGCTCTTGCTAGCCAAATCTGGGAATGATAAATGACTGAGGAGGCAAAGTTAAGTAGAAATGTCAACTGTTAAATGTTGAAGGAATAATGAAGTTTGAAAGTAACCATTTGGCAACAATCAGTTCGGGCAAAAATCATCAATGGATGCTATAACAAATGGGTACCAGTGTGATGAGAAATAGGACATTTAAGTAGTCGCAAAGTATCGCTGCCCAAATGCTAATCAGTGAAAAGAGAAATATCATAATTTTGAGAAATCTGGTAGACACTACCTAAACACATGACTGATATTAATACCAACAGAAATGAAGCAAATTAATATCATATGCTTCTTGACATAAGGCTTTGGAAAAACCCAACATTGCTTCTGTAGTACTCTTGCCAAAAATGTAGAACCTGAATCTAATTGTGAAAGAATATCAGACAAGCCCAAGTTGAGGATATTTTACAAAGTAAGTGGCCTATAGTCTTGAAAAATTGTCAAGATCATGCAAGACAAAACAAAACAAAACAAAACAAAAAACTGCAGAGGATCTATTCCAGATTAGTGGAAGACTAAGCCTCAAAACTACATGCTTCAGTGTCACCCACCCATAAAGATATGTTGAATAGATACTGAAATTTGAATATGTATAAATGTTTGCAGTACTGTTTTAACACAGGAAGTTATCTGTGATGTACAGATGCAGGACTTATTCTCTCAAAAGAGCCCCTAGCACTATGACTCATAAAAACATAGTTTTTACAATTAAAAGGATGTTCAGAATTCTTTTATTCTCTAATTGTGATTGTTTGAATAAGTGCTTGCTCTACAATCAAATAAATAAAAAGTACTTGATTTTACAAAATGAAGCACTTATTGGTAAAAATACAAAATATTTGATTTTGATTTTTTTTCCTGAATGACTATATGTATGTATTTGTATGTAGTTAAAACATACATGAACTAAGTGGCTTTGATCAAGAGCTATATTTTCTAGCATGGTCTGAGGCTCAAAATAAATGTAGTTTTTAGTTTGATAAGAACAGCCCACAGGCCAAATAATAAATAAGTAGCTTAATTGTCACAGGTACTTTTTTTTTTTTTTTTTTGTGGTACGCGGGCCTCTCACTGTTGTGGCCTCTCCCGTTGCGGAGCACAGGCTCCAGATGCGCAGGCTCAGCGGCCATGGCTCACGGGACCAGCCGCTCTGCGGCATGTGGGATCTTCCCGGACCGGGGCACAAACCCATGTCCCCTGCATTGGCAGGTGGACTCTCAACCACTGCGCCACCAGGGAAGCCCCACAGGTACTTTTTTTGAATGGCAGTTTTAAATCCTGCCTAGTAGCAAAAGCCCTGGTTGTTAAACAATAAAAATTATGGGCAGAGGTGAGGGGGAAGATGGCGGAAGAGTAAGACACGAAGATCACCTTCCTCCCCACAGATACACCAGAAATACATCTACACGTGGAACAACTCCTACAGAACACTTACTGAACGCTGGCAGAAGACCTCAGACCTCCCAAAAGGCAAGAAACTCCCCACGTACCTGAGTAGGGCAAAAGAAAAAAGGAAAAACAGAGACAAAAGAATAGGGACGGGACCTGCACCAGTGGGAGGGAGCTGTGAAGGAGGAAAGGTTCCCGCACACTAAGAAGCCCCTTTGCGGGCGCCGGGCGGAGACTGCGGGTGTCGGAGGGGGGAAGCTTCAGAGCCGCGGAGGAGAGCACAGCCACAGAGGTGTGGAGGGCAAAGCGGAGAGATTCCCGCACAGAGGAACGGTGCCTGAGAGACTTGTCTGCTCACCCGCCAGGGCGGGCGGGGCTGGGAGCTGAGGCTCCGGCTTGGTCGGAGCACAGGGAGAGGACTGGGGTTGGCGGCGTGAACACAGCCTGCAGGGGGTTAGTGCGCCACGGCTAGCCGGGAGGGAGTCCGGGGGAAAAGTCTGAACCTGCCGAAGAGGCAGGAGACTTTTTCTTACCTCTTTGTTTCGTGGTGCGCGAGTAGAGCGGATTAAGAGCGCTGCTTAAAGGAGCTCCAGAGACGGGCGCGAGACGCGGCTAAAAGCGCGGGCCCCAGAGACGGGCATGAGACGCTAAGGCTGCCGCTGCCGCCACCAAGAAGCCTGTGTGCGAGCACAGGTCACTATCCACACCCCGCTTCCGGGGAGCTTGTGCAGCCCGCCGCTGCCAGGGTCCCGGGATCCAGGGACAACTTCCCCGGGAGAACGCACGTTGCGCCTCAGGCTGGTGCAACGTCACGCCGGCCTCTGCCGCCGCAGGCCCGCCCCGCACTCCGTGCCGCTCCCGCCTCAGTGCGCCAGAGCCCCGGAATCAGCGGCTCCTTTAACCCCGTCCTGTCTGAGCGTAGAGCAGACGCCCTCTGCTGACCTACACGCAGAGGCGGGGCCAAATCCAAAGCTGAGCCCCAGGAGCTATGCGAACAAAGAAGAGAAAGGGAAATCTCTCCAAGCAGCCTCAGAAGCAGCGGATTAAAGCTCCACAATCAAATGATGTACCCTGCATCTGTGGAATACATGAATAGAAAACGAATCATCCCAAATTGAGGAAGTGGACTTTGAGAGCAAGATTTATTATTTTTCCCCCTTTTCTCTTTTTGTGAGTGTGTATGTGTATGCTTCTGTGTGAGATTTTGTCTGTATAGCTTTGCTTTCACCATTTGTCCTAGGGTTCTATCCGTCCGTTTCTGTTTTTCCTTAAAAAAATTTTTTTTCTTAATAATTATTATTTATTTTAATTATTTTATTTAATCTTATTTTATTTAATCTTATTTTATTTTATCCTCTTTCTTTCCTCCTTCCTTTCTTTCTACTTTTTCTCCCTTTTATTCTGAGCTGTGTGGATGAAAGGCTTGTTGTGCTTCAGCCAGGAGTCAGTGCTGTGCCTCTGAGGTGAGAGAGCCAACTTTAGGACACTGGTCCACAAGAGACCTCCCAGCTCCACATAATATCAAATGGTGAAAATCTCCCAGAGATCTCCATCTCAACACCAGCACCCAGCTTCACTCAATGACCAGCAAGCTACAGTGCTGGACACCCTATGCCAAACAACTAGCAAGACAGGAACACAACCCCAGCCATTAGCAGAGAGGCTGCCTAAAATCATAATAAGTCCACAGACACCCCAAAACACACCACCAGACGTGGACCTCCCCACCAGAAAGACAAGATCCAGCCTTATCCACCAGAACACAGGCACTAATCCCCTCCACCGGGAAGCCTACACAACCCACTGAACTAACTTTAGCCACTGGGGACAGACACCAAAAACAATGGGAACTACGAACCTGCAGTCTGCAAAAGGAGACCCCAAACACAGAAAGATAAGCAAAATGAGAAGACAGAAAAACACACAGCAGATGAAGGAGCAGGATAAAAACCCACCAGGCCTAACAAATGAAGAGGAAATAGGCAGTCTGCCTGAAAAAGAATTCAGAATAATGATAGTAAAGATGATCCAAAAACTTGGAAATAGGATAGAGAAAATGCAATAAACATTTAACAAGGACCTAGAAGAACTAAAGATGAAACAAGCAATGATGAAGAGCACAATAAATGAAATTAAAAATCCTCGAGATGGGATCAAAGCAGAATAAATGAGGCAGAAGAATGGATAAGTGACCTGGAAGATAAAATAGTGGAAATAACTACTGCAGAGCAGAATAAAGAAAAAAGAATGAAAAGAATTGAGGACAGTCACAGAGACCTCTGGGACAACATTAAATGCACCAACATTCGAATTATAGGGGTTCCAGAAGAAGAGAAAAAGAAAGGGACTGAGAAAATATTTGAAGAGGTTATAGTTGAAAACTTCCCTAATATGGGAAAAGAAATAGTTAATCAGTCCAGGAAGCACAGAGAGTCCCATACAGGATAAATCCAAGGAAACACACTAAGACACATATTAATGAAACTGTCAAAAATAAATACAAAGAAAACGTATTAAAAGCAGCAAGGGAAAAACAGCAAATAACACACTGGGGACTCCCCATAAGGTTAACAGCTGATCTTTCAGCAGAAACTCTGCAAACCAGAAGGGACTGGCAGGACATATTTAAAGTGATGAAGGAGAAAACCCTACAACCAGGATTGCTCTACCCAGCAAGGATCTCATTCAGATTTGATGGAGAAATTAAAATCTTTACAGACAAGCAAAAGATGAGAGAGTTCAGCACCACCAAACCAGCTCTACAACAACTGCTAAAGGAACTTCTCTAGGCAAGAAACACAAAAGAAGGAAAAGACCTACAATAAAGAACCCAAAACAATTAAGAAAATGGGAATAGGAACACACATATCGATAATTACCTTAAATGTAAATGGATTAAATGCTCCCACCAAAAGACACAGACTGGCTGAATGGATACAAAAACAAGACCCATATATATGCTGTCTACAAGAGACCCAGTTCAGACCTAGAGACACATACAGACTGAAAGTAAGGGCATGGAAAAAGATATTCCATGCAAATGGAAACCAAAAGATGGAAACCAAAAGAAAGCTGGAGTAGCAATTCTCATATCAGACAAAATAGACTTTAAAATAAAGACTATTAGACGAGACAAAGAAGGACACTACATAATGATCAAGGTATTGATCCAAGAAGAAGATATAACAATTGTAAATATTTATGTACCCAACATAGGAGCACCTCAATACATAAGGCAAATACTAACAGCCATAAAAGGGGAAATCGATAGTAATACATTCATAGTAGGGGACTTTAACACCCCACTTTCACCAATGGAAAGATCATCCAAAATTAAAATAAATAAGGAAACACAAGTTTTAAAGGATACATTAAACAAGATAGACTTAATTGATATTTATGGGACATTCCACTCAAAAACAACAGAATACACATTTTTCTCAAGTGCTCATGGAACATTCTCCAGGATAGATCATATCTTGGGTCACAATCAAGCCTTGGTAAATTTAAGAAAATTGAAATCGTATCAAGTATCTTTTCTGACCACAACACTATGAGACTAGATATCAATTACAGGAGAAGATCTGTAAAACATACAAACACATGGAGGCTAAACAATACACTACTTAATAACGAATGATCACTGAAGAAATCAAAGAGGAAATAAAAAAATACCTAGAAACAAATGATAATGGAGACATGATGACCCAAAACCTATGGGATGCAGCAAAAACAGTTCTAAGAGGGAATTTTATAGCAATACAATCCTACCTTAAGAAACAGGAAACATCTCAAATAAACAACCTAACCTTGCACCTAAAGCAATTAGAGAAAGAAGAACAGAAAAAACCCCAAAGTTAGCAGTAGGAATGAAGTCATAAAGATAAGATCAGAAATAAATGAAAAAGAAATGAAGGAAACGATAGCAAAGATCAGTAAAACTAAAAGCTGGTTCTTTGAGAAGATAAACAAAATTGATAAACGATTAGCCAAACTCATCAAGAAAAAAAGGGAGAAGACTCAAATCAATAGAATTAGAAATGAAAAAGTAGAAGTAACAGCTGAGACTGCAGAAATACAAAAGATCATAGGAGATTACTAGAAGCAACTCTATGCCAATAAAGTGGACATCCTGGAAGAAATGGGCAAATTCTTAGAAATACACAACCTGCCAAGACTGAATCAAAAAAAAAATAGAAAATATGAACAGACCAATCACAAACACTGAGATTGAAACTGTGATTAAAAATCTTCTAGCAAACAAAAGCCCAGGACCAGGTGGCTTCACAGGTGAATTCTATCAAATATTTAGAGAAGAGCTAACACCTATCCTTCTCAAACTCTTCCAAAATATAGCAGAGGGAGGAACACACCCAAACTCATTCTACAAGGCCATCTTCACCCTGATACCGAAACAAGACAAGGGTGGCACAAAGAAAGAAAACTACAGGCCAATATCACTGATGAACATAGATGCAAAAATCCTCAACAAAATACTAGCAACAGAATCCAGCAGCACATTAAAAGGATCATACACCATGATCAAGTGGGGTTTATTCCAGGAATGCAAGGATTCTTCAATATATGCAAATCAATCAACGTGATACACCATATTAACAAATTGAAGGAGAAAACCATGTGATCATTTCAATAGATGCAGAGAAAGCTTTTGACAAAATTCAACACCCATTTATGATAAAAACCCTGCAGAAAGTAGGCATAGAGGGAACTTACCTCAACATAATAAAGGCCATATATGACAAACTCAGAGCCAACATCGTCCTCAATGGTGAAAAACTGAAAGCATTTCCACTAAGATCAGGAATAAGACTAGGTTGCCCACTCTCATCACTCTTATTCAACATAGTTTTAGAAGTTTTAGCCACAGCAATCAGAGAAGAAAAAGAAATAAAAGGAATCCAAATCGGAAAAGAAGAATTAAAGCTGTCACTGTTTGCAGATGACATGATACTATACATAGAGAATCCTAAAGATGCTACCAGAAAACTAGTAGAGCTAATCAATGAATTTGGTAAAGTAGCAGGATACAAAATTAATGCACAGAAATCTCTGGCATTCCTATACACTAATGATGAAAAATGTGCAAGTGAAATCAAGAAAACACTCCCATTTACCATTGCAACAAAAAGAATAAAATATCTAAGAATAAACCTACCTAAGGAGACAAAAGACCTGTATGCAGAAAATTATGACACTGATGACAGAAATTAAAGATGATACAAATAGGTGGAGAGATATACCATATTCTTGGATTGGAAGAATCAACATTGTGAAAATGACTATACTACCCAAAGCAGTCTACAGAGTCAATGCAACCCCTATCAAACTACCACTGGCATTTTTCACAGAACTAGAACAAAAAATTTCACAATTTGTATGGAAACACAAAAGACCCCAAATAGCCAAAGCAATCTTGAGAAGGAAAAACGGAGCTGGAGGAATCAGGCTCCCTGACTTCAGACTATACTACAAAGCTACAGTAATCAAGACAGTATGGTACTGGCACAAAAACAGAAAGATAGATCAATGGAACAGGATAGAAAGCCCAGAGATAAACCCCCGCACATATGGTCACCTTGTCTTTGATAAAGGAGGCAGGAATGTACAGTGGAGAAAGGACAGCCTCTTCAGTAAGTGGTGCTGGGAAAACTGGACAGGCATATGTAAAAGAATGAGATTAGAACACTCCCTAACACCATACACAAAAATAAGCTCAAAATGGATTAAAGATCTAAATGTCAGGCCAGAAACTATCAAACTCTTAGAGGAAAACGTAGGCAGAACACCCTATGACATAAATCACAGCAAGATCCTTTTTGACCCACCTCCTAGAGAAATGGAAATAAAAACAAAAATAAACAAATGGGACCTAATGAAACTGCAAAGCTTTTGCACAGCAAAGGAGGCCATAAACAAGACCAAAAGACAACCCTCAGAATGGGAGAAAATATTTGCAAATGAAGCAGCTGACAAAGCATTAATCTCCAGAATTTATAAGCAGCTCATGCAGCTCAATAACAAACAAACAAACAACCCAATCCAGAAATGGGCAGAAGACCTAATTAGACATTTCTCCAAAGAAGGTATACAGATTGCCAACAAACACATGAAAGAATGCTCAACATCATTAATCATTAGAGAAATGCAAATCAAAACTACAATGAGATATCATCTCACACCGGTCAGAATGGCCATCATCAAAAAATCTAGAAACAATAAATGCTGGAGAGGGTGTGGATAAAAAGGAACACTCTTGCACTGCTGGTGGGAATGTGAATTGATACAGCCACTATGGAGAACAGTATGGAGGTTCCTTAAAAATCTACAAATAGAACTACCATATGACCCAGCAATCCCACTACTGGGGATATACCCTGAGAAAACCATAATTCAAAAAGAGTCATGTACCAAAGTGTTCATTGAAGCTCTATTTACAATAGCCAGGAGTTGGAAACAACCTAAGTGTCCATTATCAGATGAATGGATAAAGAAGATGTGGCACATATATACAATGGAATATTACTCAGCCATAAAAAGGAATGAAATCGAGTTATTTGTAGTGAGGTGGATGGACCTAGAGTCTGTCATACAGAGTGAAGTTAGTCAGAAAGAGAAAGAGAAATACCATATGCTAACACATATATATGGAATCTAAGAAAAAAAAATGTCATGAAGAACCTAGGGGTAAGACGGGAATAAAGACGCAGACCTAGTAGAGAATGGACTTGAGGATATGGGGAGGGCGAAGGGTAAGATGTGACAAAGTGAGAGAGTGGCGTGGACATATATACACTACCAAACGTAAAATAGATAGCTAGTGGGAAGCAGCCGCATAGCACAGGGAGATCAGCTCGGTGCTTTGTGACCACCTGGATGGGTGGGATAAGGAGGGTGGGAGGGAGGGAGATGCAAGAGGGAGGAGACATGGGAACATATGTATATGTATAACTGATTCAGTTTGTTATAAAGCAGAAACTAACACACCATTGTAAAGCAATTATACTCCAATAAAGATGTAAAAAAAAAAAAATTATGGGCAGGAGATTATTCCAACCAACCTTACCCCTCTCTGCCCTGCTGTGCTTTAGTTTGCCCAATGTTTTGAATGCACTTAATACTACTGAATTGTATACTTAAAAAATGATTAAAATGGTAAATTTAGGTTATGCATATTTATCACAAAAATTTACAAGTAGCATGTAAATATTTCATTTTAAAAAGCTTTAGGTATTTTCCCAATTTCTTTATTATTTGGAAAAAAACTTTTCAAAAGTCATGATCACAGATGTTGCTATGATCAACATGCTTTGTGACATAAAATCCCTCACGTCTTTGATGGATATAAACCATAATCCCTAGGAAGGCCAGTCAAGGAACCTCAGCTTGTGGCTGGCTCCTTATTCCTTCCTACATGTAGCCTTAGTAAATGACAAAGTGTTTATTTGGACCTTGACTGTGTGGTCCCATTCTCCCTAATGCTTTGTCTCTACTACTTCTGCTGCACCAATGTCTGCTTCTATTGTTTTTTACTAACTGCAGCCTCCTTGTTGCATTCATATTCTCAGAAAGGGGGTCAGGTGATCTCAGAAAGGGGGTCTCTACCCAAACTATAGCTTCTCTGACTGGCAGAGTTCCTAGAAGTTGCCGGGCCCGGTCTTCTTTGGGTCAGGCATTGATACATGCAAGATGTAAAGTTTTGGCCAGGTTTTCAGGGACATATGACACAAAGCATGGAAACAATTATGAAAAAACAGGTTCAGTCTATTTCACTGAGCATTAAAACAACCATTTTGAAGGGTTAATGTAGCATATATTGAATCCCTGATACATTGCATGCATTGTATCAGCCAAATTAGAATTAAGGCTATCACTACAGATATGCCTAGGCAGGAGATATTGTGAAATAGTGCACTAAGTGAAACATTTCGTCAGAACAGCTGTGCTGGAAGGCAGAGTAATCTGTGATATTGGCTTCAGATTCCTAACCAAACTAAAGGTCTAAAAGAACAGTGGTAGATTGTGACCTGTTGCATATTTGTAAAATCTCACTTGTCATAATTACTGTATCTTATACTTGAAATATATTTCATCACCATCGACTGAAGCCATACTTTATCTAAAATGACCAGATAATATCACCACTACCAAGATCCTGGACCACAGCCAGTATTCTGGCATTCAGTGATCCTTGATGCAACCTAACACTACTGTGAACAGGATGTTGAAGCAGCTGTTGCAGTAAGCTGAAAGGGGACATTTGCAATCAGGGAGCAGAAGAAACACGTAGCAAATTGTACAGGCCAAGGTCAAGTAATGCAATAATGCCTTGAACAAAACATGATCCTTTTGATTAAGAGTTTACTTGAATAAGTGAAGGCAGACTCGGAAATACAGCAGTCATTTCCCAATAAAAATTCTCCTTTGGCAAAATTTGAGCATTTTAAAATTTATTTATATATTTATGTAAATTACCCGATATGTGCTTTTTCAAATTACTCTTGTTGATAATTAGGGAATAAGCTCAGGCTGAGTAATATTTCATTATATTGAGTGTATCATGCTTGGTGAAATAAGTCAGACAGAGAAGACAAATACTCCATGTTATCACTTATATGTGGAATCTAAAATGAATGTATATAACAAAACAGAAACAGACTCACAGATATGGAGAACAAACTAGTGGTTAGTGGAGAGGGAAGGAAGGAGGCGTGAGATAAAGGTATGGGATTAAGAGACACAAACTGCTATGTATAAAATAAATAAGCAACAAGGATATATTGTACAGCACAGGGAAGTAGAGCCATTATTTTAAAATAATTTTAAATGGAGCATAATCTATAAAAATCTTGAATCACTATGTTGTAGACCTGAAACTAATATAGTAGTATAAATCAACTATGCTTCAATAAAAAATAGAGAATAAGGTTAGGAAGAGAAAAAGAAGTCAACCAAATAGTAGAGAAAGTACACTTTCTTTTGCAATTAAGACTTGGAAAAGATAAAGAATGTTAAAGGAAAGAAAACTTAGTCCGCAGAAGAGGCATGTACTGGGTCATGTACAAGAAAAAACTGATGGAGATGAACGAAGGATATGGGGACAGGAAAGCAGGAGGGAAGGGATTGGCATGTAGATGTCAGCATCTCTAAGCCATCAAATCAGAAAAGCATTAAGCATTTGGGTAAAAAAATGTCTTTTCAATGTGAGATGGCAAATGTATTAAACAATGAGTGATACTGGCCTTTCTCCTCCCTCTTATCTACAAAAATAAATTCTGGCTTTATCTAGTCAGTTCCCCATCCCCTCACCCTCCACCAGACTTCTACTGATCTCCAAAAATGGTCCTGTCTTGTTCCACTTGTCTTTGGCGCTTTCGTGATGAACTATTAAAAGAAGGAATGTGGGCTGAAAGAGAACAATTTGAGTACTAGAGTGGCTTGAGGCATAAAAGTTTCATGGAAGTTTTTCAGAGGAATTTTGGAAGGAGGGGCACAGAAGCTACCATATGAGAGAGTTGCTGATCGGGGAGGGAGGAGAATTTTAAGCACTGCTGTAGAAATATGCCGCCTTCATGGACTTTAAGAAATACATGTGAAGAGCTTAAATTACTTTAAAATGGTCTCTTTGGTTGTGACTGCATTGCTGATCTGATCCTGGACCTCATGGATTGATAGTGGTTTGGGTGGCAAATCAAAAAAAACCAGTACAGATCAAATTATTACTTGCTTTCATTCATTGTCATTGATCTTACCCCTAGGGATAATAGATTCTTTTCCACTCTGTGTCGTGAACATAAAAGTCTAACAGCTTTAATTGGTTAATTTCTGACTTTGCTTACTCTTTTCTATTTTTCTCAACTCTAAATTCTCCTACACAGGAATTTTCAAAGACATGGCCTCTACAGTTAGGGAGCTATTTTTGTAGTTTTTGAAAATTTTTTTTTTCATAAATTTTATTGGTCACCTCAACCATACAGTTCTCTCTTTCCACACCTGGATTTCAGACACAGACACATCAACCTACAAATAACCAGACTTGTATGAAGATGTGCCCACCTGCCCCGGTCCCCCCACTCCCACCCATCTCTGTCTCCTTTTTTCTCTTTCTCTTATACATTCACACACACACACACACACACACACACTTATTGGCACAACTAAAAAGGTGGCAATAAGAAAGATTAAGAACACATTTCCCTCTGCCAAAGCCAAAGAGTTGATGGCAGTTCTTATTTGAACCTTACAGTTTTAGCCATTATGAAAAGGATCATGTGGTTTAAAAAGCAATTAGTGAAGGCCTGGATGCCCCGGCACAATGCACCTTGAATACTGCCTGAACGGAGTAAGCTTGATAAGAGACCTAGCTATAGCGAAAGAGTCTAGCTTCCAATGGCTGTATTTATGACTACTTGGATCCCAAATATGTAAAGACTGTTTATGCCATAAATGCTGCAGGGGAAACACAGCATTGAATAACTATCATCTGAGCCCTGCTGGAGAAGCAACTATTTGGAAGAGTGCCTGATCAGGTCCAGCCCAGAGATATTTGCAAGGTCTCTTCTCCAACAGCAACATCTAGTGTGGAGCATCCTTCCCATTAACTAGGTGTTAAAGAAAAACCAGACCTGGACAGTAGCTAAGGCCATAAAAACAGATTTTATTCAGAAAAACTATTGCAACTGGGGAAAGAGACCTCCGTATAGAACTGGCTCAATTCTGAATATAACCAGGAAAAGTGGGAATTTTTATCCAGGGAGCAAGCTGGGGGTTGCTGGATGGAGAATTACTAAGAGGAAATATCAGGAGCAAAGGGGGATTCTGGCTAAACTGACTTAATACGGTTCTTGGTAAAGTCATGCCGGGGTGATCAGACATCTTGGAGGATGATTGAGGGTGATAAGATATAGAGGATGAGGAATTCTGGTTAAACCAATTTCGCAGGATTCTTGCTAAAATTGAACAATACAGGGATGAAAACAGAAGCCCCAAACTCGACTTCTAGTTGAAAAAGAGCTCACAGAAGAGCCTGACTAAAGTTCAATCATGGGGAGAATCTTTGTCAGTATAAACTGGACAAGTTATCTGTATGTGCACCCATGTTCTGTGACCCAAGTGTTCAGTTCAAAAAGAGTAAATATCAAGGGCAGCTCCAGAGTTTGCCCTTTGCATTAGTTCCAAATACAAAGTCAACCTCAATTAAGTTTCCTTTGGGATTTTGATAATGGATATAAAAGTTTCCGCAAATTCTGTCTGTAATGTATTTTATGAACACACAATTTGCTATTGCAAATTTCTTCTCCTTTCAATTCTCTTATGCAATTAAACCTTTCTGAAGATGGTGAGATCAACTGATCTGCACTATGAGAAATACTAACAAAATCCTATTTCCCTAGGTTTTTGCTTTTCCACGCGTGTAGACTAGTCAACCAAGATGAACTCTTTACTCTCTCTGACAAGAGTTTTTCTTTACACTCAAATTCCTAATTCTCCCTGGAACTCCCACAGTAGCCCCATCAGAAAGTTTCCCCGAGGTATGCTTCACAAGTTCAGTTCAATTTTACTCATCCTACACCCTCAAAGATACAGCCTCAGTCTTGATTTTAATTAAAAATCACTTTCAGGAAGATGATTTTCTACTATGACAATTAAGAATTTGTGGAATAACTTTAGAGAGAGTTCTTGTTCTTTTCTCAGCCTTGGGCAGAGGCAGAGCACTGACCCCTGCATCTTGGCTAAGGTATCACTTCAGCACCATCACGGCTTTTGGAACCCTTGGTGAGGGAGAGATATAGTGTCACAAATTATCCTTTTCTTCCCTCTTGAGAGTAAGCAGTTCAAACCCCAGAGACTTTAGGTTCTCCCAAATGAACACTTGTGGGGTTGGGGACATCTTTGTTCATCTGGACCAGAAGCATAATCTCTCACTCTTTGGTCATTCTTTTAATAAGAGTGTGTCTGTCTAGTTTTGCTTCCCAAGGCAACTTACCTTTCCATTAGTCTTCCTGTTTCCCCCATTTCCAATTTCCTTGTGTATATGATTTTTCTGGAAAGAATAAATGCCACCATGACACTTAATTTTGACCTCTATACCTCTATTCAGTGGGGAGCCATGCCACTCAGAAGCGCATAGTGTTTTCTTACACTGAATTTTGCTGGCTCACGTCAATATTTTCCACCACTTGCAAGGGTATGAGACCATGTCATTCTATTTCAGTTGGGTGGGGTTTGAGTATGAGGGCTTAATCTGATAATGGGCATCTTCTCCTCACCTCCTGGGATGAGGTAAAGGTTTTCAGGCTGTTACTGCAGAAGTAGGACTTGCGAGCCCTGAGAGACAGACCTTCCACAGAGTCCACCTATGTGAGGGATCCATGAGTTACTCAGGTCTACATTTCAGTCATCACAGAATAAGAGACAACTCTCTCCTCCATGATTAACATGGCATTGATGAATCATTTGCATGTATCCAATTTTCACTACTTTGTTAAACTTAAACAGAATATATTAGCATATGCTCTTAATATCTTACATATGATGCTCTTTTTTCAATTAAAAGATTGCTACTAAGTAAAGATAACTAAATATAGGCTTAAAAAGTCATAAAATGAAAATTAGCATTCCTATAAATTCATTTTTAGAAAAACTGAAAATCTCATGGATTAGCTCAATTTTTATAAGAAACTTTATTTTATCACATATTTTAGATTTTGGTGAAGTTCCCTTGGAATCAGTTTGCTAATGGAAAAACAGATGCATGATAATTTAATTTGATTTGAAATAGATCGTAAAATTTTTAAGAATCACAAGTGGAAATAAACAATAAATAAATCCACATGCTAGCAATATTTTATTTTAGTTAACCAAGTTAATTCAGTGATACATTTTCTTAAAACATGCTCAGAAGAGAAAAAAGATTAATGCCTGCTTAGGTATTATAAGTGATATAATAATATCACTGTGAGAACTCATTAAAGTATTTTTAAGTGTGCTTTGCTAGAAAGAATCATGCAGGATAGAATTTGGTATTATCTGCTCTGTATGTGTATGGATTGGGGCCCTGGCTGGCAATGGATCACACAGTCAGTTTAAGAAGGAGAGAAAAGGGTCAAAAATTCCAGAAATCTAATAACTGTCTATTCCTGATGGCCTCATTCCATGTTATCGCTTCTTTTCTAAAGTGATATTTCCACTTTCCTAACAGATTTATACAACAAGTGCTTTTTTGGTATATGTCTTTTGTATCTTATAGCAATTATTTGTGTTTTATATTAGTTTCTCCTGAAAGATTCTATTTTTCTTTTACTAAAATTATCATGTATGTTTAATTTAAATACCATTGTTAATTACTTCCCTTATTTTAAAAACCATGACATAGGTTTGTTTGGTCTTTCTAATTTGAAAAATATTTTTAAAACTAATTATTTAATAAAATTGGAAACTTTTTGCCACTCTGACAAGAGAAGAGATTTATTTCTCATTTCATCAAATAATGAAAACTGAACAAATGCTAAGAGCTGCCAAGCCATCAACTCGCTGCTTATGTTGAAAAAAACATACAACGTTAAAGAGGCAGACATATGGGCTTTATATCATGTTTATGTAGGCATTTGTGGATTAAATTCCAAAAATGTTCTGTCCCAAACCATAGTTATATCTTTCACCTTAGGGCAATCCATAAAAATTAATATGTTAGGTTTTGGTAGAGTTAGTATATTCCACTTAATGACAGTATGCTTTGTAATTACTAGAAAATATTTTCCTTTTTGGTGGTGGTGGTATTTGTTTTTTATTGAGGTATAATTTGCATACAAGGCAAGTCATTCTTTTTGCATTTTCAAAAATGCACCACAATCAAGACAGAGTACAGTTCTGTCCTCCTCTCAAATTAACTTATATCCCTTTTGTCATTATCCTCTTTTACCAGACTGAATCCCTGGTATACAAAGCTTTGTTTCTGTCCGTATAGTTTTGCCATTTTTAGAATGCCATATAAATAGAATCAGAAACTATGTAACGTTTTGAGTCAGATTCTTTTTATTTAGCATAACGCATTTGAGATTGATCCACGTTTTGTGTTTATCAGAAGTGTATTCCCTTGAATAACTGGGTGGTATTCCATTGATGGGTGTACCATAGGTTGTTAATTCCTTCATCAGCTGAAGGTGATGTAGCTTGTTTCCAATTTTTGGCAATTATATAAAACTTCTATAAACATTTAATGTATTTTTCTTATCTTCCTAAATCTCCAATTGGAGTGAGGATGAATTCATAGAAATGGTAATGGTATAACAAGTCACTCCTACCAAAGCATTACAGTACAGTTCTTTTGGAGATAGTTTCATCAAAATGCAATATATTACCTATGATCAAGGTATAGGTAAGTATTTCTTGTGTGATATCTCTGTCATCTAGGAATTCTTTACCACAGTGACTTAGGCCTGATCCATTTGGGACTCAGTTGTCCTCAGATTACATAACATGTATATAAACTATTAAAATCATTCTATGTTTGCTCTTTAAAAACAATCAAACAATATGATAGGAATCAGAAGACCTTTAGCTAGGCAAGAGAGAATTTAATGACAAAGTGATCAGAGATGCATAAAATAAAAGAAGGGTAGTATATTCTTTTTCTAAGAGCAGTTGACCAAGACCAAAATAAATCAGCACTATATGTGTATGGGACAGGGTCTATGTCTTCTCAGCTATGTAGTACACCATATCATCTAGCGCTTTGTGCATAATGGTTTCAGTGAATAGAAAAAATAATGCATTAATATGCATATGTATATATATACAGCGAGACTCCAAGGAAGAAACATCAGTGTACCATACTATCCTTCACTCCACTTCTTTTCCCACATTAAGAAGTCACACCTTTTGACTTACTAAATATTTTTCTATTTTCTTCTTTCTATTTTAATTTTCCATGCGCTAATTCTACAGACATATACTAAGTCCAGGAAAAAAAGTGATATATTTTATTGTCTAAGTTTACAAACCTTTAACATGCCTCCTGATGAGTAGATTATTTTGGAGTTCTTTCACAGTGAAAAAAAATACAATTAAAAGAATTATGGGAAAGAGATTTATAAATGAAAGTTACAAAAAATTAAGATGCTTTGTGATATTTAGGATATATAATATAAATTTTTCTTTTGAACCTAAAGTTGGTATTTAATTATCATTAGTTGATATTTTCTCCCACAAAATTAATATTGAAGAAATATTTAAGAAGGGGAGCCAAATGAGGCACTTACATGGTCTACCATGTGCCTCAATATGACTTTGTTTTAGACAAATTGATCATTAAGGGAAATGCTTATAAGCAAACCAGCTCTAGATGAGTTACTTAGAAAGTCATTGATTTCAGGACCTGAGATTAATATTGGAAGTATTTATTACAAAAAATAATTATTAGGCCAAAATCACCTTGAGGAATTTATTATATAGAAATAAAGATAATCAGTTTGTAAATATTTGCACATAAGAAAATTTATTGAAAGATTTTTTAATGGTCAAAAACTGTAAAAATTTAAGTGTTATTAATAGAAGAATGGGTAAGTAAATTTCAGTACATCTACACAATGTAGCTATTCAAAAGTATGAATTCTATTTATAGACTCAGAAGGATGTATTTTTAAAGGAAAAAATCAGATTGCATGTTAATGTAAATATATACAATAGTGTTACTCCACTTTTTGTAAAACAATAAACAAAACATGTGAATGAAAAAGAGCGAGAGGGAGAGAGGGGAGAGAGAATGACAGAGAGAGCGAGAGAGAGGAGAGGGAGAGAGTGGCTGTGAGTATATGTGTTTACACTGGTTTGAGTGGTCATGTGGAAATGCAGGTTATCCCTGTTACGTGGGTGGAAGGGTATTTAAAACATGGGGTAGGGCTTCCCTGGTGGTGCAGTGGTTGAGAGTCCGCCTGCCGATGCTGGGGACACGGGTTCGTGCCCCGGTCCGGCAAGATCCCACATGCCGCGGAGCAGCTAGGCCCCTGAGCCATGGCCGCTGAGCCTGCGCGTCCGGAGCCTGTGCTCCGCAATGGGAGAGGCCACGACAGTGAAAGGCCCGCATAACGCAAAAAAAAAAAAAAAAAAAAAAACATGGGGTAATGTATCTTCCTTTATCTTTGTATAACTTTTGCTTGGTTCCGTGGCTATAATTAGAATGTGTTCCTGTTGTAATTTACCGACACTTAACAAAATTAAAATTTAAAATCGCTGTCTGAGGAAACATCAGCTTCCTTATCACTAGCTCTTTTCCCTGCAGCAAATTTATGGCTAATCAAGGAAAAGTTCTTAATAACTGTCTGCCTTTGGTAATTTAAAGACTCCCCTACCTAGAGGCATGGTATGAGCGAGATGTCCTCCCAAGTTCCTTCTGGCTTGGCACATACACTTACAGTCATATGGATATTTATTCAACTCTATTATATGAAACTATATGGCACATTTTAGCCCCCAATATTTTTCTCCCATTTAACTCTGTTTGTCTCTGTAGAATTAGTATTTTACAACTGAATCGAGTGAATGATGGACTTTCAAGAAGTTTTCCATGAATCTAGAAAATTTCCATGAATACATATATGTACAAATTGAGGTAGAAATAAAGATGATGTGAGAAAATAAAGAAGCTAGTTGCCATTTGAAAGCAATATTGTTTGCTAATCTGAAAACAACATTTATAACTATTCATTTGCTCCTTGATTTTGTCCCTGTTCTCTCTCGGTTCATTTTATGTAATACTTTCTTTCTATTTCAAAACTTTCGAAGTGCTGTAAGCAGCCTCCTTACAATAAAAAATTAACGTTGAGGTTAGGAAGTATAAGGCACTAGAGATACTTTTCCATAGCAGTTTAAATTAACTTAACCATGGAATGAAATTGAAGTATTCTGCAAAGAAAACTAGAGCAGTATTACTCTCTTCCCCATCACACCAGGGGACAACAGCTACACAACAGCAAAAATCTAGTATATATTTCAACCATTTCCCCTTCTGAAACTGAGCTTTGAGAGACAAGGATCAGACTTCTGTTTCATAAATACTCATGATATTCATGAATTCATAAATAGTCATTCATAAATATCATTTATCTAACCATATCCAGTAATTCAATAAATATGGATTAAAAATAACTCCTTGTAAACAACCCAAGTACAATAAACAAATAATTGCTACTTCAGCCTTGGATGACAAAGAGAAAATAAAAGTACTCTCCTCTTGTTCCTCCCTCTGCTTTCCAGGAAATTTACAGACACAAATATTCTCTGTGTGTGATATTCCTGCATGTAGATGTAGGCATTCCATTTAGTATGGACGAACGTGGGATGTGGTGGAGTTATCAAGTGGTGCTTGGTATATAAGAAACCAATTTAGAATGGTCTGTTTCTGTACGCCTACAACCATATGGGTTGGTAACTTACAGAATGGCTTGTTGGGAGACTAATCATATGGACACCTGCTCCACTCAATACTACATTGAGATGTTGATGAGTTAGTTTCTCTAAGCTCAACTTCATCATTGTTGATTGCAGCGCCTACTTCATAGGATTGCAAAGAAGATTACATAAAGGGTGGCTTGCAAAATACTCAGCAAAGTTCCTGGCACAAAATCAGTGGTCTACATATGCTGGCCATTAATGATATAAACTATGTTCAGGGCCATTTCTTGAATCCACTGAGCTAGAAAAATGGTTTTATTGTTTCTGTATGCTTCCATTTTCTAGGTCCAGTAGTAAATTTAAGAAAATCGATTTAAGACCAAGGCAATTTAAACAAAATGATAGCTAATGCTCAGACCAATTAGACAAAGGGAAATTGTGACCCTGAAGTAAACGTAATGGAAAATGCTCTTCAGAACTGCCATGGTTCTTAAGAAGTAATCAAAGGTGAGAGCATCAAAAAAGAAAATAATAACCCAGAGAGGACTACTCTTGCAGCTTCTGAAAGACAGAAATAGCAATTGCAGGTAATTTTAAGCAATCGTTATTTTTTTTAATAAATTTATTTATTTTATTTTATTATTTTATTTATTTATTGTTTTTGGCTGTATTGGGTCTTCGTTGCTGTGTGTGGGCTTTTCTCTGGTTGCAGCGAGCGGGGGCTACTCTTTGCTGTGGTGCGTGGGCTTCTCATTGCGGTGGCTTCTCTTGTTGCGGAGCACGGGCTCTAGGCACGTGGGCTTCAGTAGTTGTGGCACGTGGGCTCAGTATTTGTGGCTCATGGGCTCTAGAGCACAGGCTCAGTAGTTGTGGTGCACGGGCTTAGTTGCTCCGCGGCATGTGGGATCTTCCTGGACCAGGGGTTGAACCCGTGTCCCCTGCATTGGGAGGCAGATTCCCAACCACTGCACCACCAGGGAAGCCCTTAAACAATCTTTAAATTCTCTTTCTTGAAACTGCCACTATGAGGAGTGAGGAAATTGTTATGAAGTACTTTTTTTACCTCTGCCTCCAATGGCTGGTTGTTGTGAATCAGGGAAAAGAGGCAGGAGAGGTGATAAGGTAATAGGAAAACATGGAAGGGGTGAGGGGAAATCTTTAACTTTGTACTGTTTTAAATAAGTTTATAACAGCAGGCTCACTTTTCTAAAAGTGCGCAAGATTGAAGAAAAAGAGAAGGAAAAGAAGCAGTGTTTTGTTTTTTTGTCTTAACATCATTATTGGAATATAATTGCTTTACAATGGTGTGTTAGTTTCTGCTTTATAACAAAGTAAATCAGCTATACATATACTTATATCCCCATATCTCCTCCCTCTTGCGTTTCCCTCCACCCTCCTTATCTCACCCCTCTAGGTGGTCACAAAGCACTGAGCTGATCTCCCTGTGCTATGCGCCTGCTTCCCACTAGTTATCTATTTTACATTTGGTGGTTTATATAAGTCCATGTCACGCTCTCACTTCGTCTCAACTTACCTTCCCCCTCCCCGTGTCCTCAAGTCCATTCTCTACGTCTGTGTCTTTATTCCTGTCCTGCCCCTAGGTTCTTCATTACGATTTTTTTTTTTTTAGATTCCATATATATGTGTTAGCAAACGGTATTTGTTTTTCTTTCTGACTTACTTCACTCTGTATGACAGACTCTAGGTCCATCCACCTCACTACAAATAACTCAATTTCATTTCTTTTTATGGCTGAGTAATATGCCATTGTATATATGTGCCACATCTTCTTTATCCATTCATCTGCCAATGGACACTTAGGTTGCTTCCATGTCCTGGCTACTGTAAATAGTGCTGCAATGAACGTTGCGGTACATGTCTCTTTTGGAATTATGGTTTTCTCAGGGTATATGCCCAGTAGTGGGATTGCTGGGTCATATGGTAGTTCTATTTGTAGTTTTTTAAGGAACCTCCATACTGTTCTCCATAGTGGCTGTGTCAATTTACATTCCCACTAACAGTGCAAGAGGGTTCCCTTTTCTCCACACCCTCTCCAGCATTTATTGTTTGTAGATTTTTTGTTGATGGCCATTCTGACTGGTGTGAGGTGACACCTCATTGTAGTTTTGATTTGCATTTCTCTAATGACTAGTGATGTTGAGCATTCTTTCATGTGTTTGTTGGCAATCTGTATATGTACTTTGGAGAAATGTCTATTTAGTTCTTCTACCCATTTTTGGACTGGGTTGTTTGTTTTTTTGATATTGAGCTGCTGTTCCATTGATCTATATTTCTGTTTTTATGCCAGTACCATACTGTCTTTTTTTTTTTTTTAAACATCTTTATTGGGGTATAATTGCTTTACAATGGCCATACTGTCTTGATTACTGTAGCTTTGTAGTATAGTCTGAAGTCAGAGAGCCTGATTCCTCTAGCTCTGTTTTTCTTTCTCAAAATTGCTTTGGCTATTCGGGGTCTTTTGTGTTTCCATACAAATTGTGAAATTTTTTCTTCTAGTTCTGTGAAAATTGCCATTGGTAGTTGATAGGGATTGCACTGAATCTGTAGATTGCTTTGGGTAGTATAGTCATTTTCACAATGTTTATTCTTCCAATCCAAGAACATGGTATATCTCTCCATCTGTTTGTATCATCTTTAATTCTTTCATCAGTGTCTTATAGTTTTCTGCATACAGGTCTTTTGTCTCCTTAGGTAGGTTTATTTCTAGGTAGTTTATTCTTTTTGTTGCAATGGTAAATGGGAGTGTCTCCTTAATTTCTCTTTCAGATTTTTCATCATTAATGTATAGGAATGCAAGAGATTTCTGTGCATTAATTTTGTATCCTGATACTTTACCAAATTCATTGATTAGCTCTAGTAATTTTCTGGTAGAGTCTTCAGGATTCTCTCTATATAATATCATGTCATCTGCAAACAGTGACAGCTTTAGTTCTTCTTTTCCAATTTGGATTCCTTTTATTTCCTTTTCTTCTCTGATTGCTGTGACTAAAACTTCCAAAACTATGTGGAATAAGAGTGGTGAGACTGGGAAACCTTGTCTTGTTCCTGATCTTAGTGGAAATGGTTTCAGTTTTTCACCATCGAGGACGATGTTGGCTCTGGGTTTGTCATATATGGGCTTTATTATATTGAGGTGAATTCCCTCTATGCCTACTTTCTGGAGGGTTTTTAATCATAAATGGGTGTTGAATTTTGTCAAAAGCTTTTTCTGCATCTATTGAGATGATCATATGGTTTTTATCCTTCAATTTGTTAATATGGTGTATCACATTGATTGATTTGAAGAATCATTGATATTGAAGAATCTTTGCATTCCTGGAATAAACCCCACTTGATCATGGTGTATGATCCTTTTAATGTGCTGTTGGATTCTGTTTGCTAGTATTTTGTTGAGGATTTTTGCATCTGTGTTCATCAGTGATATTGGCCTGTAGTTTTCTTTCTTTGTGACATCTTTGACTGGTTTTGGTATTAGGGTGATGGTGGTCTCATAGAATGAGTTTGGGAGTGTTCCAACCTCTGCTATATTTTGGAAGAGTTTGAGAAGGATATGTGTTAGCTCTTCTCTAAATGTTTGATAGAATTCGCCTGTGAAGCCATCTGGTCCTGGGCTTTTGTTGCAGTGTTTGTTAATCAAATAAAATGTGCTAAGCACTCAGCTAGGTGCTTTGTATATACATATAAAATTTACTTCATCCTTTCATTCATCTCACAAAGATGTTTAGTCAGGATAGGTTAGGTTATCTTATAATAACAACTCTCAGTGGCTTAAAACAGCCTAGATCTAGGTAATTGTCAAAGGCAGCTCCTTTCCCCGTGACTGCTCAGACTTGCAATTCCATATCATATCAATACATCCTTCCAAAATTGAAAACAAAGATACTTCTGTAAAGTCTCATAATGCCACTTAATGTTTCTTCCCAGAAATGACATGTTACTTCCACTCACATTTCACTGGTCAAAGCAAATTACAGCAGCATGTGTCACTTCAGTGGGGAACAGAATGTAACTTCCTCATGTGCCTCAAAGCAGGAAAGCCAGAAATTCTGGTGAGCAGCATTGATGTCTATCACAAAAAGGGACTTCCTATTTTGAACGTAAGGAATCTGAGATTCAGAGATATTAGCAACTTAGGCAAAATCACCCTCTACCTATGTGATATATTGGAATGCAAAATTCCTAAATCTATATTCTTTCCATTGTAACACCTTGCCTCACATATATTCACTATCACATTGGTATCAATGTCACACACAGAACAAACATATTTTCTACTTACATCAAAGTTGAAGTGGGCATTATAAGTTATCCCGTAGCCAGATAACACAGAGAACTGTGCCAATTACTTTAAAAACTATTAATATCATAATCGTAGACTTTGGAAGGAGTTATTCTTATCCAGTTTTCATTTTGAGATCCAATATTTTCTATCTTGCAGTGTTGGTATATTTTTTATTTGTTCTGGTTTTTGTTTCCAAAAGGACTTTAGCCCTTGTGTGTCCTGAAGGAACCTCTGTTGTGCACTTACTGCCTGGTAAAATCAATGGCATGCAGTTCAAAGAAAGTGCACCAATTAGGCTAAGAACATTTTCCAGATTCAAGGAAGCCTTCTCCACATTTGAGCTTGGTCTATGGATCAGTGAAGATAGTAGTTCAAAGGGACTAGTCAGTGTAGTAAAATAAGTACCCTTGTTACCCATTAAAATTGCCTTTGTAAATAAAGTACAGTGAGTTTCCCTTTGATCTTAGGAAGATAGTCCAGCATGCTATACATAGCACAAAGATGAAAGTAGACAAGGCTGCTTAAAATGAAATATGCCACTGAGTGATGTAAAGCTTTCAAACTCTTTTGACCAGAAGCAGAAGTAATCTTATAAGTAATGTCCTTGCTTTGCAGTATTTTCATAGGGCATTTGGCACTAATTTCAGGTGATTTTTTATTAATATGAATAAACAATGGGTACTGCTGGGAAAATATTATAGAACATTAGGCATAAATATGATCAATGATTTATGATAGGCTGCATAAATTTATTTCCATTTCTTGAAAGTTATATCTAGCTTTTGTATTATTTCATCAAGAATTCCTTGTCACTCTTCTCTCTGGTCAGGACATTACACATTTTTTTAATTTAATAAAAATTCCTGTATATTCTTACATTTTTATCATCCCCTGGGTGGTTGACATGACTTGTCTTATTAGTGGTAGAGGATGGTGCATTAAAAATTAGAAAATAGGTAAAGTTAGATCGTTGCATTTTCCTTTTTAATGACTCACTCCTATCTTCTAGTAGATTTCCTCTGGTTCACTTCTCTCCTCAAATGTCAATTTTTATACTAGTTTTTAACAAATCCAAGCCGAGGTTTTTGCTAATATTTAGCTTATATTCTTAGCACTGGCATTTTAATAGACGTTTTGAACCCAAAGGAATGAATCTCTCTTGGAGGAATTTTTGACACAGGTAACAGATGGGGTGTAAGAAGTGGTCTGAGTAGGGTGCAGCAGTTGGCTCTCACTGGCTTTCTTGTCACCCATTTGGAAAGCTAACCCTGGTTGAAGTATATATATAATATGTACAATAATTCTTACTTCAGCTTTGTGGCAGTTTTGTTATATCATCTTTTTAAAAGTTTGTTGAAGAAACCTTATTTTATTAAATCCCTAAATGATCTATAAAGTTTGGGCTTTCCGTAATTTTGTGACTGAATTTCTCTTTGGCAATTAAAAAAAGTACCTATTTTTCAACTGGGTCATTATCATAAACAATGTTTTCCATTTTTTGTTTAGAAGTTATTTTGAATAAATTCAAATTAGGGTCACATTTGATGATGTGCTTTCTGAAGATTAAAAGAAATTTCTCAATATATCTTTTTAAAAGTTAGAGGAAAATTATATATGTATAAACGTAGAATGATCAGAATTACATTTCTGTATCTGCAAGCCCGCTACTCTAGGTGGAATTATGGCCACCTAAAGATGTCCCTGTTCTAATTCCTGGAACCTGTGACTATCTGTGTTATCTTACATGGATAAAGCCACTTTGAAGATATAGTTAATCTTAAGGACCTTGAGGTGGGGACAATACCTGGATTATCCATGTGGGCCCAACCTAATCATGTGAGAGCTTGTAAGACCCTCTCAGACTGAAGAGAGAATCAGAGGGCAAAATGGTTAGAGAGATGGAGGAAAGAGTCTATAGACCACCAAGCATGGATGGTCTTTAGAAGTTGAAAAAGACAAAGAAATGGATCCTCTTGTAGAGCCTCAAGAAAGGCATGCAGCCCTGCAAACCTCTTGATTTCAACCTCGTGAGACCTGTGTTGGACTTCTGAGTTTCAGTATTATAAGATAATAAACTGGTGCTGTTTTAAGTCATTTAGTTTGTAGTCACTTGTTACAGCAGCAATAGAAAAACAATACAGATTTTGGTACCAAGAGTGAGGTTTGAACCCGTGTAGCATACAATATACCAGATATTATTTTTTCCTTAACCTGAGAAAAATACATGTTTAGGAATACAATTTAATAATAAATGTGAAAAAAATGCTACATATACAATTTTATTTAATAATTTTTATGTGCAGGAGTTATATTTCTTCTTGGTTCACAATGAGAATTGTGCTTTATTGATTTTTCTAATTACTTTAATAAGAACAATTCAGAAAAAACCCTCCAAACATAAACAAACCAAAAACATCTGAAGTCTCACCATCTGGAGAGATCTTCTATTGATATTTTAATGATTGTTATTTTATACATCTCTATTTTTACACATACACACTCATACATAAAATTTTACATAAATGGAATCGTTACACTTACCATTTTTATTCAGTAAATTATTTTTAATTTTGAAATGTACTATTCATATATAAAATACTAAAACATATAACTAGTGTATACACAGTAACAATAAACACCTCTGTACCCACAACTCAGATTAAGGAACGTAACATTTAACTGTACTTGAAAGTCCCCTGTGTTCCTTACCAATTGCATTTCCCCTCCTCTATTCCCAGAAGTAACTACTTTCTTAACTTTTATATTAATCTTCCCTTTCTTAAAAAATAAACTCAGCACTCATGTATTTATTCCTAAGCAATTTTTTTTAGCTTTGAAAAACTGAGCAGCAAGCCAGATTTATCTGTAAAAAGAAAGCAATTACTGCTATTAAATGAAGGTTCCCAAGAGCATGTAAACAGAAAAGAACCTCTCCGTCTCGTGGTGGAGTTTTATCTCCACAGAGTCTATTCAGTACTTCTCTTATGATTTGGGGTGGTGGGAGACAGGGTCATCCTTCCTGAATTTGGAGTTGAGGGAATTAAGATTGAAATATAATAACAGATCAGAGCAGAGACATGCAGAGTATTTTGAAAGGCAGACTAGCTTTCAGGCCCATGAAGCTTGACATCAACCTGATTTTTTATATTAAAAGAACTTAAAAAAAAAAAACTACAGGTGAGAAAAGTGATTGATCTTCAGGAGAAGGATGGGAAAATGAGAATCTTTCTCATGGGCTGTGCCCATCCTGACTCCATCAGAGGTAGAAGCTGTCCTGATCCAGGTATACAACCCTTTCCTGGCCCTTCAGCAGAGCAGAGCAATCCCTCACATGGAGGTGGGTATTGCCAGGGCTTGTAGGGCACTTATCTCCTATTCTGTATGTAGAATTGAGAAGGATTCCCTAAGAGAAACCCTGTTGGCCCTTCTTTTCCTTGTTTACTTCTTCCCACAGGAGAAGAAATGTCTTACCTAATAAGTAAAATTTGGAAGAGAAAGATGTCTCTCTTTGTCCCTATCTCTCTCTCTTTCTATATCTCTCTTCCCTATATGGAAACCAACCTTCCCATAGTATACATGCAATTTTGGTCTGTCTGCTTCCTTGTAGTCAGACACCTGGCTGTGGTGGTACCTAGGATTGAGCAGCTGTACCAATGACAATGTCAGTTGGTCTAATTCAATGGAGAAATATTATCAAGTGCACTTAGTTGCATAGCTAAAGCTGTGTCTTCACTCTAGCCTTTATCAGTAACAGCTCCATCTGTTTGACTCCATATTTGCCTTTCAGTTGGTACCAAACTTACAGGGTAGAAAGGGATATTATCTATTAGGCTCCTTTAAACCCTGGCAGGTATATCAGATTGTCTTGTGCTGGTGTCCTTAGTTATCCAAATCATATATTTAATTCCTCTTGTTCTGATTCTGTACTCAGCAAGCAGCCTTCAGATAAAAGCTCACCTCTTTATGAGGCTTGTTTATAGGAAAATAATGTGTGCACCAGAGGATTTTATGTGCACGGCTTCCTTACCAGTTCTGTTTCTCCTTGTAAATTAATACATTGGCATTTTGTTTTGACACTTTACTTTTGTGAGCCTGGTTAATGTGCATCTGCCCTTAAGAGATGAGTCTGTCAATAGGATGACCTTGGAAATTGTGAGCAGTAGAGTCAGACAAGGCTCCAAGACATTTCAGAATTCAATTTAATGTGTTTTAATACTGGGAAGAGTTGGGTGGTTTGATTAATGTGAGAAAATGCAGGATTGCCTTACAATCCAATGTCATTATACCTAGACGTGAATATATTTACTTGTCTTAAGAACTCAGGAAAGTAAAATCCAATTAAGAGGTATGGCCACCTGGGTGGGAGTTGGAGACCCTAACCTGACTTGAAAATTAGATAACGATGTAATTCACTTCTAATGGATATGAGCCACATGAAGTTTTCTTCTTTCACAGTGGAAGTCCTTCTTATAGGCTGCTACAATCTACAGGGTTCGGTACATTCCAGCCCTGCACAGACAGGATCCAGGTTTATCCCAGGACTTGCCTGAGGTCACTGAGCAGATTAGAAGACAGCTCCAAAAGTCATATGGGGAAATAACCCCTAAAATTTTGTGAGATGATATGTTTCCTTCGTGGGAAAGAATTTTTCATATCTGAAAGATTTGGAATTAATTGTAGGAATATTCAAGAGAACCAAAATGAAATATTAATTTTTTACATTAATTAATGTGTGTATACTCGCTAAATTAAGTATCTGTAATGCCTAAGAGGCATTACGTGTTAGAAAAACAGCTCAAGCTTGTAATATTGTTTTAAAATGTCTAAATGAGAAGTGATATAGAATCATGTGTCTAGACTGAATATAATCAATTTTATAATATCGGGTCAGCCAAAAAGTTCGTTGGGGTTTTTCCATGTGGAAAAACCCCAGCGAACTTTTTGGCCAACCCAGTAGTATTTGAAGATTTAAGAAAACTTGAAACCATTTTAAAAGTTTCATTTATTAATTTCCTAAGTATTCCTCAAATACTTGATTAAGTTTGTTAGATAATTCATATATGCATAGAAAAAAAATTGAGCATATTAAATGCATTAGTGCAGTTGAAAATGTTTAAAAGGAGTTTAATTAACAAGACTTATAACTGGTTCCAGACAGTAACCAAAGACCTCCTTTAAATGGACTGTGAAAACGTGTTAGCTTTCTACATGGGATAATAGGTTTATAAAATAACTGAAAACTGAAAAGAAGAACTAATCCTTTTTTACATATAACTATACTAAACTGAATATTTTTTTAACTAATAATCTATTAATGAATTTTTTTCCACATGAAAACCAATCTGGAGGAACCCAAATTCTCATTTAGTAGGAATCACTTGTAGTATTAGACACAGATCAAAACTGTGATATCAAAAAGTCGATGTCAGTGTCTAGATTAGGTAAATTCACTAGAGAATGCCAACCTAGAATGGCCCGTTGAGAGTTAGGCAACTGACCTTGAATCTACTACATTCTGACCACATTATTGCCAATTCCCTTCCTTTTCTGGAACATTTATAACTTTTTTAGTGCTTTATTAAAATACGCTGTTTCCTTAAAGTACTGAATATTTAAAATATGACATATCCTTGTGATTAAAGCACACACTTTAAGTAATCATTGGTTTTTATGTTTCTCAAGCAAGTCAGCTCTGGTAATAATGAAGACAGACTTGTAACCTTAATAATGGAATTTACCTAACTTCCTAATGACTTTTCATGAGTTTGCACTTCAAAAGAGCTTTTGCCCCTTCTCTAGGTCCTATTGTGTGATGCATGAATAGATCTCTAGTTATCAATGGCAAGAGCCTTTGGGAACCAGACAGATCTTGGTTTGAATTACAGTTCAGCCTTACACTAGATCTGAGACCTTGGGAAAGATATTCAACCTCTTAGTCTTCTCATCTATAAATTGAAAATGATTATATCTATCTTATAGGGTTGTTGAAAAGCTCAGAGATATTATACGAAAAGAGTTGGTACACAACTGGCCCTCAATGGAATAACAGATGTGATTTTTATAGGTAGTGTAAAAACAAGGGTGTGTATGTGTTGTTAGGTGAGAAAGGGTTAATTTCTGCAGTGGGCTGTGTGTGTGTGTATATGTGTGTGCAGATCAAGGACCGGCTGCCTTTGACAATATGTTGCTGCGGTGAATCATGGCTGGCTGCCAAACAGAGGCTCCAAAGACCCTTGTGCAAAGTTAGGCGATGATCTGCAGAGTGTAAATGATACCCTGCAAAAACTCGAACTTCAGACTTCGTGGGATTGAAGCTCTGCCCTCATACAATCTCCCAGAGATCACATATCCTATGCCCCATTGGAGTGAGAAAAATCCCTAAGCCCAGCAATTGTCCCTATAGATTTTGGGTTGCCTATTTAATTCCTTAAGGTCTCCTTCACTCACCAGCCACATGCCCTAGTGTTCATTTTTTTCATACAGCCAGTAGATGCTTGTTTTTTTTTTTTAAACCGCGCCCCCCCATGATTATTTGAGGCAAAAGGTCAGACTTTAAAACTTGTGGAAACTATAAAAAGGGTTGTCTTCTACGTACTGTTGTGGCTGCTGAAATTCTGAAAGAGGCATTTTATATCAGGCTCCAACTCTAAACAATGTTAAAAGAATCAAATAGGATGATCTGAGAGAGAGAGAGAGAGATAGGGCAAAGATGGTGACAACATTTGGATGCAAAAAGACTGAGGTTTTTAAAGAGAGCTCTATGAAAGGGAAAAGATCTCCAATGACAGTCTTACTGAAATTCACTCTTTTTCAATTAAGTCTTTGTCTAAAGCACCTTTTAAATTGAATAACAGAGATGTGTATATATATATATATATATATATGTATATACGCATGTATGAGTTTTCTGGCCCATTTTAATTTCAAAGACATGAAAAGTATCCCTCTGGTCACTCTTCCTTTAAATATAGAGTAGCAATATAGTTTAGTAAAAAGAATTTAAAATCTGAACTAGCTAGATCCATTTTGTAGTTATATGGAATGGGATAAATTGCTGAGCTTCTGGCGTGATCCACCTGGCTTAAAATTCTAGCTCTATCCTTTATCGCCATGTAGCCTTGGGCAAATTTATTTACCATCGGGAACCTCACTTCCCCTTTCTGTCATAATAGGACAGTAATTCCTACTGTATTTTTATGGAGAATGGATTGAGGGGAGCAAATATTAATGTGCCAAAGGCTGAGGGAGTAGTCCAGTTGAGAGACTGCAGTTTGTTTGACTAGGTTGGTGGCAATGGGGACAGAAAATGAGATGGATTTGCAGTATGCTTTGCAGTAGAATTGATAGAACTTTCCATTAGAGTGAATACAGTGTCGATATAAAAGAATGAATCAAGGATAAAATCTAGATTTCTGGTTGAAAAATGGTTCGAATCAATGGTGATCCCACTTACTACTTGTTCAGAAGTGGTGTAGTGTTCCATTGCTAAGAGTTCCATTTTGCACACATGAACTTGACATAACCTGTATCTGGTTGGATGCTAGAATCTGCAGTTCCCAGTAGAAGTGTTCTGGCCTAGAGATGTACTTATAGGAGTCGTCAAGATATCAATGTAATTTAAAGCTTGAGAACTAATTGAGATGGTACAAGGGTAGGGTGAGACTGGCGGGAAAGAAAAGGAAGAAAAATAACAAGAAGGGGCAAAGTGGGCTCAGGAAATGCAGCTGTTGCCCATTCCATCATCTCCCAGTGCCCTGCAGGGAGAAAGAACTCTTGAAACTAATCCTGCTGTCTCCTTCCAGGGTTAATTTAGAGGAGTAGGGAGGGGACAGTAGAGACATATATGAAAGCCTTAAATAGAAGCAGCTGCTGACTCTTCTGGGTAGTAATTTGATGACTATTTATTTAGCTTCAGTGGAATAATTTTGTGGAATAGATGAAACAGTTTAAAATATTCTTATGCTGACTGTATATACCTTTATGTCTTACCAATTTTTAAAAATTGCATGGGTAGATTTACAGAAGGGCATTTCCAGGTAGAATTGAGATATTTTAAGGGTATAAAAAACTTGGGTATGCCATATGTTCAGTTTGAGTTAGCCCAATCAGTAAATATTACTGTTAAAGTTCTAAAGCACTATATACCTGTTAATGATGGGTGATCATTTCTATTTGTGCTTTCCACATGATTATAAAATAAAATAAAATTATATTGGCAATTTGCATCTATTATGTCTGTGACAGTAAGTGCTTTTTTTGTTTGGTATTTAATGGAAAGCAATCATTTAATAAGCCAATGAAAGTTTTGAATGATTATTTTATGAACTAAGAATCTTTTTTTCATTCTCCTTATTCAGCCTGTAAGCTTGGGGATTTTTTTTCCTTTCTTTCTTTCTTCCCTAAGGAATGAAAGAGTTGAAAATCTGAAGCATCCCTATTGTGGTCTGCACCGAAGTTACTACGTTAAAAAACAAGTTCAGCAAGTTTTAAAGAAAAGACCTGTTAGTTAAGTAGAAGGCAAATATTTTCATTAGTGCTGAGTGGAAAAGGGAAAGTTTCATGTGACACATCAATGTTCGATCACTTCTCACCCAAAGCCCTTTTACCTCAGAGAAGAGGGAGAAAACAAAATAATGAATTCGAAATGAGGAGAGTTTACATCAGCAAAAAATTTTTTTTTTCACAAAATGGAGAAAGAAGAGATGGTGCTATTTTATTCAGCACCTCAGTACTGTTTCATGTAAAATAGAAACTCAAACAATTATTTTGGATATGTTTTTGATTAGGATGGAACAATTAAGAATAATAATTGAGAAGATGCTAAAAGTAGTAAGGAAGATAGGGAAAGGAAGTACATTCCTGTAGCCTGACCCATTGTGTGCATGCGGTGGAGATGAAAACGGCTTTTCATCTCCTGAACACCATCTCACACCTAGATGGCGCCAAGAAGGCTTCATCTACCTTCTGGAAGCGATATGGTGCCCTGACATGGTGGAACTGAACCAAGGCCTTTGGGATGCACCTCTGGAGGAAGGAGGGGTTTCTCTCAACAGTGGTCCTCATCCCAGGGAACTCAATTTGAAAAGGGGAGA
Source organism: Globicephala melas (assembly GCF_963455315.2). Classification (NCBI taxonomy): domain Eukaryota; kingdom Metazoa; phylum Chordata; class Mammalia; order Artiodactyla; family Delphinidae; genus Globicephala; species Globicephala melas. The sequence goes on from NC_083322.1 coordinate 29,164,419, forward strand.
GAGCAAAGCTGTCCCATTTTAGACTTGTCAGTGTAATTATTGGTGAGGAGAGTTGATCTCTGTTAGAAGTGCTACCTTCAACCCAGCGCCAAAGGAAGCTTGCCTCAGGAAACTAAATAAAATATTCAAATGAATATTCAAATATGCAAATGAAAATTTGCACAGGAAAATACTGGGGTCATAAACCGCTCTGATCGCGAACCTCTTAAAAGAATTGTTACACTGGCTGGAGGAGGACTGGCTCAGCCCTCCACATGCATATCCTTCTACTTCAACCAAGGGAGTAGTGGACAAAACCGTGAGAAGAAGGGAGGCACAATGACAGGGCAGTCATGCCTACATCACCAGGAGCAACAGCGTACCGAAATGGAGCACAGCATTGGCAATGGAAGTTGAGTCACCATATTGGTGCCTGTATATAGAACAAGTTCTAATGATATCCAGGGACAGGGTGAGATAGGCTGGCCCTCGTTGAAGGAAATAAGTGTGTAAAAGCTTGCAGTTTAAAAATAAACAAACAGAAGACTACGGTTATCATATCACTCCTTCCCCTGCAAACATATTCTCTCCTATTGATGAAAAATGGCAGCATGTATTCCATTCAGAGATTGCACTTAAAATATTTAATACCATTATGGTCCAGACGACAACAAACTAGAATGGCTGTTCCATAGTTCCTGGAGGGCAAGTGCTGCCCCAGCCTTAATGCTTTATTTTCTAGATGGTCAAAGATTGTGGGAGTGTGGGCCAGGTAGCTGGGGAGCCAAGGGCTCAGAGCAGCAGCTATTTCAGAAGCATTTCATATTTTACTGACCAGTAGAGCCATGTCCATGCTTGCCAGATAAATATAAACTCTGATGAAATTAGATGAGTTCCCAAATGTTCCCTCCCTCTTGAAAACTTGAATCAATGGTGTGCAGCATATTTTTTTTTAATATATTTTGGTTTAATAATGAATCTGAGCATGATTTCTTGATCATTCATCAGGTATTTATTTTACTACACATTAATTTTGGTGATAGAAAAGATTTTGGAGCTACTTATTTTGAGAGTTACTTTCTACCTCAGATCTCTAATCAAAATTGAATTATTATCAAATGGTTTTTATAGATCCAAATCATGATTTCATTTGTATATAGAAACAATGTTTTAGTGTACGCATGCACTTGAACTATCTTGGGACCATTATACGTAAAGATTCGGGAAGAACTCATTTAGCACAGCTTTTCTAAGCATGGTTTTTAAAAAGGTAATCAGCAAATAAACTGCCGACCATAAGTTATTTTTTAAAGTACTAATAGGAAAGATTGATTTAAAAAATTTTTTTTTGCCATTGATGCGACCAGGGGAAGAAACTGATTTGGATACGAGTCAACTCTGCCTGCCTATCTAAATGGAGTGGATATCCAACAGAGAGTACACACGTTAAGTTGCTTTCCAGCACCCAGGTTGTTTGTTCCTACCCTCCTACTAGCCCTCTGTTGATTAAGGGCCACATTTCCAGAGGACAGCAAGAACTCATGATCCTGAGAAACAGGATAGACTCTCAGTCCAACTGGGTTGCCCGGACTTTCCTTGGTTATGGAAGGACAGAAAAAATTATTAGGGAACTTGGAGAATTTTCTGTTTTGGAGAATTATAAGCAGAATTTAGTCCTATCTTCAGGTGTTTTATCCCAGAGAAAAAAAGGATGACTAAAAAAGAAAAATCTGCTGCCAGGAACATAGATAGATAAGTAGATAGACAGATAATTTTAAAGCATAGGCTCGGCTCATGGATGAGTGATATGAGTGCAAAACCATCTTTGTGTTTCTGCTCTCTCCAGTTCAGCCACCTCATTAACTCTTCCTTTTCTGATTCTTCTTTCTTTCTTTTTTATTTCAACCTCCTCGCCTCTCTCCCCTTCCCCCTCCTCCCATACCCTCCCTTCCCCTCTCCTTCTCTTCTTTCTCCCCTCAATATCTCTTCCTCTTCTCCCCCTCCCTCCTCGTGTCCCTCCCCCTTTCCTGCTTCCTTCCCTCCCTCATTCCCCTTCTGTTCTAACTCCAGTCACACAATGCTTCCTTAATCCTTTCCCTCTTTTGACGCTTCAGCACAAGTAACCAAGCACAATGTGGGAAATTGGTCTGGGGGAGTTTTGTGGGGATTGGAGCTAAGGGTGTAGAAGAAAGATTTTATGATGTGGGTATTGTAAAAGGTTTAAAGTGGTAAACTATTCAGATCTTCTATAGATCATTAGAACAGAGTATATAAAAAGGGCACAGATTAAATTAAATGTGCCTTAGTGCTGCTAACTAATTAGACTAAGTAAATACTCATGATTTGTTTTATCATTTTTACATTAAGAAGATTTCTCAAATGGAGGATAATTACAGCCAAAGCCTAATTTTAACCATACTCTTCTGTTCTGATGCATTAATGATTTCTTTTGTGTTATAATTGTTGTATTCATCAGGGCTCGTTAAGTGTTTCCTTTTCAGTATTCATGTAGAGGATGCAGAACACAAAGTGGGAAGTGTGTCTTAAGAATGAGCCAGTTATTGAAATGAGTTTGATATTTCTAGTCCAATCGCTGCAGTTTTATTATCTGCATGGCAAAAAATTCTAAAACATTTGGCACTACCATTCGTTTTAGCAGAAAACATATCTTTTGAAAATCAGAACTTTCCCTCATTCTGTTCAATTGAGAATCTCAAATGTACTTATACTGAACTATAATTGATTACTGCTGTACTAATTATTTTGTGACGATTAAGTCATAAAAATCATATAATATTGTCATTTTTATCCTGTAAATGAAAGAATAATGGGTTAAAATGAATCATGATTTATGGTCTTGAATCTGAATGAACAGAGGAAATTAGTAACTACATTAGCACAGATTAATAAACTACAATTTTGCCTTCTATGAATGTCCAATGTTCAAAAAAATTATAAGATTAAGTATGAATGTGGGTGCATAATACAATTGTATGTTTTAATTCACAGCCACCTGCAAACTTGAAAGATAAAAGAATAGAAAGAAAGCAAATTTAACACTTAAAATTCTAGATATACCTAGAGGAGATATAAGTATTTGATTTATGTAACACAAGGACCATTTTAAAGCCTCTGAGAAGCAGGAGATTGTTTTTTGTTTTTTTAACCAAAGATAACATGTAAACTAATGTTGTAACTTTGAACTTTAACAATTGAGATGTGATTTGTCATAATAATATCAAAACGCTGAACTATTGTTATCAATAGAATTGAAGGACATTCTCCATATCAGCACTTTGTGTTTAGATTTAAGTAAAGGATGTTAGGTCATGAATATTTTGCCTCTAAAACACCTACTATTGCTAGTAATTTTTGTCAGAACTCAAAAGGACAGAATTTTAAAATATGTGGTCCAATCGCTTGATGTTGGAACTATAATATTAAAATGAAAGAAGTTAATAGAATGTTAGGGATGAAAAACTCTTTCCACGTCTCCAGGTAGAGAGCTATTAAACAACTCTAGGCTTTCTGGCTCAGAAAAAATCTGGATGAGAACCTCAGTCTTCTGCTTCCCAGTTCACTGGTCATTTCACTCACCAGATAGGCTTGAAGTAGCTCAGAGCAAAATTAGATTTGAAATATCACAATCTGCGAAAAGTAAATTTTCCTTCAAATATTTTCTCAGAGACTTTTTTCAAAAGGTTAGTTCAGTAATACTTTCATGACATGACCAGAGTTACTGATTTTAGAACCTTAACTACACAGAACATAGATGGATAAAACACATACATGTGCACACGCACGCGCACACTCCTTATGCAAAAACAGACAACATGAAATCCTTACACTAAAACTCATGCATTTTTCTAGACTCCCATTAGAGTATATTTCCTCTGACTCTGAGTTCCATTCTATCATCTTGCTTCTCCTGATTTTCTGCTCAAAGCAGATTAGAAGATTTCTTCCTTTGCTTTTGACAGGAAAGAGAGCAAGGTATAGGCAAGGGGAGAGCTATGTAGCTTGTTGCAAGCCTGCTACAACCAGCAAAAATAACAAACAAACCAACAAAAACGAGCCTGACAGTAAGGAGACAGTTATGTCACAAACTCACTCAGGAGTGAAGCTAATAACCTGCTTACTTCCATAAGCTGTGAGATCAGTCCTGAAAAGAGACTTTAAAATATTCACTGTTAAACTCATGCAACTTTGGGCCAAACGCAGAGACACAGAAGCCATCAAATCTTTACAGGTCAATATCAGAAAGATCTGGGGACAGTGCCCCAGCTCTAGGGGTTGAGGTACATGTCTGAGGGGTCAAGGCAGACCCAGACTTGCTTCTTGCGGGTTTTAGTATCCAAGAAGGTCAAACAACGTGTGTGTGTGAGTGTGTGTATGTATGTGTGTTGGAGGGTGGTGATGGTGGTGGGGAGCTGATGGGTGGGGGGATCTTGAAGGATATCAAGAAAATTCCAATTTGAGCAGGTTGGAGCACTGTAGTGGTTTAAGGGTCCATTCCCAATGGGTCCCGGAAAAGTAAGAAAGCAAATGAGATATAGGGAGCTAGGTCTAGCCTCTAGAGAAAGAGATTAAGAATAGTATTAGGGCCTAGCCAAGAAGATAGGGTTTAGGGAAGGATTTCTGACTCTAAATAAGAATCCAAATTGGAATGTCAGGTGGGGAAAGTAGGCAGGAGCTCATAATTAGTACTGGACCAGCAGTGTCGGGACAATAGCGACAGGCCACAGCTGGGGGACAAAGGGAATCTCAGAAGCTCTGGTAGCAAATAGGCTTGGCCTTCCTGTTATACCGTCTGCACTGCGACTTCAGGCTTGTTTCAGCACCAGAGTGGGGTTGAGAACTCAGAAGGGCATCAGGAACTTAGCAAGTAACTGCTAAGGAAGATAGGGGCTGGTGTCAACATCTTTGATGAAGTAGACAGGGGAATCCCTTCCTCCCTTCCTTCTTTCCTTTCTATCTTATAAAATAATTACTTTATCACCTATAGTCATTTCCTTAGCCTGTTATAGTTTTGCTCCCACCCACCTCCTTCTGCTGTTATTGGCCAACATATTACAATAATATTTCTATATGTCATGGGACCAACAACACATTTCATGGATATAATGTGTTGTTTTATATATATTTTTTTGTTTATATGAAATGTATTTATACGTATAAATATAAAATATATCATTGAGACTAGAGCACTTAAAAACATTTGGCTTTTATCATTTATATCTTTTGATTGATGTTATCTATATGATGTGACACTGCCGTCACTCCTTCCTGTACTTCTCTAGCCGTACTTCCTTTTGTGCTGTAAGCATATTTATAATGGCTACTTTGACATCTTTTTCTGTTAGACCCAACATCAGGTCACTGTCACAAGCAGTTTCTGTTGTCTGCTTTTCGTCCCTGGTGTATGAGTCACACTTTCCTGTTTCTTTTCAGGCCTCAACATTTTTTTTCTGTTGTTGGAAACTAGGTATTTTAGATAATTCACTGTGCAACTCTAGGTTCTGGTCACTCCCTCCCACTTTGGGGCTTGTTATTGTTATTTGCTTGTTTATTTGTTGAGGGATTGCCTGGGTCATTTGAGTGAAGTCCATTTCCCGGCATGGTGTTAAGCCTCTCATGTTGCTCCTCAGGATGGCACAGCTCTGGGTGTGCCCCCGCCAGCCTGGGGTGACAGTGGGACGGGTAGGGCTCTCTTCTACTCTGTCCTTGACCACAGACAGCCGGTAAACTCCACGAATTGGCTGCTGTTGCCTATACTGTTTTCAGTAATGCCACCAGGCAAATAGTCCTCTATAACCTAATCCAATCAAAATGTAGCTTCTTGGAAGGAAATTTCCAAGGTCAGGGTCTGCTATTTGTTCTGATCCCAGAATGACTCCTCCCAGCTTTTTTTTTTTTTTTTTTTTTTTTTTTTAGCGGTACGTGGGCGCGGCGTGTGGGATCTTCCCGGACTGGGGTAAGAACCCGTGTCCCCTGCCTCGGCAGGCGGACTCTCAACCACTGTGCCATCAGGGACACCGTCCTCCCAGCTATCTTAATCCCAGGTTCTCTTCCGAAAACTAGCTGTCTATACTCTAGGCTGTATCTTAATCTGATCTGCTAATCTCTTGCTAATTTCCTTGCATCAGAAATTCTCTTAGGAAAAGAATTGTCTGAAAGCTGAGACCTCTAGAGCAGAGTTTGATAGAAGACTATAAGACAGAAAAGATAGCTATGTCGTCTGCATGGGAAATGACTAGGAATTTGTGGTTGGAGTGTAAACAGAGGGAGAGCAGCATAGAGAAGAGGGAGTCAGTCAACATGGAAACTTCAGGAAAAGTCAACCAGGAAGAAATAAGTAGTACTAGAATAGCCACAGGATTTCTAATATTTGTTTCTGAGTTGTATGTGATGCTGCTACAAAAATCCTCTCAGATTCTTTGAGACTTCAAAGGCAGCTACGAATGGAGGCTTGCACTGGCGATACTTTGAGAGAGAAGGGATCTTTTTCTGAAGGTTGTCGCCCTTTAGAGAAAAGAATACATGGGGTGACAAGGTGACCTGTAAACTGATTCAGAACTCTAGAAGGACTGTTTCCCATTCTTTTCCCATCTCAAGAATCTGCAGAGGGATGACAAGGGGAAAACAAATTTACCCACTGCTTGCGGGAAAGGGGCTCAGCCATTCTACTTCAACCTCAAAGGACAGCGTGACCCCAGCTAAATTTAGGCCCCTCACCTATGACATAACACTCATGACCACTTTAGGAGGTAGGTATACAGATAAAGAAACTGAGACCTATGGAGGTGAGGTCATTTGCTCATTATCACATTACCAGCCCAGCGAGTGAGAAGCCAGCATTCCAATCCGGGTCTGACTCTAAACCCCTGCTGTTGTTGGTTATATTATTCTTCTTATCACGTCAAAACCCTTCAGTGGCTGCCACTGCCTCTGAATAAAGGGCCAACTCCTTAGCCCAGCATGTAAGATCTTCCTTAATCTGGAACCCAGAAACTTTTGTAATCTTAATATTATGACTCTTAAAAGTAGAAACTAGAGGAATTTCTCTGGGACGATGGTTCTTGTTCTTGAGTCATGGTTTTCTAGGAGCCTGCGTTCATCTCTGTGGACCAGCCTCACCGGCTGGGCCTTGGCAGAGAGGAGCTAAATCACCTTGATGTGTTGGGGGGAGGCAGGTCCTCTTCTTGTTCTGGGAAACTTTTCGTGTTTTTGCTGCCCAACTCCTGTGCCACTGGGTTCTGTCTGTCTGCCAGGGCACCTGCCTGTTACCATTTGCTGGACCTCTCTGATGCTGCCATCTGTCTTCCTGCTGAGATTTCCACCTCGCCCTTGCCAATGCATTCCCCTCATTCTTGGTTCCGCTTGGCCGCCTGAATTTACATTGCCCTTTGATGGTTCCTCACTCAAGTTCCAGTCACACCCTAATTGATTGGTCTAATTTTCAGGTTCTGGCCATCCCCATCCACTCCCATAACTGAATGAGGCACGTCTGTGAAACTTTGGATGTACAGCAAATACATTAAGTTCATGGGATAGTTGGCGACACCGGCCTGAATAGAGTGAAGTTTGTGGAGGGGAGGGAAGAGGAGAAATGATTATAGTGTTCTTAGTACATGTGCAAGTTGGGGACCGTAAAAGGAAGAAAAGATCGAGACAGAGAGTAAACTTAACTAACATAAGCTTTCAGTTGTTACATTCTCATTTTTATGTCTGATCTAAGGAATGGATCTTGGGACCTAGTTAATTAAGTTAACATATGGTCAGTCTTGCAGCCCATGCTGGCTGCTGCCACATTTGAAGCCACTTTCTCTGAAGTGAGAACCAACTCATTTCCACCTTGGCAGACTTAGAAGTTTCCTTTCTGTGACCCAATGCTAAGGTGACTGGGGATCATAAAACACCATCAGTATAAAACTCACAAGGAAAACACATAATTCAGTTCCTACTAGTCATTTTGGAAGATAGGTATACGTTTTCTAAAACAAGCATATTACATCCCAAGTCTTTTTTTCTAGTCAGTTACAGTGAGTAATATTCCTGATAAAGCTAAGAAATATATTAAGATAATAGAAATGCTTGCTAGTTATTAAAACTACCTGTATGAGTTATGTATGGTTGACTTATGTCCCTGTCATGATATCTTTTCCTTTATTACTGTGAATACTAACCCTCTGAGGCTACTTTCTAAGAGAGAATAGTGACAATACAAAGATGGTAAAACATAATGACAATTGTTAGTTCTTAGGAATGAAAAAAGAAAAAGCAGTACCCTCACTGAAAGAAAGCAGGAATGCTAGCTTTTTTTCATATTCATCAGTCAATCCTTCACACATTCATACCATGAAATATGAAATGAAAATTCACTACATCTCTAGTTTGCCACCGGTGGTTATGGCTAATACACATACACACAATAATAACATAAAAATAGAAAGTCTAAATTTCAACGATAGAACTTTTGTAAAGGCTGAATTATAATCACAAGATCACAGTTGTTTTTGTTACATAAAATAGTTTATATGTGGTAGGTTGAGGACACTCAAGAGTTTGGATTAGCTGACTGCAAATAATTTTAAAAATTAAATATTTGTATCTAGCATAAATAAATAAATGTCTTATTAATGCCCTGTTGGAGTAAACTAAAAGTTTTAAAACATGGCAAGTGAATTGAAGGGGCAGCAGATGAAGACAAATGTCTAATATTCATGGCAAATATTGGTTTATTTCTCCTAGCTGTTGTATTGGGGACATGATAAGAAGCTGATGTCATCAGATAATGGAGTAACTCCTGAGGGATCTTTCTAAGAAAAGTAGGGTTTCGCAGCTGTTTGTAAATGGAAGCTATATTCCTTCCTTTTCCTTATAGTTTGTTTCAGAGAACTGTCAATTAAGACTTTTTATAAGGGGAAAGAGTTCTTAAGTTCTGTAAGTTTCACTTTCTGAAGAGAAAGTATGCCAATGATGTTATAAGTTCTTTGAGAGTCAAAGTTATGTTAGAACTTTTGCTATCTCCTAGCATAGTTCTGAGTTTGTAGTAACAATTCAATAAATATTTACTGAATACGACTGGATTATTTGTACAAATGTTAGCCAGTGAAATGAATCCAAATCTCTGAACTTTGTACAGAGGATGGGTTTGGATAAACGTTAAGAGGAAATTCTTCTAGGACTTTATACAAGAGTGCTAATTTGGACAATTTTTTTAAACATCTTTATTGGAATATAATTGCTTTACAATGGTGTGTTAGTTTCTGCTTTATAACAAAGTGAATCAGCTATACATATACCTATATCCCCATATCTCCTCCCTCTTGCGTCTCCCTCCACCCTCCCTAACCCACACCTCTAGGTGGTCACAAAGCACCAAGCTGATCTCCCTGTGCTATGTGGCTGCTTCCCACTAGCTATCTATTTTACATTTGGTAGTATATATAAGTCCATGCCACTCTCTCACTTCATCCCAGCTTACCCTTCCCCCTCCCCGTGTCCTCAAGTCCATTCTCTACGTCTGTGTCTTATTCTTGTCCTGACCCTAGGTTCTTCATAACCAATTTTTTTTTTAGATTCCATATATATGTGTTACCATACGTTATTTGTTTTTCCCTTTCTGACTTACTTCACTCTGCATGACAGACTCTAGGTCCATCCACATCACTACAAATAACTCAATTTCGTTTCTTTTTATGGCTGAGCAATATTCCACTGTATATATGCACCACATCTTCTTTATCCATTCATCTGTTGATGGACACTTAGGTTGCTTCCATGTCCTGGCTATTGTAAATAGAGCTGCAATGAATATTTTGGCACATGACTCTTTTTGAATTATGGTTTTCTCAGGGTGTATGACCAGTAGTGGGATTGCTGGGTCATATGGTAGTTCTATTTGTAGTTTCTTAAGGAACATACTGTTCCTTAAGTTCCTTAAGTTCCTCCACATACTGTTCTCCATAGTGGCTGTATCAATTTACATTCCCACCAACAGTGCAAGAGGGTTCCCTTTTCTCCACATCCTCTCCAGGATTTATTTTTTTGTAGATTTTTTGGTGATGGCCATTCTGACTGGTGTGAGGTGATACCTCACTGTAGTTTGATTTGCATTTCTCTAATGATTAGTGATGTTGAGAATTCTTTCATGTGTTTGTTGGCAATCTGTATATCTTCTTTAGAGAAATATCTATTTATGTCTTCTGTCCAGTTTTGGACTGGGTTGTTTGTTTTTCTGATATTGAGCTGCATGAGCTGCTTGTAAGTTTTGGAGATTAATTCTTTGTCAGTTGCTTCATTTTCAAATATTTTCTCCCATTCTGAGGGTTGTCTTTTCTTCTTGTTTATGGTTTCCTTTGCTGTGCAAAAGTTTTAAGTTTCATTAGGTCCCATTTGTTTATTTTTGTTTTTATTTCCATTTCTCTAGGAGGCAGGTCAAAAAGGATCTTGCTGTGATTTATGTCATAGAGTGTTCTGCTTATGTTTTCCTCTAAGAGTTTTATAGTGTCTGGCCTTACGTTTAAGTCTTTAATCCATTTTGAGTTTATTTTTGTGTATGGTGTTAAGGAGTGTTTTAATTTCATTCTTTTTCATGTAGCTGTCCAGTTTTCCCAGCACCACTTACTGAAGATGATGTCTTTTCTCCATAGTATATTCTTGCCTCATTTATTAAAGATAAGGTGACCATATGTGCATGGGTTTATCTCCTGGCTTTCTATCCTGTTCCATTGATCTATATTTCTGTTTTTGTGTCAGTACCAAACTATCTTGGTTACTGTAGCTTTGTAGTATAGTCTGAAGTCCGGCAGCCTTATTCCTCTAGCTCCATTTTTCTTTCTCAAGATTGCTTTGGCTATTCGGGGTCTTTTGTGTTTCCATACAGATTGTGAAGTTTTTTGTTCTAGTTCTATGAAAAATGCCATTAGTAGTTTGATAGGGATTGCACTGAATCTGTAGATTGCTTTGGGTACTACACTCATTTTCACAATGTTGTTCTTCCAATCCAAGAACATGGTATATCTCTCCATCTGTATCATCTTTAATTTCTTTCATCAGTGTCTTATAGTTTTCTGCATACAGGTCTTTTGTCTCCTTAGGTAGGTTTATTCCTAGGTATTTTATTCTTTTTGTTGCAATGGCAAATGGGAGTGTTTCCTTTATTTCTCTTTCAGATATTTCATCATTAGTGTATAGGAATGCCAGAGATTTCTGTGCATTAATTTTGTATCCTGCTACTTTACCAAATTCATTGATTAGCTCTAGTAGTTTTCTGGTAGCATCTTTAGGATTCTCTATGTATAGTATCATGTCATCTGAAAACAGTGACAGCTTTACTTCTTCTTTACTGATTTGGATTCCTTTTATTTCTTTTTCTTCTCTGATTGCTGTGGCTAAAACTTCCAAAACTCTGTTGAATAATAGTGGTGAGAGTGGGCAACCTTGTCTCCTTCCTGATCTTAGTGGAAATGCTTTCAGTTTTTCACCATTGAGAACGATGTTGGCTGTGGGTTTGTCATATATGGGCTTTATTATTTTGAGGTAAGTTCTCTCTGTGCCTACTCTCTGGAGGGTTTTTATCATAAATAGGTGTTGGATTTTGTCAAAAGGTTTTTCTGAATCTATTGAGATGATCATATGGTTTTTCTCCTTCAATCTGTTAATATGGTGTATCACATTGATTGATTTGCGTATATTGAAGAATCTTTGCATTCCTGGAATAAACTCCACTTGATCATGGTATACAATCCTTTTAATGTGCTGTTGGATTCTGTTTGCTAGTATTTTGTTGAGGATTTTGCATCTATGTTCATCAGTGATATCAGCCTGTAGTTTTCTTTGTGACATCTTTGGTTTTGGTATCAGGGTGATGGTGGCCTCGTAGAATGAGTTTGGGAGTGCTCATCCCTCTGCTATATTTTGGAAGAGTTTGAGAAGGATAAGTGTTAGCTCTTCTCAAACTGTTTGATAGAATTTGCCTGTGAAGCCATCTGGTCCTGGGCTGTTGTTTTTTGGAAGATTTTTAATCACAGTCTCAATTTCACTGCTTGTGATTTGTCTGTTTATATTTTCTATTTCTTCCTGGTTCATTCTCAGAAGGTTGTGCTTTTCTAAGAATTTGTCCATTTCTTGCAGGTTGTCCATTTTATTGGCATAGAGTTTCTTGTAGTAATCTCTCATGATCCTTTCAATTTCTGCAGTGTCAGTTGTTACTTCTCCTTTTTCATTTCTAATTCTATTGATTTGAGTCTTCTCCCTTTTTTTCTTAATTAGACTAGCTAATGGTTTATCAATTTTGTTAATCTTCCCAAAGAAACAGCTTTTAGTGTTATTGATCTTTGCTATCGTTTCCTTCATTTCTTTTTCATTTATTTCTGTCTGATCTTTATGATTTCTTTCCTTCTGCTAACTTTGGGTTTTTTTCTTCTTCTTTCTCTAATTGGTTTAGGTGTAAGGTTAGGTTGTTTATTTGAGATGTTTCTTGTTTGTTGAGGTAGGATTGTATTGCTATAAACTTCCCTCTTAGAACTGCTTCTGCTGCATCCCACAGGTTTTGGGTTGTTGTGTTTTCATTGTCATTTGTTTCTAGGTATTTTTTAATTTCCTCTTTGATTTGTTCAGTGATCTCTTGGTTATTAAGTAGTGTATTGTTTAGCCTCCATGTGTTTTTATTTTTTACAGATTTTTTTCCTGTAATTGATATCTAGTCTCATAGCGTTGTGGTTGGAAAAGATACTTGATACGATTTCAATTTTCTTAAATTTACCAAGGCTTGGAAAAGATACTTGATACATTTCAATTTTCTTAAATTTACCAAGGCTTGATTTGTGACCCAAGATATGATCTATCTATCTATGTATCTATCCTGGAGAATGTTCCTTGAGCACTTGAGAAGAAAGTGTATTCTGTTGTTTTTGGATTTACTGTCCTATAAATATCAATTAAGTCCATCTCGCTTAATGTGCCATTTAATGCTTGTGTTTCCTTATTTATTTACATTTTTGATGATCTGTCCACTGGTGAAAATGGGATGTTAAAGTCCTCTACTATGATTGTGTTACTGTCAATTTCCCCTTTTATGCCTGTTAGCATTTGCCTTAGGTACTGAGGTGCTCCTATGTTGGATGCATAAATTTTACAATTGTTATATCTTCTTCTTGGACTGATCCCTTGATTGTTATGCAGTGTCCTTCTTTGTCTCTTGTAATAGTCTTTATTTTAAAGTCTATTTTGTGTGATATGAGAATTGATACTCCAGCTTTCTTTTGATTTCCATTTGCATGGAATATCTTTTTCCATCCCCTCACTTTCAGTCTATGTCTATGTCTTAGGCCAGTCTAGGTCTTTTGGTTGGAGCATTTAATCCGTTTAAATTTAAGGTAATTATCGATATGTATGTTCCTATTACCATTTTCTTAATTGTTTTGGGTTTGTTATTGTAGGTCTTTTCCTTCTCTTGTGTTTCCTGCCTAGAGAAGTTCGTTTATCATTTGTGGTAAAGCTGGTTTGGTGGTGCTGAATTCTCTTAGTTTTGCTTATCTGTAAAGGTTTTAATTTCTCTGTCAAACCTGAATGAGATCCTTGCTGGGTAGAGTAATCTTTGTTGTAGGTTTTTCCCTTTCATCACTTCAAATATGTCCTGCCAGTCCCTTCTGGTTTGCAGAGTTTCTGCTGAAAGATCAGCTTTTTAACCTTATGGGCATTCCCTTGTATGTTATTTCTTGGTTTTCCCTTGCTGCTTTTAATATTTTTTCTTTGTTGTTAATTTTTATAGTTTGATTAATATGTGTCTTGCCGTGTTTCTCCTTGGATTTATCCTGTATGGGACTCTCTGTGCTTCCTGGACTTAACTATTTCCTTTCCCATATTAGGGAAATTTTCATCTATAATCTCTTCAAATATTTTCTCCTTCCCTTTCTTTTTCTCTTCTTCTTCTGGGACCCCTATAATTCGAATGTTGGTGTGTTTAATGTTTTCCCAGAGGTCTCTGAGACTATCCTCAATTCTTTTCATTCTTTTTTCTTTATTCTGCTCTGCAGTAGTTATTTCCACTATTTTATCTTCCAGGTCCCTTATCCGTCCTTCTGCCTCAGTTATTCTGCTATTGATGCCTTCTAGAGAATTTCTAATTTCATTTATTGTGTTGTTCATCATTTTTTGTTTGCTCTTTAGTTCTCTAGGTCCTTGTTAAACGTTTCTTGTATTTTTTCCATTCTATTTCCACGATTTCAGATCATCTTTAGTATCATTACTATGAATTTTTTTTTAGGTAGACTGACTATTTTCTCTTCATTTGTTTGGTCTTGTGGGTTTTTACCTTGCTCCTTCATCTGCTGTGTGTTTTTCTGTCTTCTCATTTTGCTTAACTTACTTTTTGCAGGCTGCAGGTTCATAGTTCCCATTGTTTTTGGTGTCTGTCCCCAGTGGCTAAGGTTGGTTCAGTGGGTTGTGTAGGCTTCTGGTGGAGGGGACTATTGCCTGTGTTCTGGTGGATGAGGCTGGATCTTGTCTTTCTGGTGTGCAGGACTGCATCCGGTGGTGTGTTGGGGGTGTCTGTGACCTTTTTTATGATTTTAGGCAGCATCTTGGCTAATAGGTGGTTTTGCATTCTGTCTTGCTAGTTGTTTGGCATGGGGTGTCCAGCACTGTAGCTTGCTGGTCGTTGAGTGGAGCTGGGTCTTAGTGTTGAGATGGAGATCTCTGGGAGAGTTTTCACTGTTGGATATTACGTGGAGCTGGGAGGTCTCTGGCGGAACCATGTCCTGAACTCAGCTTTCCTACCTCAGAGGCAGAAGCCTGACACCTGGCCAGAGCACCAAGACCCTGTCAGCCACACAGCTCAGAAGAAAAGGGAGAAAAACTAAATAAATAAATAAAATAAAATAAAGTTATTAAAATAAAAATTAAAAAATAATTTTAAAAAATAAAAAAAGTAATTTAAAAAAGAAAACATAAGAAGAAAGAAGAGAGCAAAGAAACCCAAAACAAATCCACCAATGATAACAAGCACTAAAAACTATATTAAAAACAAAAACAAAACCAAAAACAAACCAAAACAAAACAACAAGAAAACGGACAGACAGAACCCTAGGACAAATGGTAAAAGCAAAGCTATGCAGACAAAATCACACAAAGTAGCATACACATACACACTCACAAAAAGAGAAAAAGGAAAAAAAAATGTATATCATTGCTCCCAAAGTCCATCTCCTCAATTTGGGATGATTCGTTGTCTATTCAGGTATTCCACAGATGCAGGTTACATCAAGTTGATTGTGGAGATTTAATCCACTTCTCCTGAGGCTGCTGGGAGACATTTCCCTTTCTCTTCTTTTTCGCACAGCTCCTGGGGTTCAGCTTTGGATTTGGACCTGCCTCTGCATGTAGGTCGCCTGAGGGCATCTGTTCTTCGCTCAGACAGGATGGGGTTAAAGGAGCAGCTGATTCGGGGGCTCTGGCTCACTCAGGCCGGGGGGAGGGAGGGGTATGGTTGCGGGGTGAGCCTGTGGTGGCAGAGGCCGGTGTGACGTTGCACCAGCGTGAGGCACGCCGTGAGTTCTCCCGGGGAAGTTGTCCCTGGATCCTGGGACCCTGGCAGTGGCGGGCTGCCCGGGCTCCCCGGAAGTGGGGTGTGGATAGTGACCTGTGCTCGCACACAGGCTTCTTGGTGGCGGCAGCAGCAGCCTTAGCGTCTCATGCCTGTCTCTGGCGTCCGCATTGGTAGGCGCAGCTCGCGCCCGTCTCTGGAGCTCGTTTGTTCGGAGCTCTGAAACCCCTCTCCTTGCAAACCCTGAAACAATGGTCTGTTGCCTCTTAGGCAGCTCCAGACTTTTTCCCGGACTCCCTCCCAGCTAGCCGTGGCGCACTAGCCCCCTGCAGGCTGTGTTCATGCAGCCACCCCCAGTCCTCTCCTTGGGATCCGACCTCCAAAGCCCGAGCCTCAGCTCCCAGCCCCCACCCGCCCCAGCGGGTGAGCAGACAAGCCTCTCGGGCTGGTGAGTGCTGGTCGGCACTGATCCTCTGTGCGGGAATCTCTCCGCTTTGCCCTCCGCACCCCTGTTGCTGCGCTCTCCTCCCTGGCCCCGAAGCTTACCCCCTCCACCACCCGCAGTCTCCGCCCGTGAAGGGGCTTCCTAGTGTGTGGAAACCTTTCCTCCTTCACAGCTCCCTCCCACTGGTGCAGGTCCCGTCCCTATTCTTATGTCTCTGATTTTTCTTTTTTCTTTGGCCCTACCCAGGTACGTGGGGAGTTTCTTGCCTTTTGGGAGGTCTGAGGTCTTCTGCCAGCGTTCAGTAGGTGTTCTCTAGGAGCTGTTCCACATGTAGATGTATTTCTGATGTATTTGTGGGGAGGAACGCGATCTCCACGTCTTACTCTTCCACCATCTTGAAGGTCTGTCTCCATTTATATCTTGTATTTTTTAAAAAAATGATCCTTACAATAGCCCTATAAGTCATACATCATTAAGCGTGAGTTCAAAGAGGCTACTAGAAAATAGTAGTTTGCAAATTCATGTCTTCTGACCCAAATCCACTGTCCCAGTCCCAGGGCTACACTCTTCCCAGCCGTGTTTCCTTCCCTGCTCAGCTTTGAGTGTTCGGGAGATGAAGGACTCCACGGAGTCGCCGGCAGAGCAGCAGCCTCCAAAGTGCCGGCGTGATGAGTTATTGGCCCCTGTGACTCCAACTTCAAAACCCTGGCGAGGGGCAGAAGAGCCCCCAGAAGGGCACTTCTCCACACCGGCCCGCAGAACCCGTGGGACGGGCTGGGCAGAGTGGGGCACCGCTGCCAGAACCTGCTTTCTCATTCAGATGCTCATGCTCGCTCCTGGACAGCTCTCTATTCAATCATATGGTGTACAAAGGCAAATGTGGGTACAGGATGTAAGCTGATGGCGTGGGATGGAAACGATGTGATCTGGGTTTTCTTAGGGTTCTTCGCTGTTGCCAGGAGGTTCCTGCTTCAGTGGTTCTCTCAGGAACTAAGGGCCTTTGCTGAGTCGTGCCACAGAAATTGTTGGGTGAGAGCTGGGTTGTTTCAGCAGTGAATGCGAGAGAAGACGGCAGCACCCAGTTTTTTCTCTACCCCACAGTTCAAACAAAAATCTGATTATTTTCTATTATCTACCCTCCTCTGTTTGGCCGTGCGCTTCAGAGAAGAGTCACTCCAGGCACAAGGAAGGCATCTTGATTGCTTTAAACCAGTCATGGCTGACCCATAGCCTTGCCAATAATCCATGCATACATCAGTATGTGACAGGGTTCTAGCTAATGAATCATAACAGATAACCTGCTGCAAAACTTCTGGGAGAGGTTTCCTTGATCATAAGGGAGAGCCATAGGTGGGAAGAGTTTCTTCCTTCTCTAGAAGAAGTGATAACTGCACGTAGTGCCTGGATTTGCACAGTTATCTTGTGAGTATGAGAAGATGTAGCCCAAGGACGTTAGTTGACACACTGTATATATCAAAAAAGCAAGCTGGAAAAAGAACTGATGTCATTGCTGACTGGATAGATTGCTATTTTTGAACACACACTGTTATGTGAAATTATATATTTACTTATATCATTATTGTAGTACTTTGAGTTGAATTTTCTAGTTTGCATAGGATTGTCAGAATTAGCAAATAAAAATGTAGGATGCACATTAAATTTGAATTTCAGATAAACAATGAATAATTTTTTAGTATGTGTTTGTCCAATGTTATACTTGTCCCATGTAATATTTGGGACATCCTTATGCTGAAAAGTTATTTGTTGTTGATCTGAAATGCAAACCTAAATGGGCATCCTGCATTTTATATTTGCCAACCTTAAGCTTGTAGTGAGTGAAGTCTACGTAATTCAGTGCCGAAAGGCTTTTCTCAGGTCTGACTGGGTATACTCTTTCAGAAGTAAAAGGTGAGAGTAGATTCGCCAGTCATAGTTAGAGTATACATATTTGAAATTCAGCCTCATATGCGCAAGAAGTAATAATAATTGCCGAGAATATTTTTATTCTTGAAACTTGTCAGTGAATTCCCACCAAGATTTGAAATATTATTGTAATGCAGATTAACAGTGGAAAGAGTCAGACCGATCTTAGAATCTCACTTTCTTTTCACTACCAGTATGGCCCTGGAGAAATCAACTCTCCGAGTCTCAGTATCCAACTGTGTCGTTATGAGGAATTAATAAGACATTTTATGAGAAGCATCTATGATGTCAGACACATAATACTTCTCAAAACATAATACTTCTCAAAACATCTTTCCTGTATTGATTGTGAAGGACCGTTGCAGGTGTACTGTAAGGGTATTATACCAAGAAGCAACAGAAATTCAGTCATCCTACCAAATACCTATGCAGTTCCTTCCCTCTGCACAACTTGAGCAGAATGAGTGCAATAAGATGTAGACAAATGAGCTGCCTTGTGGAGTGAAGAACTTGTATTACATTACTGCTTAGCTAGCTGAGTTTTGCTCCTGACTGTAGGAATGACACACATGAGACTGCTCGTAGATAGTAGCTGCTATTGTTTTCTAAACTGAAAAGAAGAGTTTTGCCTTTTCTTGAAGGACAGGGACCCATCTTATTCTTAGTATCTTCAGCATGTGGCCACACACTCAAAGGTACACGAGTGACGTATACATGGCCAGAGAACTGGGTTCCTACTTCACGGGCAATGAACAGACCATTCCGCCTTCCTAATGTGTTATTCTACATTCAAACTGTAATGCCCATTTTGGGATTTTTCTATCCTACCTTTGTGCACAAAAACGTTATTCTCACAGAGAAAAATGTAGAGCCGACAGAATGACAGCTGTGATGTCAAGTCTTACTGCGCTTCTATGATCCTAGAGAAGAGAAGACTTAGAGAGGAGGGGACTAGAAGCTGCCCTCAGGGAGTTGAAGGACTGTCATATGGGAGAAGGATTGCTCCTGCTGTGGATTCCAAAAGGCAGAAGAACTAGAGCTGAGTGGTACCAGTTATAGGGAGGTATGGTCAGGTTTAAGCTATTAAAACTACCCAGTTCTGCAATGCCTCAAATGTGGTGAGGTCTCCCCTGCTGAGATGTTGATCACAGACTTTGATATACCATTCTTCAGGAATATGAGAACAGTAACTGCAGCTCTGTTTTCTTCTTAACTTCTAACATAGGAATAATCCCAGGTATCAATTCACAGGTGAGGGATTTGATCCAACTAAACCTGAAGAAACTCCTTTGCTAGTTTTAAGGCATCTGTAAAGTGTTAGTTGCAGTGGTTTTCAAACTTTGCTGCAGATTAGAATTACCCTGCAAACTTTGAAAAATCTGGATGCCCAGGCCACATCTGCAGAGATTCCAATTTAATTAGTGTGGGCTATAGCCTGAGCATTAGGATTTGTCCAAAACTCCCTAAGTGGTTCTAATATACAGCAATTTTGAGAATCACTGAACTAGTTAGAGAGTATGATTCTGGATTTTCGCTTGGGATCTGATTTAACGAGAGGTGTAAATGAGCAACTTTGAAAACTTCTCGTGGCTCAATATTCCTCATTTACTAAAAGCGGGTGGGGGTGGTGGGAGATGTACTTCTAAAGCATCTTCCTCTAAAATTTTATTATTCTAGGGCCTTTCAAGGTTTATGACTTAAAAGGTACTTCACTGCTTTCTAGAAATAGAAGAGGATCTCTGTTCGGAGACCTGGGAATGATTTGCACTCTTTCTGTCAGTTTTAATGGCAGTCATAGACTGCCCTCAGTGTGGGGATTTTTCTATCACTTAGAGGAATGTGTGGCACCAACAGCATTCAGATGGTGGGTGGTTTCAGCAGCCCTCTGCTTGTAACTGGCGTACACCCTCATTTGAGCAGTAACTGAGGATTAAAGTGGGTTTCTTTGCTCTTCTCTGTGACTCCAGAAGATACTCTGTTGCCAGAGGTAGTGTCATTTGGTGGATGACTGGACATTTGTCTTGGTATTTGGAGTCGATGGCTTTCGTGCTCTTTAGAGCTTGCTGCCTTACACACAGCTTAGTGACTCGCTTGCCAAGACTTTTCCTCCCATAACCCAGGACACTCAAGTTCTCTTTAGGTCTTAATTTTACTTCTCTCCACGTGAGAGTGTGTGTTTCTTCGTCACCCTGGTCTTGTAGCAACTGACTCTAGATAGGCAGTGATGGACACAGGACTCCATTTTATTCCCCACCCCCCAAGGAAATTGAAGGAGGACTCCTATTATTAGGTTTTCTCAAAGATGTTTATATTTCAAGTAATTCACATTTGTCAGTGAAGTTTTATTTGCCACACAATGCACACAGAAGTAGTCATAGATGTGGACTATCACAAGGCATAAAACATCAAAATTCCACCATATTTTATGTCTGAAATTTCTTACTTTCAAAAGGGAAGGTACTTTTAGAAGTATAGTCTCCTACTATGAATACTTCCTGAATTTTTTGTTAAAAAAATTCAAAACCCATTACCATATACACAATTCAAGATAAATTACCCTGTTAAAGCTCAAACAATCCTATTGCGAGAAAATTTTTGAAACTTTGCGTTACTTGTGAAAGAGTTAAACATGTTCTTCCTATTCTGGCCGTCAGATCTCCACATGTCTACCCTGGGGTGTAAGTAAATGCTATTAGTGCACCATGGAAGTGGGAAAGAACTGTTTTTTTTTAAATCAGGGAGGGCAACAAAGCAATAAGAAGGAGCACAGGGCACCATGTTAGTGACAAATCGCAGGAGGTGGTTCTAGAAAGGTTGTGAAAACTAGTTTCTCATTGCAGGAATCGGGTTGGGCCACTCCTTCACCCCCCTTCTCAAACACAAATATTTTCATATAATAAAAGCCTGTTCCCTATGGTTATAACCCAGCCTCCCCTCCTCCGACACCACCATTTTTAAGGGGCTTGCTGCGCGGACTTCTCCAAAGTCCCTAGGTTTTTTCTCCCTCTGGCCCTTGTAGAGGTGAGGCGTCCCTTCGGGGGCTCACGCCGCGTGAGGGGACCAGAAACACCCATTAGGATCCAACCCGGGCAGCCGGCGGCCCGAGCATGCGCTGAGAGTTCGTGCAGCTGGCCCTGGCTGCCGCCGCTGCCTCGTCCGGACTTGGCGAGGACTTGGGAGGGACAGCGGCGCTGGGAGGTGGCTTAGCAGAGACTTTCCAGCAACTGCTGCCCAGGACTTTTTTTTTTCCCCCTTTTCCCAGGAGGCGGCGACGGCGGCGGCGGGGGGAGAGGAAGAGAAGGAAGCTTCTCCAGTTTGAGTCAATGCAGCCCTGCGGCTTTCCAGGAGGAGCGTCGCTGCCCCGATGAGCCCCCGCAGTGCGTCCCCGACTGTCCCCCGGCGGGATCGGGGCGCGGAGCCCAGCGCCGACGGTGAGTGGCCGCGCGTCTCTCGTCCTTCCTGCCCGCTGTCCCGCCAGCCCGCCGGCGGCGGCTGCCCCCGGCGCTGTGTGCTAAACTACTTAAGAGTGCTGGCTTCGGGGCTCCCCGCCGCCGGCGCTTCCCCGCGCGCCCTGCCGGGGGCGCGCGCCCGGGTGGCGGGGCGGCTGACCGCGCTCGGCTTTGTGCTCCTCGGGCGGCTGGGAGAGCCGGGTCGCGGCCGGGGCCGGGCCGGGGGAGGGGGACGTGAATGACTAACCCGGCGTCTGCACAGCTGCACCGGCCCTAATTCCCGTGCGCCCCTCCCCGCTCCCCGCCCGCCGCCCCCGGCTAATCCATCATTCCGGGGCCCAAACATCATTTCTTGTGTTCTCCCGGAGAAACCCTAGTCGCCGGGCGGAATCCCAGCTCAGCGCTGCGCCCCCTCCAGTGCCCCGCGTTCACACCCGAGCTGCGGGATGGCGAAGGGGGTGCGGAGGCGGGGGGCCCAGGAACTGTCCAAGTGAGAGGAACACTCTCACCTTCGGTGTCGCCCGCGGCGTCTGTGACATCTCCGGGGGGGTGGGGGGACGGGAGTGTGGTTTCCAACCTTCGGGACAGTTCGGAGCAGAGCTCTTCCCGAGGAGGGGCGTGGACTGAGGGAGGTTTTAAAGAGCGTCTCATCAGAATTCAGAGGACACCGCCGCGTGTCCCCTGAGAACCCGAGTTTACTGCGCGCCTTCATTCATCCGGGGAGACAATCTTTTCTCTTCCCAGCAGGTGTTATCTGAAGCCTGTTTGGAACTTTGGGGAGTTTAGGTTACTATTATAACTTTAACAAATGATTTTCGATGAAGCGATGTCTCGAATGAACTAGGCTTCGGACCAGACCTGCACCCAGCTGACGGCTGGCAGAGGAGGGATGGGCTGGGGGTGAGGAGCGCGGTGGTGAGAAGTCCCCTGTTATCCTCCGCCCTCTGCAGATCGCTGCTGTTTTGCCCGTGGGGGTAGGATGTGGTGAAAGGATGGGGCTTCTCCCTCCCGGGGCTCACAATGGCCAGAGAAGATTCTGTGAAGTGTTTGCGCTGCCTGCTCTACGCGCTCAATCTGCTCTTTTGGGTAAGTCAAGCAGTCCACTGCACCAACAGGTGGGGACGGCTGGACTCGGTTTCCTATAGCCACCACATAATGCGCCAAAGGGCATGGCTAAGCATTAATTAATTACATGGGATCACACCCTCTATTTTTCAGAGAAGTAAATTTTGACCTTAAAATGCCTTTGATCTAGCTCAAGTTCCATTTGTAATTAGAAAAAAGAAATCCACCGCTGGATACTAGTGGCAGTAAAATTAGACTTGAAGTTAATCTGGGGATATAAATAAATGCACGTGCTTGTGCTTGTAGATAAGAAAATTTTGACACACTACTTAGGGAACTGCTTGTTTTCAGGAATTTCAGATAACTGTGCAAGCCATAAATTGTTTCCTTACGTCATCCTATAAAATCTGGTGGGGGCAGAAGTCTTACTATGTTTTTGTAGGAATTCATACCCAGATATCCTATCAAAAGACTAAGTAGATTTTTCTGGGAGATTCCATATAGTCTGAAAAGGTGGTTTCCGTGTAACTATTTCTAAGTTGGCAAAGCTTTAAGGAATTTTGTGTATGCTTTTGGAAAATCCCATAACCATTTAAGGAAATAAAATACATAAAATTTAACAAGCTCATGGAAATCTTTATGCCCTGTGAGTTAGTGACTTTTTATGCATTGCACCCAGGCATAAATTTTCATTAAGTGTTATTAATAATCACATTGTTATTTACAAAACTTTTGAGGAAACTGTAAAAATTTAAACGTTGAATGTTGCTTCAGGAAGCTGTCCTGCTTAAGCAGTTAGTTTTTTTCCCCCAAATTTGTGTTCTTTTAATAATTTATATTCAAAACGTTCTGTTACAGTTTTTAATGAGTAATTTATTTATTTGGCTGACTAGCTGGCATTTACCAGCTTTTTTTTTTGTAGGGTTATGACATGTGGTCTCTAGAGAATGACATTTTGGTTGAACTACTCCTTATGGATGGCTCCATTTTAAGGTGACAAATGAAGCCTTACGTCAGGAAGTAATCTGAAAGATATCTAAACTGGCAACTTTTTTTCTCAACATGAAACTTAAAGCATTGAGTAGTTATATTCACCACTTGGAAATATAAAATACCTAACTGATCTTGTTGCAGTTTTTAATTCTAAAAATGTACAAATTAAATGTACATTTAATTTAAGGTACAAACTTAATTTAATTAAGGTCATTAAATTACCTGCTTAGCTATAGGGTATTAAGATTTTGAACTTTGTTCCTTTAAAATGTGTGATAATTGTCACTTCTGTTTATTAGTTTTTCACTTTTCTACTTTATTGTTTTTAATTACAGAATCAACACATTTTTATAACTAAAAGGGGATTTAAGATGATCTGGTCGAACTTCCTTACTTTGGGAATGAGAAAACTAAGTGTAGGTTAGTGACGGGAAGCCAAAGGTCAGATGGCCCAATGGTGACAGTGCCGGGAGCAGAACTCAGCTTTCTTGCCCCTAGACGGTGCCTTTACATGGACGATTACTGTGTTCGAACCTTGGAATTACTAGGACTTTTTTTGTGCAACATAGAACAATGTTTTGGAAATTTTCTCAATAACTTGTATTATGTGTGTGTGTGGAGGGGAACCCAAATCACTTAACAAAAATATTACTCTTCTGAGTAATGACATTTGCTTAAAAATGCCTATTCCTTAAACTCCTCCAGGGCTCTTTGTGTCCCCAAAGAATGTAAAATGTTATTTCTTTGTTGTTATCCTGTACTTCAACATTCTCACTTTCTGTGTGTTCTGATTTATTAAAATTGCTTCCCCCTTTCTCCAGCCCTCCTCTTCTCCAAATATCATCTCCCCACCAACAAAATAATCCGAGTTTACTGCCTACTCAGCATCCCTCTGTATTTTTCTTTATTTTATTATTATTATTATTTTTTTTTTTTTGCTGTACGCGGGCCTCTCACTGTTGTGGCCTCTCCCGTTGCGGAGCACAGGCTCCGGACGCGCAGGCTCAGCGCCCATGGCTCACGGGCCAGCCGCTCCGCGGCATGTGGGATCTTCCCGGACCGGGGCACGAACCCGTGTGCCCTGCATCGGCAGGTGGACTCTCAACCACTGCGCCACCAGGGAAGCCCTATTTTTTCTTTATTTCATACAAAGATGTATTTACTCATACCTGTCCACGTATACCCATTCATGTACATTCATATAGATATTCATGACATTTTTTGTTAGGTTGTTTTTCTCATTTGGTTAGAGTTACAGGAGCGGGATTGCTATGTCAGAGGATATGTAATGATGACAACAAAATAGCTAACATTTATGTAGTTCTTACTATGTGTGCCAGGCACGTTTAAGTGTCTCCGTTTCCTAGTCTGCAAAATAGGAATGGTTCCTATTTTTTAGAGTTTTTTAGAGTTGTTGGGGAATTAGACTCAATATATGTGAAGTGCTTGAACAGTGGCACTTAATAAGCGCTATCTAGGTCGTAGCGGTAGCAGTAGTAGCTGTAGTACCCGCAGTCGTTACTACTACTACAATAATGATGCTCACGAATAGTTTACTGTAATAAGTAGATTACCGGTTATTGTTGTGATTAATACTGCTACTATTGCTACCGCTCCTCCATTCCTTTGACCCAGTAATCCTGTCCTGGGAATCTATCTCCTAGAAATAGAAGCACCAATATACCTCATTATATGTACATCATATACATATAATGTTGCTGCCATCTTATGAAACTTTAAAATTTTTACCAAAGAGGCTTAAAGTGTTATTTCACTGTTACTTTATTCTTTACCTCCCCCACTATCAGTGAGCTTGAGCATCACTTTATATAAACAAATTTTTATATGTTTTTTCGGTAGAATTTTTCTCTAGAATTTTTTTTATTCTTCTGTTCTTTTAAAGCACCTGCCTTTCTTGTCTTGATTAAGGTTTCTTTTTCTTTGAGATGATTTTATACAATTAAAATACCTGTCAGGAGTTTTTTGGAATTATATGAAATGTATATGCTAACTTTGGGGACATTGGTGTTATTCTTTCAAAGTTAAAGCAATGTTTGCAGATCCTATATTTCCTTACTTGTGCCTCACACACTCCTGGGCATCCTTACACTACTCTTTCATCTAATTCTCATCTAATTCTCGTTTTCCGCCTGGAAAATGGCGGGTGGTGGTAAAGAGAAGTTACTCAGTGAAGCTCATTAACTTGCCAGTAAGTAGCAGAATAGGGATTCAAAGTCCAATTTTTTTTTTCTCTAAGTGCGGCAGAAGTTGTACTATTGGAAACGGTGCTGAATTTATTTGCAGCAGAGAAATAAACATCTTCAGTAGGAAGGGATTAGCTGTCCACCTGCTCATTCCAAGTCCCCTAGAGCAGTGCTTCTCAAACCTCCACGTGCATACAGATCACCTGGGCATCTCGTTAAAATGCAAATTCTGATTCAGTATGTCTGGGGCTGGGCCTGAGAGTCTGCATTTCTCAAAAGCCCCTCTGTGACACTGTTGCTGCTGACTGCCCCATCTGGAGGAGCAAGGCTTTAGTCCTTGCTTTTAGTTCTCATTGGAATTAGAAGGAGAACAAACTAGTGTGGCGTGAACCTGAGCTCATCCTGAGTGTGGAGAGGGCGACTGTACTGGCCTCTAGTTTTGTGGGATTGAGATACCTGCACTCATTAACTGCAGGATCAAAAGCTGTATCCTTTTACTCTTCTCCTAGCATCTGAAATAGACTTTTTCTTATCTATTTCTACTATACTGGTACCCTCTCCCCTTCTCTACCCAACAAAGATTTTAGGGAAAGAAAAATAAATCTTATTTGGAAAAACACTGAGGACCTATACAATTTTGTTTTTCTGTTCTGGGAGTTGAATATCAAACAGTGAATTTTTTTTTTCAGTAAAAACGTGTATCTTGCATATTTAATTTTTTTAAGTGGGAGGTATAGACCTGTCTAAGAGGAAACAACCCACAGAATATTCAAGATCACAGATGCACTGCATTCTTTCATTGCTGTGGATCCGGTCACCTTGATTTGCCATCTGTTGAAGTGGCTCTTTCACTTGTAAAGAAGCATGATCCCGGTTCAGCTCTACTGGGGCTGGCAGACAGATACTGGACCTTCGAGGTTTGTCATGAGTTTTGTGGATTTGTAACGGGAAAAGGCACATGAGACACAGTGCACGTGAGTAAACTGCCCTGAGAGCTCTTTGGAGACCATGATTCACATTCTGGCCACGATAGAGCAAGGAAATGGGTTATTTTTACTTCAAATGTATCACACTTTTACTTTTTAAATGCCATACTATTTCATAAATGAAAGCTTTCCTCCATTTTAAAGACAACTTCTGTGGCTTTATGATGTGAGTGTTTGCCATTCTTAGATGATAATTTTCTGCTGTTGGAAAAATGGATACATATGGTTCTTTTTGGAAATTCTTGAAATTGGTGAACACTTAACATTCATCACGTTTGTTTATTATTTTCTAAAAGTATAATATCCCACCTGTAGTTTTAAACTCTCTTTTCTCACCAGCAGATAAGAGCCATTGTCTTTCACTTACCATTACCAAAGAGTAGCAAGAGAGAGGAACTACCCTCGACAAAATACGAAAAGAAGCTTATAAAAGAAAGCCTAAAAAGCAGACAGGAAATCTGGTTCACACTTTTGGGATATATGCAAGCTAGATGAAGAAAACAGAAGACTCAATGTTCTGTTTGGTTTTCTCCGGTTTTCTATAGTGAACCTTAGGTGTCTGACCCCCGTAGTCCCTAAAGAGATTCTGGGCAAGTGGGTATTTGCATTCACACAGCATTTATATACTCATGTTAAAATACTACTTTTTATTTATTTATTTATTTTTTATTTTTTTTTTTTGCGGTACGCAGGCCTCTCACTATTGTGGCCTCTCCCGTAGCGGAGCACAGGCTCCGGACGTGCAGGCTCAGCGGCCATGGCTCACGGGCCCAGCCGCTCCGTGGCATGTGGGATCTTCCCGGACCGGGACACGAACCTGCATCCCTTGCATCTGCAGGCAGACTCTCAACCACTGCGCCACCAGGGAAGCCCTACTACTTTTTGAATTGTTGCTCTCCACCCCCCCACAATTTTGTACTATGAAAGGCATTCCAGTTTACTTTAACTCTTCCTAAGGAATAAAGGAGAGCCCTTCGAGAAATGTTAGTGCTTTTTAAAAATAAACATTCAATAAGCTTTAGTCTCAGGGGCAAAGCTAATACACTTTTCTTAATGCGGTTGGCTCAGCTGAGCAAAGACAGGCCACTGCATGCTTCTTAAGGAAGCATTTCGAGAAGGAGAAGGGCGTGGAGGCTTCCTTGGGGCCCAGCCCTGCTGCCAACTGGACTCACAGGCCCCTCAGGCATCGTTCCCCACTCAGAACAGTCACAGGCTGGGCCATTGGGCTGCACAGAAACTACGGTGTAGAATGAGGCCTTTCACCCTTCTTTTGCCTGCATTGCCTATAGGGTGACCAGATCATTTATTGTGGAAATCAGGACAATTTTGAGAGTGAAGTTATAAGGGGTTGTCTCTATTAATAATGATGACAGGACAACAGAGGCTTAAAGTGGAACCATCCTGGTCAGAGCAGGATGTATGGTCACCCTGTCTGCAGGGCAACATGATCTATAAAAACTATTAGTCAGCACAGCTCCAAGGTGCTATTGATTTATTCATCCTTAATTAGTAGATGTTCGTGCTTAAATGATACCCACAAGGAATCTTCGGAACTTGTTTCAGCGATCATTTACAGTGCCCGTGCTTTCAGGCAAATAGTCTGATCTGTTTGCTTTTTCCTGCTGCTCCCGGCTCCCCCCCAGACCCCCAGAAGGGAAGCTGGTTGAGGCATGAACTGATTAAAAGGTGGATGGGAGCAGGCTTGGGAACTGAGACAGACATGTTCCTGGGAAGTACTTGCCTTGGACTGCTAGCCTCCAAATTATCAAAAATTGATTTACCGGGCTTCCTTGGTGGCGCAGTGGTTGAGAGTCCGCCCGCCGATGCAGGGGACACGGGTCCATGCCCCGGTCCGGGAGGATCCTACATGCCGCGGAGCGGCTGCTCCCGTGAGCCATGGCTGCTGAGCCTGCGCGTCCGGAGCCTGTTGCTCCGCAACGGGAGAGGCCACGACAGTGAGAGGCCCGCGTACCGCAAAAAAACAAAAACAAAACCAAAAAACATTGATTTACCTTTACATTTTAATAAATAATAATTGGAATCCTTTTGTTTTTAAGAAAAAAAGGGAATTTTAAAAGCATCTAGTTCAATTTTTCCATTTTCATCATGAGCGAAAAGAGTTTCTAAAAGTTTGAATTACTCGTCCAAGTTCTCTGTAGAGACAGAAATTTAACTAAGTTCCTGGTCTCTCTTCCACATTCTGCTCTTTGCTAACAGATTTGACATAAAAAGAAAAGTTTAGGTGGCTGGCTTTAGACATCTGTCCGCCTTGAGCAGAAATGATTAGTGTTACTGTCACCTTATATAAGAATATATATTATATATGCCAGACAGTTGAAGGATGTAAATGTCTATTTTTTGACTGCAACCTTACTTCCTGGAAACTATAGGTATACATTTCATAATAAATTCTGATATAGGAAACAACTTGATTCTTGTTATTTTTTTACATGATTAAATTCAAGCAAAACCAGAATATATCTGCAACACAGCAAATTTCATTTTTATAAATATTTGTTGAGAGCTAGCATTTTCTGAACGTTTTTTGCAAGACAGAAGGTGGCAGAGGTCCTGCCAAGTAGTATATTAAATATATTTCTCTAAAGTAATCTTTGTGTTATTTTCTAAATATTTCCTTGAACTACAGATAATATTTTGCAATATTGGAGAAGATGTAAGGAGCTATAAACCTAGTTACATGTGATAACTACAGTGTCCTAATAATTTAATCATCATGAATGACAGTTGAAGAATTATTTTATTTTAATTTGGAAAGTTAGTAGAAAATACCATTATCTGTAAGGAGTCCTGAATTGGTTGCATAATTTGTCCTTCTAGATTTAATAGCATTAGGATTAGTTATTGAAGTGACCTTGTCTCATTTTAGCTTAGTTCCTTGCTATAGCATGCACTGTATTTGTTGTTACTGTTATTATTTTCTCAACAATAAGTAAAATCACTCTTTGAGAATTGAACTTTCTCAGCCATTTAATGCGGCTGGAAATAAGGTCATAATAAAAAGCAGTGTATTTTCAGAATTGCTTGTTTACTGTGAGATAAAGCTTTGTGTTGATATTATTTATTTCTACTGATGTTCTCTGCACAGCTACAAGGCTTCGGTGACTACAGTGAAAAAAACAGCGGGGCTAAGTAGAATGCAACATTTGTAGTTTAAACGACTTTTGAGAACACTTAAGCCAGCTTCTGACCTGATATATAAATTTTTCATCATGTAATTCAGCAAGCATCTCTCTACTGGAAAACTTCCAGTGATAGAAAGCTCAGTTCTACTTAAAGCATCTCCTAATTTTGCTAAAGTTCTCCAATAGTTAGCTTATCTGGCAAGTTGAAATCATCTTTCTTTAATTATTTTCTCATTCATTCATCTAATATGTATCAGGTCTTACTACTGGGCCTGGTACTCTACTGTGAGATGGGGCTAGAGGCAGTGGTCTGTGTCCTCTAGTGGAATGAGATGGGTGGGTAAAAATAGGAGACGGTAGATAACTGCTCTGTGAAGTCTAGACAAGAGTGTTGACTCTGGGTAAGGAGGGAGCTGGGAGGAAAACTTTACATTCTAGCTGATGTTTGAGCTGGTCTTTAAGGATAAGGTTGCTCTGCTCATGATATGGAAAGGCTGGGGCAGGATTGCATTCCAGGCAGAGGGAACTGCATGGGCAAAGCCATAGGTTTGGGAGGTCTGTGTGGTGCATATCAGAGAAGCACAAGCAGGACTTTTTTCATCCAAGGACAGAATGTGTGTGGGAAGGAGTTGGCAGGAAATAAGTTGAAGAGATAGGTCAAAGGGTGACTGAAGAGGGCCTGTGTGTCCTGCTGTAGAGTTTAAACTTATTCTCTAAGAGAGAGTTGGGGGAAGTGGAAGTGAGAGATGGGGAGGGGCCCCAAGGGGCAGCTATTAGAGCTTTATAAGCAGAATCGCTCGATCTGTGTTTTATAAAGCTAACTGAAGGGTGAATTTGAGGTGGAATCTGTGAGCTGGAGAGTTCTATTATAAGGTGATTGTAATTGCCTGGCAAGAGGCTGAGGGCTTGAACTAGCCAGAATGGCAGGAAAGGGGGAGGAATTTATCAGGTGTGTTGCAGGAACAATCCGTTGGGCTTGAAAGCAATTAGATGTAGGACTGAGGAAGAGGGAGAGGTTCAGGCTGCTTGCCAAGGTGCCAGTGGATGTGACTGAAGCATTGATTATACCGTTTACCGAGACAGGAAAAACAGTGGGAGGGACACACAGGTTTCGAGAAGAATGAAAATGAGCTTCAGTTTTAGAGATGTCAAAAATAAGAATGGCTATGGAAGTCCAATAGACAGTTCTATCCAGAGCGGCCTTTCCCGTCCATTTGTTAGACCTTCAAATATCCGAAGATTACATCTATGAACTGATTTAAGAGTTGTCTCCTAAACTGAGAAAGGTTAAGTGAAAGGCCGGAAGTCAAAAGGAATAGGTAATATGTATAAGATAGTAACAGGGAATATGTGTAAGAATCCTACGCTTTTTTCATCCTGTGAATGCTCTATGAAGTTGAACTTGCTATTATAACATTTTATATAGGAGGAAACTGAAGCTTAGGAAAGATTAAATGACATACCCGAAGTCATATAGATGAAAAGGAGCAGAGCTGGAATTCAAATTCAAACCAAGCTTTTTTTTTTTTGCGGTACGCGGGCCTCCCACTGCTGCGGCCTCTCCCGCTGTGGAGCACAGGCTCCGGACGCGCAGGCTCAGCGGCCATGGCCCACGGGCCCAGTCGCTCCGCGGCATGTGGGATCCTCCCGGACCGGGGCACGAACCCGCGTCCCCCGCATCGGCAGGCGGACTCCCAACCACTGCGCTACCAGGGAAGCCCAAACCAAGACTTTTTGATACAATGGCTTCTTATGGTCATTGTGGTCAAGACCATATGCCTCACGATGACCTCTAAGACCGTGTGCTCTGACCCCTGCCTGGCTTTCCATTCTTGCTCCCTGCCGGTTTCCCTTCCTTGCCCATATCATGCTGCCTTCCACCCCAGGACCTTTGCTGTTCTTTCTGACTGGAATGTTCTTTTCAACCTCCCTTTCCCTAATGAACTTGATAATTATCTTTCAGATCTTAGCTGTCTGGAGAAGTCCCCTTGACCCCATGGAATAGGTCAGTCACCCCAAAAGGATTTTTTTTTAATATGATATGAGCTATGATATTGAAAACTGGCTAAACAGCCTGCGAGAAATTAAAGGATGGAGAAATCAAGATCGGTTATTATTTCGAAGAATGATAAAGAGAGGGGAGAATTATTTATAACTGCAAAAGAATTAAGGTAATTAAATAAAATAGCACATTAGTAGACTTTCCCGTTCCCCTGAAACATATAAGGTATTTGAAGACCCACATATAGCCAAGTAGAGGGAGGCCACTTAGCCTCAGATTTAATCAAGCAGTCCATGGTCCCCTGCTAGCCCTGTGTGTTGTAATAGGTACTGTGATTATTGAGGTTTGGTAAGATCGACAGATCAGGAGACAGCTGCCATTGAAAAGATAGTCCGTTACACTCACAGATCCTAAGAGATAGAGTACAGGTCTCCTCATGGTGGGGTCCATTGCGAGGCAGGGAGAGAGGGAGACTGAGCAAGTGCTTTCATTGGGGCTTCTTCAAGGAGGAACTGGCAAGGCAGGATAAGTAGGTTTTGGCTAGTTTGAATAATTTCAGCAGCCTCTGTCCCTAGTTGTCTGGCATCTGGACCTTGCGGTGATTCGGGCATGTGTAGAGCGGCCTGGAATGAGAGAGCTCATTAAAGGGGTGGTTGGGAGTGTGGGCTCTGGATTGGTTGGTTTGTATTTGAAAATGAAAACTGTGGGCCCTGAAGAAGGACTTCTCACAAGGGCGGGTGGAAGGTGGCCAAGGCAAGGTGACTCAGGCATATTATCAGTTTGTCCAGACCAAGGTGTGTCCAGCATACGCATGTAGAACAGATGTTAAAGCGTCAAGTTTACAGAAGCTGGAAGCATGTTTAATACACTGTGGCTGATCCGCTGGGTAACTTTTATGAGGTTTACAATCTGTTCTTCATTCCCAACAGGAATGAGGATAGTAATAAGTGGCCTAATTCTCCTCTGAACTGTGATCCCAGGGTTCTTAACCTGTTTGAAGCCATTGAGCCCTGAGCCCTCATTCAGCAAAGAAAGTAGTTCAGACATTCAGACTGAGCCTGACCCCTACAGAGGACCTCCCCCTGCAACCCCACCCCTCCCTTGTTTTAAGGAACCCTGCATGCTATGCAGGTGCATCTCCTCGCTGTTTGGGGAATATAAGGCTCGTTTGTAAACTTGGAAGGCATTTAGTGACTAACCCTGAAGCTTAAAGATGAAGGCCTGGATTTGAATCCAGCCCTGCCGTTGAATCTGCAAGACCTTGAACAGGTTACTTCACTTTTCCGTGCTTCATGTCACTTTTTACAGTCTGTCATTATCTGGTTTACGTATTTATTCCTTGTGTTCTGTAAGAAGCTCCACAGAGGCTGACATCTTGCTTCTTTTATGCATTGTTGGGTCTGTACTCTAGCACAGACAGTACAAGGCAGATGGTTGGGGCTGAGTAAATACAGTAGTTCCCCTTGTCCTCGGTTTCACTTTCTGTAGTTTCAGTTACCCACGGTCAACAGTGTTCCAAAAATATAAAATGGAAAATTCCAGAAATCAACAAGTCGTAAGTTTTATATTGTGTGCAGTTCTGAGAAGCGTGATGAAATCTCCTACTGTCAGGCCCAGGACGTGAATCATCCCTTTGTCCACTGTATCCAAGGTGTAGATGCTACCCGCCCATTAGTATAGAAAAAAACATTAGTATATATAGGGTTTGGTACTCTCTAAGGTTTCAGGCTTCCAGTGGGGTTCGTGGAAAATATCCCCCTCGGATAAGGCGGGGATCTACTGTATTTGCAACTGGATGAAGGATGCGTGAATTCACTAGCTGCTTTTCCAGGCAGGTGGAGCTCCACGTGCTCTGCTGACCTAGGAGCCCTTATCCAGAAAGCATGTTTACAGCCACTCCTTGAGTCAGTAAAGACTCATTCCTATCTTGTACGTTCATTATTTCAGCATTTACAGAAAACCTGTGACGTAATGGTAATCAATGTTCATCAAGATGCCAGAAATTATTAAAAATCAAATTAAGCTGAAATTCATTATACTGCACTTAAGAAGATAAGTATAAGGCAATTTGAGAAAAATTTCCATCAAAATAGGAAAGGCCTTCAGAACTTAGAGTTAACCTTCAGCTTTTAGAAAAGCCTCCCAGGAAGACTGAATGTGTTCCAGATAGTTGCTGTTTAAAAAAAAAATCTTTTTTTTTAAATTATGGACAATTAAAAACATACAGAAGTAGAAAGCACAGTATAATTAATCGCCAGTTACCAACACAGCCTCCACTTCTCACTTAATCCCCATGCATCGGGATTGTTTATTAAACCATTCAGCATGTATCTGTAAAAGGTAAGGATTCTTAAAAAAAATAATACTATTGTCATATCTAAAATAATAAACAATAATTTATTTTATGATGTCAATATTTTTTATTTTATTTATTTTTTTATACAGCAAGTTCTTATTAGTTATCTATTTTATACATATTAGTGTATATATGTCAATCCCTATCTCCCAATTCATTCCACCAGCCCCTCCCCTCCACTTTCCCCCTTTGGTGTCCATATGTTTGTTCTCAACATCTGTGTCTCTATTTCTGCCTTGCAAACCGGTTCATCTGTACCATTTTTCTAGATTCCACATATATGCGTTAATGTATGATATTTGTTTTTCTCTTTCTGACTTACTTCGCTCTGTATGACAGTCTCTATGTCCATCCACATCTCTACAAATGACCCATTTTTGTTCCTTTTTATGGCTGAGTAATATTCCATTGTATATATGTACCGCATCTTCTTTATCCATTCATCCGTCAATGGGCATTTAGGCTGCTTCCATGACCTGGCTATTGTAAATATTTTCAAATATCCAATATCGCCAGTCTTCTCATAAATGGCTTTTTGTGGTTGGTTCATTTAAATCAGGATCCAAACCAAGATCCTGACATTGCCTTGGACAATCTCTGAAATCTCTTTTAATTTATAACAGTTTCTCCTTCCTTCTTTTTGTTCCACCTGCCAGCTTTTTAAATTGAAGAAACCAGATCATTTGTTCTGTAAAATTTCTTATATTCTTGATTTTGTTGATTGCATCCGCATGGTGACATTTAACAAGTTTAAATCTGTTCCCTGTATTTCCTATAAACTGATAGAGCTGGAGGCTTGATTAGATTCAGGTTTGACTTTTTGGTTAAATTAACCTCAAAGGTATCTCTGAGTACTTCTGATTGCATCATATTGGGGACATTATTATATCCAGTTGCCTCTTTTTATGATACTAAGATTGATCAGGGCATCTGGTATTTTATGTCAACCTTATCTCTCCATTCTAAAAGTCCCCATCAGCCTTTCACACTTAATGCAGTAGTTCTCAGCCCTTACTACCCATTAGAATATCTGTGGAGCCTTTATCCACTTTTGATGCCCAGACCCCACTTCCAAGAATTGATTCAGGGTGGATCTGGGCTCAGTAATTTTTTTAAGAGTCCTGGTTGATTCTGATGTACAGACGGGACTGAGAGCCACTGACTTGATAATTTTGGCAGTCGTTGAAGATCTTTGCCAAGAGAGCCATTATTTCAGAAAAGATTATCCAATAGTGACATTCTGTCATGCTTTCTGTACTTATTAGCAGACATTCTTCCATTAAAAACTTTCATTAAGTCTTTGGTTCTTTTCTTTAGTTCGTATAGGAAAGATTGGATAAATATTGGATTCTTATCAGTTTTCTGAATAATGAGTTGAATATCCAACATCCTCCAAAGCTGGCTAATGAGTTTTGTTTAACGATTATTGTGAATTCATAGATTTTAGCATATTGGATGTTTTAAACCGTTGCATTTATTATTATGATGATGACTATTATTTTCATGCTCAAATTGTCTAACTTTAGCCAATGGAAGTCCTTTGAAGTTAGCTCCTGTGACGTTTCTGGACAACATCAGTAGTGTTTGATTGCTCCCTTGCTTTTACATGTGACGTGTTTTAGGCTTATGTTGTATATTGGATAATTTAGTTGTTCTGTACAATTCCTGTCCTGAACTACCGTATCTAATAGTTCCGCTATCTGTATACTGTTTAGTGACATTCTATTTAGTAGCTATGACATGATTACAAAACAGAATGGCAGATATTTATAGTAACAGTAAATTTCAACAGGTGGTAAATGGTAATTAGGAAAAAACATAATGATTATGTAAATAAAATCCTTAATTTTTTATTATGAGTCCTGCAGAGCATGGTGCATAAATCCTTCGTCACCAGTTTGTATTTTTTTCCCCCCCAGTTAATGTCCATCAGCGTGTTGGCAGTTTCCGCTTGGATGAGGGACTACCTAAATAATGTTCTGACTTTAACTGCAGAAACAAGGTAGGCTTTATGATTAATGATTGATTTCTAGGGCTTCCCTGGTGGCGCAGCAGTTGAGAGTCCACCTGCCGATGCAGGGGACACGGGTTCGTGCCCCGGTCTGGGAAAATCTCACATACCGTGGAGCGGCTGGGCCCGTGAGCCGTGGCCGCTGAGCCTGCGCGTCCGGAGCCTGTGCTCCGCAACGGGAGAGGCCACAACAGTGAGAGGCCTGCGTACCGCAAAAAAAAAAAAAAAAGATTGATTTCTTTCATCAGGGTTTCCTCAGACACTAGTTTCTAAGTAACATTGCCCTAGGGTGTTTAGACGGTAGTGCTCATCCACGATCGTTTGGACAGTTTTTCCTGCCCATGGCAACACTTGCAGTTTCCAGCATATCATTAAGGTGTGCCACTGGTTCTGGAGGACACTTCTGGTTATGGTAATACCACTTGCCTGTCCTTCTGACAGTGTGCCAGCCATGTCATATTTGTGTATAAAGGACGACACAGCTACATTTCCTTAAGAAAATGATCGCCAACTTCTTCTTACCTTCATATTCCTGAGCTAATGAAAACCAAACCCCAAATGTCATTTTCTTACCCAGTTTCAAGGATTGACCCACTAACATCTCAAGGGGCAAATTACTTAACTTCTCTGAGCCTCAGTTTCTTCATTTCTGAATGGGGATTGTATTAAATGCCACTCTGAATTTTCCTAAGGATTAACTGAGATACATTTCTATAAAATCCTTAACACGATGGAGCTTAGTAAGCACTTTGTAACGGTCGTTTTTTGTTATCTTAATTATTACTTGTACTGTTATGGCTCTAGTTAATAATTTTTTCACAGTCTTAGCAGAAAGCATTTCCCTCCCTTCATTTTAATTCAGACCAATTTCCCTTCCATAGCAGTGTTTCACATCTTTGGGAAAGGTCATTTGTTGGGGAGAAAGTGCACACTGCATATGGAGTCCCAGACCAGAGAAGAGTAGGGAGAGTCTTCTCAGTTAAGAAATGTTGAAAAGGGTTTCCCTGGTGGTGCGGTGGTTAAGAATCTGCCTGCCAGTGCAGGGGCACGGGTTCAAGCCCTGGTCCAGGAAGATCCCACATGCCACGGAGCAACTAAGCCTGTGCGCCGCAACTACTGAAGCCCGCACGCCTAGAGCCCGTGCTCCACAACAAGAGAAGCCACCAAAATGAGAAGCCACCAAAATGAGAAGCCCGTGCACCGCAACGAAGAGTAGTCCCTGCTCGCCGCAACTAGAGAAAGCCCGTGCGCAACAACAAAGACCCAATGCAGCCAAAAATAAATAACTAGATAAATAAATAAATTTATAAACGAAAAAAGAAATAGTGAAAAGTCTCATGTGGTTTCCTCAGGTTAAGGCTTCAAAGCTAATATTAGATCGACTTTTTACTGACAACCCCTATCTTATATTTTAAATGAGCTGAGGTAGGAAGGCTACCACTTGTATAAAAAACTAAACCAAACAAGACAAAAAATAAAACCAGCAAGCAAATTGGTGATTGTTCAGTGATTCTGAAATAGAAATCCAGTCTTCAGCTTTGAGGCGTGATGATTTAAAGGATTATTAACACAAGTCAGTTGTGTCTTGTACTATGTCTTGGGTGCATTTTGGTTGTATTTTATTTATAATATGACATTATTGTTCTTCTTTCAGGGTAGAGGAGGCTGTCATCTTGACTTATTTTCCTGTGGTTCATCCGGTCATGATTGCTGTTTGCTGTTTCCTGATCATCGTGGGGATGTTAGGATACTGTGGAACAGTAAAAAGAAATCTCTTGCTTCTTGCATGGGTACGGTGTTTATATCTATTCTTTATTGTGGTTAAAAAGACCAACCAGTAATGT
Organism: Globicephala melas; assembly: GCF_963455315.2. Taxonomy (NCBI): domain Eukaryota; kingdom Metazoa; phylum Chordata; class Mammalia; order Artiodactyla; family Delphinidae; genus Globicephala; species Globicephala melas. The sequence continues at coordinate 29,202,369 of NC_083322.1, forward strand.
ATAATTGGTTCATCAGTGCACAAGATTACATGCTTAGGGAACTGTGATAGCGGTTCCCTAATCTGTGCTCATTGTTCAACATCCTGTGAGAAGGGAAGTGTTCTTTCCATGAGAGACGATTTCAGTACAAGTATTTGCTGTACTCAGAAGATGAGGTGCGGAAGTATGTACACTATTTAATTATTTCACTCAGGCCATGTGTTGACATTTTCATCTGAAAGTACGAATTTTTTCTAGTGTCACGGACCTTATTACCACTCCAACAGCCCCCTCGGGACTAGAACTGAGACGTCATAATGGAACTCTCTTTCTTTCTCTCTTTTCTTGTTTTAAGCAAACCCACCACTTAAACCCATGTGGAAATTCAGGTGGTGAGGTAGCAAACAGACATCATAATCCCGGCACTGCCTTTACATAGGTTAGTGGATATCAGTCTCAGTTTCTATAGTTTTAGTGTTTTGTTTTTTAAAAAATTCTGGAACAGTTGGACTAAATTACTTCTTAAATTCCCTTCAGCACTCAAGCTCTATGATTCCAAAATCTATGATTATGCCTTTAATTCAAAAATTAGCAAACCCTGTTTTAACATTAAAAACTTGAGTCAATTAAAAATACAGTTTACAGATAGAGTTTTGAAGCTCATTGATTGTATAAAATATTATATGTTAACGGCCCCAGGGGGTTGAGGCTGCTAACATGTAATTGCAGACATATCAGATTCCTAAAAAGTAATTCATTGAGTATATTCCTTTCTTTGCCATAGTTCTCAATGGTATCTGTGCACTCATTTCTTGTAGGGAACTTAAAAAAAGGTGTTTTTATGGTGTGCTGATAAGCTGGATATCTGAGCAGAAAAAAAGCCCTGATCTGTAGCATTTGAAGATTTCTGTGATGTAAATACTCCCAGCATGGTCGATTTCAGGCTACCAACTTGCCATTACTGAATGCAGAGCTGGGGAGAGATGAGTACAGATTGGCTCTCAGGAGACAGCTCCTGCACGCCAGGGCTTGACTAGCTCCCGTCCCAAGCCCATTAAAACAGACTCTTAGTGTGAAGCTGAACTAAAGCTTTGCATTTCACAAGAACAACCTGTGTTAATGTATTACTTGGCTTCGTGGAGGATAACTCTTTAGGTCCATGATTGGAAAACAGAAAATGCTGCAGAGAAAGGGGACATGCCCATTGCCTTACTTCTGTTCACTTTGGTATACAATGTTTTTGGCTGTATTTTATTTATAATATGTCATTAATTTTCTTCTCTCAGGGGAGAGGAGGTGGAAGGGTTTGGAACCTATGTTGCAATTCAAGAAATTTGGACAATAATTTAAACAAACTAAAGTACTTACTTTATATGAGACTTACAGTTTAAGGGATGGATAAGGTATTGAAACTCAAAAAAAAAATCTCAGAATCCTTTTTTAAAACCACAATCTTACAACGATGTCCTATGTATACAACCAATTTAAATATAGCTGCTGTTCTTCCTCCTCCCAACTGGTATGATTCTGGATGGTCCCTGGACTGTGGAGGTGGGGTGGGGTAGCATAGCGTATTTCATGGAACTTCAAAGACTTTTAGGAACATATTTTGAAAACCATTTACGCATTCCATTAGATTGCTTGAGTGCAAGTAAAACAATTTGACAAATAACGAGGTAATTTGGGCTCTCCTTGGGGCAGGATGAGTCATAGAGACTTGTGCATGGGAGCTAGTTTGTGATGTTGGAAAGAACCTTATGCTGCACAGGTGACATGGAGGACTGAGGTTCCAAGGGCCAGAAACTTGTTCATTCATTCATTCTTCAAACATTTATGGAGAATATAGGCACTATTAGCCTTTGCCATCAGACCAGTGTATACACCGTGGATAGGCAATTTCACTACTGTCTGACAAGACCTCTAATAAGATTTACTCTGAGTACTGAGGCTAGAGAAGAGCTCCAAGCTCCGTCCCAAGGGGTCAGCCTCTCCTCCAGGAGAATGACTGGCATAGATGGATACTGCTTTATCCCATCCCGCCCCTTTTGGTGGATGTACTCTTTTCCGCAAAGCAGCTTTTGGTGCATCGCTGTTCCACGTGTCCCTGGCTGCCGTCAGCTCTTGGTTTTCCTTCTCGTTGACTCTCTGTGGCAGTTTGTTCCCCATTCCCATTGGGCTGCCTGTCTCCTCTTAGCAAGTTCCTAGATGTTACTCTGTCTAAACCCAGCACAGCCTTCCTTTGCTTGAAGAATGATTTGTGGTCTCAGCTCCCAATTACCTATTGCTCGTAACTGATCTGCATCTGATCTGCTTCTCAGGCAGTTTTTTCTCTGCCTTTCTTTCCATAGCCTCCTTCTCTAAACAGTTGTCAAATCCTGTAGGTTCTAGTTTTACAATCTCGGGATCCCGTCCCTTCTTTTCTTATTTGGAATGCCCAGGTTCAGGCTCTCCTGACTTTTTTTTTTTTTTCCCTTAATTTATTTTACTTATCTTTAAATTTTTGGCTACGTTGAGTCTTCGTTGCTGCGCACAGGGTTTCTCTAGTTGCCGTGAGCGGGGGCTACTCTTCATTGCAGTGCGCAAGGTTCTCATCGCGGTGGCTTCTCTTGTTGCGGAGCACGGGCTCTAGGTGCGCGGGCTTCAGAAGTTATGGCTCGCGGGCTCCAGAGCGCAGGCTCAGTAGTTGTTACACACGGGCTTAGTTGCTCTGCGGCATGTGGGATCTTCCTGGACCAGGGATTGAACCCATGTCCCCGGCACTGGCAGGCGGATTCTTAACCATTGTGCCACCAGAGAGGTCCCTCTCCTGACTTCTTGCTGAAACAGTGCAGAGCCCCCTAACTAAACTTCCTGCCTCTGTTGTCTCCTAATTTACCCCAAACCAGTGCTGCCGGTTAATACAATGCAGCAGCGATCACATTACTCCTCTGTTCCAAAACCTTGAAAGACTTCTGGTTGGGTAATGAAGTGTTTAGAGACACTTCAATCTTGTGTCAAGCTCTTCTGCAATCAAACCTTCATCTGCCATTTTTAGCTTTCTTACCTACTTCATTTTCTGACTGTTCTTTCCTGCTCTTACTCCTGCTGTCCCTTAGCTGGGAATTTCTTCTTAATGCTTTTGTTTCAGTACTACCAGCCCATTACAATTTGCCTGAAATACTACCTCCTGAAATTGTAATAATGACAAAGATGATGATGATAATCAAAGTAGTTAACATTTCTCATGTGTTGACAAACTGTAATGCTTTCAGACTCGTAGAGGTTTAAATGAAATTTTTATATGAAGGGCTTTACATTAATTAATCAATTTTGAGATAGATACTATAATTATTCCCATAATATAGATGAGGAAAGGAAGCACAGGTTGGCTCAGTGATTTGCCTGTTTGCATAGCTAGTAAATGGAGTATATGGTATTCAGATCATCACAGTCTAGTTCGAACAACATGTTTGCAACAACTTCACTATTTTACTCTGTAATTGCTGCCTTTTCTTAAATGCTTAAGTATCTTAGTGTTATTTAATTATTAATACTTAGTATATCTTAAGGATTAGGCATCTCACATTGTATAAAACATTTTCCCTATGATCTTTCATTTTAAACTCAACAACAATCATCTAAGAGAGATGATTACAAATGAGGTTCAGAGAGGTTCAGTAATATGGCCAAGGTCACTCAGCACTAGCAGGTAAAGCTTTGATTCAGACCTCTGTGTTTCTGACTGCCAAGCCCATTCTCATTGGGCCTTTACCGATGTCTCCAACAGACATGTCTCAACTTTTGAAGTCCAGTGCATTTATCCTATTATAAATTTCCCTTTTTTTATAACCAGCCCAAACTGCCGGACTACAAAAAACTTGATAATATGAACCATTCATCTTGCCTATTGCTTTAATAACTTTTTATGAAATCGAGTAGTAGACAGGAAATTAGAACAGTGTGAGTCGAAGTGGCCAGCACATCAGATAGGGAGGATGGTGTCTGGAAGGCAGTGAAGAGGGTGAGATTTTAAGGGAGGAGCCTGGCTGTTACATAGGTTTTGACAACAGTGGCCTGTTAAAGGGGTGAGCACTAACGCAGGATATGACAGGATGTCAGGTCTTTGGCAAATGTTTGCAACGAAACTCACATGATTTCTTCCTTTATGTCCTTTAGCTTTTTTTTTTGTGGTATGCGGGCCTCTTATCCTTTAGCTTTTTATCCTAATTTTTTTTTTTTAATTAGGAGGTTCCTTAATTTTGGATACAAATGTTTAAATAAGCCCAATGCATTCAATCCAACTTGTCCATTTCCTTGTACTCAAAATCGCGCTTCACTTTTAAGACCTGTAAACCAGATTAGAGAAGAAAGCTTTTTTTTAAAAAAAAAAAAAGACCACCAGTATCTCTGAGAGCTGCCACAGCTCTTGAATGATTACTAAGAAAAGGTCTGGCAACTGGGCTATGGTGCTGTTTAAGCAAAAGTCAAAATGCCATTATTCATCAGACTGATCAAGAAAAAGTGAGAGAGGCTCAAAACAGATCTTTATAACTGACCTGCCTTCCCACGCTCACCCCTCCAACAAAACAACTGCAGGCTAAGAGACCACCTGTAGGAAAACATTTCTGGTGAACCTTGGTCATGAAGTCGACCCTTTTATTGAATTATAGATGCAGATTGCTAAAACACCCTAATTTAAGTTTCCTAAATAAACTACAGGACATCCAATAAAACTTGTATTTCAGATAGACGACAAATAATAGTTTCGTATAAGTTTGTCCCATGCAATATGTCCCATGCATAATGTCCCATGCATCTACTAAAACATTATTTTTTATCTGAAACTCAGATTTAAATGAGCATCTTGTATTTTTACTTGCTGAATTTGGCAACCCTGCTCTAACCAGATTTGTTCTTAATAAATATGAAACTGTCACAGAACAGCAACTTTTATATACATATAGGAGGATATTACAAGTAATTAAATTCTAATTATATTGGGAAAACAAGCCAAAATGAATAGGAAGATAAGCTTGAATGTGCCATGACTTTCAAAGTAATTTTGGTAACAGAAATTCCTTTTCTCTTTACAAGAGAAATTAAAGCTAAATGGAAATTGGTTTCAAGCTTTAGATGGGTACTTCCCAAGGCTTTTAGCTGTAGACTAAATGAAATTCATTTGTTATTGCAGTTCTACCTTGCTATTAACAGAGGCATTAGGAAGGCAGTGCCAGCTCAGGGGGAATGTAAACAGATTGAACAGACATGTTTACAATATCGACAACAGCTGAATGTCACCGTCAGGAGATCGTCATTTGTCAGAGAGTGATGCTAATATATGCTCGGCTGCCAGCAAACCACAACTTGTCAGGCACTCGTCAGAAATTAAGTTGCCTGCGCCTTACATGTTTAAGATCAGTACCTTATATTTAAAAGGGAAGGTTTTCTTTTCTTTTTTTTTCACTTTTATTATCCCAGAGAATTTGCACATAGCTAGTGATTGTGTGGAAGCACTTTTAAAGCTTTCTTAAAATATCCAGTGGTTGAATCAGATTTGAAATGATTCTCTTAAGAGAAATCAAGTACGTTTTTAATGGCCATGGAGAAATTAACCATCCTCAGTTTTCTGTTATTTAAAATCATAATGCAAAACAGGAATATCTTTAAATAGTAGTTAATTTTCTACTGACTCTGTTTAAGTCTTTCTTTTAACTAGTTATACATTTAATAATTATACAGCTCCTTATAACCCATTAAGTTAAAATTAAATTATTAAGTTAAATATCTTTATTATTTGCTATTTATAGTTTTGGTTGATAGCCTAGCACCTTTATTTCTAAATCAAAGTCCATCATATCATTGATTGCACGTTCAGCATCTACCCAGAGTTTCACTCTGTTTTCTCAGAAAATACTTATAGCAACTTTATATGGTTAGACTTATTTTACAGCTGAGGGGAAGTAGGATGCCTGAAGATACACACCTGCTAGCTGCTTTCATTAGCATTCAGATTCAACTTATACAAGTCTATATGTGTTTCATTCCAACGCCCAGTGACTGGAATACATTTAATTAATTAATGGCACTATTTCTATAAAACTTAAATATGCTTCATCTGTAATCCAAGGTATTCAGTAGTCATTCCGTTTTTAAAAATATTATCTTTTAATGTCCTTATTAAGGAAGGAACTCTAAAAATTTGACCATCGTTCTCCCTTATCCTGTCCAAGAATCAAACAACTTCTCTTTCCCTTTCTGCCCTCTGTCCTTCCCCTCTCTTTCCTTTTTCCCTCTGTAAACATATACTGAGTACTCAGTCTGTGATAGACATGAGATACAAAGATGAAATGGGCGACTGCAAAGAAAATATCACAACACGATACAGTATTAAGGTTATAAATAAATTAGTGTGGGAACCCTGAACAAGGAGCGGTTGGAGATTTCCAGTAGGTTGGGCAGGAGAGTCTTTATTTGAGCTGGATGTTGAAAATGTGTAAGAGTTTTCTGGTGGAGGAGGGAAGCCACATGAAGAGTATGTGCAAAGATACAGAAGAGTGAAAGAACATGGCAAGTTTAGGCAAAACTTAGAAGTTCCGTGTAACTATGGTGTCAGTGAAAAGCGCATGAAGTAGTCCAACCATGAAGGTCTTTGTAGGAGAGTCTGATGTTATCCCTTGGACTATAGAGAGTCAATGGGTGTTTCCAGCATTTAATGAAATGATAACATTAAGGGCTGGAGGCATTGGGAAGGCTGGTTAGTGGTTATACCCTAGTCTTTGGAAGCCATGCATGGGGTCTAGACTAAGACTAGAGTTTGAGGACTGAGTGGAAGGCAGCTGAATTCAGCAGACTTTGCTGAGATAGAATTTTTGCACATGATAGTAATGTTTGTATTACTTGACATGAGGAAACGGGGTATTACTCAATATGTATGCGTTTTTCATCTAATAGAAACATATCCCTTCAATATATGCGTTTTATTTTGACATGTTAACTAGAATTCTTTTAGAGCTATAGCTTTAAAATTTAGTTGTTAAACTCACAAAAATTTCAAGCAGAGGAAACTGAAGATGACGTAGGCATTTCTGCATCCGGAGGCTCAGCTTGCACATCTCGGTTTTGTATGCACACAAAGCCCAGGACAGGGTTCCATTAACCTTTCTGTTTCTTCAGTGATGTTGGTTTGACTGTCTCTAATTATACCCCAGAAAAGCACACAAGCAGACGTCTCTGAAAGGAAATGTCATGATATTCATGCCCTTAGTGGTGGGTCTTTGTGACAGGATCTTGAGTGTTCTTTGGACTTTTTGCTTACTTTAGGGTTTGAAGTATGAATGGCTCAAGGTTTTGTATTTCTGACTTTGGTATAATTTAGGTATACTCTGTCATGGTACGCATTTTAAGCTTTGTTATATACTGTTTCTTATTATATACATTTGCGATAGCTTTGGTTAAATATAAGCCATATAAATCTATACCCATTGATTTGGTGAATATCCCTAGTCTGTTCAGAGTTCAGTGACAGATGTTTCTCAGGCAGCACGTGCTCTGAAGGGGTGATTCTGCTGTGGATGCTGGTTACAGGTTCAGCAAATGCTACCTTGAGGTTAATTCAGCAATTGTGTAGAGTCTTTGCTTTCACATCTGGGTCCAACATCTATTGACTTCCTTTGGCCAAGGTGAAACAGTAGCTATTCATTCAAAATCATATCAGTGTCTAGATGACTCAGGAAACAGAGTTAAATCAATAGACAAGCAAATGACACGTAAAAGACGAGAGAATTAAGTTGCTTAAGCTATAATGAGGAAAGTAGCTTTCAGAAAACCTGTATAGAAAAATGATGTTGAATATTTACTTAATATGCAATATCTGATGAATTTGATGACTAAATAATAGCTTATGAATTAAAGGTTTTTTTCATGAAATTTCCTAAGTTAAAAACACCTACTTTTTCAGAATTGTGATCCATGTATTTCCCCCTTTATTCATAGCAGGGATTTTTTTTTTTTTTTTTTTGGCCTCGCTGCGTGGCATGTGGGATCTTAGTTCCCTGACCAGGGATCGGACCTGTGCCCCCTGCAGTGGAAGCACGGAGTCTTAACCACTGGACCAACAGGGAAGTCCCCATTTCCCCCTTTATTCAGTTAAAGGGTTATTACAGGCTCCAATTATGTGCTCAGATTAAGATGAATCTTCTCAGCTCACATGACAGAAACACTAATTTAAATTTTATTTAAAATGTATAAACACTGTAGTTGTATCACTTAGTATTCCTCTTAAGCACTACATTTGAATTATTCGGAAATAAGTGATTATCCCTGAACTTTCTTTAGATTACCATTATTTTAGTTTTAAATCTTTAAAATTTGGAAACTACAAGTTTCCGCAATATGGTTACAACTATGAAGACATTTTAGAAACATCTTTAAGAAAGTTGGAATTTTATTAGATGATACGTGCCAATGTAAGAATTGTTGCTAGTTAAGTAAAAATATGAATCTTTTCAGTGCCTCTTCTAGGAAACAAGCATTTAAAATATTATAAATTTTCAGGTTCTGTGCAGGGTTTACACAGCCGAGTTGAAGACACAGACTGATAACTTTTGACAAGACTTGGAGAAGTTTGCCTTTTGTAATTAAAATATTTTAATTCTAAAAGTTCTCTTTTGTGTTATTAAAGTAGTTTAAAAGAACTGTAAGGAACAATAGATAGCCTTGTTCTACCAAGAGCATTTAATAAAAGGACATGAGGAATCATTTGAACTGAGATCTGAGGGGGAGGGCAGAATTTGGGAGGCTGGTGATTCATGGGCAGAGGTGGGAGAAGGGCCTCTGCAGGGGAAGCAAGGGACTTTGAGGAATTGAAAGGCTAGTGGAGGGAGCAGTTGTGAAAAGACTCAGAAGCTCATGGAGTGCTTGGCAAAGGGCATGTGTAGGTCATTGGATAGACGTGTGCCAGTCTTACAAGGCTGAGACTTGGCTGTGTGACCTAGGGCCAAATTATGGAGATGTCTTGAATATATCTTGTGCACATGCTCTGCAGTGTGAAGTTTTGGGAGCTGCAGAGTGATGGGATATCTCTTTTGCTACATAACCCAGGAAGCAGTGTCTGTTCTTGCTTTCCTCGGGGCCTTTTTCTCATTTACCTGGGAGAAGATAGCTACCTGGTCCTGCCACTCTGGGCTAAGGGGCCTTCACATTTAGAGAACCCTTTTTAATGATGGAAGAGAGAATGGAAGACGTATTTTATTCTAACAATGTGCCTTTACTGATGAAGGAATAAAGGTTTCCAGGTGGGACGGTCTAGCTAATGCTTTAGAATTTTTTTCCCAGATGTACATTGTAAACAACATTTTATTAATCTGGATGTATTTAATTCAGGTTTAATAGCAAAATTATAGTTAGTAAGCTAAAGTAGGCACCAGGAAACTGGGTGTGGGGCTAGGATGCCCTTAGGGAGACCAGCCAGCCAAGGGCTCTTGTGGAATGGTTTGAACAGTAGTTCTTTGGAATGCTGCCACAATTTCCCAGGCTCAGGGGAAAAAAACGTTCCATAAACAATTGACTAGTAGCAGAGGATTGTTGTAGAACTGCTTAACTTGTTTGAGAACAAACTTTTTAAGCATGTTAGAAGCACTTACCTACAGATAATGGATATGCTCCTTTCAAATCATCATTAATCTGTTTATAAAAGCAGGTCTTTAAGGATCTGCTTATCAATTTTCAATATTCTTATAGCTAAAATATTTGTTGTAACAAGCATGCATTTCTCTAAAATTGATCTGTAATTCATGCTATTTAATTCAAATTGTTCCTTCTACCAATTAGACTGAATTACTGATGTTTGGGCAACTTTGGTGACAATTTAGTGATTTTATCATTATTCACATATGGTTTTCTTTCCCTGAACATTAAGCATGACTGTGGATCAGCTTGTGTTCTTCTACTTTATTATTTTAACAAAGAAAATACATATTTTTGGTTCAGGAAGAAAGTGTTTTTGCTGGAATAGATTTATCAAGAAGAAAAAAAAGAATGAACCTCTTATTCGTGGATTTATAAAATTTAATGGAAACATTTCCCTTTAATACTCTTTTAACAAATAGGTTTGAGGTTTTTCTGGAGAATGTACAAAGGTAAGTTAAAATGTATATCTTGTCTGAAAATAAAGGTAAAACAAAAGAAAGTGATTTAGAAGATACTTTCACAAATATAGAATGATTCAAAAGTTATTGCAGATATTAAAGTATGAACACTCTTCCTACCTAATAAAATTCTTTAAAATTTCCAATTTCCTAATCTGTTGTCTTGTAAATGATGTTGTCCTAAAGACGCCGGTGGTAATGGACTCACTCCTCTTGTGTTTGTGAGGTATCTGGCCGCGTTTGCGTCTGAGAGGCATGAGTTGGATCAGAATTGAGTCTGGTGTTCTTTAACTGTGTTGCTTAGGATACTTCCTCTGTACTTTCCTGCCCAGGTTCTGGTGATGGGGACTCCTGTCTTGCGTTCTGAGGAATAGCCCCGTAATACATAGAAACAACCTCTTCCGAGACCAGAAACACCCTGTAAATCTTTTGCAATGGGGCCGAGCATGCAGACTTTAGCTGACCTGGCTTACAGAGCAACAGAAGCTATATACATGGTGACCTGTCTAGCGTGTCCAGTTGCTTTATTGCCTTACCCTTAATGTGTTACCTGTCACAATATACATCACTGCCCCCGAGAACCCGTGGCCCCTGGCTAAGTCCCTCTGATTTTGGCATAATACGTTTCTCTGTCTCAGAGTTTGAACAGCGTGTGAAGCAAACGCTTATTAATCTGAACTTCACCAACATCTTCGATAGAGAAACTAGCTCAACAAATTACCAGTGTAAATAAAATGGAAAAGGGGAGTAAATTAACATACATTATTACAAAGATTCTTCTATGTATTTATTCAAATGTAAGCATGAACAAAGGACCACAGCATACCGATACTTTCTTACTTTAGCTCACCTTTCTGCATGGGCTCAGGAATGCCAAGACTTTGTTTCTTCAAAAACTGGTTTATAGTTCTAGCTTTTTCTAAATTAGACTGAACTCATCTCATTTATAATTCTTAAAAGAAAGGAAATTTAATGCTGCCTTTTCTTGGAAAATTTTGTAAAGACACACAGAACATGGTGAATAGTTGGCCTTCAGAAAGTACCAAGCCTGTGTCTGCTATGACATCGTTTTGAGACTTGGCTAAAACAGAGGCTTTGTGTGGACGTGTGTTCTAAGCACAAGTGCTCTTGGACTGTTAGTAGTTTAGTCCCGGTGGATTCTTAACAGAATGTCAGCCGTTCCATTATCTTGTACAAATATTTGGCACTGGAATTCTCTTATTTACTAACTTTAAGTAATATAATATTTTTAAACCTCCAATCACTGCGAAAGGAAAAATAAACAACTGACATAGAGATACTTAGCACTGAAAGCTTGCAGAGTTTAGCATTTGACAGGGTAGAGACTGGAGTTTATCATTTATCATTTAGTGAATGCAGGCCTTTCATCAAACTTTTTGTTTATTAAAAGAGTTGGTTATGTAGCACGTAGGTAGGAGTCAAAAGGCACCGTGTTTTTAAAATATTCAAATGTCCAGTAAAGTATGTTATATTTTGAAATAGTTTTTATTTGTGGAGAGGTGAGTCTCAGGTTGTATTAATGTTCCGAGATAAGCAAATCTGACTTTTGTGGTTTTAAATTATGTTGAATGTTACTTATGAGAAAACAATCTGAGTTTTTAGTTATGAATTAAGAGACTAGCAGATTAAAATAACTTTTACAGTGTTTATACTTTTTACTTCTCACCCAGTGAAATATATTCTCACTGAGGAGGTTCTGTGATATGTGGTTTATTATCTGCTTTGCTCACACAGAGAAATTTATATGTATAAGTGTTTCGTGGAAGACATTACAATTTTGTGTTAATGTAAAAATTCTTTTCCAGTTGGCATTTATACAGGAAAACAGTTTGGAGAATAACTGTTTTGTCTATTTATCGTAGGTTGGATATAGGATTTTTTGTTTCCTTTAGATAGTATATATCGCAGAGTCCTCTATCCATAAAACTGGATATGATGAGGATAAGTTTTATATCAATAGAACATAGTTCCTATTAAAAAGCTCTTAGTAATTGAAAGTATCTTTTCCTATACTTCTCAACTGCTTATAAAGTTTAATATTCTCAATAAATTGATTGGCTTTGTTAGGGCAGATTGCTTTCTTCTTTTCATTAGATTGATAGAAGTTAGAAAGGAAAAATTTTAAATAAATCTATTTTCCCCAAAGTGAAAATTATTTGAAATATTTTGTACAAAACAAACATTACTTTCTTTGAAATTTTATTAAATCAATTATTAACGTACATAAGTAATACTTATTTCATTTATTAGTGTTTTTATGAAAGTTCAATTTAATGAACTGTTAAGCACTCATTGGCTATATGACATTATATTTCATTATGAAAATTGTAAGATGAATAAGAACAAAAGTTAATTTTACTATTAACTTCAAAAGAAGCTGATCTGACTGATTTAATGTAAGGTCAAAACATAAAAAGAGATGGAATTACTGAGATAAAGTGTCAAGGAGTTTGATATAGTAGTTAAAGCAGCATTTGTGGCTTTAATTAGGCATTATTTGGAGGAGCGAAAAAGGAATTTTTTTGCCATCCTTAAAATTTTGATATTACTGGTAGTCTTTTTTTTTTTTTTTTCCTACTGAAAAGATCAGAGATGGGAATGTAGGTGTTTTAATTCAAAGACAAGAAAGGTTTTGTAAATACCCGTGTGAACATGTACTTGTGTGCATTTGTGTTCAGTAGTGGAGGGGTCTATAGATGATGGATCATGAGGTATTGCTAACACCACTGCCAACATCCGTGATATAATATGTACTATGTGCCAGCCACTACTGTATGTGCTTTATGTGTATTGGATCATTAAATTCTCCCAACTATACTATAAAGTTGCCACGATTGTTATCTCCACTTTATAGATGAAGACACAGAGACACAGAAAGGTTAAGTGATTTGCCCAACTACGAAGTGGTAGAGCTGGGATCTGAATCCAGGAACTGTGCTCTGAAAAACTTAGTGTTCTGTTGCCTCTCAATGTACCTCGCTCCATTTTCTCTTTTCAAACATACAGCTAATGATATTTTTGTAATATGTTTTGGGGAATAACTTACACAATATATATATATATATACCTTTAACATAATAAATGTACATACATACATTTGCACATACACATATATACCTATAAGAATACTTTATTTTTTACATACTTTTTATATACTTTTAATTTTGTATACTCACAATACTTGATTATATATACAAACGTGTGTTTCTTGAGCAAATAAACTAAATCCAAGCCTCCCTCCTTGAACGAAATTGCCCATAACATAGAGTTCTAAACTTCAAAATTTTGTGACTGAAGTGAATTCTCCAAGTTGGAAAATAATCCAGCTCGCATTGATTTGAGCAGACTGCCTGTGTGGTTTTATGAGCAATATTGGAGGAGACATTCAAATTTCCAAATAAGGTCTAGTGAAAGAGACCTCTGGGGTGAGGGGGGCAGGTCTGTAAATCACATTTAAATATAAACTTTTTGCATTTTGTTACGGAATCCCTATTTTCAGCTACTGAAGGTACATTTAGGAAAAGGATGACAGCACCTGAGTATAAGTTTCCAATTGCCACCCCCCCTCCTTTACTCCCAATAACCATGAAGTGTAATTGGGCTACTTATAATTTTCAGCCTTTTTGAATAACCTTTTCTGTGTAAAAAATATAAAATCCTCCAGCTACCAGCGTCTTTCTCTTGATTGTCGAGTCTTCGGGGCAGGGCTATTATTTGTTTTAATTTTATTTTTACTTTTATCAGAGTGCTTCATACACAAAATGTAGAGTCAATTTAATTCCAAAATACTTCTTACGAAAAATAGTAGTCCTCTACCTTTATCATTTTCCACTGCTAAGAAAGAGACAACTGCTTTCAGTTTTTTTTTTTTTTTTGCAGATTCCCTTGGAATTTACTTCCATATCTCTAAACCACATATTTATCTAACTCTTCTCATTCTTTTAGTTTTAAGCCCTATCCATTGACGTCTGTGCAAGATGAGGAACTGGTATCTTTTCCTGCCCTCAGTGCCGCACCACCCTCCAGCCCCGCCCCATGCATACTTCCTCTCTCAGCTCGACACAGATATATTATCATTTTGGTTAGAACAGTGTTTACATGCTCATGACTATGTAAATGTTATTCACAGATGGGCCAGGTAAATTACCAGGTTTACTTTTTTCTTTCTGGAATAGTACTTTGGGTTTTTTTTTTTTGGAATTCGTAACTCTCCTTGTTTTCTATGTTTTTCTGTCTAAATCAACTCTAAACTTCCCCTGGTGTACGTTTTCTCTTCATATATTCAAATATTTGGAGTATTCTATCGATGATTTTTTTTTTTAAGAAATCTCTCAGCACGTTCTAGACCCACTCCAGTCTAGACTGCTGAAGCTGCTGCCGTCACGCAATACCCCCTTTACTACCATTCTGAGATTTCCTTTGCCTCCCTTTTGTTTTAGATCCCTTGTTTCCTGGAATCCAAGTCATTGTCCTACTCTGTTTAGTCTCTCATTTGAGGTAACATATCTTCCAGTAGTTTCCTGAAAAACATACATAGGAAATACATTTTTTAAAAAGCCTGCATGCCTAAAAATGGCTTTAAATACCCTTACAGGTTAATTCCTTTTTTTTTAAATTTTAATCTTATTGGAGTATAGTTGATTTACAATGTTGTGTTCGTTTCAGGTGTACAGCAAAGTGATTCAGTTCTACATATACATATATTCATTCTTTTTCAGATTCTTTTCTCATACAGGTTATCACAGAATATTGAGTAGAGTTCCCTGTGCTATACAGTAAGTCCTTGTTGGTTAACTATCATATATAAGTAGTGTGTGTATTTTTTTAAAATTTTATTTTATTTATTTATTTTTTATACAGCAGGTTCTTATTAGTTATCTATTTTATACATATTAGTGTATATATGTGTATGTTAATCTCAAGCTCCTGATTTATCCCTTCACCCCACATTTCCCCTTTGGTAGCCATAAGCTTGTCTTCGCTATCTGCACGTCTGTTTCTGTTTTCTAAATAAGTTCATTTGTATCATTTTTTAAAAATTAGATTCCACATAGGAGTGATATCATACATGTCTTTCTCTGTCTGACTTAACTTCACTTAGTAAGATAATCTCCAGGTCCATCCATGTTAATTCTAATGGCTATAGAATTATAGGTTGGAAATCATTTTTTTTCCTTAGAATTTTGAAGACATCCTCCTGCTGCCTCTAGCTTCCAATATTTTATTGAGAAATCCAATGCTCTTTTGGTTTTGAACCTCTGCAGAAAAGGTATTTAAATTTGAACTCCAGTTCTGTTTCCCGTATTCTGCTTTATCCTCGACTATACCTAGTGTCCCCAGTCCTGAGACTCTGTTTTACTGGTTCCACAGAATAACCCCTAACTTCTTTACTGGTAGGGGTGGATAGTACCCAGCTACATAGTGTAGGGGAGGGGACCTGAGGGCTCTAACTTCTTCCTAAACAAGTTTTCAACAAATCATCCTCTTTTTAGCCCTACTTTCATCCACTTCTGCAAGTACCCAGGGCTTCCAGCACCTAAGCATTTGGAGGGACTCTGTATGTGAATCAGGTTGTTCCCTACTTTCTCCACTACTGATTAAGCATTCAGCTTTTGGGGGACTGCTGAGAAATTTGCTACTCAACTGTTTGTTTTGTACCTTCCCAAATATACTTGCTGTTGTCTTCTTTCCCTTTTCCTTTATCTCTGGGTTTATGTCTTTTAAAATATCCCTTTATTGTTTTAGTGAAGCTTCAACAGGGAGAAGGGATAAGGACGTGTGTTTAATCTACTTTGTTTAGTGGGAGATCCTGGGGAGTGGGGGAGGTGTCAGGGAAGCAGCTCATTTTCATAAATGAATGTTCCTTTAACAAAAGACCTCCTGGAGATTTTATTCTTTTGTCTGTACACATATAATGAGATGAAATAATCTTTAATACGAGAAATGAATCCCCTTTATTTCTACTGGAGGATGCATTGACTTACAGGTCACCAAGGGTTAAATAGGAAGGTGGGATTTCATGCCTTTACGTTCCTCCTCAAGTACATCCAGGGGACAAAGGGACTAGTTAAACTGTGCCATTCTTGCCATTCTGTGGCCAACACGTTATTTAAAATAACAGACGAATTGATTTCAGTATTTTTAAAAAAGAATTTGGTTTCCCACCCTCCACGCCCTTCCTGCCCTCGTTTCCTAATAAAGATCTTTTGAAAAATACCAGCTATTTTCTCACTAGACAGGGATTTTACTAAAGATTTTACCAAATAACTTGTGGGTTTAGAAGACCCTTTAGAGCGAGTGACACTAACGGTCTTTAGGAGGAAATGAACAGTTTTACTTGTTGTCATTCTGCAGTCATAGTTACATCCATTCAAGAAATATTCACTGAGTACATGTTCTATGCCAGGCAGTATGTTAAGTATTTAAAACATAATATCTCTTGTACTCATGGAGTTTATATTCTAATAGATACTACGATATGGTTAATAGTGGCTACCCTTTAGGTAATGCTTCCTGTGGGACAGCACTCTACCTGGTTGAATCCTTAGTGCAACACTGCAAGGCAATTTTAACACTCTCATTTGACAGATGAGGAAATTGAGGCTTAGTGGTTTGCCCAAGGTCATCCAACTGGTATGTAAAGGAGCCAGAATCTGAAGCCAGGTCTATTTTATTTCAAAGCTCATGTTCTTCCACTTGTATAGTTGAAAAAAGTCAACAAAGCAATTTCACCTACAGTGTTTTATCTAATCTTCTGTTATCTAAATCAGTAAGGACACTCATTTCTGAACTGAAAGGTAATTATTCTCGGCTTGAGAGATTTGGTGAAAAAAAATCACTAATTAATTGCACCATTTTGAGGGTATATCTTATTATCAGCTTGCCTTACTTGATGCAGTTTTTGCATGAACATATGTTTAGGGATAAAACTTATTCATAGAACACAAATTTTAGTTTAATTACAGTAGAAGAACTTAGCTGTTTTAAGAAAGTCTGTATCAACTAATTTTTAAAGCAAATAAAATAGTTTGTTAATGCAAATAATTGCATTCTAAGTCCCTTGTATAAACACTTTCTCAGGCTTTATTTATTTAAAATGTTCAGTTGATAGTAGCTCAGGAAAGATGGGGAGAGTCTGCATATGGTTCCTTAACTATGTAAATTGTCTTATATGTTTAAAGGCACCCTGGACTATCATACTATAATCCTCCAGAAAGACACACAGTAAAACAGAGAGGCAATGTAGTACAGAAATGTGTAAGCAAAGTCAAGGGGAGTCAAAAGTTAACAAGAAACTCAGAGCTCAAATTAGTCAGAGAAATTCAAGGAAACCTGAAATTGGTTTTTTCAGTTGGTAAGCTGATCATTATTTCCACTGACATTTATTAAATACCTGCTGTGTGACAGGTCCTGCCTCGGCACTGGGAATAAAATAATGTTTACGAACAAGATCCCTGCCAGCCAGAACCGATGGTCTGGCAGGTTAGTAAGCGCAGTGAATTGTGGGTGAGGCAGCCGACTGGTTTAAAAGCTGAAGCCTCTGAAGCTTGATATACAGGAGACAGAGATACCCAGACACACAAGGGGAAGGAGAAGGGTAAAATGGTAAAGAACAAGAGATGAGATACTGGAAAACAATGATGAAGAAGAAACTGCGGCACACTGCAGGGAATGAAGGTCAAATCCAGGAGGAAAGGGCAAGTCCATAGTGGATTGTATTTCACAAACGAGTTCAGAATTGCATTTGTATAATGCTTTACAAATTCAAAATTTTAAATTTTCCAGAACAATTTCCCATGTGTCAAATCAGCCTTGATGATAACAGTGAAGAAGACTTTATTTTTATCTTCATCAGACAGATGAGCAAACTGAAGTCAGGGCAGTTTAATGATTTTTCCAGAGATCACAGAGTGTGTTACTTCAGTCTGCTGACTCCAAATTCAGAGCTCTTTCCACTGTTCTAGGACAGCACTCATGGAGGAGAGGGGTGAGTTGCCCTGCAGACTAGCTTGGTACAGACCATCTCAGCAAACCACGTGTGTTGGGAAAGTAAGGGCTTGACAGACACATACTGACTTCATTAGGAGAGATATACACGTGTTTCAGTAATGCTGAGGACAGCAGACGGTTTTGTAGTGAAATGTGATATGTATGTACCCTACCTGCCATAACAGAGCTCAACGGGAGTTGTTGCTTAATTCTTCGCTGGCTTTGTTTTATTTAAACTGTGGATTAACACCAAGTTTTATAGATGCCTCACTCAGATCCAGCTCTTAAACTAGTGACTGAGTGATTCTCTGTGCAGTGATCAACACAAGGGTGACTAGGACTCAGAGCTCCCTGAAAAAGAAAATGTAGGCGTAGGGCTTCCCTGGTGGCGCAGTGGTTTAGGGTCCGCCTGCCGATGCAGGGGACACGGGTTCGTGCCCCAGTCCGGGAAGATCCCACATGCCGCGGAGCAGCTGAGCCTACGTGTCCGGAGCCTGTGCTCTGCAACGGGAGAGGCCACAACAGTGAGAGGCCCGCGTACCGCACACACACACACACAAAAATGGAGCCCTTTCCTGATCACCCAGTCCAAGGCAGCTCCCAGTCTCTTTCCATTGTACCACTCTGCTTTTTTTTTAACTTTTATTTTTTAAATTTTTTATTGAAATATAGTTGATTTACAATGTTGTGTTAGTTTCAGGTGTACAGCAAAGTGATTCAGTTATACATATATATAGCTATTCTTTTTCAGATTCTTTTCCCTTATAGGTTATTACAAAATATTGAGTAGAGTTCCCTGTGCTATATAGTAGGTCCTTGTTGGTTACCTATTTTATATATAGTAGTATGTATATTTTAACCCCAAACTCCTAATTTATCCCTCCCTCCCTTTCCCCTTTGGTACCCATATGTTTGTTTTCTATGTCTCTAAGTCTAGTTCTGTTTTGCAAATAAGTTCATTTGTATCATTTTTTTTTTTAGAATCCACATATAAGCATATGATATTTGTCTTTAGACAAATACTTCACTTCTGACTTACTTCACTTAGTATGATAATCTCTAGGTCCACTCATGTTGCTGCAAATGTAATTATTTCATTCTTTTTTGTGGCTAATGTTCCCTTGTATGTATATATCACATTTCTTTATCCATTTATCTGTTGATGGCAGGTTAGGTTACTTCCATGTCTTGGCTGTTGTAAATAGTACTGCTATGAACTTTGGGGTGCATGTACCTTTTCAAATTATGGTTTTCTCCAGATATGTGCCCAGGAATGGGATTGCAGGATCATATGGCAACTCTATTTTTAGTTTTTGAAGGAACCTCCATACTGTTCTCCATAGTGGCTGCACCAATTTACATTCCCACAGCAGTGTAGGAGGGTTCCTTTTTCTCCACACCACATTCTGATTTGTTTTCATATATTCTTATCTATTCATATATTATGTAAAAAAAATTTATTGAGCACCTACTTTGTGACAAGGAACACGGTAAATTTCTGCCCTTGATAGAGCTGTCATTCCAGTGAAGAGGAATAATCAATAATCATCACTACCCGATCCTTCCACCCTGACTGGCACCATAAATGGAGCGGAGGATTCATGACAGCAGTGGAGTTGTTTTAGTTCTGCTGGAATTAGTGAACTTTCAGAGAACCTCTTCTTTCTCACCCTTTTACTGTTTACTTCTGTAAAGTGACCTCCGCAACTGGAGAAGTGGCAAGGAAAAGCACAAAGAACATGGCTGCAGTGGTCCCTTTAGGGCTCCAAAATTTATTTTATGATGCACGTTCTTGAGCAAGTCCTATTGTATACTTTTCACATTAATTTCTTCATTTGTAAAATGAGGTAGTCTTATCCATTGAGTGAATTAATTATGAAAGCATTTGATAAATGAAGCACCATCCAAACGACCCACTTAGGTGAGTATTGAATGCTGTCTGCCGATATCTCAAAATTTGCTGAAATTTTCCCCATCTGCTCCCAAGGGAGGGAGCTTCTTGAATATGTGCCTCCGTTTTCTTGTCCTTTGAATAAACAACACTGAATAATATTTAGCTTGTCTCTGATGACCATATTTTACTTTGAGTCTATCCTAACAGCATTCATTTTCTGTTCTTCTACAGTATTTTGGAAGTTTACTTGTCATTTTCTGTGTAGAACTGGCTTGTGGTGTTTGGACATATGAGCAGGAAATTATGGTGAGTTCAAAATGGAATATAACCACAGTCTGAAACAGTATTCGTTCAGCCTTTTAAATCAGATACTCTGGAGTTGTTAGGCACACGATTATTAATTTGAATGTTCATGCTATCTGGTAACAATGAATACTCCCAATACTTCTGAAATGTAGCATTTTCTTTTCTGTGTCTAAAGCATAGTTCCAAAGCATAATTTGTAATTTTTCATTTCCTCTATTCCTATATATATCTTTAATTCCACAGATTGCTTAAACATGGATATAATAGACTGAAAATTATATATGTTCTAAAATAATTTTACCATCTTCTGAGTGTATAATAGGAAATATTCACATTTGCAACAGGACTTGAGAAAAGTTGAAAAGCTACATGAAAACCTTATAAAATGCTGACTGCAGCTGTACACTGATGGCTAGGAAACATGTACCTTCTGTTTGCAGGAAGCCGAACCATCTTCCAAATTAAGAAGTGTGTGTTAGAATGAATGAGAATAAGAGTTTCTTAACCTTAAGATTTTACCAGTCATGTTCGGTATACCACTCCACTTCACCTCTGCTCTATTGGGCATTATTACTTATTTAATGTTTGCTCACTTCATTGGTGAAAATTGGTGCATTGATTATCAATGAGGTTGAGCACTTTTGCATGTCTGTGAAGTCTGGCTGTTTTTGTGGTGGCAGGTCAGATTCTTCCACTGTGAGCTTCGTAGAGTAATTCTGTTTCAGGAAGATGATGTGTTTTTTCCCCCAACATGTAGTCTTTGGACTGTCTACAGCAGGAGTCCACCAGGGTGATTCTTTAAAATGCACATTATAGGGCTCTAGGCCAGAGCTGCTAGATCGGAATAGAGGAAAAGGCAGGGACTGAGTATCTGCATTTGTGGCAAGTTCCCCAGGTCAGTCTTCAACATTTTAAAATTTAAGAGCTCTTAAGAAGCGAAGCAGATTCTTTTTTTTTTTAATTTAATTTAATTTATTTTTTATACAGCAGGTTCTTATTAGTTATCTATTTTATACATATTAGTGTATATATGTCAATCAAAATCTCCCAGTTCATCACATCACCACCACCCATGAAGCAGATTCTTTTACATTTGTTTCTGAGAGGCATTTTGGCAGTTGTGTAAGAAAATTGAAGACATCTCTGGTACTGATGCAGTTATTAAAGATTCTATGGTAAATCTGCTACTGTACTGTGACACTGTTTTGAATACTAAGTGGTAATTACAGACTAGTGGGTACTCTACATACTTCAATTTACATGTAAACGATACTTTGGCACTGCTACACAGCTGAACCCCTCTGAAAACACTCATGCTTTCAATGTGTGACAACTCTCAGTAAGAAGAGAGAATTTATGGTTATTTTTTTCTCTATTAAAAATTGAAAAGTCAGGGCAGGTTCTAACTAGTTTAATATAAAGTTAAACACTATCTTCAAAACAAAATCTCCTCTTACAATAGGAATGCTCTTGTTGTCTTTGAGAATCATATTTTCACACCATCCCTAGAAACTTGGCATATTAAGGGAATGAAAAAGTGATGGATTCCAGGGACTCAGCTTCGGTGTCTTACTACTTTTTTCTAATTTCAAAAAACACATGGATCTCCTTAACATTCAAGCAATGAGTAGTAAATTGTATAATTAATTCTTGATCTCCTCATCTCAGCTTTTGTGTTCTTTTTGGTAATTAAAAGGTTTTTAAAAATGAGTTTACTTTCTAGTGGATTTAAAAAAATGGCTTGAACAGTGTTTATGTCATACTAATATTTGGTAAATTTCCTAAATTATAACAAGTTTGAAATGAATTAATTTAAGGTATTTGAAAGGAAATATTTTGACTCTAGTATAATTCTAAGGAACTTGAGGAAACAGAAAGGAATTGATACTTTTTAGATACTTGCTTCTATTCTGTGAAGGGGCCATCTGCAAGTATTTTTTTAGTATCACAATGGTACTAGATGGGTGTACACTGCCGTGCCTGCTGAAGGCATACATCACTGTTTTGCTTGTGTAAATCTTCCCCCATTAAGTCACCAGGATAAAACAAGGGCTGTTTAAAAGTGAAATGTGGAAAGTAGTCCTTTAGGAAAAACGTTTGTCAGAATTTTTTTTTTTTTTATTATTGCCTTTGCACTAATAGCAACGTGAATGAAAAGTGCCGTTAAAGTTTATGAGCTGCGAAATTTTGCAGAACCCAGACTTTGCGTAGAATGGGCTTTGTGCTCTTCTCTGTTCCATGCAAGGAGCCGATACATGTGTGTTTTCCTTTATGGCCAGAGCACTGTATTTTGTGCCCGAACCTCAGTGATCACCTGTGTTTCTTGCTATATTTGGTTTCAGATCAATCATGGTCACAAGTGGGAAACAACTTAATTTATTTTGGAAAATAACTTAAAAATAAGACTGTTCTAATAACCAAATCAAGAGATTGAGCATCAGGCAGCCTATTTTCCCATTATTTCTGTTTTTTGTATACATGTTCACCTCCCATTCATCATTCCTTCACTAGATGAAATCTGTCAATCATGTTAACTGTTTCAGATTATAAATTTCTAGAGAATTTATTTCACTTCTATTTATTTTATGTTCAAAAGGATATGAGATAATAAGAATTTATACTGCATAGCTTGAACTTTGGTTAGTTCTCTGAACTTTGCTGGAACCAGATGAACACACAGTATACCCAGTCAGCCCATTATTTAGGGAACAAAGTTGTGTGCCCAGGTGTTGGGGTGTTTTCTTTTGTATTGTACATTTCCAAGTAATAAAAAAGAAAATTAACAAAGGAACAAAATGAAGACTTTCTGTGGCCAGGAATTTTTAAACTACTATTGATATTGCTTTTTTTTTTTTTTTGCGGTACGGTATGGGCCTAGCCGCTCCGCGGCATGTGGGATCCTCCCGGACCAGGGCATGAACCCACGTCCTCTGCATCAGCAGGCGGACTCTCAACCACTGCGCCGCCAGGAAAGGCCGATATTACTATTTTTAAAAATAAGATTTCAAAATATTATGAATATTGAGTTAGTGTCAAATTTGCTTGACTTAGCCCGGTCAGTATTGCTCCATAGATCAGGTGTGGATGTCTGTCTAGTTTCCCAAGAGTTACTTTAATAACACACGTGTGGAGAGACTAGGATTTTTGTGACCCCATTTCTCCTGTAGCACTGTACACAAAACATAACATGATATGCTAATTAGATTTCTTGCCAACTGTTGTGTTGTGTACCTGAAGCTGTGTCATGATTAAAAACTGTTCAGGGACATGGTGCTAGGTACCTTAAGAGGCAGAGCACAAAAAAATGCTTTAATTTCAGAACAATTTTTCTAGAATTCTAGCATGCCTCTAAAATCCAACTTTTTTTTTTTTTTTTTTTTGCTGTACGCGGGCCTCTCACTGTTGTGGCCTCTCCTGTTGCGGAGCACAGGCTCCGGACGCGCAGGCCCAGCGGCCATGGCTCACGGGCCCAGCCGCTCCGCGGCATGTGGGATCTTCCCAGACCGGGGCACGAACCCGTGTCCCCTGCATCGGCAGGCAGACTGAACCACTGCGCTACCAGGGAAGCCCTAAAATCCACTTTTTGAAAAGTTTACAGACTTATTCTAGAGTGAGGCTTGGCTTGAGCTGAACTCGTTCCCTTAATTCTTCTCCCTTTATTTTAGTACCATAATCTGCAGTCACTTCAAAGAACCATTTCATAGCATTACGAAATCAAATGAAAGGGCATTTTGCAGCAGGGATCGCTTGTTATGAGGAGCTCGGGTGTATCTACAGAACATAGAGCTTTACTTCTTTGTGATTTCCTTGAACTTGATATCGGCATTAAGTGATTTCGCATTATTTTGCTTAATATGAAGTACTTCCTCATTTAGTACAAAAATCTACAAGTAGAGATTGTTTGATACGTATTTAATAACGCTGAGCTTAATTTAAGCCACAAACAAATACAAATTTAAGGCAGTGTTTGGCAATGGCAGTACATTCCAAGTAAGTGTGAGTATGTGGACGAGTCTATGAGTGAGTGTATTTGTGTGAATCTGTGAATGTATGTGTGTCTGAATGTGGCTGTTTGCATGTTACAGTTGTTGATACTTTGTCTTTTCTATCGCTAGGTTCCAGTACAGTGGTCAGACATGGTCACTTTGAAAGCCAGAATGACAAATTATGGCTTACCAAGATACCGGTGGCTTACTCATGCTTGGAACTTTTTTCAGAGAGAGGTAAGTGCTACCTTTTCTGAGGTAGAGGGTATGGAATAAATGACACACTTTCAAAACAAGTGTTCAAAGCTTTGGCTTTGGTCATTTTCCCTGTGCTGAAAAGTTAAGCCGATGATTCAGTTACCACTGGTGTAATTTTTTATTGAGAAATACTTTAAGTAGCTCTATGCCCTGCTTTTCTTCCACCATTTCCGCTTCATTTCCCACGGTTCACATATATTTTAGAATCTTTTAAAAGCCCTTTTGCTAAACTAAATTTTCCTTTTTTAATGAGAATTCCTTGATAATTACCCAAGCTCGATTTGAATGGATAATTTTTCGTGACTTTTAGAGCTATCTGTAATTTAAGCATCATTTGAAAATTTAAAATAATGGGTCTTATTTGGAAATTAGGACTCAGCATATCATTAAAAGCATGAACTTTCTAGTCAGAAAGAACTTCGTTCAAATTCTGGCTCTGCTGCTTACTATTACATGAGCTTCTGTAATTTACTTAACTTCCTTAAGCTTCAGTCTCCTCATCTATAAAATGGGGATAATAAAAGTACCTATCTCCTCCAGGTGTTGAGAAGATAAAATGGGATCATAAGTTATTGTTAACAATAACATTACAAAGTTACGTGCTTTTAGCTTTTCTTACCTACCTTCCATATAGCACTGCATCCCATTATCCTCTCAGACAGGAACTATATTTAGATGTTTAAAATCTGGTGACTTGAAGTTAACCATTGATTCAAACTAAGTTCTTCTCCCAAGCAGTTTCCTTGCGATTGGAGTGACATTCCCAGATGACCAAGTCTGTCTCTTTCTTTTACTGGCATTTAAAGCTGGGCTCCAAAGCATTTGAGAATCAGGGTCTTGCACAATAGAGGTCCTGCTCCCTGCTCAGTTACTCTGTCTTGGATACAGGCAGAGGTTCAAGTCCAGGATAATCTCCAAATCTGGCTCTTTGTGTTACAGTTGTTGAGATGGTGAAAATTATCACTGCAGCACAGATTTCCTGTTTATTTAACTGCTTCCTGACTTTGTTTGTTTACTCTTCATTTGTACTAAAAACAACGTGAAGGGAAAATAAGTGAAGCGTTAGGGAATTTATAATAAGCTGTGTTCAGCTACTGCCCGGAGTGGAAGCTTCCTAGAGCTCTTTATTTTCTGACAGTTGTGATGTGGACCATGATAATCCAGGTAAAAAAACAAAATGAGTTTTTTTTCTAATGGTACAAAGAGGGCGCCACCCTAGGTCGATAATGTACAGCGCTACAAATGATAGCACACATATTTTTAGATTGGTTGTATGGTAAGTTTCCTCCTTTACATCATAGGCTTATTTCACTCCAGAGGAGGTGGTGAAGACCTCCGGGCCTCCTGAAAGAATTTTTAAAAGCCCCTAGTATTCGTTTGCTAGGGCTGCAGCCATAACAAAGTACCACAGGCTGGGTGGCTTAAACAACAGAAATTTATTGTCTCACAACTCTGGAGGCTGGAAGTCTGAGATCAAGGCATCGGCAGGATTGCTTTTTTCCTGAGGCCTCTCTCCTGGGCTTGTAGACAGCCGAAGTCATCTCCCTGTGTCTTCACGTCATCTTCCCTCTGTGTCTGTGTTTAAATTTCCTCTTCTTATAAGGGCATAGGTCAGATGGGATTAGGACCACGCTTATGACCTTATTTTAATGCCTTCTGTAAAGACCTTCCCAAATATGGTCACATTCTGGAGGTTAGAACCTCACCGTGAATTTTGGTGGTGGGGCGGAAGGACACAATTCAGCTAACCACCTTCTCCCAAAATAAATTGTAGAGCAACCTTGTCAGGCTGCAGTTTTCCTGACTCCTCATTCGGTGCAGGTCTGGGCATGTACTTCACTTTAGTGGACTCTCACTTAAGCCCTAGTGATGTTTATTTAATACCTTTAAAAAAACTGATGCTAAGAACTGTATTTATTGATTGATTCTAACATAGAAGTTGGAGTATAGGCTTGAGAACAAATAGACTCCACCGCTGGCTGGTCTGTGATCTTGGCAACCTACTTGTCCTGTTCCTTAGAGCCTCAGGTTCTGCTTATGTAAAATGGTGGTGGAATTTTCCGGTTTGACAGCATGTTAGAAGAGTGGCCCCATCTCACAATGTGGCTCTAAAAGAGGCAGCAAGACTCCAAGGAGACGTAGACTATAGTCATGTGTGGCTTAAGAATGGGTTTGCTTAAGGGAGTTTCCAGGAAAATTTTCAGTATCAATTCCGTATCTTCTATTGATGAAGAAAAACAACCATGTAAAAAGCAACAGTATCTCAGTGACTTATTAAAATAAAAAAAAGCATCTGGCACAGAACATGCTATGCATAAGTTATTTGGAAAAGTCATCTGTGTGGAGCACCTCACTTCCTGAGAAGGCCAGATAAATGGGCTATTCTATTGTGGACGGAGTGAGCATGTTCCAAGAACCGTCCTCCTGTCAGCAACACAGAAACACACATGACATTAGGAAATGAGAAGTAGGTTTCTTCTGCATGCAAGGATTTAAAAAGACTGACTTGGAAAGGTAGTAGTTTATGATTTTTAGAAAGTGGTCGTTTTACTACATGTATTTTTTATGGATACTCAATGACTTATGTAAAATACATGATGTTAACTTACGTTTGACTTAATTGGTGATGTTTGTGGTATATTTGTGGATTTTAGAACACATTTGTAAGAGGGAAATACTAAAATTATTTTTAAAGTTTCTTGGAAAATTTTAGTATTACTCATAGCATCAGTATTTCATCATTTATAGTACTCAAGATGATTTTTTTCTCTTTATTTATTTATTTTTATTTTTTAACATCTTTATTGGAGTATAATTGCTTTACAATGGTGTGTTAGTTTCTGCTTTATAACAAAGTGAATCAGTTATACATATACATATGTTCCCATATCTCTTCCCTCTTGCATCTCCCTCCCTCCCACCCTCCCTATCCCACCCCTCTAGGTGGTCACAAAGCACCAAGCTGATCTCCCTGTGCTATGCGGCTGCTTCCCACTAGCTATCTATTTTACGTTTGGTAGTGTATATAAGTCCATGCCACTCTCTCACTTCGTCTCAGCTTACCCTTCCCTCTCCCCGTATCCTCAAGTCTATTCTCTAGTAGGTCTCCTTATTCCCGTCTTGCCCCTAGGTTCTTCATGACCATTTTTTTTTTTCTCTTTAAAATTAGATATTGGGCTTCCCTGGTGGCGCAGTGGTTGAGAGTCCACCTGCCGATGCAGGGGACACGGGTTCGTGCCCCAGTCCAGGAAGATCCCACATGCCGTGGAGCGGCTGGGCCCGTGAGCCATGGCCGCTGAGCCTGCGCGTCTGGAGCCTGTGCTCCGCAGCGGGAGAGGCCGCAACAGTGAGAGAGCCACGTACCACACACACACACACACACAAATTAGATATTTAAGCAAGTGAAAAAATGTAAAATGATTTTTTGTATTTCCTTGTTTCATTTTACGTAAGAAATTCAGAATTCTTTAAAGTTTATTTTAGTTGAAATTTTGAAATGGTGGATTGTGATATTTTACAATACAGTGTTAATCCTGAGCACAGGGTGATTTGTTGGGCTACATAATTTTCAAAGCCAGTCACTCCTGGCAAAATTCTTCTCCGTGACTGCCTGTACATAACCCTTGTTTCTGACTATATGGAAGAGTAACTGCCCTCTACCCAAGGGCAGAAAGTTTTCATAGTTAATTACTCTGAATCTAATCTACATATGTCCTGAAGCAGGGTTTCTAAACTTTGACCAGAGAAGGTTTTTGTTAATAGTTGGTGAAATGAGACTAAAAAGAAACAAAGACAACATAGTTTGTCTTAAATCCAACTTTATTGACACTAAAGACACATCATTTCTTCTGAGATTATGGTGATAGAATATGACAGCTTTTTTCAAGAGTCTCACTCAGTTGAATAAAAATTTGTTGACCAAACCTATGCTTCCATCTCAGAAATTTTTGGAAATGTTCTGGTTAATGAATCGAGTTGGGTAATCTCTGTGACGTGGGCTGTTGGCCAAAAATCTTTCTACAGAGATTGCGGAAAGTTTTAATATAATATTTGAATTTGTTAAGCAGTTAAGTTGGTAACTAGGCAATATGCAAATAGATTGATCAACTATTCCCTAGTAGCTAGAGGTTTAATGTTAAATATAAGATTTCAGCTATTTGTTTTGTTAGTGTGTATTAACTTTGCTGCTATGTGATCACTTGTAGAGGATTTTACATTTGGGGGGAGGTAAGACTCAGTCATGCCTGATCTGTCTTCATGTGTTACGGGCATTATTGTTCAGAATTGTTCCATTATGGAGTCCTCTATTACATTTCTGTTGTCAACATAAAATGTGCACATATCATTAGGTGATGACAGAAGTGACTTTAGCTCTGGGTGCAAATATTTAAGAAATCTAACGTTCAGTCTCCCATAAGTTAAGAAAATATTTTTGTTGTTTCTGAGCCTGACCAGTCATTCTTTTGCAGTTCAAGTGCTGTGGAGTTGTCTATTTCACCGACTGGCTGGAAATGACAGAAATGGACTGGCCCCCAGATTCCTGTTGTGTTAGGGAATTCCCAGGATGTTCCAAACAGGCCCACCAGGAAGATCTCAGTGACCTTTATCAAGAGGTAAGGCCATATGTCATTAACTTATCATGGAAGTAAAGAATCAACAACATGCCAATGCAATTTTCCTCTTCTGTCTAGATATGAGGGACCCGAAAATTGTTTTCCTCTGAAATGTGGAGAAAGAAGACAAAGCTAAAAGTTAATATAAAAATCTGAATACTAATCACATGTTAACAAAGTAAATTTGGAAAGACTAGGTTTTAGAATTAATTGGATTTTGAACTGTATTGTCTAGAACCAAGCTCTATTGCCACTTCCTAAGAGCGCTTTAAAAACAGACAGGCAGAGTGTGTGACTAACTCCGGACATTGGGGAAGACAAGGTTTGTAGTTCTTGAGCATAATGTGTATTTAGGGCTTCCATATAGACTAAAACATGGGGGCAGGGGATGGACAAAAAAACCAAAACCCAAAAAACCCCCCAAAACCCTTCTACTCTCCAGAGAAAATGCTGTCCTCGACTCTTCAGGTCCCCCTGCTGGCTAATATCAGTGATGTTAGTTTTAGCTGATTTAATGAAGTTAGGTGCTCAGTGGGATTAAAGTCAGTTATCAAGTGGCTAAGAAACTTGCATCTTTATGTTTTCCGGGAGAATTCATCAGAATCATCTGTTATTCCTTTGTTAGCAGAAGCTTTCCTATTCCTTCATCTTTAATGGTGATTTTCAAACTTTGTTAGCGGAGAAATCCTATTTTCAAATTAAAATCTAGAACTACACCATTCCAGTATAGTAGCCAATAGCTACAAGTGGCTATTGGCTATTCAATTAAAATAAAATAAAATAAAAATTACATTTCCTCAGTTGCACTAGCCACATTTTAAGGGCTCAACAGCCACTTGGGACTAGCAGTTCCTGTGTAGGCCAACACAGATATAAGACAGTTCCATCTTTATAGAAGGCTTCATTGTAGTCTTGATCTAGAATGGAAGCTCAAAATGTGAATCAGGTGGAAGGGAAGCTGCTCAGGCTGATGGGCTGGGATCATTTCCCAGATACATCACCAGTCAAGTATCTGGGTACCACAAATCATATTAACATAAAGTAACAGTTTATATCATTCATAATATAATACACACACACACACACATCTGATTTTCCCTGGAAATACTGTCATTGTTCAAAACATCTTTTAGGCTGTCTGCCAAAGTCAGTTGTAGAGATGCTCGAAAATCAGTTGTATTAATTTATAGTGTAAATTAATGAATTTGAAAATGATGCTGGATTACCCACACAAATGTTTCATTTCATTCATGTCTTAGAGATGAATAACTTTTGACTGTTAAATAGTTCATCTTAGAGGACAAGCCTTTGCCACATTTAAGGATACCCAAAATGAAGTGCTTTGGCCTCTGAAGGCAGGCCACAAAGAGGAGTGCCAAATATCTTTAAGAGATTCAGAATTGTGTTAGTCTTTCTAGGGCAGGAAAGTACCACAAAGTGAGTAACTTAACAGATATTTATTGTCTCACAGTTCTAAAGGCTGTAAGTCTGAGATCAAGTGTCAGCAAGGTTGGTTCCTTCTGAGGCGTGTGAGGAAGAATCTATGCCTCAGCTTCTGGCGGTTCGTTGGGAATCATTGGTGTTCCTTGGCTTGTAGAAGCATCACCCAGATCTCTGCCTTTGTGTTTACATGCCATTCTCCCTGTTTGCATCTGTCTCCAAATTTCCCTTTTTCATAAGGACACCAGTCGTATTAGACTAGGGGCCCACCCTTCTCCTGTATGACCTCATCTTAACTAATTATATCTGCAAGGATTCTATTTCCAAATAAGATCACATTCTGAGGTACTGGAGATTAGGGACTTAACATATGAATTTAGAGGGGATGAAATTTATCTCATAACAAGAATTGTTGAAGCAACTGAATAACTCAGGTGTTTACTTTAAAAGATAATCAAAATACTTATAGTCATGCCTCACACTACTGGGAAGTATTGTATTTGGATGTTATCACTTTAAACATATTATGCTTAGTAGCATTTTGGCTTTGAATGAAAAGGAATATGCAAGATATTGTATATTAAACGAAGAATTATTGAGTCAGTGTCTCTGAGTTCTGCAGTGATTATGTTACATTTTTTTTTCTGAGTGAAAGGTAAATATTGGTTGGTGACTGTAGTAGGGATGGTCACCTAACAAGTTCACCAGTTAAAGTCCTATTGATTTCATAAAACAGGAAACCAAGCTTAATATTTCTAAGATAATATTAGATGCAGATGTAATTGTGGATATTCAAATACATAACTTACCACTAGGTTTTAAAAAACAGATGATTACAGACAGACATTTATTTATTAAGATGTAAGCCCCAGGGAGAGCCTCCTCCTGGGATAATAAACCATTTTGCAGAAAAATCCAAAACCAAAATACCCCAGAGGATTACAGTATAGATGTAAGTGTTGACATGTGAATTGAAACCTATCCACTTTCCTAGTGTGAACTTAATCCTTTGTTAGTTTTTAGGAGTAGCAAGTCAATATGGGGAATTATTGGGCTACATATGTAATAATTTCTACTTTCTTTAGTGATCAACACTGGTAACATGATTATAACCAATATTGATCCTGAGAATGACAAAACATGAATGAATTTACCATATCTTCCCACAAAGTCTGAGTATGGACAGATTCACTTCAGTTTTATTATTTAGTTGAAAGGCAGTCAATTAAACATTTAATAAAATTTTTTTGTTTAAAAATGCAATTCACTTTTGCTAGTAGTATTCATAATGAGACACTTTAATTTCAGGATGTCTAGAATTGCTTGTGACATGAATTTTAAGATTAAAAGAGACCACACTATTGTGCAAGTGCAAATTGATGGCCCATATTATTTTAAAAGTTTTCTCATATTTTCATCAAAAGACTTTGAAAAGCAAGCTGACATTATCAGTGACAAGATGTTCTTTAGACAAACTTCCAGCAGAGACAGAGGTTCATTATATGAGAGTAATCTGCTTTTGCATTTTACAATTAATAACAGATGCTGAGATTGGTAACATAGTGCATAATTATATGCATAGCTGACTTACAAAAGTGGATCACTTAGTAGCTTTATGGCAAAAGTACAATTAAATCCATCATTAAAAATAAGACTTAATTCCACTTTGCCCAGGAGAACATACGTTTCCTCGTTGCAGTGTGCCCAGAGATCATCCACCTGAAAGATGAGGGGTCTGAAAGGGTGAACAAGTGAGGGACAGCTGTTGGTATTTGGGAAATTTATTCTGAAGTAGCAAGTACTGAAAGGAGATATTTTAGAGGTCTTCAAAGTTCATCATTCCGAACAGGAACTAGACTTATTCATTGTTGCTCCAGGGCCAGAAGTTACAGGAAGGAAATTTTGAATCAATAGACGGAAAACCTTGCTCATCAAAATCCGTCCAGTTGTGAGAAAGGTTCTCTTGTAAAGTCGTGAGTGTCTCATCACTAAAAATATTAAAGTCAAGGTCAGATAACTATGTCATTGGTGGGTAGAATGGATTTTTAAATTAAGAGTGAATCTGGACTAGATGAACTTCAAGGTCCCTTTTATCTTTCATATTCTGTAAGCTTAGAGATAAGAACTGACTTTCTTCCTGTAGTCTTTCTTCAGTAGTCTGAAATCAAGGAAATAAATCATTCTCAACCATCTGGTGGCCTGCATGGTCCCTGACCCATATGTCATATTTTATGACATATTTGAAATCTGTGAAAAATGACAGAGCGGAAATATAGCAACAATCGCACATTTTAAAAACATTTCCATCAGTGGTATTGTTGGGTTTGGCACACAGCCCCTCAAACATCCATAATGAGCTATCCACTTGTATAAAAGTATAGATTTAAAAGTATAGATTGTATAAAATCTTGTATAGAAGTATAGATTTAAAAATCTATAAAACTATCTCTGACCCTCAATTTGGTTCTATCCCATTCATTCATTCAAACAGTTTTGAATGCCTCCTGGGTTCCAAGTGCTATTGTGAACGCTGAAGATACCATGGAAAATGTTTCAGACAAAAAACTCTCCTCCAATATAACTTATGTTCTAGTTAGGGATATAGACATTTAACAAGAAAAAAACAGCAATAAAAAATCATTTCAGGTGGCGGTAAGCACTTTGAAGACTCTGAACAGGGTCATGTGCTAAAGAATGGCTTTATTGGTGAGGGAATTATTTAAGACAGGATGTTTAGGAACAGGCTGTCTTAGGAGGTGGCATTTGAACCGAGACCAGTTGGTGAGAAGGATCCAGCCATGCAAAGATCCATTGAAGAGTATTTTTTTAGCCTAGGGAACTGCAGTGTATAAGCCCCCCTGGAGGTGGCCTGGACCAACGATTCCTGACTGCTTCCTACCCTGCAGTTTGGGACTGTTTGTGTAACCACACTGTCTAAACAGTGGGTGTGAGACTTGGCTTCAGCAAAACCTCAGACTCAGAGTTTAAGTTGGTAAAATACAAGACTGAGATGCGTCTTTTCCTTCTTTCACCTGCCGAGTTTTCCATCATACCAGTTACTAAAGTTCTAGACTTGATTGGAGAATAAGACGAGAGAGAGAATAAAGAAGGCTGGTAGAAAAAAAGTTTTGGTAGAACAGGGACTTCTAACCCCTTGCCCATGGACCTGTGCTCTTGGATGGGCTTCAAGAGAAAAGTGGTATTGTTGAAATTGTTTTTGATATTTTATATGCATTTTTCAGTGAGTAGGATCTATAGCTTTCATCAGCTTTTCTTGGGGCTCCATACCTAAAAGTGTGAAGAACCACAGTTGTAGGGAATAGTTGCAGTGTTTGCTCTCAGATAGGAAATGAAGAAAAAAAACACCTCCTCAAAGAAACTGAAATGCCACCTCAAGAAAAATAAATGGATGTAAACAAGCTCACAACAGGCCCTACTTCAAATGGACCAACTCAAAACGTAAAACCAAGAGGGAGAGAGTCAAGTAAAATACGCTTCCAAAACCACATTTCTTTGTTTTGTAGTTAGGAGAAAAACTACTGTTAACAGTAGTTTTTCTCCTAACTACAAAACGAGATTGACTGCTTCTTCAGAATAGTTATTCACAGAGGTTATGTAAGGGCCGGACAGAAAGATGGTTTCTACGAAGCTGTGTGCCTTTGGGACACTTGTTCTTTGGATGCTTAGTCTTGGTATGTTCCATGGCATATTGGGTTTGAATATCAAATACTCTTAATAATTTCCTTTGCGGCAAATGATTTTGCTCCACGCCATTTCTGCCTCTTTAGAAGGTTGTTTATTTCTTTTCTGAGTAACAGAAAACCTCTACATACAAATAAAGAGCTGGAAGAGGGCAGGGGTGTGAGTGTGAAGGGGATGTGATCTTTCTGAGTCCTGACTTGCCAGATGAAGAACCCAGATGGTGATGGTGTGTATAGGTCTCCAATGCTCACAGATAGTAAATGGACATGCAGGGGTGCTCCCCCAGGTTAAAGCTGGGGGCAGCTCATGGTGACCATGTGGGATGGCTTGTCTGAGGTTTTTATTCTCTCACTTGTGTATTAACCTTTCTGTGAGCTGAGAGTTAAGAATTCAGCCCTCACCCAGATTGGAGGTCCTTCCTCACCCATCTCCTTTGCACACTGCTGTCCTTGGCAAACGGTATTTGTTTTATAATCCGTGTACAGTTTTGGGGAGAAGTATCTCAGCTCTCAACACTTTTTATTAACACTCTTCCCCTGTCATCATCTTTGTTAGAATTAGGAAGGTGAGTCAGTACTATATGTCTGCTTTGACTAATAGAAACAACTTTTATTTTATAATTTTCACACACAACATCCTACACATAGAAATATTATCTCAGCACTTCTGAGCCAGAGGAAGAAACATGACAGAGTACAGTGGGTACAAAAGGACATGGTGGGGAAATGGGGGTGTGGCC
Source organism: Globicephala melas (assembly GCF_963455315.2). Classification (NCBI taxonomy): domain Eukaryota; kingdom Metazoa; phylum Chordata; class Mammalia; order Artiodactyla; family Delphinidae; genus Globicephala; species Globicephala melas. The sequence continues at coordinate 29,237,420 of NC_083322.1, forward strand.
TTATGGCAATCTCTACCTAGTTGTGGGATGGATTATTTTTCTCCCAGGGAATCCAGCTCTTAAGCTGCTAGTGAGATTCTTCTTGGGACCAAGTAAATTTCCACACCCCAAACAAACAAAATTAGGGGCAAGTGTTGAAAGAGAAGCCCAAGGCAGGAAGCAAGAGGTAACAGCTTAGGCCCCTGGCCAGGTACCATCCAGTTGCACTGATGTGAGGTTGATCACATCTGCATAGAAATGATCCTCACATCAGTGGCTAAAAGAAGAGGTAGGAATGAGATGATCTTGATTGGGACACAGGAAGGAGCCTGACACTGGGTGGGCAGTCCTTCATTGCCACTGTCTTTGCGATTGAGATGTGCAGTGAGAGCCCACAGAGCGGGTAGTAGTTCACTGGGCCTCCAGTCTTAAGGCTAAGCAGGTGTTAGCCAGTTGCAGAAATCATTTGGGGGGTATGGGGCCCAAAAGGGCATTTCAGGCAGAGGCAATGGTGCAGCGTTAGAGCTGGAAGCAAGACAGCACAGCGGGAGCACAGGCGTGAGGAGGGCTGGACAGGGCAGACGCTGGCTCATGAAGAGCCCTGTATATCCTGCTAACGCATGCATTTTATCCCGAAGTCTGTGAGTAGTTGCCGAATGAAGTGACAAACAGGTTCACAAATTTGAGACATTGTTAGGAAAGTAAAACTGAGATCAGAGTTGCCATGGGATTCTGATTTATTAATAATGAAGCTCCATTCTCAGATAAACACTCAAAGAATCTCCTGCCCAGATAGTGAACCATAGGCAGCTTTCAAGCCCAGTGGTTATTTAGATGGAATATACCTAAGAAGTTCCATTCTCAGTTTTCTTTTGTATAAAGGCAAAGACCCTCCCTCGTGCCTCTCTGCTGACTTCATTATCTCCTCCGTAACTGCTGGCAGGGATCAGGTTGACTCGGACTTGGGGTGATATCTGTTTTATCATCTGAAGCCCTGTAGGACGAGTTTGGTCTTGGTGGAGGGGGGATGAATCCCTTTTATATTCAAGCTTCACTTGATCTAATCAGGCCTTGAACTATTCTGCCAGTTTTGCTTCAGGTATACAAATGCCTTCTTCTTTTCTTTCATTCTCTTTCTCAACAGAGTTCAGTGGTGAGCTTCCTGTTACCTATTCAGTATTCAAGCAACTTTTCCTCTTGTGCTTTATTAGTAGAGACTTGCAAACTTTGCCTTTAGAAGGTACTGATATGAAAGCCATTATAATATTTTGACCTGAAAAAGTACTGCACAAAGTAACAATTTTAGATATGTGCTTAAAACATCATTAGGTCGTTGGGCTTCCCTGGTGGCGCAGTGGTTGAGAGTCCACCTGCCGATGCAGGGAACACGGGTTCGTGCCCCGGTCCGGCAAGATCCCACATGCCGCGGAGCGGCTGAGCCCGTGAGCCATGGCCGCTGAGCCTGTGCGTCCGGAGCCTGTGCTCCGCAACGAGGGAGGCCACAATAGTGAGAGGCCCGCATACCGCAAAAAAAAAAAAAAAAAAAAAAAATCATTAGGTCGGCATTGTGGAGCAGAAGTTGAGGTGAGAATTGGGTCTTGACGGGGGGAAATCAGGTGGAAAACTGTGCAGGTAATTCACTGTGAGGGATTGTAAGGGCTGGAATTCAGGTGTGCCACTGAGGAGGGCAAGGAGATGAATATGAAAGATATTTAAGAGGGAGAATGAACTGAATGATGATTGGGGTGGGTGTGGGGAGTGAGTGACAGGGAAGGTGCAAGGACAAGGACACCTGACATTGACTTGGACCCTAGAGAGATGAGAAAGCTGTTTATTGAGGGGAGTGATAGGATTTGATTAGTTCCATTTTGAAAATGCTGGGTTTAAGGTTCCTGTCAAGTCCTCCATGTGCAGAAACCCAATAGGAAGTATGAAGCTCAGGAGACGGAACTCAGCCAGAGATCTGGGATTTGTGTGCACTAATTAGGAAAGTGCTGACTCCAGATACAGTGGCTTGGATGAGGTAGGACTCGAATTTCTCTCTCATGCACCACTCAGCTGGTCCAGGCTGCCAGGCAGCCCTGCTGCACAAGTTCACCCAGGGACCCAGGGGTGAGATAGCATCACCTTTTATGACACCTGTCTTCCAAAGTTGCCCCTGTTTTCCTCCAGTTCCAGTCAATTGGGAGGAGGAGGAAGTAGGAAGGAGAACGTCCAGTGCATGAAGCTCTGCCCTCAGCACCTCTGCTCACATTCTCTTGGTTCACATGTCTGTGCTTAGCTGCAAGGGAAGCTGGGAAATGTGGTCTCTGGCTAGGAGGCTGTGTTCCCCTAGAAAAAGCCACCTACTGTGAAGAGTAGAGAACAGCCTAGAGCAGGTGGGGGGACTGTCAGTTTACAGGTGTTATCAGTGTGTATGAGGCAATACATGCACAGGAGGAGGTAAGACCACACAAAGAGATGGTGTAAGGTATGCAGCAGAGGACAGAAGTTGGGAAATGGAAACCCATAAGGGCAGTGGAGAAGGCACCTGTTGTAGGTAGAGAAGAAATGGAAAGCAGTGTCCTGAAAGTCAAAGAAGGAGAGGATTCTAAGAATGAGTTTTCCTTAGTGAGGAAACGTGGTTCAGATGTTAAGGCTAGGTTCCAAAACTAGACTCTTTGGGTTAAACCTTCCCTCTACTCCTTATTAGCTGTGTGACCTGGGGCAAGTTTTAAACGTCTCTGTGCTTCATTTTTATTACCTGTAAAGTGAGGATAACCAGAGTACCCATCTCAAGTTGTTTGGTGAGTGAATTAGCATGTTTACAACCCTTAGAATAGTGCGGGTTTGTAGTATCCACTACAGTAATAGCTGAGAGTTAAAGTAAATTAGGGATTGAAAAGTACACATTGGATTTTTCAAATAGGAGACACATACACAACTCTGTGAGCAAGCATTTTATATACATTACATCATTTCAGCCCTAAAACATTTCTGTGAAGGTACAGTATTATTATTTCCATTTTACAGATGAGAAATGTGGGACACAAAGAGACTCGGTGACCTAGTCCAATTTCATAGAGCTAGTAAGTGTCTAAACTCAGATCTATTTGATTCCAAAGCCCATACTTCAGTTAGGCACTAAAATTTCAAGATGTGGAGTACATGGTGAGGAGAAGGCTGAGTGTTTATAGATTTTTTTTCCACTTCTAAACCTCAATTTTCTTGTCTATTAAATGAGATAATAATAGTACCTACCTCATTATGGTTTTATAAAAATAAATAGAGCTACTTAAGAAACCCTTAGCAAACCACTAGGCACATAATAAATACAAATCTTCAATGCATGGTGGTAGCTAATGACAATAACAGGAACTTGTTAACATATTTATTAGAGTAAATAGAAAAATTAGTGATCTATGATTAGATGTTTAAATAACCAAATTGCCCAGAATTTTGCTAGTAATACAGGAAAATACTCATTTTCTAGTTCTATTTGTGTTGGTTGAAGGTAGAATTTAGGTCAGTGTTTTGGGGACTTCATGTGGTTTCCCACTTTGCTTGTTTTCACACCTTCCCACTTCTTAAGGACAAATATTTAGGGGACAGAAGGGCCCAGTGAGAGACGTCTGATGAGGGCTTTGTACATGTTCTGCTCAGTGAGGCAGGGAATGCCTGCCCCTGGACCTCACCTCCCTAGGGAGAATACCACCTTCTGAGTTTGCTGAAGCTAGTTTCTTTATAACCACATATCTGGTGAAAATGACAAATGTTCAATAAACACAGTCATTTAAACTTGAGGATTGTGCTTCTCTAATGGGGAACTTGTGAGGATTAAATGAGATGTGAGTTTTTTGAGATACGTGAAGACTTTTTCTGCTGCATTTCCTATGTATGGGTTTGGCTAACTTTATTCTTAAGAGAACAGAAAATCCTGTAGTAAATTTTATTACTTGCTGTTGAATTTTATTTTTTTAAGGAAGGATTTATTTCCCTGCAGAGCTTATGATTATCAGTGGAGAACTTTTGTTCCAACCTCTTTAAAGCTCATGAACTGCTATCACTCAGCTTTCAATTTTAAAATAAATAGATCTGAATATTATATATTTGTACCTGGTAATGAACACGTCATTTCAAACTTGGGAGTTATGTTTATGATGAAAACTCAACAACAGGAATATCAATACTGGCATGTATTGGCACCTAGATTTTATTTATACTTTATCTTCATAAGCACATTAGAGGTCTGCCTAATTTTTTGATGTGCCTTGTGAATATTGAGTACCGAAAAGCCACGGGGGTTCTTCTAATTTTAGAAACTCATTTTGGAGACAGATCAGAGAATAATTTCAAGTGTATAATTTCCTCAAGTGAAATGAGGCATCCTGACATGCCTTCAAATAGATTCCAGGAAATATGGGGTTTAGTGATTTTTCTCTGATAAAAAGGTAGTGTTGTTATTTACAGTCGACCAGAATTGTAATATTGCAGCAAGTAAAGTAGACTGGCTAACTTGTCTTATTCATACCTTTGAATTATCTGAGGTTATTAATGTGGCTTTATCTAGGAAGAAAACATATTCAGGATAAATCACCTCAGAGTATTTTATTTTGAGAAAAGCAAATAAATGCAATTCTGTTCCTTCCTATTTTGAATAAAAAAACCTTTGTGAAATGGAATGCAGCTTTGAACTCTAACATTTCTATTTCCCCTTTTGACCCACTCAACAGAAATGTTTGTTTATGCAACTAAATATCTATGAACAGTACAATAGATTACAGAGACGTATTTCCATGTTTTCTTCTCTAGACTTAGTGTCTTGCTTTTCAACAAAAACTTCCGAGTTTACACTGAAAAAGTGTAAACCTTATGCGTGATTATTTGACTGGCTCAGAATAAGCTCACAACTTGTGTTCAGACTGAATTACTTCAAAGAGGGTGATGCAGAATGGACAGTAAACCCTGGAGCTGCTTCTACGAAGAATTTAAAGAGTGGCTGAGGCAGGCAATTATTTTATACACAGAAATCTGGAAAAATACTGTCTTCTCAGGAAGAGGAATATTCTTGTGGAAAGTTAATCCTTAACTTTAAGTAATTGTGTAAATAGTTCATTGGAATTCAGCATGATACCTACCTAGTAGGCTGCAAGTTTCTACAATGCCTCCTAAGTTACCAAAGAAATATCAAATTGTGTGCCATGTAGAGAGATTTGTGCTTTTATTTGTATATTTATACTTTGTATCTGTTTTTATTAAAGGATTTAATGCAGCATACAACAAAAGGATACAATGGATGAATAATACAAATAAGTAGCATTGGATAAGATAAATAAGTACTAGGGATGTAATGTGATTAATATAATTAACGCTGCTGTGTGCTATATATGAAAGTTGTGAAGAGAGTAATCCTAAGGGTTCTCATCACAAGGAAAAAATGTTTCCTCTTTTTCTTTTATTTTGTATCTATATGAGATGATGGATGCTCACTAAACTTATTGTGATAATCATTTCATGATATATGTAAATCAGATTATTATGCTGTACACCCTAAACTTATACAGTGCTGTGTGTCAATTATAGCTTGATAAAACTGGAAGGGAAAGCTACATAAATAGCAATGGAAAGTCAGGATGAAGGAAAGAGTAGCTAGATATGCTTAATGTGAAGGCAAATGGGATAACTGTGGTTGACTTTCGTATTTGCCCCTGAGCTTTCTGAAAGCCCAGGTGAAATGGCACATAATCACCTGCATCATTTTAATGTTGGAGGGCAAGTATTCTAATGTTTCAAAGGGAGCAAAATCCAAAAGTATTTTTTTCAAGTGGGATTTTATATCTACTACTCTAAGTTATCTAGGAAAATATCTTCAATATTATTTTTCACAAATTTTGTAGAGAAATTTCTTATGGTGTTCTTCAGTAACATTAAAATACACTTCAGTGGAAAATAATATGCAGGGGCACAGGTTAATACATTCCAGCGTGGCAGAATTTGGTGGTCTGGTTTGACATTTTAGAGTACCTAGAGACATCAATTGATTTCATTTATTTTAAATAATCTGTAGATAACACCTCTTTCTGAGGAGTTCCTGATAGAGAATAATAACATATAATGTAATGAATTCCGATAACAAACTTAGTACTAAACTAAATACTAAAATTCTGTCTTGTTTGGGGGTTATCTTTGTAAACTAAATGAGGAAGTAATAAGACTGACTTATTTATAAAAACTGAGGCGTCTCACTAGAACCTTTGCTTTGAATAAACGACCCTTGCCCACCTCAACAGGGAGACAATCTTCGGGCCCAGTGAACTCTAAGGAGGCCAGGTCCTGACCGAGCAATATTGATACAATCCCATGTCCACTCTTCTGGTGGAACTGAAAAGCTTTTTTCACTGGCATCCAAACCCATTCACAACAGCCTGGATTGTCTTAATATTTCATTGCATTTTCTAGTTTTTTAGAGTTAGAAATCAGTTTTATTTTCAAAGGAACATTGACAAAATCAACACCATCCAGAAAGAAATCATCAGGATGATGAAGTGTCTATATTTGGAAAACATGACAGAGCTATAGGAATATTTAGCCTAGGGAAGCGAGTGGTTAAAGGGAAAGTGATGACACTTCAAATATGGCTCTCTACCTTATGGAAAACAAGTCACAAGAGCAGAATTAGGACTACTGCATCCTTATTAGGAAGACAGTTTTCAACAGGGAAATGCTTGTTAAGAATTAGTGTTGTCCACGTGTGGAAAGGGCTGTCTAGTGAAGCAGGGAGTCCTTTTCTTTAGAAGAGCTTTTTTTTTTTTTTTTTGATGGCTTTTGTGTGTGTGTGTGTGTGTGTGTGTGTGTGCCATACATTTTTGTTTCTTTGCATGTGTTATAATTCTTGTTGTTGTTGATAACTGGACATTTATAATAATATAATGTGGCAACTTTGGAAATCAGATTCTCCCCCCTTCCCAAAGTTTGTTGTTTGTGTTTGTTCATTAATTACTTTTCTGAACTAATTCTGTAAAGTCTGTACTCGCTGTCCTGTGTGGCCACTGAAATCTTGGCTCACTTAGCTTAGTGGTCACTTAATGAATGAACTGAAGTTTCCTTTAGATACCTGGAACCAGTAAGTCTCCCAGCCTTTGCCAAGGGTGTACAGAGCCTCAAGGTTAACCAGAAGTGAGATCTTAGGGCCTTTTTAGGTCTTTCCTGAGCTTGTGCACAGCCCTGGGCTTGAGCAGAGCTCTACTCACATGTGTAACTTTCTAGATCCCCACAAATATGTTAGAGCTCTGCCAAACTCCCTATGGATTTCACATTCTCCAGTTTTTCCTTTTAAACTTTTGACTAGCCCATTGTGTGCAACTGTTATCCACTACCTCAGGCAGCCTCAGTGTTGAACAGTTACCTCTAAATGCTTTTGACAACTATCCCCAGGGGAAAAGGCTGTCGCCCTGGTTGAGCTGCAAGTCGAGTCAAATAAAGACAGCCTTGCAAGTGAGCTCTTCCAGGGAACCCCCAGATAGGACAAATAATGACAATTCTCTGAGAATGGGGCTTTGAAGGAGCTCCAGCCCTATTCTGTTGCCTTTGGTGGCTGCCAGACCACGGTTTTTACCATAATCGTAGGCTGTTTGTTTTCAAGGCTCCTGCAGAGCTGGGGAGGGGAGATGGGAATAAGGCAAATTAAAGTGCCACAAAGCTTTTTGTTCTTACTGAGGTTCAGGTGCTTTTCTTGAATAAATGCTCCCCAGATTGCTGCAAGTGTTTGGTTAATTTCCAGAGTTCTAAAAAAGTTGATTCTCACAATTTTTGCTAGTGCTTTCATTGTTTATGTAGGGGAGAGACTATTCAGAGACTATTCTCTGCCAGTTTTGTGGATGGCACTGTAGAAGTGCTTTTTAACCATATTTTTACAAGTTAGAAAGTTGAATTATTGACTTCCAAGTTCCCCTCCCACTCTAGAACATTCGGTGTTATCTAATATATCACATTCCCAAACCATCCTAGATGATATAATTTGCTGTACCTTATTTCTGGGTAAATGTGATTGTTTAAAATAAAATTGAAAGAGACTTTACCTGATGCCAAAATATGAAACACAGTAGACTGTAGCTTAGTTATCAATCTCTGCTTTGTTTTAGTCACAGATTAAAAAAAAATATTACCTTTTCTGCACATTCAGCTTAGAGTGAATTAGTCTAAAGGGGTGGGAGATCTTATACCAACAGGAAGAACTATATGGGTAAAATTTAAGCACCAGGGACTACTGAAAAGGTAGAAATCAAACAATAATTGACTTACAGCATTTCACAAGGTTGAATCATCAGCATATGTATTTCATGAGTAGTTTAGCTTTAATTGTGGAATTTATTATTATTACCAACATATTGGTATCGCATGCTGATTCTTTATCCATTAAAGAACCATCTTTGTAATAAATACTGAAAACATAGTTAAGGAATCAACTGAACAATGCAAAGCCATTTTATATCAATTTCTTTAAAGATGGATTTGATGATCTGGTGCTGCATTACTTAGCAATGATGTTAAATGATAAGTTAATATAAATTAATTTCCCAAATGTCTGAAGCTAAACCCTCTTAATTAAGTATTTTTGGTTGTCTCTTTTCAAACTATGTTAAAGATTTCTCTGCTTCGTGACGAGGCTCATGATCCATCATCTCAGTGGCAAAAATCTTTTTGGATAGTTACATGGCTCTCTTGAGAAACCGTGGCCGCCACCTTGACTCTTGTGGGCAAGGACTGTTTCATTAATACTCGGTGGTGACACAATGCTGTACTTTTGGTACTTTATACTCTAAAAAGGTGTTGTACTCCTTCTTGTCCATTAATACCTGCTTTTCATAGATTTTGCATCTCTTTTAATTTGTGCTTTCTAATCTTCTGTGGGCTGACGTACCAGTTACATCTGATTCCTACTGAGCTCTTACCATATGTGAGATCACATTCTAAATGTTTAAATGTGCTTGTTCATTGAATTCTCCCAACATCCCAAACAGGTAGGCACTATTATCATTCATGTTTTCAGATGAGAAAACTGAAGCACAGAGAGATTAAGTAACATTCCCAAAGTCACATAGTTTATAAGTAGCAGAGGAGGGATCTGAATTCACAGTTCTGACTCTACAGGTCATGATCTATATGGTGTCCTATAAGGATGCTTGTTGGAATTACACATAAGCATAAGAGTGAATGGGCTCTGATAGACTACCTGAGTGGAACTCTTTGAAAAATATTTGAATTTCGGAGATTGTGACATCTATTTTGGTTTCCCACAGTGTGTGTGTGTGTGTGTGTGTGCGCGCGCGCGCGCACATGCGCATGTGCGCGTGCACCCATGCACACACCGTGTGTGTGTATTAAATAGGTATGAAGACCAGAGAAGTGATTTTACTAAACCAGTGTTAAGTAGTATTAATTATAAATATTTTAACTTCCTTTTTGGTGAAATTGATGAAACTTTGCTAACGTTTTGCTGTTAATTTGCATTACATAGTATACCAAAAATGGTAGTTATTGAAATGGGTCTGTGACTAATTCTACATGATTTTTATTTCTTGAGAGCAATGGCTTATGAGGGTACACTTACTGATCAGTGTCTTTGGAAATCTAAGAATTACATATTATTCATTCCTCTCCTCCAGTATAATGCACAAATTAGCAACTGATTCAATAGTCTTGCTTTCCTTGATTTAGTTACTTATGGAATCTGGGGAATAAAACAAGGAGGCAGTTATTTTAATAATTATCAGTTTCCTTTTATTCATGTGACTGCCTCAGCAGGGTAAGCACTGAGTCACTTTTATCCCAAACTCAGAATAAAAGCTTCAAAAAGTCGAGTTCTTGTTGGGAGATAATTTTCCATGGGTCTCTTGCATTTCTGTGTGTCTTACAAGTAGAGACACTGGCTGCCTTTGTTCTGGACTGTCTTTTCAAGGGTGTTTGCATAGACTGTCTAGTATACAGTCTATGTTTACTTTTTGTTTACTGTCTAGTATAATGAAGATTTGTTTACTGTCTAGTATAATGAAGATAATGTCTCTCTCCAATATGAGGGGCAGGTGCACTTACTGCCCATTATAAAATATTAGGGTTCCCTAAGCTTGGGGTTCCTTTCCCATAATGTAATCCTCTGTGTGTGCAGGCATCATCTGGCCTTCTTCATGTTGCCCTTGGGACTTGAGGAACTGGCATGTACCCTGGCTATTGCTATTGCTATAAGTAATAAAGCCCTTTGTCTCTGTCTTCTGCAACATCCATGAAACTGGCAGGCTAATTTGTTATCATCCAAATAGAGAAAAATCTCAGAATCTTCAAAGTTCGTGAATTTTATTATAATTTTAACTTTTTCTAGATTTTTCACTTTAATTTAGAATCAGCTTCCCTTTTGAAGGGTAAATTATCTTTTCTATGCTGTGGGCTCACTAGAGACAGGGCCAAGTAGCCTATGCATTGATCACCTAATAGGTAACTTATGACAATTGTTAGACCCATTCTACCTTCTTTTCTTTGCTTCCTCCTGCCCCCCATTTTCCTCGGTCATGACTCTTCTTTCTCTTAACTTTTTTTCCCCTCCTCTCCTCTTCTTTCAGAAATCTCTTCTATATCTACGACAGGCACTCCTTAGCCTTTGTAGTTAAAACTAAGCACAAAGGGAAACCTTGCTAATCTTTTGAAGTCAGCTGTCTCTAGCCTGAAGGGGAGCTAAAGGTACCTTTCAAACCCCTACCTGGTAGAATTAAAACTTGGTGTCATGATAGAAATTCCCCCATGTGTACTTCTGCTACAGGCAGTGGACAGAAGTGTGTGCACACATGTGCAGTAGGAGGAAGGCAACAGATTGATTTCCACTCACTGGCAAGCTTCAGCAACAGACTGGGGAAACATTCTTGATCTTTAAGGAAAAATGTCTGACCAAATGAGCTATAATCAAACAGTGAATACAAATAATAATAATAATGACACATTATTTTCAAAAATCTCAGATCAGTCTGTATCAGGGGGTCATCCATCTATATGGCCTAAGCCCCAAATCTGGCCTACCGTCTTTTTATCTGTGAAGTTTCATTGGAACCCAGGCACATCCATCGATTTACATACTGTCTATAGCTGTGTCCTGTTACAGTGGCAGAGACAAGTGATAGCAGTAGAGACCGTGTGACCTGCACAGCCTAAACGATTTTCTATCTGGCCCTTTACAAAAAGAATTTTGCTCACCCCTGCTCTAGATGTTGTATTTTATACCAGTCTCAATTTCAGATTGTGGGGAAGCCAGCAGAAGGAGTAGACTCTTCAGAATCACATGGGCAGGCTTTTCAAAGAGTGCGCACCTCTATCTCTCCTCCAGCTGCTCATAGGGGCTCCCTGTTGAGAGTCACTGTCTTCAAGTTTATAACTCAAGTCGTTTGGTTCCACTAACTGATACAGATGACTTGTTTTCACTATTTTGACCCACTGTAACACATCCAAAGTAACATTGACTGTGTTATTTCTTTTACAGGGTTGTGGGAAGAAGATGTATTCTTTTTTGAGAGGAACCAAACAACTGCAGGTGCTCAGGTTTCTGGGGATCTCCATTGGAGTGACACAGATCCTGGCCATGATTCTCACCATTACTCTGCTCTGGGCTCTCTACTATGATAGAAGGGAGCCTGGGACAGACCAAATGACGGCCCTGAAGAATGACACCAATCAGCACCTGCCTTGTCACTCAGTGGAACTGTTGAAACCAAGCCTGTCAAGGATCTTTGAACACACGTCCATGGCAAACAGCTTCAACACACACTTTGAGATGGAGGAATTATAAAGACTGTCAAAGAAGAAAACCACAAATTTATTTTATTGGACTTGTGAATTTTTTGAGCACACACTTAACTGTTTCAGAAGTGTGTAGAAATAAAAATGTTGCCATAAAAGGATACCCAAGCACATAATGTTCCAGCTTTTAGAAGAAAGTGGGAAAAGTATATATATTATAAGGCACCACCTGGACAATAGTTGATGCCCTTTATAATGCTGAGGACTGATCTAATACCCACTTTATAGCCTGTGTAAGATTTTTACTGGACACAGTTATGCTTTGAGGTTTATGCTTTGGCATAGTTCGACCAGCATTTCTGCATCCATGTAAATGAGCCATGCTATTGTGGGATTGGAGCTACAGTGAATTTGATTCACTTCCATAAGCTTGCTAGTATATAAAGTTCCAAATAACTGCTAACATAGGAAGTTAGACAGTACTAATGACTTTTATTACTTGGTGATATATTCTTTTGAGGGTAAATAGGCTATACATAAGTACACTCTGAAGATTGGTGACTACCTAAACATGATTTTTGCTGGTTAATAAAAATATTCTTACTACTTACAAGAGCAAACTTAAACATTGTCTTAAACTGATCAGGGATATATGTGTATATGAGTCTGTGTTAAGTCTGTATAATTCAGTAGATTTCAGTTCTTATAACTTTAAGCATAACAATTGTGAAATGGATACATTCGTCCTGTTATAGAAGCATTGTTTTTAACCTTCCCTGTTAATAGAGCTTTAAAATTCTGTCTTGGGTTTATATTACATACATAACTATTAATTTAAATACTTAACCACTAATTTTGAAAAATGACTAGTGTGATACAAAGGAATCATTATAATTCAGAATGTAGTCTGGTCTCTAGGAAGTATTAACAAAAAAGTTTACATATAACTTAGTTCATTCAGCAAAGACCTGGATATTATCTTTCTGCCAAACTGAGACTCTTTTTGACACTAAACACTTTGTAAAGGAACTTATCTTTGCTTTCTCCAAACAAGAAGTGGCAGTCTCCAAGTCTCAATATAATTCTACAGAGAATAGTTTTCCTTTTCCCCAGCAAAAAGTTGAGAGAATCATAAAAATAAGTGACAATTTAGCTAGAGATTTTCTTTGCCTTATTTCACTGATTAAGATACTGTGGTGAATTACACAGATTATTAAATTTTTTATAAGAGTAAACTATATTTATTTGAAATGGGAAAAGTGCATTTTACTGTATTTTGTGTATTATGTTTATTTCTCAGAAAATGGAAAGAAAATTAAAACGTGTCAATAAATATTTTCTAAAGAGTAAAAATTTGTGTCTAATTTTTATACATTGTAAGCACTTTCACCGTTCAAAAATATTAGCGGGGGGAAAAATATGAGAAGAAATGATTGAATAAAGTAATAATAACTATTTCCAAAATCCAAAAGTAATCTATAAGAGTATGTGCCTTGGGCTTCCCTGGTGGCGCAGTGGTTGAGAGTCCACCTGCCGATGCAGGGGACACGGGTTCGTGCCCCGGCCCGGGAGGATCCTACATGCCGCGGAGTGGCTAGGCCCGTGAGCCATGGCCGCTGAGCCTGCACGTCCGCAACCTGTGCTCTGCAATGGGACAGGCCACAACAGTGAGAGGCCCGCGTACAGGAAAAAAAAAAAAAAAAAAAGAGTGTGTGCCTTCACTGAGAAATGACAAAGAAGTGCCCAGTTACATTTCAAGTTTGGCTTTTGAGCTAATTGATAATGTAGCTGGCTGATACAATACAAACATATGCCCATTTAGGTCAATTTATATTCTCAATGTTTTCATATCCCAGTTTCTTAAAGTAATTTTTAAAAGAAAATGAGTCTAAGGAATACAATATTTGAAATCAACTGCTAGATTTCATCTCTTCCATAATTTAAATAAAAATTGAGTAGATAACTTGCTCAGTCAGAACCAAAAGCATCTCTTTTTCTAATTTCCTTAACAACTCAACTTCCCATAATTTCGCTAAAATGCCCAAGTAATTGACAGCTGTGAGTATTATTTGAATTATTTGAATAATTAGTCAACTTTGGCTGCTTCTCTTTTGACATATAGTCACAGAAAGAACAAGCATATATTGTATTGAGCTCAGTAAAAAAAAAAAAAAAAGCCCAAATTATAAATAATGTCTACATTTAAAAATTTTTATTTTATTTATTTTTTATACCGCAGGTTCTTATTAGTTATCTATTTTATACATATTAGTGTATATATGTCAATCCCAATCTCCCAATTCATCCACACACACCCCACCACTTTCCCCCCTTGGTGTTCATACATTTGTTCTCTACATCTGTGTCTCTATTTCTGCCTTGCAAACCGGTTCATCTATACCATTTTTCTAGGTTCCACATATATGCTTTAATATACAATATTTGTTTTTCTCTTTCTGACTTACTTCACTCTGTATGACAGTCTCTAGATCCATCCACGTCTCAATAAATGAACCAATTTCGTTCCTTTTTATGGCTGAGTAATATTCTATTGTATATATGTACCACATCTTCTTTATCCATTCGTCTATCGATGGGCATTTAGGTTGCTTCCATGACCTGGCTATTGTAAATAGTGCTGCAATGAACATTGGGGTGCATGTGTCTTTTTGAATTATGGTTTTCTCTGGGTATATGCCCAGTAGTGGGATTGCTGGGTCATATGGTAGTTCTTTTTTTAGTTTTTTAAGGAACCTCCGTACGGTTCTGCATAGTGGCTGTATCAATTTACATTCCCACCAACAGTGCAAGAGCGTTCCCTTTTCTCCACACCCTCTCCAGCATTTGTTGTTTGTAGATTTTCTGGTGTTGCCTATAAATTTCTACACTTTTGATATATTACCTGACTTAATACTGTCTAAAACAGTTAACATTAATTTAGACAACCATCTCATACACTTATACGCCTGCTTAATGGGAACAAATGACATTTATAGCAGTGGACTACAAAGGCCTCTTATAGTATCAGTGCACCTGGAATAATAAAACTGCAAGGGACTTTAAAAAGTGTCTTTAATATAGTAGAGTTGAGGGAATTCACTTTTTGGGTACGTTGCAAACAAATAACTGTTTCTTTGATACTTTTAAAAGCTTTCTTTTGTAAAAATCACCATTTCTTAAAGTAATAAGTTATTTTCAGACTGGTGAGAATAACTGACTCAGTCAATTCAAAGGGCCTTGGAGATTGAGAGATGACAACAGGAGACGGTGTTTGTCCTCTAGCGCTGTAAAATCTGATTGAGAGACACTCGTGCTATCCACCGATGAGATTAGTATAGGAACACTCAGCCTAGGAATATGAGATGGAGGACAGTGGAATGAAGGTAGCTACATCGAGGAGACCTGAGTCAGGAAGAGCTTAGCTAGCTTGTACAGAGTATTCCATGAGCCACTGACTCTGAGGTTAAAAAGTTACATTATTTGGGGAGCAGGGCCTGCCATTCAATGTGGTTAGACAGAGCATAGAAGGCTTGAAGAGATACCATGGGAAAGGAAATGAGTGAAATTTGGCTTTGGGGACTTTGTTCTGTAAATTCAATGGTGAGTCATTGAAGTATTTTCAGAAAGGGAAGTGATTTGTGTTTCTGCAATTTAACTGGATTAGCCAAGTGAGAAGCTGGGGGCAGGGGGACAGGTACATCCATTACACAGCTCTTCAGGGTGGGCCATCCTTTGGCTAGTCTAGGTAAGGAGCACTCTGGAGTTGCAGGACATTGGATCTTCTGGAGGGGGACTGGCTAGATCGCTGTTGCTGTGGTCCGGGAGAGAGACGAATCCTCACTAGGGCAGCACAAGTCAAAAACACAGTGCAGAGCACAGATGAATCCACAAAAAATGATAGCAGATCGATCTTGGGGAGTGTCAGATGAAAAGCGAAAGAACTGAAATGTCTAGATTTTGTACCTGGGAAATTGGCGATGGCATTAACGTGGACAGAAGACTGGAGGGGGAGCGGGTGTGTGGGAGGGTAATTAATTTGGTTTGGGGCATGCTCGGTTGGACCTGACTGCAGGACGTGCAGACGGAGGTGTGTACAGGCGGCTGTAAATTCCAGTCTGGAGCTCAGGAGAGTTCACTGCCGAGCCTGAGAATTTTTATGCATTGCTTTCAGATCTCAGGAAGCCTGACAGAAAGTGGGCTGAGAACCAAATCTTACATGAAGGGAATCTTAAGCAGCATGCTATAAGAGCTTCTTTTCGTCTCAACTCCCACTCCTGGAGGTGAGTCAAGGGAGGTAAAGAGAAATGCATACACCACTGAAGCTTCTGTGGCAGAAGGAGCCTCCTCCTTTAGAAAACATACTGCCAACTGCCATGTTGCCTCACCCGACGCCCCTTCCTATCATCCCATGATTTACAAGTGGATTTGTCTTTCCTATTAACTGAGTTATTTTCTCACGTCCGAGCACCTCCTAGAACCACAATGGAGAGTCTTTGGTATCATCTTGGAAGCTCATTTATTTTCTATTATAATGTGTGATTACAACCATTCTTTTTTTTTTTTTTTTTTTTTTTTTTGCGATACGCCGGCCTCTCACTGTTGTGGCCTCTCCTGTTGCAGAGCACAGGCTCCGGACGCACAGGCTCAGCAGTCATGGCTCACGGGCCCAGCATGTGGGATCTTCTCGGACCGGGGCACGAACCCGTGTCTCCTGCATCGGCAGGCGGACTCTCAACCACTGCGCCACCAGGGAAGCCCTACAACCATTCTTTATCTCTTGCATTCAGGGTGCCTACTAGGTGCCAGGCCAGAGGGTGCTAGGTGTTTTCCACATTTTTTTCTATGTTCTTCACAACTTTTTTTTGCAATCTATAGGCATCATTAACCTCATTTTACAAATGAAAAAGAGGGACTTGGAGAGACTGAGGAAGTATATTTAACTAGTGAGTGGGCTCAATCTTCCTCCCTCTCCGTTTTGTGATGTGGCATCTTCACCAGCCTGTGGGGAAGCTCAGCTCATGCCTTACACAGAAAAAAAAGCCAGATCCTCCCACATGTGAATCAATATTTCCAGGACAAATTTGCCTCCAAATTCTGCTACTTCTTCCCACAAAATGAGTCTTTTGTCTATTAATTTCAATCTTCCCACTATTTCCCCAGAACAAGTCTAAACAATCTAAAGGTTTGTTTGAAGTCATAAATTGTTCTCCCTACCTCTTGTCTCCTCCTATTGACCTATTTTGCACACACAGCCAACTTAAGGTCTTTAATAAATTTTATTGAGGTTATATACACACATATATATATATAACCTATTTTAAGTATTAGTTAGTTTTGACAAATATATATATATATATATACTCATAACCAAAACCACAATCAAGATATAGGACATTTCATCATCTCAAAAAGTTCCATCATGCCCTTTTGCTATAAATTCTTCCAATCCCCACCTCTAGCCCCAGGCAATACTGATCTGCTATATGTTACTCAAATTAATTCTTGTAAAACACAATTTTTAGCAAGTCACTTCCTTACTCAGATTCTTCCAGGGGTTCCCTGTTTTAACTAAGACAGAGCTTCCCAATTCGTTAGTGTAGAAGTCTTTTCTATAACACACCGGGTACATGAAGGTCAGAGGTGACTGGCCAGCCTAGGTCTTGCCTGGCTAAGGGAGGACTACAGGGAAGCAATAGTTCAGCACACAGGGTTGGCTGTAATATACAGTGACTTACACGACATAGAAGTGACTTTATATGTGTGTGAGTAGCCCAAGTCTTGGTTGCCTGAGGGTGTCAAGGACTCAGACTCCTCTCTGGCCACTCGGCTGTTCCACAGTGTTCTCATTCACCTGGTCTCAGGTGGCACACTCTACTTTCACAGTTCAGGCAGCAGGCTGGAGAAAAGTGGAAAGTGAAAGGGGAAGAGGCATGCCTCTTCCCTTTGAGGACATACCCAGAAGCAGAAGCGTACGCGGCTTTCATTCACATCTCATAGGTGGAGGGGTGGGTGGGAAATAGTCTTTGTTCCAGATACCCATGTAACCCGTTAAACCAGGAAATTCGATGACAATAGAAAGAGAGGAAAGTGGGTATTTGTGTCAACCAGCCATCTCTGCTGCATTCCTAATTACCTGCAGGATAAAATCTTCCACTTGAACTTATTCTTTCAACCCTATACCCTAAAACTTTCCCACTTGTCACTATACACTGCCAGATGAACCAACCATGGTTCACCCATTGCCTCTATCATCCCACACATCCCGTGCCTCCTTGATTTTGCTTGCATTGTGGTGCTTCCCTGACATGCCTTCATCTCCACAAGTTTACCTTGCACCCAACCTTTTAGGTCCTAGCTCAGCAGCTACTTCCTATGTGAAGCTTTCCTCTACCACTTCACCCCACACCAATCTGTCCTCCTCTGAGCTCAGTATTTATTTGTTGCTAGTCTGGTCCTTGCATTTTCTATTTTATATTATTTTTCATTTATAGTATTAGTATTTTATCTTTATACATCTGGTCTCTCTTGAGAGAAAATATTATGCCATTTCATATCCCACTCAGCATTTTGCATAAGCCTAGACAGTGTTTCTTATGTATGTTATAAATCTATTCACTGTGTATCCGACTTAATATATGCATGAATTGTGAGTTGGTTAAATGAATCAAAAGCTATTGTCCAAAATGATTCCAAGAAGGAGGAACTGCTCTAAAGGAGGTCATCTGTTCTTGAGTGAGATAGGACACTGGGTTATCAAAGGCTAAGTACTTTTTAGCTATAAATGGATGTAGCTTGGATATGCAGAATGCATTTAGAGCTTGGCCAAGTCTTATAAATGACTGAGTGAACTATTAAATTGTACCTGTGGCCTAATAATATAATAGTGTCTTAGATTTATAAAATGCTTTTATGCCTAACCCGCAATCCTTGAACTTTTAAATCTACATTTGTTTAACCGGGAGTGTACAGAGTAAAAGCTGAGTACACCTCCCTGAAGAAATCTCTGGAGAGTTGGAGATTGGAGCAGATCACTACTAACGTTGCAATTTCCATGCATATTCCAGGAAGTAACTTTAAAAAAATATGTGGTATCAAAAACATTTTTGCTGAGTGGGTCAAAGTGTTTCATTTAGTCTTCTCGTAATTCCAAGGAAGTCAGTTTTATAATAAAGGTAAGGTAAGTATGGATCAGCAATGTTAAGGAACATGCCCAGAATTATATTGGGTTGGCCAAAAAGTTTGTCTGGGTAAGATGTTACGGAAAAACCTGAACGACATTTTTGGCCAACCCAATATGACCAGTAAGTGATTGTTGAGATTTTAACAGGTTTGTTTAAATTCAGAGTCCATGCTCTTAACTACTTTACAAGAGAGCTATTGTATTAACAAATTTCCTAAATTATTTTTAATTTCTTGGTCATGACATATTGTCAGTTTAATATATTGCTGAATTTTACTAACTTGTACTTATTCCTGATTTTCTGTGTATATTCAAAAGTTATACTCATTTGTTTCATATATGTGTGACACATTCATTTTTAAAAAATTTTAATTTACTTTTGGCTGCATTGGGTCTTCAATGCTGTGCGCAGACTTTCTTTAGTTGCATCAAGTGGGGGCTACTCTTTGTTGTGGTGTGTGGGCTTCTCATTGTGGTGGCTTCTCTTGTTGCAGAGCATGAGCCTTAGCTCACAGACTTCAGTAGTTGTGGCATGGGGGCTCAGTGGTTGTGGCTTGCAGACTCTAGAGCACAGGCTCAGTAGTTGTGGTACACGGGCTTAGTTGCTCCGTGGCATGTGGGATCTTCCTGGACCAGGGATCGAACCCGTGTCCCCTACATTGGCAGGCGGATTCTTAACCACTGCACCACCAGGGAAGTCCTGACACATTCTTTTTTGATAGATATTATCTAAAGGACAAGCTAGAGTCCTTTAAATGTATTTAATTAAAATTTTATTTTAGTTTAAAAATTTGGAAGGTATACACACTGTCTTTGTTTCTATAAGAAAAGAGATTCTTTAGTCTAACCCTATCAACATTAAGAGTGCAAAATAAGACTTCCACTTCCAGCCAAGATAGAATAACAGGGACCAAATTTACCCTCCTGCCTGAAATAAATAGCAATAATGAAATATTTGAAACACCGTTTTTAAAACACTGGACATCAAGCAATAAAGGATAGTGATCTATAAGAGACTGGTAACAAATGAGGTGAGTCCTGTGGTTTTCCCAACTCGTTGCCTTGAGAGAGCTTCCAAGATGTGGTGAAAGAAGGGAGAATCTAAGTAGAGCCTAGAGAAGTCCATAATGAGAAAAGGTGGAGCTCAGAATACCAGGAGACCAGGGCAGTAAGAGTTTGGAGGACACAGTGGTGGAAGAGGGAGATGTACAAACAAAAAGCTCAGTGGATATGTAGACTGTCCCCTTTGAGTGTTCAGAAGAGTACTGCTTAGCATATTCAAAAGAGTTAGAGTAAATGGTGCCTGGTGCCCACATAGGACTGGGAATTGTGCTGTTTCACCAGCAGACTAGAAAGCCTCATAATTCACAGGGAAGTGGGTGGAGTACTCAGAAAGTCTCACCTCAGTAGTGGAGAATAATTAGCCTTCGAATAAATATGACTCTACTGGCACCAAACACAGCAAAAAAGTAAGACCCTGGATTATCATATTATTTCCACATAATATAACTACATCTAAAACAAAGCTCAAGAATATTTAAGGAAATATAAACGTTTCCTTGCTGGAGCACTCAACAAGGGAACATTCATAAAATCTGATATTCAATCAAAGATTATCAGCTAAAAACAAGAAAATGTGACCCTTGATGAGGAGAAAAACATAAATTGAAATAGATCCAGAATATATGTTAAAGTTAGGAAAGATATTAAAAGAATAATTATTGTGGTAGTCCTTGTGTTAAAAAATTACATAGAGCTAGGGAAGATATTTTTAATAAAGACAAATTTATAGAGATGAAAACTATAAAGTGTGACATGAAAGATATGCTGGCTAGAACTAACAGCAGATTAGCCACTGCAGAAGAAAAGACTAATGCATTTCAAGACATAGCAATATAAATTACACCAAAAGGAAGCCAGAGATAGGGACAAAAAATTAAAGATAGTGAAAAGTGCATCATCGAGCTGTGACCGGTTCAAATGGTCTAACATACATGTAACTGGCATCCTCAAAGGAAAGGGGCAAAAGCAGGATTTGAAGAAATAATGTTAGAAAAATTCCCAAGTTTGATTTTAAAAGATCCAAGAATATCAAAGGACCCCAACCTTAATATTCAACCAAAACATGAAAAAAACTACACCAAGGCACAGTATAACCAATTTGTCCCAAACCAGTGATACATAGGAAATCTTGAAAGGAGCCAGAGGTAAACAGTCTTATGTAGAGAAGAACAAGCATCAGCATGACAGTCAAGTTCTTGACAAAACAATGTATGCAAGATGGCAGTGGAACAATATCTGGTGTTGAAAGAAAACATCATCAAACTAGAACTCTCTACCCATACAAAATATCTTTTCAATGGTGATAAAATGAAGACTTTTTCAGACATACAAAAGCTGAAAAAATCTATTGCCTGAAGACCATACTACAAGAAATGTCAAAGGATAATAGAGGGCCTACTGCATGAGTAAATATATAAGAACTTTTTTTTATTATACAAGGCAAGAAAAAGAAATAAAAGGAATCCAGAGTTTATTTGCTGACCACATGATTGTCTCTGTAGAAAATCCAATGGAATCTACAGAAGAACTACTAGAACTAATAAGCAATTTTAGTAAGAATGCAAAATACAAAGTCAATATGAAAAACTAAATTGTTTTCTATATACTGCTCACAGAAATTGAAATTTACAAGTACCATTTACAATTACATTAAAATACTAAAAGTTAAAGATATTTCTTGGAATAAAAAAAGATGTGAAAGACCTATACATTGAAAACTATAAAACATTTCTGAGAGAAATTAAGGAATACCTAAGGAAATGAAGATATATAGCACGTTCATGAATCAGAAGACTTATTATTATTGTTAAGATGATAATTTGCCCTCAATTGATCTCTTGATTCAATATAATCTCCATCAATATCCTAGAAGGTGTTTTTGTAGAAATTGACAAGCTAATTCTCAAATTCATGTGAAAATGCAAAAGAATTAAAATATTTTTTAAAAGTTGAAACAGAAGAACAAAGTTCGAGGATGAATACTACCGGATTTCAAAAAATATTATAATGCTATTAAGACTATGTGGTACCCATGTCAAAACAGACAAATAGAGCAATGAAGCAGAATGAAAAGTCCAGAAATAAACCCTACATATAAGAACAGCTAATTTCTGACAAAAGTGCAAAGGCAATTCAGCGGCAAAGTGCAAAGACAACTTAGTTGTCAGACTTAGGGACACAATTTCGTAGATACGGTACCAAAGCATATTCCTTTTCCTATTGTGTACCTATGGATATTCAAAACAATATCGGTAATAATCAAAAGAATTATTCTGAGTGAAAGAGGCCAAACTATAAATAGTGCATACTATGAGATTCAATTTGTATAAAACTCTAGAAAATGCAGATTAATCTGTAGTGACAAAAGCAGATTGGTGGTTGCTTTTGAGAGGATATGGAGGGAGGGAATAAAAATGGCACGAGGAAACTGTCATGGGGATGCTAGGAAATTTAGGAGGTGTCTTAAGCTCTGACAGTGTTTGAACCCCATTCCCCATAGGCTAGGTCTCTACTGGCCTGTTTGGACTGTGGTTCACTTCTTACCTTTCTCCTACTTGAACTGGATGTTCTCAGTCCTGCCCTGAGTTTTGCTGACATTTTTTTTGTTAACCATCTGAGCAATTTATGAACCCTAGTGTCTAGTCATTAATAGTTTATTAGAACTTTGCATAATTTCTCCTGCTTTACTTCAAGGTAATTTTGCCTGGACAGAGCTGAAAAAATCAAATGTTGAGACTGCTCTTAAGCTTGGTCAGTTAGGACCTTGCAATGATTCAGCGACAAGCTAGGCAATCAGATGCAGCATCTCTTCCATTCCTCAGGGATTTCATTATGCTCCAGCCCAGAACATTTCCATGGTGCTCTCAGAATATATTCTTTTTCTTATTCTTAAAAGAAGGTTTAACAGAAATAGGCCTATAAATAAAGATCTTTGATTGATCTAGTAAAGAAAGACAGAAAGCATCTGTTACTTACTGAGGAAGGAGAAAGTTCCCCGTTTTAGAATTCATTGTTTAAATGCTTGTCAAAGGTCAGCGTCCTGTAGCTCGAACAGTTAAAGGGGAAAAAATAGATGCATTTTCCAGAATTAAAAATTAAGCCTTGGTCTATTACCTTTTATACATAATGGACTAAGTATGTGAGAATTTAACTGCCCTTGTGTTGTTAAGTTCTCCACACATGCATAGCTTAGAAATCTATTTCCCTCTGGAAAGCTGTGCTCTGGCAAAATTGAAGAAAATTGCTGTGATGAAGGTATAATGTGCTATTATCCTGCTTGAGGTTCAGTATGAATCAATCTGACAATCAGATGTCTAATGATGGTTCCTAATTTCCTTCTATTCTCTCCTTGTTTTCTTTGGAATTCATCTTCTCATTTTTCTCTCGCCAAGTTTGAGACCAATTCAATTCAATTGAGTGAGATCCATTGAACATCTGCTATGTAGAATAAGTTGCTCTGGACACTGTGAAGACCAGAAAAACAAAATAAGTTATAATCCCTGCCTCAAGGAGCGCACAGTTTAAGTGAGAGATAGGCAAATGGACATGGAATAGTTAACCAGTGCCTGGTACAGTTCCTGGCAACTGAAGGTACTCATTAATGTGTGAATTGAATTAAAAACACTGAAAAATAGTTTAAGGCTAAATGCAAAGTGTGTGGTACAGATACAGGATTTCAGAAATAGTAAGACATCAAAGTAGGCTGAAGTTTTGGCACATCATGGAAAAATTGTACTTGTGATGAGGCAAATTTTAATGAGAAAAAAATGAGAAGGATATTTCAGGTTAGGGTCATTATAAGGAAATCAAAGAGATGGGTGTTAGCATCGTGTGTGTCCACAGCAGAGAGAAGCCCTTTATGACTGGAGAAGATAAAAACGCAGAAGTAGTTTGGGGTCAGATAATGGAGGGCCTTGTACAAATTTTGGACTGTATTCTGAAGATTCTGTGGACATGGAGAACCCCACATGGGTATTTATCAGCAGAGCCTTATTTTTGAAATCTGCATTTATATAGCATGGAGGATAGATGGAAAGAAAAGTACTCTGAAGGGTGGGAGAACTGAATGTAGAAATATAGAAACTGGGTAATGACATCTTGCAGTATTATGTGTCCAGCATCGTTGAGAAAAAAGAAACCAGTCATGGAAAGTAGAAAACAATGAAACTCACAAATTGTGAAGAAGAAATAAAATTTGACTTCCTGACATGGAAGTCAAAAATTCAGGAGAATACAGTCCCAGAGACAGAAGAGAAAGCTCGAAGGTGGAACTGATGTAAAAAAGATTTTGTTTTGGATTCAAATTTGAGATTGTCATGGCAAAGTCAGGATGATACAGGTTCTTAAAGGAGAAGCTCCAATTAGAGATAGATGTTTATTAGTGATGAGCTTAGAGCCTTGGAAACAATTGGATTGTTTAGAGCCTTGTTTAGAGCCTTGTTTGGGGCCTTGGAAACAATTGGATTCTGTTAACTCAGCAGTGTCTCTGTTTCCTCATTCTCCTCTGTTTCATGGGAAATAAGTCTGGAGATCATTCCTCAAAATGTCCTTATATGGCTTCTGGGTAGATTATTCCAATAAGAGCATTTTTATGATGTTCAGAAAGCTCAGTCTTCACTTATTCCCGTGGCAGCTGTAGTCTGACTTCTCACTGGTGGCCTCATTGCTGCGAGCAATCGCTTCTAAACTTCTGGTCACCTTCTGGCCTTACTTCTGCTTCCTCTAGCTCTCAAGTTGGGTACGCTTCTAATTCCTTGTCTTAAATCCTTTTCTACTCAACATTTCTGGACTGGAGTCCTCTTTCCTCATAAATTCTGACACAAAAGCACACTCCACGTGAGGAGATTATGAGCGATGACAGAGACTGAGCAGTATTTGTGTGTGTGTTGGAGAAGCACAACCAGTGAAAGACACAGAGAAGCAATGGTCAGGAAGTTAAGAAAAAAATGAGCACATCTTGTAAGAGAGGCTACTTAAGGGAAAATTGTGAGGAGAGATGTGATTTTTTTTTTTTTTAATCAGGTAAAGGGAAAAAGTAAAGAAAAGGGATTGCACGCTGAGAAAATGGTGTCATATTTGTCAAGGTGAAGGACAACTTGCAGGAATTCAGTTTCCCTGTATTAGTATTCCCACACGTTTAATTACAGGGTTAATGAGAATGATATTACCCAGATAGCAGGCCAACATAATGTTTGGTTGGACAAACAGATGATCAAGATCCCTGGAACTTGATTACCACAGAGAAGCCAGAGTCTTCAAAGCCCTGAATTAAGAAATGGAATCTATAGTACTACCCTGCCATAGAAAAGCAAATTGCTTCTTTGGTCTTTACTAAGTGGTCTAGAGAAAAAGCATTTAGCAGATTTCATATCAACAGGCTATTAATCACATTTTGACCCGCAGTGCAAGAGGCAACACTACTTGATTATAAAAGTCCACGTAAGTCTACAAAATCCACGTGTCTTTGGCATAGACCACGTAGGTGAATTAAATGGAGAGGACACTATCAAATCTGATAGTGGCACTCATCTCTGACATATTATCGGTGATTTTTGAAGGGAGGGGGCTATTCCAACCACTGTCATTTGATCCTTCCTGCTTTACAGTCCTTACTCCTCGGATCAAAGAGCTACAGTGGATATATTTTCTGTTGTTGAAGCATGATTTACATTCAGAAGCTACATAGGTAAGCACAGGTGAGTTCACACACCCACTTGGTCCACTGTGAGATGGACTCTGACTTTTGCATTCCTTTCTCTGTATTATAACCCATTTAATGTAGGTCACTGGCTTCCATAAGTCCCTCCTCTGAGTACTGGGATGCACAGGATCTCCCCAGATTAGTGTTAGCTCAGAGCCAGTTCAATAATCTCTGAAGAGTCTGGTATTCCTCTTTCTCCAGTGCACAGCCACACTAGTAAATGACTGCAGGTAGCTTTGGGAAACTCAAGGAAGAAGATTTACACAACTTTCTCGTGGTAGTGTGGCAAGGGGGATCCTTAAGGGAATCTGGTTCTCCTTTCATTATGGGGCCACATTTACAAACTGGCTCAAATCTGCGAACTGAGTAACGAATTGTGATTCTCCATGGTGTCAGCAAAAGTCAAGACTCTGCTCACAAGAATTAAGGATTCAAAATGTTTTTCTTGTATTATACAGTGTCCAAATATATTTGGTCTAGGAACACCAAAGATCTCTGTGGGTTAAGCAGAGATCAATTAGCCACTATCAAAGATCTCTATGGGTTAAACTATTTTGATTACTGCTCTCTAATCCTGCTGCCCGTGTGGATCGTCACCTCCAGCTGCCCCTTAAGACTGTGAATCAGGGAGCCCGTTTCAGAGGGAGCATCTCTCAACATCATCGCTGGCTTAAAGCACCCTGAGCTTTTTAGGATGTTGATCCTTTCCTTACCAGTATATTTCTCCATGCATTGGTAAATGTAGTATTTTCTGAACACTCCCTTGCACTAGACTTATTGGGTTGGTGAAAGGGACACACATGACAAATTCACTCCAAATTCCTGCTTCCCTAAGCATTTGAATGTGTCCATCTACAATATACCAAAGACATTCTGGCATCTCAACTTCATTTAATTTGTGTGTGTGTGTGTGTGTGTGTGTGTGTGTGTGTGTGTGTGTGTAGAAAAACTATTGATATGTAAAGGGACAGTGTAACTTACAAATCGCAGGTAAGGTTTGTGCCTGAAAAGGGAAGGAGGAAATTGGAATCTGAAATGCTTCACCTGTCGTTTTAATGCTTCATTTCTTAAAAATATCTGAACCAAACAAGGCAAAACATTAACATTTGTTGGGTCGTAGTGGTGAGAACACAAGTGATTGTTTATTCTTCCTATTTTTCAGTGTTTTAAAAATATTTTATATTAAAAATAGTCTAAAATCTCAAACAATCAAGATGAAGCCAACGGTTGCAAGTAAACATGTTTGTAGCACAGATCACATCACAGGGGTTTTGGAAAACTGATTCTTAAAATAAAGGCCCTTAAAAAGAATTGATTACAAAAAATTAACTTCTAAGAAGACAAAGACAAAAATAGATGCAATTTATGTTCTACTTTAAAATGTTTTATGAAGAGACGCTAATTCTCCATGTTTCTTTGATTAGTTAGATGGATCAATCTTGCCATTATGATGGTCTTATTCATTCATTCTTGGAGATCAGCAGCTTCCCCTAGGAATGCCCTTCTCCTTTATATTAAAGGTTAGGAAAGGAAAAAGCTAATAAAAAAGAAAAATTGAAGTCCAACGCCACAGTTACCTCAATAACCAAGCATGAGCACATATATTTTGCTTATACACACTTCATCTCAAAGTGTGGGTTTTATGCGGAAGTGGCCTTTAATACAATCATCTGCTTACCACTGACTGCTATGATTACTGTGATTCTTTTTGATGATTTTAACAGAGAGAAATGGGAGTAGAAACTGACGCTGAAAACTCTAGTTAACCCGACTCAGAACCGACAGCCCTTCCCTGAGATTTTCTGTGTCTTTAATTCGATAAAAATAGTTCAGACCAAGAATTATCAAAGAGGAGAAAGAACAAAGCTTCTAATAATCATTTATAAAAGAAAAATAGAAGAATAGCTGAATCAGGTTTATGAAGCTACATGGACACATTTCGGTAGAAATGTGTCCTTTGGAGTAAAATGTGCTGAGCTCGTACAATATATGAACAATTTGA
The DNA here is from genome assembly GCF_963455315.2 of Globicephala melas. Taxonomy (NCBI): domain Eukaryota; kingdom Metazoa; phylum Chordata; class Mammalia; order Artiodactyla; family Delphinidae; genus Globicephala; species Globicephala melas. The sequence continues at coordinate 29,265,101 of NC_083322.1, forward strand.
AAGAGGAGCATTCAGGGTCACCTGACTAAATGTATTCTATCCTCAAACAAACCACTGACCTCTAATCAGCTATTTCTATCAACACACCACTAACAGAGGGAGTAGACAGGATCGCCCTAAAACCTCGTCATTTGAAAGGGCTTTGCACACATTTTATTTTTTTTTTTTTAACCCTCTCATCTCTCTGGGGGATGGGCAGAAGTTCATTTCAGAGATGTACACACTGAGGCGCAAAGGCTGGATACATTTCCCAGGTCTCACAGCCGGGTGGTGGTAGAGCCTGGGCTTCTGGGTTTTTCCTTTCCATCTCCCCGACTCTTCATTCTCCTTACTCTTTCCGTGTTTTCTTCGTCTTGACCTTCCAATTTTAGGGAGATTGGGAAATGTTTAAAGCAATTCCTTTTGGGAATCCTTCATGAAACACAGTATATTGACCCTATGGGGTTGTGTTTCATCACCAAAAGTACTGATTCAGGTAGGTAGTACTTTGACCAAAAATAGCTGAAGGTGGAAGATGTTGCCCACACATGGATTCATGCCACAAGGGTTCATTTCTGTGTGGATAAAAGATGCTGTCAATTCTGGTCTCTCCAAATACGCTTAGCAGATATGATTTTTTTTTTTCTCTTCAGAGTAAAGCAGGAAGAACAGTAGAGGGGGAGCTTATTACACACAGTTACACAGCATTTTCTGTCTTCTATGCTGAGGAATTAGTTAACTATTGTTTCTTAACATATTAAGCACAAAACTCAGTGGCTTAGTTACCAAAGGGGAAAGTGGGGGAGGGATAAATTAGGGGTTTGGGATTAACATATACACACTACTACATACAAAATAGATAACCAACAAGGACCTACTATATAGCACAGGGAACTCTATTCAATATTTTGTAATAACCTATAGGGGGAAAGAATCTGAAAAAGAATATATATAAAACTGAATCACTTTGCAGAAACTAAAACAAGATTGTAAATCAACTATACCTCAATTAAAAAAAAAATGTAGTGGCTTAAAACAACGAATATTTATTATCTCACAATTTCTGAGAGCTGCTCAACTGGGTGGATCTAACTCAGGGCGTCACATGAAGACATTGGATGACAAAGCAGTTATTTGGAGGTTCGATTGGGAACAAAGTATCTAATTCCAAGTAGGTTTACTTAAATGATTGGCAACTTGAGACCAGCTGTCCACTGTCCTCTCTACGTCGGTCACCTAACAGCACAGCAGCCAGCTTGCTTCAGGGCAAGCGATCTGAGAGAGAGTGAGAATGAGTAAGAAAACTCACCCAAGATGAAACTCTCATCCTTCACTGAGAGTTTCTTCTACTTTCTTTGCTGCCCCTCCTTCTCTGTTTGCCTTCAAATGTTGGACAGTCCCCAGCTACTCAGAGCTCTTCTTTCCGCGCACGCTCACCTCCCCAACACCCTCTAGTACCATGCTCCAAACCCCATCCCTAGTCTCAAAATTCTTATGTTTCTATCTTCAGCCCTGACCTCTCCTGGTAGTTCAGGTTTTATATATCCAGCTGCTCCTTCACATTTCCAGAATGATCACAAGAGTTTAAAACGTACCATGGCTAACAGAACTCTTGCTTTCAGAGTTCTCTCCCAGCTTCCCCGTTTTCAGTAAATCCACCCAGTTGTTTAAGCTTTTCCCTGTCTCATGTCTAATCCCTCAGCAAGTCCTGTCAGCACTTTCTTCAGGGTCTTTCCTGGATCTACCACTTTCTCCATCTCCACTGTTCCCACTCTAGTCTGAGATAGCTCTCTTCTCATCTGGACCACTGCAATTCCCTCCTAAGAGGTTTCCCTGCTTCTTCTCTGATCCTTGTAAGCATTCTCCGGAGTCCAGCCACGGTGGTATTTTGAAAATAAAATCAGTTCTTGTCACGCCTGCATTTAAAACTCTTATAATGGCTTTCTATTCCACTTAGAATGATAAACCCAAACTGTTTGCTCTGACTTAGAATTTTCTACATTTTCTTGTCTCTGCCTACTAGCCAGCCACACGGGTCTTCACCATACACAGTACATACACCATACACATACACAGGTATGTCAGCATACACTGTGGGCATCTGTATCTGTGTTTGTGTGTGTTTGTGTGTATATGTGTGTTTGTGTGCATGCTCTGTGGGTGTGTATAATGTATGTGTATCTCGATATGTTAGTGTGTGTCTGGGAATGTGTCTTAGTGTGTGTCTGAGTATATGTACATGTATGTCTGTGTGTGTGTGCGCCTTCACGTGGGTATGTGGTGTGTCTTGTGTATACAGGGCCATCTTGATTGATAGGCAGATTAGGCAGAATAGACGGCTCCCTTGAGAAAACTCAGGGATCACAGATATCTTCTCTCTCAGTATTAATATTTCTCTAGAGATACATTAAGCTTAAGTGGTTTCTTTTCAATTGCAAATATCCTGGGAGTTGCATCCATCATCTGTATCTTCTTGTGAGTTATGATTAATTAGACTGTGTTCCACCCAGCACTTGCTGACAACAGCCAGAGGTAAGACTGAGAGCAGGGGTCTCAGAAAAGGAGACCCAGGGACCCTTGGGTGGTGGGTGAGTGGTTTGCTGACTCAGGTGACATCTCCTGAATTTTCTCCCTGGATCACAGGGGTTCCTTCTCATCTGTAGAACTGGGCAACTCTGGGGAATGAAAGAGAGCACAGAGAAGGAATATAGAAGAAAAAAAAAGAACAATGAAAAAGTCAGTTGTTCCCCAATTTTTCTGAGTGCTATCCGTGCCTGGTATGGTTTTGTGCTTCAGAGACTTCTGGGTGCTCTTTAGAAAGTCATTCTTCCTTTTATTCAGAACAATGGAAGGGCAAGCTTGTTCCCACTAGACACAGCAATTCCTTGGGGTCCACAAGAAGAGGACAGCAGGGGAGCATTTTCCGTCACTATTCCGTGTCTGTCACACATGGGCACCCAGGGAAACTTTCAGAGAGGTGCCCGTTGGTGCCCCAGAGGAAGCCGTCCTGCTCCGATCCAGGGCCTTGTCCTTCCCTTTCCTCACTCTTTACATTTCTCCTCTCTTTCCTGCAACTTCAACCTTTATTTTTCTATCTACTAGATATTTCTTACCAAGACTGGAACATGTATTATATCCATTTAAGCTGAGAAAATTTAAAAAACACCTCCTTTTACCCCATATTCCTCTTAGAAATCAACTTCCAAAATAAGTCTTTATGACTGTAGATTGTATTTTTTGCTTTGTCTTTTAGAGGTGGATATTAAACGTAATGATACTGAATTGAGACCAGAGTTTTCATCCTAAGTGCTTCCTTGACAATTAGGCTTTTGACAGGTATGAAACCTGATTTGCTATTTTTCATCGATGGAGAGAGAAACTTTATGGTGGTGTGTCCAATGAAGTCTAATTCTTGTATGTAATTGTTTCCCAAAAATTTGACCTAAAGAATCTACAGTCTTTTCAAATACAATCCTTTCAAAATATATAATACTTGGTGATGTCTAACTTTATTAGGCAGAGGTCCCATGTAATCTGTTTCCTTGCCAAAGGTTTTTAAAAATGTAGATTGTCAATTTAGCCTCTTCTAAACATAAGAGAAGTACAGACTCCCCGTTTACATTGAAATTGAATAAAAAAATAAAGATTATACATTAAAAAAAAAATGTCTTCATCTCTGAGCTGTGCTTTGGAGCCAAGCAGCTCCAGAATGTTCTCTCCAGTTCCAGTCTCTAAAGCAGTCTACGTTTTGCTCTCACCACGTCACATCATGTACTTTTGTTCAGTTCAGTGATGCCCAGTGCGGTGCCAGATCGCCCAAACGCTTTCTCCTCTTACCTTCCTAGACATTCCAGCAGCATTCAGTGGGTTGAGCCTTCTCTTCTCCTTGAAATCCCTCTACACTCAGCCAGCTTCCTCCTGTCTCTCAGGCTGCACTTTCTCAGACTACTTTGTAGCTCCTCCTAGACCATTCCAGGGATCCCTCTCTTATTCTACACTTTGTTCCATCCCCTTGAATTTAAATACCTCCTCTGTGATGTTGATTCCCCAGTGAATAACTCTGCAGCGAATCCTCTTTTGTGCCGTGTCCTCTGCTATCTGAACTGCTTACTTAAAGACCAAAGGGAGAGATCTCTGGAGTTGTTCAGGCTTCAGAGTCGGAGTCAGCAAGCTGGGGTTCAATCCCAATCTCGCAACTTATTTGCTGTGTGACTCTGCGTAAGTCTGCGACAACTCTGTGCCTCTGCTTTTTTTGTCTATATATACTTTATAGGGCTTTTCTGATGATAAGTAAATAAATACATTTAAAGCACTTAAAAACTGTGCCTGGCATATAGTAAACATTTAATATTTACCAATTCTCCTTCTGACTGCTCCTTACATGATTCATAACATGTTCAAAGCAAAACTCCTGATTGTCTCAGCAAATGACACTTTCTTCCACTCAGCTACGTACATCAGAAATTGGCAGCTTTCTTAGAACTGTCTCATGCTGACACCAGTTATTTCCAAGTCTCCTTGACTTTTTTTCTAGAATTCTTTTTTTTTGATGTGGATCATTTTTAAAGTCTTTATTGAATTTGTTACAATATTGCTTCCGTTTTGGTTTTTTGGCCTGGAGGCATGTGGGATCTTAGCTCCCCAACCAGGGATCGAACCCTGCACTGGAAGGCGAAGTCTTAACCACTGGACGACCAGGGAAGTCCCAGGTCTCTTTGACATTAACTCCAGAATGTTCCTTAAGTCGTCCAGTTCTCTGAGACACCACTCTAAACAAGCCACACCTCGTGTCTCACTTGAGTTACTGAAATGGGTTCCTAATTGGTCTTCCTGCTTCTTTCCTGCCTTCTTCTCCGAATGATTCTTCAGCACACAGCAACTAGAGTGAGCTGTAAAAAGCACAAATTGGATCCTGTCATTCGTCTGCTCAGAATTCTTCATGATTTCCCATTGGATGGAGGACAAAATCCAAAATCCTTAAGTGGAAGGGCCTGTAAATTCAGACATGTCTTCTGCCATGTCCACTTGCCAGCCTGTGTTCACTCCCCCTGTCACTCACTGTGGCTCATCCACACAGCCCTTCTAACGGGTTTTCAAATGTTTCAAGAGCTTTACTCCCTTGTGCATTTCAAGTTTGCTTCTAGGGACTGCCTGGAATGTTTTTCTCCCCTTTTTTGGATAATTCCCACTTCTCTCTTTTGAGCCCCAGTAGATAGGTCCTCAAAGAGAACTTTTCTGGACCTTGAATCTTAACAATTTGCAATTATATATTATCTGTGTCTTTATTTGCTTAATGATACTGTGATGATGGGAATCGTATTTGTCTTGTCTGTTGTTTTATTTCAAGTGTCCAGCAGAGCAGTGCTTAATCAGTATCTGTTGAATTAATGAAGTGAATGAATGAACTGCGGCTGATGCAAGTACTTCTTCATTTCAGGGACGAAAACACAATGCAGAGATAAGCAAGACACAAGCTGTTCCTAGATCTGTTGCCTTTAAGTGATGAAATCCAGAATTGTGTGTTACATGCAGATTTGATATTATTTAATTTTACTGTTAACAAAAGGAGAGACTCTGCTGGAGGGGGGACGTGCACGGGCTTTGTAGCCGACCTGAGTTTAGTTCCATCTTAATCATTCACTGGTGCTGTGGCCCAGGCCTAGTTAGTTTCCTCGCTTGGAAAATGTTCTTCCTAACTCCAACTCCAAAGCTGCTGCAGAGAGTTGAAAGGAAGTGAATGGCTCACGTTGCCGGCTTCATGAATAAATATTAGCTGTCATTTTCACTGAAAGACCTTTATTTTGGCACTTAACTATGAAAGGGAAAGAAATAGGAACCAAGAATGATAAACTGTTGATTTCTTCAAAATACCCAGAAAAATTTCACTCCCGGATCATATAAAGGCCTGAAATAACAGGTAGTAGAAGGGAAATATTAAAACCCATGAATTTTACTGAAATCAAATAGATAGGTTCTTGGGGCTTCCCTGGTGGCGCAGTGGTTGGGAGTCCGCCTGCCGATGCAGGGGACGCGGGTTCGTGCCCCGGTCCGGGAAGATCCCACATGCCGCGGAGCTGCTGGGCCCGTGAGCCATGGCCACTGAGCCTGCGTGTCCAGAGCCTGTGCTCCGCAACGGGAGAGGCCACAACAGTGAGAGGCCCGCGTACTGCAAAAAAAAAAAAAAAAAAAAAATAGATAGGCTCTTTACATTCCCAAACCAAATGTATGTGTGCTTCCCAGGCCTGGAATGTTCTGTGCATGTCTGGCTCCTCCTTCTGCAGGTCTCACATGCCTTTTCCTACAGGCCATTTCTTCAACACCATGTTAAGTATCCCCCAACTCCTCCCCACACCACCATTGCATTGCTGATATGAGCACTTTATACTTTTTTCCTGGTATGTCACTATGAACTTAGGTTGCTTAACTGTCTATATATGTCTGCCTATGTTGGGTGCAAGTCAATGAGTAGACTATAAGGACTGAAAGGTAGCAGGACATGCCACCCCGGGATATGACTGTAAGAGTTTAGGACTTGCCACTCCAAGATACGCTGCTTTGGTATATTGATTATTCGGCACTATAGGCACTTGAAACACAGCAAAGGCAGGAACAGGTGTTCTCTGGACTGCCCTTATCTGCATAAAGATAGAGCCTCCAAAAGCAACTCAATTGTCATCACTTCTCCTCCCCGGGCATTTCTTCAACCAGGGGGGACTGAGTCTTGTCACAGAAGAGGAGACTAGAAGTCTGCCCCACATCCAGACACACTTTGTCATAAATGATCACCACTTCCATCTATTCTTCAAAGGGCCCATTTATCTTTCCTAAAAATCGTCTACTGTCCCCTAAGAGGCCTATGTCCCACTCCCTGCTTTCCCTATTAAGATGGTATTTAATCCTGAATTCTAGGCCACTTAGGGGGTTTACTCATTTTCTCTGAGTATCTCACATATATACATGAGGTATACTGTTAAGAAACATCTTTATTTTTCTTTGCTTACTTTTCTCTTGTTAGTCTATGTTTTGTTACAAGGCGTCTCAGCCAGGAACTCAGAAGGGTAGAGGGAAATGATTTTTCCTTCCCTACAATACCAACAAGAACAGGATCTTGTCATTGTTTTATCCCAGCACCTAACACGCTGCCTGGAACGTACAATGTGCTCACAAAGAAAATGAATGAATAGAATGGTTACCTCTATAGCCTGAGAGTCATTATACCCCTTTGCAGAACTGCTTTTGTCACAGCTGAAGTATAATGCAAGAATCATTCCTTAAAAAACCCACTTCTTTGTTAGAAAATCTCTTGTAATGTATATAATTTGAAGCTATGGCCATTAAACTATACATTAGGGGGGCTTCACACAACTTTCTTGAGTTGCATCTTCACTGCTTAATATTCAGGATGCATTAACATTCCCTTTGAGTGAGGGGACTTTTCTTCCTTCCTCTGGGTGTGTCCACAGTTCTCCACAGTGTCATATACAATGACTAACGTGGACTGGAGAATGTGGGCATGTGTGTACATCTGTGAACCTTATAAATTATAAAGCCCAGAGAAAGTGGCTTAGCCCCTTGAAAAGTAGGAAGAATAAGGCAGGAGCTCATAGATACTTTTTTTTTTTTTTTGCGGTATGCGGGCCTCTCACTGCCGTGGCCTCTCCCGTTGCGGAGCACAGGCTCTGGACGCGCAGGCTCAGCGGCCACGGCTCACGGGCCCAGCCGCTCCGCGGCATGTGGGATCTTCCCGGATCGGTGCACGAACCCGTGTCCCCTGCATCGGCAGGCGGACTCTCAACCACTGCGCCACCAGGGAAGCCCCTAATATTTTATATTACATGTTTCTATTATGGGAAATGCACTGGATACTTAAGTTAACTTATCTGACTTTCCCTTATATTGTGAAAAACTGTTTGTTGAGGCTGTGCTCTAAAGTGTATTTTGGTCGTTGAATATATTTTTCTCTGTTATGAGAAGAAATAACATAATTTTTCTCTGTTAGGAGAAAGGAAGTACAGCTAATTAAAAATGAACGATAGCCACTCTGAAGTTCATTTGTATTTAAATTTTGACTATGGTTAGGGATTATTACAGAAACATAGTTAATCAGAATCAGAGACACCATAAACTGAAGCATTTATAACCTCACTTCTTGACTTATGGCCTTAACATTATTCTCCTAAATTGAGTTTATTATAATCATTTTATCATTCATTCTAAATTTCGGTTGAGATGGTTGAGGGAAATGTCTTGAATTAATTTCAAATAATCCTACATAATTGATAGTCTATATCTAATAGTAAATAACTGCAGTGTAATTGAACTAAATTCTCAGAATCTTTGCCAATGACCTGAATTCTAGGTAAGATAGTGAAAGAAACTGACATGACGTTGAATTCTTCTGGTCTTTCAAACTCTATGTCTTCCAAACCATATACAGTTTCAGGTTCCTTCAGTCACCCATGGCCCCATTTCTTTCTTAGTCTCTCATTAGTGGGCTCGCGCACACTTGGATGAATAAATGCATTTTGTTTTAGATACTAGTGGAGCTGTCTGATACTATATTTATGTCTCCTTTTCAAAATATAGCTTGATTTTTATAGTTGAGTTTACCTGCTATATATTCCTACTTTGGAAAAAACAGAAATGAGAATTTTTATCCTTCTGTAAGACAATTTGGAGAAATTTTACTATTTCATGGAAGCAAATTTTAATAATTTATCATCATGTTCAGTAGGATTTGAAAATCATAGGCCATATGTAATATTAATATTTCTATACTTTTCTTTTTAATAATAATTGCACCTTAATTTTTCATGTAAAGAAAGTTTTGGACACAACATTGATACTCCCAATGAGTAATATATTTACCTTTTGAGAAATAGGAAAGGAAAGATTGAAGTGGAAGGTAAAAATAAATTATTAATAGGCCAGTATTATTTTGGAACATAAAACATGCAAATGATGAAACCCAAAGAAGTTTTATGACAAACAGTTATATCCCAAGTACCATTTTAAAAGGTACATTAAATTTTCTACAGTTCAATATAAATCAAATGTCCGTGTTTACACCTTTCCTAAAGCTTTCTATTTTATTAGGAGAAAATAAAAGCTATCCACTACCTACAGAAAAAGTTTGGAATTCTTTGTGAGGATGGAAAAATCCAAAAATATTTTTAATCGTATCATATTAACTTGGAATACTGATTTATGCCATCACTTCGCCTATCTGAATATTTCTGTGCCTTATTTTGTATGTGGTATTAAATGCCAATAGGCATTTCATTATCATCCTCCAGAATTTTTGTCTGCAGGAATTTGAGGAAGATACAAAAGAGAATGAAGGGTGGGAATTGTGGTTTTGATTTTAATGCTAAAATGTTCTGTTATTATAAGTCTCTAGGGTGTGGACTATGGGCCAATTAGATGCTGCACATGTAACTACAGCCCTGATCAACAACCTTGAGAATTTTGGCAAGCCTTGCTCAAGAAGGGGAGTGAGCAAGAGATGATGTATGCTCTAACACATAATTCTCTCTGTTCCTGAAAAATTAACTCAATATGTTTGCTATGCTGATACGGAGTTGTTAGAAAATCTTTGTCAACTAGGACAGCACTATATTTCCCAGCTAGGTTCCATTTTTATTTTAATTCACCAATAGTCAATCAGGAATATTGACTAATAGCACATTTTTCAAGATAAGAAAAAAACTTAGATCAAAGAAAATGGAAAGAAAAATTGATCGTCTTTGATAACGACATTGTAACCATTAGAGCAGGGATATAATTAGACTTCCTCCTACCTCCCATTTAAAAAAATTTCTCTTTTACTCTAGGAAAAGAAATAGCATCAATATTTCTACAAAATAGAACTCTGTGATTTAGTTTAAAATTTTATATTATTTGAATTAGGAAAACCCAGACGCATCCATTTTCAGTGTTAAAGTTTTCTCAACCAGAATGTGGCCAATACAGAGCTTAGATTAATACATGTAATTAATGGATTGATGCATAGAAAGTGATTAGCACAGTGACTGGCATATAGTTGGGACTAAATAAAAATTATCAGTCATTATTATTGTTATCTTTTCATGGTTGTTATAATCATTGTTACTTAGTGCTCATTTTGAATCTACAGAAGAAAGAACCTGTATATTGAAAAGAATGAATTAGAATTTTTCCTCTATGGTTTGTACATTCATTTCTTACGAGGTTGGCTGAGAATAAAAATAAAGCACGTTCAGTCCAGATTAAGCCCTATGTAATATTGTGTGTGACATTTTTACTTTTGAAATTTTTATATCCAGTGCCTCTGATAAGGAAATCTAACAGATTCATCAACCCAAGGTCAAGATCCGTGCTTTGGCTCTTTTAGCTCTCCCATTTCTCAGTATCAGTTCCTTACTCTGCTATTTTAGGGTTTCATTCTCGTTGTACAGGGAGCTTGGGAGATCTCTGAGCAATTTATCAATGTTTAAATATTAGAAACTGATAATAGGTTAAGATAAATACCTTTTGGTGTTGTAATGTGTAGCTCTAACAAAGGAATTAACTTGATCAAACCAAAAAAAATGTTGGATTGTCAATTAGAGTCAAAACCCAAGGATGCTGCTCTATCACCTTGTAGCCCTTTTTTTCTAGGGTTTTCTTTTTTTCTTTTCTTCTAGGGTTCCTCCAAATCTCTGTCTACATCTTTGGTCCCACCCTTTAATACCCTTCTTCAGCCAGCCCCATGTTTTGGAACTAACATAGACCACCTTGGCCCAACTTTTTGGTGAGTGCCACTAATTATAAACTTCCCTTTCTTTCTAGACTTACTGCTCTGTTGTGCCATTCTCGCACACGTCTCAGTGGGAATAGTCAGATGAACTAGTTTGAGGTGTGGTGTTAGGATTCACGGCAGCGCTGTGTGGTACTCTTCCTGTAAAACTGTTTTAATAGCTTTCTTCACATCTTTTGAAACTATGGTAGGAAGAGCAGAGTGGATACTTGGAAAAGGCTGTGTTTTTACAATGCTCAAATCATTAACGTGAAGTTCTACCTCCTTTTCTGTTTGCTTTGTCTTGCTTTCCATTCTTTAGAAATACTCATGCGCTCTTGTTCCGCTCCCCTTCCCCCCATATAAAGAGAACCATACCCTACAGAACGAGGATTTTAATGACATGATGGGAAGATTTTAGAAAGTACTTCAAAGAACACCATCTGATGTAAACTCTGTTGAAGAGATATCTTCAGGAGATTAAGTAAGAAAATGACTGTCAATATGACAGAAGGGAGGATACCTGTCATGTAGGATTCTGAAGAGCAAAGTGAAGCAGAGAGTACTCCAAGCTGTTTTCCCCTACATAAGTCCTTGAGGAGGATTTGGTCTGGATTCCTGAATGCTATTTCTCCAGCACCTATCACGATCTCTAGTCCATCCTATGCACTCAATAACTAGAGTTATAAATAGAATGAACATTAGTTACTTATTGGATTTCCATAGAAAAACCAGAAAGGAAAATGATTAGGGGAAGAGGGAGACTAATCTAGTAAAAGAATGATTAGTGCTTGGAGAGAAATAAGGGAAAAATAAGGTGGGCAGTAAAGAACACAGGATTAGAAGGTACATTACGGATCTAATATTATTTCCTCTAAAAGCTTTTTGCAATATATATATATATAATAATTGTCTTAAGCAAATGTGGTGTTCAAAAGTCACAATTCCTTATAAGTACAAAATCTTACTTTTTGGAGACTGTTTTACCACCCTAAACACAGCCAGCTCAGGTGGATAACTTAATAATTCAAAAAATTACAGTCGCCTACATGATTGTGTTGACAGTTCTGATGAAGTTTACACAGTGCCGACCAATAACCATTCTTGTACCTGTGAGTTAATCAAACACTTTAATAACACCCTAGGGAAGAGGAGTTGGCTTTCTTATAAAACTCAGAGGAGTCATCTATCAAGAACCCTTTTTATTCGCTTGAGCAATGTTGTCGGCAGTCATTGATATAACTCCCTGGAGGCTATTTTCAGGTCAACTCTATAACTAAGTTGAAGGAATAGGGAGGTGTGTTGAACCTTTTTAATGCAAGATTGGCATCTCAATAAATCAAGGACTGTAAAGAAAAATAATTAATAAGAAAAAAATGGAGACTATCCACTCAAGAGACTCACTAGTTATCACTAGTTAAAAGCACCCTCTGTACTAACTAAATGACTTATTCTTTCTCCTTCTTCTAATAATCTCTTAACATTTTCTTGCTTTTGGTCCCCTGTTGAAGAGAAACCATCAGTATGTGTATATTTTAAAAAAAAGAATAAAAAATCTGTGTGTTTGTGTATAAATATAGATAAATACACACACACACACACACACACACACACACAGCTAGACAAATAAATCACCTGTTTCCATAGATAGAAAAGAGTCTTTGACTAAGAATCTAATTGGGTTTTGACCAAAGTTATTACCCCAGAGCTTCTCTTTGCTTAACTCAAGCAGTGGTGATCAAGAAGTGTATAAGTTTCAGGTATCAGCCTTACTTCTCTCTGGTCGACACTGTGCAAGAGGCAAGCGGCGTTTAGGGAACAGGCTAATAACTGTGGGTCACACATTGTAGAAAGCATTCTACTTGAAAATATCGTATATAAAAAACAACTGATTTTAACCCGACTATCTTTTTTTAAAACCAGTAAAACCTTGCAATACACTTTACATTATCATAGTTAGTAGCTATGGAGGTGTAGTTGCCAAGATATTTCCAAAAATGACTATTTAAAGCAGTGGCACTCTTTTATCTTTAAATGATATTAACTTCTCTATTGAAGTCTCTGCCTAAATTCCCATTGTTGGCAGAAAATTATTATCTCCACCATTTAGAGTAGATTTGTGTCACGCACGATCGATGGGTTCTTTGAGTTTGTCCATGTTACAGGCTTCTCCAAAATATGTATGAAGAGTGTAGTACACCCTAGATTTTGGAAAGGAAGGAAGTCTACAAAAAACAGGGCAACAGTCAACCATGTCCTGTTCAAGCATGCACATGTTTTATTTAAGTATTTTCCAAAGGTCTATTTTTTCCAGCATAATGCAGATATTATGCTATCCTTTGAAATAAGATATACGAATTTCAAACAAAATTGTCAAAAACAATGACCTTGGTTACTCCATATGGCACACAGAAATAATTACATTTCACTTACAATACAGATGCACTTAACACAGTCATCAATAGTCATTCACCACCAACACAGTATATTTTTAAATCACCTAAAACACCAAAAAATTTTTTTCTTTTCTGAAAGTCTAAAGAAATTAATAGTTTTGGATAAATGATAAGTTGAAAAGGAGGCAGAATTGCAACAGAAATAATCTAACTGCATTTTTAAATGTAATATTAAGAACATGAAAATAGAACTTTTCCTTGGGAATCAAAAGACCTAAGTATTCCTGATTGAGTTTTCTTTAGCCTACTTTTTAAAAAGCTTTTCAACAAATACCATCAAAGAAGTTTCACTATATATTTGCTCTAGAAGCATAAAGTGACATGAGGCAGGTGTTAATATAATTATTAATATTCACGCTTCAGGAAGATTAGTAACCTTTAAAAAGACATACTAGGAATAAAGCCAGTTCTTCCCGTGAGATAGCAGAGTTTATCTGACTTTCACTCAGCAAGTGTTTATAAATCTACTGTGTGCAGAGCATTGTTCTGGAAGCTAGTCTAGAAAGGGGAAGCAAGAATTTCTGGCTTTACTTGAAAATGGTTGGATTATCTCCTCTTTATGATAAATTATGATAAGCATTTTAAAATCTCTATAGTAGAGGGATAATTATTAACTCTTTCCATGTATTGAAGCTAAACTTATTCCTTACAGTGGTGGTTTGGAATGAACAAAACTTTTCACTGGACATAAAACTTTTTTACACTGTCACATGCAGACATGTCTGCTGATATATTTTAAAGGTGAAAAGATATCAAGACTTTTCAGTTAAATGTACATAGAGCTCAATTTTGCATCATCAAACTCCTGTCCTCCTGATTTAGAGGAGAAAATTGCTCCTTGCAATATGCAGGAACCTTTCTGAGACAAATCTGTGCTGCCTTCCCCAGTGGCGTAGAAAGCATGCTTTCAACAAATATTGCTGCATAAAGCACTCCAGTTTATCTCTGCATTTCAATTCACGCTAGTTATTCTCAAAATGTATTCGAGATCTAAAGCAAAATAAATAATACATCAAGTGAGGTTCTGGGATCACTGATCCTGTGATGCTAATCTCAGCCAATTCTTTTCATGAAACATACAATGATATATCCAGTATCTGGGCTTTTCCATAACAGCAAAAAGGTTAGAGATAATTCATAGATGTCAACTCCTTTTTTTCCTGATTTTTGACAAGGGGATTGACGATGATGATAATCTACTTATAAGATAACTTGTTGGAGAATACAAAAGTAGGAAAGTCCTTTGAACTACAAAACATTAGTCCAGCTGATGATGATAAATCCAATAGAAAGGTGCTATAGAAATACAGGAACAAATAACGCACTGTCACAGGAATACAGTGGACCAAAGAATATTACAGAAAAACATTTACGGCACAAGGGTTTTGGATTAAAAAGTTATCTAAAACCTGGCGACACGAGAAGTTTTTCTATGGAATGTGGCTCGTACTGTATCTAAGAAGATCTGGAAATACAACAACAGAAAATCCTGATTCCTGATACAACAGGTGTACAATGAATTATTGCAGTTGTAACAGTATCTAGGTGCAAGGTAAAACAATAATTAATACTGAACTATCTGAACACTTTAGATTTACTAGTGAGCATCCCCATGAGAAATACTGCAGTTCTAAAAGGAGTTTATTTGCACAGCCCACCATGGAACATGAACGATCAGCTTGTTGTAAGTACACAGAAATTCCCTCTTTCTACAAGTATAGTTTATCATGCCGATTCTGAAGACAACGTAAGGAAACTGAGATCACGGCTCCAAAGAATTCTAGCATGCATTATGATGGTTTCCTTCAGTCAATACAAACGTGTTGTATGAGGTTTTTTTTTTTTTTAATGTGTAATAATAATCTTCATCATAGCCAATGTTCATGGTTTTAACAGGAAAAATTTTTATCAAAATGTTTTCCGTATTTTTTTGTTTTGCATTCAACTGGAACATTATGTTCAAAGATTTATTTTATTTATTTTATTAAAAAAGAGTTCTGGTCATAAGAAGCATCAATAGGCGGCATTTCATTGTGCTCATTCACAAAGTCAAAGGGCCACAGACTATTTCTCAGTTTGACAGGTTAGACTCCATCTAGAAATGCCTTTTGGTGGTTTTATTTCCATCTTCAAGTTTGGAAACTTTGTCTTTGTTTCACTACCAACGTCCTTGCTTTGTCGTTTTCATCTGCGAAACGTTTATTGTTTCTTCTTTCTTCCACGTTGGGATTCTTTCCACAGCCAGGGCTCAAATTCTCTTGGACCTGATTCCAATTGTCTTAGAGAGCAGACACTCTGACAATGTTGCCTCCTGAGTACTCAGGAGACTCTGGCCTGTCATCTCCTTCGGGGGTGGTTACTGGAGGTGTTGGGATGCTTATTATTGCTGTAGTCACATAAGGTTGTTCACAGTTTAGTTTAACACACTCTTCCATTTTGGCATTTAAACTGGATCGGCTGATGAGGAAAACACAGATTTAAGAAAGTGAGTTGTTTACTTAAAATCTTCTTTCCAATAACGGAGGAATACATGTTTTCATGTTTATAAGTAACATTTTAAATGGCTAAGAACAATCACCAAGATTAAAAAAAATGAAACACCAAATCTTAAGATAAATTAACGTGAACATTAGGGCATTAGCATCGAACAAATGTCTAAAAGCCAGCTGAATTTGGTTCAATCAGTGTTTCTCAAAGTGTTTTCTACAAAAATGCAGAGCAGGTGAGTTTTGGAAAGCCTAAGTTGAGCAAAGTAAAATAGTTTTCTTTAAGACAGGACCTCTGAGAGGTTTGAGATACCATCATGAAAGGGACATACCCTGTGGATAAACCTCAATTCTTTTGCCCATAGAATCTCTTTACTACCTTGTCTCTATGGGATATATGAGGCCCTTAAGGCTCTCAACTTAGTGACAGCCAAATATTAAGAACTCAAGTTAGTCATTACTAATACTTAAACATTTTCCCAAGTGGTATTCTTGCATGAGTTATATACTCTGTGTAGGGAGGGGGAAAGAGGGTAGGAGTAAGGAGGGTAGACATAGGAGCTTTAAACTACTTTTTTTTCCATAGAAAACTTAATTAAAATGTTTGTCCTAAGATTTTCTTTATAAATACTTCTTCATTCTCTACTTTGTTTTGGAATAAATGTAAAACAAGATACAGGTAGAATATCTTAGAGACAGAAATCTTTCATTGCTCCAACATTTAATATTGGAGCAATGAAATAATAATGGAATAATAATATTCCATTTAATCCCAGAGACATCTGATTTTTTTCCACAAAGACTGTTGGATGCCAACAAAGAAGTAGCACTGAATTAATAGATTGTTAATCTGAAAAGATGAGCTTTTTAATTTGAAGAACAAAGGAAAATTCGTTGGACAGAAATTGATCTTTATAATGATTTATCAGTTGAAATGTACTATTGATACTTATTATTACACATGTATGATTTTGGTCAAAACAAGTAGCACGTAAACAGAAGCAAAGGGAAAATACCAATAGAAAAATTTCACTTAAATTGTCCACAAACTCACCAGAGGTAAACAATTTCAGCATTTTGCTTATCTTTTTTTGATATTGGATTGAGTTTTGTGTTTGTTGAGGCCCCAAATACGTTTATGATCAAAATTGTATACTGATTCAAAAGATTCCTTTGGGCATAGTTTTATTTTTCACTGTGACATTAACTATGTTGAATATTTTTGGGTGCTGTTGAATACCTTTCAATCATATCAATGTCAACTTAATTTGTCTCTTTTGCTTGTGTTGACTATCATTTCAGGCCATGTGTGTTGACTTAGGGGACTCCTGAGTGTAGAGGTATCTGCTCAAGAAAAAGTTGTGAGGTTGAAGAGGTACGAATACATTTGTGTGTGCCTGACCTTCTTATCTTCTTTCTATTCTTTTAGTACTGACTCAGCTACACCTTTGACTCTTAGTGAATATTACAGTAGCTTAATTTTCCTACTTGTTTCAGACCAGTTTTGTTTCATTCTAGACCCGAGGAACTAGGATTTAATTGCCACAGAGGTGGCAACATGACAGTAGGTGGAGATGTGCTCCGAGAAGCAGCACAGGTGTGTTAACGCATACAGATTAATCTCAGGTACCTGTTAGATAGCGGGGTTCTCTCCACACATCTAATCTGAATCGTGCTGAGTTCTTGCACACTGCCTCGGTGGCTTCCTGATATGTTGGCGTTTGGAATGCGGAAAGTTTTTTTGTGTCGTCTTGAACAGCAAGTGCTGGTGATGCCTTGTTGTGAAGAGACAGAGGGACTGTGACTTGAAGGACGATTAACTGTTGCAACTTCCATGCAGCTTTCTTCAAAGACTTGTTCATCCACAAACTCGTGATTCTGTTCCATAGTGGTAAGAAATGTGAAGAGAGCACAGGAACACATTTTTAACTTAAAAAAATCTATTTATTGTTTTTCCTGAAGTATGGTTGACTTACAGTATTATCACATTTTACCTCTGAAAAAAAGATTTGAATAGTTTTCTTTTTAGAAATGAAATATGCCCACGTACATTTACATTATCTTATGGGTAAAAAAAATATCATTTTCATGATAATTAGAATATCAAAGCTTCTTGTTGGCCTTTGTGTGAAAGTAATATCTCTCTAGTTAGACCCTGAGATTGATATACACAGACTGATTTAGTATCCGTTTATAGACTAACTTTACCTTGAAATATCATTTATTAAGTTAAATATAAAATCTGGAAGTTATCAACTAAATATTAGAAACCCTCAAAAATGAATATAGATAATACCCGTGGGGAATGTGTAAATTCACATGTACTTTATTTTTAAACAAATTGACAGACTGAAGTTATGAGAAAGAGACTATTTTAATAGCATGTTCCAAGTTAGATTGTCTGTTATATATTAGCAAATATTTTCACATGGGATTGAAAATATTTTTTAATTAGAAAATGAGATAACTAAGACAATTCCCATTCCTTTAGATGCTCCTCTAAAATTCCCAGTATAGAGAAAAATATGACTTATGAAGTAAGTAAAATAAGACTTATTCAATAAGTAAAATAAATTTATCAGAATGCATCACTTTATATTTGACCCAGAAGGGGTTAGCACTGAACTTTTGAGGTCTCCATTCTTATCTTTGTGATACATCACTGGCTGGGCCCATGATCTCTGTCTATGTTCCTCTAACCCAGAAGCCAACAGTGATGGACATCATCTCACATACCACGCCTTAGTGAAACACAGTGTAAAATCTGCTTTTAAAATATTTAATAAAGAATTGCTTCCTAAATTGCCTATGCCATACTTTTACCTCAGAAACATAAGGGAAAACATTTTTGGTCTGAACTACTGAGAATATCTTCAATTACTTTTTTTTTTCTTTGTGTGGGTGGGAATAGCCTTATAATAGAAGGCTTTGTCCATGCCAAATTTCACTTAATCATCTCTCATCCTAAAATATTAGTAAAACAACTGAAGGAATTTACTGGCTAATAGGAAAAATATTGTTTTAGTTACTCATTTTGCCATTTCTTTGCTGAGACAAGCATTTTGAAGTAAATGAAGTTTAACATTCTGTTTAGAGTCCAGAGGATAATATGATCAGCTGAGACAGAATTTCATGTTAAATATTAAATTTTATAGAAAAAAATACAGCTCACAAAGGAGTCACAATCTGTTTTCTTCTATTACAATGCACATTTCACATACATAATACAAGTCATAAGGCGTGACATTCTAATTTATCTCATCAGTGATTGAAAGGGAAGAAGTCATTCTGTGGCTGGTTAAGGTATATTTTTGTAGGTAGCTCAATTTAAACTATATTAATTAGTATTGAATAATTTTTGATTAAAAAAGCCCTAAAAGGTAAAATAGTCAAAAAATGGAAATAGAAAGAAAAAGACAGGGATACATACATTTGATTATTGTTATCATTTAACTTTCAAAGAGTTATCCTAATAAAGTATAAATCTTTATTTAAGATACTAATATAATCTGTTTCAAGCCCTCAAATAATTTTCCATTTATTACGAGATAAATCAAAATTCTTTACGTGCCTCCAAAACACAAGGTTATCTGGCCACTGCCTTCCTCTCCTGCTCTACTTGTGCCATGGTACCCTCTTTCCTCTGACCACCCTCAAGTTCTTTTACTTCCTCTTAGGCCAAGTTCCAGTCTTCCTCAGGTGCTTACATCAACTTTTAGCCCCTTCATTTCTTTGCCTAACTAACTCATAATGGTCCTGTGGTTCTTAACTCAAGTTCCACCAGGAAGCTTTGCCTGATCTGGTACCCTCTGGCTCCACTCTCTTTGCCCCCAGTCCACTGGGGCCCCATTTTTGCTTCCCCTGCTAGTTGTCCTTCTCCAGTAACATCCATGTTTGGTCCCAAACCTGCAGGCTCAAGGGGGGCAGAGGCCATACCTGACTTCACGGTGTATCTTGGGTCTGGCTCACTGTCTGGCACATAATAGACAAGTAATACACGTTGGTTGAAAGACTATAGAAGTATATGAATAAGTGGATGGACAGTATGGCAGAATTGAGAATACAAATATGTGTCTCTGGTGAGTGAACAAGCAGACTTGATTCAAATACGGTGAAAGTTTTATTCTGCTCTGTGGTCACAGACTGTGATCCCTTTTGACAAGCTAGCTAGAAAACAGATGCCTTTGTTAAAGAGGCGGTCCAACTGGGAGCCTACAAGTGGAGAAATGCAGACTGAATCCTCAGCCCCAAGGGGTATGCCAGTAATTAACTGCGTCATTTTCTTATGAGAACAGATAGTTTTTATGATCAATCTCTGTTTATTATACCTGTGAATGAAAGAAGTGCTTATATTCACTTATTCTCTATTTTGTTATTACTATTGCTATCCCCTTTATCCAGATGTCAGGAACACTTAAACTTCATTATTTTTATTTCTGTTTAATCAGCATTTTAAGAATCAGGAGAAGATATTCTATAGGACTTGCAGTCAGCTATTGGAAGACAGCTTTCCATCTGCATTAAACTGATATTTTAGCCTAGGGTTAAGATTACCACTAAGGATAAAAACATGTTAATAAGTCTCCAAAATACTTTCTAAGTTGAAATGTCACTACAGTCTTTCAAAGTAAGTTCAATTACTGTGGATTTTTTTGGTTTTTAGTATATTTTGCAGTAATGCAGATGGGGAAATTGTGCTTGGATGCATTGAATATTCACAAAAACCAATGGGATTACTGTCTGAGTTGCAGGGGCAGCCAGTCCTGCCTTTTCCTTACCGTGGTTTTTTCCAGGCAGTGAAGCAGGTGGTGGTGCTGGGTTTCAAAGCTGGAGCCGGATTTACTAACAAAGGCTTGCTCATCCTCAGAGGACTGTTAACAGGGAGAAGACAGAAGGGTTTTCTATTTTATTTGCAAACAATGAGAACCTCAGCCACATATTTCCACAGAGAGATCTGGCCTATTTCCTGAGATTAAATGGCAGCATTTTATTTATTTTTTTAACTAAAATGGATCAAATGTAGAGTTGCTTTTGAGTTTGATAATCAACATTTACGTTTTCATCAAATTAGCGGTCTGGCCTTTTAGACTTGCCTCCATGAGTTGAAAATTTAATTTTCTTTTACTCATTCATCTCCCAGCTACCTTTGAAAGCCTGGGATAATAATATTTAATCTAGTACTTAGATAATCCTGAAACCACCTTCATGCTTACGTACACAAAAGCTATTATGTTAGTAAAGATGATTGGAATCCTAAAAATTAAAAGAGAGTTTTGAGGTAAAAGTAAAGTTTCTCAAATTATATTTCATACCATGTGAACTTTATAACACAGAATGGTGTTCCCTCTTCAGTAAGAAGTAAAACAAGACAGATGTCAACTCTCCCGCCGTCGCATCGCCACTCAAATGAACTTTAAGGAGCGTACATAATTTTGAAATTAAAAAAAAACCAACCTAGGTATTTGAGTCGTTGAGAATTTTTGACTTTTCCCAAGTTTCTGTGAGATAGTGCAGAAATATTGCCCGACCATGAATGGGAATCATGATTCACTGGCAATATTTCATAGCCCAGCTTCTAGCCTCCAGCCAGTAAGGTCCAGGGCGACAGGCATGGAACTGGCTATATATCCAAGGAGTCCTGGTTTGTTTTTGTGCAAATATGGTATTATAAACCATAATCTGTATACTAAACATACACAGTCATTGTATTCCGCCTGGGATGCCATTGTTAGAAAACAATTTTCGTGGATAGTTCTAGTAAAGACACATTTCTTTCCTCTTAAAAAAAAAAGAGAAAAGATGGTACAGGGTGAGGTTATTAAAAGATGACACCTTTGTTGTTTCATAGCCATTTTCGCAACTACCCACAATAAAATTATATGGTTTAGTAGAACTAAATCAATATTGCACCAATAATTTGAACATTAAAGGAAACGAAATGCTTGACTCGTACCTGCAGTTGGTTACTGAGTAAGCCATTCCGTTTGCTCTGCATGTAAGCGTTTGCACTTCCGCTTTTAGCTGCCCGGATCCTGGCCAGTCTGGCTTTCTGTAAGAGAAGAAGAAGCAATGTCCTATTAAGATCTATGACTGGATTTCTTAAAGCACTGAGTGCATTCTTACATAATCCTACTGTCGGCACACATATTTTTAAAAGCATGCCAGCTTCTCACATGTAACTACTGAAGAGTAAACTTTCACCACTGAAGTGCTTTATTTTAGTTAACGTTTATCAGTGAGATGGATGAACTACTTCGGAGTTGGGTTATACGTTTAAGAATTGTAATTAAGTCTTTACACTAAGATCACGTTATTTCAGTGTTGTTTCTGTCAATTGTATCAAGAGAAAAATAGCAGTACGGCTTCTATTTTCACTTATCCCAATCTGAGTAACTTAATGAAATGAAGACCCAGCAAACCAACAGCCAACTTCTTTTCATTTAAACTAATGTTCTTTTAAATTTAGTAACTAAGTTCCAGGAAGCTACTGCCTTTCTTTTTTTTCTTTCCTTCTCTCTTCCCTACCCCGCCCCTCCCCTCTCCTCTCTATTTCTTACCTGCCTCCCTCCCGCTCTCCTTCCTTCCTTCCTCTCTCCCTTCCTTCAGTCCTTCCTTTAAAGAAAACTATTCAGTTGTATCTGCATCCTCAAATATCAAATTCTGTTTTTGCAATTCTTTTGTTAAATTGACCAGTGTAGACGCTGTACAACATGGGCTCTCTAAAAAACAAAAAAATTTACCACTACCCTAAATTTATCCACTTTGTCTACTGGTTGGACTTCTGATATTCTGTTCTACTTTAAAACTGCTGTTGTATATCTGCCCCAGACTCTCATGGTATGAGTCTGGTTTTCATTTCCTGGGAAGCACTATTTTGGTGACCATTCTTTTCGTGTGACACATATAACGAGTGTATGTAAGGAAGAAACTGGAGTGGCTTGGGTAAGAACTTACTTGTAATGACTCCGTCTTTTCCCTTTCTAAACAACCCTGAGGAAGACTATCTCAGTCTCTAGCCCTGGAATCTTCTTTTTAATAAAACAATTTTAATTATCTAGATTTTTTAAATGGAGAATGAATATATACATATGACAAAAATTTTGAGACTACAATAGTACATGAAAAACAAGTAAGTCTCTCTGGACTTACCTACTCCTGTTCTTCAGAGTCAACCACTGGCAATATTTCTAGAGAATCTTACCAGAAATATTCTAGACATATAAAAGCAAATATATATTCCTATGTATATACGCATACATTTTTTTTTTTTTTTTTTTTTTTGCGGTATGCGGGCCTCTCACTGTTGTGGCCTCTCCCGTTGCGGAGCACAGGCTCCGGACGCGCAGGCTCAGCGGCCACGGCTCACGGGCCCAGCCGCTCCGCGGCATGTGGGATCTTCCCGGACCGGGGCACGAACCCGCGTCCCCTGCGTCGGCAGGCGGACTCCCAACCACTGCGCCACCAGGGAAGCCCTACGCATACATTTTTACTCGGGAGACTATGCTGCACACTCTTCTGCACTCAGCTGTTTTCATTTAGTACAAGTGGGACTCCTCCCATATCTACATAAAGCCACCTCATTTATTTACGGTTGTGTAATATGCCACTGTACGAATGAGAAGCATCATTTAGCTAGCAGGCCAACCACAATTAACTTTTAAGGCATTTTTTGCTAATACAAGAAATGTTGCCTGCTTGGAACATCATGATGAGCCGATCTGCAGACAAATTTCTAGAAGCAGCATTATTCCTGGATCTAAGGGTGTGTGTGTTTGTTTTGTTTGATAGGTTTTACCAAACTTCCCTCCACGGTTGTACCAAGGTGCCCTTTTACCCACACCCACAGCATTTGACAGTAGCACCGAGATGTTGGAAGCTCGCAGAATAGCATTAAGATATCATCTGGCTTCAACCCCATCCCTTCTCTCTTCCTCTGTGAATTTCTTCTTCGTGTGTGCTGATTCCAGGTTAAAATAAAACTGTACATAGATCATAGTTATAAGTGACGGGAAAAATAGACAAGTTTCACTCTTGGTTGGCACGATAGTGTTTAGATGACTCAAAATACTGAGATAGTACTAGAGAATGAAGTTGGAAGGTAGAAAATGCTTAACTTCAAGCTGTATGGTGCAGCCAGGATTTCAGAACAGACTCAATAAAACAACGGGAAGTGACAAGCACATTTGGAAATGACTTAGAATTGACGTAATAATTCAGAAATAAGTAATATAAATATACATTTGGTTTCCAGAAAGGGGTATTGTTGAAACTTCAGTCCTAAAGTCTCACTGGGCTCCTGGAACATTCAATGTTCCAGCAAATATATATTTGCCTTTTTTGGTTCCCTTCCTCCCTCAACCTTCCCCTCCTCTTTCTTTCTTTTTTTTTTTGCAACCACTGCATGCAATTATATTGCCTATATCATAGTTACTAGTCTCACCTATGTCATTCTCCAAGCATTTAGCCTCAGTATTAGGAAATATTACTTTCTTTCATAAATGAAACATGTACATTACCCAAAAATACTGTCCAACAAAGGAAAATGACATATTTTCCATAATGGAAAACCTACATATTATGGCAACCACTACCACAGAAGTAGTTCTAAGTTTAGGGAAAAAGAAACAGTTGTTTTAGAGACAGAATAGCTATTTAGCTAAGTCATGTACTGTGTTAGAAAAAGAACCTCCCATCTCAGTTTCATCCACGACTTTTCTTTCATTTTACTACAGTACTATATGACTTAATTGGTTTACTTGGTCTTGTGGTACACCATGCCAAATGTCTGCTGAATGCTGGCCTTCAACCAGAATACCAGAAATGGTAGATTAAAAAATGGAAATAAGTATAAGGCACTAAAATGCAAGACACGGTAATGCTCTCAAGATATATTAAGCTTTGGCTAAGAAGATAATACTCATAAAAAGATAAAAGTCAAAATAAAGTCAAACAGAATTGCCAAATAGAGAATAGAGATAGCAAGTGACGTAAGATTTGGGAGGAAGAGAGAAATGCCTATGAGTTGGTCTGTCAAGGGGAAGTTACATTGAGGATGCAGGACTCAGGACATAAGATTCAGAAATTTGAAGAGAGTAAGAAAAGAGACCGAATGTCTCCACATTCTGCCATTATAGTCTGGTGTGTGTGTGTGTGTGTGTGTGTGTGTGTGTGTGTGTGTGTGTGTGTGTGTGTGTGTGTGTGTGTGTGTGTGTGTGTGTGTGCGCGCGCATGTGTAGAAGAGGATTTTTCTTCAGATACTGAACACTTGCTATTTTAATTGAAAAGAGCAAATGCAGATATGCAAGACTATCTTATTTTAATTGTGTATAAGGTTTTGCTTGAGCTTGGTGCTGTCAATGGGACTAAACATAAACAATTCTGGTCTAAAAAAGCATTTTGTAACATTTATTATTCAGCTTGACTGACACTTTTACTGAATGGACATCTTGCTTGACTGAATCAGCTGGTTATTTTTGCATAACTCTGATATTTGTCAAATCACCCAGTTCCAGATAAATCGAAACTATCTTAGCCTAACGAATGTTTATGGTTTTTTAAAAAATTTCTTGGGAAGGAAAATAGAAAATATCCCTTGGTAAGTAACTTATTTATTTCCATATCCACCTTTCTTTCTTAGATGACTATGTTCAGTTTTTGGTCACAGACTATTTACTGGACATATCACATTAGGTTATTATATTTGACTTTCTATATACTAGTAGTCACAATATTAAAATTCATTGCATTATGGCAGAAACTTAGAATACAGGAGATACTTTAAAGATAAAAAATTCATAAATCATGCTTTTCAATTTAGTGTACTTTAAAATATCATATTTATTTATTTTTACATTCTAAATTTATTTAGATAAAAAAGCTTCTAAAACATTCTAAGATTTTCTATATTGATTTGCTTGTTTCAGATGACAAAATTTAAAAAAAGAACAGATATTTTGAAGACTGGTTTATTTGAAAATCAGATTTGTACTTTGAACAGTTTTCATGCAGGTAGCTCTTTTTTTTTTTTGGCATTGAGAAAATGAACGATAGGTGGCTATATTAAAGAAGTTGTTTCTAGACTGGAGATGGATGGATGCTGGAGAGCTATGCTTTTTGTAGGATTTCTGTTATTTTTAAACGATGCACTTGTGTGTACCCAGTAGAGAGACTGTAGTGTGTGGGCAGAGCCACAGCTGTGGTACATGACAAGCCCTGATGGAGGCCAACTGTGGCCAAAATTCCTCCATCTCTGCTTGTGAAAGTGTGCCCTGCCTGAGACTACAACTGCCCAGAGGGTGCCTTGTTTATTGGACTATCAGTTTTATTTATTACTATTCTCTATAATAATTCGTTAAAGGCTTGATACCTGTCCAAAAATGGGGGATTCCATAAAGCAAGAAACTACAAGGCTAAAAGAGTGATTCTTTGCTAAAGGAAGCAGACCTCTGACAATGGATGTCAACAAATTCTCTGGACAACATGCTGTGTGACCACGTTGGTTAACCTGAACTTCCCCAAGAGTTACTTTACGAGGTTTTATATTTTATACTGTATGAAGTATAAAGCATACTTTTTGCTTTACTAAAGAGATCACATTGTTCGAAAGCACGTTTAAAATCCTGTCCTAGAACTACCTACAAAGCCAGTTATGAACTGCACCAAAATCTCTCATGATATTTTAGAGTTATAGCCAATACTGTACATCCACTTTAGTCATGGTTATGAAAGGTTTTTTTGATATTAAAAAAATAAATCTATTCTTAAAGGACATGATACAGTATCCATGAAGAATCCTGGAAATCTAGCACCATAGCCTCAAGGAAACTATAAAAGAGATTTCCATAATTATTTTTAAGTAACAAGGGCCCTGACTCTCAAGGTGATTATTTTGACAAAGAATGGGGAGGGGAAGTGTGCTAACATTTAGTCGGTTTTTCTTTTTTTTAACATCTTTATTGGAGTATAATTGCTTTACAATGGTGTGTTCGTTTCTGCTGTGTAACAAAGTGAATCAGCTATACATGTACATATTTCCCCATATCCCCTCCCTCTTGTACTCAGTTTTTCTGAGAGGCATCTATCTTAGTGTTCAAGTGTATGAACCTGGAAGCCAGATCCCTTGGACTGAGTGAGAGTTCTCCAATTTTTTAGGTATGCAACCTTAGAATTTCTCAAATCCTGGGTAGTTTAGAATTCTCATCTACGAAATAGGAATAATAATGGTAACTAACTTCTAGACTTGTTGAGAAGACTATATAAATTGTTAAAAAAAAAAACCATCAAACCAATACCTGGCACATAGGAAGCCACCAGTAAATGTTAAATCTTGTTAATATTATGATATGCTTATATACATTTATATACATTTACATATAATCTTAATCTTATTGTGATGTAGGTATTGTTTTCCTGCTTTCACAAAGGAGTATGCAACCTGTTTACTCTGAAATCAGTTCATTGATGTGAAGTTCAGAGAAACAGTAAACTGCTGGGCCCAAAATAAAACTCAGCTACTAATGATCAAATTTCTCCTACTTCCTGTGTCAACTATGTTGGACATCCGAGACCTATTTCGGTGCCCTTTAATAACCCCTGTCTACTGGAAGCAGCTTGATCCCTGATGGACAGAGACTAGATGAATCAGATCAAGAAATCTGATTCTCATAAAATTTGCCAAGAATCTCTCTTTGGTTTTACTACTATCATTAGTGCTGTTCACCAAATATTTCTTTCCTTTTGTCTCTGGTTGCACAGGAGGATTGTCTTTCCCTGCCTGTTTTGAAGTTACACACGGCTATGTGACTTACTTTGGTTAAGGCAGTAGAGATGGAAGTGATTTGGCCCACTTCCAGGAGGAGGTTTGAGGAGTCAGTGTGTGATTCATCGTGTCCTTTTACACCCTGCTTGAATGACTAGAGATGCACATTGTCAAGATGGAGTTTCTATCACCAGACCAATCTGTAGCATGATGAAGAAATACTCCTTGTTGCTTTAAGCCACTAAGATATGAAGGTTCTTTTTTACTATAGTATGATTTAGCTTGTGCTGACTGATGCAACTATCGACCAAATCCAGAACACTGAATAGCCAGCAGGGGATTTTAAAGCTTACTATACAAAATGGGAGACACTAAATCGTGGTTGCACAGAACTGAATACACACCTTTTGTGCCCTCCGTTTGTCTGCTCGTTGATTTTGGTGGTAGATTCGACTGAAGTTGGATACAATCACTGGGACAGGCAGAGCAATGACCAAGACCCCGCTCAGCGAACAGATGGATCCGAAAATCTTCCCTGCTATGGTTTTTGGTACCATGTCACCATACCTTGGGTTAGAGAAAAAAATATATTAAGTCATAGAAAGTTATTTCTATCTGCTACAAATAGTTTTCAGCTTTAACTCAAACGATTTTTTGGACCAATGTATCTCTACTTCATGGCTAAAATATACATGGCTTAAGACTTCAATAAACTAGACATTAGGAATATCTGAGTATAAAAATTACCTTTCAACTTTGCAGAAACTGACTCTAACATTTACAAATTGCTTTGACTGGAAAATATTTTAAGCCAGATGATGTAATGAGAACTGTTTAATTTGTCCTTTATATCGCATGGCACTTTTCTTTACATTGACTTATAGTCAACATTTCCATGCTGAATGTTATAGTCTAGATAACACTCTTTTCCACTTAATTTTTTTCAACATTGGACTGGTTATGAAATTTAAATAGAAAAAGCGGTACATCACATTCCTGTCATCAGATATAATATCTTAAGAAAGTGAACTTTCCAAGGTCCCATTAACCTTCACTTGTGAAATCCAATGGCCATTTCGCCATGATGATCTTACTCAATCTCTTATTTGTATTTGATTGGTTTTCTCTCTCCTTAAAATACTTTCTGTTGGCTTCAACGTTAGCAAATTTCCTTAGTGGTCTTCTACCTCATTGGTTGCTTCTTCTCCATCTTCTTTTCTGGCCCCCTTCCCTTATCTGATTTCTAAATTTTGGAGTAATTTAGGTCTCAGCCTCTTATCTTCTCCGTATAAATCCTCTCCCTATGTGATTTTATCCAGTCCCATAGCTTAGAACTATCTACATGCTGCGGATACACTAATTTACATCGACACACTGATGTCTATCTTGAAAATCAGACAGTGGGTTCTGCTCTGATTATTCCTACCGCTAGATGTTTAAGAACCAATTAAGACTTAAATTAGCCAAAAAGGAACTCTTATTTCCCTAGCTTCCTCCAGCCCCCTCAAATCTGTTCCTCTCATCGTCTACCACCTCTAATTAAACGGAACCACAAACCACCCAGTTGCTCATATATCAACACAGAAAGAGCCACCCATCTTTCGTCCCTGCATCTCATTTCTCAGCTAGTCTTGCTGCCTCTGACCAAACCAAACTATATTCCATCCGGGTTTCTTTCCTCAACCTCCATCTTACAATAATCTAAGCCATCATCATCGCTTCCCAGAGCCATGGATATCGCTTCTTACTTGAACTTTCGTTTCTACATTTACCTCGTTAGAATTCATACCAATATAACAGCCAGAGTTATAGTTTTTAAAATGGAGATTGGGCTCTTGCTACTTTGCTTAAAACTTCTAATAAACCTGAAACTAAAATAAATCCAAACTCCTCACTCTTGTCTCCACCGGCTTACATCCTTTAGTCTCTGGCTATATTTCACGCCATCTTCCACCAGGCTCCCCATCCTCTGGCCACATTGGCCATCTGAATTTCTATCACATGTGCAGCCCCTAGATCATCATTATTCAGGTTGAGACTTCATTGTCTCCATTCCAGAAGGTATTTTCTGGCCATCTTCCCCTTAGTGGGATTCTTTTCCCCCAGTCTTTCTCTATAACACCTTCCCATTTGACTATCTTCACGGTACTTATTAACACATGAAACTTCCTAATTTGTTCATGTGTTTATTCTTTAGCTCCCCACACGCCCTGCTGACATGAGAATATAACCTTGATAAAGCTGGAGCTGTTCTATTTTGTATCTCACTAGCACAAAGCAGGTTCTTAATAAATATTAGTTAAATGAATATATTTTCTCTACCTTATTGATATAGAGTTCTTCTAAGAGTTCATTCCTGGAGAGGGGGTCAAGGAGGAGGTCTTTTTTTATTGAAATATAAGTGACATATAACATTATATTAGTTTCAGGTGGACAACATATCGATTTGATATATGTATTTTTAATTGACATATAAGTGACATATAACATTCTATTAGTTTCAAGAAAGAGATCTTCTGATCATAGTATTGCAGAAGTTGGCCAGCTGCACCTCTGGAGCTCCAGCTACTCCCTGCTTGCTTCAGGGCTCCAGGGTGCTCAGCGCACTGAGAGTTTAGTCCTTAGGAACAGGGCACAGATACTGGAATCCAGACTTAGGGAGTTTGACAGTACCTGGGGATACACTGTACCTTGAAGGGTGAGCTAGGAAACGATCATTCTAATTAACATTGTTTTTTGTGGGAACACATTTATATGTCAATATGGAGATGGAAGTCGCAGAAGAATTGGCCCAGGAAAGGCTGCTGAGAGTGACAGCAGGTTGTACTGACTAGCACTTCATTCTGTGACCCCGTTCCAGGCTCTAGTCCTCTGCTTTGAAGGCTCAGTGATTCATTCTTGTCAGTGTTTGATCAGCAGTTGAGCTAATTCACTGTAACTAAAATTCCCACACGGTTCTGGCATCAGAACGACAGTATTAATTTACAGTAAAAGAAAAAAAACAACCCAAGAACTGGAATGCTGCATCCACATGAAACAGGGTCTCTTTCCATAGTCCATCGGGGAAGCTAAATCATAATCTGAAGATTATGTGAGCGAGGAAACAGTCAAAACTAAAGGAAATTACAAGGTGAGTGTAAAAGGCTTGAGGTCCTTCTTACCATAAGGATAGGCCAGTGGAAGATCAACTTTTTATACAATGCTGCGCACATGAGCCAATTACCATGTTCACCACAGTTCATGAGTGCCCGGCGATAATTTATAAATATCTTCTTTCTTTTTGCACTGACTATGCATGAGCTCTGAAGAAATCTATAACACACATACTCCCCATATGTACATGCATACTTAAAAACAGCTTTTCAAAAAGGAGATTTGATTTTAATGTTTAACAGTTAGGATCTACAAAGTGTCTCTCAAAAAGGAAAGTAAATAAAACTCAACTATTTGTTATAGCCAGGGAAGATAAGCATTAAGTCCATGTATCGATAATTAAAGTAAACCTTTTAAAATAAATTAAATAGCTAAATGAATCCATCATATAGTTTTTCCTGCCTCTTTCTAAGAGATTTTTTAAAATTACTATTTATTAACTACTTTTTGTATTTTAGGCTCACTATGTCATCCAGTGGGCAAGGTCAGCATACTTGTGATTATTAGAAAAAATTAAGGGCTAAACCGAACCCAAAGTTCAGTAAGACTTTAAGAAGAGAGATTGGTAAACTCAGATGGCAGGTGATGGTGGTGATAGGGAGGGGGGTAATCATGCCCTTAGAAAGGCCACGCCTAAAAGAAGAAGGGAGAAAATAGATTCTGAGGGATTCAGTCAAAGGGATTCTGGGCCAACTGATAAAGGAAGTTTCCCTGAGAAAGCAATTTTTGATGAGGTGCCTGGAATTCAACTAGAAAAATAATCACTGTAAATCCTTTTTGAATATAAACAGAGATTATAATTTGAATAAAGCCGAAACTGAACTCATTACTCAGAGGGGGGAAAATGGGTAAAATGAAATATCTCGTTCGTGTTGTAACAAAAGGGGAGAAAGTAAGGATATAAACCAGCTTGCTGAAAGGCAGCAAATTCCCATCTAGAAGGATCCATAAGGGGAAAGAGATAACAGATACAAAAGGGGTGGTTTAATGTCATATAGCCATGCTAATCTGCATCAAATACAGTTATATCTGTTATTTACCTTTGTCATGTTTGTTTTGTAATCCAGATTTCCTTCACAATCAAGAAAGTGAACATTTGAGATGACTGACCAGTACCGCAATGATTACGGTGGGAAGAGGCAGTGAGAGTACAGTGCTCATTGGTGGGAATCTCTCTCATCTTTCTACTCTTGGGTGGAAAGACAGATCTTTCACACATTACAGGAAATTAGGATGGTAGCCAAAGCTGAGGGAGATGGTGAAAGTACAAGGGAGAGGAACCAGCAGGATATTAAGGTAGTCCAGGCTGCCCTGGGATCACTCATGCAAGGACAGCCCAAGGCTTGGGTGATTGCAAAGGAGCACCTGCTGCCCCCTTCCATACACCCCTTGATACTGAATCTACTACCCTCTCTGCTCTTCTCCTTGGCCCCCTGTCCTTATTAAGATTCAACTGCTGTTGATATTTGTAATATTTGAAGCACATTTCATTCATTTGACTCTGTTGGAGAATCATGGAAAATGCTCAGTGTGATTTGTATCTGTGCTTACATTGTCCATTTGGTCTCTCTTCTCACTTGGGAATGACCTTGAGAATCGAAAGGGGTAATTTTTACCTGCAAACTTGTAACTGAGCACAGAATCTGCTAGGGATGGGAAATAGCTCTCTGGCAAACCAGGTGCTTTCCTTTGTTCAACAAAGGGTCTTTTGACTAGTATTCAAACTCCAACTCGTAGTAAGAAGCAAAATAGCCTTACAGACCTCAGGAATCATATCTCTGAAATTCAGTGGAGGAAAGGCCTAGCACAGAAAACTTCATAATGCGAAGTGACACTTATCGTGGCCACATGATCATTCTGAAGTTTACGTATTGCCTACAGTACCGCCACCTTTTAATGATTATTCTTATCCTAGGCAACTCGTTTGCCGGTTGGTATTTTATTTTTTATCTATCCTATAAAAACACACCTCACTTTTCCCAACTCCTTATTCTTAAATTTATGCTAAGCCCAGCAGTATTATATATGCTACTCTTGTTTTCTTCAGAATTTAATATTATGCCTCAAGTCTTCAAAAATCCATTTTCCAAAAAGAGTTACACTAGACAGTTACGTAGATGTGGTTTTGTTTCCACAGAGACATCTTTTTCTATATTTAAATGAAATTGATTCAAAGAGTATGAGGGGCGTCTAAAGTCAAATAAGATAAATCTTGAATTCTTAAAATTTAGAAGAAAACAGTAGAGAGGATAGCGTGATATAAAAGAAAAACTACCAATTAGTTTTACGTAATGAAAAATGAGTAGACTTGAGCTTTGTTAATGGAAGGGAAGCTTTCCCCATACTTCTACTCTTCTATCTTTTCCTTCTTTCTCCCACATTCACCATATAGAGTCACTCCAGTTTCTTTCTGCTCCTTTTTCACCCTGAACATCTGCCAAACTTTATGTTTATTGCTCCCTTTCCTCCTTACATCAGTTAAAAGGTACAATATGGAGGTGTCATTCACATAAAAATGTTAATTCTAAACATGTACTTACTGCCCCAAATTACTTGGTTAAAATTACATATTTTGCCATATGTTAAAGATCATATTGAGTGGAAGACCAATTTCTCAAGAAGAGTTTCAATTGTTGATTCTAGAAGATTTTAATCTCTAATATTATCCAAAAGTTTCATGCTAAGTACTTGAATTCTGGCATGCATTCAATGCCCAAAAGTGGTAAATCTGGTTAATTCAGACAATCAGATAGAATGAATATATCATCTATCTATCAATCTAACTATCCATCTTCCCAATTTATCAAGTAATACTGAAATAGGATAGAAAGTCTAAATAATTTTTAAGCATAATACGGTGTAAACCAAATTTTACTAATATCTACTCAAATTTTCCATTTTTGGCATGTCTCCAGAAATCATATGGCTAAAAACATTTAGATCTCCAATGGAGAACAATTTCCTTGACTGTTTTAACACAGTGTGAACACAATACTTCTAGCTTCTTAGTCCTATTCACACAGTTCTATTTTTTCTTCTCTTTTTATTTGAAGAGTATAAACGTAGGCTCACTGGATAAAGGAGAAATGTTATATAAGGCAAACCTCCCCAGCTAAGGCATGACTTTCCATCTGTGAAACTATTTCCCATGGATACCAAGAAAGAAAACAAAACCCAGGAATTTTATGAATAATTATAAAGGTAGAAAAGATCTTCGTATAACAGGAAGGAAATGCTGATTTGAAAATAAACCTTGAGGCTTACTGTAATTCAATCTCTTGCTCTCCCTTTTTCTTTTTTACAATGAAAAAGTCTTAAATTGCTAGGTATAAGGGACAGAGTGAATGGATTCTGTGCAGTTGCACTGAAGTCCAGGACATCCTGTACGTTGTATCCAGCAGGTGC
The DNA here is from genome assembly GCF_963455315.2 of Globicephala melas. Taxonomy (NCBI): domain Eukaryota; kingdom Metazoa; phylum Chordata; class Mammalia; order Artiodactyla; family Delphinidae; genus Globicephala; species Globicephala melas. The sequence continues at coordinate 29,299,094 of NC_083322.1, forward strand.
TAGTTCAATAAATACTATATTTCGGCTACTACATTAGTATTAAAAAAAAACCCAACAACTTTGTATGGAACATAAATCAGGATTTGGGGTTAGAAGTATTTGAAAACTAGGTATCTGCTACGATATGATATGTTTACATGCTCCCTCAACCCCATACACAATTCATAAGTTGAAATCCTGATGCCCCCTGTGATGATGTTAGGAGGCGGTGGGGTCCGGGGGGTGGCCTTTGGGAGATGATTAGGTCATGAGGGTGGAGCGCTCGTGAACGGGCTTCATGGTTTTGTAAAAAGAGACCCAACAAAGCTCCCTAGCCCCTTCTGGCACGTGAAGGCACACAGAGAAGGGCCGTCTGTGAACCAGGAAATGGGCCTCACCCGCCACCACACAGCATCTGCTGGCGCCATAACCTTGGACTTCTTGGCCTCCAGGACTCTGAGAAATACATTTTTGTTGCTTATAAACTACCTAATCTGTGAAATTTTGTTATAACAGTCCAAATGGACTAAGACATCTAATTAAATAATTAGATAAAAGTAAGCGACATGTATAATAACATCCTGGTAAAAGCACTTAGCTGATTGTGTGGTTGTGTGTGTTTGTATGTGTGTTTTAATTACTGATTTTGCGTTTGAATATTTCTCCTAGACCTGACTGCTAGTCAGAGAAGTCCGAGAAATAATTTCTTCTGACGTGGAAGCTGGATCACTTCTCAACTAATAATTCTACCCCTTAGGGTCTCAGTAGCTATGTTATTCATGAATTTTTCTGCCATCAACTTAGTATTCTAGAAGGATCACAGTTTGATGGATAATTTTTATAGTAGCTGCAATGTGTACAAATAGCAAACAGCTTTTTTAAAAGTGTTGCTATATGACACCTGCTTATGGTACAGAACTTGTTTGCCAGAGGGGCCCTGGTATTACTTTGACACGGTAAAATCAATGTTTGCCTAAAAAGCTGCCTTGATTTTGTTTCCACCTCTTTTCCTGCAGGATCAGTCACTATACTATCCTAGCTGTGTGGAAAATTTGACCATTGTTTTTGATTATCTAACACATAGAGTTATTTAGAGTATTCTCTGTCTTCTCCTGTTTCTTTAAATCTAAACCAAATTTTGAGCTAATTTTTTTTTTTTTTTTTTTTTGTGGTACGCGGGCCTCTCATTGTTGTGGCCTCTCCCGTTGCGGAGCACAGGCTCCGGACGCGCAGGCTCAGCGGCCATGGCTCACAGGCCCAGGCGCTCTGCGGCATGTGGGATCCTCCCGGACCGGGGCACGAACCCGTGTCCCCTGCATCGGCAGGCGGACTCTCAACCACTGCGCCACCAAGGAAGCCCCTTGAACTAATTTTTTTAAGTGTATTTTTTGTTTTTACTTTTTCCACTGTTCACAACATTAATAATCTTAGCATCTACTAAATGAAAGGGGCAGCTAGAGTAAGCCCTTATTCCCATAATTAGAGGTTCCTAGCCAGGAGTCCATGGATTCTTAAGGAATTCATGAGTAAAATCCAGGTGGGTCACGGAACTCTATGATAGTTTCTGTCTTCACAGGCATTTTCCTGAAGGTTGTCAGATCTTTTATAAAATTATTGAAAGTGTAATAGTCAAAATAATGTTTAAAATGTATAGTTTGAATATTTAAGGACATATCACTTTGTCAGTATAAACAGTTTGAACACACTGCACAAAGGAAATGCTGTGAAAATCCCAGCATTATTTTACAACTGCAGAAATACCAAATGCCCACTAGGGGGCATAAAAACCTAAATGAAAGTTTGGAAATCAGCATCTCTTGGTTTTCACAAGCTGAGGGAGAGAGAGAACTATTTCCAGAAAATTGCCTGTACTGATTCCTTATCTTTGCCTACACACATTCAATATTTAGGCTATATTTTGGGCATCTTATTCCTCTGGAAAGCTGAACAGGACAAAACCTCACCAATGTCATAGATTATCTATGTTTAGGGTGTTTCCAAAAAGAGGGAACAGAATTCTGACAGCATTTTCTATTTCCTGTAGAAAGATACGTACATTTCTGTAATGTGAAATATCACTGAAGCATTATTTTCAGTAAGGAGCCCTTTAACCGAGGCTTTTAGTGTAAAAAATTAGGGGGAATTAAAGGATTGGGTTTGTGTATAGAAAAGGGGAAAACTGAGGAAAGGACAGATTCTTTCGGCACATTTACTCCCATTTGTACACTAAGCTCTCAACACAAGATTTCAGGGGCTCACTAACTTCCTCCAGCTTGTGCCCTTTTCAAACACAAATTCTTTTCTGTCTTCTATTTTTTCTCTTGATTTTAGCCTATTAAATGATCAAATGAGACTTTAAAGGCTGCAAATAAACCATACGACCCTGACCCAATATCCTAATAAAACATTTTTTACCCAAATAAATATCATCAGTAAAAGCCTTTATAGTCTTCTTTAAAGAATGCTTTGTTATTTTCAAAGTAGTCTTGTCAGAGCCCCCATTCTCACATTTACTTTATTCTTCGTTTTTAAAAAAGTTATGAAAATATATGTACAATTGATTATTGTGAGGCATGCATATTAAAAACAAAACGACCCTGGAGCTGGCTTTCCCAGCTGCGGGACCACCGGAAATACTTTCCCTTGCTCTTGGATCCTAGTCTTTGTTGCCTGAAGCTATCCTTTCACCCTCACATATCTTAGAGTCTGATCATGTCATTCTCTTGCATGAAAGCCTTCATTGTCTCTCCATCACCTGCAGGAAAAAGCGCCAGCTTCTTAGCATGATTCACACAGCTCTTCATGACTTGGCCCCCAGCTTCCACTGCTCACCCCCATACCCCTCACGCTCTAACTGGAGCAAATAAGTTTCTATTACTGAAATGTACTACCTCCCTCCATTCCTCTATGTCTTTGTATACACTTTCGTTCTAGAATACTCTCCTTTGCATAAATCGTTTGGGTGAACTAATTTACTGTGACAAAGATCAGGCATCAGTTCTTTCTTTCTTTATTTTTTTAAAGGCATTGGTTCTTATTTGAAGAACTTCTTGACAATTTTCTCTCTGTCCAGTAAGAGTAAAGCCTCCTTCTTCAATGCCTCCCATGCTGCTTGCAACTAATAGAGCACAATTAGTTTTCTTACAGGTCTTTTTTTTTTTTTTTTTGAGGTACGCGGGCCTCTCACTGTTGTGGCCTCTCTGGTTGCGGAGCACAGGCTCCGGACGCGCAGGCTCAGCGGCCATGGCTCACGGGCCCAGCCGCTCCGCGGCATGTGGGATCTTCCCGGACCGGGGCACGAACCCGTGTCCCCTGCATCGGCAGGCGGACTCTCAACCACTGCGCCACCAGGGAAGCCCTTACAGGTCTTTTTTCTCCCACTAAACTAGGAGGTCCAGGAGGTCAAGGATCACGTCACCATTATAAACCCAAGTCTAGCACACACCTTGTCCAAGTGCTGAGCAAATAGTTGAAACTCAATAAATGTTTACTGCTTAAATAAATCCTGCAGGGAGAGGTTTGATGGTAAACAATAAATATGGGAGGGAGTGAAGGAGAGTACACATTTCCTGCTCTTTTTCTCTTCATCAGATTTCCTTTTCTTCTCCACACCCAGCACCATCTCATCTCCTCAATTTGTCTAAATTCCTCTTCGGATACTTAGATGATATGCCCAGAATAACCCAGTTCTACACTGTCAATTAACCTTACTTTTTATACCCAGAGAAATTATTTTTAACCTACATGATTTAAAATGAACAGAGAAGCCAAGAGACCTGACACTTTTCAGTTCCAACCGGCTTTCCATTGTCACATGCTTAACCAACATGTATCCGGCCGGAATTTCAAAATACATTTCCCTTCAAATTTGACAGGTTTCGCAATCCTCAAGTGCCCAGCAATTTGAACACATATGACTCATGCTTCTCTGAATCTCACATATCATCCTGGGAAATGGCTAAGTCCTTCCACATCTCTCTAGTCTTCTCGAGGATGCTGCTAATATTAGATAGTGAGCATCAGCAATTCTCTGAAAATGTCATTGTTTGGTACCCATTTTTTTAAACAAAGTCCTTTCTGGTTATGCCCTGGGAGTATATTGGACGAGATATGCTTATCTTCCACCAGAAGAAAGTTAATCCGTCTAGCAAGTCAAGGTCCCTGCAAATACCTGGTCAACTTGGCTCTGGGCTGATGGTACCAATTTCCAAATTCTTGTGTGTTCAGGTTTTGCATCCCAAGGGGTTTCATCTTCAACGGTCAGAGCTGCTCTCACACTGGGAACTTTCTTCAGTTACCTGCTGCAGCTGTCCTTTGAAAGGTAACTCTGTGGGAGGAAGCTCCCCACTGTTCCTGGTTCTAAGTCACTGCTGCTGCACTGCGGGCTGTCACCCAGGGAGCCAAATCCCAGTGCCATTTTGACAGTTCTGCTCGTAAGTCTGTTTTCTTATAACCAGCCACTGATCTCCTCTGCTAACACCACCAAAATTATTCATTGTTTACAATGCATTCAGACTCTGAAGTGCCTTTACCACTGGAAGAAGGAGGAGTTGGTCCCCAGGATTTTGCCTGCAGCGCCAGTCTTAGAGGAGAATTCAGTTGGGCTAAATAAAAGCATGAAGTAGAGATGTTTATCATGAAAGTTTTAATATTTTTTTCCACCTGAGTTTACACAGTCTAAAAACCTGTTAGCTGTTATAGGCCTCATGAGACTTTTAAGATGTCTTCAAGTATTTACCTATTTTATTTTGAACTGTACTTTAAAAAATACGGATTATCCAGTAATGACCTAACACATCTTGTTTCTAATTCCACCCAGGAAGCCTTGATAATTTTGCCTCCTATTACTTACTCTTTAAATTTTACAAAAAGGAACGCACGCAATTCTAATTGTACTGGAGATAAGACTTGCTTGTCTTGCAGGCAATTAGGTTCTGACTTGGCAGCAGCAGTGTCTGAGGGAAAAGGTGGCGCAGCAAACACAAGTTGTGTCATTTCTGTAGATCTAGAGGCTGTGAAGTCCAAGGTCAAGATGCTGACACATATAGTGTCTGGTGAGAATCCACCTCCTAGTTCACTGATGGCTGTCCTTTTGCATGTCCTCACATGGCAGCAGGAGGGAGGGAGCTATTTGGGGCCACTAATCCTACGCATGAGGGCTCCACCCTCATGACCTAATCACCTCCCAAAGGCCCCACCTCCAAATACCACCACAGTGAGTGTTAGGATTTAACATAGGAATTTGGGGGGGGCACATTCTGTCTATAGCGTGATCTAGTGGCAGTTCCATGAATGGCCTGGCACCCCTCACTCAGCTGACCACCCTGGGCAGGTGCTGGGCTCCTCCTGTCTTGTAGTGAAGGTGAGAACCCAGTTTGGAGCTCACTAGCACCGAACAGTTTCTCACGAGGCATACAGCCAGGTCAGATGTCTGCCTTGTAACCTCCCTATCTATGCATCATTCTGCCCAGTCACCGACCAGGAAAGTCACTTCTTTCCTGTTAAAAATTCCAAAATTCTTTAAGCAAAAATAATTTAATATGATTATGCCTCACGCAAATAGTCACAGCTGTTTAAATATAGTAGGAAGTGAGATTGGAGAAGCTGTGATTTAACCTCCCAAAGACAGCCAGGCACTTCCACTCAAATTCTGGTCTTCAATTTAACCTAGAAAGTTTCTATATCCTTAAACAAACTTTGTTTTTGATGAGAATCCAAGGGCCTATATTTACATTAAAGATGCTTTTGGAGAACAATTCTATTCTGTTCAGTGTGAGATAAAGTTATTTTCTAAAATTGAATGAAGATACTATATTCATTTTGTGTTTAGATTCTTTCACCTCTTCTTAGGAGATTAAAGCATTGATTGAATGATCATTTTTTCTATTACCTATGTAAGTTAAGGCATATCCTGATAAACATAAATGAAGAGGGTCTTAAATAAATACATGTCTCTACCTCTATAGTCCTAACTGGTCAGATTCCTATATGAAAATTCTCCTGTGATAGGATCTAGCTTCAAAAATTTACAATGAAACAAAAAGGTGCACCCGTTAAAACATAAACCAACTAAAAAGAAACTTCTATAAAACATTATTTTCCTGAAGTTTTATTTTAAGGAAAAAGAGGAAACAAATTATGTAAAAATAAGTTGAAACTAGAAATTAAAATTTAAAAAAATTCCAGAATATATCTCACATTCCAAACACACTAATACTTTCTTACATCTTTTTGTATGTTCCTATGTACTTAATTTTTCTGGAAATGAGGTTAGATTATAGGCACAATACCTTACTTTTAAAATAGTATTGTTTGTATTCAAGGTCTAAGCAGGAAAACAGAAAGGACCTCAAGTATTTACAACAGAAAGGACTTAATGAAGGGAATTCTTTTTGGGGGTGGCGGGGGCGGGGTGGAGGTGGATTTGCTGAGACAGGACTGGAGTCTAACCCAGGGGGTCACAGCAGCCCGAAGGCATTCCACCATGAGGTTGCAGGGGCAAAGGAGGAGGAAGCTTGCTGAGCTCAAGGGCAGAGACCCTGATGGAAGCTGGGTCCTTACCAGGCCTTTGGGAAGGAAGAAGAGCCACTGAAAAGGGTTAACTGCTGCCTTAGAAGATGCAGAGAAGGAAACCTGGTTCCTCCTCCATCCCCTTCCAATCTCCCTTTGGCCTGCTTGGCAAAAAATCAGCTCACAAGCCAGCCTGGGAAATGCAGACCACTAGGGTGTAGCTAGTAAAAGGCATGATCCAACTGGAACCCAGGGCTTTTTCCCCCCAAAGCAGGTCTCTGCCCACTTCACCACAGCTCACTGCTAAGGTCCGTTCTGATTCCAAGATGTTATGACCCAGACGCAGAGCTGTTATTTGGTTGATTGACTCCAGAGCTCCCCTAAAAAGCAGCAAATTACATTTTACCAGAATTAGAATCCTGGTAGTGAGACTGATAGGAACTCTCTGGGTAGCAGTGCCATGTGTCATGCCATCTTATTTTTGGAAACATCACAAGCACATCAGGCTTCCTACCCTAAGGACTAAGGGACAGCTGGACCTTCTTCTAGGGCAGGCTTGAGGTATTTCAGTTTCTATCAAATATGTGTGTTTCAATCCATCGTAAATTGAGAATAAGCTGAAGAACCAAAATATCTGTTTTGACGGAGTGAGAAAAAAAATGCCAAACATAAAGCAATCTTATAAAGATGTCCAATTAGATCAGATGATTGGAAAATGTTCTACTTGTATGAAATTGGGCACAATGTGTAATAAAAGCTGGTCCCTTGTGGCTTCCAAGTCTTGTGGTAAGTGCTGACAAGAGGCTCTTAATTAGAATAAATCATTTCAGAGTTTGTATCCTTCAACAGATCATTGAGAATGCCATTAGTAATAAATTAAAGCATATTTGAAGGGCAGGTGAATAGATGTGAAACCAAATTACTTTCCAAAATGAATAGAGTTCCACAATTAGTTTAGTTGCTTGTCAGCCTCTTTGTTGCAGAAGTATCTGCTTTGGTTGTTGTTATTTTTGTTGTTGTTTTTTATTATAGTAATGAAAGTCTATAGCTAAACATGTCAGAGCCTAGCTGTTAGTTATAAATTTAAGTACAGAAAATATATTCTTATGTTTAAAGGAAAATATAAGATTGTGGATGAGGGTTTTGGCAATAAAATAATAAACGATGTCTGCTTTAAATTAAAAAGTACATAGTGGTCCCCTTATAGATGTCAATAACATGGAAAGCTGGAATACTCTTAAAATTTGACAACCTGATGTTTCTACCACTAATGAGAGTTTATAATAACTGTTTATTTACGGCTATAGAGTAAAGCCTTTACAACACAGGGCCTTAACCTCTAAAAGCAGTCACTATGTGATCAATGGTGCTTGATTCTTCACTATGAGAAAACGAGGCTGAAACCTGAAACGGCAGAAGTAACATTTCTTGAAATATTCCTTGAAACATTTGCTTGTGGTTTTATACATACAAATAAAATTGTCTGCTTGGATAAAAGCACCTGAAGTGCTTTTTACTTAAAGTAGTGAACTTCCACATATAAAAAAGAAAAAATAAGTTAAAGTAAATGAAGAAAGCTAAAAGCAAATATTCCTCTTAAATACATTTTCTTCCTTTCTTTTCTCTCTCCCTTTCTTACTCAAAAATTTATCTAGTTCCTATAGTGAGTGAGGTACTTCGATACTGATAATAAATTCAACACTTGGTTTTTTTTTTCTTCCCCAAAGATCTCACGGTTAAGGAAGGAAGTTAGAGCAATAAACAAACAATTGAACTCTCATTATCTCAGGTTTCTAAATACTTATGTATATTTTCTCTTACCTTCAAGATGCCTAAGGTTATTGTTTGCATTGAGCTCTATCTGATCTAACTTCTGCTGGAAACATCGTTAATTATCTTGTTTAGACCTCTACTAGTCACACTAAGGAGGAACGCCCCAATGGTTTACTCTCTTCAACCCTAAGTGAATCTCCTTTCCTCATTCTCAGTTGTTTCTGAACTATTTTTAAATGAGAGGTAAATAATGTCATTAGGTTGCCTATGTTGTTCCTAACATGCTCATTCAGAGCACTCTTTCTGTAAAGGGCAAGATGGTGATATTTTAGGCTTTGCAGGACATATGGCTTCTGTCACAACTACTCAACTTTGTTGTTGTAGTGCAAAAACAGGCCTAGATAATCCGTAAATGAATGAGGGTAACTATAATCCAATAAAAATTTGTGCCCATAAATAAAAACTTTATTTATGGGCCCTGCAATTTGAATTTCATATAATTCTATGTGTCAAGAAATATTCTTCTTCTTTTGATTTTCTTCCCCTAACCATTTAAATATGTAAATGCTCTCCTAAAATCCCAAGTGGTACAAAAACAGGAGATGGGTTGTACTGGACGTGTGGGTCGTATTCTATCAACCTCTGACTTAGAGGGGCCATTCTTTGTGTAATCAACTCACTGCGGAAAGGTTAAGTGTTGTTTTCCTGTAGAAGAGTTTGAAACCATTCAACTAAATGTTTCCTCAATACTGTTAGACATATTTCTTCAAACATCTTGTAATTTTTTTTTTTTTTTTTTACGCGGGCCTCTCACTGTTGTGGCCTCTCCCGTTGCGGAGCACAGGCTCCGGACGCGCAGGCTCAGCGACCATGGCTCACGGGCCCAGCCGCTCCGCGACATGTGGGATCTCCCCGGACCGGGGTACGAACCTGTGTCCCCTGCATCGGCAGGCGGACTCCCAACCACTGCGCCACCAGGGGAGCCCCCATTTTGTAATTTTTGACTCTAAAAATGTACTTGTGGAGGGAAGAGAGTAGCGGAACCTCTGTATCCCAGCTCATCTGCCCCTTTCCCATCACAACCCCCTCCATCACTACTGGTGTCAATGAGTGTAAAGCAGATGAAAGGGGAAACAGGTTGATTGTTGGCTTGCTGTCTACTCTTTCTTTTCTTTCTTGGCCGCACCGCATGGCTTGTGGGATCCTAGTTCCCCGACTAGGGATTGAACCTGGGTCCATGGCAATGAAAGCCCAAGTCTTAACCACTGGACTGCCAGGGAATTCCTGCTGTCTACTCTTTACATAATATTGCTACAGAGGGTGGGAGGAGGATGTACTATATTCCAAAACCTCTGCTAAGTGCGGGAAGGCAGAGCTAAAAGCAGCAGTCCTTGTCCTTAGTGACTTCTAGTAGGGAGAGAGCCTGCACAGGAAATAACAAGTGACTACCACCATAATAGAAATAACTGGGGAATTCCTCGGGAGTTGAGTGTACTTGGGAAATACTTCCACAAGTATTTGGAAAGGAGGCAGATTGGAACTGAGTCTAGAAGAATAAAAAGGAGTGAGCCAAACAATCAAAAGAAAGGATATACGTTGTTAAGAGGCTCCCAGGCAACTCCTAGCAGCAAGGATGGTCTTCTGAGGAGGTGGAATAAGTCCCTGCCTCTGATGATGCTGAGATACCTTCCTGACAACTTCCTGTCTCTCATGCTCTTTGAATTACTTAAATTCCAAGACGAGCAACCTATTTTGCCTAAGAATTCTTCTCTTTGCTAAAGTACAACTATTCTCGAGAGTGCTAACACATTAAGCCTTTGAACTCATTTGTATCTCTTTGGGATTAAATTTATATATCAAATTGTTTCTTGAAGGCAGATTTTAATGGGGAAAGAAAGGTTCAAAGAAGGAAATAGGGCCCAGCAATGAAGCCTGCAGCATTGAAGTCCAAACTTGGACTGTTTGAAAGTTCTACCCAGGGCTGGTTGTGTCTAGAAAAAGCTTTTTTCATGAACTGACTTTTAAAGGGGCATTTGTTTGTCTAGCAGGAGTGAAGGGAACCAGCCATCATGCCTTAGAGACCCTGTATTGATCTTTGCAGACAAACCACTGAATAGGACTTGACTGCTACACAATGGAGGATTAATCCTTCTGCATAAGCCTACAGTGGGCGTGTCAACATGCATTTATGAAACCTTGCTCTGTGCAAAGAAGAGAGCGGAGAACCCAATAAGCCAATTAATGTAGGGAAGTCAAAAAGGAAATGTGGCCAACATGTTTCATTTTTCTTCAGTGAAACTCGATTCAATGAAATCAGAAAAAAACAAGTTTTAATATAACTTCCTAACTCTATTCATGGTTTTTAATTTACATGGTTTATACACAGTTTGATGCTAATTATTTTATCATTTAGAAGGAATAAGATGTGAAAAAAATATTTTTATCACCTTAGTGAGGCTTTCTTGTTGAAACATCCCAAAGATTACAGAAGATTTGAAATAAGAATGAATCTAGGTAATTATAAACTCCTGCTAGCCTAGAAATATAATTTTGAGTGGAATTCTGCTTAGGCTTACTAAGTGAGTAGGCAAGGAGGAAATTTATCTGAGTGAAGTCAAACAAATTTCACATCTAAAATAAAATGAAGTAGTTTTTTTAAACCAAATTGATTAGGTAAGATATAAGTTTAACTCCCTAATCATTAATTAATCACAAAAGTCAAACAAGTACACAGGTGGTTTTCAGTAAAGATAGCATGTAGAGAACACATGGAAAGCTACATGTTAGCTTTAATGTCAAGTCAGAGAAAATTTTGGTGCCTGTGAAGAGTCATCACTACATACCTACTGAAACATGGTACCATTAATGAAAGAGGACGTGGGGTCATGGGAGTATGTGTTAATTTTAAGCTCTATGATCTTTCTCATGATATACGCAATGTGCTGTTTTAACTTCCTCCCAACTTTTCTACTCAGAAACAAATGTAATCTTGCAGTAATTGCAATTCCAGCATCCTGACATAGCAAGTAAGGGAATTTGAGGATGATTTTGATGAGTTTGTTTTAGCTGTTTTCATGCCTTTGTGTACAGAACATCCACTCTTCATATGGTGATGTCTTCTTCTGAGAGTAGGAGCATCTCACTCTCATGGGGTAATGGATCCAGATAAGAAGAGTAGCCAGCAGTTAACTGGACACAAAGAGGTAAGTGTAGCAATATTTTCTATTCTTTCATTAACTGGATATGTGAAGTACAAGTAATTTCAGAGGGGCAGAACCAACCTTGAAGATTTTCTTACTTTACTTGCTTACACAACTACCAATTTTTTTTTTCCCCAAAACGAACCTTAACAACCCTAAAAAGCCCCGCATAAAACAAAACAGAACAAAAACACAAAAAGCAGGGCTTCCCTGGTGGTGCAGTGGTTGGGAGCCCGCCTGCGGATGCAGGGGACGCGGGTTCGTGCCCCGGTCTGGGAGGATCCCACATGCCCAAGAGCGGCTGGGCCCGTGAGCCATGGCCGCTGAGCCTGCGCATCCGGAGCCTGTGCTCCGCAACGGGAGAGGCCACAACAGTGAGAGGCCCGCGTACCACACACACACACACAAAAAAATCCACACACACACACAAAAAGCAAAAGAGAACTAACTTTGGGACAACAGAGATCACCTAACTTGGAACACTCTGCCAAATCCCTGCCATGTGTAAGCAGAGAGACATGACTCACCAACGGGACCCACCTCCACCAACCAAGATCCTCTTGAAACAGTCAAGCTAGCTCAGTTATGAGAGTGCTCTGTCTCTAATGCTCCAGAAGGTGGATGCCCAGGAAAGCCTCAGAAATGAGTCAGAGGTCTATGTTGTATAGTTGGTCTGCACCGTCTTCGGGCTCCAAGTTCTCGATTCACCATCATTGGTTCTACTATCTCAGTAAGTCTTTAATTATCTCAAGAGCTATTTGATGTTTCCAAAAAGCTTTTCTGTGATTTAATTTCTATTCCGTTCACTTGAAATTTTTATATATGGCATTCTGCTCTCTAAAAATGGTGCACGTTATAAACTCAGAACAAGAAGAGAAAGATGTCTCAATTCCCAAAGGTTAGGAATGGCTATCGTGATGAGATTTTCCATTTTTATCTTCTATTTCATGATAGAACACACTCCTCCTCCCCAGGGGAAGGTTAAGTACCATAAGTATTAAACGTGAGCAAACTGGATAATACAGAAAGAATAGGCGAAATGCGTCCGAATATTGCTAAGTTCTTATGATTCCAAATTAATATACAGTTCTGGAAGAAAAGAGTTCAAAGATGAGAAATAACAACCGGTAAGCTACATCAATGTGATTAGCTGTTTCCATGGATAGCTATTTGCAGGCACAATGTTGGCTCACCCTGGGTTGTAATACAAACAAATCTATGAATTATAACTGAACACCTTTTATATGTTAATTGCATTGTGTTTATAACAACACATGTTTTTACTTACCTAATCAGATAAAAACAGTAATTTATTTCTTTGTCAGAACTCCTTTATCATCTAAAGGAAGCTTTATCTGATTAACTTTAGCTGGTAGATTAAAATTCTCGATGCTTGAACATACATTCTCAATGGACGCATGTAGGAAGGAAACGACTTTTTAGGAAGAAAACAAAAGTGAGTTTGTTTAGGAAAACTGAATGATTATAGGACTCAGAACTATATATCGAACATTTGATTTTCTTGTATTCATTATCTATTAGCATTAGAGATTAAATAATAATCAGTGTGCTCAAGAAAGCACTGTAATGGATCTACTACTGTCCAGATATGAGCAAAAGGCTTTTTCATTTTATAGCTTTCCTGAAATAAGCCATTGCACAGAGGGAAATGCTTGCTATCGAGCCAGTATTGTTACTGGGCTTTTTCATATTTGCTATGTCTGAATTTGCTTCTGGTATTCCAGTAAAACTAAACCAAACCAAAACAAGAATAGTGTATCATCACAATCCAGACTTTCTAAAGTCCCTACCCTCACATTTTAGCTGTGCAGTTCACATAACTAATAACGTTACAACAAAACCTCCCAATGACAGCAGAGGTCAACGAGCCCCAGTTGGCACTTTAGTTTGTTTCAGGAAAAATTAGATGCATTTAAATTTCAGATTAGCAAGAGATGACAGGATCCTTTGAATGAGGGTTTATTGCGGAGACACTTGTCAGAAATCATGGCCATCTCTGATGGCACATTGCCAAGATTTGTAACCTACATGGATTTTACTAAAAAAAAGTGTCTACTGTTACTCGTTATCAAACACTAGCATATTATGCCTCTTATTACTCTTTCCCAGTTGATGGCATTTTATTTGAAGCAACAAGATTGGAGACATCTCATTTTAATCTTGACAAGACAGGGAGTCAGAACTGCTGTGGTCAAGTTCAGCCCTGTCTCCTAGCAGACTTGTGGACGTAGAGTGAATAATCTAACCTCTCTGAGACTGTTTGATTATCTGCGATATGTGGGGATGAGCATATTCACTCTTTCTGCTTGCTTCCCAATGTGTGATGGGAGGTTATTACTCTAAACCATCTCATCCAGGGGGACTCTGCTGTTAGAGATGAGTTGGTGCGTTTCATAAATCATATTTATACAAAGTTCATAAGCCCATCATTGGGTAGGTATTATTATTTACCCTTATTTTACAGATAAAGGAAAGAAGGCTTAAAGGGGCTAAGTAACTGCAGGGACAATCACAGGAGAAGCAAGAAGGGCTAGATGGGCCTGAACTCACATTCTTCAAGGGGCTTTTGCATGTGGTCTTTTTCCCTTTTTTACAAATGATGCTTTGCCTGCAGATGACATGCATGCTTATCAATGGCAGAGCTGAAATCTGACCCCAGGCATTCTGGAACTTGCAGGTGGAATCAATGTCTTTCAAGAAGCAAATGGAGGTAGATCCTGAATCCGTTCAGGAAATTTAGGTTTAGCCATCACTTCAGGGACCTGTAGCTGGTTTTTGAACTTCCAATTTTAGAGGACTATTTCTTTTAGTTTCCCTCTATTTTAAAATCAAATAAAATTTATTTTCTCAGGTGGAAATGTATTGCACTTTTCATTATGGACTTCTGTTTGCTCTCTTATCTAATATTCTTTCGTTCATTTATATTCTTCCTAGACTATAAAGCTAAGTTAAAAAATAGATTTCAGAAATCCAAAATTCAAAGGAAAACCACAAAACTGAAGTTTTCAAAAGCTAAAGAGGCTCCACGGATGCAAGTACAAATTAGACCCACCGTACTAAAGAGAGAGCGCTTTCTATCTCAGTCCTTTCAAGATCCATGTTGACAAAAAGTAGAGCAAGAAGCCCCAGTTCTGCCTGATCTCATCAACTGTTAACCATTTAAATTGGGAGGAAGCACCTGAGACATCAGCTATCAACTCTAGAGCATAAATACTCAGTCTTCTTAATTTTCCTTAAGCTTATGTAGAGTCTTTATTACACAATCAGCTCTTTTACTGTCCACTTTAGCTTGTGTATTTTTATTTTTTCATTTCTTGTGTTGCCTGATTATAGCCTGAAACTCAATAGAATTAATTGTGCTCCTAACTTTAAAAACAGACGTTGGTGAACCTGCATATTAAAATGAACCAAAATAAAAAATGAACTCACACTGAAAAGTCTGTTATGAATTGCTTTTGCCCAGAAACCAAAGCCTCAAGGAATAGAACCAGAATATTCTCTGAACTAAAGCTGAACAGAACTTGTATAAAACACAAAAACCATTTAAAATCTTTCACTTATTCCTAAAGAAATAGAAAGAAGTCGTGTCAAATCCTCAGTGACAAGAAAGGCTATTTAATTTAGGGAACCCTATTGGGTCCCTTTTGCTGGCATGACCCTCTCCCACGGCCTATCTGGTTCTAGCTGCTTTCATAAGAAAAACATAATTTCCTTCATTATAGGCCTTTGGTATTTCTTAAATTAAGTTTGGAAAAGAACATCTTCATAGCTAACAGACACTGAACTGTTTTCGGCTTCCTGGTAAAGCAAATGAAAGTCATTCAAATACAGTGTTAAATTCATTGCTTTACATATGCTGACCTTCGGCTTTATTGAATAAAGAATAACTGTTATACAGCATGTGGAATATAAACTTACAGATCTAAATGTACATAGGCACTATACTGATGAAATCAGTATTTTTGAATCCTTAATCAAATGCTAAAATCAATATCTTTTTTTTTTTTTTTTTTGCAGTATGCGGGCTTTCACTGCTGTGGCCCGTTGTGGAGCACAGGCTCCAGACGCGCAGGCTCAGCGGCCATGGCTCACGGGCCCAGCCGCTCCGCGGCATGTGGGATCTTCCCGGACCGGGGCACGAACCCGTGTCCCCTGCATCGGCAGGCCGACTCCCAACCACTGTGCCACCAGGGAAGCCCTAAAATCAGTATTTTTGATGAGAGGATGTGACATCTCTAAGACAACTGATGATTTCTTTGTAATTTTTATGTAAGCATTTGTATGTTATATACAATATATAAAAAAGTATATAAATGTAATATATAATCTACATTTTATATTTTTGTATCATATATATGAACCAGGAAATATTTAGTACAAAATTTTCTAATTGTAGTGTAGTTTAAGGAACTATACTGTGTATTTATATCTTCAGATAAGTAGTGGCAGAAAAGCAGAAAATATGTAAGCAACAGTGTCGACAGCCTAAAAATGTACAGAAGAACATAGCTAACTGACTAATGTGAATTAAAAAATCAGACCAAGGGGCGAAAAGTGTACAATAGCTCTAGTTTGGTAAGAGCATACAGATATTATCATTATTGTATCTCTTGCTTTAGTGAGCGTAGTGAGAATGGATCAGGTAGGAATGCATGTTCTACCAGCCCTGAGTGAAAATCCTACTGCTGCCATGTAGCCTGTGTGTGAATTACTTAACCTTGACGAGACTAAGTTTTCTTATCTGTCAAACAGAGCTGAAAACCTCAGTTAGTTAATTTTCTTGATACAGTCTAAGTACCAATCTTAGAATGGCTCCTTACGCCAAGACAGTCTCAAGTTATGATGATAAATAAGAAAACTTGTGTTTGGTATGGTTACCAGACCATGTGCCCTCAGAACTGGGGTTCATGTCAGGAGAAACTGGGGGAAAATGCAAAATCAACCCAGGCTCAAAGAACTGAGATGATAGTTGACCTCCTTTATGACTATCTCTCTTTTCAAAGGGGCTGAAGTGTACAACGTCCTCCTGGCTAAAATATTTGCAATTGCATTATTGTACAATTAAACTTTTATTCAATTTTAATAATGAGACAGAGGAGAAAATATTGCTTCACTAAATTGCCTGCTCCCCGCTCAGATTTGAATATTTAATAGCTCAGTCAATGGCAAAGCAATTATAAATGTCTGCAAATAAAAATAATTCCTTATTCCTGGTGTGCAAACATATGTATGTGCCTTCCTTATCAGTTACAATAGAAGTTTGAAAAAAGACTTGGGAACAATTTGTCGTTCTTTCTTGTCCTCACAGTGTATTGAAATTAGGGATCTTTACCTTATTATAATTTGATTCATTACTGTGAATTTGAAGTGTGATTAAACCATCAGGTACAAAGCAGCAACACACAGTAGATACAGACAGCGCACAGGGCTGGCTTCATGGGTGTGTGACGTTGCATTTACACACGGCCACGTGCTCACAAAGGCCCCCTGCTGGGTTAAATGTTCTGCTGCTGCCATCTTGAAATTCTTAATAATTCTATCTTTGATGTTGTGTTTTGTAAGTGCAATTCTGTGGGACGACAGAGCACACACAAGAGCGGGGGAGATGCACACAGCATGGGCATCTGCTGTTCCTTGCTGCTCTATTTGCATATAACACGTCCCTTGAGCACAGAATCCTAGTGGATCCACACTATGTGGGAGTTCAGCAAGACTCAAAGCAAGTACACGATGAGTGTTACATCCCCGCCTGAGGAAGTGGGGAGTGCTCACAGCCCTGAAAAGTCACGCTTTCCTCTTGAAGCAGAATGTGGTTCGAACACAGAAAGAAGAAATGGCATTCTAAGAACTGTGAACAAGAACTCCTACCACATCCCTTTTTCCTCCTGTTTTTTTGCCGACCACTTAGGCTGAAAAGGATGACCTAGAAGGAAAGGGGAAAGATAGGGCAACCTGTAGGAATCCAAAACTTTTCCTTTCAGCCTTTCCTCACTCATCAGCAAGCCAAAGGTTGACAATGTTGGTGTAATGGGAGCTAATCATTGAAGGTACATAAAAACAACTGAGTTAGTTTTGTGCAGCATTTCCATTATTCTTATAAAACCAAAATACACATGTGTATTTGCGTTATGAAATGCGGACTGTGTAATTTTGGTGTTTCTGTATAGAAGGGGAATATTCACATTTGCATTTAACTCTGATATTGCCCAACGTAAAGATGAACTATAAAATTTACGGTAATAATTTAAAGTTGTAAGTTTTCTTTATTTAGAACCCCGTTAAGTAGCAAATAAAAATTATGACAAGTGAAGGGAAACTGTGGAAGAAGGGATAAAACTTTCCGTTTTAACACTTTTAAGGGACTTTATTTCATGCTTTTTGAACAGGGGCTCGCATTTTTATTCTGCTCTCGGTTCTGTGAATTACGTAGCCTAGCTGGCATGAACAGGGTAACACAGTGGTTAAGTCCAAAGGCTTTGAAGCCACCCAGAGCTAGATTTAAATCATGTTCTGCCACTTAGCCATGGCCTCATTTTTCTAAGCTTCAGTTTTCTCATCACTTAATTATTTAATCAACCTATATTTATTGAGCTTACTGGGTATACTGTGAGGTACACAAGTGAGTTTCTTTACCTTCATAGAGCTTACACGGTGAAGAGGAAGACAGAAATTCAACTGATAAACAAAAAATAAGTGCATAATTACACATTAAGATAAGGGCTATGAAGAAAGACAAGGATATTTTGAAAAAGAAAATTGGGGAGGGTGTTGAGACCTAATTTATTTTGGGTAGTGAAATACTTAAGTTGAGACATAGAAGGTGAGTAGGAGATAACTGGGAAAAGAGTTGGGCAAGGGAAGACATGAAAATACCTAACTCATAAGGCATCTATGAAGACTGATACACATGAAAAATATTAGGACAGTCCTGGCAATAGTACACAGTGAACACAAGATAACTTTATTATTATTAGAAGGCTTATACTAGTCGGTCTAGAAGGTGATTTTTAGCCTTATCCTCACTATCCATTCATATTAGGCAATGTGTGTATAAATATTTTTCTAGAAAATTCCTTCTCAGCATAGTCACTCATTTAATGATATTTAGCTGAACTTTAAGTATGGAATAGGATTCCATTCTGTTAATTCTCTCTCCTTGGCAAAGCTCTTTCTTATATACACATATCAATTTCTAATGAATTTACTCGGGAGGCCCATAGTTCATGGTCTGAATCTATATGTTGTCTGACTCAGTTTTGTTTCACTGCGTTGTGATAGCATGCTTCCCTTTGGGCATAAGAGCATTTCAATGAAAGAAAGCCAGTGAAGGCCTTTCCTTCCTGTCTTTAGTTTTCTTTTACTTGTCATTGATTTTAGCAACTGTCATGAAAATGATAAAAAAAAAGTGTCTTTCTTCTCTTTGAGTTGTCACTTTTGTCTCTCCCTTTCTGCCAGTCACAGAATTAG
Organism: Globicephala melas; assembly: GCF_963455315.2. NCBI lineage: Eukaryota > Metazoa > Chordata > Mammalia > Artiodactyla > Delphinidae > Globicephala > Globicephala melas. The sequence continues at coordinate 29,318,044 of NC_083322.1, forward strand.
CGTCTCCCTTATGCCTCTTTTATCGGAAAACAGGCTCTGTGTCATCTTCCCTGATGGAATCCCAGGTCTGAGGTCAAGTTAGCTAGTTTCTTGCCAAAGCAGAAACATCTGGGAAAGGCTGGCAAATATAGAACTATCCCTGAGCAAAATACTGTGATAGGTGAGGGTGGTATTTGCTGTCACTTTGCCCCCTCATCACTAGCTCTCTTACAGTCTTCTTTCCTCTATCACCCAGAGCCTTCAAGCTGATGGAGCAGTATCCTACTGCAGCCCGCCTTGTCCCTCAGCAGCATCCTGAGTGCTTGACAACCCCTTGTTCACCCCAACCAGAGGCAGATAACAAAGCATGAACTTCAGGGCTCTGAGAAGTGTCCTACCAATGTGTTCACAGTGTCAAGTCTATATTTGTTTAATTTTCCAGAGTAAATTATTGTACCCACTATAGACTGGTGCTGCTGTCTCTTTCTACTTGTACTTTACCATCTTCGTATTTCCCCTTTGGTCAGAAAGTGTTGGAGCACTTTGGGATCTGGCTAAAGGATTAAGTTGAGCATACACGTAGTTTGAGTTCCATGGGCTACATTTATGTGATTCATAGCCAGTTCCATGAATAGTTACTATTGTCATAGCTGTCCTGGTGTAGGAATTATTTCCAGAAATATACCTACCACCCTCTGTGCCAGTCTCCCTGTACCTGACCCAACGGCACAGGGCTAGAATCTGTATCAATATAGAGATGTGTTCTACATCATCTGGCAATGGAAATAGGTGGGTTTCTTCTAGATTATCCAGAAGCTAGTCTGAGGAAAATTCTTCCAATCATTAGATGTGTAAAGTGGTAAGCAAAAGATTAAGTTCTCATTAATGTCAAGTTAAAAGACAAGTTTTCTCCTGTCAGGGATAGAATTGATAACTGAAGGTACATTGCATCATACACTTTTAATGGGAATTTTAATGTAGAATTGTACTTAGTTACATTTCTAGAAAGACAGAATTCTTGCCTTTTTAGGAAACAAACCTTTAATAGTACTACAAACTATAAATATGTCTGTTTTATGCATCCCAACTATCAGTTAAATAAAAACCAAATTTTGATCAACTATGCTACAGCCCAGACTGAATTCTGCTTATATTCTCTATGTAGAAAATACTACAAATACTATTCTTATGCAAAGAGGTGAGCAACAAGTATGCGACCTAAAAATGTAAGGCAAAAGTAGTATAAATGTGTGGTAAACAATTAATTCGTAGAAATATTTTCTGGATTTTGTGACATTTATGTAACTATTCAACTTTCTTAAAATGTATAATTTGCTATATTTTCATAATTCTAAATAAATATTTTTCTATGAAATTTTGCATTCATTTTGCATGTTTGTCTTAAAGAGTCCTCAAAACTATATAAGCTTCAGGCCCCCTAAAAGCTGTTACCATCCTCACTTCAACCCTATACATCTTAATCATCAGAAAATTAATGTTACGGTGACAAGCATTTTCTGTTACCCTTAGTACAATTTTATGGTGGGGTACTAGCCTCTGTTATATACCCGTTCCAAAGGGTCTTCTAATCTAACTTTATAAAATGAACAGTGAACTGCACAATCCCACCCTCTGGATTTACACTCTGGTCCACAGCTGGAAGTGAAATAGAAGTTAGTCAATAAGGAACCCTTTATGGGGATAAGAGAGACAGAAGGGGATTCCAGGGAGCTGTGTAGACTAGGGTTGGAATGGGTAAAGAGAGCAGAGAGAAACTGAGCAATACATCATGTGAGCAGAGAGAAAGGGGAGAGAGCAAGACCTTTATTCCTTTTCAAGTCCTCATTCCAACATGCTCTGTCTTGAGATCCATGGATCTCTCTGTAACGTTATAACATCCCTGCTTCACATCTCTCATTTATTGGGATTTGAATGACTCTCTGTTCTTGGCAGGGAAAAAAGTCCTGAAAAATCATCCTTTTCAATGAATTTGCATTTTACTGGAGGGCTCTGAAAAATAATAGTTATGATTAATTGAACGCCACCAAATTACTGAATACTGACACCATCTCTAATCTTCACAATGTTCCCAGCAGGTAGCTATCATCGACATTTTAAAAGTGAGAAAATGACCTCGAGCAGATGAGTAACTTGCTAAATAAAGATCATGTAACTGGAAAGCAAAGCTGGGCTGGAACTCACCTTTGTCTGACTCTAAACTGCGTTCTATATGTTATACCACACTACCTACCCGTGTCTAAAGCCAAAGGAAGTAATTTCTGCTGATGGAATTTTATGTGACTTTGAACACATGACTGTTGGATGTTAGAAGCCATCATTAGAGATCATCCAATGAAGTCCCTCATTTTTACATTAAGGTCATTGACATCTTACAAGGGATGCAGATCAAAGTTCCCGAATAAGTGTTGGAGCAGAGCCAAGAACTTGGGTCTCCTGGTTTCCTTCCATTAAAATTTACTTATTCTGATAATGTACAAGAATCCCAGACATAGCCCAATACTCCTTGAATAAAAACTATTTACCTTTGGTAAATTCACATCTAATACGTCACAGTTTTATTCCAAAAGAATAGATTAATAGGCAATATTCAAGAAATTTAAATATGAATTCCTTTAAAAAGTGATTTACATTTTATTCCACATGTTCATTCATTTTAAAGGATTTACACTTTACATCATGTAGATTATTTAAAAACTAGAAAAAATGACAGTAATACTTGCTATCAGTAGCACCTGCTGTGTTTTACATATATTATTTCTAATCCATGCATAATGTAGTATGGTATATATAGGGACAATGAAACTTAGATAAATTAACTGACAAATGGCCACCCAAATGATAAGGGCCAGAATAGGATTTAACCCAGATCTTGGTTGACTACAAATAGTAAATATTTTACCAATTTTGTTGAAGTTAATATACATAAGATTCAAAATGTGGGCATTTAGACATGGCTTATGTTATGCCCTTATTATTTTGTGCTTCTTGCTATCTGTGAAATGATTATGGCTTGCCATTGAAATCAACAGTCTGGTTAATAGTTTTTAAATATTCCTTGAACAGAAACCTTGGTATATAAATACTCAAGACTGTGAATTTTCTCACTGAGAAGGAATAGCCTTTGAAGAAAAAATACATTATAAGAAAAACAGCGTACCTGACCAGGGCTTTAAGATTTAAGAATCATTTCTGTATTTCAAACTGAAGTTCAAGCATTTAGAAGATTTATTTAAGTCCCTAGGGAAAAAAACACCTTGGGAATTCTACTATCCTGAATAATGCATCATCCAAAAATAAACCGGAATTTATTATGAAATTCTGCTATTTTAGAAGTGCCTTTTTCTACAAATTGCTACTTGGCTACGGTTGATTACACTGATATTGATTTTTGTTCCTCTCGAATAAACAGACAGAGGTCATGAAAGGTAATATTCTTTACCTAGACTTTTTCATTCAGGATCCTATTAGAAGGATAGACAGGACTGGCTAGTATTTGGCCAATAGCCATTATTATGTGAGGTGAAATGAATATAAATTTAGCAGAGTGCCTTGCATACCCTAAAAGCTCAGTAAGTTAGCTATTGCTATTTTTATTATTGGCTATAGAAACATGCCAGGGAAACCATCAGTGATGTGGATGGCTCCCTAAAATGAACACAGCGTTTTGTCAAATGTTTCATGAGACATCCAAGTGTGCTAGGCTAGTGGTGAAATAAAGCTGCTTTGCGTAGCTACAAGATGGGATTTCTGGGTTTGGTTTGCTCCTGGCTTTTTGCCATCCATGTCAGAGCCCTTGTCGATTGCCGTGGAAATTTGATCTGACCTGCTGATGTGACGTTGCTGACACCACAGTGCGGCCAGGGCCACCTGCAATGTATCAGCACTTTTCTGGATGCAAGTTCCACACACCTCTAACAAATACCCAATTTCTCACTCTGGGGATGCACTTCCTTTTCTCCTTCCTGAACTTAGGCCCCCAATTTAGGGCTGTGTGATAACTGTGCTTCTGAATGTTACAGTCAATGAACGGCCTCACGTCATTTTCCACTTATAGTCAACCGAAAGAAAAAACTGGCAACCAAACACTGTCAGCATAGCCACATTGCTCCCAATAATTTTAACTGTAAAGGGTGAAAAAAATCAGTTCAGTATCCAGGTAATTATTCTCCACTAGGGTTCACCACCTTTGAAAGGCAGTTTGCCAAGGTCCTGAATATCACCATCTGAAGGGTGATGGCTAAATGCTGACTCCTGTCATGAAGCAGTAAGAATGGAAGAACACTGGCCTTGGATAGTTCCTAAAGGAAGTTACTGATGAGGGGTAGAGGCAGCTATCATTTTGGTGTTAATTTAATAGGCAGGTGGTGGCAGTGATGGTTGTATCCAGCTCATGTTCCAGTGAAAAGTGGCATATGTGAAAATTTGACCCATGGTCAGATATTTTTTCTCTTTGACAGCAGCCATTCCAGAGTTTCTCAATAATGCCAACTTAGCCCCCCACTCACTGGACCAATTAGGACATCTAGATTCCACATTCCACATTTGAGACCAAGTTTTCCACTCTTTTCCTGGATATATTAGAATTGTGTAAACTGAGCCAAGACAAGAATAATCACAGAGTGAACTAATATAACTTTCCAGGCAAATGACTTAGGAAGAGGAGCTCTCCTTTAGAACATGACCAATTAGCCATCCTAATTTCCATCCTAAATTCACCTAGTGTCTACTTCACTTCTTGTCTCCTTCCCTGCTGGAAAGGGAGGGAGCTCTGGAAGCTTTTAATTTTCATTGTTAGTGGAATTGTGTGGCAGAAATTTCTATAAAGTCAATATAGCTAGTATACATTTTCCTTAGTAATAGAACTAGAACCCAAATTTTTACAATTGAAGTATAGTTGATTTACAATGTTGTGTTAGTTTCTGGTGTACAGCAAAGTGATTCGGTTGCATATATATATATATATATATATATATACACATACATATATTCTTTTTCATATTCTTTTCCATTATGTTTTATTACAGGATTCTGAATATAGTTCCCTGTGCCATACAGTACACCTTGTTGTTTATCTGTTTTATATATAGTAGTTTATACCTGCTAATCTCAAACTCCTAATTTATCTCCCCCCAACCCCACTTTCCCCTTTGGTAACCATAAGTTTGTCTTCTATGTCTCTGAGTCTGTTTCTGTTTTGTAAATAAGTTCACTTGTATCATATTTTAGATTGCACATATAACTGATATCATATGATATTTGTCTTTCTCTTTCTGACTTACTTCACTTAGTATGATAATCTCTAAGTCCATCCATGTTGCTGAAAATTGCATTATGCCATTCTTTTTTATGTCTGAGTTTTCCACTGTACATATATACTACATCTTCTTAATCCATTCACCTGTCAATGGACATTTAGGTTGCTTCCATGTCTTGGCTATTGTAAATAGTGCTGCTATGAATATTGGGGTGCATGTATCTTTTTGAATTTGAAGCGTTTTCTCCAAATATAGGCCCAGGAGTGGGATTGCTGGATCACGTGGCAACTCTATTTTTAGTTTTTTAAGGAACCTCCATACTGTTTTCCATAGTGGCTGCACCAATTTACATTCCCACCTACAATGAAGGAGGATAGAACCCTAATTTTTTTTGCTATGCGTTACAGCCATTCAACTAGATACTAATTCAGCTAGGTATTACCATGTGCTGGTATTACTAAGTGCTGGGCAGTGAAATAAATGCAAATACGTTGGAAAGAACTTTGGGGGAATTTTCCTTAAAAAGGAAAGGGAATATCTATATTTTTCCCCTTTCTACCTTCTACTGCCTGAAACATAAATGAAATAGATGGAACACCAGCAGCCCTTTTTGGCCATGAGGACAAGGGCACATCTTAAGGGTAAGATGTGATCTAGAAGGAGACTGTGTCTCTCTAGACTTTGTGGAGTCACTGTATCAGCCTTCTATGTCCTACCTTTATTCTTCTTATATGTAAGGGTCAAAGGTACCTGGTCAAAATGAATCTTGATACAGATCATAATGGACACGACAGAAGGTTTTTTTTTTTTAACATTACATTTATTAGCTATTGTCTTCCCCTCTATGACTCTGCACAACCCTATGTACTTTTGTGTTTACTAAATATTTAATGAGCAAATGAATCTTAACCATCATAGGATAGTTTTGTGCCACATCTGCAGAACTGAAAACATTGATTTCAAAATTTGTTTGCTTCATTAACGACCTTGCCAACTTGATTAAAATTGTTGTCAACTTTTGAAAAATTAATTTTTTTGTTCTTTAAGTGCTCTTTTAAAAGTTTGCATGTTGACAAGGGCCATAATGTATTAATTATGATTTATGTCATGGTTGTAAGATCATATCTAAATGGAATATTGACTTCAAAAAAAAAAAAAACTAAGAGATAGCTTATTTATCATGTCATAATTTCATATCATGGCCATAAATAAAAATGTGACTTTGTAAATTGAACAGGCTATCACTCTGGGATCATGTCCCCCACTGCTTCCACAAGGCACAGTCCTACTTAGTGGGAAAGAGTTAATATGGATACAGATAACTTTGTGAGTGTCCTTTTTAAAAGACTTTTTAAAGAAAAGTCATCTTTTCTCAAGTGTAATTAGCCTTATATCAATTAATTATATGTAATTAGCCTTATCCATATCATATGAAGCTTCTCCCTTTCTACTGGCTCATTATTTGCAGTAAATATACATGAACAAAAAAACAAACAAACAAAAACAACAAACACTTCTCACCACTCAGTGAGACACTAAAGGACCATTTACTTTAGTGTCCTTTCCTTTAGAGATAAACTTCATGAAAGATTAGTGTAAACTCACTCTCTATCCTCACTTTGATGAGACTTTACTAATGTAATTTATCTTGATCAACCTTTAGCATTTGCCACTCTTTTTAACATTATCCCTGAAGCTCTCTTAATTCTCAGCTTCTGTGGGAGTTCTTGTCCTGAATCTCCCAATTTAGCAGCCACCCCTTACTCTCATTCGCTGTCTTTTCTCCCACCATGCTTGAAACATTGTTTTTCTTAGTATTCTTTGAGTTTTTTTCTCTCTCACTTCACATGCCACCTATTTTCTGATGACTCATAATTGTACATTCTATTTCCTGAAATTTAGAGTTGTATTTCTGTAATCCTTAAAAAAATCTACAAACCTAAGGCTCATCTCACCCACCTAAAGCTGCCTCTATCCTCTCCTCCAACAGTGTTTTCTCTTTTGGGTGATGACATCCTTATTTTCCTTCTCTATTCCTCTTTGCTTTGGAAAACTCATTCATCCTTTAAGATTAATTTCAAGTTTCATTTCTGCCTGGAAATGTTCCTGACCTTAACGGGGGATTTTCCCTCTCAGGTGCTCCTGTTCTTTGCCCCATAACACCAAGGCCTTACTTCTGTTTAATATCTTCACTCTGTTGTATTATTAAATTACTTATAAATCATTCTCACTCCGCTGTCAGCTCCTTTTGAGCTGGGCTTCAGGTTGTTTATCTCTGTCTTTGGGATCTGCTACAGTGATTCATACAAATGAACTCAAGGAATCCTTTTGAATAAATAAGTGAATGTTTCCTTAACCTTTGCAAATAGAGCCATAGTTTGGATACATTATTCACGGATTTCATCCGTTTTTCATTTGCTAGACTTTAATCATCTCCTATCTCAACTCGTCTTTTTTCTAAGTAAATTCCTATTAAGTTTACAGACTTTTTTTCACCTTAAAGAAATACCTAAGTGTATAGGAAAGAACTACAGAATAATCATAGTAGTATTTTCTTGTTTCCCTATCTTTTGAACCCAAAACAGAACTATTTTCTTGGTGGTGAGGGAGAAATACATGTCAGATTCTAATACCAAATTCCTTTTATACGGTAATTGTGATTAGAAACCTGACCTAATTATTGGGTCTGACACTAGGATTTATTCTAAATTTAGTCAATTAATCTACAGCCTGGCTCCAGTAGGTACTCACTAAATATCTGTTGAGTGATTTTATGCACAAATGACTTCATCCATTATTTCAAGTTGAGATAGCATGTGGACTAGCTCATAACTCATGGTAGTCATGAATAGCTGACATTTACTGAGGACACAAAATGTGCCAGGCTCTGTTTCTTACTGTTTTATATGTATTATCTCATTTAATCCTCATAACCACCTTATAAGGTAGATAATGAAGATGATGATGATAATGGTGATGATTATCATTTAACAAATTGGGAAACCGAGTCACAGAGAGGTTAAGGAAATTGTCTAGAATATCACCACTAGCAGGCAGTAGACCTGAAAGTTAAGTCCAGCAGTCTGGCTACAGGCTGCATGCTCTTAAGTAACCTGCAATAGGTGCTCTGTGATAAACAAAGGGACTCTCCATATACTTTTAAAGTAAATTTATATAGACGAATATGCTTGCCTAAAATATGAGGGTTATGGGTAACCTTAAGAATTATTCCTTGACCTTTTATCAGAGTATAAATATAGTGATATTTAAAAATCCACAACCACAATTGGGTGAACTATAAACAAAAGCTCTTCATTATTTTCTAAAATGTCCAGTAATTTTATTTGAGAGCAGTTGATACACAATGTTAAATATATTTCTTCAGTCTCAGGCCCTGCTGACTATATTTTACTGTTTAGTGGCAGGCTACTTCCACTTTAACTATATTTCACAACTTTGTTGATTGCTGTTCTTACCATTATCCTGTCATTAGCCTCTCAGCTTCTACTTTTCATTTTCTTGCAGTGGGTCCGTGAGGGTAAATCTATTGCTTCCTCACTCTTTTGCATTTTACATGCTTTCACGTTTTTATGAAACCTCTCTAAAGGATAATCTGTATATCACCACATGCATGACTTACATATTAGAGTATATAGGAAAAATTTATACTCTGCAAAAGCTGTTAAAACCTGTTTAGCATATCAGACTAAGAACTCTTTATTATGAGGTATCTTGGTGCTCTTTTTAAATATCCTGGAGCTCTTCATAGCTTCTAAAACAAATAATTATAATAAAAATTCCTCTCGCACAAAGATAAATCTAAAGGGGGATTATTTTATTCATCTAGACGGAAAAAGTATTAACTTTTTAGAGCCTGGCATTCTAAAAATCAACACTGGAAAGATGCTTAGTTAAGTAATGCAAAAATTATCAGGTGCAGTATAAAAAGTTTTCCTCTGATGACTTTACCTCATGGCAATCTCATTTGGAAGGAGAAAACACATAAACTATACCTGTAATTAGAATGCAAACTCACTCATTTATCAGCACTTAGGGAAGATTGATCCCCTCAATACACTCTCTCCCTATGTGAAAATGATAACATTTACCCTGATTCAGCAGTTCAAAGCTCTACAAAATAGAATATCCTCAAGATTTACAAAAGGGATAATGTCACTATTTGCAAATGTATATAAATGTATTTTTCAAATATTTAAGTAATTATATTGATATTGATAATCTATAAGCATTTTACTTAACAAGCAAGACAATTTAAGGTTTAGATTCAGTTCACACAGCTTTGTAACATGACCAACTTCAATATGGAAAAATGACCCAGGAGGTCCCCATACGCTTCCATTAAAGTATTACATGTTGGGTGGGGTCTTTGCAGGCCCCTCCTAATTAGCAATGAGAATGGTTAAATTCAACTTGGCCCTGGCACTCTTAACAAAATGGTAATTTATATTCTAGCTCAGCCAAAATTTTTTTCTGTTGAGGAAAAAAAACATATATAGCGAAATGATTTCCTTTTACTCATTCACTACTAACCAAGAATGTCTGCAACCCATATGGAAAAGAGCATCACACTGGGTTGTCTAGGAAAAATAAAACCAGGTTTTTCTAAAAGTAAATTACAGTTTGAGTTAGATAGCTTTATGCAATAGAAATGTTGCCTGGGATAATGACAATTCTGGCTGCATGCCTTGTTTGATGCTCCCAGAAGTGGTTTCCGTTGAGACTATTAAGTAAAAGGATTGATATGATATAGAACTCCAGTCAGTGATGCTCCTTGTATGAGGATTAGTTGACTCTTCGATTTATTTTGGCATTTCATTTTACACCTCTTTTTGAAATCAACTCATGGCCTTGTGGTCAATCAACTTACATCTGTAAACTACTCAGTGAACTTCTACTTTGAAAAACTTTATATGTATTCTGATTAGTCTTAACATTATCTCAAACTTTACTAAAAATAAATAAATAAAGGGCTTTAAATGCAGAGAGGAGAAAGCAGAGGGCTCTGCATGGATAAGAAGAAAATGAAATTTCCATTTTCACTGTTTTTGTCATCGTCATCATCATCATCAATAAATGTATTTATTAGGTTCACACGTGCACTTGCCACTTCCTGCTTTTTCTTCATTATAATTTCACTTGAAGGCAAACACATTTGGGGATTATTAAAAACATGCTAATACAGACAGTTTCATCAGTAAATGTTATAGGGGAAATTGGATATTCACATGCAAAAGAATTAAATGAGACCCTTATCTTACACCACCCACAAAAATGAACACAAAATGAATTAAGAACTCAAATGTATGACCTGAAACTCCTAGAAGAAAACATAGGGAAAATCCTCCTTGACATGGGTCTTGACAATGACTTTTTGGATATGATGCCTAAAGTACAAGCAACAAAATAAACAATAAATGAGTGAGACTACATCAAACTAAAATGCTTCTACACGACAAAAGAAACAATCAACAAAATGAAATGGCAACCTTTGGAATGGGAGAAAATATTTGCAAACCACACATCTGATATGGGACTCATATCCAAACTATATAAGGAACCCATATAACTCAATAGCAAACAACAACAGTGATTTTACAGAGATTTTCTTACTTGGAACAGCAAGTCATGTGATTTCTGAGCTTGCCCAATGCTGAGGTTTAACTTCACAGTTTGCAAGGAAAAACATCTCAGAGCACCCCAGGCATCATGATGGGTAGTAATATCAACAAGAAACAGAATTGCAGTGGTCCTTCTAACTCATTTTAGTCTTATTCATAATTGGAGGCTGTAGGACATAATTATGGAAAAACATTCTATCATTCTACTGGAACAGAGGGCAGCTGAGTTAGGACTTGACATTATCTCTGGCCTGGCTCATAAAAGAAGAGATAGTTGTCCACCAACTTGAGTGTATATCTGGCTATTTCCAGTAGAAGAAAGGATTTCAAAGTCATCCTTAGTTATTTATAGATTGTGTCTGACTTAATTAATCCCAGGTACCAGACTGTACAGTTCTTATGAACATAAAATACTTTGTAAAGACCACCTGTGATGACCCGACCTAGATCTAGGTGTCTAACATGAAGGGCTGTTCTCTAAAATATCAAGCTGGGATGGGCCTGTCCCACCAAAAGGTAGATAGGACAGAGAGACCAAGTTTTAAAGTTTGGGGAAATGTAGACAATAATTGCATCAAGCTGGAGGCACTGGCACAAATGGGCTTGGGAAACAAGGCACCAACATGGGTTGCCAAGAGTTGGTTCTGAGTCTAATTCCCAGTAAGTAGGCAGAGAAGATTATTCCTGTCAATTTTCAAATGTTTTGATGTTTCATCTCCTTTCTGGCCTTTCTCTGTCATATTGCTACCCATGTTGTCCCAGGAGAGTAGAAAGGAAAGACACAGATAGACGCATTGGGGATTTAGACAGGACACTGTTCTAGCTGTCACTTTCTAGTTGTGTGACCTTAACTCTGAGTCTCAGTTTTTTCTTCTGTAAAAGAAAGCTATTTTACTTCCCTACTTCTTTCCTTTCTCTCCTCTTCTCCCCTTTTTTATCTCTCCTTCTCCCTCTCCCTCCTTTCTTTGCCTTGGTCCTCTCATTCTTTTTTCATTATCTACTGAAAACGATTTTTAAACCACTTCCCATTTGCTAAGGACTATGTTTGTCACTGAGGATATAAGTTGGTGCCTCAAAGTGGGAAAATGATCCCGGCCCACATCAGCTTACTGTTTAATAAATAAAAGAGACAAACATTAATCAAAGTAGGACATAGTGAGTGTAAAGAATTATAACTATTAAGTATAAAGCAGAAGTAGATGGTGTTATGAGAGTGAATAATAGGGCTGCTACTATCTTTTCCTTTTCCCCTTTCTATAAGTATAAACAGAAAAACAGACTATGCTAGAATAGAACCCAAAAAGCTGATAGAAAACGTAAATGCTTATGTGTTGATGAATTGATCTTGAAAATGCATGACTGCTGGTATTTCTGCATTTTGAATTTCTGGAATCAGGAAGTTGAATAAGTTGAATAAGAAACATATTTCTATTTTATGTTTGTATCTTATACTTCTTTGGATCATTTTTCTGGGATAGTAGTTGTTTTAGTAGACTTTCATAGGTTTACTCTTCCTTTGAGTAAGCTGAGCAGAAACTCTATGCTAAATCACATTACAACCACTCAATAGAAAATAAAGCTTCTTCCCTCATAGGAGTTTCATTGCAATGAATAGAACTGAGGCAGCTTCACAGTATGGAGTGCCCTGTAGGGGCTGAATTCTCTCCCAGGCCCCATGGCTTGGACAGAATAGAGCACTCAAAGTCCCCACATAAAAACTCCTGCTACAAAGTGACAAAATTCAGCAGTCCCAAGCAGCAAGACACTCTCTTATTGGATAAAATTCTCTTCTAGTTAATCCTAGAAGAGATGGGTTCCTTGCAGGAGGTCTTGGACTCTGGGATAAAATTAACTTTTTATTAAAGGACTGTGCCTGGGAAATCTCTTTTCCTCACTCGTCCTGTCTGTCAAGTCTGGGGAATTTGAATTCTGTCAGTCACATAAACATAATCTAGTGTGACATTTACTCTCATTATAATAAGTGACTACTTTATGGACAAAACTGGGAGAGAAAAAGAAAAGATAGCTTCCAAAGATCTTTAATAGAAAATTTGGAGTTAAGTGATTCACAAAGCATCATAGTTAAGGACCATCATTTCAGAAGTTACCCTTGGAGTAGATTAACGAGTTGTGGCGCTCTTTGTTGCACTAGGAGTTGGCCTTCATGTAATATATCTCACACACACACACACACACACACACACACACACTAACAGACTCGTTATCTCTTCTCCAACTACCCATCATCAAACAAAAGAAAAATCTCTCTTGACTCCACTTCCCTCTCTGGCTGCCTCTTCGTTTCTCTTCTTCCTTCCCTTATAGCAACATTCTTTGAAAGATGCCATCCCCAGGGCATCTCCTTTCATTATTAGACTTTCTTCCCTGCCACTTCACCAAAGTTGCTCCTTTGAATGTCTTCTGAGTGGCTAAATCTGAAGATCAATTCACAGTGTTGGTCTGACTCGGTCCATTCACAGCATTTGACACAGATGAACACACGCTCCTCCTTGAAACACTTCCTTCACTCGGCTTTAGGACCCCGAGTCCTGCTGGTTCCCCTCCTAGCTGACCTCTGCTTCTCAGCCTCCACCTTGCATGGACCCCTTTGCACTGGAGTCACCCAGCCCTCAGGACCAGCACCACCTCTCTTTTATATGCATACTCACTCCCTTGGTGATCGTAGAGTGACTGGCTTTCTAATATTTATACTCAGATGACGTCCAAACTAGATCCTGTCCTTACATTCCAGACTCACACATCCAACTGCTCAGGTGTCATGTCGATTTGATGTCCAGTAAGCATCTCAACATTAACATGTCCCAAACTCCACTCTTAATCTCCCCCTCTGGTTCTGTTACTCCCTGCCTCTCCCAGTTTAAAGGTAGCATCATTCCTCTAGCTGCTCAGGCCAAAAACCTTGGAGCCATCCTGGACATCTTTCTCCTACACTCACTGTGCAATCTGCTAGCAAACCACGTCAGCTCAACATCTGAAATATACCTACTGTCCCTTCTCTTCTTTACATGTTCTCTGCCAACACTCTGGTCAAGCCACCATCTTCTCTCTCCTGGATTATTGTGACAGCCTCCCGATTGGTCTCCCCACTTGTGCCTTGTCTCTCATAGACAAGTTTAGTCTAGTAAACAGAGATCCTGACAAAGCAGATGCTAGAAATGTCTGATAGACTTTACTGCTCTGCTTAAAACCCTGCATTGTCTTCTAACCTCACTGTGGATGAAACCAAAGTCATGGGGATGGTCTACATGGCATACATCATCTGACACCCAGGTAAAGCTTCCTGCCCTCTCTGTACTAGTGTTACTCCCTGGCCTCCATGCTATTCTTTACCAACAACATACATGCTCCTGCCTCTGGGCTTTTGCACTTGCCTGGAATTCTCTTTTCCTAGATATCCAAGGCCTTTAGGTCTTCATTTAAATGTCATCAATACCTCCTGGGAGTTATTTGTGAATTTCTTTCCTTCTTAAGAAGTATTACCTAAAAAGGTAATATAACCATCTTTGTGTGTCTGTGTGTTTTCATTTAAAAAAGAATAAAGCCAATTTAAAAGTCATCCTAAAGAGGATATTTTTCTGCATGCCTCACACTTGCATAATACATTAGCTCTTCATGGACAAGGACCAGGGAGCACCCTTGTCTATTGAACGTCTGTCACTGAAAATAAATAATATTTTCATTTTTGATAAAAAATTATTGTTGAAAAAAGAAATATTTTCTAATGTCAGAAATACATTAAAAAATTTATACTGTGATTGACAGGGTGCCAAGGAGAAGATCAGGAAGTAGGTAGAAGTATCTAGAAGTGTTGTTGATTTGAATAGAACACATCCCTTGGCTGACGGTAAAAGGGTTTAAGAGATGGGCACTAGTATATAACCTTCAAAATCTTCCACTCCCCTACCCTGGTACAGAGGGTCAGGAATCTTGCTGCTTAGCTGAAGGATGCTCTGGGGAATTACTTAATGGAGACTATTCCCAAGATAAAAAAAGCTGTTTAGTTTCCTACCTCATTTATTTATTTGTCCCTAGGGAGAATTAAAAAGGGACTGCAAAATGAAGTTGACTTACACAAATTCCATGCTCCAAAGAAGCACCTTATTACCATCTTCAAGTACATTATCCAAGTAGTTTTAGGGAGCAAGGATAGTGATGATTTATGACCAAGTTTTCATATAAATCATTATTAGTAAATCAGTATATTGATCCAAAAATAAAGTGAGGGGCAACCTGCATCATAAATTTTATGATTTGAGATTTATTATATATATTTCAAGTAAATATTAGGTCTGATTTATACAGATGGTGATTTTAGATTCATAGTCTTTATAAACAAAAATACAGCAAACTACAAAATTAGATTATTGAGCTGGAAATATTTTAGTTCAAAGACAAAATTAAGTACCTGTTTCAATGTATGTATCCAAGGTACAAACATTTATAAAAAGGGGAACTGAATTTTTTGCAGTATTATTCACTATGATTCAAAATTGGTGACAAGCAAAAAGAAAATAATACCAGTGTTTCATGGTATTCTGTACAGTGCTGTTGAATTTTTTGTGTCCTGCTTTGCATTTTTCTTGTCCAGAAACAGAAAATGCAATGTGAATATCTGAGTTAGGCCCATCTCTGTTCATTTTTCAGCTCATGGTCCCATTTCTCATGAAATAAGACTCTGCAATATAATGACGCTATGTGTGGGTGATAACCATGATAAGGTTCTCTCTAGCATCTGGAAAAATGGTAAAGCAGAGGGGGTACCATTCGGAAGAGAAGATTGACTATGAGTAGTCTGCTTTTGGATACATCACTGAGTTATCCCATCTGCAAATGACCCTCCCTTTTTTTTTTTCATATTCTGGATCTAGCTATTGGCATACAGGAGGTAAGACTTCCTTTCCTCATGCTCTGTCTTATAAAAGATCTTGTTTTGAGAGTGCTAACATTAGGAAAGACAGACAAAAGTATTTTCAGAGTGGTGCAGGTATTTCTATTTTTAAAATCCTAACCAGGCTTGAGTATTATTCTTTAAACATTTTTTTCTTCAGAGATTATGTTATGGAATGGAGATGGAGTCTCAAAATGAACAAAGACTGAGGATAACAGACATAGTTTTCAGAAGCTCAAAGATAAGGACAATGAATTCTCATTGTTCTATGGAGGATCTTCAGGGACTGGGAAGACCTCCAACTATAGAGCAAGGTTTGTCAAATTACAGCCCATGGGCGAATTTGGTCTACCTCATGTTCTTGTACAGCCTGCAGGCTGAGAACAGTTCTTAAAATTTTAAATGGCTGAAAACAATAAAAGAATTTTCATGACACAAGGAAATAGTATGAAATTTAAATATCAGGGCCTATAAAGTTCTATTGGAGCTCACACATGTTCATTTGCGTGTTTTCTGTGATTGCTTTCATGCTACAATGGCAGAGTTGGGTAATTTCCACAAAGCGTGTATGGTCTGCAAAGCTGGAAATATTTACTCCCTGGTGCTTTACAGAAAAAGTTCAGAAATTCTTTACCCAAATTGCAGTAGGATTCAGCCTCATAGTCTAAACTAAATGCAGAATTCTTTCCATACCTGCAATATTGATTTATCTACCCTTATTTTATTATTATAAGTACAATTAAATAACTGAACTTCAATGACAAAAGAGATACTTTTGAAATAAGTAAACTGTTTTAAAAAGGTGAAGTATTTTAAAAGGTATATTTCAATCCCTATTTCACTAACTATAAGAATTATGTATCTTTTGCCCTTAATATTATGAGAATACCTTGATTAGAATATTGCTTATTATAACTCACCAGTTAATCTTATTTGGAATCGAGATATTCTTACGTGGGCCTTCAGAAATGCAAAATGCTTGATGTAAAGATCCTCTAAGCCAGGGGTCCCCAAACCCAAGGCTGCAGGCTAGTACCAGTCTGTGGCCTGTTTGGAACTGGGCCGCACAGCGTGGGGTGATCGGTGGGTGAGTGAACAAAGCTTCATCTGCCGCTCCCCATCGCTCCCCATAGCTCGCATTACCTCCTGAACCACCCCCTCCTCCCCATCCCTGTCTGTGGAAAAATTGTCTTCCATGAAACCGGTCCCTGGTGCCAAAAAGGTTGGGGACCACTGCTCTAGGCTATACCCCTCAGGGACTAATATCTTGACCTTTGCTAGAGAGAAACTTTTTGTTTGTTTGTTTTTTGTTTTGTTTTTTTGGTACGCGGGCCTCTCACTGTCGTGGTCTCTCCCTTTGCAGAGCACAGGCTCCGGACGCGCAGGCCCAGCAGCCATGGCTCATGGGCCCAGCTGCTCCGCAGCATGTGGGATCTTCTCGGACCGGGGCACGAACCCGTGTCCCCTGCATCGGCAGGTGGACTCTCAACCACTGTGCCACCAGGGAAGCCCTGGTTTTTCTCCTTTAGAAACAGATTCTAATAGGACAACACCTGAGTACCAGGGGTGGGGAAGAAAAGTTCTCTTCCTATCAGAATGGCATCACCTTTTACTTTTTCTTAGTAGTAGAGAAATTTTAAAAAATTGGCTTGTCAGAATGTTCCTTCAAAACCGTTTTTTGAAAGAGCTTTCTTCCTTATGTAGAACAAAACATATTTTATCAGGATTCAAACAAAGCTGTGGAGTAGAAATTTTACTGCTTTTGTGACAGCAGATACGGAGTTGATACTGCAATGCTGAATGAGACCAGATTCTGCAGCGAAAAATAGCTTGTAGAGCAGGAGTTGGCTACACTTGCGTTTGGATATTTCTGTGTTCAGCTCTGTGATCATGCATTTATCTCAGAGCTCCAAATTCTGCCAACTGACACTGTGGCATCTGATATCATATCCACTTCCTAGGGCTCCACGCATATTGTCAGATTATTGTCCCAGACACGTAATCTGATGTGAGGGAAGTGTTTGTGAGAACTTGAACAGACTCCTGCATCGATGTCTGTATTGGCCCAAGACAGGTCTCATGACACAGAAGAACCCTCAGAGCGTACACATTCTTAGTGCTTATTTAACTGCCCAATTTTTAACAACCAAATCGGTAAGGGTGATGTTCCTTACAGTGGAGTGGGAGAGAGTTTCACCTTTCTCCTAGTCTTGGTTTAGACACACACAGGGACTCTACCTTTCTCAGTGCTCATCTATGTTGCTGCCTCTGGGCCTTACTAGTAATTGTGTCTGAGACTTAAGATCTACCAGAAGATATACCAGAGTAATTACCCAGAGTCTACCCAGAATACGTACCTTCCTGTGTGGCTTAAAGTTGGCTTGAAGTGCAAAACCTCTTATTTCTTAATGGGAATAGGATGAAAACTACTAAGCCATCTGCTACAGCTCTCATTATCTACAAGGGAAATTCACATATCCTATTATGATATTCTAGGAGTGCTTCTTGTAATTTTTTTCTATTAATCTATGACTCCTTAAAAATGACTTCTACTTACGTGTAGTTGCATAAGCCACGAGGCCCCAGGCACTGAAATGCAGTGTGCTAACTTGAACTTCATGAAACATATTTTAGCAAAGATGAACTTGCTATATTTGAAGGCCTCAGGTGTAAGGCGGCTTCACGCTAGCATGCACACAGAGTTCAATACTTTGTACAAAATTAGGCCTTGTCTTGACAGAAGCTTTCTAGTTAATCAGCAATATCCCTTTTGCTTTTAGGTGATGATAAAGTACTCCATTTTCTTATTACAACAATTTTACTAAATAAAGGCTCTATTTGGAGATGGTCCCTATTATCCCAATGGCCCAAATAAGAAGCCACAGAAACATAAAAAAAAAAAAAAAAGTACAAGGTTATTTTATACACGCTGCAATGAAATCATCTGTGTTTACTTCACCATTCCTACATTACTCCATCCGCATTTAAGGTTTCAACTCTCAAGTCTGCTGAATCTCTGGAGCGCTACTTCCACTTCTAATTTCTTTTTCTTCTTAAAGAAAAATCAAGGGGATTTAACTTTTTGATTATTCAGAATTCTCATCCCCTATTTTACTAAAGTTTCTGTACTAGAACTTGCTTTTGTCGTTAACTATGCTCATCTGATCTTGTCATTGAATACACTGCTACCCTCAAATTTTCAATCTCCTTAGTCATCTTTTTTCTCTGAGCATAGAATGTCCTGATTGTGTTATACATGTTCAAATTGTGCATATGTTAAATAAGTTATAATATTATTTAAATAGTTTAATTATTCCTTTTGCTAAGTATCTTAGAAAATAGAACTTTTCACATTCATTTTGAGTATATGCTTCTTGCACTGACTATAAAAATGCTATCAGTATCTTTCCAATTAGTTCTCTTGATGCTATCCCTTTTCACAGAGGATAAAGCACTTCTGAGTTCCACAGATATCTTTCAACACCATACCCTACAGAGTTTCTTGGCCACACATCATTATTAGTGTGTCTTCTTGCTGACCTGTTTAAGAAATGCCAACTAGTATGTCCATAGTAGACTAAAGTTCCTCCTCCATCTCCATTTGCAGTGTCATCAACAGAGAAAGCAAATCAACAACTGTAGGACTTTTTCATTTATTCATCAAACATGCACTGAATGACAGACACTCTGTTTGGTGTTTGATATAAAACTTGGCTCAGATTGCTAGGGGGAGGAAGTAATTTCCTCAGTCAGTGTCTCTACTTTCAAGACTGGCTAAAAGTCAGAATTTAATTGCATTTTTCAGGTGAAAAATTGCACTCGTATTCAATTTCTGTGGCAGATACTGGTGTTTCCTTTTTCTTCAGCCATACCTCTTTTTTTCTTCCTTAAAGAAGTCCAATTTTACTCAGGTATGGGATAATGTTTTTCTCTGAAAAAGCGGCATCCAACCAGTGTTTCATGAGATAAACCAATAGGTTGTCTAAGCCAGCCATGGCAATCCCATTTATCTCTACCAATAATGGGTTTTGAGACGGACAAGTGAAGCAGTTTTGGCCAACAGGATAGATGGGGAGTCTTCTGGAAGTCCCAGCACATGGGAAGACTGGCCTTTCTATTCATCTGGAAGTTGTTCTATGAAGACACGGTACTTACAGCTCCTATAGTTATCTTAAAACCCTAAGTAGGGAAATCACCAACACACCAAATGAAGACAGAGCAGAAAAGTGGAATAAACATTATTAAGCTACTAAATCAAACACGGAATGGCCTAATCCTAGAACTCTTGTTAAGAGAGAGACAATAAATGACTATTTCTTAAAGTACTTTTAGCTGGGCATTGTGTTACATATAGCTGAAAACCTTAACCCGATACAGTTACAACCACGTTCCCCATTAACATAATCCTGAGTCAATGCTTCATTTCTGAAGACTTCTCTCAGCTTTAGCTGTATGATGTTGTTATAAAAGAGAGTGCTGTGTCTTTCAATAATCATTAAGATGGCTAATCAGTAGGACCAGTTTTTATACCATTAGCGGAGAGCTGGGATCAGTTTTAGTTGGTTCCATGGAGTGTTTGCGCTTTTCGTGTATATTGGTGTTTTATAGAAGGAACAGCACATCATAGGAATTTTAACCCATTTTACATGTTATTTCACTTCACTGTCCTAGATTTTATTTTACTCTGTATTCTACTAATTAGGAAAGGTGACCATTATTGAAAATGCATCTGAAAGATTGCTAATTTTTAAGTGTCCTGATAATAAAATTTACCGTGTGCAGCAACAAATGTACTGTATTATGGAGTTCATATTTGTTAATATTATCTTTTATTCCTCCTCATATCTCTGAGGGAAATAACTGATGTAGTGATAATAACCTACACTTGGAGAAAACATACAGAAATCTTGTGAAATTATGTTTACGTTCCTTAACTTGGAAAAAGGAAAATAAGGGAAGGTTACTATTGCACTGATGAACTGAATTGCTTCCAGCTATGATAACTTCTGTTCTAGCAGAGTTTGAGATTATATTTTTGAAAATGAGACAATAAAGTGCAATTAAAGCTACTTTACATTCATTACATTACGTAGGATTTTATCACTTAAAAAACAGTATTTTTTCCATTGTACAGTTATCTACTTAAAGTTTAACTGTGCCTTTTTGGGAGTTTCATTTAATTATCTCTAAGTTAGTATTAGCTGCTTAGTTGGCTTAATTAGGTTATTATGAGATAAATAAAACCTTTCATATGAACATTCAGTAAAGGGTATTTCCATGTATGGTATTAAAAATAATCCCCTATCTCTGATATCAAAACTAGCATTCACATACTCTTCCTGTGTTTTCTTAGCAATGCTGCTGACAAATAGGCTTCTTGATATTCAACAATAAAAATGTAAATAGTGAGAACCAAAAGACAGAGAGAAATTATGTAGCCCCAAACTCATTTATAGGATAGTTTGATAAAAATTGAGTAGAAGGAAGTTTAGTGACTTTCTAGTAAAATCATAATGCTTATGCCTTCATTTTATAGAGGTAGATATAGAAATTATTTGTTACTGATGCATTTTAAATATTTCTAACAGAAATGTCACCAGATGTCGGCACAGGTGAAGAATTGTGCTTGCAGAGTGAATGTGTTCAGTTAGTCATCTTCCCCATTTCTCTATCAAAGCCTTCCTCACTGATGATAAAAGAATCTGGAAGCATTACAACTGAAGGGATTTTATAATCCAAGTATGCCACCTCTACACCCTCTACACCTCCATCCAGAGAGGAGAAAACTAAAACATAGAAATCTAAGGCTCCTCAATTATTTAGTAGCAACAGAGGTCCTGGCACTCCTAATTTCAGTCCAGTGCTCTGAAATGAACAGTCCTGGGCAGTGAACTCGTTAGGGGCCACGCGTGACATCCAAATGCCACTTTGAAGTAAGTCTCCTTTGGAGAACTGTATGTTTATATAGCCTGAGGTGCACTAGCCATGAATACGTTGTTCAAAATGTGAAACTAATTTCAGTCCTTGAATGTGAACTATGGGGTTTCATCGTAAAGCACTAACCAGCATCGTATACCATTACCGATAGTCCAACAGCTGTGCCAACACATGGTACCATGCTGGCATATCAGTCAGGGGCCTCAAGACCAAAGGGGACTTGCTTTTTTTGATTTAGTGATTCAGAGTTTATTAACTGTATCTGGATGACTTGTGCCTGAAATCCGTTTTATCTAAAATTAAACTTAGGGCTTCCCTGGTGGCGCAGTGGTTGAGAGTCCACCTGCCGATGCAGGGGACATGGGTTTGTGCCCCGGTCCGGGAAGATCCCACATGCCGTGGAGCGGCTGGGCCCATGAGCCATGGCCGCGGAGCCTGTGCGTCCGGAGCCTGTGCTCCGCAACGGGAGAGGCCACGACAGTGAGAGGCCCGTGTACCGCAAAAAAAAAAATTAAATTAAATTAAACTACTTATTCCCTACCTTATTTCTTCATTTCTTTATTCAACAAATATTTACTGAATGCTTCTTTGTGTCAGGCAACGCTCTAGAATGAAGGGATTTTCACAGCAGTGGATAAAACAAATTCCCTTCTCCCAAGGAGCTAACGTAGTATTGGATTAGACTGAAAATAAATTAATATTTAATGAAATGAAAGGCAGCAATAAGAACTCTGCAAAGTTAGTGGTTAGAGAGATTGCACCTGGAGAAAAATATGGACTGGTGGCCAGAGAAGTCCTCTGTAATATGACATTTGGTCAAAGCTCCCATGTATGTGGCACTTAGCATGTGTTATTTTGCCTTGTAATTTGTTATAGTCATTCATTGAGTATTTGCTATGTGCCTTCTGTTGTAAGGTATGCCGTCTGGTATCATACGTGGATGAAACAGTCACAAGTCGTTGCCCTCATGGGGCTCACAGTCCAGGATCAGAGATACAACATGTATACACAGTAATAACTAAAACAAGGCAGATAGTGGTAAATGTGGAAGAGAAATATTGGTAATGTGCTGAGGAGTTTAGAAGATGGAAAGAAAATGAAGGAAATGCTCATTTCTATTAATCTTGCCTCTTCCCCAACACATAGTAAGGAGGTAGGAATGATGTATTTTTCTTTCCTTGTATTTCAACTTCCTCACACAGTACCTTCCCTGTTTGGGTCTTGTTTGTACTATGGAAGTTTGCTGTAGATGATGACTATTCTCTGCATGTTGTTTCTTCTATCAGTTAGTGACTGCTGTCCTTTAAACTGTACTGGAGGTGACAACTATTCACATGTAAATGAATCATGTCTAAAACAAAATGTAGCTTCCTCTTTTAATTCTCTTGTATATGTCTACCTACCCCAATTTAAGCCATCTCCCACTTCTTCCTCTCTCCTGATCTATCGGTAGCCACATTATGAAGAGACGACTCTGGGTCTTCGTATCAATCTATGTAGGTATCAGGGGCACTTGAGCGATGCATGTTTAGGTGAGCAAATGAATAAATGATAGGACCCCTTCTGTGTATTGAATTTGGCATTATTTAAATCACTTATGAAATGGACATTTTTTTCATGATTAAATGGAGCAGAGAAATGAAGAAAATTTTAAGTTTAAAAAAAAGCTTTTAAAAGGAATGTACAGCTTGGATTTCATGGTTATTTTATTTATTTATTTATTTATTTTGCGGTATGTGGGCCTCTCACCGTTGTGGCCTCTTCCGTTGCGGAGCACAGGCTCCGGACGCACAGGCTCAGTGGCCATGGCTCACGGGCCTAGTTGCTCCGGGGCATGTGGGATCTTCCCGGACCAGGGCACGAACCCGTGTCACCTGCATCAGCAGGCGGACTCTCAACCACTGCACCACCAGGGAAGGCCCTCATGGTTATTCTTAGTGGAGCAATAGAACTTCTGCTTCTAGTGCTTGGTTAGGCAGCAATTTCTTTAAGCAGGTGAAAAAAAAATAAAGGAACTAAATTAATTATGTGCATAAAATATGCTGTCCATGCATTTAAATACACGCAGGGTTGTCTTTTGTGAGCCCTTTCAAACCCCAGATGTCTCATTTTAAAAGGAATTCTTTCAGTTTCTCTTTCAGTCAAAAGATTAAACCATTTAAATTTTCTGAGGGAAGAAGCTCCCAAAGCCACATAGAAGTTTTTAATCCTGCCCTAATAGAGGGTGAATTTTCCAAAATGCCTGCGTCTAAGGTAAACAAAATCCATTAAGAAGTAGTTATTAAGCCCTATGGACAGAAAACAATATTAGTAGCCTAAAAATCATAGCTTTGGGGCAATGAAACTCATTGGAAGTAGAATACAGAAGCAGGAACAGAAAAGGCAGAGGGCTCCTTTAGTATAAAAAAAATGATTATGATGAAAAATATAACTAATTGGCATTTTCATTGTTTCTTTCAATAAGAAAATCTCAAGAAACTTTACGGGACAAGAAGGGTGATAAAATGAAGCCTCAGGATAGGCTATCCGATGGAACAGGATGGAAATATATACAAGTACAGAAACTTCACTGTTTACGTAAGTTGTGTAACGGCCTAGTCATATATATATATTCTGTCTGTATATACTCGCTACCAGATTTAGTACTTTTGAAGGGCTTAAGGTTTAAAAGCAATAAAATTCTTTTAGAAAGTACCGTTACCTTACAAGTGTAGTTCTAAAGTCAAGTACAACTGGATCAAGTCCCGAAAGGTTTTATGCTTTGAATTAATACACACACACACACACACACACACACACACACAAACTAGACTGTTATATTCACAATATACCCTTATTGAGATGGAATATATATACATAAATATGAAAGATTTTAATATATGTATATATATGCATATATATGTATACACATGTATGTATTTCATATCTATATCTATAGATATGTCTATATCTGTATCTGTAGTGATATCGATATCAATATCTATATGGTGTAAGAGTTCTAGGGAATTATAATTATTTTTTAAATTAATTAATTAATTAATTTTTGGCTGCGTTGTGTCTTTGTTGCTGCGTGAGGGCTTTCTCTAGTTGTGGCAAGCGGGGGCTACCCTTCATTGCGGTGCACAGGCTTTTCATCGTGGTGGCTTCTCTTGTTGTGGAGCACGGACTCAGTAGTCGTGGCTCATGGGCTCTAGAGCGCAGGCTCAGTATTTGTGGTGCCCGGGCTTAGTTGCCCCGCAGCATGTGGGATCTTCCCGGACCAAGGGTTGAACCTGTGTCCCCTGCATTGGCAGGTGGATTCTTAACAACTGTGCCACCAGGGAAGTCCAGTTCTAGGGAATTAAAAACTGTAAAACTAAGTCCTATTCAATAAAATCCAACAGGGAATTGGAAATGCACAATATCTATTTAGCTGCTGGTATAAATGTAAGTGATGTTCTTGCTAAGATCAGATTCCCTTAACCATCTTAGAATTAATATTTAAGAATCACAATGAAGTTTAAATGTAACCCATGCTAACACAGTACATGTGTTCTGTTCAGATAAGGCGTATTTTCAATAAATGGAGTGAAGGATCAGCCTTGGTCTCAATTCATTAAAGCCATCTATTGCACTGACAATTCAACAAAACGGTTCAGAAATTAATGATTATGTTTCCAATAAAACATACAGATGGAACGCTGATTAAACTATATGGACTACTGATTAGTTTCATGAACCCTAAAATAACGCTTGCTATACATATTCTTACTGACCTAGAAATAAGCTTGAATCTCCTTTTAAAACATAAGCCTACGTTAGTCAACTTAGGAATTAAAGAACACATTCATATTGAAATCTTTTCCTACAGAAGCTAGTCTTTGTAATATCTCAGCACTTTGAAAATGAAAATGAAAGTACAAAAATCACATATAACAACTGGAGATAATGTCCCAAAGACTGACAAACCTCATCTAATTTATGCTCTTCATGTCTCTGGAAGTTCAGGTTCCTATATTCTATCTACTGGATATTCAAATTTCTGTAATTTAAAGTAACATTTAGATCAGCATTGGATCTTTCATATATACTTGAATTCTCATCACCAATTATAGATGGCCATGGAATCTCAACTCAATAGTGGACCCATCTCTGTCCTTAACTATTTCACAAAAACTAGCTGGACAGGGAGTCTTTGGGACTCACAAGGGGCCTGTTTCATCATCCTTTCCTGGATCTTATCAGTTCTTGGTTTATTGGCTTATTCTTCCTTGGAACTGATTTTTTTCAAGGTGACTGGCTACTGGCAGACACTCTGATGTCAGTCATGTAATGTATTACATTTGTATCATCTTACATTTGTATTAAATGTATCATCTTGTTAGCACTGTCTCTGTTTTCACTAAATATCAAGTTGTAAATAAATTTTTTGACCAGGCCCAGTAGCTGTGATTTCTGCCTTTATTCAGTTCCAAAGATTGTTATATAGTCATCCTCTGCTCTTAAATCCTGGCAGCCTGATCACTGTCAGGGTCTCTGTGATAAGAATAGCAGTTTTCAACCCACTCTGATCATGCATTGCTTGATTTTTCCATATTTGATTACCCACTGGATTAACAGAATGCTTATTTAATCAGGACCCAACGTAATTAGTTATGACTTTATGATTTCGGGTTTCTGTCCTTCAACAACAGAGAAAATTTGATTACTACAGTTAAATCCTTTAAAAGAAGATACCATTCTTAGTTCTTATGTAGTTTGATCACCCAGATTCTTCTTTTCTAATTTCTATCTTGTATCATCGAACAGTTGGATTTGTAAGCATTTTAGTCATTGTATTTTGAAATAGCCAGAAACACAAGGGAAGGAAATGTTGGAAGAAAACTAGAAAACAAGCCTGGTTACCATGGCAAATATATGCACAGTATTTCCTAAGAGAAATGTAAATAATTGATCAGGAATTTTGCTCACTTTTTAACTCATCTCTCTCTATCTCAAAATATATTTATCTTCAAGTGAATCAGATTATAATATCCAAGGCATTATTAAAGAAATATGAGTCTGTGGCCAATGTAGAATCCGTATAATCTAAAATGAATGAATCTGGTGTTAAGCCAAACACAGAAAATGCTACAGGTAACTCTACAACTGAGAAAGACTAACAATCCACACAATTTAAAGACGTCTAGAAACCAAGTTGATCCGATGCAGAGCCGAGCACAGTGAGACTAAGCGATGCCCACACTGCATTTAAACAAAGTGAAATACATCCAAACTATGTTTTCAGTTAATGATAAAATTCCACTTAATTGCAAAAAAGAAAGGGAAGCTTTTAAAGACAAGACTTCACACACACACATACACACACACAGTCAAAGAAAATCGTTTCAACATTGGCAACAGAAAAGCAACTGGCCAAAACAGTTCAATACAACAACCCATTTATTGAGCATCTCTAAATGCTAGGTTGTTTTTGCTGCTGAGGATAGGAAAAAAAGGAAGTGGATGCTACACTTAGATAACTTACAAACTAGTCGAGGGGTTGGCAGCTATATAGCTCATTATAATACTATAATAAATGAGATCATTGAGAAATGATCTTTGAGGTCGTTCTTATTCCTGACATCTACAGTTCCAGCTGCATGCCGATAGGTCTGAGATAGAAATAGGTCTGTGGCAGATGGGAAGTCTCGCTACGATTCATTCTTATACATATTCCAGAGTCTTAGACATATGCTGCATATAAGCATGCAATCACCACAAACAGCAGCCACTCAATAAGGAATCACCAGGTTAAAAACCATTGGAGTTAGCAAGCTAAAGTAGTGTGAACAGAGTTTAAAATTTGTATTGATTCTAATTAACTAGATAGATGAAATAGTTCTGATTTGATGAAAGATTTGTAAGAAAAGAAAGTCTTATTTCCAAAGAAAGTTGTAGGTTGGAAAAGTTTTTTTTTTTTTAAATTTCTAATCAAGGCTGGGATAAGATCAAGTCAGTAAACATCATAGAAATTCTGTAAATATCAAGAAATTGCTTTTAAAAGTGATGTATATTGAAGACACATTTATTTTGAAATTAATTTTATTATAAAGACACACTTTACTATTTTACTTTTTTGAGAAAAGAAAAGCCCTCCCCCCATATACAGACCCCAGGTAGAATATAAGTAAACTGCACTAATATTAAATTTGAGGGCCTTGGGCCTTGCAGGCACGTGTGGTTGGCCACGAAACTAGAAGTTTATGGAACTAGGAAGATATACCAATAAATTACCTTTAGGATTTACCTATTTTTTAATAGAAGAAGGGAAAATTTAATAACTGGAGGGATTATGTTGTTTATCTGAAAATATTTGTCTAAAAAATTCTCAGACACATAGAATATAACCAGGTCTACTAACAGCTTTTCCTCAGGAAATTCTAGATAAAATTTAACATGCCTAAACCTGCACTCATATATTCATTCCTTAACTTACTATTCTATCAATTTATATTGATTGAACTCATATGAGACCCTAGGATACAAATTCTTTTTCAGACTTTAAATTGAGTGGCTTAGATTCGCAGGTAGAGTCTATTATGGGACTAATATAAATAAAATACTTTCGTCTGTCATTATAGGGACACCTAGATTAGGCTGGCCTGTGGCAGGTCATTTAAATAAGGTGTTTTACAGGTGTTATCTGTGTTGCCTTGAAGGAAAAATCAGAGTTAGGCAGGTAAAGAAGGGAAGGCTGTATAAAGGCAGGAGGAATGAGTAAGAAACATTCAAAAACTCACACAATTCAAAATGCCTGGAATATAGATTGGGAAATGCAGATGATGTTGAATGTTGTCCCTAGGTCATGGAAGGCATTTAATGCCATAATGAGGACTTAGACCTTATTTTATAGTCTATGAGGAACCACTGAAGGATTTATAGCAAGGGAATGACATAATAAGATCTGCATTTTGGCAGGCTCATTCTGGCTGCAGAGCAAAGAATTGGTTAGAGCAGGACAAGACAAGACAGGAGACCAGTAAGGAGGTTGATGATGCATTCAAGTGTGAAGTAATGATGTGGAGTCGGATGACTTTGAGATCTGTAGACTTAACACAAATAGGAATGGTGGCTGAAGAGGCTTAATGTCAATGACGACTCCCAGATTTCTCGTTGGGCAACTGGTTAGATGCAGATGCTTACCACCAGTATGGGAATAAAAGAAGAGATGCAGATTTTGTGGGAAATAAAGGGAATTTAATTTTGAACATGTTAGTTTTGAGGAAGTTACAAAATATCCAGTTTGAGACAACTGGAATGCTATATATGTATGGATCTTGTATTTGTTTGACTATACCAGACTGGTTACTATGGAAAAAGGATGATGCATGGGAATTTTAGTATAGTATAAAATCTGAAAGGTTTCTCCCAGGTTCTTATGAGTGAAGCCAACTTCACAATTCATGGAAGCCACCAGTGAGAAGACTCTGCCTCTGCCAGTTGCTGTTTCTATATTCTATAGCTATATAGAAAAGCTCAGAGTTTGGGAAATCATTAAATTTTTTCTTGCCCTTCTCAAGTTAGAGATAGGCAATCTAGACAGCCTTTCAGTGGATTCTCTCTTTGTATCTCCTTACCTGTGGAAAAGCCTAGTAACTGAGATATGTAGTCAGATAGCTTTTGTTTTCCTATAGCCAGAGCACCAAGTTAGCAAATGATGAAAACAGTGTTTCACCATATCCATTATTTTCTCTGCTAGTTGTATAAATTTATCTAAATTCCATTGGTTCTAGCGGGTTAGAGAAACTCATAGAGCAACTTCAGAAGCCAAGTAAATGTAAGCTCTATATTCCTGTTTGTATGATAATTTGAGTGACCTTGGAGAAGGACATGGCTGAAACTCAAAAGATTTATTTGTAGCCTACACAGAATTCTCCTCTTGTAAAATTCATTACTATCACCTCCATTTTACACATGGGAGATAATGAGGTTAGAGTATCATTATTTGTTTCCTCTAGGAAATAAAGAAAGCTTACTAACTCTGTTTATTAAATCCTATTTAGTTGGTTCTGCTAAGATCCATTTTGAATGTCTTAATATTTTACAATTATTATGGCTTCCCTAAAAGAAAAGAGCTTTACCAATCTATCTACATGACGAACTAGAAAGAATGGACTGCTAAAGGTTTTTGAGAAGAGCTGTTTAGAAACAGGATCATCTATAAAACACTTTTAAAAGGAACTAATCAAATTTTGCAACTGGTCCTAGATAATAAAGAAAAATGCCAATGTAGTGAAAGATAAAAATGCAATGATTTGGTAGCTCTATCATCATAAATATCAATGAGCTCTGTAATTTTAACGTTGCTGAAATTGGCACTAGGGCATTATTGATTTTCTGCATCATCTAGTGGTTTCCTGCAAATACCTTTTATAAAAGTGCCTTATACATCTTCTTCATAGTCTTTTCTTGGGTCATATACTATCAAATCCTGCAGAGTACTATTCATTCAGCAGTAAGTTAAAGTCATCGAACATATTTCTATTAAAATTTTATTAGACTTGAACTAATATCCTGAAGCTGATACAGTGTAATTTTCCTGTTCAACCAGCCACCTGATTGCTTTATGTTAAGAAACATTTTAAAAATCAGGAACACTTCCACAAAGGGCTATTAGAATTCATTAGAATTTTAGTTTTTGGCATTTTTAATGTAGACATAATTATTTTAAAGGCATATTGAAATAGTGACTTTCCTTTCTCATGAAATCCCTCCTCTTTTTTTCCCCCAGTTCTTTTCACTTGGGCGAAAAAAGACATTCTCAGATCATGACCTATGTGAAATGTGTGTTAATTTCTGTTCAAGTCCCAGCTGCTTTACATCTTGACATAGAATAACTACTGCACCACACCATGTTAGAAAGAGAGAAGATAGAAGATAATTACTGAACTTTATGTTACTGTTGATGTGTGAAACTTTTCAACGAAGAAAATCCATTCATTTTGATGATATAGGCACACTGGTTAAATGTGCAACTTTGTCCCATGAAAAATTTATTCTTAACACATTTTTCCCCTAGTAAGCCATTATCTAAGAGTGCTTCAGTGAATTTTGATTTTATTTTGGGGGATATGAGACACACATATTTTAATGTGTATATTCTTCCTCTGGGTCACTTGGGCATAGTAAAAAAAACCTTTTTAGTTACTGACATATTTAAAGGCACTTTCTGCTTCTATTTGGGGCTGTCAGTATATAATAAGTTTACTTTGGCATTACATGTCATCTTTGGTATTCTATGTCATCATCTCACACCTGAGAAGAGCATCTGTGTTTTTTGTCAGGGAAAGAAGCTAAGGTCAAAGTGGAGTGACACGTCTGGGTCAGCTGTTTCTTTGTTCCCTTTTTTATTTCTTTCTCCTTTTTCGAAGTTCAGTTAAAGAGACAAGTTCGGGCATGTTCATGTCTGCTGCACAGAGACAGAAACTGGATAACCATGAAAAGGTTAGAGATATTTGGCTGAAGGGTTCTAATAATTTACATAAAATGGGAATTATGAGGTATTTCTCATGCTCTCCAATCTTTTCTTAAGACCACTCTTAGAAACTGAATAAGGGGCTAGAGGCCCATTAATCTCACCCAGTGTGGTGTTCCTTAGATTCTTATTACATACATGCATTCATCTGACCCAGGATGTTACTTCTTAGATTTTTACATATATACAGTATGCAGTTCACTTTTTTCTTTCTTATTACTATAATTCATTAATTGGAAATGAAGCTAAGATAGATAACATATTAACCCAAACCTGGATCCATCGATGGCTGCATGGATTCTGAGACCACTTTGAAGCTATATGCAAAAGACTTTCTATGTATGTGGCATCTGCACTTTTCTGGAGAGATCCACAGCTTTTAGTAGAACCTAGATGTCCCTCAAAGTTGGGAATCTTTGTTAATGGACCACATTCCTCTAACTAGCCACCATATAGGTTTTTCTTATCCAATTAAAAATGAGAAATCAAAGCCTATGCTTTTTGCTATAGTAAGAGTCTTATTCTACTAGGGGAAAAAGAGGCTAAAAGCTTAAAATTAACCTGCCACTTTATGCCTAATTAGTAGACAGTTGATTGGAATTCAGCTTGTGATGTATATTCTCCTCATGAAGGGTTCTGCAGGATTACTTAGGCTTCTTTCTCTCTTTCTTTCTGTTTCTTCCTCTTTCTCCTCCTACTCTTTCCTCAATTTTTCTTTGTCTCTCCCTCTGTGTAGCTAAAAAGTACAAATTAGAGACCTATTGAATAAATTTGGTCCTAAAATTTCTCTACTGTTAATTTCCTAAGTATTGGTGCTTTTTTGCCCCCTTGTATTATCCAGAGAACTACATATAAGTGGTAAATAAAAAGAGACATGTTGAAGCATTATCCTTTGATGTAGTTTGTTCTTAGATAAAGTGGAGGGACCTAGTGGTTAAGAGTTAGACTAACTGTGCTGACTTAACCTAGCAACATAGGGTTGGGTCCAGATAGTAGGCACTGGAGATGCTCCTGCAAGGACTTACACATACCTCACATTGGACAACAAACAGGAAAATGGGGACATTCTCACTTGCACATATGCTAATTTACCCTTGAGTAAATAGGGAAATAAAATTCCAACCTGAAGTTCCCAAGGGTGACCTAAGGTATCATTTATATTTTGAGGCCCTGTTTTATCAGAATTGCACTGTTCTAGTAAGTACTAGATTGTACATTCCTCAAGGAAATTACCTGCATCTTTTATCTTAGTATTTTTAGACACTAATGGGGTACCTGGCACATAGTAGGTATTCAAAATTGACTAACTACAGTTCTCCATCCTAATTGGTAGGAATTCACTTTATCTCCTTGCTGATGGTGGTCTTTTTAATCATTTCTGCCTTTTAATGTCACAGATCACAATGTTCTTTAATGTTCCTTTCCCAACACCCCCCCATGGCATATTTAGATGTATAACTAACAATTTATCAGATTGATTCAACGTTAAAAATATTTTGTGATGTAATGCTAGACTGGCATTATGCAGTTGCTTGTGAATAACTGTCAAACCTGCCTGGTCTTTTAAAGTAAAATCCTTTCAAATTTCTCAGAGACTTGTACCCCATAATAGTTTTCTTAATAATTCTGTCCTCCTCGCCAGTATTATTTTCTGGTTGATTTGAAATTTTACTTGTCTAATCAAGAACTTAATATTTAGCATATTCGGTTATTTGCAGAAATATGGACCATATTTGAAATACTATCTGTAATTACTAATAGAGCAATTGCAGTTTTATACTTGATTGGCTCTGTGTGCTTCTGGATGATTTTCCCATTTGTTATTTTAATAATTATGCTTGTAAAATAAGACATAACCACAGAAAGAGCTAATCTAGTTTGATCATTGCAGAACTATTTGAAGAAAAAGAGATGGGCTGTGTTAGTCAATGATCGTAAAGAGAATGAAAAGTAAATGACTCCAGTGATTTCTTTTAGATTAATAAAAGCACAGAAAAACCTCCCAATTGCCCTTCTTCTTCCTTAACTAATTTTATGTTGGCTTTATGGCTCGCAAGTCCACAGGCAAACACAACACCTTTCCTCCGTACCCTCAAGGAATAAAAGCTGTTGACAATATTTGGAAGAAAATAAGGGTCTTGAATCTGTTTTTGTGCTACATAGGCATGCAACTCAGTAAACTGGTTAATGAAGAATTAACTCAGTTTAAGATACTGAAAAGTGTACTGACACATCAAGTAAAGTTGTGTGTAAAACAAATCAAGCGTGGGTATTGCCTAGGAGAGAGGTAGATGCGTTAGTAACGTCCAACCTAAATATCTGGCATGTTTTTTTTTTTTTTGGCATGTTTTTTTAAATGTAGAACTATAAAAAGACAAATAATTATCAACTCATCAACCAACCAACTCATAAACAAAATCAGATTATTTCAGTAATTACTCAATAGATTATCTTATTATGGTGATACTCAAGCTTATTTCCTTCTACTCCATCATCCCCTTAAATATCCACCTGTTTGCTCTATAACCTGAGTGGCAAAAAGGAATTAAGTTTATGAACTGGAGTGCCACTGCCATCCACATAAAACTCAACTTTTCTGGAAACATCAGCATTTGGGGTCCCTGTGCTTTCAATTCTGGTTAATTAAAACATGGCTTCAAGAATCTTTCAAATAAAAAGCGGTAATCCAGAACAAATGATAATTAAATATGATATTCAGTATCTCTAAAGATAGATATATTTTTTCAGGTATGAGGCATTTAAAATGCTAAATTGGTAATATTTTGCTACTGTGTGGTTTGAAAGTTACTGCAGAGTTTACCTACCTGCAAATATCTCTCCTACAGAGTTCTCTGGCTTAGAATAATTACTGAATCACTAATGTGATAGCCAAGGCATCTGGAAAGTCATAGATGAAATGGAATCAAAGCTTTACGGCTGCAACCAGGGGCTCATGAGTTCTATTTTCTCACCAGCATAATTGTCCTTGGCACACGATGATTGTACTTCTACTTGAAAACCTACAGTGACAGCTTATAAATGGTGTTGCTAAATATGTATTTCTTATGGCTTATATCTTCCTCTCTCTTCTTTTCCTTTCTTCTCTCCCTCGCTCCTTTTCTCCCTTCCTCTCTCTCTTTGTTCTTTCAATAAGTTATTGCAGAAATCCTACCATGAGTCCAGCAGTGTATTAAATTCAAAATACAAAGATAAAAATTTGCACCAGTTTGGTGAAGACTTAAGACATTCATATGATGACTTCAGACAAAGCTCTGATGATTGGTTTATAAACAATTTTGATCAAGGCAGGAAAATAAATAGTATGTTGAAAAAAAAGTAAAGTAAAAGTAGTTGTTTTTAAAGCAAGACCATTCATGATGATAAGAAGGCTGAAGAACAAACAGCCAACTAACAAAAAACTAAGACACTAATGCAAAAACAAAAATTGTCTAAAATTACGTATCCAGGATTCAAAATGTGTGTGTGTGTGTGTACATGCATGCATGTATGCAAGTGTACATGTATATGCTTGCTTGCAGGTGCCTTTATCGCAAAGGTGTTTAGTATTGAAATGAAGGCCACTGAAATAGGTCATCAAAGGTCATAGAGACATTAACTCACTTTTGTTCTCCTACGCAAACACTCTAGAATTATAGTTGCATCACTGAGCACAAATGCTATGAAATGCTCTGGAAATTTAAATTGTGGTAGATAATGGTGAGAAAACTAGTTGCTGACTCTTGAAAGACAGAGAAGAGGCTGCTCCTGCAGGTGAAGAGATATTGCAAAGAGTGTGTTTTCATGACAACCTCTTTCATAGCTGCATTAGCTTGGAATTTTACCCATGATCCAGAATTAAGTGAGAAACACATGTCACATTACAGAGAATTAAGCATGTACTTGTAATCATATACATATATATGTAAACACATTTTTATGAGCACAGAGAAAAGTGACAAAATATAAATATAGATAGGTTAGTATTGGTTAACTCAGAAAGATGAGACTGGAGAATAGTGGGGATAAATGACTAAATTTTTTCTTTACATTTTGTATATTTTTATTGTTATATCTAGCTGTTTTGCTCTATAGTTAAAAAATTTAGCAAATTTAAAAAGTAAAAGTTTAGAAAATTTTTGCTGTTGTTCTTAAAGTTTTTTTATTTATCATAGATTAGCAAAATCATCATAAAATTGGAGGACCGTCATGGGGTTGTCATTTTTTAATTATCCCATTTCATAAAATTAAAAAAAAACTAAAAGCAAGTAGGGAAGGCATAAAATCAGTTTATGAAAAATCAAAAAATTGTTATTTTGCTCTTTTTATTATTAGTGAAATTTGATTATAAAGTGATTTCATTTGTAACCTCTCCTTTTCATTAATATGGTTAATTGACGTGAAGTAAAAGTGGATTCCAGTAGTAAAAGAAAAGAAAAGTAGTAAGTGATTATTTCTCTAAGATAAGTACTTAGAAAGTGCTCCAAGAAATAAGAAGGGGAAGATATTAAAGTACTTCCAATCCATCATGTTCTAGCACATGTTACAAATGTACCCTTCCAAGTCACATTATATATCAGATAGCGGTCTAGAGGAACATACTTTTTCCCAGGCTGGGGTCAGGCCTGAATGGTTTGGAGAGCTTCAGAAGACTCCTGATTATCAGTAAAATAGTTCTAGTTATATGTTTGGTTAGTCACCCTTATAAACAAGTTGGGGCACCTGTTAAAACTTCTTTCTAGCCTGAACGCATTCGGATGAAACAGTCGTTGCGTTGGCTGACCAAGTCATTTAGTAAGGTAAAAGTCTTTGGAGTCCATTGAAGAAAATAAATAGGTGTCAGAAATCAGGATCAGGTCCAAATCTTTATTGTACCCTTACCTTCTGGTTTTAAATTTCTTTTTGCAGTTCTTGTGTTTCAGTGGATAATTTGGTACATAGGTAAATTTTATTTAGGTGGTTGAGTTATTTGGAGTAAGAAAGGTTAAGAGAATTTGAAGGATAACTTCATCTTCATTTAGAAAGAAGAAAATGAAGAATAGATATTTTTACTTGATATGTAAACTCAGCTTGCCTCCCCTCACATGTTATAAATATCACACATTTTATTTTACTTTTTTTGGTAAAGTATGGCTATTATAGGAACAAGAAGTAGAAAAAGCCATTGTGTAGAACTGTGTTGTAAGGAAAGAAATATAATCAGGTCATTGAAACATTGCTTATTTGGGAAATATGCTGGGCTACAGATAGGGCTAGGTTATACAGAATTTTCTGATAATCAAAATGATAATTGTTATACCAAAACTTTTACCTGACTAAAAGCAACAGTATTCTAAATGCTTGGAAGTATTTAGAAGAAGATTATAATGCTTATTCAATTAAATTTTACAAAAAATGTATGGAATATCTAGCCATTTTCTCTACGGTAAACACTGTATAGTAACACAGGATGAACATTCTATAGGAACTGTTCAAACAATGGGTAAAAGCTTATTAAAGTCCAGCCACAGAGTAGGTCGTCATTAAAAAACTCTTCAACGTATTATTTCATTTACTCAGGTATTGTAAGTGTAATGATCTGAAACACCATTCCCCAAAGTCTTGCGTCACAGGATCTCGTAGCCTGTGCTACTCTCCTTTCTTCTCTTACCTTGTGTCCCTCACTCTAAGCCTCAGGAGCCTGTGGCCATGAGTATCATGACTAACAGCACCGCAGCATATTTTTGTGTTCAAAAAAATAATAAACTGCTTCTTCATGGCCAGTTTTTAAACAAATAAAGGTGTTTTGTCTCTGCTTCTGGGAGCAATGCAGATCAGCCATTTTGTGGATTAGGAGAGTCAATCCTCTCTGCTCTCCACTCCCCCAAAGTGATCAGGTTCAGATCTTTTGAACACACTTGCCTTTATAAACTGTATTGAAATTAAAAAGCATGATCTAAATATCCTTTGAGAAAGTTTACCATATAAAATAGGACTGAAAGAAAGTGGTACTGAACACTCCTTCTCTTCCCGTTTTCTAGAAAAAAGGCCTGTTGGATGGTTCATTTTTAAATGGTGGGTAGAAAAAAGCTACATGATAGGAATTCATTTTTTACAAATACTTCATTCAATCAAATCCAAGAATACTGTATTCTTGCTCGAAATTACAGAGCCATTACAACATGTTCTTGGCTATGCTAATACCATTGATACTTTTGTATGCAAGCAAGCCTCCGTTCATATTATAATGATCTATGTTTGCACATTAGCATATAATGGTTTTTCAAGGCCACGCTGGCAGCCCTATCCTAATCAATAATAATGGCATGGTTTGAGTTTCTATAGTAAATTAAATCTAAACAAACTTAACATAAAAGTTATTTCTATTGAAATCCAACCAACTGGAAAGAAATAGGAGGCATGATACATAGGGAAAAGAAATGATCCATTCTTAACTGAAGATTCCTTTTCATATCTACTTTTGTTTTATTTAGAGAAAAGACTTTCTTCTTGATTAAGAAGCTTTCTTCACATGATCAGTCATTGTTTCTCTTCTGAAAATTAAAAAAAAAGAATGTATGCATTTTAATCAGAAGACTTTATGTACAATGCTCACTGCTTTTAATTTGAAGAAACACTTCGGGACCAAGCAACTTAAAAAAAAAATAGTAGAATTTGAATAACATAATTAAAAGTATGCCTTGCCCATATGTTGTAGTAGAGGGAAATGTCTATAACAAGAAGTTGTTTACTTTGCAACATACTATATCAATCATGACCATTCATAATATCTCACCCACAAGGAACCTACAGAATCTCTAGGGGGTGATAATCTTTCCTACTGATCTCTGAGGCAACTAGAAAATCCAAAAGTAATCTTTTTTGCTATATTTGCCTTGCGGAAACTCGTTTGCTGTTTAACTATAAATGACTCATTGGATTGACGTACAAGGACAGTTGCTAATTTACTTACTATTTTCTCCCCATGGTATGCAATCAACACTACAACATCTTAATCAAAGAAAAGTTTCACAATCGCAATTTAAATGTAGGAGGCAACCGTGCATTTGCCAGTCATTTTCCACCCTTGTATATACAGAATTTAAATATGTCACATAATTCCACATACAAATACTGCTTTGCAGGTGGCGCCTTTTACTGCCATGCTTGTTGGATTAGGGTCTCTGATCAGGGAGTCCATGTGGTGTGTCATTTTACAGCTATAGTTATAACTCAGAGTTGAGTTAGTGAAGAGTTTCAAAGAGAGAGCTGTCTCCCATCAGCTCAATTATAGGATATGTAGAGCTCAGATCCCCTCATCCTAGAGGTATAGACAAACCTTTTACATACTTTTGCTCAGATGAAGGCATGGCAGGACCAAAGGGAAACCGGTCTCTCAAGTTTGAATAATCTTTCTTTGCTCCCTTCTCTCCATTGGTGGCATATTTGCTTCTTCTCCCTTTCCATCATCTACCTTTAGGCACCCAGCACTTTCCTGTTTTATAAATCCCTAGTCTTAGCAAAAATTACTGCTATTGACTGAATGTTTATGTCACCCCCTCAAAAAAAAATTCATTATGTTGAAACAATCTCCAATGTAATGGTATTTGGAAGTGGGGCTTTGGGGGGGGGGTGATTAGTTCATGTGGGCAGAACCTTCATGAATGGGATTAGAGCCTTTATATAAGAGGTCACAGAGAGCTCCCTTGCCCCTTCTGCCATGTGAGGACACAAGGAAAAGATGGTCATCTATGACCAGGCAGGAGCTCTCACCAGACACCGCATCTGCTAGTGCCTTGATCTTGGACTTCTCAGCGTCCAGAACTATAAGAGATACACTTCTGTTATTTATAAGCCACCCAGTTTTTTGTATTTTTTTTTATAGCAGCCCAAACGGACTAAGTCGTTACTCATTCTGTTAGTCATATACTGAGGATTATTTCATACAAAGTCACAAAGGTTCCAATCCCTGTATATATTTCACCTCTCTTATTGGTGTTTAAGTTTGAAGGAAGGATTCAGTTTTGTTCATTTTTGTATTTTTTCAGTATTCAACACATTCCTGCTGCTATAGGGCCATCCCACAATGCCTATCACGTACTGCACTGGACAACTGTTGAATGAATGTGCATGTAAGGAGAACACCTTCAGGTAAAGCATTTTAATGACTTGTTACATAGCATTTTAAATGTGAGGCAATAAGAGGATTATAAAATGATTAGGAGAGTGAATCCTGGAGCAAAGGAAACACTTTGGCGTGCTGGGGCTAGGGCTCTGTCAAATAATCCCTGGCTGTTTGAAGGTAAAGAAGATTGGGACTGATATATACACACTGCTATATATAAAATAGGTAACTAATGAGGACCTACTCTATAGCACAGGGAACTCTACTCAATACTCTGTAATGACCTATATTGGAAAAGAATCTAAAAAAGAGTAGATATATGTATATGTGTAACTGATTCACTTTGCTGTACAGCAGAAACTAACACAACACTGTAAATCAACTCTACTCCAATCAGGACCTTTTCTTTTAAGGTTTAAATGTTGGAGTATATGTTGGTGCTGCTGATATAGATAATGACTTACTTTTCACATAATATCAGGGAAAACAGCCATGGTTGAAAATGAGCTCTGGAAAACTGATCCAATGAAGAGAGAATAACATTAAAAAAACAACTGATTTGGTTACTTTAAATAATGATAATTTCAATCACATACGTGATGAACTGCTTGTCATTTATGTCTAAACCCCATGTCACCTAGTAGACATTATGTGTCTCATAAATATTTGCCAGAATAACTTGGTTTGATTAAAACAATGAAATCACTCATCTGATTTCATGTTTTGGAGATTATTCTGCATAGCAGTCTGCCACTAAACCACAAAAGAATACAAATACGTGAGCTGTTTGAGATATTGGGGATATAGAAGGAACAAAGCAGACTCAATTTCTTGCTTGTTTGGGGCTTACAACCATCACTACTGATAGCTCTTCCTCTTGAAAAACATTGCCTTTTGTCTAAAATATCATATGAGTTTGATTAGGGGTATTGATCAAATTCTGGTGGAAAATGGATTTGGTATTAGGTTAACCAGTATCCAGGCCATAAGAAGCTGAAGCATGAGTCTTAGCAGGATCCTTGAGAATGTGTTTTACTGGTCAAGAGGAAAACCAGAATATATAAACCTACATAAATCTATCAAATATTGAAAAACAGCCACAAGGAAAAGTACGTGCCTAATGAATATAAACTAAGAGTAAAAGCTTCCCATCTACCAAGAGCCAGCAACAGGCTCAAATGGGGGCCAGTACCATAATCAGAGAAAATCTGGTATGCTGTATATCAATGCCTGTTTTCACATCTGTTATGGGCAAAAATAATCTGTTTCTAATCACATAAGCTCAAATTATTTTTTACTGTTTTTGACAGTACCCTATTCAATTTTGCAAAATGGCCTTTGTATACTGGAGATGAACAATCTCCCAGAATGAGCAGTAAGAATGCATGGAACTGAATTCCATTTCTATGCGTATCTGGTCCAGTGAAAATATCTCCTCTTGTCACGTGGCTATAGCTGTTTATTTCTCCGACATGACAAACTTCCAGAAAACAGAATGCTTTTCCCCTCTGTGCAAGCACTGTTAAAGAGGTACTTCCCTCCGCCTTTATGCAAAAAGTTTTCTTGGGATATGAGTTTGCTGCATTTGCATGTGTGGCCCAGAGGCCTTGTACAGTCTCAGCTGGATAGGTCCCTTGGAAAGGGAAGTAGCTAACATATCACATTTTATGATGAGGCTGCCAGATTGTCGCTCCCCCATATACACCTAGTTGTTCTGCACGAGGGACTCCCAAGGGTGAGTGGGAGAGATAAATGAGGTACTGAGGGGAATAATAATTTTGCACAAGGTGAAAGGATAAAGGAAAAGTGAAAAACATTCCTGCCTAGCCACAGGATAAGTCATATTAATTAGCCTGCGTATGACACAACTCCATAAGTGGAAATGAAATTTATGAAAAGAGAACCATAAAATGGATACACCTCATAGATAAATATTACTTGAATGCTACACTTCACAGCTTTTCCACATTGTATCAAATTACTTCATTATTCATGACCTTATTAAAATACATTATAGGTACACTTGGATATGAATCCTAAATACTTAATTTCAGCATGCTCTGTGTATTTAAAAATATAAGGAAAGCTCCATTTCTACCATTTCAGATTTAGACATTTGCTTTACAGTGACAAATGATTAAAGCAAAGAGTTTTCTGTGGTTCATTTGGTTAAATACCTATGAGTCAAGTCTAGTCCACAGTAATGTAAAGGGTCAGTGATGTGCATAATCTAAAAAGCATGAACACACTTTGGCCTCTAGAATATAACCTTAAGTATTTTCCACATGCTCACCTTCTGAATTTTGTTTGGTTTAGGATATTAATAAAATTTGTATTTATACCGTGGGA
This sequence comes from Globicephala melas, assembly GCF_963455315.2. Taxonomy (NCBI): domain Eukaryota; kingdom Metazoa; phylum Chordata; class Mammalia; order Artiodactyla; family Delphinidae; genus Globicephala; species Globicephala melas. The sequence goes on from NC_083322.1 coordinate 29,359,730, forward strand.
CAAAAATTGGTCATGAAATGTCTCCCAAACATTGGTCGAATTTTGGACCAAGAGGAGGAACTGAGAAATGGAATATTGCCTGCCATATCAGTAAACAAAGGATGCCCCAGCGATCAGAGATTGCAGCCACCTCCTATGGTGAGCTGGTGAGCCCTGAGGAAACTCAGGATGTGAAAACACAGGATACTGGCCCCAGATAGCTGAGGTGCATATCAAAAGAATGATTTCAGTGAGCCCAGATTCTTACATCTTCCCATACATAGAAAAACAGTACTTTCCTTAACTTGAGATATCTAGTTTTCTTTTATTCACAGTAATCTTTTATTCCTACTACCTGCCGTTTGTTACAAAACTCCTATATATCCTAGCTCCCCCCTCACCTCCTTGGAGCAATTTTATCAGGGTTACTTGAGATGCTGTCTCCCAGGCTTGAAGTCCTCAGTATGTCTGCTGAATAAAACATAACTCTCAAGTTTAAAAAAAAAATTGTATTTATAAATATACCCCAACTGATGACCAGGAAAGCCAGATCAGCCATGAAAAGAGATACATGCTAGTATGGAACACCATTTAGGTTTTTTTTTTCTTTTTTTTTTACAGTACGCGGGCCTCTCACTGTTGTGGCCTCTCCCGTTGTGGAGCACAGGCTCCGGACGCACAGGCTCAGTGGCCATGGCTCATGGGCCCAGCCGCTCCGCGGCATGTGGGATCTTCCTGGACCGGGGCACGAACCCGTGTCCCCTGCATCGGCAGGCGGACTCTCAACCACTGTGCCCCCAGGGAAGCCCCATCTTAATCATTTTTAAGTGTATGGTTCAGTAATGTTACTTTAACAAACATCTGTGAGAAAATTAGTAGGTCATGAACAATTAGAATCTAGTATTAAACTGACTTTATGTACTTTTTCTAGAAAAACTTGAGCACAAGAGTTTACTGGAAAGCTCAATGCTCCTTTAAGAAATGTGTTTTTTCTGTTAACATATTCCCCTTAAAATATTGTACATAAATAATTTTATCAACAGACTAGAGTTATATTTCTTTAACATGTGCCTATATCAGCACTGTTTCTCTTGTGTGATGAAAGAAGTAATCACTATAGTATAATGATTATCTTTTTTTCTCCAAGGAGTAATTAGGAATGCAACCCTGAATAAGTAATGGTATGTAAGTTACTGCTGGCGTCCCAAGGATCCAGTAGCTTACACATTCTTCTTTTCAAAAGGTTTTTTCCTTTGATTATTATGCCTCATTTATGCTATCAAATATAGGATTCATCCCTTTTTTATAGCTGATGCTGCTTGTTTTGGAGTAAAGTAATCGAAGCTTATTGACTTCCTGGGGGAAAAAGTAATTTAAAGAATTTTTAAAATATTCTCCCTCTAGAAAAAATTCAAACTTTCTTCTACATAAATATAAAAATGGATTAACATGTATAACTCTTGTGAATTTACAGAAAAACTTCCCACCATGATAATTTTTATAAATATGGTTGAGAAGACATTCTGTGTTTTAGGTATCTCTTTTGTTAACTCATTTAATGCTTTTTGAATAGGTAATACATACACGTAATATCATGTTCAAAGAGAACAAAAGTGTATATAATGATAAGTGAATATTTCAATTTTCTCCCTTTCCCCAGTAACCATTGTGACTGTTTTTTGTGTATCCTTTTAGGGATAGCTATTAATATATAAGAATATACATATGCAATATGTGTTTATCCATATTGATATTCAAAGCTGTATCTATATTTATATCCATAAAGTGATATCTTTCTGCACTAATGATTTTATACTACACCCACAATTGTGCACTTTGCCATTTTTCTTGACGTTATATCAGTACATATTGTGCCATCTGATTCTTTTTAACCATTGTATAGTATTACATTCTATAAAACTGTCTGAATATACATTCATACAATGTCTAACATTTATCTAATAATTCAATAATCCAGTCCACTACTGTGTTGAACATTTATGTGGTTTCAAATTTTTTGCTACTATAACCACTACAATAAATATTCTTATACATGTTACTTCACAAATGGCCAATATGTCTGCACAATACATTTTTAGAATTAGTACTGATGAATCAAATATTCTGTGAATTATAAATTATGATTGATATTTCCAAGTCACTCTCCATATAAACTGTACCATTTAACATGCCAACACTCAATGGATACAAGTATCTGTTACTCCTCCCATTCATAGAGTATTTTATGTTAAAGTACCATATCTCCAGTCAATACCTGCTTAATTAAATATGATATTTTTCATTCTGTTAAAAAACATTTTTCTTCCTGAAAATATCAAATAACCCGCATTCTTGGGGTCATCCTAGGATTTGAAGAAAGAATCAAGCACAACTTGCTATTAAAACTGGCTGTAGAACCATGTGAGAGATTTCAATCACTCCTGCCTTCTCTGTAATAAAACAATACAACTTAATGGAAAAGGGTATTAAAATAATTGCTAATAATAAACATTTTTGAGTGCTAACCATATACGAACACTGTACAGAGAATTCAGAATTGGAAATGGTTTGAGTACATTTAAGGCACAGTTCAAAGTTAGATAAACAGGGCTTCTCTGGTGGTGCAGTGGTTAAGAATCTGCCTACCAATGCAGGGGGCACAGGTTCGAGCCCTGGTCCAGGGAAGATCCCACATGCTGCGTAGCAACTAAGCCCAGGCGCCACAACTACTGTGCCTGTGCTCTAGAGCCCGCGAGCCACGACAACTGAGCCTGCGAGACACAACTACTGAGCCCGTGAGCCACAACTACCGGAGCCTGCTCACCTAGAGCCCATGCTCCGCAGCAAGAGAAGCCGCTGCAATGAGAAGCCCGCACTGCAACGAAGAGTAGCCCCCACTCGCCGCAATTAGAGAAAGCCCGCGCGCAGCAATGAAGACCCAACGCAGCCGATAAATAAATAAATAAATGAAATCTAAAAATAAATGCATAAATAAAAAATAAAGTTGGGTAGACAGAATAGACATAAAAACACGCCTTTTTTCTAGTCTATTGCTTGTTAACTTTCCCCAAGCAAAGTTAGTGCTTCTCTCTTCCCACAGATAATTCCCACAGTCCTCTGTTTATATTGTGCCCCTTCTCACTGTGTGCCCTTCTCTTTGTGTTTATTTACTGACCTCTCAGCAACCTTTCTGGACTGTGAGACCTTCAGGTCAGGAACTCAAGTTTTTGTACAGCCTCAGTATTTAGCATAACACTGGCTACATTGTAAGTGTGTTAACTATTGCTTGTTTTATGAATAAGTGGATGCTGAGCAGTATCTTTTTTATCCTCACAATACATCCATGATGTAAATAATATTATTGTTTTAGATGAGCTAATTGGCATGTATAAGAGATAGCTCATTCTAGGTCGTATGGCTAGTTATTTGTAAAGGCAGAATTCATGTCTTAAGACGTTCCGACACCAAATTCAAGCTTTGGATGAAAGACAAGATGCTGCCTGCTAGGGAACAAATGAACTAATGAAGGCATCTCTCAGGCCCAACTGAGATCCAAGTCCTGCAGAATCACTGAGATTTGGTCTCAAATCTTTCCCTTATTGGGCTTTGACTATTCCACTGTCCCTGGGGGTTCTTCTCCATGAAGAATGATTGAAGAGAAAGTGAGTTTCTGCAATCATCTCTGTTCTTGTGGTCGCCAAAAACACATCTTCTATACACTAAAAGTTTTCCTGTTAATCACTAGGAGAAAGAAGATGGGGGTAAAAATTATAATAAGATGAGGAAATTACAAAGGTTCTGGAAAACTTAAAAGTTGTCTTTCTTTTGTGGTATGATACCTTAGTCTCTTCTTCTCTCCAAACTCAAGCTATGCCTAGTTTCCTCTCTCTAGCAGAAGGAAATGAAATTAGAGTTGAGATAGACAATGAAGTGGTGAGCCTCCACACACCAACATTACGAGGTAGCTCATGGAACCACATAGAGATAGTACACCGCCACTTATCCCAAATATGATTCAATTAAGATCATTTCCAGAAATGTCTTCTTAGTTCTCAAGGTCCATTCTCTTGGACTACATGAGGAAATCTGGGCTTCTGATTCATTATCTCTACTACCACAGTCTCTAAGTTATGAGTTAACAATGGGTTTTCCCAATGTTTTTTGGTTTTGTTTTTGTAATCACTGAGAAATATAGACAGCTAAAGTCAAGAGGCATGAGGGCATCTAGAGCAGAAGCATGTCTTTCTATCCTTCTAGTTCTTTCTTCTTCTTGCTCTGATCCATTTCTCATTAGATTGCATTATCTGTGACAGAAGGGCTTCTGGATAATTTGGGAGGTAGAGAGGAAATGTATATTAACACTAAAATTAACAGATTTCCAACAGCTTTGTTAAACTGGATTGAAACATATTATTCACCAGAAATAGGCAGAATCACACGAAGATTGATAAAATCAGAAATGTGTAAGGTGTTCATGGGGACCAAATGTTTTCCTTTTGAGAAGACTCTAAAAAAGAAACTAATTTTAAGGCAATGAAAAGGTGCGTTGAATAACTGATTGCCTTAAAATAATTTATGAACTCAAATTTAAAATTTAGAGAAAGGAAACAGGATACCAGTGAGAAGCAGAATGATGTAGATTTATCACTCATTAGTTCAACATGAACTTTGCAATGTGCACAGCAGTTTGGTGGAAATACAAAATTTCTTGCCTTCTTGGGGCTTATCTTCTGGATGGAAGAGGCTCTAAGCTAGGAATTAGGAGAAATGGATTCCAATCATAACTTCAAAAAAGACTCACTATATTAATCTAGGCAAATCACTTCATCTACCTCTAACCTCACTTTCAAGCTGAGGTTTTTCCTACTTATTTTATACAGTGTTGTTATAAAAATAGTGAATGTGAAAGCACTATACAAAGCCTATCAAGCTATACCAAAATAACAGGATGATATTTATTTTGTATTATTCATTATAGGTCAGTAGGCACAGCTCTATGAGATTTCTGAATCAACTATTAATTCTGAATTCTTACCCACATTGGTAAACCTTGTTAACACAATTAGATAAATGTCTAGTTGAGTGACCATCAAAATAACCAAAAAACCAACTCCACTATGAATTATACTGGCATTCCTCTTTGCCCCCATAACAGTATGACATGGCTAGATAAACTAGACCAGAATATCACAGTTAGAAGAAATCCTGAATAATTTCTACAGAACAAGAAAGTTTTAAAAATATTTATGAGCCCCTCCCCAAAATTCTGATGGTTTTCATTACTCTTTTAAAAGTTCACACGCATATATATGAAACCTTAGTCAAATGGAATTCTGGTGATTCATTTTTCTTTATTTGACTTTTATGAATTCATAAATATGAGACAATTTAATCTAAGTCCAATGTTGATTAACTTCCTTTATTTCTCAATGAAATATCTTTGCCCTTTGGAGGAAAGATAATTTATTAGGACTCTCTGTCTTTCTCTTCCCCTCTACCCCATCCTCCCTACCCCTCTCTGTCTCTCTCCAACTATTTACTTAAAGTAAGCATTCTTGGAATATCCTATTGTTTATCCATTGAACATTACTGGCTTACTTATCTTAGAAGATTTTTCTTCTTCTTTGTAATGAATTCCAATTTTTGACTATCTTCATAGGACAAAAAAGGCCATAGGATTAAAAAAAATCTTATCAGTGCTAATGTGTAATGATGCATTTCTTAGATAATAACATAGCTCTACATAAAATAAATCACAAGACTACGTATCTTGATTATCACTGAGAAAAGAAGTCTAAGTTTGAGTTCTACTCAATTATTCTGTCACTAATTAGCTACATGTCCTTGGGAGAATCCCTTAACAACTGTAGGCTCACTTTCCTCAACATTTAAATGAGGGGTTAAGATTAGTCTGTCATTAAGATCTTTTCTTCCAGTGTCAAGGAGTCTATGAAACTTCTTGTATTTATAAGAGGTGCATTTCAATTTGCTAAGTAAAAGCTTCATTAATGTGATTATTAATTTTTAATTATATTACTATCATCTCTTAATAAGAATTTGCTTTTAAGAAATTAAAATACAATTTACAGTGACTTTGTAGTATTCCTAAGAGATATAAGTTAAGTTATAAAAAACACAGTAGCCATAAATAGAAAATGCTATTCTGGTTATAGAATACATAGGTAAATTATATCTTAGGGTCGCTGTAGTGAACTGTATACATAGTGCATATGAAAGTCTAATTTTTCAGGGCTTTTAGGCCTTCTAATCATCATGGATTTTGTTATTTTTAAAAGCTTGAGGAAGATATCAAATTTGAAATTTAAAGTCAACCCGAAGTCATAAATGTATATTGGAGGCACAGAGTTAACACAGTGGCCTAGTTCCTTTCCTCTCACACTGAGGTGTCCTTTGCATTTTTGCACTGTCTGAATTCCTCTCCGCTTGTGTCTGCTCACCTGTGTTGCTATGCCTTATCTGCTCCTTTCCACATCTCTCTTCTTTTTCCCTCCATCTTGCAGTGAGTGTGTTCTCGCTTTTATCCTTCTTGTCTGTCTCCTTACTCTTCTTCTCTATTTTCACGTCCTTCTAGTAAACTATATTCCTTAATATTTTTCCTTTTCTTCCTTCTACTTGCTACTCTGAATTTAGTTTTTACTTCCATTTCCATGGTAACCCCATAGTTGAGCCCCCATTTCTCTTTATTATCTTTTTAATCCCTCTTCTGTTTGATTTTTTGATCTGCACTACACATACTCATTCATCCCAATCTGTGATCATTATTACCTTTACTTATTCATTATTTTAATTGTAAATATTTATTGAGCCTCTACTATGGGCCATCAAGTTTTCTGCCTCTCTCCATGGAGACAAAATATTAGATAAAAAGACAGGTAATATAGAAGAGAAGAAAAAGATATTTTAATCATATCCCTTGTTAGAAGTATGAAATCATTCATCCACTTATTTATTCAATAAAAAATAAAACATAACTAATAATAGTTTATAAGCCATTGCTAATATGACTCTACTTAGACATGATTGCATAAGCAAGGCAAGATTCCTGTACGCATCTCTCTGTATATACACAAAAGAACCATATGCATACTCATGAGCATATCTAAGTCTCTATATAGCATATATGTGTGAATAAAATCTATATATTCTGGTCAATGTTTCCACTAAATTTATTAAAAGTTGTGAGTAGATATCCATGTTAAGTGAACATAAAAGTATAAACACCAGATAGTATACACACATACACACACATATAGACAGAACTGAATATTAAAAGTAATGGAAACTTACAACAAAGTTAACCTGACAAATATTTGATGAAGTATATTAATAGTACTGTACTGAACAACAATTAGGCTTGAATGGTAAGCCCTTCATGTAAAAGAAAATAATTAGCCTTTATTTTTTCCACAGCCAAATCTTTCACCAAACTCTTGGCTTCTTAATTTGACTAGAAATAAAAACAGCTTTATTTTCAATATGAAAACAAACTGATTTAATTAGATAGCTTTCCTAACAAATCATTAATGTTTGTAAAGGGAGTGGGAAAGGTGAGAGGAATCTTGATGTGTAGGACACACAGAAGACAAATGGTTTTACCAGGAGTAAAATAAATATGGTGGCATGTGGTCCATGGGTTGTTGTGGAATAGTAGTATAGGCAGGGATTGTCTATGGTGATATATCCTCCTCTTTTCCTAAAAGCCATGGCAATTGTGATTTAAGTATTGTAGATTCAAGGTACTATCCTCACACCGGTAGCCAGCCACAGAGAACTGGGTTCAATACAGTCAGGGCAGCCTGGGGCTGATACAGTGAAAGCAAACTCTATGCCCTGAAGGTTGACATGATGTTTAACTGAAGGAAAATTAAGATCACAAGTCTTTGAATTCAGATACACTCAGTCAATGGGGAGCATCACTGTATAAGGGTAGAGCTGGAAATGGAAAAACAAATCACAGGGGAAGTCAAGTTCAAAACCTAGCAGTATAGAGATTATTACTTCACAGTGCCTCAGATAAAAGAAATACTCCCAACCTAATATCTTCAGTGAATACTTTGTCATTTAGGCTATTTCTTAAAACTCTGTGTATCTGAGAAATGAATCTGAAAGTTTAATAAAAAAAAGCGTTCCATGAGCTGTCTTTCCATAAGATCAAACACACTTGAGTAAATAAAATCAAGAAGGAAAGTTCAAAAAGCAAAGTTAGGCTTGTATTTTGGTTATCAGAAAATGCACTTTTCTTACTGTTGTCTATAGGAATACGGTTTGCACTAATTCAGTCTTGAATCTTTTTGCTGAGATGAAAACAAAATGATTTAATTCTTTCCCCACTGGTAGGATATCTGTATATTCCCTTGCATTTTGCTTTAAATAGCTTCCGCATTTAGAAACTGAGCTCTAGTTTCTTCCTTCCTTTTTTTTTCCCCCATAAAATGGAAGCTATGCAGCTATTCATAGTCTTGGAGTGGGAAAAGTTTATTACTGCATCACAGCAAAACAAATCTAAAGATGAGAGTTGAGACAGAAAAGAAATCACAAGAAGCAAAATTGAGAGTCAAATACCCAATTTTAAATAAATCACAATCAACAAAATCACAAATAGAGAAATAATTTTTTAAAAAGATGTCTTTGGCCATGATTGCATCTAACAGTGAAATAATTCTGAGATATTGGGAAAAGGGAAAAGAAGGAGCTATCATTGTGGAAGGACAGGAACTAGGCAGGAGTCAGGCCATGGAGATCAAGGATACCAACGCCATAGGATGGTTGTTGTGGGGTGAATGATTTTCAAGTTTCTTTTCATCGCTTATTTGGAAAAAGAGTCACTTCCTGGGCTCTGTTAAATGTGTCACAAATGGCTGTAAGAAGAAAATCTTGGGTCAGATTGTTATGGGAAATGTCTGGCTTGCAAAATAATTCCAGCGGATCTCATTTTAATTTCCTACTGCCACAGAAGTGATTTCATGGTCCAGGTCTGCACAAAAGATAACAAAGCCACATCCTGGTGGTGGACGCTTACATGATGGTATCTATTTTCTCACCTCACTAAATGTGAGGGCTTCCAATTCTTCCTAAAAGAGAAGGAGAATGGACCTTGCTAAGTGTCCCTTGAGTTTATGGCTTTATACAAATGAATGTAAAATATCCAGCCATTGGACACAAAACCCTATATTAGCATGATATTTATCACGTGGCCAGCTGACAGGCAGACTTTTATAGCAATGAGGCCCGGGGCTACAGTTCTGTTCAATCTCTTTATTTAGTTGTAAGGACTGGAACTACTTCTGAACTTATGTCTGTTTTACTAAACCAATTTCCTGAGTCATTTAACAACATATAACAAATGTCCTCTTGAACGCAGATCACTGCAGTAGGCACCAAGAGATTGAAGGCAGATATAGGACATATAAGAAGTTTACAGAGAGACAGAACAACTTCACAGGGAAAAAGCAAACTAGCAACACATAAGCTGGTGTAACTGTGAATCCATTCAACAAATATTCATTGTCTATCATGGTCCACATACTGTTAACTGTCAAAACAAATGTGGCCTAAGTAGATTCTAACCCTAGCCTATATACTTAGGACCAAATCCCAGCCAGTAAACACAACCACTATGAGGGTTTAAAAGAATTATCAACGAAAGTTATTTCCAGTCTAGGATGCACTAGGAGAGGGAATAAACATTAGACACACAAACAATGTCTGTAGTTCTCACTCTAAGTAAATCTGCTCTTAATTAACTCCAAGGATAGGATCTGGCTTCTGACAGTAATGAACAATTTACCAGTAAACAGAACCTAAAGCCATCATGAAATTATAAAGTGAATTTTTGTGATGTGCACATCCCTATCTTTGTGTGAAAGACAAACATTTTCTGCTTACAAGGAACATTTAATCTAGTTGAGACAAAACTGGATGCTGCCATCTTGACCAGAAATAAAATCTTTGCTAATGATTTCTTTGCTTTGATATATTTGTGCTAACATTATTTAGTATTATAGAAACTAAATATGACCATTTCCTGGCACTTCGTGCGTTTTGGGGGGTCTGGAAATTGATTTTTAAGTCGTTTATCCTGGCAGTTTCCTTGGTAAAGCTAACAGGTCTACCATTTACAGTACCTACCTTTCTAGAATCACCAAATTTTATTTGTCAATAGAGCCTGGCTGGAATGTCTGAGCCTCAGAAATGGAACTAAGTTCTAGTATGTGACTAATATATTTTTCAGTAGAGCTGAAAACAGGAATGTTCCTAATACCCATCATATTATCTTTCTCTACATATAATATTCTGAAATTCCTGTCCTAGCCTTGAAATATTACTCTAAACTCAAACTTGGTAGGTTGTGTCCCTATGGAGATTTCATTCAGCTTCTTAAGAACTAGGGTATAAGTGAGTTAACATTTAAACATATCTCACTTTAAAAACATACATACTTTTGCCAAGTTCATTTTGAAATAGTTTTTAGTGCGATAACAGGGAGAAATAAGCCTAGATTACTTATGTTTTTCCTAATAATATGCCCTGAAAATAGCTAATAAAAATAATAACATAGAAAACTAATATTATCCTACTTTTACATTTTATTCTTATTATGTTAATGTCACTCATGAGATTAAAACTGTATTTCCCATGTCTAATATTCTTAGTTCCTTACTTTGGCACAAAAAAGTATTTATATGTGAAATACAGAAAGGCTTTAGAGGATGGTGCCTTATTCAGTAAAAAATTCCAATATACAGTAAGTCCCCTCCATACGAATGAGCTCTGTTGCGAGAGCGCGTTCGTAAGTCCAATTTGTTCGTAAGTCCAACAAAGCCTAGATACGCAACTAACACAATCAGCTATGTAGTACTGTACTGTAATAGGTTTATAATACTTTTCACACAAATAATACATAACAAATACAAAAAATAAACATTTTTAATCTTATGGTACAGTATCTTGAAAAGTACAGCAGTACAGTACAACAGCTGGCATACAGGGGCTGGCATCAAGTGAACAGGCAAGAAGAGTTAGTGACTGGAAGAGGGAGAGGATATGGGAGATGGTAGAGCTGAAGGATCATCAGCAATAGGAGACGGAGGGCAAGCTGCAATTTCACTCACGCCTGACGCTGATGGCACAGGTTCTGGTTCCTTGCTGGATCCAATTCTATCTACCCTCTTGAAAAAACGATCCAGTGATGTCTGGGTAGTACTGTACCGGCTACATCACCGCTGCTTTTACGCTTGCTTCTGGACATCCTGAGCTTGAAATAAAGATACTGTACTACTGTACTCTATACAGTACTGTACAGTGAAGTACACAAAAGCACAACCACTTGTAGAGGATGCACTCACGTGACAATGTACGCCAGACATGTGAACTAACTTTTGTGACTGGACATGCGAACACATGTTCGCATCTTTGAAAGTTCGCAGCTTGAAGGTTCGTATTGGCGACTTACTGTATACTGCTCTTAATTTGTCATTCTTTAATTAGCAAACATTTTTTCACACTTACTATGTGCAAAGCTTGAGACAGTTGTGTCTGGAAGGATTTTTATGACAGATATTATGGAATAACATGCTTTGAAAGCTGGAGTGTGCTATACAATGGAAGTTATCATCTTCATAGAGTTGAAAATTTTATTATAAAAATTCTGATATGTATTATGGAAAAACATGCTATTTTGGTATCACGTAACATGCTTAAAGTCTTAGTATTTTATTTTCTAGATGTGTAATCTTGGCAAACCACTTAACCTCTCTGAGAACCAGTTTTTTAATCTACAATGACTGCTTCATAGAGAGATAGTTAGATTTAAATAGATAATGTATGTGAAAGTGCTCTGTAAATTCTGAGGTAGTTTATAAATGTTGATTATTATAATAAAATATGGTTCCTGACTTAAAGAGGTGGAATATCTAACAGAAAAGAAAAAAGCCTGTTAAAATGCATTGAAAAATTTTTAATTCTCCTTAAAGGATTTAATGAAAGTCACATAGTATTTTTATATACTAAAAATGTATATACAAAGACATTTAAAAAATAAGCATTTGACATACAAATATTATATATAAATTGTATATGGTTATATTATATGTATACTAAAATGTGTATGCAATAAAAATGGTATTTTTTATTATATGAATGGACAGATCTGGTTGCAGATTTCTCTTTGACGGCAAGATCAATATCTTTGATCCTGGGATGTTTTTGTGATACAAATAGGGAAAGGATAAAAAAAAACCTGGCAATAGTCAGCTCTCATAAATATATAGGAAAAATTAAGCCCATTAGAAAGATGCTCTCAAGAGCAAACATCCAGAAATACTTTAATTACATTCTGATTCAATAATATTTTTGTTATATGAATTTAAACTAGGCATCAAAATCCCAGCACCAATAAGGACAGGGAAATTCTACAAGCTCTTACCTTGTTAGTGAATGACAATGGCTGATTTTTCAGGCTACATGTTAGTACGTGAACACTCTTCTTTCTTTTTTTCCCCCCATTATCTTTTATCATTATGCTTCATAACACAGAACACTGGTTATTCTTTCCAGGAAATATTTATAATTGGACTTTTAAGTATCAAATGGAAAAAAAAAGAAAAATGCTCAGAAAAGTTTTAATAAGCTTCTCACTTTACAAGGAATATCCAATTCAGTGATGTAATGACATTAATAATGTCATTTCATTTCATTGTGTGGATATTAAGCAATGCCACTTTGAAGTTTTATCTATCAGCCCATTGCATCTGGGGGGCATTTCTCCTGGGATGCCCCCTCACAAGTCCTATTAAAGTCAGTGGGACTCAGGTACCCAGTGGAAAGAAGAGGCAGATACTTGGAGAAAATGTCCATTATCAATGTGATTTACACAAGCTCACAGATGAGTTTGGTCTCTACAAGCATGCCAGTGGGGGAAAAGCTTGGCTGGAAATCTTGCTTGCTTGTCTCCAGGGAATCTAGAGGACTCAGGGCCTTTTGGAATAGCCATTCCAGAAAGACTATCTCGTTTTATTTTCCCCACGTGTTCTCCTTGGGTTCAACATTGCAGGATTAGCTGGGGGCTGCCAAATGACAGCCCCTGAACGAGCTGATGCCAGATCTACACAGAGACTAGGTAATTGGATCTGCTAGGTTAACTAAGCAGTTAGCCTAAACGAAGCCCTGAGGACTTCAATCAGATTCCATTTTAATTCTCTGGATAATCAGATATCCTACCTTGGTTGTAGAAGGAGCATTTCTCAGCTCACTCTCTTTCCCTTGCCTTTACTCTATAATCCTCCTATGAGAAATGTAGCCCACATAGCAAAAAATGCACATCATATCACCAACCTGGTCCTTGGCTCGATGGCTCCAATGACTGGGCGGTATCTTTCAGAGCAAGAAGCCAAATGAAGGATTTACACCATGACCTATTAGTACTAACCAAATTCACAACACAATGAACATAAAACTTTTCCTCCTGTGAGACGTGTTTTTGCATTATAACGTTAGTCTTTCCTCTATGGAAATATACATTTATACAAATATAAATCACTTAAATATGTGGAACTATATACCGTTGATAAATAAGGTTTACAACGCCTCTTACGTTTATGATGTATTTTTATGCAACACAACCATTTAATGCAAGAGTTCAAGGATCCTATTGACATTTATTTTTCTTCTTACCATATATTTATTAAGCCTGAATGTAACATTCCCATTAACATCAAACACACGTAAAATATGAAATTGCTAGAGAGGGATGATGACACGTTTTAGTACTTTGATGGCGGTGCCAACATTTCATTTAGGATATTTATGTATGTCAACTAAAAAGGACAATAAATTTCAGTGAAGGCTCAATATATTACAAGACTTTTCATCAACACACTCCACAGGGTAGGCTAAAACTACAGAGGGAAGGAAGAAATACTGCTGAATAATCAATCTTTGAAAGCATTCAATGTTATTAAAAAAGTTACCTTTAAAATATCCGTAAGTCTGAAAAATGAATGTGGCGGAAGTGGTATGACGCGTATACGTGGGTATGAGAATTATATGGAACATTTACCTCTCTTTCTAATTTTTAGAATTAAGATTATTAGTTAAACAAAAATATATTAAAAAATACTATGGGATATTAGTGATGCTAGGCCGTTGACACAAACTCCACCCCTGCAGGTAGAGAAATCTCTTTGTGCGAAGCATTTTTTAGTTTCCAGAAACCACGCTTGCTAACTGGCACAGAATAAGCCTCCCCATGTCTCAAACACATAACAAAACAGGCAGACACACTTTTCAGTTTTAAGGGTCGGTGAGTTGGATTAGATACATTCTTTACTTGTATCTGCTACTGAAGATTGGAGTAAAGTTTGCTTATCTTTCCGCTATCCTGAGTGTGAACTGAATTGATGTGTCTAATATTTCAGCATTATAGAAAAGTATTAACATGAATCCTTAAAAAAAACACTATGCCCATTCTGTTGCAAATGATCAAAATAATGAGAAGAATGGGAGAAGCACAGTTTTTTATTCCCCAGGGGGTGGAGTTGCACTGCTCCCCACTAGAGCTGACAGTAGCATATTTTAAAGCGAAGGGACAGAGGTCCATAGTTGTGCTTCTTCTTCCTTTGGAAGGAATCATTTTATTCCCCATAAAAAGACCAGCATTCCTGTTTTTCAAGCTTTGTTCTCTGGTACTTAAAAATGTATCATATTGAAAGGAGACGTTTCCTAAGATCCCACCACAAAAGCAGGCCTCCTGATTCCGTGCTGTTCCAGAGTTATTCTTTTTCACTTGCATTTGCTCTGTGAATAAAGTCAGAAAAATTGACACAATTTTCTCTATCTTCTGTTGCCAAGAAGGAGATCTCTTCCCCAAATCAATGCCGTCAAAGCTGCTGTAGGGTCTCTTTCTCTAGGCCTTATTTAATAATACCAAGGTGTGTGTGCATGCTAGCATTTGAAGTTCTTTCAAGTATAAATGAGGCACCACAGGAAAACTGTTCTATAAAATTTATTCTGGGAAAATGAGCTTGAAAACACTCTCAGCAGAATCTCTCTACAGAGGAATCTGGCAAAGTGACAACCTATATATTTTTGTTTTTCACTTTGGTAAATCAATCTCTCTCTCCAGACACACACACACACACACACACACACACACACACACACACACACACTATAAGCCCTCTCTCTCAATGGGAGTCATGACTGTAAATAATCTATACGTTGTTGGCACTTTTAATGGTCTCTTTCATTTCTATACAAGCCTAGAGCATGTCTGAAGCACCTGCCGGGTGCAAGTACTCTTGATTTCCAGAGAGAACTTTCCATTTTGAAGGAGAGGGAGGTATGTAAGCCTCCTCAGTGTGAAGACTGTTTACAAATGAGACTTATCATTCTCAAAATCTTAGGGAGGAAATGATTTTGTCATCACACTGAGAACTATACATATATGATCTCTATCCCTCTCCTAAGGGGTAATATCATATTCTGTCCAAATGACCCTTTTAGCATTTACATGCAATTTAACACTCAAGAGAATAAACTTGAAACTTGTAAAGTAAATACCTAGTTATCAGTTACGTAGAGAATCCAAATCTCTCCCCAAATTTTAGGGAAAGTTCTCCCTTTTGCAAATTAGTTTCCTATTGCATCTATTATGGAACTGGAATACTTAGAGGTACACTTAGGAGTTATCTTAAATCTACCATCCCGACTATGTCTGTCCCTCAGTCGGCTTGCGGTTCAGTGTGTCTTACAGATCCCCAATCTCTGGAGGCTCAGATAGAGAGGCAGTCACGGAGAGTTTTCACTGGAGATGTTTTACAGCTCTCCATTCATTTGTTTTGAACTTAAACAGTAAAATGAGAAAGATAAAAACAGCCCGAGAGCTTGTAGGCAAGATCCTCTTTACCAGTACATGTCTAAGAAATTCCGAGGGAAGACCCTAATCCTAAATGTACCTGTCAAAATTTTGCTATGACCTTAACTTCACTGAAGCCATTTTATTCTCCTCTGCCACTTAAGCCAATATGATCTAATATCTCTATTTTACTGTTTCCTGTATCAGTAGTGTTTGTATTTTTGAAGGATGGTTGTCTTCCAGTGTCTGCTTCTTTATGCTTTATTTTAGCTTTGGGGGAGGCAGGCATTCCACTGGGTCTTCATTTTCAAACTCTCAGCCAAAGCCACCCAGGAGCTAATGTCTTCCACCTAGGTCCCAGAACTCTGTGATGGCTATCATATTCTCCAGACTATTGATAGGGATAAAGACACTTCAAGCACTTTAATTATCTTAAGAAGTTTAGAGAACGTATTTTCCAATTCTAGCTTAGTAAAAAGTCACCATAGACGGACTTTTTTCACCTAAACAGTGATTACATCAAGTTAATTTACTTATCCACAAACAATATAGGCATTGAAATGGCTAGATAAATTGTGGCTTCAGGTTAATGCTTATATCAGAAATGGACAGAAAAAAAATCTTTTCTGTATTTGTATAGTATTATTGATGACCAATAAAGGAATCATACTAGAGTTGTTTCTTATTCCTTAGGTGGACGATTGCCTAGAAATAGTTGAGAAATGCAAAGATTTTAAAGAAAAAAATTGACTAAGAATACTACTTTTCAAAGAGAGAGACATAGGTGAGGATGATTAACAGGTAAAAACCTTCAGTTACAAAATAAATGAGTCACAGGCATAAAATGTACAATGTGGGGAATATAGCCAATAATTTTATAATATCTTTGTATGGTGTCAGATGACAACTAGATTTATCATGGTGATCAATTTGAAATGTACAGAAATATTAAATCACTATGTTGTGTACCAGGAACTACCATAGTATTGTAGGTCAATTATACTTCAAAAACAAACTCACAGAAAAAGAGATCAGATGTGTGGTTACCATAGGCTGGGGTTGGGGGAAGGGGAATTAGATGAAGAGAGTCGAAAAGTACTAACTTCCAATTATAAGATAAATAAGTACCAGGGATGTAATGTACAACGTGATAAAGATAACACTGCTACAGGTGATAAATGAAAGTTGTTGAGAGAGCAAACCCTAAGAGTTCTTATCACATGGGAAAGTAATTTATTTCTTTAATGTTGTGTCCATATGACATGATGGATGTTCACTAAACCTCTTGTGGTCATCATTTCATGAGGTATGTAAGTCAAATCATTATGCTACAAACCTTATGCTTATACATACAGCGCTGTATGCCAATTACATCTCAATAAAACTGGAAGCAAAACAGTATCCATTTCAAATCTTTTATCTGAGTCTGGTTACAACCCCTTGTACTTTGGCAGGACAGGTAGTATTAGCACCCATGTATTTTGGACTCAGTGAGGTTTTGGATTTATGCAACAAGTAAGAAACAGAGAAGGAACTTGATTTTCAAACATAATGTTGGGACTCTTTTTACTATCCTCACCAGTTTCTTATTTAATTCAACTCTTCTTCTGAAGTCTATGGAAAGAGAAAAGAAGCTAGATGGCAAGTTATGGAGACTCAATTCGAGAAATGAGACTCATCAAAATTTAGCAAACATTTTTTGGCACTTATTATGTGTCTTGAAATGTGACTTAACTATGAAGCAAATCTGGTTACTCACTTGGTCTAGACTGTACGTTCTTCAAGGGCAGACACCACTTCTTACTCATCTTTGGCTCAGAGAGTGAAGTGCTGGCATGGAATGGTTCACAAGGAATGCCTGTTGAATGAAATTACAGGGCAGACCTTGATTCTGGATGAATTGTCTTCTCTCTCCAGTTAGTTTACATAGTGGAGCCACAAAAATAGAACTTATAAGTGCCAGTTCTCCTTCTTATAGTTCTGCAAGTCCTTAACAGTAGAGTATTTGGTTGTCAATTTGCCAGAGGTTGTATAGGCACTGGGTAAAAGAATTGAAGAGCTGTGCTATTACTTGGTGGATTACAGGGGAGAAAGCTGCCAGTTTAGATATCTTGCAAAATGCTTATTCCTGAATATTTTTTAACCTAAATGATGTTCTTAGTAGTTTACTTCACAGATCTTCAGACAGCTCTTTAATACATTCTTTCATGTCATCAAGACATTTTGCTAAAACTCATCTAGTTGCATTATTATCCAGGCAAAGCTGCAGCTATGTGGGAACTCAATCTCTTCATAAGTGAGAAAAGTGCAGCTTCATTTGATAAAAAGGAGGATATTGGCAAACACAGCAAAAAATCTAGTTAATCACAAATTTTAACCACTATCTAGTTGACATGTGCCTGCTGTGCTAATTGCTTCATTACTTAATTATGCAAAAAAAAATAGCATCCACAGCAAACACAGCCCGTGAAGCATTATTAAAATACAAAGAAACATGCTCTAGACTCTTTAGTGCAAGCATAAATATTTCATAATGAGGAAGAGTGCTTATTATATAAAAGTAATGAAGATTTTGCAGCTAGCTTGAGTTCTTCCTTTCACTAAACCTCCATAATGCTATGACGTGCCCTGACTTCTGCTGCCTGTGTTATAGTCTTGTCCTGACTCCCAACCCACAAAGTAAGATTCTTTTTAGGGCATTGTTACATATCCCTTATCTAACAGATAATTTCTGATCACTGTGTATTTGTTAAATAAAAGAATAAATAAATAAGGAAGTGAATAAATCAGTGAATAAATAAACCCATCAATCAAGAGAATAGCTGTGGAACTAGAAGTGAGGCCCAGAAACCACTTTACTCAGACAAAAGATAGTAGCTTCTAGAACAGAAAGACCACAGCTGTGTTTTCAAGCATATCAATAAATGCCTTTAGTCCAGGGATTGATTTTTAAATAAACATACCCATCCCTGGGCAAGCAAACGAATATTGTCATTTGAAGTCTTCCTGTTCCATTGCCTTAAATGTTTTTGAAACTCTTTAAGAATTGTTCTTGGAGAGTTTAAGACTCATCCAAGAAATTCAGTTTCATTATTTTTCTACTTTTTTCCCTCAAACTCAAAAACAATATTTTGTCCTTGCAAATCAGAGCTCACCATTCATAGCGCTTAAATTTGTATGGTTAAAAAATTCAAAGATATACTTAAAGCTTAAATACTTATAATTGTTGCAGATATTATGAAGAAAGTTTTTATCATCCTGAATATAATTTTTTTAAAAAGAGTATCAAGTATCATAAAAAAGGGAGGCATCCCTGGAATAAACATATGTGCTCCAGGGTGTCTATTCTTTTTTTTTTTAACATCTTTATTGGAGTATAATTGCTTTACAATGGTGTGTTAGTTTCTGCTGTGTAACAAAGTGAATCAGCTATACATATACATATATCCCCATATCTCCTCCCTCTTGTGTCTCTCTCCCACTCTCCCTAACCCACCCCTCTAGGTGGTCACAAAGCACCAAGCTGATCTCCCTCTGCTATGTGGCTGCTTCCCACTAGCTATCTTACATTTGGTAGTGCATATATGTCCATGCCACTCTTTCACTTCGTCCCAGCTTACCCTTCCCCCTCCCCGTGTCCTCAAATCCATTCTCTATGTCTGCGTCTTTATTCCTGTCCTGCCCCTAGGTTCTTCAGAACCATTTTTTTTTTAAGATTCCATATATATGTGTTAGCATACGGTATTTATTTTTCTCTTTCTGACTTACTGCACTCTGTATGACAGACTCTAGGTCCATCCATCTCACTACAAATAACTCAATTTTGTTTCTTTTTATAGCCAAGTAATATTCCATTGTATATATGTGCCACATCTTCTTTATCCATTCATCTGTCGATGGACACTTAGGTTGCTTCCATGTCCTGGCTATTGTAAATAGAGCTGCAATGAATATTTTGGCACATGACTCTTTTTGAATTATGGTTTTCTCAGGGTGTATGACCAGTAGTGGGATTGCTGGGTCATATGGTAGTTCTATTTGTAGTTTTTTAAGGAACCTCCACATACTGTTCTCCATAGTGGCTGTATCAATTTACATTCCCACCAACAGTGCAAGAGGGTTCCCTTTTCTCCACACAGGGTGTCTATTCTGAGGGAGGTAACAAACACTCACCTGATTATATGATCTCTGTCATATTTTCTTTTTTTTCATTTGGTCAACACTATCTGTTGTATTTTCAATCTTTCACATTTTAGCAAACAAGCTCAACCCTTCCCTTATGCCTACCAATATTTGTGTAGTTCTTATAATGTTCTCAGCATTTTTCTGGCTCTCAGGATAAAGAGAATAAGGTACTATCCCTGCCCTCAAACTTTATAATGAGACACTAATATCTTGCCAAGTCAAGGTAGCACCCACAGCCAATACTTAGTCCTTCCAATGGGTCTCAAGATGAAATATGTTGATTCCTATACTAGCCAACTGAATGTTCAGTATTGTTATTTTAGCCATTCATTTCTCTATTACATCACACAGTCAGTTTTGAATATCGGTATATTTATGGATGACATGCTCTAGACTCTAGGGCTACAGATGTGAATGAGACAGGCAAGTTCATAAAACAAGAAACTTAAATGTCATGACTATTTTCAGCAGGGAAATAAAAGGTATTAGATTCCCACTAGCAGGAAGATCTAACCCGGTATGAGGGATTGGGAAAGTCCTTGCTAAGGAAACGATGTCAACAAATAGATCTTGAGGATCAACAGGAATCATCCGAGTAAGTAAGAGGCAAGACTATTTCAGGAAGAGGGACCAGCATGACGTGGTTGACATGTGAGGAAGAGGACTATGAGGTAGTTCTGCAGCAGTTCCAAAGTCGCTGACATCCAGACCTGGAGGTGGGGGAGTAGCCTGAGGTGAGGATGGATTGGGGGGCAGCAAGAGTCATGGGGATCTCAATATGGACCAGACTTTACCCTATGGCCAGTGAGAAGCTATTACAAGGCTTTAGATAGGGTGGTGACATGGTCACTTTTGTAATTTTAAAATTTCACTTTGGTGGCAAAGTGAATAGGAAGGAGGTGAGCAAGAAAAAACATGAGGAGTCTCTTAGGAGTTACCACAAGTGCCAGATGAGAAATGATGGTGGCAGTAAATTATGCCGGATGGCTTAGGGAGCTAACTGGAGTTCATTTAACAGACTAGGTGAGAAACAGGATGTGGCAAGTGAGTTGAGTGCGATCACAAATATAACACCCAGGGCTCTGGATTGAGTATCCAGTGTATGTAGTACCGATTCCTGTGCCAGGAAACATGGTGAATGGAGCAGTTCAGTGTTGGTCTTATTAAGGAAGAAATATGTTTGAGACATTTGAGTAGAGATGAAATAGACAAGTAATACTATCCGATCCTTGGATCGAATTTTAGTGTGTTTACAGCATGCTTTCTCACTTAAACCTATACACAAAATCTTAATGTAAAAAGGCATTGTAATACAAGTATTATTATTCAATTAATATTTGTGGCTTGTGTAATACCCCCATTTTGTAAATGAAGCAACTGAGGCTCAAAGAGTTGAAAAGTGTTTCTTACCCAAGGTTGATTACAAGCCTAGAATTTGTAGCTTCAAATTTTATAGTCAATTGATTAGATCAATATTACATTGTCTAAAAGGAAAAGATTCTACAAATGTCAAAGTTCATGGTGATATTAGATACTATTTAGAAAGCTGACCTTATCTTTATAACCATATATTTACATGCATTTATGATAATTTGTTTTCCTTATACTCAAATAGCTTCAAAATGCTTGCCCAATGCTCAGATTTGAAATCCTTGCTATCTTACCCAATATAAAACTTGACATATTCTCTAGACAACATAAGGTTGACGTAAGTTCAGGCTTAGAGATTTTCTTGACCATAATGCGGAAGTTGCCATTTTGTCAGAAGAGACTACTAAGCTTTTTCATTTATACACCATATGATGAATTCAGAGTAGCAAAATAGTTGAAAACATGGGCTACATAATTAAAATCTCTGGGTTCCAATCTTAGGCCCTTAGTCTTCCAGTAATTTTGATAAAGCACTTAAACTTTCTTAACTTCATCTGTAAAAGGAGAAATAATAATGCTCATGAGTTTTTTGGGGAGAATTAAATGAGATAATCCAGATAAACCTGTGCTTACTTAAGTTTGACTCTAATATTACAGTATTGTCCTAGGAAATAATATGTCTTTTTTCTTCCAAATGTTTATTGCCCTTTCTTTTTTTTTCTTGCTGTATGCGGGCCTCTCACTGTTGTGGCCTCTCCTGTTGTGGAGCACAGGCTGCGGACGCGCAGGCTCAGCGGCCATGGCTCACGGGCCCAGCCGCTACCAGGGCACGAACCTGTGTCCCCTGCATCGGCAGGCAGACTCGCAACCACTGCGCCACCAGGGAAGCCCTATTGCCCTTTCTTGACCATCGATTAAATGCCCGCATTAGAGTTGGTTTCTCTCTATATGAATACATTGCAGCTTCAGGCCTTGCTTCAATATGCTTGAAAAGTGATTTTCTTTGCATTGATAAATAGTTTCCCCTAATGGATGAGTCTCTTCGGACCTACCTGCCAAATTTGCCGAAAAACAGAAACTTTATAACCAGTAGCATTGTTCTCCTTTCCACAGCTCTAGTGAAAGAACAATAAGTTTTAAGAGCAAATTGCCAATTAATTTAAATTGAAAAACAGACACCTTTAACCCTACCACCTCTTAATTTCTTTTTTCTCTGAGAAAGAAAGAAGACATTTCTCTCAATACTTGAAATAGCAATAAATCAAGGTTGTGTGATTTACATAGGATAATCAAGCCTGGAAGTGTGCTGTTACCAATGGAATTATTTTTCTTGTAGCTTGACTAACAGTTTAAGAATCACTGCAGGTTTTAAAGTCTCTCCTTATACCAAGGTTGGAGATTCACCCTAATACAGTGAAAGAAAGTGAGCCCTTATCAGTCATGGGAGAATCTTGGTGTCTCTGAAGACAGACTGTAGACAACCAATCAGATAGATGCCGGCCTGTCTAATGGGGAGTCCTTCTAAGTTCACAGGCTACCTCTAAAGTTAGCAGAGCAGAATATTAACCCCAGATCCTCAATGTGTGATCCGTGGCATGCCACCTAAATTTCCAGGCCCATTTCCTGATCTGTGAGATGGTAAATAACACTTAGTGATGTTGTAATGATTTAGTGGGTTAATTTACCTAGCACATATATTATACAGAGGGCAATAAATAAATCATGGTTATTATTATTTAGTAAAATCAAATGAATAAAATAGACATGGTATGGGAAATTTTGGTCAAGTATACTTTTTTTTTCTCATTTTGTAATGAGTAATATGACCTCCATATTTCAGTAGTAAAAAAAATATATATATGTATTCAGAATGTTCCTCTCACTCTTCAAATAATCCAGACAGAGCCAGTTTCTTGTTCTGTATGTAACGTACTTCACCTCTCTAAAGAAAGTAGTAACTGTAAGTTACAGGTGGTTGTCTCTAGCTTTAAAATTTCATTTATTTTAACTACTTTCAATTTCTTAGATGCAAGGTGTATACAAGACAGAATTATTTGTTTTCTGGAAGTATGCCCTTGTTTCCCACTGTTCAGCATGCGTGCGTATATATTGCTGAAATTACATCCTAATGATAGCAAATTGCAGAGCTATGCAATATTCTGTACCATTTTTTTTTTAGAAATAGAAAATTGGGAGACTTTAATAGCAGATGCTGCATCATGAATACAATTTACTGGAACTGCTCTTCTCTAATCATATAGAAACCATGTTATGTCCTGGAGAGGTTATAAAAATATATAGGAATCCATTTATCCTCCAAGAAAATTGAGGCCTTAGAGTAATGACAAGAACCTGCAATTGAGTTGGGAGCCCTGACGTCATGAATTGAGACAGTGTCCTAATGATTTGATTTTGCGAGTCCACAACATACTGAATACATGAATAAAATGAGGACAATACTGACCACATAGGGTACCTATTATTTGAATCTTTCTCTGTTATTCCTTTGTAAGAATTTTTCTAAAGAGAATTTATACATTTGTATAATGAAGAGTTTATAATCCCCATTTCTAGGTTAAATTGAAAATAACGAACTATTGGTACTTGATGCTTTTATTAGGAACAGATAAAATGAACTATGTGTACATAAGGTTACTTTTCCATATTTTCTATTTGTAGCTATAAACGGCAATCTATGCATAGTGATGTGTAGTCCAAACAATAGTCATTCCTTTCCAATATCATCCAGAAATCCAACTCCATAAAGTAGTTAAATATGCTGTTTTAGAAAGCACTGCATCAAGTAGACTATGCAATTTTATTTCCTGCCAGAGGAAAACTCTAATGCTGATTTCTCTGTGTATCCTCCTAAAAAGTGAAAAAGACTCATGTGAAAGCTTGCATTTTTAATATGGTCTTTCACATTTACATTATTTTAAGCCTTTGCAAAGTAATGAATTTCAATAACTTTAGACACTAGTTTTGATTTAAAAAATCACTGGGCCACAAATGCAAATGTTAAGACTATCTAAATGCTGGGCTACTTTTTAGTATATTCGTAGTTTTAAGTCTAGACAAATATATCAGCATCTCAGAAAACAAGAGTTGGATAGATAATGATTCAGTGGATAAAGATTGTGAGAATATATTATTTAAACTTGCAAAAGTGATATTTTATGATACCCTATGTTTGATTCAATGTCATCTGAATGAAAAAAGGATCAAAATATTACCATGAAAAAAATCTCAGACATTTTTCAAGGTAATAGGCATTCATTTCCTCTTCTATCAGTAGTTTTGGAAGCAGTTGTTAGAAATACATCTAGTCTCTTTTAAACTGCAGATCCTTAAGGCTGATATGATCACTAAACCAAAGAGTTTCTAATTTACAGATTTAGTTAGCAGATGTAGTTAGCACTATTCTCAGAGCATTAGCAGGCACATATACCTAATTTCAATTTCTTCCTTAAAATACTGTTGTAGTCTGCTTCTGCCAGGAATAATTTTCATATTAACACAACAACAAATGAAAATGCAAAATTTTAACTTAAAGATTTAAAAATTCATGTCATTTATCCTAGAAAAACATATTGTGAAAAGTACATGTGACTCAATAGCCTTTAAGAGAGATACCATAATTCTTATTCTTCTAGTAGTTTGGGATTTCCCTAATGATATAAGCAACAAGAAGCAATTTTACTAGTATTACATGGATATTTTTATTTACTAGGCTTTCCTAATAGTTCCTTTATAAAAATATTTAAAACAAGTTCTTATGAAATAAAAAATGTCTGAATTTTTGGTGTAACAGTTTCTCTACCATTCATGTCTGAAGGAATGGACTTTGTTGAATCATAGCTGGATATTTCTATAACTAGAGCAATGGAAATTGACACCTAAAATTTTGGATAGTTTGGAAAAAAAGAAAACTTCTTGCACATTAAACAAATGCAACAGCAACTTTTACTGCTCACATCACTGTCTGTATCACGAAGATTTTGTATCATGTTTCTTTTTCTTAAGACACTATGGTGCCTTAATCATTTCCAAAATGTTAATGAATTTGTACTGGCCAATGAGTAACTAGCTCAGTGTATTGGGGTCAGTAGTGCCTCGGTGTTCCACGTCATTATGAAAGTGACTTGCTAATTGCCTATCTACACATGGTTCAGTGCTGAATATGGCAAAACAACTGGTTTACCATACTTTGAGAACATCCCCCTCAATAAGAGAAATGCCACGATCATATACTAATTGTCTTTATCTTCTTTAAATGACAGTGCTGGCATTTCTTTCCTTTGGTGCACACACTCCTATGTTAATTATTGTATGTATACTGATGACGCCCACATTTATAACTTCAGCCCCAACTTCTCCCTTGAACTCCAGACTCATATATCCAACAGCCTAATTAATTTCCATTTAGATGCTCAATTGACATCTCAAGCTTCATATGTTCAAAACCAAACTTAATTTCCACCCATCTGTTCCAACACAGCTCCATTATTCCAGTTGTTCAGACTAAAAGCTTTAGAATCATCCCTTACTCCTTCTCTTTCTCACACACACCACAGTCCATACAACAGCCTCCAAATATACCTA
Organism: Globicephala melas; assembly: GCF_963455315.2. NCBI lineage: Eukaryota > Metazoa > Chordata > Mammalia > Artiodactyla > Delphinidae > Globicephala > Globicephala melas. The sequence goes on from NC_083322.1 coordinate 29,385,741, forward strand.
GAATCTTGTCTAGTCCAACCATGTCACCTACCTACCCAATGGAAGCCATATAGCTCTCATCTGTACTACTGTAATCATCTTCCAACTAACTTGCAGCTTCCATCTTGGACACTTACCCACTGTGCATCATTCAACAGGCAGAACAATTCATTTAAAATATGTCTGATTATTTAATTTTCACCTCACTCAAAGCACTGATAAAATCAAAAGTTCAATGCATGGTTTACAAGGTCTACATCACTTGCTTTGCATTGTCTCCTCCAGTCCCAGTTCATTCTGTTCTCTTTGCTTCCTCTAGACCAACCTGAGCACTCTTTCTCATACTCATACATGCTGAGCAGTTTCTTGCCTCAGGGCCCTTGAACTTATTTCTTCTGTCTTGAAAATTCTTCTCTCAGATACTGCGTGGCTCTTTCTGTTTATTTAAATTATTCCTGAAATGACACCTTATCAGACACTCTTCACGAGCTCCTATATCACTCACTCCCTTACTCCCCCCATTTTTCTTAACAGCTTCATCATATTCATTGCATATTTATAATCTTCATCCTTTAACTAGAATGTAAGTTCCTGAGTTCTGAGACTTTGCTTTTTCACGGTAGTTTCATCAGCACATAAGAACAATGCCTGGCACAATGCAGGAAAACAATACAAATTTACTGAATTAATACAGAAAAGCCAGATGAAGTGATGGTGTGGAGACTTCTGTAATTAAAGCCAGATTTACAGAAGTTTCCTGGGGTGCTGTCCATTTATGTGGTGGCTGGACCTGGGCACTTGGGCTTATGGAATATGCTCCTTCTATAGCCTCTAGAATTCCTAGGAACATAAGGGAAAGAATTTTTCCCCTATAGGGACATGGTTAGTTCTGATTTCATTGATGTATTCTTATTTATGACACATATACGCCAAGGGAAATGGCATTCTTAGTCCCTAATTATAGGTATGCAGGTATACTTTGCTTCAAAATCTGACTTACTCACCTGGAAAAACAGTCATTAAAAAATTGAAATTACCTCAGAGGAGATTTCTGGTGAGGACAGGCACAGTTGGTTAGCAGCACCATAGCTAACACTGCCTCAGTGTCTGGTGATGTACATATTCCCTTGAGCCTGTGGAATGTCTGTACTGATTTGCTCTCTTTGTGTTTGATGCAGTAACTCTAAGAGTACCTGGGCTCTCTCTTAGTACCTCTCAGGTGACCCTATTGTTCAGAAAATAGCATGGAGTTTTGGTTTGCCTATGTGTTTGGTTTTATACCTTTAGCTTTCTCATCAACTCATGAGAGGAGATGATCAAAATCTCTGTCTTATTATCTGTCTTTACTTCTTTATACTGCATCTGTGTCTTGTTATATGGTTTTTCTCCTTTCCATGTATTTGTACATTTGCTGCCATCAGTGCTTCTTAGATTAAATATATATATATATATATATATATATATATATATGTATATATATGCATTGTTATATCTACTCAGGGTCAAAGACTCCTGGAACCTTTCAGGCCTAACAAACTCTTTTTTTTAAATTTCTCAAATTACTAATTATTGTAGATTAAATAAAGTTTTAACTTTGGATACCTTAAGGCCTTTCAGCAAAGGCGATTGAAGCAGCAATTACTAGGTGTCTGCAAATAAATGGATGGTTTCCTGGCCTACTTATAATAAATTAATAGATGGTCTTAATATTATACATAATCTATTATAAATGCACCTGCACAGTGGGTATATACAATTCTATATGCATGAAAATCTTTGATTAAACTATTTGGGACATTGTCATAACGTCCCACCTTAAACTGTAGTATAGACCAAAACATATCACTTTAATTCAATAGAAGAGATGAGCTCTCTGAGAAGCTTATTAATGTGACTGCTAGAAGGACATTGTCAAGTGAATCAAATTAAAGAACAATTCTTTTAGAGCTGAAATATACTCTAGCGGTTAACATTTAATAGGAACTTTACTTTTCAAATAAGCATTTGTTTGAAAAACTGACATAAATCAACATTAAGAGTCCTGTTGTAACCTTTTAAATCAAATACCTCTTTGTTAAAATAAACATTTCTTCTTTATCCATTTTTAAAAATAATCATATTAAAAGTAGGATGTTATTCTATGTTCATTTGCTTTTCTCTTCAACTAGTTGAAAAGACCCAGAAAGGCAGGCAATGTCTTCTCTGTGTCCCCGTGACAAGCACAATGCTGGACACATTGCAGATATTAAATAAGGTTCATGGAAACAGTGGATTCAATTTCCAGTCCCGTTTAGGTTCCTGCTGTACTAAGTGCTTACTCGAAGTTATATCAGAATATAATAGCTTTGTGGTGTATGATGAAAATCGTACTGTGCACAGATGGGAGTCGATGTTGACCAGCTCTAGATAAAATATTAGACAAACTGAAAGAGACAGAGACTTTGCTTACTGCATATCACAGCACCAGATGGGAACTTGGGGATCCTGAGCTAACAAGCATGAGGTTTTCTGTAGGAGAATCTTACAGAGATATATTTCTTTCGTGTACCACATTTTTCAAAGCATACTTACTGTGAGCTTCATTGGAACTTCCAAACAACATTATGGGTTGCATAGGGCAAAGACTATAATCTCCTTTTTAAAAATAGGAAGAAAATCTCACAAATAGAAAGGCAATGACTTGCCCAAGGTCACACAATGAATCAGCTTTCAAATCTTAAAGACAATTGCATCTTAATCTGCAGTGGAGGCTACTGTAATGTTTATTTTTAAGTAAATTCCAGTATTCCAGAAGAGATCGGTGCCATTAATTATGGACTGATTTGGAGATATGCCAGTTTTTGATACTATTGTTGGAAACAAATAGTGTTGGTTGATGACGGCACTTATACTACAACTAGCCAACCATGTACGCTTTGCAAAATTCATTAACCTCAGGATCACCTTGCTTAGAACCACCTAGCTATGATTACTCTTTTAACCTAAATTTCATTAGAAATATACACATTAATATACAGAATGATAATTGGCATTGACTTTTATGAATCCTTGTTACATCTCCAAAGGATTAGATGACACTTGAAAAAAGAGGCCATACTCTTTCTTTTATGGATTCTCCACTGTAATGCTTAATGGCAAAGTGGGCTTTTGATAAATTTTTTATTATACATATAGTACATAAACTTACTCTTCTTAGAGTTTTATGTAGATACAAAAATGGATCAGGCAAATTTATAAACTATTTATTTATCAAGCAATAAAACGGAAAATGTGAGAAAAGTAAATGATTAAATATTAATGTAGACCACACATTTTTAATAGTGATATTGAATTTAAAGCAAAAACTATAGGCTAAATATTTTACCAGACACAGTAAAACTCTTAGAGGAAAACATAGGCACAACACTCTTTGACATAAATCACAGCAAAATCTTTTTGACCCACCTCCTAGAGTAACGAAAATTAAAACAGAAATAAATAAATGGGACCTAATTAAACTTAAAAGCTTTTGCACAGCAAAGGAAACCATAAGCAAGACTAAAAGACAACCCTCAGAATGGGAGAAAATATTTGCTAATGAAGCAACTGACAAAGGATTAATCTCCAATATATACAAGCAGCTCATATGGCTCAATATCAAAAAAACAAACAACCCAATCAAAAAATGGGCAGAAGACCTAAATAGATACTTCTCCAAAGAAGCCATACAGATAGCCAACAAACACACGAAAAGATGCTCAACATCACTAATTAGAGAAATGCAAATCAAAACTACAGCGAGGTATCACCTCACACCAGTCAGAATGGCCATCATCAAAAAATCTACAAACAGTAAATAATGGAGAGGGTGTGGAGAAAAGGGAACCCTCATACACTGCTGATGGGAATGTAAGTTGATACAGCCACTATGGAAAACAGTACGGAGGTGCCTTAAAAAACTAAAAATAGAACTACTATATGATCCAGCAATCCCACTACTGGCCATATACCCAGAGAAAACCATAGTTAAAAAAACACATACACCCCAATGTTCACAGCAGCAGTATTTACGATAGCCAGGTCATGGATACAACCTAAATGTCCATGGACAGATGAATGGATAAAGAAGATGTGGAGGGAGAGCTGTGGGGGGAGAGCTTTAAGATGGCGGAAGAGTAAGTCGCGGAGATAACCTTCCTCCCCACATATACGTCAGAAATACCTCTACGTGTGGAACAACTCCTACAGAACACCTACTGAACGCTGGCAGAAGACCTCAGACCTCCCAAAAGGCAAGAAACTCCCCATATACCTGGGTAGGGCCAAAGAAAAAAGAATAAACAGAGACAAAGAATAGGGACGGAACCTGCACCAGTGGGAGGGAGCTGTGAAGGAGGAAAGGTTTTCACACACTAGGAAGCCCCTTCGCGGGCAGAGACTGCGCGGGGCGGAGAGGGGAAGCTTCGGGGCCAGGGAGGAGAGCACAGCAACAGGGGTGCGGAGGGCAAAGCGGAGAGATTCCCGCACAGAGGATCAGGGCCGACCGGCACTCACCAGCCGGGGAGGCTTGTCTGCTCACCTGCCGAGACGGGTGGGGGCTGGGAGCTGAGGCTCGGGCTTCGGAGGTTGGATCCCAGGGAGAGGACTGGCGGCGTGAACACAGCCTGAAGGGGTTAGTGCGTGAACACAGCCTGAAGGGGTTAGTGCGCCGCAGTTAGCCGGGAGGGAGTCCGGGAAAAAGTCTGGACCTGCGAAAAGGCAAGAGACTTTGTCTTGCCTGTTTCCTGGTGCGTGAGGAGACGGGATTCAGAGCACCGCGTTAAGGAGCTCCAGAGACCGGCGTGAGACGCTAAGGCTGCTGCTGCCGCCACCAAGAAGCCTGTGTGCAAACACAGGTCACTATCCACACCACCCCTCCCGGGAGCCTGTGCAGCCCACCACTGCCAGAGTCCCCTGATCCAGGGACAGCTTCCCCGGGAGAACGCACGCACGGCGCGCCTCACGCTGGTGCAACGTCATGGCGGCCTCTGCTGCCGCAGGCCCGCCCCGCATCGAGACCCCTCCCTCCCCCCCCACCGCCCCCACCCCCCCGGCCTGAGTGAGCCAGAGCCCCCAAATCAGCTGCTCCTTTAACCCTGCATATCACAGCACCAGATGGGAAGTTGGGGATCCTGAGCTAACAAGCATGAGGTTTCCTGTAGGAGAATCTTACAGAGATGTATTTCTTTCGTGTACCACATTTTTCAAAGCATACTTACTGTGAGCTTCATTGGAACTTCCAAACAACATTATGGGTTGCATAGGGCAAAGACTATAATCTCCTCTTTAAAGGAGATTCCTCTGAGCGAGGAACAGATGCTGTCAGGCGACCTACATGCAGAGGCGGGTCCAAATCCAAAGCTGAACCCTGGGAGCTGAGTGAACAAAAAAGAGAAAGGGAAATGTCTCCCAGAAGCCTCAGGAGCAGCGGATTAAATCTCTACAATCAACTTGATGTACCTGCATCCGTGGAATACCTGAATAGACAACAAATCAATCCAAAATTGAGGCGGTGGACTTCAGAAGCAACAATATATATATATATTTTCCCTTTTTCTCTCTTTGTGAGTGTGTAGGCATATGCTTCTGTGTGTGATTTTGTCTGTATACCTTTGCTTTTACCATTTGTCCTAGGGTTCTGTCTGTCCGGTTTTTTGTTTGTTTTTTTACTTAAAACTTTTTTTTCTTAATAATTATTTTTTATTCTAATAACTTTATTTTACTTTATTTTATTTTATCTTCTTCTTTCTTTCTTTATTTATTTCCTCCCTTTTATTCTGAGCTGTGTGGATGACAGGCTCTTCGTGCTCCAGCCAGGCGTCAGGGCTGTGCCACTGAGGTGGGAGAGCCAAGTTTAGGACACTGGTCCACAAGAAACCTCCCAGCTCCACGTAATATCAAACAGCGAAAGTCTGCCAGAGATCTCCATCTCAACACCAACACCCAGCTTCACTCAACGACCAGCAAGCTACAGTGCTGGACACCCTATGCCAAACAACTAGCAAGACAGGAACACAACCCCACCCATTAGCAGAGAGGCTGCCTAAAATCATAATAAGGCCACAGACACCCAAAAACACACCACCAGACGTGGACCTGCCCAACAGAAAGACAAGATCCAGCCTCATCCACCAGAACACAGGCACTAGTCCCCTCCACCAGAAAGCCTACACAACCCACTGAACCAACCTTAGCCACTGGGGACAGACACCAAAAACAACGGGAACTACGAACCTGCAACCTGTGAAAAGGAGACCCCAAACAAAGTAAGTTAAGCAAAATAAGAAGACAGAGAAACACACAGCAGATGAAGGACCAAGGCAAAAACCAACCAGACCTAACAAATGAAGAGGAAATAGGCAGTCTACCTGAAAAAGAATTCAGAATAATTATAGTAAAGATGATCCAAAATCTTGGAAATAGAATGGAGAAAATACAAGAAACTTTTCACAAGGACCTAGAAGAACGAAAGGGCAAAGAAACAGTGATGAACAACACAATAAATGAAATTAAAAATTCTGTAGAAGGGATCAATAGCAGAATAACTGAGGCAGAACGGATAAGTGACCTGGAAGATAAAACAGTGGAAATAACTACTGCAGAGCAGAATAAAGAAAAAAGAATGAAAAGAATTAAGGACAGTCTCAGAGACCTCTGGGACAACATTAAACGCACCAACATTCGAATTATAGGGGTCCCAGAAGAAGAAAAGAAAGGGACTGAGAAAATATTTGAAGAGATTATAGTTGAAAACTTCCCTAATATGGGAAAGGAAATAGTTACTTAAGTCCAGGAAGCAGAGAGAGTCCCGTACAGGATAAATCCAAGGAGAAACATGCCAAGACACATATTAATCAAACTATCAAAAATTAAATACAAAGAACAAATATTAAGAGCAGCAAGGGAAAAACAATAAATAACACATAAGGGAATCCCCATAAGGTTAACAGCTGATCTTTCAGCAGAAACTCTGCAAGCCAGAAGGGACTGGCAGGACATATTTAAAGTGATGAAGGAGAAAAACCTACAACCAAGATTACTCTACCCAGCAAGGATCTCATTCAGATTTGACGGAGAAATTAAAATCTTTACGGACAAGCAAAAGCTAAGGGAATTCAGCACCACAAAACCAGCTTTACAACAAATGCTAAAGGAACTTCTCTAGCCAGGAAACACAAGAGAAGGAAAAGACATATAATAATGAACCCAAAACAATTAAGAAAATGGTAATAGGAACATACATATCGATAATTACCTTACATGTAAATGGATTAAATGCTCCAACCAAAAGACCTAGACTGGCCTAAGACATAGACATAGACTGAAAGTGAGGGGATGGAAAAAGATATTCCATGCAAATGGAAATCAACAGAAAGCTGGAGTAGCAATTCTCATATCAGACAAAATACACTTTAAAACAAAGACTATTACAAGAGACAAAGAAGGACACTACATAATGACCAAGGGATCAATCCAAGAAGAAGATACAACAATTGTAAAAATTTATGCACCCAACATAGGAGCACCTTAAAACATAAGGCATATACTAACAGGCATAAAAGGGGAAATTGACAGTAACACAATCGTAGTAGGGGACTTTAACAGCCCACTTTCACCAATGGAAAGATCATCCAAAATGAAGTGAAATAAGGAAACACAAGCTTTAAATGATACATTAAACAAGATGGATTTAATTGATATTTGTAGGACATTCCATCCAAAAACAGCAGAACACACATTCTTTGCAAGTGCTCATGGAACAATCTCCAGGCTAGATCATATCTTGGGTCACAAATCAAGCCTTGGTAAATTTAAAAAATTGAAATCGTATCAAGTTTCTTTTCCGACCACAACGCTATGAGACTAGATATCAATTACAGGAAAAAATCTGTAAGAAATACAAACACATGGAGGCAAAACAACACATTACTTAATAACCAAGAGATCACTGAAGAAATCGAAAAATACCTAGAAACAGATGACAATGAAAACCTGACAACCCAAACCTATGGGATGCAGCAAAAGCAGTTGTAAGAGGGACGTTTATAGCAATATAATCCTACCTTAAGAAAGAAGAAACATCTTAAATAAACAACCTAATCTTATACCTAAAGCAATTAGAGAAAGAAGAACAAAAAAAACCCAAAGTTAGCAGAAGGAAAGAAATCATAAAGATCAGATCAGAAATAAATGAAAAAGAAATGAAGGAAACAATAGCAAAGATCAATAAAACTAAAAGCTGGTTCTTTGAGAAGATAAACAAAATTGATAAACCATTAGCCAGACTTATCAAGATAAAAAGGGGGAACACTCAAATCAATAGAATTAGAAATGAAAAAGGAGAAGTAACAACTGACACTACAGAAATACATAGGATCATGAGAGATTACTACAAGCAACTGTATGCCAATAAAATGGACAACCTGGAAGAAATGGACAAATTCTTAGAAATGCAAAACTTTCCAAGACTGAACCAGGAAGAAATAGAAAATATGAACAGACCAATCACAAGCACTGAAGTTGAAACTGATTAAAAATCTTCCAACAAACCAAAATCCTGGACCAGATGCCTTCACAGGCGAATTCTATGAAACATTTAGAGAAGAGCTAACACCTATCCTTCTCAAACTCTTCCAAAATATAGCAGAGGAAGGAACACTCCCAAACTCATTCTATGAGGCCATCATCATCCTGATACCAAAACCAGACAAAGATGTCACAAAAAAAGAAAACTACAGGCCAATATCACTGATGAACAAAGATGCAAAAATCCTCAATGAAATACTAGCAAACAGAATCCAACAGCACATTAAAAGGATCATACACTATGATCAAGTGGGGTTTATCCCAGGAATGCAAGGATTCTTCAGTATAAGCAAATCAATCCACGTGATGCACCATATTAACGAATTGAAGGAGAAAAACCACATGATCATCTCAATAGATGCAGAGAAAGCTTTTGACAAAATTCAACACCCATTTATGATAAAAACCCTCCAGAAAGTGGGCATAGAGGGAACCTACCTCAACATAATAAAGGCCATATAAGACAAGCCCAGAGCCAATATTGTCCTGAATGGTAAAAAACTGAAAACATTTCCACCAAGATCAGGAACAAGACAAGGTTGCCCAGTCTCACCACTATTATTCAACATAGTTTTGGAAGTTTTAGCCACAGCAATCAGAGAAGAAAAGGAAATAAAAGGAATCCAAATCAGAAAAGAAGAAGTAATGCTGTCAATGTTTGCAAATGACATGATACTATACATAGAGAATCCTAAAGATGCTACCAGAAAACTACTAGAGCTAATCAATGAATTTGGTAAAGTAGCAGGATACAAAATCAATGCACAGAAATCTCTTGCATTCCTATACACTAATGATGAAAAATGTGCAAGTGAAATCAAGAAAACACTCCCATTTACCATTGCAACAAAAAGAATAAAATATCTAGTAATAAACCTACCTAAGGAGACAAAAGACCTGTATGCAGAAAATTATAAGACACTGATGAAAGAAATTAAAGATGATACAAATAGATGGAGAGATATACCATGTTCTTGGATTGGAAGAATCAACATTGTGAAAATGACTCTACTACCCAAAGCAATCTACAGATTCAATGCAATCCCTATCAAAATACCACTGGCATTTTTCACAGAACTAGGAACAAAAAAATTTCACAATTTGTATGGAAACACAAAAGACCCCGAATAGCCAAAGCAATCTTGAGAAAGAAAAACAGAGCTGGAGGAATCAGGCTCCCTCACTTCAGACTATACTACAAAGCTACAGTAATCAAGACAGTATGGTACTGGCACAGAAACAGAAATATAGATCAATGGAACAGGATAGAAAGCCCAGAGATAAACCCATGCACATATGGTCACCTTATCTTTGATAAAGGAGGCAAGAATATACAGTGGAGAAAAGACAGCCTCTTCAATAAGTGGTGCTAGGAAAACTGGACAGCTACATGTAAAAGAATGAAATTAGAACACTCCCTAACACCACACACAAAAATAAACTCAAAATGGATTAAAGACCTAAATGTAAGGCCAGACACCATAAAACTCTTAGAGGAAAACATAGGCAGAACACTCTGTGACATAAATCACAGCAAGATCCTTTTTGACCCACCTCCTAGAGAAATGGAAATAAAAATAAACAAATGGGACCTAATGAAACTTAAAAGCTTTTGCACAGCAAAGGAAACCATAAACAAGACGAAAAGACAACCTTCAGAATGGGAGAAAATATTTGCAAATGAAGAAACTGACAAAGGATTAATCTCCAAAATTTACAAGCAGCTCATGCATGAGCTCAACATTAAAAAAACAAACAACCCAATCCAAAACTGGGCAGAAGACCTAAATAGACATTTCTCCAAAGAAGATATACAGATTGCCAACAGACACATGAAAGAATGCTCAACATCATTAATCATTAGAGAAATGCAAATGAAAACTACAATGAGATATCATCTCACACCGGTCAGAATGGCAATCATCAAAAAATCTAGAAACAATAAATGCTGGAGAGGGTGTGGAGAAAAGGGAACCCTCTTGTACTTTTGGTGAGAATGTAAATTGATACGGCCACTATGGAGAACAGTATGGAGGTTCCTTAAGCAACTAAAAATAGAACTGCCATAGGACCCAGCAATCCCACTAGTGGGCATATACCCTGAGAAAACCATAATTCAAAAGGAGTCATGTACCAAAATGTTCATTGCAGCTCTATTTACAATGGCCAGGACATGGAAGCCACTGAAGTGTCCATCAACAGATGAATGGATAAAGATGTGGCACATATATACAATGGAATATTACTCAGCAATAAAAAGGAACGAAACTGAGTTATTTGTAGTAGGTGGATGGACCTAGAGACTGTCATACAGAGTAAAGTAAGTCAGAAGGAGCAAAACAAATATTGTATGCTAACACATATATTTGGAATCTAAAAAGAAAAAAAAATGGTTATGAAGAACCTAGGGGCAAGATGGGAATAAAGATGCAGACCTACTAAAGAATGGACTTGAGGATATGGGGAGGGGGAAGGGTAAGCTGGGACAAAGTGAGAGAGTGGCATGGACATATATACACTACTAAATGTTAAATAGATAGCTAGTGGGAAGCAGCCGCATAGCACAGGGAGATCAGCTCCGTGCTTTGTTACCACCTAGAGGGGTGGGATAGGGAGTGTGCGGGGGAGGGCGATGCAAGAGGGAAGAGATATGGGGACATATGTATATGTATAACTGATTCACTTTGTTATAAATCAGAAACTAACACACCATCGTAAAGCAATTATACTCCAATAAAGATGTTAAAAAAAAGATGATGTGGTACATATATACGATGGAATATTACTCAGCCATAAAAAGGAATGAAATTGGGTCATTTGTAGAGATGTGGATGGACCCAGAGAGTGTCATAGAGAATGAAGTAAGTCAGAAAGAGAAAAGCAAATATTGCATAATAACCCATATATGAGGAATATAAAATGGTATAGATGATCTTATTTGCAAAGCACAGAGACACAGACATAGAGAACAAATGTATGGATACCAAGGGGGAAAGGGGTGAGGTGGGAGGAATTGGGAGACTGAGATTGACACATATACATTACTGAAACTATGTATAAAAAAGACAACTGATGGAAACATACTGTATCGCACAGGGAACTCTACCTAATGCACTGTGGTAACGTAAATGGGAGGGAAGTCCAAAAGGGAGGGGATATCTATATGTGTATGGCTGATTCATTTTGCTGTGCAGTGGAGGCTAACACTACATTGTAAAGCAACCATACTCCAATAAAAATTAATTAAAATCCCATAGGAAGTATAAACATTGTTATAACAATTGAAAATAGGTTCTCGTTTTAGATTAAAAATATCACAGAATTTAAAGTGTATCTTTGTCCTTTCATATGTCCTTACCTACATATTCAAAATTACATTCTCTCAAAGAAATTTTGTAAAGGTAGCTTAAAACTTCTCTTTTTCAATTTGCAGGTAGGACAAAATATTGAAGATTTATCATAATCAGTAATAAAATGTAGCAATGAATCCAAAATTTTCACGTTTCTTATATTTGTTCTTGCTTTTCTCTAACACATTCATGATTCCCTCAACTTTTTCATAAGGAAGTTATTATCATGACTTTCTTAGATTTCACAGTTCGGAAAGCTTAGATATGCTTCTGAATATGCCTTATTCCAATAATCTTTGAATTTCTTCATGATTTCTATTGAGTTTTCCACAAGTGAACTGTGAACTTTATAAATTTGATCAAAACTTGTGTTGCTTCTTTTACAATATAATAAAGCTGCTTTCCCAAACATGACTACTCCTATCATTAAATATATTATCAGACAATGCCATGTTCTCTTTTTACATTTTAATTTTTTATGAAAGATATCTGATTGGCTTCCTCCCCCATGGGTTGTTAGTAATTCCACATACTAACTGTTTAATGACAATATTTTTAAATATGAGAGAATAATAAGAATTGTGCCAAATATGAGTCTCCCAGTAGAATGCAATAAATTATTTTTGTTGTTTTTCCTTTTTGGTGGTAAAGTTGCTGAAGATTTCAAAAGTCTGGAGATGCTCAAATTCCGGAAGGCTGCACCATAATTAACGTGTACTATTTGGTAGAAGGATCCATGAAACAAATTTATCTTGAGTCCGAAATATACTGATACATCTATCTAATGTTGTTCAGGCTTAGTTATGTGATTTAACATAGCAAAGGGAATGATGTGTAAGGATGTCTTTTATTTGATGTCAAATTTAAATCCTGGAAGCTTAATTGAATTGACAGTTAGAAGCTAAAGTTAAGAGCTTGTTGAATCTCCCATCTTCCATTTTCTCTTGAACCATTTTACACACTACCACCAAGAATAACTTTCCTAAAAACATAATGATCACCTTACAGGCGGCTCAAAAACTCTACATTTGTTCATTGCTTATTAGTCAAACATTTGCATCAACCAACTTGTTCCAACTTATTTTCAACCTAAACTAAATCTTACGCTTTGGGCACATTGGCTGTACTGATCTCAGAACATTCCTTGTCCTTCGCCCCTCCACAATTCGACTCACCTTCTACAAGCCTAGAATTGCTTGTCTTCCACTCTGACCATTCATACTTTTGTAATTCTTCAGGACCTGAGTTAATACTCATAAAGCTTTCTGCAGTTCCTTCCTCTGAGCACCTTAAAAATGATTGTTTCTGTAATTAACTAGACAGTTTAAATCATGTGTTTCGTGGTATCTTTTTAATTCAAGAAATATTACTGAATGTCTTCCATATGCAAAGCAGTGGTGTGAGTGCTGTAGGACCTTGGTACTCAAAGTGTGGTCAGAGGAACCAGAAGCATTGTTGAAAATGCAGAATCTCAGAATCCGTCTGAGAACTACTGAGCCCTACTGAGCCAGGGTCGACTCTTCATGGTAACAGGATCCCTCTGTGATTAAAGTTGGAGGAGCACCATGGTGGAGGGAGCAAATCATACCTGCCCTCACACAGAGCACCAACTAATTGTGGACCACTAAATAATCCAGGCAGAGTGAAAGTCGGCAGAAAACTATAAACAAAGTTCCCAAGGTCGGGGGATGCTGAAGGGAGAGAAGATCACAACCAATACAATAATAGCTATGCCATGGAGTACCACTAATAATAATAAACACTTATTTGCTGATTCTAATGCGTATACTTGGTCCAATGCTAGGCATTTAAGATGTCTTGTTTCCAATCCCCGCAATGATCATGCTATGTAGTTATTAGGACCCTCATTTCACACATGAGAAAAAAGTGGGTTTAAAAAGATTATATACTAGTCAGCTATTGTCCAGGTCAGGATTTAAATCCATGGCTGTTTTCTCTGTTCTTTTTGACATTCCCCTGCCTAAACTTGTCATTTATATCACTACTCATACATTACTTTTCCGTTGAATGTGTTATTTTTCTCGAACTTGATTTCAAAGACTTTTCTGACCATTTTTTTTTTGGCCCTTTTGTGCTTGGCTTGTTGGATCATTTTCCCCGGCCAGGAATTGAACCCGGGCCCTCGGCAGTGTGAGCACCGAGTCCTAACCACTGGACTGCCAGGAAATTCCTCAAAGACTCTTCAAGTCTTCACCTTTATGCTTCTTTGATTCTGCTGTAGGACTGATTGAAGGTACTAAATAAATATTACATTGGTATCTGAAAATTAACAATTCTCCAAAGGAGAATTTTTTCAATTTTGACAATATAGGACATACACTGGTTTGGTTTAGTCACAAATGTCTCAGTATAAAGGAAGGGGGTCTAAAGTGTGCATGTGTGTGTGTATGTGTGTGGAAACAGAAGAGTTATTTGAAAACCTGAGAGAATAAAATAATGACATTAGCCTGAGTATTCCATGATTCCGCTATGATCTCCTGAATACAGTGGGAGAGTAGAATATGTTTTATTAATGTATTTATTTGTTTACTTATTAACAGAAATGATGAGACTGTATATTTAATATTTACATTAATTATTTTGTTATTAATTAATTAATTAAATTACCTAATAACCCTTGGTAAATAACCTTTGGGTAAAAACTCCCATTCAGTCATTCCACAGAAAACCTGTCATATCTATTGGGTTGGCGAAGAAGTTCGTTTGGGCTCAACATCAGGCTCCCTCTCTTAAAAAAGAATCCTGTAAATGCAAATATATTAGTTTTCATGATCTCTAAACTTTAAAGTTGATGTCTTAATAATTAAACCATTCTTCTAGAGAGGCTTAACATACGTTGAATTCTCTTAAAACGAACTCAGACACATCAGTTCTAGGTTGTTTAAAATCCAATATAACATGGCAATAACCCATTTACTTAAGTAGAGGATTTTTATTTTGGAATAAGTGGCAATTTTCTTTTTCTTATAATCTAGTACAGCCCATAGAGTATATTGTAAGAGTTTCCTTTATAACTTGGTCAGATCATAACGAATTAATTAAATAAAGAAATAAGCCTTTGAGAAAGCTAGCTTCATTCTCCAAAACAAGATATTCCTTCATTTTTTAATATAGTTGAATGCCATTCCTCACAGAAGTATCAGAGGTAGCAGAACTCTTTCAGAAGAGATGAACAAAAAAAGGAAATAACTCCACTCATAGCACTCCTAGACTTTCTGCCTTCACAGTCAATGGCAATTGTAAATGGAGATACTGAAATTTACCCCTTTAATCTTGTTTTCTTCTCGCATAAAGCTATGCAACATTTTCTCTTTTGTTCTTTTTATTCTGTTTCAAAATGTATTTTTCAATCACCAGCTGCCTACATGTTTTGAATTATTTGTACTGGGTGACAACAAATTTTACCAACTTCATTATTTATTTTTTTTAGAAAAAACAACCCAACACTTATATCACCATTATTTTATAAAAGAAATTACATTTTATATTAAAGAGCAGGTTTTAAATTGAAAAAATACTTTAATGAAAAGCTCACTTCACTGTCCGTATTGTTTAATTTTGCTCCCATGAAAACTGAAATATTTATCACAGACTTCAGAATGTATTAACCTGTATTTGGGAGTCTCTGGGTTAAGCAACACAGGCAGGTGTTTCAGTGATTCCCAGAATCACTGAAAAAATTGGCACTTCATCCTTCAATGTGTTTAACAGAAGCACAAGTGAAAGGTTAGGGGGTGACTTGGCAGAATGAGAGAGAGGCTCAAGGTGACAAGATATCACAGGGGTATGTTAAAGATCTCTTTTTTGATTTTACCCAAGGTTTGCCCAGGATCTAAATCTTTGCAAAGACGGTTTTTACTTGTCCAATAACATTCAACTTATTTGGATCAAGACCGTATGACTTAGCATATCAATTTTCCCTTTTCCTATCAGTGGAGAGAAGTAGCCTAATTCTTAAAATCATGAGTTTTTACAAATTCCTGGACAAAAAAATTGATACAAATTCACTTAGTTTTCCCAAGAAATTTTAAGTCTTTTGTAATAGAATGTTTTGGCAAAAAATACCTTGTAGTAATCTTTTTCTTCTGTATTAAAACCACAAATAATTTTGTCATGTTTAGTTTTCCTAGATTTAGTTTTGTTCCTTCATTTATTCAAAATACGTGAACAAAATATATTAACTGAACTCTGACTACTAGGAACTGTGCTAGAGATATAGCAGTAAGCGAGATAAACATGGTCCCTGCCCTCAACATTTACCCTGATCTCCAGATTATATTCCTTCATGGATAAGACCTTATAGATTGTAAAGGAATGAAAATGACTGAATCCCTCTCAAGAGTAAGAGAGTTTTTTGCAGTTAGAATTCTGCCAGTTTTTCATATGACAGAATGAGTGATAGTATTTAAATGAAAAACTCAAGATACCAATTTTTAAATGTTACTTAATTATTGTTTTCTTTTCATAATTAATAAAATTATTTCTGTACTTAAAAAATTCTCAAGAATCTCATCATTTGAGGTAATATAAACTATTTTTTTCATGTAATTACACAGAAATGTTGATTTTCAAGGCATTAGAAGAAGGATACTCATATTGCCTAAATATTAGCTTTATGAATAACTTCACAGCTTGGTACATTTATTTGCAAAACAAATCCATTTCAGCCTCCTCTCTCCCACACACTATCTTGAATAGGGCAGATATGAATCTTGCTTTTGTATTTCTGTTTCACAAATTCATATTTCGATGTTCAGTTTTCAAAAGACTACAACAAGCCACGAATCGTCATGACAATAAGAAAAATAAAATTAAGGCTTCCTGACTGGTGGGTTAATGCCCTTTAAGGAACCATGTCATGTGATCATATTCTGGTTGTTTAGTTTCCATTGCCATTGTTACAAATTCTATTTCATGCCTGTGAATTATATTTTCTAAGTTTGCATGCACAAAATAATATTTATTACACACTGGTTGGTTTTCTGATTTCTTAAATTCATGTACGAACAGGTAGCTGCTTTGTTTCAACTATTCCATAGGCCAGGTGATGTTAGGGTAAAAAGTTTAGTCATGTTTTCATCCCCTGATATAACTATTTCATCCTTCAGTCATACGACAAATATCTTAAGAGAAGAAATAGTAAATAAGTAATGACTTTCAACTTCTGGGATTCCTCTGGCAAATCTTCCTAAAATCACTAACGTGAGAACAGAGGATATCAGAAATACTTCATGGGTTTTTTAACTGATGGCTCCAGCCTGAAATACAGCAAAATGTTGCTGACTGAAGTTCATTTAGACCAGATTAAACTGTAACTGAAAAGGCCTATCCTAGTCCACTGTAAATCAATCATTAACGTGATAATTAGAAAAAATATATACTAGGAGGAAGACAGTAAAAGCTCGCATTTTTTTCTGAAATAACTTTATGTATCCCCTTGTGAAACAATTGCAGTCGTACAAATGCTAAATGTTAATTATATTAATAATTGATAAACTTCAACACCAAATAATACATGTTTATAATTAGGGACCATAAAGTTAATGTAGCCATAATTCAGTTTAGACTCACTGAGAAACTATCCTTTTTTATGAGATAATGTTTTAGGAAGAAGACAGATTAATGATCATTGAGACAGAGAGCTTAGATGATGTCATTTAACTACAAACTTTTTAGGCTTTTGTGAACACAATATTATCTATTTAATTCTAAAATTTAAATAGAAAATATTTTCAATGTCGAAATGGAATTATGTTTTACAGAAGAGTCACTTGACTCATATTTGACTCATAGTTTGATTCTGCTTCCAAGATGGGAAAGTGGATACACTGGCTTAAAGCAATTCATTACAAAAATCTAGAACACACATTCATTACAATTTCATTATAAGGTATCACGCTGTAGTACAATTTCACTATAAGGTATCACGCTGTGGCGTACAAATGGTGATTTGGATGTCACCCAGAAGAATATAGTTGCTGGAAGCATCTTGCTATACCCGTTTCATGTATAACATGCCCCCAGGTCAGAGCCTAAGGGCAGTATGACAGTGAAACTCTAGAATATAAGTCATCCACATGGCACACCTAGAATATACAGCATACATCTTATCTTCAGAACATGACATTTACGTTGCTGGTGGGGTTAATATACAATGATTAGTGTGATCACTGGGGTTAGGTAATTCATTTTTGAATGATTAACCCTATGGTCGGTAGCATGTGCATGTTGTGCTCAGATGTTTGGGAAGAAAGAGACAAGGTGGAACTAAAAGCAGAAAGGGCTGAGAATCAAGGACACTGGGTGGAGCTAAGAACAAGAAGGGCTAAGAAGGTGATTAGGCATTAGGGTCTGAAGGATGCTCAAGTCTGACTCACCTTGAGAAACGCAATTTACAGTATAACCTAACACACACACACCCCTGAAACAAAGTTTCATGAAACTTTTACCTTTGTTTCCCCTATTTAAATAAGATGGAAGATATATCCTATTTTATTTATATTTTATTCTATTCTCTTTCATTAAAAAGTATTACTGGTCCTTACAAAATAAGTAGATTTGACTTCGCTAATGAGTCATGATGTAGAGCTGAAAAGAAGTGACTCATTTTAATGAATGGCTCTTAATATAAACTACATGGATAGGTTTGAAGAGCTTATTAAAGTCACAAAATTATTTGAGGAGATGGTCCATATCCACCAGATCCTGAAATGGATTCATGACATCCCCTCAAGATAAAAGGTAAAATACATAGAACTATTTACAGTTAGAATAGTACACAGTACACATGTATTATACTAACAACTTTATATGCGTTATCTCATTTAAGCCTTACAACAGCCTTTACAGATTGGTACAAATTGTATCCAAAAAATTTTGTTGCATAGCACTCAATGGGAGAAAATTATTTTTTCCTTAAATTACTTAGTTGTTAAACAGCAAATAGGATTTTAATACAGGCATTTTGACTCCAGGCCATAATTTTTTCAAGCCTGTGAAATCCAGTAAACTTAACTTCCTCCCTCCCTCCCTTCCTTCCTTCCCACAAAAAGATTTATTCATAACCTGCTCTGTGCCATACATTGAGAACATAAATGTAACAAAGACTACCCTGACACCCTGTATAGCCCAATGAAAGATAAACAGAAGTCAAGGCTGAGGGACATTTCAAAACCACAATAAGAGTCAAAGCAGAAATAGACATAAATTGACCTTGAAACTAGGGCAACTTCTTTTGACAGTCTTTTGTAAATTTCATTATCCAGTGGGAAACAATGCTAGATTTGGCAGGTCAAGATCTGTAACCTAGGAATCTGCCACACTTAGCATAGCTCAGATTCTTGGTAGTAGACTGGTACATGCACCCTGGAGGGTCCTTTATTGGGACGAAGGTACATTCTTTTGAATGTTCACATGTTAACTCTAGGGTGCTGTTTGCAGTATTGAGATTAAATGCTGGTTGTTACAACCCACTGAGAAATCTGCAGAGTCTCTAGTAGTATCTCAGTTGTGGGAAAAGGGCTCAGGTGGTACAGAGCTGCAATTCTTTACCATAAGATTAATTTTATCAAAGGTCAAATTCTCCAGGTCTGGGTGTAACTCATGAAATTCACAATGTGCCTTTCAATTTCTCTGACAATATGTATAATAAAGATTCAGAATTATAGCAAAACAGAGAACTCTTTACAAAGAGTCATTCAAGGCTAAATTGCTTTTTACAAAGGCTAAGAGAAGTCAACCTATTAGCTAAGGGCTTAGTTCCTTTTTCCATTTCACACACATAAATTTAGATAGAAACATCTTTGCAGTAGATGGTGGCTAATGCTGGTTGTAATTATTAGGAATACGTGGAATGAAGGTGAAGCATCTCACAGTAATTGATTCTAGTTAGTGTTATCTGTTGAAATGTTTGGTGTGATTTTAAAGTCTTATGATTTTAAGAAAATGTCAAAATATTTTGTAGAAACCAAGAGTCAATATGGGAAGCTACAACTACTTTCAATTATTCTGTAATTCTTCTTTTGTAATTGTCTTTTCAGCCAGTTATGAGCCATATGGGAAAATATGTCCATTTGATTTATAGTCCCTTTATAGGGACTATAATTTTATTAGTCCCTTTGTCTAATTTTGATCCTTGTTTTATACACCATATTTTGCTTATTGAAACTTTAGCTGTTTCTGAAAATTAGTTAACCTTTAGAGAAGAAAACTTATCATCATTTAAAAATATTCTTTCTAAAAGCTCTGAAGGCAATTTCAAAGGAAGTTTCTAGAAATAATGTCAATAAAGCTAGCATTTCTAGAGAAGATATGCAGCCTCCTAAAGGGATTGCTTTGAAGGGAAAGAATTTGTTTGAATATGTATAAGTTCTGACAATGTTGATAAAATTTCTTCTACGACAACATTACATTGTAAAACACTTAAAAATATGCAAAGGAGAGAAAAAAACTCTTCATCTCCATTGGGATATATTCTTAATGCTGCTGTAATGTTCATTTTAGCATAGTTTATATGACTTTCAAAAGAGTGTCTAAACCTCCCCAGGGGTCTCCGGGTGAATGTTCCTGTCATACAAACAGAGGGACGAAGAGAATTGTTTGGGTGTAGAGTTTGATGAGGCTCTACAAACACTGCAATTGGGGCGATATCTCCTAGTTCCTTGGCCATCACATGAGTGATGATGCTTCTCTCATTCTGAGAATGTTTCCAGATATCTCAAGCTTAATATGGCCAAAATATCTTCAACTCGTCTTTCCCATTCTTTTTCTTCTCAATCAATATACCCAGTTGCTGAAGTCAGGTATCTGGAATTACTCCCTTTTTCTAAACATACAACTCTGAATCTTCAGCAATTTATCCACAATAGATGGTCTCAAATCCCACAACTTCTTTTCATGACTATCTTTATGAGCCTACTTCAGATCATTGTAACAGTTACCCCCTAACTTCCTTCTCCTTTTCCACCTCCTTTCCACAAACCTGTATTGACACAGCAGCAAAGGGATCCTCTTACCAGGTAAATCTTAAATCTAAGCATGAGGTTCTCTTGGAATTATCCTTTCAATTGTAGTTTATTTCACTTAGAATGAAATCTCAAGTCTTTGCCATGTCCTAGATGGCTCTGAATGATGACTCCCCTCCCCTCCTGTTTTCCCCTCCAGAATCATTTGAGCTCCATTATTTATGTTTCCCCTAACATTTGAAATAAAGTCAGAGGTACTCAGATGAGAATGACACTCAAGACCCTCCAAAATTACCCAGGATTATCTCTGTTCTATCACACCTCTTCAACAATAATGCATCTTGTGTTCCAATCATGTTGCTCTATTGAACTAACTTGTTATCCAGTATAATAACATCCCAGATATTTCTCACCATCAACCCTGAAAATATGTTTACCTCAATTCACTGAAAAACTCAACCTATGTGATTGAGGTAGAACCAAATTCCAAGAAGTAAGAACTCCCTGAACTTTGCAAGTCAGTGCAATTCTAGTCATTTTAACATGTCATCCTTGAACATCGAGTAGCTTCAAGGCAAAGGATTCAGTCTTGAGAGAAGGAAATGGCTCCTTTGGAAAAAGGAGCCCATGTAGCCTGATGCAATTTCAGATCATGCCATGAATCTATAATACTAGGAAAGCCAAGCCCTGGAGAAGCAATTATTTGTCACATTTTACTCTCTCCTATTTTCTAGTACAATAGCAGGGCAGTTAAAAAGGTGATTTATATAGAACTACATTCTGGTAACCACAGGCAGGATTTACAGGAGAAATGCTAAAGGAACAACAATAAACCACATGGAGAAGATCTTGGCTATCGGGAAGAAACAGCAGCACTTTAGCATCCTGTCACTCTGAGTTGGCGCTGCCCCTTATCAAATAAGGATGCGCCCAGGAAAGCTACAAGTGTCAGCCCCCAGGAAGACAATGGGCATATTGCCTTGAAATATGGGAGAGTACTTCTCCTTTAAGACAATAATACATTGGACTTCATTACTATTACTTCCCCAGGCTAGGCTAGCAAACAATTTCTACATAAGAATATCTTATAATTAGACCCTTGGCCTTCAGAATGGAGCCACGCTCTGTGGGGTTTACAAACTACCTGCCAATCCAAATTCTGTTTACAAATGATCTTGGAGCCAGATTTCAGTGAAGGACTGTCAATGGCAAGGCCACTTTCTGTCACTGCAAATGGTTGCAAGTTTTCTTTCTTGAGGTTTGCATTTTCCAGCTATCTGCAGGCAGAGAGTAGACCAATTGACCTTTTGAGGTGCTGTGGTATGCCATTTTTCTGAATCACTGTGTAACAGCTGGTAGGTGTCCCCCAAACCCAGAGCATGGCCCTAAAAAGGAATTGAAGATTAAGAGAAACATCCAGTTTTCTACTATACAATGTATTGAATTTCCTCTCAATGTCTATGGCTATCTTTGAGCTTTTCCTATCAATAGATTCGTATGTACACTATTCTATAAAGGGCAGCTTGTCTGAAATTTCATTTATTTTACAATTTGAATTTATAAAATGATTTGTGAAACAGGGTCTGGGAATAACATGCAACCCTTTTCCAATTTATCAGTGGAAATTCAATTATTTTAACATCCTACTTCAAATGTCTAAAGAAGTAACTGAGTGAGACACATGTGATTATAGTGTTCATGAGTTTATCAAGTTTCGTATAGATTAAAAAATTATAAAGGCTAGTAACCAAAACTCATTACATATACGATAAGAAGGGCCTCATTCTTCTAGGAACTAACCTCCATGATTGAAACTCAGGTTTCTTAGGACTTACCTTTAACCAGTGAATTATAAAGACCTGGAATCTTAATGTGTGCATGCAGTAATTAGTCGGACTATTCAATATAACACTCTGAAAGGGGTAAGATTTAATTATTTGAAGAATAACGTGAAAAAGTTGTAAAACAAATATTCATGTCTCACATGAAATGCAGTAAAACAGACATGGCTGTTTTATATTTCTACATATTCCTTCATAATTTATTTAGTACCTTATTTAGTACCTCAGCAGCTCATCGTACGTGTTATTTCTTTCACTGCTGAATGACTCTTAATTACTTTATTTAATGGGAAACACTACTGTACACAAAATGAGTGTCATGAGGAGACAGGGCTATGGAACAAAGTGTAACATTCGCTCTTTATTTCATGCACTATAAGTTTAAGGGTTTGGGCAGAGGGGATTTGAGAGACGAATTGTGGTGCTTTGTTCTGATACAGCTGCTTGTTCAAATTCAGCTGAGTTGTTTATCAATGCTTTATATATAAATTCAGGGACAAATTAGCAACGGAGCAATAGCTCTGTATCTGCTCATTAGTAGTCAGCAACTCACAAAAGACACATCTTGGGGAGAGAGAGCTACTGGCTAAATTTTCTATAGGGCGGATTGGGAAAGCTGTAAGAACCAAGTCGCTGCATTCATTTTGGATCAAGCGCATTTCAGTGTTTGGAGAACCCCCGATGGTTGTGTGTCTTTTTGGTAAGAGAAAATTCAACAGAGCTGTTACGGCAGAGCCCCACCCGTGTGGTATATAAACACCATGGGCCAAAGATATCTTCCTATGAAACATCCTTTTCTCTTCTAACCTCCGTTAGCGGTTTACTCAAGCAAGCACAGGCAAGAGCCCTGTGATGATTCCAAGGTTTTGTAACCTTTAGAGGATGTTTTAAATATCATTAAAAGGAAGTCTTAAAAGGTCATCTTATCAGGCGACTCATCTTGGAACAAAGTCTGTTTTTCACTTTATTGTGGAGAACAGAAAATTAAATCTTTTTATATTCTCTCTCTCAGGTTTTAATCTCTGCATCTTTATTCATCTGTTCCTTTCTAACCTGAACAATTCAATCGGAGTTTTCTGGACACAGACCAGAGTTTTAAGAACAATTCTTTCCACTGCCCTTTCACCCCAACTCTAACCAAATAAATATCCCAAACCCACTTACATCCTTTCATCAAAAATTCATTTCAATGTTAACCTACACCTCCTGAAAATAGAGGGCACCAAGTCACAAATCTTCCATGGCTGGGCCAGAGGAGGTCTATGAACTGCTGCAAGTGGCCTTGAAAGTTTATGGTTGACTACCCCAGTTTTCTTTAAGATTCTGTTCTTAACATGAAGTTTTGAATTTATAACAAAACTCTTTGAAGATTCACATTTTAGAACAGCACAAAAAGGTACAATGACAAATTATGTGTATAATCATGAAACACTCTCTGAAAACTGTTTGGAATTTTTTAAGTAACAAAGCATAGAGGAGCCCAGATATTCGTCATCAGGGCAACCTTGTCTCCCACCGGCTTTCATTTAATGGCACGGTTCCCTACTTCCAGAGGGCGGCTGTAGGCTGCAGGACATGGTACTTAGTAATCAATTATCCTCCCTTAATGATAGAAGTAAAACTTAGATCATGTGTGATTTCTTTGGGATGGCAAGATGGGCGTTTTCAGAAATGATGTGAGATATGGCTTTTGATAGATGGGAGCTTGGAGTTCTAAGAACAGCTGAGTGGTGAAGAGAATAAAAGGGCAGGCTGGTTCATAGTCCTGAAAATACACATGTATCTACCTAAAAAAGCAATAAAAACAAGGTGAGCAGATGAAGAGCATGCTGTTATGCTCCCCTTTAGTATGAAGACATACGTTTTATAAAAAAGAGAGAATGCAGCTTCCTTAAAAATGACATAAGCTTGGAATGACTATACAAAGCTCTGAAAATAGTTAGTTTCCTCATGAATAGTGATTTCATAGAAGTATAGCTCTCCTGGGTTTATTGCAGGGCAGGTAATTGATTTGTTTCCTCCAGAGCCTTGCCTCTCGAGCACAGTCCAGGCCACCACCAGTACAGGCATCTCTGGAAACCTTGTAGGAAATTCAGAATCTCGGGTCCCACTCCACAATGGAATCAGGCTCTGCATCTTATCGATATCCACAGTGATTCATGTGCATATTAGAGTGGGACAAACACTAGTCCAGGAGATTCTCTATTTCTCTTGCATTTGGGGATGGAGGTAGTTAAACCCAGCTGCCCTGCATGGAACACTTGGTTCTAGCACTGTGAGCTTTTCAGTTATTGAGGAGGGATCCGGCTTCTCATTCTTAAAACGTTTCCAAGATTGTTCCATAATCCTCAGGGAGACTAAGAAGTACAGCTGGTTCAGCTAAAAGGTGCTATCGAGGCCTGCTTCATACTTTCATTATCCTTTCTGTAACTTCAAGTTAAGGGTAGGATAGTCAGACAGACACCTTCTGTGGTTTAGTCACACATGCCACTGAGTATCTGGGGCTTTGTATAAAGTAAATATGATAATATATCTGAAAGCACCTAGCACACAGTAGGCACTCAAATAGATGTGTGTTATTTGTGGGATAATTACTGTACTCATTTTAAATTATTGCAAAACAGCATTTTATATTTAAACATTCAGCATTACTACGAGCAGGATGTGGACTTCACCAGTCCAAGGTAGAGGGTTTTCGTATTGCTCTTCATTTATAGTCAAAGGGTACATGGAAGAAGGGCAGACTTATGGGCGTGTGACCTGTACCATCATACAGGGTCCTGTGTTTACAATGGCCTTACACTTGTTTTAAAGCTCAGCTATGACTGTCTTGAAATTTAAAAATAATTTCTGTACAAGAGGCTCGGCATTTTCATTTTGAAAATTACATAGCTGGACCTGTGTGGAAGAGATCTAGTGGTAAGCAGATCTTTTAAAATTTAACCAGAAATCCTGGCCTTAACTTCTCCCGTTGCAAACACAACAGATGGGAGAATTCTTCAGAAATGGCTTGTACTACAAAATCCTCAGTGTCTTTAAGCTTCAAAAGTTCACGAAACTCAAACACAGAAGTTTGGGTTTTTTTCACACAGCAATTATAGAAAAATAGCGGGTGATGTCAAGATATACATACTATACGCATTAGCCTTCCCCAGTGTTGGTTTGACCACATCAGTAGATCCGTTTCTGGCAAAGTCTGACTGCCAAGAAATATATTTAGTCAGTTCCCAAGACTACTCCAAATCATGTGAACAGTTGTGTCAGGGTTGACAGAGGGCTGTGCAACCCTCTCCTTCTCATCAATGAAAGTAAAAAATGTTAGTTAACAATTTCAGTCAATCTAATACGCTCTAAGACATCACAGGGGAAATGGAAGCTTTATTATAGAATCTGTTTCCCTCAACTTAATATGCTATGGACATTATCAAAGTCCTTAAGACAGTGATTCAGTAGCTGTTGTATTATTGCATTCTTAACCATGTAAGAAAAACATTCAGAATATTATGAACTGCTTTGCATGACCAGCATGGTGTTCTGAGATGATTAACCTGCTGAAAACCGAGGTCATATCTAAGCCTCAGTAGGAAAGCGTCCCACAAAGAGTCAGATTTCCTTTGTGTAACAGACAACTAGGCGGTGTACGTGACTCCTTAGAGGGTACACCAACTAACTGGTCAGTTACTTGTTTTTGTTTTTGCTGTTGTTCTTGTTTTGTTTCGTTTTTACGAAGGCAGTTTAATCGTGAAAGCCAACCAGACCTTTGGAAGTCTGGCAGATTGACGGTATCAGACACTAGTTCAAGCTGTGAAGGAATTTTTCCACTTGGTGTTTGGAGGAGTTGCTGGCCATATTTAATGTTAACTGTTAAATTTTCCTAGTCTTCCTGATGATGTGGCTGAGTGAATAAAGTACTGGAAACCATATAACTCTGGAGAGCTGGGAGTAAAGAATAGAAAATTGTGGGAAGCCCAAACAGCAGAAGTGAAATGACAGAAGAAAACAAAGCAAAAGGACTGTGAAGACTGCTGCAGCTCAGCTTTGGATTTCTGCAAACAAAAGACGAGAGGCAAATTAATCTCTTGTGCTGGGACCAGAGGTCCTATAAATTAGGTTGGAAAACTAGAAGTGCCATAACCAAGGACCCTGTAAGTAGACAATGTAGCAACACCATTAAAAACCTTTCTATGGGCTTCCCTGGTGGCGCAGTGGTTAAGAGTCCGCCTGCCGATGCAGGGGACACGGGTTCGTGCCCCGGTCCGGGAAGATCCCACATGCCGCGGGGCGGCTGGGCCCGTGAGCCATGGCCGCTGAGCCTGCGCGTCTGGAGCCTGTGCTCTGCAACGGGAGAGGCTACAACAGTGAGAGGCCCGCATACCGCAAAAAAAAAAAAAACAAAAAAAAACCTTTCTATGTACTCACAAATGGCAGAAATGCCTGGATAATTTTATCTCTGTGTGGTATCCTGTTGCCTGGGACTTTCAGTTGTGCTTGCACATGTAATGAAAGATTGCTGGTTCTAAGAACCTCTGAAAAGCAAGTAAATCTAAAACAAGTAAGTTATAAAATCATCAGGAGGCTGGTGTCACCATCCCCTCTTCATCCTGCAGTCTATGCTATTTTAGATTTTATGTACAATTTTCCATCTTTCTATACTGCTTTCCTCTTGATTCTGAATTATATTTGATCACCGTGTATCCTTCAATTAAATTTCTCAGATATTATAGACATATGAACAATAAGTTTTCTGGAGTGTAGATCTAATCATGCAATCTTCAACAGCTCTATGCCTCCTACAGAAGAAAAAAAAAATCTACATTGCTTAGACTGGTATTAAGTGAAGTCCTTAGTCTAGGCTTAATATTTCTTTAACCTTATTTGTCACTATTTTCTTTCAGATAGTCTAAGCAACAGTCAAGCAGACCTACTTCCCTTTTCCTGTCTGGGACTAGTGTTTTCTTAATGTCCATGCCATTGTTTCTACTGCTTCCTTTGTCTGAATCCCTCTTCCTCCATCTTACCCATTTCACCCCTACTCATGCTTTGTCCAAAACAAACAGTACAGCCTCTGTGGAACCTTGCCTATTTAGTCTCCGAGGTGAGAGCAATATTCCTTCACCCTTATTTTGAAATCCCATTATCTGTATCCCTTTTAAAAGATTTATCATGTTTGACTTATATTTTAGTCACACACATGCCTTATTAATCACATTGAGAGTAATCTTGTATACACTAAAAAGTGCCTTAAGCATAGAATTCACTGAATACATAATGAAAGAATGAATTTAATGAATGAATATTTACCTGGGATAAAGGGACAAACAGATAAATAATAACATGGTTTATGAGAGAGTGGATGGAACTAGAAAATAAAATTGGAAGTCTGTAGGTTTCTTACCCTATAGATATGTTACATTGAATATTCAGTAATATTCAATGAATACTCAGAAATATTCAATGTTATCCTTAAGATTGCATTAATGTCTCAGTAAAACTGGAAGAAAACATTTTCCTGAAAAAGATTGCATTAATGGAGTGATGGCAGTGGGAATGGCAAGGTAGAACTTCTGAAAACCTCACCTGCATAAAAGCAATGACAACACTGACAAAAATGATCAAAATACACTCTTACAGAAGTCTGGAAATTAACCAAAGGCTTGCGACAACGTGGAGAGCATTTATTCAAAGAAAAAAATGGTTGCATCTCCATAACAAAAGTGAGGTTTACATGTTTTTAACTCACCTATTCCCATTCTGTTCTCCCCAGCTTCATAGGAGTCTTTAAAACCAACAGCCCTGTAATCACAGTGAAAGCTAGCAGCCTGACAGGAATGCAGGGTTAGTTTAACATTTGAAAATTAATCACTGTAATACATAATATCAGTAAATAAGGGAGCAGAACACATGATCATCTCAACAGATGAGGAAAAATATTTGGAAAAATCCAACACTCTTTCATGATGAAAATATCCTTCCAACTAGGAAGAGAAGGGAACTTGCTCAACCTAATAAATGGAATCTATGAAAAACCTATATCTAACATCATCCTTAATGGTGAAATACTGAATGCTTCCCCCTAAGATCAGGAAAAATATATTTTACTGGAGTTTCTAGTCAGGGCAATCAGATAAGAAAAAGAAATAAAAGGCATCTAGATTGGAAATGAAGAAGTAAATCTATCTGTATTTGAAGATGACATGATCCTGTATACAGAAAACCCTAAGGAATACACACACACACACACACACACACACACACACACACAGAGCCAATAAATGAGTTCTGATGATTGAAGGAAATAAGATTAATATGTGAAAATCAATCATATTTCTATGTACTAGCAATAAACAATCCAAAAACAAAATTAGGAAAACAATTCCATTTATAATAGCTTCACAAAGAATAAAATATTTAGGAATAGGTCTAACAAAAGAAGCATAAGACTTGTACACTGAAAACTCCAAGACACATAGAAAGAAATTAAACACCTAAGTGAATGGAAAGGCATCCTGTGTTTGCATGGCTAAAATGGCAAAATTCCCCAAATTAATCTACAGATTCAACACAATCTCTATCAGGATCCCAGCTAGCTGCTTTGCAGAAATTGACAAGCTGTCCTAAAATTCATACAGAAATTCAAGAGACCTAAGGTAGTAAAAACAATCTTGAAGAACTAGTTGTGACTCGCACTTTCTGATTTTAAAACTTACTACAAATCTACAATAATCAAGACAGTGAGGTACCGGCATAAAGATAGATAGATGTAGATCAATGGAACAGAATTAAGAGTCCAGAAATAAATAAACTCTCACATTTACAGTCAATTGATTTTCCACAAGAATGCCATGGCAATTCAACTGGGAAATAATGATCTTTTCGATGAGTAGTGGGACTACTGGATATCCACATGCAGATGAAGAATGAAGCTGGACCCCTATGCACATTATATACAAAAATTAACTCAATGTGGATCAAATATCTAAACAGAAGAGTTAAAACAGTACAACTCACATAAGAAAACACAGGTGTAAATCTTCATGATCTTAGATCAGGCAATGGTTTCTTAGATATAACACCAAAAGCACAGACAACAAAAGAAAAAAATAGATAAATTGGATTCATCAAAATTAAAAATTGTGTGCTTCAAAGGACCCTATCAAGGAAGTGAAAAGACAGTCCATGGAATGGGAGAAAATATTTGCAAATCATATATCTAATAAGGAACTTGTATCTATAATATGTAAATAATGCTCACAACACAATAAAGACAAAAAACTCAATTAAAAATGGGCAAAGGATTTGAATAATCATTTCTCCAAAGAAGATACACAAATGGCCAATAAGATGCTCAGCATCATTAACCATAAGGAAAATTAAAATCAATACCACTTCACACCTAGTATGATGGTTCTAAGAAAAGATAAATAATAAGTGCTGATGTGGATTTGTGGAATTGGAACGCTTATACTTGCTAGTAGAAATGTAAAATGTTGCAGTCAGTTTGAAAAACAATTTGGCAGTCCCTCAAAAAGCTTGACATTGAGTTACTATACGACACATCAATTCCGCTCTTAATTGTACACCCAGGAGAACAGAAAAGATATGTCCCCACAAAATCTTGTATATGAATGTTAATACCAGAATTAATCATAAGAGCCAAAAAGTGGAAACAAGCCAAATGTCTATCAATTGATGAATGGATAAACAAGATGTGGTATACTCATATAATGGAATATTATTCAGCCATAAAACTGACTGATGTACTAATATAGGCTACAACATGGATAAACCTTGACAACATTACGCTGGGTGCAAGATGCTAGATACTAAAGGCCACATATGGTATGACTCCATTTATATGAAATGTCCAGAATGGGCAAATCAATAGAGACAAAATAGAGTAGTGGTTGCCAGGACCTTGAGGGAGGCGAGAGTGAGGAGTGACAGATAATGGTCTAGAGTTTCTTTTGGGGGTAATAAAGACGTTCTGAAATTAGATAATGGCTGTGCTGCAACTGTTTCAGCCCTTGACAAAGGTCACGTGGGGGACAAAATTGCCCTGCTGAGAACCACTGATGAGACCTATAGGTACTGTAAAAGATCTCAAGGAAGTATTATTAAATGACTATAATAATAAAAAGGTAGAACAAAAAACTGCACTGATGTCATTTCAAAAATTGCTTGCAGTTCAGGAGAAGAGCAAATTTCAACTGGATAGAGTAGGAATCATCTGCAAAATAACTTTCCTATATGAATAATAGGTAGTAACATTCTACCTATGTCAAGGTATGCTAGAATGATTAAGAGGTCACTTTTATGAATGTTTTTTAATAATTGTTAGATGAAAGACGATGCACCATAAAAAGATATTTTTCCTGTTACATTCTGTACTTGACACAGTACTAAAAAGTATTCACTCTGTTTTCCACAATGATTAAAGCATAAATATATAAATAAAAACAAATCAAACTTTTTCATATTCCAGACAAGAAAATGCAAGGAGCACCTGTTTCTACTTTAATTGCCAGAGAGAACTTTGAATCTAAATTGGATCCTCTGAAAGAAGAGATACCACCTTAGTTTAAAAATACCAAGGTAAAGGGCTTCCCTGGTGGTGCAGTGGTTGAGAGTCCGCCTGCCGATGCGGGGGACAAGGGTTCGTGTCTCGGTCTGGGAAGATCCCACATGCTGCGGAGCGGCTGGGCCCGTGAGCCATGGCCGCTGAGCCTGCGTGTCCGGAGCGTGTGCTCCGCAACGGGAGAGGCCACAACAGTGAGAGGCCCGCGTACCGCAAAAAAAAAAAACAACCAAAAAAAACAAACAAAAAAAATACCAAGGTAAAAAGACAAAGAGGTAAAGCATCCTTATCAAGTTTCACTTAATAAGAATAACAGTAATCAGAATAATAGCACATAATACTTACAGAATAATAGTAATCTTTTACATTTTAGAATTCATTAAATGTCAGGCCTTGCACTGCCCATTTTAAATTGCATTTAATTACATGATCCTATTAGGTGTGGCTCAAGGGATCACTCCCTTTTACAGCTATGGAAACTGGGTTTAATAAGATTCAGGACAAACAGGCAAGAAGTGGTAAGATTGGGTCCTGAATTCAGGTTTATTTAATTACAACGCCCATATATTATACCAGCTTCCCACTAAATTTTAAAAACTTTCTTAAATCGTAAGAATCAGTGTACGACAAAAGGTACGATTTATTTTGCATTTCTTATTACATAGAGCTGAATCTTCCACTCCATCTCTGCCAGTAGAGATAAAATTCCCTATGATGAACATTTTGCAAGTATGTTTTTACACGACAGGGACCAGAGAAACTTTCAACACCGGGATTTGTTGTGGGTCTGGAGAAGGCCAGGATATGATGTCTGGCTCTACCTAAAAAGTCAGCACAGGAGGTGAAAGCCAGGGAGGCTTAATAGGTGTGGAGCCAAGATTGAACCTATGCCTGTCTCACTGCTGACCACTTGTTCTTTCTATGGCATCGTGTTGCTCATCACAACCCTGCAAAACAGATAAAACACATCAACTACAGGACTGGGCACCAGCCTCAAACCCTAACTGTGCACTCAGATCGTGGTATGGAACTCAGGACCACACTCACCCTTAGAAACGCAGACAGCCTGACTCTTGGAAACGGTCTGGCCTGGGGCTTTGACACATGAGCAGTCAGTCCCCTTGGATATTTGAGAAGCTGTTCTTAGAAGGAACACCCATCATAGTCTCCTTCTGGGTTGGGGAGCTGTAAAAGGTGCTTCCATGTTTGCTATTATATTTGAACTTCAATAGGAACCCATTAAATAGTAATCCAGATTCTATTATGCTTTAATTTTGTAAATGAAGAGATGGAGATTCAAAGAATTTAAGTAAATTCAAATAGGTCACAAGTCAACGAGTGGGAAAACGCAGGTCTTCTAGTTCCATTTGTAGGTAGTGTTCTCTCTGTTATACCAAGCTCATATGTAGACTACATCATTTTTTTCCAGGAAATGTTTTGCTCTATTATTTCTTTGTAGGTTAATAATTGAATCTCTCACACAATTTGTGTTGAGTTCATTCTTATCTCTCTCTCAGGGGTACAGGGAACATTTCAATAGATTTCTAAGAGTAATATTTACTCTCGCAAACTGTTTCTGAATCTGAGTATTTATTTCTATCTGCTCTACTTTATTTCAAGAATTCCTCTAAAATGTTTCCATAGAAACAACTGGAGAAGAAAATGATGAGCTTTGTAACATTCTCAGTGGATGTCTTTCTGAATTTGGGGCATTCATTCCTCAAAAGATTTGAGATGTTTGTTCTTTGAGGCAGGATAAATTTCTAAAGGGGATTCTCTTTACATATCTACTAGTGTTTTAGGTTAGAAACTCATACTCTATAATTTTAATGAAATATTCCAAAGACTGGAAAATATTCAAGCTCCATATTGTAGCTTAAGAGGGGTGCCCTCACCTATGTTACCTGCATCAATCCCTCTCTCTGCTCAGCATTTTCACAATTTCCTAATGCTGAGGTTGGGTCATGGGGTCCAGATGATAGATGACTGCAGGAAGCACATGCATCTGAAGTGGGATGACCAAGAAGAAAACAAACAAGGAAAATGTACACAAAACCTTGGTGGTGTACTTGTAGGAGAAAAGAGGTAACAGAGAGATGAATCCCAACACCAGGAATTTTGACACATTTAGAGGATCATTGAGGTCCAATATTTTTCCATGATAATACATTTAACACCCATGAATTCTCTAAAATGAGGAAATTTGATAAATGTAGAGGATGTTGAAATTTCCCCTTATTGCTGTTTATATGACTTTATTATTTACATCTGTACCACAAAAGACTTGAAGTGGAGGCCATAATTCTGTCAGTAGGAATGGAGCTCTACAGCTTTTGTTCAGTGCATAGGGAACAGCAATAACTAATGCTGTCTGCTGTCGAGTGTCCTAAATTATATGCTCTTTTCTTCACTGGACAGTTTTATATTGGAAATTTTTTTTTATCTACCTCTTCAAGGTGAGCAAATTGCAAAAATCACTGAATGGATTCCTATATTGGCCTCGCACATGAGCAGATGGACCTGTAAATTAGCTAAGTGAGGAGGGGATATGTGCTCCAAGGGATACTAAGGTTCACTGCTGGTGAGAAGTTTTCTTTTTTTAACATCTTTATTGGAGTATAATTGCTTTACAATGGTGTGTTAGTTTCTGCTTTATAACAAAGTGAATCAGTTATACATACACATATGTTCCCATATCTCTTCCCTCTTGCGTCTCCCTCCCTCCCACCCTCCCTATCCCACCCCTCTAGGCGGTTACAAAGCACCGAGCTGATCTCCCTGTGCTATGCGGCCGCTTCCCACTAGCTATCTATTTTACATTTGGTAGTGTATATATGTCAGCACTACTCTCTCTTTTTTCCAGCTTACCCTTCCCCCTCCCCGTGTCCTCAAGTCCATTCTCTAGTAGGTCTGCGTCTTTATTCCCGTCCTGCCCCTAGTTTCTTCAGAACCTTTTTTTTGTTTGTTTTAGATTCCATATATGTGTTAGCATACGGTATTTGTTGTCTGTAAACTAAACTAAAATGTTAGTTTCTCTTTTAACATGTAACTTCCTACTACAAATAGGCATATTGATCCTTCATATTTTTGGAACCAGTGTATCTTTGCTTTATTGCTTTCTAAGCATATACTGGCCGGTATCATACTTTTCATATATGAATAACAATTTGGCAATAATTTGGCTAATATTTAATTCATTAAAAAGTCCCAAAGTTAACATAATTATAAAAGAGTTCTTCAGGGAAAATTAGATACACTTTGCCTAATACTGTTGAGACATAGTGAATCTAAGTAAATAAAAGAGAGACAGGTTGCACTTATCAAAGACTATCTGGAAAAATTCATTTAATATCATTATAATGAAGAGGGTGAGCATCTTTACCTTCTGGTTTCATAAAGATTATCAAAAAGGCAAACATAAGGTCAATGTTAACAAGAGTCATTCATACCTTCATTCATTCATTCACTCAGAGATTACTCCCACTTTCCCTTAGTTTCTCTACCTTTCTCTCTCCCTCCTCTTTGCCTCCTTCCCTTTCCTCTTTTCTCCCTCCCTTCCTCCCTTCCATCTTTCCTCCCTCCCTCCCTCCCTTTCTTCCAGATCATATTATTTGAGTGCCTTCTATCTGCTGGGTCCTATAGGTACAAAGCTCTACCTTTTGAGGAACTCACAGCGTGGTTTTAAGAGAAACTCACTTGATCATTTTAAAGCTCAACTGTTTTTATTCTATGGCCTCTCAAAAAGGGGATTAAAAAATATCATTGAGATTGTTTTGACTTGGCAGTCTCTAAGCCCCAATGTATTCTTTGAGATGTTAGCAAGGAGAGAACAATTTCTTTAAAATGGATTTTTAAAGTACTGATTTCTATTATGAGTTTAGTGGGAACTGAAGTGAGATTACGCTGCTTGGTATGCAGGAGTCTTAGGCAACATCTCTCCCTAGAGGTACACTGTGGACTTCCGACATACCAACCTCCAGTTTGTTATTGAATGTTTGAGGACTTCTTTAACTCTCCCTGTATGTTTGGGGCTTTGAAGTATCTGTTCCACCACAGGAAGAAAAGAGTTGTGGTGTAAACTGTGATTTCCAAAAACCAATCTGTATACTGGGTTGTACTATCTGCCGAAGAATTAATTCAACAACTATTTTTTGCACCTTTACCAAATGCCTTTACTGTGGGCAACTTGTCCCAAATCCAGATATCATGAGATCTACTTCTAGAGTTTCATGTTAGCTCGGTTGGAGGTGAGATCCCCAGACCCATTTTTAAAAGCGTTTATAAGATAATCCTGGTGTTCATTGAGATTTGGAGTCCCTTGGGAGAATACCCTTATGTATTACAGTTCTAAAACCTCTGCCCTTTGAATTATCTGGTTATGAAAAGTGGAAGATCCCCATGCGTCACAGAGAAGAGTGACAAGGCTGGCCGTTGGGTGGAGGTTACAATTCTTGATTAAGCTTACAGTATTTTTCACAACACGTTCTGCTGTATTATTTTATTTATCCTAACCCAATCTCATGAGGTGTATAGATGTACTGGTGTTGTCTTCTACTCCTGGAGAGGATAAACTTCTGCCTGAAGTTGCAGAGGCTGGATTAGAATCAGTTTTCCAGCTCCATGAGTGTGGCCCTTCCCACTGAACCACATTGTCTCCCTCTATAGGCCAATCCATTCTTCTGCTGCTTTGATATTCAGTGGGCAATAATTCAGAATAATGTAAGCTACAAAAGAGTACACTTTAATATTGCTACATGTTTTGAACCTAAAGTCTCCAAATATCTCATGAGCATTCAACAAATTTGAAAAGAAATGTTTCATTTGTAATCATAACTATATGGGTGGAAATCTGAGGTATAACTTTACTGAAAGGCATTGAACATGGTTGGTGATGGTATATACTGGGGAAATGGCTTCTCATTCTTGACTTTTTCAAAGAAAGTGCATGGGAAATCCAGATGAAGCAGTATCATGTTAGGAAAATAATCAATCCATAATTAATTTAACATGGAAAGCCTGTATACAAAGTGCTGTGGAGATTTTCTAGCAGTCCAAGAAAAAAAATATTTACTTTTCTTATGATATAAACACAGACAGCTTTTCAGAACCTTTCCTGACACTGAGACATAAGTAAAATTTCTCTTATCAAGCCCTCATAACAAGATTATTGTGAAGGTTATCATAAAGGTCAACCTAAACAATGATCTACGTAATAAGTATCATTAAAAAATAGGTGACAGTGATATAACACCAAAATTTAATTTGGTAAAAAATTCTACAAAAAACAAACAAACAAACAAACAAAAGGGCTTCCCTGGTGGCACAGTGGTTGAGAGTCCGCCTGCCAATGCAGGGGACACGGGTTCGTGCCTCGGTCCGGGAAGATCCCACGTGCCGCGGAGTGGCTAGGCCCGTGAGCCATGGCCGCTGAGCCTGCGCGTCCGGAGCCCGTGCTCCGCAACGGGAAAAGCCACAACAGTGAGAGGCCCGCGTACCGCAAAAAAAATAAATAAATAAAATAAAAATTCTACAAAAGACAAAACCACTACAGGTGGATTTGGGGCCACCTATCCTGAGAATTAGATGAAAGTTGTGATTGGAACATCTCCCTCCAAAAATACAGACACAATATTACAGTTGCAACATATGTAATGAAAAAACTTCTATGTAAAATGAAGGATCTAGCAGCACCCTACATTCCTCACATTCAGAATCCCTCCAATAAATGAATGGATAGTTTTAATGTCCCATTAATATTTGCCACAATCAGGCTTTTGATAAGGAATAAAATCAAGGCTTTGAAGGCTGAAATCTCTGGCAAGAGTCATATTTTTTTGGTGACTGATCAAAGGGAGAAACAATCCACTGGCAGAGGATGAAGTTAAGAGCCTTTAGGAAAATTAAGGAACACAACCAACAGGTGAACTTCAGAGGCCTCTCTCTGACTAGAAATAAACAAAATGGCAATAATAATAATAGTAATCATAATAATAAAACCATATATTGAGCTCTTAGATGTTCTCACTCAAGTTTCCACTCAACTCTAGGAAGTTACTACTATCATAATCCCCATTCTAAATAGGAATAAACTGGGGCACAGTGAGATCAAGTAACTTGCCCCAGTTCTGACTCCAGAAAAGACACCTGAATTAACAGAACTCACTTGTAAAGTTTTCAGTTCTCCACTGGGGAAAAAATGATGGCAGTTATTCTTCCCAGAGAATAAATTATTTTAAAATAAATTGAACTCATAAATAATTGAACTCATAAAAAGCAAACTTTTTGTATTAAATTGGATGTTAAAAGAGTAACAATCATAAACTTTACTGCCTGCTGCCTTGTCCTAGCATTTGAGGATTTTAGGCTCAGGGAGCTAGAAAGCACTTCAATAGTCACTGCCTGTCCTCTTGCAAATGCTTTCACTTGTAGCAAATGGTTGTCAAATGTTCTTGGTCTTATGGCTTAAAATATCTACAGTCTCAGCTGCCACAATAGTCTACTACATTCTTCAATATGTCTATGTATATTATGTTATATATTAAATGTATATTTTGGTAAGAGTGTTAACAATTAAGTTTTAAAGTCAAAATTTCTATTTATTCTTGTGTTATGCATATTCATCATTCACCTCTGATGTTTATTTCACACCATGAATTTATCATATCATAGTCCACAGTCTAACGTGCACTTAAAATCTATTATCCATTATTTATGTTAAGTTCTCATCTTAGAAAAAAAGAAGATTCTCAAGCTATTGCATGACCGAATTTAGCTTTGTGCAAATAAACATTGCCTAGGCATGTGAGCCAGCTCCTAATTTTACGGTTAAGTATTTATCAGCTTTGGCCTGTGTCTTCCGAAGAATGTTTCTGGGCTGGCTTATGAGAAGGTGTTTTTTTTTTTTTTTGCGGTACGCGGGCCTCTCACTCTTGTGGCCTCTCCCGTTGCGGAGCACAGGCTCCGGAAGCGCAGGCTCAG
This sequence comes from Globicephala melas, assembly GCF_963455315.2. NCBI lineage: Eukaryota > Metazoa > Chordata > Mammalia > Artiodactyla > Delphinidae > Globicephala > Globicephala melas. The sequence goes on from NC_083322.1 coordinate 29,424,052, forward strand.
CGGCCATGGCTCATGGGCCCAGCCGCTCCGCAGCATGTGGGATCTTCCCGGACCGGGACACGAACCCGTGTCCCCTGAATCGGCAGGCAGACTCTCAACCACTGAGCCACCAGGGAAGCCCGAGAAGGTGTTTTTGATGAATGTTGTTGCTTTGCTTTGTGACAACGCACACTTTGTTTTGCTTTATGACATTTTAATTTGGGTTTTTCAAACTTAGTGCAAGAGATAATACTCTGAAACTCCACAACATTGCTCTGTGAAACTTTATTGAAAAAAAATACTGCCAGATAGGCAGATAGATAAATGGTCCCAAACCTAAAGAAATTAGATAAGGGTAATTTAAAACTATACATTAGACGATGGTATAAAATTAATTCAGTTCTCTTCCTGTTTCTGTCTATTTTGCTATGCCTTTTAAAGTTTTCATCTTAAGTGGTGAGTGAATGTAGTTTTCTTCACAAGCTTGTGTTTCCGAGGCCCACAGATGTCAAGAGGAGGGGGGAGTGACTGCAGCTGTGAAGCAGAATCAAGTTCCTTCCTTCCTGGTAAATAGCGGGGTGAGTAGTATTCTGCTTTGCTTTCTATAGGTAGTTTCCTATTAGATTCAATTTTAAGATGATGGGCCCAAACTAAATGGTCTCTGAGGTTCTGATCCTAGATTCTACTCTGAGGGATCTAGATTCTAGTCTGAGGGACCCATTCAGGAAAAACAAGCTCATTACTGTTTCCTCAAGAGCCCTGGGTACAAATCCTGATATATCCTAGAACTAAACCAGCCCCTGAGGCCCTTTGCTCCTGATGGAAGAATTCAGTCTCCTACCTATTGGGTTTCATCTGGACCACTTCACTTTTGACATATTTGATAGAGTTAAGGAATCCTGTGTGTGTGTCTGTGTGTGTGTGTGTATTATATATACATATACATACATATATAATATAAAGTTTATATATTTATATATTATATATACATAATTTTTTACATAGTTACCTCCCTCTATTATTTCTAGCTATGATAAAAATCAATGGTTACTATACATGCCCTTCAAAAGGACACACTATCATTTACATCATTTTAATTCTGGAATTTAGGATTACAAATGCAAGCTACAGTGAGATAGGGACTCTAAATTACCTTCTGTACATCTTTTAGAATATAATGAAATAATAAGAAAAGCACTTAAAATCAGAAATGCCACTAACTCCTCACTTTCCTTCAGTAAAAGTCTCATTAAATTTCATGTGAGTTTTATGCACATAAGGTCACCTTATCTTTGATAAAGGAGGCAAGAATATACAATGGAGAAAAGACAGCCTCTTCAATAAATGGTGCTGGGAAAACTGGACAGCTACACGTAAAAGAATGAAAATAGAACACTTCCTAACACCAAACACAAAAAAAACCCTCAAAATGGATTAAAGACCTAAATGTAAGGCCAAACACCATAAAACTCTTAGAGGAAAACATAGGCAGAACACTCTATGACATAAATCACAGCAAGATCCTTTTTGACCCACCTCCTAGAGAAATGGAAATAAAAACAAAAATAAACAGATGGGACCTAATGAAACTTAAAAGCTTTTGCACAGCAAATGAAACCATAAACAAGATGAAAAGACAACCCTCAAATGGGAGAAAATATTTGCAAATGAAGCAACTGACAAAGGATTAATCTCCAAAATATACAAGCAGCTCATGCAGCTCAGTATCAAAACAACAAACAACCCAATCCAAAAATGGGCAGAAGACCTAAACAAACATTTCTCCAAAGAAGATATACAGAGTGCCAACAAACACATGAAAGGATGCTCAACATCACTAATCATTAGAGAAATGCAAATCAAAACTACAATGAGGTATCACCTCATACTGGTCAGAATGGCTGTCATCAAAAAATCTACAAACAGTAAATGCTGGAGAGGGTGTGGAGAAAAGGGAACCCTCTTGCACTGTTGGTGGGAATGTAAACTGATACAGCCACTATGGAGAACAGTATGGAGGTTCCTTAAAAAACTAAAAATAGAACTACCAAATGACCCAGCAATCCCACTACTGGACATATACTCTGAGAAAACCATAATTCAAAAAGAGTCATGTACCACAATGTTCATTGCAGCACTATTTACAATAGCCAGGACATGGAAGCAACCTAACTGTCCATCAACAGATGTATGGATAAAGAAGATGCAGCACATATATACAATGGAGTATTACTCAGCCATAAAAGGGAACAAAACTGAGTTATTTGTAGTGAGGTGGGTGGACCTAGAGACTGTCATACAGAGTGAAGTAAGTCAGAAAGAGGAAAACAAATACCGTATGCTAACACATATGTATGGAATCTAAAAAAAAAAAAAAAAAAAGGTTCTGATGAACCTAGGGGCAGGACAGGAATAAAGACGCAGGCATAGAGAATGGACTTGAGGACGTGGGGAGGGGGAAGGGTAAGCTGGGACGAAGTGACGGAGTGACATGGACATATATACACTACCAAATGTTAAAATAGCTAGCGGGAAGCAGCCGCATAGCACAGGGAGATCAGCTCAGTGCTTTGTGACCACCTAGAGGGGTAGGATAGTAAGGGTGGGAGGGAGATGCAAGAGGGAGGGGATATGGGGATATATGTATACATATAGCTAATTCACTTTGTTATACAGCAGAAACTAACACACCATTGCAAAGCAACTACACTCCAAAAAAGATGTTAAAAAAATTTCATGTGAGTTTTTAATTACATTAAGAACCATAGAATTATGTCCTACAAATTATAACAGTATAAACATTCAGCTAAGGAGAGGAGCACATGTGTTAAAATAAAAAGAGATAGTTTTCTTATTTACTGGGTGAAGCGGGTATCCTTTCTCTGATATTTTACTATTCAGGAGTGAACATGAATACAAAGATATTTTTAAAGTACTTGTAAAACACCCTTGGCTTCTAAACACAGGTCTCAGACTTTAGGGGATCTTTGAGTCTACTGCAAAATCTATAGGAGCTTCTGTAGATTAGCATTTGTGAATACTGCCACATTATTTTTTATGTTATTTGAAGCACTAAAAAATTAAAGTTATGAAAAGAAATGCAACAGCACACAGTAGGAACTGTAATATGGACTTCATGCATTATTATAAAAGCAGTGTAACACTTCATGAGACTGGGACATTGTGAAGATAGAAGATTTATAAACCTGAAAGTGGTTGTTCTTCATCATTATATGGAGAGAACAGAGTGACTGATGTTACAAAAGAAACGTTGAAGAGAAAGGTTATCTCATCTGTGATTCACTTGATTTTTTTTTCCTTCCCCAAAGATAGATATATCTGTTAGGAGCTCTATTCACCTGGAAAAAAAAATCCTGTAAATCATTATGATATGCATTCCCCTGTCACTTATGACCACATGAATAAACCATTCTTACTGATTGTAAAACAGATCAAGAAGAATAGTATATAGCTGCCTTGAGGCTAAAATTTTGAAAAATTATGACACCTTTAAAAAAATAGTATTCCTAGTATCTACTTGTCTAGGTTAGAAATGGAATTTGGGAAAGATTTCTATTTCCCACGTTCCCCTTTGAATCTGTGACTCAACACATGTCTCCGCTAGATTTGGTGCATTTTAGAGAAACAATTGTGGGCTGAATTAGAGGTCTTGGAAGCTTTAGAAATGCTTTAGAAATTTAGAAATGTTTAGAAACATTTAGAAAATGTTTGACTAAAATTGCAAAACAAGATACCAGAATTCTGTTTGCCTTTACGGAAAATGTTTACAGCATTTGGGCATCAAATGTGTTTGATTTATAGAGCTAAAATAGTGAATATATTAAAAATGTATATATTCAGAGATTGTCCCCTTCTATCCTTAAGAAAAAAAAAAAGACTAGCTAAAAAGCCATGTTTGGATTTCAAGTAGAAATCTGAAGGTAATTTAATAATATGGTATAATATTGGATCTATTCCAAAATCAAAGAAGTCATCTATATTTATTTTGGGGGCTTTTTAGGTAGTTGGGCTTGATTCTTTAATGAAAACAAAGTGTTATTTCATCATGATAAAAGATGTTGAAGAGACTTGAAAAGTAAGGGTAGTCTCAGCCTAAATGAAACCATTCAAACAGGGCTATGAATGTGCCTTTGGCAGAGATCTATAACATCTACTTAAAATGCTACCCCGGTAGGAAATGAAAAGAAGAAAAAGAAAAAAATCCTCTGAAAGTCAGGAAACCATTGAGGAAGCAGTGAAAATCTCAACAATAAAATACTGAAATCACGAATAATATATTTTCAGCTCTTTGACAGTCTACAAAATGCACAATTGTACAGACTTATACAGTAGAGAAAAGGGAGACTCAATTGCTTAAAAGTGGCAGAACATTCTTTATCTGTACCTGACAATTTCTGATACAGGTTCAATTTATAATGATTTTGATAACAACACCATATCTTACAAGTTTAATTATGAATAAAGATTTTGGTGAATGTTAAGTGTAACCAAATATCGCTTTTGTCCATTGACAAGAGCAAAGACAAAAAAATACAACGGTGAGCATTTCAGTATTTAAATAGAGAAAATGAGAATGGAAAAGCCTTCAGCAAGAAAAATAAATAAGAGCAGCAACACTAGTTTAACGTTGGAATATACAGGCGCGATTTTCATAAGAAGGTATAATGCCATTATTTTGCAATTACCTGTCTTTTATGTACACACACACGTTTGTGTGTGTTTATAATCACTGTATGTTTATATTGTATGCTGTCTAAGATATTTAGAATCTGATCACATAATATATTGCAGAAAAAAGCTCATATAGACATCAGAGAGTGTAGCCTGTTGTATTTTTCTTGAGAAAGGATTACACAAGTGAGCTCAGAATTTATAGACTGAGCTGGACTGAGCCACATGACTGTTAAAGGATCAGTCTTGAAAATCTGCCATTTCAACCCAGTGAAACCTGGGAATTTTCTCATTAATGTGGACTCAACGACTAGGCAGTGATGGCTCAGAGACATCAGGAAGGATCATCTGATTTACTAGCGGTGAACATTTAAGGGATTAAGATTCATTACCATTGCTATCAAATATCACTTTTGGTGGAGGTCCCTGGTTCCAACAGCTAAGCATTGATCTGTATCACTGACTATGTTTTGTCTTTAGTCCCCTGGCCCAGCTTCTTGATTCCCTGCCCTGCCTCCTGGAGTTCATTCTTTACCTGCTTTTATAAGTGGCGCCTGCCTTCTACTTGTTTCCTACTGTCCTTTCTCTCCTTCTTGTCTGGTGTGTGATCGCTTACCTTTTTAACTATACGCTACAAACTAACCCTCTTCCAGTCTACCTGAATTTCGGACCCTGGCTTCCTCCACAGAGTCCTGGCGCAGTATGCTCTCTGCATTCTTTCCTCTATTTATTCTGTCTGCCCAAGTCGTGCCTATGTAGTGAGCACATTCACAAACCTCTCCTTTCCCATATATTTTAAGAAATTCAAATTGGACGACATTAAACCTTCGCCAACCTTGGTAATATTCCTTACTTTCCCCTGTCTTTCCCCCTTTCTCTGCCTATGTTCTTCCCTCCATGTTTCCTTGTGAGTCATCTAAGGGCTTGACATGTTTTCACTGAGGTGAATTTATATAACTCTAATATTTCTCAGCACCATGTGCACAAAAAAGCAAGCATTAGTAATGTCACTATTCTACTTGGTCATTCCCAAGAAAGAGAGGCACACTATGTATGTATCAGGAACTCTGAGTTTGAAAAAAGCCCTGCCCAGCCCAAGTGCTCTCCTATGCTGCCATCCTGAAAAGGGTGTGCTCAGCCAGGTGGAAAAAGTCAGCTCTAACTCACACAAATATACCAAAGAAATCCTAGCTACCTGTGGGTCCCTTCTTTTTCTGCCACTGAATTTTTTTTTTCATTTCAATGCTGATCATGAGAACTAATATGGTATATTTTTTTAAATTATAGGTGATTTAAAAAAAATTTGATTGATTTATTTATTTTTGGCTGTGTTGGGTCTTCGTTTCTGTGTGAGGGCTTTCTCTAGTTGCGGCGAGTGGGGGCCACTCTTTATCACGGTGCGCGGGCCTCTCTATCGCGGCCTCTCTTGTTGCGGAGCACAGGCTCCAGATGTGCAGGCTCAGCAGTTGTGGCTCACGGACCCAGGTGCTCCGCGGCATGTGGGATCTTCCCAGACCAGGGCTCGAACCCGTGTCCCCTGCATTGGCAGGCAGACTCTCAACCACTGTGCCACCAGGGAAGCCCCTAATATGGTATTTTTTAATAAGCCCAATACGACTGCACATTTTCAGCTTTTATTTTGTTTTAGTGAATATTTCATCTTTCACCCAGTGTGCCTGCACTTGCAGAACGCCTTGTACAGCGATTGTACATGGTTCACGTCTTGCGGATGACCAGTAAGGATTGTTGAGAGTCCCATTATGTTTCTGTGAGAGTTTGGGGGAGTTGGGGTGAGTCCTTCTGGCAGGAGAATGTTCTGCAGGAAGCTAATTCCTAAAAGGGGCGCCTTTAGATTGCTCCCAATGTACTTGTTTCAAATACTAACATGTTCAATTTTTTTCACTGATAGTTTAGAATGACATTGAACGTAAAATCCATCTTAGCCGAGTCAATGTATTTCTTCTTTCTGTTAAGAGAGTCAGTTTGCCAAATTACAACATGAGTCACCTAGGAAATAACAGCAGGGATATCAGCAAGGAGACTTTAAAATGCGCTGTAAGAGCCACCTGAAAGTGAAACTAACAACGATCAGTAAAAGCCACGACTGAACACAATCAATAAGCGACCCAGGTCTAGGGGAAGTTTTGGGAAATGGATCTGCATGGAAGGCTAAGCTGTTGATACACAAGGGCAGCATATGTGCTATGAGGTAATTCAAAATGTAACGTATGCCCCTGAAGAGGCTAGAAAGCTTATTTATATGAGTAAAGCGTGTGCTCCATATGTCTCTGTCAACTGTGCATTCCAGATATTTACCTCAGTTTCATGAGAATTTCTCAAGGGAATAAAAATTGATATGATTAACACCCTCTGAAATTCCATTGGATCTATTAGCCACTTCCTTTCCTCACTGACCCAACACTGTTGAATCCGATGACCTCCATGATGTCCTGTGGTTGACGCCTTCCCAGCTGAATTCTTTAGACATTAGTCAGGATAGTTGATTACATTTTTGTTTGATATTTTTTTCCTTCAAAGCTTAATGTCTTCCTATACTTCCCTGTCTTAATTTTTTTTACTTGTGTTTCTTTCACCATACACACACACACACACACACACACACACACACACACACACACACACACACCCCGTGGCTGAATTTGTTCCCCCCGAAATTCATATGTTGAAGTCCTAATCTCAGAATGTGACTATCTGGAGATAGGATCCCTAAAGAGGCAATTAAGTTAAAATGAAATCATTTTGGTGGTCCCTAATCCAATATGACTGATGTCCTTATAAGAAGAGGAAATGTGGACACAGCAAAGTACAGAGGGAAGACCATGGGAAAGCACGGAGAAGACTGTCATCTACAAACGAAGGACAGAGACTTCAGAAGACATCAACACTGCCAACACCTTGGTCTTAGATTTCTAGCCTCCAGAACTGTGAGAAAATAAATTTCTGGTATTTAAGTCACTCAGTCTGTGGTACTTTATTAGGGCAGCACTAGCAAAATAATACAAAATATAATAGACACACACTTACACACATACATATGTCTTCGTGTGTGCATGTATAAACATAACTATTTGTATGTACGTATTTGGTTCAATTCAACAGTTCATAGTTCAGTTTCAAAAACTATACAACCTTATACCAATAATATAAAACACATTAGAAAAAATCATATTTTTAAACATAAATTTGGGAAATAAATAAAAATAGTCATCAAGAAGAATGCACCCCGATGTCCACTGCAGCTCCATTTACAATAGCCAAGACATGGAAGCAACCTAAATGTCCATCGCCAGATGAATGGATAAAGATGTGATACATATATACAATAGAATATTACTCAGCCATAAAAAAGAATGAAATGATGCCATTTGCAGCAGCATAGATGGACCTAGAGATTATCATACTAAGTGAAGTAAGCCAGACAAAGACAAATATCATATGATATTGCTTATATGGGGAATCTAAAAAAAAGATACAAATGAACTTATGTACAAAACAGAAATAGACCCACAGACATAGGAAACAAACTTATGGTTGCCAAAGGTGAAAGGGGGGGAAAGGGATAAATTAGGAGGCTGGGATTAACATATACACACTACTATATATAAAATAGATAAACAACAAGGTCCTACTGTACAGCACAGAGAACTCTACTCAGTATTGTAATAACCAATAAGGAAAAAGAATCTGAAAAAGAACAGATATATATACATATACAAGTATAACTGAATCATTGTGATGTACACCTGAAACTAACACTACACTGTAAATCAACTATACTTCAACAAAATAAAAAGGAAAAAAAAAGAATTAGAGACCATGGTGATGAACGTGGAGTGGTCCTGCGTGTGGAGCATACTGATCACAGTGGAGATCCGAAATAAGGGAGGGAAGGGTACAGGATACTCCTTATCCATGCTCCTAACAGTGACTGAGTTCTTATCAATTATCATCATGGTCACAGGTACCTATTCAATATTAACTATGAGTAAGACACTCTGCTAGTTCTATAGGTTATACTGCAAATAGATCCTATGCTTTCTACCCTCCAGCAGTTTACAGTGAAGTTGGAAAAGAAGATATACACACACAAAACACACTCACATATGCAGAAAGAGAGAGAGTGCAATGAAAACCAGATAGGACGAGAGACGACAGACCACAATTAAAAGCTAAGAAAACTGAAGCCATTCTGAAAGTTCTGTGGGTTATATAAGAGCTGAAAGTGAGCCTGGAAAGGAAGGAAAGAAGAAGAATAATAAAAATGAAACGCCTGCTGGGCCAGGATTGGGGCCAAGGATAAGACCAAAATTGACCAAAAGATGAAGAGATGTTTTTTTAGGGGAAATTTATGTATTTGCTTGTTTATTTATAATCCTCTAAAGATTTGCTGAGACATTGACTTAATCCTTGGAAGTTTAGGAGTGGATAAGATCTCTGAGGATGAAGACATAAAGAAAAAAATGAGCACAAAGCTAAATACCTTGAGGGAAAAGCACACTTTATAGAATGGTTGGATAGAGAATACCAGCAAAAGAGGTGGAGAAGGGTTAGTCAGAGGGCTTGGAAGAGGCTCAAGTCCTCGCAGTGTGACAGAATCTAGCCTGTGGGAGAAGCAGCGAGTGGCCAATAATAGAAAAGGCAGTAGAAAGGTGAAGGGAAACAGACTAATTTAATGAGCAGATGATCATTTGTGTCCTTAAAACAATATCAGTACAGGATGAGAACAGAAGCTTCACTGCATAATATTAGAATGAGGAGGATATATATGATGGCAAAACAAAAACCCTTCATTGAAAAGTTTAGATTTGCTAGAAATAATTTTTAAAACTTGAAGAGGAGCTAGTGGGAGAAGGGTCACATGATTTTTTTTTTATCTTGATGAGAAAGTGTTTGAATCTTTGGATCTTTGAGGGGTAGCGAGAAGGGAGTGATTAACTTTGCTGCAGTATTGGGGCTGGGAGAGGTCATGGACCAGGTTCTGAAAAATCCAAGGAGAAAAGGTGGGGAGCAATTATACTGTTTTTTCTAGATGAAGAGTGATATGTATTATCCTTAAACATTAAGGGGATCGAGGGCTTTCTTTTCTTTTCCTTTTACATTTTGATAAGTTTTTAATATCTGCCAATTTTGGATTCCAGGCAAATAGCTTGCTGCTTGTTCACCATGCCTACTCTCTATCTGAGCAGAAATAAAAGCCACTAGGCTAAAGTTACAGAAACTAAAGCTACAAGCCACATTTTTCTTCTGTGAGGAATAAATGTAGGTGGAGCATTGCTTCTCTCCACACAGAAAGGAACTGAACCGTTGCTACTTCTTCTCCTTATTGTTGTATTTTATCCCTCTTTTACAATCTAATTATATCCCCATCAGGATGCATATTTCTCTCTTCAGTTCAATCCACACACTTTTACATCGTCCCTACTGGGGGCAAGACTGTGTTAAGGGCCGCCTATGATAGAAACTCTATCAGACTCAGAAGATAGGCAAGTGAGAAACTTGCTTGTAGAAAGAGGAACTTAAACTGACTCTAAAAACTACAATCTGTTGACACTGTCACACTTAGCAAATTTGTTCAGAACAGCATGAATAAGCTTAGAAAACTCTGCTTCGTGAACACTACTCGTTATTACACCTGCTAATAAGGCATTGCATTAGGAATCATTTATCTTGAGTTTTCAGAAGCTCAGTTTCAAATTCCAGTTTAGCAGACTCATAGTACATATTTTACTGTATGTCATCTCAAATAATTTTGGAAATAGGTATCATATATGAATTATTGCAGTTGACATATAATACAGAAATTCTTTAGGCCAGTCTTCCCCTGAATTTAGGATTCCCTGCTCAGCTCTCCTTACATGAAGGTCATTTGGCCTTTCTTCGAGTGCTTTTACAGGTGGCGGGCTCACTACCTTTTCAGGCTGATCATTGTGTCAGAATGAAAACAAGCCCATACACTAAAGATACGGAAGTTATCTTCAGATTCTGGCTGCAAATTACAAAGCAGACAGCGTAAGATATTAAAGTAGTTTGTCAAACACAAAAAATGGCTTCTTATAATGGAAAAGAAAATCATGTCTTTCTTATTAACAGAACACAAGTTCTAAGAAAAGGTGAATTGTGAATGTATTCAAGAATCAACAGAAAACATTAGACATTTGGAACAGGGGCAGGTGTCTGTAAACAATGAGAGACTGTCTGAATAATTAGCACTTAGAAGATGCAGTGTCCTAATTTGGATTAGTGGCTTCTGCTGGCTCTCAAGTTTCAGGTCTGCTTTGCTGACTGTTTGTCTGGGAGAAGAAGGAGGAGGGAGCCTAGAGGGGAGGGGGGAGAGGACTAAGAAGAAGACGAGGGACAGTACACCTGTTTTCTGGACTAACTCGCCTCCTCTGATTCTTTTTCTCTAGGTTTTCACTGCCCTACTGAGGATGGTTATGGTCTCCGGATAGGCAAACCCTGAAGGAAATAGTAAGACATTAATATTTGTGAGAAATGGGATGGAGACAGTGGGATTTTCATGGGAAATGTTATCTGTGGGTATGGATATAATCCAGGCAACACTGGGGGCTTCTAAGACTCAGTCTTCAACCACACGTTTCTCAGTATCAAGGATGTCCAGCCTTGGGCCACTAAGGGCATTCCCAGATTTGCTGGCATATCCCGCGTCTAGGTCCCCTCCATCATTCTTTCAATGCTTAACTTTTCTTCTGCTCTAGCATACTTAGCACAAAAGGAAATTGCCCAATTTTATGCTATACTCTTTCTATAGTTTATTTCTGGTTTATTATGGTTAAAATAAATGCTCTTTAACTTGAAGCAAAATTAGAAATATGTGGACTCTGTACATCTTTGGAAAAACATCTTGGTGGGACGAAGTGAGAGAGTGGCATGGACATATATACACTACCAAATGTAAAAGCGATAGCTGGTGGGAAGCAGCCGCATAGCACAGGGAGATCAGCTCGGTGCTATGTGACCACCTAGAGGGGTGGGATAGGGAGGGTGGGAGGGAGGGAGACGCAAGATGGAAGAGATATGGGAACATATGTGTATGTATAACTGATTCACTTTGTTATAAAGCAGAAACTAACACACCATTGTAAAGCAATTATACTCCAATAAAGATGTTAAAAAATAAAGTGTTCGTTCTGGAGTGGAATTCTAGGGAGGGATAGTTTTCATTTTATAAGAACAAATGTAGATTTCATAAACTTTATTTCTTGAATGGTATATCTTATTACTCACCTTGCTGAGGACAGAAAATAATTACAAAGCAATTATTGGCTAACTGTAGGCTCATGGAGCAACCATAAGTGATAAGATTTAATGTGCTAGATTAGCATTTTTTATGGCAATATAAAATGAGTAGAATTTTAAGTTGGTGTTTCATTGCTTCACAAGAGGATTTTTTCTGAATGAATAAAAACTTATCTGAAAGGCTTTTTTCTTAAGAATACTAAGGATTTTTTTTGTTTTTTTTTAAGCGTCCAGGAAGACATAGTTAACTAAGTGCTGCTCAGCATGGGCTGAAATGGAGGCGAGTAGGTCTTCATTCTTATCCTTGCAGCCAAGAGAAAGTCACTTCACAGAATTGTAGGAATGACGTGTGTTCCAGGAAAGGCATAGTTCACAACTGGCACATTCACAATAAGTTATGGACAAAAATTAAAAGGGAAGAATCAAAATGACCTTGCGGCTATATTATTACTGTTCTTTTCTCTCTTCCCAGATTTAATGTTCAGTTTTTCTTAAAACATGAAAGAGATCATTTAAAAATCTCATTGTTAAAATTTAAAAAATCATCATTACATGTTTATATATTCTTCATAAGGATATTGGCAACATGATCCATTTTTTTTTTAACAGTAAAACATTACACAATTGTGCACATCAGTCTTTATCAGGCTGTCATCATCTGTGGATTCTTCTCACTTTCTACGACTGGCCTAAGGATGGAGTAGTCTATTTCTTAGGAGAATGAAGAAAACAGGTTTAGAGGTAAATCTTCCATTCACTTATACAACTGAACAAAAAAGATACTTCATTTTTGTGACAGGATGGTGCCTGGGGCTCTTTCACAAGCTGCTAGAGGAAATTTACATTTGCAAACAAATTTTTTTGACATCCAGTTTGGCAATATGAATAAAGAACTCCAAAATTATTCATACTCTTTGAACTTGCAGTCCCACAGAATCTAGCCCAAGGAAATAATTAGAGGTAATTAAAGGCACAAAGTTTTTCCTCATAACATTACTTATGAACACAAAAACACTGGAAGCAACCTAAATGTTTAACAGTAGCGTAAGAGCTAACACGTTTGTAAGATGTAACACTGTGCAGTGATTAAAATATTGTACTTTAAAATTGCATGATATTTGAAAATAATTTTGTCCTTTCTCTGTGTGCCACAATAAGTATGATGTGTTCCAACCAGCCACGACATAAAATTGTGAGAGAATTAGGATGTAAAACTTTGTATACATCATGATCCTATTTGAGTAGTAGAGCAATGTATATGTACATACAGAAAGGAAAAGAAATTCACTAAGATGTGAAAAAATGAAGTGTACAATCTAAGAACTGCTAAGAATTTTAGACATGACTTTGTCAAACTCATTTATTTTAGAGATGAGAAAGCTGAGGTAAGAGATGGAAAAAGATTCTTCCAAGGGCATGTGAGTTAGGAGTATGCTTGTCCATAATGTGATGCCAGAGTCACAGCTTGCTTCTAGTCCAAACACAGCTTGAGACTCAGGGCTGAATAAGAGCATAATCTCCTGATTGCAGGTTCCCCAAACTCTGAGCACCATATGGCCAGGTGTACAGATTTTAAATTGTCAGAATCATTTTATAAGGAGACTCTTGATAAGGAGTTATTTATTTATTGAATATATCTCTTCATAAGAGTGAAGAATGGGAGCCATTCTATAGTAAGGATCCGCTCTATTTATAAGTAAGGAAATTTTGGATACTTCAAAGAAAAACATCTCTAGAAAACCACCATAATAGTCCCCCCAAAGATCAAACTATTACTGTTTGTTTTGTTCAAGTTGCAAAAGCTGATTTGAACAGAAAGAGTGAGAATGAGAGAGAGAGGAGTGAGTGAGCATGCTTGAGAGAAACAGTCTAGCACAGCGGTTTCTAACCCTAGCACCACATTAGAATCACCTAGAAGCTATAAAAATCCCAATGCACAGGCTGCACCCCAGCTCAGTGAAAACAATTTCTGAGAGTAGGACTCGGGCTTTGGCATCTGGTATTTGTTAATGCTCCCCAGGTGATTTAAATATGCAGCCAAGTCTGAGAGCCATCAGTCTAGATGGCTCTCAAACTCGGCTTATCATTATTTTTGATAATTTATTTTGGTTCTTTGATACTTTGTCCTTTGCTGCAATAGCCTTTTACTCAATGCCCGGGTTCTCCATTTCTTTTATTTTTTTATTTTATTTTATTTTATTTTTTTGCGGTATGCGGGCCTCTCACTGTTGTGGCCTCTCCCGTTGCGGAGCACAGGCTCCATACGCGCAGGCTCAGCGGCCATGGCTCACGGGCCTAGCTGCTCTGCGGCATGTGGGTTCTTCCCGGACCGGGGCACGAACCCACGTCCCCTGCATCGGCAGGCGGACTCTCAACCACTGCGCCACCAGGGAAGCCCTCCATTTCTTTTAAATGTTTGGGTCATTGATCAGATATTGTAACTAAAGGCCTTCCTGAGCACATTAAGTGCCATTTTTGTTGTCATTTGTTCCTTCTCAAGTATTGTCATTGCTATTTTTAATCACCTTTCATTTTTACTTTCATATATGATATGTGGAACTTGGCTGTTGTCGAGTATTTCTGTTCACTTGCACGGTCACAAGACAGTTGACTGTGATTGAGTTCAAGCTACCTTGGTCAACATGCACCTAAAATCAATTCCTTTTGGAGGCAATTAAAAGGAAGTCCTTCAGATTTTAAAACTGAATACATTTAACTGCATTATAAACAACTGTCAACAGTGTTATTTTTGTTCATATTCTAGGTTAACTTCTGTGATGGAAAAATATAAATATTATTCTCTAGTGAAAGAACAAGAAAAAGTCGAGGATCTTAAGCCTTAATGTTTTCTAGGATTTACTTAGTTTTATTTTTTCCTCATTCTAAGAGGATCTTTAACTTGGCCTCACTTTAAATGCCTAATACTAGCACAGGGACAAAATTGCTGAGATTAAAGCATTAAAGCAATGTAAAAATATTTTTTAATGCCCAAATTTAAGTTATTTAAAATGAGAATAGTATGCAGAAAATTGAAGATAGAATTTCTCACAGGATTCTAAATTTTCTTTTCTTGATTTAATTTCAGAATAGCTTCTCAACTTTAATTTATTTAAGTAGACTTTTACAGAACTGGTATCTTGCTCAATATGTGGTATCTCACTTGAGCACATATTAAGGTTTGGGCCTTGTGACTGTATCAGACATGCAAAAGGCTCTTTCTTCTTCTCACAGGGATATTTATTTATCCTTGCAGGCTTGCATTTACATTACTCTCAAGTTGATAGCACCCAAAAGATTTTTTTTAATGAATGAAACCTCTATCCAAATGCCAACTGAAGATGTATTTTCCAAATCCATTCCCTTCATTTGTTATGAAAAATGTCCTTAGGTGCCCTGGACTACTAGGAGAAGGAGGTGGGTAAGGACAGTAACTGTCAAAATAAATTTAAGGGGGAAAAACGCAAGTGGCAGAACAAGTGTTTCAGGAAAAGTCTTCACTTCAATTTGCAGTGCTATGGGAACTTCAGATGAGCAAAGCTTGGAAATCTGTTTCTTCTTGCATTTCTGGTAGACTTTCAACGTTTCAGTCAAACCTTGAAAATGATACTTGAGGCTAGCTTCCAATGAGCATTTTACAATTGCATCTGAAGACTGATAATGTGTAATATAAAACAAAAATGGAAAAAAAAAGTGAAGCATTACAACATGAGTGACATAGTTATTTTTCTTGTACGTGTAAATTTACCTGTTGTGGGAGATTAAAGTAATCAAGCTTACTGCTTTATCAGAATTTTTAAAGATAGAATTTAAATTATCATAATTTGTCACATTGAATAAGGCAATGTATTGTCTGATGTATACATAAGCATTTGTACAAGTAATAAACCACATATAAACCACGTAAAGACATTTCTAAACACGGCATTTCGCTTCTACGGTGATCCAGAAAAAACTAAAAATAGAGCTACCATATGATCCAGCAATCCCACTCCTGGGCGTATATCTGGAGAAAACCATAATTAGAAAAGATACATGTACCCCAATGTTCATCACAGCACTATTTACAATAGCCAGGACATGGAAGCAACCTAAATGTCCATCGACGGAGGAATGGATAAAAAAGATGTAGTACGTATATACAATGGAATATTACTCAGCTATAAAAAAGAATGAAATAATGCCATTTGCAGTGACATAGATGGACCTAGAGATCGTCATACTGAGTGAAGTAAGTCAGACAGAGAAAGAGAAATATCATATGATATCGCTTCTATGTGGAATGTAAAAAAATGGTACAAATGAACCTATTTACAAAACAGAAATAGGGTCTTCCCTGGTGGCGCAGTGGGTAAGAATCTGCCTGCCAATGTAGGGGACACAGGTTCATGCCCTGGTCCGGGAAGACCCCACCTGCTGTGGAGCAAATAAGCCCGTGCACCACAACTACTGAGCCTGTGCTCTAGAGCCCACGAGCCACAACTACTGAAGCCTGTGTGCCTAGAGCCCGAGCTCCACAACAAGAGAAGCCACTGCGATGAGAAGCCCGTGTACTGCAAGGAAGAGTAGCCCCTGCTCGCCACAAGTAGAGAAAGCCTGCACACAGTAATGAAGACTCAACACAGCCAAAAATAAATAAATAAATTTAAATAGTTTACAAAAAATAAAATAAAGAACTTAAAAAGAAACAGAAATATAGTCACAGATGTAGAAAACAAACTTATGGTTACCAAGGGGAAAAGGGGTGGAAGGATAAATTGGAAGACTGGCATTGACATATACACACTACTATATATAAAATAGATAACTAATAAGACCCTACTGTATAGCACAAGGAACTCTACTCAATACTCTGTAATGACCTATATGGGAATAGAATCTAAAAAAGAGTAGATATATGTATATGTATAACTGATTCACTTTTCTGTGTAGCAGAAACTAACACAACACTGTAAATCAACTATACTCCAATAAAAATTAATTTTAAAAAAAGGCGCTCCTAGACTTACAAGGTTTTGACTTGTGATTTTTTCAACTTTGCGATGGTACAAAAGCAATACGAATTCAGCAATACAAAACTGAACTGCGAATTTTGAACTTTGATCTTTTCCCAGGCTAGCGATATGTAGTAAGATCCTCTCTCATGTGTTCTCATGAGGTCACAAGGGTAAGTAATTTGAAGAGGATCTATATGTAGAAACCATACACTTCTACATTGTCTTTGCAAATAGTGATCGTGTAGAATGAATTGCGCTTGAAATCCATTCTCCAGTCCAATACCACAACCTATGCACCTAGATATTTACTACTCTCATATGAATGTAAAAATATTTTTGAACAGATGGTCTTTGTACATTGTTTAAGCAATCAATGAACTGTATTTTAATTTACTTGAAAAAAAAAGCAGGCATTGTACTGATGAGAAAAATCAAGCAATAGCTCCATTCTCAGCTTCTGCCTAAGCCTATATGGTAAGAATCAGGGAAATCATTCTTTTTATTTACCCAAGTGACACACAGATGAAGGAACGCAGATAAACACCACCAATAAGAAACCGGTCACAAAGATAAAGCTGGGAGAATCCAGGTTGGGAAGCTAAGCATTTCTGCTCACTAGTGTTCCCCTTTCGGTCACTATTCCTTAGTTTTACCATTCTAATCAGGTTTCTGGGAGTAGAGATTAAGAGTGAAATGATGTCAGAGAGAAGAAAGAGGAAAAACAGTTTTGGTGAAAAACATAAACAGCAAATCCATACAATTGTGTCTGGAGTACAAATGCCTGCCTTTGAGGAAGACTAGGCTAGTGGATCTTACTGTTGGCAAATCCTGGTTTATTTTTAATAGTATAATTGGTTTTATTTAGCCAGATGTTTAGGTGCTGCATATCGTGGAAGATGGTTCATTGAGAAAGAGTTATGTAGCTTCTAAAGAGAAGACAGATGTTGAACATGCAAAGGAACCCTAAGGAGTAGTTCCTTGCCATGATACTTTACGGAAAATAAAAACCTAAACCTGAATTGTTTCCTGTCCATTTTTCCAGGTAGAGTGAGAGAGGCATGGAAAGCTAGTCTGTCCTCAATTCAGGAACTGATTGAAAGAATAGCCAGACTGCCTTACGTTTTGCCTTTTTCTTTCTCTCCCTCCTTCCTTCCCTCCCTCCCTTCCTTCCACAAACGCGTACTGAATCACTGCTCTGTGCTTTGCACAGGGCTTCAAGAACTGTACCCAAGTTGAGCCAAGATTTCATTTCATTTATCTGATTTCAGTCTTAATTCATTTATTAAACCTAATAATGTTGTCTTTCTAAATCCTTTTCTCTATTTTATTCGTATTTCAGCTTCTCTCTTCAATTCAAAGCTGTAAAGCTAGTAGATTTATTAGTCACAAATAAAGGGTCAATATAGTAAATGCTGAGCTAGGCAAAGATGCTTAGGTACACACAGTCCATATACCTACCATACCATAAATATCTGAATGTGAGTGGCAATGGAGAGGAACGTACAAGCTCTGTTTTGGTGAAGCTCTGAGGTGGGGTGCGGAGTGGGTGTCGGAGGAACGGGAGTGGGTGTGGTCACAGAAACGCTAAAGAAGCCTAGAAAGGAGCAATGGGGTGAAAGTCCTTAGATTCGGCAAAGTTACAGCAGTATTTGTATCACAGTGGCACTTTTATTTTTCAAACCTTTTAACATTACTAACACAAGACATATTTAAGAAATACCAACTGTTTATACCACTTTGGACATTAGCCAGGAAAGGAAAAGTTACACTTGCTGTTAAGAACAGGATAGGTGTTGTTATATTTGTGAAAGAAATGCTGCTAGGTGATTGGAATTTTAAGAAATCCGAAGATGAAGGTAACAACGTGAGCAAACTATAATAGAGGTAAAACTATAATGAATACAGGAATGGTCAAATACTTAACTGAGAAGCATCTGTAGTGAGAAAGGTAATATTTATACATGAATATAGAAGAAGATATTATGAGATTTAGTAATAAATTAATTGTTTTGAGAGAGCACAAGAGAAAATGCAAAGATCACACAAAGATTAGCTGAAATAGAGAAAAATTGAAGGAAAGGGAGAAACTTAAATATCACTAGAATTCAATCGCCAATTTCCAAACATCTAATTTCCTTATATTATGCAGATATTCTAAAATTATATTCTAACAAACACTAATTATTTACACAAACGTTAAGAGGTAGGAGGAACATCAATTAAAACAAGTATTTACACACAGAGGGTGTAAATACTCTAAACATCCTTGATTTATTACCTAACAGAGACAGAAGTGGGAGTGTTTCAGTGATCTTTTTTTCAACCATCATTAGCATTTGTCAAATAAAAATGAATCCGCCTTCTGAAGGGTCCCTTGTCTCCATTACAGCTCAATCAACCTGTCAGTCTCATGGCCCAGTGCAGGCTGCTCTCCAATTACACATCAACCTCCACTGTCCTCTATCTCAGAATCTCAATGTATAAACAAGAGTTTACAAAAATCACTTTAGAGAGATATTATACTGTGGTTTACTGGAAAGATCATTTAAGCTAAAAAAATCTTTCTTTTTTTATTCTCCAAACTAGATTTTCTTTAAGTAACACCTGCTAGTTATATAATTGGCAAACGTAGGAAAAATTTCCCATACGACAGTATTTTATATTTACTGATGCAGAGTCAGTTTGGTTTTTTAAAATATCGATTGTGTTTCTTTTTCATGATGCAGGAGCATTCTGTGTAGGGGGGTGGGCAGGGGGTGGTGAAAGGTGGTAAACAAGCAGAAAAAAAAAAGGCTTCATTACTCCAGTCTGAGTTCTTAATTTTGATTTGTACTAATAACAACATCCCCAAAAGTGAAATAAGTGATTTGGGTTATTAAGTTTTATTTATAAATAAGGGGATGCAATCAGGAAATAATTAGGTAAATAATTTTCAGAGGCAACAATGAACAATTAGAAATCGTACTCTTAGGTATACAGCACTGGAGGGTATTCTGCTTCTCTTATCATTAATCCAGGAACTAGATTAATCAAGGAATCAAGTCTAGAATTAGAGCATCCACTTATTTGTAAAGGTTCTTAAGTAATACTACAGTTAAGGAAGGTGCTAACTAGAGCATACAATGTGGTCACCTCAGAAATATCTTTATATGAAAGAGACGTGCATAGCACGAATAAATTGAGAAATAAATGTACTTATTAATGCAAACTTCCTTCTGGATCAACTCAGAACTATGCCACCAAATTAACATTTTATTTTTTACTCTATTTACACTTACCCTATGCACTTACCCTTTCTATGCACTTACCCTTTCTATCTGCTGATGGTGCTAGTGAGAAATAGAGTGACCAGAAGTGAATGATGCATTCACTCATTCAGCCAGTTATTGAACATCTAGGAAGTGCCAGGGGAACCAAAAATTTTTTAAAAAAAACAAAACCCAAAACCAGACATACCCTGCCTTTATGCAGTAGATGAATAATCAGCTCCTAAATACCAAATAATTCATAAAAAACCTCATCATCTTTACCATAGCAAACACATATAGCACTTACTAAATTAACTCATTTTTTTCTCGTAACAACTCGAAGGGGTAGGTCCTCTTACTAGCTCTATTTTATTGGTAAGGGGATTAAAGACGCAGAGACGTTTAGTAACTTGCTGAAGATAAAAAATTAAAAAATGTTAGAAACCAGACAGCCTGGCCCAGAATTCATGCGCGAATCCACCTCTCAACACTAATTCTAGTTGTTAAAATCCTGACTGTTAATTGTACTTTAAAGCCATATTTCCATGACTGGGACGTTTGTCACATCTCTTAAGTAACTCTTTTGGAAGTCTTGGGGTTTGGTTTTGATAAAACCTTTGCCCTAAAGTAAGATACAAAAGTGTTTTGAAAGGAATTGCAATGTCTTAATTTCTCATTCCTCTATAGTCATTTGAATTATTTGAAGTTCAATAAGACTTTTCTTCTTGATTAGTCTTTATCCTAATAATGGGAATGAACATTTTGCTAAGGATAAATAAGAATCTGGTCAGTCTCTTTAGAAACTCAGTAGTTCTAGAGTCAAATGATTTTTAATTCATCACAGAATACTTACGGAGTTTTAAGCCTGAGATTTTTAGTTTAATATAGAGCAGTCTTCACGTAACCCCACTAAATTTTCTACGGTATTAATCTTCCGTGTTAGAAAAGGGTTTATCTGCTGCCTGCCTCAAAGTCATTACACTTAGTTCCTCTACTTATGTTGAAAAGGCTTATGTAAATGTTCCTGGATATTTTTTCAATGCTTTAAATTGGAAACTGATTTGTATCAACCATTTTTCATGTAGGTCTATTTCCAAGAACATACGTAGGGAAGTCCTAAATTAATCCTTTACTCATGCATTGGTTAAATTCAGGAGCGCTACATGCACCATTGATACAACCTATGTATAACTGGAAAGATGAAAGAGGTGAGTGCTAACCTGGTTTGATCCTACAGATTGTGATCTTATCAACAAACATCTAATTTTCTTCCCTAAGCATTGGCATGATGGTACACGTGATGTCAGTGCGCAAGACTAAAATCTGCAACCAGCTTTTCAGGCAGCAATATAAATCTTAATGAAAATGTTATACTGCGTAATTATTGTGTCAGGAAGCAATTATAAGCAATGCTTTATACTGGGAGGAGAAAAGCATTTACTCATTTTAGATATTTGTGTCTCTCTGAAAATATTTGCATATAAAGACAAGTGATTGCAGAAGTTTATGGGTTGTCCTCACCCTGGTAGCTAAAATTCTGAAAGGGCTCTACCATATTCCTGTCTGAAATGCAAAACTATAGCTCAAGCTTTGTAGGTATACCTGAAAGAGAATCTACTTCTGAGTTCGAAATTGTGACAAATTTATTTTCTTTTCAGATTGCTGGCTATTTTTCAGATGACAGATACATGGATTTCAAAACAACGAATATACTTGAGGCAGTCATTTGTATCAAGTGGAGGGAATGATATAAAAATATAAACTGGATACCATTTCTATTGAAATTTTGGATCACTAAGGAATTACATTAAGTATATACAATTTTACGTGGGCCTCTCACTGTTGTGGCCTCTCCCATTGCGGAGCACAGGCTCTGGACACGCAGGCTCAGTGGCCATGGCTCACGGGCCCAGCCACTCCACAGCATGTGGGATCTTCCCGGACCGGGGCACGAACCCGTGTCCCCTGCATTGGCAGGCGGACTCGCAACCACTGCGCCACCAGGGAAGCCCAAGTATATACAATTATATATGGCTGTTCACGGATCAGGTAGCAGAGTATGGTTATACCTATTACAGAGCTTTTATAAAGAAGAACCTTCATATTCTATGCAAAAGCATAGCAATCATTGTGACTGCTGAAGAGATAATAAAAGGGTTGGTTGCAATGGTCTTTGAATACAGATAAGCATAACAGGAGCAAGAACATGAGGATTATTTTATTGGAGTTTTTATTCCTTCAGAGACATGTCTGATAAGAGATGCACTGATGAAAACTAATTTCCTATTTCTAAAAATGCAAAACAGGCTTATACACAAACAAAATGTTTAGCATTTTTCAATGCACTCATCCGTAAAGCATAATCATAAACTTCATATATGAGCCAAGATCTTAGCCCACTGTTAGAGGTTTAGGTAGGAATGTAAATGTATTTAAATATATTTGTATAAGGTTCTCTATGAAAATCATGTGTGAAAAAGATGAATAACTTGAACATTCAGAAGAAGCAATGTCAATAACAAAAAAGAAAAATATATGGAAATGAGATTTGGGAACCATAAGTTTGTGTGTTTATGTGTGTGTGTGTGTGTGTGTGTGTGTGTGTATGTATATATTCTGTTCTGTTCTGTTGATTTGTTAAACTTCCCTGAGCCTCAGTGAGTCTTATAAAATAGTAATGGAAATTCTTGCTAAAGAGGTGACAGAAATATTTTAAAAGACATATTAATATATAGGTTACATTACATCAAGTAATTTAGAACAATGAGGAAAACAATGTCTCTTTTCCCGATTAATTCTTTCCCTTTCCCCTAATCCATACAATGTTCTGCTATTTCAGAGTAGATGAATACAAATGCCAAAGTGACACCCTCAACATACACATGTCAGTAAGAGAAAAAAAATTACAAGTCCCTGAACAAGAGCATCTTTTCTTTTTTTAGCTTTAGAAGTTCGCAGGGGCTCTTACTATCCATGACAGCCATCAGCTAACCCCTATGGATGGGTATTATGGTCTGGGAGCCCTCAATATTAAGTCCTTTGGGTGTCCTTTGATGAATAGGATGGCTTGTATACTCAGGAATTAGAGAATGATTCTGTAATCCTTGTGTTAAATCACTGGAAAATTGACTAATCATTCTCATCTTGACAGAATTTCTGAAAGTTAAAAATACCTGTCAACAATGCAGACTTTGATTTCCTAAGTAGAACAGAAGCAGAGTCTTGCAAATTCCTTCTCAGGTATTCTGCAAGGATATACAGTCATATTTTTATTATTCAAAGAAGGAACACTGTACGAAGAGAATCCCAAGCCTCTTTTTCCTTGACTTAACAGACATGCAGTTCATTATGAAAATCATGAAATCTCAGGAACTCTCATTCTTTTCTAGAAAATGATCTATGATTTCACACCTATGCAGAAAGATTCTTACAAACAGAATTCCCTAAACCAACTGTGTTAGAACTTACCAGATCCTAAACAGGCTTTTCACAGAAAAGCTGTCAACACAGCTATATTATGAACTGATAATTTTATTCATTGCTTGCCATCGTTCTCTTGACTGGAAATGCAACCAGAGGGGCTGTTACAGTCCTAGAATGTCTATTTTTACTAAGTTTTATTCCCTCTCTTTTCTGTGATGGGTAGACTATAAGTAACATAAAATATATAATGCAATGATGCTTTTGAAAATATCCCATATTTCCTCCTTAAATTCAGATTAGCAACCATTGTCAGATGTAAAAATCTTTTTCTTGTAAATTAAAATGAGAATGTCATAGCCTTCGATCTGAAAAGCATTTTAAAGAGTATTTATTAGTACAATCTCCTTGCCCAGATACGGATCTTGAGGTCTACAGCTATGAGGTGCCTCGGACAAGGTCACAGAAGTAGTGACAATGCAGATCTCCTCGTGTCCAGTTCAGGTCTTTCCACTCTAATACAGTGCCAATAACAGGATAATAGTCACAGGAAAACGATTTTATCTTTGATCTGTGGGTATCTATTCATAATATATAGTGTCCTACTTAAAATGTAAGAGAAATGTATTATTTATATTATTGGGACTTAAATTGAGCATGAGTGAATGCAAATTTTGAAAATGAGAACCTCACCTCCATTGCAAGCATCTAAAAATGTCACTCTACATGAGCAGGCATATTCGGTAACATACGAAGTATGATTAAAAATAAGAATGAAGTTGGGCACATTTTGTAGAGAGGATTCTAAAGGATGAACTGATTAAAACCTGTATCAGAATCATTCGAGGTTCTCATTAAAATGCAAATTCCTCAGCCCTGAACTCGAGTACCGAATCAGAATTTCCAGCAGTGGGAATATTAATTATATATTTTATTATAAATCTTAGGTAACAGACACAGAAAAATTGAGAATCAGATGTTTAAGGCCTTATATAACTACATAAGGATTATTAGAGACAATCTTGACACTTCTCACGCTTTATAAAAAATACATTTATTCCCTTGATTTTTACATATTTTTCCTAGAATGCATGTAAAACCTCCTGAGTTAAAACTTCTAAACCACAAGTAATTCTATGGAGAAAACCTCAAAGAGTTAAATTAATTCTGATGTGTTTGAGCTTAAATCTAATTCTATTACACCCTATTAAGAAATGTATGGCAGAAGTATATGTATTTATATCCGTGTTGAGTAACATCTTTATTAATCAAACAGCTCTAATTTATTGATGCAAACTCTTAGTAAACAGTCATTAATCCATGGACTACTATTGTGGTTTCCTCCAGGAAATCCTTTGACTGATGGGCCGTCAAAATGTGGATGGGAGAGCCCAGACCTGCAATATGGAGAAGAACATAGGGTGCTGTCTCAAGCTGATCATAAAAGCAGCTGTATCTATGGCATCAATTTCAAAATTGAACAAAAATTACAACAATATAGCACACATTAGATATTGGCCTTATTATTATTAATGAGTTCTAGATTAATTATCCCTTTTGATCTTTTCAGTGCTCCTGTGCTTTTATGGATGAGCAAACAGAGGCTTGCAGAGACAGTTATTTGTTCACATATTTTCGTATAGTATTATAGAAATGAGGATTTTTAAAAAATTTATTTATTCACGTTTTTCCTGTTAGTATACATCTAAAAATAAAGAAGACACACTGTTTATCCCTGAGTAGCTACAAGTAGAAACATAAATATATAGACCAAGTAAGAGTAGCATCGACAACAGAAACTAACACAGAATTGTGAAGCAATTATACTCCAATAAAGATGTATAAAATAAATATATAAATATATAGAAAGGTGATTTTTTTCTATATAATAACTTTTTTTAAACAACTTTATTGGAGTATAATTGTTTTACAGTGGTGTGTTAGTTTCTGCTGTATAACAAAGTGAATCAGCTATACATATACATATATCCCCATTTCTCCTCCCTCTTGTGTCTCCCTCCCACCCTCGCTATCCCATCCCTCTAGGTGGTCACAAAGCACTGAGCTGATCTTTCTGTGCGATGTGGCTCCTTCCCACTAGCTATCTATTTTACGTTTGGTAGTGTATATATGTCCATGTCACTCTGTCACTTCGCCCCAGCTTACCCTTCCCCTTCCCCATGTCCTCAAGTCCATTCTCTATGTCTGTGTCTTTATTCCTGTCCTGTCCCTAAGTTCTTCAGAACTTTTTTTTTTTTTTTTAGATTCCATATATATGTGTTAGCATACGGTATTTGCTTTTCTCTTTCTGACTTACTTCACTCTGTATGACAGACTCTAGGTCCATCCATCTCACTACAAATAACTCAATTTCGTTTCCTTTTATGGCTGAGTAATATTCCATTGTATATATGTGCCACATCTTCTTTATCCATTCATCTGTCGATGGACACTTAGGTTGCTTCCATGTCCTGGCTATTGTAAATAGAGCTGCAATGAACACTGTGGTACATGATTCTTTTTGAATTATGGTTTTCTCAGGGTATATGTCCAGTAGTGGGATTGCTGGGTCATATGGTAGTTCTATTTTTAGTTTTTTAAGGAACCTCCATACTGTTCTCCATAGTGGCTGTATCAATTTCCATTCCCACCAACAGTGCAAGAGGGTTCCTTTTTCTCCACACCCTCTCCAGCATTTACTGTTTGTAGATTTTTTAATGATGGCCATGCTGACTGGTGTGAGGTGATACCTCATTGTAGTTTTGATTTGCATTTCTCTAATGACTAGTGATGTTGAGCATCCTTTCATGTGTTTGTTGGCAATCTGTATACCTTCTTTGGAGAAATGTCTGTTTATGTCTTCTGCCCATTTTTGGATTGGGTTGTTTTTTTGATTTTGAGCTGCATGAGCTGCTTGTAAATTTTGGAGATTAATCCTTTGCCAGTTGCTTCATTTGCAAATATTTTCTCCCATTCTGAGGGTTGTCTTTTCGTCTTGTTTATGGTTTCCTTTGCTGTGCAAAAGCTTTTAAGTTTCATTAAGTCCCATTTGTTTATTTTTGTGTTTATTTCCATTTCTCTAGGAGGTGGGTCAGAAAGGATCTTGCTGTGATTTATGTCATAGAGTGTTCTGCCTATGTTTTCCTCTAAGAGTTTTACAGTGTCTGGCCTTACATTTAGGTCTTTAATCCATTGTGAGGTTTTTTTTGTGTTTGGTGTTAGGAAATGTTCTAATTTCATTCTTTTACACATAGCTGTCCAGTTTTCCCAGCACCACTTATTGAAGAGGCTGTCTTTTCTCCATTGTATATTCTTGCCTCCTTTATCAAAGATAAGGTGACCATATGTGCGTGGGTTTATCTCTGGGTTTTCTATGCTATTCCATTGATCTATATTTCTAGACAGGCTATTTTAATGTGGTTTTATAAATGTTCCAATGGGCTAAGTACAGGCTATATGGGGAGCATGTAAGAGATACCTAACTCAACTTTGGGACATTGTGGGGGGATTCCTGAAGGGGAAGACACTTAGGTGGACAAATTAAAGAACAGTAGTTATCCAGGTTAAGAAGTGGGAAAGGTGCAGTTAGAGTATTCCATGCAGAGGGAAGAGTTTCTGCAAAGGCTTGGATTTAGGAGTGTGCCTGGACTATCTGAAGTGGTACAGGTGGTTAAGTTTGGACCTGAATGTAGAGGTGAAAGAAAACAGAAAGCAGACCATTACGGATTTTGTACATCATGCTGAAGAATTTGGACTTCAGTCTTTTGGTGATGGCAAGACACTGAAGGAATTACATTTACATTTTAGAACGATCCCTACCCGTGCGGAGAATGAATTGGGGAGGAGCAGAATTGAAGGCAGTGTGACCAGTCTGAAGGCTTAAAAAATGATAATTCAAGTCTAGGTAGGGACAGTGGAGAAACAGATGATAGATTGGTGTAGCCTATAGAAAAGGAACAGAATTGAAAGGATTTAGTGATTGATGTGGGTGATGGGGAAACAAAGAGTAGAGAAGGGTATCTCAGATGCTGGGCAATTAAGTGAACAGGGTTGTAACCTGAGGCAGGAAATTCAGGAGGAAAGGCTTTTACGGTAAGAGAAAAGCCCTTCACTACTTTGGTATTTTTCTTCTAAATTATTCTTAAATTTACTCACTGCACATCCTTCGTAATAGTGGAAAGGGAAGAATGTTTAATATTTCTGAGAGTGATCTGCCTGTAACATGTCATAGTATTTTTCAGCCAGCTATTCATGAGCTCATGGAGCTTGACAGGCACTCCTTTTATTTCCTTCTTTATCACAGTACATGTATCCTTACAGAATTTTCAGCTTTTAAGACATAGCATTTTCTCAGAAAGGAAAATTCTTTGATTACCAGGGAAAATACTTACATTGAGCTTTCCTCTAACAGGTACGTTAAGGTTCTATTTTAGAGAAACACTTGTAATATTAGAACCTCTAACTGTGGTAAACAATAAATGGCTTGGTTGAGATCTAAGGTAAACCAAGAATATACACATTTCACGTTGCCTGACATTTCAAATTTGTTCATATTGCAGATAGGCTGAAGTTTTTTTCCTGAATATTAGTACAGTTTCCAAATACTTTTTCACAAAGATACTTCATCTCATTGACTCTATTACTGGCATATAGTATATTTCATTACCTTGTAGTAATTTGACATATTTACTTTTGTTCACCAAATCATTCCTGATTGTGCCCATATTTGCTCAGTACAGATCTTCAGAGTCAAGTGCAGTTCCTGTTAATGTACATTTGTTAAAAGGTATCTGTTTTACTTTATGGTATTAGAGTTTGCATTTCATTTTTTTAATGTTTCAAATGATGCCAAATAATTGTCCTTTAAGAGACTGTTTTATTTTGAATGTAGTTAAAAGCCTGTTTTTTATAAGTGAGAGAACAACTCACATCTTTTTATATAAAAATCAGGATGTTATTATCTACGAGAAAAAATCCTTTTGGGCTTACCTCAACCCCAACTATTTCTCCACTTCACAATAAATTTTTTTCAGCAAGAAGTCCGTCTCATCACTAATTCCTGACCACTGAAAATTCATGGTTCAACATACCACACAATGGCTTTTTAGTCTTTCACTCGGTACCTCCTTGTTATCAATTTCAGTGGATATATTTTCACCCTTCGATTCTATGGCTTGCCTTTGAAGCCGACACTGTGGAACGTGTTCTAATCTTTGAATTTTTAATACAATATTCTTACGTTTTATCTTTTCTTTTTGACTTTTCCATCTCAATCAATGTTGCTGGTTTATTTTCTGCTCTATTTCCTTAAATGTGGGTGTCTGTACTTCAGAGAATCTCATTTATCACTCAGTGCACCCTTTCTGAACAATCTTGGCATATCCATATTATCAACTGCTACCTTTGCGCTGATAACTCCCAGAGAGATAAATGCAGCCCTGACCACTATGTAAAAACATCTGACTCCATAACAGTTCCCTGAGTCTGTCCAAATAAAAAAAAAAATGGCCATCTTTCTCCCTTCTTCATAAACCTATTTGTACTTCTTCACATCCAATTTACTTTAGAAATGCTTCCATCTGCTTAGGTACTCGAGGCATCGAAACCATCCTAAAATAGCTTAGTGATTAAGAATGTGGACTCTATAGCTGAACTGCTGGGGTTCATATCCCAGCTCTGTGACTTTGGGGAAGTTCATTATTTCTGAGTCTCAGTTTCCTCATCTGTAAAATAAAGATGAGAACAGTTATATGTTGGTTTCAGGATTAATTTTCATAAATCCTTGGAACAGTGCCTGATACAGTATACGTAAGTTACTATTAACCTTCACCCTCTCCACCTTCCTTGTGTGCCTTAAATCCAATCAATCTTCGAATTTTATTAACTGTGCTTCCTACTCATGTCTCCTTTTGTCCATCTTCACTTCTACTGCTGTCCTTAAGAAAAAGGACATAGCGGCTTTTAACTCTTTATTTATGGTGCCCAATGCATAGTAGGCTCTCAGTCACTGTTAAGAACTAACTGAATAAATGCATAAATGTTGGAAGATCTGGCTCTAAAAAGGGGTCTCCAAAACTCTTTTTTTTTGGCAATCACTGGAATATTTGTATATCCTCTAAAGGTAATCATTTTGAAATATTGATCACTTGTACACAAACATATTGGTATATTTGTTAATCAGCCTTACTCTTTGTAAAGCTGCTGTGATATGACAGTACTAATGGCTGGCTTATAGGCTAATCAACATTTGACATAATAATTGACCATGTTGCTCCCTACTATTTTTGTAGCGTTGGGCAGGTCATATACAGTTTCTCTGATCCATTTTCTCCTCCACTAAAATTAGTAAGGTGGACAAGAATTATCCCAATGATCCTTTAACATTTATGACTTCAATAGATTTGAGCAACTATTCAACATTTCAAATATGAGACACTGAGAGAAACACATCATGTAGAAAATTTCAGGCAGGGGGATATTAAAATAATGATCTTGATTTCTCAGCCTGTTGCTTAGTTCAGTGAGACAGGCTGGTAGACAGAATTTTCTAAAACACAGCTTTTTAAATTTAATTCTGCAAGATTTCCCCTGTCTTAACATTCATTTGCACCTATTTCAAACACCAAACCCTTCTCTCTCACAAATGCAAAAGATTTTAGCTTAAGCCAGTTACCACATTAAAGTTTTGACCTTGAGCCCAGGAAGTGCTCTTTAGAAACGGAATCCCTATCATTTAAGATGATATTGGCTTTTAAAAATGACTAGTTCCAATATTTTATTGTCAGTTTTCCCACTGGTTATTTGATTGGAGATTTTTTAAAAGGCATATATTTTGAATCAAATCTGATTCACCATTCCACTTCAAGTAGCAAGTCTTTTAAATGTAACCTTTTAAAACTACTGAATACCTAAAATTTCTTCTGCTGATTAATCTATGGCAAGCTTTTGTGTAGTAAAAATGGACTGCAAAAATGATTTCTGGGAACTGGGAAAAAGATTTTCCTGTGGAAATCAGGAGTGTTTATATCAATGATGAATTATTTATGAGTCAACCATATTAATGCTGAATTTTACCTGAGATCGACCCAACGATTTTGGCCCACATGCACTGTTTGCTTAAAATTATTATTTTGTGAAAGACAGTCACGTTATGATTTCAGTAGAGGAATAGGAAAGTCATTGCAGCTGTATCATGGTCCACAGAAGGCTGTTTTGAATGCAACATTAAATTGTTTATGCTAGCATTGTCCTTTATCTGAGAACTTTCTACTCAAAAGGACTGTGAATATTTCACAATACCTCCTTTGGCGATCAGAGTTACTATGTATTAAGGTGTTGATTCATCTTCTGATGAATATCATTAGACACTTAATTCATAAACTCAGATTTGGATGTGGAAGATTAGCACGTCGAGTTTCAAAGATCACAATTAACTAAAGCCAAATGCTAGTGCACAGCAACTTACTGTATCGCAGACTGGATTCCACCAAGCGCTCCAAATCACAGTTATCCCACGGTCATAACTGTCCATCAAAGTCTCAGTTCCAAGCACACTGTCCCACTTTGTCATGAGTATACTTTTTTGTTCCTAACAGACCATTTGCCTAATTTTTTTCGTTTAGAAAATACTGTCATAACGACCTATAAAATAATGAACTGGTAGTCCCTAGGGTAAATCTTGTCTTTAAGGGTGGCAGCTGATACTTAGTCCTGACTCCCTGGTCTACTCCTTTCTAGCTGTATGAGCTTGAGGAGACTTTCTAATCTGCCTAAGTCTTTGGTTTGTCATCTGTAGAATGGGAAGAGTACTCTTCAGGAGTAGTGCTGACCACTTGAAATTGCCAGATCGAAAGGGAGATGGCGTGCGCACGATGCCTGGCATATAGAAAGCACTCTGCTAACTGTAGTGATTATCAGTAGCAGTAGTAGTGTAGTAATAGTAGTAGTAGTTAGTAGTAGTCCTAGTGTGGTTATCATCATAAAATGGAATTCAAAGTTCTTTACATAATTTTTACTTAATTTTGCTTATGATAGCACGATGACTATCACTTCACCAAGGAATAAAGTTATGCGCTGAAAGCTAATTGTATTCTCATAAAAGTGACTCAATTTCTGAGGGATGTAGTAACATGTTAATGTTTTTTAACCAATATTTAGGTTTACGTGTCAGTAATGTCAAAGAAAAAAGAAGTATTTACTCTGTGACCTCTGGCTATATCACTTATCAATCATTTATCTATTCAGATAATTTATAAACCAAAGGGTCTTGGCATGATGTTTTGGACTACCTCCCTCCTTTTATATTATTGTGCCCTGTTGGATGCAATGATTTCCTAAATATTTGCTTTTGCTTCTCATCAGACGAGGCTGAGTCTACACAGACAAAGGGGATAGAGATTTTGAGGGAATGGACAGTTATAAAAAAAATAGAAATTTAAGGCCCAAATTATCCTGCCAATAATGGACACATTCATCAGCTCATCACTTGAAAAACTCAGGGAACAGCTGACTCAATCTGTTTCACCATAGGACAAAAGACCATTATTTTCAATGAGAGAATCATTCAAGTGAAGATATTGTAAAAAACAGAGTGGCTAATTAGTTGTTCACATATATCCGACAGATCCTATTTAGTTCTTCCTAGAATTCCAAGTGATGTACAGCTAGATAAAATTAATTTACTTCTGAGCTGAAAATAAGGTGTTAATGTCCCCCTCCATTCTGGGAGTGAACAGTTAGGATGAGGATGCGTATGTGTGTAGGAGGAAAAGGTTTTCAGAACTGTGAATGTCACCAAGCACGCTATAATTTAAGGGTGTGATAGTTGTCCTTCTCCGACTGTCTTGTCCCGCTACCTATGATTGCAACGCCTCTCCTTTTGTGATTCATCAGGGCCATTTATATTCTCTCCCTTGCCAGTTTTCTAGTTATTTTGATTATTTAATCCTGCAATAAAATCTTACCTTATAATAATCAGATCATAACTTTTTGGAGGTGCACCCTTTGGTTGAGTTCTAAACTATATGAAAACGTAATGAAACATGCCATGAAAATCTATATGATAATTTTCCAAAAGCCTCTGAATACTTTGTAGAGCTAGGGAAAAATATTAATAGTAAAAGCATCAGGGGGAAACATTAATAAAAATTTAAGAGGTCTATATTGTTAATTTTCTCAGCCAGGACGCAGGAAGTTAGCCAATTAGGACAACTGCAGATATTCAATTCTTATATTTCTTCAGGAGTTTGGTACTTATAAACCACAGAACAAGAATTATTCTTTTTTAATTGCTCATTATTTCTTAGCTGCCTCTACAACTGCCGCAAAAACTAGGATTAGGCTGGGTCTTGACATGAAATTTAACGCAAAGGATTTTTACTGAGCACTTATTGTATTAATGGTCTGTTAGTTGGAATTCAGGAATAACAGAAAACAAAGTTCTGAACCTCTCAAGGAGCTTGGGCTATAGAGGTAGAGAGACATGCAAATCAATTAAAAATATGGGTGTACTCTAGTAGGAAAGTTGTAAGTATGTTATTAGTACAGTAAGTCGGTTATTAGGAATAAAAACAAGAAAAATGTAGGCATTGAGAGTTTTAGGAGTATTCCTTGGAGAAGACGGACTTTGTATTGGAAGAGGGAAACGAAGGGACATTTCAAGCAAGACCAACAGCATGATTAAAGGCATGGCAGAGAACCTGAGCTATTACTTATACAAATTGTTTTATTTCACCATTTTATATACGGTTTTAAAGATATCTATAAACATTTTTTTTTAAATGACACAAAATATTCTGGAAAGTATTTCTCATTGGTAGGAACAAGCAATGTGTTACCTCAAAGACAGGAAAATGAAACACTCGCAGCCAGCAAGTGCAAGATTCAGAAATAAAACCCTGGGTTACAAACTTCAAGAGCTGGGAACTTTTATAGATTAACACACTCATTGATTTAACAATATGCACAGTAGCACCTGTAACATGTTAGTGAACAACAGTGCAAAATCTCCAACTGGGACGAAGATAACAGAGAGACAGACCTCTACCCAAGGAAAGTCGGTTTTACGCAAAACTCCTTCCAGTGACTTATATTTCGTGTCTAGTATACAGGTAAATCTGTTTTATTAAATATTGTAAGTCTAGGTCATTTTCCAGCTCATATTTTTTCAGGTAATACTGTTTCTCTCTGCATTTGTGCAATAAATCCTCTCTCTTCCAAATCTGTGCTTTAGTAGCAAGTCCTCATTCTGCATCCCAATAAGGTAAAATGTCATAGTGAATAAAGCACTATAGCTACATATCTGATGAGATCCTAAAAGAACCTGCCAGAAAAAGACTTTGAAACAGTGATAAAACAGAAGCAAATTCCTGGGTAGCGATCCAGCTGTTCTAAGGGGAGAGCCTTCAAGGTGGCAACGGTGTCCACGTAGTCAGACCCCTCTGCTTTCCCCAGCACACGTCTCCATGCTCCCCGAGAACAGCCTCCTCGCCAGCTTCTGTTCTCTTCTCCTTTCTAACAATACACATAGAATCATGGGTCACCTTAACCTGGTTGAAATCAGAGGCTCCCTGTGTGTGTGCTCCGGC
This sequence comes from Globicephala melas, assembly GCF_963455315.2. Classification (NCBI taxonomy): domain Eukaryota; kingdom Metazoa; phylum Chordata; class Mammalia; order Artiodactyla; family Delphinidae; genus Globicephala; species Globicephala melas. Next base: position 29,458,249 of record NC_083322.1, read on the forward strand.
ACAGTCAAGCCAACCCTTGATTTACAGATTATTCTTTGTAAAGAAGATTCCTCCTCTGCGGCTGACCAAGAAAATATATTCATTTTAGTGTTCATTATGCCCCTTCACTTTTGAGGCGTGGAGAGCTAGGAGGACAACAAATAGTGTTGGGAGATTATTTTGGTCACTCTTTTTCACTTAATATCGATCTCTTTGAAGTCATATACAGTAAGTCCCCTACATACGAACCTTCAAGTTGTCAATGTCCAGTCACGTAAGTTAGTTCACGTGCCTGGCGTACATTGTCACGTGTGTGCATCCTCTACAAGCGGTTGTGCTTTTGTGTACTTCACTGTACAGTACTGTATAGAGTACAGTACTACAGTATCTTTATTTCAAGCCCAGGATGTCCAGAAGCAAGCGTAAAAGCAGCGGTGATGTAGCCGGTACAGTACTACCCAGACATCACTGGATCGTTTTTTCAAGAGGGTAGATGGAATTGGATCCAGCAAGGAACCAGAACCTGTGCCATCAGCGTCAGGCGTGAGTGAAATTGCAGCTTGCCCTCCGTCTCCTATTGCTGACAGTCCTTCAGCTCTACCATCTGCCATCTCCTCTCCCTCCTCCAGTCACTAACTCTTCTTGCCTGTTCACGCGATGCCAGCTCCTGGATGCCAGCTGTTGTACTGTACTACTGTACTTTTCAAGATACTATACTGTAAGATTAAAAATGTTTTCCTTATTTTTTGTGTTTGTCTTTTATGTACTATTTGTGTGAAAAGTATTATGAACAAATTGGACTTATGAACGTGCTCTTAGAACGGAACTTGTTCGGATGTAGGGGAACTTAGCGTACAAGATGATGGTATGAAGGAGTTTGTATAAGTAGTCAGCACTCTCTTGTACCTCACATATGTCCATTCAAGTTTGCCTTTAGTTCAATAACTGCTCAAGTGCCAGTCATTTCCAATGCTGTTCTTTTCAGTTTTAAACTTTCCCCTTGTTTAAACACTAGAAGTTATAATTCCTTAGTACTAACAATATAGAATGTTAGTGCATTTTAAGCTATTTTCTTTGTCCATAAGGAAAACTATCTCTTTTTTTTTGTTGTTTATGGGTATACTCATTTAACAACTATGTACTATACTAAAAGCCGCACGTTTTATGGCAGATATGCTCATATTCAGGAATACTGAGCAACTCAACTGGAAACTTAATCTGACTTAAGTGTTCCCTGAAACAAGTGTCATTATCTTCACAGTTGATTCACACTTTACACCTATTTAAATATGCCTTTAAATTTCATTTCTTTGCAACCACACAAAACCTCCTTTTCACTCAGATTTTAATCTCTACAGTTAAAAGAAGCTAAATCCTGAGCAAACAGTTGGATTTTGTAGAAAGCTCACTGTCTTGAATTTGTAAGAAGCTGACCTGTCAGATTTCATTTTTATGGAGTAGAAGACTTTGTCAATCATGTTACTTTCCACTAAGAAAATATAAAGCAGGAAAAAATAATTAACATGTCCATGTTTTTTCCCCAAATTGCAAATGATTGGGCAATGTTATTACCATCACCCCAACCATGATCCTCCCCTAGTTTGTGAAAACCAATATAGGAAAGGGGATGGCATCACGAGCCACTAGGGGTCAGCAGACACCAGGAACGTGTGGCACCATTGTCCCTGTGAGGAGATATCAGGAGATAAAAGACCTGCAGATCTCTGGGTGGGTGTACAGCAATGTGGTTCCCTGGCACACACTTACCTTTAAATTCAGATTATAGTGAAAGAAAAGCAACATACCTCTAAATGTGGGACCAATCAGGACTTTGTAGATTCTTAGGGTTTTGTTCTTAGATCCACTGCTGCCTTTGAGTATGTAAATGAATGGATGGAGGAAGGAGATTAGGAGAAATCAAGAAAGTCAGGCAACTGCGAAGGAGAGAGGGCAAAGCCTGTCATGTAAGAAGCAGCAGCTAGCTATGTTTCATTCTGCGTCTAACTCCAAAGATCCATGAGAACTTCTTTCTTCTGCTTTCTGTAATGCAGGGGCTCTCAATGTGTCCCAAGACTGGCAGCATCAGCATCTCCTGGGAATGTCAGAAATGTAAATTCTTGGCATCATCCCAGAACTACTAAACCAAAAGCTCCAGAGGTAGATGCCAGCCATCTTTTATAAACCCTCCAGGTGATTCTGATGCCAGTTGATGTTTGAGAACTGTGGCTCTGCCTGATAGTGGAGATGATGTGAAACTAGCCAGGAGTAGTGTAACTGAGCAGGATCCTATGGGGATCAGGGACAGACCGCCCCAGCCATGGTCTCTGCCTGCCTCTTGTCTGTAGAAAAGCTGTAGTCTCCCAGGCTTCCCCTGAGTCACAAAATCCTGGCTCAACAATCAAGGACTGAAAGGACATGAACATGTAGGGATGAAAGTAGCAATTGGGCCAGGAGAACTGGTAACAATTTAAACAGTAAATCAGTCATACGGCAGTCACAGAATCTTTAGTTCCTCCCTGAAGTACACAGATGACAGTATCTAATGTCCATGCTTGAGTTGTTTTACAGATGTTAAAACCCCCAGCAAATGGAAGAAGTTAACTACATGATGACTATGAGTCCACGGCCACAAGACTGGCTGGAGCCTAAGAAGTGATAATGTTCATTTCTTAACACTGCCCTGTTACCTCACCATCAACCAATCAGAGAATTGCGCACAAGCTGATCGCACACTGCCACTCCCGTCCCTCACCTTGCCCTTAAAGACTCTTCCCCATAACCCATCGGGGAGTTCAGGTTTTTTTGAGCATTAGCTGCCCCGTACTCCTTGTCTGGTACCTACAATAAACACTGTACTTTCCTTCACCACAACCCAGTGTCAGTAGATTGGCTTTACTGTGCACGGGTAAGTGGACCCAAGTATGGTTTGATAGCAGTAGCAGGAAGGACATATTGTATTTACTCTAGAAGATCTAATTGAGTTAATTCTCTGAACTACAGTTACCTTAGCTTTGGGTCCAAAGCTACCTTTTACTCTTTGGTGTGTCCTTGTGGTCAAAACTGATTTTTGAATCCTTTCCATCTCAGCAGGAAAGTAGGCTAACTCTGTTGGGAGTAATAACAAAACACTAGTAATTCCCACATGAAGCACATTAAATGTTAAGGCCGGTGAGGGTGTGAGCTGCTTATCAAGGTCACAGGATGAGATGACCCAGAAGACCTCCAGTGTTTGCCTAAGCAATCCGCATAATAAACTTTTATTAAGGGAGAGAAGGAAAATTTGCAATGTCCAGGATGGGAGCTCCCATTCACACCATTCTCTGAGCCATATAATGTGGGTGTAAAAAGCTGCTAGAATCTCCTTTTCTCCTCTACTTAATTCCAGCCCATCTCTTTAAAAATATCCCTTCAGCCAATAAATACTATGAGAATCATTTTCCTTTGCTGAGTGATCTAATCTCTGTGCTACAGGATGGTCTAAAATCATCCCCGACAGATGCAGGCCGTTTCTCTATTTAGAGATTGATTGAGATGATGATTTATCAACCTCATCAACAGCTGTAGCAGCAGAAACGGCATATTGAGTACCCAGTGGGCACAGTACATTGTAGTAGGTGCAGGAGCTGCACGGTCAAGGGACCTATAACTCAGTTGTGAAAGCAAAGCAGAGCTCTAAAAAATTTATAGACAAAAGGGTAAGGTGTTCAGAGGGGTGGTTAATGGCAGGAATAGGTAATATGAGTTGTAAAAAATGTGGATTTTAAAATGTCCTCTCATAATTAGCTAACCCTCTATATCCAATGAATAAACACACTGCCCATTCTCTTAATCCAACAGAAAGTAACTTTCGTGAATTCTTTTGGTGCAGTAAAACTGAAATTTTAATATACTTGGATCTCACTATAATTTACATATGTGGGATTATAAGGAAACATTCCATTCTAGGATTTGCATATACTTATATAAGACTTTTATTTCCCTTGAGGGTAGAGAGTGATTGCAGTCTATTTTCTCAGAGTCTATTTCTCATTGGGTTTATTGTATCCTGTGTCAACCCAAGCTGTTATGATCCCCAAAGAAGGTCAAAGAGAAATGCATTGTAACCAGCACTAACATTCTGTCTCCTGGTTATCTGATGTCCTCTTGGAAGTGCTATAACTCCAGAGGCTACTTGAGGGCAAGGATTTTGTTTCATTCATCTTCACTTCTTCAGTATCTGAGCACAGCAAGTGCCTGGCACATAATAAACATCCAATGAATATCAGATGAATGAATGACTGGGTACACAGATTACAGGCTACAGCGAACAGACATTGCTATCCTTTATAGCTTAGACACAGTTTGAGAGGAGGAAAAGCAAGAGTGCCTTAAAAAATCTAGACCTCTCCTGGTTTAGCTAATAAGAAATCGTGTGGCTTTTACAATGGTATTCTGTGGCAATTTTTTTTTAAGTGTGAAAGCTAACTTACAATGAAACAAATGTGATGGTGTGTCTTCCTGTGCACTGAGAAAATTTGATGAGTTCTATCTCATAAAAAACCCTGACTCACAGGTACAATGTTATTAACAGATAGAAATACAATTTCAAATTTTCTCCACAATGTTACATCTCCAATACCTAGTACAGGGCCTGGCAAAACTGATCAATGAATGAGTAAATATATATGAACAAATAAAGGAAATTTAGGGGATAGGCAGCCATATGTTGAGCTTTTCACTACTAGGGGTTTTTAGGGATCTGCTTTGATAGATATGAATGGTTTATAATTGCATAGAATTTATTTTAGAAGAAAATTTTTATATGCCTACTGATGGTGGAAATCGTTCTTTCTTAAATTGTTCAAATATTTCCAAGTAACTATTCTGTCCCCTTTCCTTCCTAGAGTCTCCCTCTTGAACATAGCATAAAGAGGAACTTTATTAGAGTCCTGCCAGTTTATTAAAAATTCTGAATGGATAGAAAAGAAACTTACAAGCTTTTATTGTACTTGAATATTGATTGGCATTTTTCAATCTTTGGTTCTCTAGAATAAATAATTGCAAATTCTCTTTATTCTTTACTCCTTCTTCCTTGTGGGCTTCCAACACAACACAATTCTGTCTTTAGAGCTGGTCTGCTGCTGATCATAAAACCCTAATTTAATCTTTTAAAAGGAGGTATTTCCATTTGAGAAGTGCTATTTCAAGGTTGTTTTTCCAACTCCATTCATGTGTTGGACTGGGAAAGTCCATAGGAAAGTGACTTATTACTTTGCCTCCCTCCTCAGAATTTGCTTTCTCTCAAACTGATAGGAAGAGTCCGCAAACATAAAAGGCAAATTGGTCTTACTCTACAGGCAGAGAGTTATGAAGGCATGTGTTATCCTGAAATGGCTCCCTAGAGACCTTGAAGAGCATGTGTGAATGCAAACGTGCGAGCTTCCTGTGGTTGACGACAAAGTGCTTGGTTGCAAAACCATTTCCTGTTTCTTAACATAAAATGGAATCAAGTACAGTCAAATACCATATGGCAAATCTGCAGATATATCAGCCCACAATGAGATCTGACCAATTGAATATTATTCATTCTGTCTCTTTAGTTTGGCCATATCTTGTGGGTCTCCCTGCTTCAAGCAAAATATGAAATGAAGTGATGGGACAATTCTAATCATTTTGTTCTGATCACCGGGCTAAGAGATAATCATCTCTGGCCAATTTCTGAAATGTCACTGAATCTTGTGTTACCTCATTTTTCTCCATTTGTAAAATGAGAATAGTCCTATTCACTGCATACCTTACTAAGCCAGCTGGTAATATACTTCGCTTTTTAGGGTATTTAAACTTTAAAAAAGAGAAGAAAATTCACTCCAATTTTAATACCATTCCCCCAAAAGGCAAGAGAACAGGTAGAACCAGTGAGAGCTCGTTATGGGTGGGTGGGGGGGATTTAAGAAGATGGGTGTCTTGCAATCCAAAAAATCCCTCCACAGAGGCACCTTCTAAGTCCAGCTCTGTGTGAGATTGGCTGTGCCCTTGGGGGAGATTGCTAAATTATCCATGCTTCCAACTACTCTTCCAACTCTCCTTTATTATCTTTATGCCCTTTATTATAATCCTTTTTGATATAGCTCTATGTTATTTGCCAACACTATAGAAAAAAACAAAACCTGACAGGACAAGAAAGGATGTCACACTTAGAATAGCTGAGGTGAAGAAAATAATTCACTGAAAGAAAGCATCTCCCTAGAAAGCATCCTGAGAAGATAATACTTTCACTTCTTCATGAAGCAGTTGCTCAGGCAACTCCCATTAATGGTAATGGGAGCTAATCGGTGAGAGGATAAACACCTTATAACACATTACATCTAAAACTCAGCAGGGACCGAAACACAGCTATTTTACTCAGTTAGCAGGATGGACTTTTAGAGTAAAGGGAAAACCTGCTGTTGAGTTCGCAATTCCTCCAGGTATAAAGGAAAGAAATTATTTTAAATGGTATTTGTATCTGTAACCCACTACAGTGCTCTAGCTATAATTTGCAGCAACATGTCAGTTAAGTAATAACAGATACACTATACTGGTGTTAATCAACACACAAACACCAAGTGTGCAAAGGTGCAGCCTTGGCGGCAGAAGTGTGCTGGGATGCTTAGAGAAAATGACTCTTCTCATCTCTCTGCTTTCTCTTCGTCCTCTTCCCATTTAACTTTCCTACATATTCCCCCTGTGTCCTCAATAGAAAATGGCTAATTTCTGTAAATGGTGACTGATCTATAGAACAGAAAGAGTTGTTTTATTAAATCAGATCATCAGGATAGAGGTCCTCTTAAAAATGGCATGCTTTTAATTTCCAGCATGGCTCGATTACAGTATAGTGTGAATGTGCCCTCCCTTTAGAGTCTCCACATCTAAAGCTGATGTGCTCCTTCTGCTTTCACTTCAAAAGGGTCAGCCCTTGTTTCTGTGGCTTTTGGCATCTTAATGGATGTAGGGTCAGTTTTCCCTGAGATACCAACCCTGTTAAAGTGCAATTACTGCAACTGAGTGCTTCTTTTGAATCCAAAGTCGAGTAAAATAGACGACATCTGAATGCCACAACCAAACAGAAACGGTGACTGAAACGAAACACTGCCATGTTGTCAATGAGCTAGACATCCGTCTGTGGTCAGTCCTCCCAGGTATGTCCCTTGATTTGCTTCCTGTCCAGTGCTTTCCACCTCCTTTGCCAGCCTTTCTGGTCCAGCCCTTTTTACAGTCTTCACCAGCATCATGTAGCCATGAGGCTTGCCACTGGTAACATCACCCTCCTTCTTTCTCACTGAAATATAACTTCTATATCAGTTCCCCTTCAGCAGGCTCTGGTAAAATGACTGAATCTGACAGCATGCTTCCCAAGGGAAAGCCACAAGAGCCTCATTCCTTCATTTCTTTTTAATTCATTCATTCAACAAATATTTAATGAGCATGTACTGCTAAGGTACTGATGTGGAACCTTCCTTTCCCACTAAGAGCGTTATGGAGGCAAGACCTCCCTTGTTTGATCTCAAAGAAATCAGTCTCTTTGGGGAATACATGCTGGCTAGAAGGAGGAAGGTAGGCTGGACAGGAAGCCGTTTTGGAGGAGGCTGGGCTTGCAGATTCTCCTAACTCACTCCACACAGAAACTGACAACATCCACTTAAACTAAGTAAGACTGCTCACCTCCCTAGTAGTGGTGCTTTTAATTAGTTCATCTAGTCAAAAATAAGTTTCTACCTCCTCCTTCCATTCCTTCCCCCGCACCTAACAATTTGATTTGGGACAATTTCATTCTTTTTATTAAAAATTAATTTTTGGCTGCATTGGGTCTTCCCTGCTGCGTACGGGCTTTCTCTAGTTGCGGCGAGCAGGGGCTACTCTTCGTTGTGGTGCGTGGGCTTCTCATTGCGGTGGTTTCTCTTGTTGCAGAGCACGAGCTCTAGGTGCGTGGGCTTCAGTAGTTGTGGGTCGTGGGCTCAGAGGCTGTGGCTCACGGCTTCAGTAGTTGTGGCACAGGGGCTTAGTTGCTCCGTGGCATGTGGGATCTTCTCGGACCAGGGATCGAACTGTGTCCCCTGTAATGGCAGGTGGATTCTTAACCACTGCACCCCCAGGTAAGTCCTGGGACAATTTCATTCTGACACAAAATTTCACACTAGTAAAAAGTCACAAGCAAAGCAGACTTCCGCAAAAGCGAGAACTTGGTTATTTTTAATGAGTCTCCAGACTCCTCCTCTGGCTCCTGAACTGGGTGGTGAGTACCCAGGTAAATGCACGCCCTGTTGGAAATCCTACCAGCCATTTCTCTCGGCCAGTTCTCTGGAGCACCCAGTTGCTGGCTAGAGAAACATCTTTTCTTTACAGAACTGAGAAAGCTGGAAAACGTTTTTAAGGTCATAAAGTTGGAACAGCTGCTTCCATACAGAAATGTGGAAACTGAGTCCCCATGAGCTTGGGCCTCCAGGCCACTGTCACACTTGTTTGTCACACAGTCTGAGGCCAGAGCTCTGTCTGAAATACTGCTGCTTCACTCCATCCTTGAAAAGCCTGTATCTAAAAATCCGTAGGACAAATGAAGGTGAACAAAGCTGACTGCCTCACATTCTTAATATATTACTCAAGTCTCAAGTCAGTATTCACATAGCGTCAATCATGTGATGACATTCTATACCACTGACAATACAAAGAACATTCAGGAAGCACCTGTTAGTCTTTTTTTTGCACTTAAAATTAAACATAGAAGAACAGCATAATTCTTAGTTGCCTAGAGTTATTTTAAGTAAAGTGCTTTTTTAAGATGAGTGAATAATTTATCCACATCCTCAGGCTGACTTTGAAATCCACATCACCCCTAGATGTACTGGACCCTTTAATAGCAACAACAGAAAGAAAAAGCAGAGCCAACTGAGAGTTCTAATAGCTTCTATGGGTCTGCAACAAGCATATCCCTCAGTCTCTGCTTGTCATTTTGCCAGAGCAAAGAAAAAGGGAAGATTCTTTTGCAGTAAAAACTGAAAAGAAAATGGAGGCTCAGGGACAGTAAGACCCACAAAAATCCACTTTCCTAGAAAGTGAACTCACAGGCAGAACTTCTTCAGATACCATTAGAGTAGAACAGACAATGATTTCAATCATTCAGCTCTTACTGAAGTTCATGGTGAAAGTCCAAGAGATTTTGGCCAACTCCAATGCTGGCTAAAATTGATTCATTCACAATCTGCCTGTCTATCTTTGACATTTTCAGTCTCACTTTCATTTAACAGAATGAAGACTTACATATAAATAACTACTGAGCATTCAGATGGAGTTCTTGTAACTTCGTGTATATTACAAATTTAATTTTCAAATAATTGTTTTTACTCTAGTAGTGCCAGTGCTTACAGTTTATAAGTAACCAGTTTATAAGTTACTGAAGAATACTGGTTATAAGATGACTTATCATTTCTGACTCTGATAACAGATCTAGATTTCATGGGAAGAGTGAAATAGAAGATAAAAATTTAAAAAATTATGAAGATTATTTTATATTGACTGAAAATCCACAACATGAGAGCATAAACAATGTTTAAAGACATAAGATTTGTATTTAAGATTACATTGTAGGGACTTCCCTGGTGGTGCAGTGGTTAAGAATCCACCTGCCAATGCAGGGGACACGGGTTCGAGCCCTGGTCCGGGAAGATCCCACACACCACAACTTCTCAAGCCCTCGTGCCTAGAGCCTGTGCTCTGCAACAAGAGAAGCCACCGCAATAAGAAGTCCGCACCCCACAAGGAAGAGTAGCCCCTGCTTGCCGCAACTAGAGAAAGCCCGCACGCAGCAACAGAGACCCAACGCAGCCAAAGATAAATAAATAAGATATAGATAAATTTATAAAAATAAGATTACATTGTAGACAGCATGAAATACACATTATACTAGACACTAATGTAAAATGGATAAATTCTTTTATTGTGCTAAATATAAGTCTGTATTGTGTATTGTATTCCTATCCACGTAGACAATTCTCTTTTGAGTACTCAATGAACTATTTATTGCCCAAGAGTTTATCAACCCAGCTGTCCAACTCACAATTTGGATACTGTCAGGGTGAACTTGTGGAAGGACATGTTTTCCAGGTGTCAGAAGGATTTAAAAGAAGAGGACTTGAACTTAACAGTCAGAAGGACCTGGTGGCTTCTACTTTTGCATCTATGACTTAGCAGTCATGTGATTTGGGAAAATAAATGTTTTGAGTCTTGGATTTCCAATTTCAAATAGAGAAATAGGGAAAACATCCTTCTCTTAATTCCCAGGGTTAATAAGAGGACCAAGTGAAGTAATGGATGTGAATCACTTTGAAAAGTGCATATGAAATGATTTCTCTCTCACACATTGCTAAGTAGATCATCTCTAAAATTCAAGGAAAGAAGAGTATTACTGCTGATGTCCCTATTTTACCCATCTCCTCCTTCCCAACCCATTTACACTGTTGCATTAACAGGATTAGAACTGTGCTCAATAAACAAGTCTTGAGACCCACTAATAAATTTGATTTTCAAAATAGAGATCATTACTTTCCGGAATTGTTGGATCCTACTGGGAGGCAGAGACAGAGGCCAGATAATTGCCATTTGATATTTATCTTGCCAAAATCTGGGGAAGAAAATTCAACATTTATATATATTGTGAATAAGTTATTGTATATTTTAGTTTTGTAGGTTTTATTTAAATTTCTTGAGCGAACTCTCCTGGTAGATTACGATTTTTCCCCTCTCTAAGTATATTTTTCAGTATATGGTCAGCTCAGAGAGTCAAGAAGCTAATAACCCTGGATTCTAAAAACAATGACTTTTGAGCTCTAATGGTTTGCTAGTTGAAGGAAGATTTATTTCAAATTTGATTTTTTTTCTTGGTAATAGCAGTTGCTGAATGAGAGGTTAGAACATGTTCTTCATTTATTTCAGAATGACTTTTTTTTTTCTGTAACTCTGAGTATTTTTTTTAAACTGCTTCAACACCAATAACTTCTATCTTGTTTTCAAAGTCTTGCTTGCTAAAAACCCACATTTCATTTGTTAGTGTATCAATCCTATACTGGCTGACCTGTTACTCAAATGTTCAAATAATTCTGTATCAGTCGAGGCTCTCCAATCTTTTCTCTGAGATCTGGCTTAACTTCAACGAGGGCGGACTAGCAAGATGGCTATCTGCCTTGTTGTTCAATTCTACTATCTCATTCTCAGTGCCTAACTACTGCAGGGGTAGGTACCTAGAAATGCAGAGATTGATGGGTGGGAAGTAGAGGTAATTTCTGCACATAATGACAGCATGAATCAAGTTACTTTTGCAAGACATTTTTCCTTTCAAAGACATGTCTAGGATTAGAATCTAAATATTTAGTTTACACCCATGGCATGTTTGATTGGATAGGAGAGAGGGAAGTTTATAGAAATGTGAAAAAATCTCTAGCTTTCAGAACCATGAAGGAACTACTAGTATTGAATATTCTCAAAGGCTTTCTATAAGTAAGCGTTATCTCTATTTTTTGATATTCAGACTTGTTCTTATTTCCAAGGTAACTTAGGGAATTCCCAGCAGACTTATACAGAACAGCTCTAATCATCTCTTATCACTTGACTTCCCAAGAAAATCAGGTGATTTTGAACTCCAACTTTTTCAGTCACCGAGGAATTAAGAAATGAGCAAAAGTCACTGAGAATGAGTTTGTGGGAACATGTGTAATTATTATCAAGGACAGAAATGCAGGAGAGCAAAATTTGTCCTGGGAATTTGATCCTGACATTGTTAAATTGATATTGCAGATGGAGCCATGATTCACAGATTTTTTTTTTTTTTTTAAGGATTAACCAATTACAAAGCCAAGGTCAAGAGGCCACTGCTAATTTTAGGTTGATGTCCATCCTTTATGAAAATATTTCCAGTATCTTGTGGTTGCATAGGGATTATTAATTTATAAATGGCTACTAATTTAAAAATAGTTCCTTAGATAAAATTTAATTTAGAATAAAACAAATAAGATATTTTAATGATGATATTGCTTTTTTTGTAATTTCATTGTTGGAAAAATATTAAAGAATACATTTGGAAAAATATTAAAGAATACATTGATGTTAAATGACATCCTTGCTCAAAATTGTGTGTAAGAGAAGGTTGTATGAATTACATGATAGAATCCAAGCATGAACCATTCCTTAGAATTTCTGCTAATCTTCCCAGCTGCAGTATTTTTGCTTTCCTGTTTCCTACTGCTCCTAACCTGTTATCATTTGCCTTAACATAGAATATTATCCCTTTAAGAAATTTATTTTTCACAATATGTTACTATCTCAATCAAAACTAATATTTTGGAGGTGGCTAGTTCAGAGAGGACTAAACATTACCATATGAATGCTAATGTTTTTACCTATGGAAACCCATAATTCAAATTGGTCATGGAGGTAGACAGCAATCACTAATATTTGCTTTCTCAGGAGTCATGTGTTCATCACTTCCTTGTCTATTGACTCAGTTTTTCAGATTAGCTGGTTAGAATGATGGTCTATCCCAACTACACATGCCACCAAAAAGCTCATACAAAGTCCCACCTTTTTAGGAGATAATAATTGTCTAAAATGCAGGTTCTCATCAGAAATGAATAAGAGTCAGTTGTATTCAGTGATGTCTATCATTCAGAAGGCAGAATGGCTGAGAAAAAATTCCGAGGATTCTTTTCAAATTAAACACTTAAATGGGTTATGCAACCTTGACTTAAAAAGAAAGATAAAATAAAAGGGACTGACAGATTTTTGAGAATCACAGGAGTTTCCTACAGAGGATACATCCTATATACCAGACACCTATCTTTGGTTTTTAAAGTCCATACATTTGGACATAATTTCTACCACAATAAACAGTGTTATGTAGTGGGAAAAACATAAATTTAAAAAATCTAAACACTTTCTTTAAATTCTTGTTAAAATACTTAGCAGTATTTTGACGACTTAAGCAGCTGAACAAGTTACTTATCAGAATCTCATTTTTCCCATCTGAGAAATGCGAATGTGACAAAGAATTCTAGAATTTAAGGGTTTACATGCGCTCCTTCTTTCCCTATCTCCTAAAGCAGAAACGTGCTAGTCTTGTGTTGAACTGGAAAAGGATATGTAATAAGAGGACAACTGGAGAAGACAAAGAAAGGCTTGCTCTACTAGAGAAGAATGAAGAAATCCTAGGGGGCATGACACTGGACTGAGGAGACCAGAGAAGTGGCCGGAGAGGGGAGTGGTTAGAGCAGAGCAAGCCCAGAGGGACTGATGTTGGAAGAAAAAAGAAAGAGATTGGAAGTTTTGGAGATAACATAGCTTATAGAAAGAAGAATTTCTATAACGTATGCAATGGACACCACCTATAGTCTGCAAGAAAACTTTAATTATAGCTGTGATATTTTTCAATACCTTTAAAGACCAGTTTGACTGCAGCGTGTGTGTGTGTGTGTGTGTGTGTGTGTGTGTGTGTGTGTGGTGTGTCCCTGTGAGTCATCTTTTTCTGGATGCAAATTTATCAAAATTGACTTTGGTTATGAGCAAGTAGGGTCAAATGGACAGGTTAACAGGGATACTCCTCCCCTTGCTGGACTGCTATAACAGCTAGAATTATTTATTACATTGCCTGACCCATAGCAAGTGAGCGATAAATAGAAGTCATTTGCTGCATCCTAATGCAAAGAGTTGTTACAATAGACAATATTTCAACATTGAGTCATGCTTCCCAAGACACGTGCTCAGGCTTCCAAATTGTATCAGATGCTATCAATAGATTACTGGAAAAGGTAAAGATCTCTCTAATGTTATTTAGGAATAAAAGTATTCACTGGCTCCCAGAGGGGTCAGACACTGACAGGACACATTTCATTAAACAATCTGGAAACATGCTGAAGTGAACCGAAAAGAACATGGAGGGTTGGTTAGGGCATTTTACTTAGAACAATGTTAGAATTAGGTCTTAATCACTTAATGCTGTTGCTGTGCTAGAAGTTGGGACACTTACCAGGGCAATTTTACTATTTTTCTCACAGTTATGGAGAATCAACACCTTAGAAATCCTGTGCTATTTAGAGGGAATAAAATGAGTCAATTTCTTTTAAAACTGCTTCACTCTCATAATACATGATAATCAGCTAAGTGAATAGTGTCAAGTGTTGTGAGTGTTTCTCCCAAAGTCAGTTATAAAATTGATTTTAAAACACTTACAAGGTGTTGACACTTGAAAATGAAATAAAATTACCCAATGTATGAAAAGTGCTTACTGTAATGAATTGAAATCTAATCCAATATATTGATATTATTGTTTGATGGTTGACACTGACACTGTCTTTGATTTACTCATTGCCTTTCAAATTGGAGCGCTGAATCCTGAGAATCTGAAATTTTGGGTTCTATTTCTAACTCCATTAATGTATCAGGTTGTAATAAGCAAATAATTGACTCGTGTTCCTGATATCAAAGCATTTAAAATATTTAATAAAATAGGTCACAGAAACATCTCATTAAACCAAAAAGGATTGTAAAATGATATGTGTTTAAGGTAAACATTTGGAATATTATAATGATCTCTCACCATAAAGAAAAATGCTAAATAGAAGACCCAATATGACATTGGTTATAAAATACTTTCAAATGAATTAGCCCAGATGCCTGTGAATTTATTATCGAATATATACATGGACATGCAATTTTGATGATTAATGACATAATATGGCCCATTTCTCTTTCCTCCTGACCAGAAGAATTATCACATCATGTTTATGCAAACCACCGAGGCCAAGATCCACCTGCTCTCAGATCATCTGGTGCTTCCAGGCTGTGGCCAGAGGCAGCTGGAAAGTAAGCTGACTATGGCCTGTCCTGGTGGCCGCCAGCTGAAGGGTTTTATGAGCTTAGAGCATGCAAGCCTCATGCATGAGCTCAGAAAATCCTCCTCCAGTCTAAGGATTCTCGAATTTGAACTTGTAAGCTCTCCGGTTTTTCTATATTTCATGAGGTGCTGTGGCAGCTGGCTTTTGTGTGAGTAGATGATGCATTCCACACTCTTATCTAAACGGGAAATACTCTCACCTCCTCCATCATCTGAATAAATGCACTCAATCAGGACATCTCTCTTTTATAGAGCTTTCCCAGTGGTGGTTCTAATGATCAGCCAGGTTTGTTAACAACAGTTCTATTCTATAGCAGAGGTATGCAAAGGAGCTAGGGTTCTTCCCTTCCCCCACATTTAAGTTGAGATAAGGACAGAAATTGAGAGTACAGGTTTAGAAATTTAATAGCAATTTGATGAGTACTCATAACTTTTGAATCTACTATTAGGTAGTGTTTTATAGGTCTTTATTTTTCTATTAATCCTTTTAACTACATTTGAAAAAAGTATTGGGGGAAAAAGTGAAATAGAGCATAAGCTGGGGTGGAGAGAGAATAAATGAGCAATACTATTTTGAGTTCTACCATCTCTCAAGTCAGTAAGTTAACTATTTTGTTGTTATGAAATATGTTTTAGCTATATAGACAGACACTAACCAATTCAGTCATTGACCAATGAAAGCTGTTACATTTCTAGTTTTAGTGAAGCAGTGTCAATCCCATTCAAGGAAATCAGTTAAGAAAGTCGACACATTATTTTTTTAATTTAATTAATTAATTTATTTTTAACATCTTTATTGGAGTATAATTGCTTACAACCCAATCCAAAAATGGACACATTATTTTGATGAATTTGATTCTTATTTTGATTGACTTGCCTACTACAGTGGTTGAAAGTTGCCTGTGTAGACACAGACATACTCCTAGGAGGCAGCTTTATCGGGTACCACTTCTCTTGTAGTTGGCATGCTAACGAAGTGTGTGAAATCTGAGCATTACTCCATATATGAATATTTATCTAAGCCTTTGGCATCATCCAAATGTCTGAGGCTCTAATTAAGAAAAACTGTAATGTCACTCCCAAATTTTGACATGTTTTGAAAACACAGACAAAACTAATATATCAACAAGGTATGACAAAAAGTTGCTATATATGGGTCTTCTCAAACCAGCTGGGGAATATTTAAGTAGCTATATTAGGACATGAAGCTTAAAGGCTATATGAAAAGTGCATCATTAATGTGTAGATCTATCAATGCCTATATACTCACATTAAAATAGCACAATTTATAAAAATAGCCTTAAAGAGATTTTGAGAATTTTGTATCACAAGGTAAGCTTAAATAGCATTTTACTTGTTACATAACACCTACTGCTGAAACATTTTACAAGTATATCATTTCACGTGATGCCTCAGCTATTTTGTTTTCTAACTCCCATTCTGTAAGCTTCACTATGGTGGACGCTTGCTCTTCTCGTCGAAGACATTTTCTTATTTTCATCTCTGGATGTGCCACACGTCTTCGAGTTGTGCTATTAAGACTTCAGGGCTAATAGGGATGCCTAGCTGTGCTATAGGACAGCTCAGGTCAAGGCTTAACAGACAAAGCTTGTTTCTGGGACCCCATCAGTGGGCTCCATTTTTGGTGACGCCTGAGCTGTATCCTCAGGCATTACATGGGGGACGCCAGTCAGCGCCTCTGAGAGCCTTATTTTCCCGTCTTCCTTCCTTGGTTCTGCTGCCCTGTGCTTAGTGTTCTTTGGCAGGATTTTCTATCAGATGCATCACAGACACCGGTACCCTTGTAAGGAATCATCACACCGATCATAAGCCCCAAAGCTCTCTTCAGAGGTGACTTTGGGCTCATAAGGCTAGAGGCTTCTGGCAACCAAATCCAGAGAGCTACCACAGATGGTCCTGAGCTCCCAAGGCAAATATACAAATTAACTGCTTATGAGAAAGAATGCAGTTAAAGATATGTGTATATGCATTCTGTAATATCTAGCTATCAATTGATAATCTATTTATTTGACTTTTAATAATAATCTCCCCCTTTGTTCTTGCCTATAAGATATGTATGGATTTATCTACCTATAATATATATAATTGATATATATATTACTTATAATTATTACATATTACTTATAATTAATATATTATATATAATTATTGTCTGTTTCACAAAATAATTTCAATGGATAACTAGCTTAACTAGTGGCTACATTGCCTGGAGCTCTCTAGCACATGAATTGCATAAAAGACAAAAAATAGGGGACTGTATTTTCTTTTAAATTATCTTTCAGCTGTGCCACATACACACACAAAACCCAAGTAATTCAGCATTACGGACCATGCTAAAGTCTTCTGAGGATCACGGACTATCTCCAGCGGGATCCTTCATCCTGCTGTGGGTGGCACATTCATTTATATCCTATTATCATCCACAAACGATACAGTGCGATTTTAGAATGGTTGCTCCATTTGTCAAAAATATGAGTATCAACATATTCTGTAAGAAACTGTGATGACTAAAAATTTAAATAACTTTATTAAAATCCAAAATGTTGGGAAAATAACTGTCGTGAATATTAGTTTGTGGGAAGTATTTTAGAACAGTAGGAGTCAGATTTCCAGTACATGTTTTGCAATAGACTATGTACCCTTAGGTAAATGATTTACCCTTCTCTGCCTCAATTTCTTCCTTTAAAGAATAAAGGTTTTGTAGCAAGTGAACTCTGTTACCTTCCAGCTCCAAAATAAACTCTGCTAGAAATAAATGACATGTCCTCATCTAACTATTGCAGAAAACACCTATTAAGTAAAGGTTTTTAAGATAGACTACCAATAATTACCTTTGTTCAAAGAAGCCAGAAATCGTAATGGAACAGCAGAGAGGAAAATACTATTAAACCATTTATGACTCAAAGTATACAAATCATCAGAATAAGCCTGCATTCTGGAACTACGTATGCCAGATGAGACAAGCACATAGCATGTGTGTGTATTGTTATCTGTGAAAGGGAATAATGATGGAAGTAAGTCATGCTTTAGCTGCAGCAGAATGGAGACATCCAAAGGATACAGAACAACCCATACTTCTCCAGAAGATTCCTATAATAGTAAGGTTTTACTAGGATTCATCCACTTTCCCTCTTATTTATTGAGACATGTATTTCAACTGTATTTGTAGCAGTTACAACTCTTTAAAACCAAAGACTATACATAAAACACAGTCTTGCTGGAGTGATAGAATGACTTTCTAGGATACATTCTTCTTTAATCAGAACCCTTTTCATTTAAAGAATATTACATACCAAAGATAAAAAATAATTTCTTTTATCACTCTACTTGATCTGGTATGTTCCTGTGAACATTAAATGCTATTTTATAGTGGATAGTACAAGAGACATTTTAAAATTTAAACCACCTTTTTATTTTAGAATAGATTTAGATTTATACCCCTATTTACTCCTCCCCGTTTCGACAATTGCTCTTGCTAACAACTTGCATTACTACAGTACGTTGTCACAATTAAGAAACCCACACTGGTTAAGTGCTATTAACTAAAGTCCACACTTTGCTCGGATTTAATGGTTTTTTTCCCTGTCTATTTTCTGTTCCAGGGTCCCATCCAGGATACCACCTTACATTCAGTCATCGTGTATCCTTAGGCTCCTCTAGACAGGGGCGGTTTCTCAGATTTTCCTTGTTTAGATCACCTTGAAAGTTTTGAGGAATACTAATTGGTATTTTGTAGCGTGCCCTTCAATTTGGATTTGTCTGTTATTTTTGTTGTGGTTAGACTGAAGTTAGGGTTTTGGGGAGGAAGACTACAGACTACAGTAAAATGCCATTCCTATTATATCTTATAATGGTACATTCTATCAGTAGGACTTATACTGATGATGTGAACCTTGATCACATGCCTGAGGTAGTGCTTTCCATATTTCTTAAATGTAAGTTATTCCCTGCTCCTTCCATACTCTACTATTATGAAGGAAGTCACCAAGCACAGCCTATAAGGGGAAGGAATTACACTTCACCTCCTTGAGTGGCGTGTGTCTACATAAATTATTTGGACATCTTCTGTATAGGAGATTCATACAAGAGACATTTTAATATCCATTTTCTAGACTACCATGGAATGTTGTAAAACAAAACAAAGATTTTTTTTTCAAAATCTTTGAGCTACGAATGACATAGTGCATCAGGGAGATGGAGAATTTTTCTTGGCCTTACCATTCCAATTTTATGACGGGGATTTTTCCATCCTTTTTCAAACTAGTCACTTTCAAAAGGAGACCATTAATTATTCTGCATCAATTATTATTTAACTAGAGTTATATTATGGAATTGATATTCAAGCTATTAACTCCCCATACTTACAGTGGCTGAAGGACTGCAATGAGAGATCTGTGGAAACATTTATACGTCAGGATGGGGGGGACCATGGACAGATCTGGACAAGAGGAGTAAGAAGGGGATGTTGTAGACCCACTTATCCAATTACTATGACCTATCCTAGTTTTGCATAAAACCAGCATGTTTCACACTTATCTGAGGTTAAACAAATACATGTCTTGGTTTAATAGAAATTATTTTCAAACATTAGTAATGGATTTATGTGAGTTCATTTTATCCTTTAGAACAATACCAAAATTTCTTAAGGGCCTTTGTAGGTAGAGTTCTGAGCTTGATGCAGGGTATCTACTTTGTTTCTTTAGTAGTATCTAATACTTAGGGAACATAATTACTGAAAATTTAAAAACTATGCCAGAAATCCATTGTCAAATGTCAGATGAAAAAATGGTCTGAGAATCTGTGGTGAGAATAATCTCCAAAGGTTATGATGGTCTCAAATGGTTCATGAAGGAACTAAAATGTGAGCTGGACCTTGAAGGCATTACAACTTTGGCTGAAGGTGAAAACTTGCACAGTGCTTGAAGATCAGAAGGTAGACCTCTTTAGTTGGAGCAGTTTTAGCATAATAGATCAGAGAGATGACTGGAAAGTTGGTAAGTGCAGTAGACTTTGGAAGTCCTTGAATTCAAGGTGGAATACTTTGTAAATGGGTGGAGACTAAAGGTTTTAAAGATGAGCTGTGATTTATTTAAATAATGTATTGATATTAACCTTTGCTGATATGAAAATAATGAATATTTACCAACAAAAATATAAAACACAGGGAAGTAAAAAGAAGAGAGTAATATCATTTGTCAACTTTTCATCTGCAAACTACTGTAAACATGTACTTCATATCTTTCCAGGGGAATGTGGTGTGTGTGTGTGTGTGTGTGTGTGTGTGTGTGTGTGTGTGTGTTATGTTTGCATATGCATTTATTCTTAAGACATTATTATATATGACTATATAACAGCTTATCCTATATCTTCATTTTATATTGCCTGTGAGCATTTTCCTCTTTCATGACTATTCATAATTATTTTAGCGTTATTTTGCTTTAGAGGTGACATATAAAAAGCACATATATATATATATATATAAATATTCAAATGTGCATTCTGTTCCATTTGTTTATTTTCATAACTGATATATTACATCTAACTTTTAATCATATTTTTCGTATTATTTTATACTTCTTTTCTGCATCATCCTCCCACTAAATTTCAGTAGTCTTCCATATCTTTTGTTTTTGTAGTAATTTGAAAGGACTATATGATCTTTTTATTTCAGCTAGTGGGCACTTTCATTTTTTGTTGATATGTCACAACTAGCTTTGTGACGTGGCTTTTTATTGAAAGAATACAGGATTTTACAACGAGGATATTATAACAATTTTAATGTTACATCATCAATTGTATTAGGATGTTAAAAATAACTATTTAGCTTACGTTTAAGTGATTTAAAGGCTTATTGTCTGTACTTTACAACTTACTTGGATGTGAGCCTATTTGTTTTATTTATTTCTCTGTAGCCATGTTACATGTCCACAGGTATGGATATTTGATATATTTAAAGAATGTGGACATAGCTTTTATTTTTTACCTTAAAAGAAATAATGATGCATTGAAATCATAGAGAAAATTTCAGAAATATAATTGATGTTGGTACAATTACTGCATAGATTTAGCAAGAATCACCATTTTCCTTGCCTTCCCTCTGGTTTTTAAATATGAACTTAAAAAAATATGACTTAATTCCCACATCACATACATCAAGTGTTCTGTTTGATATGCCCATCGGACAGTTAAGCGGAATTCAGAGGAGAATTTTCAGCCTAAGGCTGGGAGTTTGTGCAACATTTAAAGCAATAACACTGGATAAGATCACCTGGAAAGTGAATACAGATTAAAGAGAGATGAGGCCCAGGGTCAGATAGCTGCACAACTCCAGCATTTCTTAGAAAGGGAAAGAAGAACCAAGAAATGAGATTAAAAGAGGCGCTAGTCAAATAGGCTAAAAACCAGAAAAGTGTCGTGGCATGGGAACCAAGTACAGAAAGCCTTTTGTAAGGAGGTAGTAAGTTAATGTGTCAAAAGCAACTATCAAATAAAATGAAGGCTGAGAATTGACTGAAGTACGCAGGGTTGATGTTACTGGGGACCCAGGAAAGAGAACTTGCAGGAGCAAAGTGGGCTTAAAAGCCGGCCTGTAGCCCATTGTAAAGCAATTATACTCTAAGAAAGATGTTAAAAATATATATATCAAGAGAGAAAGTAATAGAAACAAACATTTTGAGGAGTTTTTCTATAAAGGGTGACAGCTGGAGAGGGACTTTTGATCAAAGAAGCTTTTTCCCTAAGGTGGGAATATTTCAGAACGTTTGTATGCTGATGGGAACGATCAATTAACTGGTGCAGGAGAAAAGTGAGCAAGGACTTTGAGTGCATGAGAAGGGGTGGCATACAGATTAAATTGCTGGACTTCAGTAGTGTCAGGGACAGTTCACCCATTGAAACAGGAGTAAACAGAAGTATATGGGTATATGGGTAAAGTGAAGAAAGGCTGGTAGATTTGTGGTGGAATAATGAGAAAGTTATCATCTGATAGCTTTTCTTTAAAGGATATAAAAGTCAAGGTAATCAGCTGAAAGAGTTAGGATGGGGGAGGAGACACTTGAGGTTTGAGGAGAGAAGAGAAGTTATCAAACAGTCATTTCACAGTGTGGGAGCATGGATTGACGACAGAAATGCAGGAGGATTTCTTGGCAATGCTGAGTCATAAATCTGTGGCCATAAATTTAACATCAATCAGTACAGCTGTTGGTTTTCTTCAACCATGTTCACTGCTCACTGTAGGCTGGCAGTAGGAGGAGAGATGGATTTTTAACTAAAGCTCAAGTTTGACAGGTGAGGTTGATAAGAGAAAAAAACAGGCAAAGAACGTGAGGGAGTAGGCAAGGGAGTGACAATTATAATGGTGAGTCATGTAATCTAAGCTATGTATAAGGGCAGTAAGGTTAAGTGGGGGTGAGGGACAGTAAAACATTAATAGTGTCAGTGAATTGCAGGTTCCTATGAGACTGAATAATGGCTAAAATTGAGCTCATAGAAGGAAGATGGAGAGGTAATAAGCAGTGCTCAGACAGTGAAATATTTGAAATTGAGATTTTAGAGATGTTGCCTATGATGATTGAGATTGACCAGGTCTAGGAAGACCCTGGAAATGGGTTCATAAGGTGGGATAGAAGAGCTATTCATTAGAAGACATGACCAAGGCTCTCAGTGTTAGATGGAAGACCCTCCTGGACTCACCAAGAATGATGAAAGAGTAGCGTAGTTGATTTCAACCAGTGATGACTTTGGGAGTGAAGACAATGTTACTTAGCACTACAAAGAAGGATGGTGGATGTAATCAACAAAAACCACATGCTTTGATTCGTTTGTTTCAGAAGAGAAAGGAACGGGTTGTTTATAGAAGCTGAGGTTATTGAGGATGTATGACATGGTAGACTTGGTCCTGATTGCTTTTTAGGGGAAGACGGATGGCCTCCCTTTTGAGGCCAGTCTCTGGCATTTTACAGTGGCGACTGGGGTAGTGTTGGTCATACTGGTAGCACAATAAGTGAACTCAAGTACTGCCATGAGCTGTGTTCAGTCCAAGGAGATAGGCAGCTCCTTTAAACTGAGTTCATCAATGGATAGCCCTGCACAAGAAAATGACTGCCTTTATTAAAACTGACAATGAAATAATCTTGATGGCATGGTGTCTCTTCTCAAATTTGGGGGTCAGGAGTCTATTTACTTAGGAAAGGCACTTTTGCTGCTAGCTTGATTTGCTCTTTGGGATTTTACTGACATAGTTGAAATTTAGCCAAGGTAATGGAGCATTTCAAATTCAACTGGAAGGAAAGCAGCTGGAGGGCTGCCATGAAAAGCTTTCTAGAAGAGAAGAACAGGGTGAAGGTGAAATAGCCTGGTGTCTTTTACATTCCAGTAATTCAGATACTCTGTTTCATTATTGAATAAGCCACTAGGAGAACCTCTTTCTCACTTAAGCTCAAAAGTAGACACCATCGAATCACAAATTTTAATATAACTAGCGCTTGTGGGAACCTAAGAGGGGCACATAAGAAAGGAGACAGAAAGCATGGCCCAGACTTAGTTTCAAAATGGGTCCATGTGCTCCCAGATAATCATTCATAGCACACATTGGCTGGACACCACCTTCACTGAAGTTCCTTGTTTGTGAAAGCTACCAACAGCCAAGGAGGAAAACTATTAAGCAGAGAATTTGCCCAAATATTGTTTTTAGGAGACATTGACTCATAATATTTACCTTTCCTGAATTGAATTCTGTATTAGTTGCTAGTAGAAAAAAAAATTATAGGAAGGGATTAGTTACAGAGGTTTATAAAGATGTTTGTCAATTTGAAGGTCCCCTGAATCCTATAGATTTATTCTCTCATGTGCCACATAGGTCAATGTTAAGGGACACTGAAGTTGAGAACAGTAGTCAAACTGAAACAGGGGTTATCATTATGTAGAAATACATAATACTACCAAAGAGTTGGCAACAGAAGAGTGGAAAAATTTTGTAATACTGTAGCCATGGTTGCATAGAAGACAGCTATCATTTCAGGGCAGTTTGCATCCTCTTTCTGTTTCATTTACTTGTTGTGGGTTATCTCATTAAGGTGAGCCAATTTCTGTTCCATGTTCTGGAAGGTGCTGGCTAGTGTGAGTATATTAAGATGGAGAGAGTCCAAAAAAATAGAAGATATAGACTCCTATGACAATTTCGTTTCTTTTTAAATGACATATAATACCTTACATGACTACGAATTAATGTTTTGCCCAAATTGTACATTTAGATTGATTCAAGGACCCCAACTAAAATAGCTCATTGCTAAGGACCTTCTAAAATGGCATCAATTTGTTTTTCTTATAATGAATCACTTTTAAAACCTCTTCTACATATGTAACAAGTTTTCCTTTCCAATCTAACCTCTAAATCATTCTCCACAGCTAGGAAAAACTGAAAATTTAATTTTATATTGCAATTGAGTGTCTAAATTCTATGACTGCTGTCGTTTATAAAGAAGCTTTACTGATCCAATTTAAAGAGCTGTGTTTGTATAAACTACTGTGAAAATCATTCTTCCTTCCCTGAGGGTCTGAGAGTATTGGAACAATGTTTGTCTTTTAGCAGAAAAGTAATAAAATCACAGAGAAAAGTAAGTGTATCTGAATTGTTGTAATATGTTATTGTGTAGCACAATAGTAAAAGCCAGAGCTACATTTAAAAAATGTATTTATTTTATCACTTTCCACAGTTAGGTCACAGCAATTCTTTGTGATCAAAACAGATGGATAAATATCGCTTTACTACAAACCTGTCTGCCCCTTAGCATCCATTACTTGCCTGTTTCACAGATATGCCATACATTCATTCATTTATTCATTTAATAAATATGCCCTTATATTTCCTGCGAGTGTGGCAGTTAATGTCAAGATGTATTAGGCATTGTCCTGATGTTTACTTAATTAAGGGTCTCTGTGGAAGAAAGACACGTACACATAACTATAATAAGACAATGCAGAGTGCAATTAATGCTGCAGTAGAAGTTTAAGCAAAGAACTATAGGAATATAAAAAAAGAAGTCCATTTGACCAGGGGGAAGATGGAAAAAATGGTTTAGGGTCAGGTGGCTCCCTGAACTGGGCCCTGAAACGTGCATAGAGATTTAAAAAATTTAAAACATATTCGACTTATTTCTAGAAGAACACATACTAGACTGTAAACAGCAATTACCTGAGAGGCTAGTGGTAGGATTGAAAATGGAGGTACGGGAAGCAGGAAGCAGTGAAGAAGACATGTACATATTTGCATTTCTGCTCTGTTTCAAAAATGCTTGAATTTATTTATTTACTTTGTACGGGCAATGAAAAATACATAGGTATTTTAGAAAAGTTGAAAAAAAACACATACATGTATAAAGAGGCAATAGAAAGCATCGCCACTCCCACAGTCATGAAAGAGGAGTGGGATCTGAATAGGTACAAATGGATGAAACCCATATCTGGTCAAGGAAACCTTGAGTTTTGAGGGAAAACAAAAATCTCATGAGTTCCACCTTTCTGGCATGTGTTTCCTACCAACGTTAAATTCACGTATCACTTGCTGTGACGCTTTCACAGGCCCAGTTCCACACGTAGGGCTAATGCACACCTAGCAACCTCGTTAGAAATGCGGTGTCGCTGAAGTCAGGAGTCTTGTTTTTGGCAGTTTTCGGGATGCCCTTGAGGCGAGTCCAACTACCATGCAAGAAGAAGTTATAAAAATACGACCCTTGAAATGTTTTATTGATTTCCAGGAATGAGGCCCCTAATGACCACTATACTTTGCTTGCAACATGTTTTATAGATGTTTTTATTAAAGTTGATTTAATTTCCCCCAGTTCACATGTTCTTGCTAATTGGATCATTTCCCTCAGTTCCCAGAAGGCCATAAACTAGAGAATTTATCGCATACTGCGTAACAATATATATTAGAGTAAATATATCGATGTACCTTCTCTGCCAGCACGTTGTGCAGAGCTGATAAAGTACCATCATAATAACTCAGTGAATCTGATGTACTTCATCATATTATCACGAGCTCTATTGGTTACGAAAGTTAAAATGGTCCGTTGCTGTTATTATTGAGTTAAAGTCAAATATTTTATGTGCTCTTAGGTATCGAAAAGAGACATTACCTTCTAAAAATTGATTCTGGAGGGTTCAGCTTATTGTTCTTCTGAGAGCGAATAAGATGTCAATAGAAATTGAAAGACAAAAACACTCAGATCCCTATTTTGAAAGAAAGAAGCATGTCCAGCATGAATGTCGTGGCATTTAAAAAACAAGAAGTAGGACAATTATAAATTTAGGTGAACATTTTTCTACAATAAATAATTATCAAAACATGATATTTAAAGGTTTAATTAAATCTTTCCCCGCTACAATAAGCTTCATTTCTAAGTCATTTATTTTATTGGTTTATAGGACACATGATATTTTCAAAAATAGAAAAAAATCAAAATTTGAGACTGTTTTTATCAAGTTTCTCAAACTAATTAAATCAGTTTTCTTTTGGGGTGCATGGGGATACTGAGCACTGTATTTGGATTCCTTTGTTAGGTACAATCAGAACAAAAGAAGGTAATACGATATTTTCTTTAAATTTTTACTGTAAGGTAATGTTTACATCCTTGCATTTTTACTTTCAAGTATAATCTTCCTTCTGTATATGAGAAGACAACTTCAGGAGAGTTTAAGGGAATTATTTTCTGCCAAAGCCACATAACATTTATAGTTGGGATTCATTTCAAACATTTTTATTTAAGATCCATTTTTTCTTTTATACCATGTTTCTAAAATGTGCAGTCAATATTGATTAGTTGAATTCTGAAGTGAATCAGAATCAGAAAGTAATGTTGGGTGCATTGTACATAAAAATTCATAAAAGACAATGAATAGATCACACTCATATGTCAGCATGGTAAGAAGCATGATCTAGTGAGAATCTGTTGGGTCAAGAAAAGGCAGTGACTTCTGTTCTGTGGAGAAGGCTTTAGAGACCTTGGGAAATCCCAGGATTATGAGGGGAGATTATCATTTGTTAAAGGAGAAGAAAGGACGGAGAAGAGGACGCAAACATGCTTGTCTAGACTATGAGTATTAGAATAACACAGTAAACACAATTATGTTATAATGAGGTTATTAGCATGGGAAAATTGAAAACATTTTTAAAGGAGAAATCAAACAGGGTTGTGTGCATAGAAACAAAGGTAAGAAGTCTCAATATGGTTTTGCTGAGGTAGTATGGGTCAACAGGGCATTTATGATAGGTTTTCTTTTTTCACTCACTCATTTAGAAAATGATTACTGAATGGATAAATGGCATTACACAAGGCACATGGTGTTTACTTTCATTAGTAAGTAAAGACTGTATAATGTTAATGTTGGAAAATTATATGAAGGGTGTAGAGAGATTTGTGAGTCAATTCAAATCTTGCAAAAGTATGAATTCTCCAAGTGTGTGTGTGTGTGTGTGTGTGTGTGTGTGTGTGTGTGTGTGTGGTCCCCTGGGGAAAAGACTGGGATTTCCTGCCAGATACTTAATTGTGTCCTCAGAATTGTAAGCAGGAATTTTGAATTTATTTCACTTACACCAGCTTCTATTATGCTGATTTAAGATTATACAGTCATAGAATTCTGAATAAAAGTTAGTGCCCTGAAATAAAATAAAAACATTCCCAGAAAGTAAGGTAAGAACTCAGAAACTAATTAAAATTCTGGAGACTCAAAGGGGGTAAGTCTCATGCCTTGGTTCATTTTATGACTTAAGCTCAGAATCAAAAAATCTCAATTTCTATTCTGGTGCTCTAAATTTTAAAAGTTATTCCCCAAATCACAGTTTACACATATAATTTTAAAGTTTTTTTCAAGTGATAGCTTGAATTTGTACAGAATAGCAAAGAAACATCTAGGGAAAGATTTAGGAGGTGTCACAGAGTCTGGGAATTTATCCTATGTAAAACTAACAGTAATACCAATAGTAACTAACAAAAGATAAATGCCCTTTAGCCTAAAACATAGTTCAAGATAAATTATAATTATACCTCATTAATTTAGAATGACTAAAGAAGGAAATCAGGAATAAATGAAGATTGTTAAGTATTTAAAAAAAAATACAAGTTCCAAGTCATACTAGAGTGTGAGGTCCTCAAAGACAGGTATAGTATAAAACAGCTTTGAATACACTCCCCCCAAAATGTTGAATACACTCCCAAAAATGGGGATACATTGAATGCACTCCCCCAAAAAGGTAAACTTTATTAATTATCTCAGGATAATTTGGTACCCTAAGCTGGCTAACCCAAGCAATTTGTTGGCAAGAAAGCATCTCTTATATTTTAAGTTTCATAGAATACACATCAGGATATTGACTGGTCCTAGTATTATCAGAATAATTAAGAACTATACTAAAATTGTCAAAATAAATAAATAAACTACATCCTGAAATGAAATATCCATTTTTTTTTTATATTTGTTTACTTACTTAGTAACTTGCAAAAATTCAGCGATTGTCTCCCTGTCATTAGTGTGAATTAACAAAGCCCTACTGGAATAGCAGTTAGGATGGTAATTATGGAAAATGAAGTTACATTTCTAAACAAATGGAGGTTATGTACATATTTAGTACAGCCTGAAAACTAAGTTTCAAAGTAAAAGCATTTTAATATGTATTTTAAAAGCTAACATGGAACTGAAGCAAAAACTTTTAAAAGCAATGTAATTGTTGCCTATTTTATTTCACTACCAGGCTATACTCCTACTTCTCAGCTCTTACTGCCTTATTATTTTTAGTACGTTTTGTTAGTTCCTTCTGACTTTGGCCTTTGAGGACATTAGCTGACTTTCTAAGTTTTGTAATTTCAAACAATACTGATTTTCAAAATTTTTCTGATGAAACTTCTATACTTTTCATATTTCACTCTTCCTGATGCAACACCTTTTTTTGGCTTACTAAGAATAGCAGTATTTTTACTTCTCATTGAGATGTTTCAAAATGTTGAATTGGTAACTCTGGCTTATGATTACTTTTATGTAAAAATCATGTCAGCTTAAAAAAAATCTGTATATATCTATATCTTAAATTGCTTGTCCATGTAAAGATACACAAACATACATACACAGACTACTACCTAATCAGATAAAATCATTAGTATTTTAAATATTTAGTTACTCAACAAAATAAGACTAATTTGTTCTGAAATGTCTGGAAATCTGCTTCATTATTCAAAGCACACATAAAATTTTGTCTCCCTGGATTTCTGCACAATACTCTTTAATGGCAGAAACCAAGCACAGTTATAATAGAACATAAAGAACATAGCTTCCAGTAACTGAAGTTACTATCTAACGTCAAGAGCACAATCACAATACGGTTTACCATACCTGAAGTGTTATGGGCTCAATTTAAAGGACAGACGGTGACTTACAAGTATTTCACTGCTTCTCTTTTAACAATTTATTAAACATTATGGGTGAGTCAGGCTGTAAATGTCATGCCCTGGTCACCTTAAAGATATAAAATTCAAAGCCAGATTTGATGCCATGTGATTTTATTTTCTCGTTTTATATTCAGACAAGAATGTAATATTTGGGTCCAGTTTGGATTATAATTAATTTTTTAAAAATAAATCTTTCTCAAAACACTATAATTAATGATATACTTATAATAAGTCAAAAACTCTTTGGGGGCATTAAAAAACAATGAAGATGATCAGAATCTGCACACAGTCCTACAGGGCTGATGGTCTTTCTGGGACCTGAAAAAAGGATTACAGAGAACTGCCATTTCAGCTGAGTCTTCTGCAGAGGTTTGGACATGCGAGAGAACATCGCATCTGTGGGGCATTGCAAACAATTTAGCATGGCTATAGTTCAGAGTGCGTATGAGAGCATGATGGAGAATCAGTCTGGAAATCAAGGCAATGTCCAAATCATGAAGAACTGTGTAAGTACAGCGGCCATACATCTCAATTTTCTCAGGACAATAGCACTTTATACTTATTATCACAAAAGTAATGAGTAGCAATTCCTCCTTTCACTCAAAAAGATGAGATAAATGCTACGTCCACTCTACTTATAAGCTATAGTAAAGGTTTGGTGGTTATCCTATACGCAGTAGGAAGCGTATATTAATTCTTTAGAGAAAAAATTCTGTTTTCTCTGAAGAATTAATAAATCAGAGCCTTGAACTTTTAGAACTTTATAGACTAGTGGGAGAGATCAGATATGTAGACATACCTGTAAAATGAGATGGGAAGTAGTTTGCTTCCTAGAAGAACTATGGCAGTTCCAGGTTAGCCATTTCTTCCCCCTACATGAATCAGGGAAGACTATGCAAGATCTGTCATTTGAGGAGACCTTGAATGAAAGCTAGGGATTTGGACCTACATTTTCTTTGTATCTAGTGGTCCAGACAGCTCAAATTTACATATAGGAATAATTCACTAGTCTGGTTAACTATTATAAGAGCTATATATAACTATTATAAGAATTTAAAAACCAGTATTATATTAGCAAGCACACAATAAATTGGTGTCTTTAAAGATGTAAGTGCTGAAAACGAAGATCCATGGAGATTGTAAAGCTACAGTTTACACCATAGTGTCCCTAATTAGACAGTCAGATTGGTGAAATCCATACATACTCAAATCACTTCCTGTGTCAAGTCTTAGAAAAGTGCAGCTGTGCAGGCAGGAGAAATAAATTAGCATCAGTGATTAGGTTTATGATCCTACCAGCATTGCTGATGAAGAGGGGAGAAACAGACGGTAGTAAACCTTCTGAACTGTGTATCTGTTGCAAAATTTACAAGTGTTCTTGGCAATCAGGGTTGTTCTCCACCCTTCGAATTGTCCCTGACAATAAATTATTTTTTCATGGTCCAGTCTAATATAATAATTCGTGAAAACATGCCATGTCTAGCTGATGGTTTGTAGCACCAGAACTCTACGCCTTGCCAGTTTAGGATAAGGGCTATTTGGCTTCCCTCAGCTTTGCATTTGGCTTTGTGTTTTAAATCCATTTATACACACAGCCTGCATTTAAAAGGCACTTCCTGGTACTCTAGAATCCAATGAATTGGAGACTGTTTTATCCTCCTCATCTGTATGGTTCACCTACATAGGCTCTGGTTTTTTTCTGTCTCTGGTTGCTTCAATTTAGGCACAATCTAGTGAAAAGTAGTATGAATTCGGAATAAAAATAGAAAAGACACGTATGTCTAAGTAACGAAGGCAAGAAGCATTACTGAAAATAGCAGAATACAAGGAATCCCTTTATTATTTAGTATGTCCACTAAATGAGCACTTTATAGAGATTTGCTTTATTATTCATGAAACCAGCAGTAAATTTACCAGATTTGAGAGACACAGAACCTGAGACTTAACCCAATGTGAGTTCTCTAACGTTACAAAGCAGCTCTATCAAATTGGGATTTAGAACATAATGAACCTGAATATTCATCACTTTTATTTACCCTCTCTGGTCCAGCACAGATGATTCTTAGTACCGTTATTCTAACTTACGCGGAACAACCACTTTTGCTAGGATTTGCAGCAGTGTTTGAAAGTGAACCACTTACATGGCGATCGTAACAAAGCACATTAGAGCAATTCATTTCTAAAAGCAGAAGAGGATGCGAAGAAGTCTTGTTTACCCTTCTGCTTCTTTCCAAAGATCACTTTACATATCTTATCCCATTGATCTTTCAATTTCTGTATCCTGGAGTGAGTAACTAAGGTAATTCCCTTAGCTAAAGCCTGACGAGATTAAGTGATCCACTCATGGTCATGCCATAAGTCCTGGGTTGAGGATTCAGTCTTCGTGCATTCTAATTCTGTACCCTACCCTGTGTCCAATTGGGTAGATTAACTTGGATTTTAGAATAGTGCTTAAACAAGGCCTTTTCTGAAAAGTCCAAATGAAAGCGAACATAGAGGACTACAGCAGAAAATAATTTCACTTCCTAACAACAGGCTGGGGACAAGAAGGGCAAATGGAGCTACAGAAGAGAGTGATCAGGAAAAGTGACAGGTGGAGTCCCAGACGAAAGCTGAAATAAATCAGAGTGGAGGCTGAGACTAGAAAGGGTGAGTTGTAACTTTGTGAAATGCAATTCCATTATCGTTACGATTTTACTTTTTCATAGAATAATAGAGGTGGACAGCACCCTGACAGATCGAACTTGCCTCCAGGCAGCTAATTAGCTGATGATACAGGACAGAGGGATGTCAAGATGCATCTCAGAAAATAGGCCTTTCTTCCAATTTACCTAATAGATTATTCTGCTGTTCTACTACCCCATTAGAAGTACACTTCAGGTGTCCTTATGTGTGTATACATATACAAACTACACACCTACACACATAGACAGATAGATATTATATTTATAAATTACTTTTAATGTTCTAAGAACTTTCACATCCTTTTCATTTGACTCTTGTAACAGTTCTATGAGGTATCTGAGGCATATATTATTATGCTCAATTTAGACACTGGGAAATTAATGTCCCAAAACATTAATTGAATATATTTAAAAATTCAATTTTATCTATTCCTTTGCTGCATGTGATCAATATCTAAATACTTTCACTATTTAATCAAAAACAGTGCATTAAAAATTTTGAAAGTCCAAGAAGGATAAAAATATTCTACAAATTTAAGATTATCTAATCATGCTTATAAAATAAATCTGATACAGGTAAAAGAGGCATGCTCAATTGATTTAGTAATCATTTCTTCCTTCTGTAATTCACAATTACGAGTGAAAATTAAAGGAAACATTTGGAATATAATCCTAGAAATGATTTATTGAAACTGACCGCCTAACATTGTACTCTAAGGGAGAGTTTTTAGGTTTCATGCTTTCCAGAAACTGATAAAATATATTTTGGGGTGACGTTATTTAAATTAGAATGTATTCATTTTCCTTTCACTGCATTTATAGTATTCTTATGTTAGGGTGCTAAGAGTATAGATTTTGC
Organism: Globicephala melas; assembly: GCF_963455315.2. NCBI lineage: Eukaryota > Metazoa > Chordata > Mammalia > Artiodactyla > Delphinidae > Globicephala > Globicephala melas. The sequence continues at coordinate 29,491,123 of NC_083322.1, forward strand.
TTTCATGTGCCTCAACGTAAATTTCACAGAGCTTAATTGGTAGAAAACTATTGTCATTTAATGACCCTCTTTCCATACTGTCATCTGTAGACTACATTTCCCAGTCAGTCTACCTTGCAGCCAAGCTTGACCCTGTGACTAGTTACCACCAATGGAATATGTACAGATTATTCAGGAAGTGTGCATGCCTTTTCCATTCTCTTTATCTTTAGCTAACTAAATGCAGAAGAGGATGGTAGAATTAAAAGATAGATGGAACCTGGGTTCCTGAATCACTATATGGAGGAAAGCCACCCACCTTGACATGTGAGGGCCAAATAAACTTCTATAATATTCATCCATTAAAAACCGGAGATTATTACAGTTACCTTAACTAGTATACATATCCAAACTCTCTCTTTTTCTTCTTCTTTTTTTTTTAAAAACTGCTCTGAATTCTACATTTTCATCTTTCCTTCATTTACTAGCATCTTGTCACCAATAAAAAAATTAAATGTATAGTTGGTTCAGCTGATCATTTTCTAATACAATAAAATAACTTTAGCTTCATGTCTGTCTCATTATCTAGTTACTATCACACTATCACACTTCTTCATTCAGAAATTATCTATTCTCTATTCTTTTTCAGAAGCTTCCTTGAGCATATATGCTATTGTTGTTGTTTTTGTTTACTGCATTTTCTTTTATTTCACTGATTCATGTCTATTTCCTCTAACCTTCACAAGGTCAAGAACTCTCTTCATCTCTCTATCCTATTTAGGAAATGTCTGTTAAATGAAAACTTCTATTTTCATACATATAGATACATAGAGGTTTTTTTTTCATCTTGCATATAAGCCAATGAATATTGGCATATTAAATTAAAAGCCACATTATAAATGACTGTACATGGTTTGGAAAAGGCCAGTTGACATCATTCAATGAGAAATTACAAAGTACCTGTGTTCAGTAAATTTTTCACAGTTCAGGGTTAGAGCTAAACCCAGCAAATCCCACAACTTAATTCTGTCACCACATTGAAAGAGCCCCACTTCTTAGGGCCATAGACACATCTATAAAATTTTATATAAAATCAGAATACTAAACTTAGTAATTTACATGAGCAAAACTGACAACTGAGCCAGCATATTCATGCTTTATTGCCATCACATTTCTTCCCGTAAACTTAATCACTTCAAAAGCCAACTTGGAATCAAAAGGTTTATTGGAAAAAGAACATAAAGACTTAACAACTTGTTGATTCAAATGTTTGATGGATTAGACTAAGCTACACTGATGCATTCATGCTAACAATAATTTATTTATGCAATAATGCTAACCTTGCCAATGAAACTATAATACTTGACGTCCAATGGCACCTTCATTTGCCATATTGTACCAGCAATTTGATTTTTACTTAAAGGTGCTTTTGATTTTATATTGAGCTAATTTATAGTATCACTTCCGTACCCATTCATTCATACATTTAAAAATATTTATTGAGCACCTATTACGTGTCATTGTTCTAAGCACCAGGTAACAAAGAGACCTAATCCTAGTGTTTCCATTATGTTGACAGAGACAGGTAATCAAATAATCACAAAAATGAAAGTATACTTACAAATTGATTTAAATGAGCACTGCAAAGGAATGAGTATTAGGTAAGTGCATATACAACACAAATAGGTCCTGAACTATAACGAAGATGTTGGAGCTGATATCTGAAGGATAACTGGGTATTAACATCACAAACAGACTGGGAAGTAGTGCAGAGGGAAAATGCTGAGCAAAGGCCTGCCGTGTTTGGGACACTGTCTGAAGAACGATACAGTTGAAGAGCAGAGAGTGAGAATATGAGGGCCTTGGAAAAGAGCTGGAAAGTCTGGTGGGGGCAGGCTCTGCTCAGCTTTGTTATCCAAGTTTAGAATTTTATCCTTTAACCTCAGAGATAAGGAGAGCTATTAGAAAGTTTAAGCAAGGTGATGTGAGCAGATCTACTGAAATCCATCATTCTGACTGCACTGGGATGTGAGAAATGATTGAAGGAAGATGAGGTGACTGATGCTGTAGCCTGGACCAGTACTGGTAAAGATGAGCAGAAAAGAATGACTCTCTTATTGATTTCTGTGAGCAAAATGTCAAGGGTCAGTTTTTCTCCCTCATTTTCAAGATTTTTTTTTGATACTTCACTGTAAGCATAATGCAACAGCCATTGCTGTCCAAGCTCAGACTCCATTAAGCTATGGAATTATGTGAGAAGAAAGACTTCAATCAGACTCATAGGGTTTAAGAAATAGGTATGATGTCTATTTTTAATGCATTTAAATAAAATCGTACAAATTATATAACCATAAATTATTTGAAAATACAAAAGAAACTATTATTATAATTCCATTATTCAAAAAGCTATTAATATTTGTATGTATTCTCTTCCTTTTCAAATACTAAAGGTTTTAAGTTATTATAATAGCATGGGTTTTTGTGTATTTTCACTTAAAATCATAATCTTATGAGTTTCTATATACTTACAACTATCTTTCATACAGGTACATCATTTCTTATTGAGTTTGTATCCCAGAATTTGGGTGACCATATCGCTATTGCCTAGTTCACTTCAGAATCATAAATTGAAGTTACCATAAATGACACTGCAATAATACCCTTATGCATAACTTTTTCATATTTAGAAGTATTTCATTAAAATATATTCTAAGAATTGGGATTATTGAAATGACAATATTTGTTAAATACCATATCCTCTGCTAACTCTGTGCATAAATGGCAGAAAAAAACATTTAAACAAGGACTTTCCATTCATGTTGTAATTATTTTTATTCTTACATGGTTATTATTACTTATTCATCATAAAGAACTCTTGTTAATATGTTCATTGTGAAAGTGCACTTGCAAAATTAATAAGAATAACTATGACTTTTGAAAAAATATGTTCACCAGGAAAATATTATGATCTTAAATAATTATGATAATTTGTAATTTATATTCATGGCTTACCTGATAAAATCATTATATGTCTTAATGTTAACTTTGATTGCATAAATATTACATTAACTTCAATCACATAAGAATTTTAGAAACTATTTTAAATAAATATGAAGGTAATGAATCAGGCTTGAGTGTAAAAACTCTACATGTAAAAGAATACATTTTATTATTTAAAAAAATTTTATTTTGTCTGATAGCTCTGTTACAGAAATAACACTTTCATGTGAAAGAGAACTGGGGAAAAATATATACTAGTTTTCTACTGTTGCCTTAACAAATTACCATGAAGTTAGTGGCTTAAAACAACATAAATTTATTGTCTCAGTTCTCTTAGGTCTGAAGTCCAGGCAGGGTCAGCTGGTTTCTCTTCTCCTAATCTCACAAAACTGAAATCAAGGTGTTAGTCTGGCCTAGACTCTTACGTGGAATTATGAGGTATAATTCTGGAGAAGAATCTATTTCCAAGCTCATCCAGGTTACGGGCAGAATTCAGCTCCTTGTTGTAGGGCTAAGGTCCCTCTTTCCCTGCTGGCAGTCAGCCAAGAGCTGCTCTCAGCTGCTTAAGGCCACCTGGGCTCCCTGCCATGTTGGCCACACCCTTTTCAGACTCGCAACAGTCTGTCCAGTCAGTCTCAAGCTTCCAATCTCTCAGACTTCCTCTTCTGTGGCATTCCTTCTTCTTCCAGCCAGAGAAAGTACTCTGCCTCTCAAAGCTCATGTGATTAGGCTGGGCCTCCCTGGAAAATTCACGATAATATCTTTAATTTGAACAACAGCTGCAGTCTCTTTTGCTCCAAAAAGTGCCATATCCACAAGGTCCAAAAATTAGAGCACGAACATCTTTGGAGGCCATGATCTATCCTATGGCAAAGTGCTATTGTACTGAAACAAACTGTTGTTTTAATTCTTCAGCTCTTATTTACCTCAGATTCCACGTTTCTTATCTATATATTGATAACAAATATAATAAAATTTAGATTCACTATAACAATATTTTTCTACTTCATATCCACATGTTTGTAGAGTGAATGAATATAATCTGTACATATAACTTCATTCCTGAACTTTATTCTAGCAGATGGTTTAGTGTATTGATGAATTTTAGGGAAAATCTACTGAATTGAATTGAAATGCAGTTAAGAACTGTGATCATTTTCCAGAAGATACAAGGAAAGAAATTATAAGAAACTGTTGATTTAACATCTTATTCTTGGAATGAAGCCTAAGTTATTGGCTTCATTTTTTTCCTTTTAGCTACTTTAGTTTTAAGTAGTGAGCATTCACCTCAATGTCTCAACTGAATTTTTAAAATTCTTTCATTTATAATGAAAGAATAAATTCTTTCATTTATAATGAAATTTATTGAGACAACACTATGTATTCAGTCAATTTCCTATTCCTGAGAAAGAATCCTTGGATGGAAAGGGTAGTGTGGATTTGCCTTAGAAACATGTTACAGCAGAATAACAAATTCTGATCATGAGATAACACACACACACACACACACACACACACACACACACACACACACACACAAGGTCTAGTATAATGCTATGACATAAGGAAAATTCCCTGTCCATTTTTTAATCCCCAGACCTGATGCTCTTCTTTTGAAGAGAGAGGGCTACAGATTCCTAGTTAACAAACTCTTTCTTTAAGCATAGATGATTGTATGGTCTTGAGCCATGAAGACAGAGCCCAGAGAACATGCAACTAATAAATGGCTGAAAGCAGTATGCCCAAGGAGAAGTGTATAGAGAGGAAGGGAACAAAACATATGCTTGAACCTTCCGAAAAGACCTATAGCTCATACTAGTGTAAAATTATATATTTTAAAATTTTATTTATTTATTTATTTATGGCTGTGTTGGGTCTTCGTTTCTGTGCGAGGGCTTTCTCTAGTTGTGGCAAGCGGGGGTCACTCTTCATCGCGCTGTGCGGGCCTCTCACCATCGCGGCCTCTCTTGTTGCGGAGCACAGGCTCCAGACGCGCAGGCTCAGTAATTGTGGCTCACGGGCCCCGTTGCTCCACAGCATGTGGGATCCTCCCAGACCAGGGCTCGAACCCGTGTCCGCTGCATTGGCAGGCAGATTCTCAACCACTGCGCCACCAGGGAAGCCCTAAAATATTTTTAAATGAGCTATTTGACCAGCACATTAAGGTTTCAGGTAAGGAGAGCTGTATAATATTGAAAACTGATTGTGAAATACAAGAAGATTTATATTTAAATGCACTCCTGAGATAAATATCTTATAAGTTGTTCATGTTTAAATATGCAATGAAGACAGATAAAAAATGGTTAAATTTGACAATAGCAATGTATTCATAACAGCCACCCTTTATTGAAGTTATGTGTTAAATACTTGGGCTCCTAAATTTTTTTAATCTGAATAACAAATTTAAGAAATTTTGTACATTGAGAGGTTCAAATAAATAATTTGCCTAAGGTAACATAGCTAGTAAGTGAAGGAGACTGTATTTTAACCCAAATCCTGTACTTTTTTACTGTTATGCTGCACTGCTTCTTTTAGAAATCAGATACTAAATAATGATTTTGCTGACACTTCACAACTTACTGATATTAATTATAACTTGAACTTCAGCTATGGATAATTTGTGAACAACAGTTACAGAAATAGTTATAGAAGATGCAATTCTGACTCAACAACTATACTGAGAATAACATTTTCCTTATTTTCTTCGAAGAGGATATTGAGTATGTAATTAACAGGGTCTAACTCTCATCAGATTTAACTATGATTGTGCCTCCTGCAATACAGATCAATTCACAAAAATCATTACCTGAAAAATTGTGTGCAAATCCAATTTTGATAAATGGAATTGCTTTTTTAATATGCCACGAGGTTACATTAATAAAAGTAATTGTGTAGTCAGTAATTTGTAAGATGAATAATCAATTCCTAGTTTACCATTGTTTTGTAGATTAGAACCTGACATACTAGACATAAAATTATTTCACTGGAACAAATGGCTTCCTTTGGAGCAGATAAAATTTTGACAGCTGATAATGCTGATTTCATACCTCTCAGACTAACATCAGAACCTCTTGAGTTTTATGTAGAATTTTATGCAACACTTCTTTAGTTGATGAGGAAAGATCTCATTGTAAAACCTTTCTCTCCATTAAAAAGCCTTCCTGAAGCTCTGAAGTGTAACATGTAACGGCCCACATGTTTGAGTGTATGTATGTGTATTTTGTATTAGTGGATGTGTATTTGTGGGTCAACAGCAGAGTTCCCATTTTTCTGTCAAGTTAAATACAGACTATTTATATTAATAGAGTTCAGCTGATTCACCCTCGTGAGTACTTGGAGAGTCAGGCAGTATATACTTAGGCTTCTAGCAGTAAATCATTTCTGGATGTGAGAAGCATAAAGATCATCACCTTGAACCTCAGTTTCTCCCCCAATGCTTCTATGCCTTATCCTATACAACCTCCTCCTTCAGCTGGCTCAGCTTTGGAACACCATCAGGGTTTCTTTCTTGGACTCTGCTCTCTCTCTTGGTAGAGACAGGAGAATGGGGTGAGGCTGGACTGAGAAACAATACATCTCTTGAGAAACTGAAGCAATGTTTGCATAATTATATAAACTACTAAAAGATTAATTTTAAAAAGAACACTTCTTGTCTGCTTTTGTTTGGATACATGTATTACCAGAAGCATACTCAATAAAATCCTAGAAAAATTATTTCAAGTGTCAAGGAAAAGAAAAACTAATTTTCTGTGATCTTCTTCTATAAAGAATCATTCAGTACTTACAGTTGAAAAGGAAAAGGCTTTGATTTGGGGGAATTCACATATTCACTTATTCAACAATATTAATTGAAATGTGGAAGATCAAAACATGAATCATAGACAGATACCATTCTCAAGGATCTTAGGAGATAATACAGAACACTACATTAGAAAGAAGAAAATGCTAAGTATTTGAAAGAGGTATAATTAAAATGCTAAGATGCATTACTATCTCTCAGTGTCAAATTCACCCTCTATGCTATTTTGTGATGCTGAAGTTGGCTTCTCCTTTGCCAGATGGCTCCCTGATAGTTTCCTCCAATCAAAAGAGTAGACGGTTGAAGGAGGGAGAAGAAAGGTGCCACTTTACTGTTTTGCTTCCTGCTCCTACCAGCATCACCTCAGCAGTCGACTCAGAGCATCAATTTGTTCAGTAATCCATTTCCCTCTCAATCTGTGAAGCCAGCTGTGATGCCTCATTCTCAGAATTCCAAGTCCTCATTCTGTGGAGGGACCTCCTTTGAGTTCTTGAAGCATCAGCAGTAGCAGAACATGTCGCGTCCTGAAGGTGTGGGTCCCAGCCCCCTGGGGACTCCCTCCAAAATTCTAGGTTCTCATAATCCCAACCTCTAGAGCTAGGTTCGCCCAGCCCTAAGGGTGATATCTTCTCCTACAATTACTGTCTCTTTATAAACTCAGGGTTCCCCTCTCCATTTGCCCTCCCATACCTGTTTAAACAAATTCTTGATTAAATTCTCTCTGGTAAAATAACTGTAATGGATTGTTTTTCTGACTGGATCCCGACTGATACAGCAATAAAAACTGACAGAAAGGAGTAAACACTTCCAGATGCAGTGATCAGGGGAGGCTCCACAAAACATATATGTATTTCCACTGTGCCATGAATGAGAACTTTGATATGAGTTGAGATTGATGGTCAGGAAAATATAAGAGGAGGTGGCAGAGGCAGGAAATCAGGAGCCTATAAGGGGAAGACCATTAGGTCATTTTGGCTGGTGGGGAGGGTAAGCAAACAGGAAGAGTGAGAACAACTCAGAACTACCTGTCTCTTTTGCTGTGCAAAAAACACAAAGTACTGGCTGGAGGCCTTTTGCTCGTATAATATAATATAACAAGAGAACAATAGATTTTAAAAAATGGAACAAGAGTACATTTTCAGTAGAAGTGAACTTCCTGACTTCAATAACTCATGTGGAAGCACACATTCATTACCTAATTTGTTGCAATAAAGGTAAATTGTAAATAAGTTAAAATTTTTTATATGATTGGGTACTGGAATGTCCTATTTAAACACTTAATAAATATTTATATTAGATAGGACTATACATTATAGTTGACTTAAGTAATGCTTGATTTAATTCATAAGAATGAGGTTATCAGTCTCCTGGGCACAGTGTGACATGTATTAGTGGGGTGCTTATAACTTGGACATTTGCAATTTATATGTTGTCTTTGAGAAAACTGAACCATAACTTCTGCTTCACAACTGATTTCATGTTCTTTTGACATTTTTTTCATATTTTTGACAGTTACAAAGCGTTCTTCGCCTTCTGGGCTTTTGGTGTGGACAGGTAAGAAAATGAGCAGGTCACTGGTCATGAGCAAAACCATCAATCATACCAGGTTTTGACTGTGAAAATCAGATATAACTTATATTGTTCATATGTGCAACATCTTTTCAAAGGAACTACACCCCCATAAGTATAAGTATGGTATAGATAAAAAATATATCCTTTTATCAGTTGCTTAGTCCTTCCAGCATAAATCCCACCTCAAAGGAAGCAACACGTGAGTACCCAAGGGCAGAGTTTGGGCCAGTATTATTAATGAATTCACATTTAAACGCTCATTAGTGAATTTAAATTGTTAGTAACAATACATTAAACGTTAGTCTCGGTGTTTTGCTAGAGTAACGGTATGGTTTAAATCAAACTGTCTTCAAAACAATTCCTGATGTATAGAGTAATTTTAATTTGTAGGACCTTTGGATGGATATTTTCAATCACTTTATTGGTTTCCTAAAATAAAAATGTCCACATTAAATGTGATTTTTATCTTAAGGATGCATTTTCCTATACTTACATGTGCAAATATATCAACAAAGAGCTGGCAATTAGGAAAAAACGACACCCAAGTGTTATTATTAATTAAACTAGAACTAGGTTTCTCTGTATCTTTATACTCATCTACCTACATTGTATTCATCAAGCAAAGCAACTGGTTGATTCCATTAATGGAACTGGAGGGTCACTTCAGTGAAATAAATTAGTCTAATAACTTGTTTTTGCAGACATAGAGAACGGACCTGTGGACACGGAGGGGAGGGGAGGGTGGGGTGAACTGGGAGATTAGGTTTCACATAAATATACTACCATGTGTAACATAGATAGCTAGTGGGAACCTGCTGTATCGCACAGGGAGCTCAGCTCAGTGCTCTGTGATGACCTAGATGGGTGGGATGGGGTGGGGCGGGGAGGTCCAAGAGGGAGGGGATATATGTATACATATAGCTGAGACACTTCATTGTACAGCAGAAACTAACACAACATTGTAAAGCAATTATACTCCAATAAAAAAAAAATGAAAACCAGGCAAAACAACCAAAAAAACTGGAGTACCTGAGTCTATAAAAATGTTAAATTATTTAACCTCACATGGATACAACCTAAATCTGAATCATAAGTGGCAAAAAGAGTTTAAAAGTTAAATGAATTAAGATAATAAAAATGAATGTGTGTGTGTGTGCGCGCGTGGTGTGCGTATGTATGAAGAAAAATATTGATGCAATGTCACTACTGATTGCCTGCATTGGTTGGCTTCAAAGTCTTCCACAGTTAAAACCTTCCAAATGTGCATTTCTCAACACATGCTTCAGAATGTGTGTGCACAATCATTAGAATTTTGTGAGCTTCTAATAGATTAAGATATAAAAACCGGGTTTCACTAGAAAATTGCTCCATTCACCCACTTTAAAGAAACTTCAACAACATCTCAAAACTGTAATTCATAGTTGATTTAGGCAGTCTCTGTCCTTCCTGCCTTTAAAAAAGGGAGAGAGAAAACCCTCACTAATTTGTTAAATTGATCCTAACATGCATGTATCATCTACAAATAACCTCATCAACATTCAGAAAGAATTACCTAAATGAACCTGTCTACATATTGCTCCTTATAATGAGCCCCTACAAGACTAATGACTTATTAGTGCCATGGGCAATGAATAATTAATTGGTTGATTCTAAAGCAAATTGTTAAGAGTATAATTGCTACCTTTTCCTAATTTCTGAAGGTTAGAAGAAGTTAATGTGATGCTAATGTAGCCCAATAGACTCAATAAATTTTTTCTGTTTATTAACAAATTTAAAAAATTTTTTAAACTAAACATAATATACACTAAAATGTTTAATATTTATATCTAATTAATCTTTAAAATCTAATATTTATAACAAAATAAGCAACTACATACATCACAGATCTTTCTTACTGTTCTATCAGTCTTTATCTTCAATCTATATTATTCATCAATATCACTACCAATTTTCAATGTAAATAAAAATTTTGCACTTGCATTGTTTTTGAAATGCATTAATTCTTCTTTATCCTTTTGAAGGTTGGCGAATTCTCTGCTTTGAAAACTGAACTGTACTATGGGGTTGTTGATCTTCCTAAACACAATCAACTCTCAATTATTCAATGTCAATGAAGGGAGGTATTGGTATGAATAAATAATGGTAGTTGGTAATTCACACATCTGGGTTAGGGCAAAGGCAATTTATCTCAGGTTGCTCCAATCATCTGAATGAAAAGGAAGCATAACTGAAGAAATTCCACTGATGTCATGTTTGGGAAGCAGTGGGGAGGTGGGGCTGTTATCATATACAAATGGGCTGGTATGGGATCCTCTTCTGTTAGGGACATAAATGTTCTCAATGCTGAACAGCTGTATAGTAGCCTGACATTTCCATAAAGCCCTAATTTAATATCTTTTAGGTATTATCTCCTCACTGAAATCTGCAAGATTGGTGTTATTATCCCCACATTACAGTTGAGGGCACAATCTCAAGAAGGTCAAAAACCTCACACACAGCCCCACTAATAGAAATGGCAATATCGGAACTTAAAGTCATATGTCTCCATTGTGCAGAAATCGAGATATAACAATTTATTGTATTCAAATAATGTAGAAATCATTCTTAGGATGTATAAATCACCAAGGAAGAAAATAAAATACTGATGTGTATCCCACTGCATGCTGCATAAGGTATATAACGCTTTTTAGATTCATTCATTCATTTATTCACTCAACAAATATCTATTGAACACCCATGATGGACCAAGTATATCTAGTAAACAAAAAGAACCTCTGCCTTCAAGAAGATGACATACTTGGAGGACAGGACAAATAAAAATCAAATAAAATATTAAGTGTATAATGATGTTGGATGGTGATAAGTCTTTTGGGGAAAAGCGAAGCATAGTAACAAAGATTTGCATGCATAGGATGAGGGAAGATTTGGTAAAGTCTAGGATGAGGGAGGATATGGTAAAGTCTCCTTGATAAAGATGATTTTTTGAGAAGAGATGTGGAAAAAGTGAGAATGAGACACAGGGCTCTCTGGGTGAAAAAATGCTCCAGAGAGAGGAACTACAATTCTCTGAGTTGCAGTGTTCTCAACACGTTAAGAAACAGCGAGGAGATGAGAGTGGTTGGTAAGGAGTGTGCAAGGGAATCAGTAGTTAGAAAAAGCTTTGAGAAGTTTGTGTGTGTGTGTGTGTGTGTGTGTGTGTGCGTGTGTGTACGCACGCACTCACGTGAGGGGGGCAGATAATAAATTATGTGAGGGCTTACAGACCATTTTAGGATTTGGGTGTTTTTTTTTTTTTCCTGAAAATGGGAAGGAAGCCTTTGGAAAGTGTGGGTAGAGGAGTGATTCAGGTCTGCAAAGACTTCCTGGCTGCTTTGTGGAGAATTGATATAGGGGGGCAGAGGGTAAAGTAGGGAAAACTGGTTAGGATGACTATATCTGTAATTTGTGAATGGTATGCCCAACATCTTAAAATGTTCTAAAAATTAATACATTTCAAGCTACAGTTGTCAGCTAATTTTGAATGTGGGAAAGAATTTAGTGCTTACTAAATAGAGAATTTTCAAAATTCACGGAGAGGGCTGTTAAAAGATATGACATCAAATAGTCCCCTCCCCCAACCAGTCTTTGGGAAATTGGCATCTAGTTAAATTGCATATATTTATCAATGAATAAATTGAGATAAAGTGCTTTAAGGACCCTTGGATTTATGTCCTTGAGTTCCCCAAACAATGTTTCCTTCAATAGTTTCATGCACTGACAAGATTCCGGAAGGTGGTGTAGGATGAGAATTTGGATCCAGGCTACCTGGATTGAAAACCTGGTTCCAATACTAAATAGTTCATGATCTTGGGCAAGTGAATTGAAAATTTCTGGCCTCAGCTCCCTCTTCCTCTAAAATTAAGAATAGTGCCAACCTCAAAGAGTTTGTTAAACGTGAACTTGAATACATGTAGAGTGCTTAGACCATTGCCTAGTTGTCTCTGGCAGCTAGAACATGCCATATTTCATATGCTAACATCAACCTATTTTGCTGAAAAGGGCGTCTTTGAGGCCAGGAAATCAAGGCCTCTTAGCCCAAACGTTGGCGCTAGTGATGTATATACTAGGGAATTTCTTGTCACATAGGAAAACATAAACGTTAACCTTCAAACACTGAAGCACAAGACATGATAGAGGAGAAACAGACTGACAACCTGTAGGGTTTTATAACTAGATGGTCATAAATGATGTAAGAGATGTAAGAGAGAAAGTATTTTCACCACAACAGCTACCTCACCAGTCCCTGCTCCTGGGCAAGCGCTTGGTTAGAAGAAAGAACCAAAGGCTATCCAAAGGTTAACATATTGAGTCCTAGGTAGGTATTGTATACCTTACTGCAAGAATTGTAGGAATTATTTCCTGAACGAGAGGCAAAATCCATTTTAACTACATGAACATAAGTTGGCAAATAGTTTTGCAACTGGAAATTGTTTTTACATTGCATTGACATAACACAGAAAATGCCATTGCAGCCACTTATTAATATGTTGGGTGCACCTGACATTCTATGCACAAATATAATAAATGCCAATACACAACATCCAAAAAATTAAGATGCTATTTGATCTCCAACAAGCCATATGACCTCTCTAGTGTGTTGCCAAAAGAGGTAAAACATTCGATCTTTGTGAAGCTTGTAAACTGAAGTGAGAATTCCAGCCTAAATAAGATTCGTTTTGAATGCCTATCTCTAGACCACATAATATATATATATATATATATATATATATATATATATATATATATATTTTTGTGGTACGCGGGCCTCTCACTGTTGTGGCCTCTTCTGTTGCGGAGCACAGGCCCTGGACACACAGGCTCAGCGGCCATGGCTAACGGGCCTAGCCGCTCCGCGGCATGTGGGATCTTCCCGGACCGGGGCACAAACCCGTGTCCCCTGCATCGGCAGGCGGACTCTCAACCACTGCGCCACCAGGGAAGCCCGACCACATAATATTTTAATGTATTTTTTTAAATGCACTTTTTATTTTAGAACTGTTTTACATTTACAGAAAAATTGCAGAGTATAGAGAGTTCCCATATATATTCCACACTCAATTTCCCCTATTCTTAGCATCTTACATTAGTGTGGCACATTTATTATAATTAATAAAGCTATATTGATACATTGTTATTAAATAAAGCCCATAATTTATTCAGATTTCCTTAGTTTTTACCTAATGTCCCCTTTCTGTTCCAGGATCCCACTTAGGATACCCCATTATATTTAGTAGTCATTTTTTTCTTGGACTTGTCTTGGCTGTGACAGTGACCCTAATATTTTTACATTATAAGTATAATTACAAGTGAAATAAAAGTTTTAATTGATTCATCCTTATGCTGATTTGAAAACTTCTTGGCAGAAACATTTCTTTCATGTTTTGCCAGTTTATGTCACATGCATATTCACAAATATGTTTTGTTTCTAATATTTTATCAATGGCTAGTATTTTATTAGTATCCAATATTTCAGCTAATCTTTAATTAGTGCCAGTCTCTGGAAACAGTAGGCTGGGGAAAAAGCACAGCTTGTTCCCTAATTTCTTTAAAAGGGACTATTGAAGGAAAAAATAAGTCATAGAAGGTAACTTGCAACCTGAAAGTGTGTATCTGGAAGAGGATAAAAGTGGATTCATCTAGTTTGCCTTGGTAATAACATTGGCGGATGCCACAAAATTGGCAGAAAATATATACAATTCTTGTGGCACAACAAACTTTCTATAGTTTGGATCAATGATTTTATAGACTGTTCGGAACAATTTTTAAAGTAACTTACAGAATTTTGGGAACAGCTAAGATGGGCATTTTTGGAACTTGAAGCATTTGTGATTTTTCACATTGATTATGGCTTCCTTTTACTTATTTTTTAATTCTTTTTTTTTATTTATTTATTTTTTTGCGGTACGCGGGCCTCTCACTGTTGTGGCCTCTCCCGTTGCAGAGCACAGGCTCTGGACACTCAGGCTCAGCAGCCATGGCTCACGGGCCCAGCCGCGCCGCGGCATGTGGGATCTTCCCGGACCGGGGCATGAACCCGTGTCCCCTGCATCGGCAGGCGGACTCTCAACCACTGCGCCACCAGGGAATCCCTAATTCATTTTTTAATTGAGGTATAATTAACATGTAACATTATATTCATTTCAGGTGTACAGCATAATGATTCACTATTTGTATACATTGCAAAATGATCACCACAGTAAGTCTAGTTGACATCTATCACCTTGACCTCCTTTAAGACCAGTAGTGAAAGACTATTAGAAAAAGACTGTTAGAGCAATCATTTTGGGAGATATAATTTAATTTTTTAAACACAGCTTTTCTTTTCTTTCTACCTTACTAGAAATAAGTAGTGTATGGCAGCCAGAGGGCAGAATGAATGGGAGAATTATATCTACTGCTACTTTCCTTGAGACCATCTTTCTAGCAACTTCCTTTGAGTATGAAATCTTCAAAATCTATCAGTTCATTTTGGGTGTTATAAAAAATAATAGAGTTCTTGTTTAGAGTTTCAGATAATGTTAAATACTCGTTTCTGATTGGAAATCTCAGATCCCCAGAGAACAGAAATATATTACAATTGATTTTTTAAACAAGCTTTCTAATAGAATGTAAAACTGTGGATATCAGCAAAGGATATAATATTAATAATAGAAAAAGTGATATTTTAATTATAAGAAACAATTTTGATTTGTTCTAGAAACTACTTAGAAATTTTTTTAAAAAGGGAAAAAAGCAACCAATTCTTTCTGTTGATGATTTTTATTTTTTAAAATAAAAGACTAATTAAAATCTTATAAATGTGCCTTGGTTTGCATTGTGGCTAATAAGGAAACAAAACTCTGAATTTCATTAAAATAATCAAAGTACCAATATAGACTCAATACCTCTTAACAATTCTAAAGAGAACAAGCTTATCATTAAATTAAGGGTAATGTAGTTTTAAAATAAAATTTCAAATATTTGACACTTACCCCCAAGGAGCTTAGGTTGATGAAATGCTATTATGAAAATCAACTTCAACATATTATATAATAATAATGCTCTGTTATGTCAAAAATGCTTTTTTTATATGTTAAGTATAACTAGTTTGGAATGCAAGTAAAAAAAAAAAAATCTAAAAAAGAAACCCAACAACAACAGTGCCTTATGTAACATAAGAATATATTTCTTTCTCACCCAAAAGTCCACAACTAAGAGGTATAGAGCTAAAAGGAGCTTCATGATAAAAGGGATGCAGACACATTCTATCCTGACATTCCATAACGCGTAGGCTCCCCTTCTCAGGTCACCTCACATTTCAAGATAACTGTTGAAGTATTAGTCATCAGGTGCACATTCCAACCAACAGAGAGGTGGAAGCGGAACGGACATATGGGGAACTTTCTTATAAATTGCACATTTAAGACTTCTGCTTACAACCCATTAGCCAGAACTTCATCTCTTGGTCCCACCTAACTGCAGGAAGGCTGAAAGATGTGGTCTTTATTCCATGTGGTCATAAGTCTAGCTAAAAATCAGGGCTTATTAGTAAGGAAGAAGAAAAGGACTGACATGCAGGGTAACCAGCAAGTCTCTGCCCTGTATGTGGGTACAGAAAAATCAACAGATGTCCCCATTCAGCACAAATCTGGTAAATAAGTAGAAATCCTATTCATAAAAGGGTTTGTTATAGATCCAACATCTAAATCTTGCTCTCCTTTCCAAGTCCCTGCACTGGAAGAACAAGACTAAGAAAAACTATTTTCTTAAAATGTTTAATACATTTTATTAAAAGATGAAGAATAAGGTCCATGATCATATGTGGTCTTACTAAATAATGTCAAATAACCATTTGAAAAAATGTTTAACTGAACTAATTAAGCCAACTGGTTAATTTATTACTATAAAACAATGTATACATAATATGTAACATATATAACTGCATAGATATAGCCTCTGATATTTGTCAGAAATTCCATCCTTACTTTCTTCTTATTTGTGGGATTCCTCAGAAAATGAATAAAATTATGATTATTATGATTCCTACAACAATGAAAGACTTATGCAAATAATATAGAAATTAATTAAATAAGAAAATTAAAAAGGACTAACCGATAATTCTATTGCGGAAAATTTGTTTACAGATAGTCTAGCTACAACTAAGAAATCTCTCATTCTGCATATTATTATCTTTGGGTATTTGTATCTGTTATCCTTAATCTAGAGTCTATATTTAAGGCTTGGTTTATAATAAATGAATTAGGGAATTGTTAAATTTCTTTATTAAAATATTTCACAGTTTTAAATATTTTCCAGATTACTGAATTAATAAGTACATTTCGGTTTCAATGTGTTTCATAGGCTAAAATAGAAATAAATTTTTTGTACATTTGAATAGCCTTATGAAATACGGTCTCAAAAAACATTTTCTATTATCTTCCACAGAGTTTCTGTACTCTATATATCTTTGCTGGATGCTCTTTCAAGTTCTTTTTGGCAAGAAATAGAGTACAAATGCACAAACCCATGAAAGTATCTAGTCTGTATGCAATCTATGGCCATAGAACAAAGATGAGCTAATTGGTCCATAAGTGGAATCTATGATCTTGGCATCATTTAGTACACTGCTCTAATCCAATTAACTAGCCACTGCCCTTGCCTATATGCTGCTCAAGGGCAGGAATCATATTTATTTTGTACCCAGAATCCAGCACATTTCCTGGCACATGAATTGAGCTTGATATTTATTGAATAAAACTATAATCCCATAATCTTCACTTTAAAAAATATCTGCTTCCTTTATGTATTTCTTCTTACTTCCAAATTTTGTGGGGAAAAAAACAATTAAAAAAAAGAATTTTGAAAGAGAAGGCAAGATTGCCATTTTTCCTTTTCAGGGATTCAAATCAACAATTAGTTTAAATTATTGGAAGCAAATATACTGTAGAAAAAACTTAAAATTCTTGTATTAAATTTAAAGAATAAAAACATTAAAAGGAAATTATCTACATGTTTTGATGAGAAAATAGATTTTAATGCCAAATGTGCTTTTTCCATACAAGGTCAAACAAGAAATTAGACGTTAGAAGAGCAAGTAGCACCCAGACAATGAATGGTGAGTAAAATTATACATGAGTAAGCAGGTCGGTCCTTATGACCCTACTCCAGTAGTATGTTTTTCTCATTTATCTATTATATCAACTCTGAGTCCAGAATTCTTACCACTATGCTAGCTATTCATATATCATGCAAATAGCTCCTTGGTTTTAGGTTGGCCTGGAGGAGGAACTGTCAAAGCAGGAGAGTGTGTAAGCTGACATAGGGCCAGGGGCAAGAGACTTTATTGAAACTTAGATTTTTGATTGACATGATAAAATTCCATTTTAGAAAAAACCAAAAATATGTTTTTTGTTATTTTATTACAAACATGCAGTTTCTCTATATCTTCCTAAGTTTTACAGTAAAAGAATAATGTTTTGGCATAATACTAAAATAAAAGCAATTGATTGAGATTTTCAGAGTTGTATTTGCAGCTCACTGCTTTACTTCAGCAAACCCAAGTTCTGTTTCTGTGTCTTGTTTTGTTTCTTTTGCTCTCTGCCCTGAGATTTGTTTTTGAAGATTCCTCAGATAGATGTCAAGAGGAAGAAGGAGCGGAAAGACATGTCTTTTATTTTAAAATAGTGCCTAGTGCTTGTTTTTCTTTCTTTCTTTCTTTTTTTTTTTTTGCTGTACGCGGGCCTCTCACTGTTGTGGCCTCTCCCATTGCGGGGCACAGGCTCCGGACGCGCAGGCTCAGCGGCCATGGCTCACGGGCCCAGCCGCTCCGCAGCATGTGGGATCTTCCCAGACCGGGGCACGAACCCGTGTCCCCTGCCTCGGCAGGCGGACTCTCAACCACTGCGCCACCAAGGAAGCCCGCCTAGTGCTTTTATCTTCAGCCAGCTCATGCTAGTCTCTGCCTGACACATTTTTACTGAGTTACAAAAATAAAATAACGTTTAATGATGCTATTCAATGGTAGCTAGCAGAGCAGTTGTTTTAAAATTCGTGAAAATAAATTTATGACACTAAATACTGCCTGAGCATTTTTACTATTTTTTTTAATTGGGTAAAATGTTATCTTTAACAAATATTAACCAGAATTTGGGCGCTTTATTTTAAAAAGCTAAAGTGCTCTATATTTTATAATGGGACAAGATTTCTTAGTGTCTTATCCAATATCAGATGCTAACAATATTTACCTACTCACCTGCTAAAAAAGAATATATCAATACTTATGAGTGATCCAAAATTCTACCAGCAGAAGCAGTGATCATCAAAGTCTTACCACAAGTACAAGAAGTACATCTGTGTATTGTAATGATATTTAGAAATTAGGCCTTTGGCTGAACTCAAACCTTCTTAATACTTTGCTGAGCTTTCCGTAATTTATAGAACCACCCCCTAATCCTTAATTCAAACATGTATACCCATATTTTTTTTAATTTTAATGACAATTGTACCACATGGTCTTTAGTATGGCAGCCTGCCTAGAAACCGTTTCAGTAAATTACACACCAAGATGATCTACTCTTTGGATTGTCTCCAGAACAAAGACTGTGACGTATAATTAAAACCAACTAACAATTAACTGCCATCAAATATAACACAAGGGACAAGCATTGTAAATTTAGTTATTTACAATAAGAAGCAACATGAAGGCTTTTTTCAATGAGTGATAAAAATAGATCCATATTCTTGAGGTTATATTTTAAGGTTTATGCAAAATAATAGTGAAACAAGAGAAAGCGAACACGTTCCATATTTCATGGGGTTGAAGTAATCTTGTTAGCATAATAAGGAACTGTCTAAGAACTCAAAAAGCATTCTGTTTATTGCACGTTTTGAACTAAAGAATTATTTTAAGAGACATAGTAATATTATTTTGGCATCATTACTAGTTATATAAGTGTGAGGGTGTTGAATGAGCTAAAATTATGTTTTTGTACACTATATTTGTGTATACCAAAAAGAGTTACCTAATTACTGTGATGTATCTTTCATATTTAATACCCACGTAAGAATCAGATCTTGAAGAGCTGAAAGAACAAGTGTTTTTCATTATTTATTCTTATATAACCTAGGGGAAAGACATAGGGAAGCAGCTATCTAATTACGACTGTTTTAGAAAGACAGAAGGAAGGAGCAAAAGAGTTTTCAAGGCTTTTTATATATGGATGCAGAGGCGGACTGCTGCGAAGCTAATGAAGCTTCAGGGCCCTTTCCTTGCAAGGGTCTTTTCCAAGGTCCCGAACTTAATTTATATGCCTTATTTTGTATTTTATTTCTATCGCTTACCATGGTTTCCTCCCTACCCCAAACTGTATAAGGCTGCAGGCTTCATAAAAAAGATACACCTGTGTGTAAATATGAACATCTGGACGTCTTTTCAGTTTTAACTAGCTGGGGACCTCAGGATCGAGAAGGGACTAAATGTAGAGGAAACTGAAGAATTATGAGCTGAACGAACGTGGACAAGTTTTCATCATCTTCACAAGCAAATATAGAGGAGGAGCAAAGGACAGCATGCAGAAAGGTGAAGAAAAGTGGGGTAGGAAAGGTGGAGGAAAGGAAGAGAGTATAAGGGAGGGATGCAGAAGAAAGAGCAGAAAGCTTAAAAAACTTATGTGGAAAATCATTTGAGTCTTAGGGACTGAAAAGAGGACACACGAGTCTCACGTGTGTTCTTGGCCACAGCTTTCAACCCTCTCACTTTAGTTCCATCTTTTTTTTGGCCACGCCTCATGGCATGTGGCGTCTTATATCCCGACCAGGGATCGAACCTGTTCCCCCTGCACTGGAAGCACAGAGTCTTAACCGCTGGACCGCCAGGAAAGTCCCTCAACCCTCTTACTTTAGAAATGAATTTGTAATCTCAGGTTTTAAAACATCAACTCTGCAATATTTGTATGGATTATTGTTACTTTTATCTTGGATATGCCATTGAATTTTTATTTCATAGAATATGAATTGGAGAAAAATCTCACAATATTCATTCAACGTGGGAACTTCCTCTTCCTCCTCTATTTTCCTCTTTGAATTCGATCCACTTTAGGATGCTTGCAAAGGAACTGCTAAGTGGCTGTAGTGCAGGAGATTACATTTGCAAGATGTTAAAATGGATTTCAGCGTAGACCCTAAGGCAATAGGTAGCAGATAAGTTAAGAGGATGTACCCTGCAAAAAAATTCAAAGCAGATAAGTAAAAACTGAAAAACCAGTTTCGCCTTACCTACTTCAAGCACATGACATGGTTAGGAAAGGAGATATGAAGTGGTAGGTTTACAGAGCAGATTTCCTGGAGAGAGGGACTGTGCATGTCAGGACAGACAGCATTTAATGAGACCACTTAGAAAACCTTTATATGTTTCCCTGTAGATGGGAGATACAAAGAACCAGAGTCTGACTTCCAGCCAGGAGACCTAACAGGATAGAAGCTCGCTAACTGCTTTGGTGCTGGACTGAAGGAGAACGGCTGCTGTGTTGGAATTAACTTGAATTCCTACAGTTTGTTCAAGAAAAGGAACACAGAATCCTGTTTTGATAGGACCTCCTCAGCCAACCAAAGCCGGAAGTGGATTGGTGAATTCCTAGTTGCTGCTGAAGCAAGAAGCAACCAGCTGGAATAGAGAAACATTCGTCCAGACTGAGGGAACTTTAGATGACAGACCCCAGGTCAAGTGGCCCATGAGAGAATCTAAACACCTGCTAGGCTCAGGCAAGGTGAAGCCATGGTGCCAGTCAGGAGCTCTACCTCTCCTCTCTGTTTGCCTCTCTCCATTCTTCTGCAACTCTGCTGAGGTCAGAAAATTTAGTTCACAAGATGGTGGAAAAAGGAGTGAAAGCTTGGGAGGAGGGAAGGAGATAAGAAAGGCAATATCTTACATTCTCTAAGCCAGTAGCCAACCATTATCAGGCCTCAGCTTTGGGAGATGAAAAACTTTACAGTTAAATCAGTGTTTTGATTATCATATAGAACTGATTGTTATATGGGACTCAGTTTGCTATTAAACAAGGTAGCAGTTAATGGGCTCCTTACATTACATTTCAACCACTGGCTAGAGACCTCCCCCCATGGAGTAAATTTTAAAATGACAGTAAAGTAAAAATAAAGATGCTTTTTGATTATATCACATTCATCCGGCTCATTCAAAGCACTGCTTACAAACATTTTATAAATTTTACAGATTGTTTTTCTGTGAATATCCTTTGTTTAATTAATTAACTGAAACATTTTTAAGGTACATGTTCTGAAAAACTTTAATTCTGTCAAACATTTTTCTTCTAGTCACCTGAAGTAAGTATTTCATGGAAAATTAAAATTTAAAAGTGAAGATTTAAAAAAATCTGAAACACCCAGGGAAAAACAGAAAGCCACAGATGGAAATACATGATCTCATGTACAACAGTTGGAATTCCCTAAACAAAGCAGAATTGTCAGCATAGGCTGAATTTCTTATGTTTGTGTGTCTGTGTCTGTCTGCAGTTCCCAGCCTAGAAATGTATCAGAGAGCATGTTGACTTTAGAAGCTAAATAATTCAAGTAGATTTTGATTTTACATAAGTTCTTCACCTAACAAATAATTTTGTTGTTTTCTTCAAAATCCTAATTTTTTTTTTACAAAGATGATGCTCTGAAAGGGCAGAGGGCGTTTATTTACATGCCACTTACTTCTACTACACTGGCAGATGTTCAGTTTTTAGACTGGGCGTGGAAGAAATATGATAATTAAGTGCATTGTTCAAGAACTGAATCACACCTCATTCCTTTTCTGTATGCAGTTATTCTCTACTATAATGTACAAAACCTTAAGGGACCTGTCATATAAATATTTCTAAAGATCAGTCAATACCTGCAGCATTGCCATCCATCATTACTGAACAAGTTCTGTTTTATACAGTAATCACATAAATCGACTAACAAGAGATTATAATTCTTTAAGACACACCTCTTGGTCCTTGACAAGGTCATTACTGTGCTGTGAGGCTGTTCCCCAAGATGACATATGTCAAAGCAGAAAGACTCGTGCAACTAAGAAACAAAGAACACGGACTAACAGATTCTGGGGTAACTAATCTTACTTGAAAAACATACTGAAAACATGGCTTTAGGTTTTAGCTAAAATTTGATGAGTTCTCACAAAGCCTAGTGAATTTAGCATTGCATTTTTTTTTCCACACAAAAAGAACGAATTCTAGCCAGAAGTCAAATACAAATTTAACCATTATTTGTGGTACAAGAGAATGAAAAAGTGAACCAAAAGTCACATTATTTATTCACGTTTTGGCATTAGAGGAGGAATGTTCTCAGTAATAATACTTACACCACATTCATCATAACTCACAGATGCATATGTTTTAAAAAAATAAAGTTTATGAAATGAGGCAAAATTTTAAGTTATGTAATGATGAAATTCTGTTTTCCTTTGGAAAGTTGCATAACCTAGAGTTTTGGTTTTATTTTGCTATTGCTGTTGTCTGTTAGATTCTTTGGTGTAATCAGTTTGGGGTTTTTTATTGAATTACTTTAGGATATTTAAAGGTTTTTTTAACATCTTATCCAGAAAAATGTTTCTTTGGAAGCATTTCAAAGAAGTACAAGCACCTGGGAACTTCTAACACTGGGAATTGTGACATTCCTCACGAAATTTGCAACAGTGTTCCCAGAGTGAGGGCTTAGCACCAAGTCAGATATGCCAGAAAACACACTGTACTTTATAACTCGATAGGAGAAGTAATAAGCACTGATACTATAGCTACGGAAAAGCGAAGTGTTTAAGTACAAGAACACTGACTTAATGTTTAAGATAATTGGTGGAGATGATGGGTTAAATAGAGGCTGTACCTAGCAGGGCCCTTCCTTGCTAGCATTTGGTGAAGCACAGAATAATCAGTCATTTCCCACCTCTGGACTTTGTTGTCAGTTCGAATAAAATCTTCTTAACTCACACCAAAAACTGCCAGAAATGGTCAGAAACCTTCTCTGATCTCTGAGAACAGTATCTAATTTAGTAAAACAATTATCAGGAAACAGAGCGAATCAGCTCTTTGGAACTAAAAAAGTCCATGTACAAAACATAATGTAATGAAAATGCCAATATAATCCAGTGTTTATTTAAGTGTTGCTATATCTTACATCCACAACTACTGTATTTTTTGAGCATTCACTATGTGCCGGGTACCCTGTGCTACATGGGGGCAAGTGGTGGTACCAGAATTAATCAGATAGGGATCTGGTGCTCAAAAAATGAGGCATCTAATAGAAGAGACAAGGTGAAGTCAGGATTCTATACCATAGAAATATGTGCTGTATGATACATCAGACAAGTACGTGTGGAAGGCAAAAGAGTTAGGCATGGATTTTAGGTGGAGACAGCATAAAATATTTTCATAATAGCATGTAAACTGGGTCTTAAAAGTAGGACTTGCTCTAACAGAAGGGTGTGTGATGGGGAGGGAACACGGGCAGAGGGGATTGGAGCAAATTGAAGGACATTCTAGATAAAGAGAACAATATGATGAAAAGTGCCACGCTACTTATAAGAACTTCTGTGATGAAAATTATTACTTGAAAATGGCTTTATGTTCTTAAAAAGTAAGGCTGCAATTTTTAAAATATACATTGTACAGATCCCAAATATGGCATATAAAATCAGAAATAAAATGTCTTTTTGCTACTGATGATAAAAATATGGAAATACGGTTTCTCCTTTGTTATGGAACTTTAAATATAAAATTAACAGGATAATATAGATTATTATTTGTTTTTAATTGAGTTGTAATGTACTTATGATAAAATACATGAATATATTTTGAACATTCATTAATTTCCATAAGTCTGAGCAGACTTTGTAAAATTTCCCTTATCAGAGAATCCATTTAAATACAGCTCAGTATATAATGAGGTTTTCCTCCCTTTGCTTCAGCTGAATATTTATTAGTATAGAAACTTGACATGTTAGGCAATTAGAATATAATTTATGATACATGGCTCATGTGGATGAACTGCTTCCTGCCCATAATTTTAAATGCAAGTCAAATCACAGATTTCTTGTGTTAGTCCCAAAGAAAAATTTTCCTATGAAGTGAATAGTATATTAATATTTTTACTCATATCTTCAAGTGATCATGCTGGAAAATCGTATCTAGAGCAATTCATTCGGCCTCCTTAAAAGCAATTAAAAAACACAAAAACTTTTTACACTGATCAGCCTAGGCCTTTTGAACAAAATTTATTTCCTGTAGGTAGACACTAACATGCTCGGGTTTCCAGGGTGCCTTTTAATATATTGTTCTCATCTGGTTTATTGAATGCTCTTTTAATAGCCCCTAGAAGCTACCGTGCCTTATAAGGTATCTATCTCAATGAAAGTGGTACCTGATCCTTACAAAATGTTGGTAAATGGATATCTCTTCAAAGTGATTATTCAATAAGAGTCTTCATGGCAAATTGCAAACATTATGGAGACCTTGTTTCTTCCTCTACTCTTGTTTCATTCATTTATTTCTCTAAAAACCTTCTTTTTAATGGATACTGTTTTGTGGCAGAGGTTGCTAGGTGACCTCTGCTACCCATACTAGTCTTCTCCCACTAAAGTCAAACCCCTGACTTTTACTTGAGTGAATATTTGAAGTAAAACTACTTTCCTGGGTTCTTCTGTATTAAGTTTGACTACGTAATAAATTCACGTCAATAAAATGCAGCTGGAAACGTCCTGTGCTTCTGGGCTTCTGGCTTCTGGGATCATTCCTTAAAACATGGTAGTGCTACAACCTTTGCCACTTTTCCCACTGTCCATGGATATTGAGTGTAATGGATGAAGCGACACTTGCCATCTTGGAAAGTGAGAAGGATGGTTACACCTGGGATGGCTGGCAGGTGCCTGAGTCCCTGCAGACTTTGTGGAGCAGAGCCACATTTACCTCCTGACACAAAGGAAATATAAATCTCGATCTGCTGAAAACCTATTAACATGATCCTAACTTAAATAAACACGTGAACCTAACCTTAGGGAATACAACTTGTTAACTCTGATCTTTTAAACATTCTGAGGATTCACCTTTTTCAGAAAGTTTTCCAAGACCGAGCAGTATCCTGCCCTTATGAATAATTTCATTTTCCAATTGTGGCCATATTGACCCTCCAAAGGGACCATAAGGGCAAGATGATCTCTTAAAATATACATCACATGAAGGGAACTGTGGGAGCTTGCTGGAAATTAATAACAATGCAATTAAAGAGATCTTGATAGAATTGGATGCTCTTATGTGCTTATTATTTTATCTCTAAATGTTAGCAGTATCCTTTATTTTCACTTCACATTTCAGTCTAGTTAACAAAGAGAATAATTAATCAGTATTTTTACATGCTACACATAACACTTAGCAGAGAAAGGATATTATCATAGTCTCAAATATATGACAGTTCTTGTAAATTATCTTTATCTTTAAAAGAACCTGGACAAATTCAAATGCCATCATCATCATCATTAAGCCAGATTAATAGCTTTTCATGAGGTTGGATAATGAATTTTCTTCGGCTTAACAAGTGATTGTACTAGGTAGTACAGGGTGTGTATACAAATTACCTGTAATTCCAAATGTTAGGGAGGCTAGCATCTTATAGGGTAGGTAAGACAAAAATAATTAAAACACAAACCAGAGTACAAAACCTGCTACAAAGTACAACAGAGATTTGGAGAAAAGAAAGGTAAGGGCCAGTGGGCAGGGATTAGGAAAAGCTTCAAGAAGCAGGTAGCAGTTAACACATCCACCTGCTGCGAGACAGTTTAGAACACGTGGCCTTCTCATCTGATGCCAACTGTGGCCTCAACTCGGACCAAGAGTGACACTATCAAGTAAGTCTGAGATTAGCGATCCAAGTCCTCCAACATCTATCTACCAAGGAAACTTCTCAGGGAGAGTGATGTTTATAGAACAGCTTTTGCCCAGGGAGGTCTCTAAGCCAGAGAAGATCTCTTTTCTTCTAACAGCCACTGGTCTTGCCTTCTTGATTCCCATAACCTTTGAAAATGACTCCTCTTACTTGTATTTAGTCCTGAAGCGACCTGTCTATATTGACCTTTTCTTTATTTGATTTTGCCTGCCTCTTGTGTTAATCCCCTTGTGTTCATCCCCTTCTAGCATTTCTTTGGCTATGTCACATACCTGCTGCCTGTCCCTGGTATACTGCCTGTTAAACAACCATAGGGTAGAATATTATACTTTCTCAAAGCCTAAGAAGTTCTTGTCCTTCTTGCTGCCTTAAAGACAGAGTTACTGATTGAGACTGAGGAAGACACTTCTCCTAAGGTGGGTGGAGCAGGACATGGGTAGAGTACTTAGGACTGTTGTCTTCACTTTTCTTTCTAGTAATCCACCTACCAATCTTGACCTCAGCCAGAAGTGAAGGTTTATGAGTGACTCTGAGCCTATGAAATTCAGGAAAAAGAGGATCTCAACCGAAAATCTACCCATGACAAATCTAAAATTGTAGCTATCTACCTTTCTTCTCCTTCCTGGGGATGGGGAAAAGTTAATGGCATTAAAATGCATTTGGTTGATCAGCCATCATGCTAATGAACGATCTGCATAGTTCTGGGTCAGTAACATTACAGCCCCAACTTTCCTGATTGAAAGGGACACAAGGACCTGGGCAAATTGGTTTGACAGGCTTGTTTCTTATCTCATAATGATAAAGAAGGTCTCATCGAGGAGCTGGATCATATTGAATTGGTTAAAATACAGTTATCATTCTGTCCTGCTTTAAAATATCCAAGAGTGGGTTGCTAATATTTTTGTTTTTGAAATGGAATGTTTGATCTCATGAATTTTCAAAACAACACTGTGCTTAAAAACAGCCCGCATTTTTCTACTGCTTGTAGAATAGGTCTGAATGTTAGCTTTTATAAAATGTAAACATGAAGGGTTTCCAGGTTAGTATACTAGGGAGAAAAAAAAAAAAAAACTAACACGTTTTAAAGATTTGATTATATTTCCAAAGCATCCACTTATTTCAGCAGCTTTATTATTACTAATGCACATGATTTCAGGGGAGTAGAGAGAAGCTGAATTTAAATAACTACTTGTGGCAAGGCAGCACCAATTATACACTCCAGGGCTATTTATGTCCTCTGGTGATCAACTAGCAGTGGGAAGTCAAATTGACAACACAGTGGCGTAATCACAATTATGGGTCAAACTTCAACAAGCCTGTTTAAATGGTTCCATTAGGTTCTACTTGAAATACTGATTTACATATATTTTGACTATTTTCAGACATGTGATACACTTTAACGTGCAGTGATATAATCATTGCCTGTAAGAATGCATTAGTCTAGAGCACCGAAAAATAAAATGGCATGCCATGCACACAAATTCCTGCAGAATTTAAATTGCATTAGAATACATCCCCAACCATATTTTAGAAGATTAAAATATCATTTGGCTTCCACAGCAGGGCGATTTAGTGAGGAAATTTGGATATTTTTAGAATTGTTTAAATGCACTTTTCTTTGGAGCATTAATGTATTTTTAAGGTAAATAAAAACTGTCCATAAGCCATGAGATACTTTCCTATACAGACCCGTGCCTTATCGAATTTTTACTTTTTATGCTAGTCTGACCTAAATATAGCTTTTCCAGGTGATTTCTCTCTCCACTGCAACTGCAGCTCCTCTGCAATGCTTTCTAAATGTTGCTCTTTTTAGAGACACGTTTTCACGTGACATAAATATCTTATTTAAATTCTTTCCTTTTAAACATGTTGTCATAATATATAGAAAAAAAAGCATATGTAATGCATACTAAACTAAAGGGCATAATGATAATGTACACCTGAAAACTCATCAGTTAACTTAATGTCCAGACGTTATTGCTTCTTGATGCTACCTGACTGCTCCTTCTGGGTGTCATCTTCCATCTTCCCCACCAAAAGAAACAGCTATGCTAAGCTTTATTTTATGATTTTACTGCTTTAAGATGTAGCTTTTTCTCCACATATATGTGTCTCTAATTGTTTTGTTTGCTGATTTTTAAACTGTCAAAAAACTATACTGTTCTCTACATAATCAAATGATACCTTTTACTTACCTATGTTTCTACTATTTTATGATCCATTCCTTTTGAACGTAATTACCTGTAGGTCAGTAATTTTTATGGCTTATTTAAGATACTATTGTATAAATATATTGTGATTTATTTACCAACTGTATATTTGAGATGTTTCTTGTTTAACACTATTCTGACTATACTCCTATGAGTACAGGAGTATACTCTGGATCATATGTCCTGATACAAATATTCAAGAGTTTCATAATTGATGGTATCAGTTTCTACTCCCATGCAACATATATGAGTTTGCAAAGTTTCATATCTTCACTAAAATCTTGCCCTTGTTAAAATTCTTAATTTTCACAAATAATAGTAGGTGTCGAATGTTATTTTGTTATGGTCTTAATTTGTATTCTCTTATTTTTGATAGTATTGAGAATCTTTTTATAGGTTTATGGTGTTTCTGTGTTTGCTCTTCTGTGAAAAGAAAATGCCTGTTTATGATTTTTGCTAATTTTTCTATTTGCCTTTTTTCTTCTGCATTTGCATTAATTCTTTATGAAATCACATGTTGTCTCTTCAGATGTCTGTCTCCAGCCTATTAAACTCTAAATTCCTTGAAAGGAAGGATTGTACCTTCTTTGTTGTTATATCCCCAATGATCATCATCGTGGTTCAATTATATATTTCTCTCTTTTGCAGAGAACATGTTTCTTTTGCTAAAATTTCTTCTTAAATCATTAAGAAAAATACTAATCATTGTTCTATGGGATGCTTATAAGATGATGGGATAGGAAGGGTTTGGAAAGGAAACAGAAGCTTCCTTCTAAGCATATATATATGTTTGTATATATATACACATTATATACATACGTCAATGTGCATATATATATATATATAAAACAATGTATTAGTAGAGAGATGCTAACAAATTTTGGTGTGGAACACACCAGCTTATCTATAAAGTGACTTCAAGAAATCCATCTACCTTAAGACTTTCCTTCTAAATCACACATTATGTTATGATTTTGTTACTACAGAGAATATATAATTTTCTGTCTGCATGTGTATCTTACTTTTTAGTAGATCCTCATTCCACAAGAATAAGTAGAGATGGGAATTGAAATGTTCCAAGATCTAGAGAAATAAATTGCTTCTTATTTGATTGATGGCCCTGAAATAGTGTGGTCAGGAAAATACTGATGTCTGGAATAGACTTATACAAGGCATAAAGAAGACATTTCTCCATTTGAAAACATGAAATTGTAACTGTTATTTTGCACAGCACTATTAATAAAATTTTTGATTAGACATGATTCAAAAGGCCAAAGATTTAAATTAAAATTCCGACTGTTATATGACGTTTCTTAGCATTATAGATATTTCATTAAAACATAATAAGCTATAATTGCTAGGTTGTAATTATTTACATTAATTACATAATTGCACTAATCACATAAATAGTGCCAATAGTAGTAGCACTTTCAAACATTTCCTAATTGCTTCTAAAATTTTAAATACATGAAATGAGAATTAAAACTAAAATTAAAATGAAAAGATGACAGAATTCTGAGATTTCATTTTTTAAGTGAGTTAGAGTGTTCATAGGACTTAAAATAAATCCACAGGTATTCTGCTAAGATTTTATATTATTCCTATGCATTTAACACTTAAAGATATGATTACTTGCTGTGAATCTTCACAGAACTTGCTCTGTTATATACTAGGAATCTAGACTATTATTCCCATATGCCTGAGGTGAGCCTTTTTACTATAGCTCCATGAAACATAAAAAGAAGTTACCTTTAATTATGAATATAGGCTAACAACCATAGTATTCTACCTCTTCAAAAGAAAGAGAAACCTTTCTATAATACTAGAAAAGCTTTCTTTAAGTTGCTAGAATGTCTGATATCATATGTCTGTCCTATTGCTGTAGGAATGACACATTAGTGCCTAGCCCACAGTGGGCACCCCATTGCTACTTGTCCCATGATTAACTGATACATTTACATTTCAGGGAACACAGTATTACCCAATAAGGAAGTTTTCTTGCTCCTCCGTGGTATCTTCAACCCAGTGAACTCAACACTTGGGATGTGATATGTGTTCATGTTTCTTAAACATGATTCAGAATCTTATTGTGATGAACGCATGTGAAAGTTTCTGCTTATTTTTTGATGATTTGGAGCTATTTTGTTAATCCTATATTAGAAGCCTGGGTGGCAGGTCTTCTCTCCTACGTCCTATCAGTGTGAAAGCATAAAAGAAGCTCTTTGGTCATTTGGTCTTTACTAGTCACTAAGCATCCACTAAGTCCCTCGCTCTGGTTTGTAGATGTGGCCTGCGTACTTCGTCCAATCATTCTCGGAACCTCAGTATAACTTCAGCAATGAGATGACAGATTTACTTGCTTTAGCAGTTTTATGCCAGATGGTGATGACTAATGCTGAATATGGAGAGAAATTTTATTTCCTGAGCTATCCATATTTGTTTTTTGTAAATAATTCTTCCATCCAATCACTCCAAATCTCTTTGTGGCTATTTAGCATTTTTGCAATCTCCTAGGGAGTGCTTAAGCTACAGACTAGAGCCACAGAGTTATGGCATAAAAATCACTCAACATCTTAGACTTGATGTGATCTGATACTGCTGCTTAACTCGTGGTCTGTATTTTGAGCATCTTCATTGTTTATGTGTCATGCACGCCTTTGGAATTTTGATGAAATATATGGGTTCCTTTTCTGAATAGAGTTCTAAAATGCATAAAATAAATACATGGGATTAAAACAAAAACCATTAATACCGAAGTTCGGTTATAAATGTATTAGAAACTAAATCATGATATGCTTTGTTATCAACAAATCAGATAAGATAATATCTAGGATTGCATTCTAATCACTACCTAAATCACAAAGTAGAGATGAGTTGAAACTCTATATGAGTGCAACTACCATAATGCAATATGATATGATGACACAGCAGGATAGTGATACTATTGTGTTTGTTGCTTACAAATATTTGACGGAAATGCTAAATTTGAGGAAAATTCACATTTGAGGAAATGATAAATATCAATGAGATTGGGAAAAAATGAAATAATTTTGTTTCCACCCAAGTTTCCAGACACTAGAGTATTACTGAAATCTCTGATTCTTGTTCTCCAAACCCTATTGTCCTCTGCCCAGGGGAGATGTGGAGACAGAGCATTCTGGTAACCCTCCTAGGGTTTAGGCTTCCAGATTGCCCTGACAAAGCCTAGGTTTTAAGTGTAGTTTAATGAAGGTGCTTCTTTGTTTACAGAATGACAGGATGAGTCGCCTCATTGCCCATTTTTTTTGCTCATCTGGCTGGCCCACCTATAAAGGTGGATGTTAGATTGAGTTGCCATCTAAAATGCTTTCAGGTATCTTCTGTATGTCTGCCAAAATTATCATAGAGCACACATAATGGAAATTTAGGTAATCTTTAATAATTTCTTAACTTTACAGGATCCACAATGTTTACTGCTTTAAATCTGATACTCCTTCTATGTCCCTTTGGGATGGGACAAGAAGCCTAGTGCTTTCTTTAACTACAAAAAATACCACCACTTTTCAGATTAGCACTGAGTCTGATAACGGTGTGATTGAGTGAATAACAGCAACTGAAATGAAAGCACTTTCATCTCTATTGAAATCGCTGTTAATGCAACATGGAAAAATAACTTTATAGAATATGCCTCGTCAGCAAGTCAGACGATCCATCAGGGATAGGGGGAGGAGATCTTTGTAGTGGATGTGGAATTTCTGTGAAAGTTACTTATTTAGAGCATGTGATGATGACTTTTATTTCAGCTGGAAGTTTGTACCTTAACTTGTATAACTGTGTTAATTGTATAAATGCCTGTCTTTCAAAAGAAAAACAAGAAAGTGGGCCTCCCTGGTGGCGCAGTGGTTGAGAATCTGCCTGCTAATGCAGGGGACACGGGTTCGAGCCCTGGTCTGGGAGGATCCCACATGCCGCGGAGCGGCTGGGCCCGTGAGCCACAACTACTGAGCCTGCGCGTCTGGAGCCTGTGCTCCGCAACAAGAGAGGCCGCGATAGGGAGAGGCCCGCGCACTGCGATGAAGAGTGGCCCCTGCTTGCCACAACTAGAGAAAGCCCTCGCACAGAAACAAAGACCCAACACAGCAAAAATAAATAAATAAATTAATAAACTCCTACCCCCAACATCTTCTTTAAAAAAAAAAAAAAAAACGGAAAAACAAGAAAGAAATTCACTAATCAAATAGAACTATTATTCTATTAAGGTTATTAATCTTTAATTTGTATACTGTGTACATATAATATATAAATAATATTAACATATATAATTTATACCCATATCTGACTCATTCATATATCAATTAAAGAGAACTAACTTATAATATAGTTATAACAATAATAAAATGATCTACAGATATAAAGGTCCTTTTTATTATGCATGAATTAATTCCTATTTACGCTAAGTGTTTAGATATGATGTATTAGTTACACAAATACAAACTATTCTAGATGGGAGTATAGGATTATTTTGGCTTATGTTTAATATACAGAATATTAATATATATGCAGAAAGACAGAATTTATTTCCAGCAGAATGGTAATTTTAATCAGGATACTTGTTAACATTTAGCTGTAATTGTTGATTTATCCTAATGATCTAACATTCTATACTTTCAAATGGTTAGGGAAAATTGGACAGATTATTTAGAGTCACTTATTGAATTCGTGCTTATTTTTTTAAAATCTGGAAAATATACTTTGGCTTTAATTAGCATGTTGGATACCTAAAATAAGTCACAAGTGATTAAGTTGACTTTCCTATTAATATTACTTCTGTTTAAAGGACAATAATGTTTTTTTAAATTTAATTTTTTTCAAATACAGAATAATGGACTGAAAAGACAATTCATAAATGGGAATACAGAATTAGTAAATAAACATGAAATAAGTTAAATAAAAAGCATGAGGATAACATTTTTTCCCAAATAAAGAAACCTATTTTATTTTACATTAACATACATTATTTTAAATAACATAATCTTCTACAAACAATATTTTTAAAGTATTAATACATAATTACAGAAAATACTTAAATAAAAGATTTACAAATATTTTAAACAATATACCCTTAGTCCTTCTATGAAAATAAAGCCACTGGTAGTACCACCCTGGCCCCCCTTTTTAATTGCACATTTTTTGTATCAGTGTCTGCATAATGGATAACTATTTTGATTCTGTTTTTGTACTTGATATGTAAAATCTTCAGATCTTTTTCATATTATTTGAAAAAAGGTCTTAGCTGAGGTGAAGTCTGGGCAGTTGAGGTGAGATGCGGTTTCAGTATTTTATTACCTTGCCTTTCCAAGAATTTCAAGCATAATGATGGTGATGCTGTCCCAACAGAGCTTTTATACACCACCTCATAGATGGGGAAGGCTTGGGGGGACTGTGCATGTCCCATGCACTTGGAACTGTTGTTTAGACTCTGTGAAGTTTAGTGACTTTGGAGATAGCTGAAGACATTCTATTTTTCTCCCTCTCTTTTTAAAATTCTATCTCGTATCTTCCAGGTCCTTCATTTTTCCTGATATTCCATTTTTCAAATAGTTGTTCATTTTTCTCCTATTTGGACTTTGGTGCTTAATTGTACATAGACGAGTGATTTACCTCAGTTTCTGATACTGAGAGCTAAATTGTTGCTTGCTCTAATATTAAGGGTATCCTTTTTTCTCCTTAACTTAAAAAACATGCCTTATTTCTAGTAAGATGTGTAGGCCTATGTGGCAAGAAAGCTAAACCTGTTAAAATGTAACTTATAGAATGGATACCAGTTTTGGTGGGAGCGAGGCTGATCGCCAGAGTTTTCCTGGACCATGCTTTTCACATTGGATTCCAGCAGCTTAGCGCATTGAGTTTTACAATTTATGGCTTTCAAAGCCGTTTGCAGCCCTGATCCTTCATATAGTTCCAATTTGCTTACATCAGTCAAAAACATTGAAATTGTTCTGTGGTAGCATGTTTCCTTTGTGGCTCTGATTTTTCAATAGTTCAATTCATTTAAATTGGGATTGAAAGTTAACATTGATTTTGCTTTTTAATGTCTAGCATTCCTCAAGGTCTAGTCAAATATATTTGGGCTTATTATATATATATTTAAAAGGACAGCATTGGTAGGCAGTAGTATTTTACAATTTCCCTTTGCATTGTCTCAATTACTGTAACTGATTCACATAATTTGTGGGTTAGCCAAACCAGAAAGAAGACAAGAAGCGAGCCAGACACAGAAAGAAGCCTGCCGTTTCTCACCATTCAGCATGGAAATGTTTACTCATTCTCTTTGTGTTCATTTCGTTGATCTATCTGCATCTGGAGTCCATGAATCTACATACAGGTTTTCTGATTCCATTTTGTGGAATGGAAACCTCTGGTCCTTTCCTAGTACCGCTGTTGGCTGGCTAACTCCTGCGCATCTTAACTTGTAATCAATCTGTCTTACCTAACTCTTCTACCTTCAGAAGAATTTGGTACCTGCAATTTCTGAGTGTTTCTTCTAGAGTTCTGCAGCATTAATCACCTTACACCCTCTGGCTTCTTCCTGTAGGCTTAGGTTTCCTGTTTTCTGGTCTTCTGAGTCAACTACCATTCCTCTCCTCCACTGCTGGGCTTCCAAAATTTCTATGATATTTTTCATTCATCATTTCTCTTCATATTCTCTTCGACTTCCCTAGTTTTTTGCCTTTTTATTTTATATTATTATAACCTTGGTAGGCCTCCTGGATGGGGGAGAGCTAAACATATACCTTCACTTATACCAAACATATCTAAGTGTTAATTTCCAACAAAAATTTTCCCCAGAAATACAACTCAAAGGTTGTGTTAATAGCATTCAAACATATTAGATATAGTTTTCATTATCATATAGCTTATAATTAGCTTGTCACAAATTATTATATTAATATTTTGTACATCAAAAATACATTAACTCATGGGTGAATGAATTCAAATCATTCAGATCTGTTCATTCATTCATTTATGCATTTAAAATATTTACTGAACACATTATATATATTAGGGGCTGGTAATACAGCAATGAATAACACAAGGTCCCTTCTCTCTTGTAGCTTATTTTCTAGAGAACAAAGAAACATAGTGTGTGGTCGTAACACATGCTAGGAAAAATAATAAAATATTGTGAAGGGTCTTCAAGTTACTATTTCACAAAGAAGAACAGATAGCATCTTTGATGAGGTGGCAATTGTTATCAATTTTCTTTTTTATATTTCCTAGTTGATTCAAAAAATTCTCTAGTGTCTTCCACACACAGAGCACATCTTTTGTCCATAGGGAATCCAGTCGAGGCAAGTCTTCTGTGGAACACCTCGAGGTCACTCTTCTGTCTGACCAAATCAAGGACTACTGTTCTCTTCTTTTGTGCTTTATGAAAAGCTATGGTCATATGTCATTGTTCAGATTCCGGTTCAGGCACTGTATTTCCATTCCCATACCTTGATATTTCATGTTGCCATGCAGTCAATTCTTTCTTGGCATTATTTGAAGGGACAATGGAGATTTTATTACTCTCGGATAATTAACCCTGGGCATTTTAGGATTTGAGATGTAGATGAGAGTTTTACAAGCTGAAGAAGTAATGTCCAGAATACAACAGAAATTTCATCATTAATACAATACAAAACTCCAGTTATTGTAACAAAATGTTGATGGGTGCAAGTATTACATTAAATGAAAGATTATTTTCTAGTTCATACAAAAATAAAAACATAAAAGCATAAACATTAAAGGTTTTCACAATGTTTCCTAAAATGCCTCCAAAGCATTTTTGTTTTAATTTTTCTTTACATATATATGTATATGAAAATGTGTGTATGTGTGTGTGTGTGTGTACACACATATACATACAACGTAGGTAAGCCTGGATCTTAGAAATAGGGTATGTTTGTGTATTTTATTTTACTATGAAGAAAAAAACCCCAAAGGTATAAAACTCTCATATTGATAGCTTTTTTTAAACAATACAACCTTGACAAGTTCGTAAAATAAAATGAGGGGGTCACATAAATGGTAGATCTATCTCTCAACTGGAGACTGCAAGAGCTTTATATTATATATTTGATATGTTCTATAAAATACATTAGAAAAAACATGAAACCACTTAGAATGGAAAAAGCATTAAAAGGTATAGTAAGCAAGTTCAACTGGGAATGTTGAAAAGGACCATTTTAATTTTAGGGAAAAAAGTATTTGTTGGAACGTATTTCAACAGAAATGCATTCCATATTAGAAATGTGTTGTGTTTTGGCGATGTCTGTTTCTCCTCCTATGTAATAAGCTAGATTCCATAGCTACATAAAAGAAAGTAGGTGTAAACCCTTTATAGAATTATGGAAAATAACTCCACAATTGGTGACCTCAAGAGGACAAGGGACACCTGTCCAACCCCCTGAAATCTTACCATAGCTATGAGACCTTTCCAAATCTAGAAGCAGAAATGAAGGATTAGCCGATAATAAAAACTCATAATGAAATAGATTAATAATAGTCACATCAGAGTGTCCTTTGTCCACACCTGCCTTGCCCTCACTTCCTCTCTCCAATGAATTACCTTGCTCCTCATAAATTTCTGTTTTGTCTTTTTTTAATCTTCACATTAAAACACTTTAACCATTGTTTTCAGCTATCACAAATTCAAACTGCTCCATGCTAAAAGAAATTTTCAAACAAGACAATAACAACAAAAGCATCTTCTTTGGATTCTTCTCCCCACTCAGATACCTGATCATACCCATTCTTCCCTCTTGTCAAACGTCTAGAAACAATATTCTATACTTGGTGTGTCTAATTCTTCAACGGATATTTACTTATCAGTAACACAAACAGCCTATATCATTTTACAAGTTGGCTGAAATTGCTTTCTTCAAGGTTACGAGTACCCTTCTAATTTTCAACTCTTGAGTCCCTGCCCTATTGAATGTATCTGTAACATTTTCTACCACTGTTTCTTTCTTTCACTGTTTCTTCTCTCCTTGGCTACTTTGACAGTGATGTTCCTAACTGGCTTCCTCTCACCTCTCCGAATCCTCTCAGTTGCCATTGCTACATTCTTCATTTCCCTTTCTCTAAATGCAGATATTTTCAAGAATCCTTCACCAATTTTTTGTTTTTAGCTTTCTGCTGTTCCTTTCAGATAATCTCAGATATTTCTATTGAAAAATATCACTTCTAAGCAAATAACTCTCATACCTATATGTATAGCTCTGACCTTTTAAAAAGCTGAGGGATACAGATTCATATTCTAGTTGCCTGTTGATTACTTCCACGTCTTTATCATTCAGCATCTCAAACTCAATCTGAACAAATTCTAAATCACCATGTTTCCTTTTCTTGAGGTTTTCTCCTCAGCATTCCCCTTGTTGAAAGTCACACACTTTTCAAGATCTGATGCAAATACTACGTTCTTCTTAAAGTCTCTGATTGTGTCAGTAAAAAAAGCTAATTGAAATTTTTTTAAAAGTCAATTCCTAAATGAAATATAAAGGCTTTATTTCAAAAAGCCCTATAGCACAGTGGTTAAGAACCTAAACTTTCAAGTCAGACAGCCTCGGGTTTAAATCTCAGCTGTACTTCATAGTGATGCTGT
This sequence comes from Globicephala melas, assembly GCF_963455315.2. Taxonomy (NCBI): domain Eukaryota; kingdom Metazoa; phylum Chordata; class Mammalia; order Artiodactyla; family Delphinidae; genus Globicephala; species Globicephala melas. The sequence continues at coordinate 29,529,266 of NC_083322.1, forward strand.
GAACTTTCTCAAACCATTTAACCTTGCTAAGCCTTGGTTTTCTCACATGTTAAATGAAGATAATAATAGAACCTAATTTAAAGGGTTATGAGTAATGTGACACTGTTAATCATAAGCAATTTATCACTGTTCTCAGAACACAAATACTCAATAAATGCCAGTGATGATGATGATGATGATGATGGTGGTGGTGATGATGATTAAAAATACAATGCAACTATTAGAGTATAGGGTATGCTCCCAAATGGCAGTTTGAGCTAGAGGAGAGCACCAGTAAAATAATAAAGAATAAAATAATAAAGGGTACGCTTTCTCTCTTTAAAAAGATTTCCTGGAAGTTGCCTAACTTTTGTTTCTCAAAATATAGCTGCAAGAAAGTCTGTGAAATATCTCCTTTTGTTGAGTGCAGGGCCATTGTGAATAAGGTAAGGAGAAAAATGAGTGAATCTTCAGGTAGGCAACTAAGCTTCACTGCCCCAAAGACTATGGTAGTTTCAGGTTCAGCAAGATTAGCCAATTAGACTTGATTATATCAGCTGTAGAGCTTACTTAATGCAATTAAGTTACCCTGTGATTACTTCTAGGACAAGAGCACTTATAGATAAGTTTACAGGTTAAACTCAAGAAATATGATGAGAGTCTTGTTTCACCGCTCCTTAGATTCACATTTAGAACTAATTTGAGTAGTGTATGGACTGCAACTTTACATGCTAAGTGAAATGGGAAATGTACGAGAATGTGAAAAAAAATCAATTTGGCCTTTAAAAGTAAGAAGAAAAGATTCTGACTTACAGATTTCTAAGAGCTTTCTGGACATAATTTTTTAGATATCTAAAAAATGCCACAAAAATTTTATTTTAATGACCCGAAGGAATTCAAGACATATTTTCCTCATATATTTCTAAAGTTAGGAATGTTAAAATTAGCACAGAAATAAGATAATTAAATCTGATTTCAAATATGACAAATGCCTGCATATTATAAATTTATGATTTTTTTTTTTTTTTGCGGTACGCGGGCCTCTCACTCTTGTGGCCTCTCCCGTTGCGGAGCACAGGCTCCAGACATGCAGGCTCAGCGGCCATGGCTCATGGGCCTAGCCGCTCCACAGCATGTGGTATCTTCCTGGACCGGGGCACGAACCCGTGTCCCTGGATTGGCAGGTGAACTCTCAACTACTGCGCCACCAGGGAAGCCATAAATTTATGAGTTTTAATGGTCAAAAGATATCTTTCAAAAACTTTATGAAAAAATTAAACATAGGAATCTAGAGTTAAAAATAAACCAAATCCTCATAAAATCATCAGATTCAACAGTTTTCATGATTTTGCCCCATTCGCTTCAACTACTCTCTCTACAATTTCCTGAAGTATTTTAAAACAAATTCCTATATCATGTCATTTTACCAAAATGATACCTTTTAGAAAATAGTATTCAATCATTAATTGACAATGTGTCTCTACCATGTGTCTTCTAGCGGTTTGGCAACATGTATGTCAAAAGTTTTCAAATGATGCCTTATCAAAAAGGAAGAACACTTTGCAAATGCTTTGTCGTTTCTATTATGTATTCTTCCTTTATTGCAGGCATCCACCGACCTAAGTGTTAAAACACCTTCCTTCTGAATGGTGAAAGAAAATTTAGCATATGCACAGACCTAATTACAAACAATATTAAATGCACTCATTTAATCACCACATGAAAGCTGATATATATGGTCAAAAAATGGTCAACAATAAGACATGGTAACCTTATCAGTTTAAACCTTAAAGTCTTTTATGAATAAAGTTCTTGATAATTGAGCACAGAAATTTATGTTTTGGGCAGGTATCAGCCTTCATCACCATCCCAATACTACCATGTAATAATGGTTTATATATACTCCTTCTCTATTTGAGTACTGTATTCTGATTCTCTCTCCTTTTAGAGGGATATTTATACAAACCAAATAGAAAATTCATGCTGAGAATTACCAGAATAAACATTTTAGAAATCCCTTGAAATACATCAGAATATATTTTAAAAATATTTTTTGAAATAACTCTTCCATAAAAAGTAACTACTAAAAAAAAGAAATAGTAACTACTGTTGAAAATAATGATATATGTTTTGAGGTTCGTTACAGGAACGCTTTAAGGAATAAAAAGTCCTTTGTAGTTAAACACATTTTTTCTAGTTCTTTTGTAACTTTATATGCTTATACTTCTTTCTTGTCTTTAAAGTTCACTAACTCACTAAATTAAAAAGTATTTCAAAATCAAGCCAAAGAAAATACCATTTTATTTCCATGGGTTGATAAAAACAGATTTTAATGTTTGATAATATACCTCTTTTTAAAATATTAGGTTAATTTTGTTATACAAGAAAGCTGAAATTTTATAAACACCCAGTATAATTTTCATCTTAACTTATTGTTATACAGATATGTATGATCAATGTTCTACTAGAATACATATAATGGCGAAATCTGAGTGGATAAGAGTGATCTACTAAATCTGTAATTAAAGTTGAAATATTACTTTAACTCTATGTTCTGTATGTGAAATGAAAACAAACAGAAATCTGTAATATGTACTCAGAATTTTTCTGATAAACAAACACCAATGTAGCTGGCACTAAAAGAATGTATTTTAAGCTTCTTAGGAAAAAAATTATGAGGTTTTGCTGTTCCTTTGCCTCTCGTTGATGAACTTGTATGTATGAAGCCTCACAACACATCTGTAACACTACAACCTTGAATTTTAAGTTGATATTGTCTGTAGTCAAGTGTGAGTCATGAATTTCAATGCATTTGTTTAAACTGTTCCCTATAGCAAAGATGCAGAAAATACTTATTTCCCTGGTTAGTATCAAATTCAAATGAATTATATCATTTGAAACAAGAAGAAGACTCTAAGGTACTATCCTTCCTATAAAAATGCATAATGAGGGAGAAAAATATTAATGGTTTAATACATTATTAAATTAGAGAGGATCAAGTTTCCTTCTATTTTACATGGATATAATTATAAAAGCCTCGTATGGTTATTTTCCCGGATTGTCTAAGAAAGAGATAAAAGATCCTGTCTCTGGAGTCTGATAGAAAACATTATAGCTAGAGGCCAGTACAAGAAATTGTTATAGAGTTGGAAATATGAATTGTTAGTAGGGCTTTTTCTCCAACTCAATTTTTTTCTTATGGCTGTAATTATACTATTCAAAAATATTTAAGCAATTCTTTACGCAGATCATAAGAGATTTAAAAATTTTTTAAGTTCTTTATTTTTCATATTACATCAGGAAAAGAAATCTTTTTTCACGATTCATTATCTAAGTTGAGGCTAAATTAATTTCCACTCTTTCCATGGGCCTCTGGTATAAAGAAAAAATGAGGACAGTAGCAGAATTTGGTGCCAGTACCATCCCTATAGTAAAGTGAAAATCTTAGTTCATTGACAAGGTTTTTTTTTCTTACCCGAAAATGAGCAGCCCTTACTTGTTGATATCAGTGGGGTAGCTAGTATGACTAAGTGATAATTTATAGGTGATATAAGGTAAATTTCAATGTATGACATACTGAAAATTTATGAGTGATAAAAGCACCATTTAAGAGTATCATATATAATATTACAGCACAGAATTTTTATGCTTGAAGAATGCTTTAACAAGTGCAAGTGTTTTAGGACAGATTTCTCATTTGGGCTACATTTAGGGGCAATTTTAAGAGCATAAGGATTATAAATGTAATTGACTTTATACAGTCTATTTCTTTTTTATTTTTGCTACAAATTGTTGATGAATTAATTGTAGTAAAGATAAACAAATGATTAAAATAACTATTATAATAATTATTATTATATTCTTAGCATTCACATAAAAGGGACAGAATCCACTTTAAGCATTTTGAAGAGAAAAGCTAGTGATGAGAGATAAATGGACAGGTCTGTGAGCAGAATTTTGAAAAAGAAAGCAATTCTTACTACTAGCTTTGACTCCAATTTATGTGTCTTCTAATAATTAAAGATACTCACGCTGATCTCACCTTACAAGTAGGGAGTCCAAATGACGAATATCCAACAATGTTGCTGAAATACTCAGTAGGTCCTATATTATTCTAATTTACTCAGTGCTAGATAAATGCCATCCCAATTTGTCCAGCATGCTTGACTGCAGTGCCTTACTCAGACCAACTGCCTTAGTAAATAGTTTCATGCAATTCTTTCTCTCTTCTCTTAAAATTAAATTTTAATGTTCAGAATACCTCTCTAAGCTACTTAATACATAGCAAGATAGTTAGCATACAGTAAGATAGATAGCTTATAGTAAAGCAGTAGTATAGAGTGAGGTACTTCTAAACAAATTCAAGCTATCCTGTAGCTACTCTCTTACATATCTGTATCTAAACATTCATACACTGACGTTAGGTCAAAGGGAGAAATATGCTGGTGTTATAGAACAATCTAACTACTTCTCAAAAATGTCCTGTGGTAATAGCTACCTAACATACCGCTTTAGTCATGAGATGAGGCCAGCCCTGCTGGATGGTATTTGTGAAGGTTAAGGGCTGTGCAAGTGTTTCAAGTCCATTGTGATGCTCAAACACAGCAATGGCTCTTACTGTTTAGATATTTCTTTCTTTTCCTTTTATTGATTGAAAGTTTCCTCTTTCTACTTTATTAGGTTGTGTTGTACTCTAACATAAGTCAGACAAATTTCTTTTAAAAAGAGAAAGAGTATAATGGATATTTTGAAAGGAGGAGTAAGGGTGCAATTAGTAAGGATATGTATAAAAGCACTATTTCTCACCTACCCCGCTTCACCCTTCCCACAGAGACACCTATATGCAAACCATGTACCAGAAAAGCAACAATTCAATATGAGGAAGGGTGAGTCAAGTCTAAAGTGTTAATTGACTTAAAGGGTTCATGGTATGAATAGAATGGGATGGGCTGGTTAGCTTCACATTGTCTAGTTTGCCTATTTGATGAAATAAAAAGTGTTCAATTAATTGCCACAAATTTGAAAGTATCTTTCTAGGTTAAGTACTGTTATAGACACTGAAATTATAGTAGTGAAGAAATCAGACAAGAATTTCTGCTTTCAGGAGCTTACACTCTAGTGACAGCTAAACACTTCTTGCTCTGCGCCAGGCACTGTTAAAGTTGGTTTACGTGTTTTAAATCTCACGACAACCTCATCAGATAGGAACTATTAACACAGATGAGAAAACTGAGTCACTGGGATTATTTCTCCCTAGGTTGTATGCACTCAACCACTTATATAGCTGAGGTCACACAGAAATAAAGATTAACATTCATAAAGCCACTGTTTTCTGAAAACTCATACATTCTTTTCTAATGGAATTAAGTAGCACTTCTTAGGTTGGTTATAATGATGAACATTCACCTTTGAAACCTGTTACATTTTGCATCCTCCCATAACCATTTTCTGGCAGTTGTCAGTATATAATTTGAGGTACCAGGATTTGATTTGGTGGGAACTCTACAATATTTTGTCTCTTCTGTCTTTAATTTTAACCAAATTTAAGCAAATTGGTCAGATCTGTGTTAAGATGAACATTCAGCAATGTTATATCGGCACAATGTTACACAACGTATATAACGCCACATTAAACATTCTGTTGCTTACTATAATGCTATAAAAACATGAGGAAACTTGGAAGAGAAGAGCAAAATGACACTCATTCCGTCCATGCATTCCATTCCTCGTCCACCATGCTCTGTTATTTGACCTTGGAACCAGTCATGTAAAGTCTGGGAACCTCAGGTTCTCCCTCTGAAACAGAGCTACCAGCAACCTTCTTCCACAGCAACAGAGCTGGTGTGAGGATCTCACAGGAAAAATGTAAATAAAAAGGCTTTGACATTTTTAGAAAGTATTCACATTTTCAGTTACAAATAATTTTAAAGAAAGGGATAGAGCATTTAGCCTATTCTGTAGCAAGCAGTATGCGAGATCATTACAAAGATCCTACCTAAGGGAGGAGGGAAGGAAATGACAGAGCAGCACCCTGTGCATATCAGTCCCTCAAAAAATGTTAGTTCACTTTATCTTTTCCACTGATATACACTAGAATGTATTCCTATGTATTTATGTACAACTTTAAGAACCAAACTGAAGAAAACAGAGAGAAATATAATTACCTCTTGTTTCTTAAGGGCATAATGTTTAGAAACTCTTAATCCCTTTTTTCTCTTTTGCCTTTCTGAACGTAAGACTTTTCTGAGTAAAAATGTCTGGAAGGAATCAGCATTTCTCACAGCAAAATTTCTCAAAGAGTGAAACGGACAATGCTCACTTTGGGTGAGCAAGGTACATTTCACTGTATCTAAAACCAGGATCTATAGGGTCAAAAGTGAATGCCCTGAGGAGAGAAGATGACAGAGGTCCTGATTGGCAAGGGCTAGAACGAGAATACGTAGAGAAGCAAATGACCTTGACATCCCCTGCCCTCCTTCCCTGGAGAAACTAGATGAAGATCACTAGTGTTGAGGTGGGGAGATGGTGGTTAGGGGATATTACATAGTTGAGAGAAGCAGCAAAGGGCAGAGAATGCTCTCGCTTTTATTCCTCATTAAGGACTCTGAAAAGAAGCCACCGCTCAGGTGACCCCACACGCCCCTCTGATGCTTTCACATGAACATGGCAGAGCAGAATGGTCAGGCACTGGCAGACCTCCGTGTCCATGTGGCATCCACAACACCTAATTAGAAGCTGTGGCTAGGGAATTTGTGGGTGGAGGATGCCATAGAAAATAGTTGGGACAGTGCCTTTGTGGAAAGGACTGGGCATCACCGAAGCTGGGGCTGACAACAAGAGCAGCAAGACCATGGAGTGCCATCGTGAAGGGACCACTGAGATTAATGAGATATGGGGAAGGCGCATCATTAAACCACATCAAAATTACATGACTACAGACTTCAGTCAAGGATGACCACAGGAGGAGCATCAACTAGTTGAATAAAGAACACCACCTTGAGTCCCAAGGACCTGAGATCTCCTCCCAGGGATACTGAATCTCCCTTCTCATGATATGGTCACAAACCCTCCTCCTTCCCCCGATATACCCAGTGACTAGAGAAGGGAAGCAGAGTTACGGGAGAATAGCTAAAAGACTGAGCATTTCTATCCATAAAAGCTGAATGTTCCTCCACACTGTTAAAATTATTGAATTAAAAAAATACTTTTGGTTGGATTAGAAGCTTTTTTTTCTTATTAACCACTGCATAGGTTAAGCATAAAGGAAGCTAGGTTAATCATACACATAAAAAGAAATTACATTACCTCTAAGCATGAGTTGGTGTTGAGTGACATTTACTATCCTGATACAAAAATAACTGAGGGTGGAGGAAGAAGAACTATTATGTGTGGTGAGGCCCTTTGAAGGAGATGGCACTGGAGCAGCACACTGAATGGTTAAAAGACTGAGCTGAATGATCACAGTGGAGAGTCTTTCAGTCACAGAAAGTGCAGAGCCCCCAAGTCATGAAACCTGACCTGGATGCCTTCCAAAAATGTGCTTTTTGTTGTTGTCACCAGACACATTATTCTCTGTGAGAGTGGCCATGCAAGGTTCAGTCCTCTAAATTCAGCATAACCCATTGTTGCTTCAGATCACGTTCCATCAACCACCAGCTCAATCACAAGCTCCACACCCAGCTCTCACACGTTCCTCAGAGCTCAGTTTCCTCCACCCCTGAGGGCTGCATCTGAGCCTCAGCATTGCCTCCATGCAAACCTGGGGCTGTGTGCTGGCCCCATGCAGGCCCCAGGGCTGGTTGTGGCTGGAAAGCTCCACATTCCGGGTCCGGCTCCAGCCATCCTTGCCATCAGGGCACTCCTAACTGTCATGGTCTATATTTTCACAGATGGATTTATTTTTGGTTTTGCTTCCTAGTTTTATTAACTGCTAACAATCCTTTGTCAACTCTTACTGACTCCTTGTGGATTTCAGCCACATGCTGATTCCCAGGTTCACAGCTGTACCTTTTCCTGCGCGTCTTCCCTAGTGTTACCATTTGCCTTCACAAACTTACAATTATAGTCAGTTTTGGATTTTCTATTGTTCATAGCATTCTGTATCCTTGTGATTCCTAAGTTTTAAGAGTCTAGTTCACAGAGTCTAGTTATGGTTGTTCTAAAGCTTGAACTTTTCACAATACTCCAAGCTTCCTCCAGAAAGTTGAAACAAAAGCACAACCTACCAACCAACCAACCAAGAACTGAAAAACAAACTATGTGTGTGTCTGTCTGTGTCCGTGCGAGTCTATGTGTATATGTATTTCAAGCCTCACAACAATCTTATGAGAAAATATATTATTATCACTATTTTACAAGAACTTGAGGCTTGAAGGTAAATTGCCCATGATCACAAGCTGATGACAGGGATTTGCTATTAGTGCAATGTTATTCTAAAGCCTACGCACTTTCCACTGTGACACAATGGACTTTTACTCCAGGTGCTATCTCTTCTGGCATTTTTCCTGGCCTGCTTTTCACTCATTCCTGAGGTCACACTATCCTGGCATATTCCTTTTAGCAAGACTCCCACCCACTTGCCACTTGGTAGCAATACAACCTCAGGTAAATTATATCACTTTCCTGAATTTTGTTTTCCTTATTTCTAAAATGGGGATAATAATTATAGTAATACACTGAGGGTTAACTGAGGTAATACTCGATGCATGATAAATGCTTATTCTTCTAGTCTAATTGTTGTTTTCTTATTGGCCACATGTTCTTTGAAGATTTTACCATTAATGATCCTCAACCCCACGGAAGGTATGTGATTCCTTTCCCTACATTTTGCTTTACTGAATATTACCATATTATTACAACTTTGCTCCAACACTTTACATTAGTCAATTTTAAAGAATATTTGACATACACTCTGATATTTTGTAACTGAGAGTAGAATTCAGTATCCTATCCAATAAGTTTAATTTTCAAAAGAATAATATTCTCTTGTCATCATTAGTCTCCTCACGGCATAGTCCCTGAGGACAGTGCTTGTGAGGTTATAGTGAATTAAAGTCTCAGAGAGATTGAATAGCTTGGCTATGAGTGAAGTGGACAGATAGTGACAGTAAAGAGCTCAAATTTCTGGACACTCATTATTAGAATGCTACCCAAGTCAAAGAAGGTATACCCTGCAGTATCAAACGTAAGCGATTCCATTTCTGTGGTGTCAATATTTCATGCATGTGTTTTCTATTTAGGGATAATTTGGAGATATTTTTAAAAGAATTGTTTCTTCCAGTTAAACATTTAGAGGAATGTATAATTCCAGTCAAGACAACCATAAGTTGCTATTATTTGTACACCTGCCACAATAATTTATCTTTATTTTGAGGATTTATACTATGAAAAAAATAATGATGTCTTCAATTTGAGGACAGGTAGGCAAAAAAGATAATAACTTTCCAGTAGATTCTTAAGAAGTACTGCTAATAAATGAAGCTATGTAGTCTTTCCTATCATATTAAAACATAGTAGATCACTTAAAAGGTTCTTCATTTACGAGATTGAGATATATATATATATACATATATAATGTGTGTATATATATATATAGTTAAGTATGCTTTGCCTATAATTCAGTGTGACAGTTAATTACATGGAATTTTGATCAGCATATTAACCAATTCCAGTATCTTCCATGTAGGTTAATTGATGGTTTACTTGTAATTTCTAATGGTTTTAATGTTATACACACACACATTTTTCTTTTTTCTTATTTAAGTTAATAAAATGTATATGGGAAGTTATTAAGCCCTGTCACCAATTCACACATTGGCCTGTGAGGTATTACCAAGAACATTAATTCAATCCATAAATGAAGACTGGATGCATTTTAACTACATTCTATGTTACATATATAGTGTCATATAATACTACATGCATGATATTCTAACAAATGCATTGAGTTACCATGACATCCATCCCTCTCTATTCCCCCTTGTCCACTATGATGGTTCCATTCTATACCTTTTCTAGACAAGTTATCAATTCTTATAGAATCATAAACCCCTAAACTCTCTTAGCTTCGGAAGGGAAGTTAAAGGTCACCTAGTTCCTTCTCATCTCTACTTACCATTTTCTCTGAAAGCAAAAAAAAAAAAAGTAACCACCACCAGCAAAAAAAACCACATTCTCTATATAAAAAGTTTACGGAAGTTGGATGAGAACTGAGGGAGGAATAGCCTATGAGGGGAAGAATAGCCTTTGCATGGTTAAGTTTGAAAAAAATGTTACTATGGTGTTAGATCTAGGACATAAACCCTCAATCTGTATTAAAAAAGCTGACACTAGCTCACCTAGGGAAGAGACAAATAGGCAAGGCACACACAATGCACTTATGTTAAAGTCCTTGTGCGTTGAGTGGAAAAGGAACTGGGGGCTTTCAGGGATAAATATCCCAGACTTCGGGATATTCCTAGTTGGCAAAAATTTAATTCATTTAATAATGTAAGTAAATTTTATCTCTTCCTTTTGAGTAGATGCAGCTGGTAGTGGTAGTGGTGAAATGGTGCTATGCGAGGTTTGAGTTTTATTATTTTGTGATTGCATGAGTGTTTCTCAGGAAGAGAGGTACTGTGTATACCAATTATCATACACGAGTATGGAAGGACTATTAATCTTGTTATTAATAAAAGGAAAACAATTTCAGATATCATGTCACCCTAGGAATCTATGTTCAACACTCAGTAAGAAAGTGAAGTGAAATATTACTACATCTCCTATCATGAGAGATCAATGACTAGTCATAATCTCAGATCTCAGAGTAATGCTCAACCAATATCTGTAATCTGTATAACGAACCAAAATGGCAAGTGTGATATTTTTACACTACTAATAGGACATAAAAATTCAGTGTTCTTACTTTTTCTTTCTTCATGAACCAGAGACAGATTTTTCAGCCTCTGATTGGAGTAATACCGATGCTCGTATCATGCAGTTATTTTGGTAGTTTTCAATTTAACAGACTCAGATCAGATTTATAAGTGTTTCCATCAGAAAAACACTCACAATTGGTCTAACAGAGAAGATGAGAGACATTTGTGCTGATCTATATTTCACCCCAGTTCATGGCCACCGTCCAGGGTCGCTAATTTGGTTTTTGACTCTGTCATATTCCACTGAACCTTTCTGGGGAAATAGCCTATGCATCTGGCAGTTAAAAACAGACAGAAACGGAAATGGGACTTGAGCTCCCCAATCCTCTTCTACTGAAATACAGCACTGACTAATGATGATTTCCCTAACAATATTAGTGTTGTTAGACTCTCCCATATCCTTTTGTTGAAGTTTTCTGGCACCGGGGAGCTAAGAATGAACACGCAGGACATACTTAATGCTAAAAAGCTATGCATCCACTAAAGGCATTTAGAATTCCAAAGTGAAAGTATACGTAGCACTTTACTGTGAACAGAATTTAAATATGCCACTCGTGGATGAAAACATGAATTCCATTTTAATTTCAAATACACATCTTTATAAGATTATATTCAGCTAATAACTAAACCTATTCCATTAGAGAGGTATGACAAAGATGAAGTGTCAAGCTTCACAAATGAGAGGATCTAATTCATCTATGTTTTGTGAATTACTCATGCTTGACATTTGAGGAATCTATACCAATGAAATGTATAATGGATCAAAAGTTAGTAAGTTTTCAATTTAATTTTCAAATATAGGGACTTAAGGTGTGGAGGGGAACTTTGAGGATAAGAGGCACTTCATGTGTGTGTCTGTGTATCTACATGCCATATACATAAGGATCTTTCCAGAATCTACCATTATCATCCAGAGGCCATGTTTCCTAAGTAGGTTCTAATACGGAAACAAGTGGGATTTCATGGTCAGCAGTATCCCTGCTTTCAGTCGGGGATCAATGAAGAATAAGCCTGAAGCTGGGCCTATATCCTGTGTAATCTCATTATGACAGGTTTCTAGGAAATCAATCTGTCTGCTGTTTACTGCACATTTCTCAGATAGATCACATTGAAATTCAGCCCTAAAGTTCTTCAACTTTCATCCCGTAGAAGACAGCAACAGTGGAACCAATTCAATGTTAAAAAATACATAAATATGTAAATAAAATCGTGGCATATAGATAGGCTTGTTGCTGCTATGGCCTTTTAAATATCCATAAAAGAATACAATTTTCTAAAAATATCCTATAGAAAATTAAGTTTCCAAGTAGAAGTCACTTGATTTTTTTCTGGAAAGGAAAGTTACAAGTATAAATTATGGAATATTCATGCAAATAATCAGTGGAAAGAGCCATTATTACAGTACTGTCTGGGGGGTGCTACAGATGTGTATCATGAATAAGGTAATGACATTAAAAGAAGGACACTCCTTAAACAGTGTTCAGACAAAGCCATCCTCATTTCCCTATCTGCTTTAGAGAAAATCATATTATAGCAGGGAGATTCCATTTGTTATTTACTTTAAAGCTGCAAATAAATTACTAATTGTCTTTCTCTTAGTCATCTAGCTGTGAAATGAGAATGTAAGAGAGAATTAAGTAAAGTACTTAGTTAATATTTGTGAGGGATTTAAATGGGAAAACAAAGAGAAAAATCCTAATAGACAAATGCTGCTTTCTGTACTTAGACGGAATTAAAATTTTTCACACCCTGGTTACTAAACCAGCTGCATGCATTCTCCCAGAGACCAATTAGTTTACAACACACTTTTTCTTTAACAGAGGTCCAAAGCTTCCAGATCGTACCTTGATGAATGTTTATATATATATATATGCATAATTATCATTTATCAACACTAATGTTAACAGTGAGCTTTGTAAGTGGCCATTAAAAATTCTCAGTAAGGCCCGATTTTTCATTACAAAAATACTATAGAAGTACCTTTATGGATTTATGTTCCAGATGGTAGTACCATCTGGGAGCTAACTTTCATTGTCTAATGTTTTTTTGCTACATTTACATGTATTAGGCATCAACACCCACTTCCGGTTACAATCGTTTTTTCTTTCCTGAGTCAGTGCTTAGTAGAATGTGTTCTGTGTAGCTTATTATGAAATTGATCTCAGGTGTCAAAACAAAGTAAACAGATTGGGAATTTCATATTGCTAATAATAGAACAGCAATAACACAACCTCCATTGACCATTTCAGACGTGAGACCAGTAGCATCTGTGCCCTAACACATTGGCCTGGAATGTGTATCCTAAGCAGGTTGGGTCTGCCACTTGGTTCCCTTGTGAATGCAGACCTTCCAGATGGTGCTGATGAAACTTTGTTTTCTTGAGAGGCTGCATTCAAAGAACACCTGATGGCCTCCAAATGCACCAGAAGTTAAACTGCTAGATTTTCTAGTAGACTGATGAAAATGAGAACGACACGGAGTGAACGTTAACAACCACCACGCACTACCCTTTCCTTAGGGACACAGGTCCTAGGCTAACTCAGTCTTGAGAACCAAGCGACAGACGGATAGGCCCATCTCTTTTATTCCACATATTATGACCAAGGTTTGACTTATTTTCAGCCAAAATGTCTTCTAGATGTAATTCTTCCTCCTCCATCCCATGTAACTAACCTACATAATTCTCATCATGTTGTCATAGTCTTCCTTTCACCAAACAGTAGTAGGCCCCCCAAATATGCCCACATCCCAATCCTTGCTACCTCTTAGTATGTTACCTTACATGGCAAAAGGGAATTTGGAGAATTTTTTTTTTTTTTTTTTTTTTGCGGTACGCGGGCCTCTCACTGTTGCGGCCTCTCCCGTTGCGGAGCACAGGCTCCGGACGCGCAGGCTCAGCAGCCATGGCTCATGGGCCCAGCCGCTCCGCGGCATGTGGGATCTTCCTGGACCGGGGCACGAACCCGTGTCCCCTGCATCGGCAGGCGGACTCTCAACCACTGCGCCACCAGGGAAGCCCTGGAGATGTTTTAAAGATCTTGAGATGGGAAGATTATCCTGGAATGTCCATGTGGGCCCAATGTAATCCCAAATATCCTTCTAAGATAGAGGCAAAAAAGTCAAAATCGTAAGAAAGAGATGGGATGATGGAAGCAGAGGTTGAAATGATGCACGTTAAAGACAGACGCGGGATCGTGAGTGGAGAGATGCAGGCAGACTCTAGGAGGTGGAAAAGACAAGGGAACGGATCCTGCCCTGGAGTCTTCAGAAGAACACAGTACCAACAGGCACCTTGATTTTAACCCCATAATGCTCATTTCAGACTTTTGGACTCGAAAACTGTAAGCAAGTAAATTTGCATTGTTTTAAACACTAAGTTTGGGGTAATTTGTTACGGCAGCAACAAGAAAGTAATGCACATAATCTTTCCTGTCTGTGGGGTCAAGAGCTCTTTTCACAGAATCTTGAATTATTTTTACCACAGAAATAATCTGTAGAGAGGGACAATTTATTACTGAGGAAGAGTAAGGGAGCATTGCTTGAGCAATGTTCTCGAGAAGGTGAGAATGGCTGGAATCCAGGACACGAGTGGGAGGACTGTCTTCAGGTAGGAACAGAGACAATTGGCTTCCTTTTAAAACTATCTAATGATAAGAATATCACAGGCTATGATAGCATTGTCTGGCAGCCTCTCTCAGTTTTTCTCCAAACCCTGTGAACAGTATTACTCTTCATATTTTCCTCCTTCTTTCCTCTCTTCTTCCCAGTGATCCCATCAACAGACTGCTTCTCTTTCCCCACTGGATCTTTCAATATTCAGTCTTATCCTCTTCTAACTGCATTTATGCTTATTGATTATTTATTTAAAATGAACTCCTTCTAGAACAATGGTTCTCAACTGGGGATGAATTTGCCCCCAGAAGGCATTTGGTAATGATTGGAGATATTCTGGCTGTCACAGCTTGCAGGGGCTATACTGCTGGCATCCAGTGGGTAGAGCTCAGGGATGGCTGCTAAATACTTTATAATGCACAGAACAGCCCCCCGTAGTAAAGTTATGCATCCTTAAATGTCTATTGGCTGTTAAGAAACCCTGTTTGAGAAGACACATCATTCTTTAACTAACGTTATTAACACTCATTTTCCTCTAAGCCAACCCTCTTGAAAGAGTAGCCTCCACTCATATTTTCTACTCTATTTATTTCCCGTTAATCCTTTACTACTGCATGTTGATTTCTACTCCTATACCCTTATGCTCTCCTTTGGGGTGACTTTCTCAAACCCCTGACTTTAAATACTCCCAATACACAAGTGTTGCTCACATCTTTATATTTAACCAGTTCCACCTCCAAACCTCAGACAAGTAGGTCTAAGGGACAGCTGGCTAGGCATTTCCTTTCTTCGTTTCAAACACCTCTAACTGAACACACACAAACTGATCTCATCAGTTTAACACTGAAATGTACTCTTCCTCTTGCACATACCACTTTCTTCCCCTCTTTGATATTTTATTTCTCTCTTCATGGTCCACTCATTATTCCCACCCACTTACCTGGCATATACGCTTATTTTTAAAAATTCAGTTCAAGTTTCTTCATGGAAATCTTTCTGGATACCTCCAGCTGCCCAGAGCTGAGTAAGATGCCCTTCCTCTGTGCTCATTCTTTATGTCTCATTGTATCCTTCTCTTGATACATCAGTTATACAGTTTGCCATATGGTATTTGCACTTAGCTGCATAGGAATTAAAGTCTATGACATCGCATAATATTTTCCCCTAAGAATCCAAGATGGGTATTACTTGAGGGTTTGGATACAACCACACTGGACTTTCCCAGCTGCCTTCACAATATGACCTTAACTTTAATGTCCCATTTCTCTGTCCTTTCTCTCCCAAATACTGGGGTTCAACCTTAGATCTGTAAAAAGACTTCTCTAACTTAGTGTTCAGAATTCTAGACTGGCCCCCATGACCTCTGCTCCCTGATGTTACTCTAGTGATTATGTGACCTTACGTGGCAAATGGGATTTGCCCTTCTAATTAAGATCACTCATCAGTTAATTTTAAAATAAGAGATTGTTGGACTTCCCAGGTGGCGCAGTGGTTAAGAATCCGCCTGCCAATGCAGGGGACACGGGTTCGAGCCCTGGTCCGGGAAGATCCCACATGCCGCTGAGGAACTAAGCCCGTGCACCACAACTACTGAGCCTGCGCTCTAGGGCCTGTGAGCCACAACTACTGAGCCCGCGCACCTAGAGCCCGTGCTCCGCAACAAAGAGAAGCCACCGTAACGAGAAGCCTGCGCACCGCAACCAAGAGTAGCCCCCGCTCGCTGTAACTAGAGAAAGCCCGTGCGCAGCAACGGAGACCCAACGCAGCCAAAACTAAATAAATAAAAATAATAAAATAAAATATGAGATTGCCTAGGTAGGTTTATTCTAATTATATGAGCCCTTAAAAAGTTATGAGTTTTTTTCTGGCTGGTAGCAAAAGGGAAAAGTCAGAGACATAAGAGGTATGAGGGCTTCAAATGCCATTGCTAGATTTGAAGATGAAGGGGACCCCATGAAAAAGAAGGCAGGTGGCCTCCAGGAGCAGATGGTGACCCCCAGGCCCACAGCCATCAAGGAAACCAGAAGCTCAGACCTACAGCCCCAAAGAACGGGACTCAGCCAACAACCTGAGTGGGATTGGAAACAGATTCTCCCCCAGAGCCTCTAGGTAAGAGCTGAACTTAGCTGACATCTTGACTTCAGCCTTGTGAGACCCAGAGCAGAAAATCCAGGCAAACCCCCTGGAACTTCAAACCTAGAGAACTGTGAGATAATAAATGACTGTTGTTTTAAGCTGCTAATTTTGTGGTGATTTTCTAGGTAGAAATAAAAAACAAATACCCTAAGCAAGCCCCAGCTCTCCCTTTATCTCAGTGAATGAATCACTCCTTATTCTACACCACAGTTCAAACAGCTAGTAGGATTCCTACATGTATCTGCTCCCTCAGCCACTAGCTTTTGTGTCCTAAAGATAGGTGGGCATTGTATATTATTCACATAATATCTAAGGAATAAATAAACAAAGGAGGTAAAAAATTTCATGTGACAGATAATTAGTTATACTATTAGTTTGGCTCTGTGGAAATAAACATTTATAACCTTAAAGAGGCAAATCAAACTATCTAACTAGCTTGTAAGGATAGACTCAGCCAGAGCCAGGATCCCTGACAACCCAATCTGATATAGCAGTAGAGCCTAAATGACAGCCTGGGGAAAACCAGGCAGTGCTGTGATATGCTTTGGGGTGGCTCAGTACACGCTCTTCTTGAAAAAACAGGCTCAGCTGCAAGAGGAAGAAATGAGAAACCTTTGCACTATCCAATGCATTCAGTCAGGATATTCCACTGCAATATCCATGCCTCAATTCTTACCCTTCAAGAATAGACTGGCATTATTTTCTATACACAAAGATTTCACGTGTGTGGTTAAAAGTTCAATCCATGACCAGCAGTCCTTTTCTTGGAGTAATATAATCAGCAATGTCACCTTCAATTCTGATAAACCAAGATATAAATGGTAAAAGAGGTTGCAACCAAAGATGCCTCCTTTGTTTCCTTCTGTAAATCAAATACTGTGGATCCTGGTAAATTCAACCTATAATTTACAACCCAGGAGTAAAGAGAGAAGACTGACAGCTGAATGATTTTGTTTAAACTATACAGATTAGCCACTTGAAAGAATGTGTCTCTCATTTTAGACTAGGTCATATCAAAATGGAAAAGAACAAGACAGAGTAACCCAAAGGCATAGAGGAATTCTGCTTATCACACTGTGTTGCCTGTAATACTTTGCAATACAAACTAATTTGAAGAATAAAAGAAACACTTAATGCTCATTTACACACCTATGGATCTGACTTCAGAGATTACAAATGTGAAAAATAAAACCCTCAAGTAACTTTAAAAGACAGCACTTTAAGGATATTATCAGTTACATTTACTATGAGAGATTTAAGAGAGATTTAATTAATATATTCTTCTAGATTATATTATTACAATTGAAAAGACATAATTCTTCTGTCTTGAAGGACACACTATATTGCCAACGTTTAAAATTAAGTCATGATTTAATTATCCTAGCTTGTATGGGAAAGATTCCGTTAAAAAAAATAGATACCAGAACAAACTAGTAAATTATAGGCTACTTTCACTGATCTCCACAAGACTTCAAAGGGGAACAAATAAGCTTATGCTGTGCTAAACTTTGAGATTTTGTGATTGGTAACTAGTAGTAGGTGCATGACCTGTCTTAGTCTGACATACAGATGGTAAGAAAATAAGTATGGGTGAATATATAAACAGAAAACAGGATTAAAGCAGAGCAACAAACTAGTGTACTCACTTTTTTTATATTCAGTATTTGTACACTCCACTGAGAATCAATTATAGTGATATGGTTTTTGTATTGTGGTTCTTATTTGAAAAGTTCATTTGTTTTTCCTTTCTTGTGCCTTTCTACTAGTTATATTCCTGTTTCATTTCTTTTCATGGAAAGAGCTGTATGATAAAATAGGGATTATGATTACTTAATACAGAATGAAGTAATAAGATAGATGATTATTGAAGCCAACCAGAGAAAGGACTCAGGGCAGAAAGTATTTACTCTTCTATTTCCTATAATGATATATTTTCAAAAGCATTTTAGGGGCTTATATAATCATAAGTATTATTCTATTACAACAGCACTATTAGAAATGGTAATATTTCTCCCTGGCCGGAGACCCATTACAGTTAGGGTTTTCACTATCTACACTCTTTACAATGCTCATTTACCTGCAAATTTATTCTAAACAAGGCAAAGCTGACTGAATCGCAGAATCTAGACTTTATACCAGTGTCAAACGGTGAGTATTCATGTTGGACTTTCCTCTTTTAAAAGGTTGATACTCTATTTGTATTAATGTTATCATGTTTAATAAACTTGTTTATAGGATTTCATTTCAGATAACAAATTTTAAGTATCTGCTGAAGGCCTTAACTTTGTAGCCCACTGCACACCAAAAAAATCCACTTTTTGGGGGGGATTTTTTTTTTCTTTTTTTTTTTTTTTTGTGGTACGCGGGCCTCTCACTGTTGTGGCCTCTCCCGTTGCGGAGCACAGGCTCCAGACGCGCAGGCTCAGCAGCCATGGCTCACGGGCCCAGCCGCTCCGCGGCATGTGGGATTATCCCAGACCAGGGCACGAACCCGTGTACCCTGCATCGGCAGGCGTACTCTCAACCACTGCGCCACCAGGGAAGCCCTTGGGGGGATTTTTTTGTACAATACATTTTGAAGTGTGCTAAGGAAACATCAGTGAAATTATGTGTAGAGAGATTAATCAATACTAAAAATTTGTCAGCATCTTCTTACACATCTCAGGCCACTGTGTGAAGAACTTAATCGTATTACTTTATTTCTGACATTTTTAATATCCTAAGTGCCTTAATTTCCATTTAGATTGATGAAAATAATTGTCTTTTTGGTTACTGTTAAAGAGGAATGCAGGTAAGGATCCAACTTTCTCTAGTACATTTTAAAATTTTGTGAATTTACTAAGCATGATTTGTTAGACCTGCAATGGAAAACTACAAGTACAGGAGTGGGAAGATTATGATTTTAGAAAGGTGACAAAAGCAAAAGTAAATGAGGGCAGAAATCTGTTGTTTTTTTTTTTTTTCAAAAAAAAACCAAAAAGGGCTTCCCCGGTGGCGCAGTGGTTGAGAGTCTGCCTGCCGATTCAGGGGACGCAGGTTCGTGCCCCGGTCTGGGAAGATCCCACATGCCACAGAGCGGCTGGGCCCGTGAGCCATGGCCGCTGGGCCTGCACGTCCGGAGCCTGTGCTCCGCAACGGGAGAGCCCACAATAGTGAGAGGCCCGCGTACCGCAAAAAAAAAAATAGCATTCTATATCACAAAAATAACAATTTCCATTAATCTACATACATATTTATAGTTTGCTTTGAAAAAGCATCCTGCACCTCTTAGAAAACTGACAGTTAGTAGAAGTCTCTGTCAATTATATAACTTCAAATAGTAGCTCAAATATTTAGCAACCTCCCCAAATATCTAAAACTATACATGTGGTGAAAAGAATAACATCAATGAAAAGGAAACTAAGAGACAGAGCCAAGTAGGTTTTAACTGGGCATTGATGAAAGAATCTGTGTGTCTTAAAAATGAACCAGGAGGGGCTTCCCTGGTGGCGCAGTGGTTGGGAGTCCGCCTGCTGATGGAGGGGACGCGGGTTCGTGTCCCGATCCGGGAGGGTCCCGCGTGGCGCGGAGCGGCTGGGCCCGTGAGCCGTGGCCGCTGGGCCTGCGCGTCCGGGGACTGTGCTCCGCGACGGGAGGGGCCGCAGCGGTGGGGGGCCCGCGTACCATTAAAAAAAAAAAAAAAAGTGAACCAGGAGTGGCAGGTCGGGGGGAGGCATGGTAGCAAAATACCTGAAATACCCAGCTGCTTGAAGATAACAGCAGTGATGGAAGAAATATTGTTTTTTTCAATCTGAGAAAACAATGTAATTATAATTTACTCTAGGAGTCTTAGTGGAAAAGCACCTGCTTTCAGGAATATTTTCCACAAAAAGGACAGAAGAGAGTGACCTCAGTGGCAGCTGACCAACCACCAAGGCTAATTAGCTGCTATCCTGTCAGTGGTACAAATCATTGTAAGAGCTGCAGGAGTTCTTTAAACAGGGGTGCCTGGGGCAGAAGGTGCTAATGACACCATAACCACAAACAAGGAGGCTTGAGGCAGCACATTGTCTCCTATGACTTTTGGCATCCAGGAACAAGGAAGGTGCTGGGTGACAGCAGAACAAAAGTCAGACGTTAGGTTTAACAATAAAGCATGAAGTAGAACTTTTTTTCCAAGCAATGTATCAAAGCAGTAAAACAAACATGTCTCAATTATCTGGGAAGGTATTAATTTTTTTCCAATAGTCTATAAAAAAAGAACTGCTTGTCTTGGTTGAATTTGTAAAGAAAAGTGTCAAGCCTCTTAAATCTTTTTGTATTCTTTGTGCTTCTTTTTGTTTAGATTGAAAGAAAGTGGTCAGGGGCAAACTGAACCCCCAACTTAGGGTGATCGCCTCTAGTTTCTGGTTAGCCTGTAAAATACAATCAGCATCAGTATATAAATGCCGCTGATACTTCCACAGGCTGTTTTTAGCTTTTTTGGTAACTTACTTCCCTTCATGTGTTCAAAATGGATAATTGCTTCTGTGGTTTATATTCTAGATTCTAATTACAAATGTTAAAATGAAAAAAAAAAAAGGTCTTGGTGTTGAAACAAATTCTCTTAAGTTTTTTAGTAACTTAAGGATGTCTTTGGGGGCTGAGAATAAAACTGGAATGATGAAACAGGAGAGAGGATGCATGAAGAGACGTCTGCAATCAGGATACAAGAAAGTGGAAAAAGAACCATTTCTGGAGTCAGGCTGACGTGAGTCTGGATGTAAGCTCCATCACTAGATAGCTGACTGTGGGCACACTGCCTATTTTTGTCCAACTTCAGTTTTTTAAACTGTAGTATGGGGATAATAATTTAGAGCTCTAATATTGTTCTTGGAATTAAATTATATTACAGCTTTGAAAGCTCCTAAAGGGTGCCTGGTCTATAGTCCTCATTTACTAAAATTCTCTAAGGAGAGCTCAACTAAGTCTGCACAGAGATAATAATGTTATGCTTAGTTATGGAGGAAGCTGGTGGCCTAGGACACACTTAGGAAAAGAATTTCCCTCACCTAAGTTTGAACAAGGAAAACATTCTCTTCTGCCTAGATTAAATTCTAGGATGAGAATCATTACCAGAGAGAAGCAAAAGGAAGGAGGCATTGAAAAAGAAACAAATAGAAGATGCAGTCTCAGTTTATTAATTGTGCTATTTCCGTGTTCTTTTATCTCTGATATTTGGAGGACAAGAAAAGAGGGTATTTATCTGGAACACAAGGAGGATTCCTGGACTGTGGGTTCATAGGGGTGAGGATGTAAATATGATGTTCAAATAAAAGATTCTAAAGTTAAATTACTATGAAAATAAATTCCAAGGCACAAGGAGAAAATGTTATGGCAGAAAGGGAAATCTGTATGTGTTTTTATCCTTCATTTGGGGTCTTTATTCAATCATGTACTGGACAAATATTTTTGAGTGTTTACCATATGCCAAGAACTTACTGGGTTTTAGGCACTGCAGATGGAGAACTAATCAGACAGACAGAAATCCTTGCTCTCATGGAGCTTACATTCTAGGGGAGGAGTATATAAGCAGCACACAAAATAAACAAGTGATGTAAAACACTAGACAGCGATAACTGCTATAGAAAAATGTAAAGCAAGGAAGTGGGATGGGGAGTGCCATGTTGGGGGTGGGAATAGTCACTGAAATTTTATATAGGGTGTTCAGAGAAAGGTATATGTGAGTAAAGACTAAAGGAAGTGAAGGACCATGCTATGCAGATAATTTGGGGAAGAACATTGTAAGAAGAAGGAACAAACAAGAACCAAGTGAGATCAAGCACCCTAGGTAGGGACGTATCTTCTGTGCCGGGAGAACAGTCAGGAGGCAAGTGTGGTCAGACCACAGGAATGAGGGAGGAAGTGGCCAGCGCAGCAGTGGTGGAGATGACAGGCCAAGTCTTGCAGGGCTTTGCAGGCTACTCTAACTACTGGGGATTTTCTTCTGGGAGAGACTGAGGGCCATTGGAAGGTTCTGAGGGCCATGCTCTTCCACTTTAATTGGTTCACATTGGCTGCTTTGTTTTGCAAAGACAGTAGGCTTTAGGAAATAATAATAATACTTTTCAGGGTACAAACTGAAGGAAGAGTCAACAGGATTTGCTGGTGGATCAGATATAAGGTGTGAGAAAAAGAGCACAGTTAAGGATGAAAATCCAAGGATTTTTCTATGTAGAAAGAATGCTCCATTCATTTTCTTGATTTAAAGTTAATAACTGGACAATTCTCAAATAATTCTGGTATATATTTTCATCTTGTCAGTCAGGGGTTCTCATTTTATGGTCCCATAGACCCTATCACATAAGATTTAAATTTTCCATTTGCCCATCACTCTCATTAGACACTGTTTCTCTTGGAAACAAGGAACATGAATTATTCATTTTCATTTTCTCAGGGCTGGTACAGGGCCTGACACACACTGTCTGGTTATGGTGAATAATAAGTGCATGAATAATAATAATTATTATCATTATATAATTATAATATTATATAATCACATATTATATTTTATATATTATATAATATAATTATATTATTATTACAATAATTATTATTATTCTGATAATAATAATAGAATAATAAACACTTTTATTCATTTTGGCCTTCTAGCATCTGAAACCATTTCTAAGTTGTGGGAAGACTCATCAATGAGTCTTGGTTGATAATCAAAGACTGTCTGACTTGCAGAAGGTAAACGTGTTAAATATTTGCTTCCCCAGCTTCCTTTGTGTCCTGGGCCCAGATTTGTGATCTGGGGTCCTCCTTGCAGAGACAGCCGTAGAGAACGCAGCCTGGAGAGTTAGTACACATGATGCAGGGGACGGTTAGCATGTCCTTTTCTTAGCTGCTCTTTCCTTATCAGATTAGTTCTGAGGTATGGCTTTGGGTGAAATTCTTGCTTGCTGAGTCCTATGCTTCGTTCTGTAAACTTCTCAACTGCACTATGAGTTACCCAATATCCTTTCATAACTTATTTCTCCTTAAATAGCCAAACTTGGCTTTGTTACTTGGAATGAAGAATCCTCACCAATGCAGTGCTCAATAAATAACCATTTAATGAAATAATAAATGTCACATCCCACTTTTCAAAATGTATATGCATTACCCTGAGATGGAATAGAAGATAGTGGTTTGCAAATCCCCACTTCTGTCTTCCTATTTGTCACTTGCAAAAATATGGAGGAGCATATTGAAGGGAAAGAATGCAGCTCAGGTGGGATTTGATAGGAAGTAGATGAGAAGTAATGGAAATAGTTTCTGATTTTGGGGTCACTGACAATTTGAAAACCTGATAAATTGTATGGATTCTTGCCATACAAAATTGCACATAAGCAAAAGCACAGACTTTTTTCATGCAGTTTTAATGAGATCAAATCCTTTGGCATCCTCTCTCTTTGATAAAATTTTATATAGCTTTCAATAACACATTTTAAAAGGTGAAATAAATACTAGACTAAATCTGTTCTTACAATGCTGCTTTACACACATAATTAACATGACAATAATTTCAAATTTATAGCTAATACGATAATCAGTTTCATAGTAATGAAATTGCATTTACTTATTGTGATATTCCCAGAGAGAAAGTAAACCAGGAAAACAGAAATAAATAGTTGAATTTCTCTAGGTACTATATTGATATAAAGATATTAATATTGTGAAAACTAAAGATAAGGGTACATGAATTAAAGTTTGAAGTGCTAAATCAATGCTAAAAATTAATACCAACTAAAGAATAGATTCTGAGATTTGTACAGATTATTAAAGATCATCCAAACCAATGCCATTATTTTATAATAATGGGTTTCAGAGAAGCTAGGTCAATTGCACAATGTCACCCAACCAGTCATTACTTATAAAGGAAATCCTTTCATTAGACCAGTCATTTTAAGACAAAAACATCATATTACTATTTGTTCAAATGAAATTTTATAGCCAAACCCATGCATGTGAATCAGATAAAAGCAGAGTTGAAGAGGAAGACACTGACGGGCCTGCCAGTCTTCTCCATGAGGAGCATGGTTTGAAGGCTCTGCACTCTATCAACTCTGTCTTCTGGCATTAATATGCAATAATAGTTAAAAAATAATTGCCCTAGAGATACCATACTAAGTGAAGTAAGTCAGACAGAGAAAGACAAATATCATATGATATCACTTATAAGTGGAATCTAAAATATGATACAAATGAACTTATTTAAAAAGCAGACTCACAGACATAGAAAACAAACCTATGGTTACCAAAGGGGAAAGGGGGGAGGGATAAATTCGGAGTTTGGGATTAGCAGATACAAATTACTATGTATAAAACAGATAACAAGGTCCTACTGTTGGACCTTGTTAATATAGTACAGGGAACTATATTCAATACCTTGTAATAACCCATCACGAAAAAGAATATATAGATATATAGATATATGTATAACTGAATTACTTCTGCTGTACACCAGAAACTAACACAACATTATAAATCAACTATACTTCAATTAAAAATAATAATAATGGCCTATATGTGTGAAGGCTCCATGCTAAGTGCGTTCAAAAATCTCATCTCACTCATCTTTCCATCAAACCTATACAATGAGTACAAATCAAGGAGTAGAGCTATTAAGAACCTGCATAGGGAAATAGAGTGACAGAGCTGGAACCTGAACCCAGAGATATTTGACACCAAAGCCTGTTCTCTAAGTCACTAGGCTGCAAAGACCTTCAATTTAAAAATGTTATGCATTTTAATAGACTTTATTGTTCTGTTCTATATTCATATTTTTCTTGCCTCTCAAAGTCTGTAAAATGTGCTCTTAAATAGGAAGAAAATGATAAGATTAGAAAGTATTTTATCAGTAAAAAATCTTTTATTGATTTCTGTTGTAGTTTAGATAATCACAGACATAGATTATTATCCAGACAGTTCACAAAACAGGAAGAGTACTGGAAATGATTCCTTTGATTCATCAGTACATGTGGGCCTAGCCTATGACTTGCTATTTGGAACATTCTTCTAAGCCATTGATATTTCTAGAATTCTAAGTGACAACTAAGCATAGGAAATCAAGAGTTTAGACCCTTCTGGGGTTATGACAGCACCATGATGGCAAAGACATTTCATCTCTCTGAGTCAGTACAGATTGATTGGTAGTGATTATGTTGTGATTGATTAGCAAAGTCTGAAATGGTCTTGGAAGGAGAGGTGACATCACCAGAGCCATGTGTCTAGCTATTCTGTATAAACCTTATGTCATTCATTTGGGCTTTACCAGTCTACAGAGACACTGTAGTCGTTATTATTTAGTATTAGGAGTTTGTCAGTCTGTACTTGGAAGCTGTCAGGAATAACTGATATAAGCCTATAACAATATATTCAATCAATTATACCTATTATTATTTTTATTATTTTATTTTTTGTAAGAAACATCTAAATAAGCTACAAAACTTTTATCGATGTCTTACTTCTGCACAGAATCATATAACAAAAGTGCCTGTCATTCAAATTCCCCACTCTGTCCCCAGAGTTCTCCTAAATACATTTTTTTTCTTGAGAGCTGATGCTCCCTAGGATTTAGTGATTTATTGGACATCAAGGTCAGCCAAGCAGTCGACCCGTTTCCTCCTGTAAATTCCAACCAACTGCTAGCAGACACAGACAGCCACATGACAGGCCGATACAGCACTGGCTTTGCTACTGTCACATGCAACAACAGAAAACTCAGGCCTTCTACCTCAAACCAAATGGACCATTGTGATGAAAAAGTTCTGCCTGAGCTACAGGCACATAGGAAGCAAAGAGGATGGGAAATGCTTTGCTTGAGAAAAAGGCAAGAGAGAGAAGGAGAGAGGGAGTGAGAAGGAAGAGGAGTGAGAATGAGAGTGAGAATTGCAGACGATTGCTTTCTACTTTTAGTTAAAGGAAATTCAGTCCATTCTTGGGGCACGGCCCAGTGGATGTTAGGTTCCTCAATCTCACCAACAGGTAAGTCCCCCCATCTCCTCTTCAGGGAAGGCTAAGTAGGGAGATGTATCATAAACGTTCACTTTAATATCTTCTCTCCTGGACAGTGGATGAGAAGTCTCAATCTCTTTATGAAAATATGAGATGAAGGACATGTGCTCTATTCCAAACATGACCCCCAGCCTATGACTTTAGATGATTGTATACTCACTCTCAGACAAATTGTATGTCCTCTGTCTCTTCTCCTAGTACCTCAAAATCAGACCATGCATTCAAACCAGTAAACGTATATTGAACCCCTGTTATGTACTTAGGTGGAGAATGGTAGTTTCTTCACATAAACCAAACACATGTATTAAAGTAATTCATGCAATGGAATCTTCAGAAGACACTATTATGATGTCTCACTGTAGGAATTCTTAACTGATTTGCTTTTTCAAAATTTCATACTATAGAGAGTGACTGCAGTGATATATCTAAACCTCTGAATTTTGCTCAATGATCTTATTCACAAAAGGCTGAAACTGGCACTTCGTCATTACAATTTCAGACTTGAAATGAGCAGAGCAGGCTGCGGTGCTATGTACTCTGACATCACAGTTGTCAGGCACTGCAACTAAATTATAGAGTGAATGGCACGCTTATCTAAGGACTTTATTTTTTTATTTTTTTTTTTTGCTTCTTCAGTTGAAATACTCCCTAAGGGATGATTTTCTTATCTTAATGGTTTAAACATGCATTTGCTTCTATTAATGCTAATAAATCTAAGTCTTCACATCCTAGCCTATCACAATGAAGTTAAACTCGTAGCTTTAAATGAAGATGTATTTTTCAAATATTAAAAATGTTTAGCTGCTAATGAACCAATGTTTTATAAAAACAAGCAAAAAACTAAAACAAACCGGGAATATATTACCTTCTCTTACAGAGAATCTAAAATCTTCTTAAATGGTGATTGATTCTTACCTTCAATCTGTTCTGGGAGAGGCAGAGGGGCAATGTGACCAAATTTTTCAATTTGAAGGAAAGATTTACAGTTCTTCATGTATGATTGTTGATTTAGGTGAGAGGGGCCTGGTGAAGGTCGTATGACAGATGCTAACATATTAATACAAGTTTCAGTTCAATTTAAATATAAAGAAGGGAATGAAACTGAAATATACTTTCATTTTTCTAACAGTGACTATTATCTGATATGAAAAGGGCAAATAATTCAAATGAATCCACATTTCAAAAATTAAGGCTTTCTTTGCCAAATTTGCCAGTGCAATTTAGAACATTTTTTAAAACTAGTAATTCATGAATCAAGGTGGTGATCTAATAATTAGTAAAAAGTAAACTGGAAAAGATAAAAGTATTGTATCTATTTCATGTCGGGCCAAGAATAAAAAGTAGCTATACACTGGAAAAAAAAACAGTCTTATAAATACAATCATACCCATATGAAAACCTGAAATAACGTAAGATGCTCATAAATATTCAGATGAGAATACTAATCCTGCTAATTAGAAGTAAAATGTCATATTTTATGACAAGGTCTAAGAGTAGAAGAAATGATAGAGATTTATAGTTTCATGTTTTAGGAGGTTTTGAACTGCAGGTAACAATATCCAACAAAAAGTAACTTAAGCAAAAATATATATATATATATATTATTCTCGCAGTACACGACATTCATAAGAATGGAGATACAGGGTTGGTACACAAGCCTAAATATTTATAGCCACTGAGTGATTCTGTAATTCTCTTGACCTTCTTGTCAGTTGCAAGATGGCTACAGAAGCGCTAAGCATTGCATCATCACATATCAATATCTAAAATTAGGGGAAAAACTGGGCCTCCTTTAACACATCTTTTTATTTATTTATTTATTTATTTTTGCCAGTGTAGAAAATTAAAGACCCAGAAGGCATTTCTTCTAATCCTGTTGGCCAGAACTAGGTTATATAATCCATCCTTGCCTTCAGGGAGACCAGGAAAGTGACTATCACACAGAAGGGCTCTCAGAAAGGAAGTGGGTGGGAGAGGCTTTGTGTAAGCAACCTACGGGGTATGGTATGGTAGCTATGATGTGGGCTGTGGTGCCAGACTTCCTAGCTTTGAATCCCAGCTCATCCATTTCCAACCTGTGTGATCTTGAGTAATTATTTAACCTCTTGGAGTTTCAATTTCCTCATCTATATAAATGGGGATAAAACAGTATCAAACTCGGGCTTCCCTGGTGGCGCAGTGGTTGAGAGTCCGCCTGCCGATGCAGGGGACGCGGGTTTTTGATCCGGTCCGGGAAGATCCCACATGCCGCGGAGCGGCTGGGCCCGTGAGCCATGGCCGCTGAGCCTGCGCGTCCGGAGCCTGTGCTCCGCAACGGGAGAGGCCACAACAGTGACAGGCCCGTGTACCGCAAAAAAACAAAACAAAAACAAAAACAACAACAACAAAAAAATAGTATCAAACTCAATTAAGGAGAGCTATTACTTATAAAATATATGCTTACAATTTATATAGTGAAACACTGCATTATTTGATTAACTGCCCTATAACTTTGAATCTCTTTGAGTCTTTACAGAATTAGAACCAGGTACATCAAATTTTGAGAGATGCAGAATACATTAGAAAGGCATGTGAAATTATATTAATTCAATTTCAATGGTCTCTGATTAATAGCTGTATTAGACTCCTAGTAAACTCCAAGATATTTGCTTTGCCATCCCCCATCTCCCATAACAGTAGAAACTGAGTACAGAGCCAACTCATAGTTGGCCTATGAGTATAAGTGAGTTAGAAGCTAGAATCCTGCCCTAACTCCCCAACTTCATATGATAATATATTTGTATCTATAAATATGTAATATACAAATGCAATATTGCAACTCTTCCTTGCTTTAACATTGGAACAATTACACTCTAACCAAACTGAGATATTACAAAAAAGTATCAAATTCATCTCTGCCCTTAAAATGCCTATGATCTAGTTGAAGAGTCAAATTCAACATGAAACTAAATAAATGTAGCGCTAAATTCTATTGCACTGAATCTGGTTGTGAGAGAGTTGAGACAGCGATTAGGGTGGACTAAAAGCAGTATATAAGAATCAGGAGGTGATGGAGCTTAAACTGCTCCTCAGATGGGAAAGACAAAAGATCAAAGCCCCCAGGGCATGATGAAGGATGGCTGGGCATACTGACTAGATGGAGAATTGTAGAAATAAAATGAAATACTTATTTTGAAAAAGATTGAATTAATATTTACTGAATGCTTACTATGTGCCAAGCCAGAGTTAAATGACAAAAATGAAGAATCCAGTGGAAATGGTCAAGCAATTAGACTGAATGGCTGTGTTGGATTAAGAGAGGGAGAAGTAGATAAAAAACTGTATATGGATTAGTTAATGAGTCCCATTCTTGGTTATTCACTGATATTTAGGCATTAAGAGTCCTCTAAAATAATTATATAACATATGTGTTACACTGATATCCTTTTCCCTAATATACAACAAAATAGAATAATCATAGCAAATATATTTTGAAAGAGCATAATAATAAAACAAATGTGAGAACTGATTTATGTTTCTTCCAATACAATATCTACCATATTTATAATAAGATAATATCGATAATGAACATTTACTGGACATCTCCATGAGCTAAGTACTCTTAAAAGTGCTTTAAAGTTATTAATCTTATGAGGTAGAAATTCTAATATTCTCAATTAATCAGTAAGGAAACTGAGGCCCAGGAATGTTAAATTACTCACCCAAGATGACAAAACTGATAACCAGTAGAGCCAATCTGTGAACAGTCTGGTTCCAGAGACTGTCCTTTTAACCACTACTCCATATTTGATTTATGAAATTTAAAATGAACACAGAATCCAAGTATTGAAAATTTGCCAATATATAGTTCATCCCGAAATTTTACAGTAAGACAAATATATATTATTGTTCTTCAATAATGGATTTTCTTATTTGTTCACACAAAAAATTTGTTTTTAAAATTTCAAATTCCTACCAAGATGTTCTCCAAGTATGACTGTAATTTGTGTCCAAATTCTGATTTTCAAAGGGGAGTATCTGTTAAAGAATATCGCAGTTTTTGCTTTTTATTTGGTGTTATCAAGGATAACAGAATCAATTTTACTGTAAATATAATGTATGAAGAAAGATGTTCAACATCAGTGCTCTCGTCATTCAGCCTGACATTTCTTTGTGAAGTGGGCAGAAAATTAAATTGCCTCAAATTAGAGGAGGAAATCACACACCACGAAAAGTAACATGTCCAATGACAGTTGAGGTCATGCTTCCACTGCAGTATGTGTGAATTTTACCATATGAGTTTCATTGATGGTAATGGGAATTGTGCAATCGCCCTTCTTAATGTGCTCTGAATGGTTACCCATTAACATCCTTAAAATACCAAATTTTTCCCGGCATTTTATGTTGGTTTTATAGTATGACATCGTTATTATGTATTTGTTTGAAAGGCTGAAGTTTACTTCCGGAAGTTTCCTTGGTTTTAATTTTTTAAGCTGTTCTCACCCAACCACCCCCAACCCCAACCAGCAGCCCGATATTCTAGATCTTGACTCTTTTGAACTGCTCCGGGCTTTAAAATAAGCACTGAAAATTAGAATCCATTAGTCATTTTTTCAGTGTCCAGATTTTTACAGCAAACATTTTCTGAGACCTATTGGAGACCCCAGTGTACTCTGCAGGGGTCCTTAGTAAATAAGAAAAATCAGATGCCTTTACTTTAAAGGGCTACTGTCTGGTAGAGAAGGTAAGATATGAAAATGGCAAGCCTAGGCAATAACTAAGTCAATATATTGCCTTTATGAAAATTAGTAAAAGGTGCTTCATACCTAGGATAGAAACTGCTAAATGTTAAAGGTCTAATAAGATTAGAGAGCTTAGATTTAACCTCTACCTTGACCTCTGGTGGGAAGAAGATGGGAGAGGTAGGGAGGGGTGACCTCCGGGAAGTGAGTAAGTTTCAATATCATTCATTGTGAGCCAGGAAGGACAAAGTTAAGTGGAAATAATGCATATAAAGCAATTAGCAAGACTGCCTGGCATGTGTAGATATTCGATGAATATGAATTGCCTTGGGAATTCAAAAGGAAGGGGAAATCTCTTTGAACTAGGGATTGCGGTAATTTCATTAAGGCATCGTGAGTCAGTGTATGAAGACATAAGGGACATTTCAAGCCAAGGAAACAGCATGAATAAGGAATGAAGGCAGGAAGGCAAGTGAAGTTCAAGAACAGGTCTCACCTTGAAAGGGAGTAAAGCACTCCCACTGAAGGTTCAGAAATGGGTGGGGCATTTTCCTTTGTCACTATGACTGACAGGTGCTGTTGGCATGGACCGCACTAAAGCCAAGGAGGCTAAAGGTTCTTTAATTAGTGCCGTACAACAAAACCCCCTGCAAGAATGCCAAAAGCAATCCAGTTGAGGAAAACTGAAGGATACAGTCTATGAAACGAAGCAGTAAGAAATGAAGTTGGAAAGCAGGCTCCAATTTCATGCTGGACATCAGATGCCATGCAAATAAGTGTGTCTTAATTAGCAGACTTTTTGTCTTTTTCAACGGGGTGTCTTTGAAAGTTTTGTAATTGAGGAATGATATGATGAGTCTTTGAAAGCATTGAGAATAAGAAATATTATGATTCAACAGGAGGAATTTGGCACT
Source organism: Globicephala melas (assembly GCF_963455315.2). Lineage (NCBI taxonomy): Eukaryota > Metazoa > Chordata > Mammalia > Artiodactyla > Delphinidae > Globicephala > Globicephala melas. Next base: position 29,561,564 of record NC_083322.1, read on the forward strand.
CATCAGCAAGGTGAGTGAGTTGGGAAAAACTGGCAAAGGGAAGGTGAGTCAGGTGGAGTTTATAGGCAGTGAGAAGGAACAGGAGAGGAATAGCGGCAAAGCCAATTTCTCCATGGAAAGAGGCTGTGGCCCCAATCTCTTACTCATATTCTTTTCCTCTGTAGGAGAACTCATCTTCCCCCCACCCACCCACCCTTGGAAATTGTTAACCAGTGAGACATTCAAGTTTTTCTGAGGGCTTAGGACCTGAGAAGGGGAGGAAAATCCCATCTAATCTTTCAAAGCCAGAATTTCTTCTACCTAACTCTTTAGTCTGTCACAGTAACATTGCCTTGAGAGAGATAGTGGGAAAGCAAGCATCAGAAACGCAATTTCAGCAGCACGCCTCACCCTGATTAGCTGTTAAAAGCAAGCACAGGAGCTGCTGCTCTGGGGCTACACACCTGAGGTTGTCTGTCAAACCTGACACAGCTCCAGTGCTTCATGACTAAGAGCTACTAGCCCAGAAATACTTGGAAGTGATAGAGTGAGTCACACACACACAAGCATGCACACATCTGTATGCACAGTCTTATATACCCTTTCTCTCCCAGACCGAAATAAAGGTGGCCAATTAATAATCCTGAAAACATTTATGGACCTTAAATTTCTTCTTTTACTTTATCTTTAAAAATTTAAATAGCCTTAGACTATTTCTTCCTGAGTTTGCTTTAAAGCAAAAGGTGGAAATGATGGACACACACGGCCAGCCACACCAGCCAGCTCTGTACAGAGGGCACTGACGGCTATGTACAGTGTGCTCTTAGAACAAGTCACAAGACCATTTTGCGTTCTAGAAAATGTTCTGTGACTTCTTAGATGTGTGTCTATAAAAATTACTTGATGTGTGTTATATTAACACACCCAGCAATTAATTCCTTTCCAGCTATGCAAATCATGATATTCCATAGGTTAATTACATGTTGCTTCAAAAAAGATTTGCTGTTTTCTTTTTTCACTCTGCTGACTTTTAGGTTCCCACTTATTTTTTTGCATAGCATTTGGCATTTTATAAAATTCTTTAAAGTCTCTACTTATTATTTGCCTTCTCAATTAAAGAAAGGTTTAATTATTTAATCCAATAAAAGGAGGAGCTGAGTTTGCAACTCTTGGTTCTATATCAAGAGTTGCAAACTCAGATCCACAAATTTAAGATAACAGGTTGCAGAGGGAATGGTAGTAGACTAGGAAAAGCACACTGAACTAAAGGTATTGGCATTCAGTGCTATTAACCATCACCATGCTGGAGACACACAATGTATGTACTGACTGCATTAGATCCACGGACTGCAAGCCTGAGATCCCAGACCATAATGCTTCCTTCCTTCATTTCTTTAATTGCTAATGGGGGATCCACATAGTACAGTCCGTGGAAGATTCTCTTTTTTAGTAATAGGCAGCGTGCCCTGATGCTGGAACTTCTGAACTTCCTCTGTGGAATCTGGAAAAGAGCTGTGGTGTGCAGTCTCTGTTTCAATTGCAAGAAAGTATATGCCAGGGTCTGTGGTACTTTTTAACCAAGAACTAGGACTTGTCCTTGATTCTGAATGAGTTTCCCTGGATGTCAGTTAACCAAAGGGAAAAGATAAGAAGTGGAAACTAGGAAGAACTTGCTTGGATATCATCTGGCTGCCAACCTGCTGGTAGTTTACACAAACTCACAACAATAGTCAAGGTGCCAGAAAGAAATTTACAGCCATGGGCAAAGTGTAGTAACCATAAATCTTGGGCACATACATTATTTTCTGATAAGCTGATTCCCTGAAGCACCATGAGATTTCCCCTAATTAATTTCAGTTCCATAACTAACCATTTGTTAAACTCACTCAGCAATTAGTTGTTGTCTAACTAGGTGTAGGAAGAATGTCTACAGGTTAATTACATGTTGCACAAAAGATAATTTTTTGTCCCATTTTCTCTGGGTTGCCTGTTAGATACCCATTTATTTTTACAAGTCATTTATTATTTTATAGACTATTATAGAGTTCATGTTTGCTCTTTACATAAAGAAAAAGTAAACAAAGCCCACCCTGCCATTTGTTTCCAGAATTAAAAGTAAACCCCTACTTGGATAAATGAGCCTCAAAGTCAAAGAGCTACTTCCTGAAGAACAAAATGAATAGGATTGTGCCCACTTGTTGTGCAACAAATAAAAGAAATATGTATTAAGGTCCTACTGTGTGCCACATACTCATATACCTCTGATGTTAATCATAATACTAAATTTCACACCAATTTCATTCTCCTAACAGCTTTTAGGCATATTTTATTAAAATAGGTGAACAATTTGTATAACAGAGAAGTTACATAACTTGGACAATTTCACAAAACTACAAAGAAAAGACTCAAGATTCAAATGCAGGTCCCTCTGGTACTACGGAACATTGTTTAATTTCAAAATATCTGTGAAATTATCCTTTTATTCACTAACTAGTTTTGTCTTTCCAAAGCCAGGCAATTGATTTGATGTATTTTGTCTTCCATGAAATTGCTAGTTGTAGTGTAATGTGAGGTGCTCTTGTATTATTTTATTTCCATGTGCCATCAGTGTGCATAATGGAAGTTGAATCAACAGCACAAAGGTTCTGACTACTTCTCACTCAACTGAAAGATTACTACAGACACAGAAAAAAGACACCCTCAAAATTTGAGCATTTTTGGTTACTTGCTTATTGAAAAACTGTCCTTGATGTTAAAGATATTTCTTTTTTGCAAAGATAGAAAAATTAGAGATATCTTCAGAGAATCCCGGAAAATGTAACCCAGGAAAGATGTAACCCGGAATATATTAATCCCGGAAAGATGTAACCCAGGAATATATTAAAGCTCACCAGGATCACAGAAACCCTGAGATTCAGAAAATATTTCTGCACTCATTTCAGGAGGATGCGTAGGCAAGCACAATTCAGTGTGCGAGAGGTCAGGGAGGGAGCTGGTTATACAGGGAGCGCTGGAAGCGCCTCTCTGGGATGAATATGAATGAAAATAAATGAGAGACAGAAGTTCTAAGTACACATTTGGGGTTAACTACTCTCCTTTTAAAACATTTTGTTAGTATTTTGTTACCTGCCTTCATTCCCTCAATTTCTGTACAGCAAAGTGAATTCAGAAACCTACAAGTAACTAAAGAAAACCTTGCTTTCTACCTGGATGAATAAAATGAAATAAATTCTTGCATTTTTGAAAATTGTTCACCACCTCTCATCTGAAATCACTAGCCATCTGTTTTAATTTTGTAAACAGCCTCATCTAAAAGTCAAATATTAAATTGTATTTTATTCCTGTTACTCTTCCTTCCCTAGAACATGAGTACAAAATATAATATTTGTTTTCAACAATTCTTTAAGGAGGACTGACCAAGATCACTGAGCTAGCTTAAGAATTTCTTTTTCTATACTGAGTCCCAACGAATATAATCCTATACTGAAAGTAAACATGATTCCAGGAAACCTAGAATTCAATTACAATTTGGTATGGTTTATTTGATGATATACCAAATGGAATTCCTTACTATCCAACACTCAGTACGTTTACAGGAGATTGAAAAATAATGTTACATAATGATGAAGGCATCACTATAAAATCCTCTGTGCCTTCTGAATCTTCAAAGATTGGATTATGTTTAAAATAGTATGAATTACGAATGTTATTTGTGCCATTCTAACTTCTGGTTTGAGTAGAGATTCTAAGAGGTAAATAAAAGCACCCCGACGGGCACACACACATTCTTTTTTGGCAAGGTAGCATGAAAGAGAGAACCCGGAAGAGGCTATGTAGGAAATAAGCACATTCAACCTCATTATCAGGTTTGTATTTTCCCTGAAAATCCGTATATAGGAAATACCTGGAGAATCAATGAGGAAGGTAAATTTTTATAATATAATTTCAGGAGTCAGGTTGTGGGAAAAACAGGTGAATGCATAAACCAAGATTTTAAATTCTAAAGAGGAGGCCTTGTCAGTACTTTTATACCCAGGTCTACCATGCCGACCAACACAGAACAGGGATTCAGTTAATATTTAGCATTTATTTGATAATGATGTATAAATGATTGAACTGATGTTGAAGAATGGAAATTCAAGTATTTCTCAGAATTTCATGTTAATGCACCTACTTTTATAGAGCCAAGATGCACCTGAGTTTGGAACTCAATTGTTCCTCCCACAATTGTTCCTTCCACAACTACCTATTGTAATTGGTAGGCTCTAGATCCTGAGAAAAATTTATTTCAATTATTTCCTTAAACATGGCACCTGCAACATATATTTGAAGCACAGTATACACTAACTTCCCCTAAAAGGCAATTCAAAGTTCAATGTCTTTCAAAACGTAATGTCTGCTTTCTTAATTAAGTGGAGGTTTGATTCTGTCAACCCGATACTTCATGTATGGGGCAAAGCAGTATCAGGTACGGCTATTCCGCTACTGACCTTCTTGAACTAAGACCCAGCCACCCTGAACATGATTTAAGTTTCTAGAACAGGGTTCTGACATGAATAAGAAGGTAAATAAACATCTGTGAATTGAGTAGTGCATGAATGTTATGGGGGAAAAAAAGCTGCTTAAAACAATATAATGTGGTTTATAATTTCAATAACTATATATAAATAAACTGAAAATGAACAAAAACAAGCTATAAGTCAGGCTGAATGTATACAATAAAATCTGATTTTTTGTTTGATTGTTTCTCTAAGGAATTTATAACACTTTCACTTATAAGAGCACTAAATAAAAAAGTTGATTAACATGTCATATTTTTCCAGTGTAAAAATTAGGCATATGGAACTTCTCATTGTTCATTGTTAGTTTCACTATTTTGCAAAATATAATGATATAACACACAAGAAAATGTAATATAATCATAAATTCAAATCTCAGGATTGTAAGGACCTTAAGTATATTATTTATATTTGAAGCTATATATTCTCTTTTTTTTTTTAAACATCTTTATTGGAGTATAATTGCTTTATAACGGTGTGTTAGTTTCTGCTTTATAACAAAGTGAATCAGCTATACATATACATATATCCCCATATCTCCTCCCTCCCTATCCCACCCCTCTAGGTGGTAACAAAGCACCGAGCTGATCTCCCTGTGCTATGCGGCTGCTTCCCACTAGCTATTTTACATTTGGTAGTGTATATATGTCAATGCCACTCTCTCAGTTCGTCCCAGCTTACCCTTCCCACTCTCCATGTCCTCAAGTCCATTCTCTATGTCTACGTCATTATTTCTGTCCTGCCCCTAGGCAGAACCTTGTTTTTTTAGAACCTTTTTTTTTTTTTTTTAGATTCCATATATATGTGATAGCATACGGTATTTGTTTTTCTCTGACTTACTTCACTCTGTATGACAGACTCTAGGTCCATCCACCTCACTACAAATAACTCAATTTCGTTGCTTTTTATGGCTGAGTAATATTCCATTGCATATATGTGCCACATCTTCTTTATCCATTCATCTGTAGATGGACACTTAGGTTGCTTCCTGGTTATTGTAAATAGAGCTGCAATGAGCATTGTGGTACATGACTCTTTTTGAATTATGGTTTTCTCAGGGTATATGCCCAGTAGTGGGATTGCTGGGCCGTATGGTAGTTCTATTTTTAAGGAACCTCCATACAGAGGTTCCATTTTTAAGGAACCTCCCTCACCTGGCAATTTGTAGACACAGTCCTGCAGGAGAGTCGGTGAAAGCTCATTGAGATTGAGTTTCTGCCACTTGATGGAACTGGGGCCCAGAATACAAATTAAGTTCAGCTAGAGAAAAATACAGAAAACGGTGTTTTTTGCATGCTTGAACACCTGAGCTTATACACTGAGACTTCTCTCTGCTACGAGTCTATGAATGACACACAGGACAACTCTTATTAATCAAATATTGCATTCTAATTCTTGTATTTACATAATCTACCTAATTATTTTTAACTTCTAATCTCTATTTCCTAACTAAACTACATATTATCATTATTTTATGTACAGATTACCCTTCATCTCTGAATCTTAGTACATATTAATATCTACCATGAAACTATTTGTCTACCCAGGGTTTCCTCTCTACCTTTTTTTTTTTTCTTATACTCCCCTTAAGCTTGTCAAAGTGACGAAGGCCAATTTTTACTGGAAATAATGTAATCTTTTTATATGTAACAATAGTTTATCCATCTTAGAAGTATAATAAAGTTTGATGGTCTTCCCTTCTTTTATTGTTTGTGTGTCTCTTTATTTTAGTTTCAAGCACTGTAATTTTCCAGTCTGTGGTCATATGGTAATTTGTTATGGTCCACATTGCAGCCTTCATATTCCAGTCTTAGACCAATTTCCTAACATTTGCATCTGATTAGACCAGGTATCACAGGGCTGCAGATCTAAATCCTGGATCTTAATTTTCCTCAGTACAGTGCACAGTGCCTTAATGGGGCAGCAAACTCTGCTAGGGGAGCTGAGAAAACACTTCCACTGCCCAAATATTCAGATCGGCATACTCCACTGAGAAAGGGAAAAATGGGAAAGGGCAGAGATGATGGGCTCCATTGAGGCCAGCTATAACATGCGTACAAGGGAACTGTAGTTCAGTTTAGTGATTTAGGTCCCCTTTGAATTCTGTTGTTATTGTTGTTAATGTTATTATTAATGTCCAATTTAAGTTTCAATTGGTTCTAAATTGTATGAATGCACAATTCATTTTTCCTAAGGTTCTTCATTTGTTACAACCATCATTACCCTGCGCTTTATAATATTTCCTATAAAAATGAGATGATTTCCTTACTGTGTATCCAGTTACTTTTAAAGTTTAAGAAACACAGGTTTTCTAAAACATAATGTAAACTGAAGGAATGGGAGGGTAGCTAGTCTAAAGTTTATTTTTTCTATTCTATATATGAATTTTAATATTCACGAGATAAATTATTCATGTTTTCTCCCTACAGATTAGATGTGAATAGTTCTCTACTATGCAAATATATCACATTTCTTTCTTTTTTTTTTAAATCCCCTAGTCCTATGAGTCTTAAATAGAAGACAATGTGTCCTCTGACATCTACTAATGGACAGTGATTACAGACTAGTGCAGGTGGGAAATGCTATTTCAGTGTAATAGCTCACACCTGGAAAGGTCTATTTTTTCTCTAAGATCTTTTTACACAGCAGTGAAAATAAACTAATTAGGTCAAAGCGTCACATTGGGACCCATGAGCTTTGACGGTCTCTCTAGTTTGTGTCCCCACAAGAGGCCACTGTCCAAAGGCAAACAAGCAATAAACTCCAGCCAGAATAGGAGCTCTTGGTTTAACCATTTCTTCTTTTAGTGTAGTTTCTCCTTCAATTCATTGCACGTGAATTCCTGCCTTGTTCACAGAGGAGAAAATTGGTATAGAGGGATAAATAAGATGCAAGAAAGGAAAGAGAAACAAGCAAGAAATGGTATTTTCTAGACCAATAGCCTCTGCTCAGACACAAGTACCATAAGGCCCTGCTTATGAGAGACAGTGCTCACAACCAGGGGTCAGGAGCATGATTCTTCAGCTGCCCCAGGCTTCTCTGGAAACTACACTGGCAGCACTGAAAGAGATAGAAATTCCAGGCTTGGACACACCTGCTTTTATTCCTTTGATAATTTCATCCACTGCACGAAAGGAAAAAAAAAAGACAAAAAGTAAAACTAACAAGAACTTGCCATCTTTTCTCTGGTAGGTCCCTCCTGTGGTTTAGTCAAACTCTCCCAGGAAGCTTGGCTTCACCACCACCTTAAGGATACAGGTAGGGGATCTGAGGGAGTCAGACCCCCAACAGTATTGGACCCATTTTTATTTGTTTCACCAGTGCTTCTTCCAAACGCAATGAAGCAAGTTTAGCTTTGACTCACTGGAATCCCTTAACAAAATATTTTCTAGCCATTACTTCCCTTACCTATCTTTTGGGCACTTAAATTTCCCATTTGTTTAACTAATGGTTGTTGGTCATCTATATATAACACACCTGCATTATGAAAATTTATGGCGATGCAAAGATTTAAAGCATTCTAGGCCCTCAACAGTAAGCAAATAGTATGTCACACACCAAATCTGCATTTAACCCAAGCTTAAAAATGCATTTCTTTTAAAAATATTAAGTAAAAAACCATAATTTTTAAAGTAGAAAAATAATTATAACCTCATCACTTATCCTAACACTTCCTGCTTCTTTTCAAATTTTGTCTACTTGCATAAACCATCTTCTATAGTATTTTAATCCTGTCGTTATACTATAAGTATTAGTGCATGTTTGCTCATGTTCTCAATGCTGAACTAATTTTGATGATCATAAAACGTCATATTTCTTCTACTGTTGAGTATTAGGTTAAAAGTTTTTTTTTACTAATCATCATTTTATTCAATACTCATTTACTGAGCATTTACTACATGCCAGGCAATAGTGCTGGTTATCAGGGATACAGTGTGATTTCTAAGCTCCAGAGGTAACAGTCTAAGTGGTAGACAGACTTATTTATAAACGAAGGATTAAATGCTGTGAGATATGTGCTCAGAGATCTGCTAGTAGATTGAACCATATTACAGTGAGTTTCCTGAGGGCCAAAAATAACCAAATAATACTCGGTTGTCCTAGTTCAACTGAATACAATATGTATAGAACCCCTGATGATAGGAGACAGACAGGGCTTCAGAGTAGAGGTAATAATTTGAACAGAGTTCTGAAGAAAGATTTGGATTTTACATAGCACACAGATAGGGAGAGCAGTGCTGCTGCATCTTTTATCTTTTCTGATTCAGCTAGAGGACATGACACTCTCTCATTGTTAACAATGGCTTATCACTACAGCCACACTCAACAAGGGGTCCCACCTCTGGTTGGGGGATGTGAATATCTGAGAAGTGGGAGAGGGGCATGTACAGATTCCAGATGATACTGATTATTATTCCCTTCTCACCCTTCCCAAATCCCCTTCCTGCATCCTCCAAGAAGTCACAGCTGGAGATGCAAGACCCATCCAGCCTATGTGATTGAAGCTTGGAGGCGCAGTTGAGGAGTAGCAGGAGATGGAAGTGGAAACAGGCAGGATCCAGATTGTGAAAGGCCATGGAAATCAGATTAGGGGATCTGGCCTTGCAACTGATGGGGAACCATGAAGGGTTCTGAAGTAGCGCCATGAAATGACTAAATTGGGACTTAGAATAATACGTCTGGGAATGATGTAGTGGACAGACTGACAAGGAAGGGACTGCAGATGAGACGAATGATTCTCCAGCAGAGACACAATGATGTTCAAGCTCACGCAACTGCAGAGGGGTTCTCCTTTTCAAAAATTATTGCTATAAAATTAATTATCAGGAATGGTGCTACTCAGTAAAATGTTACAACTATTTTCATTTCTCTTAAAAGCTATTTTCAAGTTGCTTTCTAAAAATGGTGACTGTATACACATACACATATATGTGTATGATGTGTACTCATGCATATATAAAAAGTATGAATGGTATTATTCTATTTTAAACACATCTCTACAAAACTGAGCATTATCCTTGCCACGCTAGACAAGTACATGTACATTGATATGATGTTTTCTTAAGTTATTAAGAAAAATGTAGTGTCTATGTCAAGAAGTGCAATAGTTCCAATGTACGTACATAACTGTAAACACACCTAAGGAAACACAGTATGCAATCCTGAGCAATCTTTATAGAGGCATTAATATGCCAAAATAAGTCTTGAGGGGACCTATCAGGATGGATGGAGTAATAAAAATCTTGTCATCTGAGAACTGCTTCAAAGAATTGGTGATATTTACATTGGGGAACAAAATACTAAAGGAATAAGTAATGACTGTCTTTAAATATCTGAACTTCTGTAATAGTGAAAATATTAATGTTTTGATTGATTCAGAAGATGTTTTCTAGGATTCCTCCAGGATGGATGAGCATACATTTAGTGGAGTTAAATGTAGATTCATCCTGAGGCCATGTGCTTTAGGAATTAGAACTGATCAACAGGGGTTTATGTTTTGCATGAAGTGATAACCCTCCTACCACTGCATACTAATCTAAGTTCTCAGGAACAGTTCCAAATGGAAGGCTGTGTGTGTGTGTGTGTGTGTGTGTGTGTGTGTGTGTGTGTGTGTGTGTGTGAGAGAGAGAGAGAGAGAGAGAGAGAGAGAGAGAGAGAGAGGTGGTTATACTGAGAGAAACTTAGGGTTATGGGAACCAAACAATGATGATGAGGCTGAGTAACCCAGAAGCTTTCCTTCCCTCAAAGACTCTGGACAATTCTCCTTTCTCATCTGAGACAGGACTGGAAGATGACCCCTAAATTTTCCTTAAGTGCTGAAAAGGCAGAAGCCTCCAGATCTTACACCCATTCCTCACCCACTGACTCTGCTTTCAACAAGCTCACCAAAACCAACCCCCTTGATTCCACAGGGAGTACCTTTCTGCCCTTAGCTAACTGAATTCTCTGTTGTCATTGACACTGACCTCTCCCTCCTTGAAACTAGTTTTCCTGGCCCTTCAAAGAAAAGGTGTTTCTGCCTTTTTTCCACTGAACTATAAGCCCAGTGAAAGCATGGGCCATGTTTGTTTTGCTTATTTCTGTGTACCTAGATCTCAGCATAGCACCTAACAAAAAGTAGGTCTTCCTTGTCATTCTTCTTTGCCAGCTCATTTTTCTCTACGTGACCCTTAAATACAGGTATTTCTCAGGCATTTTTTAAAATCAGTTACTTGGGCTTCCCTGGTGGCGCAGTGGTTGAGAGTCCACCTGCCGATGCAGGGGACACGGGTTCGTGCCCCGGTCCGGGAAGATCCCACATGCCGTGGAGCGGCTGGGCCCGTGAGCCATGGCCGCTGAGCCTGCGCGTCCGGAGCCTGTGCTCCGCAACAGGAGAGGCCACAACAGTGAGAGGCCCGCGTACCGCAAAAATAAATAAATAAATAAAATCAATTACTGATTTCTTCGTACTTGTTCTTTGACTTTGATGAATCATCTTCAGGATAACCGCAAGTTCTAAACTCACATAGCTAACATCTATGCTGATATTCTTAAGCAGTAGATGTTAAACTTTTTGGTCTAAGTAACCCTTTGGACACTTAGAAAGTAATGAGGACCCTAAAGAGCTTTTGTTTATGTGTGTTGTATTTATTGATATTGACCATGTTAGATTAAGATAAAAATTTATTGATTCACTAAAAATAATAGCAAAAATTCCACTGTGTATTTTAAAAGCATGTTTTTATGATAAATATCTTTGAAAGTAAAAATTTAGTGGAAGAGTGGCATTGTTGTATGTTTTGCAAACGTGTGGCTTAATACAGGCAGCTGGATGCAAGCATTCAGTCTTTTATGATACTCTGTCTTGGTTGAAGTACGTGAAGAAAATCTGGCTTCACAAAAATATCTATTTGAGAAAGGGAGTAGTAGTTCAACACCCTTATCAGGTAATTATGGATATTCTTCAGTACTACACCAAAACTTGGGAAGTGACAGATGCTTAAAAGTTGATTTCAGGGCTTCCCTGGTGGCGCAGTGGTTGAGAGTCCGCCTGCCGATGCAGGGGACATGGGTTCGTGCCCCGGTCCAGGAAGATCCCACATGCCGCGGAGTGGCTGGGCCCGTGAGCCATGGCCGCTGAGCCTACGCGTCTGGAGCCTGTGCTCCGCAGCGGGAGAGGCCACAGCAGTGAGAGGCCCGCATACCGAAAAAACAAAACAAAAAAAAAGTTGATTTCAATGTGGAATCTGAAAACAGATTATTATGTACTGAATTATGTCCCCCCCAATTTATGTTTGAAGCCCTAACCCCCAGCGTGCCTGTTTATGGAGATAGGGCTTTCAAAGAAGCAGCTAAGATTAAATGGGGTTATAAGTGTGAGGCCCTAATATAAAATGACTGGTACTTTTATAAGAAGAGGAGAGACATGAGGGATGGAGAAGTCCATGTGAGGACAGAGCAAGAGGACAACCATCTGCCAGCCTAGGAAAGAGGCCTCAGGAGAAATCAAATCTGCTGGCACCTTGATCTTGAACATATAGCCCTCAGAACAGTGAGAAAACAAATTTCTGTTGTTATGCCACCCTGCTTGTGCTACTTTGTCATGGCAGCCCTAGCAAACTAATACACAGATCAGTGAAACTTCAGGACTCTGTAACACTAAAATCCATTGGTCCAGCTTTCACTTTGAATGGATCTGTTAGCTACGCATAATTTTGTAAAATCATAGGTCATTTGGAAAATATTAATTCATTGAGATACACAGATTTTCCAAATGTTGACATATTTCATTATACCAAATAAAAAAGTCATATTAAAAAGATATTCCAATCCCATCAAGAATGTCTTTATTAGATGTTAAGCTTACACTGACAGACACTAGTTTTGCAACTTTCTGATTTCTACCAGAATACATGAATTTTATTCTTGACAACAAATACTGTCAGTAGTTTTTCTTTAAGTGAAGGGCTCATTTTATTCAATTTTGATATGTCAGCCAGATGACCAAATCTGAACAATCAGTCTGTCTATCAGTTGTTCTTTCAGGTAAAAATGGTGCTCCAAGAAAAAACTGGCTACTTCAGCTCAAACTGAGACAATCACACAAGGGTTTCTTTGCCTTCCCCCCTTCCCCCTCAAGACAATCTATATGCAGTGCAAGTTCTCCTTGCACACCTCCCATTAGGTCGCAATATTATTAAAAAATGAGTACCGAGGGGTTGACGTTGATTAAAATTAGTAATTTACTGGCTTTTAAAGGTTTCTTTTGCAGGTGAGGAATATAATGACTACAAGAGACTATTACAAAACTATCAAGAGTTTTACCCACCACTGCTTTTGCACCATTAGTAAAAAGACCAACACAGTGAGAAAAAAGAAAATAACATCTTAATAATGTTATGAAATTAGATTTGATCTTGTGAATTCCCAGAAACATCCTGGGGAACCCTAGAGGTCAATGAATCTCACCTTGAGTTAGTCTCTTCCCTGGAAACCTAACATTCAAAAGATCCAACACTGAGCTAATTTTCTTCCCTCTAGGACTGAGCCTCTCCCTGCTTCCCCTCTCATTGGTAGGCACCGCCATGTACATGTTTCCTTAGGACTGCCATCTAGAATCATTTCAATTCCCTGTTCTTGGTTTTGTGATGGAGAATCAGAAGAATAGAGGTTAACAAATTTAGAGGCAAAATAGAGGACTTTTAAGAAATGTTACAGAGGCTTATGTGGGTTTTTTTGTTTGTTTGTTTGTTTTGCGGTACGCGGGCCTCTCACTGTTGTGGCCTCTCCCGTTGCAGAGCACAGGCTCCGGACGCGCAGGCTCAGAGGCCATGGCTCACGGGTCCAGCCGCTCCGCGGCATGTGGGATCTTCGCGGACCGGGACACGAATGCACGTCCCCTGCATCGGCAGGCGGACTCTCAACCACCGTGCCACTAGGGAAGCCCTGTGTTCTTTTTGTAGTCCAGAATTAAAGGCAAGAAACCGAGTAAGTTATAAATTAATTTTGATTTTTTCTTTTGATTGAAAAATCCATCACCAATGCTCTTACTTAGTTCAGAAAACATCTCTCAATCAAATTATTTCAATATTATTTCAATGTTATGCACTGCACCAATTTATTCCTCCTTGTAGAGTCAGAGTTCATTGATTCACTTACAACTCTTTAATGGTTCTCCATTTCCCTCAATAAAAAGTCCCAAATGCTTTCTCATAGTTTAATACTTTCTAATTTGACCCTGCTTAACTGTTTCCTCTTTTGTCATTTACCACATCTACATCAAGCTTCATGATAAAGTCAAACACATCTTCAGTTTCTTCAATGTGATATTCTTTCTTCCCAGATTCCTAGTCATCACATATGTTATCCTCTTTGAGTGGAACATTCTTTCTTTTCTCCTGATATTCACTTCCTATTCTTGCCCCTTTAATGCTATGGTTTCAACACTTCATCATTGTTCAATTCTGCTCCCACAGCGTCTGTACCTCTTTTATCACAGCATTTACTACAGTATATTGGAACTGATTGCTTTACTGCATGCAGCCCCTGTTAGATATTAAGCAATATGAGAACAAGTACTCTTAGTAGTCATCACACAATCAACTAAGGCAGTTGCCTGTTGACTTGGTTTTATAGAATTTTAATTGTAGAGCAGACGTTTAAAAAATGGGTTGATATCCATAATATAAAACATCAAGTTCAACCTGATAAATGTGCTTTGTTTTAATGCCCTAGGTTCAAGTGTTTATAATAGTCAAATTGAAAAATATAGCTCTGAGAATTTTATGATAATACAGAAGGATACTATTGGTACAAAAATGTATAATCTTGAAAGATTTTCAGACATGTCAAAGACTTAAAGGAGGGAGAGACTGATATAGGCGTCTTTTTCAATGATTAGATAACTGTGTTACCTCTATTGAGAAAAGAGTCACAGCAGCAATGGAGTTAAAAAAAATAGTAGCGAACGAAACAAGAATCTCAATTTTTTAAATAAAATATATGAGCATTATCTTTTTACTAGAGTTAAAGAATTCCTTGATACAAAGGTTCTTATAAAAATAAAAATGGATAAACATTTTCTCACATATTTTTATATTCTTAGATTTTTATGTTTGTTTCACATGTAAAAAAAATACACATTTGTTGCCAGCTTTTAATAATCCATTCACAACTCATTGTACTCGATACCAGAGCCTTGGCATTGCTAGAGTAGTGGGTGAAATGTTCATATGCCCAGCTCAGTCCTTCCCATTTGTGGATGTTAACGGTCTGAAGAGATTTCTCACGTGGAGACCAAAAATGGTCAGTCCAAGGTTCCGGCTAAAATTCGTCAAGATTGTCTGGTCCGCTGAATGATGTTTGAGTGTGTGGTGCAGACCACAGGGGCAGAGTGACAAGACTGCTTACAACAGGGTGTTCCTGAGCAGTGGCAGGGGATACGGGAAAAGGGCTGCGAGAAAGAACTATGTGCTATGCCCTAGGAATTTGGGATCTTTATGTAATTTAAATTTGTGTGAAATACTGGCAGATGCTGGTTTATGATCAAAACAGTAAAATGACACTAACTTAGGGAAAGTAAACATGAAACAAACAGTGACAAAGGCACTGGGAAACACTGGGGGGTTTGCTCTGAGACCACTCTCTACATCAAAGCAAACTTGAGAGAACATGACTAGCTTAAAATGCCAGTCTGGGATTTTTCTGTATTCACCACATACACTTGACAATGAAGACATTTCCCGTGGAGATTCTTCCACTTATCAAAAGTAATATTATAAATGCAAGGGAGACCTGCATATAAAGAGTACATTGCTCCTATGTTATTCTCCAAAGAGAGCAGTGTATTCTAAGGCTGCAGGAAATATGATTACAACATTTGAATTTAGTTTGGTTATTTAACTTTTAAGAGTGAAGCCCAAAATTAAATTGGTCATCAGCATCTTGAAAATACAAAAATGTAAATCACTTTTCAATGTTATAGAAGTCTCTTAGAACACGGAGAAATCCTGAATTCTTTCTTCCATTTGATTTCTACTAAATGAATATCCTTGTCTTTATGACATAAAAGAGTGTTATGAAAATTAAATTTGGATAGGATTTTATATTTTGGGGAGGTTAACATATAGAAAATAATTCCAGTTTAAGGGAATATTATATGTATAAGAAATAGAATTTTTTATTTCTTCCCTTCATTTAGTGAAGCATTATAATTGCATACAAACCTAATTATGTGCTCTCTTCATTTTAGACCTGGGAGATATTTTCTCATTCATTTTTAAAAATACGATCAATTAGTGATACACCTAAGATAATTTACATATAAATAGAGAAGTTAGTACTATTTTCAGGTAATTCCCTTCCAAAATAAAATTGGCAAGTTATAAAAAATAAAAATGAGACAGGAATGGGGGAAGACTGTAAGGGAGAGAGAGAGGGACAAAAGAAAACCTGCTGAAATTTAGGAGGGAATTTAAAAAAAACACAAAAGAATGGTGTAGCAGGTGAGGTGATTGAGAAGGTTGATTTGCTTCTCCCCACAAGCCAGGGGGAAGCATGATTCAGCACGGCAACAGGGCCAGGATTAATGTGCTTCCAGTACATCTCTGAAAAGAATGATGTGACTTCGGTGGATGGTGCAGTCTAGAATCAGAGGAAGGGGCTTTGCAGCACGCTCACAGCAAGATGCTGCTATGCTAAATAACAAAGGGAGAATCTGAGTAGAGTTGAGTTACAGAGAAAACCCTGTGACAGAGAATGGAAAATGTCTACAGTATAAAAGTAGCTAGACTGTACAGCAGTGGTAGGTGCAGATTAAATAGGTGATGCTGGCACTGGGGTCATCATGAAGGCAGAATTCATGTGTCTACTTCAGCTATTTCATCACTGTATGTCATGTCCCTTAGCATATTAATCCCCCCAAAAAAATAGCTGTTGACTGAGTAAATGTTGAGAAGCACTGTCTCATGCAAGCATTACATATCTGTGGCCTTGGCAATGGGGTGTGTGTGTGTGTGTGTGTGTGTGTGAGTGTGTGTTATATCCCGTGTGTTCATTCCAATATCCTTTGCAAAGTGGCAAAATGTTCTATATAATGAGAGTGGATAGAGCAAGATGAATTTCTAACAACGTAGATCGAGGGGATGTGCCAAGATGTCACTGTTTATTACTGCTTTTCTCACTCCATTTGACGCTCAGTTTGCACCTGTTATATAAATATAAACATAGCAGAGCATAAGGAAAGGAAAAAGAATATACAAATATGCAATACAAAGAAAACTAATTATATACACCTTTGAAAAAGAACAGGGAGAGAGTAACGATTCTGAAGTTTCACTAGAAAAATTGAATCAATCTGTTCCCCCTTTTAGTAAACTCTGCCTTGAATTTTTTTTTTTTCAAGACAAATCTATGATAACAGCAGATATTAACTGTGGAAATAAACTAGCAAAATGCATGTCACACTAAAGCACAAATATACTTAGCTCTGTCTTAAAGCTGTGGAAAACAAAGAAAGTCCTTCCCTAATTTGCCTTTAGATTAAGGGGTAGATTAAACCTGACTTCACAGATATCATCCCATAAGCCGGCAATTTATTTGTAACTTCATTTACTTTTAAACCTCTTATTATTTTCTTTAGTAGCTAGGTTCAGATTTCTTACACGGGTCTGATTTCTGGTCTCTACTTATGAAGTGGAGGATGAGGTCAAATCCAGCTGTAGGAATGCAGTTTATTAAACAGGGGAACTATTTCCGAAGACATTGCAAAAGCCTCCCGAGCAACTACATCTTTCTTCCTGTGGCATCTGTTGTTGGCGTCCAGAGCTAGGCTCATGACCATTAATAGAAGTGATTGTGACCAAAATATCCCACCGCTTTTATTCCTTGTGATTGTTTTGCATGGCAATGCCGATATCACCATCTTAATTAGTTGCCCTAAATTGTATGTGACAAACCACTAGATAACATATTTACTCCTTTCATACAGGTCTTACGCTGAGCCAGACTCTTTACATACTTTATCTCATGTAGGCATCATTCAGTTCTGTCAAGTATTTAACATCACCTGCAATTTGGAGATGACAACCTTAGAGACATTATTAACGTGCACAGGGTCACAAATCCAATGGTGGCTGTGCTAGGACTTGAACTCCCAAGGTTCTGATCCCAAAGTTTCATAGCTACTAAGCTCCACCAACTTGAGAGTCAAGTCCTGTTGAAATAACGTTAACTTTGTCATCAATATTAACATAAGCTGTAACAGTTTGTCAATGGCACAGCTATCGCCAGAACTTAAAGGAAATACAGAATAATTAATCATTTCCTCAGAAGCCTATAGGATAACCTACCATTTTAATATTTTTATCAAATGAGAAGAATTAAGAAAAGTGCCTTATTGTTAAACCTAGTATGAAACAAGCAAATCTATCTTAAAGGGCTGTGGGAATTAATATATCCAAAATTAGTATATCTTATTTTGCTCAAGTTGAGTTAAAACAATCTGACAGAAAATAAAGAGTAAAATACTAAAAGAAGCAGTTTGGTTTTGATAGCCAAATTTTAAAATGCCAGCAGTGTGTACCAGAACAGGAAGGGTTAGTAAACAAGGCAATAAAATGTAACATTTTGTTATAAAAGCCAGTAATGCAGCATGAGTGTAATGGGTTCTTCCAGAGAGAGAAATATTTCCTGTCTGTCATAGAGAGTAAAGGAAGACAAGTCAGCCCAGTTTCAACTGTGTCCCGTCTTCAATGGGGTAGATTCTTGTGCTCAGACCATACGGAGACTCTGTAAGCAGCTTTATGAGAGAAAAACAAACCAACCAACCAACCCAAGCATCAATTTAGGTGTGATCTGTAAGGCACATTTAAGAACACAGGATGCTCTTACTTTTGGGGTTAAGCTGAAGGTTTAGCCTGACAATTTACTTCTGATATATCCAAAGAACTGCCTCCGTCAGATTCTAGTGTCAAATCTAATGTAAAAGGAAAACCTTTCAAATAGCATTGAGCTGAATGATGAATAAATCATATTCACCAGCAACCCTTCCAACCATATGACCCCAGGTTAGAAAGAAAGGCACGTGCTACTTTTAGAGGAGGCAACGTGACTAAAAGGGAGAATTTTGTGAAACAGGAGGGTAAGTAAATGAATGTCCTCTGGTCTAAGGGAGGTAGTTGCGGGCAGAGAAGAGGTCAAGTCAGAGCTTTGACACCAAGGTCTCCATTTAAGGTCAAAACAATAGAGCAGATAGTTTGGGAAAGTCCCATGGCAGGAGATTTGCATCTTTCTTCTCAGGGTGTAGCCCATAATGATCACAAGCTTCTGAGAGAAGGCCTGTGTTCAGCAGGACACTGCAGCTACATACATGGCAGCAGTTCAGAAGTGTCTGTGGGAAGGATCAATGCAGACTGAGGGCTGGGACAGACTGCCTTGTAGCATGCTCCCTTGCAAACATGGAGTACCCTGAGCAGACACAAAACGGCATGAGGTGAACTGACTCTGCTACTCTGACTCCTGGAGTATAAGAAATTCCCCAAATCGCACAGGGTCACAATGTGTACAGGGGGAAAACTGCTGAGTTGAGGGCCAGAGGGCTGCCATGAAGCTAGATTCACAGCGAGTGGAGTAACCAAGTAGCTAAGCCTACAGACTAGGGAACCCAAAGCAGGGGATTGGATGGAGGAAGGGTCTGAGCCTCAGGTTTTACGGCATCTGTGAAAGAAGTAGAGTCCAGAGAACCAGGTGGGAAGAATCAGAACATCACGGTTATCTCCAGTGGATAGTCTCAGCAACAGAGGCTACTAACAGGGAACACATGAGAACCAAAGAGGGCTCGAGATGCCTCAGTAGTCGCCAAAGGCCAGAGACCCACAGAAATGGGTACCCCATGCCACAGACCCACCATACCACATGAAGGTAGGACCAGAACCAACCCAGAAGCTAGCCCAAGGAAAATGGATCCTTTTCCAATTTCATAAGGATAACTGCACTGAGGAAGGATGGAGAAGAGGGAAAAACAGCACTGAGTGGGATTTGGGATTTGAATTGATCGCATATTTTCTTGAGATGCTTCAAAATGTTTTGAAGAACAACAAAAGGTTTTAAATAAGGAAAGCTTGAGAACCTTATATTTATTTTCTACCAGCCAGAATGGTAAGGCCCCTGAGGATATTTAGATCCTCACAGAACATAAAGAAGGTACAGATTTTGGCATATCTGCATCAGAGTGTGCAAAATTTCAACCATGGTACATATGTCAGGCCCAGATGAGAGGATCCACCCCTTCACTCTTTTTCTACATTTAGCATTTCATGAACTTAGTAATTTTCCTAAAGACTGTGCAAGGAGAATGTACTGAACAGCCTTCTGCCATGCTGCCGTCCTGCTGCATCTCCACAAGGAATTTCCCAGAAGCCATGCTTCTGACATGTGATGCCTCCACAGTACACAACTCCTTAAAAAGCGACTGCAAGTCCGTGGTTCCCACCACTTTCCTTGTGAGGAGTAGTTGTGTTGGGCTGGCTGGTACTGAGATTGTGGATGGAGGGGTTCTACCTTGCTATCTAGGTTGTAAGTAGACTAGCCTAGCAATTCAGAGTGTGGTACCTCAATAAAGAGGGAGCAGCTTGAAATGATGACTGGTATTCATATGGTCCTAACTAAAAACGGGAATGCTCTATAAATTGAGATCAAGGAGTAGGTGAGATTGAATGGTTCATGCCAGATTCTCATCAGGGTGTTTCCAAATGGTAAGCTCTAAACCTGGCTGAAAATTAACAATCACTCATGGAGCTCTGGAAAAAGACTCCTAGTCTCGTCATGGTCAGACCCAACAATATGGTAAAATGTTTAAAACACTTTCACATTGCTTTTTTGTGATGAACACGTCCAGTTCTCCAATATTCAAAATAGAAACCTGAGTTTCAGCACGGATGTCATGTGTGCAGGTCACTTCATAGGAAAGGCTGAAGTGTCCTGGCCACAGACAAGGGCTCTACCCTGTACTTCTATCTCAGAGTAAATTGTCTAAGCTTTCTGAGCCAAAGTTTCATCATCTCTAGAATAGAGGTAATTATCTACATTTACAATTACTATGACAATATGATAACAGTGCTCAATTCACACATAAAGGACATTGACATTATTGTTGTTGATGACTGAGCATCACCCCTGTTACCCACACCTGTCACTAACTAAAGTGGCAATACTTGAACTGCAAGTACTATGATTAGGAAATCTAACAGTGTCAAGTATAATATCATAACTTAAAATATATTTTGGTCATATCTTATTGTTATGTATTATTATTGATATATTTTATTTTTTATAGGATTGAATACTTGCCACAATATTAACAGCCATAATTATGATTGTTATTGTAAAAAGTATAGTATATTGTTACTGTTATAACAATATCACTCAGCACTCCAATTTATTCTCATAAATTTCTGTCTCACATAGCTCATGATTTTATGTATGCCAAATTATATAAATGCTTGATTCCTATGTTAATAGTTTTCAGAGGATATATTTGCCAGCCATCATTCTGAAGATGTTGTTCTCTTCCTTTGGTCTTTATAGTTTTTATTTTTTTAGTTTGAATTTGGGGTTTTTTTTTCCTTCTTACCTATACAGTACTCAGATAATGAAGATGTATCCCACCTCCTTAGTCATCAAGAGACAAGATGACAAGATTATGGATTTTGTTTCATCTGTCTACTTGCAGGCTGATCAGATGCCTTTTTTAGACACTTCTCTCTCCACTCCAGATGGATATAAACCTCTTCTACTGAAGCTGTCCTTGACTATTGAACATGCAGTTGTAGGTACGATTGTCTCCCAACTACTTACCTGAAGCTCATCTCATTAAGTACCTGGGAAACTGCTCTTTTAAGAGGCACCATCACCAAACTCTTCCTTTCCCCTTCTCCCCCATCAAGACCTATTTTCATTAATTCTGCAAATAATTGTTGAGCGCCTTCAACCAAACAGGCAATCTTACCCTGAGTCTCTTCTATTGACCCACTAACTGCATGAGGTAGTGGGTTCCTGTATATAAATTCTTTGTGTCTCTGTTTTCTGTAATTTTAAATCTCTGAATATTTGTAAAAGTAAAATGGGTATGATGTCCACGTGTAAAAATATCTTTCTTGGAATGCAATATTAATCATTACTAATTATAGAGAACTTATTCGATGCTGGCACTAACTAACGACTTTACATGGATTAATTGTATATAGTACTCATAGCAACACTAAGGTAGATCTCTTTCGTTATAAATTTTTAAAAAGAAACAGATACATAGCTAGATTAGAAAATTTCTTAAGGCCAAACTGCAACAACCTGGCAAAGCCAGCACTCAAATTCAGAGAACTGTACTTTTACCATTATGCAAAACTGATGACCTTCAGTTCTTGATTATCTGCCCAGAGATCAGTTAGTAGGGGTCAGGAAGGAAAAAAAAAAGTACCTTTCTACGATTTTTTTGTTGTTGTTCAGGCAGTGAGGGTCACTGGGAGTGAAGTTTATTTAGGCCAGCCATGTTTATTTTTCCTAATCCAGTTTTAAAAACCTGACGATAGTGGAATTAATTCTTAGATCATGACTATAGGTTGTGGCCATCAGCTTTTGATAGTGTTTTTGATTTTAACTTTTTCTATGTCCTTACATACGTGTGTATATATATATATACACACACACATATGTATGTGTTTATATGCATGTGTGTACATATATGCGTGTGTGTAAAAATGTGTGTAAATATACACACATACACACACACACATATAGCTGACACTTGAACAGTGAAGGGGTGAGGGGAGCCTTCCCTCACACAGAGAAAAATCCACGTACTGTGGTTCCTCTGTAACCGAGGTTCAGCTTCGAGATTCAAACAATGGCAGATGTGTAGTACTGTTGTATTTACTATTTTAAAAAATCCACATATAAATGGACCCATGCAGTTGAAACCCATGTTGTTCAAGGGTCAACTGTATGTACACAACCTCCCACCACTGCCACTTCCTGCCTTGTCAATTGAGGTGTTACCAGTAGCCAAGAACACACTTTGGATCAGCTCCAAGAGAGGCTTCATATCGGATCCCACTGTTTAGTCAACTGCATTAAAAGGAGATTCCTTTGTATATACAAATGCCGGTAACACGTTGCCAGGACAAATGGGATTCATCTGTGTTCTAAATATACTTAAATTTAACAGAAATCACTTCTAACTAAAGGGTTTTCTTTTCTTTGACCAATCATTTTAATTCTGCTTCCTAAAAATGCAGAAGCTATGGAAAAGGCATTAGCAGCCCCTTCGGCAAATGCATAGCAGATGGGAATTCGAAGCTTAAGAGATGCAGGAGGAAAAAGTTGCCCCTCCCTTGTAGTAGACCTTTTATTTCAGGATAGACAGTGATCCAGGTTTAAAAATGACTTGTGGGTGATATATATAGGAAGTAAAATATGTTCCGATTTGACAATAGGAACAGTACTTTTTTAGAGGAAAATATAATGCAGGGAGTCACTCATATTCAATTATATATTTTTAAAAAGGCAGAAGGATTCAGTAGTACAGTGATAAATTATTTCACCAACAGAGGACTTGGGGAAGGGCTATCTGACTAAATATTCAGCAGAGAGCAAGTGTCAATTTAGCTAAGCAAGTGATTTAACTCATGATTTTGTTTTTCACTGAACGACCTGCCTTCCTGAATAAAGTAATGCCTCGTTTTAGCAATGGTTAGGATATTAAAGCAATGGATCTGTTTGGTGGAAAAATTAAGTGAAAAAAATAGTCCAACTCCTTGTGGGTGGTATGGGTGGGAGGCCAGATGGCATTCTCAGAGTTGAGTTTCAGTTACTCAAAGTTGTTTCTTTAACCTGATCGCTGCTGCTCAATTAATTGAGAGAGGTAAGCTGGGGTCAAGCATCTAGCCAGTGATTCTCAAGCCTGGATGAATATAGGCATCACATGGTAAACTAATCAAAGATTACCCATGACAGAGCCCCATCTGAGACCAATTTCATTAGAATCTCTGTGTGTCAGGCATCTGGGGAATGGGTATTTCTGAAAGCCATCCACTTCCTGTACAGGGTGCTTCTAATAAGCTGCTTGGGTTGAGATCAGTTGGTGTCTTGGATCTATATTAAGTCCAGTTCAAGGCAGACCTTTGTTGCTGAAAGTAGTTGGTTCCTGAGGTGTATCTTTTTATCACAAGATAAATTTTCCTTCACTTTTCTTGCTTATCAGGTTGGGAAAATAATAAAAGGTGCTTATGAATCTTAACTAAACACTACATTTTGTGAAATCATGGTAATTAATGTATGAGCCCCTTTCTTCATTATCACAGTGAGAATATAACCTTCTGAAAGGCATCCTTGTTTATAGCTAGATAAATGCTGCTGAGATCTTGGCATTAAGATGATAAAGTTAAGCTTCTACTCTCTCTTAATAGGATTTAGAGCAAAAACCAGAGATGAATATCACAACTGAGGAAGAAAGTAAAATTGACCTTTTGTATTAAATGAAGGACAATCTAAAAACAGTTGTTCTATCTTAAAACAAGTAAAATACTTCATAATCCAAATGAAATCTTTTCTTGGATCAGTTTTTACCAAGTGGCTATTTAGTGATTTCTTTTAAGTGAATATTTT
Organism: Globicephala melas; assembly: GCF_963455315.2. Lineage (NCBI taxonomy): Eukaryota > Metazoa > Chordata > Mammalia > Artiodactyla > Delphinidae > Globicephala > Globicephala melas. The sequence goes on from NC_083322.1 coordinate 29,585,740, forward strand.
ATTATATTTCTGAAATTTATAAAAGGCCATTAAAAGAAGTCTTAGAATGCCCAGTGTTAAAGCTACACAGCAGGGCCTGGATACCTGGTTCAAAGGAATTAAGTTTATATTCACCATAAGCCAGATATTTTTCTTTCTTTGAACTTTGGATTCTGTGCTGTGCTGTTCCCACTGACACTGTAAATTAAAGGATAAAATGGTGACTTTCCACTCTGCTTCCCATAATGATGTATTCTTAGCTGAGCTTAGGTGAGAAATTTGAATGTTTCAGAAAATCAGATTGCTTTTTTTCCTGCCTGAGGGACTAAAGTGGCACAACACAGGATTGTATATCATTCCAAAAAATTTATACTTGCTTACAGTATTCGATTTTGTTTTAGCCTTTTATTTCTTCTCAACAGATTTTTCACAGCCACAATACTGGAGGCTGTTTCTGAAAACTGCTAATTTTTAGAAATAGACCAGTCAACCAAATTAGCAGGATGACTGAGGGAGAACTTTATTAGGGAGTGAACAGCCGTAAGGTCTCAATAAATCTCTTCAGTCATCTGAAAAAATGAAAAGCTTGGAGGGGTGAGGGGGATGGGACATGATTAGCTCAGATTTATTCTAACAACCAAGGAAACCAAATGTATGATTTTGTATAAGTCCCTTTGAAATTTCATTTCCACAGACTAAAATGTTTCTTGCCTGGGGGGGGGGGCACAGTCATTTCCTGTGATTAACATGGATTTAAGGACTAGATGTCCTACTAGCAGAGTTTTTTTAATTTTTATTTTATTATTATTATTTTTTTGCGGTACGCTGGCCTCTCACTGCTGTGGACTCTCCCGTTGCGGAGCACAGGCTCCGGACGCGCAGGCTCAGCGGCCATGGCTCACGGGCCCAGCCGCTCCGCGGCACGTGGGATCTTCCCGGACCGGGGCACGAACCCGCGTCCCCTGCATCGGCAGGCGGACTCTCAACCACTGCGCCACCAGGGAAGCCCCAACTAGCAGGGTATTTACTTTAAAATACTTATCAGGCTTGCCCAACCTTTTCCTCATCAGAAAACTTCCTTAATATCTGCATTATCTATAGCTCATTATATTATTATTTTTTAAAATATTTTCCCTGATAGTCTAAGTCCCTTTAGTGCCAGGTTTATGTTTTTCCTTTGTGCCTGGCATAAGGTAGTTACTTGGAAAACATTCATTCAATTGAAATAACGGCTGCATTATTCTTTGAAAGTATCATTTCACTTATTTTTTTAAAAATGTGGGTGACTTCTCTGATTATGAGATTTTCAAGAGCATAGACTGGGTCTGGTGTTAGACACTCAGTAAACGTTTGCTGAATTGGACTGATTGTTTCTCATGAAATTGATCATTATTTCAATACATACTTAGAGTTGTTAAACCAGATTTTATGGCAAACAGTTATAAGATACTGTGAAAGCCAACTGCAGGAAACTAATATTATCTAGAGTGTCAAAGGAGACTTCTTTGAAGAAGTGATATCTGAGCCAAGACCATAAAAACAAGTAGGTAAGGGTGGTGGTGGGATGGAGGGAGAAAGGCAAGGCAGGGAGTGGGGGGTACCTTTGAAATAGAGGCAAGAGTATGTGAAAGGCCCTGAGATAGATAGGGGGTTGACACATTAAATAAAAGCCAATGTTGCTGGAGCACAAAGTGGGGTAGAATAGTTTTAAGCCAAGAAAGATTAATAATTCAAACTATTTCTGGCTGTTATAGAAAAAAGAGAGAGATCTGAGAAAAGATATGAGCAGGCCAGACAGGATACTATTGAAGCAGTTCAGGCAAGAGAAGATGTACTTGGGTGTGATAATGATGGTGATGTTGAGAAGAGTGACTCAAACATATTTGGAGCCTAAATCAACAAGGCTTGCTAATGAATTGAATAAGAGGTGAAAGAAAAAAAGATGTTCAGAATGACTCTCAAGTTTCTGGTTCTGTAAACAGGAAGATGGCTGTCCGTTCCATTAAGGGATGGAACATAGGAGGAAGGCTGTATAACTTGTATAACTGAGTATGTATAACTTGGAACATGTTGAATTTGATGTGCTTTTTTGAACATCTAACTGGTAATATCTAGAAGACAGCTGATATACTCCTCTGGAGGTCAGGAGAGAAATGCAATGGAAATATAATCAGAGTCATTGGTATGAATGACTGGTTTTGAGCTGAAGCCATTCACTGGGTTAACTAGCCTAGGATGAAATATAGAATGGAGGGGGAAGGGCAGGCCTCAGACTGAGCCTATAATATCCCAGGATTTAAAAGAAAGTAGAGGAAAGTGGGCAAGCAAAGGTCATTGAGAAGGTGGGAACAGAGAGGTAGGAGGAAAACAACACAAAAAATTATGTTGGTATAGGAAAAAAAAAAACAAGAAGGAAGGTGTGATCCCATAAGCCGAAGACCCAAAAATTTTGACTGGATTTAAAAACATGCCGGGATAAAAAGTGGACAGTGTAAATGCAGGTGGGGTGTCATAGCAAGGTTTGAGAAAGTTGCTATCAAGAGGGTTTTGTTTCATTTTGTTTTTTCTTGTTTTGGCTAGGTTATGTACAGGGAATGAACGGAGTAATAGGGATGTTGGAGTTTTGTAGAGCATAGAGCAGGCTTGAAATAATCTTTTCAGAAGGTGGGAATGACAAAATGTAGTAGGATTACATGGCAATGATAGTCCCGTTGAGGTTAATCAACACACACTAATTATAGTGGCATTAATTTGACGTGCACTGTTATTGTATCTGGCTGAGCCCAGCTATACAGATACAGGCCAGATAAAACAAGTAGTTGCCTTCATCAGGGTTTGAGGATTTTCATGATCAAAAGGCGAAAGCCAGTGGAGCAACGGAACCTGGGGTATTGACATGAACATAGTGACATGATGATCCATGCAATTCAACCTAGTTAAGAAGAAAAATGAAACTAGTGGGAAAGAGTGGGAGCAGCTAAGGAAGAAAGAGAGGCCTCTGATAATGACAAGGTGTCAGAGGCCTCTCCTTCAGATGGGGTGAAAGAATGATCATACGGGGGTACTTCAACAATCAAGCTGATGAATGAAGAGAGGACAATTACAGTAACATCAAGGAAACTGAGGTGACGATGAAGTGGAAAATCGTCCTATGGGGTATACTTCAATATTAAAGGTGTACTCACAAAGTAAGAAGCTTAAATTAGTGGAGGTGATATGGTTTTGAGGGGTAAATATACAGCACGGTTGTGAGACTGACTGCCTGAATCATAGCAGAAACGTTTGTGGGAGATGAGGAGGTCAAAATGAGGCACTAGACTCTAGCAACTAGGGTATCACACCAACATGCACCAACCCATCACTGCAAGCATTGGGTTGCAAAACACCTGAAAGGATGCTCAACATCACTAATCATTAGAGAAATGCAAATCAAAACTACTGGCTTCCCTGGTGGTGCAGTGGTTGAGAGTCCGCCTGCCAATGCAGGGGACACGAGTTCATGCCCCGGTCCGGGAGGATCCCACATGCCGCGGAGCGGCTAGGCCCATGAGCCATGGCCGCTGAGCCTGCGTGTCCGGAGCCTGTGCTCCGCAACGGGAGAGGCCACAACAGTGAGAGGCCCCAGTAACGCAAAAAAAAAAAACAAAAACAAAAAACTACAGTGAGGTATCACCTCACACCGGTCAGAATGGCCATCATCAAAATATCAACAAACAATAAATGCTGGAGAGGGTGTGGAGAAAAGGGAACCCTCTTGCACTGTTGGTGGGAATGGAAATTGATACAGTCACTGCGGAGAACAGGATGGAGGTTCCTTAAAAACAGAACTAGCATACAACCCAGCAATCCCACTACTGGGTATATACCCTGAGAAAACCATAATTCAAAAAGACACATGCACCCCAATGCTCATTGCAGCACTATTTACAATAGCCAGGACATGGAAGCAACCTAAATGCACATCAACAGACAAATGGATAAACAAGATGTAGCACATATATGCAATGGAATATTACTCAGACATAAAAAGAAACGAAATTGAGTTATGTAGTGAGGTGGATGGACCTAGAGTCTGTCATACAGAGTGAAGTAAATCAGAAAGAGAAAAACAAATACTGTATGCTAACACACATATATGGAATCTAAAAAAAAAAAAAAATGGTTCTGAAGAACCTAGGGGCAGGACAGGAATAAAGACACAGACCTACTAGAGAATGGACTTGAGGACACGGGGAGTGGGAAAGGTAAGCTGGGACGAAGTGAGAGAGTGGCATTGATATATATACACTACCAAACTTAAAATAGTTAGTGGGAAGCAGCTGCATAGCACAGGGAGATCAGTTCGGTGCTTTGTGACCACCTAGAAGGGTGGGATAGGGAGGTTGGGAGGGAAACGCAAGAGGGAGGAGATCTGGGGATATATGTATATGTATAGCTGATTCACTTTGTTATACAGCAGAAACTAACACAACATTGTAAAGCAATTATACTCCAATAAAGATGTTAAAGAAAAAAAAGAATTGGGTTGCAGAAGAAAACTGAAATAAGTGTGCTCAATAAATATTAATTAAATGATCCACAGTAGCAAAATAGTCAAATGGAGATAATGGTAACCAGAAAATTGGTGATTATTTTGTGACTGTTTGTGGGAAACTTTCTGGAATAATCCCAAATGGCTTTTGATCTAAGTGAAAGTAGAATAATCTGTTTCAACTATTTTAAAATGCAGTGTCTTAAGTTTCTGCCTCTGGAACCATATTTTCTATATAAATTAAGTATTAGAGTGAGTCTTTGTTATTGTTATTTTTAAAGCATGACACAATTAGACTCTTCTCAATATGAAATAAAAAAATATGAAGAATGAGAAAGGATGAAGAAGTTTTCCAAATAGATGATTTAATTCTGTATTTTCTATTTTTTTTTCCTAGCAGGAGAGAATTATAACCTCATCATCAGATTTAGTACAAGAGGAAAAAATTGAACTTCAGTCTAATAGACTAACTTACTGTACATGTTCTGAAAAAAGGAAATTGCCTTAGGAATTATCTGAAACATAATAAATCAGTTTAAGGAATAAAACAGTACTATATATTGTAATGCCAAAAAATCATCCTGGAAGCACTGATTTATCTAAGTCTTCCACAGAGAAAAACCCCTAGCTAGCCAATGTTAGTCACCTGACATGAAGCATTTATTTAAAATATTCAGATAGGGAATGTCAACTAACAGGTAGTAACATGAATTTCTCTTTTCCTATCAAGTTGAAGAACTTTTCCTTGGTGTTTTATTGTAATCTGTAGAACAATGCTTCTTCAGAATTTCAAGGATAACTTACACGAAAAGGATCAAATTGCTACTAAAATATAATTTCAGTATGTTGTATTTTTTTTAAATTTGTATTTATTTATTTTTGGCTGTGTTGGGTCTTCGTTTCTGCGCGAGGGCTTTCTCCACTTGCGGCGAGCGGAGGCCACTCTTCATCGAGGTGCGCGGGCCTCTCACTGTCGCGGCCTCTCTTGTTGTGGAGCACAAGCTCCAGACGCGCAGGCTCAGTAGTTGTGGCTCACGGGCTTAGTTGCTCCGCGGCATGTGGGATCTTCCCAGACCAGGGCTCGAACCCTTGTCTCCTGCATTGGCAGGCAGATTCTCAACCACTGCGCCACCAGGGAAGCCCCAGTATGTTGTATTTAATAGTTTGAGATTATTCTTTCTCTAGATATATGAGTGTATATGTATACATGTGTATATACATATTTGGGAGAATTGAACAGTTACTGCTATTATATATCAAAGAAATATCAAAAATTAAACACACATTTTTCTCTAATAAAATGCAAATGTAGAGACATCTGGACAAATAAACCCAGGAGAAGTTATGGTTTATTTAGTACCTGAAAATTCTTCTACTGTTAGTTATTTCCTAGTTGAAAAATTAATTTATCTAAATGAAATATTAATGTTTGATGCTATAGATAACAGTCTTCAATAATTCTTGAAATTTTTATTTTACTCAAATGGTACTTTACCATGTCACTGGATTGTTCAGCAGATTTCCATTAACTAGCCACTATCAACATGGTCAACATTGATGTGAATGTTGAATCTTCTTTTAAATATCCTACTTCTTAAATAAAGTCTTCTTAATTACAGTATTGGGAGGATGGTGCTACTAGTCACAATTCCTACTCTATCCATATCATATCAAACTTCTACTGCAGGAAATTTTCAAGCTTTTTCATGGGTTAGGATTTCAATAGAAGTAACCAAAAGCAGGGAATTTATATTTAACATGCGAATGCAGAATACTTGATCTGGTATAAAGAAGTACTGCCAGAGCTTCTACAGAAGTTGTAGATTTCAAAGGGCTGCTGTTTTAATGTTGCCTGAAGAATCTTAAAATGAAAGCATCAGGATGTTGGGTGACAATCCAGGATGATACTCTACTAGAAAGCAAACCTGCCAGAGTTTCCTGAAGAAATTAATAGCTCAGAAGGCATTTAGAATATATTTCAAACTACTATAGCTTCAGTGAATGCACTGTCTTAGAAAAAGCTAGCAATACAAAGATCCTTGGTGATCAAACAGAGTGGGGAGCTCAGGATAGAGTGACATCAGCCACATAGTTATTTTCAGGCTTAGAGGTGAAAAACAGAAACTACAGAAAAATAAACTATATAGGAGACCACAAGGAGTGGTGTAGTGCATGTACTATTCGTAAATTTTTCAAAAGGAGTAAGAAAAGATGAAGAACCAAGGTGAATCCAAATAAAAAAGTAAAGTCTTGGTAACAGATTACCTGCAAGCCTAGTAAAGTATAGTGAGATTCTTAAGCTCTCCCTGCAACCTACATGATAAGGAAATGGCACACCAAGACTTTGAAAACAGAAGAACAGAACTGAGCAGAACTTATGATAACCCAATCACAAGACAACCATTGCTGATTTCCTAGAGAGAGAGATGATATTAAAACTATGCTCATGACAATTCAGTAATTCTGAATTTAATTTTTAGTTATCTGTTTTATTAAACATGTAACTTCTCAGTGACTCAGTTATCCAGTTTATCCATAATTGGATTAACTATTGTAAATCAACCTCTTTTTGCTTGTCTCCTGATTGAGCAACCCCAGCGAAGCCTTCTCTTTAAGATTCTTTTGGACCAGGAAGAACATAAATTAAAAAAATAAAATGTAGTATGATATTGTTAGAAGTAAAATACATGAACCCAGCTTTACCTACTGACCATCTGGCTGCTAGATGGTACTCAGGCAGGGATAATTATGCCTATGTATAGTTCTTGAAAGATGCAATTGTTATATGAGTTGCAAAAGCCCTAAACTAGGTAACTGAAGAAAATAGTACAATCAAAAGAGATTCACAAGGCCCAAGTACTGCTACATCATTTGCTACTTACCATTTCCATAATACTGCGAGACACTATATTTCCAATCCTCAATCTCTTCTTCTGTAAATAATTAGTAATATAACCTATACATTATATGATGTTTGAGCATTCACTATGAAAATATAGAAGTAAAAAACAGGTATTACATGTTCTTTTCTTGCTAGTATATTTTCAAATACTTCTTCGGTGTCTGGTGCTCTTTCTTCCTCTTTTCTTTTATGTATACCTATGTATCCAGGGTCTTTTCTTTCTATGTATACCTCCCTCTCTTTCTTTTATTCACACATACATATAGTCACACCCAAAGAGTGGATCCGACCAGGCTAACTTGATAGATAACTGTAGTTAGAACAGAAATATTTCTTCTTTTTAACTTCTTTTAACATTGTTAAATTTGAACCGTAAAGAATTTATTGGGGTCACCAATATCTGTATCTGAGGCTAAGTTCTTGAAAATAGTGATTGCAAGAAAATAAGTTAAGCTGGTCAACATACAACCAGGTATAAAGTAAGAGTAAAAACATGTGTGCTTTTCCCCATAGGTACTGTCTCAACAATCTTCAAGGATAATGGACAAGTAAAAATTTAAATTAAAAAAAATACCATTTATGGTAGTATCTAAAAACATGAAATGCATAGGAATAAACTTATAAAAATATGCTCAGGATATTTACCTTGAAAACTACAGAACATTGCTAAGAGAAAGTAAAAAAGACGTAAGTATTGGACATACCATGGTCAGGGAATAGATGACACAATACTATTAAGTTGCCAATATTTACCAAATTAATCTACACATTTAATGCAATGTCAATTAAAATTTCAGAAGGGATTTTTGTAGAAAGTGACAAACTTAATCTAAATTTACACAGAATTACAAAGGTCCTATCATAGCCAAAAGAATTCTAATGAACATAATTGGAGGAATTGCACTATTTCATTTAAAGACTCAGTATAATCCTATAAGTGTAGTGATATAGAAATAAGTGTCATATTAGCATAAAGACAGGCATATTCATTAATGGAATAGAATAGGGAGTCCAAAAACTGACTCCTACACACGTGGTCAGATGATTTTCAATGAGCAAAGGTAAGCAATGAGAAAGGGTAGTATTCTCAACCAACAGCACTGTCACAACTAGATATCCACATTTAAATAAATAAATAAGAGGGAAAAAAGAGAATAATCTATATCTGATTCTGCTCCTCAGTGAATAAGAGCCCCAAACTCCCTGTGGGGTGTGTGTGTGTGTGTGTGTGTGTGTGTGTGGAGAGAGGTCATTGGTCACAACTAACTCATGAAGTAATAGGGAGTACCATTTTGAGCTGAATACTAATGGAGTATAAAACAATTTCTAATACTGTGTTTGGATAATGCTAATCTTAATCTCTTTTGTTGTAGATTCTTCATTTATCTCAGACGATGTCTTTGGTGATCTTACTATCTTCACTATATGGTCTGTGTATCATCTCCCATGTCTTCACATGTTGTATCATGGCATGCAGTCACTTGCAAACCTTTACTCTAGATCAGATCTCTCTCCTGGGTTCCAGATATGTAAATTTGAATATCTCTTTGATAGATTCCTCTGGATACACTACTGGGACCTCAAGCCCAACACCCACCACAGATTCATCTCACTGTTTGTCTTCCTTCATTATGCCTGCCCTTCACCCCATTCTGCTCTTCTTTTGTTCCCTGAATTGATGACTGATACTGCTTTTCACTCAGTTTCCAGAGTTACAAGCTCAACACTCATTGTTAATTCCTTCCTGACTTTCACATCCCTTCAGTCATCAGGAGTTTAGGATTATATTCCTAAGATTTTTTTTTTAACATCTTTATTGGAGTATAATTGCTTTACAATGGTGTGTTAGTTTCTGCTTTATAACGAAGTGAATAAGCTATACATATACATATATCCCCATATCTCCTCCCTCTTGCATCTCCTTCCCTCCTACCCTCCCTATCCCACCCCTCTAGGTGGTCACAAAGCACCGAGCTGATCTCCATGTGCTATGCGGCTGCTTCCAACTAGCTATCTATTTTATGTTTGGTAGTGTATATATGTCCATGCCACTCTCTCACTTTATCACAGCTTACCCTTCCCCTTCCCCATATCCTCAAGTCCATTCTCTAGTAGGTCTGTGTCTTTATTCCCGTCTTGCTCCTAGGTTCTTCATGACCATTTTTTTCTTTTCTTAGATTCCACACATATGTGATAGCATACAGTATTTGTTTTTGTCTTTCTGACTTACTTCACTCTGTATGACAGACTCTAGGTCCATCCACCTCACTACAAATAACTCAATTTCGTTTCTTTTTATGGACAAGTAATATTCCATTGTATATATGTGCCACATCTTCTTTATCCATTCATCTGTTGATGGACACTTCGGTTGCTTCCATGTCCTGGCTACTGTAAATACAGCTGCAGTGAACATTTTGGTACATGACTGTATTTGAATTATGGTTTTCTCAGGGTATATGCCCAGTAGTGGGATTGCTGTGTCGTATGGTAGTTCTATTTTTAGTTTTTTAAGGAACCTCCATACTGTTCTCCATAGTGGCTGTATCAATTTCCATTCCCACCAACAGTGCAAGAGGGTTCCCTTTTCTCCACACCCTCTCCAGCATTTACTGTTGGTAGATTTTTTGATGATGGCCATTCTAACCTGTGTGAGATGACATCTCATTGTAGTTTTGATTTGCATTTCTTTAGTGATTAATGATGTTGAGCATCCTTTCATGTGTTTGTTGGCAATCTGTATATCTTCTTTGGAGAAATGTCTATTTAGGTCTTCTGCCCGTTTTTGGATTGGGTTGTTTGTTTTTTTGACATTGAGCTGCATGAGCTGCTTGTAAATTTTGGAGATTAATCCTTTATCAGTTGCTTCATTTGCAAATATTTTCTCCCAAAAGACCTTGAATAGCCAAAGCAATCTTGAGAAAGAAAAACGGAGCTGGAGGAATCAGGCTCCCGGACTTCAGACTATACTACAAAGCTACAGTAATCAAGACAGTATGGTACTGGCACAAAAACAGAAATATAGATCAATGGTACTGGCACAAAAACACAACAGGATAGAAAGCCCAGAGATAAACCCACGCACATGTGGTCACCTTGTCTTTGATAAAGGAGGCAAGAATATACAGTGGAGAAAAGACAGCCTCTTCAATAAGTGGTGCTGGGAAAACTGGACAGGTATATGTAAAAGTATGAACTTAGAATACTCCCTAACACCATACACAAAAGTAAATTCAAAATGGATTAAAGACCTAAATGTAAGGCCAGACACTATCAAACTCTTAGAGGAAAACATAGGCAGAACACTCTATGACATAAATCACAGCAAGATCCTTTTTACCCCACCTCCTAGAGAAATGGAAATAAAAACAAAAATAAACAAATGGGACCTAATGAAACTTCAAAGCTTTTGCACAGCAAAGGAAACCATAAACAAGACAAAAAGACAATCCTTAGATATTTTTGAACTAGACCTTTCTTGTCATTTCTGCTGCCACTGCCTTGGTTCAGGTCCCCATTTCTTTTTTTTTTTTTTTTGCGGTATGCGGGCCTCTCACTGTTTTGGCCTCTCCCGTTGCGGAGCACAGGCTCCGGACGCACAGGCTCAGCGGCCATGGCTCATGGGCCTAGCCGCTCCGCGGCATGTGGGACCTTCCCAGACCGGGCACAAACCCGTGTCCCCTGCATCGGCATGCAGACTCTTAACCACTGCGCCACCAGGGAAGCCCCCCCCCCATTTCTTAAATGATTGATTATAGGAGCCTCTTGGTTTGTCACCAGGATGACCTTTCAAAACTGTAAACCTGAATATGACAATCTTCCTATAACCTTTCCTTGACTCCCATCACCTACTTAATCAAGAACCTGCACAATCAAGTGAAAACTCTTCAGTATGACTCTCCAGCCTCACCTTTCACCTCTTACCTATTCATATAGTACTGTTCAGTAATATCAAATTATTTTAAATTTCTAGCATATATGAAGGTGTATCTCTTATAGTTTCACAATGGACATTAATATATTAAGGGCTCTGTGAAGACCTGTTATATGGGAACTTGCTTACTTTTTTTTTTAATTGAGAAGTTCCCAAATATACTGAACTTCTAAATTTCACTCCTACCTTTACTCCTTCCCCAGGAGTAGCAATCACATCTCATAGGACTTTCTGAAGTTTTGATGACTATGATCTAGAAAATACTTATTTAATGGATGAAATCAAAATCACTTAGCCAGAGGATATGGGGAGGGGGAAAGGTAAGCTGTAACAAAGTGAGAGAGTGGCATGGACATATATACACTACCGAATGTAAAACAGATAGCTAGTGGGAAGCAGCCGCATAGCACAGGGAGATCAGCTCGGTGTTTTGTGACCACCTGGATGGGTGGGATAGGGAGGGTGGGAGGGAGGGAGATGCAAGAGGGAGGAGATATAGGAACATATGTATATATATAACTGATTCACTTTGTTATAAAGCAGAAACTAACACACCATTGTAAAGCAATTATACTCCAATAAAACTGTAAAAAAAAAAATCACTTAGCCAGACATTCAAAAGACATTATTCCCCAACTCTCAGCTAATTTTCCAGCCTTTCCACTCCATACAGAAGTTCTTCATATATCCATACTCACTCTTATCTAAAAAAATCATTTTACTTTCTCATCTCTCTGTCTGAGCTCTGGGCATTTATCAGCCTAGAATGCCTCTCTGGCCCTGACCCATCCTTCATTATTCAGCTCAATTCCTCCCCTTGGTTTAATGTGTGGCTCACCTCTTCAATGAAGTGATCTTTTTCTATGAACCCCTTTAGCAATTATTGCCTAAGCCATTACTTTGCAATTAATCATGTACTACTTTGTCACATATTTCTGCTATTGACTAGAAAGTTATTTAAATTTTTAGCATGCATCTGTTTTGCTTTTCAAAAAATGTCTTTAAACTCTTTGACCTATACCTGGATTCTCTTACTGTTCACCCAGGGCAACTATATATAGCAGGCACACCATAAATGGCTGATCTTTTGTTGCTGCTTCTAAACCAGCAGAAGGGATTTACTAAAATCATAAGCTTTTATATTAATGCAGTGAAAGAGAATTTCAAATGATGGGGAATTTACATATTTTATGTTGTGCAAACGAGGCTGACTTTGAGATTCCTAGAAGAAATAATGCATATCTTAAAGACAGTGCTTTGAATTTTATTTGAAATAATTATTCTTTGACAGGGAAAAATAACCGTATTCAAGAAGTAAAGACAAATTTCATCCATTATGATTAACTATTGATGCATCATAGTTACTTCATCAGATATTTTATACCTCTCCTATTCCACTGGAGAACAAATCAATTACATTAAAATATTTTTCCTGTGATTAGAATTGAATTCTAAAGTAGCACCTTTCTGCCTCCTACACAAGACAAATACACCTACCAGAAAGCACACAACTGAAAAATGAAAGCTGCAAACAAATGAATTTTCCTTCATTTTTATCACTAACCAATACCTACCATAGCATGACAGAAACCAATAAACACTCAATGCAATTTACAGTTGCACTAGCATATGGTATTTCCCCAATAGCTTTCCTGATGTCTAAACCACTACCTTGAAAAGTACTGAATCCTCCTACCTTCATTCTACATTTAATATCTGTCACGATTCTGCCTTTAGAAAGACAATTTAGTCATATGATGATAGGTAGTTCGGTAACTACCTGACAAATCAGACTTTTAAAAACTCTGTTGTTCTCTTAATTTTGATTTGGAGATGACATTTATTGTTATGAACTTGTCAGATATAACCTTGTAATGGTGTGCATGTAGCTGATATATTTTAGTGCTTATTTACTCATTTTACTTGAAATATTTATGTAAATATACATGGAAATGTGTTCTTTATAAATCTCACATGAAAAATTATTCTGTATTTTTGGCAAGTCATCAGAATAAGATGCCATCTTTGAGTAAGATGTATTTTCCATTACTCTTCCTTGTTTCTAAACCCCAGTTGTAGCCATATCAGTCCTCACCACTCAGTACACCTGGACCTGCCCAACTATCAGTCACCCTTGAGGAAGGTCGGGACACCCCTGGGATTTGCCACACAAGGTACTAGCCGTGATAGACTTTGTAAAGTCGGCTTGAAGTAGCACATGGTAAATGTTAACTTAAAAACTGAAAATAACAAATGATGTACTGGACTTACTTTAACACAATCTTTATTACATGTTTTGGCCTTTAAAATGCTAAAGCTAAACTGGATATTTTTATTTCTGGTCCTTTTGAAAAAATGTGGATCCTCTGCTTTCTCAAGATAAGTTGTGAAATTTAGATGGAGGCATTTAAATCCCAAATCCAGCAGCTTCTCTCCATCATCTTGTTAACTGCAAATAAACAGCATTCAAACTTTGTTAAATTTGTTCCCAAACGGGTTTTCATACAGTCAAATATGAATTTGGGGGGGGGTGAATGAATCCACTTACATATTACAATCTTATTTCAACTTTACCTATATAGAATGAAGTCCCTGATTTTATCTGCGGTGCCTATCACTATGCCTGGCATTTGTTATTTGATCCATCCATGGAGAGAGGGGGATACAAGAGGAAACATTCACAAAGAGCGCTGAAAAAAAAACAAGTGTAATAAAAAACAATCCTATAGCTCTTTTCCTATATCACGCATTTCAAAAATGAATCTAAGAGAGGTTAAGAGAAACTCAAGTTATTGCTGGCAGAGCTGGGTCTAGAACCCTAGCCTGAAGCACAGGCTCTAGCCCCTATGGGATGCTGCCTCCCTGGGATATAAGGACTGACAGGAAATAAGCACCTCTTCCCACTCAGTGTATTAGCATACCTTTTTTTTTTTTTCACAAAATCTAAGGGTTTTTCTCATTTTCCTTGCTTTATGCCATTTCCGCATCTTTAAAACATGTTTAGAAAATTCAACAAGCTATAAACAGTATTTTTTTATTAAGAGATGTGACATTAAGAGGTGTCACAAATGTAGAGAGATTCAGTGTTTGCTGTATTCTACCAGCCATGCTGTAAAGGTTAGAAAAGTGACATGTACTAATAAGACCCATGGCACTAATGAGAGGATCTGGTGCCACATAGTATCTTAAAATCCTCCCCAGGGTTCATTACTATGCCATGTTGATCATGTCATTTTTAGTAAATTCAAGAGTGACTCATTCCTGGCTGACAGCTAAGTGCAGATACCGTTATGTTACCTCTAAAGCTCTGTCAGTGAACTTGTCAGAAAATAAAGCAGAGCCTCCTTACTAGGAAAACATAAACGTCCAAACTTCCCAGTTTTTCGTCTTAACATACTGAAATTTCCTGTATGCTCTCTACTGAAATATTAATTTTCAAGCATGGTCTGAACAAACATGCTTTACAGAAAAAAACTCATCATTGTGCCTTCACACAAAGGCTGTATTATCCTTTTTGTCTTGGAAATAGATTTCTATTTTTACATTAGTTTCAACAATGTGCAAAAACCCTTAGAAATTGTTTTTCAAATATCCTGATATTTTTATTTATTTATTTATATGCAGAAGAAAAATTAAATGTCTATTTCCCTAAACAGAAAAGACATTTTTGTCACACACCTATGGTCACAAATATATAGTTCAGTTTGGGTTAATCTCTGAAAAGCAGAGCTTATAAACTCTTGGGAGCTTTGGTTCAGCCATCTTGTCATGTGGACAGTGCATGCGAGAAAGCCAGCCTGCCGAAAAAAAGAGAATCATGGAAATAGGGAGGAGACAGAGACAGAAGAAGGATGCATACATTCCCTGAGGTCCTGACCACTTCCCAGTTCTTGCATGCAATCCTGAGGTCATTCTGCACGCTTTGATTTTTCTGAGACAACTTATACTTAATCAGTTAACCATTTATTTCTTGTTTGCTTCGCATTGCTTTTCTACTTAAGCTTTCTCGGTTTGGTTTCTGTTACTTGTAAATAGAGTCTTATTTGGTACCCAGGCCTCAACTGTTGTTGTTGTTGGTGGTGTATGTGTGAAAATGACATGAGGATAGATTTGTTTTTTTAAAATAAATTAGACTGCCAGAAATAAGGCTCTGGTAGAATGGGACAAACTACAGATTAATGGGATGAAAAAATTATAGGTATCCATCAGGCTGGGTCCATCAGGGAAGATGCCTCCAGAAGTCAATGTACAAAATCTGGCAGGGTAGAATATTTTATCAGAGAGGTTTTACAGATAGATAGTTCATGGTAAAAGAGCAGGGAGGAAGGATATTGTGCAATCTCATAGCTGAGAATATGACTGCTCGTGGTGACTGAGATCTAGGGAGAATACAGTATTTAAATTTGGGGCTGTTCCATTTGTGGCTATAAATACAGATACCTTGAAAGGTGCTGTTACAACAGAGCTCATCTACTAAAAGTGGGTTATAAAATGGAGTCTGGTTGCAGAAAAAAAGGTTAAGTGCTTGAGTACAGAAACCCCGTGGTTCTCGACCAGAGGCGATTTTGCCCCTTTGGGGATATTTGGCAACATCTGGAGACCTTGTTGGCCGTTACAACCAGAGTAGGAGATTGTTAGTGACATCCAGTGGGCAGAGGCCCCGGATACTTCTCAACATCCTGCACTTCCCAGGATGGCCCTGCACAATAAAGGATTATCTGATCCAGACACCAATAGCGCCGAGGCTGAGAAACCCTACTTAACCAATAAATAAAAACAAGTGGAATCTTTCGATACTTCAGAGTGAATCTCCAAATTCCAGAGTCCTGCTGATTCTCATCTGTGGAGTTAAATCAGTTTCAGATATTGATAAGGGTTGTGGGGAGAGGAGCTTATCCTTGATTGAGTCCAGGTCCATTCCCAACTGGCACATTTAGTCACTGCCGTTATTTTGTGTGTGTGCGTGTTGTTTTTATTTTTATTAAAAAAAATTTTTTTTCCAGTCATTAAAAAAAATTTTTTATTGGAGTATAGTTGCTTTACAATATTGTGTTAGTTTATACTGTACAGCAAAGTGAATCAGCTCTACGGATACATATATCCCTTCTTTTTTGGATTTCCTTCTCATTTAGGTCACCACAGAGCAGTGAGTAGAGTTCCCTGTGCTATACAGTTGCAGTTATTTTTATATATTATATTTCTCAGCCTATGGCTAGCCTGCAGATATAGGACCCAACCTAACTGTACCTCAGTCGCCTCAGAGGCTTGTCAGTACTGGGTTCTCGAAGGTTTAAAGCAATTGCATCCTGACACACTAAGCTGAAACACAGAATTGGCACAGTGGCCTATTTCATTGTATGCCATAGCAGGAATGCTAAGCTGGGAGCACCATACTATAACAAGAATATTACAGAAAGAGAAAACATTTATAAGACTTCTAATTTGATGTCTAATAACTTGAAAAGTCAATGTAAACTGAAATAAGAAGATGATTCTATAATTTTCTTTTAAAAAGAAATACAGGAAAATGTTGATGTGTCAGTGCAGAGGTATTTCATCTACCCTGGCTCTGCATTAGGCCTAGGAATGTGTATCTATTTGTGCTGTACAAAGATTCTGAACGATGCAAATTTCAGAGAAGCATCCTTACACACAATCACCAAAACATGCGAATTCAGCAATTTTGTTTGACTGACTCTCCAGGAAACAGCATAAGAATGCTCCTACCTTTGACTCGAATACCCACTGTTTTAGTTTCCTATTGCCGCTGTAACAAATTACCAAGCCCTAGTGGCTTAAAACAACACAAATTTATCATCTTACACTTTTGGAGGTCAGAAATCTGAAATGGGTCTCACTGGGCTACTTTCCTTCCTGGGGCTCTACAAGAGAAACCATTTTCTTTCACTTTCCGGGTTCTACAGGCTTCCCCTATTCCTTGGGCCACGTCCCGCTTCTAGCATCAAAACCAGCGATGATCTGAGCCCTTCTCAGGATGACGTCCCTCCGGTTCTTACTCTTCCGCCTCACTCTTCCCTCTGTAGGGAGCCTTGGTCCAACAGGAGAATACAGATAATCTACTTATCTTAAGGTCAGCCCTTTGCCATGTAACATAACATTTTGATAGATTCTGAGGATTAGAATGTAGGCATCTTTGTGGGAGACCATTACTATTGCTACCACATTCGCTAAAAAAAGCATTTTACAAATAAGTAGATACAGCTTACTAAGCTGTATTAGTCACAGAATCAAGCTTTGGCATTTGAAATGGGATAATTACATCAGACATTTAAAAAAAGATAGCAAGCAAAACCTTGAAGGTTTAAAAGAATTTCATGATCTTGTAGAAAACTCATTTCTTAATACAGTCTAACTTCTGGAATGTTCACAAAACAAATGTAATTTAGGAATGAAGGATTCTCAGGATAACATGACATTATCAAATAGTTATTAATTTTATTATTGCCATAACATTAAGCATGGGATTTCTAATTTTATTAACCTTTTGATATGTCACAAAAATCCTGCCCACACTCCAGCTCTCCATCCCTAAAAATGTAATTCTCTTTAAAAAACTACAGAAGTTAAAAATACTCCTCCTTCCTACATTGGGAGTAAAATCAAAGCAAGTGCTATAGAGGACAGGGTGAATACTGCAGTCTTGTAGATGATCCTTCACATTGGTGATGAGGAACTCTGAGATGACATTTCAAAGATACTGACAAACTCAGGATCATTGATATCAATAATAGAGTTGATAGTTTTCTACAGAATGAAACTACCCCTTGGAAGAAGTATGGCTTAGCCTTTGATTCACTTATTAAATTTAGTAGTAATTTAGTAGAAGGGGTGCAGGAAATCACCTGTCTCACACATTTTTAGGAGAAAAAATAAAAATGACATAAAGGTAGATCAATAATGCATTTTTCCAGGAAACCAAGAGATTTCCATCATTTCCATTCTATAGTGACAATTTCTCTTTCAATGATCACAAACCCTGATGAACATAATGATGCCTCTAAATAGAAAAAAAAAAAAAAAACTCGATTTTTTTCTTTTTAAGACATCAAGGAAATAAACAGTGCATTTAAAAATGCTTACATCCTATAATAACAAAATGATAATGAGGACGACAATGAACACTTTAGCACTTAACAGGGCTTTCCTTTATCCACAATACCTAAGTTATTCTAGAAAACAAATACAAAAAACCAAGCAAATGTATCTTCTCTAAGGTACAAAAAGTTCATGAATTTAAATAACTATTTAAAGCTACAGAATAGGAGAGGCTATATGGTATAGATAATTGTCAGCTGAGTTGCATGAAAAATAAGGAGTGTGAGATGTGTGTTACTGAAAACAAATGCCATATATCTTACCTATCCTTTTATCTATCTACCTATCTATCTATTCTATCTCTCTATCTCTCCATCTATCTACTTACCTATCTATCTATCTATCTGTCCCTCAAATGCATTTTGAGGTCCTGGAAGGCTGAGAACATGTCTGTATTTCTTACATCCCATACAGTGCCCAGCAGTAACTTGATCTTAGTAGGCAACATTGTTTTTGCTTACTGCATTCTGCAGTACTGAATACTGACATTATCAGATATAGTACAGTGATTAAATGACAAAGAGCTTTAATATAAATTTTTAAATTGCCAATTCATTGTTATCTAAGTTAAGTATATTCTATATTTCAAGTAATGCTTCCCAATTTTATTTATCACACTGATCTAATTAAACACCATTGGCCCAGAGTAGTGAGTACTGACTGGTTCCCTAACTCAACTGTAATATCATGGGAAGGTTTAGCACTTCATTAAAATTATAACCTCATCCACTGCTAGCTCAATCATCTAATAATTTAAAAAATGTAGACTGTGTAAGTAAACAATATAAAAAGATAATCTGTATAAAATTTTAAAAATTGCAGGTACATTTTAAGTCCATGGGAACATAAAAAAATGCTGGAATTTATTTATCAGAGTTTCCCCTGCTAAGCAACAAAATGAAGCATCTTTGGATGGTAATGAAAAATTTCACTCTCAGGTACAGTAGTATGTGATAATAATAACCTTAAAATAGCAACCAGCTTGCAATAACTGAAGAAAGAAACTACTGCGCCATTAATCCACATAATGTAACTGATTTGATATTGCCTTTTCCAATCTCTCTCACAGCTTAAGACAAAATACCATGTTCCAATTGAGAAAAAAATATTTAGGCCTTCCCTCGTGGCACAGTGGTTGACAGTCCGCCTGCCGATGCAGGGGACACGGGTTCGTGCCCCAGTCCGGGAAGATCCCACATGCCGCAGAGCGGCTGGGCCCGTGAGCCATGGCCGCTGAGCCTGCGCGTCCGGAGCCTGTGCTCCGCAACGGGAGAGGCCACAACAGTGAGAGGCCACAACAGTGAGAGGCCCGCGTAACACACACACACACACACACACACACACACACAAAAATTTATTAAAAAAAAACTTTCAGTACATAGAAAAGAAGCATTCATGGTTCTCAAAAGGTGGACTATACTGGGTTGTAAGATTACTACACTGTTCTTTGCTTTCTGTGTTTTAGTCAGCATCCATCTTGTGGGAAAGGGATGAACAGGGGAAGCTTCCTTAATTTAGTTCCTTTCATCTGAAGATTTCAAAAGCTTTGCTGATGGCTATTATTTACAGTCGCTGAATAAATGGGAGCACTGAGCCAATGCGAGGCTATAACCATTCTGTAAATGAATTACAAAGCAGTAGAATCTTGTTAAAACAAGTCGGAATGTAAAATGTCTTAGGCGTCCTGCTCAATTGTGGACTCATCTTCCATTTTTCTAAGCAACTTTCTCCATTTTAGAACTTTATTCTGACATTTTAAGATTAATAATGACCTTGCTCACTTGTTCACACAGAGTCATCGGCCCCTGATTGTTTTTAGAAATGTAAGCCAGCTAACGTGCTACCTATGTGCGTATGCATGAAAAAGTGGGTGGGGAGAGGGTGTATGACATTATGACATGAAATCTGAATGTGCTTTAGGATATAAATTGTGCAGAGGAAATAAAACGAGAGAAAAATAAGTCTTTAGACTGAAAATTGATGGAAAAGGAATGGAGGAAATTAATATTAAGTGTAGAGGGTTAGAATACCTAAAAAAGCAAGTCTACGACAAAGTAATTTTGGACAGGAGGCTACTAAGAGACATATGAGGACAGGAGTTGTGTGCAAGAGGCAGAAATGTGTGGGGCTAAAGATGGGGGGCAGAAAGATATGACTCCTAATAAATACAATACAAATTTTTCATTAATGAAATATCTATGAAGGCTTTTTCAAGTTATGGCTCCCACACCAGGCCAATCATCTGAACCACCTAAAGAATGCTCATAGATCAATTCCCATCGTGTGCTCCCCGGAGATACTGATTTATTAGATCTGGCTTAGAGTCCAAGAATTTGACCAATATTTTTCAAAGGTTCTGGGGAATCTGAAAGTATAAACACTTTAGATGATCTAACCTTCCACTATGACCAATACCTAAGAAGCCTATCCAACTCTGGGAGCAGCAGATACTTTGCTAGCTCCCATCAGCTAACACTGAGAAACTTAAAATAGGAACTGAGGAAGGATGGGTTTGTCCAGGTATCCAAAGCCACACTCAGAGTTTTCTGGTGTCAGTATGCTTGCATGATCTGTATCTTGAGATGCTCTTCTGTTACCTGGCCTAGATTTTTTCTCCCTGCTTATTTCTTGGACAGTGACCCCAGTGCAGCCCAACTGGAAGACCAGACTTTATTTGGATCCTTAGGCTGTCCTGCAGTCTGCCCGCATTGTCAAGTTTGTCTTTAGCTTTACCTGCTATTCATGCAAACCTCACAAATCTAACAGACACAGAATCAGGGAAAGTTTGAGCAAAGCCTTTCACCAGCGTGCCCCATGAGCCCCTCAGGACTTTTCTTACACTGTTCAGTCCTCACTCACTCTGACCCTCTCAATTCAGAATCAGTGAACAACAGCCCAATGATTTTGCAGAAGTTTACCTAAATCAAGAAGAGTTCTTAATCAC
The DNA here is from genome assembly GCF_963455315.2 of Globicephala melas. Classification (NCBI taxonomy): domain Eukaryota; kingdom Metazoa; phylum Chordata; class Mammalia; order Artiodactyla; family Delphinidae; genus Globicephala; species Globicephala melas. Next base: position 29,607,146 of record NC_083322.1, read on the forward strand.
ATGAATGATATTCTATCAATGTTTTTAAAGAGTGATCTTTGCTCCTGAAGCAGAAACACTGGTGGCCTTGTTAAGATGCATGTTCTCAGGCTGCATAACCTATGGAATTAGAATCCATGTGTGCAGAAGTTATCGCTTTACATTTTAAAACTAAATTTGCAGGTAATTTTTCTGCACATGGAAGTTTGAAAATTGTTAGAAAACACAGAGGTCATTTAATTAATTAGATAATTATTTACTGTGTTAATTGATTCCATAAACAACAATTTATTGCCTTCCACGTGCCAGGTACTAGATAGGCTCTGGGAATGTAAAGATGGTTTGAAAAGAAAGTAATGCCTTCCAGTGTGGAAGACAGACAAGTCAATAGATGATGGAAATAGAGCGATTGGTGCTATGATAAATAAGCACAGGGCCGTCTAAGCATGTGGAAGGTTTAGATGTTTTGGAACGTGGTTGTCTGACAGCTGTGCACTATGATTACATGAGTTTGCTTTAATGGGGTGCCAGTTGTTTTCTGTCTACTTTATACACTTAAAAAAATCACAAAATGTTTCTTTAAAATTTTTCCAATGAGACCGCAGTGTTTTTCCTTATTGTACAGCCCTTTTGCATTTAGACATTTTAAAATGGCATCATTGTTGATATAAAAAATTGTGTTCAGATGTAACTTTAAAAAAATCAAAACAGAAGAGCCACACTGAGACAACCAAAATGCTTTGACCTCTATTTTTGCTACTCAGTGAGGTGATTATAATGTTTTGAGATAATATAACTGAGTTGTTAGTGTTTCATAGCCTTCCTGAAATTTTAATTTACATAATTAGTTTGGGATAAATTACTTACCGGAAAAATACATACAGAAATTATTATGTGAAGGATGACAGTATCAAAACCAAATCTGAACTATCGATACATTATTTGTTACTAGGTTTTTCCAGATGTTTGAGTTACATGAGGTTTTAGAAAATATGGGACATTTTAATACAATACTTCCAACACTATATAAAGATTTAAGGTTTTATATCATATCACATAAGTGACAGGACATCTAATATTTATTTTTTAAAGAGTAAAAGTAAAAGCCAAGTTTTTTCAAGTGCAAGAAGCCCATGATCAAACTTTTCTTTCTCTAATGCAATGTAAGCACCATGAATACACAACAGACTCTGCCCACAGAATCCACTGTGTTGTCAGGGAGACAATCTGGTGTGACAAGTGCTCTGATAGGTGCCACTGAACCAAATATACTGTGAAAATATTAAATATTGTGTTGTATACAAAATATTTAACTTTTGTGCCTCACCTGTGTAGAATGTACGATCGCCACCACTAAAGGGAATACAAGATGAATAAAGCCCTAATATCTAGTAAACTGGACGAGACGAAGACATATACACTATAATCTCAGTAAAAGTAAGGTAGATCTCAAGAGGAAGTACAAGCAAAGAGCTCAGAAAAGGGTGAGATAGACTTTAGATGGGGTGATAAATGAAGGCTTCATAGAGGGGAGAGAACTGAGATGAGCCTCAGCATGGCTATCTAATAAATGTAAAAACAGTGTTCATTATTGCCACCTCTTATTGAATGCCTTCTATTGACCAGCCACTCAACTAAATGCTGGGCTAATAAGTTCTTATGAATAGCCCCATATTTGAACTAGATGTTACTCTCTTAATTTTATAAATGAAGAAACTGCAGTTATTAGAGTTTAAGCAATTCTGCCTAGGTCACGCAGCATTATTGAAGAGCCTGGATGCCATCCCAGGTATCTCTGACTTAAACCCATGTATTTTACGCCACACTGCCCTGCATCCCTGTCCTAACAACTGGACCTAAATACAAAGAAAAATCTGTGAAAAAATTAAAGGGTATTCAGATAGATCAGTGGTCTTCAGCTGTTTGGTGTTATAATCTACTAAAAGGAACTGATGAAAAACATGGAGTCTCTCCCTAGCAAAGTACCTATTAAACACATCGACTTACAATTTTTAAAAGTTTTCCCCTTGAATCTGAGATGAGAATCTGATGAAGACTATGGATCTTCATGTCTCCAAATTGTTGCCCATAAATTCAGTGCATTCACTGGCCCTCTCATGTCTCTGGGATCCCTGTACCTCAGGATTGGGATCCCAGGAGAGGATGGTACCCTAGAACACAGGCAGTAGAATGGTAAAGGAGCTTATTCTGTAATAAGGTTTCTTTGCAACCTCAGATCTTTACTTCTTCCCTTCTGTTCAACCAACACACCCAGTAGGTACGATAATCTAGCTTCTCTCCATTGCCACCACCGCTAAGCCATGGCCTCTATCAGGGGGCCTATTCTAACAGTTTCCTCATTATTTTCTTACTACAAGTTTCTCCTCCACTCTGGTCTATTCTCTACATTGCTTTATGGTATTTTTCTTATATGAACAGTTTGTCACTCTCTTATTTAAAAACCTCTTTTGCTAGCACAAATGACAAAAGTAAAAAATCAACAAAAGGGACAACATCAAATTCAAAAGCTTCTACACGGCCAAAAAAAAAAAAGTCAACAAAATGAAACGGCAGCCTATAGAATAAAAAATTTTGCAAACCATATTTTGAATAAAGGGTTAATATCCAAAATATATAAAGAATTAACATATATGAATAACAAAAAACCCAAACAAAATCTGATATTAACATGGGCAGACGAACTAATTAGACATTTTTCCAGAGAGAACATCGAAATGGCCAACAGGTACATGAAAAAAATGTTCAACATCACTAATCATCACGGAAATGCAAATCAAAACTAGAGTGAGATATCACCTCACACCTATTAGGACGGCTATTGTCAAAAAGACAAACAGATGCTGGTGAGGATGTGGTGAAAAGGGAACCCTTATACACTGTTGGTAGGAATGTAAATTAGTCCAACCACTAGGAAAAACTATATGGAGGTTCCTCAAATATTAAAATTATATCTACCATATGATCCAGCAATTCCATTTCTGGGTAAAAATCCAAAGGAAATGAAAACAGGGTTTTGATGAGATATATGCACACCCATATTTATTGCAGCATTATTCACAACAGGCAAGATATGGAAACAGCCCAAATGCCCACCAATGGATAAATGGCTAAAAAAGATGTGGTACATGTATACACAACTGAATACTATTCAGCCATGAGAAAGGAAGATATCCTGTCATTTACAACAAGGATGGACCTTGAGCACATTGTGCTAAACAAGGTAAGTCAGACAGAGAAAGACAAATACTGTACAATATCACTTATATGTAGAATCTAAAAAAGTCTAATCTGTACAAAAGAGAGTAAAATGATGGTTACCAGGGGATGGGGGGTGGGGGAAATTAGATTGATGGTGTTTAAGGGTACAAACTTGTAACTAGCAGTAAATAATAAGCCATAGGGATCTAATGCACAGTATAAGAAACATAGTCAATAATACTGTACTATAATAATGTAATGTGATAAATATTGCCTCAGTGGCAATCATACTACAATATACAAATGTATCAAAGTAAAAAAACCTATTTCGCTTGCTTTTTACACTAATTATGGAACTTCTTATCAAGGTATGGGCCACTCAGTATTCCACAATGTGGGCCCAAATCATATTTCTCTTTCATTTAAAAACCAACCAGACCTGTGTGGGCCGCTGCCACCTCCCAGGCGCAGACATGGCGCTCGACCCCGCAGAGCCGCATCTCAGACGAGTCGAAAAAGATGTTTTGATCCCTAAAATAATGAGAGAAAAGGCCCGAGAGAGATGTTCTGAACAAGTTCAAGATTTCACTAAATGTTGCAAGGACTCTGGAATCCTTGGGGTAGTAAAATGCCAGAAAGAAAATTCTGCATTGAAAGAATGTCTAACTGCTTACTATAATGATCCAGACTTTCATGAAGAATGCAAAATGGAATATCTGAAGCAAAGGGAAGAATTCAGAAAAACTGGAATTCCTACCAGGAAAAGGCTGAGGAAGCTTCCCACAAGCATGTAGGCAACTATTCAAATGATACTCAGGAACGCCAATGTTCATGGAAATCACAGTCACCTGAAATGATGGACTCAAGGAAGTGTGTTTGCTTTATCCTTAATAATGGAAATAATTTTATCTGAAATAAAGTTTTTTTTTAAACTTAAAAAAAAATAAAAAATAAAAATCAACCAAGCAAATACTTATTCATTATTTGAACTATATACATTTGTTTGTGCTTACTTTTCTTACTTTTTCCTTTACTTTTTGATAAACTCCTACTTATACTATTAGAGCTAGCTCAAGTAGCTTCTCTGTGAAGCCTCTACCAACTTCCCCACCCACCCACTCACTCACTCACTCACAGGACACTTTGTTCAGGTATCTCTTGCAGCCATGTTTTACAGTAATGGATCTATTTTATGTAAGTATACTCTGCAGAGGTGTAAGGCTAAGGGCCGTGGCCCACTGATCTTTGTATCCCAGTCATCCAGCACAGTGCCTGGAATATAGTGTGTGTTCAGTAAATAATTTTTTATATACAAAAGTGAATGAAAGATGAATGAATGAATAATCATGGAACAGAAGTTTCATATTATATCCAGGATAGTTCTCAATGTACATTTTTTCCTAGTTTGCTTTTACAAAATTTATTAGTGTTACTTTCAATTATCACTTCTACTAGGACAATGTCATTATTTTGTTGTTAAAGGAAGTTGCGCATGCGCGCGCCCGCGCGCGCACACACACACACACACACATACATTTATCCCAGTACTGCTGCTATGCATTCAGAAAATGGCCAATTTTACAACCAGCTGGTTGACATATAATTGCTTATAATATATCTGGCAGGCAAAAGAGCAATATATATATATATATGTGTGTGTGTGTGTGTATATATATATATATATAAATAAATTGTTCAAGCTATTGGAAGCAGTGATTCAGTTTTTAGAAAGTTGTTCACCATAAATAATTGTATTTAATCATTTAACTCTAATCTTGTTTAGTACAGCAATATTTTTAAACAGATAAAACCTTGAGATATCTGAAATTTCTAACATGATAATATAGAAGAATATTTAATCATATGGGGAAATGTTAATTACATACTGTTAAGTGAACAATGAGTTACAAAACAGGATAGATACTAGGATGAAAGACACTTGAGTAAAATATACATTGTGGAGTCTAGGAAGACATTTAAGAGAAAACAACACTGGAAAACAAATTTATTATTTTCCCAAGCACTAGCTGTAGAATCATGTGTTTGTGCGTGTGTGTGTATAAAACTTTAATAAAAACATGCCCCACGTGCCATAAAATGATTACAGATGTATGATAAATGCTAATTTTTATGAGAGCCCCCAGGGAACTTTAAATTATTAGTAAAAATACAATGATACCTCTTTATTCCTCCCTTCATTTTTTTCATTTATTCCTTCAGTAACCTATGGATGAGCGTCTAATAGGTGTCAATACTGTGCTAAATTCGTAATGACCAAAATGTTTTACTACCCTCATGAATCCCAAGTTCTAGCTACTAAGCAGTGCCTAAGAAAATAACCTATGTATTTACAAGGTATTATGGAAATTTACGGAGGTAGGAGGGGAAAGGGTTAGAAAATTGAGATGAATTGGAGTTTAAAGTTTGAATTAGGCTGAGTTGATGGAGAAGAAAACCAGTGCCTCAAAAGAAGCGGCAAGAGCAGAGGCAATGGAGGTTCAAAGGAAGTTTTGGGTGAGAAAAGTGAAGTGTCCTCTGTGTCTGGTTTTGTATTGACTCTAAGAACGACAGGAGATAACTCTGGAAAAGAAAAATGGGCAAAAGTGAACAAAACACACACTAATGGATTTTCATTTCATCCTATATAATAAAGAGCTAGAGAATGTTTTCATTTGTTAGTTTGTTTACCGCAGGATGTCTTTATTTGTTGTTTGCTTATGCAGTAGGTAGGTAGGTAGAAAGAAGGCAGGTAGGCTCGTTGCCTGGCTGCTTGGTTGGTGATTTTAGTAGAGAAATAAAACAATCAGAAATTTAAGAAAGGACCAACAGCAATAAAGATGAACTGACCAAAATCACCATGATAATCACTATGAACATCAATTAAATACTTAGGTAATAATGTTTATTCTTCTTTGCCTGTTTGGAATATACTGAGGACTTTGGGTGTCATATCAATTGTCATGATTACTTGAACACGCTATTAAGATATTCTCTGCATGTGTCTTTCACTGCCAATAAATTTTCCCTTTGTAAACAAAAGTTTTCAAACTCAGTTTATAATGATACAGCTGCCTCTAATATTGAAATTGGTTATTATTTTATCCTTAATGACATTTCTCCAACTTCAAAGCGGTTTTTAAATGACTGAATCTATATGTCTTTTTTCCCTTTCTATTTTTCTATAAACCACCTTAGTTTGTTCATATCGAGTTAAACAACAACAAACAAAAAAAGAAGCAATAGCTACAGAGCACTTTATACTTATTTGAAACCCTTACACATACAAATTACCAGGACATTATGATTATTTAAGTAAATCCATCTAACAGAAAGGCTAAAACTATAACCTGAATATGTTCATTCCATTGCTTGTCATTAGATTTTGGTCTCAGTCACCAAGTAAATAGATTAACCGAAGTTATGATTTAGTTGTTAAATAGCAAAATTTAAAGAAAATGAGGAGCACTGCGCAAATGTAGAAACTATTTATAGTACTACAACTGACAGCTTTAAAGTCCATGACTTGGCAGGACAATGATACAAGAAAAAGAAACACATCCTTTAGAATTTCTAACTTTTTATTCTGTATTGTAGTTGTAGTCGAGGGACCTTATATATAACAGTGGAATAAGGGAAAGAAATACCAACTACTGATCGGATAAGTGGAGAATCTGTTCAAAATATGTAGTCATACATGCCAGGTACTTTACTAATATTCATGGATATGTTTTGAATCTTATTAAAATGATATTTTCTACTTTGGTGAACTAGCTTAATGAAAAGACTCCAAATTTAACTTGAATTTTGCTAATTTTAGCTGTTAAAATAGGCACTTTTATATTGGCTGCTACGTAATCTCTCTCAACCAAGTGAAGAGTTAAGGTAATACCTCATTATTTATTCTATGGAGAATGAAATGTGTGCATAGATACAGGGCCTTCATTCCTAGGAACACGCAGATAGACTAAGAAAGAAAATCAGATAAGCAACGCAGGAACGACTCAGAAAGATTAACTTAAGGAAAATGGAAAATAATTAAATGTGGATAGCTTGGCTTTCCAAAGCCTAGAGGGACATGCTAAATACTAACAAAATACAACAGTAAAGTCATTTAGCAAGACAGGTCATTTGGTAAAATAACAACAATAACAAAAACCCATTAATGTCTGGTCTGTTTTATAATATGGTCATGGTATTCTGTGGCGTGTCAGAGATGAATCTGAAAGGTTCTTGCCCTTGCCATTTACTCTCCCTATGACTAATGGCTCACATTCGTTAAACATACAGAAATTATTAGAGTTATACTTAGACACACATACACATATGCACACACAAAAGCTAAATTAAACTCAGGAATACTGAACACTTACCTTCTAATTAACTGAGTTGCCTGGAAGTACACTGTTTCCTGATGTTAATAAGAACTCACAAATAATAATCAATGCAGCCAGTTAAAAATACAAACTCAGGGCTTCCCTGGTGGCACAGTGGTTGAGAGCCCGCCTGCCAATGCAGGGGACACGGGTTTGTGCCCCGGTCCAGGAAGATCCCACATGCCGCAGAGCGGCTGGGCCCGTGAGCCATGGCCGCTGAGCCTGCGCCTCCGGAGCCTGTGCTCCGCAACAGAAGAGGCCACAACAGTGAGAGGCCTGCGTACCGCAAAAAAAAAAACAACCAAAAAAAACCAAACTCAGTGAAAAATATAATTTCAAGTTAGGTGACTAATGTTCTATTGAATATATAATAATATAGATAATATAATAAAGTCTTATTATTAATGTTAAAATATAACTATTATAGCCATCCCAAAGAATAAATCATTTGGAGTTGTTCCAGGCTAAGTCAGCAGAGTGTCATGGACATTTAACATAAAAAGCACTTCTTGACCCTGAGGATATAAATCAGAAAACTATTAGCTGAGGCACACTAGTTGATTCTGCGAAGCTCTACACACAGCCTCACATAATGTCCTCAACAATAAGGAGGAAAACTAATTGATCTTATAATTAATTTGACCAACACAGAATGTACATTTAGGTCAAAGAGTGAATATTGGGTTTGACATTGACCAACTTAGCTATCTACATGGATCAAATTAAACAAGTAATTGCTGGCATGTGGCCAGGTCAGACTATGGACTTGCACCTATTAATCTGACTGTATTTGGAAGTTCAGCTATTAATTTGGGTAATCTATTTACCTCAGTGTATGGCTGAACTTCTGGGATTTGCTCTGTTGGAAGTTGTAGGTGAACATAAAGGGTAGCCCCAAGTAAAATAGGCAATTTACATACGCGGAAAGTAGAAAATTTTGTGTAACTGTGGTTAGGGAGGAAAAAAATGTGATTTCTATGTCACTGGAAAAATTACTTATTCAATACTCCAAGCCAATGTTAACGTTCTTACCTTGAAAATTAAATAAGAAGTCAAAGAACTGGAGCCGTTTTACTAGTTAACATTCACTTATATTGAGCTATATTGAGTTTGAAATTAAATATTAGAATAGTTACTGGAAACTGTCTCAAATACGTTTACTACGTACAATGTAAAATTGTACCTAAAGAATGTGGAATAATCTTTTAGAGTTCACCATACATTGAAGATTAAAAAAAAAAATACAAAGAAAGCCAAATTCTTTGCAGAAATAATGTCACCTCCATTGATATGTGAAACTAGAAAATCTTCAGAACTAAACTCCCGCATAGCTAAGCATCAAGTATATAAAGGTTAGAGGAGTTTTTAAAGTAAGAGATTTTCAATAATAAGGAATCTAAACTTAGCATCATTAATTTGAATGGCATAGAACAGCATGTTTCTGACAATCAAGTAGCCAAAGAACAATCTGCTTCTTTGCAGATAAAGCTAAAAGAAACTACTTCTCTTCTCATTCAGCCAAAGGCAGGTAAAAGCAACTTTTATCTTAAGACGTATATGAACATTTCATTTGATTTAGATGGTTTAAGTGGTGACTTGACAGCAGGAAGAGCTAACAGATAGTCACTAGAAGTCCCTTCCATTCCTGGTTATTTTTCCTCCTACAAGTTTATTATGGCACATAGTTAGAACAATTATTTATGCCCTAAAATAGAATATATTATCTGCCTATATTAATTTATCACACCTCTCTCCCTTATGAAGTCATATGTTTTTTAAAGTAGTGTGAAAAGTTGCTCTCCTTCCAAAAATTTCACCATTTGAGATTTATGGTGATTAGAGAATTTTATATCTTTGGATTACTAAACACAACAGAATTGCAAGAAATTTCTAAGAATACGTTTCAAGCATTAAAAACAGAAAGGAATGCGCCTGTTCACCATGTTGCCTGATGGCTTTATCTGGAGACATTTCAGTGAGGTGCTGAGGAAATCATCACATGAAAAGTTTTTTAAGTAACCTAAGCACCAAAACAAAGTAATCGCCTGAAATTTCTGAATCTTAAATCTTCACAAATTTCCATAATCAAACGTCATAGGATATATGGTGTTTAAACAAACTATACGTTAGCAAGGTTATATTGATATATGATAAAGAGGAAAGAAAGTACATCAAACATTGCAAACATCACATAAAACTTCTGAGCAGTACACGTGTGCATTTCACCTGCTTAAAGAGATGTGAGAAGTCAATGTATTTCTTTGATACTAAGAAATTTCTCTCTGTGAAGGTATCTAAGATTAAGAGTTAAAGAATTTTGAATGATTTTTCAGTGCTTATTAGGTAAAAGTAACTAATATTCACAGTCTCTCTCTGAGCCTGGTACTATGCTAGGTAATTAACATACTGGTATCTGATTTATTTCTCCCAAGTCTGATAGTTGTGTACTCCTATTCCTATTTTTTATATATATTTATCTTAAGGCTCAAAGAAATTAAATATTTTTCAAGGTCACATAGTAAATTCCATTAGATTGGAAATGAACTCAAAGTCCATTAATTCAAAAGGTCTGGGTATTTTGGACAATTCAGAAAACAAAAGAAAATAAATTGAGGCTATCAAACGTCATTCTATTAACTTTCATTTTTCATATTGAGTATCAAACATCTCCATTACAGTGTTTGGAGGAAAAAAGTGAAAGCAACGTAGTATGTTAATAAATATGAATTTTATGTGATAAATAATATTTGCTTTAAATATGTATTCTTACCACTGAAATTGATATAGGAGAGGGAAGCCAGATTGGTAAATAGTTTAGGATTAATAAAATATCTCTGAATTCTATGATATTTGTATTCATCAATTTTAATATCCTATATACAGTAGTTATGTTAAATGACAACATCAGCTCTGTGCCTGTGAACTAACTAATTGTAACATAAACATTACAAGAGGAAGAATGGTGCTTATGACAGTTCTGATGGAGCAATTCTAGAATAGCAAAAAAATCACCCCAGTAAGGAGATCATTTCCAAGGTCATTAACATTGGCTTTGTTGTGCTAAATATCTTTCTACATAAAATAGCCTGGAGAACAAATTAGATATAAGGACAAAATTAGTCATAATATTCATACAATAAATCTGGAAACTATTAATAGGTCTAACTTTGAAGAGATATTCTCTTTCAAAACATTCTAAACATTTTAAAAACCAAGTTTTTTGATATTTGATATTTTGGATATTTGATATTTGAATGAATGGAGAAGAAAGGGCAACATCATCCACTTCTAATCTATACAAATTTTAAATGTGAATTATCCAGGGAATGATGAATGACATATAAGTTTCATATGTATCTATTATTGGACAAGTAAAAAAATTAGGAACAAAGACGTATTTATTGATACACAAAGTGAAGAAGACTAAAACTCATAACTATCTTTTGATTACTCAAATTATCTTACTTAAATTATCTTTTGATTACTACATTATTTAATACTGTATCTTAAACATAAAAATACTTTAATATCACTTTTGAGGGGAACTATGTAGCTTAGAGATTAAATTGAACCCCATCCAGTTCTACTTTGCAAGAACTGTGTGACCTTAGCTCAATTATCTAAGCTCTCAAAGACTCAGTTTTTGTTACCTGTAAAACAGGAATAATAACTGTATCTTTCTCATGAGGTTACCGTGAGGATTAAATTAGATAAAATATACAAGTGCCGACCATATAACATAAACCATACCACTAGCAAGTGGTAAGTTCCCCTTAAGTGATAGAAATTATTATCATTGTGATCAGAGTCATCATCACAAAATGTATCCCTATAAACAAGGAATATGTCACTTTTTAAACTCTGTGTCATGCATTTTTATATTTTCATTAGTAGGTAGTGAGACATCTTATATTTATGAAATCAAATCAAAGAAAAGTAATACAAAAAGTATTTGATTGGGGGGGAGGGATAAATTGTGAGGCTGAGATTGACATATACACACTACTATATATAAAATAGATAACTAATAAGGACCTACTGTATAGCACAAGGAACTCTACTCAATACTCTGCAATGGCTTCTATGGGAAACGAATCTAAAAAAGAGTGGATATATGTATACGTATCACTGATTCACTTTGCTGTACACCTGAAACTAACACAACATTGTGAATCAATTATACTCCAATCAAAAAAAAAAAGAAAGTATTTGGTTTGAGATATTGCTAATGTGCTCACTTTTCCCTCATTAGTTAATGTAATCTTAAAGACTGTAATAGGAAATAATAATTTCCATCCATTTAATCAATAAGGACCATGAACATGAATTTATAATGAGATTTAAAAGTCCAAACCAGCTCTCTCTCCTTAATAGCTGACCAAAGGAATTTCTCTTGACTCCACTTCTTGAACTGAAACTTGAGAAATGCCAAGGGCTCCATATAAAGGTTTCAACAACCCAGGAGAGGTTTGTTTCTATACTGCACAACCATATAAATATAAATCTATGTTAAACATTTCTTATGCTTATAATTGTCATAAGCCTAAAATAACTAAAATGCTACAATTTAAACACAACAGAACGTAAAACCAATACAAATCAGGTTAATTCTAAATTACATTAACAAGTTAATGTGAAGGATGATTTTTAAATTTTATAATTTTTAGCACATAGCAAGTTAAGTAACTGCTACTTTATGGACCTTTTGAATTCACTAAGCCCATCCTATTGAACATGCTATGTGAAAATCATTCTCCCCTCACTTTCCCTACTGGACAATGTAAATTCATCTTTCTACTGTGTGGATTAAGGTCATTTGACCTCCCTTTAATGAAAATGTATTATTTATGTATTGTCTACTTCTATCTTTTCTCAGTAGCCCTAGACAATTAAATAGAACAACATAGAAGCAAAATGTTTGTACATAAAAATTTTAAAGTGAAGAGTAAAATCTAGCAGCAGAATATATATATTCAACAAGAAAGAGGCTTATATTAATTTATTTTAGATTATCAGCAAAGAGGTATCACTCATTCTAAAGCAGAATTATTGTAGAGAACACTCACATGTCTGAGAATATGCCCATGGAAGCCCATGGAAGCAGCTTTGCTTTAGTCCATCTGGATTGATTTCTATGGCAGAACCTTCACTGGGGTGGTTTTTGCTTTCAGTCAGCTCCCAAGGATTTAAAATTTGCCAACTATCCTTTTATTTCCAAACTTCCTGGCTTGGTAATTTAATTCTGGTTCCGTTGTTCCCCCTCTCTGAAACTACAAACAGGTTTTACTCCCCACCCCATCACATCCCTCTCTTACCCCAATCTGAGTCAGAAACCCAGGCCTCTGCCTTGCTGAGAAAAGAGGATTTAACCAAGCACTCATTCATTCATTCAGCACATACTTATTGGGCACCTACTCTGCACACTAATACCCTATGTCGGCACTGGGGAGAGGGCGATGGATTATGCTGATGACAATAGGCCAGAATATTTCTTGCTAAACTCTCATCTGTATCAGCAGTTATATTTCACTGATCATAGAGAACTCTACACAGTTGAATTTAAAAGTTGGCTTTTATTCAATTCTATAAAAATACTTTTCCTGGGGGCAGGGGTTAATTTCTACATCACCATAAAGTTTTCTACTTTACCAATAATTTGATCGATTCCAGATGCTTTAAACTTCTATTTTTCCCAGAAATAATTAGTAAACACTTAAACAATAACCCATTCAATTAAAACAATTAAATATATCAAAACTTTAAAAATATAAACACATTTACAATAATCTAGTTCTATGGAAAACAGGCAATGGCCAGTTAACACAAATATATCAGAATTTTAGCCTAAGAATCTCATATACTTTCTTTGATTATATAAATGTATGCTGATGACTGTTATTCAGCTGTCATGATGGCCAAAAGACATTGCAAAATCCTCACTAGTGATAGTAATAATAATATTTGTAAAAATAATAATGTACTATCACCAGTATCCTATTAAGAAAGGATAGGCACTATTGGAGGAGGTTTATTTTTGTACCATAAAATTAAAACAAATAGAAGTTGCACTGCTTACTGAAAAAATAAATCCTCAACTGTTAAAGGATAAAAGTTAAAAGAGAATATTCATTTAGTCCAACCTTCTGGTGATCAAGGTTTCCCTATCTTTGTCATTCACAAAAGGACATTTTGAAGAATTATATTCCTAATCAATTTATAAAATACAATTGGGATTTCATGCTGCTTTCTTAATAGCTTGAATAATGATAAGACCCAGGGGAGAGGGGTACAGATACCATGTGCTTAGAAATTTAGAGCAAAAGTCCCCATTTGGCTTATGCAGTGACATATACGTAAAAATAAGCCACTCAAATGTAAAAATGATTAAAAAATAAAAACTCTTCATTAAATTGTCCATTAGAAAAGAAAACAATCATAATTTTTAGCATTTGTGGCAATTTTCCCAAGTCACCATCTTTACTTCCTTTAAGAGGCAAAATAAAGTTACATAAACATCAATTAATACCAAAATTCTTTGACAATAACTTGGAGAATCTCACAAATAACATGGAATTTTAAGGAAATATCACATGTATATTCATTCAATGTGTCACTCAATTATTCATATAACAAATATTTACTGAGAGTCTGCTATGTGGCAGACACTGTTTTAGCAGCTGGGAATCTAGCAGTAATCAAAATAGAATAAAAGTCTGTACTTTCAAGGAGCTTACATTCTAGTGGCGGAAGGGAGATGACAAACAAGACAACAAACAAAGTATATAGTAAATTAGACAGTGACAAGTGCCCAGAAGAAAAATAAAGCAAGTGGTGATGGACATGGTGATTTAGTTTAGTTAGAATGACCTCGCTGGAAAAATTACATTGAATAAAGAACTGAAGTTGGTAAAGACAGAAACATCCTTTAATTACTGTCATACTTTGATTGTAGATACTTATGAAAATGTTAAGTAGAATATAATTCCTCAATATTTTCCCCTCAATTTCCTTCAAGGAAATTTCTGAAAAGTAGCTTCAATAACGAGCAATGTTAAGACAGTGTTAAGAATGCTAAGACACTTCTTTATGAGGAGGTAAGAATGACCAGATGTTTCATTCAACAGTGAAATTTCTGGAAATGTCAGCATTTGTCAGTAGAATATAAATGTAAATGGTTTGTACTTCTTAGGTTAAAAAAAACTAAAAAAAGAAGACAGATCCCATAAAGATTTCTGAATTCCTAAATATAAAAGAAAGGGATGCCTTAATTCTAACTCTTTTGCCTTTTTAATAAGTATTGGTAACTGATTACCAAGGCATATTTGGAACTATATTTACTCTTTCTATTTGGGCCCTTTGCACGGAACTGTTCAGGGCCACCTCCTGTGGTTTCCAGCTAGCCCTGAAATACCTGGAGACATCCTCGGTAACCCTGTGCTCTAAAGAGCTACTGGGAAGGGAGAGGCAAGAAGGTAGCAAACGCCAGAGGAGAAAGGTGTTGGCAAGAGAAACTAATCACCTGTGATGCATCAATTACACACGATCATATAAAACAGATCTCACAGGTGGATGTGGAACAAACATAAAAATAAATACGTTTAACTCTTGAGAAATATTTCTATATCCTGAACTATTCTAGTGTCCTCTTCCAAGTTGAAATCTGAGTGCAACGACTCCTGACGTAAACAATGTACAAATGCTTCTGACTTTGCCTGTCCTACCGTCAAACCTACATTTTAATGGCTGTGTCATTCTGACAGACTCCTGGGGCTAGACAAAAAAAAAAAAAAAAAAAGGAAAGGCTTGCACTGAATTCTCAGGATCAATACAAAGCAGTGTCAAACCAAAAATAATGTGTGCTCCGTCTTGGAATACAAAGAAGGTTAGATGGAATCAGTATCATCAGGTGGTCACTGCACTTATTTCCAGGTGAGACCGAAAATAACTATGTGCTAGAATGAAAATAGCTCAATGCAGAACGACTGGAAACCAGTGCATAGGCCAACTGAGCTATAATTGTAAAGAAAAGGAGAAACATATGAAAATACTGGTATAGGACTGATGAAACTGTGTATATCAAGAACATTTTTCTTTCCTCAAAACCTTTAATGTTGTCTTTGGCTAGGCATGGCTCACAGTTCAGCTATTTCTAGAACAGTAAAGAGTCTACAAATGAAAACATCATATCCCTTGGAACTGTGCATTTTTTTCCTGTCTGAATTATTGGCTTTGATAGCGGTTTTTTACTGACTAAGAATTTGGAAGAATTGAGTAGTCTTTTTCTATGCCAAATTAGAAGTTAAATTTGCCCCTTTTCAGTATTCATCTATTTGCTAATTCTCCTTACATTGGGGTAGGTAAATATGACTGGTGACAACGTGGACGTTTTTGCAAAATTCATCCATTCAACTAATATTTACTAAGCACCTACTTTTTTTGGCCAGGCATGGATCTAGGCATGGGATATTCAGAGATACACAGGGAATTCCTGCATTCAAAAAACTCATCCTTACAAAATGGCAGGATCCATGCTTTATGTGAAGTTATGTACAAATATCTTTGTTTACACAAAGGGAAGAATAACTAAACAGTCTGCGAAGTTATGAAAGACTGCTAGTTTTCACTAAATACTCATTCTTTCTTCTATAAGAATAGAGTTTTGGTTAGGCATAAGGTCCCCTTGCTCAAGACTACACTACCAGCCTTCTCTGCAGCTAGGATGGCCATGTGATTAAGTTCTGACCACTTGAATGTGAGTGGCAGTGATATGAACCAGTTCTGAATTTTGCCCTCAAAATATCTGGGAGTGTTATTTTTAAGCAAAGATTCACTTAGCCTGCTACCTATATCGTGCCTAACATCTTCTAGGCAGGAAAATCAAAAGTCCTAAAAAGATTTTGTATGCCCGTGTAAAAGAGATTTAGATCAAGTCATCTAGTGGACGGTTTCAACTGGTATGCAGTATTCTGCATACCTCAACCAGCCCACCCACCACATAAGTGCACCATCTTGGACATGGCTCCTTCAGCCCCTAGTGGAGATGCCCCAGGTGATGCAGCACGGCATAAACCAGTTGTAACTGTTGAATCCTGCCCAAATAGAAGATTCATGAACAAAAAGAATGACTGTTGTTGTTCTGAGCTATGAAGTTTTGGGGATGGTTCATTATGCAGCAATAGATAACTGACACACATGTCCAATTTCAAAAAAAATAGTCCCACAAAAATTCACTGTAAAACTATAGAGCATGTTATTCAGGCATAGGAGTATCAGATGCACGCTGAAATTATGCGTCATGGATGGAGGGAAGGGGAGCCATTTGTGCTGATGGAGCTAGTAGTGACTAATACTGTAGCACTTTTTAAATATTTACTTTGTTGACAGTCTTTTGCTTCCTGTTAATATATTCATAAAAGTTATCAATAGACATATAACTGAGAAGACAGAATGCAATACAGATGGTTCCCGACTTCTGATGGTTTAACTTATGAGTTTTCAACTTTATGACAGTGTGAAAGCAATTAGGTAGAAACCATACTTCGAATTTTGAATTTTGATCTTTTCCCAGGCTAGCAATATGTGGTATGATACTCTTGTGATGCTGGGCAGCAGCAGTGAGCCGCAGCTCCTAGTCGATCATGAGGATAAACAACTGATACACTTACAACCATTCCGTACCCAGGCAACCCTTCTGTTTTTCACTTTCAGTACAGTATTCAATAAATTACATGAGCTATTCAACACTTTATTCTGAAATAAGCTTTGTGTTAGATGATTTGGTCCAACTGTAGTCTAACGTAAGCGTTCGAGCACTTTTTTTTTTTTTTCTTTTGCGGTACGCGGGTCTCTCACTGTTGTGGCCTCTCCTGTTGTCGAGCACAGGCTCGCGGCGAAGGTTCACGGGCCCAGCTGCTCCGCGGCATGTGGGATCTTCCCGGACCGGGGCACGAACCCGTGTCCGCTGCATCGGCAGGCGGACTCTCAACCACTGCGCCACCAGGGAAGCCCGCGTTCGAGCACTTTTAAAGTAGACTAGGCTATGATGTTCAGGAGGTTAGGTGTACTAAATGCATTTTCAACTTATATTTTCAACTTAAAAAGAAAGATGATCTAAAATGTAATTAAAGAGTAATCCTTGGAAAGCCTCCATAGAATCTTTTTAGTAAATATCCCCAAAGTCTTCACAATACTACAATATAATTCAATTTGACTATTGCTTAGCTGCTACTTTTTAGTTATATGAAAGTTAGGATGAATGATAACTAGACATATGGTGATCATTTTGAAATGTATACAAATATCAAATCACTCCTTTGTGTACGAAGAACTAACATAGTGTTGTGGGTCAATTATACTTCAAAAACAAACAAACACACAATCTCATAGAAAAAGAGATCAGATTTGTGGTTACCAGAGACAACTGTGCAGGAAGGAGGAGGGGGAAGAGTGAATGAAGGTAGTTGAAAGGTACAAACTTCCACTTACAAGATAAATAAGTACTAGGGATATAATGTACAACATGATAAATACAATGAACACTGCTGTAAGTTATATATGAAAGTTAAGAGAGTAAATCCTAAAAGTCCTCATCGCGAGGAAATATGTTTTTATTTCTTTAATTTTATATCTATATGAGATGATGAATGTTCACTAAACTACTGTGGTAATCACTTCATGATGTCTGTAAGTCAAATCACATACACCTTAAACTTATACAGTGCTGTATGTCAATTATATCTCAATAAAAGTGGAAGAAGAAAAGAGAAAAATACACTCAAGGAAAGAAACTTAAGTTTGCCTGTTAATGTTAATCATTAACTCAGAGTAGCAAAAGGTAAGAAGTTAACAGGAATTATCGGAGCAGATACTTCTGTTTCAAAGTGAAATTTTAGCAACATGTAGGACTTAAAAAAAAAAATCACTAAGTCATTATGTTTGTATTTCAGTTTTATTAATGGTAAACATTACTATTTCATTTGGGACAGAAAATGTACTATAAATATTCTAAAATGAATAGAATGCTTTCTATGCTTGTACTCTCCCAGTAGCTTAACAAATTTACCATGTTCTTGTTCCCAGCATGGAAATTTATGCTATATAAAATTTTCATCTGTGTTCTTAAATGACCCAATCAATATCTAACCGATTAGGACTGGTCTCATATTCATTCTTTACACAATGAGAAGATTATCTGGGGAGAGGAAAAGAAGGTTGGATATTTTTAGACTCTAAAACATTTCCCTATTTTCTTGAATTAAAATAGAAAGAAAAAATGCTTTCTCCTAGTTGGAATATGCTTCATAATCAGCTACATATTCTTTGAACTCCTTAAGGAAAAATAAAAATGTGTTCAGCATGACAAAGTTGATTGGATTCTAGACGAACTATAAAGTCAAGTAAATAAATCATATAAAACCACTGACTATACTCTTATCTCTATAAATACAAAAATTATGCATTTGACTTTTGAGTTTTACCATTGTTTAGTTTTCCATTAAACCTAATAAGAAAGTACTAGCTCCCTCCTTTCTCATTCTTAAAAGTTAACGGCATAGTCACATTTAAATATAAATTGTTTTTACCTACCTAAAAATACTTTCTAGCAGAAATAAAATTTAAATCTAATCAAACCTTACAATTACACATTCATAGAAACCATTTACTCATAATTTTGACATTCCTTGTTTCTTCATAATATTTGGGAGTATCTTATAGAGATAAGGGTAATTGAATCTTCCTCAGTTATATTTGAAATTATAAACAACACTTCTATGTATTATTCTATCCCCATTAATTTACTACTTATTTTTCCATCTAGCACTAAAAAAAGGCTTTCTTTCATCCCTCTCATTATATCAAATTAAGAAGACAATAAAGAATTTGGCAGAATGTAGCCACAAATAAATCTGCCATGTCTTATTTTCATTGTGTATCATATTATTAACAATAAAACTTGAAATCACTTCCCTTGAGCAAAAACGAATTACCGTATATAATTACCTTCATGAAATAAAAATTGTATTATGTGTAATATTTTGTTACCTGATTTCTTTAGCAATATATTCCGAAAATTTTTCATATCTTCAAACTTTCTGTGAGTAACACCTTTAAATTTTTGGTGTTTTTGACAACTCCTTAAGAAACCATTTTGTGAATTTAAAATAATCTAATTAACCCACTATTGTTGGTAAATTGTCAGTGCTCTTGAGATAATTACATCTAAAAAATTTTTAATAATATATACATATGCATACTTAAATTCCCCAAACCTGGTTATATACTGTAGGGCAGAATGCTGTCTCAGTTTGGATTTAGGGAAAGGACTTACCCTATTTTTCTGTGTCAGCATTTTCTATATATTGTGGCCATGATTTGTCCCTAAAGTAGTCAATACCTATATAAAACTGAATAGGTTCCTTACAAAAATATTTAATGTGATATCATTAGTAAGTCTGTAGCTCTAAAATTTGCTCATAGCAAAACCACAAAAGGAGTAAAATTTATTAAATATTTTCCATCTGATGATGAGTTAGGTTTGAAAACGTATTAATTGATTCTTTTTTTTTTTTTCTTGGTCATTTCCCAAAGTCATACTACTTAGGAATTTGTGCTGCACCAGAAGCCACCACAGATCTTTAGCTGTCAGGCACCAATTCTCCATCCACACACCCCCCGGACCTAGAGATCCTACTCACTTCAGAACAAATACAGTCCTTTATAAACAGGAAGAGAAAAGACATAGATGAATGGGCAAAGACAATGCTATCCTGCAATACACCAATTAGCCACATAACTGCAGTCCCTATTGGTACTGTTTCTAGTACTATTAATGATGATGTTGGTAAAGCAATTCTGGTAAGGTTTTATAATATTCCCGTATAAAATACTCATAACCACTGATGTCCTTTTCTTTGTGCAGTAAGTATTTCTAAAAGCTATCTACAATTTGAACTGGCATTATGATGCTTGCCATACTTTTCTCATAAATTCATATTTTCACATAGTAGATAAATACATTTATTGCAGATATCATACGTCATATTTCCTTCAGAAGAAAAAGATATATATCAGGATAGTATAGGTTATGTTGTGGGAACAAACAAACTCCAAAGCTCAGTATCTTATCATAATATCATAACTAGCGTCAATGAAAAATTGATATCTCATTGATACAAAGTTGGTATCTGCAGTACTCCAGGGCTATTGTACATGTGATACACCTAGTGATCCAGGACAGCTGGACTTTGTGCATCCCCCTTCTGGACAAGAGGCTTGGGTAGTGGTGTTTCCCTGCCCCTGCCCAGACGTCACACATATTTCCCCAAAATTACATTTTATTGGGCAGAACATTATATAGTCTGACTAACTCAAGACATTTGGAAAGTCTACTTTCATGTGTACTCAACAAGAAGGGATAAGAAACAAATCTTTTAGAAAGGTTTCTAGGCCACAGACAGAAATGGATTGTGTGTGCAGGGATTTTAAGGATGACTTCAAGAAAGGCCAATTTGAAATTCCTTTGGAAGTCACCCAAAGACTTTTGAGTGTATTTTATTTCATTGAAATAAACAATATTTAACATATCATTTTTCAAAGCAGTATAGTCAATTGGCAAGGAAGCTAGGGTCATGAAATTTAAGTTGAAATTGATCAATTGTGACCCTAAAGTCTAACACCTTACCTAATTTTTCTGTGCCATCATTCCATCAACCAAATAAGAGTAATAATAATAATTCAGTAATCATTTCTATTTCCCTGACATATGTTATTACATATGGATGAAGGACTTCTTCCATGGCTGCATGCCAGTAACCAAAATATTATCAGTGATATTTTCAAATTTAACAGCATTACCAAGATTGGAAATTCCATGGTTCATAGAAAATACACTGTCTTGCTTTCCTGGACTATGCTGTATGTCAGAATCATCTTTCTTATTCCATTCTTAAGAAAGAGCTAACCTTGAAGAAAAAGCACATTAAACATTTCTTGTATCAAATATATGCATGGGTAGAGATCTGCCTGCTTTTAAACAACTATTAAAATTTCCTGGCCACTTATTTCCATTTTATTGTATTTTCAGTAACAAATGAGTTCTCCTCTTAAACATGCATATAAATTTCCCACATAGATTACAGAAGACATTTGCCATTTGCTACTGAGAAAAGGAATATTACAACTAAGATTTTATCACCCTTTTAATCCTTACAATAGTTCTAGTATATGATATTCCATATTCTTTAAAAAGTAAGAGTCAAACAAAAAAAAGCAAATTATTCAAGGAAACTTTCTATATTTCTTGCCACATTTTTGAGATGTTGGCATTTTTGAGCTGGTACTTAACAATGAGCTCTTAAAGTTATGTTGAAAGCAGAAATTATCCCAAAAGATTTATATGGCTAGGTAATGCAGTAAAAAAAAAAAAAAAAAAAAAAAAATCACATTTTTGTGGACCTGCTTTGCATGTAGTTTTTTTTTATAACAATACCTATTATTTCAAACATATTTTAGAGTTAACACAAGACTTTTATACAATTATTATTGTATTGTATTCAGTTAAGTTATTGTACTTACTTAAAATCCTGTGTTTGAGTCACTAGAGAAAATAGAGGGTCACTAAAGAAATTTCTAATTTAGATATATAATTTATTGAGATACCTTAATTAAGTAGTTTATTCCTTAATTCCCACAAAATACTGCATGGGAAAAAACTTCCATTTCAGCTGGTGTGAGTTTAATCAAAGGAGATCTACAAACTTTGTGATTGCTGGTCTAAGTTTATATTCCAAATGTCTTTGTCAAAATTTGTACCTACCGAAAGAAAGCCACATAATACATGTTTTTTGATGTATTTCTGCACCTTTAACAAGTCATCTTTTTATTCCTCAAAATGCTAATCATGGCGTGTGGTAAGCATAAGGTAAATTTTTAACTATTGCATATATAAATTATTTTAAAGTCTTATTTTAAAGTTAAAATTATATACACACACATATATACATATGTGTATATAATTTTGACCACAGATATAAGGTATATATACAAACCATTTTTTTTTAAAATAAAGGGGAAGGAAATGTTAAGCTAACACTTTTTATTTGCCTTAAATGTTAGGCTTAGGTGTTTCCTATGTTCATTCACTTATTAAGTAATTATCTAGTACTTCTTACACATCATTCTCTTTCCTCTAAAAGTATACAGTCTAGCTGGGAAAGGGTAAGCCAAAAAAAAAGCAATGAACCAATAATTTAACAGCTCTATTTGGGGTCACATTTCATATGTAGGGTGAGCACATGAAGAGGCACACCTAAGTTGTCTGACTGCACTCCAGGAGGCATTGCTGAGGACATCACACCTTTTGAGATAAAATGTAAAGGATATACAGAGGCTTTCTACGTGGACAGATTGGGTAAGAGCATTCCAGGCAGGACAGCATGTGCAAAACCATGGAAATATGATAGAATATTGTAAGTTCCTAGAATATGTGTCATTTAAAAATATAGTACAAAATAAGTATATTGGCTCCCATTCTCACAAATAAAGACAGAGAGTTTAAGACTCTTAGTGGGACACCCGAATATACACTTATGTTTGACTCCTTAATATACTGCCTTGACCCTATATATTCTTTTCTTAAGATATTTGTTTGTTGATTTATTTGGTTGCGCCGGGTTTTAGTTGCAGCAGGTGGACTCCTTAGTTGTGGCATGCGAACTCTTAGTGGCGGCACGTGGGAATCTAGTTTCCTGACCAGGGATAGAATCTGGGCCCCCTGAATTGGGAATGTGGAGTCTAAACCACTGTGCTACGGTGAAGCCCCTCTTTTCTTTATTAAGGGCAGGGCGTAGGGAATGACAGGTATACAAAATTGGTATCATTAAAAATTCTGTCATATCTAGGAAAACTACTAACATACTACTCACTGATTTTGGAAATTAAATAGGATATATTTTAGAAAGTTAGTCAAGGGGTGAAAAAATCAAACTTTAATAATCCTAACATAAACTCTTCCTGGCTTTGGAACCTTGAGTCCACCACATTTCTAGTTGTTTGCCTTCTACGGATGTATTTTCCTGCAACAAATTAAGGAATGAATTATAATGTTCTGTGATAAATACTTCACCTACATAACATAATTTGCTTTTAAAATTAAATCTATATCCCATATTTCTCTGATCCTTCTAAAAATTCCCAGAGGGAATTAAGTCAAGATGATTACTTTCAGGTTTAGAAGGACAAAGTTAACTTTTATAGAAGTTAAGTGTCTAAAATCTCACAGCTGATATATGGCTGAGACAGAATTTGGACCCAGTTCTTCAGAGTTCAATCTCAGCACTTTCTTCAATACCACATCTACTGTTAACCAAAAACCCTAATTCTAATTTGAAAACATTTTCCCTTAAGTCAAAACATTAAGAGACACTGTTAATAGAAGACATACACAAAAAAGCCCATCTCCTATGTGAGAGAAAAAACCTGACCTATAGATTCTGCCAATACTACCAGAAGAGCTGAACAAAAATAAAAAATTTAGAGTCATCTAAATGTTTTAAAAGAGACATGTAGAAATTTTTTAAAATCTCAGTATGGAAGAATTTTTTATGTTGTCATTATAGCATCCAGTTGAGCTAAAACTGATAGAGCCTCAAGTTTTTCATGATTCTTGAAAGGCAGTATTAGCTAATGAATTGAAATAAATGGTGTCAATAGGCTAAAAATATTTCAAAGAGGGTGAGTTCAGGTCGAGGGATTCTAATAGAATGAATATATATAAATACATATAATGTCTTATTTTATATTTACATTCATGTTATAAAATATTTTGTATTTAAATGTATTTATTTTTATATAAAAAGAAAATAAGAGAAAGTTTTTAAAAAATAACAATAGGGAAATGTCAATTACCATTAAGTGAACATAAATGATGTTTTTCAATAACTTACTCTCTTAATAAGGAAAAGAAAATCTGAAATTATTTCCTCAAAAGTTGCTAAGAGGTTTTTGCAAGGATTGTCTATTTGTAACTGGGTTCTTGGTTCACAATGTAAGTGTGACTTCCCCCCATTCAACTGCCTTCTTTTGATATCTGAAATTCAACTAAAATTCAATGGAATTTCAAGACGAGGGAGCAGAATACAGATAAAAACTCACT
Organism: Globicephala melas; assembly: GCF_963455315.2. Taxonomy (NCBI): domain Eukaryota; kingdom Metazoa; phylum Chordata; class Mammalia; order Artiodactyla; family Delphinidae; genus Globicephala; species Globicephala melas. The sequence goes on from NC_083322.1 coordinate 29,631,869, forward strand.
GGGAATTTTATGTGCTACTTTTAAAAAAAATACTTGCTTGTTTAAGAGACAAGAAAGTCTCAATAGTTGCTTGTTTGACAGACAAGAAAGTCTACTTACAGTAGAAGTATATCAAGCGCATTGCAGTGTGTGTGCTTCATTGGGATTTGACCGATTAGGGAAAGAAAATGAAAACAAAAACTTTGCTTTAAACCAAATACTCAGATTTCAATAAGATATATTTGCTATGACAATTAATTTTCCTTATAGGATTATCTGCCCCCCTTAAAGCCCTACATAACTTGTTTTGATTAAATAAATGACTTGTTACTTTTTGTATATCATGCCAGCCTGAGCTGGGAGCAAAAAGGGGTTATTTCATAACGTTGAGAAATAATTCCACGATCATTACAACGACCACACAAACAGACTTAATTCATTTATAAACTTGAGCTTCGGCAAGAAAACTCTACGTTAACTGGCTTTTCAAATGCCGGAGAATGGTTCATTAGCTTTAACCGTAATATTGTGAAGACAATTCATGTAACAGAATGGAGAACCATATCTTTTTTTTTTTTTTTTTGCGGTACGCGGGGCTCTCACTGTTGTGGCCTCTCCCGTTGCGGAGCACAGGCTCCGGACGCGCAGGCTCAGCGGCCATGGCTCACGGGCCCAGCCGCTCCGCGGCATGTGGGATCCTCCCGGACCAGGGCACGAGCCCATGTCCCCTGCATCGGCAGGCGGACTCCCAACCACTGCGCCACCAGGGAAGCCCTAGAACCATATCTTTTTATCTACATAAAAATAATGCAGTCTCTGATGAATTTAGGATTTCTGACAGTTCAGTTATCAAGCCTTGATAGAAATTCATGTAGCATATTGAAAAGGCATATTTCCATTGTTATGGTACATTTAAACTGACAAGGAATAGAAGTGAACAGTGATTCTTCCTTCTAAAAAGACGTTCTATCCTATGTGATAAGCATTATGCCACACAGCATTCACATACAGGAGCTTGAAGGAATCTGAATTTCCAAGTATACTCTGATTCGAAGTGGCATGGACAGAAGTCCTCAGTTAATAATTCGTAATAAGCTGTTATTTTTAATAGTGTTTTGTGAAGAAAAAGATAGCTGTTTTACTTATTCCTTCAAAAATGTATGTTCCACTGAAAACAAACAATATCTACACAAATCATAAATACCACAGTCTAAGAGACTTTCAAGATTTTAAGTCAGAGTTTGTGGAATACTCATTAAACAACAGCAAAATAAAAACTGAAAAACAAAACAGAACCATGCATTGTGCACCTAATACGTTCCCAGCACTTTGCCAACGTTGAGCACGAGGCAAGTGACTACTCTTCTAAAGAAGCTTAGGTTCCAATGTGAGAAATGATTAAAAGGCAGGGATATACGTTTCTTTTCCAGAAAGGTGCAAGGTCTGTAAACACTGAAAAGAGCTAGTATTTCGGTCTGAATAGATGAGGATTGGTGAAGCTCATCAGAACATATACAGTTGAGGAGCGGATTGGTTCCTGGACCCCCATGTTGTATTCCAGGACCCCCATGGATACCAAAATCTGCGGCTGCTCCAGTCCCTTGTATAAAAAGGCACAGCACAGTCGGCCCTCCTTATCTGTGGTTTCCGCCTCTGGGGCTGTGGAGGGCAGATATCAGACATATCTTAAAGGACTATTAAAATATAGTAGGGCAGGTGAAGGGGGAGATGTTCACTCAGGCAAAAGAAATACAATTTTAAAGGTACGGAAATACCAAAGGGCAAAGTGCTTTTGGGAGAAGTGCTTTAGCAATTTAGAGCATGCCCTACAAGGGTTTGCGGATGAAAGAAAAAGTAGGGCCATATGACAAAGGACTGAGGTTGCCCATTACACATTCTAAATTTTATCTGAAAAGCAATGTGTGATCTTTAAACAGGGCAAGGCAGAGAGAGAACTTGCAGTAATTCAGCTAAGGAACATCTTAAAATAGTAATAGAAAATATAACTGTGCTAGCCTTTAGTCTAAATCTACCCTCTTTTTCATCCCCCCCCCCAAACTGTATTGTATAAGGAAGTAAACCAGCTAAGAAGAATTATAAAATGCTCATTAATAATGCAATATCTTTGATCACAAATACCTTTTGGTTCCCTTTAAAATTTTGTTTAAAGATTTGTTACTTGAATATCTACTAACGAGTAACCACTGTAATAAGAATAAACAAATGTGAAGGTCAAACAATTATATGATGATCATGAACATAACTGCCAAAAATTACATTTAATCAAAATATAACTAATGTAATCCCAGGCTAGAATAGACAAGCTTCTCCTTAGGACAGAAGAAATAAGGTAAAAACTTACTCAAAAAGGCAATTTTAAGCAATTTAAAACAATACTTTCAATCTGCACTTTCAACAAAATTATGCTAATTATGAATCCCACTTTTTTAACCATAAATAAGCTAGTAGTAGGATCAACTATTTTAACTGTTTATATTTCTGGGCTTATTAACCAGCCAGAAGATATAGAACTATAGAATATAAAATTACTGTCTATATTTAATTTTCATGATACTTCAAATCTTTCTGACATTTTCATAATAGAGATCGAGAAACTTCGGGTTTGTTTAATTTGAATGACATTGCCTTCATTCTTTAACAGTGGATAGGAAAACTTGTCAGCAAATTTCCTGTGGTATTTTTCTGAGTGCAAATTTGATACTGAAGGCGAGCAGAATTTGCCACCCCAAAATACGTCTCTTTTGCGTAGGGATTATCTTGAGCTGGTTATTTTTTTTTAAGAAACAGAAGACACAGGACTCAAGCAAAAGCTACCTTTTTGTAAAAGACATTTACATTTATAAGGGAAACTTCCATGTGTGAGGGTGTCTTCCTTTCTGTACCATAAGAGGAAGATGACAATCTCTAGAAACTCTTATCAATGGAGAAGACACAGACTTAAACCTACATAACAACCATACCTGTGTTTACTGTGCTGTTGCCTGAAAACCTCCCATAACTGGATCCCTGGCTCACAACATCCTCTTCTGTCTTTAGTTGGAGAAGGTATTTAAGCAGTTGGCTTAGGCCATTTCGGGAGTTACTCAGTTTTCCTGGGTATCTCCCATGTATACTGGAGTATGCATGTTATTAAACTTCTGTGGGTTTTTCTCCTGTTAATCTTTTATTACAGGGGTAGAGGGGTGGGGGGGGTGCCTCAGTCAAGAACCTAGAAGTATAGAGGGAAAATATTTTTTTCTTCCCTACAATACCCACACAAATAAAGAAATGTTTAAAGGAAAAGCCAGTCTAACAAGTTTTGTTAACATATAGATTTTTAAATTTTGTCTACTATCCATAGATCTAACTGTTCATATTCTGAAGGTATTAGATATTTAAAGCTTTAAGTGTTTATACTCATGACCACTTCTTTCCTGTGTGGAGACAGCTCTTGACCAAACCCCGAAACTATGGAATGTCCCTCCTTAGAGTAGCACGGACAGGCCTGAAGAACAATTAAGTTTATTACCACTTTCAAAACTGAAGAAGCAAGTGAAAGCTGAGTCAATTGTAAGGAGGAGGTAAAGAGCTTTTTAGACCTGCATACGAATCATTTCTTATAAAAGAGTTTCCTGCTTTCTAATTCGAGATGATAAATGTACACTAGTTATTCTGGATTGAAATATGCCAGTTAATACTAGTCAGAAGTGAGATCAGGACCTAGGTACAAGTTCTGCTCTCCACCTAGCAAAAGGATCAGGTTACTGTATTTTTCTACCTTCTTTATAGGAGGAAAGAAGAAGTAAATCAATGTTATGTTTTTTAAAAAATATAGTACTAGATCAGAGGAAGGCAAAAATAAGATGAAAAACTCCCAGGGTAGAAATAATCTCTATAAAAATCAAGTAAATTACATCCTGAATTTAAAAATTAATTAGATATGGAAGGAAAAAAGTACTAGGGCATTGGCAACTAATATGAAAATTCCAACAGGACTCAGGCACAAGTCACTGAAAGGTATCATTTTTTTCAGAGAAAATTCTAGTGAAGTTACAGGATCCCTGAGGGGAAATGAAGCTAAGGGCACCTAACTGGAGTAAAACTTTATAAATGGAATTCAGCTGACAGACTTCTAACTTGCGTCCAAAATGTCCAAGTTCATAAAGACTTATAGTCGAAAGACTGGTGGCAGCTATTCCATTTTGGAGACTGAGCAGAGGCTTTGATCCTGGAGTATTTGACAGTGCCAAACTTAGCAGTCCTGTTTCTCTATGGGAAAACGCACCTATCTCGAAAGAAGTTTACCAGAAAAACAAAAAGATAACTTTCTACTCATAGTTTTGACCATTTGGGCAAAAGCTCTATAATTATAATTTCAAAAAAGGAAAGAAATGAGAGTTGTTATGAAATGGGTCTACAATTCAATAAGACAGTTTTTTCTTTGTAAAAAATTGAACATCATTCCAAATTTTGTGATTTTTTTCCCTAGATCTACAAAGTAAAAGGACATTTTCATCTTCAAAAACAAAGCAAAACAAAACAAAGCAAACCTATTTAGTTCATATATATACATATATATAGAAGTAAATTATTTTACAAAAATAAAATAAATTCAGATTTTAAAATATTAACCTTTATTCATTGCATAGTAGAATAATAATAGTGATATTAAATTTTGAAAGTATTTGTTCATGAGAGAATTCCACATTTTTCCCTTTTCAGATCAGTTTGATTTATAGCAATTCTAGATGTATACGAAATGGCGGGGGGCGGGGGAGCATGAGGTTTATAGAGAAATTAGACTGAATATGTGGACACTGGAGAATCTTCAGCAAAACAAGTACTTCAAGAAATAACCAGGGTAAATTACTCTCATAAAAGTATCATAAAATTATCCTAAATCTCTTATCCTAAATCTGTGTGGTAGAAAATTTCTACCACACGGTTTGTAACTCGTATCTAAAACAATACCAGAGACTCTGAGAGGACAAAGCAAAACTAACAAACAAAAAACATGTTCTCTGACATATAAAAGACCATTTTTATGACATTCAAGAGTGTCTACTTCCCCTTGAGCAGCCCATTCCTAAGGAAGGCTTTCTAGTACACAGTCCAACTCTGTGGAGAAAAATCAATCCTGCAGATCCACTCATAATTTCATGGAGTGGCCATCTGCATGTCCTCTTTGGAAAAAATGGCTATTCAGTTCTTCTGCCCGTTTCTTAATTGGGTTGTTTATTTTTTGATGTTGAGTTGTATGCTCAACATCACTAATCATCAGGGAAATGCAAATTAAAACCACAATGAAGTATCACCTCACACCTGTCAGAATAGCTATCATCAAAAAGAACACAAATGACAAATGCTGATGAGGAACTTCAGAAAAGGAAACCCTCCTACACTGTTGGTGAGATTGTAAATTGGTGCAGCCCCTGTGGAAAACATTATGGAGGTTTCTCAAAAAACTAAAAATATTACTACCATATGACCCAGCAATTCCACTCCTTGGTATATATCCCCCGAAATCCAAAAACACTACTTCTAAACGATACATGCATCTCAATGTTCATAGCAGCATTATTTACAATAGCCAAGACATGGAAGGCAGCCTAAATGTTCATTAACAGAGGAATGGATAAAGAAGGTGTGAGATAATTGAAGGGTAGCTTATTTACAATGTTCTGTTAGTTTCAGGTGTACAGCAAAGTGAATCGGTTTTTACACACATATATATTTTTTCAAATTCTTTTCTATTATACATTATTACAAGATATTGAGTATCGTTCCCTATGCTATATAGTAGGTCCTTGTTTATCTATTTTATATATACTAGTGTGTATCTGTTAATCCCAAACTCCTAATTTACTTCTCCCTGCCCCACCTTTTGCCTTTGGTAACTGTAAGATTGCTTTTTTATGTCTGTGAGTCTGTTTCTGTTTTGTAAATAAGTTCATTTGTGTGTATATATACATATATATATATGTACACACACACACACACACACACACAGTGGAATACTACTCAGCCATAAAAAATAATGAAATTTTGTCATTTGCAGCAACATGAATGGACTTGGAGGGCATTGCACTAAGTGAAATAAGTCAGACAGAGAAAGACAAATACTGTATGATATCATATCAGTTATATGTGGAATCTAAAAAAATACAACAAACTAGTGAATAAAACGAAAAAGAAGCAGACTCAACAGATATAGGGAACAAACTAGTGGTTATGAGTGGAGAGAGGGAAGGAGGGAAGGGCAATACAGGGGTAGGGGCAAAAAGGGTTATTATGGGATTATATGAAATCATGTGTGTGAAGCTTTTGAAAATTGTAATGTACTATAGAATTTAAAGAATCTTGCATTCAATAAAAAAAATTTTAAAAAAGATTTCATGAAGTGAAGCACAAAGAGCAAATATTAAATTATTAGAACCACTGGCATACCACTTGCTTTCAGGATAACTCTGATCAAATAAAGTCACCTGGTTTTGAGTTAGCCATTTCATTCATTCATTCACTTATTCATTCCATGAATTCTGACTATTCTCTATTTGCTAAGTACTAGGCCAGATAGTACACAAAGCTTTTTCTCTTTAGAGAGAAAGCTGACAATATACAGGCTTTGTTTTCAAGGAGCTCACATTGCATGGGAGAAATGTGCAAACAGATACATTATGAGATTACTATGTCTTCTAATAAAAGGAAGAAGATGTGATAGTGAAATAATAGTTTACTTAGCTCCTATTAATTCTCTCCCTTCATGAGAGATGTATGGCTGGCTGAAGTTCAGATTACCACCGAGCATTTGAGGGTATGGTATCTTTATTTTCCTTCAGGAGAAACGGTTTTCACGGAATCTTAAAATCCATTTGCTGAGAAAAATACAGAAGAACACTCCTCCTCTCCGTTCCCCCACTGAGCCCCAATCAGGAAACCTGCCACAGTTCTTCACAAGCGTTCTCTGCCTAGGCACTGATTTAAATAGTCTAAGAGATCTTCCAACCTAAGGAATCCATTAGCTGTGCTGTGTGTTGCTTTATTTATAGGTTTGGTCCAGCCTTGGAAAATGCCAGGACATTGGGAGCTGCAAAGTAGGCTTAAACTGAAGCCAGTGCCACTGTGGTAGATTACAATCTACTCATAATTTCATGTCCCTCTCTATGGGGCCTGTCCCTGTGGGATGTGTGTATAGCACTGCTCTGTTGAGCTTAGGAGTGGTCATGTGACTTGCTTTGGCCAACGAAAGGTGGGCAGAGGCCACGTGTGTCTCCTGACAGATTTAAGAGGGAGCCTGTGGCCTGGCACATTCTCTACCATCATTTATGATACGGACCTGTCCCAGATAAGGGCTGTTCGTTCCACCTGAGTCCAAGAATGAAGACAGTAAGAAGTGAAGCTGCAGCTGGCTCTTGAGAGACGTGTCACACCAGAGAGAAATAAACCTTCATTCAGAACTGTGGTTGTCCCCTCAACATAAACATAAGATATCACTATCTGATGTAATATAGTCACTCCCCCTCAGCGTTGTCAATACTTCCCAGCTTTGTAATCTTTTCCTTGTAAAGAAGCAAAATAAGATCCATTCTAAATTAAGAGGTATTCATTACCTTTTCCTATTTGGGGCTTTTCCTATAAATAATCTTTGCTTCAACATATAAAAAGTTCAGGTTATGATCAGGGCACCCTGTAATGCTGGATTTAAATTCAACTCTGTCCCTTTTCCACTGTGTGATCTTGGACTAGGAACTTAATTTTCTGTGCCTCACATTCTTCTTCTGTAAAATAGGAATAATAATGGTTTACCTCCATGAGTATGTTGTGAGGATTGATGAAGTTTGCACATGTAAAACAGAGGAAGTATCTGACATACGACAATGCTTTGGATATTAATATTTACTGTGACTATTACTATTATTATTTGCTATGAAGATTAGTTACCAAGATATCTCTGCTTTCCACAGGTAATACATGTAATTGTGCATCTTCCTGAACTCAGTTCTAATCCAGCAGAAATTCCTGTTGACTCAATTTTCAGAAAGTATCCAGAATTCAAATAAATCAGATGACAGCACTCTGCGCTCAAACCTTTGTAGTAGCTTCCCAGTTTTTTCAGAGGAATCACTGGGTCCTCGCATAGCCACTTATGCCGGCTGAGGCCTGCACAGGGCCACACCCTCTGGTCCCTCGCTAATCTCGTCTCCTGCCACCCCCTTGCTCAGTCTCCTCCAGGCAAACTGTCTTGTGCTGGCCCTTAAACAGTCCAGGAAATGCTTTTGATCTTGAGTCTTTGCTCTAGCTTCTCCCTCTGCTTGGAATATTCTTCCTCGAGGTATTCCCACTGCTAAGTCCCTCACTTCCTTCAAGTCTCTGTCCAAATGCCACCTTCCTAACAAGGCCAACAGGTCATCCTTTTTAAAACTGTAACTCTCCTCCCCACCACACGTACAATCGGCCCTCGTGACTCCCTTTACTTGTCTACGTTTTCTTTTCTAGTTTTGTCACAGCACTTACCACCATGTAATTTGCTTATGATATATGCTTAATGTTCATATATTTTAGCTTCCATAACAATGAAAGCTTCAGGAGGCTAGGGTTCTTTGCTGTGTTCACTGATTCCAAGCAATTCGAGTAGCGTCTGGCACAGGATAGGGGGAAAATAAATATTATCAGCTGAGTGAACCAACAACAAAGTGAGCATAATGTGAAAGCCTCCTTTTTATAAACAAAATCTTTATTTAGCAGTGAACTATGCCATCATGGAAAGTTAACTGCTAAGAAACTGTGCCCATTAAAAGAGAGGAAGTGCTAACAGGTAAATAAAGCCCAAATGATGAGGTATAGAGACAGAATGAGAGATTTCATATTCATGCAGATTCTACATTTAGAATGAGGAAGGTCAGTTATTTCAAGCTAATAAGAAAATCATGCTCTCAGAAGCCCTGAGACTGTAGCACTGTTTAGATCTCTACTTTAATATTTAATTTCATACATTTCCTGAAGGAAACGGATTAATAATTGCAACCAGTGAAGCATATACTTTAAAAGATTGACCCCCCGCAAGCTGTTGTGTTTTGAAGGTTAAAATAGTGCCTTTTTTCTTTTTCTTTTTGCATCTTTACAAGTCACTGATGTGACATCTTTCTAACTTCACAGAGCTGAAAATAAACTGAAGCAAAATACGAGATAACTAATTAGCCACATGCTTTGCAGGTGGTTTGTGGGGTCTGTGGGGTTTTTTTTGTTTGTTTATTTTTTGAGACAACAACAAAGCAGGTTGGTGCACATTTGGGTAGTTTGAGTGGATCCTAGTGAAATATTAATTGAAGCTATTATACTTTTCAAAATTCCTTTCTACTTTAACCAATTCACCTCAACCCCCAAAACACTGTCAACTCTCAAACTCTAGCTCATGTACATTGATCAAAGAAGAAGGAGCAAAAATAATAAAACCAATACCAAAGACCACCTCTACGGCAGTGCCCATCAACATACTCAGGTGTGTCCAAACAGTAACTCCAGTTTTATTTGGGAAATGAGCAGCTGTAGATTATCCTCAGAATTAAGGACAATGAATAACTGAAATCTGATGAAGTAAAAATATCTGAGGAGAAACTTAGTGGTTCAATTTCTCCGCAATGCCCTGTTTAATTTAGTTCTGTCCTTCATTTTCCAGGAAAGCATTCTGTCTCCATTATAGCCTTCTTCCCTTTTCAGTTTTCAATGGAAACTAATAATTACATCCAAGAGATCTGACTTACAGTCAAATTTCCTGTAAACACCGTCATATTACTAACCAAACTAAAAATGATAAAGGAGAATTAGTAAAAATGATTGCTCTTGAAAATTTAAATAGAATGTATAGAGAGCTTATACACTTTGGGATAAATCCGTACATTTTATTAGAAATAAAAATGCTGTCAAATGCTCTTAAGTTACAATCAGATTTCCTCTAGCAGGCAAAATTAGCTTTTAGAATAACAAAGATAATTTGGTCATTACCGTGTTTACTAAGAAGCACTTTAAGTAGACTTTAAAAATTTACATCAAGGATACATCAATGGGTTTCTTTCAGTGTAGTAGCTTGGCTTCCACACAAAAAAAATACTTAATTGTTAAGAAATACGTTGAAACCCAAGGAAGTTACACTAAAAATAAAAACTCTCTATTCTATTCTCAACAATTAGCAGTTTCACCACTAAGGAGAAAATTATCTCAAGATCTGCAAGAAGATTCTGAACTGTAATATAATAAAATTATCAAAGGTTAAGAAATCTTCGACCTTTACATTCTGGAAATTTCTTTCATTGGAGCCAGCGAGAGGTAAAAGCTAAAGCTGAAGTGCTTTGGATCAAATGAACCTTGACACAGGACTATAATCTGAGACCAATCACGGTGGAAGATGAGCTGTGTGTTCAGACATTTAGATGTGACACTCCTGGTTATGGCTTGCCCGGCTGAATTAATATCAAATAAAACAACTATCCCAGGCCTTTTTACACTCCGGCAAGAAAGATCCCAAAGGAACTTAAACCTTTAAAGCAGATATTTGTCAGGATTGATGCAGCCCTTGCCTGGTCACCTTGATAGGACAATGAAAGAGAAAGATTTGCTATTAACAGCTGTGTCCTCATTGGTATGTGTTCCTTTTGAAAATGATTATGAAATTAATTGATCACTATTTTCTGAAACTAATTGACCCTACAAGCTGAGTCTCTGGGCCTTCTTCTGAAAAGCAAACCCACAGCTATTTAGTAATCAGAATGACACTTCTAAAATTTGCCAAGGACCTCTCCCCACCCTCCACTTTTTTTTTAAATGCTTTAAACCATAGAATAGACGTTCTCGTTGGAAGGAAGGTCTGTTTAAATCACCTATGGGGATTTTTAAAGTTATTCATGTCCTGAAATTCCCCATAGAGGCACTTCCTCTTCAACAGTGACTTTAGAACAATTATTAAAACTTCAAGATGCTAGTGATGAGATACTGCAGTGATGCTAATATCGCAAGGGAAAGAAACACTATTTCCAAAATTATCTCCCAGCTCTACCCCATAGAAGAAGCTATTCAGACCCCCTTTATCTTTCTTCAAAGAAAACAGAAGAGTAGTCATTATATTCTGTCAGAACAGTACAGAACAAGAAAACCCCAGATGGCTTGATCCCTTTGGTTCACCTCATGAATCTGCTTCTCTAAAAACCACAGGAAACAAGCCTGAGAGAATGGCATCAGGCACACCAGGGTCTAAATCCTAAATTCTGCTATTTATGTTTTGACCTTAAACATATCCCTTCACATCCATGAATGCCAGCTAGCAAAGGTATAATAAGCACCTTGTCAATTTACTAAGCCTGTATGAGATAAGACATTATAAATTATATACTATAATATGCAATATTATAAACCCATGCATTATAAACACATCATGTGCCTGACACATAACATGCATTCAACAGCTGTTAACCTATAGAAACTGAAGTAACGCCTTGAGGTTATATAACACATTTTGAATTCTTCAAATGCTCTCCCGTGTATTGTCTCATTCACTTCTTAGAATAAAGAAAGAAGGAAGGAAAGGAGGGAGAGATGTGTGAGGCTGACAACTATTATCCCGCTTAATTGAACAGATGAGGAAACAACAGACCAAAAAGTTGGTAAACTACCCAAGGTCACACAGTAATGATAACGATTCAGATTCTGGAAATAATTTGGCTTAATCTGTGCTTTTAACAAATGAATAGATAAAAGTTCAGAGAACTTCAAGTGAGAAAGTTAGAACCAGACTGGTGTGCTGTTTTCTAGGACAGCTGTCTTCTAACTACACCTAGCTTCCTCACATGTTGGGTTCCAGGCAAAGAGCAGGGATAGAGCAAGCATATAGTGAATGTACTGCGCCCGGAGCTTAGGAGAAAAAGGTCTGTACGTTATTCTGGAGCAGTCAGGAGATTCTCCCCAAATCCCAAGCCCTGTTTACTTTCCATGTCCATACCCAGGGCTGTATTACCAGCCCTAAGAATTGAAAAAGTGATTATATGAATAATGCCCCCCACACATAATTATGTTGCACAATTTAACATTAACAAAAGAGTACTAAACCCTAAACTAAGGCCGAGAAGACCAACATAGAACTCTACTCAGCGCGACCATTTTAACACTTGTTTAGAAATTTTAAACACAAAGTTAATTTAATTTTTAAAATAATCTCAGCTTTATTGGTATCCTTATCACACACCCAGTTGGCCAAGTGGACAGCCCAGAACTGCCCACATATTTGTCTGCAGGGCCTGAACACTGACTACACAGTCGGGACTAGGGCTGAGTCCCTTCTCTTATGCCGTTTCTTTCTTTGGTCCCACTATTTGTTCCATTCACACTTTCTGCCTCTGATTCCATTAAGACTCCCAACCTTTCCAATCCCAGGACATATCCAGATTGATGGACTTGCTGCCTCATAGAAACAGGATTTCAAAAGATAAAATCGTGAAGGCATGAAGGCGTGAAGACTATCTATAGTGCATCAAAATACTGTGTCCAGTTGTAGTTATCACATTGTAAATCCTCAGTAGCAAAGTTTAACTTCAGGACACCAAGTGACTTCTTGGTTTTGGAAGTTTGGATTCAGAAAATTCCATGGGAAAGGAATATAAAAGTCAGCTAGCCGGAGATACATTTCCTAGATCACCATCCCTTGGCCTTCCTCCCTCAAAAATTGTAGTGAACTCTACATGAAAATCTCCTTGACTCCTACCCTACTGTTCCTTCTACACATTGCCCTGCTTGTGTCTAATCATCACAACTCAAGGTTTTCTCAGTTTATTTCTCAGTAAATCAGTTTACTTTTCATGGGCCTATGTGATTCACTGTGATGCTGTTTGCTAATTGGAATCATCTCTACTTTAATTAACAGTTGTCTAAAATCACTTACGAGTAAGGGCCCAGTTGTCAACCCCTACAAGCCCTTTTAGATTTGACTTTCTCCATTTGAATATTTTAAATAAACTCTGGAATAATAATTTTAAACTTCTATTAAACATTGTTATTTTACTCCTATTTAAATTAGTACAAAGTGCTATATTTTATTTTTCAATTATATTTACAAGCTTTTTTTTTAACTTGGTCTTTTTTTTATTGGACTAAAATGTACATAAAATTGACAATGTTAACCATGTTTAAGTATACAGTTTAGTGGTACTAGGAACGTTCACAGTGTTGTGCCACTGTCACCACCATCACCACCACCAGGACTTTTTTCACCTTCTCAGCTGACAGGGTTTGGTATTAACCCGGGCTCCAGAGACCCTCACAATCTTGCTGTGCCTCAGTTTCCCTCCTCTGCACACTGGTTTTGCCATCAGATGCCCTCTCCACTCAGGCAATCCTTCTGCTGCTGTTTCTTGTTATTTTTTGGTTTAATTCTCTTGGTTCAGCCAATGAGCTTCTGTGAGACTCCCCTCCTCTGGACTGGGCTCTGAGCTAAGCCGTTTATGCAGCACCTCATATATTTCTCCCAAAGGTCCTATAAGGCAGTTCTTATCAACCACCCTTTCCAGATGAGGGAGCAACATCAGAGATGTACCATACTCCAGGTCATAGTTATTTCAGAGCCAGGGTTTGATTCTGGACTCTCTGATCTAGCCTCCTTCATCTCGTTGGGAATGTCATATAGAATCAAGTACAGCCAGCCCTGACTCTTACGTGAGTGTCTGCTCTAGGAGGTTTCTAGAATCTGCATGGATTTGGGTATGTATTCTACGAACCATCTTCCATCAGGATTCTCAACTGGAGCCTTTAGCCCAAAAGAATTTGCTTGAAAATGGCTTCATTTCATACCCTAGATAAACTGCTAATGGAATTTACCAAACTGCTAAATTAAGCTTTTCCACTAATTACACACATATTCTAAAAGTGTGAGTTTAACTTTGACCATGGGTCCCTCCCCAGGGAGAGAATCTTCCCCGGACAGCAGGGGATTGGTCGCCGTGTCATTTCTTGCTCTCGATCATAATCGATTATGCTTTTCTGTGCTCTCTTGGTGTCTTGCTGTAGGCTGACTCTACATTTACTCAGGACAAAATAGTTTATTCCTAGGGTGTGGTTGTCCTGACCTCAAATATGGTCAAGTGTATTTACCACTTCTCCAGCAGGCATTCTTATCTTTTGCAATGCGTCTCTCTGGCATATTTCTTGTTGCTCTTCATTAACCCTCTCTGTGGTCTGCACTAGCTCCTGCTGTGTTGCCCTGTACTCAGATTTGGGGACTTTGTCTTTGCTCAGAGCTCGGGGGTTCTGGCTTTGGTAGATATGGCTTAACTCTTGGAATGAAGTCAGCTGAAGAAGCAGCAAGGCACCCAATGATGTCCACATGGTCTCCATGCACAATAAGATAATTAATTGAGTGCCTGCCACGTGCCAGGTGCAGTTTCTAATCTAGGACTTAGCATCCCCATTTTAAAGATGAGGAAGCTGTGGCTTAGAGAGGTTGAATTATCTGAGTTCACACCTCTAGTTCTGGTATAGACACCTACATCACAGACACCTCATCCATGCTGTTGATCCCTCTGCACCAGACTGTCTCCCTACAGAGGGCTGACCCCTTGCGGCGGGGCGGCGGGGAGGGGGGTGGTCTGTTTGATAACAGAGCTTTATTAACCCACCTGTAAAATGGGAGATGAATCCACTGACTCCAAACTACCTGCCCCAGGCACAGGCCAGTCTGAAATACAGGGGTGGGGAATGCCAGTTTAAAAGTCTGCTACAGAACTTCTTTTAAAGGAATGCCATTTTAATAAATTGAACGACAGCTTGAATCAGAAACAAAGACACAGAAAGGAACTGCTAAGTGAAATGAATATTAATGAAAAAAAAATTACTAGGCCTCCATTATGTAATCACACATTGCAAACTAAAAACATATATTTTTAAACTCACAAGCCCTATTTACTGGAGTTAGAATAAAAAGCTCTAATTTGTGCTGAATAGCAATCACTTTATACCACAAACCACATCTAAATTTTCTGACACTTTAGGGGCTAAATCAATGTGGTATTATTGACTGTTAATGCAAAAGCCGAAAATACCCATGAAAACAAAAACAAAACAGATCAACGGATACTAATTGAGCACCTACTATGTGCAGTGCATTGTACTGGGAGAAAAAACAAAGGCCATAATACTTCTTTTGAAAGCATATGTGACTATTGCCAAGGGCGTGGGACAGGCAGAATCTCCTCTAGAAGCAAATATTTGGAGAAGCCTTCACTAGGTAGGTGAGAACTGAGTGGGGCCTTCACGGAGGGTAGAATTCAGCAGACAGGTGATGGCAGGGAGTCCTAGGAGGAACATTCCATGAGGGTCCTTCGGTCCATCTCATTAGAAAGTGTCTGAGAACCAGTCTGCCTGGAAATTAAACCAATGAAGTTCTGCCCAGAACTTCATGTGCCTTAAACCTACCAATATTTCTAAGGGTTACCCCCTCGTCCTGCCGGCCTTCACTCAGTTTACCATCTAAAAGATGTGAGGAGGCAGGATGTGATTCTGGATTCTCTGATATTTCCTCTTTAATGTAGACACAATGTCATATAGCATCAAGCACAGTGGTCCTGCCTGGACACACATATGGTGTATTCTGGGAGGTTTCTAGAATCTGCATGGATGTGGGTGTGTGGCCTATGTTCCATTAGGCTGGAGAAGGTGTTCAGAACCCTGTAGAAGGGTCGGTGTGGCTGTAGAGTGGAAGCAGGTGGGGTCACCCTCAGCGACTCATCCTCTTCACACGAAGTTATCTGCCAGTAAAGCCAACCAAAACAGACCAAGGGAAGCCCAGGTGATAACTCTTAACAATAGGCCCACTATTGAATTGTGTCAGTTCTGCTGCCTGATTTCTTTTCAGCCCTGGTTATAGGGCCAAAGGCAGCCTTTTGCAGTTTACCACGTCTGAGGCTTGGTAATGGTGGTTAGTTCAATCCTCTCTACCAATCCCTGCCCAGGTTCCTGACTTGTCACTCACCTTGCAGCCGTGCCATGCTCCGTGTGCAGCCTGCAAAGTCTCCTGGGCTGGGCTGTCCCAGAGGCACTTTAGAAGGAGATGTTAACTATCACAGTGATGATCACCGTAACTGTCTTATTTACAAGTTGTTTTTAACACATATATGATTCTTCACCTAAACACCTGTTTGTCATACTTAAAGAAATTTACATTAATACTGTGCATAGAGCTTCTATTTAGAACAAGAGCATTCAGTTTGAAAAAAACCTCATTTTTCTTTTCTTGCAGGTACATTTTCCATTTCCTTCTTTTTCTGTAGCCTAAACCACGCCTATCAAAAAGTATTAAGTAATTGCACAATTGACATGCCAGTATTTTTCTCATCTCTGCATTCATCCCCTACAGGCCTAGCACCTCCGTCCTTACCTTCCTCAGGTGAAGGTAGGATTGTTAGGGGCACTGACTAAACCCACGGCCACAATAAAGGCAAACACACTCTTCTGAGCTCTCTGAGTAGAGACTGAAAAGAGGAACAGGATCTCCAGCTGATACACTGACCTTCGGCCTATGTTGGACCAGGCCTTTCAGTCTTCTTAGTCTCTAGGGTCTTGACCCATCGTGAAACCTGCTGGATCGCTACAGTCTGAAATGATACCTGGTCTTGACTTGTCTACCTAGCCTTGAACTCTTGCTGCCCACGTCTAAAAGTGATTCCGTGGCTCGGGATACATCTCAAAAGCAGGCTTTGTCAGTTAGTACTCTTGAACTAGCACCTACTTTCCTTCCTTCCTTCATTCCTTTCTTCCTATCTCAAAGCTGAATATGAGGAGATAAGCAACAGCTGTGAATTTCACCTTAGCTTTGTCATAGCATCACCATCTTGTTATATCTTTAAGTGCCTAGTTTTACACCTTTGTCAACAATATCAATTGTGCATGCCAATATGTTCTTTGTGATAGTTTGTAACTTTTCTCTTTTGCTTCTTACAATCTCTGTTCTTCTCCTGTCATCGCCTCAACTTATCCAAGCCGTAAGGTGCGTCTCCTAGTCTGTGGATGGTTTTACTTTGAAAGCTGATCTCTTTTCTCATTGCTTTACTCCAGAGAAACCTGAATATCAAAAATGCCCCCATTTACTAAACCAAGCTTCCTTCTGGAGAACATTTAGTACATCGTGGTAGATAGCACACTGGGCAATGGTGAAGTCCCCCTTAAAGAACCTGGCAAAACAAAGTACGAAGCTGATATCAGGGTTGAATTTATAAACTAGACACACCGTGGATGAGATTAGCAACTAAGAAAGTAAGACAAGTTCCAGTGGTAGAAATACAGCACCTAAGATTAATACATTCAACACATATTCCCTGAGTATCTACTCTGTGCCAGGAACTGTTCTAGATGCTTGGGATGCATCAGTGAACCAGACCAAGCTGCAGGATTCAGTAACATGATAATCATGATAACATGATAATTCAGTAACATGATAACATGATAATGCAGAATCTTGAAGGAGGTGATGCAGTTAGCCAAGTGGATATCTGGGAAAAAGTGTTCCAGGCAAAGGAACAGTGAGTACAAAGGCCCCTCACGTGCTCCAGGAATAAGAAAAGCAGTAAAAAGGCCAATGAGGCTGAGGCAAAGTGAAAAAGAGGAACAGCTGGAGGAGACATATCAGAAGGGCAGAAAAGTAGGGAGATGTCAGGGAAGACTGCCAGGATGGGAGAAGACCATGTAAGGCCACACTGACTATTATAAAGACTTTGGATTTTACTGTTTCAAATGGGAAGCTATGACACATCTCTGAGTAGAGAAGTAACATGATCAAACTCAGGTTTTGACAAGAAAACTCTGGCCACTGAATGCGGGAAGGGTTGAGCAGAGATTCCGGTTAAGTGGAGGGTGGGATGATTGAGGTAAGTGACGACAATGGCTCTGGCCAGTGCAGTAGCGATGTGAAGCGGCTGCTTTCTGGATAAATTTAGAACATAAAGTCTTAGATAACATGTGGGATGTGAGAAAGAGCTTGGAATCAAGGACGCTCCAAGATGTTTCACCTGGAAATTGGAAGGACATGGTTTTCCATTAACTGAGATAGCGAAGATGTAGCTAGAGGAGATCTTGTGCAAAAGATCATTAGTTTAAGTTTGCGCATATGTAGTCTGAGAGATTTACTAGGCACTCAAGGATTTATATCAGAGTCACCCTAAAAAATAACTCTCGGGGGCTTCCCTGGTGGCGCAGTGGTTGAGAGTCCGCCTGCCGATGCAGGGGACACGGGTTCGTGCCCCAGTCTGGGAAGATCCCACATGCTGCGGAGCGGCTGGGCCCGTGAGCCATGGCCGCTGAGCCTGCGCGTCCGGAGCCTGTGCTCCGCAGAGGGAGAGGCCACAACAGTGAGAGGCCCGCGTACCGCAAAACAAAACAAAACAAAACAAAAAAATCTCTCTTCTCCCCTTTCACTCCTCCCCCTCCCTATCTCCCAATTCATAATTTATTGGGAAAAGATTCTGCTGGAATCTTTCCTGCTTCTGTTCACCATTGGTCCAACCTACAGTAGTGTTCAGTAGAAAAGCAGAAAATATATTGTGTAATTTCCAAAGATAAAATATATTTCGTTGTTGAACGGATTCTGATAGGAAGCCATATAATATATAGCCTATGTCAGAGAATTAATGACTTTTAGGAAACTTATGCAGAATAAGTTATTAGGCAACCTCTTATTTTATACTTGAGGAAGCTGAAGCCCAGGGAGGATAAATGACTTTCAAAAGGTCAGTCGTCTAGTTATTGCAGAGCTAGAGCTAGAACCCAGAGATCCTGTAAGCTATTAGAGCACATGGGCTCTCAATTGATTTCCTCCTTTTGCCATTATTCATATGCTGCAGCATTCACAGTCTATTTACATACTTTTACTTGGAAATATAATTAAATACCAGACCATTAGCATAGGGTCACCACTTTCCTGGCCTTGAAAACAAAACTTTTTCTTTTCCTTCTTTTTCTATGCCTGTTCAGACCTTCAGTTAACCTCAAGATGAATAGGACTATGGATTGTAAAACGTCAAGCAAGTAAATGATTTGCACCAATAAGATGGTCTGGGATTGAAACCAGAAAAAAATGTAACTTTTAACTTTGAAAGACATTTAAATGAGTAGAGTTGGGCTATATAAAAACCATGACATTACAATAGTTCCAAAAAAATTATTTATGGAGAGAGTGCCGGACTATCATAATTCAGAAAAAAAATTTCTTAAGATTTTACAGCAGCACTTTCTTCTACTACAGGTTTAGTTATAATTTCATCCGGAAGAATCTGGGATCAAATGAAAATAAATGACATTAAATACCACGCAGTTAGGTAATACTGTGTAGCTTTAATTATAACCTCCTATAGTTATATAAAATGGAAGGTTATTGGTTTGGTTATTTTTTCAGCTGTACTTTCTATATCTTTTTCAGGAAATCAATCCTCACACAGCCATAATGTTTACTGGATTTGCAAAGAAGCTACTAGATTCTTCGGGAACTGTCCATCCTATTTTGCTCCGACAGTGTAGAAATAGACTAGACTCCCTTAAGGTAATTAAATAGACAGCCACACAAAAATCTTTAAAAGGGAATTAGAACTTACTTTGAAACTTCCTTTCAACCAGGTTCTCTCATTACATTAATGAGCCAAATAGGGATTAATGCGATTATAGCAAATCAGTATGTGCAAATGTCAAAGCTGTGTTTTCAACCACTTCTGATTTTGCCTTTCTGCTTTTCAGTCTTCGATCATGGCTCTCTCCTTTTCACACACATACTTAACATGCAACTCACTCACCGTGTGGTAGTGTTTCTCATTCTTCTCATCTGTCCTGAACACCTCAAATCCCAAGTCTCCACCCCGAATCAATGGCTTTTACAAATTGTCCTTTTTAATAAGCACAGGAAGGTGATTTATTGGAAATTTAATGCAGGCAGATAATCTACTGAGAGATTAACTTATGTATTATTTCTAAGTTATATTCATTAGGGAACAAAAGGGAATCTGTCTCATCTTCCAGAATGCAATAAGAAATTATTTCTAGGGACTGAGCTCTGCTTATATGAAGGAGTGAGAAAGAGATTTTTATTTTGTTTTCCAGAGCGAGACAGGAAAATGTTTAGGATAGGATGGGCTAAAGGCAACTCATTAAGCAGCCCTTGGTTTCAAGGTTTAATTCAGGCATTCACTGTACACTTGGGTTACAGTAACTTTCAGCCTGTAGGAATAAAGGCTACTGTGCAAGTCAAAACAGAGGGACCACTTTGGGGATTCATGTAAGCACCACCAAACCCGTACGTAGTCACACAGACAAGCGTGGATTCTCCTGCCACAATAAATGTCCAATATTGAAAGTCCTACCAATACGTGTGTCTATAGAAAAAGAGTGAGTATTTGAGGTGAACTTAATTTTATTTAAACAAAGACATATGACATTGTCTGCACAAATGTTTTAAAAGAATTTTACGTGTTGCTTACAGACAGTAGGCTCATAAATAACACAAAGTGGGGGAAAAAAAAGAAAAACAAAATGAACACATCATTTTAAGGCTTTGATGAAGTAAAATGGACTAAAAGCCATTTCCATTTTTTGAAAATTGTGAATTTTATTTGTGTCCCATTTATTGTTTTCTTGTACCTAAAATTTAAGTTTTAAGTGAAATATATGCAATAATAGCATCAATATTGAGAGGTAAGCACCAAATCACATTTCCTTTAATGAAGAAAGGATATGGAAAAAAGGGTTAATGAGACAGGGAAAAGAAATTAAGCTTCACTCTGTCCCAAATCATCTAAATCAGATGCTTAATTAAAAATTTATTTAGAGCCACTCAGTCTACTTTCAAAGTGAATGTCATATAAAGCCAAATAATGGTTTTACATTTAAAGCACAAAGGCATCATCTTTATACAGGGCTTGGGTATATTCTGTTAAATTCTTGTAACTTTTAAATCTGATGATTTTCAAAAGCTTCCAGATCAGAGATTAAAGTATGAGATAATGTGACAAGAGGATAGCACACACAGTAAAATGAAGGGTAGGTGGAGATGACTTTGATAAACTTTATCTCTATTAGAAGGTCCTTGGAAATCTTTGGTCAGAAAAATTATTAGACCAAAAGATAACCTTATATAGCTCTTTGAGATCAAGACAGGTACCTCTTTGCCCTCTCCCTGCAAAACCTATCGGAGATTTGATACATAATAAAGGTCAGTAAAATGTATTGAATTGACATAGTGAAAATGAGCTGGTGGGAGTAATCATTACCATCTTTCTCAGTAGCCTACCTGGAATTCTGCATGGAGAGTTATACTGCCCCCAAAGCAAAAGGCCATATTTACATAATTTTCACACGTAGATTCTCTGGTTAAAAGCTTTTATGATGCAGGACTTGTTCCCAAACTAAGCACTTTTCATTATCAAAGAAGATGTTCTTAAAGTCTCCCTCCCGGGCTTCCCTGGTGGCGCAGTGCTTGAGAGCCTGCCTGCCGATGCAGGGGACGTGGGTTCGTGCCCCAGTCCGGGAGGATCCCACATGCTGCGGAGCGGCTGGGCCCGTGAGCCATGGCCGCTGAGCCTGAGCGTCTGGACCCTGTGCTCCGCAACATGAGAGGCCACAACAGTAAGAGGTCTGCGTACCGCAAAAAAAAAAAAAAAAAATACAACTACCATTAAAGTCTCCCTCCCTTATTTATACTGGCACTTATTTTTACAGAAAAGATAAGGGAACAATGAGAATTAAAATTTACCTTGCTATTTATACAAAATAGATGTAACTTGTTATATTTTTTAATTTGTACGGGTACTTAACATTGTGAAGATACATAAGATCTTAAAATATCATGAGGTCTCATAATATCTGAAACGCTCGGAGACGTCAAACACTTTGTGGCCTACGCTGGTGGTGGTACAAGCCACAGTATGTTCAGAAGGTCACGAGAGAGGCAAATATAAAACAATTTCCCCTCCTCCCACATATTGTCTAAACAACTTTACTTTTAATGCGCAGAATGTGTGCTGTTAGAAGAGAGGAAGGGCGCCTTTATTGGCAGAAAATTCAAGAAATTTCTTAAGCAAAGGGTATAGAATCTTTTCCAAAGTTGCCATTCATAAGGTAGGCTTCAGACAGAGCTCAATATGTTCCATTATCGGAAGCACTGAATATCATAACCTGATTATTTATTCCAGTTTGTAAAATACCACTACTACTAACCCCTCATGAAGCATAATGGGAAAGATGAAACACTAAGGAGCAATGAATGAATGCCACCTGTGGCTAGTGAGGGTCTCTTTCTCTCTTTAAGTATCTGACCTATGCCACAAGAGTAGACCCTGCTGTTGTAGTCAAAAAAGTTTACAATGTATATGCTGTATGCACAATGCAATGCAGAGGCCCCAAATGAGATCCTTGCTTATAACAGTGAGATGAAATTTACCTGCACGGAATATCCAAAGTTACATGCAAGATAGCTAGCATATTATCAAATGCTTCCCCAAACATAGTTTAGGAATTCACTGATTACAAACCTCAAGCAAGGCTTACACCTATGCAAGCTGAACTTAAAGACAGCCTTTACAAAACAATTAAAATAATGAAGAGTAGTTAGGTGGAACGCTTCAAGTAAGATAAACTGATGAGCAAAGGCATAAGGACAGACTTAGATACAGGGTCTATAAATGAAGGCTACTGCTGATATTGAGCTAGTAGAAACTCAGGGTTCTTGAGGGGGAAAGAATGAGACAATGCAGGAAAGAGAAAATGAAACCTTAAATTGCAAGCATTACAGCACTAAAATGAAAAGTTTGAACTCAGTGCAACGATGGTAATTATTTACCTCATCTACCACCAACAGATCATTTTAGCTTTGAATCAATACAATTTGGATTATGTATTGATATTTTCTTTTTTTTTTTTTCTTTTTTTCCTTGTGGCACGTGGGCCTCTCACTGTTGTGGCCTCTCCTGTTGCGGAGCACAGGCTCCGGACGCGCAGGCTCAGCGGCCATGGCTCACGGGCCCAGCTGCTCCGCGGCACGTGGGATCCTCCAGGACCGGGGCACGAACCCGCGTCCCCTGCATCAGCAGGCGGACTCCCAACCACTGCGCCACCAGGGAAGCCCCTATGTATTGATATTTGAAACAAAACACCCGAAGTCTGCTAGATTATGCTATGGATGAAGAAGGACTACCCTAATGCCAACTCTGAGAGGATTTTTCAAAGCCATCACCATCTGTATTGGCATATCTTCTAAAGCCTGTTGTATACACCAGTTATACACAGCTCACTAATTCCTAGAGAAGTAACTTTGCTCTTACAGTCAGTTTCCATCATAAGAAGTACTGTTTCTCCTGTGTCAAATTTTCTTCAGATTATAATTAGCCACTTAAGTTCTAGTTTGTATCTCCTTTTCTCCAGCATATGTGTCACGATCACCTCCATCCGTACTATACTTAACTCTCAATTTTCTAAACGTCCATGGTATTTTTTTAAAATCTGGAATGAGATTTTTTTTTTTTTTTGGGAATGAGATTTTAAAAAAATTATATTTGCTGCCTGTTATACACTGCCTGTTATTATATTTGCTGCCTGTTATTATATTTGCTGCCTGTTATACACTGAATTATGTCTTCCCAAAATTCATCTGCTGAAGCCCAACTTCTCTCTCCCCAACAATGCGACCGTATTTAGAGATAAAGCCTTTAAAAAAGGTAATTAAAGTTAAATGAGGTCAACGGGTGGGGCCCTAATCCTAGAACTGGCATCCTTATAAGAGTGGGAGATACCAGGAGCACACACATGGGGGAAAGCCCATGTGAGAACACTGGCAAAGAGGCAGCTGTCTGCAAGCTGAGGAGACAGGCCTCAGGAGAAACCAAACCTGCACACACCTTGATCTTGGACGGACAGCCTACGGAACTGTGAGAGATACATTTCTTTTGTTTAAGGCACCCAGTTTGTGGTATTTTGTTATGGCAGCCCTGGAAAACTAATACACTACCTGCATTTACTGAATACTTTTCATATCTCCCTTATTTGACTTCGATACTCTGCAGGGCAGGAAATAAAATTATCCAATTTTTACAAAATCTCTTATACTGCTCAAGATATTTGATTTGTTGCAATAATGTTAGTTGATTAAATGTTTGTATACATGAATGAGTGAATTTCAGATTCTTATAGAGGAAAGTACTCTTTAAGGAAGATTTAAACTACTGCTAGTATAGGAGAGTTAAAATCACTTAAGAATCCCAGTATAAAACAGGAAGAGCGCATTGTAATGGAAATGATTTTGACTTAGGAATCATAAAACCCTGACTTTGAATCCTGGCTCCTCCAATTAATAACTGTGTAGGTTGGCCTTCAGTTTAATCATTTAAAAATTGGATAATAATAACACTTAACTTTCAGTATTATTAGAATTAAAAGAAATTGTTAAGCACTGACTAATTTCTGGTGACACTTGCTTAATAAACATTGGCTATTTTGACAATTTTACATAGTACAATTAGAAAAAGAATAAGGTAGGGAAAAACCTGACAAAAGGCGGTAAATGTATTATGAGAGGTCTGATAGATGCAGGTGAAGTACAGAAGACAAAAAAAATAAAGAGCTTACTAGGGACAAGGCAGTACTGAAAAGCACAGCGCGGTCTGTTACCCCAACTTTTTATAGCTATCCACAGGGGCACATAGTTCTTTCCAGCACTGCTAACTAGCCTGGAAATAAAAGAGAGTGACTGGATTCACAGGGAGCTTGAGACCAGTCTGGAGAGTGTGGCCAAAATAAAAGAATATACAGAGAGAATGAGAAATATTAGATTCTTAGTCTATGCTGGATAAGAAAATATGGCAAGCCAGAAAGGACCTGACAGCAAGGGAGGATGTGGGAATGAAAATCATGATTTTTTTTCCTGCTTCCATTTCAGTTATTTCTTGACTTTAACAAAACTATGGCTTTTCAATATTCCACACCTGGTTATACCCAGACAGTGAGCCACACTGGAGGGGCGGGGGGTGGGGGTGTGGGTGTGTGTGTGTGGGGGGGTGGGCCTCTACTCTGATCACCTGTTTTCAATTAAGTCATGGCAACAGAATTGCAATTTTATGACCATCTCATTTCTTACCTACTGTCATGATTCACTACTGTAGGACCTGTAGTCATTCAAAATATTCATCTAGGATGTAGGATTGCCATTACAATGTCTTAAGATGTTATGTTTATAAAGATAGAGCCTACTACTTGCTGTTATCCTTAAAGTAGGTACTCTCAGCAATGTAATTATAGTTTGTATGATGTTAATGGCATACCTCTGGAAGCACACATTATTTCATGGCTTTGTAAAAAATGT
Organism: Globicephala melas; assembly: GCF_963455315.2. Taxonomy (NCBI): domain Eukaryota; kingdom Metazoa; phylum Chordata; class Mammalia; order Artiodactyla; family Delphinidae; genus Globicephala; species Globicephala melas. The sequence goes on from NC_083322.1 coordinate 29,657,211, forward strand.
TATAATTATCTAATCACCAGGGATGGCATTCCGTCTGCTCAGGGAGCATATAACATCTCAGCGGTTTTCCATTAGAGCATCACTGATATGGAGTTGGCATAAAGAATTAGGTGCCCTCCCTCAGTTCAAGGTTAACACATAGGAATCACAGAATTCATACTCCCATTGAGACTGGTTTGCCCTTTCTCATAACGTTTCCTCATCTAAATGAGTTCTTTGATATCCTAGGAGCTCTTACCTCTAAAATATAACATTTTAAAAGCTCCTTACTGTAAGAATTTAGGAAAAACAAAAACACAATGTTCTCCAAGTAGCTAAGTACAAATTAATTGTGCAAATTTGCTGAAGTGATAGAGACATTTTCATTTATTGTAAGAAATTTTCATGGAGGATTTAGAAATACTATTAAGTACAAGTTCCTCAGAAATTACAAATAATGATAAAAATTGATAAAATGTGGTTTCTGTTGCATGAATTTCCTACTAGAAGATACATGTATGCCAGTGAGCTTCAATAAACAAGAAAGCAAGGCAGAGAGGGTCACTTCTTGGTTTTATTACTTTAAAAAAGCAATAATAAACGCATTATTTGTTCACATAAATAACATCTTTATCATTAAAAATAACTATACTTTCTAAAATGAATTGAAAGAGTGCCTTTTTGTTTAGCAGTTTTGCGAATCTCTTTAATGGCCAGTTTGACAGAAAAGAGCTGGATTCTCCTACCTGCTTTTGTATTCAATCTGTTAAGATATGTTCTTTTGGTTGAAGCATATGAAGACAATTCCGCCTAACAAAGATATATATTTGGGAAAGGGTGGTGCATTTTAATAGCATTCTCAGATAACTGTGGATATTCTTCTTTGACTATACCAAATCTTGACTAGCGGCAGTTTCTAAAAGTAGTTGCAAGGTGGAATCTGAAAGCCCATCGATGAAGTTTCCATATTCCCTTACATTAAAATCCATCCCTCTGTTTTGCGCTGTGAATGGATCTTTTGCCCATGCATAATTTTGTAACACCCTGAACTGAACATTTGTGAACTGAGTTATACTCACTTTTCAAATGTTGCCACATTACATACCAAATATATAAAAAAACACATATTCAACATAGACCCCACCTTATCATAAAAGTCTCTAAGTATTAGGAAGCTGGAAAACTCATAGTAGTGGCTATGACAGGCTCACCTCATTCATTTTTGAGCAAATGTCTACCAAACACCCACATCTCAATAATCATAGGAGGCATGTCAATTGTTCTTTCAAAAACAATGGTATTACATTGAGAAAAGTGGCTACTTCAGTTTGCCACCTGAGCAAGTGCACAAGTGTTTCTTCTTGAGACAACCAAGAGTATTTTGTTTGAAGCAGAAGTGCTCTGTGAATACTTACCATTTCATCACACAAAATATTTAAATATTAAAACCCTCAAAGGTTGAAATTTAATAAGATTAATAACTTTTACCACTTCCACATTCTTAACTGAAACTGGTTCTTTATTTTTTTTTGCGGTACGTGGGCCTCTCACTGTTGTGGCCTCTCCCGTTGCGGAGCACAGGCTCTGGACGCGCAGGCTCAGCGGCCATGGCTCACGGGCCCAGCCGCTCCGCGGCATGTGGGATCTTCCCGGACCGGGGCACAAACCCGTGTCCCCTACATCAGCAGGCGGACTCTCAACCACTGCGCCACCAGGGAAGCCCGGCTGTTTATTTTTAAACAGTGAAAATGTGGTGATGAAGAATATGAAAATTTGGTATCCCTGCCTTCATTTGTGCTAAGGCATCTCTATTCAGTATTGCTTTTGCAGCAACAGTGCAAATATCAATACTGTGAAAAAGGCAAATAAAGTCTTTGAATGGTGTTTAGAAGGTTTGACCCCATGGATTTCCTAAGAGTATCTAAGAGACCCCCAGCGGGGTATGGAGCACACTTTGAGCACCCTGCACAAGCTCAAAACCCTTTCTTGAGCTCTAGACCCATATGTTCAAGGGTCCAGTAGATGTCTTATAGGCACTGCTCTTTCAAGGATCTTAACTGATTATTGGTCGTATTTCTTCCTTTCCCCTCAAGCTGTTCCTCTTTCATTTCCTGTCTCTGACACCATCATTACACCAATCACTCAAGCTAAAGACCTGGGAGTCACTCTTGATTGTTTTTCTCTGTAACCCTTTATATCTAATTAGTCACCAAGTCTGATCTCTTACATTTATTCATTTCTGTCCAACACTATTAAGATTGAGTTAGTTCAAGCCTTTAGCATCTCAAAAAACTGCCCTATAACCAGTTTTCTTCCCCTAATCTCCTTCTCCTCCTATGCATCCTCTACTCTCCTACTAAAGTTAGCCTTTGAAAAAGCAAATTCTGATGATGCAATATGGAGAAACAGAGGCTCTGCGTCACACATACTGACCTTAATTCCTCCTCTGCCACTTCTCAGCTGAGTGACCTTGGCAAATTACTCAAGCTGCCTCTGTTATACTTTTGCCTTTGTAAAAGACAAAATTAGTAAAAGTATTTATCACATATGGTTGCAAAGACAGAATGAGATAATTCACACAGAGTGTTATCTAGATGAATTCATAGAGAGTGTTATCACATAGCCTGACATCTAGCGAGTTAGCAATAAATGTTAAGGATTATTATTTTGTCAATTCCCTCCTTAAAATTCTCCCAATTTTATTGTAAACATTATCCGACATGTCTTTCTCACTTCTAGACTATGATCTCCTTGAAGTTAGAAACTTTACCTTATCTTCACTTTATCCCAGGGCATAGCACAGCGTTTGAAACATAGTTGATGCTTAATAACTATCAGTTAATGACTGCAAAGTGTTCTCTGAATTATCCACAAGTGTAGACTTTGAATTTTTTGTCTTATGTCTCAACTCTTGAAGATTCTACCTAATTACCAGATGAAAATATACTGTAATATATAAACACATACAAGCTAAGTTATATACTAGGATTGACCTGCTGACATACTGTCCTCAATTGGCAAAATCCTAAGCCATTTTTAAAACACGTCTTCTAAAAACGTGTAAAAGCAAGTCTTAACATGTCCATTGATGGGCTTGAGGAAGAGTAGGGTGGGTCTATAAAACTCATTAAATTATATGTAATTTTTAGAGAATATCATGTATGCATGTTGGAGGGAAGAATGCATTTTGCTTTCTTCACATTCTCAAATGAGGTCTGTTATCCAGACAAGGTGAATAACCACTGACATAAAAGATGACAGAGAATATGGTACCAGGAGTTGGCTGGGTTCATGGAAGACAGGTGGAGATATATTTTTCAGCATGAAACTTTTTGGAATATGTCAGATCATACAATGAAGACAACTACCTACCAAGTGTATATTTATCTAAACTTTGAAAATAAAAGTCATGAAATCCACAACCCTGAATGCAAGTACCTGACCTCTAACCAATAAATAAGATCATTAAATCACAGTGTCAATCTTGCTACATGCTTCACGGTCTACCTTGTGTTTGTTGCCAACACTGCAGGGGGCTTAGAGAGAGTCTGTGATAATCATAATCTTGGATTTTGTTTGTTTGTGTGTGTGTGTATGTGTATATGCATCCTCCCAATTTTTTAGGTAATCCAATTTAAACTAATGAGTAAATTTTTAAAAGTACACATATGATACATAATATATATAATATGATATGTACTATGAATATACATTAAAAACATATGTAACACAAAATGTAAACTGTAATATGCAATATAAAATAAAGTTTATATGATATGTAATGTATAATACAGAAAAATGTTTTCTACAAAATTATGGCTTTTCCATCATAATAGAATAATTTGCATATTTGTAGCTAATTCACAAGATTTTTATATAAAATATAATTTGAAGCCATTACTCTCTAAAATAATGAAAAGCCATTTTTTAAAATAACTACATTTAAATATCTTTACAACAACATTTACTAGGGATATACCAGTTTAAGACAGATTTTTCTTTGATTCATTTTGGCAGTGTTACAAATTTATGTGATTTAACAGTTAAATACACAGAGTGGACCTGGGTGTATTTGCTTAAACCAGTATTTGTCAAAATATAAGTATGATTGGGACCACAATTTAGGACTTGACAATTAATTTTACTTGCAGTATATGTTAAAAAGGTGTTCAGCTACAGGCTATCATGTGAATAGAAATCTGTCCCTAAGTTGAAATTTCCGAAGGAGTTGAGGTAAGAAATAACATGGACATATTATAAGCATAAACATTCTGAAGTCAAACACACTGATTAAAAATTCACAGGATTGTCTCTAAATTATCTAATAAAATACTCATCATGCTGAAATAATCATTATCAACTTTTCTACCTTTATTATCTGTTCTTGTCTGCTTCAGAAAAATTAGAAAATTAAATGCAAAATCTTTCCATTACTGCACTGTTAAAGCTGTAAATTTAAAAACAAATCAGACTTTCACCAATGAACAGATCATCCAAACTGAAAATAAATAAGGAAACACAAGCTTTAAATGATACATTAAACAAGATGGACTTAGTTGATATTTATAGGACATTCCATCCAAAAACAACAGAATACACATTCTTCTCAAGTGCTCATGGAACATTCTCCAGGATAGATCATATGTTGGGTCACAAATCAAGCCTTGGTAAATTTAAGAAAATTGAAATCGTATCAAGTATCTTTTCCGACCACAACGTTCTGAGACTAGATATCAATTACAGGAAAAAATCTGTAAGAAATTTAACACGTGGAGGCTAAACAACACATTACTTAATAACCAAGAGATCACTGAGGAAATCAAAAAATACCTAGAAACAAATGACAATGAAAACATGATGACCCAAAACCTATGGGATGTAGCAAAAGCAGTTCTAAGAGGGAAGTATACAGCAATACAATCCTACCTTAAGAAACGTCTCAAATAAACAACCTAACCTTATACCTAAAGCAATTAGAGAAAGAAGAACAAAAGAACCCCAAAGTTAGCAGAAGGAAAGAAATCATAAAGATCAGATCAGAAATACATGAAAAAGAAATGAAGGAAACGATAGCAAAGATCAATAAAACTAAAAGCTGGTTCTTTGAGAAGATAAACAAAATTGATAAACCATTAGCCAGACTTATCAAGGAAAAAAGGGAGAAGACTCAAATCAATAGAATTAGAAATGAAAAAGGAGAAGTAACAACTGACACTGCAGAAATACAAAGGATTATGAGAGATTACTACAAGCAACTCTATGCCAATAAAATGGACAAACTGGAAGAAATGGACAAATTCTTAGAAATGCACAACCTTCTGAGACTGAACCAGGAAGAAATAGAAAATATGAACAGACCAATCACAAGCACTGAAATGGAAACTGTGATTAAAAATCTTCCAACAAACAAAAGCCCAGGACCAGATGGCTTCACAGGCGAATTCTACCAAACAAACAACTATTCTTCTCAAACTCTTCCAAAATATAGCAGATGGAGGAACACTCCCAAACTCATTCTATGAGGCCACCATCACCCTGATACCAAAACCAGACAAAGATGTCACAAAGAAAGAAAACTATAGGCCAGTATCACTGATAAACATAGATGTGAAAATCCTCAACAAAATACTAGCAAACAGAATCCAACAGCATATTAAAAGGATCATACACTATGATCAAGTGGGGTTTTTATCCCAGGAATGCAAGGATTCTTCAATATACGCAAATCAATCAACATGATACACCATATTAACAAATTGAAGGAGAAAAACCATATGATCATCTCAATAGATGCAGAGAAAGCTTTTGACAAAATTCAACACCCAATTATGATAAAAAAAAAAAACCTTCAGAAAGTGGGCATAGAGGGAACTTTCTTCAACATAATAAAGGCCATATACAACAAACCCACAGCGAACATCCTTCCGAATGGTGAAAAAGTAAAACCATTTCCACTAAGATCAGGAACAAGACAAGGTTGCCCACTCTCACCACTATTATTCAAAATAGTTTGGAAGTTTTAGCCACAGCAATCAGAGAAGAAAAAGAAATAAAAGGAATCCAAATCAGAAAAGAAGAAGTAAAGCTGTCATGTTTGCAGATGACATGATACCATGCATAGAGAATCTTAAAGATGCTACCAGAAAACTAGTAGAGCTAATCAATGAATTTGGTAAAGTAGCAGGATACAAAATTAATGCACAGAAATCTCTTGCATTCCTAAACACCAATGATGAAAAATCTGAAAGTGAAATTAAGGAAACACTCCCGTTTACCACTGCAACAAAAAGAATAAAATATCTAGGAATAAACCTACCTAAGGAGACAAAAGACCTGTATGCAGAAAATTATAAGACACTGATGAAAGAAATTAAAGATGATATAAATAGATGGAGAGATATACCATGTTCTTGGATTGGAAGAATCAACATTGTGAAAAGGACTCTACTACTCAAAGCAATCTACAGATTCAGTGCAATCCCTATCAAACTATCACTGGCATTTTTCACAGAACTAGAACAAAAAATTTCACAATTTGTATGGAAACACAAAAGACCCCGAATAGCCAAAGCAATCTTGAGAAAGAAAAACGGAGTTGGAGGAATCAGGGTCCCTCACTTCAGACTATACTACAAATCTATAGTAATCAAGACAGTATGGTACTGGCACAGAAACAGAAATATAGATCAATGGAACAGGATAGAAAGCCCAGAGATAAACCCACGCACATATGGTCACCTTATCTTTGATAAAGGAGGCAAGAATATACAATGGAGAAAAGACAGTCTCTTCAATAAGTGGTGCTGGGAAAACTGGACAGCTACATGTAAAAGAATGAAATTAGAACACTCCCTAACACCACACACAAAAATAAACTCAAAATGGATTAAAGACCTAAATGTAAGGCCAGACACCATAAAACTCTTAGAGGAAAACATAGGCAGAACACTCTGTGACATAAATCACAGCATGATCCTTTTTGACCCACCTCCTGGAGAAATGGAAATAAAAACAAAAATAAACAAATGGGACCTAATGAAACTTAAAAGCTTTCGCACAGCAAAGGAAACCATAAACAAGATGAAAAGACAACCCTCAGAATGGGAGAAAATATTTGCAAATGAAGCAACTGACAAAGGATTAATCTCCAAAATTTATAAGCAGTTCATACAGCTCAATATCAAAAAAACAAAAAACCCAGTCCAAAAATGGGCAGAAGACCTAAATAGACATTTCTCCAAAGAAGATATACAGATTGCCAACAAACACATGAAAGGATGCTCAACATCACTAATCATTAGGGAAATGCAAATCAAAACTACAATGAGGTATCATCTCACACTGGTCAGAATGGCCATCATCAGAAAATCTACAAACAAGGGCTTCCCTGGTGGTGCAGTGGGTGAGAGTCCGCCTGGCAATGCAGGGGACATGGGTTCGTGCCCCGGTCCGGGAAGATCCCACATGCGGAGCAGCTGGGCCCGTGAACCATAGCCGCTGAGCCTGCGCGTCTGGAGCCTGTGCTCCGCAGTGGGAGAGGCCACAACAGTGAGAGGCCCGCGTACCGCAAAAAAATAAAATAAAATAAATCTAGAAACAATAAATGCTGGAGAGGGTGTGGAGAAAAGAGAACTCTCTTGCACTGTTGGTGGGAATGGAAACTGATACAGCCACTGTAGAGAACAGTATGGAGGTTCCTTAAAAAAATTAAAAATAGAACTGCCATAGACACAGCAATCCCACTACTGGGCGTATACCCTGAGAAAACCATAATTCAAAAACAGTCAAGTACCAAAATGTTCATTGCAGCTCTATTTACAATAGCCAGGACATGGAAGCAACCGAAGTGTCCATCAACAGATGAATGGATAAAGATGTGGCACATATATACAATGGAATATTACTCAGCCATAAAAGGGAACGAAACTGAGTTATTTGTAGTGAGGTGGATGGACCTAGAGACTGTCATTCAGAGTTAAGTAAGTCAGAAAGAGAAAAACAAATACTGTATGCTAACACATATACATGGAATCTAAAAAAAAAAAGTGGCCATGAAGAACCTAGGGGCAAGACGGGAATAAAGACACAGACCTACTAGAGAATGGACTTGAGGATAGGGGCAGGGGGAAGGGTAGGCTGTGACAAAGTGAGAGAGTGGCACGGACATATATACACTACCAAACGTAAAATAGATAACTAGTGGGAAGCAGCCACATAGTACAGGGAGGGAGATCAGCTCGGTGCTTTGTGACCACCTAGAGGGGTGGGATAGAGAGGGTGGGAGGGAGGGAGATGCAAGAGCGAAGATATATGGGGACATATGTATATGTATAACTGATTCACTTTATTATAAAGCAGAAACTAACATACCATTGTAAAACAATTATACTCCAATAAAGATGTTAAAAAAAAAGATAAAAACAAATCAGAGAATATGAAAGTTAAGATCCTCCTAGTAACATTAACTTGTCCGACATTGATTATATATAATTCCACTATTGCTGGTTAGTGTTCTAAGTGTACACTTTATTATAAGGCATAAGAAATGTAAAGAAATTAATGCTGTTATTAAAACTCTGACTTTTCACTCCCTTGAGTTATGAAGGTTGAAATCTGCAATCTTAACATTGTATTAGCATAAGATTCTGCAATTTAATGAAATAAACTGGTTGAGAAAATGAACTATGCTCACTCAATGAAAATGCTGTCTGTTTTCTTGAATGGAACACTTAGAGCACCTCACTTAATGGTAACAGATGAAAACTTTAATAACTTAGTAGTTTTTATAAACACTGATAAAGTTACCTCATAAAATGATATTATTGTATATACCTACAAAATCTGTAAAATAATGTTATATGAAGTTATCAAAATTCTTATCCATTAAATAATGGAGACAAATTCATATACAGTATAGTGTTATCTACCTGTCAAATATATAATTAATTCAGTTACTGTTATTGCATTTGTAAAGGAACTAAAAAAAGCACTTGATAGAAGGAATAATAAATAACATTAAGATCCCATTGTTCTTATGAAGTTTGTAAAGAACTACAGACTAAAAGGAATGAAAGATAGAAAAACAAACATAAATGATAAGTAAACTTTAAAATAAAAAAAATAATAAAATAAAGTTAAACCCCCCAAGAGGGCCAGAGTCTTTGCAGGGTTTGTTCAGTGATACATAAAGTGTATAGAACAGTGTCTGGGCTATAATAGCTGCACAGAAACATTTGTTGAATAAATTAACTTGGATGGTATCTTCAATAATACAGAAGTTCAAAAGCTCCTCTTTATAGGTAGTAAGAGTCCTTGAGAAAGGTTTAACAGCAGGGCAAATTTGAGTAACCAGCATAGCAACTATGCACTCCAAAAAAAAAAAAAGACCAGCAAAGTCAAGTATTTCCACAATGAAAATCCATCCAAGGATATTATCTGAGACTAGCGGCTGCACTTCAGGCTATTTTACTCATAGTTACCTCATGGGGATAAACATCGAAGGTAGGTGCATTAAATTCAGAAAGACACTATTAAAATGATCACATTCCCTTGGAAAGCATCATGTGTGTGGGGTGGGGGAGTAGCTCATACATGATATGGTGATGGTGGTGTTGGTGATGATGGTGGTGATGATGATGGTCTCATATTTCTCACATCACTTGAGACGTTCATCTAATTAATCCCTGAGAAGCAACAGGAAAGCGTGGTGAGTCTTCCTTAGGTGGATGCAAAAGGACAAAATTAAATATCTTAAGAGGATTGAGAAAGAGGTAATGGCAAGTAGTATAAGCCTCCCATAAATGGGAGACATGGTGAGATGTTAACAGAGTGGAATGATACCCATTCTAGAGTGGGTCAATTAAAATTATTCTTTGGAACCTATAGCACAAATATATATGTCAACCTGTTTATTCACATATTCAACAAATATTTATTGAGTATCTGGTATATTATTATGGGCCCTCTAGGAAGGCGACACATGTTCAAGTCCTGTGATATGCCGATAGGCCAGTGATATGCCGATGAGTAAGGCATAGCATCTGCCTTCTAAGGATATTATAATAAACTACAGGAATTAAGAAGCAACAGTTAAAACACATAAAGTTAGAAATATACAATCTTATATTTCTAAAAAGTACAGATACGATTAATCCCTAAACATACCTTTAATAATGGCTAAAGCACATCTATTAAGGTGCAGCAAGATAGGACCCTTTCACTTTGGTCTTTCATATTCTTTGTTAGAAAGAATGCTGGATCTAGGAGACTGCATTTACTCACCATGAGCTTGTGAGGTATGTTTTGATCAGGTTTTATGGAGGATAGAGCAGGCTGGCTGCTCTGATCTCTGTTTATTTCAGAGGAACTATGTCTCAGCTACCTTGCATGTACAAAAATGGTTAGTGCTAAACTCCCGACTCAGATAAGACCTGACCTTTGTCTCGCAAGATATATATTATCTTTGTCAAGGCACATGAGCCCACTTTGTTTGGTTCTAAATTGATAGCCTTTTCGATCTTTTAATATCATTTGAACAACAAAATAATCATTAGAGGCTTTAGTAACACAATCAGCAATGGCTTCTTAAAGTTCGATTCAGAAAGACCTCCAAGAGCTGCCAGCATCCCCAGAAGCCATGCCTCTGTTAGCCCTTTTAGGGAGGTGTCTTAGTCTGTTCAGGCTGCTATAACAAAATACCACAGACTGGGTGGCTTATTACAACAAAAATTTATTTCTCACAGTTCACTCGTTATCTGGTGAGAGCCTGCCTTCTGGTTCAGAGAGGGCACCTTCTAGATGTAACCTCACGTGGTGGAAGGGGCAAACTAGTTTTTTGGGGTATCTTTTTATAAGGGCTCTACCATCAAGACCTAATCACCTTCCAAATGCCCCACCTCCTAATATCAATCCCCTTGAGAGTTAGGATTCCAACAAAGGAATTCTGTGAGGGGACACAAACATTCAGTCCATAACAGGAGGAAAACTGTGGCCAGACTCATCTGTAACAATCAGTTCATTCTGTAGAATGGTGGTTTGTAGGACACCTAAGAGAAATCTTCACCATATTTGAAATCAAAGAGGCCGCATTATAGTGTTCAATAATTTCCTATTTATCTTCATCTAGAAAATGTACTTTTTAGTGTCAAACATGAGAGCTTCCTTCTTGAGCTTACTCAGCTCCTTAATGCAGTTGCTGCTGAGTTTGCAAATCCACATAAGTGAAGGGCCCAGATGCAGAAGTTAAAAAGCTGGGTAAGAATGAGGCCTGTTTGTCTTCATAACTGTATATACACAGCCCAAAACCTGTTAGGACTACTTGAGTATTTTAAGGGCTGGAAGACCCTGATAATGAGTTTAAGACCTATTTACTGGAAGACCAAAAAAAGGCTTGGAAAATCTTCAAAGCAACAGATCATATAGATGCTAGTTAACATTTTTTAGTTTAAACCCTCTTAGAAACAACTTATTCAGAACAACATAAAGATCTGGACTTAACTACTTGGGTAAATGTCGCTCATACTACAGTTTCAATGAAAAATAGTTATGGGACACTGAAGGCCACAAACATATTTCATCCAGTTTTATTTCCTCACATTTCCCCATTGAACTATGTCTTTGAGGGAAAGAACTATGTGGGAAATAACCTCTCATATCCTCCTCTTTTCCAGAGCAGAGCAAAAATAGCACTTAGCATGTACAACAGAAATGACAGCTCTTATTAATAATGCTCATATCAGTCACTGAAATATCTAAAAGAAGTTTCTCTCACATTTTCATCAAGACAGTGTGCTAGATTACATAATAGAGAGACCAAGGCACCAGTCAGGCAGGAGAAGTATAAAGAAATTTAGAAAGAGAAAGACAGAAACAGAGAAGAAGAGAGACTGAGGAAGAGAGATGAGAAAAAGAGAGATAAAGGCAGAAAATTCTGAAGAAACTACTTATTTTCATAATAAATATACATTTTTCTCATATTTGGAAAAGTTAAAATTTTACAGTTGAAATTGTCTTTTCATTTTTATTAGATATGGCGTGGGACAACATAGTCTGTTCTGGGTTTATGGACTTGAAAGCCATAATCTCAGTCTTGTCAAGATAAGCATTAACAACTAATATTTTAAAATAGAATTAATTAGTGACTCACACTCTCATTTTCCTTCCAGTACAAAGACTCTTCTTCCCTATTCCACTAACATCTCAGCTACTGGATTTCCTCTGATTTTTTTCAAAAAACGTTTTGAGTGACACAATCAACAGAGTGAAAAGGCAACCTAAAGAATGGTGGAAAATATTTGCAAATCATATATCTAAAAGCTGTTAATATTTAGAATATATAGAGAACTAAAACCAACAACAAAAACCCTAAATAACTCAATTAAAAAATGGGCAAAGAACTTGAATAGACATTTTTTTCACCGAATATTATAAATATGAAAACATGGAGCGTATGAAAACATGCTCAACATCACTAATTGTTGGAAAAATGCAAATCAAAACCACAATGAGATACCACTTATACCCATCAGGATGGCTACGATCAGAAAAACATAAAATAATCAATGTTAGGGAGAATGTGGAGAAATTGGAACTCTTCTGCACTGCTGGTGGAAATGTAAAATGGTGCAGCCACTATGGAAAACAGTATAGTGATTCTTCAAAAAATTAAAAATAGAATTACCATATATTCAGCAATTCCATTTCTGGGTGTATATCCAAATGAACTGAAAGTAGGGTCTCTAAGAGATATCTGTACACTTATGTTCATAGCAGCAATATTCATAACAGTTAAAAGGTAGAAATGTCCATGGATGTATGAATGGTTATATAAAATGTGGTATATACATACAATAGAATATTATTCAGCCTTTAAAGGAAGGAGATTCTGACCACATGGCTGAACTTTGAGGACATCATGCTAAGAGAAATAAGCCAATTAAAAAATATTTTATGGGGCTTCCCTGGTGGCACAGCGGTTGAGAGTCCGCCTGCCGAAGCAGGGGACACAGGTTCGTGCCCCGGTCCGGGAAGATCCCACATGCCGTGGAGCGGCTGGGCCCGTGAGCCATGGCCACTGAGCCTGCGCGTCCAGAGCCTGTGCTCCGCAACGGGAGAGGCCACAACAGTGAGAGGCCCGTGTACTGCAAAAAAAAAAAAAAAAAAAAAAAAAAATTGTATGATTCCACTAACACAAGAGACCTAGAATAGTCAAATTCATAGAAAGTAGAATGGTGGTTACTACGGAACGGAGGAGAGGAAAACTGGGAGTTGTTGTTGTTTAAATTTTTTTAATTTAATTTATTTTTTTATACAGCAGGTTCTTATTAGTTATCTGTTTTATACATATTAGTGTATATACATCAATCCCAATCTCCCAATTCATCCCACCACCACCACCCCCCTGCCACTTTCCCCCACTGGTGTCCATAAGTTTGTTCTCTATGTGTGTCTCTATTTCTGCCCTGCAAACTGGTTCATCTGTACAATTTTTCTAGATTCCACATATACGTGTTAATATACATTTGTTTTTCTCTTTCTGACTTACATCACTCTGTATGACAGTCTCTAGATCCATCCACATCTCTACAAATGACCCAATTTCATTCCTTTTTTATGGCTGAGTAATATTCCATTGTATATATGTACCACATCTTCTTTACCCATTCATCTATCGATGGGCATTTAGGGGGAGTTATTTAATAGATATAGAGTTTGTTTTGCAAGATGAAAAGGTTCTGGAGATTGGCTGCACAATAATTTAAATATATTTAACAATACTGAATTACACACTTAAAAATGGTTAAGATGATAAATGTAATGTAATATGTATTCTACCACAATTAAAAATAATCCAGACTTTAGTAAAAAAAAAAATTTGTAATGTCTCAATCTTACAACTTATGTGGCAGAAAAGCATACTGCCAGGTGAAAAATATATGACCAATTATGTTCAAATAGGGTCGAAGGGATCAATCAAATGCTCATTCCTCAAATTTTAGTACTTTTTATCCAGCCAGTTATCCTAAGTTTTAAGCATCTGAACTATACTGTTTTGGTTCTCCAAAGATTCTCTCAGAAATATCTGCATAAAATTATGCATTTTTAAAGAGAAAGTTCTGCTCATTTCTCTTTTAATCTTTGATCTATTCATACTTTAAGATCAATTCAACATTTCTTACCCTGTGGGGGGTCTTCTCTCTATGACTGTGCTGAACACTCTTTCCTGTGGGCTACCATTATGCCTTACAAGTAACTCATTTATTGAATTTACTGCCCAATTACCTTTTTCCTATCTGTGAGCTCCTTAAGGGTAAGCATGCTTCCTCTTCATCTATGTGTCCCAAGAACTCAGCAGAGAGCCAGGCAAGAAATAAAAGTTTAGTATTTATTTATGGGATAATGGTGAAGCTAACTCTTGTAAAACCATCTTATTAAATAATTGAGAAATTAGTTCCTCTTAGAGATCAGAACTATGGGGGGATAAAAGCCCACTTGCTCCTTCATCTTACTAAATATTATTTTACCAAAAAATAAAATATAATTTTGTTTTTCTTTTTTGATTTGAATATCAAGAAACTAAATGCCAAAAGTTTGTCCTAAATAAAAGTTTACCCCTAGCATTAGTAACCTAGTATGAGTAATCTGGTATTATTACACCAATACCCCATCCTCTCTTATCCTTGCATCCATGCTACTGTAACATTATCTTGTTATAAACTATCTCAAGTCTATTTCGGAAGGAAGTGAGATATGATTAAAATATGTAAAATATGCAATATAAAGCTAAATATGAAGGTGCTGCTTCAAAGTTGTCTTTAGTTTCTTTTCTTTGTTCCATGAATAATGTCTCCCACATTTCCGTAGAATCCTAAACAGCTGCACTCTCATTACTGCAATATCTGTTCTTATATGCTTTATCTTGTCTGGTTCAGTTCTGAGTAGGCGGTATAGTCTGTTCTCCATAATTTGTTTTCTAATGTATATCCACTTGTGTGTCACATTAGTTATTCTAGTTTTCCTTAAACTGCAGCTAAATTAAGCTATTTTTCAAAGTAATATGACAACCTAATGAAGACCCTTTCTATGTAAGATATGCACACTTTAGTTGGTATAATTAAGACAACAGAAAATATGATTTCCTTCATAACAATCTTAAACTGTAGAATTTAGGAGATCTGTATCTAGATTTAGATTTAGGATAAACTGTGATGCTTTAGAAAAGTCTTTTGACGCCTTAGGACTCGATTACCTCAAAAGTTCTTTCCAAGTCTAAAATTATGGATCTATCAGTAATGTCTAGAATGATAGTTGAGGTTCTAAGCCCTTGCCTGGAAATAAGCATAAGTACTCATCAGTTTATACAACGCTTTCTACAAAAAGAAGCTACCCTGAATATCATGTTAAAATACTTCTTTATTCAGATTAACATAAAATAAAAAATTCGAACTGTAGAATGCCAGATTATGCTTGCATTTGCTATGAACTTCTTAAGTAAGTATATTGTCAACATTATACTACTTTCAATACAACATAGTTGCAAATATGGCTTCTCAATAATCATATAATTTCTCATCTTGGTATCCAGTACGGACATTAGTCTGGTCCAACTTACATATCCAATCAATATATGAGGATATCTTATGCCTTAGTAATTAAAGCCAATTTCCCCCTCAGACTAATTTCATCGCTGAAATATACTGCAAGTTTATTCCTACTCTCACTGTTATTTGCTCCTTGAAAAACATATCAGACCCTTTCCTGACAAACCAAATACCCTGAGTTTTGCAAGGCCTACCTGGATCGTTCATCTCTTCTGTGAAGCATTATCGGGCTATCTAGTACTCAGACAGCTTAAAATGACCTATCCATTTTCTACATTTTTGTAGTACCACAGAATTCATCCCTAACTTCTAATTTAACACCTAGTAATACATCAACTCCAGAATAGAGCAGCTAGTTCATCCATAAGCACACATTCTCCTTCTTGCCACACGTTTAGACTGCACTGCCCAACCTCTTTGCATCTGGGTGAACCTTATGACTAGTTCCGGCCAATGCCATGTGGGCAAATACGACATTCAACTACTCTGATGCCTGGCCTATGAAACTTTGAAAATCTTTCATGCACTTTCCTCCTTTGTACTTTTCTTCTGGCTGTACACAGAGGATTCAATAAGGACTATAAGCTTCTAGGTGATCACAAAGGTCCTAAGTACCTCCACGAATGAAGGGATGGAATGAAGCTCCTCCCTCTGCCCCAATATACAACTTTATATGGTACCCTTGTTTTTCTTGGGTCGTTTTTTACTTCCCTCATTGACCATAAATGACTGAGAATATACCTCAATGCTTTTTGGAATTCTGTATATAAGCAAATACAATTATTTAATAACATTCATTCAACATAAGCATTTTTTTTTTTTTTTGCGGTATGCGGGCCTCTCACTGTTGTGGCCTCTCGCGTTGTGGAGCACAGGCTCCGGACGCGCAGGCTCAGTGGCCATGGCTCACGGGCCGCTCCACGGCATGTGGGATCTTCCCGGACCGGGGCACAAACCCGTGTCCCCTGCATCAGCAGGCGGACTCTCAACCACTGCACCACCAGGGAAGCCCAACATGAGCATATTTTAATAGAAAATGCATATTGTCTTTAGATTTATACTCTCATCACTCAATAATATGCATTCCATATTCATAAAATATTCTAAATATTTAATTATTTTTAAAAATTGCATACTATTCAATGATCATGCTAATCATATATCTGTATAATTTTAAAAAGTAAAACAAAAAATTAACGCTTTAGTATTCACTATGAAAGAGAATAATGGCCAGATTTTCTTCTGATTGGTGTTCTCTGTAGGTGCTATAATAAGTAATATAAAGCTAGAAATTGAAAAAAGAAAATCTGTAAGAGTCCATGAACACATTCTCAAGTCACTGAAATAACACACAGTTGGTGTATGAATGAGTTCATGAATCATTTATCAGTGGTGACAGAAATAGAAATTATTTCCCTCAGAAGTCTATCTTTATTACAGTACCCTGTAAATATGTTCAATATTTGAATCTCTACTTTTAGGGAGGGAACTAACATTAATTGAAGGCTTATTCTGTGCCAGGTGCTTTACATAAATCATTGTACTTACCCCTCACAACAACTCCTTGAGGTAGTTATTTTTATCCCCATTGCAGAGATGAAATACCTTAATGAAGAAAGAACGCAGCTCACAAATGGCAGAGCCCTGACTGGAACCCACACCTGCCTTATTCTTTCATACTTTTTCTCTCTAACACAGAATTCTCTCTAGCATCTCTCATCTATGTACTTTTTCATGACACTTTGTGTTTAAAGTACTTTACTTCTCTATTCTAAATATCAACATAAAAGTTCAACCAGTTATAATTATTTAGTGAGCGTCAACACTATGCTAGACAGAATAAAGTTTTAAAACTCATGTAAGAGTTTGCCGTTTATGAAAGGTCACATTGAAAGATGTCCACTTCCATTATAGATGATCCTTTCTATACCATTTTTCTCCTCTCCTCCCTGTAAATCCTGTTTTTTAATCTCCTGTCACCAGATTATATTGCTCATTTTCTTCACTGTTGAAGTCACTTAATAACCTTGCAATTAACTCCTCCAAGTTTCCCAAATATTTTAGCTCTGGCCTAACGGTCACTCTTTCCAACATGACTCTTTTTTTCTTTTTTTTCTTTTCCTTTTTTTTTTTTTTTTAGGCAAGTCAGCTGACAGCTTTACTGCATTGGGGAAGTGGATAGATCGCTCAGGAGCTCTTGGTGGGGCGAGTCCGCTTTCTCTTCGCCATCACAGGCTTCTGGCGCGCAGGCCTGCCGGATGGCGGCCACGCGCAAACCCGGGCGGTACTTGTTCTTTCGGATCACGTGCCGGATGCTGCCGAGGGCGGCCCGGGCATTCTTGTTGATGGTGGTCCGCATGTTGGAAGTGGCTGCCTTTCGCTGACTGGATCTCCGCTTCATGACCACCACGACCCCTTTGCCGTCTGCCGCCAGCTCCATGCCCACAGTTCGGCGGTGAATGAACCTGTTGTACCGGAAGGAGCTGCAGGCCTTCAGGTTATTGGGCTCGGTGCTATACGTCTGCTTGTTCCTCTTGATCAAGAAGCTGGAGCAGTTCAGCATGATCATCCACTGCAGATGTGCTGACACGGCGGCAGCTCCTCTCGTGGCGGCTGCCGGATACGCTCCAACATGACTCTTGATTTAATTGACAACTTCAATATATACATATATGATCCTTCCTGACATGTGGCCTATTGATTGCTTAATCTTCTTCCCTCTAAATATCTTGTCTTCCCTATTATCTCAGCCAATTAACTGCCTGGCCATTTCTAGACCTATTCATTGTTAGTAATGCCCATACTTTCACAATTCTGTTTCATGCAGCCTCAGTTCTCCGACCATCATCTCCTCTTTTTCCAGCTCATTTGCTGCAGTATCTCAACCTTAACAGTCATATGCCCACTGGGACCTTCAATCTATTGAAGGACACACATCTCAGTCCATCAACTCCCTTCACTAGGCAAAATTACAATTCTGCTTAGATTTAAATCTCTTCAACACCTACACTTGTACAGCTAAATATGCATGTAGAAACACACAGCAACTCTGAATGATCTCACTTCAAAAATTCAATTTGAAAAAGTGTTGGAGGACTCTGAAGGCTGCCCACAATCATACTATATTTCACTAGTACATGTACTTTCCACTCTCCTTGAGGACGATTTCATACCTTCTCCTTTCTTCTTAAATTTCTAACACCTCCATCCTAATACTCCCAGTTGATGGCTTTGCTTTGTCTCCACTGAGAAAACTGAAGCAACTAGAAGGAATCTCCAGAAACTCTCACAGCGACATGTATTCACCCACAATTGAACCCGTATACTTTGCTTTCTCTCAAGTTTCTGGATAATGATTATTTACTCCTCTCTAAAACCTTCCCTTGTGCACTAAATACAATTTCCATCACCTATCCAAGAACTGCACAATGGAATTGATTCCCTTTTCTCTGCATTATTAATTTTTTATTATGTAGTAGAGAAAATCACCACCAGCAAAAATGTTATTTTTCTCCCATTTTAAAAGAATCATCTTTTAAACCCCGTTTCACCTACCAGCTATAACTGATTATCTTCTCCCTTCTGCAGCAAAATATCTTCAGATATTTGACTATACCCAGTAATATCAATTCCATTTCTCCTAATGCTCCTTAATCCTCGCCAGTCAGATTTGCCCCCTGATCATTACACCAAAACTATTCATGTCAAGATCACCAATTACCTCCAAATTGCTAAATCCAATGGTCACTTTTCAGTTCTTATCAACATCAAGTATATTGTCCTTGACATATTTTCTTCACTTTGCTTCCATGATACCACACTCTTGATTCTCTTCTAACAATATTATTTTTACATCTCAACCTTCTTTGTTGGTTTCTCCTCCTCTTCCAGACCTCTTAATGCTGGAGTTCCCTAGATCTCAGTCCTGTATTCTCTCCCTCTCCTCTGTCTGCATCCACTACACCGTGGCCTCAATCAGCATATACATTTTAATAACAGCAGCCATGTCACCCGAATTTAAACTTCTTTCCCAGACATGTTTTCTGAACTTCAAACTCCTATACACAACTGCCTACCTGCCAGATGCATTGAGTTGCCAAATAGATATCTCCCACTGACTTGGCCAAAACTGAACGTCTCATTCCCTTCCTCCTGCAAACCTATTCCACTCAGTCTGTTTTGTTTTTTCATTTAAATGGATGACCCATCCTTTCAGTTGCTTTCAGACAAAAATCTCGGCTTCATTCCAGATTTTTCCCTTCTCACATCCATATCCAATTTTTGGGAAATCCTGTTGTAATATCTTAAAATATATCCAGTACCTAATCATTTCTCACAATTCTCATTGCTACCAACTTGATACCAAGCCATGATTATTATTATCCCAGTGATTACTGAAATCATCTCTTAACTGATTTTCCTGCTTCCACCTATGTGCAAATGATTTCAACACAACAGCCAGTGATCCTTGTCAAATCTAAATCATATCAAATCTCTCCTCTGCTCCAAACCCTCTACCAGTTCCTCTTCTTAGAGTGAAACTCAAGTCATTACAAGCACCAACAAGGTACTATAGTAACTGCAAGATCAGGCTCCACTTCCTTTCTGATCTAATTGTTCCCTCACTCATTCACCTCCAGCCACCTGAACTCCTTACTGAACACACCAGACATACTTATGCTCTAAAGGCTTTCACTAGCATAACTCTTTCTTGGGATGTTGTCCTCCAGATATGTGCTTGCCTATGGCCCTGAACTACATCAAGTCTTTGTTCAGATAACATCTTCTCAATGACATCAATTTTCACCATTTAAGTGAAAAATGCAACCCAACCCCCTTCTCCTTAGCTCTGCTTTGTTTTCTATAGCATTTATTACTTTCTCTTATCTAAATATTTTGTGTGTCTGTGTGTATGTGTGTTCCCCTAATGTAACCCTAGTGCCTAGAATAGTAGACACATGGTATGTGCTCAATTAATATATAAAATAATAAATGGATCAAATAATGAAGTATAAGCTTATCAAACCTACACCCTACACACACACACACAGCTCTAAAGAGAACTGGAAATTTATCCTTTATAATTGAAATATGATGATAATATACATCTAAATGATAATTAATAATTCTATATACAGAATAATAGAGTCTCAAAATTGTGAAGAACCTTAAAGCTCATATAATCCAGTCATGTATGCGATGTTTATGTTTCTTCTACATGTTTTCCCATAATAATTTTCTAGTCTATTCCTGAATACTGCAGTAATGGAGGACCTTTTGCATAATTGGCAATGAGACAACTGAAATTCAAGGTTGGTTAATGTTGCTTGATATTTTACAGCAGTTAAAGACAGTAGGAATGATAGAATCTGAAACCAGGTCTCTTGCCTGCTAGTACCCTTCATTACACTCAACTCTGTATAGAAAACCTTTAGTGCATTTAAACATATGTTTACTGAATCAACCAAATGACTTCTTTAAAACTGGCAGTTACAAAATTTTTATATAATTGCAGTCAATTTAAAAACATTATCAAGAGTCTACAGATGTAGATAACCCTCAAAAAAAAACCTTGAAAAACACTCACTCATTTTAAAATTGAAACTCTTTTGTAAGTTTTCTCATTATCGGGCAATGAGGTTGATAAAATAGTAGCATCAACTGATACTACGCCTAGGGAAAGAGAATTCACAAAATATCTGAGGTAGAGAATTCCACTGGTAACTTCAAAACACCACTATACTACGCTCTAAGAAATCTGCCTTCACGTTAGAAAGAAGACAAAAATGAAAGCAAGAACAGAAATAATGTAGATAAAACAAAGCCCTTTAAAGTTTCCCTCCCAAAATAACTCAAGCAAAGACTGACTCTATCACTTAGAAAAGTCACTGTACGTTCTACTACTAGGTGACTAGAAAGAGGTACTAAAAAGAAACAAAACCCACAGAGTATGTCTGAATTGTGAGTTTTTCATATTTTAATTATGTTTTGGAACTCTGCTCACCATAGCATGCTGTGATACAAAGGAAGAAAAAACTAATAAATTACAAGAGTCAATGAAATGGTCATAATTAGGGTGTCTAAAGACAACACAGCCATCACGAATAACAAAGTGCTCAGTGGTGTCATTAAACTGCTTAAATTTCTAAAGATCTTCCTGTCAGAGTTCTTCTGTAAAGGTGTTATATTTAACGGATAAAAGGACAATTTTTATTACTGTGAGACTCTGAAATGTAAAACAGCTTGACATTTTTGATGCACCATGTCACAGCATATCATGCTCAAACAGACTTTATTCTGTGCAGCTCAATTATATATACTACCAAATGTAAAATAGATAGGTAGTGGGAAGCAGCCGCATAGCACAGGGAGATCAGCTCGGTGCTTTGTGACCTCCTAGAGGGGTGGGATAGGGAGAGTGGGAGGGAGACACAAGAGGGAGGAGATATGGGGATATATGTATATGTATAGCTGATTCACTTTGTTATACAGCAGAAACTAACACACCATTGTAAAGCAATTATACTCCAATAAAGATGTTTAAAAAAAAACTTTTAAAACTTCAAAAGAACACAGTGTCTTAGAATCATTTCTCAGAAGGAGCAAATTCTTGTTACCATGTTAGAAAACGGAAAAACTTTGTTTTTAAAACAAAAACCACACCACATTAAAATATTTGTAAACTGATTCTCTTGAGTATTTTTCCTCCAAAGACTCTCTATATCTACTTGTGCTCTTGTTTTGTCATTATATACATATTATATACATATATAATATATATATATGCATTTGCTTATATATACATTATACAAATGTATATATTAGTTTCTTGGGTCTAGAAAGTTAAAGTTACGGGAATAGGACTTTAGAATTGTAAGGAAATTTACTGGGAATCTACTCCAACCTCCAGATTTTACCAACAGAGGAACAGAAGTGAACAAAATTTAAAAACAAACACATCAACAGAATCCAGGTTAAATAGAATCTCTGATGGACCCTTATATTTTATGTCATATACATATTAGGTTTGAAGATCTTTGTTTGAATAGATTAAAAAATGACTTCAACTGCAAAGATTACTACCTGCATGGAAAGTCATTCACAATATCCTTCATGTTTTAAATTACTTACCTGCAAAGGTTAAATAAATGTAAGAACCACAGTTGATTTGCCAGGTAAAGAGAAATAATATTATATGCTTGCTCTTATTTCAAAGCTAAAAAAGATACTATCTTAAAGATATGGGTCACACCCTGAAGTATGGTAAGTATGTACATTCGAGAGGACATCTATTATTTTTCTTTCTTTTCCTTATTATATAGTTCTACAAAGAAAACAAAAAAGCAGACCAAACCAGTGCTGACAAAATTACTTGCGGTGCATAGTCAGTTGTGACTGTTCATGTGGGAACAGAGTTTGGGATTGTAAACAAATCCTTGCTGGAGAAAAGATAATTTCTTAGACCAGTGTTTGTTTTGTTTTTTCTATTTTAGTGTTTATGAGAATTGCCTAGTAATCCTTTTCAAAATACAGATCTAGGCTCTCCTGTCAATGCAACCCCAACCTCCACCTACTTGGAGATTTTAATAAGCATCCTACTTGATACTAAGGCACTGGGTGTATCTGTAAGGTTAAGGGAAACATTTTTCTCATCCTGTCTGCCCTCGACCTTTAGTATACTGATTGTTTCACAAAAGTACTTAATTCGAGAACTGGAATAACTCTAACTGCCTCGACATATAGAGAATTATTTTGGCTTGAGCACAACTCAGAATCTGAAAGATTTGTGTAATTATTTAGCCATTTTTAAGAGGAATATTATTGCCACTAAGTATATCCCTATGCTACTAAACTGCAGGAAATAGATATAAACATTTTTACCATTCATGGAACCTGATTTCAAAGGTCTTCCTAGGGAAGAAGTTACATAGGCAAGCACATGACAGAATTTGTCAAGGGATCTGGAAATAACTCAAGCTAATATATTAACCACACAAAAAAAAGTAGGTGGAACTTTCATCTTGGATGACAATATAGCCAATTTAGGGGCAGTTTCAAGGTTAGGAGACTGAAGTGAAAAAGCAGGGTGACTATTAACAGAATCAAAGACTCTCAGATTTGGAGATAGCTAAAGACATTATCCAATATAGTTACCCACCCTATCCTAATGATATAATATTCTTGACAAGGCCTTGATAGTTTCTGATTAAATACTTCCTGCGACAGGAATGAGACAGGAAATTTTTTTTAAATGTAACTATGTTTATCCCATTTTAAACAACAGGGTTAGCAAAAAATAATTAGAATATATGGCTTTGAGTTTTTACACTAGGATAAGTTTTTACTTCTTAGCAATATTGATTGTGATATTGCTTCTTTGTGCTTCCCTAAGTTTGATTAAGTATTTGAGCCACATAGGAAAAACCCATGATTAAAATGAATGTAGCAATTAAACTGTGCTACTAATGCAGTAACTTTGGGGAAGTTTTACTATAAATGGCAATCCCCATTCTATTGCTGCCAGGCAAGGCAAGGAAGAAGTAAATTAAAGAAAAATAAAAGACATGGACACACCTTGACTTGCTAGCAGGGTCATTTATATGTCTCCTATCTGTACTACTTCTTGAAACCCAATCCTACTCTCCCTACCCTCACCTCATCAGTGGGAGGAGGGGTGTGACTTGATGGGGACTTAGCACAGTCAGGCTGTAGTCTTCAAGGAGTCATCTCCAGATGACTTGTCACATCCATCTTGGAGAATAGGTTCTTAAACTGTGACAGTATCCTACTGTGTGGAAAAGAATTGGGTAAAAAAAAGGAAAAGCTAGTTTTTCTTTATTTACTGCATCACAGATTAAAATCTTATGTCTAAAAAACTTACATACTAGGAAGACCCATGATAATTTAGCATGGTGGGTCCTGGGAGTGACACAAATAAACAGTTTCTACTGCTGACCCCAGGACCTGCTAGAATTTAAAGATGAAGTGACACGCATATTCCCTTCTCCCTATCAGAGGGCAAGTTTTCGAAGTGGAGCCTCTGCATACCTTTTACCCATGAGCCAAGTTGCCTAGACTCTTAGGACAAACACTAAAATACGGAAAGTAAGGTTTTGCTGAATGTCATTGATTGGTTTGTTTGTAGGCTCTCAGACGGTTAACTTTTACTCCAGACCTGGATTGAAATGTATGTTCTTCAAGTCAGAAATAATTATCATCTCTCTAGTAAGGACACATAAGTTACTGCAGAAACATAGTGAACCTAGCCCAAACAAATGAGAATGATCAAAAGAAGAAAGCAACTAATTCTATAGATATGTGATGAAAATGATTAGAAAATCGAACATTTTTCCAAAGAGACAAGATGAAATGAGTGACCCTGGAATCACCACTGACTGCCATTAGTTCTAGCCTTTGTAAATAGGTAGAATACTTATCATCAGTCTTCAGAATGTCATCCATTCAACTATTTTGAAATTTCTATTTTGTTGCTTAAATATTCTATTCTGTAGGCTAATCTGCCACGGCTATTTTACCAATTTTGATGCTCCCATGACAGGGATTTAAGACTTTATCTTCTTCTAAACCTAGAGTTTCCTCTGCTCCTCTTAAAGAACTGGCCACTGCAACAGAAAACCAAGATAAAAGTAGCTTAAAATGTCAAACAGATATATTATCTCAAGAACCTAGTATCTCTCCACCCTGACACTGACAAAATTCTGATTATGACTAATTTATATGAAATAAAAATTACATTTACATGACATTTAAAAGTAAAAAATTTTAAACTTACTAACAAGTTGTAAAGATCTAAGGCACCGAGAGATGTTTTGAAAAGTATTTTGGAAGATGGTCCTCAAAGACTGCCTACAAATACATGAAATGGAGTAGAATTCTGGCAACAATAATTTATTTTTATTAACGCTAATAGCTATTCTACTGAATCCAGTACCAAAGTGTTATCATGGATGGAACTGGCTAGTTAAAATATCTGTATTGATCAAAATGAAAGAATACTTATGAAAGAATACTTATAATATAATCAGTTAAATTTCAGAGAGTCAAAATTAATGCAACAAGTGGATTGCATTCTAGAAAATATATATATTTAAATTCTTTGCACAACTTTCAAATTTTATTTTTCTTACCCTGCCAACTGTGCCATTGTGGCAAAGGTCCTGAAGTGCTTCATTAGAAACTGAGTTTGCTAGTTTGAGTACAGTTTAGGTTACTTTTCAACAAATGGGGTTGAATTGCTAAGAATCTGTCCATCTTTTTCTTCTGGTGATTGACAGCAACCATCTGCAGGGTGGCTGATCTGACTGGAAAAAGAAACTCAGCCTTCGTAAAACCCACTCAACTAGTAAAAATACATTGGAACATAATGACATCAACTAATCTGTAGTTATAATAATCTCTGATCACTATAAGCTCTTTATAATTTGAAAACAAACATCATTTCCATTAATTCTGGCAATAAACCTATGAAGAATTCAAGAAATGAATTATTAACCCTCTTTTACAGATAATCTTGCTGAACCTCAATTTTCTTAACACATCAGAATAACAAGATAAGTAAGTGACTGAAACAGAATCAGACTCAGGTATTTGTTCTCCAGCCCCATGCTCTTCCAATTGTCAGACAATTCTGTAAGGAATACCTGTTATGAAGATAAAGTCTAGAAGATACCCAAAACACCGAAGACTGTCCACAGCAAATCTGGATGCATTTATTGATTTACATAATTTATAATAGCATGTGAAGTGAAATGATTTTGAATCTGCTAAATAAGTTGTCTTTATTGTGTTGGCCAAATTTCTGATTGCTTAATTTCAAAAGGCCTGTCTAGTTCTTTTTTCACTTATTATAAAATGATTTTATGTGAACCTTTATATAAAATTGTCAAATTTAGGCTCCATAAGCTAAAGTAGGTCAGTGATTAATATCAATATATTCTGTAAAACGAAAGAGGGAGAAAGGGGGAAGAGGAAAGACACATTTTAAACAACCAAGTAACACTGAGCTTTTATAATTTGTTGCTCTTTTGTAAAACTCTCCATGTGGTCATCTAGAGCAGGTTTCTGTCCCAAGTTTTCTGAAAGACTCCTTTAAAAGAAGCTCCAAACTGGGATGCTGGGGTATTAAAATTTCAGTGAAGCATTTAAGAAAAAGTATGGGATATAAAGGCATCAACAGCCATTCATTGGTACTGGAAACACTACTTGATTAAATGAAAATCTAACTGCATTGGGTTTCTTACATTTTGTAAAGAACCTTCCAAAAAATGTCACCCACATCTACCTACTTTTCCTTACTCGACATAATTACTCCCCTCAAACTTGTTTTGTAAATGTATCACTAATTTTTAAGCATGAATAAAATATATGTGGAGCCCCATCCACCAGAGGGAAGACAGCAGAAGCAAGAAGAACTACAATGCTGCACCCTGTGGAATGAAAACCACATTCACAGAAAGACAGACAAAATGAAAAGGGAGAGGACTATATACCAGATGAAGGAACAAGATAAAACCCCAGAAAAAAAACTAAATGAAGTGGAGATAGGCAACCTTCCAGAAAAAGAATTCAGAATAATGATAGTGAAGATGATCCTGGACCTCAGAAAAAAATGGAGGCAAAGGTAGAGAAGATGCAAGAAATGTTTAACAAAGACCTGGAAGAATTAAAGAACAAACAAATAGAGATGAACAATACAATAACTGAAATGAAAAATACACTAGAAGGAATCAATAGCAGAATAACTGAGGCAGAAGAACTGATAAGTGACCCGGAAAACAGAAAGGTGGAATTCACTGCTGCAGAACAGAATAAGGAAAAAGAATGAGAAGAAATGAAGACAGCCTAAGAGACCTCTGGGACAACATTAAACGCACCAACATTCGCATTATAGGGGTCCCAGAAGGAGAAGAGAGAGAGAAAGGACCCAAGAAAATACTTGAAGAGATTATAGTCGAAAACTTCCCTAACATGGGAAAAGAAATAGGTATCCAAGTTCAGGAATTGCAGAGTCCCAGGCAGGATAAACCCAAGGAAAAACATGCCAAGACCCAGAGTAATAAAATTGACAAAAATTAATGACAAAGAAAAATTATTAAAAGCAACAAGGGAAAAACAACAAATAACATACAAGAGAACCCCCATAAGATTAACAGCTGATTTCTCAGCAGAAACTCTACAAGCCAGAAGGAAGTGGCACAATATATTTAAAGTGATGAAAATGAAGAACCTAAAACCAAGATTACTCTACCCAGCAAGGATCTCATTCAGATTCGATGGAGAAATCAAAAGCTTTACAGACAAGCTAAAGCTAAGAGAATTCAGCACCACCAAACCAGCTCTAAAACAAATGCTGAAGGAAGTTCTCTAAGTGGGAAACACAAGAGAAGAAAAGGACCTACAGAAACAAACCCAAAACAATTAGAAAGTGGTCATAGGAACATACATATTGATGGATACCTTAAATGTGAACAGATTAAATGCTCCAACCAAAAGACACAAGCTCACTGAATGGATACAAAAACAAGACCCATATATATGCTGTCTACAAGACACCCACTTCAGACCTAGGGACACATACAGACTTAAAGTGAGGGGAAGGAAAAAGATATTCCATACAAATGGAAATCAAAAGAAAGCTGGAGTAGCAGTACTCATATCAGATAAAATAGACTTTAAAATAAAGAATATTACAAGAGACAAGGAAGGACACTACATAATGATCAAGGGATCAATCCAAGAAGAAGATATAACAATTATAAATGTATATGCACCCAACTTAGGAGCACCTCGATACATAAAGCAAATGCTAACAACTATAAAAGAGAAAATCGACAGTAATACAATAATAGTGGGGGACTTTAACACCTCACTTACACCTATGGACAGATCATCCAGACAGAAAATGAATAGGGAAATACAAGCTTTAAATGACATAATAGACCAGATAGATTTAATTGATATTTATAGGACATTCCATCCAAAAACAGCACACTACACTTTCTTCTCAAGTGCACACAGAGCATTCTTCAGGACAGATCACATCCTGGATCACAAATCAAGCTTTGGTAAATTTAAGAAAATTGAAATCATACCAAGCATCTTTTCCGACCACAACACTGTGAGGTTAGAAATCAATTACAGGTAAGAAATATATAAAAAACACAAACACACAGAGGCTAAACAATACGTTACTAAATAACCAAGAGCTCACTGAAGAAATCAAAGAGGAAAGCAAAGAATACCTAGAGAAAAATGACAATGAAAACATCATGATCCAAAATCTATGGGATGCAGCAAAAGCAGTTCTAACAGGGAAGTTTACAGCAATACAATCCTACCTCAAGAAACATGAAACATCTCAAATAAACAATCTAACCTTACACCTAAAGAAACTAGAGAAAGAAGAACAAATAGTAAAAGGAAAGAAACCATAAACATCAGAGAAGAAATAAATGAAATAGAAACCAAGAAAACAGTAGCAAAGATCAATTAAACTAAAAGCTGGTTCTTTGAGAAGATAAACAAAAATGATAAAGCTTTAGCCAGACTCATCAAGAAAAAGAGGAAGAGAGCTCAAATCAATAAAATTAAAAATGAAAAAGGAGAAGTTACAATGGACACTGCAGAAATACAAAGCATCATAAGAGACTACTACAAACAACTCTATGCCGATAAAATGGACAACCTGAAAGAAATGGACACATTCTTAGAAAGGTATAACTTCCAATACTGAACCAGGAAGAAATAGAAAATATGAACAGATGAATCACAAGTAATGAAATTGAAACTGTGATTAAAAATCTTCCAACAAACAAAAGTCCAGGACCAGATGGCTTCACAGGTGAATTCTATCAAACATTTAGCAAAGAGCTAACACCCATTCTTCTCAAACTCTTCCAAGAAACTTCATAGGAAGAAACACTCCCAAACTCATTCTACAAGGCCACCATCATCCTGATACCAAAACCAGACAAAGATACCACAAAAAGCGAAAATTACAGACCAATATCACTGATGAACATAGATGCAAAACTCCTCAACAAAATACTAGCAAACTGAATCCAACAACATATTAAAAGGATCATACACCATGATCAAGTGGGATTTATCCCAGGGATGCAAGGATTCTTCAATATACACAAATCAATCAATCTGATACACCATATTAACAAATTGAGGAATAAAAACCATATGATCATCTCAACAGATGCAGAAAAGGCTTTTGACAAAATTCAACATCTATTTATGATAAAAACTTTCCAGAAAGTGGGCATAGAGGGAACCTACCTCAACATAATAAAGGCCATATACAAAGATCGGGAACAAGACAAGGATGTCCACTCTCACCAGTATTATTCAACACAGTTTTGGAACTCCTAGCCATGGCAATCAGAGAAGAAAAAGAAATAAAAGGAATACAAACCTCAAAAGAAGGAGTAAAACTGTCACTGTTTGCAGATGACATGATACTATACATAGAGAATACTAAAGATGCCACCAGAAAAGTATTAGAGCTTATCAATGAATTTGGTAAAGTTGCAGGATACAAACCTAATGCACAGAAATCTCTTGCATTCCTATACACTAACAATGAAAGATCAGAAAGAGAAAATAAGAAAAAAATCCCATTCACAACTGCAACAAAAAGAATAAAATACCTAGGAATAAACCTACCTAAGGAGGTAAAAGACCTGTACTCACAAAATTATAAGACACTGATGAAAGAAATCAAAGATGACACAAACAGATGGAGAGATATTCTATGTTCTTGGATTGGAAGAATCAATATTGTGAAAATGACTCTACTACCCAAAGCAATCTACAGATTCAGTGCAATCCCTAACAAATTATCAATGGCATTTTTTACAGAACTAGAACAAAAAATCTTAAAATTTGTATGGAAACACAAAAGACCCCAAATAGCCAAAGCAATCTTAAGAAAGAAAAACAGAGCTGGAGAAATCAGACTCCCTGACTTCAGACTATACTACAAACCTACAGTAATCAAGACAATATGGTACTGGCAGAAAAAAAGAAATATAGATCAATGGAACAGGATAGAAAGCCCAGAGATAAACCCATGCACCTATGGTCAACTAATCTATGACAAAGGAGGCAAGGATATAAAATGAAGAAAAGATATTCTCTTCAATAAGTGGTGCTGGGAAAACTGGACAGCTACATGTAAAAAAATGAAATTAGAACACTCCCTAACACCATACACAAAAATAAACTAAAAATGGAGTAAAGACTAAATGTAAGACCAGACACTATAAAACTCTTAGAGGAAAACATAGAAAGTACACTGTTTGATATAAATCACAGCAAGCTCTTTTTTGACCCACCTCCTAGAGTAATGGAAATAAAAACAAAAATAAACAAATGGGACCTAATGAGGCTTAAAAGCTTTTGCACAGCAAAGGAAACTATAAACAAGACCAAAAGAGAACCCTCAGAATGGGAGAAAATATTTGCAATCAAATCAACGGATAAAGGATTAATCTCCAAAATATATAAACAGCCCATGCAGCTCAACACTGAAAAAACAAACAACCCAATCAAAAAATGGGCAGAAGATCTAAATAGACATTGCTCCAAAGAAGACATACAGATGGCCAAGAGGCACATGAAAAGTTGCTCAACTTCACTAATTATTAGAGAAATGTAAATCAAAACTACAATGGGGTATCACCTTGCACCAGTTAGAATAGGCATCATCAGAAAATCTGCAAACAACAAATGCTGGAGAGGGTGTGGAGAAAAGGGAACCCTCTTGCAGCATTGGTGGGAATG
Organism: Globicephala melas; assembly: GCF_963455315.2. Lineage (NCBI taxonomy): Eukaryota > Metazoa > Chordata > Mammalia > Artiodactyla > Delphinidae > Globicephala > Globicephala melas. The sequence goes on from NC_083322.1 coordinate 29,688,602, forward strand.
TAAATTGATACAGCCACTATGGAGAACAGTATGGAGGTTCCTTAAAAAACGAAAAATAGAATTACCATATGACCCAGCAATCCCACTCCTGGGCATATACCCAGAGAAAACCATAATTCAAAAAGATACATGCACCCCAATGTTGACAGCAGCACTATTTACAATAGCCAGGTCATGGAAGCAACCTAAATGCCCACTGACAGATGAATGGTTAAAGAAGATGTGGTACATATATACAATGGAATATTACTCAGCCATAAAAAGGAACAAAATCGGGTCATTTGTAGAGGCACGGATGGACCTAGAGACCGTCATACAGATTGAAGTAAGTCAGAAAGAGAAAAACAAATATCGCATATTAACACAAATATTGGAATCTAGAGGAGTGGTAAAGATAAACCCATTTGCAAGGCAGAAATACAGACATAGATGTTGAGAACAAATGTATGGACACCAAGGTGGGAAAGCAGGGGGGGCGGGGATGAATTGGGAGATTGGGATTGACATGTATACATTAATATGTATAAAATAGATAACTAATAAGAACCGGCTGTATAAAAAAAATAAAATTCAAAAAAATGTGTATGTGGCAAATTGCCTTATGTCTCACGTTAGGCAGCGCTGAAAAGTCAGTTTTGATATGCTGCAATAGGAATTGATAATTGGCTTAAAGTTATGAACACTTAAAATGATTCAACAAGTGGATATTTGCCTTTCTCTGATATTTTTAAGGGTAATTATTTCATTATTGTTTTTATTGGGTGGAAGGTACAGAGCTGCTTCTGATACTAACTCGCTTACTACTTTACATTTCACTAATACCACTGCAGTAGGTATTGGCTATAATGGGGTAAAGACACTGAAAGTAGAGCTGGAGAATGGGACACAAATGAAATTTTAAAAGGAGAATCAAAAAGCAAAAGAGAGACCTTTGGCTAGAGAGAATGGGATAAAATCAAGGTAGTCTAAAGTCTTAGAATATGGTACTTAAACGTGCGGCCAAAGCATCAGGGTGATTTTTGAGTCCTTTGGATTCTTTCACTTACCTCAGAAGAACCACAAGACAATTTATTATGGTGGCATTTTTCTTTTAATATGACATATTCTTACATGTTTTTCCAGAAAATAAATTATAAGCGTAGTGACTACTTTATAACCATTGTTAATTTATTCAATTACTTGTGGTATTATAAAAGCGAAAGCAAAGCAAAAACACTTTTCTGTTACTTCTGTTAATAGGGTTAAAACCAGCAAAATCTACCTTTCTAATCCCTCCTCGACTACACACGTATTTTTCTCCTTCTGTCTCTATTTCTTTATTTTTTCATAATGAAAAACCACTCCTGAGAGCCCAGGCCAAGGACAAAACAATTTTGAAAACTATCAAGATCAAAATATTCAACTATTAAAAATAGAATTTTTTTTTAAAAAAGGATAAGGTAAAAAAAGGAAAAGCAAAGGTTCTTTACCTTGATCCTTTTTCATTACAAATTTGAATCATAGTGACTAAATTATAATTAAAGCATATTAATTTACTTGAATATTACTATCTAATACTAAAATGAGTACATTCAATAAGACATATGTTTAAAATTTAAATCTGGAAAAATGTTATTTCCTTAAATGTTTCATGCTATATGGCTGTTAACTCCAGTAGTGTGAAAAGCTAAAACACAGGAAAACAATATTGTTTTGAAATCTTAAAAAATTGATTAAGAAAGAAATTGATTACAAAGTCACACTATGCAGTTTTCATTAAAAGGTTATTTTCCACTTAATATTCTTGTTTTTTTAATCCTCAAATCAGTTCGGAACCTGTTTCATTCCTCATTTCAATTTCACTTAGGTTCGTATGTGAATTTTACATAGTTAACAACGTTGATGCTTAATAATCTACTTTTAAAATCCTTTCTGAGGTATTGAAAGCATCATGCTTTATTTAGAAACAGTAGCATAAAAATAATGAAATAGCCAAATATTTACATATATTAATTTCTCTGCACATGCATGATTGTTCTATCATTTTTCACATTCTGAAGTGGAACTCATCCATCATTTTTGATATCAGTGTACGACCAGTTTCTCGTGCCTTTTTCTTATTTCAGCAGCTTTTGTGTTTGAGTTTGATGAAAAAGTCTATATTGAGAATAGTAATGTTAGCAAATGCCAACTGATTTTTTTTTTAATATGCCAGGCACTCTTTTGCATATTTAAAATAGATGGACTCATTTTGTCCTTTCAACACCCATCTATAGGAGGTATTTTGTGATTCTCATTTTAAAGAAGAAGAAACTAACACATAAAAAGTTTAAGCAACTTGCCCAAGGTTTACCTATCTAGTGAATGGGAGCTAGGGTTTCAACCCAGGCTATACAGTTCTAGAGACTGGATCAATATACTCCCTCTATAGATCTTGTTTTATTTATAGTAAAACAAAAGAAACTAACCAATGGAAAACACTTCTCAGTTGTGAATATTAACAGAGCATTTTCTTTAATCATTTGGGATGTAAAATAAAATGTAATATACGTGAATTTTAAAGTCATGAATAACCTGGACAAATCTGTAGCACAATCAACAAGCATTTTCTACATTTTCTGAAATTCTGAAATTTACTGGACTCTTAAATTAAAAGAAAAACAGGGCTTCCCTAGTGGCGCAGTGGTTGAGAGTCCGCCTGCCAATGCAGGGGACACGGGTTCGTGCCCCGGTCCAGGAAGATCCCACATGCCGCGGAGCGGCTGGGCCCGTGAGCCATGGCCGCTGAGCCTGCGCGTCCGGAGCCTATGCTCCGCAACGGGAGAGGCCACAACAGTGAGAGGCCCGCGAACCGCAAAAAGAAAAAACAAAACTCTTAATTGTGTGGATAATAGCAGAGAGAACCTCCTTCACTCCCTATACAGAATCAGTTATTTGGCACCCAGAGTGCCCAGTTTAAGAATAAACTGAAAAATTCTTATCAAATCATTGCAAATTCTGAAGCTCTGAATAGTTCATTGTCAAAAAGGATTTGAGCAAGCAGGAGGTCAGTTCAGAAAAGACAACATGACAATTAAAAGATATATGTCCTCACTTTATTGAACAAAAATCCATCATTTTCTGCTGGGAAAAGCAAGAATTCTTTCCTTTAAAATTCATTAAATTTTGAAATATTCATGAAAACAGCATCAGAATGAACTCTTGGGAGATGTAACTTAATTTTGAAATAGCAAGGAAAATTCATATTAAGGTTCTGAATCAGAAAGTATGCGTGAGTATAAATACATACTAAGCTAGTTATATTTTCATTATCTTGTAGTTTCATCTTACCACATGGTATTATTTTATTTCCATGACAATAGATTGCAGTAGCTGCCCATTAGCTAGATTAAGGGGATTCATAACTGAATTAAGACAGGGCAAATAAGTAACCAATTGAACAATTTATAGTGAGATATTTTTATGGTATTTCTCAGATGACTTCAGTGAGATAAAAACATGATGGTTAAAAGTACTGAAAGCTGAGTTTCACAAACATTAAATGCATACTTATTGAAATATCATCTGTTAACTCACATAATTTATATATAAAGAATATGTAACTAAAACAAATTTGAATGTATATGTAGACTCAATACTTGAGGAAAATTAAGGCTGTAGTATGCCTATGCATCTTATATATAAGCTCAGAAAATTATTTTCCTATTTTGAAGTTCAGAACCAAAACCTGAAAATGATAGATAAGCAACCTATAGATTAAAATTTTGCTACATTTCTTAATAATATTTTCCTGCCTTTCCTTAGTGTTGAGACACGTTTTATGTACTAATTTACTCACTCACTGATTCATTTGTTCATTCATTCATTATTTAAGATAAAATGTCTCCTCTTGATGTTATAATAGATCCATCTATTCACAGCACAGTCCTTAAGTATGCTTACTTAGGAAACAGATAATCCTAGATTCCCAGCCTTGTTATTTACTAGTTATGGCTGTTGGCAAATTACTTTCTCTAAGCATCATTTTCCTCATGTATAAAGTGAGAATAATAATAGCATCTACTCAATAGGGTGGTTCTAAAATTTAAAGGAGATAATGTACAGAGCCTAGCACAAAGTTAATATTCAAAAAATATTATCAAATATTGAGTAAAAAATTAATAATGACTTTGACTACTGAAGCACTTAGGAAATCTTTCTGTAACACCTCATAAGAGCTGTGTAGTGTTCTATGGAAATAAACAATGAAACCTCTATCAATAAAGACTGAGCTATTGCAAGATGCTACCAGAAGGTCCAGTTGGGAATGCCATGACAGTACATCATGAAATACAAATAAAATACAAGAACTGTAGCAGGCAGAAAAAATACAGGAAGTAATTGAGCAAAATTAAGATATGTGTCTTAGTGGGTGATTATGTGTTATAGATCTTAGCAGGTGCTCAATGAGATCTGGGACAACATTGAACCTGAAGACTTAGGAACCTAATTGCTGTGGCATGCTCTGAAACTCACCCAAGGAAGAAAGGACTCAGTGGGAATTTGATCATGTTATATAATAGATATTTTCACAAATGTTATATAACTTAATTTAAAAATAAATGCCAAAAATTCTTGATGACCTGGGACAGTTTGCTTTTTAAAAGGTTATGTTGCCAGTTACAAGATAATTAAAAATCCTACATTATAATAATAACAAGTATAAATAATTAGGAAATAGGAACACATGTTGCTATTAGGAAATAGCAACATACGCCTAGCTCTTATTTTTTTTACATGAAATCTATAAACTTTATTCAGAATAATAAAGACTTGAATAAGTGAAGCGTTATACCACATTTGTGGATACGAAGATTCAATTAAAAAAAAAAAAAACCTAAAAAGTTTTGTTCAAAAGTTTCTAAAAGAGGACGTATTCTACACCAAGAGCGACCATCTCTGTAACGTACTTTCCAAAAACCTGAGTTTATATATTTTCCATTCCTTTATGATGAAACAGAGTTGAATAAGTGCAACGAGGACAAAGAATGTCTGTCGCCTGCCATATCAGTAAACAAAGCATGTTGTGACCATCAAGCAGTCTGTCACTGCAGCCACACCCACCTGTATAACCTGAGGGGATTCAGGATGGAGAAAAATGGGATACAGGCCCTAGGTAGTTAAGGTGCATATCAAAGGAATGATTTCAATAAGCCCAGACCTTTGCACCTTCCCATACATAGAAAAGTGCTAAATACATTAACTAGAGAGATCTGATTTTTCTTTAATTACCAGTCATCTTTTGATGTTCTGACTATCTGGGGTTGTTTGTTGTGAAACTCCTATATATCCTGGCTCCTCCCTTACCTCTTCAGAATAGTCCCTCAGAACTATCTGAGAGACTGTCTCCTTGGCTTAAGTTCTCAGCAAGTCCACCAAATGAAACAGAATTATCAGCCTTTAGGTTGTGCTTTTTTTTTTTCAGTCAATTTCAAGGAAGGCTATAAAGGTGTCGAACAGTGTATTATGTGCCTCATATTAAAATTAATTATTTCCTGGGCTTCCCTGGTGGCGCGGTGGTTGAGAGTCCGCCTGCCGATGCAGGGGACGCGGGTTTGCGCCCCGGTCCGGGAAGATCCCACATGCCGCGGAGCGGCTGGGCCCGTGAGCCATGGCCGCTGAGCCTGCGCATCCGGAGCCTGTGCTCCGCAACGGGAGAGGCCACAAGAGTGAGAGGCCCGTGTACCACAAAAAAAAAAAAAAAAAAAAAAAATTAATTATTTCCTGTAATCTAATTAATTCATAAATTTATTTAGGTTCTGTAATTTGGGACCGATTCTAGCAAACAAATCTTTGTCTATAGTCTTGAAATAGTAAATCCTCCTATTTACACTTTTGGGAGAGTAATTCTTGATACAGGAAGAGAGGGAGATGGAATTCTAAACGTTAACTAGTCTATATAAGAAATATTTTAGATAAATGTAGAGATAAAAACATTTACAAACACATTCTGAATTTAGTGATCATTAACCTTTCCTCCTAGGGTGTGTGAAAATTCATGTTGGGACATCTGTATCTTCAAGTTTTGACATAGTTCCTGCATAATACCACCTGCACTCTCTAAAGACCTTTTATGCTAATAGGTCACCATGGGTAACAATATTCAAATTCATGCCCTTAGTTCTAGAATGCAAACTGCCAGAAAAGTCATAGATTTTATTCTTTTTCTTTTCTCCTTTTGAGTCTAAACTTAAGTAACTTAGCAAGCCTTGTAGATTGCATATTTTATGACAATATAGAAGATAAATTTATTATCAACAAACTAACATTTTCAAATCTGAAAAAAATGTCATTTTTTCCATAGTGTTTAACACAATTGTCACTAAATATTTATTGATATAAGTATTTGATTTTTTCATCCTATCTCACTTCCTCAGTTAGACATTAAGGCAGCTGGCTAGGCCTATTTTGGTCACCAGCATACACCTATCATTCATTAACAGGCATTCATTCATTCATCTATGTTTATTGAATGTCTATTACTGTCTAGACACAGTTAGGGGTGCAGGGTATAATGCAGTAATCAAGGCAGACCATATCACTGCTTTCCTGTGGTTTATATTCTTGTGGGCAAGATAGAAGATAAACAAATAGACTCTGAATACATATTTGTAGAACATGTGAAAGAACAAAATGAATAAATATTTATTTTGATTTATTACTTTATATTCCTATTCTGAGGGAATCTGATTGTAATTATCTGTAAAACATTCTAGAAGAGTTCTTCTAATTCTCCATTTTTTTTTTTTTTTTCGGTACGTGGGCCTCTCACTGTCGTGGCTCTCCCGTTGCGGAGCACAGGCTCCGGACGCGCAGGCTCAGCGGCCATGGCTCACGGGCCCAGCCGCTCTGCGGCCTGTGGTATCTTCCCGGACCGGGGCACGAACCCATGTCCCCTGCATCGGCAGGCGGACTCTCAACCACTGTGCCAACAGGGAAGCCCCCAATTCTCCATTTTAAAGACAAATTGAAATAAATTTTTCCTACAATAGTAGGTTACCAATTATTCTTGATTTTACTTCCGTATCTATAAATATGCATGGATGTTTATGCACATTTATGCATATTGCTGTGACTGAACAAGTCACTTAAAGAAATAGATTAATGAGAATATTCAATGTAATCACTTTCCTTTTGAACCTTTTGCTTTAAGTCAGAAGTTTCCACTCTTTTTTTTGACCAGATGTCCATGATCAAAGTATAAAACAAGTGTCATTTTTCTATTCCACTCTGTCATAAAGTAATGAAACATTTATTAATGAACTGTACTAAAATGGCTACATTCAATTTATCAGAGTGCTCCTCTCAGGTAGCTCAAAAGAAGAGTAGGCAGCATCTGTGCGTGGATATATTCTATATCAGTCTTTCCCAATCAAGGAAATGCATATTTAACATATGAATAAAGAGTCATATATTTACTAAATATAAATATTTAAATGTATATACAAATAATATTTTCATAATCTATTAAGGGGCTTCCCTGGTGGCGCAGTGGTTGAGAGTCCGCCTGCCGATGCAGGGGACGCGGGTTCGTGCCCCGGTCCGGGAAGATCCCACATGCCACGGAGCGGCTGGGCCCGTGAGCCACGGCCGCTGAGCCTGCGCGTCCGGAGCCTGTGCTCCGCAACGGGAGAGGCCACAACAGTGAGAGGCCCGCGTACCACAAAAAAAAAAAAAAAAAAAAAAATCTATTAAGAAAATACAATGTGCCCAGAGAGGCTTTCATTTATAAGTTTTGGGTTTTTTTTAATTATTTTTTTTTTTTTTACATTTATAAGTTTTTATGTGGGCCCAACCCCATGTCATTTATCAAACTCATCAAACTCGCGTCTTTAAAGAAATCCATTTATGCAATTAAGAAAAACTTTGAAAACCAGCGTTCGTAATTTCACTGGTTATTGAACTATTATTCTACTGCTTTCCCTTTGATGTCAGTTGTCTTTTCCTGCTGTGGGTACTGGGCTCCTTTATGACCAAAGGTCGACCCCACGTGGCATTACAGGTCAATGTCACCTCGTTGATATGAATCACCAGTCATCTCACACCCAGCTGACACTGTTATTCTCAAATGGCTGATTCTATTTTTAAATACTAACAGTTTTTTTTCCAGGTCATTATTTGAATCCAGTAATTAAAGCCATTGTGTTGATCAATGACTTTGTTTCAGAACTGTGTTTTGTTTTTGTTTTTTTTAAATAAATCAGAAAATTGGGACTTCTCTGGCTGTCCAGTGGTTAAGACTCCACATTTCCACTGCAGGAGGTGAGGGTTCAATCCCTGGTTGGGGAACTAGGATCCCATATGCCACATGGTGCGGCCAAAATTAATCAGAAAATTACATTTATACTAAAAAACTATTTTTAGTAATATCTAGGATTTAGTTTAAAACTTTCAGCTTAATGGCACAAGATAAAAAGCCAAGTATTCATTGATCTAACACCTAAAAGTCATTTATCGGAACAAATTGTTATCAAAAGACAGCCATTACCTATCTTGCCAATAATACTACTTACTGAGTTTTACTCAAATCATAGACAATATTAACAGCTAACTAGCTAACAAAGAGAGGAGTGCCATCTTTCATTCTTACAGTGATGTAACACCCAGGGAACAGTATACAGACATTTTCTAAATGTTAGATGATGTCAGTGGCAAAATTAAAAATAAATATTTTCTTCCTTAAATGGATAAGTTGTTTGAAGTACGCATAACATCTTATTTAAGCTATGCAAGACTAGAACAACAATCTCAAGACACATAAGTTACATTATAATAATTAGAAATAATTTTGTTTACTTTATGACCCGTTTCCTTTAAAATACCCTAAACTTTAATATATGACATAACATGTCCTTGCTGCGTGGCAGAAAGAGCCAAGGACAAGGGAAGGGAGTTGGATTTTCTCCAAATCCTGTCACTGACTGGAAATGCTACCTCACGTGAGGTATTTAGTACCCCCTTGGTCTTAGTTTCCCCACTTGCAAAGTATGGAATCTAGAACAATTCAGTTTTCCCCACTTGCAAAGTATGGAATCTAGAACAATTCAGTGTTGAATTTTCTTATACTTCTAAAACTTAAAAGCCTATAAAGGTAGCTTATATTTGACGTAAAAAGTGTTATGAACTAGACTAATTTATATACCCCATTGATTTCAAGTATGCATTTTTTTTTTTTTTCCTGCAGCCTCTCCCGTTGCGGAGCACCGGCTCCGGATGTGCAGGCTCAGCAGCCATGGATCACGGGTCCAGCCGCTCCGCGGCATGTGGGATCTTCCCGGACCGGGGCACGAACCCGCGTCCCCTGCATCGGCAGGTGGACTCTCAACCACTGCGCCACCAGGGAAGTCCTCAAGTATGCTTTTTTAAAAGAATTCTTTCACTGCAATACTGATTCATTTCACCTGAAATTAAGTTTTCTTTACTCTGTAACAAAAACTAATTAATGGTAAAATGGAGATTATAGATTGCTTCTCACCCAGGTTTACGATAAAAGTTGGAGTTGGTTCCTAGAGAAGTAAAGACTCTTTGCCAAGTTACTATGTTGAAGAATTTAGGAATGACCAAATAAATAAAATAGGTGCAATTAATCTGAGCCATCAGCCTTAACCATGAACTACCTCCTCCTACGTCTAGTTCCTTTTCCAGTAAATGATTACTTCACAGATATTCAAGATGTTTTATGATAGCTTCTCTTTAGGACCTTTTAGAAATGCCATGTAATAAATTAGATCCCCAAATCTTTATAGTGTGTGATTAAACTAATCCATCAGCCTTATTATTTTCCTGTTTCATTGTCCAAATTGCCTTTTTCTATTTCTTAATCTCTTACTCCATATTTGTAGCTTCTGCAGCTCAAAAGATACTCTTTAAATGGTCCTTATACTCACTTGCTCAAACTCAATTGGTCATTTATAGATCTGAAAATATAAAATCTCACAAAAAGTATATTTGACATGCCCACAATGAAAACATAAAACCCTACCACTGTGTTGCTTGACAAATACTTGCTTTTGTTTTATTTTAATGTTATTGTTAATTCTCAGATCAACAGCTAGTGTGCACTTTATTAATTCCAGTATGTTTTCAATTTTTAAAACATACATTTCAGTGACTATGTCTATGTTAACTCCTTTAACACAAACTTCTCCCTGTTACTAGTAATTATCTTTTGACAGTACTGATAATAATGAAAAAAATAAAACAAAACATGGTTGTTAGAATCAAGGATAGAATTTTAGAGCTGAAAAATGACTCTAATCTTCCCATTCCTCTCCAGTAGATGTCCCGGTCTCAATACTCAACAATCATTTTTCATCAACACAGGCATTAAACTGTCTAAATTCGATATACTTTCTATAAAAGTTCTGCATCTTTACCATATACCCTCTATCCCTCCCTACCAAACATGCATACTCAACATGCATTTTTCAGAAATCAGACACAAGCACATACACACACACATAACACAGGCACAAACAAAATAGTTAAAAACTCCATCTAGCAGTAAATCAGTATGTATTAATATGTTCAGCATCTCTCCTCTTCCGTCATCCCCTCGAATATGAAAAGAGGCACCTTTTAACATTTAATGTGTATCTATATCATTCTCCTGATTTAAATGCTTGGCATCTCTCAATGTCTAACAAACAAACAAAAATCCAAAAGAACCTTAAAGTTTCTTAGTAAGGCACAACAAACCCTTCACAATCTGACCTAGGCTACCTTTCCCACCCTGCATGACTTTCTCCTATGTGTGCAGTTCTCCAGCCAAACTGAACCATCTTTTGCCTCCAATATACTTATCATTTAATGCCTAGTAATCTTTGAACCTATTCTCTCTACTTGTAATATCCTTACTCTTTCTCTGGGTATTTTGGGGGCAATTTCCTACTCATCTTTTCTCATTACTGTAAATGTCACCTCTTCTGAGCTTCTATAATGCACTTTAGGCATATTTTATGTATGTTAACATCTCCAGAATGCTATACTCAATAAATGCTTATTGTGTGAGTGATTAATTGTGATAGGGATTGGTGAGCACAGAAAGATATCCAAATTTTGGTTTCCTCTTTCCAAGATATATTTCTGAAGCATGGAAGAGAGAGTGTGTTGGACATAACTAGAACATTAGCCAGTATATGGGAAGAAAGGGACTAGAAAGAAAAGTCAAAGAATGGAAGAATAAAGTGTTGATGTGTATATTCTCTGTGAGGCACAATGCAATGCATTTCACACATGTAGTCTTCATCTCTACCTGAGATATCTTTAAATTTAAAGTGTAAACACATGCTTGTAGTTTTAATAGTAGAATAAAATCAACAAATTATCAAATATAAAGGTGGACAATACAATTTTCAATAAACAAAGCTTATTATTATTACAAAAAATAATCATTTGCCTTAGACAAATGATGTTTTAAACTCATTACTTTTTAACAAAGAGATGGTCCAAAGATATACACAGAAAAACCATAGACAGAAACACAACTATTGATTTAAATGTTTGTCCTAATAATCACATACATGCAAATTAAACAACAAACTACCATTTCCAATGGAGTAAGTCACACAGTACTGTAATTGTTAGTTTATCTGTTAGTATTTCCTGCTAAATTAAAATAGTAGAAGGCTGGACTGTGGTCTTTAATGATGCAGCAACATGCCTACACAGCAAAATCTTCGACTATCTCTTGAATGAACTAACTAATGAATGCATGAATAGTGAATGGAAATGATAGCACTTAACACTAGAAGATATTGTGAATTGGACACTCTCAAACACTACACTTTGGATATAGATTCTAAGCACAGCAACACAGGCTTACTGAACAATCCTTTATTCATTTATAAAGTATTCTGTTATGGGTACCAAGCATCTCCACAAACCCTTTAGTTTTAATATATCCAAAACTGAACTTCTCTTCTTCAACAGGCCTGCTGTTCTTGCATTCTTTGTCTTGTTCTACCCCACCAGGTCAGAGGCACAGTAATCACCTTCCTCCCTCCAACTCCCATTTTCAGGTTGTCACTATATTCATTCCTTTGTTTCTACTTTCTAACCGTGTCTCTCTCCTTTATAACAATCTTCCCTCTCATTTTATTCCTTTTCAGCCATTATGATAAACTCTTAATTGGCTTTTCTGCTTTAAATTTCAACCCACTTTACTCAATTTTCCAAAGTGCAGCCACATCGTACTTCTTGACTTGAAATTCCTTAGTAAGCTCCTGTCTTTGAAGTCCTTTTGTTGAGCACAGAGGCATCTCCCCTATTTGCAGCCTACATGACTTCACCCCGACTGCATTATGTGCTTCACATAGACACACTGAACCATACAGACATACCAAATTCTCATACTTCTAGGTTTTGTATCTGATAGTCCTTGGATGTTCTTTCCAATCTTGAACACCTGGCAGGGTCATAGTCACTCTACCTGGCCAGACTGAAGTGACACTTCCTTTGTGAAGTTTTCCTTAAGTCCCCTCTACAGATATGACTACTCTTTCCTTTTTAATACCCCTGTATCTCTATATAATCCATTGTACACTTCTCTATGTTATGGGTCTGTGAGCTACTCAACTTCTGTGTACTTCTAGTGCCCGGCACATACAGTTCTAAAACTATTCAGTGTTTGTTATTATGCGGGTAGTACCAACTGACAAAAGAGCTCTAGGTGGGACAGAATCACTCAGGCAGGCTAACTGACTAGACAGACTTTAATTTCAGTATATTTCCTGTTAAAATTTAAAAAATGATTTTCTTACTTTTGTATTTTTATAGCCTAAAGTAATATATGTACTTTAATATTTAATACTGTGATATTGTGACTCATAAGAAAAATACATATTTGTTCATTCAGATGACCAAAGTATATTCCTTGTATATATTGGGTCTTCCTCCATGGTTTCTTGCTCACAACTCCCAAAACCCTTGGAATCTCCTAAGTGTTGAGAGAAATAAAGGTATCTTTTGTTTGTTATGTTAATGAGGTGACTTTGGAAAGTGCCCAAGGATGGGGGCTAGTTGCCAGTGGAGTCAGTCATGTGATTAAAGGGTTGGAACTTTCAGTCCCACCCTCTGAATTCCGAGGAGGGGAGAGTGGCTGGAGACTGAGAGAGTTCAGTCGCTAAGGGCCAGTGATTTAATCAATCATCTTTGTAATGAAACCTCCATAAAATTCCCAAAAGGACTAGGTTTGGAGAGTTTCTGGGTTGGTGAACACGTGGAGATGTAGGGAGAGTAGTGCACATGCAGAGGGCATGGAAGCTCAGTACCCTTTCCCCATATCTTGCCCTATGCATCTCTTCCCTCTGGCTGTTCCTGAATTACATTCTTTCATAATAAACCGATGATCTAGTAAGAAAAATGTTCTCTAAGTTCTGTGAGCCACTTCATCAAATTAATCAAACCTAAAGAGGGGGGCGTGGGAACCTCTGATTTACAGCCAGTTGGTCATAAATACAGGTGATGCCAAGCATGCACCTGGCATCAAAAAAGTAGGGGAAGGGGCTGGTCTTGTACTGTTTCTCCCTTAACCTGTGGCTGGTGTCCGTAGCATTGTTTGATGTATGTGTGGGGAAAACCCCTCTCTTCACACATTGGAATTCGTGTCAGGACCTTTTAAATGCTGACCAGCTAAAATCTGAATGTTAGGAAAATACTTCATTGCTTAAAAGATAACATGATGCTAATTAGAATATATAGCAAGAAACATGAAGTATAATATTGATTATATGACTTCTACATTAAATGGAGGGCAAAAATGTTTATATAGTAAGACTTCATGGAATAAAGAATATAATTATATTAAATCTTATCTCTAGTTTCTTGAAATATTTAAAGTATTGATTTAGCAATACAGTTATCTAAAGGATATTTTTAAATAATTCCAAAGTGATTTTGACATGATTTTGTTTCTTCAATGGCTTAAAGCAAGAAGGTTTAAAAACATGGCACATTTAGGTGAATTAACTATAGTGTTATTTATTGTGACCTACCTTTAGAAGCAGAAAAGAATTTGCTTCTATATTCCACTTGCCTTCAATTTCATAACCAACATTTTGAAAAGCTTTTCTACCTTACAAAGAAGTTTAAATGCCCAGAACCTGTGCCTCTCGTTAATAATAAAGTCTACTATAACGTATGAAGCTTATGGAACAGAATATAGAATGTAAGGTCTGTGTCCTATTTTTGGGTTAGATTTTTGTTTAAGAAAAGCATAATTTGGTACAGTGTATTACTATTCTACAGTTTTTCTTTTAAAACTAAAAATAGCTCTATAGCTAGTCCCTCGTTGTTCCATGGTGATTTTGGAGGAATGCCAGAGATTATATTTAGAGCCCTATAAGAAATAAGAAAAAGACCAAACAGCAAATTTAGGGTTCATTCAGGAAGAAAGGTATTAGAATCATCTCTATTAACTAGGTTAATGGAAGGGAACCATAGCTCAGAAAATATAAAACTAAATGCTCTGATGCTTCCATGTAGTAATGTTATAGGGAACAAGAAGGGTAAAAAATACTGAGTGAAAGGAAAACTACCTAACAGGGATGATAACAATAGCATCAAACTGTCCCTAAATTATAGGTGAATAATTTAAAATACAAATAATCTTTACACAATGAGAAGTCTACCATATGTCGACATAGGTTATTTTGTTTAATTTCCAGATTGCTATGAAATATAGTAATGATGATCAATACAATACAAATTTTTGAAAGCCATCTTTTGAATCTGGCATGCTAGTATTCACTATGAATTTTATTTGTTTAGATTGATAAAAAATATTTCCTTGGGCTTCCCTGGTGGCGCAGTGGTTGAGAGTCCGCCTGCCGATGCAGGGGCGCAGGTTCGTGCCCCGGTCCGGGAAGATCCCACATGCTGCGGAGCAGCTGGGCCCGTGAGCCATGGCCGCTGAGCCTGCGCATCCGGAGCCTGTGCTCCGCAGCGGGAGAGGCCACAGCAGTGAGAGGCCCACGTACTGCAAAAAAAAAACCAAAAAAAACCAAAAAAGTATTTCCTTGTTCTTCATGATGTGAGGCCTGGAAGAGAGCCTTGAAGCCCTAAAAATGTTACATACACCACTGAAGGAAAAACTTTCTCATCAGTTTTTATTTGATTCCCAACCTCTGGATTTAGACCACTAGGGAGTTTTTTCAAGGTATCGGTATTTTGAAGCCACATGAGCAGCAAGCATTGCCGTTAGAGCAAACAGATATGCTGCATAAACATGTAAGAGTTCTGTTAATGCTACAATTAAATTTAAAGTATTATGAAAGTGTTAATTAATTCACCACATGTTTTGGTCATTATGAATTAATCAACAGAGAATTCATCTTTCACATGGAATCAGTGATAGTTGATTGCATTTGAAAAATATAAGGTCTATGATCTAGATGTAACAATAAAATAGAATTTTATATTTAATCATTCCTTGACCTTCCCTCCTATGGCATCACTCTTGGGCCTAGCCGCTGCGCCGCATGTGGGATCTTCCTGGACCGGGGCACGAACCCGTGTCCGCTGCATCGGCAGGCAGACTCTCAAGCACTGCGCCACCAGGGAAGCCCAGCATCACTCTTTTATTTGAACAGTTACACTTTACTATCTTTAGTCAACCCAACACCTACTCTGCGTTCTTAGGTTCACTTGCTTAACTGTGTTTTCTCTTGTGCATTCTAATTTTAGTACCGACACTAATTTTAGATATGAGAGCTTAAGTCACTAACATTTTCTAGGTCTCAACAATAAAGTAAAAAAATTGGACCAAGATTTTCTCTAAAGTTCTTCCCAAATCTAACATTCCCTAACTCTTACATCTTTCATAACAGCCTTCACACCCTAGCGTACACAGTGGCAAATACCTAGCAGGTGCTAAGTAAATGCTTATTTAATTAACATGGCATAGCTTTTACTACTTTATCCATCTAGGCTGACTGCAGGAAGATTGTGTTTCTTAAAGTTTTTCACAAAACTAATGGTTGGAACATCTCAAAACTCTCTCCAACTGATTTGATTTGAAATCATTGGTTTTACACTCTTCCCATAAAACTGCAGGTTTGTACAGCTTTATAGACAATAACGAGAACACTTAATTACACATGCACGGTAGCAATAATCTCCAAAGGCAATTTAATTTCTAAGCTATGTACTGTAATCTCAGCCAAATCATAGATTCGCACAAATCAAAGTGGGATGAAGTTGGAGGATGAAAACCAATCTGTCTCCCTTTGCAGGACTCTAAACCTATCTTTAAATCTTTGGTAACTTGTAACTTGCAAGTCATATTAGGACCAAATATTGTAAATGAGCATTTTTAATTAGTGAGATGTTCTCATTGAAAGATATGTAATTCAGGCTGTGCACATCTGAATGCAGAAAGCATAACGCATTCCTTTTTTTAGAGAAGGATGTAATTACAAGTAAGGACACAAACTTGCTATGTGTCAACGTAGGTATGACAAATATACAATGTGGTTGAAATATCTTAAAGGTTAATGAAATATTAATGTAAAAATATTCTAATTTACAATTAATGCATTTTTTAGAGGATGTGATGCCATGTTTTAATGGCTTTATTTTTCTCAGAACATTTACCATTCATCATAAAATAGATTGATATAAAAGTAGTCCTAACAGTTTCTTTCAGAAGTTTGAGATATATAATATTTCTGCTCAATAAAGCACTGAATATATAAATGATTTACAAAAATGATCTGCAAGTTGTATGTCACGATTTGATTTTTTTTCATCTTGAACATAAAGCACAATACTTTAGTACAATAAAAAGCTATACCATTTCTTTGCCAAATATAAGGCTTTACACTTATTTTTTTTCCTGCTAGGAACAATTAACTAAATATTTACTCTCTTACCAAGTTTTTAACTGTGCAATACAGTATCGTTAACTATAAGTACGATATTGTAAAACAGATTTCGAGAACCTGTTTATCATATATAATGGAAATTTTACTGTTTTGAAGTTTGGTTAGTCCTTCTTCATAGTAACCAGAATAAGTAGTCAATACATCAACATGATTTGAAAATATCCCGTAAAATGTAAACCTAAAATTCACGTTAATGACTTTGGCTGTAGCTCAAATAAACCAACTGGAAGAAAAAGAAAATCTTTATACCAAACTTCACATGTAGAAGCAGGAACTTCATACAAGTACGATGCTGAAAGCTTCAAAAGTCTAGGAGAAATAAGTTATTTCAAAAAGGAGTTTTGATTTAAACATAAGCTTGAGGTAGTTATGAAAAACATTAGGGGAAATTGGAAAGATCTTGTTAAAATAATTGAGCTTACAGAGCAGTGATAAGAATGTAAATCTGAAAACAGTCTTTGCATCACTTAGCTAGCTAAATAATCCTAGAAATGGAATCATTTTTCTTTCTCTCAAAGCAAAATTGGAATTTTAATAGGTGCAAGGAAAAGTGGTATGGAAACCAGAAGCACCTGGATTTTCATATCTTATGAAACACATTAAAGCAGATGAAAAAGAATATGGTTTTAGCTTTTAAATTTCTAAAACTGGAGATACTTTTATTCTTCTTTTATAATGTACTATGACTTTATCAGCCGTGGATATATTTAAATTTTTGGAATAAACAAATAATATTTCCAACGTTCCTCCCTCAGAATGACATAAACTGATTATTGATGTATTTATGCATTTATTTCTTTATACTTTTCTTTTTTTGTTTCAAGCTATGCCTACTCCTTCCAGATGCCTGGAATTTTGATGCATCTATAAAAACTCTGCTTTGGCAATGTTACCAATGATTTAATCATCTTCAATTTTCATCAGTTTGCAATGGATAGATTTCTTAGTCTGATGCTGAATACCCAGGTTCACTAACTATAATAACTGTGACAGCAATGGCAAAACGGACACAAAAATACCAGCAAGGCTGTGTGATAGCTGCTAGGTTTCCTTGGGTTTGAGAAAGCTAATATAAGCATCAAGTATTGTCATAGGCGCTTAGGTGAAAAGTGCTTAAGAAAAATAGACACAGAGAGTAGTGGATTAAAAAAATTGGATATGTTTGTGCCATTAAGTACACATGCATCATGCATGACGAACTGAAAGACTAAGTCTTAGAGGGTTCAAGTAGGAGACAGAATTCTGCACAGTTCTAGGAAAAAAACTATGTTGCTGTTATTTCTTCCAAACTATTCTAGGAGATGATTTTAGCAGATTCTGTGCTCTGTACTTAGTCTGCTGCACTTCCTACGATGAACCTGCCCAGGATTGGGTGAGTGCACACATTCTCTTCTGATTAATAGTTTGCCAGGAAGTCCTATTGCTGATGAAATCTGTTCACACCATGCACTTTCTTACTCCTTGTTTATCAAGCAGTCTGTTGACTTCTCTAGTTGGTTTTCTTCATCTCACCTACTATTAATTTGGCAGTCCTAAATCTTACTAATTTTCCAGGTCTTGTTGAACCATCTAATTTCCAATATGTTGAGGAATGCTTCAGAAACCCATGCCAAATATAATAAAATCCCAACATTTTCACATCTATCAGCCTTCTAGACTCGACATTAACAGGTAGAGCTGAGCAAACACTACTGCTGAAGTTCCCCTAAGGGAAAAAAAAATAGCTACATAAATATTTTAAGCATGACACTAATTCAAATAATTCATTTCCTCCAAGTATGAGAGATGAAAGTTCATCTATGCTATGGTCACTTCTCAGTAATGAATAGCTAGTCTTCAGCCTAGCTAGTTCAGTCCAAATAGTGAAGTAAAAATGTCTTGAGTGCTGACACACTTTTTGCAGTCCCTTGAAACCACTTCTTATAACATCAAAAGACAAAAATAGATCAAAATTGTTACCATTATAAAGAAGTACAATGACGTAACATCAAGAGAAAGTAACTTATCTGTGTTTTATTTTTAAAACTATATTTGTCCTGATAACTTCTCTTTCTCCTAGTGGTTTGATTTGTACTTTTAGGGAAAGAAGTCTTATCTAAGAATATGTGTCAGCATTAGTTACCTCCATATTCATTCTCCTTGGATATGAAAGCCCAGATAACAAAAAACAATTCTAAGAATCTTTTTCACCCAATTATTAGGGAGAGAGCATCATGAAACTCAATTGGTCATAGGGATCCCAGTAAGAGTTACTTTGTAGCTCTTCACCAATATTTGCTGTTTCTCAGTCAGCTACAAATTAGAATAGTCTATTATTGGTCATAAATGCCACTTGATAGTGGTAAAAAACTCAAAGATAGATATATGAATGCTAAAAGTCTGGAAAATTTTTAAAAATTAGTTTCAATTGATGAATCCGTCTGTTTTCCATTTGAGTACTACATCACATAATTCAGTATTGTGAACTTATTGTTATACTTCCCAAATTGTGGAGTGTCATAACCCACATGTTACTTCTGATAATAAAACTTAACAGGTATTATTTTGGAAGAAAACTGAGGTTCTATTCGTTCATTATTTTCATCACTACTGAAACATAATTTTTAAGCAATCTAAATAAGATCATTTAGTCTTGGAAATTCACCCCAAAGATTTTAGTTTAAATTTGTTTATTCACCTAAAAAACCTAGTAAGATAATAACTATCTAATTTTTAAGGTGAATATAATATAATTTGAAAATTTACCTAACAGGGTAATTTATATGAATATGTAAGGGGAAAGGGGAATTATAAATATTATGCTAAATATAGTCATTGTTTTTTAAAATATCAAAATTGTATCTTATAACTGGATCTTCATGTCTAGAAACACTCCTTCAAGAGTTAAACACAATGTGTGTAAACACTTACATATCAAATATGCAAAAGCCATTTGTTCAATATAAACCAAACAGCTAAGAGATGCCAAAGACGCACAGTTTATTGCACATACTTTCCTTTGATCTAAAGATCTGTGCACTCTAAAATGTATACCATCATTGGATTTAGTAATCCGCTTACTCCCAAGTTGAAGCTAGTCACTAATTCTAAAAATACTAAGTATTAAAAAAGGACAAAAAACAGGTCAAGGAAAAACCACAAGGCACTCAATACCTCACTGCTTGACTTTCCCTACATTTGTAATAGTGGTTGAGAACCAGGAAATTTACAACATGCTGATCTAGGGGACATTATCAGAGTCAGAGTGACCCCCACATCTGGGGCTTCAGGGACCACTCCAGAATAGAATGTGGCAGAAGAGTGGCACCAAAATGTGTCAAATATTTCGTAGTCAATAAATGTGCTATTTTCTATGCCTAGCTAAGTAAGAGATACTGAGTTTCATTGCAGGAGTAGACAGTTTTAGGTACCATTCTGCTTCTGAGTCTTCCACTTTGCTTTGAAAAACTCAAGTACCACAGGGTTCCACTCTTTCTAGTTTTGCTGTGTCACTGTAAAATAACCTGTAAAGGCTTATACTCCTAGAGACCCTGAGAAGCATCCCATACTATGAGTAACCAGGATTTTTCAGATTAAAGTATGATAATTATTAACTCGAACACTGTTTCCTATGAATGCATCAATTTCCACAGAAAATTCTGGGTCTGCTCAAACTCTGCTTTTGTGAGTGTGAGTCACATGTATATGTGGTGGTGGAGGGGAGAGGAGAAAGTAGCAGAAGCTCTAATGAAATGCTGAGCGAGGTTCAATTCCTTCAAGGTTGCATGGGTCTGAAATAAATCTTATTAATGTTTTTTCCCCCTTTACAAAGCAATTCACAGTGGACTAAGCTTTGATCAATTAATAAATTGATAATTTACTTCAATATATCTTTCAATCATTGTACTTTTCATATTCTCTGTAGATCGTGTGTGTGTGTGTGTGTGTGTGTGTGTGTGTGTTTCCCTTAAAGTGATGATTATCAGTGATGATAATGTAGGTATTTCAGCAAAGAAACAGCTCTATGACATAAGCTTCCAATGTAGCTAATGGGAAGAGGCAATTTTAACACACTTAACTTTTTATAATAACATTTGATTATTTTTTCATGTTTCGTGTAGATGTCTCTGCTCATGTTGTATGTAGAGATTATTATGAATTGCAAGCTACATACATATATCTTGGTGATTGGCTATAATTATGTACTGGTTTGCATTGCAATGTATACAGGCAACAAATCTGTAATTACTCTGGCATTCTTTATGTTGTTTATAGATCCATTGCTTATCCCAGCTCTGACACACATTTACGGAATGAATGACCAGTCAAGCTTCTAAAATCTGGTTCCCTATGCATAAAAGGGGATTTATAATTTCTTTTTTATGGTACTGTGGGATAATCAGAATAAAATATATGAAATGCCAAAGAATTACTAAGTACTAATTTGATTATGCATTTATTCTTTCATACTGTCTATAAATTATTCATCTTACTAATTAGCCTTTTAAGCCAAGAGTTAGAGAAAAAGAAGAGGTCCATATGGTCTTTGATCTTGTTTGTTTGACCTTAAACAATCAAGTAACACACACAAAAAAATGCATTTGGAAAATAATAAATATATCTCCCACGTTATACATAACCTTTCACAAAAGTAATTTCAAAAAATAGGAAATATGTTCACTCAATCTGAATAGTGCTCTTTCCACCTGCACTTGTTCATTTTTCTACCCTAGTATAAGGCTATTTTTGAAGTGAGTCAAAGATCAGACTCTGCTTTTTTTGAATTTATACAAAAGAAATGAGAGTATCCTTAAGGAGGCTTAAAATAGATGTTTAAATTCCCAGGATTACTTATTATTCAGCTTCCTGGACAGGGATGTGTAAACTGTTGGCTTATGTCTTACAGTATAATATCACAGGATTCTAAAAATATTGCATGTTTCCAAAGAAGGACATTGTTCTTTAAATTTACAAAAAATTCCCTGTAGACATCTTGAGCAGAGTTTTCTAAAAAACGACAAAGCTTAGGTACTCCACCAGCAGGGACAGACCTAGAAGAAATTTAGAAACCAACAGGCATTCAACAAAGACTCAGCTGCTACAACTTCAAGTAGTCTTCCTATCTCTGTCATCCAATTCTTGTAATTACTACTGAAAGGAAAAACAGAAGGGACAGAAAATGTGGTTGGAGTTCAATTAACTACAGTTATGCTTTCTATACTTAATATTGTTATAATGTATTTTTTAAATTTTAGTAATGTTTCTTTTCACAAGAAAACATTTAACAACAAATGTTCTCAGTCCCCTGAAAGTCCTTACCTTAACAATGAAACAAGCCATCCGCTATCTAATTTTCATGCATACATGTATACACATATACAATAGAAATACCATATCTCTTAGAATAATAAGATGAAAAACTATCTTTATCAATTCATTTAAGATAATTTCCTAATCAGCAGTAACAGAGGGTAAATTTCTATTCCACAAGCATCTCTATGTATGTTTACTTCAAACTGACCTTTTGCTGAACCAGATAGAATACTTCCAGAGAAGTTTTCATGTGCACACAAAGAAAAATGGAAATGTGTGAGTAAACAGACAATTCTTGGCTTCCAGGGTGCAGAGTTGGTTAATAAAGTTCCAAATGATCAAAAGAACTACCGTAAGTAAATTCACTTTTTCAAATTTCTGCAATGGAAAAGCCCTTAGAATGTCTTTAACTGTGCCATGCCCTGTGCCATGTTAGATCCTTCTAGATCAGGTAATGCCATCAGAGCTAGAAGCCCAAGATTTGTGAAAATGTTGGGAAGGATCCCATCAGACCAAAAAAAAAAAAAAAAAACAGCTCCTTTTGGATCTTTTTGAAATAGTTGATGGAGACCCATCCACCTACCCATTTACCATTCATATATCCATTTATTCAACTTTATTTTGTGGTTATTATCCTTACTACTATCAATATCCATTCATTTGTGTTTATTTTCTGTAATTCCAATGATGATAATGCTTCTTCTTGCTCATCCATTCAAGACTAAGCTAGAACTATCATTTACTGATCTAGGAAATGAATAAAACCTGGGAAAATTAGTTAAGCCTTTACGTAATACTCTGAGGCTGTACTTAAAGATGTTCATTGCCATACCCATGAATGTCAATGTTTAAATACCCACAACTGAATCAAATATCCCTTCTAAATATCTTCTACACAATCATCTTCTACCTGCATGAACTTAGCAATTACTTTACAATTCTGTATCAGTTTACCCATCTAAAAACTGTGGGTAAAAGAAGTCCCTGTCACTTAAGAGTTCTAAGGATATAAGGAGATAATCCATTCAGGATAGTTCCTCTAATATCGTAGGTGTAATACTGTGTGTACTAATAGCAGTCATTGCTATTACTAAAAGGAGGCAGTTTAGAAACTTTGGGCTCATTCCCAAGTCTTCTTCAAATGAAAAGGTCCCACTCTATCCCAATTATTCTGTAATTAATTAAAATCCCTACTATCATTGTAATGGGAAATTCTGACATAAAATATTTACATTGTTCTAATTTTTTTCTTTATAACAAAGGCCACTTTAATAATTATCTACAAAACCCTTAAAAGATCTTTAAAATGTGCATTGTTATCTCAGCTTCTTGAAACTTCCACTAAGAATTATGGATATGTTGGCAAAAATTCCCAAAGAGCACAGTTCTGCTAACAAGGGGATGGGGCACACCTCTATGCTCTTTATCAAGAACCTAAATAAAGAAAAGGAAAAAGAAAAAACTGTATATGTTATGAAAGGAAGAATACAATGAGTCTAAGGTACCCACCAACCCAGCAAAATATAAACTGCAATATATACTTTAATTTTCTATAATATATATTAGCTTTTCTTTAATCACATTACTTAAACACAATTATATACACTAATAGTAATTCTATAGGGGGAAATAAAGGAATAAAAACAGACTCAATACTCTGTGTCAATCCGCATGTTTTAAGCCAGAGATCAATGTGAGATTTCTGCAAATAATAGCTGACAGGTGTCAATTATCTATGTATTGGAAAATTTTTCTTTTAAAGAAAATATAAGGGAGGATAAATCAAGTTCAATTGTTCTTCAATGTCCTTAGAAACTGTAATATATGGTGTGCTACTAACTGAAAGATAATTACAAGTTCTATGAACTTATTTATTTGTTATTATGAAAGATATGCAATTTTTTTAAATTTAGGTTAATACAAGTGACTTAGCTTCTGATAAATCATTATTCTTTATTTACACAGTTTAAAGCTCTTCTTAATCCTATAATTAACATTGTGTGTTGTTAATGTTATTCTCTTTCTCATTTTCTCTCTCTCCCTTTCTCTGAAATGTTCCATGTGCTCTGCAAACATGAAAAAAAAAAAAAAAACAGTTCCTTTGGGTAAGTCAAAAGGAGTCACAGAAAAGTAACAATTGAAATAAGATTTGAAGAAATTGTAGAAAATCCTTCAAGTACACAAGAGTTTAAAGAGTGTAAAGCAGAAGGGATAGAATGCATAAAGGCAAAAACGTATGAGAGAAATTTGCTTGTGTCAAAGAATCCCCCATGATTGGTGTGTAGACAATAAAGAGACTTTCTTGAAGGCCAAAATAAAAAGTTTGGATTTTTGTATACAGAGAGTTGTTACTGAACAGTTTTAAGTTAGAGAATGACAAGATCAGAGATTTGATAGAGGGGCTAGGTTAATCTAAAGGCAGGAGATGAATCAGTAACACCACCTCACATGGATGAATTGGGCATTACGTGGATAGTTAGACCTCCTTCCCAGTGTTTCACCTGTTGCATCCAAGCAACTACTCTTCCCTGACCCTGGCAAATGGTAAGAGAATTATTCTTCATGGAAATTCAACCAGAAAACTTTTATAGAAAGAGAAGCTTCGTGCAACAGAGAATAGAGGTGAGACACCATATTAATAAGAGAAGGTTGACATTTACAGAAGGTCAACATACTATTTTATATGTAACTGGATAGATCCCTAGAGAAAAAAGAAAGTAACATGCATAAGAATAAGAGAGTTTCTCTAGGGAATAAATAAAATATAATATTAAGTATTTGTTTGTTTGTTTTTTAGACAGCTATGTCTCCAGCTCTGTTCTAAGTACTTCACAACTATTCCCAAAAAAGACCTTTAACTCATTCCTCACTCATTTCCTTCAAAATACCAAGTCTTTCCACTTCTTGAGCTGCATGGTTTCCTGCAGCACACCGCATTGCATTGTTTTATGTTGGTGTTCCCTGTAGAAAACATTTAGGTCTTAGCATATCTGATCTACTGAGTCATTTACCACTGTCCACACATTTCCCATTCCTTAGAAACTTATGGTAAACATTCATTTGTCGTCACCTCCTCTCCTAGTCTTTGCTCTCAGTTTAATGAGGTCTCAGAAAGGAGTAGAGATAAGTATGGTCAAGTTAATTTGTAAACTAGAAACATTTATTTTTTTGTATTCAGGTAGGGAAACTGAGTCTCAGAGAAGTAACTTGTCATTTACACAGCTGATAACTGGTCAAAGACAAAATTAATTCTAGATGTATCTGCCTCCAAGGCCATTTTTCTCCTGCCCCCTGTACTTCTTTAGACAAAACAAATATGACTTCTTGATAAGGAAACCAAAACGATCATATCTAAGACATGTTTCAGTTATCAGTAATAACTGAAAACAATGTTTGAATCAACAAAGTATATTGACCAATAGAATTTTAGATAATTTTGATAATAAGAAATACAATGCCTAGGCCCCTTGAAATCTTAATTCTCCAATTTTATCTCTACTTGAGTTTTTGTTCACTTACTGTTAAAAAATAATTGTAAAATCCTACTAAGCCCTCAAAAGACAAACCAAAAGAGCTCTCATGATAGCAGTAAGAATGGTAATGTATCATCTCGGCATGGTACTGCTTGGAACTATTTCACTAAACAGGATAAAGCTATGTTAGACCAGAGGAGCTGGTGCCCTCCTATCACCTTTATAGGAGCCACACAGTGATTATGAGAAGCATGGACATAAAACCACCTTTATAATCATAAAAGGTTTTACATCATTTGAAGTTGGACTATGGATAAGGCTAAGAGATAACTTTTTTTTTTTCTCTTTAGTAAAGCGCTTCAGTAAGTGGTATTCCAGGAAGAAGTATAAGAAGTTCTGAGTTTAAGATAGTTGCATTTCAGCTGCTGTAATGTTAAATTGGTAATTGCCCACATAAACAGCTCAAATATATCTGTTTACTTTACATGTACTCATGAAGGAAAAAAAAAGCCTGCATCATAAAATTCTAAAACCCACAAGTTTAAGCTCTTCTGTCACATCTCAGTGCATTTAATATCCTTCTGTCATATTATTTACGACTTCACAAAGAAAGTAGTTGTTTCCTATTATCTGTTCAATAAATAAGTAGAGAAATGCAGGCTGCAGAGATACAATTTGTTAATGAAATAGCCCAGAGAATCTTCATGGTGTCTGGTCTCAGAAGCTTGCGCAGCATCTATTAAAGCCTGCTTCCGTTCTACAGAGTGACTCCAATTTTTACACACTGATATGCCGCACTCAGGTGGCTGAGGCATGCTTCCAGGGTAGATTATGCAACATGAGTAATGCATGCCGTGATACAACCGATATCTGACCACACAGGCATGTTTAAACACTTCTGTCTACTTGTTCAACCTCCTTATACTACTGGGAAGATTGTCTCACTTCAGAAATGAGGTAAATGTCAAATTTCTAGTTCTTGAAACCATTTTCAAGAAGAAGAAGAGAAAGAAATCATGCTTGTCATAGTTTTTACCCAAATATCATGACATTATGAATGCACTATGTTCAAGAGATAAGACTGTATTGGTACAATAGGAAACCTGTATAGGAAACCTGTAAGAGAGGCACTGAGTAGGTAGGTACATCACTATCCCCATATTTGTATACTTTTGCCACCTTGTAAAAGAACAATCACAAAAATTCTCACATGCTATTTCTAAAAACATTCACCTTTTGCTGACAATTCCCACTGTTGAAAGAAATCAGTACAAGGAAAAGACTAGTCATAATAATATATGCTCCCCTTAATTGCTATGAAAGTTTTATTTTTCCTGTACAAGTGAAGCTCCCCAAAAGGATATATGCCTCTTATCTGATGACATGAGATTTTGAAAAAAAATCTAGTAAAGAAACATATCATATAAGACATGAAAACTTGCTCCTAATCTTAAACACAGCGTGGATTTCAAAAGTGAACCTATGAATAAACTTTGACTTTAATCAAAACCATAGAGTGACTGGATGATGCTTACGTCTGCATATTGTTCACTATTTAAAGTGCAGTTTAATTTCCTCTAAGAATAAATATCTTATTTTTTGCCAGGGTTGGGGTAGGGTATTGGCTCAGATTCACAATTTGTATGAAAGACTACAGTGCAGAACTCTGAGGGATGTTTAGTACATACACGTTTCAGTAATTTTGACGCTGAGTAATATTTATGAACTAATAATATTCCCTTGGATTTTTCTTAAATATTTAATTGTATTAACAAGTAGTTAGGTAATGTTCAAACCCCTAAAATTTTTTTAAGTCAGTTATATAAGAAATGCATATTTATCACCTTTATTTTATTTTAATAGTTGTAAACATACATTTAGGCAATTGTAAAAAATATGTATTTCTTATCATTGGATATAACAATAGCCATTAACATAAAGGTTGTTTTGATTAAGACTTTCATCAGGGTGGTAATTAATATTTCTGTATAGCTTCTACCATAGAAATGTTAGTAACATTTTACCTAACTCATTTCAAAAATCAGCTAGATCGCCTAACAACTTAATAGAGAATGGTTTTATGTATTACAGCATATTATGTTATGTTCTTCAGAGTCCCCAATTTAAATTTAAATAATTGACAGTTAACCATGATTAAATTCCCTTAATTCATTTTAAAAGTATTTTTGAAATTGTTGTTTTAAAAAATTCTCTTCTGTGTACTCCATCTCAGATATCTCGAAATATCAAGAGCCATAAGGTCTTAGTTTAAGGTAGAATAACCTGAGAGGTATTCCAAGCCCCCAGATAGTCCAGCGTGCACTTATCTGGGAGGAAGATTTGTGCTTTTTTATTATGACAGTTTGGTCTTCCCCATTTACTGGCGTTATGACCAATTTGACAAAAAAAAACAAGTTCATGAAATAGGATTATTTAAAATGTATGTATATATATTATATATATATATATATATATATCCCTGATTGTAATAGCTGCTAATCATATATGATTTGTGACTTACTATTTTTATCAATCTGTGACATTTTCACTTTCTAGTCACTTTTATTCAGCTGAAGATTACGCTGTGATAATACAATGTCCTGGAAGGTAAACTGTTAAGCTACCAGTCTAAAAAGTGGTATAAATACTCTCTATTTTTCTGCTTTATCCTACTCCTAGAGGTATTTCTTCTCTTCTTTCCCCTGTCTCTAGCTATCCCTGATGATTTTTCATGCCTCACCATATTTTTTTAAGTTATTGGAAATATAAAATATTTGGGTGGAAGAAGAGAGGAAAAAAGCAGAAGGTGTAGAAGTCAACATGTGAAAAAGTTCTATACACACAACTCCCTCCTCCACTTACACACAGAGAAACCTGTTGTTTTATAGAGGTTTTTGAGTAATCTGGCAATTGTAAGTTGATGAAGAACACGGCCTCACAAAGTTAGGGATACTTCTTGCAAAAACATTTGTTTTTTACAATGGTAGTAAGAAACATAAGCAATGGACTTCTGTTAAATATTATTTATGTACAGCGTGACAAGTAATATTTCAACTTGTCTCACCCTCTTCTAAACTTTGCTATTTCATTTTTACTTTTTTAAGTTTAAAACTAAATTCATCAGAAACTATTGAATATTTTCCATAAACAGGGCATCATAAAGAGCTCAAAACAATGACTAAACAACTGTTCAAAAATACTAATGTTTAACAAAAAATCATGTTTGGGTTTAAGAAAAGAAGATAGTTGCCTATTAACAAATAGAATGAAGTATGGTTATAAAATATATGTAAATTTTGTGAGTAACGTCTAAGTGATGCTTTATGGATGAGGCCCTGGAGAGAGACTGTAAAGCAACACAGGATTTCCGATGCTAAGAGAAGAGCCACAAAATTCTAGGTGAAGGAACAAGTCTGGGTCCACTACACACTAGCCACTTTACATATGTCATTTCAACAAATCCTCAAACTTCTCTACCCTAAACGCATTTCTGCCCACATCTTAAGATTAGTACCATTCTTATACATGTTAAAGATGAAAGCCAGGTGAAAGCCTTGGCAAAGATGAAAGCCAGGTAAATTTGAATATTCTCACAAAATGATCTGCTACCAGTGGCCGGGCCCTTGAAAAGCATTCAAATTTAAGACCCTGCTCACGAAATTAAAATTAAGTAAGTAGGGACTTCCCTGGTGATGCAGTGGTTAAGAATCCTCCTGCCAATGAGGAGACACAGGTTTGATCCCTGGTCCAGGAAGATCCCACATGCCGCGGAGCACCACAACTACTGAGCCTGCACTCTATAACCCATGAGCCACAACTACTGAGCCCGTGTGCCACAACTACTGAAGCCCATGTACCTAGAGCCCATGCTCCACAACAAGAGAAGCCACAGCAACGGGAAGCCCACGCACCACAACAAAGAGTAGCCCCCCGCTCGCCACAACTGGAGAGAGCCCACGTGCAGCAATGAAGACCCAACGTACCCAAAATTAAATATTAAAAAAATGAATTTATAAAAAAATAGAATCTATAAAAAAAATTTTAAGTTAGCAGTAAGAAAGTTTATTACTAAGAGCTTATAATGACTTTAATTCTACAGGATGCCTCCAAGAAAACCTGGGCTAAACTCAGTACAGACAAGTTTGGCTTCATTTAGGGGAATAGAACTTAAAGGTAGAAATCGAGGGAGGAAATATTTGGAGTGTTGAGGAAAGAGCAATGAACCCATAGACTCTGCAAAGCCACTGAGGAGCAGGAAAATGCAAGTGGAACGGTTTGGAGAACAATGAGTTCATGGTTGAGGATAAAGGAGACTGAAGTTGGAAGCAGAGAATCAGGTAAGGCTTTATCATTGCTTCATTAAGATATAAGAAAAAAAATCCCTTATTACCTCTGGGTTGAAGATGTCACCTACTTAATTTCCTTTATTACAGGTTGTCTACTTTTTTACTTATCTAGCCATCTCTTCATGATGCCTTCGGGGTAAGATAAAATGTCATAGCAACGTAGAAGGGCCACAAGAAAAGAAAAAGAAAGAATATAAATTTATGTCTGGCTTAACTTGGACACATTTTCAACTGAACAGTTTGAACCTACAGCCTCATAATTTTCATGCTCTTGAAAAAGACACTTGTAAAATTATTTTCTTACTACTTTTCCAAGCTCTGGTTCAGAAAATTACTACCCTTTTGATGTGAAGGCTGATGTAACTAGTTATAGCTAGGACACAATTCCTCCTTTAATAATAAAGAAATAGCAATCTTTCACCTAGAATATAGCGCAGTGTCTGGATCTGAAGCATGAAAGATTAAATCAGTAAGCTTTGAAATTCTATTATATTCAGGGAGACAGTGTCTCTGAGGACAATAATATTGACAATAGAAGGAGGTTTCTTCAAGAGCATTGCAACCTATTAGCAGACTGTGGCATAGTGAAAAGAATGTCAGGCTGAAGGCAAGGAGACAGGCATTCCTATCAGGCTCATTTAATCATCAGCTGAGTATTTAGGTCAAACTAGTCAACTTCTCTAGTTTCACAATAATTCACTGCCTACTTTCGACCACCTATTCACAGTAGAGGGAGGATAGGAGGAACAGAAAGGGAAGACTGGGGAGAGAAAGAGGGAGATGAATGAGAGAGAGAGGAAGAGATGGTGGTAAAGGGAAGGAAGACTGAAAGGGAGACATGGAAAGAGGAAGAGGGTGAGAGAGGCCTTTCGTATATATTAGTGGTTCTTCACTTTAACGGGCATCAGAATAAGCTGGAGGGCTTTTTAAAACACAGATTGATGGGTCTCACACCCAGAGTTCTTAACGCAGACTGCCTTGGGTGGGGCATGTGAGTTTGCATATCTAAAAAGTTCCCAGGTGACACTAGTGCTGCTGGTCTGGGGACCACACTTTGAGAACACTGTTATAGGCCTCCACCTATATGGAATCTTACCAAGAAAAGAACAGGTGTCATTCAGTTTGCTCCTTACCTTATTAAGAAAATTTGTCTCAATAACCATATTTCTAAAAGTCATTATTCTTTCTATGTGCTGTGTTGTTTTAAGACATTGAACTTTTCCTACCTATTCCTAGGATAGAATCATTATTACTTCTATTTCTGCTATGATTAAATGGATTTATTTTATATTTCACTACATATCAGAGGTGCAAAAAAAAAAGAAACAAGAAAGCAGTACACATTTATGCTGATGGGGTAGTGACAGAAAAATGGGCATTCTCATTCATTGCTGGTGCAAGTATGATTTGCCCCAGTTGTTTCAGAACATCTTTTGGTGCTATATGAAAAAAGCCTTACCAACTCAACAGCTAAAGGTACCATTGCACCCACAATTAATAACAGTAATTGAGCACTTACTCTGTGCCAGACATTTGACTAAGTGCTTTATTTTACATGTGTTACAATATTTAATTCTCCCAACAGCCCTAAGAGAAAAAAAGGATCCCACTGTGCTTTTTCTTGGACAGATCAATTTTTTAGTTATTCACTTGTGCAGACACTATTTTAAAAGAGACATTGACACACAGAAGAAAGATGTGTGTACACATATATATGTATGCACACACACACACATATATATATTCAGAATGAGAGTAGAAAGGCACATTCTCTATTTCACCCACCTCAGGATGCTTAGCAAGACAGTCTGAACTTATTTTTTCCTGCTCCAGATGAATATCCATGAAAGTTAGTTCTAAATCTTGCCACGTCCAAAAAGAGGTTGAAGTCATAAAAGGCATTTCCCCTAATTCTGCCAAAATCAAAACTTTGTCCTTGGTAGAATATCAAGAAGCAATAAGCAAACATATTCAGTATCCTCGGGGAATTGGTTCCAGGACCCCGGTGGATACCAAAATCCAAGAATGTTCAAGTCCCTTATATAAAATGGCATACTACAATCAGATGTGGAACCCATGGGTATGAAAACCTGACTGTAATGCCTTTTCTGAGTTTTCAAGGACAAGTATTTAACGATCTGATCTTTAACCTCTAAAACCTCTTATTCCAAAAAAGTAAATAGTAGCTCTGTTTGGAAATGCAATTCTCAACTTCTGTGGGAAAAGATCCCCAATTTTGTTGTTTCATAATCCACAGAGGAAGACTAGCTGTGTTTTTCACAATTATAGGTGAGTCTGTTCATAGATCTCTGGGAATAAACCTCATCTACTATTTCTCAAAAACTATAGTATCTTCTTTCATGAAGTAATTGCTTCATCTCTCCCTGCTATAATCTATGGAAATTTTATTGCCAAAAGACAGCTCTCAAGTCATTTTGACTTGTAATATACATCTCCCATCTTTTCTTTATCACATGTGTTTGCCAAACAATGTAAAATATATTAGCAACAGAACTTTGAATTGTACTACACGTAACACAGGTAGCAAAGTGTATTGTAAAGGATAGTAATGAGGAGACTGAGGTTCTAATATCTTGTTTTTTATTTCTACTCTACCTCTGCTTCTAAACAGCTGAGCAACCTTGTAAAGATCACTTCACCTTTGTGCATCTCATTTTTCTCATATGTAAAATGAGAGCATTAGATGAGGTACCCTCTAAAATCTACTCAAGCTCTCCAAATACATGATTTATTCTGATAAACTGTCTATGGTCCTGGGATGGTTTCTGGTTAAAAGACATTCCATATTTCTTAGTTCAGAAATATGCTTTTAAATACAGTTTGTGCATGAGTTCTAACAAAAAGACGTTATATTCTCCGGTAGAATAAAATTAATAAGCTGTTTTTTAATCACTCTTTTAGATCCAAACATTTCAACTATACATGAAACATTTAAGACCCTTTTTAATAGCATGCTTAGTGTATTAATTAATATTATTTAAAGTGCATAGAATATGCAATAATTCATTTTATTACAGTAATAATATAGCTAGAGTTGTTAGAGAGAACTGGTTTGAACATATAGGAAGTCTTCACTAGTGATACTGGTTATTGCAGATAAATTAACTAAGCAAATAGTTCTCTGTATTATATATATATCATATATATAAATACATAAGATAGAAAGAATCTAATAGCAACATGTCAAAATACTAGCTTGTGTGTAGTTTGTTCTAACTTCCAACAAGTAAATTAAAGCCATATTTAGCGATGAAACAAGTAATGCAAGAATACAGAAATTATACATACAATTCTAGCAAACATGCATTTTAGTAAGAAATAGTCATCTAGTTACCTGTTTCAGTTTGCCCTGTTCCCTTATTCAAGTAAGCACTGGTGGGGTTATGCAAAACATGACGGCAGCACAATTTCTGTCATTTTTGTTGATTAATTAATATACTTTCAATTTATAGTCCGTATTTGAATCTCAGCTTATAGAAATGCTGCCTTTATGTGCATAACTCAAGCAAAATTTCTAAGTTGGAAAAACTCATATTCTATTGCCAGCAAAGATAACATTGAAATAATATAATTTCAGAGGTTGCCACATTTTATTCCTCTGAAGAAACTGAGCTGCCATGGAATTGGAGCCAACATGGTGGTAGTTTTTGTAGTTCTTATTTATAAAGAAAGTAAGTGATTCCAGGATTTAATAAATTGGCAGAAATCATTCTAACATTTCATTAAGCTCAGAAACAACTATGGCAGCAGAAAAAAACCCTTTAAAGCCTGTTTAAGCTCTTGGATGGTAATGCACCCCCCAAATAAGGAGATCTTTGGTAAATGTGGCGGGAGAAACTCAACGTTCACTTCATGACTAATTCTACTTCATTGCTTTACTAAGCAGATAATAATGCAGTGGCTGTAGCATTTTTATGTTTACTGCTCAGAAGCAGATATTTCCAGATCTTGCCTAGAAGTGAAAGAGTGGCATCGACCACATAAAAATGGGAATGTTTATAATAACAATACTTGCCTCAGAAGCTTGCTGTAAGGATTCAATGAATTAATTAATATAAAACACAAGAGCATTGGCTCCACAGTTAATACTATAGAAGCTTAAGTTACTGTTTGTTATGTGTTATTGTGTGATTGTTATATGCAATTCTTCATGTCCAATGGAGGTATTTCTTCAGATTCTTATTGGCTATCCAAGGGGACATTATAACTTTTGTGGGGCCTTCCTCCCTTAAAGAATTAAAAATGATATTTTACAACTGTGTTGGTATAAATATGAATACATTAATATTAAATATTAAAATATTTTTACCTAAAAGTTCATTTTTTCCTGTTACTTTAAAAGTAAGTAAACCATTCTCATGGACCCTCAAAAAGTAATGGCCATAGAAACTGTGCCTAATGTGAAGTTCACTTGTGGATATCGGAAGCTTAGTGAACTTGGAGTATATGGGGGAGAACAGTTCTTAGCTGTTAAGTTCCTGGATGATAATGAAGAGTTTCATTTAACCATAATTAATCTGTTTTGTTAAATTTGTGAGAATATTTCACAATGCATCAGTCACTATACAAATAACTTAATCAAAAAGAAAATATAATCTTAGCATATGTTCACCACTCAGTGTTTTTTTACCTGAGTAATATCCATGTTCATTATATATTTTAAAGATAAACAATATGATCCAGCATCAGAATGCAAATCCAGTACTCAAGGACATTATACGAATTTATGATTCCTTGTTGTGGAAACACCATTTAGTTATTATACTTGTTGGTTGTGAGGAGTTCATTATGAGTTTTATCACTTGCCTCTTATTTTCTGGACAAAATACAATGGAATTATAAAATCATAAATGTCCTACTAACATGAATTAGTCCATTCTAAGTTAATTCAATCTAGTGAAGTGAATCTTTTCCAAACTGTTCTAAAAGAAGTTTGTCACTTATCAAGTATATCTTTATTAGGGCCTGGGACCGCTAATGTTTCCCTCAATGGGACCAACCCCTTTTACTGTGGATCTTCCTTAATGCCAACTTTGCTGCAACAGAGAACCAGTTCTGGATTTTCATTTGCAGAGCTTTGAATGTATCATAGTTCTAGTATGTGCCAAAATAATTGTCTATTTCTACAATAAGGCAGGAAAGTCATCTACTGACTGTCAATACTTCAGCATTAATCTTCAAAAGGAAATCTTACTACTGGAACCTAAATGTTTCATCTCTTCTGTCAAAAACCCCTGGATGAGCTACCTCACAGGGAGACATGGTCATATCAGGCCTGGAATTGCCTATGGAAACTACTAAGAAATCTCTCGAAAGACATCTAATATAAAGACTTTGCCCGCTTTTTTTCCTTTTCTTCTTCTTACTATATGGAATGCAGATGTGATAACTAGAACTCAATTAACCACCTTGACCCTAAGGTAGAAGCCATGTGTTGAACTTGGTAGAGAACCTGATAAAAGAAGCCTGTGTCTCTGATGAAGAAATGGCCAAAACAGCTCTGGAATACTGACTTCATTTATTTAAGAAATAAAGAAATGTCTCTCTTGTTTAAGCCATTTTAATTTCAGGTTTTCTGTTACTCATAGCTAAATCTAAGTCTAAACTACATTAAGTGTGGTGTTTAAAAATGAGTGAATATTAATAAAATAACAAGATAGTGAAAACCTCAGATATCCAGGAGAATTTTCTCATGCAAGTTTCTCTTTCTCTCTCTCTCACACACATACACACACACACACACACACACACACACACACACACACAAAGGACAAAAGTATAAAAGCTATGACAATCTCCTTATGAAACTCTTAACTCACTGATTGTAACTCATTTATTTACTTTTGTTTATGAATGGCATTTGCCTATTTCTTTTACTGACAGTACAAAGTATTACTAAGAAAACGAGATGAAACAGAACCAAACAGTAATAACAAGTAAGGCTAAACGATATATGTTGCATTAACCAGCGAATCTGTCCTCAACCCTTTTACTTGGATCAAGAGCCAGTAGCCCTATTGGACATAGCTTAAGAGCTATACTTTCTAATAGCAGTGCTCAATTATTATTACTGTGCATGAGCTGAATAAAAATGGATCTTAATCCTCTGTGTGTTTTCTCCAAGATTAGGCTTTAGAAACATTCCCTACTTTGCTCTGACATATATTGTTTTGAATTCATCAAAGCAGAAATGAAAAGAAATGCTTAAATCAACATCCTTCTCTCAGAAAACTTTTTTGTGCTGGTTCTCTACACTTATTTTTAGAGTTTATTAGCAGGAGCACCAGAAATGTATGGCTGGATAAGGAAGTACTCTCAATCATCCATCATCTGAATCACACTGAGTATTCAATTTAAAATCACGAACTCATCAATCACTAAATAGCTAGACTGAAAAGTATCAGTGGCCAGGAAGTTTTTGTTTTTTGGGGGTTTTTTTTTGTTTTTCCTTTTCTTTTTGCGGTATGCGGGCCTCTCACTGTTGTGGCCTCTCCCATTGTGGAGCACAGGCTCCAGACGCGCAGGCCCAGCGGCCATGGCTCACTGGCCCAGCCGCTCCGCGGCATGTGTGGGATCTTCCCGGACCGGGGCACGAACCCGCGTCCCCTGCATCGGCAGGCGGACTCTCAACCACTGAGCCACCAGGGAAGCCCCGGCCAGAAAATTTTAGTCAGTGGACTGGTATAGTTCATATTTCCAGTTGTTCTCAATGTGAAGACTTATTTTTGTTTTCAACAACATCGTAGCACAGTAGCATGGTCGAGGTGCCCTAGTTAAATGAGTTTCCCATTTTTGGTGATTGTTCTAATTTTACGATAAAATTACCTAGGGAGAAGACAGTCCTTGTAGAAGCCTGGGATACCTGTGTATAGAGACGTTTTTACGATGTGCTTGCCTTTCTAAATTAATACCTCAATTATACATCTTTAGTAATACAAAAGTTTACTAGCCACACACTTAAAATATAGTAACTAGAATTGCTCTACATGACAAGGTAGCTACTAGCCACGTGTGACTTATTAAATTTTAAATAATTAATATTAAATAATATTAAAAATGCAATTCCTCAGTCATCCTAGCCACATTGCATGTGCTCAACAGACACACTTGGCTAGTGGCTACTCTTTTGAATAAAAAAGACATAGAACATTTCCACCATCACAGAAAGTTCTACTGGATAACACTGAACTAGATTTTCGTGTATCAACACACTTTGAAAGAGTATTAATTTTAAAATGTTTACTCAACAGAACAAATTTAGAAAATACAAAAAGAAAAATGTCCAAAAGATTTCAGTTAGAGACCAGGAGGCTTGAAACACCATGGGAAATGATAGCTATTCATAAAATAGCCATGACTAGAAATGTTTAAAAAAAATAGAGTTTCTGAAAAATAAGATTAATGCAGAGAAGCTATTTAAAAATAATCTGATTTAAAAGAGGCATCATGGAAATATAAATGTCAAGTAAGAGTGTTCAACTAATAAAAAACAATGGAATCAGTCTCCTTATCATACCAAAGTTATAATTCTTTAAAAACCAATAGCTTAAACAATTCTTAGAAAATAATTGCTAACTGGATGGAAGGTTTAGTGTTTGGGAACTCTAATTGTTCTTTCTTGGCTCTTTTTTTGTTTGTTTGTTTTGTTTTGTTTTGCGGTACGCGCGCCTCTCACCGCTGCGGCCTCTCCCGTTGAGGAGCGCAGGCTCCGGACGCGCAGGCCCAGCCGCTCTGCGGTATGTGGGATCTTCCCGGACCGGGGCACGAACTCGTGTCCCCTGCATCGGCAGGCGGACTCTCAACCACTGCGCCACCAGGGAAGCCCAGCTGGCTCTTTGTAATGATGTCTCTTTTCCAGCTCTGTCTCTGGTTTCTTCTGACCTAGCCAGAAGATCCAAAGACTACTTCAAATGTTTGATTCTTCATTTCTCTAAGTATTGGAACACTGCTTCTCTCAGTAACTATGTATAGTACAGTATCGCATTTAAAGTATTCTTCCAAATTTATATGATGAGCATCACCCAGATAATTAGGATGACTATAAAGAATTCACTCTTAGACTACTTCACTATGGACTAAAAGAGGCTTTTTCAAAAAAATAATCAATATTCCCGTATGATCACACTATAGGCACATATTCAGTTCTGCCTTTCTAAAAGTGAAGGATAATATGGAGCTAGTCATTAGGATGAAGTGTTTCTCAGAAAAATTATCTGAAATCAGGAATCCACTTTTAAGAGATTAAACTGAAATAGAGATTTCCTTTCTCCATGGTCCTAGGAATTAAACTTGATGAGATCCAGCACTTTGAAACTTTTTGAAAATGTTGTGGGACAAGTCACCACATTTGAAGCATGACCTCAAACACGTCAGTTGGAACAAAACAGTCTGTTTTAAACACAGCTTTCAGGAATTGGAAGACATGTCAACTTCAGATGCAACACTTACACTTCTTGATACTGTACACGAATGCAATCCTGACCTGTCAAAAGAATACTGAATGACTACAGATAAATTCTCCAGCACTAGAAGAGTTATGCCAACCTTTTCAACGTGTGAAAAACAGAATTAAGTCTTTAGTACTGCACATGAAAAAGAAGTCCAATTGTTTTAGGTTATACTTGAGTATTCAGTGTTTACCTCAAAAATTTCCATGAACTCTCACGGTAGGGAGTCCAGCCCAATTGTTGTGAATCCTTCTTTGGGGAGCAGTTTATAGCCACTCTAAAGCATTGAGAGTATCGCAACCCAAAAGTCAAGACTGTATAAAGGTGCTTGCTAGCAGAGATTTTGGAGTCAGGATGCCTGCACTTGAATCCTAACTTGCCCATATTTGGACTCTTGAGTTTGTACTAACTCATCTGCAAAATATTGATAGAAATTGCAAATTTCTATAAAGTTATAGTACGACAAAAACTAGAGGATCCATGTAAAACCATTAGCACAATTACTAATACACAGTAAATACTAACACATAATATCTAATATTCATATTATTGCTAAAATACCCTACTTAGACCTTTGCTTTTGTTATTCCCTCCATTCTCATTTCTTTTAAGAGCCCATACTCATCCTTAAGTAGTTCATTCAAGACTCACTATCAGCAAGCCCTCTATGAGACTCCCAGCTAGATTAGGTGTCCCTCTCCAAGGCTCCTATAATTCCCTGGCATAACTTTATTACTGTACCCTTCACATTGTAATGTGCATGTGTGTGTGAGTGTGTGTGTGTGTGTGTGTGTGTGTGTGTGTGTGTGTGTATTGTGAGAGAGAGAGACTACACTGTGGCACATGCCTTCAAGGCAGAAACTATGCCTCATTCATCTTTGTATCCCTAACACTTAGCAAGAGCATGCCCAGAGTAGGAATGCAAATATTTTCTGAATAAATGAAAGAATAGAATCTTGATATTTTCTAATAGCTACTGAAACAGAACATTTTAATATTCTTGCAGCCAAAGCTGAACTAAACTGATGTTTTATTGAGTTTGCTTCCTTGTTTTCAATATGAATTCTGAGTGCTACATATTGAAAATCATTATCTCCAAGCTGAGATAATTTCCCTTTATAAACAGTATACTGCATATTTTAATCAAAACCAACATAAAAATCAGCAAAATAATGTATTCAATGCCCAGAGTGTTAGATCAAATT
This sequence comes from Globicephala melas, assembly GCF_963455315.2. NCBI lineage: Eukaryota > Metazoa > Chordata > Mammalia > Artiodactyla > Delphinidae > Globicephala > Globicephala melas. The sequence goes on from NC_083322.1 coordinate 29,728,287, forward strand.
AAGTTAGATACAGTTCCTGACCTCTAAAAGTTTTTAATACAAGAGAGAAAGTACAAGATAAATAAACATAGATGCCTCTCCAATATATTCTGTATGTATGTATGTGTACATATCTATGTACATAGCTACAATATACATAATAGAAATGTAGAGAAGTTAAATGCACAATAACAGGCCATAGTGTTTACCTAACAAGCATAGTTTCCTTGGAAATCTTCACCACATTAATGATTTTTATAAATTTTTCATCACAGGAATGGCTTTCAGTCAAGTCCTAATTAATTTTTAGTAAACTATGAAACCATTCTAAGATGCTCATTATAACCTAAATGTATGTTGTCTCTAAATTTTAAGTTACATGAAAATGTCTTTATAAATATATACTTTGTAATCATACCTGTTTATTTTTTAAGGCACTAATAATCTAGTGATTTTATAAATCAGAGATAATGTAATAAGTTACTTCCAGGAAGAAACAAAGAGATTAAGATTGTTGAAAATATTGTTTGTCCATTTATCAAGTGTAAGCTGGCATCATTTTCTGACTTAATATATGTTCATTACCACTGACATACTAATAAGCAAGTCAGATGAAAGTCTACAACTAACTTTTTTTTTTTTTTTTTTTTGCCGTACACGGGCCTCTCACTGTTGTGGCCTCTCCCGTTGCGGAGCACAGGCTCCGTATGCGCAGGCTCAGCGGCCATGGCTCACGGGCCCAGCCGCTCCGCGGCATGTGGGATCTTCCCGGACCGGGGCACGAACCCGTGTCCCCTGCATCGGCAAGCGGACTCTCAACCACTGCGCCACCAGGGAAGCCCCTACAACTAACTTCTTGTAGCCAATATGAAGTCTATTTCTAAAGTAGTGACACAATCAATCCTCTCTGCTGTACTGAATGTGTATTTTATCCAGTCATGTATCATTTCAAAGATGCTTGGATAACTTCAAACAGAAGATGTTAGAAAACATCCTAGAGGTTCTTTTTCCCTCTGCAATAAGATAAAATAAACAAGGCTCCACAACCTGCCCACCTTTTCACTAAACTATTTTAGAATGACTGTGTTAAGGATTAGGTTTCGTCTTGAACGACTTCAATTAGGAACGGTGCAAATCACAAACAACACATGCTAGAACAGTCTATTATAATAGTCTTTCTAAATACACTTCAAGAGCAGGAAATCTAGTTTTGTCATTGCTGGTCTTGACACACTTTGAACCAAGCCTTTTTCTACAGCATTTCTACCTCTAGAAAAGCAGTTTACAGTCCTACTACTAGTTACTTGACAAATATAAATAATTTCTAGACTTACGTGTTTCTGAGGATAGTGTACATGTTTTGGAGACAGAACTAATCAATTCTTTCTAAGTCACATTTTGTTTACCTGTGAAATAAAAGCAAAGCCTATATTGCAGAATCACATGTTATAAGAAACAATGTATGTAAAGCAGAGCTTAGTGTAGTGCCTGACCCAGGGTAATTACTCATTAAATGAGAGCTCCTGTTATAATGATGATGATGACCATGATCATCATCATCTCCATTTTTTATGTCATGGAATTAATCTGATCAAATAAGGAGGAACAGGAAAGCTGCATGTCTGACCCTTTTCCTCCCTCCATCCCAGTTATCTTAATAGGCTCATTATTAATGATCTTCCTAGGGAGTGATGGGAAAAATCATCAGAAACCTGAATGAACCTCAGCCTCTGGTCAAACAGAACCAGACTAGCCTGTGGGTGCTAGAACAATTCAATTAGGATTTTTAATATACTCTCTCCTTCTCTTCTCCCTTCCCTACTGGATTTTAAATGTCTGTTTGCACTGGGTAGATGCTTTCAGGTACAATGATATGGATAAACACTTCCATTGATGAGAAGGACTCCTACATAGCTTTTCCAGAAGAACATTGTCTATTGTGTGTTCTGTTTCATTTTTATAATACAATTAAACAGATGCATGGAGAAATCTGAGCCATGTAGCTAGGTTAACATTCAAACAATGCACTTTTATTAGCTCACAGAATGAAATTTCGCAAGGATTTAAAAAATCTGATAGAATTTATGCTCAAGTAGTAAACAGTATAAGGAAAGAGAAGAAAGAAAGGTTTTATAGCACTTCAAGTAAAAATAAAAGACCTGTTATTTTACCGCAAGATCGGTAGAAGTCATTGCATTTAGGCCCTATTCAGAGATACACAGTATTAGTGTCACTGTAGGTCATGACCTCAATGTACTTTCTTCCAGTCAGATTAACTTCAGATATCTGAGATCAAGGCAATGAGGGGAGTCCAGAAATCACACTACATGACAAAGTTTGAATGACTTAAGAAAGTCACCCTAGCAGAGAAAAGCCTAAGGAGGGCCATGATATCTCTCTTCAAGTACAGCCCTGGAAAAGATGTGAAAAAGAAAACATTCTGTTCTGTCGCTAAAACCTAATCTGGATAAACCAGTGATAGAGAAAAGTGTTCCATGTCAGCTCAACGTTTTAAAACCTTATAAAAACGTGAGTTGTGCTGCCTTAAACTTCCAATTACACAGATTATTCAGAAAAGTTCATAGAAGGCCATATAAATATAGAGAATACATTAGAAAGAGGGGCTTTCAACTGGTAGAAGTTTGAGCCAGGTGATCTACAAGAAGTTTTTAGTTTCAAGATTCTATGATTCTAAGAATATAAAGAACTACTGTTTGAAAAATCTCACTTAAATGTCTGTATCTATGAACATGTTACTGAATTTATGTAAGTCTCATGGAGTATGATGGCTTAAGCAAATAACATGAAATCAAATGGGATTTGGATATCACTGCAAATAAGTAAAAGTTAATTAGAACAAAGGAAGCAAAAGCACTAAGAAAATTGAGAGGTAATATTTAAATTAATTGCTTTCTTATTATAGAAATGGGTCTTTCAAAATATAGAACACGTAAAGACTTAATATATTTCAGTGTACTTATCTCTGAATCAACATATTTATATTAAAGAGCAAATATTATAATATTTTCAATGGTAATACTAAACTATTTATAAATTGATGTTTTGAATCATTTGAAACTACAATGGATATAGGCACTCTTAAACCATTTGGAAAAAAGCAAATACCAATTATATTTTACCCACAAAAAAATTAAGAGAAAACCAACAGCTACAGAACTCAAAAGTTAGCTCACATGCATCCTAGCCATTCTTTCCTATTTACTAGGACAGGCCTCAAAGGAGGAAAGGAGGCCCCGATAGGAGAATAACCCTGTTCAAATATCCTTGTAATTTCATTTGCTCCACAGTCTCTAACTTGACTACAAGAATTGATGATTGACTCTTGTTCTTTCCAACCCAGGCAAACAATCACTCATTTCAGAGCGTTAAAAAGTTCTTCACACATCTTATACAGTGCAAACACAAATATATCTTTAAACTGCATCCAGGCTCTGTAGAGTCAGCCAGTGAGAAGAGCCAGGATTTAAAATTCCAGTTCTGCATAGAAATTATTCTTTCATACTTATATCTTTTCTTCATAGTGCCAAGCATATATTGGCTGGCACATAGGGATAGTCAATAAATTGAGTTAAATGAAATCTGGATTCTATGTTTATTTGTTAGGTTTTGCATATGACCGTGCATTTATTTTTCTGTTTTTCTGGGCATCATATTTTTTTCTGTTAAACAGTAATGTTCCAGCATGTTCAACTGAATGCAACACCTGATGTACATCAATTTCATAGATTATTAATAAATACCAATTCTAAGGTGATGGTGAGAGACAGTTACAGAGAACAATGTTATAGAGAGGTAAAGTCATATGTCATGTATCACAGATTATTTAGGGTGCTCAAGTGTTAAGACCATAAAACAAGATTCAAATGTCATCTAATTCAATCTCTATTCCATCCTCCTGCTAGAACTGTTTCTCTAATTTCACAAATATGAATTGAATTTTTTTGTATTCAGAAAGACATTTTTAATTTACTTTCATTTATTCCAAGGATATTTATTGATCACTTATGAGGGTCAAAACACATGAGAAAAAGTAAAACATACACATATGAGAACAAATATAACTTATAAGTGAAGGTATTATTATTTGTGTGACAATAATTACTTTCAAATTAATTCAGAGCAGAATTTATTAAGATTTAAAACGTGACAAGTAATTCCAGATTTTTGTTCAGTCAACATTCGACAGATATTTGAATGCCAAAGGAATCTATGCACTGTGCCCAGAATACACTCTGCATTTTTCTGCCACTGAGGCTGCTTATGCCAGGTAACAAAAGCCTCCTCTATGCCCCACCATGGCTGACATCACTAATTGGCCATGCCATCCATTACTGGTGACCCTAGACATGCCTGAAAATTCTTCTCACCAGTCACACAGGAAACTTCTAAATTCTAATGGAGTTAGCATACAAGAAAAAAAAATACATATACACTTCCATAGCTCTTAGTACATGGGATAGTGAGTAACATGCTAGCTAGACAATAGTCTATGTCTAATGGTTTTGCATTAGATTTGGAAATATTCTCTAAATGGCCATTTCTTACGCTGATTGTCTATAAAAGCCAAGGCCATAATATTTCCTGATGACATAAATCTGGAAATTTTTGTTGAAGCTCAGAACAATGGCCCAGGATAGATATGTACAGCTATGAGCCAACAGCACAGAGATGAGAGAAATAATACAGAAATGTAGAGGAATTCTTTACAAGGTTAAGGAAAGTGAATAAGGATTTTGAGAACAGTTTTACAGAGGAATAAAATCAGCATGTCAAAACTCTAGACATTTATTTCATGTGTAATTTTTTAATGTACGTTGAGCTGAAGACTTTGCATCTGCGGGAATTTTATTTCTGTATGCAGATATCTGTGTGTCAGAGAATGTGTGTAGCTGAGAGAGAAGTAGCTACAATGTATTATGAGTGATATAAGTACCTAAAGTGGGTTGGACACTTAACTCTCCAGTAAAAAGGAAAAAAAAAATCTTTATTAAGCATCCATGATCCACAAAGCAATGTTCTAGGCATTGTTATAAAACCTGCAGGAGAGATTTCAACTAAAGTCTGAGGTTCTCTGAAGAGAGAACTTTTGTCAGCAGGCATATTGAGGCACCTTAAACACAACAAGGCTACAGGTAGATCATTTTTGATCCAGGGATTGTTTTTCTTAATTGGTTCCTAGGGATACTGCAAATGAACAGAAATACAATATGAGCTCAGAAACAAATTATTAAAAATAAATTGCATGTGTAGCTCTTCAATAAAAGATTCTTCTAAATCAACTAAAATAAAAGTGAACAAAAATTATAGACCCAATTAAAATATATTCTGGATTAAAATTTTTAAATCCATTTTTTTAAATATTGCAGATTTCAGTAGCAGGTCAGAACTTTGAAGCACGGTGCGAGTGGTATTTGTCTGATGTTTCTGTCTGGCTCCAATCTTTGGTAGAAGCCTAAGATTCTTTTACTGGGGTACCTGATCAGGATCATGAATTTCTGTTGAATATTCTCTGATATTCTCCTAGAAGAACTTCATATCCAAATTCAGACTTGTTTCTCAAACATGTTCTATTGTTTTTGGTTACAGCTTCCTATTTTAACTAAAAGAATTTGCTTGATTTTTTTAAATAACAGTTCTAGCTGTGTGAACTAAAACATGTTTCTGAAGGAGAGGCCGTATTTTGGTTTGCTCCCATTTTATTGAATAATTATTTAATTTATTTTCATTGATCATTCTTGACAATGGGAATGTAAATGTGGCAAAGCAAGGACAGCCCATGCATGGTATGAAAAAATATCACTGCTATGTCTATGGAGGTGGTGCCTGCCAGAAAGTATGGGCCCAATAAATCTAGACTCTTCCTTGCCCTATTGTAAGTCAGATTATCTCCTTACACACATACACATTCATTCATTCATTCATATTCTCCCTCCCTCTCCTTCCCTCCTTCCCTTTTTCTCTCTCCCCAAATATATTTTGTTCAGCAAAAGTGGCATTACAGAGGGTTGATAAAACTGTCTTTCCTATTTATCTGACTTGGAATAAACCTGCATCATCTAACTAATCTCACTTCAAACCAAGATTTCGAAATGTCATGGCAGGTCTCTTGATCTTGACACTAAGAGACATTTAAGTTTCCATGAGATTACATTTATCAGGACTTTTATGACTGAATCATAACTTTTGACCAAAAGTTTCCTACTTTTACCAAAGTTAATAACCAGAAATCCTGTAGCCACAGCTAATCAGACAGCATCCTTCAAGGCAGGAAGTGAATTTCAATTCCTGGCCATAGGAATCTTCAATCAACCTTTCCCAAGACCCTTCTCTTTGCACCTAGACCTCACGGGAAAACGTTCATTACATACTTCCCTATATTTACCAGGAAAGACTATGAAGTCATTTTGGACAGGCTAGCAGCCATGAAAAGCCAATTAAAAAGCTCAACATCAAATCAGCCATTCTGTGTATTTTTACACAAAACTTCCCTTATGCTCAATTATAATCTAAGAATGCACTAGTAATTTGTTTTCTATATTTAGGTCCTCCACAGTTGAAATCCCTGACATGTGATTAAAAATTATCCTCTTTGAAAAGTAAATCCTTTTGAATCAATTTTCTGCTTGTATAGAAGAAAAAAAAAGAGGAAAAAGAGAAAAAAATATACTCTAAGAAAATTCTGGTCTCATGAGATTTAGATTGACTTTACACTGGGTGCTGTCTTGGCTTCTCATAAGCTTTTCCCTAACTCACAGACCCCGATCTAAGACTCCATATTCCTTATGTTCATTATGATCAGTTGGCCAGTTAGCTTCTGCCCCCACTGAGGAAAGCTCAGCCCACCCATGCCTGACAGTTTAGGAAATCAGTAAGTTTAAAAGCTCACAATCCCCAACTCCCGAAAGGAAGCAGTTGTATCGTCTTTATTCTAGTTGCTCTGCAGAAGAGTAGTACTAATGTCCATTATCCACATCACCTTGTTCCTTGGCACAAGATAAGATGGGGCTTTTGCAAAAAAGAATCCATTTATCACCTACACTGAAGATTATTCAATTTCTATCTATCTTCCTACATATATATTCATTAGGTAATATTAAAAACTAGCACTTTTGCTACTTCGTCTAGATCATTGTTTTGGTTTTGGTTTTTTTTCATCTCCAGCTCTAGTTTTTATTGTCCCTCACAGGTCTCTCTCAATGCAAATTCCACAGCCCAAATCCCAGCCAGAAGGAATGACAAATAATTAAGGACAAAAGATGAAAATAATTCACATGAGACTGTATGATGAACTTTGCATACTCACGAATATATGCCAACTATCTGTTATCAAGGAAATGGAATAAAGCTCTTCAGACCAATGAAAAGTTAGTTTTCTCTTAAGAGAGAAAGGTGGAATATGTATATAATGCCTAAGGGATGTCAAGTACTTGCCATAGGAGGCCAGTACAATAAACAAACAAGTACCAAAGTGTCATTTTTCAGTGTTCCCTTATTTACAGACAAATTACAAAATTATATAGAAATTAAAGCCACTTGCATATTAGAAATGCACTTCAATTCACCCATGGATCAAAGAGTCATTGTTTTAAACAGTGTATTTTAACCTCCTTTCAAAAGATTACTAGCTCAAGATCAAAAATATTCCCAGATTAGAATATCAGAGCTATCCTCAACATACAATCTTCCAGATCACTGGAAATTTTAAGAATCACTGGTTCTTAAAATTTTATGAGAGAAGTGAAAATGCAGTTGTCATGGTTCCCACCTCCAGACATTATTTCAATTGTTTTAGGTGGCTGCTAAGGGTCTACATTTTTGTAAGTGTCCCAGGTGGTCCTAATTCTGATGGCCTTTCCATCCACACGAAGAAACATCACCCAGAATTTTCTCAACTCTACAAATGAATCTTGTAATATAGAAACGATATCCCATCCCTACCATGCTCACAACTCTCTAATGTCTATTATGTCTCAAATGAAACCAAAGATCTTTGTTGTGGTCCACAATGTCCTACATCATCTCATCCCAACAACCTTTCAGACAGTATTTGCTACGAAGCCCCTCCCCTGCTTTACTTCAATTACAGTGGCCTTAGGGAGAATACACCTTGTGGTCTTGGTACTTTTCTCTCTTCTTCTAAACTCTTCATCCAGATATTCACAGGACTCCCTTCATCCCTTCAGAAAGCCATCAGCTCAGATATTCCCCTAGGAAAGGCTTTGTCTGTCCCCTATACAAAACAGCACACTTCTTACCCTGATTTATTTTATTAATAGCACCCACCACTGCCTGGAATTATATATCTGTGTTCACTTTCTACCTCTCCTACTAGAATACACAGTTCTTAAGGTCTGGAAGTTAGCAGTTATGCTTACTGCCATGGTCAATGACAGGCAGTAAATGATCAACCAAAGTCTGTTAAATGGAATTGAACACTATGAGTCACATTTTGATTTCCTAAGAGCATAAGTTACTGGTGAGACTTTGGGTTTCCCAAAGCACTATTACTGGTATTTTTAAAAGTGAGGAAAGTGAGGAAGATGGAAGAATCAGGCCCACATAAGAGCAAAAAAGACAAGACCTTTTACTTTTAGAACAAAACCTTCCCATTCTATTTGACATTATTTCAACTGTCTTCCTACTCTTTTACATTATTTTTTCTCATTATTAACTTCTGATAACTCACTTATTCTCCGCACACTTTTTATGATTATGATCTTCTTTACATAACAGACTTGTCAAAACTTCCAATGCAAAATGGATTGCACCATGCCAGGATATGTATCTACATGTATATTTACATTTTGTAAAACTGCCTTTTAATCGCTTAGAATGAAAACTTCTTCCTGAACAAAGAATACATTTATCTCATGTGTCATTTACAGACAATAGTTCTCTATTTTTAAACAATTCCATTCTATGCAGAAATGAGCAGAAATGAGTGCACCTGAATAAAGGAAAAAAGTGCCAATTTGTGTTTACTGGGTAAGAAAGAGAACACCTTTCTAGTGACTGTCACCCAGGTATCTTTTTGACCCATGTGTCACTTGCGCTATTCATATTTAGATAGGGGACTGAACTTGAAAGAGAAGGCAGTACATTTCTGTGCAGATTCACTTGCATTATAACATATCTCCATATGCTTCCCAGAGGCACCTGCAATCTACCCAGCCTTCACCAGAAAGCAAACTGATTAAGGAAATAGCCATCGACAGCCATTAATTCTAACCTTTGCAGAGAAGAATGAGTTACAGCCCTCCCTAGTTAAAAGAGAAAAATAAAAAGGATGGATTGTAGTGCATTCAAAGACAAAGTGTTCAAATAAAAAAAAAACTTGAAATTTGTTAACATTGAACAAAGCATGTGATTAGATTAGTCGATTCTTGCTAATGTTGAGATGGCACTGGTCCATGGCTAAGGAGCTCTCCATGGTGTGCATGTATCATCTCACAGCATGACCAGCAACACAGTAACCAGGTAATAAGTCTCCAAAAGGTATAGACCCAAACCTCAAAAGCCTTTCAATGTAGTTAGGCAGGCAAGAAGTAAAACCATAAATTATATAAAAAAATAGCACTTACTAATGTCAAGTGTAATTCCAACTATAGAAGATGTAGGCTTGGGAGGTTGAGAAGCCTTCGTGGAGAAGGTCAGTGTAAAGACTGGCTCTCAAAGGAGAAAATTAAAGGGCAAAAAAATCCAGTGGAATCTACTAATGCAAGGAGATATGCAAATGTACACAGAAATGTAGAGATGGTGTTTCACCCTGGGTTTCTTTTCAATACCAGATCATAACTCACACCGTCAAATCTATCTGCTGAAGTTAGTGGGAGAACAATGCCTATTTCTATATATATACTCATGCTCGGAAAACAATATAAGACACATGGAGAGTCGGGAAAAAAAAGAGTGAAATCATTCTTACAGCTCTGCAGGAAGAATCATACCTCCTTTTCAGGGAAAGTTCTTTTCACCTTTCCCCTTCTTTCAATGAAAGAGAAGTTAAATTGTACAGTTTTTAACAATCTACAGGCCAACTCCTTTATAGATAATTCAGACAAAGTAACTGATTTATTTTCTTCTCCATCAGGCCAGGTAAAATTTCACCATTAAGTAGTTTTCCCCCAAATGGCCTAAGAGTTCACCAGATGAGAAGCACAGGGTTGCGTGATATCAACTGGGCACCTCATGATAAACTCCAGTACTGTCTGAATAAATGCAGAGCTAGCAGTGATACTGAGGGATGTGGAAAGAGTGAGTCACAGAGAGTAGAACTAGGAGAGAAATGCATTAAAATAATAGAATAAAGAACATACTTATTCCTTTCTTATCCCTGAGCGTCTGCAGTAACCCCCAGCTAATTAGTACTGCACATTTCTAGATAATGTTTTAAGGTCTTCAGGGGAAAAAAAAGAGTGGAGAATTGAAATTTCAAAAAGTACTACTGATATTTAATTGTGTAACTATGGGCAGGCCAAAAACACTTGTGTATGTGTAAAATGACGGATTTTAAATAGACAACAGCTAAGTTTCCTTCCCCCAGGAATTCAGAAATTAGGGAATAAGAAATTTGAACTTCATGAACTCGTTTTTAAAGATGAGTATAATTGGGAGAAAAGTTTAGACAAATACATGACATCAGAATTAAATGAAGTAATTATACAAATAAAATATATATAAGATCAAGTCTATCTGTACTCTAAAGGGAAATACTGAAAAGAAAAAAAAAATCATAACGGACCCACTGAAAATTAGAAACCGGTCCCTTTTCTAGGATGCCGTGCCAGGAGAACACATCTCATCTCCTCCTGACATACCTCTGTCTTGCAACCAAGCAAAGGCTTATAGAAAAAGACATAGAAAGCTGGGTGAATACACACTTTCAAAAAATGCATACGTCACGTCAAATATTATCTCTAATTCAAATGGTGACTAAAACAAAATGAAGACACTTAAGATTTGGTTCCCTGTAATGCTAAAGGAGGAATACATATCACATTTTCTACATCTCTCTAAAAGTTCATTTTCAGCTCTCATCAATTAACATGCTCTATAAAGAACTCTGTAAAAAATGTGGTATAGTATGCCAAAATAAAAATGGATGTTACTCATAGAATGGCTCTTCACCCAAAAGATAAATTTTGGTCCCCCTGCCGCCCCCCCGGCCCGGCACCTCGTGAAGATGTATTTGATTAACACGTTAGCAATATTCATGCATAGGTGCTGGCACAGGAGAAACTATAATTCCACCCATTTTCAGTATTGCTGGGTAAACCAGAAGTCTCTACATAAATGATTCCACAAGATACACTCCCAACATTCCCTAAAGCTATGTAGTCAGAATAGTGATGAATAGAAGGAAGATATTTCAAAGTTTCTTCTTCTTTTTAATAATATATACTTTATAACATGTACTATATAAAGTATATAACATATACAACACAGTTAATATGTGTATATATTGTATGGGATATATAGCATACTTGTATGTTATATGAAATAGAACATATATGACATAACATATTTTATATAAATATATAATCCCCCTACAATTATGCCATTCTAAAAAGAGGAATTTTCCTCATACATTGTTAGGAAAATTACAGTAAAAGTATTTTGCTTTTTTGTTTCTTAAAACAGCAATTTACCAACTATATCAAAATTAAAATATTATAGATTTAGTTTTGATAGTCTTATAAATAGACAACTACACTAAGTTTTCTAGGAGCATAGTTGTAATTCTACCATATTTGTTTCTGATGAATGTACCCTATAAATGAAATTTTTGTTTTCCCAGGTTTGCAGGGAAACCAAGAATGCAGGTATTGCCTAAAATAATAGCTCCCCAAATATTTAATGTGCCACCTGGTACCTCTTCTAATTCACAAGTCATGAGCCTAAGGTTCAATGGTAAACTGAACTTAAATATATGTTTGTAAAATCGTTTTTCATTACGGGTGAATATTTGGAAATTTCCTAAATTTGACACCATTTAAGTACTACCACCTAAATGAAAAATAACAACAGGATGTTACTGCCCAGAGGTCATTAAGACAAAAGAGGACTTCCAGGTTCTTATTCTCCCAAGGCAGTTTAGGGTAGTAACTAGAGGTTACATTGCAGAAAAGAGGGAGGCCGGAAGTAAAAGGGTCATCAGGGCCCAGTGCAGGTCAACAAGTATGCTCAGAAAGAAAGGACTGAATGGAGGAAGAAATATACAGGGCCACCCAATTTAAACATTGTTTTAAAAAAACCTTTCTGACATTCTTTCATTGACTTCTAAAATTGTGCTCTTGATGTTTCATACTTTAATTCATAGGAAATGGGTAGACTTCAAATTATATTTTAAAGCATTCACTTTACTAGCAAATTAAATAATTACTTATGTAACGAGCATGGTTAAAATATGGAATAATGATATATATGCTATTTCAAGGAGCACAAAAATGATTAGATGAATACACAATAGACCCACTCATTTCTTCAGACCGAAAAACCAACTGAATATTGTCTAAAATGACCTGAGAGGTAGCAGATAATTCTGCCAGTCCTGAATTACAAAATTCTTGGCCCTTTCTTTTCATGTAGATAATGTTTGTATGAGCTGGAACTTTCAAACACCACTGTCTAGGATTGCATTTTCACTTCTATTATCATTAATTGATGAATATTAGCTCCATTAAAAATAACAGCCACATAAAAAGAGTTCATTGACTGTAATGGGAAATTCCTGGTCATCTATCAGACACGGATTGATTTTAGCTGCAACTACTGAGTATTTTCCAAAAAGTTTGTATCTTACACTTCATCGTATAAGACTACAGTGTAAAAAATAAATTCAAGCAATGGCTTTTGTTAATACTTTCTATTCTTAAATGAAGCTATGGAGTCACAATGCAACCAAAGTTAAGACACCAAAAAGGCAGGATTTTTTTCATCTATTTTTTCAGAAAAGTATAATACATTTAAAATATATTTTGATGAGAAACAGAAGACATTTTTTGAGAAAACTTTGCTACATTATAAAGCATATGCTTTGTTAAATGTTCGTATATATTCTCCAATAAATGGGTTGTATCTTGATTGCAACATTTCTACATCTTAAAAGCATGACTGCTATATTATACCAGGATCATTAATTACCTTAATTTCCTGAAAATTAAAATTTTCATCTATAGTGGAACTTAAGTCTTAGAAGTAACTCCCATTTTACTTCCAAGTTCTGAGAAAGTGTGTGTATTTAATTTTTCTTACATACTACCATTCAGAACACGTGAACTAAAACCATTTCATAGATTTTACTCAGGTATTGTGATTTAGTTTCTTAATTCATTTCAAAAAGTAGATGCTTCTAAGCATTTTATTTATATAATAAAAATTGTTATCAGTGGTTAACAATTCCTCATCTTTTCCTGAAAACAAAAATAGATTTCATAATAAAATAAAAATTTGAAGGTCATTTCAGAAAACAAGTTTTAAAATAATACTAACTTCTCAAGTCTAGAATAGAAATTTCTAGCCAGATGAAATTAGCATCTCATCAACATTCATTGTAACAATGCTTAAATTCAATCAGATAGAGGGCATATAGTATTAAAATGACTTACTGATACTTCATGAAAAACACTGTCACAGACACCTAATTTTTAAAAATATATTTCCTTTTAATACTTCTTTCATTTCCTCTTAACATAGAGTCCTCTTTTTATTCATAGGTACTTCTAATTTGAAGTCCTGATAGTGATTTATACTATCCAACTGTCCTTAATAAAGACTTCAAATGACATAAAGACAACAAGACACAAACCTCTTGGTTACAACTAAGCACCTGCACTACTAAGGTATTCTGCATCTTCTTCAAAATGTGTCACAAAATTACCAACAGGATAAAAGGGAAATATGAGCAGTAGGTTATAGAATTTTCACTGATTCATTTTTGAAAATCCACTAGTAGGCCTTCAAAAATATGTGAGACTAAATCAAAATCATAAGTCATTATATTTTACTTTAACATAATTTCTTGACTTAGCCCAAAATTCTTCACATATAAAATATTCCATTAGTTAGCCATAGGACAACATGAGAATTCTGTTCAACACAATATGTCTAATAAAATTAAGTTGACTTTAACCACATTGTCATTTAAAGAAGGCAATTAAATTAGGCTGAAACACAAAATTTAAAAAGCAGCCTTGGGAATAACTTTTTCTCTTACAGCCATTACCAAATCCTATTGAACTGATTAACCATTCAAGAAAAGCAGCATAAAGCTGAAGAAAGGGCACTAACATCACTACTTGGCTTATCTAAGAACTCATAAAAGTAAAAGGCTCTTACCATTTTATTTTACTATATACTCTAATATATAAATGCTGCTACTTTTCTGCAGTTTAACATTATTAGTAATGTCATATCTTTCTTCAATCATCTAAAAATCTTAATTCTAGCTTAAATTTTATTTTAAAGAACAATATTAATTCAGAATATGTCCCTTTGGTGGCAAAACACGATTACCACCAAATAAAGTAATAAAGAAAAGAATTCTAAAAGGAAATTGGGGCCCAAAATTCTCTAATGCAACCAGCCCTTGGTGACCATCAATCTCATCAGATACTGCTCTACCCTCTATGTGTATTTAATGAATATGCGCCCATTGCCTGATGGGATCTGTAGTTTCTTAAAGTGTGGTAAGAGTCACTTGCTTCTTTATTTGAAACTATGAACGTAGAAACTTAAATATGTTGCAAGTATCATTCCACTGCATTTTGTAGAGTTGATCAGTTTCAGCCCTGATATTCTAAAACACTGCATAACTTATCAGCCATAATGAAAATGCATGTATATGAATATGTGCATACATATTACAAAATCCTTTGATAATATCTATAATCTATGTCTTAAAATGCTGTAAAATGAGAATTATGGTTCTGAGAGGGAAAATGCATGCCAGAAGTATTCACATGAAAATAATATCTCAAATATACGTGGAAACTTTTCAGTTCAATACACTGAAGCACTTTCTAGGCATTTCAATATACAGTGTGTATTTTCATACCTTTACTTGAACACAAATTTTGTGTTTTTCATTGTCATTATATTTTTATGTCTTCATACATATAATACTGATGATCTTTATATTCAGGAATTCCTAAATTTCTTTCTGGATTTATCACTTTCAGGCATCAATACTCAACACTGGCCAACAACTTCCTAAATACTTCAATCACTACATCATACTCATATCATAGATCAAAAGAGTTCTTCAGAACCATTTAGATAATATTTTCCTGAACCCATTTAAGAAAGAGAAAGATTATCTGCTCTTAGTAAGCATATAACTCAAATGGGTGCACAACCACCACACACATATTCCACCTCCATCCCATTTCCCTTGATGGCACCTACCCTAGTGTTGTCATGGTGACGATGGTGTACCAGAAGGCAGCAGGGATGCTGGTGAACTTGCTAGCGGAAGACCCCTTCTCTGCGTAGAACATAACCGTAGCGAAGATGATGATAGCCATGGTGAGCGAGAAGAGCAAGAAGCCCAATTCAGAGGCACAGCTCTTCAGTGTGTACCCCAGGATGCGCAGGCCTTGAGAGTGGCGGGAAAACTTAAAGATCCGGAAGACCCGGAAGACGCGGAGTGTGACAAAGGCTCCACTGACATCCTCATTGTCTGTCATCACCAGCCCAATGTAATAAGGCAGGATGGCCACCACATCGATGATACTCATGACGCTACGCACAAAACGGTAACGACTAGGAGCTGCTGCCAGGCGAAGCAAGTACTCAACTGTGAAGATCATGACACAGGCTGTATCCAAGCAAAAGAAGGCCACGGCGTACCGCTCCCCACAGGGCAGTTCTTTAATGTGACCTGGGCTAGACCCACAGGGCACTGTTTCTACCACATTAGCGATGACTGAGACGGCAATGAAGAAGCCGGTAACATAGTAGAACACCAGGGCCATTGTGCTGGTGTGAGGGTTCTCAAAAGCCCGCCAGACCCTCTGCCGAGCCGTCATAGTGGGCAGCGCGCTCTCGCCGGTGTTGTCGGTATCAACATCGTCCTGAAGACGCTCCGCGTTCTCTCGCCGGCGATCCTTGTACTCCTCATAACAGCAGTCGCCAATAATTTCTGGGATGAGGCCAAAGAAGGCTAATTCTTCATCATAAGCGGAGATGCACTCATGGCGAGGGTAGTGGAGTTTCCCAGTGCGGTAGAAATTCAGGATGTGGCGGAAGATGTCTGGGTCACGGTCAAAAAAATACTGCTGAGTCTCTGGATGGTAGAAAAAGTCCCTCTCCGAACTGCCCAGCAGAGTGTCTGGGTACCGTTCCAGGGTGTCCTGCCATGTCTGGAAACGAGTGCCACTCACATTCAGCACAATTAGAGCATCCTGAGTCCTTTTCCTCTCCTGCCTCGGGGGAGCTGGCATGGGCCCCGAGGCCACAGGCATCCACCCAATGGCCGCTGCCCTTGCAAAGGGCAGCCACGCTGCTACCCCCGCCGCCATGGTTCCTTCAAGTGCAGGCCAGAAGGGCAACCAAGTCTCTACAATGGGTCACTCAAAGTAGCCACAATCACCCACTTCCTCCCGTCAAACAAATACTACTGAGAAATGTGGTCCAGAGGTATCAGCCTTACTCCAAGGTAGGCCTCCTGGTGAAGTCACAGTTCTCAGAGGGCAAGTTTCCCTCAAAGACAGGTATTTGGAGTAACGGGGGGAAAATACAATGTCCTAACAATCACACCCAACAAAACCTAATCAAACCTCTTCCTGCAGTCGGACCAGGCTAGCCCCGGCACAAATAAGTACACAGGTGACTTTTGATGCCTCAATTTCTTCAAACAGGTGGCTTTGATTTCTCCCTTAACACAGTCTGGAGTGTGTGTCGTGTAGGATAGAGGAGACGAAGGACAGACACTCAGTGGTATTCTTTTGAAGAATTAGGGAACCCTTCCACCTTCCTTTTCAGCTCTTTCAAACCTTCCCTTTTCAAGTGGCCCTTCCCGCCAAAGGAATCTCAAGAAGGAGACCTGTTGTTGTAGCTTCCGAGGTTCGGTCACAGCCGCTGCCCCACGTCTCTTTGGGAGTCCGGTCGCCACCTCTACTCCTCGGGACGTATTTGCAGAGACGGAAGTGCTGTGCGTTGGACGCGGCTAGAGGGCATTAATATAGATCCTCCTCTCTCACGTCTACGAGCACCCGCCGTGTCTGCCAAAAGCATTCGCCCAATCTCCCCTTTACTCTCTTGTCAAGTTCAGCTCAGGTGCAGTGTGACAGCTACAGAGCCCGGGAGCTGGCAGCCGCCACTGCCGCCGCGGCAGCAACATCTGCTTCCGCGCACAACGCGCCTCGGCCGCGGTACATACCTGGCGAAGTGCGCGCCGGAGCTGAGTTGCGGAGACTTTCTCCTCGCGGTGCACCCGGAACGGGAAAAGCTGAGAAAGCAGCTCGCGAGCAGCCGAATCCGATGCGCCGAGGGAGCATAAATAAACCTCAAGCGAGCTCTTCTCCCCCTTCCCCCATTCCTCCGTGCCTCCCTCCTCCTTTTCACCTTCCAAAAGCCAGGCGCAGGCGAGCCGAGCAGCAGCAACAAGTTCAAAAGGTGCGGGGGAGTCGAGAACGGAGGGGACTCGCTCCTGCCAACTTACTGCGCCGCGGCGGTTGCCGGGGCCCGAGCGGCGCGGTGCGGGGCTGCGGGGCTGCGGGGCTGCGGGGCGGCCGGGCGAGCGGTGGCGGCGGCGGCGGCGGCGGCGGCGCGGCGGGGCCGGGGCCGGCGCGGGCAAACGCCGGAGCGCGGAGGCAAGAGGCGCTCAGCAGCGCGGGGGCGCGGGAGGGCTGCTTGCTGCTTCCCCGCCAGTGGGTGGTCCTGCATCTCCCCGGGCTCCCCGCTCCGCTCTTGCTCGTGCGATCAATAAATGAGGAGAAAATAAATAAATAACCGCGCGCACGCCCCACCACGCAGGTTATGCAAGGCGTCTCCTGCCTTTCCCTCGACTTGACCTTTCTCTGCCCCCGCCCCCTCGGGCTCCTCTCGCTCCACCCCAGCCACGCACCAGCCCCGGCGCAAAATGTCACCGAGGGAGAGCATCCAGGTGGATCTGCTGGGGAGGAGTGCGAGCCTCGTTGAACAAAGGGAAGCTTCACGCGCTCGCCTGCGGCGGTTTGGTGGAGGAGAGGAGGAAGGGGACCGATGCCTTGCTTCTGCCTCCCTGGGTCCCGGTTCAAGGCGAGCGTGAGGGCGTGGGGGGGGCGGGGGGGGCGGGGAGGCGGGAGTGAAGGAAAAAGAGAGAGAGAGAGAGAAGCTGGGTAGGAGGGTGAGCAGAGCGGAAAACGCAGGAATTGGCTGTCTTCTGAGGGCTCTTGGGTAGCAAGACCTGCAAAGCCCCGCGGCGGAATTTTTAAGCGCTTTTTCCTCTTTCTCGGTCTTTCGGTTTGTTCGAACCAGATGTTAACGTTGCAAGAGTTAATATGTCATCTGTCCCACTTGCTGAAAAGTCAGACAGCCTCCTTGGTCGGGGTCTTGCCACAACTCCTTTTCCTGTCCTTTGCAAATGACAGGAAGGATTTAGAACCCTTTTCTAAATGTCAGCGTCGAGGGGCGTGCGTCTCCGTGAGTGTGCCTTCCCGTTCATTTTCTCTGCGCATCCATGCGCACATCTAAAATGATTAAAGTAAAGGGGTCCCTGTGAGGGGTAAGTAATGTGGGAGACTAGGAAATTGTCGCTTTCAACGGTTTTGTTTTTCGGGTACCCCGCCCCCAAGTCATTAGGAATCTTCCTTAAAACCAAGCATCTAACATTTATAACCACTAGGTGGCGTGAATGGTGAGAAGTTAAATCCACACCTCAGGTCTGGATGCTTTAGAAAGGTGAAGGATCAAAATGAACTGACCCAACAGAGCATCAGATCACATAAATATCCTCAAATCCAGCCCCCACCCACCTTTTTAGTCTTTATAGGAGATATGCTACTCAGGTCTACGCCTGCATTTTGATGGATATGGGATGTAATGTGGAGAGTTTCTGTTGAAATGCCTTTCAAAATTAAATGTAGATTACTGAGTAATAACAAGAACAACAACAACAACAATAATAAGAGTGTTTGGAAACAGTGAAGCTTCATCTATGTTGACTAAGGACAGAAGCCCAATTTCTACCTGAAAATTACCTTTTCAAGATCTAGTTGGACTCTTCTTGGTTTGTAAAGTAAGTGGACTGTGATGTATAGCCTTAAATTGAATCAACTTTCAGGCCCTAGAGATCTTAGGCATGATGTGTCAACCTTAAAATTTTGAAATAGAATACCTCAAAGAAAAGACATGAACTGAAAAACAGAGTATATAGAAAGTCACCAGAGAAGCAGAAAAACAAACCTTATAATGCACAGGATTTTCTGTAGAGATGGAAAGGTATTTTTGGTTTGTTTACTTGTTTACTGGTGTAGAGGCTTAGGGAATCCCAAGTTAGTAATTAATGAAGTCATAGCTAACGCATCGTGTAAGTTTGGGATCACAGAACTGAAGATATCTGCTGTTCATCTGTTTGTCTTAGTTGAACAGAAAGATACTTGTTAAAGAATCTGTATAGCCTGTATACCTGAAAACAACAGCAACGACCTGACCTGTTAACTGGAAAATAAAAAGAAGGGGACTACTTAGCAATTAGTATAAGAAAGTTAACCCCTTCCTAACGCAGACATGCAGGTGCATCCAGGGAATGGAAAGCCATGAATGATCAGTTGATGCCAAACTGGCATGCCATCCTGTAGAGATGAGACAAGTGACCTAAACAGAACCTTTAAAATTTGCCTGTAGGGAACTGAACGCTTACAAATCTAAATGCATATGTTTAACCCTACAAAACATCTAAATAAGCAATAATATAGAGCCTGCATTTTTAAGAAGGTTTTATGGTCTGCTCTCCCCGACTCTCCACAGGCTTCTTGAGATAGTGGAAAGATGTAGGCTTAGAAGTTAAACACAGCTAGATTCAAATTCTAGCCCAATAAGTTACTCATTGCCTTTGTTTCATTTGGCAAATTACTTAACTTCTCTGTTTAGAAATTATAGATAATAAAACTTAACTTTTGAGGCCTATCATGAAGATTAAGCAGAAAAATACTTCTGAACACCAATGTAGAACTTGACACACATGGAGGGTAACTCAGTTCCTTTTCACTTTAATGCATAATGGAAATGCAATTCATTTGATTCAGCTATTTTAGTATATTTACTCTTGCCTCTGAGTTCAAAAATTCCTGTGCCATGATATGCAGGTAACTGATATTTTAATATTCATTCAGGTGTTGAAATGCTATATGAAGAGTATGCATACAGAATCCAGCAGAACACTATATTCTTCCCTTGTCCAGAAATTCCTGGTTTTCCTTCTTGTATTATCATTTTACATACTCTGCTTGGCTGATTGAAAATAAACTCAGCAAAATCAAAATTGAATTCATCACTTCTCTTCTCCAGTCAGCTACTCCTTCTGTTTCCTCTCCTTGGGATGAATAAAGCCCAAGGAAGAAACCTGGCAGGCGTCATAGTCCATGTCCTGTTTTTCAGTACTTCCCCCAACAAATACACACACTCATCCAATGATCCTTGTGTATTCCACCCTCATTACCGTTCTATCCTTATACTGTACCTAGAGTGATTTTTTTAAACTATTTTGAGATAATTATAGATTCATATAGATTCTATATAGATATGAATCTATATAGATTCATACAGAAATAATAGGAATCCCTTATACCTATTACCTAGTTTCCCCCAAAAGTGAACTGTTGCATATTATAGTACAATTTCACAACCAGGATATTGACATTGATAGAATCCGTGGACCTTATTAAGATTTCACCAGTTTTACATACACTAATTTTTATGTGTTTATACTTAGGTCTGTTTAATTTTATCATACATGTAGATTTATGTGACCACCATCACAGTGAACATATAGAAGATTTCCATTACAAGGATCCCCTTTAATAGCCATAACCATCTCCTTCACTGCCCCCTATCTCTTGTCAACCACTAATCTGTTCTCCTCTATAATGTATCAATTCAAGTATGTTATATGTAGGAAATCATGCAATATGTAACCATTAGAGAGTGTCTTTTTTCACTCAGTCCAGTTATATTGAGATCCATCCAAATTGTTGCATGTACCAATAGCTCATTCCTTTTTATTGATGACAAGTACCACACTATGGTTAAACATTCACCCACTGGAGGACATTTGGGTTGATTCCAGTTTGGGGCTATTATGAATAAAGCTGCTATGAACATTCATGTACAAGTTATTGTGTGAACATAAGTTTTCATTTCTTTGGGATATATAACCAAGAGTTACAATTGCTGCGTTGTATGATAAGTATCTGTTTAGGGTGGTTTTTTTTAGCATCTTTATTGGAGTATAATTGCTTTACAATGGTCTGTTAATTTCTGCTTTATAACAAAGTGAATCAGCTATACATATGCATATATCCCCATATCTCCTTCCTCTTGTGTCTCCCTCCCACCCTCCCTATCCCACCCCTCTAGGTGGTCACAAAGCACCAAGCTGATCTCCCTGTGCTATGCGGCTGCTTCCCACTAGCTATCTATTTTACATTTGGCACTATATATAAGTCCATGCCACTCTCTCACTTCGTCCCAGTTTACCCTTCCCCCTCCCTGTGTCCTCAAGTCCATTCTCTACGTCTGCGTCTTTATTGGACCTAGAGTCTGTCATACAGAGTGAAGTAAGTCAGAAAGAGAAAAACAAATACCGTATGCTAACACATATATATGGAATCTAAAAAAAAATTGGTTATGAAGAACCTAGGGGCAGGATAGTATATGTTTAGTTTTGTGAGAAGCTGCCATAATCTTTTCCAGAGTGGCTGCATCATTTTATATACCACCAGTTAAGGTTTTTCAGCGTCCTCACCAATATTTGGCATCAGCACTAATTTTTGTTTTAGCCATTCTGACAGTGTATAATGACATCTTATTGTGGTTTTAATTTGCATTTCTCTAATGGCTAATTTTGTTGAACATATTTTTATGTGCGTACTTGCCATCTGTATACTCTTCAGCAAAATGTATGTTCCTTTTTTTGCCCATTTTTTAATTGGATTGTTTGTTTTGGTTTTGGGTTTTTTTACTGTTGACTTAGGAGAGCTCTTTATATATTCTATCAATTGTTCTTTGTCAGATATGTTGTCTGCAAATATTTTCTCCTAATACATAGCTTGTCTTTTCATCCTCCTCACAAGATGTTTTGCAAAGCAAAAGATTTTTTAACTCTGTTGAAGTCCAGTCTATCAAATTTTCCTCTTTATAAAACAAACAGCAGGCTTCCCTGGTGGCGCAGTGGTTGAGAGTCCACCTGCCGATGCAGGGGACACGGGTTCGTGCCCCAGTCTGGAAAGATCCCACATGCCGCGGAGCGGCTGGGCCAGTGAGCCATGGCCGCTGAGCCTGCGCATCCGGAGCCTGTGCTCCGCAACAGGGAGAGGCCACAACAGTGAGTGGCCCGCGTACCGCAAAAAAAAAAAAAAAAACAGCAAAAACTTATTATGGAAAGTTGTGAATATACATAAAAACAGAAAGAAGAGTATAATGAATTTTTCCCTTTCTTAATTTTTTTTTTATGGATCATGCTGTTGGTGTCAAGTCTAACAATTCTGCCTAGTTCTAGGTTCCAAAGATGTTCTCTATTTTTTCTAAATGTTTTATAGTTTTACACTTTAAATTTAAGTCCATCTAGTTTTGACTTAAGTTTTTGTATAAGATATAAAGTTTAGGGCAAGATTCTTTTTCTTTTTCTTTTTCTTTTTTTTTTGCCTATGGATAGCTGGTTGCTTCAACAACATCTCTTGAAAAGCCTATCCTTTCTGTATCAAATTGCTTTTGCAACTTGGTCAAAAATCAGTTGGGTATAGTTTTGTGGTCCATTTTTAGGTTCTCTATTTTATTCCATTGATATGTGTTATCCCCTCACTAACACCACTCTTTCCTGATTACTGTAATTGTATCTTAACTCTTAATGTGAAGCAGTTATTCCTTCCACCTAATTATACTTTTGCAAAATTGATTTAGCTATTCTAGGTCCTTGTCTTTCTATATAAATTTTAGAATTAACTTGTCTAAGTTTACAAAACACCTTTCTGGGATTTTAATAGGCACTGCATTACAACTATAAATCTATTTAATAGAATGTACATGTTCACTATGTTGAGTCTTCCAGTCCATAAGCACAGTATGTCTCTCTGTTTATTTAGGTCTCTTTTTTTAAAATTTCTTTCATCAGCATTTGCAGATCCTGTACATGTTTTATTATATCTATAACTAAGTGTTTCATTTTCTTTGGCACAATTGTAAATAGTATTGTACGTTTTTAAATTTTCGGTTTCTATATGTTCATTGTTAGTACATAGAAATGCAATTGGTTGTTGTGTATTGATCTTGTACTGCAATTTTTTTAAAAAATTTTTTAACATCTTTATTAGAGTATAATTGCTTTACAGTGGTATGTTAGTTTCTGCTTTGTAACAAAGTGAATCAGCTATACATATATCCCTATATCTCCTCCCTCTTGTGTCTCCCTCCTACCCTCCCTATTCCACCCCTCTAGGTGGTCAGAAAGCACCGAGCTGATCTCCCTGTGCTATGTGGCTGCTTCCTACTAGCTATCTCTTTTACATTTGGTAGTGTATATACGTCCATGCCATTCTCTCACATCATCCCATGTAGCTGCAATTTTGTTGCACTTCCTTATTAGTTCTTGGGTTTTCTGTGTGGAAAAATCATGTTACCTGAAGACAGGGTCAATATTATTTCTTCCTTCGCAGTCTGTATGTCTTTTTGTTTCGGGGTTTTTTTTTGCGGTACACGGGCCTCTCACTGTTGTGGCCTCTCCCGTTGCGGAGCACAGGCTCCGGACGCGCAGGCTCAGCGGCCATGGCTCATGGGCCCAGCCGCTCCGCAGCATGTGGGATCTTCCCGGACCGGGGCACGAACCCGTGTCCCCTGCATCGGCAGGCGGACTCTCAACCACTGCGCCACGAGGGAAGCCCCTGTATGTCTTTTATTCAGTGTTTTTTTTGTTTTGTTTTGTTTTTTAATGCACTTGTAATCATGTCACTACCCCTTTCAGTATTCTTCCATCTTTTTTCAGAAATCAGTCCTTAGCAGAGAATATAGAACCCTTCAGGGTCTCAACTTCTTCTAACTGTTAAGTCTCATCTCATGATATCTTAATATTAGCTTAGTCACAGTCTTGGTCAGCTGTTTTTAGTTTTCACAATTGGGTGTATTTTATCTTGATTCTGGGTCTTGATTCATGAGTCTCTTTCCCACATCTCAAGTACTCAGCTCAAGAGCCAGGAACCATTTTCTAACCTCTTTAAAATGATGTCCACCTCAAGTGCTCTATCAGAGGCTGTAATACATTAGATGAGATTTGTCTTTCCTTCTTGTTCTTAGCCACTAGACTGTAACCTCTTTAAGAGAAGGCAGTGGTCTTTTATCTCTGTAACCTCTGTATCTACCATTGTACTTGGCACACGGTAGAAACAGAGTGAATGTTTGTTGAGTGAATGAATGAGTAATTAGATGGTTAATATGTACTTTTTTCCATTATAGATTATTATGATAACTCTCTAAAAGACTCATAGAGAATCAAGCTGATCTAATGCCAAGATGAACAGTGGAAAACAAATTAACAATGAGACAAATGATGCACATGTGTATAGCTGTTTAAAAAAGTGCTTTCTCAATGTACCTACTACAGTTGATTCTCAAAAAGGCCTTGTGAGGTGGGTGTTATTCTTACGTTTACTTTAGCCAATAGGAAACAAAGCTCAAGGAGGTTATATGGTTTTCCAAGATTATATTGTACATCTGAGTCACAAAAACTTTCTCATTCCCAGGTCTTCTGACCCTAAATCACATATCCCTTTAGGTCTATAAACACACCAATATCTGCAATAGTTAATTTTCTTTGCCAGTTTGTTGTTTTTTGTACTGATGATGAATTTGCACAGACAGGTATTCAATACATACTGTCTTACTCATCCCCCATGGCACATCTCTGGGAGGTCTCTGGCCAGGGCAGGGAGTCAGTCTATGACCATGGAGAAGGGGAGCACTTCATATATTCAACCCATATTTTAATCACTTATGCTAACTTTTCACAGTTATAAGCAAATTTTAGTATCTAGATTTTATATATATGTATATATATTAGTATATCTATATTCTTAGAATCTCTTCTCAGACAACTCTAAGAGTTTGTATTAGGTTATTTTATTTATTTTTATGTTTTTATTGAGATATAATTGACATATAACATTGTATTAGTTTTAGGTATACAATGTGATTGATATATGATATGATAGATGTATATATTGTGAATTTATCTCCACAATAAAATTTTAAGTTTAGTTAGCATCCATCACCATACATTGTTACAATTTTTTTCTTGTGATGAGAACATTTAAGACGTACTCTCAAATATACAATATTTGTATTTTTGCAGCTTTCAAATGTATGATACAATATTGTTAACTGTAGTCATCATGCTGTACCTTACATCCCCAGGACTTATTTATCTTATAATTGGAAGTTTGTACCTTTTGACCACCTTCACCCATTTCCTAAATACGCTGTATTAAGTTATTTTAACATAGTATACTCTTATTAGGAAAAACAAAAGTCCTGAATTAAGAAAGAAATTCAATCAACTGGAAAAATAAGCAAAACCTTTAGCCAGTAATTGAAATTTTGTGAGTTACACCTTAAGGTCTAGCAACTTCAAATTTTATATATCATATTTTTTCTCAAAACAACACATTTGTTTTAGTGTTAAATGTTAAGAAAAAATCAACATTTTTACCTTCAAATATTTGATCATAAATTACAAACATTTCACAAAAACTATGATTCCATAGAAAAATATACAGTTTATTTTTATTAACTTTCTAGGTTCCATATTATTTTGTGTTTAGCAAATGTACTTTTCCAATGGTAATTTTGGTTTGGATTCTTTATTCTTTGGAAGATGTACAGAAGCCATCTCTCTCTCTCTCTCTCTCTCTCTCTCTGTGTCTGTCTCTTTTCGGCCTTTGTTCCTCAGAGAAATAAAATCTGACATACTAGAAAGGTATAGGGGCCATGAGAAAGTAACAGCATTGGTAAGGCTAGTTAAATGCCTAAAACGTATTTGAGATTTCAGATACCTCAATGTCCCTAGAATATGGTCATCAAGGAGAGGGCAATGACCCTGTGTCTTTTTTTAGACCACTATTAAAAAGATAAGTTGGCAACCTGAGCTTAACTTCTTTTTCCCTTTATTAATACTGTCAAAGTCCTTTTCAAAATCCTCTTCAAAGGATTGTCCCTTCTTTAGCTTTCAGACTTTGAACATCTCCTATTAAAAATAACCCATTTTCAGAAGCTTTATTCCTCATATACAGAAAATCTTAAATATATTTTATATAATAAAATGGACTAGACTTTCAAAGTTCCCACAATGCTGTCCTGAGACCCTGTCACATTCTATGTGATTGGAACTCCGAAAGGCTAATAAATTTTGTAAATAGATGTACAAAGTCTAACCCTCATGTTATAGCTTCAATTCTGCCTCATGGGATGGCTGTCATGAAGGAACACAGTGGTTGTTTTAATATAAAGAATATACTTTTGTTGTTAAAATATTCATGATCTCATAAATGGTGATGCACATGTTGTTCCTATGATAGAAGAAGAGGGGGAAAAAATCAGTTTTTAACACATTGTTGTTACTGATCCCTTAAGATGTGCAAGACCAAGTTGGACATTAGCATGAACCAAGCTGTTCAAGGTCAACCTGCCGTCAGGGAGCTTGATATCTGGGATGAGGAAAAAGAGCATGGAAATCTCTTTCAATTCGAAGATAGCATTGCTTGTCAGTTTCACTTCAGAATATTTTTCCTAAGTGTTTTATTCTGAGCAACTGTTTATTTGTTAAAGATGGGAAAAGAGGGAAGATAAGAAGGACCGTATAAATTTGCTTCTTGGACTCATTATCATACTTATAACTTTGGATTAATTGCCATGGAATAATTCCAGTGCTATAAACTGAGAATTGTGACTACAAATGAGAAAGAAGCAGTGCGAGTTCTGAAGAAACAAAAGCCTTATTTTTCTGAAACCTGAGGAAGGTAAATTCTTGCATATGTTACTAACATTGGCAAAGCAGGTAAATTACTCTTCA
This sequence comes from Globicephala melas, assembly GCF_963455315.2. Classification (NCBI taxonomy): domain Eukaryota; kingdom Metazoa; phylum Chordata; class Mammalia; order Artiodactyla; family Delphinidae; genus Globicephala; species Globicephala melas. Next base: position 29,755,543 of record NC_083322.1, read on the forward strand.
ATAGTTTACGGTTGTTGAAAATCTTAAAGAAGTCTTATAAGGTTTTCATCATTTAAGAAGCCACATTCTGTGAGAAAATTGGCAATTAATTTATTTACTTTCTTTAAAAGTACTTGATGTGCTCTAGCAAGCCACTTTGCTACACAAAGTATGTTTGCTTCATTATTTCTATACACAATTATGTAGTTGGCTTTAATAAACCATTCAAAATAGTAGAGTGAAAAGAAAAGCAGAACAATGTAGTACTTAAAAATATTTGGTTAATAGAAGATCCCTGTATTACCTTACTTTTAGAAATTGATATTATGCAAATCTTGTTTGTTTACAACTTAGCTTGCATTGGATTTTAATTTAAACAAAGAAAACTATTTAATAGAGGGTTATTAAACAGGTTTTTACATTGCAGCTGTTCTAGTCCCTCAGGTAAATACTCATTGAGAGAGAGCTTATTAAAATCTGTTCTACTTATTTATGTTTAAATTCTTTTTCTTTTCCCCTTGGGTGAAGTCTTTGTTGGGACAGAACTCCTACTGACTTTAAAAGGAGTTCTGTGCATATAGATTTGGGGAGCGCAGCAAGCTTGGAATGCTAATTAAGTAATTGCCTTTGATGTTTTGACCTATAGGCGTCTAATTTTCAATACCATTTTTTGGAAATATGAATTGTACTCCGAATAGAACATTTTGGAAAGCTCAGCTTTTCTACCCTAGCAAAAGATTTCATAGTAAAAAGGAGGTGTAAAGAATGACCTAAGTATTTAAAACATATTTTACGATATATAAACACATTTAAAACATAAACTATGAAAAAAGAAGTTGGGATAATGCATGATGTGAGGTGAAGGTCCTGTAGGGGAAACAGGTATTGCTTGCATGGAAAAGAAATTGTGAAGTTAGAGGAGAAAGGAGTTTGAAAAGATTTTCCAACACTTTTTGTCTATGTCTAGTTCCCTAATTGATTTAAAGAGAAAATAACAAATATGTTTATAATTATAGCTGCATGTAGGAGAAAGCTAAAAGAGAAAAGACTAAAAGAAAAAAAACCCCAGCTATTTCAAGTAAAGTGTACAAAAAAAGGTAAATGAAGGGTGAACTTAAGACAAATTATGAGAAAAAAATGTAGCACGTATGATTATTTGCTGAGCATAGAAAGCTAAGGCGAAAAAGATAACGTGCCACCAATTGTGAGCCCAGTGACTGGGAGAATAAGTATGAGAAACAGGGAAATAGAAGGAAAACTTATTTAGGGAAAGAAGGCGCTACCTTCCACAATGGCATATTATTAAGGCAGAGGTTGCAGTAAGCATTATGTGCACAAGATAGTATGGCTTTAATGGAAGCCCTAAGTTTATGGTTCCAGTCCTTCTACAAATTTATATTTTCATATTAAACATTTGGACACTAGTATCCTGTTCTAGATCTGTAATTTCACTTCTAGTTCTCTTAGATGCAGTGACTTACTCCTGAAAGAGGGAAAATAAAAATCTGTAAGAACCTGTTAGCGGTCAAGAGCCGTAATACATTTCACTGGTGCTCATATTCTATTTCCTTAATAACTTCTCTCTCCCTAACAGAGGAATATATTTTCATCAAAATAGCCAATGGACTATTTGGTTAAAGAGCATTAAAAAAAATTTTCAGATTCTCTTGTACTCATAAAGTAGGACCACAGAGAATAGCAACATACGTGTTGCCTATTGTTATAAATAATTTAAATAGATACATGTAAATCTTTCTCTTTCCCTCTGTCTCTCTGTGTCTGTCTCTCTGCATCGTAAAAAGCACGAGTTCATTCCAATACTCCCAATCCAACCTTCTTGTTATCTTCCTTTCCATGGTTGGAGTGCCTTTCTCTGACAATGAGAGTCCTATCTCTCATTATCCTAGGTAGGTTTATTTGTTTTATTGATCTTCCTTTACGAAGCCAATCACTCATTTCTGGCACTCTTCCCCATTTAACTTCCAATACTCTCTACCAGTTCCCCCCATCCCCCGCTCCTGCCCCAAGATCCCAAATCCTCCCTTGGGCCTCCCCCTGCTTGGCTGCCCTCCTCACCCCTCTAGGCTGGGACACTGCATGTTGGGTTACCTCCCCACTGGAACACCTTCCTCATCATACTTGGACTCCAACATCCTATACAGGTTCCCCTACCCTGTGGAATCCCTCCTTTCCTCATGCATCCCTAACACCCTGTGTGGGAGCACCACAGCTCAACCAGCCTCCTTTCCACCTGACACATGGACATATATTTGTTCAGCCTTACTTACCGATATTAGGGATGAATTGTTCAGGATAGAAAGGGGATGGGAGAGGGGATGAACTGCACAGACTTTAAACCTTCAAGTAAAGGAACTTGATGCTCTATTATTTAGATTTTCATCAAAGTTTCATGAGAAAAAGTATCAGGAGTAATGTGGGAGAGAGGGCTAGAAGTACAAGTAATGGTGCTCCAAAGTAGGAAATACTGAGAGATATCCAGGCCTGGAGCACTGAGGATCAGTGTCTCCCTCTCCAGGAATCAGAGTTAAATCCTTCGCAGGTTACTTCATGTGCAGACAAGAGTTATCACAGCAGGCTGGAGGCAGCGACCTTTAGAAAGGCCTGCTTGAAAGATTGGCCCTTGACTGGTACCTGGAAACTCGGCCCCGAGTCAGTAGCTAACAGATGAAGGTTCACTCTGCCTAGACAGTGCAAACCGTATGGTTTACGCTGAACACTTTATTTTTCCGTTCTGGGAGTCTGGAATGTTAGTACATGCTAGGCAGAGGGTGCCTGCATGACCAGCCCACAGCTAGGTCTCTCATGGGCTTCTCTGGGTAGAAACATCACACAAATGTAGCTGCATTTTGTTACTGAAGGAAGAGTACACTCTGTGTGACACCTCATGTGATGGAGAGACGTAGGAAATTGGACTCCTCCAGAGACGGTACCTTTCTCCCATATGATCCAGCCATTAGTCTTACTCCATTGCTGTAATAAATCTTAGTGGTGAGTACACCTATCTGCTGACTGCTATGAGTCTTTCCAGCCAATCTCTGATAGTGGGGGCGGTCTTGGGGACACCCAACACACCTCTGAACTGAGTTTTAAGTTCTCTGAGCCAAATTTCATCAAGTGAAGATGGCATTGAGAGCATTTCTGGCCAGAAGATACAGCAGGAAAAAAAAAAAAAAAGAAAAAAAAGTATGGAAGTAGGAATCAAATGGGGATCTACAACTCATTCATTGTTTCCTAAGCAGTAAGTTTAAGGAAAGCAGTGTCAGAAGATACAAGCAGAAGGTGGATCTCAGAAGCCCTTCTATCTAGTATCACTTCTTAATACTTTAGGAAGTATTCAAGATGAGGAATAAATAAAATTGAAGGATTCAATGGATATTTGGGAAAGTGAACAAATAAGATAGGTTTTTATCCTTATTATTCATACTTTTGAGTAAAATTATTTGTTATTATTAGTAACTTATTAGTCTGGAAAATTACTAACCAATTAGCTATTTGGTATTCTACATTTTCGAAAGAAAATCACGTTAAAATTCTCTTCAACTTAACAGTTCCTTGCAATAGACACTTTTATCCTATTCATAAATTCGGATAAATATTAGAAGAGGCGATAAATTTTGTATTCTTTATTCAGTGATATTAGCATTTTGTTTTATATGTTTAGGGGTGTTTGTCAGCTTAAGAACTACCCTATACATTTCAAAATATAATGCATCTACAAAATGAAAAATATCACTTATGTATTGTATGCAATATGAAATACTGTGTCAACAGCTTAAAATATAGTATCATATTTTTGAGATATTAAATAAATTCCTGTACTTCAGGTAATAGTAAAATTAAATGAACAAATACAGACAGCTAAGTCAAAAATTTGTTTGCTAAATTAGCAGTAGTGTTGAAGGTCAACCTATGTAACGCATATTTGAAACAAAACAAGAATTGAATGTGAAAAAAAGGTATGTAATACATTGGTTTCTTATAGCTCTAAATGTACAAAAAAAATTTTTTTTGCTAATTCTTAAGTATACTAATATTTTCATAAATTTGGGGAACATTTTGACAAATTTCACTTTGCAAACATTTTTGATTGCATATGTTTTTCAAAAGCCATTATTATCCTTGATTTATATGGAGCTCATCATAAATTTATTATTATTTTATGTACTGAATACTCTGGGCTAAGTCCTGTTCTAAGCACCAGGAATACAGAAGCCAACCAAACAGAGCAAGCACTGCTGTTCTGGAGGTGACATTCACATTCACATTACAAGGAAATACTCTATAAAGCAAGATGTACCTCTTACAAATGCTTTATTTACTTTTGCTCATGTGACTATTGCTTTTTGACAATCCTGCATGCCCTCAAACAACAGTCATTTTCTTTTGCTCATAAATCTGTAACGTGGTTAGGGCTTGGCAACGAAGGCTTGTGTCTAAGCCATGTGACCTACACTCATGCAGCTGACGTTTGGTGCTAGTTGTTGGGTCGGGGCTCAGACACGCAGACTTCCCCATGTAGCCAGGTCTTCCTCACAGCATGATGGCTGCATTCCCAGGGAAGGCATCAGAACAAGACCCAGACAGAAGCTTTACTGCTTTCATGTCTAAACTTGGCTGTCACATAGCGCCACTCTATTATTGCCTCCACAGGCTCTTCCAAGGTAAAGGGAAGAGGACATAGACTCCAACCTCTGATGGAAGAGGGGCAAGATTCTAGATCATGTGGGGCTAGAAATATTGTTGCCGCCATTTTTGAAAAGTACCATCTATCGTAACTGTAATGTCTGGGGAAATATTATCATACTTTTGAGGTATTAAGTATTGTAGTGTTTGTGAAATTATGGATGACCACATGTTAAAGACTTGAATTTTTTTAAGAATCAAGGTCTCACATCAAAGTACCCTAATAATGGAGGTACAGTTAGAATAACTCGTCAGAACTCATAACTCAGTCTTATCAATAAACTACAGGCCAATAAAGTATAAACTTCATTCTAGTGTTCTATTTTAGTCACTGAGATGACGTTATTTAAATGTAATCAAACTCTCTGTGACCAGTAGGTTGCTATTAGTAGTAATGAATAACTTGAATAAATCAACCTAGAAGTTAGATGTTATGATAAAACTCTTCATAATCAAAATTACAATAAAATAAATGTGAAATATTGTACACGAATATATTTGAGAATAAGAATTATCTCTCACATTTATAGATGGAATTCAAAGGCATGCTTATCTTTTGTATATAAACATAAATAAAGATGAATATACCCGTAAAAAACCATAGACTAGGGATTCTGTGTTATGTTATGACAGGTATCACATGGCAGTTTCTTATCACTTGAAGATAAAATTACGAAATTATGGTTGAGTTTGAGTCAATTATTTTTCTTTTCAACATACATTTATCCAGTGTCATGATCAAAGAAATCTGTCACGGATGGTCAAATACAGCATCATCCCCACCCTCAAGGATTCTATAAGATAGTAAAGGCAGCAAAGAAAATAAGAGCTAGAACAGAAGGTATAAGTAATACAACACAGAGCAAAGAAGGAGAAGTAACTTCTGACCTAGGTGGGAAAATGAAGAGAAGCATAATGATGTATTAGAGTGAGAGTGATCCTAACAAGATGAGTCATTTTTAGAAAACGAGGTGGAAAGCTTGGATCAGAAAAAAATGGCATTGCTTCCTGAGGTAACAATGTAGCCCTTGGCTGTATGAGAAAATGTAATTGCATAAGGCAAAATAAGAATTTGAATTGAAATACTTGTAGTGTCTCTGTATTGAGTCATTGAAAAGCTTACTAGCTACTTTTGTGAGTAAAGTGCTTGTAACAAGGTATAAAATTACTCTCAAATCTTTGCATGCATTCCTTTCATTCCTATTCTTTCTATAAACTCTTTTCATCTGTTGGCCCAAGGCCATAGACTCCTAACTGACCTATAGAATCCGTGCCCGCTGTAGTGGAAGCCTGGAGTCTTAACCACTGGACTGCCAGGGAGGCCCCAAGTAGTGTTCTTTCCACCCAAAGTCTACAGTGCACAGTGATATATTGGAAATTAGAAATTAAAAACAAAACGTGTATTTCACTCCTCTGCTGAACTTTGAAGAGCTCATCATTATCTGGAGCATAAAGTTACCATGGTCCTGCAATGGTTCCATTTCATTTCCTGCAATCTACGCACGTCCCTCCCCTCCCCATAACCCCAAACAATCACCTACACAGACATATGTCAGAATACTTGCCATTTCCAGATTTTTTTGTATTTCTTTGTTGTTGTTTCCTTATCCTCTGATGTAAATGCCATTCCTCCCGGTCTCTATCTGGTAACTTCTTACTCAAGTATGTCCTACTCTTTAAAAGTTTTCTTCAAAACCATAAGCTGCATGCTTCCTCCTCTTTACTCTCATAGAACCTTATACCTGTGTGACAGTATTTACCCTGTTTTAAATTCTGCAAGGATGGAATAGGATTCAATTTATCTTTGCATCTCACTTGATCGACCCTTAGTAGGTGCTGTCTTCAGCCCCTAAATACAGTGTTTTTTACTGTTTCATTACTCATTACTCTTGAGAAAAGAAAAACAGGAGAAGCACTTATCAAGTGAACATAATTTAAAACAAGCTGAGTTACAAAAAGATAATAAAATTCCATCTTAGAAGAACTTTGAGTTTATCCATCATTTTAAAGACATGTTTGTAGGCATAGATATTAACAATACATTTCAGAATTGATTGAGGAACCTAAATGACACTATAAAAATAGTTTACCAGTATATATTTAAAACATTGCTTGTATGGATTTCTGCTATATAAGTAGCTATATTACTTGGAATTGGAATTAGGGATGGTAAGTGGTGTTGCTATACTTTTCCAAATTCATTAGACTGTTAGGTACTTCTCTTTCCTCACCATTCTGGTGGCATTATTCTAGTGCATGCATAGAATATTGTTGGTGGATTGACACTTATAGTCAAGAAATATACTTTATGAAAGGAAAGAGAATTTGACTTCAAGTAACAAGCTGCAAAGTATCTAGACTCTACCTGGATTTATTCTCTCATCAATTTCAGTTTATAAAACATGTTCATTATTGAATTTTTATGTCTAGGCAAAGTCTTATCATTTTTAGAGCAATTACAGTAAGCTGTTGAGCCTGTTCATATGTACAGTCAGTAGGGATATCTCCAGCTACTTACACTTATTTGAGTAAAATAAAAATTCTGCAGACAACTTACAACACCCAAAATGGCAATGTTGGAGTTTGAATAATTGAACAAATGGATATTATGCTAAGTCATAAATGTAAATTTTAAAAATATGTGACAAGAAAATCATGATTAATACTTAATTTACCAAAGGTTTTATTTTGTTTTGTTTTAGTTTTTATTGGAGTATAGTTGATTTACAGTGTTGTGTTAGTTTCAGGTGTACAGCAAAGTGAATCAGTTATACATATACATATATCCACTCTTTTTTTAGATTCTTTTCCCATATAGGCCATTACAGAGTATTGAGTAGAGTTCCCTGTGCTATACAGGTTCGTATTAGTTTTCTATTTTATATATAGTAGTGTGGATATGTCAATCCCGATCTCCCAATTCATCCCTCCCCCACTTTCCCTAAATTTACCAAAGGTTTTTAATTGGATATATAAACAAATACAGTAGATTGTAAGCTAACCAGTCTAACAAGATCACTTTAATATGTGTATCATTTAGCTGGGCACCACAATGAATTGTCTAGATAATATGTTAAAGAGTAGAGTCAGCCAGTCTCACATATCATGTAGTTCTCACTTTTATGGGATGTAAAACTGGATACATTCTACTTTAATCCCAGCATCATTTTCCGATGGAGTATCCGTAAGACTTACCTGAGTTTTGACTTTTACAGTAAAGTACAAACACTTCTAATAAGGGCAAACGTGATCATTAAAAAAAATAATACTATAATGTCTTTGACTTGATGGAAATAAAAGTAAACTTTAGTGTTTTATACAGGAAATCGATCAGTAATTGTGTAAATTGTCTAGTCTAGACTATATTGCCATAGTTACTGCCTCATGATTAATTCTATGCTTATGGACCCAGCAGAGAAGGTAATTTCTGGGAACAGAAAAGAAGAGGGGCAAACATTTGAAAATAATTTAAATTTATATTTTTGATATAATTTCTTTATAAATCTCTCTAAATCCTCTTGAAACATACTTCAGGTTGTATAGAATATAATCATAGGTTATTTCTAGAATTCAAAGCATTTCAATTTTTTACATATTCAATTATATAATTCTCACTTGAAATATAGTAGAGTCATGAATAGCTTAAACAGAGTATATTTTCTAAATACAAACTTTAATATCAGCAGAGTTATTTCCAGAAGAAATATGACAGCAGAAGTGCTGCTACATGTGAGGACAGGATTTTTTTTCCTCCACAAATTTGAGGCTTCCATTACGAGGCATCTTGGAATTTTAGTAAAGAGAAGGATTGCTTGAGAATGGGGCTAAGATGACTAGTTCAGCTTCAGGACTTGCCTAGGTAGAGTTCACACCACAGGATATGGAAGGATGTGATAAATTCGGAGATGATTAGTGGACTGATCATCTAAAACACACCCTGAAATCTTTTTGAAATATAATTAATTCAGTTTGATTTACATACAATAAATTTTCCCCACATAAGTGTGTATTTTAATGAGTAGCCACAGTCAAACTATGGAATACTTGTAGCACCCAAAAATGTTTCCCATGTACACTTGCAGTCAATTCAAGCCCCTATAATCAACCCCAGAAAACCACTGATCTGCTTTTCTTCATTATAAATTAAATTTCTCTTTTCTAAAGTTTCAAGTAAAAGCAATCATAGGGCATGTCCTTGATGTCTGAATAAACGTCCTAGGAAGATTTGTTCACAAGTATTTTGGGGACATATATCTTCATTTCTCTTACATAAATACCTAGGATAGGAATTGCTAGGTTTTATGATACGTGTTTAGTTACTTAATAAACTGCCACAAACATTTCACAAAGTAGTTGTAGAATTTATATTCCCTTCAGTTCTAATTGCTCCACAACCTCACCAACAGTTGGCATGGTAAATCTTTTCAGTTTTAGCCATTTTAATGAATATGTATTGGTATCTAATTGTGGATTTAATTTGCATTTCCCTAATAACAAATGATGTAGAGTATTTTCATGTACCTTTTGTCCACTTAGATAACTTTTTTGTCAGGTGTCTGTTTAAATCTCTTGCCTAGTTTGATTGGGTTAGTTACTCAATTTTCAATTGTAACATTTTAAAAAATATTCATTATGCAAATTCAAAGTTTGATACATGTATCGTGTATACCAGTGGTAATGCGAATGATGGGGAGCGATGGGGAGTGGCAGATGAAGCTTTGTTCTCCTTCCCGCCGCTCACCTCCTGCTGTGCCACCCAGTTCCTCACAGGCCTTGGACTGCCAAGCCTGGGGGTTAAGGACCCCTGGTGTATACCTTCTCCTACTCTATGGCTTGCCTTTTCAGTTTCTTTGTAGACTCTTTTGAAGAGTTTGTCATTTTGTTGAAGTTCAATCTGTCAATTATTTTTCATGTTAATGATTTTTCTGTCCTAAGAAAGTTTTGCCTATCCCAAACCTTGTAGTTTTTCTCCTATATTTTGTTCTAAAGTTTTATTTTAGTTTAGTTTTATCTTTTACATTTAGGTCTGTGACTCATTTTGAGTCAATTTGTATGTATTACAAGAGATGAGGGTCAAAGTTTATTATTTTCTATATGAATATGTTGTTTGCTTGAGGACCCTTTTATTGAAGACTCGTTTTTCCCCATTGAAGCACCTTGGTAACTTTTGAAAATTAATTGCCCATATATATGTGTCTATCTCTGGATTCTCTGTTCTGCTCCACTCATCTATAGCTGTATCCTTACATCAGTACTATACTTCTTTGACTACACTAGTAGCTTTATAATAGATAGTTTATAAGTCTCAAAAGCAGGTAGTCATAGTCCTCCTACTGTGTTCATAATTTCAAAATTGTTTTTTCTACACCTGATCTGTTGTACATCTATACACATTTTAGAATCATCTTATTAATTTGTACATAAAAAGCCTGTAGAAGTTTTGTTGAAATTGCAATGAATTTATAGATCAGTTGAGAATAATTGCCAGTTTATGATGAATGAATGTAGTATAGCTTTCCACTGCTTTGTTTCCTTCATTTTCTCGCAGCAGTGTTTCGTAACTTGCAGAGTATTTTGTGAATTCATGCCTAATTACTTTATATCTTTGAATGCTATTGTACAGTGCTTTTAAAATATTTTTTTCATTTTCAATTGTTCCTTGCTAGTATATAGAAACACAGTCTAATTTGTTTTGACCTTGTGTCATGCAACCTTGGTAAGCTAAGTAGCCTAGTAGCTTTTTTGTAGCTTGATTGCTTGCTTATTTGACTGGTTGATTGATTGATTTAGGTTTTCAATGTTGCTGTGGTCTACATGTGAAGATGACTTGAATTCTTTTCCAATTTTTAAAACTTTTATTTATTTTTCTTAACTTACTGCAGTGGTTTGAGTCTCTAACACAATATTCAGTTGAAGTGGTGAAAATGGATATCTTACCTTGTCGCTGGTCTTAGAGAAAAAGCATTCAGTCTTTTACTCTTATGTATAATGTTAGCAGTGTATTTTTCCTAGATTACCATTACCAGATTGAGGAAATTCCTTTTTATTCTTAATAGGCTGGGTATTTTATTTAGCATGAATGAATATTCAATTTTTGAAATTATTTTTCTGTATCTTTTGAAGTAATATGATTTTTCTCCTTTGTATTGATAAGATAATGAAATACACTATTTAATTTGTGAATACTAAACCTGCCATACCAAAATACACTTGTTCATGGTTTATTTTCCTGTCTACATAATGCTGGATTAGATTTGCTAATGTTTTAATAAAGATTTTATGTACCCATGACCATAAAAGATATTAATCTTTAGTTTTCTTTTCTTATACTGACTATGTCTGGTTTTGCTATCAGGGTAATGCTGGCCTCATAAAATGAGGTTTCTCTTCCTCTGTTTTCTATAAGAGTTGTATAAGATTTTTATTACTTCTTCCTTAAATGTTGATAAAATTCACCAGTGATGCCATCTCGGTATGGAGTTTTCTCTATGAGACGGTATTTAATTAAAAATTCACTTTTTAAAAAGATATAATGCTGTCACTTCTCTCTCATATTGAGTGAACTTTTGTTGTGTAGTAGTGTATGTCTTTCAAGGAAATTATCTATAGTGTCAAAGTTAATCAAATGTTTGTTGGGCATAAATGTGTTTGTGTTTATTTCATTCAATGTCAGTAAGCTCTGTAGTGATCTTCTTTCACTCATGATATTGAAATGTGTCTTACCTCTTTTTATCTTGATAATTCTAGCTACAGGTTTATAAACTTCGTGGATTTTTCAAGAAAATGAGTTTCATTGTCCTTTTCTATTACTTGTTCATTTGCATTTTTTTGATTTCTGCTTTTACTGTTTCTTTCCTTATGGTTATTTTGGATTTAATTTTCTTTTTAAAAAAATCTTATTAAGGTAGATGGTATCTATGAAATGTCTCTGAAATGTTAATTAAATTTTTCTACCTCTTTTGTCTATCTCTTTGTTCTACAGCTCTAGTGACTATAGACTATATTACTTCATATCTTTTTTTCATGCCTCCAAATATTTATTGACCATATACTACATGGTGGTATAGTATACTGTGATAAGGCAATAGATAAATAAAGTATAAAAAGTAATGATAAATGCTACAAAGGAGATGAAGCAAGAAGGAGTGGAGAGTGACAGAGACAGAGAAAGAGGGAGAGAAGGAAAGACAGATTTTTTTGTTAGGAATGTCAGAGAGGTACCCTCTAATATGTGCCGGTTAATCAGAGAACTTCAAGAAATAAGAGAAAAGTAAGCGAATGGATCATGTGGACATTTGGGGAAAAATTCCAGGCCAATATAAGATAAAATGCTAAGGCAAGGAGACAAGAGGTTGATTAACATTTTTTAGCAACAGAAATGAACCTAGCGTGCTTGGAATAGAGTGAAATAGGGAGAAATGGTATGGCTTGAGGACAGAGTGGTAGAACGGGTCCAGATCAGCAGAGTGTTTTAACCATTTCAAAAACTTAGATTTTTACCCAGATATGTTGGGGAACCACTGAACAGTGGAGGAGTTACATGATGAATTTAATATGCTAGATGCTAGGTTTAATTTTATATCTTTTTTCCCTTTAAATTATCATTGATAACACAAGGCCCTGGCAACATTAGAGCAATAGATAGGTTTGATTTTACATTATGGAGTAGAGAATACCTTAATCAGCTCCCTCCCTCTCCATTCCCTGTGTCCCCTCCCTGTCTTTCTCTCCAACTCTGGGTCTCGCTCTCTCTTGGTTTCTCTCTCTGTCTTTCTCAGCTATAAACTCATCTTTCTGGGAGTCTCACCTATACAGATCTGCAGATTTTGATTCTCTGGTTTAATGATCTGCTGTAACTGTTTTGAAATTCTTAATTTTATCTTTGAATTGGTGCTTTTTCAGTGAAATCTGATGCAACACTGGTGCATATGCATGAACAGAGGAGGTATGAAGAAGAAAGAAAAAGGTTTATAGTTTAGCAGCTTTTTATGTTTTTGAACAAGGGTCCCGTATTTGCATTTTGTATAAGGACCCACAAATTATGTAGCTGGTTCTGTTCACTTAATCTTATTTCCCAGCTTTTCCTCACTTACAGGGATGAAGGATCAGATGAAGGCACTTTATTAGATGCTATAAGGGACACAAAGAAATCAGTGCCCCAGTCAAGGCTTTTATTTATTTATTTATTTATTTTTTTTGTGGCAAAGGAGTTAGGATTCCATACTCCTTCATCAGACATCTAAGAAGAATGAACATGTGTGCTACAGAGTAAGAGAAGACAAGATTTCACTTCACGGTTTTCTACACTTGCAAAAGAGCAGTAGTTTATCTGTCCTGTATCTTACCAATTCTTTTTGCAGGGGATGGGCTGGGTGTCACTGGGAATGTAAATATCTTAAGTAATAATTTATCATCTATTGGACAATTACTCTGTGCCAAGTCCTCTTCTAAACACTTTAAAATCATTAACCTATTTCAGCCTCTTTATGAGGTAGGTAGTATTGGAATCCCCATAAATAGGTGAGGAAACAAACAGAGAGATTAAAGAAACTTTTCAAGATCATACAGCTAAGTGGCAAAACTGGATCATAAAACCAGGCAGTCTGGCACCAGAACCTACCCTCTAAATCTTATTCTACACTAAACCTTGAGAGAGCTAGAAATACAATTCTATGGGAGTTCAGAAGAGAGACAAGTTGGCTTCTGTGCTGACCTTAGAAACAAAGGTCAAACCTTGCCAGACACAATTATGAAGAAATAGAGGCAAGGGAAATTGTCCGTTTGTCATTTTACTGACATGTATAACTTAGAAGCTGAAAAGAAACATAGTTGTTATCTAGTGCAAGTCACTCTTTAAATTAAGAACATGGGACACAGAAAGGATAATTGATTCTAAAAAGGTCACACAGCTAATTAGAGGGAAGTCTGGGAATAGAACCTAGGTTTCTTGATTTCTGGTTCAGAGCTCTTTTTACAAAGCCTCCTACTTTGCATGCCTACATACAGATTGTTCTATTATGTGCCATTTGCATGAGTCTCAGTCATTTTCAACAGGGATATTCATCATTTGGAAGGAGGGAACTACAGTATGTAAAGCATAGTTCCAAGAGCAAAGATAAATTATACCTATCAAAAACCCAAGGGCATTACCCTGTAGTATATGTATTTTTTTAACTAACATGTATGGTGCGTCCATTTAAATTAATAGAACGTAATAAATTTTCAAAAACATGTTAATGAGTACATAGTATGAGCTATGATCTATCCCAGGTGTTAGAAATACAAAGATGACTTGTGAAAAGATAATTAATACACAGCTGCTTAAACATGTCCTTCTGCCTCTTTGATGTCTTTGCTTGGAATGTCCTCCCCCATAACAACCCATACCCATTTCAAGTGCTTCCTCCTCTGAGAAGCCTTCCTTAACAGCAGGACATGGTTGGATGGAGTTGAAAATTACTCTTTCTATCCCCATCTGCCTTGTCCCTACCTCTATTTTAGCACTTATCACATCCTGTTGTAGAAAAGCTTGCCATCCTGCTTGGCTTGGAACATTGGGAAGTCACATTCTCATTTCATTATTTAAATTTGTATCCTTATCCAAGCACAACCAAACCCCAGCACAATAACTGACACATAGTAGGTGCTGAATAAACTAAACAATGTTGAATAAATATTAATATGCTTTTACCGTAATAGATATTGGGGAAAGTGTTTTCCAAAGTCCATATGAATTAAGTCGATGATGTAATAATGAAACACTGACTATTTATTCACTTGGTTCTTGTTTCTTCTTTCACTTTCAGATATCAATAACTTGTGATACTTATGTAGATTAAATTAACAGAAGCAGGTTTTACCTTAATTTGAGGTTGAAACATTTCCAACATTCATCTTGGATTATTATGTGTGCAAAATCTATCATTTGGACAATCTAACACAAATTTATTAAATGGCCTCATGTTTACCGAGTGGGATTTCAGTGGCAAGAAGATGAACTAGAAAAGAGATACCAAGAGAGCAGAGGAAGTGGAAATCTTGAGATTATTTAAAGAAAGATATGGTAGGATTGATTGGCATGTTAGATGAAGCAAAATGATGAAGCAGACAGGACAAGGTCTACTGTCTAACCTCAGTAATCAGAAGAATGATAGTTTCTTAAAGGAAAATTGAGGAATAGGGAAAAGATACATACCCTGGGAGGGAAGAAGAGTTAATATATGGACATGCTTACTCTGAAATAGCATATTCAATAGCTTATTTTGAATATGGAAACACCATGTAAGCCTTGTGAATATGAAGTTGAATGACCAATGAGAGGGCCGGGATATAAATGTGATGACATTATCCGTACTTAAGTGAAAATCAAACACAAAGAAGTGACAAGTTTTCAAAGAAATAATTATAATGAGGCCAAAAAACTGAGGCCCTGGAAAGCAGAGGTCAGAGTAAAAGTATATTGTTGAGGAGGGAAAGATGAGGGTATTAGAAAAAAGAACTGAGTCACAGTTTACCTTTACTAAGTTTCAGGTCAGTAATTCTGAATAGTTTGGTTATGTTATCAGGAAATATGAGTTGGTCCATATTAGGAATGAAGTAAGAAAAAGACGCAGGATGAACTCGAGAGCATTTTAAACCCCTTTTTTAAAGAAGGTCTTTGTTACATTAGTAACAGAATAAAACGTTGATGGTAGTTGCTGAGTGGACTGCAGTATTGTTTTAGCATTTTTGCTAACTATGAATTTATTTAGTTCTTAAGAAAACAGAAAGAAAAAATATTGGACATTCAGTTAGAGTTGGCAGACTTTGCTTTCTCTGGAAGACCCACTAAAACAATAGAAGGATGTATTTGGTAAGACACAGATTCACAAAGTCAGGAGAAAAGGAAAAGAAACTTGAGCAACACAGTTTTCAAAGCTGAAATGCAAAGATAAGTGGTAAATTATTCAACATATTGTCAAAAGTGAGAATTAATCCAGCAATGGGGAATACCAAAAGTAATCAAATTTATCACATGATCCCCCGAACTCTCAGGAATTGTCACAACCAGCTATCTCTTAAAGTGGAAGGAATTTGAAAGAAGGAGGATTTCTTTTTTTTTTTTTAACATCTTTATTGGGGTATAATTGCTTTACAATGGTGTGTTAGTTTCTGCTTTATAACAAATTGAATCAGTTATACATATGTTCCCATATCTCTTCCCTCTTGCGTCTCCCTCCCTCCCACCCTCCCTATCCCACCCCTCCAGGTGGTCACAAAGCACCAAGCTGATTTCCCTGTGCTATGCGGCTGCTTCCCACTAGCTATCTACCTTATGTTTGGTAGTATATATATGTCCATGCGCCTGTCTCACTTTGTCACAGCTCACCCTTCCCTCTCCCCATATCCTCAAGTCCGTTCTCCAGTAGGTCTGTGTCTTTATTCCTGTCTTACCCCTAGGTTCTTCATGACTTTTTTTTTTTCTTAAATTCCATATATATGTGTTAGCATATGGTATTTGTCTTTCTCTTTCTGACTTACTTCACTCTGTATGACAGACTCTAGGTCTATCCACCTCATTACAAATAGCTCAATTTCGTTTCTTTTTATGGCTGAGTAATATTCCATTCTTTAAGACTGTTTCACAAGCAGTCAGATCCATAGATCTCTACTCATCACAGTTGGGGTGACTTCCCAGACCCCCAGAAGAGCAGGTATAATAGCAGGAATTTTGGAGGGAGCACATGAGGATAAGTAAGGGTTGTTATACTGTACTGAGAGCAAGAGAGCTAAGGAAATACACACATAACAAATTTCAGTCCTCGTCCCCTCATCCCCCGACTTGTCTCCTAGAACCCTGACAGTCAGGCTCTGTCTTTTGGACTGCGAGAAAATAAATTTCTGTTGTTTAAGCTACCAGGTCTGTGACATTTTGTTACAGCAGTGCTAGAAAACTAATAAATGAATACCTGAAATTGAACAATCAAAAAGTCACATTACAAGAATGTCCCATAGAGCAAAGAAGATAAATAAATTCTAAAAGAGAGGGATAATTGAGGAGTGTGGAGGTGGGAACTATTATTTTTCACAGCAAACTTTATATAACTGACTTATTAACATGAATAATTTTGACAGCAATTAAAATTGAACCTTAAAAATACAGATTTTTCTTCACTGGTTAAACAAATGTAACATATAAAGCAATTCATTTTCTGACTTTACTCTTGGAAATCTAGGAGACTTTGAATTGGTGAGCCCCTAGAAAATTAAATTCCATTCTGGATATCATATCACATTGTAATGGATGAAGAAATCATAAAAAAGCTAGTCTGAACTCTCTAAACATACATATAGATTAACTAAAGACCTACCCAAATATAAGCTGTTATTATTATTGTTATTATCATTATATTTTTATGTTCAAGTTGAAGGAGAAAAAGTTCACTGATCGTGTGGAATGTTTTCTTTTTGTCCCTGCAGATGCACATTTCATGCTCTCCCCCTGCTCTCTGCCCTGACAAACTGAACTTTATAGATTGTATCTATGAGCTTTCCTGCCTTCTGTATCAGGTTGGATTTTGAAAATGGGCAAACAAAGCAGGAAGTCAGAGGGAAGGAGGAGACTGAGATCAGGGGATTTGATCTGGCTTTGCTCCTGCTAGGATACCTTGGATTGGTTGTGCCTCTCAATGGAAGATGACTCCTCCTCCCAAGGCTATTGATTCTGTAGGACGTTTTCCTCCCAGATTCTAGAACTAGTCTTTCTCCACCCTTTGACCTCCAAGCTCACTACTAACTCCAGGTTACTGCACTATCCTTGGTTCCCCAACTCTCACTCTTTGTAAATAACCCCTATATAAACAATCCTTGAAGTATATCCTATTTTGAGTGTGCTAATGGAATTTCTGTTGAGCATCCAATCATATAAAATATGGTGAAATATATTAGAAATTAAACAACCACTTCCTTGCCTTCTGATTATATGGCTTATTTTCACATGGGTAGTAATTTCAAAGCTATTTTGAAGTTTAACGTGACTATTTAGGTAACAAACAGTATTTACTAGTATATCAAGATTTGTTAGCTATACAAATGGGCAAAGAAATTGCAATAATTTACTGCACATAAGAGGTGAGGTAAAACAGGGAATGATTGGGCTCTTTAATGTAGCTACCGTGAAGTATCATTGCATGAAAAGAGGAGGCATACAATTATCACGCATCATGTCCAATGTATTATTTATTTATACCAATTGTTTAAAATTGGAGGGAATGGTTTTGTCTTCAGTGTAGCTGTATCACTTGGGTAGAACACAGACAGAAAGGTGTAGACTAAGGTGGCTTTCTAAGTAATAAACTGCCTGATTTAAGTCCTTATTTCTTTCTCATATGTATCAGGGTGGAGCTTTAATTCTTAATTGAGGAAGAGTGTGACAAATATTCATTTCCACTTCACTGGTAAACTAATATAGAAGAATTAGGAGGAGTGAGATTGAAAGAGGCAACATCAGGCCTTAGAAGCAATTTCTGCTTACATTTGACCTAGTGTACTAACTTGTGTGTTTCTTCTAAATCCTAATGGACCCTGCCTTTTCTTCAAGCAAATTTTGTTCCCTGGAGAACAACTTTGCTAGCATTCATTTAGGCGAAATGTTATTTACTTCAATTCACTTAGAGATTATTGAAATATGCTCAACAAAGAAAGACCACTTCTAAAAACGTCTTTAAAATGTTTCAAATCAGGTACACAAGAGATTTGGGGTAGGGCTTTATATCGTTAACTTGTTTTTTTGCATTCTTTCTTGCTTACTTTTCCTTATTTTTGTCTTAATATAGCTCATTTTCAGATTATAAAACTGTAAAATTATTTGAAAACTATAAGAAGGAAATAATATTGTATGGTCAGGCCACGCAAGAAGGCTATTCTCTTGCTCTCTGTACATCCCCTGCCTGACAAGTGCCTGCTTCACCTACACCCTAAGCACATGACTGACCTTCCTCTGTACTTACCCCAGGCCCAGCTAGTGATCGTTCTTATCAAAGGAGCAGTGAGGGGCGGGCCCCTCTGCTGGTTTCCCTGGTAACCAATGAGCCCACCTGATGTCAATTCCCCTATAACGGGTAATTCCACACCCCCACCCCCACCCCGGCCCCACAGCAAAGACTGCTATCATGTCCTGCTAGTCAACTGTTGCATACGGTGGGGTGTCGCTCCAGGACCTTGCTTCAGACGTGTAAGCTCCCCCGTCCATTAAACCATTGATATCTCTATTGCTGACACTGGGCTCTTTCATCAGTCTTGAAGCTGGGCAATCACAGGGCTTGTAGGCCTCTGGGGTGCAGCCCAACAAATATACACCAAATTTTATCATATTATGGTTAATACCCAATGTTTATAAATGAGACCATGCTTACACGTTTTATGTTTATTCTGATTTTTTACATAATGTTATATAATGATAATTATGCCATTATGTACTTAAAAAAACAAGATAAAAATGTATTTGTTTCTAATAATGGCAGATATGAAACTTATTTGTGAATTATAGGCACATATAGGGATTACTAATCAGGACTTGATTACATCTTTCAACATAAAGTACATAATTTGGAAGGACAGGTAATGGATTGAGGATGGGAGAGCGATGGTGCTAGTGTGTTATATCTAAGGAGATTAAGACCAATCCAATAGTATATGGTCAATAGCTCATTGAATTAGACATTAAACATCCTGTGTTGTAGGCTAGGTGCTACCAGTAACTAACTATAATGTGGGTAAATCAATCAATAGAAAAATAAGATTTTAAATGGTTGCGTGCTCATCCATCCTGTATATATACCATAATTTATTTAAGTAATTCCCTATTAGATGATTTAGGTTGATTTCAGTTTGTCAATATTGAAACAAATAAGAACATGATGTATATAAATGAGTCCCTAACATGCAATCTTGGTCACCTACTTCTGAGAGACAGTTTACTGCTGTTGATACCAAGCAAAGTCTTGCTGCCTGAAGCCCATAGAAGCCAGTACTATGGCACTGGCTTTTGAGAAAAGAAAGAGCTTTATTTCGAGGTTGATAGGGCAAGCAAGGAGACAGGCGGAAGGGCTCAACTCTGTCTCCTCCATCCAGGGTTGGGGTAAAATTTAAGCGGTTAGGGGAATTTCAAACTTGGCAGAAGATGATTGGCTAGTCTCTAATCAGTCCATATATGGTAATCCAGCTACTTAGGTTGCTGGAAGCTAGATTTTTCTTATTGAAGGACTTTTTGCTTTGTAAAGAGGTCAGGTTGCAACGTTTCTATTCTTTGAGTTTCATATATTTTTTTTAAGGGTTTCTTTTTTTAATTAAGTGTAACAGGCAAAATTATTTAAGTCAATAAATTTTTAAGGAATTTCACATGTTCTGATTCTTTCCACTGCTCCGGGGTCATCCTGGAGACGTGGGTTCCCATCTCGCACATGCGCAGGGCTGTCTCTGTAAAACAACTCCAGGTTTGATTAATCAACAACGCGTTTTAGGGAAACAAAACCAGTTTAAGCTGGTCAATGTTTTACGTGTAGTTTCACTGCTGTTCTTCTGCCTCTTTTTTCAGTCCTTCGATTTTGGTGCAAATATGGAAAGGCAGTGATGCATAGTGGACAAAAGGTAAGTCAAAGAGTTCAAGGTCGAAATTCTCACTTTTCTTTCTAGGTGTTTCCACATTGGGAATTGTACTTAATCTTTCTTAAAGTAATAATGTAAGCATTTGACGAGATTAGGTAGAGTTCTTTTTTTGTTTTTTTACTCCTTCCATGCATGGCTGCTAGATGTATATATTCTACCCCTTGAAAACACACCAGGTCAAGAGCTGCTGGGAGGCGTGATATCTGATAAGACTGGGGGATTCAGTGGTCATGTGCGTACTGTTGCACCCCTTTGCTGTGACCGGGTTCCTTAGTCCAAGTGCAAGGCAGTGTTATGCTGGGTCTGTCAGTGGATTAAATGCTTTTTATGTTTTTAAATATCGGTGCAGAAAAGGCAAACCTATGCCCTAGATTCGTATTCTTTCTATTCAAAATTAATTGTTGGCTTTTACAAGGTGGAAGGAGTTGAATGTAATCAACGTGCCACTGAAACCGTGGGTTAAATCCATTTCACCTGCCTTCACTAATCAAGGTCCTGTTAAGACTTGCATGTCCTCCAAACAGCAGGTAGCCTAGACAATAAGATGTTTGCCTGAGTTGTTTTCTATGAACTTGGAATCAGCTGCATCTAGTTCCAGTTGAACTGGTTAAGACAGGCTCGGACCACGGACCCTTCCACTGGGCATGCGCAAGCGTCCATATTCAGCGGCCTTTAAAAAGAGCAGAGCCTGGAGCTTAGTTACGCCTGCGCAGAAAGACAATCACCGCACCGTTTTTCCGATCACTGTTCCCCATGCTCCCCGTGTTCCCCACGCCTGAGCCTGCTCTGCTTCGTTGTTATGCCTACATACACCCAGTCTCCTTGCCTTCAAGGAGGTGGATCTGAGATTTGTTCTGCGGTCTCCTCGCTTGGCTGACTCCTGAGTAAACCCTCACTTCGCTGCAAACCTTGATGTCTCGGTGTTTTCGCTCACTGTGCTCGAGCAGGAGGAACCTGGTTCGGTAACACCAAGGGGCGGATTTGCCTCCTCCAGGTAGGATGCTATATCAGGACATAGTGTTGGTGTTTGTGGCTAGGAGTTGGATGTTTAGCAACGGCAGTGGCTAAATCAGCTTTGTGGAGTGGGAACTTACACAGTTGGCCCTATGGGTATCTTTCATCCTTATCACCATGAGTCTTTGTGAACCTAACCGTGCCTGCTGTGGGGCAGACAATGACAAGAGGCCAGCTGATCAAATCAGAATTACTGGTCAAGTAATTCTGTCACCTTTGTTGTTTAGTGCTCCTTCTGTAGTGGATACTCTGTTGGGGGTTAATAAGGAATACAGAGAACCTCACCCTCTGTGCTCACGTCAGTGGTGGTGTCACCATGCCTCTCCCCTGCACCCTTAGCCCTGATCTTTAGGATTTTCTCTTTCCAGGCCTGGCGCAATCAGCCAAGTCTTTTTTTTTTTTTTTTTTTTTTGCGGTACGCGGGCCTCTCACTGTTGTGGCCTCTCCCGTTGCAGAGCACAGGCTCCGGACGCGCAGGCTCAGCGTTCATGTCTCACGGGCCCAGCCGCTCCGCGGCATGTGGGGTCTTCCTGGACCGGGGCACGAACCCGTGTCCCCTGCATCGGCAGGCGGACTCTCAACCACTGCGCCACCAGGGAAGCCCCAGCCCAGTCTTTTGTCACTGCATGTGTCTTAAGTGATTTTCCGTTGGGCCCCAGCACAAAGTGGTAACTAAGCATACTGTCTGAAGCTTTGCTCAATAAGGGAACTCCCCCTACTGCTGCCTTCACTGGGGCACAAGTACAGCAGCAGAACATTTTAGCCTGCTTCCACCTACCGAGCCAACCTACCTCTGAGCAAAGCTTGCTACTTTCCTTCCTCTGTCATTTGCTGATAGAGACTGCACTCTACCCCCATGTGCCCCAGGTGAAAGGTAGAGACATGAGTGCAGCAGTGGTAAATGCCATGGAGATCTGGGCCACATGCTGTTGATGTGGTGTTGCAGGGTTCTTCCTTCCTTAGCTGTCCAACTTTCTTGATCCTAGAGACGCTGTATCCTATTAACTACATCCACACCTCTTTTCAATCAGGCTTTCTTGGCCTTTACTCCAACCTTGTCTCATTAATATAATGGTAACTCTACTTCTGCTGGTTAAATACTTCCACCTGGCCTCTGTTATTAGGGGAGAGGGAGCGTGCAATCCTCATTACTATCAGTGAGCTTAATTCTATGACAGTATTACCATTGTCCCTGTTACAAGGGACAGCAACCATTGAGGTTTACAGTAATGCGTGTGTTCCTCTAACTAGTGCATTCTCTACCATTTTGGTACATAGGGTACCCATCAGGTCCTTGTGCAGAACATAGGTAGCTAGTGGATTTTCCAGCCTTACACAGCATAGCCACTCTAACATGCCTGCTTCTGAGCCTTTTGATCCTTTCCGCATCTACCACAGGCATTTCTATTTAACTTAGTGTGGACCATTACTTTCTCTGTACTTCAGGAGTAGCATGTTAATATTGTTTCCTGAGATCCCTGCCAAAGTATTATATCCTGTAACTTAGGAGAATGCCCAGAGCTTCCCCAGGCATGTTGTGACTTGGCTTTGGTGGCTGGCCATGAGATGAAATGTGAAAGGGTACACGTGTCGTCTTGAAAGCAGAGGCGTCTGCTATAGCTTTAGTAGTTCTACTCTGTAACAGTAAGGAGTGGGCCGCTTTGGCAGGTTCAGAGAGACTTCAGTGGACTCCGGAGTCTCAAGGATTTTGACTGCAGTGAAACATCTGTCCTCAAGCCAGGTCTTAATACTCCATTTTTCCCAACCACATTTGGCATAGCAAATGTGGGTTACGTAGACGGGGCTAAGAGTTAACCTTCCCTGAACTTTGCTACTTATATTGAGTTACATTGAATTGCTGGTCCAATTCATTAGCTATCCTGTCTTCCCTGGAACTCTACTACTCTTCATAATGAAGTTGTGGGTTTCTTCCTTAGCTTTACTGCCCTCTGGCTATAGGAGATGAGTCTTTTTGTGCTACCAAGCAGGACTTCTGCCTTGCACACTTACTTTTATTCAGTGATTAGTCACCTGCTTTTTAATGTCTTCCTCCAGTACGTAAATGGCACTTAGCAAGAATTATCAAGACAGGATTGTTCTTATAACTTGCTCTTCCAAGGGACTTAAGATATATATACTGGCAGGTATAATATTTGTTTTATCTCAAAAATAAGACATTAACTATTGGCAAAATTTAACAGTTGCATTGCAACAGTCTGCAACCAATGGGGTCTTATTTTGCACCTGGTTGTCAGGTGGTCCAGCTCCAAAATTCTGTTTTAGAGCCTGCTTCCTTGGACCCCTCCAGGTACCAACAGTTTTATGGTGGTTTGCCTGGAAAACAGATTATGAGGCAGAAATTTTTATGCTGAAAATTTATAAGGGACTACCTTCAGGGTCAACATCTGTGGAAGAGTAAAGGAAACAAGATTAAACAGGGAAGAACTCAACTGTGATGTAGACCAATAGGTCTCAGTCTCTCCTTTGGGAGCTCTAGGGATGGAACAATACCTGAGATTGCTCCATCTTGAGGCAAGGACACCAGCTGTTAATATCACAGTATCACCCAGGCCCTGGATGCACACTGACCTTTAGGAGGGAGATGTGACCTCAGATAAGTATATTCTTTTCAGCTGAGAACAACTACCTGAGACAGAATCAGCTAAGAGCCATCAGTAGCCAACACTCCCAGCAGCTGGGAGAAGGTGTGCTTAGGTTAGAAGGGGAATAGGGGAAGGGGAATCTAGGTGGCACATACTACGCTCCAGAAAATGTATTTTAAGTGAGATTGACATAAGATCTGTCTTAAATACTTTGTCAAATATTCCTAGTACGTATTGCTAGTATTAGTATATAATGTCATCAACATGTGAATGCACCATTATATATAAATTTATGTATGTACAGATACATTCATAAATTTACATGGGTCTTATGTTTACATAGTTCCAGGCCATCTGAAAAATATAATTATCACAAATCATACTATTGTCATTAGTGTTTTATAAAAATCTGATTATGGTTCTTTTTAACATAATAAAAGCTGATACTGAAAATGGAGAAAAGGAAAAGAAGAAACTTAAAAACACGTTACATTATTTGTAGTTTTCAGTATGAGGAAAAGGCAGAAATAATTCATGGTAGCCAAAGGGTTTAAAGAGAATAGAATTTTACAAATACTTGAGAGAAAAGGGAGCAAAAGATGTAAGGAAGGAACATTAATAAAGGCTGGTAAGTTAATGATGATTCTGAAGGTTCTGAGCTATTGAGATCATTTTAAAAAATTCATACTGGAAAGAAATAAAGGAATGGGAAGCTTTGGATTATTTATCAATAATCAAGGAAAATTACTTCTTAAATGCTAAGAAAATATGGTGAATATCTCCTTTAGAGAAATGAGAGTTAAATAAAAATATTAATAACTGGTCTTAAGTTTCTCTCTCTCTTTCTCTCTCTCTGTTTTAAATAATTTGTAAAGTTATAGCCTCTACCTCTCACCTCCTCCTTATCTGGCTCTGGATTTTGATCCTAATGCTGTTTCAATAGTGATTTCCATTTCTCTGAGCTGGAGGATACACTCTTCTCTTCAGACAAGGGACTCCTTCTGGCTGGTAGCCAGCCCACTAGCTGACTCTCCCACTCCCAAAATGTGAGAGATCCTCTCTTTGGCCTGTGTTTGCCCAGCCCTGGCACTGCCTTCAGGCAGCAGTTACAGGCAAGCATAACACTAAGCTCTCTAGAATTATGACATGGTACGTATGATATTAGGATATATATGTAAACAAAATAATCTCGATCTCGTCATTTTCTTTCTAGTAATCATATCTGTTTGCAAGAGCTCTACATTTTATAAAGTAAACACCATCTCTGTAAGAGTTCAGTCTATTTTCCACTCTGAATTTGAAATTAAATGAAACAAAACCTTGCCTGAGGAAAAGGTGAAGTAGTCATACTGTCTTCAACTAATAATCTCAGTACGTTTTCTTTCAGCTCTCCCTCACATCTCTGGTAAGATGACCACTGCCTGCTGTATCATATTTTACTACTACCAGTGTTGAATCTCAATGAGATGTTTTACTATAAGATCTATTTTTAACATGCTTTTTAATTATAAAATGCAACAGAAAAAAATGTTAATTCATGACCATTCATATTACTCACTCTCACCTGCCCCAGAAGTACCCAGTAGAGTTTTCCTTTGCCCGAGAGGTTCCTGGGCCATTTTTACACACATCACAATAAAGAGTGACAAGCAATGTCATGAAGCCAGAAAGGCCAATAGGCTTTACGTTGGAAAGAACCGTGTGTCTGGTAAACGTTAGCTACAAGCCAAGTGAATGTATTAAGGCCAAACTTGTGTTTTTCTCCCCCAATTCAGATGTTGAAATCCTAACCCTGGTACCTCAGAATGTGACCATATTTGGAGATAGGGCCTTTAAGAAGGTCATTAATTAAAATGAGGTAATTAGGGTGGTCCCTAATCTAATATGACTGGTGTCCTTATACGAAAAGGCAAGATTAGGATACAGATGTCTCAGAAGGAAGACCATATGAAGGAATGTAGAAGACAACCATCTGTGAGCCAAGAAGAGAGGCTTCAGAAGAAAGCAACCCTGGCAACACATTGATATCAGACTTCCAGCCTCCAGAATTGTGAGAAGACACATTTTTGTCAAGCCACGCAGCTTGTGGTACTTTTTTATGGTAGCCCTTGCAAACGAATACAAAAGGAAAAATTCAAAATGCTCAAATAATTATTGTGTTCTGGAAGGTAGATTGGAGTATTTTAGAAGGAAGAATGCCTGAAACCTTAGGGCAAGCTACTAGCAGTTTCAAGTTTAGGACAGAGTTTAAGAATGAAGATTGTAAGGCAGTTTGACATTTATTATGTAGGTAACCTCTATCGGCCTTTTTTTGTTGTTTTTTTTTGAGAGAGACTGCAGCAAAATTTTAAATTATTTTTGTATATCGAATAAATGTTCTCTGGATTAGCAGAGATTAGAAAAGCTACCAAGTACTTGATTTTATATGTACGTGTTAACAATTATTAGCTACTTAGTACCTAGTATATTACCTCTAGTCATGATGAAAGTTCCTAGGCCAATAGATGAGAAATGACTTGTTCAAGTTGACCCAGAGATTCCAGAGCTGGAGTTTAACCTAGATTAATCTGATTGGAACAATCGAGTTCTTTCTAGCCTATGTTGTGCAGTTTGTGTTTGGGAAGCAGCTGCTCCTTGTAGTAGACGGTTGTTGCCTTGCCAGGATTCCCTTTACTGATCTGAGGTCACCCGTCTCCCAGGTTCTGTGAGTGTGGGCTACCAACAGTTGAAGCTAAACCATTCTTCCTAGAATTGCCCTTAGAGTGTGGGAGATAGTTTGCTTCAGGGTAGGATGGCTCTGTGGACGTTCCTCTGCTTAGAACTCCCCATAGGATTAGGCTGAGGCTGGATTTCATCTGCATGCACATGTTGTAGGCTTCTGCCCCTTTCCTGTCTTTCTCACCCCCTTAAATGTTTTCACCTGAGAATAATATTTTAGTCACTGCCTCAAGAATCCCCGTCCAGGGACTAAGCTTCTCGAGCATCTAAGACAAGGTTGTAGTAACTGGTTGAATAGTAATATGAATCAAGCTTATAGGTAAATATAATACAAAAAAAAAAGAACCTAGCAGCTTTTTGACATGTAGTTAAATATACATCACATCACAGGGAAACAATAGTTGAAAACACATAATCTGGAAAAAATGCTTACTGCAATCTACAATATTATGAAGAAAATTAAAAGCATTTTTTAGCATAGACTGCAGTTTTTGCCAAAGTACATTGGTTGTTACATAAATTTTATAGTTCTTTGTGTCAGGACTAGATGATTACAAGCATAGAATCGCAATTCAAATTTTCTTAGTCCAAATGAAAATTCATTGTCATTTGTGTCTGGAATTCAAGGGTCAAGTTTACTTTAGACATACGTGGACCTAGAGGTTTCAGTTACTTACTTTCTATATCTTTGGCTTTATTTGCTTTATTCTATACACATATAAAGCTACCTCTGTAAAGGTAACTTTTCTAATGCCTAGGCAAGATTGGAATTGGCCTTGCCTAGGTCATTTGCTAGTGGTGAAGTAATCACTGTGTCCCACAGTATGTGGTACTCTCATTGAACAACCTGGGTAGTGCATATACCACTGCAGTGCAAAGAGGCAGGTATTGACAGCACAACTGTGGCCACACAGAGAAAGAAATTCCTAGTGAAGCCCTGAAAAGGGGCATGTGAATGCATATTAGGTAGACAAAAATACTTTTATAATAGTCTACTAGTAATGCTATTAGCAGAACATGATAAAAGATAGATTCAATGTGTTAGGAAAATGCTGGGTTAATCAAATTGGAAAGCATTTGTTAAGGTAGGACTATTCAGTTCCTTCAAATACTAATGAAAACTTTGAATTTCCAAGATGGATATGCTATAGATTATTTTCCTAAATTTATGTGAACTTGGAACCTATTTTTAATGAAGTCTTTTATGGAATCCAGATATACTTGGGTCCAAAAACAGATGCCTCTACTTATTAGCTATGTAACTTTGGAAAATCAGTTAAATTCTCTGGGCCTCAGTTTCTTCAGTTGTAAAACTGGAATAACTAAGTATACTTAACATGTATATTATGAGGATTAGAGAAAATGCATTACAAATGCTTGACTCTATAAAAGTAGTTTGTATTGGGCAAGGTAGTGTTAACTTGGAGACCCTTGAATACCTCCCAGGAGTGTTAAATTAACAAAAAAGTACTTTAATCTCATTTTAACAAGCTGAGAGGTGAATGAGGTATTTATGAGGATTAATTTATAAGTTGGGTATAGGTTGACTTGCATTTGGGGTGACAAAGAGCCAGGGACCTGAAGGACAGTTGAGAGGTTATTGTAATCAATTGTGAATTGATAGGTATCTGAACCAAGGAAACATAAGGCAGTAATGTACAACT
This sequence comes from Globicephala melas, assembly GCF_963455315.2. Lineage (NCBI taxonomy): Eukaryota > Metazoa > Chordata > Mammalia > Artiodactyla > Delphinidae > Globicephala > Globicephala melas. Next base: position 29,783,870 of record NC_083322.1, read on the forward strand.
AATAAGAACAAAGCATAAAAATGATTAGAAGACTTTCAGAATGGCCCAATTCAGCAGCTTACCGTGAGAATTTTATTTTTCAAATAGTCTGTTTAATTGAATAATGATGGATGGGTGCTAAAAGATGTGCAAAGTGTCCTCTTTTTCCCAGGTTAATAAAACAATACACTGTGAAATACAATACAATTTCAGAAGTTTAATCATCAGTAAAATCTTCCTTTATATACAATTACTCATTTTGTACAGTTCACATTTCTGCTAATAGAATGTGGTGTAAAATAGGGATTTTACTTTATTCAGTGATTATTTAAGAACAGTCTTATTTTAGAGTATGTACTCAGATAAAAACCCATATGCAATCATCATATCAGAGTATTGTAAAATTAAGTAGCCTGTTTTCAAATATTTTAGAGCAATAACCATAAGAAACAGAAGAGTCTTCAAATACAGAAATGCATTTCTAGGATTAGTGGTAGAAATTAAGAAAAGAGAAATTGAATTTAATATCTGAAAAACCTTGTCATTTGTGATTTTAATAGGCTTTACAAGGATATAATTTTACCTGTCTTTGGATCATTAGTATTTATTATAAAAATACACTAGAGGGCTCCCCTGGTGGCGCAGTGGTTGAGAGTCTGCCTGCCGATGCAGGGGACGCGGTTTCGTGCCTCGGTCCGGGAGGATCCCGCGTGCCGCGGAGCGGCTGGGCCCATGGGCCGTGGCTGCTGGGCCTGCACGTCCGGAGCTTGTGCTCTGCAAAGGGAGGGGTCACAGCGGTGAGAGGCCCGCGTACCGCAAAAAAAAAACAAAAACAAAAACAAACAAAAAAAAAACCCACTAGAAACAAATTAAGAAAATTCTTAAACTTGGGTATTTGACTTACTGTAAACTGTAATAGTAATTAAGTATTTTTCTTAAGCTCATTAATAAGGGAGGATAAAAAGAAAAAGCACCCTGAATTATAGAACATAACTGCTTCCACAAGTAGTTTTTTTTTAAATTACTGCTCATAGGTAAGATATTGTTTGTTGCAAAAGAGGAAAAACAAAAGCTAGAACTACCTTAAACAATAAAAATGAATGCCAAGGAGTCAAAGGAAATATTGAAAATAAGTTTCAGAATGAGAAGAAACCTGGGAAGTTTTGTAATTTGTGTAGCTACACTATGAATGTGACTCAGATTCAGCTTGATGTACCTAACTGTAGTGATGGTGGCTCGTGTGTGTGTGTGTGTGGAAGGTAATGAAATTGGCCCAACTTGGGTTAGGTGTCAACCTTAATCAGCTGTGGCAGGATTCAGGGTCCTGTCTTAGAAGGATCCATTGCCTTTCTCATAGAAAAACTGGTGTGCAGACCCCCAGTAGGACACCTGCTAAATCTAATAAATTAACTCAACTACAACTTGATCTTTAAACAAGATTAGCAGAGAAAATACATACATAAATTTGTTAGCCTTAAGAATATCCTTATCTTTCAATTCCTGTGTTTCTCTAGGTAAACTTAGAGCTGCCATCTTGGTGTAGCCAGCAGTGCATCGGTCTCACAACCTGAAGGTCTTGAGTTCTAGGTAAGCTTGTTAGATGAACTTTTTACCTAGGAATCACTTTGAGCAGTCCTTATTTGGAAGAAGAAACATGACATAGTACAATATTTTGTGCTAAAAACTTTAGTTATTGCAATTATGACTTTTAAAAAATTTTCAAGTGTAATCTTAATATCAAATCCCAATTTAAACAATAGACATGGGGTTGCTTTGATTGAATTAAGAGAAGATGCTATTGGCATTCCCACTTGCTTGGATTCTCTGCTTTCCCCTTACGGCAATCCTTAAAGTTCCATTCCAGAGAGCCATATCACTGCAGAACACAATCTGAAAAAAATCACTAGTGTAGTAAAAAGAGAGCGTGCATAAGATTTTGAATCACAGGAACAGTTTTATAAAATGCTGACTCTAGCACATCCTAACTTGAAGATGGGCTAAATCACTTAAATTCTCCAAATCTTCATTTCTTCAGCTGAAAAGTGTAGAGAATACCTATGCCATCTAACTTACAGGTTTCACTTATTGAATAAGTCATCCACAGGAATGTCTACAATGCTATACACTGTTAATTGACATTGTAATTGGCATCTATTTCCCCACCTTCTGAGGAAAACATCCAAACTGCTAGTTCATTTAAGGGCATCTCTGGTCCCCATTGACCACATGCCCATCAGTTTCAACAGTTCCTTCTCCTTTACAATAATGATGTTGGCCTCCAAGGGTATATTAACCAGTGACAATCTATATCCTAACAAAACATCAGCTATTCAATTATTTTGACATCATATAGCTTACTCTAAACGTACTAGTGGCTGTTTATCTTCTTCTGTGGTCCTAGAAGAGGGAGAAGAATGAGCATGAACAGAGAGAAAGGCTCCTAAATCAATGATTTGACCCCATCCCAGGAGCCTGTGCCATCAAATGTGAATAGCAAACCCAGTCTTCCTCTAAGGCTCCTCTGAGGATTGTTCATGGAGGTACAGAAGGGTATACCCAGGGGAGAGGGAGACAAAAGCACCTTCTTGATAATATTCACTTGAGAATGATTATAAACCATGAAATGAGTGACAGACTAAAACTGCTTCAGTTGAGGCATACATTTTCACTCTATTTTGGACGCTGGTACTCTGACAATGTATTTTAAGCTCAGCACTTGCTTTTTTTTAAAAAACTAAAATTCTTATTCAATTGTGTGAAAGGCACTCTTCTCAAGACCGAAGCTTTTCTGTAGTAATGTTGTCTGTTTAGATTTGAAGCCACTAGGGCCCTGGCACATACAGCTGGAACACTATTTTTAAAGATATATTGTGTCTGTTAATACAGAGGTCATGATGTAGATTTTTGCACTTAGAATCAGCATGAGAACGTGGGACTGTTCTTGCAGATCTTGGCTCCATCAGCAAATAAATTAAAATAAACTGGAGGCTTGAAATAGAAATAATCCTCCTTCCAAGTGTTTCATTTAGAGAATGACATCCTGTTTTCTTCAGAATATCATGGGTAATTCTGCATATGAATGAATTCTGGAACAGAAAAGGCCCAGCAAATGAAATACGCAAAGTAACTTTTAGAATTTCAGGATTCAGTAATAAAAATAAGTGATGATGCTTTTCCGTTCAAAGTGTGAAGGGAACAAGGAAACCTGAAACTGTGAGTTAGATATAAAGTTTTAAAATTTTATAACAATTTGTGATAGCATGGTAAGCTGAATTCTCCCTATAAGAGAATATAGTATATCTTTAGTACAATTTACCATTTATCTGATAAGGAAAATTTTGACACAGTTTGGCTATCAGCTATTGAAGTCAGACCAACGTTCTGATTATAGTCGTAAGTAGAAAGGTATATTTCAAAAACAACTGGACCCAAGCATCATTTACCTGGAAATACTCTGATTAGGCTCCCAACTGAGCCTGGAGGGGCTTTAACTGAAGTCCAAGGTAACTACTGTCAAAGTCGTAGAACCCCATTGCTATTAAAAAAAAAAAAAGTACAGTGATATAATATATTAAAAAATAAACTTCAATTTATAATCTTACAGGTATGTCTTCCATTATGTCACTGCTAAAACTGACCCAGCAGTTGCAGTAGTCTTGACCCTTGTCTATCCCTAGTGCCCTTATGTTGGATTTTACTACTACTCTCCATTTGAAAGGAATTGGGACCTTAGCTGACTTCCTGTCTTGAGTATAAAAAAGATCAGTAGGATCTTTTTATATATTTTAATTGCCTAGAGTTTTTTCAGACTTAACATCCTTTCAGGAAGTAGTGAAAGCTTGCACTGGAAATGTCATGGCAGTTTTTGTATCAAGATGATAGTGATAAAAAATAATTATTTTGAACAAGTTGAATCTGTAAGATCCATGAGTTTATGTGAAATTTGTGTCAAAGATTGGTCAGATGCTTATTAGGTTTTTTCCTTTCTCTTGAGTACAAACTATTTTCTAGTTCTTTTGATTCTAAGTGGAGTCATAAGACTGGTTGGTTGCCTCCAATGAAGTGTGAGCAGAAGTGACCCCTTACCACTTCTGGGGAAGGCAGTTAAGAATTGCTCCACAATCTGTTTCTTTCCCTGTTCTGTTGACTGGATGTGAATTTGAAGCCATATATTAGAAATGGCCAAGAGTCAGTCGTACTGGCTCTCTGAAATTCTGCACGCATTAGAACCTTTTCTTCCCACAGTTGGGGGACCATTTTGTACTTCGGCACAAGTCAACAGCCACCAATTAACATTTATATTATCAGTCCTCCAAGATTTGAGGGTTGTTTATTACACAGCTAACATTACTTACCCTGACTAATAATACTCAGATAGAAAGAGGTAGTAGTAATTGTGATTACAGAAGGCAACTGTGATACAAAAAACATAGGATGTAGGCAAGAACCAGTAAAGACTGGGAACTGAGTTATAACACTAGGTATTTCAGAAGCAATCATAACTGATTCAGGTAAGTAGTGGTAATATCAATTAGACAGGACAAATTATACTGGGGTTGAACAGTTAATTGCATTGGTCGTCACAGTGGTTGTGAGCAACTACAAAAAAGTTTAAATATTGTGATTAAATTGTTTCCTAGGTCAGATGTTTCAAAAAAGAATTGATAAGACACAAAAGTCCTCATCTCCTAGGAGACGAATTTTCTAAATGATACTATTAATTATCATAAAATACGAATGAGGCATGCATACAATTTTAATAGTGCTAGCAGAACAGGTCAACATACCATGATATTAGGGCAGTGGATCTTGTAATGCAGGTAAAACAAAATTGGGAATGGATGATCTCAATATATTTTGAGATTCAAACTAGGTTTCAAAAAGCAAAACTTACATCGTTGAACAAAAGCTAATAAATTTAACAAATACTTGTTATTGAACACTCACTGATCTTCAGACTTTGTTCTCCATGTTTGGGATATGGGTGCCTACATTCTACATTTCATTAAGTTTAACTATTAAAATAAATGTCAGGGCCGGACCTTCAAGATGGAGGAGGAATAAGATGGGCAGATCACATTCCTCCCCATGAATACATCAAAAATACATCTACATGTGGAACAACTCCTACAGAACACCTACTGACTGATGGCAGGATACCTCAGACTTCCTAAAAGGCAAGAAAATCCCCATGTGCCTGGGTAGGGCAAAAGAGAAAAGAAAAACAGAGACAAAAGAATAGAGACAGGACCTGCACCTCTGTGGGGGAGCTGTGAAGGAGGAAAAGTTTCCACACACTAGGAAGCCCCTTCACTGGCGGAGACTGGGGGTGGTGGAGGGGGGGAGCTTCAGGGCCATGGGGGAGGGCGCAGCAACAGGGGCGCGGAGGGCAAAGCGGAGAGATTCCCGCCCAAAGGATCAGTGCCGGCCAGCACTCACCAGCCCAAGAGGCTTGTCCGCTCACCCGCTGGGACGGGCGGGGCTGGGAGCTGAGCCTCGGGCTTCGGAGGTCAGATCCCAGGGAGAGGACTGGGGTTGGCTGCGTGAACACAGCCTGAAGGGGGCTAGTGCGCAAAAGCTAGCCAGGAGGGAGCCTGGGAAAAAGTCTGGAACTTCCTAAGAGGCAAGAGACCATTGTTTTGAGTGCGTGAGGAGAGGGGATTCAGAGTACTGCCTAAACAAGCTCCAGAGACAGGTACGAGCTGCAGCTATCAGCGTGGACACCAGAGATAGGCATGAAAGGCTAAGGCTGCTGTTGCAGCCACCAAGAATCATGTGCGCAAGCACAGGTCACTATCCACACTCCCCCCCAGGAGCCTGTGTAGCACGCCACTGCCAGGGTCCCGTGATCTTGGGACAAGTTCCCTGGAAGAACACACGGTGTACCTCACTGTTGAAATGTCATGCTGGCCTCTGCTACCTACAGTAGCAAACCCAAAACAGTTAAAAAAAAAAAAAAAAAAGTAATAGGAACATACATAGCATACATTAAATGTAAATGGACTAAGTGCTCCAACCGAAGGACATAGACTGGCTGAATGGATACAAAAAGAAGACCCATATATATATGTATATATATCACGACTCTTTTATCCATTTATCTGTTGATGGACACTAAGGTTACTTCCATTTCTTGGGTATTGTAAATAATGCTGCTGTGAATATTGTGGTGCATGTATCTTTTCGAATTAATGTTTTATTTTCTTCAGATATATACTCAGGAGTGGTATTGCTGGATTGTATGGTAGTTCTATTTTCATTTTTTTGAGGAAACACCATACTGTTTTCCACAGTGGCTGCATCAGTTTACATTCCCATCAACAGTGCACAAGTGTTCACTTTTCTCCAGGTCCTCACAAATATTTGTTATTTGTGGTCTTTTTGATGACAGCCATTCTGACTGGTGTGAGGTGGTATCTCGTGGTTTTGATTTGCGTTTCTCTGATTAATGATGTTGAGCAGTTTTTCATGTGCCTGTTGGTCATCTGTATGTCGTCTTTGGAAAAATGTCTATTCAGGTCTTCCATCCATTTTTTTAAATCGGGTTGTTTATTTTTTTGATGTTGAGTTGTATGAGCTGTTTATAGTTGTTGGTTATAACCAGCAACTGATCGGTCGTATCATTTGCAAATTTTTCTCCCATTCAGTAGGTTGTCTTTTCATTTTGTTGATGGTTTCCTTTGTGATGCGAAAGCTTCTAAGTTTAATTAGGTCCATTTGTTTATTTTTGTTCTTGTTTCCTTTGCCTTAGATCCAAAAAAAATTATGATTATGTCAAAGAGTGTTCTATGTTTTATTCTAAGGGTCTTATGGTTTCCAGTTTTACATTTAGGCATTTAATCCATTTTGAGTTTATTTTTATATATGGTATGAGAAAATGTTCTAATTTCATTTTTACATGTAGCTGTTCAATTTTCCCAGCACCACTTATTGAAAAGACTGTCTTTCCCTATGGTTTATTCTTGCATCCTTTGTCATACATTAATTGAACATAAGTGGTGGATTTATTTCTAGGCTTTCTATACTGTTCCATTCACCTACATGCCTGTTTTTGTGCCACTACTGTACTGTTTTGATTATTGGGGCTTTCAAGTATAGTCTAAATTCAGGGGGCATGATACTTCCAGCTCTGTTTTTCTTTCTCAAGATGGTTTTTGCTATTAAGAATCTTATGCGGTTCCATACAAATTTTAGAATTACTTGTTCCAGTTCTATGAAAAATGCTATTGATATTTTGATAGGGATTTCATTGACTCTCTAGATTGCCTTGGGAAGTGTGATCATTTTAATAATATTCTTCCAGTCCATGAACATGGTATGTCATTCCATCTCTTTGTGTCATCTCATCTTCGATTTCTTTCATCAGTGTCTTATAGTTTTCTGAGTACAGGTCTTTTATCTCCTTAGATTTATTCTTAGGTAATTTATTCTTTCTAATGAGATTATAAATGGGTTTTTTTTCTTAATTTCACTTTCTGTTAGTTTATTATTGTATAGAAACAACAGATTTCTGTATATTAATTTTGTAACATGCAACTTTACTAAATTCACTGATAAGTTCTAGTAGTAGTTTTTTGGTGGTGTCTTTAGGATTTTCTATGTATAGTATCATGTCATCTGCAAACAGTGATAGTTTTATTTCTTCCTTTCCAATTTGGATTCCTTTAATTTCTTTTTCTTACCTGATTGCTGTGGCTGGGACTTCCAATACTAAGTTGAATAAAAGTGATGAGAGTGGGCATCCTTGTCTTGTTCCTGATCTTAGAGGGAATGCTTTTAGCCTTTCACCCTTAAGTATGATGGTAACTGTGGGCTTATCATATATGGCCTTTATTATTTTGAGATATGTTCCCTCTATACTGGCTTTTTGGAGAATTTTTATCATAAATGGATGTTGAATTTTGTCAAAAGCCTTATCTGCACATATTGAGATGATCATAAGATTTTTATTCATTTTGTTAATGTGGTATATCACATTGATTTGCGGATATTGAATCATCCTTGCACTACTGGGATAAATCCCACTTGATCATGGTGTATGATCCTTTTAACATGTTGTGGATTTAGTTTGCTAATATTTTGTTGAGGATTTTTGCATCTGTGTTCATCAGTGATATTAGCCTGTGAATTTCTTTTTTGTGATACCTTTGTCTGGTTTTGGTATCAGGGTGATGTTGGCCTCATAGAATGAATTTGGAAGTGTTTCTTCCTCTACAAGTTTCTGGAATAGTTTGAAAAGGATAGGCTGTTACCCTTCTCTAAATTTGTTGGAATTCACCTGTGAAGAATATGTTAGAATTCACCTGTGAAGCCATCTTGTCCTGGACTTTTGTTTGTTGGGAGTTTTTAAGTTACGGATTCAATTTCATTCTTAGCAATTGGTCTGTTCTAATTTTCTATCTCTTCCTGTTTCAGTCTTGGGAGATTGTACACTTCTACGAAATTTGTCCGTTTCTTCAAGGTTGTCCATTTTATTAGCCCATGGTTGTTCATAGCAATCTCTTATGATCCTTTGCATTTCTGTGGTGTCAGTTATAACTTCTCCTTTTTCATTTCTGATTTTATTGATTTGGGCCCCCTTTTTTTGTGATGAGTCTGGCTCAAGGTTTATCAGTTGTTTTTTTTTTAATCTTTTCAAAGACCCAGCTCTTAGTTTCATACATCTTTTCTAGCTTCTTTAGTCCCTATTTTATTTATTTCTGCTCTGATCTTTATGATTTTTTTCTTCTGCTACTTTTGGGTTTTGTTCTTTTTCTAGTTCCTTTAGGTGTAAGTTGGGTTGTTTATCTGAGACTTTTCTTGTTTCCTGTTGTAAGCTTGTATGGCTCCAAGTTTCCCTCTTAGAACTGCTTTTGCTGTATCCCATAGATTTTGGATTGTTGTGTTTTCATTTTAATTTGTCTCCAGGTGCTTTTTAATTTCTTCTTTGATTTCTTCAGTGATCCATTGATAAGTAGCATATATTTTTTAGCCTCCACATGTTTGTGTTTTTTGCAGTTTTTTCCTTGTACTTGATTTCTACTCTCATAGTGTTGTGATCGGAAAAGATACTCGATACGATTTCAGCTTTCTTAAATTTAACAATGCTTGTTTTGTGGCCTAGCATGTAACAATCCTGGAGAATGTTCCATGTGCACTTGAAAAGAATGTGTATTCTGCTGCTTTTGGATGGAATGTTCCACATATATCCTTTAAGTCCATTTCATCTAATGCATCATTTAAGGCCAATGTTTCCGTATTGATTTTCTGTCTGAATGATCTGTCCATTGATGTAAGTGGGGTTTTAAAGTCCCCTACTATTATTGTGTTACTGTTGATATCTCCCTTTATGTCTGTTAATGTTTGCTTTGTGTATTTAGGTACTTCTATCTTGGGTGCATTTACAATTGTTTATCTTCTTGGATTGATCCCTTGATCATTATGTAATGTCCTTCTTTGTCACTTGTTACAGTCTATGTTTTAAAGTCTGTTTTGTCTGATATACATATTGCTTTTACTTTGATTTCCATTTGCATGAAGTACCTTTTTCCATACCCTCACTTTCAGTCTTGGTCTTTCTTTAGATCTGAAGTGAGTCTCTTGTAGGCAGAATGTATATGGATTTTGCTTTTTTATCTATTCAGCCACTGTGTCTTTTGATTGGGGCATTTAGTCCACTTGCACTTAAAGTAATTATTAATAGGTATGTACTTATTGTTATTTTGTTAATTATTTTGAGGTTATTTTTGTAGTTCTTTTTTGATCTTCTTTTGTTCTCTTCCCTTGTTATTTAATGACTATCTTTAGTGTGATGTTTGGATTTCTTTTCTTTTGTATGTGTATCTTTTATAGATTTTTGTTTTGTAGTTACCATGAGGTTTATATATAGCAATGTGTATGTGTGTGTGTTTATGATTTTAAGTTTGATATATGTGTGTGTATATACATATATATGATTATTTTAAGTTGCTGATCTCTTAATTTCAAATGTATTTAAAAAACCCTGCGTTTTTACTCCCTCACCCCCCATTTACTCTTTCTGACATTGTATTTCACATCTTTTGTGTATCTTTTAGCTACTTATTGCAGATACAGATGATTTTCCTACTTTTTGTCTTTTAACCTTTCAGCTAGCTTTGTATGTAGTTGATTTACTACCATTACTGTATTTTTGCCATTACCAGTGAGTTTTTTTCCTTTCCTAATATTCATGTTTCTAGTTGTGGCTTTTTCTTTTTCACTTAGAGAAGTCCCCTTAACATATCTTGTAAAGCGGATTTGGTGGTGCTGAATCTTTTAGCTTTTGCTTGTCAGTAAATCTTTTGATCTCTCCATTAAATCTGAATGAAAGCCTTGCTGTGTAGAGTATTCTTTGTTGTAGGTTTTCCCTTTCATCACTTTAAATATATCATGCTGCTATCTTCTGTACTGCAGAGTTTCTGCTGAAAAGTCAGCTGATTGCCTTATGGGAGTTCCCTTATATGTAACTTATTGCTTTTCTATTGCTGCTTTTAATATTCTTTCTTTAGCTTTAATTTTTGCCATTTCAATTAAAATGTGTGTTTCTTGGTGTGGTCCTCTTTGGGTTGATCCTATTTGGGACTCATCCTGGACCTGGATGTTTGTTTCTTTTCCCAGGTTAGGGAAGTTTTCAGCTATCATGTGTTCAGATGTGTTCTCTGCCTCTTTCTCTTTCTTCTTCTGGATCCCCTATAAAGTGAGGTCTCTTAAACTGTCCCCATATCTTTTTATTCTTTATTATTTTTTTTTGTTCAGCTTCTTTGGTTTCCACCATTCTGTCTTCCAGCTCACTGATCCATTCCTCTGTATCATTTAATCTACTATTGATTTCTTCTAGTGTATTTTTCATTTCAGTTATTGTATTCCTCTCTGGTTGTTCTTTGTATTTTCTAACTCTTTGTTGAAAACTTCTGACTTCCTGTTCTTTGCATCCATTCTTCTCCCAAGTTCTTTGATCACCTATATGATTTTTATTTTGAGCTCTTTATTGGGTAGATTGCCTGTCTCCATTTCACTTAATTTTTCTTCTAGGGTTGTATCCTGTTTCTTTACTGGAACATGTTACTCTGTTACCTCATTTTTCCTAATTTGCTGCTTTTATTTCTGTGTATCTTGTAGGTTGGTTACGTTTCTTGACCTTGGAGAAATTGCCTTTTATAGAAGCCCTATGTGTCCCAGCAGCACACTCCCTTCTGGTCACCAGAGCTATATGCTCTAGTGGTGTCACTTTTGTGGGCTGGGTGGGTCTGTCTGTTGTTGTAGGCTGACTACTATGGGTTCTCTGGTAGGTGTAGCTGGCCCCTGTCCAGTTGGTTGCCAGGCCCTGCCTTGTATGGAGGCTGGTGGCCAGTGTTTGGTAGGGCTGGGTCACAAGGCATATGGCTGTGGAAACCTGGGGGTTCCTGGGGCTAGAGCTAGCTCACTGGCAGGAAAAGCTGGGTTCTGGGGTGGGTGATTGCGGGGGGGGGGGGCAGTGTTCCCAGATCTAGTATTGGCCTGGTCTTGTGTGGGGCTGGTTTTTGACATGACTGGCTTTGAATTCTGGGGTGTCCCAAAGCTTGTGTTGGCCCACTGGTTAGTGGGGTTGGATCCCAGGATGGCTGGCTGGAGAGTCAAAGGTATTTCAGAGCTGGAGTTGGCATGGTGGTGGGCAGAGCCAAGTCCTAGGGTCTCTGGCTGCAGGGCCCTGGGGGTACCAAAGCTGGTGTCAGTATGCTGTTTGGTAGGGCTGGATCCAGGGCCTACTGGCTGAGAAGCCCAAAGTGTCTCAGAGCTGGAGTTGGCCTGCTGGTGAGCAGGGCTGGAACCTGGGAGTCCCAGGGCTGGGGCTGGTCTGCTGGTGTGCTGGCTGGATCTTGAGAAGGCAGGCTGGAGGACGGCTGTGGTCCTGGGGCTGGTGTGTGCCCAGTGGTGGGTGGGGTCATCTTCTAGGAGATCCCAGGCCTGGTGCCCCCACCCACCAGTGTATAAAGCTGAGTCCTGTGGTCCTGGGGTTGGTGCCTGTCCACTGGTGGGTAGTACTGAGTCCCAGGGTCTCTGGCAGCAGGGCCTTTTGGGTCCTGGGTCTATGCCTGTGTGCTGGTGTGCGGCGCTGGGTGCTGGGCCATCTGGTGGATAGGGACATGTCTGGGGGTGGCTGTGGGCTCAGGGGGTCCTAAGGCAGCCTTCCTTCTGGTAAGTGGGGCTGTGTCCTCGCCCAGTAGTTGCTTGGCCTGAGGCATCCCAGTAACAACCCTACAGGCTGGTTGGTGGGGCTGTGTCCTGAGGTTAATAAGCTCAAGGGAGGATTCCAAATTAGTGCTTTCCAGTGCCAGTGTCCACATGGTAGAATGAGCTCTCCAAAATAGCAGCTGCTAGTGTCTTTGCCCCCACAGTGAGTTCCAGTTGTCTTTTGCTTCTCTGGGAGATTCTCCAGTATCAGCAGGTGCATTTGACCTAGGCTCCTTTCACATTACTTCTTCTATCCCGGGTGCTGGAATGTATGAGATTTTGTGTGCACCCTTTGAGAATAGGATCTGTACTTCACACAGCCCTCTGGGTCTCCCCTAAGTAAGCCCTGCTCTCCTTCAAAGCCAAACATTCTCAGGGCTTGCCTTCCCGGAGCAGGACACCTGGGTTGGGGAGTCTGATGTGGGGCTAAGTCTCCTTACTCCTTGGGAAGAACCTCTGCAATTGTAATTACTCTCCCATTTGTAAGGCACCCACCAGGGGTATGGGTCTTGACTATACTGTGACTCTGCCCCTCCTACCTGTCTCCTTGTGGTTCCTTTTTTATATCTTTAGTTTTTAGAAGATCTTTTCTGGTAGACTGTATTTCTCATCAGTAGTTTCTCTGTAAATAGTTGTAATTTTGGTGTGCCCATGAGATGAAGTGAGCTCAGGATCTTCTTACTCTGCCATCTTGTATTAAGTCAATCCGTTTGCAACTGTTGAACCATCTTTGCATTGCAGGAATAAATCTCACTTGATCATGGTATATGATCCTTTTAATGTGCAGTATAAATCAGTTTGCTAATACTTTATTGAGGATTTTTGCATCTAAGTTCATCAGGGATATTGGCCTGTAATTTTCTTTTGTTGTAGTGTCCTTGTTTGGGTTCGGTATTAGGGTAGTGCTGGCTAGTAAAATGAGTTTGGATGTGTTTCCTATCCTTCAATTTTTGGAAGAGTTTGAAAATGATTGGCATTAGTTATTCTTTAAATATTTGATAGAATTCACCAGTGAGCCCATCTAGTCCTGGACTTCTCTTTGTTTGGAGGTATTTGATTATTAATTCAACCTCCTTACTCTTTTCAGATTTTCTATTTCTTCATAATTCAGTTTGGATAGGTTGCATGTTTCTAGGGATTTATTATGATTCTTCCTGAGAAATATCTATAATTATTTGGAAATATTTTTTGTTTGATCTATTTTCTCTGGCATCCTTCCATTTATCTTATTTTTCATTTTCCTTTCCACGCTGGAGAAATCCACAGATTTGTCCTTCAAGACAGCTGCCGACTCAAGTAAAACTTTTGTTAATATTGCCAGTGTGGATTTCCGATGTAGTGCATATAAAATAGGACACTGTGTGCATGTGTGTGAGTGTATGTATGTGAATGTTTTCAAAGAAATGACTGTCTTATAGTCTAGACAACATATAGCTCTCTGTTCCAGTGTTAGCTCAGACTAAAGATTATCATCCACTTTTATGTTAATATAGTACTTTAATCTTGATGTCAGCAGTAGCTAATAAGGAAGAGGAATCATACCTCCTTTTTGATAGCTAGTTGACCATAATAGGGTTTTGCTTCTATGGTATTTTATTTTCCCTCTAAAGTATCTATGAAGATTCATCAAAGTCAAAACGCTTAAAGTTAAAGATTGAATTCCAAACTATTGCCAAATTTTCAACAAAATTGCCATCTTATGCAATTGACATGAAAACTGCAATCTGGAGCTAATGTAGACTCATGTCAATTCCAGAAATCTTGATTGCTAGCCATACATCATATAAAACTGAAATCTGTCTAGCCTTCTGTTGCCCTAATGTTATATAATAGGAATACACACAAATCCTGGACAATTTATTCTCTCTTGTATTCGTTAAGTACACTATGCAAGGATACCAGAGCCTAAGTAGCAAGTCAGATTGCTTAGAGAGAGGTGCCTAGAAAAGAAAGTCACTGTGCTGTTCCCTCCATCAGAAGTGTCGCAGATGTGCTGGGGGTGCACAATGGGGCAGGATGGAAGTGCAGTATAGAGATGATAGATGGTTGGGCTCTTTTCTGGTGCTATTAACAATTAAAATGCTAAAACCATGTAGGCAGCACTGAGGACGTTATTTTATGTAATGGCAAGAGGGCAAGCATCCAACACACTTAAAATATATATCTTAATATAATTGCTTGGTCAAATAAGACAAAGTGATAATTCAGCCCTAAACTACACAATTTGAAATTGGAATTTCATTTACCAGAAACTATCTTCTCTTTACTCTTATTCTTGAAATAACATCAAAATACTGAGCAGAAAGGTAAATCAATAACATGATGTATGAGTCATCTTGCTTAACTGATAGACATTCCTGACAATTTAATTAAGGGCTATGAATCTTGGATCAAAAAATTGTAATGAAATCTTACATTGTTTACAGCAATTTTCTTATACAAACAAAGCACTACACACACACACACACAAACACACACACACATATAAAATATTAGCATAATGGTTGTACCTAAACACTTTTAACCCTCAGTCAATCTAAAAAATGAGATTTGCAGAATCTATGAGGAGAAAATAAAGCATAGCATTTTGAACAAATATCAAACAACCTAAAATGTCTATATTTTAGAGAAATAGACAGTTGCTCCTCTTGGTAACCTTTCAAACAACCCTTTTATATAGATTCTGGGGGTACTATACCTGAATATTTAAGACTCAAACAAATTTAGGTCATAATTAAATAAAAGTTGATTTTTATACATGTATTTTATTGGTTAGGGTTACAATATTGCAGTTAGATGCTTTGAGAGGAACCCTTTAGGAAAATAGTTTTAGGTCTTTAAACCCATAGATATTTCCCTAAATGGAAAAGTTTGCTTCCCAAATTCCTTTTACTAAACATATTGTATTAATTATATACATTATTGTACTATATATCAATTGTTTTATTCAGTTGTACTAATTATGTTTGTATTAGTACAAAATATACTGTATGCAAATATATTCTATTAATTACACATTAACCATAAAATTAACATACAATTAATGTTCCAGCCAATATGTTTTATGAAATCCAGTTTATTCTTGCTACATTACACGTAAGATATTTAACATTAGTAAAGTGTCTTTTGACTTAGAGTCTACTTGCTGACATTTTGTTTTTTAATAAATGGCCTATAAATATTTGAAGGAGACATGTGAAGTACTATGTGAGCAACTTAAGTTGCTCCCTTTCCTCTTAAGGTAAGGGTTTCAGATGCTTAGGTGTGGAGTAAGGAAATTTGAGTTCAGCCTGTCTTAATTCTATTTCTATGGTTAGTGAGGAAAGCTTTCTCAAAAGTGCCGTTAGAGTGGTTGTTATACCGAGGGCGTGCTTCCTTTTGCCCTTCATAATTTAACAATTCCACCTACCCAGTTATATTGACTCACACTCAAGGACGAAAAATATAATTAAAATAAATGTAAAGGTGAAGTTTTCACTTTTAACAAAATTGAAGGCAACTTTTTCATTATAAAGATATTAAGTGTCTAATGTTAAAATATTCAATTACACTGATCTCAGGATTAACAATCCTGAGTTATGAATGAAATAATTTTTAAATCCCCTCATGATACTGCTATATTCATGTAACAATATTTAAGATTTAGTAAGGGTGAACAAAGAAGGTTTGGAGAAGATGCTAACAGTCTCCATTACAAAGTTTGCAAAGGCCATCTAAAGGCATGAAGACTAAAGAAGTTGAGGTGATAGTGTATCTCAACTTGGATATATTTTGCAACAAATTTATGTAAAATATTTACTCTGTGCATCCTGGGATGAACACAGAGTAAAAAAAAATATTTACTCTGTGCATCCCAATTGTCATTATCACCAAACTTTGTTTTCAATTTCTCTACTTTATAATATATATATTAGAGAACCAAAAATGCTCATATCTGCAAAGAGGAGAATAGTATATCCAGTCTATGTAAGGGGTCCATGAAAGTTGTATTTCATACTGAGAATTCTAGATATTATCTTTTTCTTCAGTGCTATTAGAAGAAAACTTTTTCTCCAAGAAGAAGAAGAAAAATTATTATAGAAATATAATTTTGGCCATTATATATTTCATATTTTCTGTAGTTTTCCAATTGTATTTTAAATCAAATTTATAAAGATTCTTTTTTCAATCACCACTAATACAATATTTTAAACTTATATAAAATACATCAAAATAATTAAAAATATAATCTGTGAAATTTAGATTATAGAGTGGTATAGGTAATATAGAAAGCATGCATTATTTTGAATCGTGTACTATAAAGAGGTGGGATGGATGTGTCATCTTTTTTTTTCCTAAAGGATCTGAATACTAGAGTGATTGGTCCAATAGTAAATCTAGCAGGAATGGTTTTATAGATTGTGAAATTGGGGTCCAACACTGTCAAGACAGAAGGTCGTAGAGCAAATCAGTGGATCAGAAAGGACAGGAACTGGGAAATTTCTTTTACCCTCACTATTACTCAATGAAAATATGTTGAAAAATGAGGTTAAAATCTGACCTGTTGTCTTGTGTGTTAAGGTTGTGCAGATGGTCAATATATGATTTTGGACATGTGCTTTTATATATTTTTTAATTTGGCAGCTTCTCTTCATTATATATTTATATTTAGTTCTATTTGACAATTATCCATTTTCTTCAATTGTTCAAAATAGTCTTAGGCTCATAGATACCTTTGAGTTGGATTTGTAAAAAAAAAAAAAGGAAATAAATGATAAGCAGAGGCAATTACCATGAAGCAGGAAAACAGGCCAATATGCAGAGCTTGATGTCGTATTTGTTGCAATTTAGCTGGAATTATTGGCATTTTATGTTTTAATGATAAACATTTTTATGTTAAGGAATCACATTTCTGTATTTAAGTCACAATGCAGTCTGCTACTTTAGCTACCAAAGAGACTTTTTTTCCCATAAGAGTCTCTGTATCTGTGTTTGGTTTATAAATTTTATTTCCTAGTACACTTATAAAATATTAAAGTTTGAAACTGCAAAAATAGGGAAGTAATTGAAACACCAGGTCTTCTTGCAAATATATTTCTACTTCTGAATGTTTTATTTCATCCTTTTACCTTGAAGTTTCTGGACACCCTCAAAAAAGGGTCAGCTTACTATTTGCTTGCTCTTTAGTGAAGTCCACTCAGATACAACAAGCAAACATCCAAACTAAGAATCAGAGTGGAATAGAAGGTATTTCATTTTCAACCTTGGAGAGGAAATTGAAAGGGAGTACAATTGACAATAAAATATATAAGCAAATTCAACTTAACATAGCATTTTAGAAGTATTGCTAGCAATCTGGAGGGGGAAAAATGGTTTGCATTAAAAAATGGAACCCAAAGTACTTAAAGTAGGGAAAAAAACAGATGGATTCCATTTAATATGGATTCCATGTTGTCTATAAGATTTTAAGGAAAGGATATTCTCTTTCTCTGCAAAGATTTCAAAGAGATACATAATATAAAAAATGGCTGTTGAGGCATGAAAAATACAGCCTAAAAGCCCAGCTCACTCAGTATATTTTAACATTATAGGTAAGCAGGCTGATTTGGGGAGAGAAGAAAGCAGATCTGTGGCCCCACCCTGAGTGAGACATTAGATGGAAAATTAGATAAGGTCAGAATCTTGGACAGAAAGAATGATTTGTATATGTAAATTCCAGCCTGTGCATTTGGGAACTTCTGGGTACTCTAAACCTCTTTTCTCTCACTGGCATGGAGGCTGGTAAGCTTAATGTTTTTCAGTGTTAGCAGATTCACATTGCTTTGTCTGCTACCTTATCTGTATCACTGCAAGGACAGGGTTTGTGCTGGAAGGCACTAGGGTCCATGCCTTTGGGTGTGCTTATCAGCTGAATCAAGACTGTAGTACTCAACAGCCCAGTGCTGACTTATGTAGCCTCTGAGAAGGGACCATACAGTGAGGGTGGAGAGAGAGATATCTATAGTTGGCCAGGTTCACTCAAGTGACAGGATGCATTATAAGATTTTAAAGTATGCAAGGAATCAGAAAACAGTATATATGTCTCTTGTAATTCCCTCTTTTAGAAAAGACAGGAGAATATGCTAAGAAAGAAACATAAAAGAGATAGCATTCATGAAACAAGAGACTCCCAAAGGTGAATCATGGAAGCAGTTCCCAATATTGACAGCTGTCCAGGTGAAATTAGAAAGATAGCTATGGAAGGGTGGTGTTCAAGGGGAAAAAAGGAACCTGAGGTACCTGGGCATTTGGAACAATTATTGTGCTTTTACAGATCTGTTGGAGCATATTAAAAATTAGCTACAGAGACACAGATAAACAAAATGAGTAATAACCCTAGGCAAAATTT
Organism: Globicephala melas; assembly: GCF_963455315.2. Taxonomy (NCBI): domain Eukaryota; kingdom Metazoa; phylum Chordata; class Mammalia; order Artiodactyla; family Delphinidae; genus Globicephala; species Globicephala melas. The sequence continues at coordinate 29,802,426 of NC_083322.1, forward strand.
TACAAGAATGGAAACTTAATACTAGTATATTACATAGTCAACAGTAACGCAATTTTGATAGGATGGATAGGGTAAGGGTTTTGGAATACAGGGTAGAGCAGAAGATCCAAAAAAGCTAAGTGACTCATAACAGAATATCAATATTCTGTGACTCTAAATATGGAAATAATTATATAAGCATATTTAGAAATATGGAGATTAATGGCAGAAGAAATACTTAAGAGTACTGCAGGTGGCTGATATGGGAAGTAAGACTAAGGGATAGAGAAGTGTGGAGAAGGAGATTATTATTTTTGACTTCTTTTTTAACACTAGGGAATTTTTTAAAACTACGTGCTTGATTTTTTTAAAATAAAACAATTTAAAGTAAAATATCTACATTTTAAGGATGCATTTATTTCATATTGCTTTCTTAATATCCTGTGTAATTCTAATAACACAGTTATTAGTCCATAAAGTTCAGTAGGGAATATCTTCTTATTCAGAGTTTTCAGATAAAAGTTTGAGGCTCAAAGAGGTTAAATAACTTGCCTCGGGTTACATTTTCATAAGTGGTGCAAGGAGTATAACCTGAGTTGTCTTCTGGGTTAGTGTTCTATTTAAATACATTGCTATTAATTAAGATTTTGGTTGCGAGTCTAATATGCTTTCTATACAAGGATATATTTTACTGGAAATGTGTATATACAATACTTTATTTCCATTATGGAAGTACTTGTAAAATATGTCAAAACAGATGAAAAAAATTTACCCACTTAGTAATTCTTATTTAAATTGTCAAAAACACTGAGACTCTTGAGAGGGTCTAATCAAGTTCAGTAAATTTATAAGCAGTGTTTTTATTAATTTTTAACTGTGGACAACTTAATCTTTTCTTTAAACACAAAGTTGTAGGAAAAAAAAGTGTTTTACAGCAAGTTAGAGAGCAAAAGGAAATGAGTTGTCCCCATGGAGATCCACACTGTGCCTAAGGATAGATCTCTCTTGTCCTGCATTGTTAACATCAAGGAGGCTCTGAACACCTGCGAAATGTGATGTCAGCCACGCTCAGCAACTTCTAGGACTCAGCTTCTAGGATTCAGAGAAGCTATGGAAACAAGAGGGCCAAACAAAAGGCAGCTTAGACTCTTGGATCATATGTCCAGTTATATCACAGTCTTTTTGTTCCAACTTGATTAAAAGCGCTAAATTGTTGGGTGCAGAGCTGATGGCTACTGCATAAGTTCAATAGATGAAGAGAGGATTTTTCTTTTTTCACAAAGCATAAGTAGTAGATTTAGCCAATCTCTTCTTCCTGTTTTGAAGATTGTGAGCTTTATTTTCTCTTGCCTGGTGAGAAAAGAGTTTTACTGACCAGAGAAAAGACGTGTGAAAGACACAAAGTTTAAACAGATGACTTAAACATAAATATGAAAGTCAAAAAAAATACAGCATATAGATAGATCTAAAGGTGTGGTTGTGGAATTAATTACCGAACTAAGGGCAATGGAGACCTATCTTGGTCTAGAGCTCCTTTTTTATTATTCTTGAATTTGGCTTCTCTTCTAAGAAGCCAGTTCAAATCAGTTCACATTTTTCCAGGTAGATTCTTGGATGAGGATAACTTCATAATTGCAAAGTGTTTCTTTTTGCAGTTGTTTAAAGTTTAGGTATTAATATACAGAAACTTTATCAACTTGTACTGAATAGCTTTAGTTTTCCAGTTTTTATTGTTACTGAGATTTTTGGTGGTGCTGGAGACATGACTCCTGTGTGCAGAAATTTCTGGTAAAATTTCTCTTTTACTGAGATGGGACAATCTGAGAGTTATTTTTCTCAAACCATATATTCTGTTCTTACTTTGTCCAACATTTTGGCAAGTGTTCTTTCAAATGGCAGTAGCTGTGAGTAAAAATGATAGAGTTTAGTTCTTTAGCCATTTCATCATCTTTATATGTTTTTTGTATATGTAAGAGAAAAGTCAGTTACATAGGTCCCATATTTGCTTTGAATGTTTTTTGTTTTTGCGGTACGCGGGCCTCTCACTGTTGTGGCCTCTCCCATTGCGGAGCACAGGCTCCGGACGTGCAGGCTCAGCAGCCATGGCTCACGGGCCCAGCCGCTCCGCGGCATGTGGGATTTTCCCGGACCGGGGCATGAACCCGTGTCCCCTGCATCGGCAGGCGGACTCTCAACCACTGTGCCACCAGGGAAGTCCCTGCTTTGAATGTTTTGCCAAAATTTTTATTAGGACTTTCAACTAGTCAGCTTTTCCATACATCTACTCTGGGAGTTTCAATGATGAATCCTGCTAACCTTTCATTAAATCATTTCTCCGACAAATACTTGAGCACTGAGAATATGCTGGGTTGAATGCTTGGGTTTGGCTCTACAGAGGGAACATTGTAGTCAAATTAGGCAATAGGCAATAAACAAATTTTTTAAAAAACCCAGAAAATTGTGATGGATGATTAATGATTTTAATTATGATTTTGAGGAAGTACTAGGTTCTAAAGCCTCCTCTACGTTATTAATTAAAGAACATTTATTTCTAGTAGCACTGTGACAAGCAAGTCATACCTTCTTTATTAATTGGCCTTTGTATTAGTTTACTAGGGCTGCCTACAAAATACCACAAACTTGGTGGCTTAAGATAACAAATTTATTCTCTTATGATCAAGGCACTGGTGAGACCATGCTTCATTTGAAAGTTAAAGGGAAGAATCCTTCCTTATTCCTAGCTTCTGGGGGTTGTTGGGAATCTTTGGCATGCCTTGGATTGTACCTGCATCACACCAATTTCTGCCTCTGTTTTCTCATGGCCTTCTTCCCTCTGTGCTGTGTGTCTGTGTCTCTGTGTCTTCACAAGACCTTCTTATAAGGATATCAGAATTTGTATTTAGGGCCAACTCTGATCCATAATGATCTCATCTTCAGAATTTGTATTTAGGGCCAACTCTGATCCATAATGATCTCATCTTAAGTAATTACATCTGCAAAGGCCCTATTTCCAAATAAGGTCACATTATGAGATTCTGGGTGGATGTGGATTTTTATGGGACACTATTCAATCCAGTAAAACATTTTTTGTAGCTTGGAGTACTAAATTCAATGCCTTATTTTATTATAAATTGTAACTTATTAGTGGAACTTTGGAATCAGATAGACCTGGATTAAAATTCCTTCCTTCTCTTTGACCTTGGGCCAGTTAGTGATCCAGTGTCCTTCATAAAATCTGGAGAAAAACTATCTCAGGTGATATCAGATACATTGATTCATTTAAAACCAAGCAATGCCAAACTCATTCTATGAAGGCACCATCATCCTGATACAAAATCAGAGAAAGATACCACAAACAAAGAAAATTACAGACCAGTATCACTGATGAATATAGATGCAAAAATCCTCACAAAATACTAGCAAACAGAATCCAACAACACATTAAAAGGATCATACACCATGACCAAGTGGGATTTATCCCAGAGATGCAAGGATTCTTCAATATATATAAATCAATCAATGTGATACACCATATTAAAAAATTGAAAAATAAAAACCATATGATCATCTCAATAGATGCAGAAAAAGCTTTTGACAAAATTTAAAACCTATTTATGATAAAAATTCTCCAGAAAGTGGGCACAGAGCAAGCTTACCTCTGCATAATAAAGCCCATATATGACAAACCCACAGCCAACATGATTCTCAATGGTGAAAAACTGAAAGCATTTTCTCTAAGATCAGGAACAAGACAAGGATGCCCATTCTCACCACTGTTATTCCACATAGCTTTGGAAGTCCTAGCCATGGCAATCAGGGAAGAAAAAGAAGTAAAAGGAACTGGAAAAGAAGAAGTAACACTGTCACTGTTTGCAGATGACATGATACTATACATAGAGAATCCTAAAGATGCCACCAGAAAACTACTAGAGCTAATCAATGAATTTGGTAAAGTTTCAGGATACAAAATTAATGCAAAGAAATCTCTCGCATTCCTATACACTGACAACGAAAGATCAGAAATAGAGGAAACAATCCCATTCATCATTGCAACAAAAAGAATAAAATACCTAGGAATAAAGCTACCTAAGGAAGTAAACTCCTATACTCAGAAAACTGTAAGACCCTGTTGAAAGAACTCAAAGATGACACAAAGAGATGGAGACATATACCATGCTCTTGGATTGGAAGAATCAATATTGTGAAAATGACTATACTACCCAAAGCAATCTACAGATTCAATGCAATCCCTATCAAATTACCAATGGCATTTTTTACAGAACTAGAACAAAAAATCTTAAAATTTGTATATAGATAAAAAAGACCCCGAATAGCCAAAGTAGTCTTGAGGGCAAAAAACGGAGCTGGAGGAATCAGACTCCCTGACTTCAAACTATACTACAAAGCTACAGTAATCAAGACAATATGGTATTGGCAGAAAAAACAGAAACATAGATCAATGGAACAAGATAGAAAGCCCAGAGATAAACCCACATACCTATGGTCAACTAATCTATGACAAAGGAGGCAAGGATATACAATGGAGAAAAGACAGTCTCTTCAATAAGTGGTGCTGGGAAAACTGGACAGCTACATGTAAAAGGATGAAATTAGAACACTTCCTAACACCATAGATAAAAATAATCTCAAAATGGATTAAAGATGTCAATGTAAGACTGGACACTGTAAAACTCTTAGAGGAAAACATAGGAACAACACTCTTTGACATAAATCACAGCAAGATGTTTTTTGATCCACCTCCTAGAGTAATGGAAATAAAAACAAAAAATAAACAAATGGGACCTAATGAAACTTCAAAGCTTTTGTAAATCAAAGGAAAGCATAAACATGACGAAAACACAACCCTCAGAATGGGAGAAAATATTTGCAAATGAATCCATGGACAAAGGATTAATCTCCAAAATATACAAACAGCTCATGCAGCTCAATATTAAACAAACAAACAACCCAATCAAAAAATGGGCAGATGACCTTAATAGACATCTCTCCAAAGAAGACATACAGTTGGCCAAAAGGCACATGAAAAGCTGCTCAATATCACTAATTATTAGAGAAATGCAAATCAAAACTACAATGAGGTATCACCTTACACCGGTTAGAATGGGCATCATCAGAAATTCTACAAATAACAAATACTGGAGAGGGTGTGGAGAAAAGGGAACCCTCTTGCACTGTTGGTGGGAATGTAAATTGATACAGCCACTATGGAGAACAGTATGGAGGTTCCTTAAAAAACGAAAAATAGAATTAGCATATGACCGAGCATTCCCACTACTGGGCATATATCCAGAGAAAACCATAATTCCAAAAGACACATGCACCCCAGTGTTCCTTGCAGCACTATTTACAATAGCCAAGTCATGGAAGCAACCTCAGTGCCTGCACTCTAGGACCCACGAGCCACACTACTGAGCCTGTACGCCACAACTGCTGAAGCCCACATGCCTAGAGCCTGTGCTCCGCAACAAGAGAAGCCACCACAATGAGAAGCCCGTGTGCCACAACTAAGAGTAGCCCCTGCTCACCCCAACTAGAGAAAGCCCGCACACAGCAATGATGACCCAACGCAGCCAAAAATAAAATAAAATATATTAATTAAGAAAATAAAATTTTAAAAAAACACGGTGAAATTCCGTTTCATACCCACTAGGATGACTATAATAAAAAAAAGACAATAACGTGCTGGTGAAAATGTAGAGAAATTAGAACCCTCATTCCCTTCTGGTGGGAATGTAAAATGGTACAGCCACTTTGGAAAACCATCTGACAGTTACTGAAATAATAAACATATAGTTACCATCTGACTCAGCAACTAAAATCAAAGAAAATTAAAAACATGTGTCCATACACAAACATTCATTACAGCATTATTCATAATAGGCAGAAAGTAGAAAAAATCCACATATCTATCAACTGATGAATGGATATTATGTAGTCTTTTATATTGTTCATTTTCCTTAGCCAGGAACCAAAAAGCCACATGGATAGAATGATTAATGGCAAGAATTATCTTATCTTGGCTCTAGTACAATTACTATATTTGTTTTTCTAAAATTTAAATTCTTTTATTAAAGCAGTATATGTATAAAGTATCCTTTTAATTTTTAAAAAACTACAGATAATATAAAGATTCTCCTTAAAGCTTACACTAATCCCAGATGGCTACCAAAGGTATCTCTTTAGTTATTGTTCCAAAACTTACCTCCTGGTGCATTTATACTATACTTCTTTAGGTTCTGAAATATGAAATCAAATATTTTAAATGCCAATGAATGCTTCCAAATTGCCTTTAGAGGAACTGCAACAATTTATACAGCAACATTCATCCATTTATTAATTCATAATATGTATATATATATATATATTTTAAAAATGTGTATTTTCTTGAGTGCTATACAAGTTATAACATCATTTTGCTTTCCCAGATCATTATATATCCTTTTTTGTGCCCTGTTCTTTGCCCTAGGAGGGTCAACTATTTATCCATATGAATGGACTTCCCACTTTTTGGTTTCCAATTGAGTTCAAGCTCAAAGATGTGACAAAAAGCAGAAGGATGGAGGAAAGTAAAGTTGAGGCTCCCTCTCTGTTTGGTTTGTTTGGGCTGAGTGTATCCCTTAAAAGGAGGACATACCTCTTCTCTTCTCCCAGATTCCAGTAATCACTATTCCCTTGATCCTTTGGGTATCAGTATTGTATCAGTGCTGCTAGACCCAGGGAACTAAAATATCCCTTATGATCTCTCCTACCTGGTCACATCTGTTAAGTTTGCCCTTCATTAAACATTCCTTGAATTATCCCAAATTGAGTGTGCCACCCAATTCCTGCTGGGAAACTAATCCAATAGCATTTTAATTGCTAAACTTTGCTTTAACTGCTGGGAATACAGTGGGGGGCGGGGAGGGGAATCTAACACAATAGAAGAGTGATTCCTCCTAAAAAGAAAAGTCCAGGCCCAGATGGCTTCACTGGTGAATTCTAGCAAATATTTAAAGAGGAAAAACAAAATATAAATAGACTTTTAACAAGTAAAGAGATAGTTTTATAAAAGGTGGTTGAAAACAACAATCATTTGTTTAGCTTGTAATTCTGTGAGTAAACAATTTGTGCTGGGCTCGGATGGGTGCTTTATTTGGTCTTGGCTGAGCTCACACATGCATTTGTAGTCAGCTGCTGAGTGGGTGAAGTTGGGCTGGTCTAGGAGGGCCTAAAGTGAGAAAGGTCATCTCTTCTTATGTTCTCTTAATCCTCAACAGGTGTGCTTGGGCGTGTTTGCATGGAAAGTAGGTAAAGTTATTGGGTTGGCCAAAAGGTTCCTTCAGTTTTTTTCCATAAGATGGCTCTAGTAGCACTTACTTGTCTTTAACTTCATTTGAAACAATTTTGTTAGATTGTACGTGACAGCTGTCACATCAGTGTGCATTTAAAAAAAGACATCAAAATTGGTGAATTTTTGTGTAGCCATTTTAATATTGAAGACAGAGGGGAAGAAAGGTAAGAACACAACTGAAACACAAAAAAAGATTTGTACAGCGTATGCAGAAGGTGCTGTGACTGATCAAACGTGTCTAAAGTGGTTTGAGAAGTTTCATGCTGGAGATTTCTCACTGGACCATGCTCCACGGTCGTGTAGACCAGTTGAAGTTGATAGTGATCAAATTCAGACATTAACTGAGAACAATCAATGTTATACCACATGGGAGATAGCCCACATACTCAGAATATCCAAATCAAGCATTGAAAATCATTAGCACCAACTTGGTTATTTATGTTAATCGCTTTGATGTGTGGGTTCCACATAAGTTAAGTGAAATCAACCTTCTTGACCATATTTCTGCATGCAATTCTCTACTGAAATGTAATGAAAATATTCCATTTTTAAAACAAATTGTAATGGGAGATGAAAAGTGGATACTGTACAATAATGTGGAATGGAAGAGATTGTGGGGCAAGCGAAATGAACCACCACCAACCACACCAAATGCCAGTCTCCATCCAAAGACAGTGATGTTGTGTAAATGGTGGGATTGGAAGGGAGTCCTCTGTTATGAGCTCCTTCCAGAAAACCGAACAATTAATTCCAACAAGTACTGCTCCCACTTAGACCAACTGAAAGAAGCAGTCGACCAAAAGTGTCTGAAATCAGTAAACAGAAAACATGTAATCTTCCATCAGAATGCCACAAGACCGCATGTTTCTTTGATGACCAGGCAAAAACTGTTTCAGCTTGGCTGGGAAGTTCTGATTCATCTGCCTTATTCACCAGACATTGCACCTTCGGATTTCCATTTATTTTGGTCTTTACAAAATTCTCTTAGTGGAAAAAATTTCTATTCCCTGGAAGACTGTAAAAGGCACCTGGAACAGTTCTCTGCTCAAAAAGATAAAAAGTTTTGGGAAGATGGAATTATTAAGTTGCCTGAAAAATGGCAGAATGTATTGGAACAAAAGGGTGAATATGTTGTTCAATAAATTTCTTGGTGAAAATGAAAAATGTGTCTTTTATTTTTCTTAAAAAGGCACTTTTTGGCCAACCCGATATATAAGAGAGAAGAACCATGTAAGGTTCCCTGGTGCATGAGCCTGGAAATGGCCCATCATGATTACCCTGCTTTTTACTGGCCCATGGAAGTCACAGTGCCAGCCCCCCTCAGTGGGAGGAGTTCTGAAGTCATATTGCAAAGGATAGGGTAAGATTGAACACTATTTATGAAATCTAGAATTACCCAAATTTAATTTATACTTAATTGTAAGTCAACACGGAATTTTACCTGTTAAAATGGCCCCAAACTTATTTTTTTCTTAAGTTATAGGGTTGTTTAAATATATTCTGCATACAAGTAGGTTGTCAGACATGTGAGTTAGGAGATTTTTCTCTTAATCTGTGGCTTTCTCATTTCTTAATGGTTTATTTTGATAAGCAGAAATTTTTAATTTTGATGAGGGCATATTTATTATTTTTTATATAGTCATTGCTTTTTGTGCTCTCAGAATTCTTTGCATACCTCAGGTTTGCAGATAATCTTTGCTTTCTTCTAAAACATTATTTTGTCTTTTACATTTGGGTCTATGATACTGCTGAAATTAATTTTTGTTATGGTATGAGGTTTCATTTATTTCCTATACATCTATTTCAACACCATCTTGAAAAAACCTTCCTTTCCCTATCAAATTGCTTTGAGTCAAAAAGCAGTTGACTGTTTATGTGTGGATCTATTTCTAGTGATTCTGTTCTTGGCATTGATCTATTTGTCTATGTCTACACTATTTCCACACTATCTTGATTTTATAGGAAGTACTGAGATCAGTGCACATCCTCCAAATTTGTTCTTCTTTTTCAAGTTAATTTTTTTTCTTCTTTTTCAAGTTAATTTTGGCTATTCTATGTCCCATGAATTTTCATATAAATTTTAGAAATTGCTTAACATTTATACCAAAAAAAACTGCTGTGAGAGTGACATCATAAAGATGGTGGCATAGGAGTTTCTAACACTCATCGCATCCCAGAAACAGCCATTTGAACATAGGGAGGAACCTCCTTGACATCAGTCTTGGCAATAATTTTTTGGATTGGACACTAAAAGCACAAGCAACAAAAGCAAAAGTAAATAAGTGGGACTACATCAAATAAAAGCTTCTACATAACAAAAACAAAAAAAAAACAAAATTAAAAGGCGACATACAGAGTAAGAAAAAATATTTGCAAATCATATCTGATAAGGGTTTTAACGAAATATGAAAAAAAAAACTCTCAGTAGCAGAAACGAAAAAATCTGATTAAAAATTGGCAGTGGAAATGAATAGACATTTTTCCAAAGAAGATTTTCCAAATCAAAACCACAGTGACATATCACCTCACACCTATCAGAATGGCTGTTACTAAAAAATCAAGATAACATGCTGGTAAGGATGTGGAAAAATGGACCCCTTGTACTCTCTTGGTGGGAATTTAGATTGGTGCAGCTACTATGGAAAACGATTTCGAAATTTCTCAAAAGATTACAAATAGAACTACCATATGATTCAGCAATCCCACATCTGAGTATATACATGAAGAAAATGAAATCATTATCTTGAAGAGGTATCTATACCTCCATGTTCCCTGCAGTATTATTCACAATAGCCAAGGAATGGAAACAGCCTAAGTGACCATTGATGGATGAATGGATAAAGAAAATGTGGTGTATATATATAACACATACATATAGAGGTATGTTATTCAACCATAAAAAAAAAAGAAATCCTGTCATTTGTGACAATATGTGTGGACCTTGAGGGCATTATAATAAGTGAAATAAGTCAGACAGAGAAAGACAAATATTGTATGATCTGTTTTATATGTGGAATTTAAAAAATTCCAACTCATAGAATCAAGAGTAGAATTGTGGTTGCCAAGGGCTGGGGGATGGAGAAAACGGGGGGACAGTGATCAAATGGTATACACTTCCAGTTATAAGATGAATAATGTCTGGGGATCTAATGATGACTATAGTTAATAATATATACATGAAAGTGTCTCACCAGAAAAAGTAATTATGTAAGGTGATGGATATCTTGAGATTTGAGTTTATACTCTTTGGGAGCTTAAATTTATATTATTCATTTGAGGAATGCTGGACTCCGACTCTAGAAGCCTGGAGGTTGTTTGGAAGTGAGTAATGAAATAAATGTGCTTTCCTTGGCCAATAAAGTGCCTTAGAGACATCATCACAATATCTTCAGGGAACGTATCAAGACCCTCATAAAATAGGAGTTTTTATGTTGCTTTACAGGCCCTTTTCTTTTCACATGTGAGTCTGCTCAAAGCTGTGAATTCAGCTGATATTATAATTTGGTTAAATATAGGTTAAATGCAATGGCTACAATTAATTCTTTTTTTTTTTAATTTAACATCTGTATTGGGGTATAATTGCTTTACAATGGTGTGTTAGTTTCTGCTTTATAACAAAGTGAATCAGTCATACATAAACATATGTTCCCATATGTCTTCCCTCTTGCGTCTCCCTCCCTCCCACCCTCCCGAATCCCACCCCTCCAGGCTGTCACAAAGCACCGAGCCAATATCCCTGTGCCATGCGCTGCTTCCCACTAGCTATCTACCTTACTACGTTTGTTAGTGTGTATATGTCCATGCCTCTCTCTCGCCCTGTCACAGCTCACCCTTCCCCCTCCCCATAACCTCAAGTCTGTTCTCTAGGAGGTCTGCGTCTTTATTCCTGCCTTACCCCTAGGTTCTTCATGACATTTTTTTTTCTTAAATTCCATATATATGTGTTAGCATACGGTATTTGTCTTTTTCTTTCTGACTAACTTCACTCTGTATGACAGACTCTAGGTCTATCCACCTCATTACAAATAGCTCAATTTCGTTTCTTTTTATGGCTGAGTAATATTCCGTTGTATATATGTGCCACATCTTCTTTATCCATTCATCCGATCATGGGCACTTAGGTTGTTTCCATCTCCGGGCTATTGTAAATAGAGCTGCAATGAACATTTTGGTACATGACTCTTTTTGAATTTTGGTTTTCTCAGGGTATATGCCCAGTAGTGGGATTGCTGGGTCATATGGTAGTTCTATTTGTAGTTTTTTAAGGAACCTCCATACTGTTCTCCATAGTGGCTGAACCAATTCACATTCCCACCAGCAGTGCAAGAGGGTTTCCTTTTCTCCACACCCTCTCCAGCATTTATTGTTTCTAGATTTTTTGGTGATGGCCATTCTGACTGGTGTGAGATGATATCTCATTGTAGTTTTGATTTGCATTTCTCTAATGATTAATGATGTTGAGCATTCTTTCATGTGTTTGTTGGCAGTCTGTATATCTTCTTTGGAGAAATGTCTATTTAGGTCTTCTGCCCATTTTTGGATTGGGTTGTTTGTTTTTTTGTTATTGAGCTGCATGAGCTGCATGAGCTGCTTGTAAATTTTGGAGATTAATCCTTTGTCGGTTGCTTCATTTGCAAATATTTTCTCCCATTCTGAGGATTCTCTTTTGGTCTTGTTTATGGTTTCCTCTGCTGTGCAAAAGCTTTGAAGTTTCATTAGGTCCCATTTGTTTATTTTTGTTTTTATTTCCATTACTGTAGGAGGTGGGTCAGAAAGGATCTTGCTGTGATTTATGTCATAGAGTGTTCTGCCTATGTTTTCCTCTAAGAGTTTGATAGTTTCTGGCCTTACATTTAGGTCTTTAATCCATTTTGAGCTTATTTTTGTGTATGGTGTTAGGGAGTGATCTAATCTCATACTTTTACATGTACCTGTCCAGTTTTCCCAGCACCACTTATTGAAGAGGCTGTCCTTTCTCCACTGTACATTCCTGCCACCTTTATCAAAGATAAGGTGTCCATATGTGCATGGGTTTATCTCTGGGCTTTCTATCCTGTTCCATTGATCTTTCTGTTTTTGTGCCAGTACCATACTGTCTTGATAACTGTAGCTTTGTAGTATAGTCTGAAGTCAGGGAGCCTGATTCCTCCAGTTCGTTTTTTCGTTCTCAAGATTGCTTTGGCTATTCGGGGTCTTTTGTGTTTCCATACAAATTGCAAAATTTTTTGTTCTAGTTCTGTGAAAAATGCCAGTGGTAGTTTGATAGGGATTGCATTGAATCTGTAGATTGCTTTGGGTAGTAGAGTCATTTTCACAATGTTGATTCTTCCAATCCAAGAACATGGTATATCTCTCCATCTATTTGTATCATCTTTAATTTCTGTCATCAGTGTCTTATAATTTTCTGCATACAGGTCTTTTGTCTCCTTAGGTAGGTTTATTCCTAGATATTTTATTCTTTTTGTTGCAATGGTAAATGGGAGTGTTTTCTTGATTTCACTTTCAGATTTTTCATCATTAGTATATAGGAATGCCAGAGATTTCTGTGCATTAATTTTGTATCCTGCCACTTTACCAAATTCATTGATTAGCTCTAGTAGTTTTCTGGTAGCATCTTTAGGATTCTCTATGTATAGGATCATGTCATCTGCAAACAGTGACAGCTTTACTTCTTCTTTTCCGATTTGGATTCCTTTTATTTCCTTTTCTTCTCTGATTGCTGTGGCTAAAACTTCCAAAACTATGTTGAATAAGAGTGGTGAAAGTGGGCAACCTTGTCTTGTTCCTGATCTTAGTGGAAATGCTTTCAGTTTTTCACCATTGAGGATGATGTTTGCTGTGGGCTTGTCATATATGGCCTTTATTATGTTGAGGAAAGTTCCCTCTATGCCTACTTTCTGCAGGGTTTTTATCATAAATGGGTGTTGAATTTTGTCAAAAGCTTTCTCTGCATCTATTGAGATGATCATATGGTTTTTCTCCTTCAATTTGTTAATATGGTTTATCACATTGATAGATTTGCGTATATTGAAGAATGCTTGCATTCCTAGAATAAACCCCACTTGATCATGGTGTATGATCCTTTTAATGTGCTGTTGGATTCTGTTTGCTAGTATTTTGTTGAGGATTTTTGCATCTATGTTCATCAGTGATATTGGCCTGTAGTTTTCTTTCTTTGTGACATCCTTGTCTGGTTTTGGTATCAAGGTGATGGTGGCCTCGTAGAAGGAGTTTAGGAGTGTTCCTCCCTCTGCTATATTTTGGAAGAGTTTGAGAAGGATAGGTATTAGCTCTTCTCTAAATGTTTGATAGAATTTGCCTGTGAAGCCGTCTGGTCCTGGGCTTTTCTTTGTTGGAAGATTTTTAATCACAGTTTCAATTTCAGTGCTTGTGATTGGTCTGTTCATATTTTCTATTTCTTCCTGATTCAGTCTTGGCAGGTTGTGCATTTCTAAGAATTTGTCCATTTCTTCCAGATTGTCCTTTTTATTGGCATAGAGTTGCTTGTAGTAATCTCTCATGATCTCTTTTATTTCTGCAGTGTCAGTTGTTACCTCTCCTTTTTCATTTCTAATTCTATTGATTTGAGTCTTCTCCCTTTTTTTCTTGATGAGTCTGGCTAGTGGTTTATCTATTTTGTTTATCTTCTCAAAGAACCAGCTTTTAGTTTCATTGATCTTTGCTATTGTTTCCTTCATTTCTTTTTCATTTATTTCTGATCTGATTTTTATGATTTCTTTCCTTCTGCTAGCTTTGGGGTTTTTTTGTTCTTCTTTCTCTAATTGCTTGAGGTGCAAGGTTAGGTTGTTTATTTGAGATGTTTCCTGCTTCTTAAGGTGGGCTTGTATTGCTATAAACTTCCCCCTTAGAACTGCTTTTGCTGCATCCCACAGGTTTTGGGTCGTTATGTCTCCATTGTCATTTGTTTCTAGGTATTTTTTGATTTCCTCTTTGATTTCTTCAGTGATCACTTCATTATTAAGTAGTGTATTGTTTAGCCTCCATGTGTTTGTATTTTTTACAGATCTTTTCCTGTAATTGATATCTAGTCTCATGGCGTTGTGGTCAGAAAAGATACTTGATACAATTTCAATTTTCTTAAATTTACCAAGGCTTGATTTGTGACCCAAGATATGATCTATCCTGGAGAATGTTCCATGACCACTTGAGAAAAATGTGTATTCCGTTGTTTTTGGATGGAGTGTCCTATAAATATCAATTAAGTCCATCTTGTTTAATGTATCATTTAAAGCTTGTGTTTCCTTATTTATTTTCATTTTGGATGATCTTTCCATGGGTGAAAGTGGGGTGTTGAAGTCCCCTACTATGAATGTGTTACTGTCGATTTCCCCTTTCATGACTGTTAGTATTTGCCTTATGTATTGAGGTGCTCCTATGTTGGGTGCATAAATATTTACAATTGTTATATCTTCTTCTTGGATCGATCCTTTGATCATTGTGTAGTGTCCTTCTTTGTCTCTTTTAATAGTCCTTATTTTAAAGTCTATTTTGTCTGATACGAGAATTGCTACTCCAGCTTTCTTTTGGTTTCCATTTGCATGGAATATATTTTTCCATCCCCTTTCAGTCTGTATGTGTCTCTAGGTGTGAAGTGGGTCTCTTGTAGACAGCCTATGTAAGGGTCTTGTTTGTGTATCCATTCAGCTAATCTGTGTCTTTTGGTGGGAGCATTTAGTCCATTTACATTTAAGGTAATTATTGATATGTATGTTCCTATTCCCATTTTCTAAATTGTTTTGGGTTTGTTATTATAGGTCTTTTCCTTCTCTTGTGTTTCTTGCCTAGAGAAGATCCTTTAGCATTTGTTGTAAAGCTTGTTTGGTGGTGCTGAACTCTCTCAGCTTTTGCTTGTCTGTAAAGGTTTTAATTTCTCCATCAAATCTGAATGAGATCCTTGCTGGGTAGAGTAGTCTTGGCTGCAGGTTTTTCTCCTTCATCACTTTCAGTATGTCCTGCCACTCCCTTCTGGCTTGTAGGGTTTCTGCTGAGAGATCAGCTGTTAACCTTATGGGGATTCCCTTGTGTGTTATTTGTTGTTTTTCCCTTGCTGCTTTTAATATGTTTTCTTTGTATTTAATTTTTGACAGTTTGATTAATATGTGTCTTGGCATATTTCTCCTTGTATTTATCCTGTATGGGACTCTCTGTGCTTCCTGGACTTGATTAACTATTTCCTTTCCCATATTAGGGAAGTTTTCAACTATAATCTCTTCAAATATTTTCTCAGTCCCTTTCTTTTTCTCTTCTTCTTCTGGAACCCCTATAATTCGAATGTTGGTGTGTTTAATGTTGTCCCAGAGGTCTCTGAGACTGTCCTCAGTTCTTTTCATTCTTTTTTCTTTATTCTGCTCTGCAGTAGTTATTTCCACTATTTTATCTTCCAGGTCACTTATCCGTTCTTTTGCCTCAGTTATTCTGCTATTGATCCCATCTAGAGTACTTTTAATTTTATTTATTGTGTTGTTCATCGTCGCTTGTTTCATCTTTATTTCTTCTAGGTCCTTGTTAACTGTTTCTTGCATTTTGTCCATTCTATTTCAAAGATGTCGGATCATCCTTACTGTCATTATTCTGAATTCTTTTTCAGGTAGATTGGCTATTTCCTCTTCATTTGTTAGGTCTGGTGCATTTTTATCTTGCTTGTTTATCTGCTGTGTGTTTTTCTGTCTTCTCATTTTGCTTATCTTACTGTGTTTGGGGTCTCCTTTTTGCAGACTGCAGGTTCGTAGTTCCCGCTGTTTTTGATGTCTGTCTCCAGTGGCTAAGGTTGGTTCAGTGGGTTGTGTAGGCTTCCTGGTGGAGGGGACTAGTGCCTGTGTTGTGGTGGATGAGGCTGGATCTTGTCTCTCTAGTGGGCAGGTTCACGTCTGGTGGTGTGTTTTGGGGTGTCTGTGGCCTTATTATGATTTTAGGCAGCCTCTCTGCTAATGGGTGGGGTTGTGTTCCTGTTTTGCTAGTTGTTTGTCATAGGTTTTCCAGCACTGTGGCTTGCTGGTCATTGAGTGAAGCTGGGTGCTGGTGTTAAGATGGAGGTCTCTGGGAGATTTTCGCCGTTTGATATTACGTAGAGCTGGGAGGTCTCTTGTGGACCAGTGTCCTGAAGTTGGCTGTGCTACCTGAGAGGCAGAGCCCTGACTCCTGGCTGGAGCACCAAAAGCCTTTCATCCACACGGCTCAGAATAAAAGGGAGAAAAAGTAGAGGCAATTAGTAGAAGTATGAGGAAGGAAAGAAGGAAAGGAGGGAAGGAAGGAAGGAAGAAAGAAAGAAGGAAAGAAGGCAAGAAGGAAAGACGGGAGGGAGGGAGGAAGGAAGGAAGGAGGGAAAGAAGGAAAAAAGAAAGAAAGAAGATACAGTAAAAATAAAATAAAGTATAATAAAGTTATTGAATTAAAAAATTCTTATTTAGAGGAAAAAAAAGAAAAGGGACAGATAGAACCTTAGGACAAATGTTGGAAGCAAAGCTATACAGACAAAATCTTACACAGAAGCATACACATACACCCTCACTAAAAGAGGTAAAGGGGGAAAAATCATAAATCTTGCTGTCAGAGACCACCTCCTCAATTTGGGATGATTCGTTGTCTAAAGGAGGGAAGGAAGGAAGGAAAGAAAGAACGAAGGTAAAGTATAATAACGTTATTAAAATTGATTATTAAGAAAAAAATTTAAAAAAAAAACCATGGATGGATAGAACCCTAGGACAAATGGTGGAAGCAAGACTATACAGACAAGATCTCACACAGAAGCATACACATACACACTCACAAAAAGAGGAATGGGAAAAAAATCATAGATCTTGCTCCTAAAGTCCACTTCCTTAATTTGGGATGATTGGTTGTCTATTCAGGTATTCCACAGATGCAGGGTATATCAAGTTGATTGTGGAGCTTTAATCCGCTGCTTCTGAGGCTGCTGGGAGAGATTTCCCTTTCTCTTCTTTGTTCTCACAGCTCACAGGGGCTCAGCTTTGAATTTGGCCCTGCCTCTGCGTGTAGGTCGCTGGAGGGCGTCTGTTTTTTGCTCAGACAGGACGGGGTTAAAGGAGCTGCTGATTCGGGGGCTCTGGCGCACTCAGGCTGGCGGGGAGGGAGGGGCACGGCGTGCGGGGCGGGCCTGCGGCGGCAAAGTCCGGCGTGACTTTGCACCAGCCTGAGGCGCGCTGTGCGTTCTCCAGGGGAAGTTGTCCCTGGATCCCGGGAACCTGGCAGTGGCGGGCTGCACAGGCTCCGCGGAAGAGGGGTGTGGAGAGTGACCTGTGCTCGCATACAGGCCCCTTCGTGGCGGCAGCAGCAGCCTTAATGTCTCCCGCCCGCCTCAGGGGTCCGCGCTTTTAGCTGCGGTTTGTGCCCGTCTCTGGATTCCGCGCTTTCAGCAGCGGCTCGCGCCCGTCTCTGGATTTCGCGCTTTCAGCCGCGGCTCGCGCCCGTCTCTGGGGTCCGCTCTTTTAGCCGCGGCTCGCGCCTGTCTCTGGGGTCCGCGCTTTTAGCCGTGGCTCACGCCCGTCTCTGGAGTTCCTTTAAGCAGCGTTCTTAAACCCCTCTCCTCAGGCACCAGGAAACAAAGAGGGAAGAAAAAGTCTCTTGCCTCTTCGGCAGGTGCAGACTTTTCCCCGGACTCCCTCCCGGCTAGCCGTGGTGCACTAACCCCTTCAGGCTATGTTCAAGCCGCCAACCCCAGTCCTCTCCCTGTGCTCCGTCCGAAAACCCAAGCCTCAGAGCCTCAGCTCGCAGCCCCGCCCGCCCCGGCGGGTGAGCAGACAAGCCTCTCGGGCTGGTGAGTGCTGGTCGGCACCGATCCTCTGTGCGGGAATCTCCCCGCTTTGCCCTCCGCACCCGTTGCTGCGCTCTCCTCCGCGGCTTCGAAGCTCCCCCCTCCGCCTCCCGCAGCCTCCGCCCGCGAAGGGGTTTCCTAGTGTGTGGAAACTTTTCCTCCTTCACAGCTCCCTCCCACTGGTGCAGGTGCTGTCCCTATTCTTTTGTCTCTGTTTTTTTTTTTTTTTTTCTTTTGCCCTACCCAGGTATGTGGGGAGTTTCTTGCCTTTTGGGAGGTCTGAGGTCTTCTGCCAGCCTTCAGTAGGTGTTCTGTAGTTGTTCCACATGTAGATGTATTTCTGGTGTATCTGTGGGGAGGAAGGTGATCTCTGTGTCTTACTCTTCCGCCATCTTCAAGGTCCCCCCTACAATTAATTCTTACATAGAATCAGAGAAATCCCTCATCTCCTGGTTAGATTTTGAGGCAAGAATTTTGGACTTCAAATTTTGTTTTTAAAGAAACTTTATTTATGGCTGTGTTGGGTCTTCGTTTCTGTGTGAGGGCTTTCTCTAGTTGCAGCAAGCAGGGGCCACTCTTCATCGCAGTGCGCGGGCCTTTCACTGTCGCAGCCTCTCATTGCAGGGCACAGGCTCCAGACATGCAGGCTCGGTAGTTGTGGCTCACGGGCCTAGTTGCTCCGCAGCATGTGGGATCTTCCCAGACCAGGGCTCGAACCCGTGTCCCCTGCATTGGCAGGCAGATTCTCAACCACTGCGCCACCAGGGAAGCCCAGACTTCAAATTTATAATCCATTTTCCTTAAAAAAATTCAGTGTTTAGAAACAACTAACAAACCAACACCTTGGCTTACTTATTACTCATTACATATTTTTGTACGATAGTGGCTTTACTGGTCCTTCAAAGCCTTGCCTTCAATAAGTCCTTCATTCCAGATGACCAAAAGTTATTACCTAAGAGGCCGAGATGTAATGGAGGTCAGACTTACATTGGTAAAAACCAATGAAAGCTTTATTATTATATTTTACTGTGAGACAGGTAGGAATATATTAGTTGGTTTTGAGCACAAAAGGAAATAAAATGATTGAATTTTTAATAGGTTCCTTCTCAGCGCTCTGCTGAGAGTAGACTATAGCAACAAAGATAAAAGCAGAGAGGCCAGTAAGAAGTCATTGGAATGATACAGTTGACAGATAATAGTGGCTTGTACAAGCTACAAATGGAGATGGATATCTTTTAAAGATAGAATGAATGGGATTTGATGAGTAACTGCAGATATGACAGCAAGGAGCCAATGGAAAAGATAATGTTGCCAATTACTAATATGGGGAAGACTGGATGAGCAGTAGGATGTGAAAAGGGGAGTGGGGTGGGATGTGGTATCAGGAGTTCCACTGTTGACATGTTAAGTTTAAGACATCTATTAGTTATTCACATTTAGATGTCTAAGAAGTGGCTGAATATTTGAGTCTAGAATTCAGGGACAGGTTTAGGCTGGATACAAAATTTTAAAAATTGACAGTATATAGATGCTGTCAGTTCATTTTGTATATTGAGAAAATTATGTATGATCCCCAAAGAAGTCAGTAGAGACAGAGAAGTTGTTTAAGGACATAACCTAGGAACACTATAACTTTTACAACTGCTAGTATGAGAAAGATTAATTGAAATGTTAAAAAGCTGTAGGCCATGAGGTCGAAGAAAAATCAGGACATACTCTGATATCCTGTATAAAGAAAGTAAGTCTTGCCAGAAGAAGTGTGTAATCCAAGTGTCAAATGATGCACATAGGGCAGATAAGATGTGGGCTGAGAAACAGCCATGGTGTATGACAACATGGAGTTCGTTGGCGACGTTAACAAAAGCAGTTTCTATGGGGTAGTGGGAGTGAAGGACTAGATTGTATCAGGTTCAGAAGAGAAAACACATTTTCAGAGTTTTGCTCTAATGGGTTTGGGATATGTTGAAATAATTTCGTCTTAAACTCTTTCTATTTTCTAATATTAATGTGTTATTTCTTTATAATAATTCCATTTTATATTTCTATTGTAATAATTTCTTTAATTAACGTCCTACTATGAGAGATGAAGATATTATCACTATAACTTTCACTCCAATTTCTCCCTCCCTACAACTTTTGTGTTTTTTTTAGAATACATTCAGACCTGGTTAGAGTTTGTAGCACTTACATTTCTGGTCTGTCTCTTCAGTTCTCCATGTTTCAAAATCTTAGTTCTGTATTTATATGATTTCAGTAAACACCAGCAGTTCCTCTAAATGGCATCTCCATTTCCGAATTGTATCTTTTCACTGTCTCTTGGTTAGCTAAATTTCATTAAGTAGTTTTCCCAAAAGGACTCATGAATGCTGTCTTTGAGTTTATTCATATTTGAGAATATATTCCTTTTGTTTTTATACTTGAATGAAAATTAGGGTGAATATAATTTTCTTCATAACAATATTTCCTCATTGCTTTCAAAAATTTGCTTTACTCTTTCTGGTTTTGCAAATAAGCCTGAGTCGAGCCTGATTTTCCCTTTGCTGATGACTTCCTTTTTTCTACCTAGATGAAATATACTTTTAAAATATTTGACCTTTTTAACATCCAGTATGTAACTCAATGTTGATTTTTATCTTTTAATTCATTTTGGTATAATTGGCATGTTTAATCTACTTATGCATTTTTCATTTCAGGGAAGTTTTGCTGTGTCATTTCTCTGAATTCATTTTTAAGATTTCCACTGATGCGTTCTCCATTTTAGGATATTTCTTTTGGATCGTCAGTCTCTTTGTACCTATTATCTCATTCTTATCACACTAATCTTTGTCCTTTTCCTCAGTGTTTAAAGTGAGAATACAGATTTCAGCAATAACTATTCTTCCTTGCTGTTTCTAATTTTATTTTATTTTATTAGATAAGGTATTCTATCATTTGAGATTGTAACATGTTTTCTTTTCTCTCTTTGTAATATGTCCAAGAAAGTTTGTATTATAGGAGATTTTTTTCTTTTGGATTCCTTTTATTTCTTTCTCTGATTGCTGTGGTAGGACTTCCAAACGTATATTGAATAGAAGTGTAAAGAGTGGACATCCTTGTCTTTTTCCTGATCTTAGAGGAAATGATTTCAGCTTTTCACTGTTGAGTATGATGTTAGCTGTGGGTTTTTCATATATGGCCTTTATTATGTTGAAGTATGTTCCCTCTTTGCCCACTTTCTGGAGAGTTTTTATCACAAACCAGTGTTGAATTTTGTCAGAAGGTTTTTCTGCATCTATTGAGATGATCATATGGTTTTTATTCTTGAATTTATTGATGAGGTGTATCATAATTTGTGGATACTGAAAAATCCTTGCATCCCTGGGATAAATCCCACTGGATCATGGTGTATGATCCTTTTAATGTATTGCTGGATTCAATTTGCTAGTATTTTGTTGAGGAATTTTTGCATCTATGTTCGTCAGTGATATTGGCCTATAATTTTCTTTTTGTGTGGTATCTTTGCCTGGTTTTGGTATCCGGGTGATGGTGGCCTCATAGAATGAGTTTGGGAGGGTTCCTTCCCGTGTGATTTTTTGGTAAGAGTTTCAGAAGGATAGGTGTTAACTCTTCTGTAAATGTTTGATAGAATTTGCCTGTGAAGCCATCTGGTCCTGGACTTCTGTTTGCTGGGAGTTTTTAAATCACAGTTTGTTTCAGTACTTGAAATTGGTCTCTTCATATTTTCTGTTTCTTCCTGATTCAGTCTTGGAAGGTTTTACCTTTCTAAGAATTTGTCCATTTCTTCTAGGGTGGCTGTTTTATTGGCATATATTGATGTTTGCTTGTAGTAGTCTCTTATGATCCTTTGTATTTCTGTGGTGTCTGTTGTAACTTCTCCTTTTTCATTTCTAATTCAATTGCTTTGAGCCCTCTCCATTTTTTTCTTGATGAGTCTGGTTAAAGCTTTCTAAATTTTATCTTTTCAAAGAACCATCTTCTAGTTTCACTGATCTTTTCTATTGTTTTGACTATTTCATTTATTTCTGTTCTGATCTTAATGATTTCTTTCCTTCTAACTTTGGGTTTTGTTTGTTCTTCTTTCTCTAGTTGCTTTAGGTGTAAGGTTAGGTTGTTTGAGATTTTTCTTGTTTCCTGAGGTTAGATTGTATTGCTATAAACTTCCCTCTTAGAACTGCTTTTGCTGCATCCCATACGTTTTGAATCACAGTGTTTTCATTTTCATTTGTCTCTAGGTATTTTTTTTGATTTCCTCTTTGATTTCTTCAGTGATCCACTGGTTGTTTAGTAGCATACTGTTTAGCCTCCACGTGTTTGTGTTCATAGTTTTTTTCTTGTAGTTGATTTCTAATCTCATAGCATTGGAAAAGATGCTTGATATGATTTCAATTTTCTTAAATTTACCTAGGCTCCCTTTGTGTCCCATCATGTAGTCAATCCTAGAGAATGTTCCATGTGCACTTGAGAAGAATGTGTATTCTGCTGCTTTTGTGTGGGAATGCTTTATAAATATCAATTAAGTCCATTTGTTCCAATGTGTCTTTTAAGGCCTGTTTTTCTTTATTCTTTTTCTGTCTGGATGATCTGTCCATTGATGAAAGTGTGGTGTTAAAGTCCCCCACTACTATTGTGTTACTGTTGATTTCTCCATTTATAGCTGTTATTATCTGCCTGATATGTTGAGGTGCTCCTGTGTTGGGTGCATAAATATTTACAATTGTTATATTTTCTTCTTGGATTGATCCCTTGATCATCATGTAGTGTCCTTCTTTGTCTCTTGTAATAGTCTTTATTTTAAAGTCTATTTTGTCTGATATGAGAATTGCTACTCCAGCTTTCTTCTGATTTCCATTTGCATGGACTATCTTTTTCCATCCCCTCCGTTTCAGTATATATGTGTCCCTAGCTCTGAAGTGGGTCTCTTTTAGACAGTATATATATATAATATATATATATTATATATATATGTCTTGTTTTTGTATCCATTTAGCCGGTTTATGTCTTTTTTTTGGAGCATTTAATCCATTTACGTTTAAGGCAATTATTGATACGTATATTCTTACTGCCATTTTGTTAATTGTTTCAGATTTGTTTTCCTAGGTGTTTTCTTCTTCCCTTCCTCTTGTGATTTGGTAATTAACTTTAGTGTTGTGTTGGACTCCTTTTTCTTTTTTGTGTGTGTACCTATTGTAGATTTTCTGTTTGCATTTACCATGAGGTTTTGATATAGCAGTCTATCTATAAACAAGATTGTTTTAGGTTGCTGGTCTTTTAATTTCAAATGTATTTCCAATATCCTGCATCTGTACCCTCATCTTCTCATGACTGTTAGTTTTGATATCACATTTGTGTGTGAATGATTTCATACCTTCACTGTATGTTTTCCTTACTGGTGAGCTTTTCCATTCATAATTTTCTTGTTTCTAGTTGTAGCCTTTTCTTTTCTGCCTAGATAAGCTCCTTTAGCATATGTTGTAAAGGTGGTTTGGTGGTGAATTCTCTTATGTTTTGTTTGTCTGTAAAGATTTTTTCTCCATCAAATCTGAATGAGAGCCTTGCTGGATATTCTTGGTTGTAGGATTTTCCCTTTCATCACTTTAAATATATCATGCCATTTCCTTCTGCCCTGCTGAGTTTCTGCTGAAAAATCAGCTGATAACCTTATGGGGATTCCCTTGTATGTTATTTGTTGCTTTTAATATTTTCTCTTAGTAATCAAACTGACAAAAATTAAAGACTGTATCTTGGCATGTTCCTCCTTGGTTTATACTGCCTGGGACTCTCAGTGCTTCCTGGACTTGGGTGACTGTTTCCTTTCCCATGTTAGGGAAGTTTTCAGTTATTGTCTCTTCAGATATTTTCTCAGGCCCTTTCTCTCTCTCTTCTCCTTCTGGGACCCCTATAATGTGAATGTTGGTGCATTTAAAGTTTTCCCAGAGATCTCTTAGACTGTCCTCATTTCTTTTCATTCTCTTTTCTTTATTCTGTTTCATGGCAGTGATTCCACCAGTGTTTCAGCTCACTTATCCGTTCTTCTGCCTCATTTATTCTGCTATTAATTCCTTCTGTTGTATTTTTCATTTGTTATTGTACGGTTCATCTCTGTTCTTTAGATCTTCTAGCTCTTTGTTAAACATCTCTTGTAACTTTTTGGTCTGTGCCTCCATTCTTTTTCTGAGATCTTGGATCATCTTTACTATCATTACTCTGAATTATTTTGGGGGAAGATTGCCTATTTCCACTATACTTATTTGTTCTTTGGGGTTTTATCTTGTTCCTTAACCGGAACGTATTCCTCTGCCATCTCATTTGGTCTGACTTTGTGTTTGCAACTTCCATTCAGCAGGCTGCAGGATTGTAGTTCTTCTTGCTTCTGAAGTCTGTCCCTGGTGGATAAAGCTGATCTAAGAGGCTTCTGCAGGCTTCCTTTTGGGAGGGATTGGTACCCTGCCCACTGGTGGGTGGAGCTGGGTCTTGTCCCTCTGGTGGGCATGGCTGTATAAAGGGGTGTGTTTATCAGGTGGCTGTGGGCTCAGGAAGACTTTAGGCAGACTGTCTGCTGATGGGCGGGGCCGTGTTCCTGTCCTATTGGTTGTTTGGCCTGAGGCATTCAGGCACTGGGCCTACAGGCTATTGTGTGAGGCCAGTTCTTGGTGAGAAAATAGTGGCCGACAGGCAGGCTCATGCCAACGAGTACTCCCCAGAGCTACCACCACCAGTGCCTTCGTCCCTACAGTGAACCACAGCCTTCCCCCCTGCCACCTTCCCAAGGGACCCTCAAAGACCATCAGGTAGGTCTGGCCCAGGCTACTATCAAGTCAGTGCTTTTTCCCTGGGTTGCAGTGTGCATGAGACCTTGTGTGCACCCTCCAAGTGTGGAGTTTCTTTTTCTCCCAGTCCTGTGGAATTCCTGTGATCAAACCCCACTGGCCTTCAAATGCTCTGGGGGCTCTTCCTCCCAATGCCAGACCCCCAGGCTGGGGAGCCTGAAATGGAGTTCAGAACTCTCACTCCTGTGGGAGAACATCTGTGACATAATTATTTTCTAGTTTGTAGGTCGTCCACCTGGCAGGTAGGGGATTTGATTTTATCACAATTGTGCTACCCCTACCTCTCGTTGTGGCTTGTCTTTAGATGTAAAATACCTTTTTGGTAGTTTCCAGGGTTTTTTTGTCAATGGTTGTTCAGCAGATAGTTGTGATTTTGGTGTTTTCATGAGAGGAGTGAGGTCATGTCTTTCTACTCTGCCATCTTCTGGTTAGCCCTGATTCTGGTTTATTATAAATCTAATATTCTTTTGTCTGAAAGCATCCAGATTATTTTTTTATTGAAGTATAGTTGATTTGCAATGTTGTTAATTTCTTCTGTACAGCAAAGTGATTCAGTTATATAAATGTGTATATATTTTCTTATATTGTTTTCCATTATGATTTATCACAAGATACTGACTACATTTCCTTGTGCTATATATAGTAGGACCTTGCTGTTTATCCATTCCATATATCATAGTTTGCATCTGCTAATTCCAAACTCCCAATCTATCCCTCCCCAACCACCCCTCCCTGCTGGTAACCACAAGTCTGTTCTCTACATCTGTGAGTCTGTTTGTTTTGTAGATAGGTTCATTTGTGCCATATTTTAGATTCCACATATAAGTGATATCATACTGTATTTGTCTTTTTCTTTGACTTACTTCACTTGGTATGATAATCTCTAGTTGCATCCATGTTTCTGCAAGTGGCATTATTTCATTGTTTTTTATGGCTGAGTGATAGTCCGTTGTATATATGTACTACATCTTCTTTATACATTCATCTGTCATTGAAACAACCTAATGTTTCAACCTAAATGTTGAAACAACCTAAATTTAGCTTGTTTAGGTTGTTTCCACGTCTTGACTATTGTGAATAGTGCTGCTATGAACATAAGGATGTATTTTTTTTAAATTATAGTTTTGTGCAGATATATGCCCAGGAGTGGTATTGCTGAATCATATGGCAGCTATTATTTTTAGTTTGAGGAACCTCCATACTGTTTACCATAGTGGCTGTACCAACTTACATTCCTACCAACAGTATAGGAGAGGGTTCCCTCTTCTCCATACCCTCTCCAGTGTTATTTGTAGAATTTTTAATGATGGCCATGGTTCAGAATTATTTTGATGTTAATAATTCTACTGCATATATTTATTTGCATGTATTTTTCTGCCCAGCAATTCCTGGACTTTTCAATCTGTGTATACACATCTTTCCTCAGTTTTGGAGTATTCTATTTCTTTAAAGAGAACCTTTCTTCCATTCTCTTTTCTCCTTCATTTACCTTTACAGGGATTTAGAATGTCTGTTTTCTATTTACTACCTCGTTTGTCTTTTTTTTTTCCCCCCACACTTTTCACTGCCAGTCCCTTTGTGCTGCATTCTGTATAAATTCCATGGCTATATCTTTTAGAAAAGTAATATGCTATTTAGCTCCTAAAAATAAATAAGCAGCATAACTACCATTTTAATATTTTAAAAATACTTCAGCAACCATTTAAAATTTTCAATTGTTTATATTTTCTTTGATTAGCTATTTCTTTTTTTTTTTTTTTTTGGCGTACTCAGGCCTCTCACTGTTGTGGCCTCTCCTGTTGCGGAGCACAGGCTCCGGACGCGCAGGCTCAGCAGCCATGGCTCACGGGCCCAGCTGCTCCGCGGCATGTGGGATCTTCCTGGACCGGGGCACGAACCTGTGTCCCCTGCCTCAGCAGACGCACTCTCAACCACTGCGCCACCAGGGAAGCCCAAGCTATTTCTTTTGTCTTATTATACTGTCATATTTCATTTAAAATTGCATTCATTTTAGAATACCACAAGTCACTTTTATTTCAGACTTTAAAATTATGAACACATATTAAATATCAAAACTTATCTAAGCCTCTGAAGAGGCAAAGTAAAATGCTCTGCCTCTATTCTGGAAGACAGAAGTAGGTATAATATGGAAAAATAATGAAAAACTGTAGCAAAGTTCTAAAGTAGAGTCAGCATAAAAGGTCCAAATTGAAACTTTGAGATTATAATATGCAGGGATTGATTTAACTGTTTGCTCATAATATTTTATGCATTTGTAAATACTTGCAGGACTTAGGTCTGCTCACCCAACATGCAGCAAAGCCAATCCACTCACACCAGGTTGTGATGAAGGAAAGCACAACATTTACTGCAGGGCACCAAGCAAGAAGAACAAGGAGTTAGTGCTCAAAAGACCCAAACTACCACTGGCTTTCAGGCAAGGGTATTTAAAAGACAATGTTACGGGAAATGGGTCATAGGATGTGTCATCAGCTTGTGGACAGTTTTTTGATTGGTTGGTGGTGAGGTAGCAGGGTGGTGTTTCAGGAATCAACCTTCTGACTCCAACCAGTCTATGGTCTACATGTTTGAGGTCAGCAGTTTCCACCTGGTGGGGGTCTGGTTTCTGTAAAAACAACTTGAGAATGTGTGTCAGACATTGTTATCTGTTTTCCTAAAGGGGAGTTAAGGTCCTGTGAACCCATCTCAGTTTGATACTGCTTAAGGTATTATCTCCTTCCTTGCTCAACTGCCTCTTCTTTTTCCCATTCCTGTCCCTTCTTAACTGGTTAACTGCTTGAGCCTGATCTTTGGAACTCAGGGATGCCTAGGAGATAAAGCTTTTCCCACAAAGAAGAGGTAGGGGACAGAGGGGAATTGTGCTGCAAGGCTTCACAAGGTTCTGCTTGATTTCAGTCATCCCTTTTCTTTGATACTCCTCAATCCTAAGAACAGGATAACCGGAAGTAAAATTTTGGATAGAGGTTAATTTTAAACTTGGCAGGAGAACATTTTTTGTGGGGGGAAACTTCCATTTCAATTCCTACTCTCGTTTTAACTTTCTCCAAATCTTTGAGAAAATGGGGGTGATGACTGCTCTGGGTACTTCCTGCTGAAACAGGGCATAGCCCTGCCTCAATTTGGGAATGGACACAGAGCTGGAAATACTCCCAAGTCCCAGGTCTTGGATCTGAGTCTTGCAAGCTTAGGATCTTAGTCCCTTGGTCTACTGTTTTGGTAGAAGTAGTAGGAGGAGTGACAATCTGAACATTTAAACCTTGGAGAATGTATCTCATTCCCTGAGGAATTCAGGAGAATAAGCCTGAAAAGCAGTCTGGACTTGGCATTTCTGAGGAGACCTGTAGTAAGGTATCCAGTTTCAAATTTTATCTAAGGTGTTAACTTCTGATGTGGTATTTACATATACATAACAAGAGCTATTGGCCACTACATATATGTCTCCTTTTTCTCCTAAAATCTAATCTAAAGCAATTTTATTGTCTAGTACCATTCTGGCTGAAGAATCTAGTGCCTTCTGCTAGGAGGCTAAGATTTGAGCTGTCTCATTTGCCACTACTATTCCTAAAGTAAGAGAAAGATTTCCTAGTTATAAGAGGAGACCTTGAGATCATAAGGTTGCAGTTGGCATTTGCTAGTAGATATTGTTTGGAGAGAGACTGGTGGTGTCCTTGAGTCTGATACAGTTCAGAAAATTCAAGTTCTCAGTAAGATGCCTGAACCAGTTACTCTATTTTGATTTTTAAATTCTTTTCCTTAATAGTTAAAGCAGATGTACAATGCATGTTTGATAGCCACAGAATAGGCTGTTCTAGTTTAAGTTAAATCATGTATAAGCCAGAATGACTTCCCCATACTACAATATGTGAAAAGTTCTTCTATCATCATATACCCAATTTGTTTGCAAATCTTTTGATGATCAAAATATTTCTCTCTCAATGCCAGGGTGGTTGTTCCCTGTCCTGGGTCCATCGTGTTCCTTGGTGCTAGGTCCAAGTTGTGTGTGTGTATACACACACACACATACATACTTGCTTAGTTACTAACATTGGGGGAAAACTAATTAGACATAGTGGACAAACTCAAGTATGCTAATGGGGAAACATTATAGGCTATATATTTTATCATTTATACCAAATTGTTACACAAACATTGTACACGTGCTTTTACCAGTAGACTTAAGGCAAGCAGTGATACATGTCATGAGTAGTTATACTCTGACAACTTCACTAGAGACTTTCCTTTCTATCCTGAACACTGGGGGTAACAATATGGTTAGAAGTAACACAGTAAATTTCAATTTTGTTAGGGAGACAAACATTTGCTAAGCAGTTCACTTGAATTAGTAGGATGGGTCTTACAGGCCTGGTCTGGATTCTTTAGTCAGCTGCCTAGCACTGCTGTCATCTTCTTTACATCCTGGTGTGGGTGCCATTTGAGGTCAGCAGTCCTTTTTATAGACCAGTCCAGTGCAAAGGTCCTTCTTAAGTGGGAAATATGAACTCAAGAGTCAGTTCCCTTCTCTTTCACTGTAAGAGTACCTGAAAGGGGTCCTTTTTTCTAGGTTGGAGACAGTCCTTTAAATGATGCCTTTTCTAGTATGCATAATCTCCTGGTTGCAGGTCATGGGGAATTTGATCTTCATCCAAAGACAGATTGCTAGGATAAACTTCAGAAACAAACTTAGAGTGTCCTTTTAATAATTCAATTAAAATTTACAATAATAGAACATAGCAACAAAGTGCTATCTGGGAAGTGAGTCTTAGGCAGTAAGTATAGACCTCAATTAAGAAAACTAGAATTTATACACAGTCTTTTTGCCTCTAAAATTACCCTCATTTCTATCAGATATATCCAAATTAAGACTAATTTGTTTGAAAAATAATTTTGGTTAATTGATCACATAGGCTGTGCTGGAACTTTTCATAAGAAATCTCAGGCTGAACTTTTAAAAGCCCTCTCAAGGCCAAGAAAGGCATGCCAAGGGCTTGTCACAGATTCTGCTTGTGTTATCTATAGATTTGAGGGAATTCTTCTCTTCTTAAGGGCCCCAAAATATCTTGAGATTCCTGCACCTGCCAGGAGGTGACCTTCCTTATTCACATGATAATGCTGCTGGGGACCTAAGAGTTTCCAATTTCTGGAGCGATCAGGTAGAGATAAAAGATAAATGTTTCAATTCTGCTTACAAAGTATAACTTACCAAGTTGCTCTAAGTCATAATTAGTGTGAGGGGAAAGGTTTCCTTATATCTGGAAAACACAGATTAAGACACAGTAGTATTTCAGACAAAAACCATAAAAATTATAATCACATTCACCAGTTCACTCAGTCCTATGTAACTAATCCATTTTAAGTTGTTCAGAAACCTGTACTTGTCAAAAAGTACTTTCTGTGAGTCTTCTTGAAGATGAAGCATTTCTGCAAAAGCATCAGAGTAAAATATTAACTGCCTATAAATGACAAAAGACTTAAAAAGGCATGGTTAAATATTCGATTATAATGGAATTGATAAAGAAACTTGGTTACTGTTATGACCATAACATTTTATTAGGACATACCCAATTTTCAGGAATTCCCTTTAATTTCCAGAACATTTATATTAATGACATGTACCCCTATAGTATAACCTAGGAAGCTTTCTTACCACTCATTTGACAACACTTTCCCATGTAACTTAACATAATCTCAATTGGTTTAATCTCTCTTTTGGAGATGCTTCAGAGGCCCTTTGGAAAACTCAAAGTGAGCTATAAGTCAAATGAAATTTAATTGGAATTTGGGAAGTTGGTCAAAAATAACCAAAAGTTTCAAAACACTTGGGCAAACAGGATTATAAGTCTCTGTGAAATAATACTTACCTACTAAACAAAAGTAACAATAAAAGACTTTAGAGGCAAATACAGAAAGGTACAACAGATCACTTAAAAGGCAAAAAAACTCATAATCTATTAACAGGGAGAGAAAAACCAAATTCCAATCCTGCACCAGCCTACTTTCAGTAATCTATTTACCTAATTAAATTTAATCCATGTGTAGCCTAACCATGCACAAAACACTTTTCTTAGGGTTCCTTTTCCATAAATCTTCTATATGTATGCCTGTTTATCCCCTATTTCTTTTTTATTTAGAAATAACCAGCTTTAGGACAAAATCACTTTCCCTTCCCTTAACAAAATGTATTTCTATTTCTTATATTTTTTCCTTGCATACAATGATGTCTTCATGTGTAACTTTTAGTTTCAATTATATATTTAATTAGAATTCTCAACTCATAAAACCTTCATTTCTAGTGAAAACTAAGAAATAAGCAATTATAAATTGTCTTTTATATTAGCATCCTGTAGCTTGGCAAGCTTATAAATACTATTCATAATTTCTAAAATCATGTGCTTCCTTATAGAAAATATCTCTGTAGCACCAAACTTACTAATAGTCCTAAATATCTTTTGTTTCTCTGTAAAAGGAAGCCTGTATTTGTAATTAATGCTTCAACATCTTATTTGGGAATGATCTAGATAGTTTATAACCTTCCATCATTTACCTTAATTTAGCAGAACTCTACAGTTTCAAGTTACAAAAATTGGGAGAGACTGTTTTTAAGTAGACATTCCTAAAAAATAATCATTCCCAAAGTGTTTACCCAATAACTTATTTATAAGATCTTATTTGACTCCTAATAACCCTAAGTACAGTTAAAATTGTGCTTAATGTTGATGACCCTAAAGACATGTCTATATGAATTAAACCAACAAGCTTAAACTAACTTTAATACCAGACATTAATACTAAATATTTCCCAGATCACATGAACCTAAAATTCATCTGAGTTAGTTTCTTTTATGTTTCTGAAAATTTACATAGGTGTTTCATTTCCTTTCAGCGAATTAAATCAAGCTTATTTACAAAGTAATTTTGATAATACCATCTGAAGGGAAAGACATGTCATATCTATACTGTTCACATAACACATGCATATAGACACAAAGATCTAATAGTTTTTCAGCTAGAAAAGGCATCTTTTCTACCTTTTTCTCTTCTGTCTCAGGAATTAGGTGCTCAGATTGACGTTCCTGAGAGCCCAGGTAAATAGTTACATCTCAAAAGCATAGGGAGAGAAATGCAAGTTCCTTGTAGAAGGATTTGTTTCCTTAGGGTCAGAATCCTGAAGATTTTTATCAAGCTGGATTTCTTTAACCGGATGAAAAACCAGCTTTAGAATGTCAAAAGAGCTCCATCTTGGCCATTCTTTTCTGGAATCTAAAGAATGTTATAGCCACATGGTTTTATGAAAAAATTATCTTTCTGGCTTTAGTCATGGAACCAGAACTAAATAGTCATGGAACCAGAACTAAAGGTGGTTCAGTTTTGTAGGACATGTCCTAAAGGACTACCTTTAGAAACTGAATGTTTGTTTCCCATGCCTTCCAATTAAAATAGTGCACCTTTAATGTAAATATACACTCTCACACACATGATCAAAGCCAAACCAATTCCAAAAGGCTCACTTTGATATAACAGCATAAAAGCCTACACATAAGGTATTTCATCCCATTCAAAATACCATTTTTTTTAATAGGAGAATAACAAAATTTCCCAATTTTGCAAAATACACTCTAAGGGACTACAAGCTGAAATAAGGCTCTGATTACCCATTATGAATTATTCACTGCCAGTGTTGTTAGCAAACAAACCAATGCAATGCATACTGGTCTCTCAGGGTCACAGTTCTCTAACTTGAGAACAGGAGATTCCCAACCACTACCACGGATACTGCCAAATATCCAAGAGTCTCCTCAGTCTAAAAGAGAAAATCAATCAATGCAATTCTCCACTTTAGGGACGGAGTCAAATGACAAGGTGTCCAACCAAAATCCCAATCCCAATCAATGCTATGCAATAGCGTATACCCTTTTGTCCTCACACATGAGGTCTTACCAGAGACATCTCAACCAGCCAATGCCTTCTCTCTTTTACCACAAAATTGAAAGTGCCACTGACTCTACTCTAGAGTCAGCATAAAAGGTCCCGTATGTTTTGGATCATTGTATTTTCATTTGTCTCTAGGCATTTTTTTTGATTTCCTTTTCAATTTCTTCAGTGATCCATTGGCTACTTAGCAGGATATTGTTTAGCCTCCACATGCTTATTTTTTTCTTTTTACAGTTTTTTCTTGTAGTTGACTTCTGATTTTGTGTGGTCATGGTCAGAAAAGATGCTTGATATGATTTCAGTTTTCTTAAATTTACCAAAGCTCCCTATGTGGCCCAGAATGTGATTCTGGAGAATGTTCCATGTGCACTTGAGAAGAATGTGTATTCTTCTGCTTTTGGATTGAATGCTCTGTAAATATCAATTAAGTCCATCTGATATAATGTGTCATTTAAGGTCCGTGTTTCTTTA
Organism: Globicephala melas; assembly: GCF_963455315.2. Classification (NCBI taxonomy): domain Eukaryota; kingdom Metazoa; phylum Chordata; class Mammalia; order Artiodactyla; family Delphinidae; genus Globicephala; species Globicephala melas. Next base: position 29,835,795 of record NC_083322.1, read on the forward strand.
TTGATTTTCTCTCTGGATGATCTGTCCACTGATGAAAGTGGGGTGTTAAAAGATTTTGATTTCTCCATCAAATCTGAATTAGAGCCTGGCTGGGTAGAGTATTCTTGGTTGTAAGTTTTTTCCCTTTCATCACTTTATATATATTGTGCCACTCCCTTATGGCCTGCTGAAAAACCAGCTGATAAGCTTAGGGGGATTCCTTTGTATATTATTTGTTGCTTTTCCATTGTTGCTTTTAATTTTTTTTTCTTTGTCTTTAATTTTTGTCAATTTGATTAGTATGTGTTCCTCCTTGGCCTTATCCTGTGTGGGACTCTGTATTTCCTGGACTTGGGTGACTGTTTCCTTCCCCATGTTGGGCAAGTTTTCAGTTAATTTCTCTTCAAATATTTTCTCAGGCCTTTTCTCTCTTCTCCTTCTGGGACCCCTGTAATATGAATGTTGATGCATTTAAAGTTGTCCCAGAGATCTCTTAGACTTTCCTCTTTTTTTTTCATTCTCTTTTCTTTATTCTCTTTGACACCAGTGATTTCCACCATTCTGTCTTTCAGCTCACTTATCTGTTCTTCTGTCTCATTTATTCTGCTATTGTTTCTGTGTCAGGGGGTGTGTTTATCGGGTAGCCATGTACTCAGGATGACTTTAAGCAGCCTGTCAGCTTATGGGTGGGGCTGTGTTCCTTCCCTGTTGGTTGTTTGCCCTGAGGCGTCCCAGCACTGGAGCCTATAGGCTGTTGGGTGGGGCCAGGTCTTGGTTGGAGAATGGCAGCCTCCAAGAGGGCTCATGCCAGCGAGTATTCACCAGAGCTACCACCACCAGTGTCCCACACAGTGAGCCATAGCCACTCCCCTGCCTCTGCAGGGGCAATACTAGCAGGTAAGTCTGGTCCAAATCTCTTAGAGGTCTCCCTGGGTCCTGGTATGCATGAGATCCTGAGTGCCCTCCAAGAGTGGAGTTTCTGTTTCTCTCAGTCCTGTGAAATTCCTGTGATCAAACCTTGCTGGCCTTCAAAGCCAGATTCTCTGGGGGCTCTTCCTTCCATTGCCAGACCCCCAGGCTGGGAATCCTGACATGGGGCTCAGAACTCTCATTGCTCTGGGAGAACTTATGTGGTATAATTATTTTCCAGTTTGTGGGTCACCCACCTGGCATGTATGGGATTTGATTTTATCATGATTGCGCTCCTCCTACCATCTCACTGTGGCTTCTTCTTTGTCTTTGCATGTAGGGTATCTTTTTTGGTAGGTTCCAGCATTTTCTTGGTCAATGGTTCTTAAGCAGTTATTTGTGATTTTCATATTTCTGTAAGAAGAGGTGAGCTTCTGTCCTTCTACTCCACCATTCTGTCTGTATGAAAGTCACATTTTAGGTGAGACTATAGGACTTCAAAAAAGTATACTGTGAAAATAGAATAGTAACCAAAATAAATTTGATGTAACTATACTAACATAAAAAACTTTGATATAGGAAATATTAGGGGCAAGGAAAGACATTTTATATGGATAAAATGGTCTTTATATAAATGGAGATATAACAATCCTAATTTCCTTCAAAATGCAAAAAGCCAAAATTTAAAGATATAAGAAGATAAACAGACAAATTCACAATCACACTTGGATATATGAACACAAATCTTGGCAACTATTAGGAAAGGCTAACACAAAACTGTAAAGAATATATAATGTTTGAACAACACAATTAACAATTCTGTCCTATTTGACATTTATAGAGTCCTACACTTAGGAGGAAAATGTACATCATTTGTAGTAACGATGGGGTACTTTCCAAAATGAATTTATATGCTAGACACAAGCAAGTATAAACAAACTGCAAAGTATTCAAATAATACAGAGGAAGTTTTCTTATCAAAGGGGAATTAAACTAGAAAGCAACAACAGAATAATTAGGAAGTCTTCAAATGTTTGGAAATTAAGCATAAACTTCAATGAGTCAAAAAATTGGAATGACAATTATAAAATACTTTGCATTGAAAAGAAATAACATGGCTTATCAAAACTTGTGAGATGCACCTGCAACAAAGCATATATAGAGACATTTAGAGCTTTAAATGCATATACTGGAACAGAAAAAAGAATGAAATATTTCAAGGAGCTACAAGTTGAATAGTCATAAAATACCCTGTGCTACATGTAGGATGGCAGTTCTCTGTGCAAGAATCATAATTTTATTTATAATTTATATGCTTTTGTTGTTACATGTAGGATGGCAGTTCTCTGTGCAAGAATCATAATTTTATTTATAATTTATATGCTTTTGTTGTTACATGTAGGATGGCAGTTCTCTGTGCAAGAATCATAATTTTATTTATAATTTATATGCTTTTGTTGTCACAGTCTTAAAATGAAAACGTATATACTCACACACAGGAAAGTTTAATGAGAAGTACACAATAAGTATATAACATAAAAAATCACATATGAAAGTAATTTTTTCAGTGAAAGTAATTTTTTCAGTGAAGTTTATTTTTCAGTACTAAATTAAACCTTCTATACTCTGTTCTGATTCTATTGTTGGGATTCATTTCATTGTTAGCTGGCTTTAATTTAGGTCAGACAATATCAACTAGAGAAAGCTTGGAATGTGGGAGTTGAGAAGAAGGTATTTACTACTTCCTGTTTTCCCTGGATCAGTGCTGCTGTAGAAGCAGCAACAAACTTTAATCTCCATATTTCTGGGGTTTTTTGTTTGTTTGTTTTTTCATTTTCAGAGCCAGTCTGACTGTATTCCACCCCAGGTAGCAGAAGCATTGAGAAGTACTCACTTTACAGATGTCTGAGCACCAGCTCTGTGAGGCCCCTTCTGAGCTATTAGGTTCTTATGACTCCACCTCTTCCTCTTTTCCCCTAGACTTAGAAGTGGTAGCTGCTTCCAGTAATTATTAATTCTTCATTTTCTCTGAGAAAGTCCCATGTTTGCTCTTTTGGTCTTCCAACAATGATGCAACCAATTCCCTATTAGAAATGATTAAACTGGTTTCCAATTTCTAGATGGATCCTAACTGATCCAATTCGTGTTAAAGGAAGAAAACCAAGATAATCTAAAAACATCCCTAGAAATGTTCAGAATTAATAAAAATATTTTTAAAGTCCCTAAGTTTGCTACATAACAAAAAGTAAAAATCCTCAGCAAATCTGATACTATTAAATAAGGCCCACAGATGGGGTAAATTAAAGAAACAGTACACAATTTGAGCAGGTGAAAATTCTAGCAAAAACCAAAGGCAGATGTACAAGGGCCAATAACTAGGTGGTACTTCAGTTAACAGAGAAGTTCTCTTCCAATATTTTGAAAACTGAGTTAAAAAAATTAAAGTTGGCATACTACAATTATGTATTATTTATTCAATAATAGTGATAAAGTATTAAAGTATTCTTGTTAACATTATATCATACACTGTGGGTAAACAGAGAACAAAATAAAGTCCATGGCCTCTGGATTAGATACCATGTTAAAATGATGCCCAGGAGAGGCATCTATTTTAACACATTTATAAAAAAATATAACACAACTTACACAAAGTAATTTGGAATTTAATGTAATGATTAATATGCATCAAACCACCACACAAAATCCAAATAAAGACTTAGAGCAGGAACTATAGGGTGGAGTTTGGCTATTGCTTTGGTATCACTGAACGTGGGCATGACTCCATTGCTCCATGTGATATTTCTTTCTATCTTGTTACCAGCTGGCTTATCTTTTCTCAGTTTCATAACAGTATATGCATAGCTTCTGATTTTTGCTTCTTCAAAACTCAGTGGAAAGGTGATAAACTGTGACTGTGGCTTTTGATCCTATTGCTACCTACTCACTCTTTTTGTGTTTTCCAGTTCCCATTACTAAGTTATTTCATTCTGCAATATAGGTCACCATCAGTTTGAGTCAGGTACCCAACACTGTTTCAACTCATAACGGCTAGGGTTATTTTTCAGGTAGCTTTTGTAAAGTTTTAGACTCCAAGGTGGATAACACTCAACAAAAAGCTTGATTGAGAGATTTGCTGTTTTGCTCCCAAACTGATAACTGTCTCTTAAGTAAGGTTTATGAATACCTGAATCAGAATATTCTGTCCTTCTTGTTAAAGATATACTGGATTACACTCCAGCTCTATTTTATCTGGAATCTGTGGTAAGAGTTGGCATATATGCATTTTCGCTCTTTCTCCAGTAAACCTAAGTACCAAAACACCTAGAAACACTTCCAAAGAAATACTAACCAAAGTGCTACTCTAGACTTTAAGTGCAATGTATACCACCCATTCTACATTCTTTGAATACTCCAAAATTCATCCCAGTGAGAGACTGTGTGTGTTTTTTTGGGGGTACAATTTTACCCCTACTACTACTACAAATTTTTGAAGATCTGAAATATACAAACATCAAATTGGCATCAATTTTCTTTCTGGGAAAAGTAGATTAGCTAAGAAGCTGCAAAAATAAAGATTTCTGCCACGTTTTCCAAAATCCAGATCTAAGACCCATGCAAAAGGAGATTTGGTCTGCAGTTGAATATTTTCTCAGGCGGCCTAAGAAAAAGTCACTGTTTTATACTCATCTTGTCCTGTGGGGCTGGGGTGGAAATTAGGCTCCCATTCAAACCTGCTTCTAAAAGGCAGACCCAGACTTGTACCCAGATGTGCTTATTTTATGAAACCTGGATTCCATGAGGAATGGTCTGTTGCTATAAGCTAGCCTAAAAGTGAAAATAACATAGAAACTGTCGTCTTTAATACCTCAACCCTTAATAACAAAGGAAGGAGTCCTTAATAACCAAGGAAGGAGTAAGGAGTACCAATAGCTGTGAGATTCTCGTCATTCCGCCAATCAGATAAATCATTCCTCCTGAGAAGAAATAGTTACAAGGGTGAAGGGAGAGGCAAAAATAGTTTGCCCAATAATCCCCAAAGAGATCAAGTTTCCAAGAAAATTATCCACAGCCTAACCCTTCAAGGTGTCTACCTGGATAATACATACTTTTGAAAACCTTTAAACTTACTTTCACTTAACTATATTTAATATTATGATTGGACTATGTAGAGGAATATATAAGACATGACCTAAGAAATCTTGTATGTTATTTATTATAAAGATGGTGTTGAGGAAGTTGTTCACTGTGTTTCACTGTCTTCTCTTGAAGAAGACCCATGGGGAAAAATTCACTGTCCTTAGTTCCAGAAATAGTTCTACTTCTCCTAAGCAGCCTCAAACCTTGTCCAAAATGAAACTCATCTCTACTTGCTCAGAACACACTCTTCCTCCTGTTTCTTAATCTTAGAAAATGGTGCACTCAACCAAAGATATGGTGCTATTCCTTCTTGGTTCCTCCTATTTTTTCATGTTCCATATACAAGCAATCACTGAATTTTGTAAATTTCCACTTCTTTTATCTCTCTCTCTATTCCCACTACAACTACCTTAGTTGCCTGGGTTACTAGAACATCATTCCAATGTGTGTTATTGCTGTCTATCCTGTACTACACTAGGCCACATGTTTTGACCAATTTATCATAATTGGTTTCCATAAGGCAGTGGATTGAAACTGGATATTTGTTTCATAGATTGGACTGTACGCACTGAGAAGGTAGGTACTATGTCATGGACACTATAATTATTCTTCCTTATGTTAGACATTTGTGAACGCATCCTAGTTTTTATATCAATTCCTACAGTGATGTAGGACTTCCTGTATTATTTTAAGTAATGACATCTCCATGGATGTATCATACTTTGGATCTTAGCTAATTTACTCATTTACTCCATTTTCCTCTAGTATGTATTTTAAATCCAAATCACCTTTGGAATTAGGCAGGATATAGATAAATAATATAAACATTAATTCAACAGACCTGGGCTGGCAGGCAACCAACAATGTCCTTGGGGACAGCCAGTTTCCTGTAAATCACATCTGGAGAGCTATTAATCTTGTTCAGTGCATGTCTGTGAGCTTCTATGTCTTTATTTACCTGTAGTTTCAGTAATAAAATGCTTCAAGCCAACTCAGCTCTTAACTGTAAGGTATTAATAGATCTACCCCTAGAATGCTATTTTATTTCATGCTTCACATGCTCAATGGTTTTGACCTTTTAAACATTATTAATAAATGTCATAACTCTCTTTGACCTCATCATCTTTAAGAGACACTTCTAAAAGCACTGCTGAGAGACATAATACTAAAAAAATAATTTTGAAAAACTGCTGCAGATAAGCTTATAATCTTTGGGTTATTTGGAGATATTTCTGGGGCTACTTCAAGGGGAAAATGAGCAGATAATTAGCTGGAAGGATATTCCTCCCTTCCTTGATTTTCTGCTTCAGCCATAGCATTCCACTTTTTTGAGATTTGTGTGGGCAGTTTAAAAAATACTTTTAAAACTGACTATAAGATTTCAGATCTACGTAATTGTTAGAAGCATTCTCATTTAATCAAATAAATATTCTTCCCAATTCTCTTTTCCTTAGAGATCTTACCCACAACACCCAACTTGCTGATTTGTTTTCATCTCTGCCTAAAGCCCTCAGTGTATCCTGATGCTTTAGTTAATCATAAATGGGACTCAGTTTTTATCTAGAGTTTAGTAGGATTAATAACACCATTCAAAAATGTGTTATTCGTCTACAGCAGAAGAGCCAGAATCTTGAAATGTAATTCTTTAAAAGAGTTATAGATTCTTATGTCACCAGCTTTATATATGCTGAATAGAATTGCATCAGATTAAAACCAAGTTACAAAGGGAAAGTATTAAGTACACAAAAATTTGAAAAAGAAAGGATGAAAATGAAAATTTTTAACAGTTAACAGTAATTCATGTTGCAGATCAATATGAAACTGAGAGGAGTATAAATTTCATTCTATGTACTTCTGATTCACTTAATCAGGGAAACTTCAAGAAGCAAATATCTCAGGATAAATTGCACTACAGACAGTTGTTACCAAGCATCTGTCAAAATACCTAAAGAGGATTATTCTCATTAACAAGATTTTAAAAAATCTACATTTTAAAACCATTAAATGAACTTAATGGAGTAGCAGTGATCATGCAGACTAAGATTATCTATTTAAGAAAATAAAAATACAAGAACCAGTGTTTCCTAGATGAACCAGAACATTTCCAGAATGATGAAAAGTATTCCAGCCTACTGTGTATAAAATTAGATTGCTGGATGACTGTGGCTGGCTCAGATTCTGAGGTCATGATGACTCTTCCTTATGCTAAACAGATGAAATGTCAGAATAAAATCATAGCCTGGCTTTAGTTATGAATCTTAAATTAGGTGAGAGAAAAAACGTTTTCAAGTATCATGTACTATGATTTAAGTTTTATCTCCTTATTCTTATCCAGGGTACCAGAAATCTTATTATATACCATGAAGACAAAAATGAACTTGTACTCACCTTTTGGGACCAAGTGAAGCATCTTCTCAATGCAGTTAGTTTACAATCATAAGCAAGCTACTGGATTCACAGTGTATTTTACTTTCACGGTTAATACTGTAATTGGTAGGAGGCAAACCACACAAAGCCTGCTATATCATTTCTCCTCCAATGGCAAAATACATTTAATTTGGGTGGGTGGCGGGGGCGTCAAAGAGCAATGAGAAGTGAAAAATTTGAACTGAAATTTGGAGGAGAAATTACTGTTATTTTGCTATTTTTGACACTTGGCTGTGTTGTATCTTAACTACCTAATTTGAGGAATATTGACTAGGAAATAGTTCAATGTATTAGCACCAGTACACTTTGCTTATGTTTTAGGCACTCTGTATAGGGCATAAGTCTCTAAATGTTTTAGTTAAGGCTGCTACCATTATATCCTTATTTGGAATAATAAGTTACTGGCTAAGTTTTTTAATAGATTGTGGCCGAGTGACATCATCTCTTGCCCAGGCTTCTGAAACTTGGAGTATTAGTATTTTAGTAGCACAGAACTTTGATTTAAAATTTTTCCTTATCCATATCAAAGTTTTGGGAGAGATAACATGCTCTGCAGGACTAAAACCTTCAGGGCTCAAAGGAACAGCACCCTCCAGGTTAATCTTTTCCATTAAAAATCTAGACTTCTCACATACATGGCTTTCTAGTTCTCTCAGTCTCTCCAAATCTTCCATAACTTTAATCTTGTGAGAGAATATGTCAACATATACATAAATATACACATATTGCTTATAGCAATAAATAAAACTTGCATTATGAGCCTTCATTTTGAGATAATAAATTTTTCATCAAACACTCCAGTGCTCTATTTGTTTAGTTTTGCACTATGTAGTGACAGGTCAAGGGTGTTCTTGGATCTGAATTAATTCTTTTATTAATAGAACATTAAACATGGTCCCCAACTTCACTTTACATATAAAATTTTCCAGCCCCCCAATTATATCTTCCTAATTTTAATCATTTTCTACTACAAAATTTTAAATGTGTCTTTGGGTATTCCCTTCCTGTCAATGATTTGAATGGACTGCTCTATCATTTAAGGAAACTGATTAATACTTCCATGTATCATCTTTTGAGGGCTTTCTAGAATTTTAATGGATACCTTGATTCCAATCAAGTTTGAGACATATTGATGATAACCAACAGTTTGATTATTGTATTTTGTGGGACCATATTCTTGAAGGAAAATGGTAAATAGACTATGTAAGATCATAGTAACTGCTTTAAAATAAGTTAAGCTGTAGGTCAGACATTTAAAAGAGGTGAAAAACAGAGAATAATGAATTGATAGCTCTAGCCAAAAATAACCTTTATTTTTGAGAACATTAGTTTCTATAACCTGGTTGTACAGAAGAATCACTAAGTGTAGTTTTTAATAATACTGGTGTCTGGATCCCAAAAATTGCTGAAACAAAATCTCTAGGGATCTGTTTTTCTAAGAATTTCCTGAATGGTGCTTACACAGCCATTTCAATAAAAGAAAAATAAACCAGGCATCTGGGAACCACTAGTTAAGAATTTTATGCTTAAAAGCACTTAATTACACTTTACATCTCATTTCTTACATGTAAAAAGCTTGGAAATCATTACACTATCCTTACATCAAAAAAAGCTAGAAAAACAGAAATTGAATGATTTTTAAGACACATCTCAGAACTGAGGTTGCATAGCCCAAATCTTTAGAAACAGGTGTATCCAGAGAGCTCTAACAACTGGGATCTGCTTACCTGGAGTAGATGGCACTGGAGCCCTAAAGTGGTAGGAACACTTACCAAATAAGTTTGATGGATTGCTGAATGTGACTAGTGCAAGAATGAGAAAGTCCTCAGGATCATAGTCTTGGGAGACTCCAATATCTCTAGAAATCCCACCAATTTCTCACAGTGAGGATCCAAGAAAGATGCTTCATGGCTCTGGTAGGGAGAAGATAGGAGTAACAAAATGCAGTATGTCCAGACCTTCACCATAATAAAGGTATACTCTCCAGGGGAAAGAACTTTAGTTCTGAGCCTAATCTCAGCCCCATATAGCCTCCTGTTTTAACTAAGAGGGGTGAAAAACTGTTCTGGAATGCTGTTCTATACTAGAAATAGGCAGCAGAGGAAGAAAAACTATACCACTGGAGAAACACACGTGAAGGTCACAGCCCTGAAAAACAGGCCACTAAAAAATAAGGAGATTTAAGTTGGAAGATTAGAGAATGCTCACTCTCCTCACACCTTATAACACAACAAAGTGAAACACACACAAAGAATGAGGAAAGAGAATAGAATATCCAAGAACTTTGGGACAATTTCAAAAGTGTAAAATGTGTAATGAATGCTAGAGTAGAGAAGAGAGAAAGGATCAGAAGAATATTTGAAGTAATAATGGCAGAGAAGTTTCCAACACTGATGATAGACATTGAACCACAGAACCAAAAAGCTCAGACAACACTAAACAGAACAACACTGAAAACAACATGAACAAACAATAACCAAAAAACAAAACCCCCCAAAACCTCACTACAGCTAAATATATTATTTTCAAACTGCAAAGATAAATGTTAAAATAAGCCTAAGAAAAAAATCATCTTACCTATTTATGAACAAATTTAACATTACAGTGGATTTCTTGTCAGAAACTGTAAGAGAGAGAATAGAATGGAGTAAATATATTTATAGATATATATATAGATTTGAAAAATGCCCACATCTATTGAAACCATCCTTCAAAAATGAAGAAATATTTTTCTCATAAAATCAAAAACTGAGGGAATTTATTGCTAAACAGACTTGCCCTGCAAATCTTAGAAGTTCTCCAAGCAGAAAGAAAAGAATATAGATCAGAAACTTGGATCAATATAAAGTGAAAGAAAACAAATAAGGAGTAAATAAAGGTAAAATAAAGTCTTTTATTATGAATTGATCTTAAAGGTACATGCTTACTTTAATATCAGTAACAATGTTTTGGGGATTATATCATATGGATAAGTAAAATGACAGTGATGTTACAAGGAATGAGAGGAAAGAATTGGGAATTCTCTATTTTAAGTATCTGTACTACATATAAAGCAGTATAATGTTAATTGAAGGTGGGCTTAGAACAGTTAAAAATTTGTATTGAAAATTCTAGAGCAACTACTAAAATTTTTAAAAAAGCAGTGTAATTGATGTAGTAAGAGAGACAATCTTATAAAACACTCAATGAAAAAAAAGCAGAAAAGGCAAAGGAACAAATGAAACAAAGAACAAATATGACAAATAGAAAACAGTTATACATGTGTCATATTTATCCAACTATAGCAATAATTACTTTAAATACAAATGGTCTAAATGATTAAAAAAATAAACACAAAGGTCCAACTGTATCTTGTCTAAAAGTAACTCACTTTCAGTACAAAGAAACAGACATAAGGACAGCAAGGGGATGGAGAAAAATATACTAACAGTAATCAAAATTAAATCTGAATTAGCTAATGTCAGATAAAGCCCACTATGAACAAGAAAGATTATCGGGTTAAAGGGATGTGTTAAATAATTAAGGGCTCACTCCTTCAAGAAAATAAACAACCCAAAATGTAGATGCACTCAAAAATAGAGTGTAAAATATGTGAGAAAGAAAAACTGACAGAATTAAAAAGAAAATAGGCAAATCTACTATTTTAGTTGGAGACTTCAGCACCTTTCATTTGGGAACTGATAGGGCAAACAGAAAAGAAAATCAGTAGGATATAGTTGACCTGAACAGTAATACAAATGTATTTGTTCTAAGTGACATTTATAGAATGCTCCATCCAACAATAGCAGAATATACAATATTCACATTATTTTCAAGTTCACATGTATTCATTAAGATTTACTACGATCAGTCATAAAACATACTTAAACAATTTTAAAATAGAAATTATAAAAATGATGTTCTCAGGACAAAATGGAATTAAACTAGAGCTAAAAAACAGAAGGATAACTGGAAAATCTCTAACTGGGAATTAATCAATATACTACTAGTAATATATGAGACAAAAAAGGTATAATATAAAATATTCTGAAGTATGTGAATGTGAAAATACAATGTATAAAAATGTGTGGGATACAGCAAGAGGAGTGGTTAAAAGGAATTTTATAGGATGAAATGAATATATTGGAAAAGAAGGTTGATCTAAAATCAATAATGTAAGCTATCACCTTAGGAGGTTAGAGAAATAGGAATATTTTAAGCCTAAAGCAAGTAGAAGAAAAGCAGCAATAAAAATCAGAGTAGAAATCAATGAAATGTAAAATAAAATAGAAAACATTAACAAACCCTAAAGCTAGCTCTTTGAAAATTTCAATAAAATCAATAAACTAGCTAGGCTAACAAGAATTTTTTCATCTAGAAAAAAAATTAATTTTAGAATAGACTTACAGGAAAGTTTTGAAGATAGTACTATTTCCATATGCCCTGTGCCCAGTTAACATCTTACATAGTACCATATATTTATCATAATTAGTGAAACAATATAGACCCATTATTATTAACTAAAGTTTGAGATCCTACTAGATTTAAGCATTTTAAGTACTCAAGTACTTTAAGTACTTGTTTTATTAAAAATTACATTTGATTTTGAAATTCAACTTTAAAAAAATAAGGTATTGAATACTTATAATTGAGAACTTAATTAACCCAGAGATTGTCCTTAGAAATTACACTCTAAGCTCCTTATTTTAGAGCCAGTAAGAATGAAGACACAATGAGTACAACGACTCTCCAGGATAACAGAGCTAGTTAGTGTCAGAGCTCAGATTGCAATACAGATCTCTGGATGCTAAGTTCTGTGCTTTTCCCTCTTCCCAACACTGCTAATTTTCCATCTTCTTCTCTGGTCTCGTTCCTCCAGCCTCGGGAATAAATTAGGATAATTCCTCCAGTTTTATTCCCACATAACTGGGAATAAATTAGAATAGCATTTGAATAATCTATAAATATATACTTTTCTAAAAAATTTACAGCCGCATAATTTTTTGAAATATTTTAAAAAAATGTTTAGAAATTAAATTTTTTTCAAACATCTCAAGTTTTTTTTGGAAAACGTTATGTATTTCAGTTTTTTGGCATCTTTTATAGTAAATCATTGTAATACAGGCTGATATTTTTATCTCTGAAATATTATAAGCCGTTTTAACCAAGAGATGGCCCATACAGAGCACCTGTACTGACCTAATAGACAGTAATGGCTCATTTGTAAGTTTTATAACCTAAGGGTTTAATATTTCACTGGGAAGACTCTAATAGGCTTTGACATAAGGAAAATCTATGGTGGAATTAGATGACTTTTTATAGATTAAGTAAATAACACTCATTTAAAACATACACTTCAGTACCAGACAATTATGTAAATATTAAAGATAACTGTTTTCAACCAACTGCTTGAATTTCTACCACAGTTATAGTTTTCTATCACAGTTCTGGCCTACAAGAGGTTGATATGCATATTGCAAATGACTGTTGAGCACATTTGCTTAAGAGAAAGAAAACTGAGATTATTTCAGCTCCATTACCTCATCAGCGTCTCCATTTCTTTTAAATTACACTCATTATAACAAACATTTCATACAAAACATACAATGGGTGATTTCAAATATTGGTTTTATAATTAGCATATTATTACAAAGTGCTTACTTAATTTTGAATAAATTCTTTTTCTGATTACTTATTCTGCCCCCTGCAGTTTATCAACACATTTTCCCCAAACTTTTGTATGTTTAGCACCTAGTTAGGCTATTTATTAAAAATATAATTTTTTCAAGAATTTTTACTTTAGAATGCTTTTTAGAAAATTACTCTTATTAGAGTAATATCAAGTGATTCTCATATAAAGTGGCCTTGCCTGACAAAACTCTGAAATATCTGACTAACCACAGTGTATTGATCTACTTACCACTGTGGATGTAGGGCAATCCTGTAGCCAACAGGATCCTCCATATTCTGAAAAGTGGAGTATGCCTTCTCTGAAGAACCTACCATGTATTATTTGAAACAATAGCTATATCAGTGCATGGTCTGGGGTGATTCTAAAGATAAGCACAGGAGATGATGTTTACTGAGGAATTACACAGACAAGGAATTTTGAAGGAAGCAATATCTCAGTGAGGCAGAAACGCAGGGGTGATGAAACAGACTGTAGGGGAGCAGCCAGACAGTTGCTGCTCTTGGTTGGCTTGAGGAAAGCAAAGAATAAAGAAACTCACTCATACAGAAAATTGCTATCTGAAAATAACACTTATGGAAAGCATGACCAACAAATAGCAAAGTACACATTATTCTCAAGTTCACATGGAACATTTGCCAGGAGAGACCACCTTCTGCACCACAAAAGATAGCTTGATGAATATAAAAGAATAGAAATCATACAAAGCATGTTCTCAGAACACATGGATCTAACCTAGAAATAAATAACAGAGAGCTGAGAAATCCTCAAATATTTAGACATTAAACAACACAATTTTAATATAATACATGACTCAAATTCTCAAGAGAAAAACATTTTGAATGTAATGGAAATATAAATACAACTTATAAACATTTGTGGGATGCAGCAAAAGCAGTGTTTAGAGGGAAAGTTATATTATTGAATGCATATGTGAGAAAAGAAGAAAGAGCCAAAATCAATAATCTGCATTTCCACTTTAGGAAATTAGAGCAATAAGAGCAATTTTAAGTCTAAAGCAAGCAGAAAGACATAATAAATACTGCAGAACACATGAAATTGAAAGCAAGAAAACAGTGGAGAAAATCAACACCACCAAAAGCTAGTTCTTTGAAAAGGTGAATAAAATTGAAAAACTCACAGCTGGTCTAACCAAGGAAACAGAAGAGAAGACACAAATGACTAACATCAGAAATGAGAGAGGGTCTTCACTTCTGACCCCATGAAACTATAATCTTATAAAAGGATTATAACAGAATAATACAGACAGCTCCATGCCTACAAATTTAATAACTTAGATGAAATAGAACGATTAATTAAAAAGCACAGACTCCCAAATCTCACACAAGGAGAAATCAATGATATGACTAGACCTATATCTACTAAATAATTTGATTCAGTAATACCTATGCAGGGCTTCCCTGGTGGCACAGTGGTTGAGAGTCCGCCTGCCGATGCAGGGGACACGGGTTCGTGCCCCGGTCCAGGAGGATCCCACATGCTGCGGAGCGGCTGGGCCCGTGAGCCATGGCCGCTGAGCCTGCGCGTCCGGAGCCTGTGCTCCGCAATGGGAGAGGCCGCGACAGTGAGAGGCCCACGTACCGCAAAAACAAAACAAAACAAAAAACCTATGCAGATAAATTCACTACAAAAAAGAAAACTACAGATCATTATCTATCTTTAATATAGATGCAGATACTCTCAACAAAATATGGCAAATAAAATCCAACAATGTATTAAGGTGTTATACTCTTCAATGAATCTACAATTATCTCAACTACAGAAACAACATCATATGATATCCTGGGACACAAATTATGTAAACAGAAAAACATGCCACATTTCTTGACAGGACTATTAAACATCCTGAAGAGTTTAATTTTTCCTAAGTTTACATGTAAATTTTTTAAGGGTTTAATAAAATACACAAAATAATTTTTTGGATTTAGACACTTAAAAAAAACATAAGCTAGTAAATAAACTTCAAAACAAATAAGAATTATGTGGGCTTACCAAAGTTTGAAATAAAATAGATACTGAAATTATTTAAAAAGTGCTATATGGCTGAATAAATAGATAGACTAGAAAGTCTAGAAAAAATACACATTTGAGTTTAATGTATTATATCAGTAGGTTAAAATTATGCAATTCATGATGTTGGGACAACTGGGACAACAGACTGTCATCATAAAAATGCAAAGTTCCATCCTTTTCTACCACATTATACATTTCAAATTTCTACATGAATCTGAAACTTAAACATGAGAAATTGAAACATAAGTTTCAAAAATATTGGATAATTTTATAATAATATTGGAGTGAATAAATCTGACACAATATTTAGACATCATAAAATTGATGATTTCAAATGCATTTAAAATATATGCATGAAGAAGAAATATATAAAATGACAAGTGGAAGAATGGGAATATATTTGCAACTTATATCACATAAAAAGGGCTAAGTTCTCTAATTCTTAAAGATTTTCTTTTTTGATATGGACCACTTCTTTTTTTATGTCTTTATTGAATTTTTTCCAATACTGCTTCTGTTTATGCCCTGGTCCCTTGGTCGCAAGGCATGTGGGATCCTAGCTCCCCGACCAGGGATCGAACACACACCCCCTGCATTGGAAGGCAAAGTCCCAACCACTGGACCACCAGGGAAGTCCCCAGTTCTTTAATTTTTAAATACACTTGAAAAGTCAACATGATATATCCGTTAACATTATGAAAACACAAAGGACGTGGACAGATAATTCAACTGAAAGTCAATATAAATAGCTTTCAAATATATGAATATTTGATCTCATAAATATTAAAATCATGAGATGCTATTTTTCACAGTTTCTTTAGGCACAATCACATTCTGATAACATACTGTGAGTGAAAGTGAGACAACAGGCACTGTTGTACTTCGATATTTTGGAGTTCAACTCTAAGACAGTTAGAAATATTTATTAAAATTAAGACTTCACATGTTATCTGACAGCAATTGTATTATTTGATTTGTATTATAAGGCTGACAATAACTAATTATAGTACAGCTACACACAGGTGTGCATATATATGCCTACATATGTAGCTATTAAAAAGAATACAGAAGCTACATATCTACTTATATAAAAATTTCAAGATATATTTCTAATTAAATATGCATATGTGGATAACTGTATATGCATATATGCTAATATATACCTAAAATATCTTTGAGACTATCTTTGAAAGCACAAACAAGGACTGACAACAGTGACTGCCTCTGAAAGGATGACGAGAAGCCAGGGGCAGGGTTAAGGTAGAGGTTTAGTTTTTCCATATCGCAGGTATTACTGTTACCAATGGAAAAATAGATAAAATATATAAATAAAACATTAAAAAGAATTCTACACATTAATTACTATCATTAGTATCTCATCTATTCCATTTACTGCCATATAAATTATTGATGCTTTATTTTCTCTCTTCATAAATGCAAAATATATCTTAAAGATGTCCCTCTATTTTTTTTTTTGCGGTACGCGGGCCTCTCACTGTTGTGGCCTCTCCCGTTGTGGAGCACAGGCTCCGGACGCGCAGGCTCAGCGGCCATGGCTCACGGGCCTAGCCGCTCCACGGCATGTGGGATCTTCCCGGACCGGGGCACAAACCCGTGTCCCCTGCATCGGCAGGCGGACTCTCAACCACTGCACCACCAGGGAAGCCCTGTCCCTCTATTTTGTATTCTAGAAGTATATCTTTGAAGTACCTTTATCCTGATTGTTCTTCTATTTCCATGTTAGCAGATTTAAATTTCACATTATTATGTAGCTCTGAGTTTAGACGGTTTTTGTTCTTTTTCCTATTCTCTACATACATGTAGAAAATACAAATGGAATAATTCCTGAAAGTGGCACTGAGATTTCATGGACTCATTTACCTTTTGAACTTGCTTTCCTGAGAACAGTTCTATCTATTATCATTAGAAGAAATCAATTTCTTGAAGCTTATTTCTTTAACAAAATAATTTCCTTTTCCCCCTCTGTTTATATTTAGGAAATCTTCACTCAAACTTGCCTCTCTCTCCACCCCTGAATAAAACACTGTGGGTGTCTTTAATTAATCCCTTGTTATATATACAACTTCTGTTCTATAGCTAATGTTTTTATCCTTATTTGATTCGGAGGGAAGGGTATCATTAGCCATTTCTAAACAACTTATTTGTTATTTATTATTCATCTAAAAAGTCAGGATTGTATATGAAGATGTTGGCTCAGCAGTAAAGAAACGATTTCTTTGTTCTATTTGAAGGTTTTTTTTTTTCTGTTTCCTTGATATCTGGAGGAAGATTAGTTAGATAAACATAACCCCTAATTCACAATTTTTAAAAATGCAGTGGAAGTATTTTAAGAGATGATTTATACTGTATTTTTCTTTTTCTTGGGGGGGGATGTCACCTTCATTGTATTTCATTATTACTTCTCAAGCCGACTTCATATTTTGAGTTTTCTACACATTTACCGTAAAGTAACTGGTTTCTTGAACATTCTTTTTGATGTCATTAAAATTCTAGGATAAAGGTTATTTGATGAATAGTTTTTCTTTCTCATTCTTAAATACAGTTCCTAACTAATATAGAAAGTTAGTTTCCTAACTAATATAGAAAGTGACTGTTGAAGTAGGGTTCTGCCTTAGCAAAACCCAAAAATATGTGGCATCGACTTAGCCATTGGATGGCAGAAGTGAGGAAACTAATATTGGAGATATAAAAAATGGCAATCCATATTTGTAACTGCAAAAGATTTACTAAGTCGTCACCTGCAGTAATAAAGAAAAACGCATGTATTTGCTGCGTCAGCCACTTGAGGGGAAAAGTCTAGAAAGCAGGACTTAGAACATAAAACCTTGTTAGGGTGTGTTGGCTTCTATGGGATGGATTTAAAAAACACGTTCTAAGGGATAGGTTAACACATGAACAAACCGGCCAGTTTATGGTCAGAGATGAAGGGATAAAAGGGTCTTCCAGGTTGAAACGCCACTGGTTCTAACTCCAAACAATGGGATATGGGAACCAAAGTTTTGGTAAAATATCTTAGATGAACAATGTATAAGAAAGAAAGGGGGTGGGGGGGGAGGGAGAAAGGAGCAGAGACCACCTTAAGGACCAAGTTGAGGTGGGATACATGAGAGCAAAGTGGCAGAAAAATAATGCAGATTTGAAACGTATGAATTAAGAAGGAACTTCTGGTGTGGTTAGCAGTGAATGCAATGCCTAGTCAATGTGTGAAGGCATCTTATTAGTAAAGAAACCATACGGCTGAACTAAAAATACCTTTGACTTTTGGAATCATTGAGACCCCCTAGTCTTACATGAGCAGTAAGCTTTAAAGTCAGTGCAGTCCTGAGGATGGCATGCTCCAAAATCTTCACTTCAGATATGGTCAAGGAGAACAGTGGATAAAGGGGAGTTTCCAAAACTGCAGAGCCACGGGTCACGGCAAACAATGGGCAGAGAAAAGATTCAGGGCCTAAAAGTGTCGGTACTCGTTTTTATTGTTGTAGCTCAATAAATGGGCGTTCGTTAAGAACCAGAACTTTAATTATAGACAAATTAAAATTTTTGATTTTGTTCACTTACATTTGGGAAGGAAAGTCATTTCAAAAATGAATCAAAGCTACACATTATTACTGCTGTTTATCATTTGTACTCTAACAGAGCCTGTCTTATCTATTAAAAAGCATATCCTTTTCCCTCTTTCACAATATGTTGATAAATAAACGCACACACATACACACACACATACCCATACACACACACCCACGTACACATCCATATACATTTCTGTAAGAATACAACTGCATACATACGTGTTGAGAATTGTGACCTATATGTATACAAATATATACTGGTCTGCTTTGTACGATGGAGCACCAGAATATTTTGTCTACTCTTCATAGGCAGTGCTAAGTATGAAGATAAAATTATTTTTACTAATAAGACTTCTGGAAACAATGTTGGTGATCACATATGGGTGAAATGAGAATTTCCCAGTGAAATGGAAATGCACAAACATTTACATGATAATTATATACTACATACTCTCCTGGGTATAAGTAATTTTACTCATAATAACTAAATGAGTGATATTATTGTCCACATTTAAATGAAGCAATAGAGACAAAAATGAATTTCTTTCACTTCGCACAAGTGATAATAGGTGGAGATTTAAATCTAATATTCTGAGTGGAAGAGTTACTGAATTGATCCAATATAAAGATGACACAGGAACAAAACCACCTACAGGAAAACCAGGTTACTCAAAACGGATACATAAGTTATTTAGGAATCATTTTACAAGAAAGAGTTGAACTATTATTATATTTTCATCTCCTTATTACCAATATTTTTTGTAGCCTGAAGTTTAGATTAAAATACTGCAAAGTAGCTACTAAGAACATTCATTTTTGAAACACTTACCTTTTTAAGTATCATGAAAAGTGTGACTTAGTATACGATATTTTGTTTGGAAAGATACTGAGGCATATGGCTGATAGGTTTTAAAACCCTGTAATTACTAATATAAAATCTGAAATCAGGCAAAAAAATATTGAAGGAATCTTTTATAGATGAGGATGATTTGTGAATGATTTTGTAATTCATAAAACTCTTTTAAACACTGCCTGCTAAAATATTATCCCTAGGTAAGTTATTGATGTATGCCTTTAATGAGAATATTAGAATATATGCAATTCAAACACCAGCTAACTTAGCAGAATTTTTTTTTTAATTGGCTCAACCACTAATTGAAACCAGCAACTAATTTTTTTCCTCACAGGAATCCAAAGTGATATCCCAGACACATACCTCTATTAGGTGAAAGAGTACTTAAATAAAAAAGATTTATTTATCTATATCAAGACTCTAGGGCTTCCCTGGTGGCGCAGTGGTTGGGAGTCCGCCTGCCGATGCAGGGGACACGGGTTCGTGTCCCGGTCCGGGAGGATCCCACATGCCGCGGAGCGGCTGGGCCCATGAGCCATGGCCGCTGAGCCTGCGTGTCCGGAGCCTGTGCTCCACAACGGGAGAGACCACAACATTGAGAGGCCCGCGTACCACACACACACACACAAAGACTTTAAGATATAGGGCAGCAATATAAAGACAAAATTATAATAGGATAAACATTTAAATGGATTACAAATACAATCATTTCATAAATTTAAAAATATTATTGAAGTAAAAAAATTGTTTTCAAAATATTTTAGTAACAAAATTAATACATTTTTGTCAGTGAAAGTGAAATTTTAATTATCTGATTATATCTGTCATGTCATATCTGTGTAATAAAATTTCTATAATGGTGGTAAGTTTTGAGTTGAAGGTAAACCTGTTTTTTTTCTAGATTTGTGTGTACTGCTATGGTCCAAGACTGCATGAGGCAGTGCTCTGATTCTTTACAAAGTGGTACAGTAGATCTGTTCTCTTATACACAATGTATAATACACTGTATTTCCTTGTGGCCAAAAATGATCATGAGGTCATTCAAAGATTTCCAGTCTAACCAAGAATGATAAAGGTTAAATTGTTTGTCAAAGAAACAAAAAGCCAAACTGTTTTCTTATATATAGGTTACCTTTTAGATTTCAAGTAAATTACTCATTGCACAGATTTTACTAAAGTTACTTAATATTCTAGGATATCTAATTAGGTTTAGAAAAAAAATCTCTACACTATAACATGTTTCTCAGCTTGCCTTGTGTATTATTTTATATTTATGATAACTTTGTAAACAAAATCAGGTTTCTGATCTTTTTGAGAAGGTAACTGGAAAGATTGAGTATTTAAATTTATCCATTAAATCATTAAAGAAATTTAAACGTACAATTAGAACACCCAAGAATACTTAATGCACACTGAAGATCACTTGAGATTATACTTTAAGAAAAATTTTAGATTCAACCAAGAAACTATTAAGAACTATAATGGATGCATATAAAGTAGAATTCATCCTACTTGCAAATAACTTCTATTTCTGTTGAACGGCATTGCCCATAAAAAATACGTGCAGTTGTTTTTGTATAACAGTAAATACTGTCAGGAAACAATGTACTTTCTAAGAAAAAATGGTCAAAATAAAGTAAAAGTGATGACTAAGGGGTAAGCAAGGAAGAAGGAGTGAGGGGTAACCTGTGCAGTTGCTGACCCGCAGTGCACCATCAAAGGGATTCAGGATGACAAACAGGATGAGGCATTCTGTGCTTTAGAAAAACAGGCCCCACAAATAGTGAGATGTGTATCTCAGGGAGAATTTAATGAACCCACATACTTGCATCTTCCCATACACTAAAAAGCACCAACTTGAGATACCTGTTCTTTGTGACTAGTGGTAATCTTTTACTAAGAACGTGTATGCTAATTTACTAATACGTGTATGCTTGGATACACGTATTCCTCAGCCAGAAACCATACATCAGCGGTCCTCTCCCCTGCCTTTTCAGAGCAGTTCTCTCAGAGCTACTGAGAGGCTGTCTCCCTGGCTACAGTCCTCAGCAAGACCCTGAATAAAATTGAAACTCACAACTCACGTTGTTTATTTTTCTTTAAGTTCACAAAGCTGATAATGACAAACAAGTAAACTAGGGACTGCATTTTAGGATAATTCATCAGGTTTTGCTGTGATAGTGCTGATTAATAAAGAAGCTTGAAACTCAGTGGGTTACGGGCAACTTTCATTTGTTAATTGCACATTAGAGCTATGCATTTTTTGACTGCTTCTTTACTTAGATATATTTACTGGGATTTGCTGAGATTACCTCTGCTAGATTCTGCTGAGATGGGCCACAGGGTGAGTATTAGGATTAAGTCTGTTCCACATGCCTCCTCACTGTGGGACACAAACTAAGGGAGTACCTCTCATGTGGGACATGCGGTTTTCCTGAAAGTGTCAGTGTTATGTTATGTTATGTCAGTGCCACATACTTTGTTTTGTTGTGGCAGCATTCTACATCTGGTATCAATTTCTGTATTAGTTTGGTTTTGTTATAATCGTGCATAACATTCAGCTGACAACACTGACATTTACAATGCCTTGCATTTCTATCCTGCTTTCGTGTTTAACAATTTGTCATGACTCCTCCTGAAAGCTCTATGGGGCTTCTCTGCTAGACTTGGATGTAGGATGCAAGTTGGGTGAACTACTGCTTCACATGTCTCCTTGCTTTGAGAACCAGGATGAAGGAGTGTATCTTATATAAGACATGTTCTCATAGTAGAAGACAGAAAAACTGGAGTGGTGAAAGAAAACACAAAACGTCTCTGAAAACCTCTGCTTGGTACTGGCGAACTCTGTTCTATCCACCTTCTACTGGTGGAAAAAAAATTACCTGGCCAAGGCAAAAGTCAGTGGAAAAATATTTTTTTTCCATATTAAACCATGGCATGAGGAAGCAGAATCATGATTAAATAATACAATCTATATACCTAGTAAATCTACATACATACCTAGTAAACTAGATAAATACCCTTGCATTTTTATGTCCTGGCCATTAGCCTACTTTCTTTCAAAAATAAGTACTATTGAAACGTATTTCACTAAGCTAGATGAAACTATTAAAGTTGACTCATTTGGGCCTTGTTTTGTAAAATTAATGCTAATGGTTTTGTACATAAATCATCAATTTTATATAGTTTTCAATCTCCACATAATAGAACAGTGCAAAGAAGCTTGTTTCTGAAAGGCTGAGACAATTATTATTAAATAATAATCATAATTATACTGATAGATATTTAAAGTTTATGATAATATCCAGATCAGGTAAATGTTTCTAACAATATTGTTTGTTTGGCTAATCAATTTCACCAACTTTATATTATGCTGTGTTGAAAGATGAAATTACTAGGCATTTTCATCTCTCTAAGGAGCAGTAATAGGAGAGGGTTTGGGATTTTTATTTGTTATGTTATTAATGTACACATAAGATCACTGAAAAATGAAGCTGTCTTTGCTGAGCATGGGCTCAGTGCCATTAATTTTATAACCAGGGAGGAATGTGTGCAATAATTGCAATTTCTAAATCTCAGCTTTTGCAAAAAAAAAAAATCTAGCAATGGTTATGAATCAGAATGATTCTGTAATAATTCTGAAGTAAATATATGTTCAAGCAGTTATACATGCCTCCATGAGATGTTGTGCTTCTAAACTTCCTTGAATGTGACAGGTTACTGATTACTTTACATCAATATTATATTAAATTATGTCATAAACTAGATTTGAGTTGTATATTAGAAATTAAAATTCTTGTTCATAAGAACTGGTCAAACATCACTTGTTAAGCAAACCCAGTGGGGATGAATACAATATATATTGTCTTTTAAACTTATACCAATCTCAAGAATTCTAATTATACGAAATGGTTTTATACTTATAAGCGACTAAGCCCTAACCATTTCCTTAGGGAATAGTGAGTGGTCCTCCAAAAACTGTCTTCCCTTCTTTCTGGTAACATGGTTAAACTCTATGTCTCACTTCCGTTGAGGTGAAGTGTGTCTGTATGACTAAGTGATTGTCAGTGGAATGTGAGCAGAAGAGATGTTTCTACTTCTGTGTTTAGTCCTCAAGAAGGACATAATAATTAGAACCAATGGTGATACAGCTTTGAGACATGAAAATGGTTTGCGGGATGTGGCTGCAAAATGATGGAAGATATCTGAGTCTCCGAATGTCCGTGTAGAACAGAATTGTCTTTAGAACTAGTACAGAAAAATAGACTTTGTTTTTTTCAGACACTGTATTATGGGGCTTGAACCCATTACGGTCATTTGATTTAGCAACAAGGCATAGTCATTTTAATAGTACCTTCTTACGTAGCATATACATAAAGAAATGTTAAGATAGAATCTGTCACCAAATGTAGAATCCCTCTTCACTTTTCATCACATGGGTTAGTTAATAATATGTTTTTGATAATGGAAAAGACAGATCTCATTATGCATTATTTTACAAAATCACACAAAATAAACACACCAAATAGCAATAAGTACCACTAAGTTATATATATGCAAAAACATGTCAGTTTTGATGTTCCTCATTTTAAGTTAAAATGAGTTACTCCACATCACTTTTTTAAAGTTTATCTTTTCAAGAAGAGATATTTCAAAAATCAAACATAGTTGAACTCACTGAAAACAACTAATATTCAAAATGATATTTGTAATGTTTATACACAAAGTCTGGAAATCCTTGTTGATAAGAAATATACAAGATTAAAGATTTCATTGTTTTAACTGTGTTGAAATATAATTATTTAAGCTTTGGGAAAGATAACTGTTAAATATGAAATGATAACTCTATGTTTTGTATAAGATGCCTTCTTCTCTACAGTTTAAACCCAAAAGGGCACTTAGGAATGGCAGGGTGACGGGCACTGACATAAAGTCTAAAGATGATGCACGTTGCTGCACAAAACATACCTGAAATCTATTAGTACTTTTTGTTTAAGTATTGAACAAGTTATTTTAATGTAGCATTTTGATGACTCCCAAATTTGTTCTCTTCCTAATTCAGGACAACTAAGGCTCAATCAATCCTCCCGGGGTGTGGGGAAGGTCTGAAAACTATTGTGGAAAAACTCCCAGAATTGTTTTGCCCGAGGGAAGGTAGACTCTAGCATTTATCTACTAACTCTCATCCTGCATTGGTGGAGCACTGCTCTCAAGGGTGATAAATCCACCACACTACAGAATTCATCTGAGGGTGGGGAGTAAGCTCCCTTGGTTCTGGAGAAAGCCCTCAGGCAGTGAAGGGAGACAGATGCGGTCAGCATGTTGGAAAAAGTCTGTAGCAACAGGTGAACTCACATGGCCCAAGGCAATGTGCTGCTTCTTCAACAGCATCTGCCACATTCTACTTTATACTTGTGATACTGTATCTGTTTATCTATTCATCTATTATTTATGGAACACCTTTAGTGGGAAAGATCTGTTCTAAATGTTTGGAAAACAGCAGTCAACAAAAGAAAATCCTTACTCTTGTGGAAATTATATTCCAGTGGGAAAGAAAGATGTTAAAATAAAAAGCAAATGATTATATACTTAAGAGATATAGATAATAAAATATTTAGGATTTAGATAGTTAAGTTGTCTACACTCCCCTCCCCCACGAACCTGGGAATGACAACCAGCAGGTTTTTGTTCATTTTAAGTAAGAACTTTCCCCTATAGGTAGCCAAAAAAAAAAAAAAAAGAAAGACTGCTCTTGAATTAAACAGTTGAATTTTTATGTGTCAAGGATAATGTAGAATGATTAGTGGATTATATGTTCGATTAAGTGATAATTAAACTCTTCTGACTTTGAGAGGAGTAGTGATTTAATTTTACCATTTGTTTTGATTCTTGATGTAACCTGCAAAAACT
The DNA here is from genome assembly GCF_963455315.2 of Globicephala melas. Taxonomy (NCBI): domain Eukaryota; kingdom Metazoa; phylum Chordata; class Mammalia; order Artiodactyla; family Delphinidae; genus Globicephala; species Globicephala melas. The sequence continues at coordinate 29,861,302 of NC_083322.1, forward strand.
ATTACTCTTTTAGAATTAAAGAATAATATTAGAAATAGTTCATGTCACCAAAGAATATACTTTGATTCAACTTGGATATATCTTTTCTCTTAGGAAATCTCATAAGCTGTGTACAGAGCATATGTATAATTATTAAATCTCCAGCACGTACCATAACACCAGATACGAAATATGCACTACCTTATCTGTCCAAAGTGTATATGCATGGACTTAATTTAAGCATTAATTTAAATATCTTGAAATTATTATATTAGTACTTTAATTTTCTTATTTGCTATCAAGCCATTTCTGCATACATTTTTCTCCCACATATTTAAATTTTGATAGTGAGTTAGCTGCAGAGTTTAGGGGAGAAAAAAAGGTATTTTAATTATTCTCAAATTTAATCGAGAATGTTCTGCAATTGAAACTGGTTGAGGAAAGCTTTAAATACAGTGATAATTCTGTTGAAGTTGGTGCTTGGTAGGGGTAAGCATGCCCAAAACACACAGTTTCAGAAATACCCTATATAAAGTGTCTTTCTTATATACAAATAATAGGGAATTTTGGAGAAGATACATTTATGAGAAGTATGTATAATAAGTTAAAGAAATTTCTGTCTTCTTTTGTTTTTCTCTGAAACAATAAACAAATATTGAAAAATCATAAATTTCTAAATAAATAGTGGAGACCCTTCCTTCCAGGAATAGCTTTAATAGAACAACAGTGCTATATAAATATAGTCTTTCTTGTTTCTTCTTCTTTGAAATATACGATGCAGATTGCCTTGGATAAACATTTTGAACCACTGATAAGGTGCATAATATTATAGCACTAATAAACCCTGAGGCATTCCAAGGAAATTACTACATATACTACACACACACACACACATACACACACTCACACACGAGAAGTAGAGGCTCTAGTTAAATTCTATAGTAAATAGTGTTTCTATAAAGCTCTTATAACTTGATAGTTTCACATGAAGATTATTTAAAATATTTATATACAACTGATTCCAGAAACTGACAAAACAAGTACAAAATCATGGTCATATAAACAAGATAACTATTTGCCAGGAATCATTTCTATCAGACATATAATTTCACAGTAATACGTGTCAAGCTACATTCTTAGGTTTGCATAAGATTTTGATGTGTATGTTCCTAAAATTTATATATTTATATGATACATTATAAAAGACAAATAATGTATAATTAGAGGTGATGTATTTCTTAATCTACACTCACAAGGTGTTCTTTATGTTCAGCTGAAGATCCTTTGGAATCCCGAAACAAATCTGTGTAGATTTGTTTTTAATGGCCTGAGATTCTTAGAATAGCCTTTCTTAAGATGGCAACCTCACTCTAGATTCCTAAAAGAGAGGCCTGAAAACAAGTCACAATTTTGCTACAGTAATGGGTAGTGTTATGTCACAGGGCAGTGATGGCTTTGTGTATGTCATAGGCATTGTGATGAATATGGGAAACTGTGCATTATGGGGAAAAAAAGACTAGTTCTAAATATAAGTGTGATGTTCATTAGATATATGCGAATACCTTCCCATCTTAGACATATCCTTAACCAAGTTTGCAAGTTTTTATCAAGGAAGTGAAAAGGACCTTTTATCTAGTTATTAGGATGAAATATCTAGTTATTAAGACAAAATATCTAATTATTTTAATAATTTTTTCATTGCTTTACTTTGATATCTACAAAGGTGATATAAAGTGGTACATTTAATGTAATAATAAAGCCAATACCTGTGATCTATTCATTATATCCCAACCTGGGCATATGTTTAGATTGAATTATCTTTCTTTCATGTAACCTGGCTTTAATATGTATACAATTCCTAACATTATGTCAAGTACTTGAAAGGCCATGAAGTAAACAAAGCAATTCTTCCCTTTTAGTAGTTAATAAGCAGCTTAAAATAATTTACCTGGGGATAGCCGTCATGGCAGCAAAGCGTATTTTGTGTTGGTGGATAGTCGGCAGGACACAAATTATTTGTATCTGAGATGAAGAAAGTATCTAGGAGAAGTGTTTCCTTTCTCTACCTCTTCTTTAGAAAAGTGTTTCCTTCTCTACCTCTTTTCCCTTTTCGTATTTTTCCTCCCCTCCGCTTGCTTTCATCCTTCTCTTTCACGTTTCCCTCCCTCTTTTTTCCTTTGAATAATTCTATTCTTTTATAGTCATGTAGACAAGAATACTCTATTTTCTTCTTTTTATCATGATTTACCACTTTCAACGTTACTAGCTCTCGTTTTGCAGCCTTCACCACCAATGTCTTTGCCTAAAGATAGAGCAGATGATGAGCTCAGAGAAGTTATGCCTGGGTTCATCAACCACTGGCAATTTGATTTACATTTATAATTTTAAAATAACACGTGATTAACCCACCCACTGCTGAATGTACGGTGCTTATGACATATTGTTCCCTAGAGAGAAATGATCTTCTTTGACTCTTATTGCATACCACTTTAAAATGCTTTGGAACTCAGTCTAGCTGCCTCAAATTTACTCTGTAACATAGATGATTTGGGGGGGGGGAGACTTGCTTGCATGTGTGTGCACACACACAGTACAGAGTGACTGTACTGAAATGTGAATTCCTGTCTGTCACCTGCAGCACTGCATTAACAAGCACTGAACTGAGCCTAGTGCACACGTGGGGAACTAACTTGAAGGACACTAACTATTCCATATATTATTATTAAGCCCTGAAAATATATGGTGTCCTGAGATGGTAACAGGATGCCACAAATTCTTTAATTCCCCTTTTGTTGAGAGCTGTAGTATATTCTTATTTTCCTTGAATCTGGGCTGGCTCAAGACTGCTTTGATGAATAAGGGTGACACTCTGTGCTTAAGCTCTAAAACATGTAGCAAGTACTATCTTAGTCTCTTGGAAGTCTGAGTCACCATGGATGATGTCCAACTACTTGGCTGGGGAGATCACTTGGAGAGGCCCTACGACTACATCACAGAGGGGTCTAGCTGAGCTCAGCCTTCAGCCTTTCCTTCCTTCCCAAGGTTGCCAGACAGATGAGTAAAATCATCTCAGACCATCCAGATCAATCTAGGTGCCAGAAAAATATGATTACTGAGGAGCTGATGCCCAATGGAACAGAAGAATCACCTGTGTGCCTGTGCCCATAGTTATGCCTCACAAAACATAAAGTGGTGGTTACTTAAAGCCCTGTGTGCTCAGCTTCCTGTTGCTTATCAGTAGATAAAAAAGATCATGCTCTATGGGCATGAAAACAAATCTACTTCATCTTCTGTTTATTTATATGGCTACTGTATATTTTCCAGGTGGTTAATAACATTTCATGTCTATATCCTGTGGTTGTGACTTGGACTGGGTATGAGTTGAGCAAAGAGAAGGAGAGAGCACTGAATGGTTCCTCCCATCAAAAATCCTGATATATTTCCTTTTTCCCTTCCTTTGTTTGTGATTTTAGAGAGAGGAGTGCATGAGACAGGAGTGCATGATATAAATAAGAGGTCTGTCTTAGAGGAAAGGGTCAAAAGCTAGCCGAGTGGATGCCAAATACTGGCAGTGCTGCACTGAAGGAGAGACATTTCTTTGACTGGGGTTCAAAGCTGTGATTTAGTGAATGCATCGCTGCTTATAAGTCTCCAAAGGAGTTACTGGAGGAGTCGTGGTCCATGCAGGCAGCTCTAAATAAGCCTGAGTACATTTCTGTCTTTCAGCAGTTCCCAGTGCTGTGACAGTTTCAAATCATGCTTTACTGTTTCTTTGAAGCATTTTCTCTCTCTCTCTTTTTTTTACCCAGTCTGCTTCTTTTAAAGGCTCTCATTCAGCTTTTAAAAAGATGAAAGGAGGCATGAAAGTCAATTATTTTCAAAAGAATAAGATAGAAAAACAATAATAGGAACTGAGAAATTGGGAGAGAAATATCTTTGTGACTTACTTAAAACAGGTCAGAACATTTGAGACTTTCTTGATGTCAGCTGTTCAAAATGAGTTTAATAACATGTAGTCTCCTAGTCGGCATACATATAGAATTTTATTATGTGGTTGCATTGCACTGGAAAAACATCACCAAAATAAGACACAGCCTGTGGACATTCATATCATTATCCATCAAGTTATGTTGGTTGGGGCTTCCCTGGTGGCGCAGTGGTTGAGAATCTGCCAGCTAATGCAGGGGACATGGGTTCGAGCCCTGGTCTGGGAGGATCCCACATGCTGCGGAGCAACCAGGCCCGTGAGCCACAACTACTGAGCCTGCGCGTGTGGAGCCTGTGCTCCGCAACAAGAGAGGCCGCGATAGCGAGAGGCCCGCGCACTGTGATGAAGAGTGGCCCCCGCTTGCCACAACTAGAGAAAGCCCTCGCACAGAAATGAAGACGCAACACAGCAAAAATAAATAAATTAATAAACTCCTACCCCGAACATCTTCTTAAAAAAAAAAAAGTTATGCTGGTTTATTACTGACACATAACACATAAAGGACTTCTCTCCTGAAAACTATGACTAAACATGGCAGTATGTCAAAAATATCTTCTTTTTGTGAACAAATAATTTGAAAATAGATGGAAGGATGAGTTACCTTAAATTCTGAATTTCAGTTTCATTTTTCTTATTCATCACATTTTCGTTTTTATGATTATCAAATAAGCTGCTACCAAACACTGCATTGCCCAGTTTTCATAAAATATTTCAAATACTTTAAAGATACAAAATAGTACCCCAAATTTCAGCCTCACAAGGAAAGACCAGCAGTCAATCTATTGCCAAAATCTCACATGATTTTCTGCTAACTACCGTTTGATGAAACATATAGCAAAAACAAAGAAAAATTTGAGTACAATTTGAAATAACGACTGCTAGTTGAGGCTACGAAATTCCCATTGAAATGCCCATGAAAACACAGCAAGAGATACAAAGTTATAACACTAAAAACTGTGAACACTGGTCAAGGATTTGCCAGGTCCCTAAAGAAACAGTTCTGAACCATAACAGAGATGAGACCCTAAAGCAAAAAATGAAAAGCTTTAAGAAGATGATGGCAGATTTCCAACCAATCGCAAAGCAAACAAATCTTCCCAGACTAGAAGGGGGAAATATCTATTCCTTTATCTACCCAAAATATACATGAATACACCTTATAGGAGTAGCTTTCTGTTTTCTTCCCCAAGAGTGTGACTACACTAACTGCTCTTGTTCTCATTTATTTCCATTTCAGGGCTGAGTTTGACATCCAGTGACCTGTTACACCCTAGGATGAGAAGTCCATCATAGGGCAGGACAGAGACGGAAAAAGCTGGAGTGTTGGTATGTTATGGGTTACAGTGGCTCACGTACTGTTTCTGAAAAGGAAAGGATCGCATCCTGCTTCAAATATTCCAGTAATAAATTCCTATCATTGAAAAAATGAAAGCCCTTTAATTTCAGAAGAATCATGTGAGATGTGAAATGTTAAACAGCAGGCAGTTGGGTACACATATTTTACAATCCAGATTATTTTCTGACTCAAAGAATTAGGAGAGCAGAAATAATTTACCCATGCTATTTATATCAAAACCTAAGCCACCCTGGAGCCCTTTCCATTTAAGATTGGGAAACAAAGAACACCTGAATTTTGTAATTAAACCGATAAAAAGTCAACATAAAAAGTAAAATAGCAATGAAGATAAATATGAAAAATATAATTGTGTATTCTTTAAAATTCAAGAAAATGCTGACCATAAAGAGTAGATAAAAGATGAGATAACACAATGAAATCAAAAGTTTTGATAAAAATGAAGAACAGAGTGAGAGAAAGGGAGGAAGAGGAATCTCATTGGGATATGAAAATATTATAAGGAAAACTAAAAAGTTCCTAAAACTTGCTTTATTTTTGAATGAAAACTATATAAATTAGAATCAGTATTATAGAGGAAAACTGTAGGACTGTCACTTATAATCTAGAGAATAAAGACAAATATTTAGAATGACAGAGCATTAGTATATTAAATATGGGGTATTAATAATATGACAGCAATAAATAACAGATACAAAAAAGAGAATGAAATGAAACAAAATATAACATGTATCCTTGAAAATGAAAGGAAAGCTGACTTCAGGTAATATAAACATGGATATCAGAGTGAGAGAAACAGCAAAAGTAATTCTTGAGAAAGCACAAACATACTAAGCATATAACAATCTGGTTATAAAATATATGATTTTATCAGTAAAAATGTATTGATAGACTCAAATGTATACATGTAATAGAAATTCCAATGGTGATTTAAATTTGACAGAATGAGGAAGGATAAATGAATGAGAATATCCAAGAACATATTTTAAAAGAAAAATAGTATCAGTAATTTTATACCAGATATTAATATGTATTATAACACTATAATAAATAAGATCTGATCTGAGTGAATGAAATAATATAGGTGTAGCTTAATAACAGTCAGAATTTACATATCACTTAATACCAGCTAGGTATTATTATTAGCATTTTACACAAAGGAACTCATTTAACATGCATAGTAATTCTTTCATGTATGCACTGGTATTAGTTTTCTGTTGCTGCCATGACAGATTACCTCAAATTTAGTGGCTTAAAACAACAAAGATGTGTTATCCACAGTTTCTATATGTCAGATGTCAAACAAGACTTTTGCCAGCCTAAAATCAAGGTGTCTTGGGGCTGTGTTCCTTACTGGTGGTTCTGGAGAAGAATCCACCTCCAAATTCATTCGGATTGTTGGCCAAATTAATTTCCTTGTGGTTGTAGGACTGAGGTCTCCATTTCCTTGCTGGCTCTCAGCCAGGTATCATTTTCAGCTTCTAGAGGCTGCCCACATTCCATAACATGTGTGTGGCCTCTTTTCCCATTTTCAGAGCCAGCAAGCATGGAATGAGTCCTTCTTATACCCAGAATCTCTCTGACTTTCCCTGCAACTGCATCTCTCTTCTGCTGCTTCTTTAGCCAAATATCTTTGACCACCTTCCTCCTCCTTTCTTCCTTTTCTGCTTTTAAGGGCTCTAGTAATTACATTAACCCCACCTGTATAATTCAGGATAATCTCTCTGTAACCTTAATTCATCTGAAAAGTCCCTTCAGAGCAGTATCTAGGTTAGCATTTGATGGAATAACTGGGAGGTGAGAATCCTTGGTGAACATCTTTAGAATTTTCCCTGCCATACTTCTATTCTTACCTCAACTTTACAGATGAGTAAACTAGGCACTAAGGGGTTAAATATCCACCAGAGACACAAAGGCAAAGGTAGAGCAGCTAAATCCTGAACCTGCGTATTCAGGCTCCACAGTATGATATCCACCATTGTATTATAAAGAACTGTGTCAAGAAACAAATCATAACAGCACATGTTCTAGATAATTCTAATGATATCACAAATAAGGAAAATTACTAGAGCCCTATGGCACAGCATTCACCAACATTAATTCCAGAGGCACTAAATATTTATAAGTAAAAGATAACATTTAAAAATTACTTGAAGCATCAGTGAATTTCTATTTCATCTCCAAATAAAAAATGTATAAATAGCTAAAAGAAAAAAAGCATAGAGAACAAAAACATTGCTAACTTTAAATATATTAAATTTATAAATATTTCCAAACCTACGAAAATGGGAGCAAATCCCTTTGTAAAAGTAATCTCTAGGTAAAAGCTCTTAATAAAATAAAAATATAAAGGTATTGTCTTCTTCAGTAGAATGCTACCAAATACCTTACATCAGATTTCATTCTTAAAGGTGAGATATTAGTAGCATTCTCTTTAAAGTCAGGCATAAGAAAAGAATGCCTTCCATCACTGCATATATTGAACATCATAAGGGAGGCGCTGGTAAGCACAGAAAGTAAAAAATCAAATGAAAAAAGAAATATTAATCTCAAATAAGGAAAACTGTCATAATTTGCTGGCAAGATAATTACCTACGAAACCCAAGAGACTTGATTAGAAACAATTCTAAAAAAAAGAGGTCTATATGTTTTCTGGACTAATACAAAGGCAATTTACACAAATCAATTTTATTTCTAAACACCAGCATAAACAATTAGAAAAAGTTACAAATGAAAAAGGGATTTTCCTATTGTCTCTAAATTTTGGCTAAGGCAAAAGAAAGGGAAGAGCAACGTGCACCCCCTGAGCAAGATGGCCTTAATCTCCCCCTCAGCTCGATTAAATTTTAGACAAGTTTCTTCCTGACTCAAGGCCCTGACCTCCCTTCACTTAAAACATTTACTTTAGTAAAAAGTGTACTTGTAAATTCTTCCCCTGCCACGTTGACATGTAAATCTTTTTAAAAGCCTCTTGCCAGTTTTACAACCTAAACTGTCTTTCTCAAGGATCTGGGAGCCAACCTTCAAAATGTAATCATCAAGGAAGATAGAGCAACTATCTCCCGGTCTCTCTGTGGGAGGACGGAGCCTGACTTCAGTGGGAGCCTTGCTCCAAGCTGTAAAACTCTTTCCTCTTATGAAGAGAAGAGAAAGTTTACTCTTCCCTTGGGCAAAGCCAATTAGCAAACACAGGTGGCCTAAGACTCCCCAACTCCAGGTCTTAAAAACTCTCCAGCCCTTTATTTCAGACTGGGCTCTGGCCTCTCTTCCCTATTGCAATAGTCTTGAATAAATCTTCCTTGCCTGTTTAACTCTGTCCAATGAAATCTTTGCTTTGACACCACCCTTACTTTGGAGAGGGAAGGGAAACCCAGAAGTTGCAGAGAGGTTGGGAAAATAATGAACAAGGAAGGAACAGTAAAAGAATCTTCTATTCCAGGTCTCCAAGGCATAAGTCAGCCCTGAGGCAGGGGAAGGGAAAATCTATGACCTGAGAGTGAGATTTAAATTTTCAATTGAACTATTAGAACCATCATTTTAATACTGAATAGTGAGTTGTAATTACTGAGATAAAATTTGTTTTGTAATTGTCACTGAAAGTGTTCTGAAAGGGATGGCTTTTGTCTCAGGAGCTATTCAAGGGGCGGGGGAGGAGGGAAGGAGATTAAACAGTTTAAGGGCAGTTGTTGGATGAAAATATAGATGCTTCCTGATTTATTCTTCCAAGTTCAGTACTTTAAGCAGATACTTAAATAACTTTTAAAAAGTATACTACCTACAGTACTAACACAGACAATTAAGTACCTAAAATAACTAACAACATATGTGTAGGACTTTATTAAAAGAAAATAAACCACAATAAATGAAACGGCATAATGTATTATTATGAGACAGTATTTGTATATTATCCCCCAAACACATTTTTAGTATTTAAAATTCAAATTAGATTACTAACGTTTCTTCTACCTTTTATACTTATTAATCTAAAAGTGCAATCCAGGTAGATTAAAGAATTAAATGTAAAAAGCAAAATTTATGGAATAAAGTGCAGTTGATCCTTGAACAACAAACATGGGGGGCTGGTTAGGGGAGCTGATGTCCTGTGCCACCGAAAATCCATGTAGAATTTTACAGTCGGCTCTCTGCATCTGTGGTTCCACATCCACAGATTCAACCAACTGTGGATGTTGTAGTCCTACAGTACATATTTACTGAAAAAAAAAATCGGCATATAATTAGATCCATGCTGTTCAGACCTGTGTTGTTCAAGGGTGAACTGTATAGGAATATATCTTAATCATATCGAGTAAGGGAAGATGTTTTAATGAAAGATGTGAAAACTGCAAATCCTATAAGAAAAGATTAGTAAGATTCAATACATCAAAAATTAGAATGTTCACTCAAGAAAAAACATGAACAAGGAATAAGGATCAGACACTGTGAGAACACAATTTCCACAGACTCCCATTACCGTTTCTACACACCTACAGCATTTGCCCCGACTTCATGGCTCAAAGGGCGTTATTCTTATTCCTATGTAAAACCAAATTCTATACATCTGCACTAAATTTCATACTGCGATTTTTTTTAACACCTTTATTAGAGTATAATTGCTTTACAGTGGTGTGTTAGTTTCTGCTGTATAACAAAGTGAATCAGCTATACATATACATATATCCCCATATCTCCTCTCTCTCGCGTCTCCCTCCCACCCTCCCTATCCCACCCCACTAGGTGGTCACAGAGCACCGAGCTGATCTCCCTGTGCTATGCAGCTGCTTCCCACTAGCTATCTATTTTATATTTGGTAGTGTATATATGTCCATGCTACTCTCTCAATTCGTCCCAGCTTACCCTTCCCCCTCCCCGTGTCCTCAAGTCCATTCTCTACGTCTGCGTCTTTATTCCTGTCCTGCCCCTAGGTTCTTCAGAACCACGTTTTTTTCTTTAGATTCCATATATATGGAATCTTGCTTTTTTAATTGACACATTCAAATGCCTGCTCTCTACTAGGTACTTCTCATTAGCTTACAGATAGACTGTATTGCTCCCATTCTAAGTATGAAATGAAATATAAAGTTTCACTTAAACCCACTTTCCCTGCCTGCTATTTACCCATTGTTTCCCTCCCATTTTACAGTAAAAATAACTTGTCTACCCTCCTTTCCTCCACTCCAATTCTCACTTAAACCCAGTGCAATTAGGCTATTGCTCCACAGACACCGTGGTCATGGCGTCCACATTGTTAAATCAGTGGCACACTTGACTTGCAATTAGTATTTGTCACAGCTGCCCAAGCTCTTCTCTTTGACTCACCTTCTTCCATTTTTCCTGACTTTCCTCATACCTCACTTTTCACCCCTTTTACAGCTTCCTTTGCTGTCTCTTCCCTCCTTTCTTTCCTTTCAGTGTTAAAGTGGCCCAGAGCTCACTGCATGTTCTCCTATGTTCCCTTTGGGATCTCATTCATTCCCAGCGCTTTAAGTACTACTTCTGTGCCGGCAATTCTAAGATTTACATCTCCAACTCAGATTTTTCTCCTGAAATCCAGACTTGTATATATAATCGCCAACATCACATCAGAATAAATGTCTAATCAATGATCCTTTCAGCGATACCTTTAAAATATTTCCAGAGCCTGATTTTTTCTGACCACCTTCACTACTTCTCTCGTAGTCTAAAAGGCTACATTATCTCTCCTCTGATTTCTATAATATTTCCTAACTTGTCTTTCTGTTTTTACTTTGCCTCCTTCACAAGCTATTCTCAAGACAGTAGCCAAACAGATAACTAATAAGGACCTACTGTATGGCACAGGGAACTCTACTCTATACTCTATAATGACCTATATGGGAAAAGAAGCTAAAAAAGAGTGGATATATGTGTTTGTATCACTGATTCACTTTGCTGTACACCTGAAACTAACTCAACATTGTAAATCAGCTACACTCCAATAAAAATTACAAAAAAAAAAAAAGACAGTAGCCAGAGTCAAGTCATGTTTTAAAAAGCTAAGTGACTCCTCTCCTCAAAACCCTGCAGTAGCTCCCCATTTTACTTCAAGTTAATGCTAATGATCTTACACTTCCTGCAAGGCCCATATGCCCTCAGTCCACCACTTCAGACATCATGTTTTAAAATTATCTGCTTCATTCCTTTCCACTCAAGTGGCCGCTTTCCTCTCCCTCTAACACTCTGGGGATGTTCCTGCCTAAGAAATTTTGTTCCAAATGGGAAAATATATGACAAATAATTAATGTTTTTATTACACAAAAAGCATGTTCTACATTTTACATATAATTCATTATAAACTGAATAAAAAGCATCAAGCACAACGCTAAAATGGGCAAAGAATATGGACATATATGTCAGAAAGTATGAACTATAAACAAGCAATAAGCTTAAGTACGAGGGAACTGCTGAGGGCAGTGTCATTTTTACACTCTTGAGGGCTATTGCACATTTTGTATCAGAACATTAAATTATTATTAATGCTCTTTTAAACAAAAATTCATCAATTGATCTATGTTCAGGAAATAAAAAGCTATGGTTGTGAAGTTTTCACATATGCATTTTATCACACTATTATTTATTTTAATTAAACACTGGAGAGATGATAAACTATTAATTTTTAAATAAATAGTAATATATATTTAGTAGCCACTCAAAATAATATTTTGAGGAATATTTAATGATTCAGAACAGGAAATGAAAATGCAGCATGCATGTGTTTATGTATTTATATGTGTCTGTGAGTGTGTGTATGTGTGTGCACCAGAGTAAAGAAAAATGCCAGTGATTATCTTCTCCAAGTAGTGGTACTAGAGTTTATTTAAAATGTATTCTTTACCCTTTGCTATATTTTCCATGTCTTATAAGATAAATATTAGTGGATTTCAGAATTTTATAATCGATGTTTTATAAATTAATCTGTGTTGTTTCATGTTTTGTGGTGTCAGGGACATAGGGTATGGCTGGTTCTAGACTTGAGTTAAAACTGAAAGGAGGAAATTTAAACTAGAGAGGGTAAATAAAAAACATCCTTATCTAAGTCAGCAGATTTGTTTATTTTTAATCCTATGGAGATGTTATATAAAAAAGGTTTAGAACAATAGACTATTTTATTAATATTTATGTCCTATTATACTTACAAAGCATTTATATCTATTATCCAAGTTAATTTTCATAATGCTTTGTAGTAAATATTTGCATTATAACGTCTTACCCAAAGTCATGCACACATTTATTCATTTACAAATAGATTTTGAGTCCCTGATAAGTGCCGAATAAGTTTTATCTGCCGGAATGCAGGAGTGAAGAAGACAGATCTATTCTGTGTGTCAAGCAACTTCAGCGTTGACAGACCCTGGATTCAAGCCCATCTTCTTGACCATAGGCCCATACTCTTTCACTACATTAAGTGTTTTTTGGTGATTTAATTTGAAACTTTTTTTTTCCTTGCAGGTTTCTATTTGTCCTCTCACAAAGTAATTGATCTAAATCTCCACTTTGCAAATGAAATCCAGACTTTGTATACTTTGTAAATAATTCAATTAAAATCTAAATTATCTGGGTGAAATATTTCTCTTCTATGTATCAGTTTGCTGGTGGCCACCTGCTTACACTGTACTCAGAAAGCTGCCAAACAAATATATCCTTTGCATTTGCTAAGACGAAATAATTTCCAGGCCATGACCTTCCACATTATGTTTCATCCTGGCATTAATTTTAATGAAATAATAATGTACTTGGCACCAGAATATCATCTAACATCCAAGGATCTCCAAGTATGTAACAAACATTAATTCAGTAGCACAATGGCTCCGTAAGAGAAAACACCATTATCACAATCCTGGAATTGAATAGATTGTTGAACAGGGAAAATAATGATGGGGAACGCATTTTGAACTAATCAGAAGGGAGTAAGCTGCGAACTTGAATACTTTCATTACCTTACTCGAAGTAGAAGAGGGTGGGGATGAGCTGGGACCGCTCAGAAGAAACCCCAAATTCTGAGGTTGGGGTAAAACATCTCACCTCTTCACCTAGTTTAATATATGAATGCTCTGTGATAATAAATTTAAAAATATTTATGTTTGGTTGACAAGTTCCTTTACCTGAAAGCACTAGATTTAAAATCACAAAAAAGCCTCTAACTCAAACCTAGTCCATAAAAGAAAGATGTTTCTAACTGAGGTGACTAGATGGAAGTTTTGCATACACAAATCAACTAATAAAAAATCATTATGGCTCCTGAAAATGACTCAAAACTGTCTTCTGAAATGACTTACATTTGCTCATGATATATATTAAAATGTAATGTAAAGAACAAAGTTAACATTGCCATCGAAGGATGTCGTTATCTATAAATGAAAAATATCAAACAGGTTTTTTTCATTCCAGTAAAATGTTTTTGTGTTAAATGAGGCTATTAATTGCTGGATAAGGAGATCATTTTGATCATTTGGCATGGTAACATTTGATCCTTCAGTATCCCAAAGTTAGTGATGCTCTTTATTCCAAACAGAAAGGGCCAAAAAATTAATTTCAATATGTTATCTGCACCCAATAAATGTACTTATAAAAAAGATATCTCATTCTGTTTTTCACACAGCTTTGTTGTATTTAATTTTATCTAACTTTAATAATTGTTAAACTTTGTGCACTTCCACTGAGAAAGATTTCACACAGTTTGCTGATTTGCAATTGGCAGTACCTTTCAAAGGTAAAGCTGTGAAGAAATATCAGAAGTAAGGGACTAATGTTTTGCTCAGGAAATGTATTACATTTGCATTTCCTATAGCTCTTCTGCTTTGTAGAGGTATATGCTGTGTTTGTATGAAAGATGATTTTAGAACTACTTCTATCCTTTTAAGCATAAGTAGTTGAAAAATGGTGAATGAAGATGAGACTGGTCATTAAACTCTAGAATATGCAGAGAACGTCCTAGTGCATTTCAGCATTTGGATTATGTCATCCATAAAAATTAGTTTCTCAGTTATTTTGATTGCCGTTTCAAGAAATACTTGACAGCTGCACACTCTGTTAATATAAGAGTTCTTGGGAATGTGCATCTTTGCTTAGTTATAATGTAATAAAGTTAAGATCATTCTATTAAATAGTAATTAGTTTACAGGGAATTCTAAATGCTTATTATGAGTTAATCTAATCCTTTAAAAAGAGAACTGTTAATGTTTTAAGTGTCACACTTAAAAACAGAAAAGTAAATTGATTTTTGCTTAAAAGTGAAATTACTTAAAATACATCATATAACTGCTCTTTTTGAAATTTTTTTACCTGAAATTTTACTTTGCCTATATTTTTATTTCATCATTAATTTAGCTAAAACATTTGCACATATAAATCTATTATTTAAGAGACTATTACTTAGTACCCAGGAGTATGAGTTTTGTGGAAAGAATACTAGTAAAGAGGAATTAATATATTTTTTGTGTTTAAAATATTAATACTTAAAATTTATTAATCAGTAAGCTCTTATTAGGCATGTGGTAAATGCTTTCTAAGTATGTGCTTATTTAATCCTCAGAATTCTGTGATATAGGCACTGTACTACAGTTAACATTATATTTTATTATATTTATATATTATTATATTTACCCAAAGCTACAACAAGTAAGTGGCAGATTTGTGCTGTAAGCACAGTACTGGATTGTGTCTTACTAAGTAAATGGAGTCCATGAGGCATTTCAGTCACAAGAATAGATTAGGGACCATGGATAGTTCCACTCCCCTGCAGCCAATGGATTTGAAACTGAAAATATTACTCTGGTTTTCAATATTTGATATAGAAATCTTAGGTCTGGACTGTAAGACACAGGTGATAAGTGTCTGTACTGTAAAATGGCTGATAAATTTGGGGAATATAATATTGATATTTTATCTTAGTAATTATATTTTCCAATGTTATTTATACACTATTAATTAAGCCAAATATCTCTCTGTTCCTAGGTTCTCAGGAAGAAACATTTTCCGAATTTACAGTATAAAATCCACCCCCCCGCCATGATCAGCTATTTCTTTCATAAGCAGACCTGGATAAATTGATCACAATGGTGGCATGCTGTGGAATAATTATAATTGGTCATCTAGACTAAAAAATATAGCCAGAATGATATTCTACACAGTGTAGCCAGGCTACAGATGCTAAGTTTAAAGGAATGTTGCAGTTGACTTTAGGGTTATAATTACAATAGCCAAATTCTATGCAATACATATAAATGCTACAGGAAAACTCTAGAGCATTCAAAATAATATTAAATGCTTCCACAGAATAGTGCTACATACAATCATAAATAAACTAAGAGGCAATATTTTGACAATTGGCAAATTATGTCACCGGCCCATGTGTCAGCACAGTAGAACAGAGCCACTCTGCTGTGACCCGTGTCCAAAGCTGGCTCATTCTGCCTGCAACATAGTCTTTTAATTCTTACACACATCATCTCACACATGACATTTTCTGGTTGGTACTAAGAGTGGCTTTTCTTACATGCTGCCTAATTTTTTTTCCCTTTCATTTTTAAAAGATTCTTTGAATAATATTATATTTTGTAAGTAGTATCTACAGGTTTGATTCAAATAGAATGGATCAGCATTTATCAGGAAAAACCTAAATTGCACAAAGCAAAATGTTGCTTGGTGATACAATTTTCTTAATTTGAGATACTAAAGCTATGATTGGATATAATTAGTATTTTTCAACATTACTCCATTTGAGAATAAGAACATAGTCTTGATGAAATATCTCAGGCTTAAGTTTTAGTTTCTATAGGGTAGCTTTTAAAAATAATATAGTCATGGTATTGGTTTAAGCTTTGCAGTATATACAACCATTACTTGAGTGTAATCTAACAAAAATAGTATTGAATTTATAAGTCAGTAGAGTTCTTATTTCGATGGCCGATTGACTACACAATTTCAGAAATCATGTTCTGTTGCTGCTTCCCAAACTAAATAATATTTCTGTACAATTCTTCTGAAAATTAATAAGCAAATGAAAAAGGAGGAGTTGGAGAAGGAACAAAGTATGTATGATATAATCTATATAAAAGATATTATTTTCATTCCTTTTTACCACCAGTGAGGAACTAGGTACACAGAGAAGCTACATAACTCCCCCAAAGTCACACAGGCAATGGAACTGAGATCTGAACCTTCATGATCTGATTCTAGAATCTATGTTCTTAACTACTATGATACGTCACACCCTTCTGTAACTTTGGAAAATACTATCCTAACACCTTACCTTTATGGTTCTGTGAAATCTTTTGAACACACGAATCTACCGAACCAGAGATGGAATATTTGTTTTAAATTACTTTGTTTTGCTTATAGGGACGGACCTGCAATGTCCATTCACGTGCTTGTAATCCTTTATGGTGAAAACATACACTAGCGAGATAATCTACGGTGTGCTACAATCTTGACCACTCAGGTGCTTGGTCAACTGAAATAAACACAGGAAACACTTGATTTCAGAATGAAGTAGGATATCTTCAATTCTGAGCCCTAACAATTTTCTGGAATTAGTACAGGGACTCTAAGGTTAAAATAATTGCTTCAGTTATGTGAATGGTCTATGATAAGGGTTGACTGATATATGGTACGTATTGGAAGATACATAATAAAACATTTTTCACCCTATTTACTGGCACCTACAAATGCCAAGGGCTGTGCTCTGCCCTGGGTGGTGTAACGTGGATACTCCTCGTCCACAGGGAGTTTACAGTTTAATAGGGCGAGGCAAGCATTTAACAGATCAACAGACGTGCAGCATCTGTCTAAAAGGGGAAGTACAGATTGCTAAGGGAGTAACCCCAACTTGGGAGAGCTAATTCAGTCTAGGATGTTCTGGGAGTCAAGGGCACTGGGATCTGAAGAAAACAATTATCAGCTGAATAGATTTGTGAGTGTGGTAGAGGTAGAAAAAGGAGAGTGTTCCGAACATGTGGTATAATACTTCCAAGGACTGCAAAACAGAATACGGAAGGAAGATTCTTCAAAGTGCACACTACCACATGTAAGGTAGATAGCTAGTGGGAAGCAGCCGCATAGCACAGGGAGATCAGCTCGGTCCTTTGTGACCACCTAGAGGGATGGGATAGGGAGAGTGGGAGGGAGGGAGATGCAAGAGGGAAGAGATATGGGAACATATGTATATGTATAACTGATTCACTTTGTTATAAAGCAGAAACTAACACACCATTGTAAAGCAATTATACTCTAATAAAGATGTAAACAAAAAAAAGTGTGAGGATTCTTGAAAGATAATCCAGGAGTAGATGGTTAAGTGCTTGAAATCTAACTATGCTCAGTCAGAAACCTTGGTGCCTCGTACAGTACACCCTTCTGCAAAGGACGGAGAAGGTTTAGAAGCAGGCCTGAAGGCAGCCATGGCTGTAAGATGATGGAAGTCCTCTTGCCTGCTTTTACTCTGTCTTGGGCTCCTAATTGCCCAGAAGTCCCTTGTTTCTACTGTTTGGCAGCACCCTTTTTCACAAGAGGGGAAACCAGTCTGAGCTGTGACTGCACTTACAGCACAAGTGATTGAGTAATGGGCTACTCCTTTCCGCTGTCGCATCCTGCAGCCTCTCCCACTCCTGCGACCTTCCCTGTCTTCATGTCTTTACCTGGCATGATGTAGCACAGCTGATTGTTCAAGAGGAAACCAAACCGGTACCCTAGGGTCAGAAAATTTACCTTTCAAATACCGCTTTTGGCTTGTTCCAAGTACAGAATCAATCTACGTGTGCGTACACACACGTGTAAGAGCTAAAAGTCCTGTTGTATAGTATTCTAAAAAGAAGGAGAACAGATCATGTTTATGAGGAAACTAAATAGCCTCTCTTCAAGTATTTAGGATCCATGGACATAAAGAAAGCAAACTTGCATCCAGAAATTAGTCATGCGTATTGTTTTTTCTTGTTTTTGCTTTTCTGTGTTTCTCCTATTTTTCGCCTGGGCACACTACAAACACTACCATCCTGACCTTTACTGCAGCTAGATGTGGCTACAAAACTCAGTTACAATCAAAGTAATGGGAAGGGAGTGGTATGTGCCTACCTCTAGAACAGACCTTTAAAATCTGTGAGCACTCTTACATGTTCTAAACCCTCCTTCTTTTTTCGTTGTTGTTGCCGTTACCTAGAATAGAGAGGCCATGTGTTGAAGACTGAAGAGTTTCTATTAGTCTGGGACTCGAAATGAATGCAAAAATGCAAGAACCCCCATCCCAACACTACAACTGCTACAAATACACATCTTTTCTCACTGACTTGGAACATCAGTCTTCTACTATTAGATAAGAGAGAAATACACTGTCTTTTGCTTAAGTCTGTAACATGTTGTGTATATTTGTTACTGTAGCTTACCTTACCCTACCTGGCACAGAATCTCTAAATTCTCATTCTGTGTTTATGAAACATACTATATTACAGGTAAACACAACTTTGTAGCCTGTTAGTATGATTCACTTACTTCTTGATCAAATAAACTCATTTGATAAGATCAAAAATTAACCCATTGTATATTTTTTCTTTATAGCTAATAACATTTTACACATTACAAGCAAAACCTAAAAGTATTAGTAATACCATTATTAACCTCCAAAGAATGTTTCATTTTAATGGAGAGTTCTTTTTTTTTTTTTTTGCAGTATGCAGGCCTTTCACTGTTGTGGCCTCTCCCGTTGCAGAGCACAGGCTCCGGACGCACAGGCTCAGTGGCCATGGCTCACGGGCCCAGCCGCTCCGTGGCATATGGGATCTTCCCGAACCGGGGCACGAACCCGTGTCCCCTGCATCGGCAGGCGGACTCTCAACCACTGCGCCACCAAGGAAGCCCCTAATGGAGAGTTCTTTTAAAGTACCACGTCTTGATTGAAGTGCCCTAACATTCTTAGTCATGTAGTTCAAATATGTGAAAATCAAGTTCTTATAATACTTCTCCTTAACTTAAGATAATGAGTCAAAATGATAAAACCCTAATTTGGACCTGAAATTTTCTCTATTTCAACACATATAAGTATGCCAAACTTTAGGGCATTCTTGTGAAGCACAGTTATCAAAGTTTTTCACATAAGATTTTAAACATTTTAAAAATGTAAAACCTATTAATGAACCATAGTCCTGTATATTATTAAAATATCTTTGCACCTAATTGGAAAAGTATTAATAAGGGTCATGATTCTAAAGTTCCTAAAATTTCCCAAGATGTTCTGGAAGAGCTCCGATTTATCAAACTGTATATATTATGCCAGGAACATTCAAGGTCAAGGTCCCTGGCAGCCTTTGGTCTAAAGCTATGCATATGAAGGAGTCCTGTGGGGTTCAGGGCAAATTTCTTCTCATTTCATTATCTTACTTTTTGTGTAGATAATAAAAAAATCAAAACAAAACAAAAAACGTCCCCCAAATTCTTTTTTGGTTAGCCATGACCAAAATACTAAAATACTTAGAGGGATCTTCTATCAAAGCAGACCTTTATAAATGTCACTTTCCTGCAAAAAGTTTGTGCCCTAGTTAGACTCACATACAATTTAAAAATTGGAACTAGGCCTTCTTATACACTAAATTCCATTGCTTTTCTCTTAAGTCAGTGGTTTCTTGTGCTTTTAGTGTAACTTGTTACAACTCATCTAAGCCAATTTTTTTAATGCCATCCAATTTCTTCTCATATCTTGAACTGAGATTAGGACCAGAAGTGTCTTGGTGCCTACAAATTTTGAGAATCTATTTTATTTTTTTAATTCAGAAAAAGGTAGTTATAGGAATCACAGAAAAGTAGAGAAGGCAGCGTGAGTTCTCATCTGTTTATGGAATCAAGCACCCATTATCCATTCTTCAGCAATAACTCTTGAGTCAAGGATTATCTCAGTTTGAAACTACCCCCTGAACTCCAGCAAATACATATCCATCCACAGATGCATGCATATACAAACAACCAGAAATGCTCAGATAGCAGTAATAAACCAATACTAGCAAAGAGTTTAAATCAAATAGTTATTTTTTTCTTTTAATATTTGTCTCCTTTTTGTGTTAAAGATAAAGAACAGTGAACAACACAGTATCATGATTATTAGCTTCAGGAAGAGAATAAAAATGTGAGGAGATATTACTTCTATACTATGGGTTGATGACAGTCATGGAAACTGTGTGAGTTGTGATTACTGGAAGCAAAAGAGGGATTCTACTCGCAGGTGGCAGATGGGACACACGCATTTACTACTCCCTTCTACCTACGTTCAATTCAATTCCTTTGAATTATCAGAAAGGATATTTATTTTAAATATGTAATAGCAATAAAACAAGAAATGGTAAAGGTAACAAAAACTAGAAGAAAAACAGATGAGATCATATTTGGAAAATAAAAAGCAACTATAAGCCATAAAAGGCACAAAACAGAACTGTTCCATAGGTAATAACAGCCTTTGCCATGGAATCTACTGAAAAACTCTAAGTTTAGAAACAACTAAAAGTCAGCTGAGTACAAGTACTTAATGGAAGGACTGCATGAGAAACAGATCAACCACTCATGGCTATAGAAATAGCTGTACTGTTATGTTTACCTCTAGATAAACTCCTAAACTCAAAGTGGTGGGGACTTCTTCCATGGTTATTGGGGCCAGAGAGAGAAAGAGCAGCAAAGCTTAATATAAATCTGCATTCTCACAATAAATATGGAGTAATAATGAGTGAGAAGGAGAAAGGTCAGCTCCACTGCTGAAACACACTACAATGTTCACGGTCCAATGTAAAGCCCTGCCTAACTTGGTCATTATAGGGGTCACCATCTGGATCCCTATTTCCACAATCTGAAGGAAAACTGGCAAGCCATCTAAAACAATATAAAGTAATTTGGAAGTATTATTACAAGTAAACAGATACATGTGCCTTGTCTATACTTCTGGGTATCTACCCTGGAGACATTTTATACATGTGCACAGATATATATGCACATGGATATTGATTTTAAATTTAATAGTGGAGGAAATGGAAACAGCAGAAATGTTTATCAATAGGACACCGACAAACATACATACATCCATACAAACGAAAACCACCCAGTCATTAAAAATCATGGTGCATGGAGATGGAAATAAGAACAGTGAAAAAAAAAAGAAAAAAAAAAAGAACAGTGAAAATACATACATACATACATATATATATATATATATATATATAGGCAGTACGTGGGCCTCTCACCGTTGTGGCCTCTCCCGTTGCGGAGCACAGGCTCCAGACGAGCAGGCTCAGCGGCCATGGCCCACGGGCCCAGCCACTCCGCGGCATGTAGGATCCTCCCGGACCGCGGCATGAACCCGTGTCCCCTGCATCGGCAGGCGGACTCTCAACCAATGCGCCACCAGGGAAGCCCGAAAATACATATCTTGAAGGGTTCCTTACATGGGTGTATACATTTGTCAAAGGTCATCAAACTGTTCTCTCTACATTTTAGTGAATGTAATTATATGCCTCTAACTCTTAAAGCTAACAGAGAAGCCATCATGAGTTTTGTTGAGATGTGTTAGGACACAGAAATAGGAAATCTGAAACAAAAATATTTTGTAAATATTTAGACTTTACCATTAATAGGGGTGCTTGGGCTTCCCTGGTGGCTCAGAGGCTAAGAGAGTGGCTCTATCTTAGCCTCTCTTGGATTGTCTACTCTGGCACAAAGATACTGACAGGGACATGAACTGGAGCAGAGAATATGGGTTTTTAGACTCTACTTCCAGGTATACCATTCTGGATCACATATCATGACTGAACTATGCAAATGGAAGAGAAGAATGACTGCTGACCATCTCTGAAACCTTCCTTTGATAACCTCACACTCACACTAACATCTAACTATGAGGAACCTCTGAGCATCCGTTTGCAGTGTTCTGGCTGTTGATTGGGTCTTCTTCACAGAAGCACTATTAAGAAACAGTCTTCCATCCCCAGGGACCAGTTAACAATGAGAAGATATGCAGACAAGCATGTTTGATGACCAACTCTAGATCTTTTCTAGAAGGAATGAGGGCAGATTCCAATTACTGAGCCAGAATGAGCCCTATTCTTGCCTGTTCTCTAGCCAACAACTCTGTGTGCCCAATCACAGCGATTTATATCCATGATGGAAGGACTAAACTCACAGGGGAAAGATAATCTTACCGAGTCAAAGCCAAATGTAGATAAGCTGACTATCACGGAAGGTTTGAAGCAAGAGAAACTGGATACAGAACTCTAAACATTTCTTATTATCAGCAAATGTGCACAGCAGCTGCTGGTAATCACCAATCACAATAAGCAGATAGACAGAAAAGGGGAAAATATTGTGGATGCACCCAAATTCCAAATCTTGGCACCTAACTGAATTTAGTGCAGAGCATCAGCATGAATTCAAATATGTGTGAATCATGGTAATCATGCGAAGTGCTAAATCACACATTTCCTGATTTATCCAAGCTTCCAAAAACACTATATTCTCTGTGCCACAATTTGTACTAAGCTTTTTAGGGTCAAACTTCTAGCGTCACACCACACACACACACACACACACACACACACACACTCTTCCCAACAATGTGCTTTGCTACAGCATTATATAGCAATTATCATATTAAAAGAAATAAAGCATTTGGATGTGTGAATCAAAGATACTGACAAGAACTTTCATCAACGTCAATTTAACAAAAAAAATTCAAAGAACTATATACGTATGTTTGTGTTTGTATATGTATGTTTATCTATCCATCCATTCACACACACACACAAGCATCCAACCAGAAAATATCCAATATTTATTTTATTAAACAGCAATAGGCCCAATCTCATGGAGTTTATCTTGCAGTTAGGACAGGTTAAAACACAGAGGGGAAATTAAGCACATTAAGGTAAACCTGAGGAATCCCTGTGGTGTTGGAACTGTTCTGTATTTTGACTGTGGGGGTGATACACAAACCTACACTTGTGCTAAAATTGCATAGGACCAAATACACACACACACACACACACACACACACACTCCAATAAATCTGAGTAGATCTGAGTAATATCAGTAGATTACATCAATGTTAGTAACCTGGTTGTAATATTATGCTTTGCAAGACATTACCATGGGGGGAAACTGGATAAAGGGCACACAGGTCTCTCTGTATTATTTCTTACCGCTGCCTATGAACCTACAATGATCTCCAACTAAAAGGTTTACTTGAGAGAAAACTGAAATGCAAAGTGATAAGTGCTAAGATAAAAAAAAAGCACAAGTTGTTATGGGGGCACATAATAGGGCTATATAATCTAGATTGGTAGCTTAAAGAGATTGAGTAGAATGAAATTAAGCAATTGCAAGTTAAAGAAGTCCAGGAATAAAGATTAGTTTATGCAAACAATGTAGTTTAGTCTAAAACATTATTTCTGAGTATTGTTAGGTAATTTTAAATATTTTCCAGGTGAGAGAAAGGAGATTCTATTGGAGAGGGGGTTAGTCGCCAATTCTTTAAGGAATATGTGATTATATTAATGTTTATGGGTCCAAACTGTAAAAGATATGTGAATCCCTTTATATCTTGTATCTAGAGACACTAAAATGATCTAACAGCAGGGTAGTGAAGGTCATGGATGAGGCTAACCTAGAGGCATGAGCAACATAAATAGGTGCAAAAATTCAAGACAGAGTGCCTGTCACAAACTGAGAACTGGACAAATATGGGCTGAATGTAAAAGGAGACAGTGGTAGTAGAGACAGTAAGGAGGGGAAGCATAGCCTTGACTAGCCATTGGATATAGATGGTGTAGGAGACAGTTATCAACCTCAGGAAGGGACCACTCCAGGGTTACAGGTATGAGTTTTAAGTGTTTCATTGTACCATTTATTTCCACATGAATACAAATAAGTGTCAGCTTGTAACTCCTTTTCTTCTTTCTCCTTCTCCTTTCTTTAATGAAACGGTGTAATCTACCTTGTATTTTACACTGGAAAAATGCGTTGGAAAAATTGAGTGGATGTCAAAGGTTACCAGGGGACAAGATAAGCAATTCCAGTTCTTTTTGTTTACAGCATCTCAAACCATGCTGTGTCCTCCCCAAATAGTGAAACTGTATTACATTTTTATTTCACTTTGGAAAGAGATGCACACTACACTTTTTATTGCAAATATTCAAATAATATTCTCGAACTGGGAGTCAATATTGTTTAATAGTCACCTGGACTATATAAGCAGTGACCCTCAATAATTTGCAATGCTTTGAAGGCTGCCAAATAGGTGGCAAAAACACTACTTTTAACTTCAGGATAACAGATTGTATTTCTTTTATGATATCCCTGCAGTGGTGAAAATGGAAATTATTGACTCTGGGAACTCAGCCTACAGTGCTGTTAATCACTGTATTGCTATTAATTGATTTCCTTAAGAATGAGCCAGAGCCAGCAGGACACTACTTATTAGACCTCTCTCCCACTTGTAATGCAGTGCTTTTAATACTGCATGCAGAGTTTTCGGAGTGAAATGTTTGGTTTTCAGAACAGAGGTACCTTTGTATGGAACAAATAAGAACCAGTCAGTTTAAGCTATATAGTAATACATTGATCCTTTGAAAGGGAGAGACTTGAATTGTTCTTTCCTCTGTCTGCATTATCATAGGTAAATAATTTGAAACTATGTATTCAAATATTCAGTTCAGTCATGGTGCTTGTATTGCAATATGTGCAGAAACCTCAGGATCTTTTATTATTTTGAAATAATACCTAGGGACCCCACTGCTTTGTCCAACATACCTAGAACAATCATTTTGTCCAAAAAGGCACCCCAAGTTTCTAGAAACTAGAAGCTAAAACCTACTTCCTTTTTTTTCCCCCAATATCCATAACCGGCAGTCGAGAGCATGAGGTTAGATATTAAATAAAACTAAAATTCAGAAGGAAAAATTTATAATCTATATTCAAAATAATAGAACACTATGCTGACATGAATATATTTATGGGTATATTTAAACAATGAACATACGTCTATCTTAACTAGGCAAAGTTGAGGACTATTATCTAATACATTAGAAAGTTTGATTGATCGATCATTTTGCCCTTTTTCTTAATAGACTATTACAGCAGTAGACGAAGGAAGAAATAAAGTGCCCAGCTAATCGATCTGTATCATACTGGAAAGGTCAAAATAGAATTGTACATTACTACTGTCAGAAATATATAAAACATTAACGTTTCCATACCATAGTCTCATCACAAAAATTGTAATGGAGACTGAAAAAGACACAATATTCGTCCATTCTTATGACTAAAATAGCTATTAAGTTGGAAATGGAATGGCAAAAATCTAATCTCAGGAGAGGTGCTGACTGGAAGAAAATATTACGGATCCATTCCTTTCTTCTGTAGGATCTTGAGTTCTCACTAAAGCCATCCTATATGTACTCAGATATTTTTTCCACAAGAAACCCTCTAAGTGACATATGTGTACTCACGACTTACAATACAACATCTGTTAGAAATAGGCAAAGGCATACATCAAAAGCAAATAACACATTTAGTAAGTAATAAAATATAGAAATAATAAATATAACTATTAAGAAGGTCAATTAAGAATTACATTTTGCATCTTGTTAAATTAATGCAGTATAGGAACTTGAGAAGAATTATACATAAATGGGAATATTCTGTGAATAGCTTCAAGTTTAATAGATTATGATATTTTTAAACATACCTTCTGGGCTTCCCTGGTGGTGCAGTGGTTGAGAGTCCGCCTGCTGATGCAGGGGACACGGGTTCATGCCCCAGTCCGGGAAG
Organism: Globicephala melas; assembly: GCF_963455315.2. Lineage (NCBI taxonomy): Eukaryota > Metazoa > Chordata > Mammalia > Artiodactyla > Delphinidae > Globicephala > Globicephala melas. The sequence continues at coordinate 29,887,425 of NC_083322.1, forward strand.
ATCCCACGTGCCGCGGAGCGCCTGGGCCTGTGAGCCATGGCCGCTGAGCCCACGCGTCTGGAGCCTGTACTCCGCAATGGGAGAGGCCACAGCAGTGAGAGGCCTGCGTACTGCAAAAAAAAAAAAAAAAAAAAAAAAAGGTGAGGCTCTTCTTAGCTTTGAAGACAATTTCTGCTTCCTGGCAGTTCAGCTTAAGTTGAAATTTATACAGCAAACATCTTATCATAATTCCTACCTCTGAAGAAACTCAGTAATGATACTTGCACTGGAGGCTTGATTGTTATTTTAAAACACTCTTACTTTGGAAAAAATTAGATGTTAAACTCAGCATAATTGCTGAAGACACAATATTTATGAAAAATAAAACTTTCAGAAAAGTTTTTGTTTTGGGGGAAAAAGATTATATTATCAACTTGGCATTAAAAATCAAATGTAAGTCAACAAATATTTGAACACCTATTAAATACAGCACAGTTTGTTATGAAAGACACATTAATAAGCAAAAGGGAATCCTCAAGTAGTTTATAATCCAGTACAGACATAATAAAAAGCTGAATATCATAAATACTACAAAAGACATTAAATTATGCAATGAGGGAAGTTTGTGGAAAAAAGGATAATACGGGAAAAATATCAGAAAATGCTTCAATGAGGATATAAATAGGGCTTCACAAGCAGAAATGTCAGAGGAAAAAACTGAGGGTAGATACTCGAAATGAGGAAATAAAAAAGAGACTATAACCAAAAAAAGAGGGGGGGGCTAGTGTTTGAAGAAACTATGAGCAATCCAGATACATTAGAAAATAGTTTAAGCACCTAAATAGGTACTGGGATATGAAGGCTGAAAGTATGATTGGCTCATATTGTCAACAGGCTGAATATCAAGCTGAATATGCTAGATTTTACTTGATAGGAAATGAAGAAACTGAAACTTTTTGAATAAGTATGTGTATGAATAAGAAAGTTTAATTTAGTAATTGTCTACAGAATGACTTGACACTTTTCCAACTCATTTGTTTATTTATCTGTGGAAGTAAATTTTTAATGGTTGGTTAATTATATCACTACATTTTTATTGCAAATAGTACTCATTTAAGCACTTAAAAATGGAAGGTGTACAAAGATTAAATTAAGACACAGTAAACTGACTAAATATTTGGTTTTTATATAAATAAAGGTCATGACCACACTGTTGACATGTAATACTGCTATAGTATAACAATTAAACTTGTGAGTCTACAACAGAAGTCATCTGTAGTTAAACAGGAAACAAAGTTGAAAAAGACCATGTTAAAACAAAACTACTGGGATTTACAGGTCGGGATTGTAAGTAGCAACAAACAGATTCACTCAGTTCCTGAGTATTTCAAGTTTTACAGTACACATTAAAAATGATTTCTTCCATCAACACTATAAATTCAAACTGTCAGATGTTTATGCATTTTGTAAGTTACACTGATTGAATTGCTTACACGGGAGCGGGGGTCAGAACACCTCCCAATTTGAAGTTTACATCACCCATATGCTAACACAAATACAACTTGTTCCGTTTCCTTCCCTCCTCTCTCCCCACAACAAAGAAGGCAGGATTTTTTGTTTCATTTAGGAAATTGTTTTAAGGGATTTGTGACGATCAATCTGAACGTCTGAAATTCAGTAATATTTAACTCTTAGACAGCTAAGAGGTTAAAGATGGAAAATAATTTCTCCTAACACTAAGTTAGAAAATCATTTGCATCATACTGTAAACAAGGAAGCAATGTAAAGCAACAAAAACCTGTCCCCAGTACAAAACTGAAAAAATCTAAATTTCAAATCAGCAGAACTGGTCTACTTCCATGTTGACTATATGCCACAGTATAAGTGTGAGCTCCATAAATGCATAGCTAATGTAGGTAGTCTCCCACCGTGGCAAAAGCACAGCATCCAATTCCTGATTGAGCCATCAGTCCTAGATACTGTGTGGCCTGTCCCGTGGCTAGGGCAAGTGGAGGTTGCTCTGGCAGACTGTGGGTTTCTAATATTGCACTGTTAAGAGCTGAGCACACAGGAAAAATGACACTTTTCCAACTCTATTTTTCAAAGGCTTTTATGTAGATTACAGAATACTGACTCCTAAAATTGAGTTTATCACTTTATCCATACACCTCACACGGCACCACCAATGCACTCATTTACAGAGGCTGGTATACTGTTGGACACAGCAAAAAATGCTTTCTGAATGACTGAAAGAATTGTATGTATAGAGATGACTAAACTAGTGTGAAGACTAATTTTCTAATCAAGTAGAAATTAAGGCATGAAATAGGACAGGGCACTGGTAATGAAAACAATGAGTTTTAAGAAAATCGAAGTTGATTCTAAGGTTTTAATCGTGAGAACTTTAAAGAATGGAGAACAAGTCATCAACCTACAAGTGTTAAAGGCAAAGAGTTTAAAAATAGTGGGGGCATTGGTGTTTGGGGACATGTTAAATTTCAACAGCAAATGGAAGACTGAGGTGAAGTTAGGTAGAATAAAGTCATAATCATAGGACAGGATTTCTAGAAACAGGTAATATCTAGAGGTGAGGTTCTGTCAATACTCAACAATATAGAGATGATTAAAACAATGGAAGTATCAAAGTTTAGAAACTATAAAGAGAAATTCAAAGATGTTCACATTTAGAAAGCCTACATTTAAATGAAAAATGGTAAGCAAGGTAAATAGAGAAGTGAGACTGCAGAAAGTTATTTGGACTGATATGAAAAAGATTCAGACGATGTTGCTGCTGCTGAAAATGGAAACAATAATATGACATTTAGCTTCTACTATATGCTAACCACTCTGCCAGTTATTTTTAATGGTTTTCAGATTTAATCCCCAGAACACGTGTATGATGTCTATATTATAATTTTTCCTTTTTTTTTGTTTAAATATAGGGAGAGTGTTGCCCAGAAAGTTTAGAGGAAGGGATGACATCAGGATTCAAAAAAGATTTTGTTTTGAATTTTATTTTTCTTATACAGCAGGTCCTTATTAGTTATCTATTGTATGCCTATTAGTGTATATATGGAAATCCCAATCTTGCAATTCATACCACCACCACCACGCCCTCCCCACCACTTTCCCCCCCTTGGTGTCCATACTTCTGTTCTCTACATTTGCGTCTCCATTTCTGCCCTGTAAACTTGTTCATCTCTACCATTTTTCTAGGTTCCACATACACGCGTTAGTATATGATATTTGTTTTTCTTTTTCTGACTTACTTCACTGTGTATGACAGTCTCTAGATCCATCCACATCTCTACAAATGACCCAATTTCATTCCTTTTTTATGGCTGAGTAATATTCCATTGTATACACGTACCACTTCTTCTTCTTTATTCATTCGTCTGTTGATGGGCATTTAGGTTGCTTCCATGATCTGGCTATTGTAAATAATGCTTCAATAAACATTGGGGTGCATGTGTCTTTTTGAATTATGGTTTTCTCTGGGTATATGCCCATTAGTGGGATTGCTGGGTCATACGGTAGTTCTATTTTTAGTTTTTTAAGGAACCTCCATACTGTTATCCATGGTGGCTGTATCAATTTACATTCCCACCAACAGTGCAAGAGGGTTCCCTTTTCTCCACACCCTCTCCAGCATTTGTTGTTTGTAGATTTTCTGATGATGCCCACTCTAACTGGTGTGAAGTGATACCTCATTGTAGTTTTGATTTTCATTTCTCTAATAATTAGTGATGTTGATCAGCTTTTAAAGTGCTTCTTGGCCATCTGTATGCCTTCTTTGGAGAAACGCCTATTTAGGTCTTCTGTCCATTTTTGGCTTGGGTTGTTTTTTTAATATTGAGCTGCATGAGCTGTTTATATATTTTGGAGATTAATCCTTTATCTGTTGATTTGTTTGCATATATTTTCTCCCATTCTGAGGGTTGTCTTTTCATCTTGTTTGTAGTTTCCTTTGCTTTGCAAAAGCTTTTAAGTTTCATTAGGTCCCATTTGTTTGTTTTTATTTCCATTACTCTAGGAGGTGGATCAAAAAAGATCTTGCTGTGATTTATGACAAAGAGTGTTCTGCCTATGTTTTCCTCTAAGAGTTTTATAGTGTCTGGTCTTACATTTAAGTCTCTAATCCATTCTGAGTTTATTTTTGTGTATGGTGTTAGTAATTTCATTCTTTCATTTCATTCTTTTACATGTAGCTGTCCAGTTTTCCCAGCACCACTTATTGAAGAGACTGTCTTTTCTCTATTGTATATCCTTGCCTGCTTTGTCATAGATTAGTTGACCACAGGTGTGTGGGTTTGTCTCTGGGCTTTCTATACTGTTCCATTTATCTATATTTCTTTTTTTGTGCCAGTACCATATTGTCTGATTACTGTAGCTTTGTAGTATAGTCTGAAGTCAGGAAGTCTGATTCCTCCAGCTCCACTTTTTTCCCTCAAGACTTCTTTGGCTATTCGGGGTCTTTTGTGTCTATACAGATTTTAAGATTTTTTATTCTAGTTCTGTAAAAAATGCCAATGGTAATTTGATAGGGATTGCATTGAATCTGTAGATTGCTTTGGGTAGTATAGTCATTTTCACAATATTGATTCTTCCAATCCAAGAACATGGTATATCACTCCATCTGTTGGTATCATCTTTGATTTCTTTCATCAGTGTCTTATAGTTTTCTGAGTACAGGTCTTTTAACCTCCCTAGGTATTTTATTCTTTATGTTGCAATGGTGAATGGGATTGTTTCCTTAATTTCTCTTTTTGATCTTTCATTGTTAGTGTACAGGAATGCAAGAGATTTCTGTGCATTAACTTTGTATCCTGCAACTTTACCAAATTCATTGATTAGCTCTAGTAGTTTTCTGATGGCATCTTTAGGATTCTCTATGTATAGTATCATGTCATCTGCAAACAATGAGTTTTACCTCTTCTGTTCCAATTTGTATTCCTTTCATTTCTTTGTCTTCTGTGATTGTCGTGGCTAGGACTTGCAAAACTATGTTGAATAATACTGGTGAGAGTGGACAACCTTCTCTTGTTCCTGATCTTAGAGGAAATGCTTTCAGTTTTTCACCATTGAGAATGATGTTGGCTGTGGGTTTGTCGTATATGGCCTTTATTATGTTGAGTTAGGTTCCCTCTATGCCCACTTTCTGGAGAGTTTTTATCATAAACGGGTGTTGAATTTTGTCAAAAGTTTTTTCTGCACCTATTGAGAAGGTCATATGGTTTTTATTCTTCAATTTGTTAATATGGTGTATCACATTGATTGATTTGTATATATTGAAGAATCCTTACATCCCTGAGATGAATCCCACTTGATTATGGTGTATGATCCTTTTAATGTTTTGTTGGATTCTGTTTGCTAGTATTTTGTTGAGGACTTTTGCATCTAGAGTCATCACTGATATTGGTCCGTAATTTTCCTTTTTTTGTAGTATCTTTGTCTGGTTTTGGTATCAGGGTGATAGTGGCCTCATAGAATGAGTTTGGGAGTGTTCCTCTTCATTTTTTTGGAAGAGTTTGAGAAGGACGGGTGTTGGCTCTTCTCTAAATGTTTGATAGAATTCACCTGTGAAGCTATCTGGTCCTGGACTTTTGTGTGTTGGAAGGTTTTTAATTATAGTTTAAATTTCATTACTTGTGATTCATCTATGTTTTCTATTTCTTCCTGGTTCAGTCTTGGAAGGTTATACCTTTCTAAGAATTTGTCCGTTTCTTTCAAGTTGTCCATTTTATTGGCATAGAGTTGCTTGTAGTAGTCTCTTAGGATGCTTTGTATTTCTACAGTGTCTGTTGTAACTTCTTTTTCATTTCTAATTTTATTGATTTGAGTCCTCTCCCTCCTTTTCTTGATGAGTCTGGCTAAAGGTTTATCAATTTTGTTTATCTTCTCAAAGAACCAGCTTTAGTTTTATTGATCTTTGTATTGTTTTCTTTGTTTCTATTTCTTTTATTTCTGCTCTGATCTTTATGATTTCTTTCCTTCTAGTAACTTTGGGTTTTGTTTGTTCTTCTTTCTCTAGTTTCTTTAGGTGTAAGGTTAGATTGTTTGAGATTTTTCTTGTTTCTTGAGGTAGGCTGGTATTGCTATAAACTTCCCTCTTAGAACTGCTTTTGCTGCATCCCATAGGTTTTCGATCATCACGTTTTCATTGTAATTTGTCTCTAAGTATTTTTTGATTTCCCCTTTAATTTCTTCAGTGATCTCTTGGTTATTTAGTAATGTATTGTTTAGACTCCATGTGTTTGTGTTTTTTACATTTTTTTCCTCTGTAATTGATTTCTAATCTCATAGAATTGTGGTCAGAAAAGATGCTTGATATGATTTCAGTGTTCTTAACTTTACTGTGGCTTGATTTGTGACCCAAAATGTGATCTATCCTGGAGAATGTTCCATGCACACTTGAGAAAAAGTGTAATCTGCTGTTTTTAGATGGAATGTCCTATAAGTATCAATTAAATATACTTTGTCTATGATGTCATTTAAAGCTTGTGTTTCCTTGTTAATTTTCTGTCTGGAGGATCTGTCCATTGGTGTGAGGTGTTAAAGTCCCCCACTATTATTGTGTTACTGTCAATTTCCTCTTTTATAGCTGTTAGCAGTTGCCTTATGTATTGAGGTGCTCCTATGTTGGGTACATATATACTTATAATCGTTATATCTTGTTGGATTGATTGCTTGATCATTATGTAGTGTCCTTCCTTGTTTCTTGTAATGTTCTTTATTTTAAAGTCTACTTTATCTGATATGAGTATGGCTACTCCAGCTTTCTTTTGATTTCCATTTGCAAGAAATATCTTTTTCCATCCCCTCACTTTAAGCCTGTATGTGTCCCTGGGTCTGAAGTGGGTCTCTTGTAGACAGCATATATATGGGTATTGTATTTGTATCCATTGAGCGAGCCTGTGTCTTTTGGTTGGAGCATTTAATCCATTCAAGTTTAAGGTAGTTATCGATATGTATGTTCCTATTACCATTTTCTTCATAATTATGGGTTTATTTTTGTAGGTCCTTTTCTTCTCTTGTGTTTCCCACTTAGAGATGTTCTTTTAGCATTTGTTGTAGAGCTGGTTTGGTTATGCTGAATTCTCTTAGCTTTTGCTTGTCTGTAAAGCATCGAATCTGAATGAGATCCTTGCTGGGTAGAGTAATCTAGGTTGTAGGTTCTTCCCTTTCATCACTTTAAATATATCATGCCACTCCCTTCTGGCTTGTAGAGTTTCTGCTGAGAAATCAGCTGTTAACCTTATGGGAGTTCCCGTGTATGTTTTTTGTCATTTTTCCCTTGTTGCCTTCAATAATTTTTCTTTGTCTTTAATTTTTGTCAGTTTGATTACTATGTGTCTCGGTGTGTTTCTCCTTGGGTTTATCCTGCCTGGAACTCTCTGGGCTTCCTGGACTTGGGTGGCTATTTCCTTTCCCCTGTTAGGAAAGTTTTCGACTATAATCTCTTCAAATATTTTCTCGGGTCCTTTCTCTCTCTCTCCTCCTTCTGGGACCCCTATAATGCGAATGTTGTTGCGTTTAATGTTGTCCCTGAGGTCTCTTGAGATTGTCCTCACTTCTTTTCATTCTTTCTTTAGTCTGTTCCGAAGCAGTGAATTCCACCTTTCTGTTTTCCGGGTCACTTATCAGTTCTTCTGCCTCAGTTATTCTGCTATTGATTCCTTCTAGTGTAGTTTTCACTTCAGTTATTGTATTGTTCATCTCTGTTTCTTTGTTCTTTAATTTTTCCAGGTGTTTGTTCTTTAATTCTTCTAGGTCTTTGTTAAACATTTCTTGCATCTTCTTGATCTTTGCCTCCATTCTTTTTCTGAGGTCCTGGATCATCTTCACTATCATTATTCTGAATTATTTTTCTGGAAGGTTGCCTATCTCCACTTCATTTAGTTGTTTTTCTGGGATTTTATCTTGTTCCTTCATCTGGTACATAGCCTTCTGCCTTTTCATTTTGTCTATCTTTCTGTGAATGTCTCAAAAAAGGTATCTTTGAGCTTTAGTACCCTTGATCTTAACCTTAAGAATATTTCCCTTAATAATAAGAAAATCAAAAAAGGAGAAAAATTCAAGACTATACACCCCAGAATCCATTTTCAATGGGAGTAGGATAAATCTGCAAACCTGTCCCACAGTATTTGCATATATGAGGCAGAAGAATAAATGATGAAAAACTGAGCAGAGAGGAAGAAGTCATACGTAACTGCCTTCAAGTTGGAGTGGGAGTGAAGGAATGGGAAGGCTAATGGAAAAGCCAGCATAACCTTTGGAAAGCTTCAGGATCTGACATACTCGATACTGCTTGAGTGTGGGTACAGGTGCAAAAACTGAGAGCCTGGTGGGAAGTTGACTAAAAGTAGGGGTGGGGAAAGTCTATACTTTTCTCCAGGATTTATACCCAATGTAGGTGCACAGTGTGGAATGTATTTTGTGCATTAAGTTCATCTTGGACTACCTGACCTTTTGCCTAAGTAGATCCAGAAAAACTGCAGCCAGATTTATTGCACCCAGGCAGGACAGCTGACTGCTTTACAGTAAATTCAATGCACACAGAGCTTCCAATAAATTTTTAGTACCTCATTTGTAAATATAAATGAGCTGCCAACATTTAAGGATGAATGATTTAGACAAAGCAAGCAAATGGAAAAAAGGAAATGGTGACAATGATGAAAGAAAAAATATATATTAATAATGCCTTCAGAGATACTGGAGAAGTATTAAACAATACTAAAATATCATTTAGAGAAAAAGAAAGGGGTCTTGGAAATGTAAATATAATAGCTATAAAAATAGAAAAATATTTGGAAGAAAAGTCAAGTCTTATCTCTCAGGAAAATAAAAAGAAGACAAGATGATGTTCAATAGGAGGAAACAGATTAGAAAATTAGTAGAGAAATTGAAGTAATCAAAAATCTGGCTATGAGAACTTCAACAAAAGGAGAAAAGTGAAACTAAAGGAAACGAACTTCTGAAACCAATCATTAAAATAAAAATCTCAGAAATAGGTACATGGTTTTTCAGAGAGATAGGGTCCAAAAAATGCTTGGTACAGGGAATGAAAATGACTCTCTTATTAAAACATTCTACCATGAAATTTTAGAACATAGAAAGTAAGAGGAAATTCCTAAATGGGGTGTAAGTCCCCAATTTAATGTTATTCACTGCCTTAATATTCGGTAAAATCTGGACTGTGTCAATGGCCTGCTCCCCACCCCACTCTGCTCCTGCAGAGAAGGTTCCCTAGCCAAACAACGCTCCTTATCAAAGAGATCGGGCAGAGTTCCTACCTATCCCTGGGGATCAGTTCCCTGTCAGCCCAGGGGATTTAGACAAGCCAATCACATCCTCCCACAGGTGTGAAGTGCAGCCCAACCCCTTGGTATTACAAAGCCTGCCTCCCCTGGCCCCCTGCCCTTTACCCAAGTGCACCTCCCTGAAGTATCCTCCTCCCCTGGACAGTAAGTGACTAATAAAACCCTGTTAATATCCTCTGCTCAGTGTCAGGGTCATATGTTCAGACATCCCTGTAGCCATAGAGTGTGAGACCCTCCCTCATTAATGGGGTGAATAGGAGACAAACACTAAAATACTTGAAAGAATAGGCAGGTCCAGTACAAAGGATGGTGAATCAGAATGACAGATTCTCAAATGCAGCAGTAGAAACAAGAAGAATTTTGAATAATGTTTTCAAAATTCTGAGGAAAAATCTATTTACAACTTCAAACGCTCCATCCCTTCAGATTACCTAATAAATATCAGAGAAGAATAAAAGTACTTTTAGACTTTCAAAGTATAGAAAATTTGACTCTCCTGTACCCTTTTCAGGAAGCTATCTAAGGATGATTTCTGTCAAAACAAGGAAATAAACCAAGAGAGAAGAGAACTGTGATCCAGGCAACAGGAGATCTAACACAGCAGAAAGGTGAAAAAAATCCCAGGATCATGGCAAAAAGGAAGTATCCATATGAGAGCTGTATAGCAGGCCTAGAGTACATATTTTAGCAGGAGGTCAAATGTCTCCGCTAGGCAGGTATTCAGAAAAATAAAATATGCTTGGAAATGAGATAAAGGCTATGATCATATGAAAAAATGAGGCATTTCACAGAGCTTTTCTGGGGTGACAGTCATAGGCTGAAAGTAAACCAAGTCAAAAGGGGGCAATTTTTAACTCCAGTAAAAAAAAAAAAAAAAAAAAAAAAAACGAAGTAGAGGAAGTAAATGTAATCAGATGCATTTTCTTGGCTCAGCAGTGAACAATATTTAAAAAGTCATCATGGAAACACAATGTTTTTAAGCAAAAATTGAGGCATAATTATATTGAGAGGAAAATAGAGGGTAAAATTGAGTCAAAATGATTAAATCTTACAATAGAAGTTGTCAGGTAAGATTAAATTGATTAAGCAAGATATAACACTACATTGATATTCTTTTGACCTATGGAGATAATTACCAAATAAAATAGCTAAATTTTAAATGTGTTTGTTTCTGAGGTGTAGGACAGGTCTTAAAGTGTCAAGGAATAATTTCTAAAAACTAATCATTTCAGGGATAGTTTTTTTTTTTAACCAGTTTTATCTGACAACACATTTATTTCAAATAAATAATTTAAAAAAGCAATTTGGCTTATATTTCTGATTATTAAAAATGTGTTCCATAGTCATGCCCCCTAACAAGTCACTTGAGGTTTTCTAATATTTTTCTGTTGAAAATATAAGTGTAATTGCTTGCAGTATGACAATTTTTGCTATATTAATTCTTTTTTTTTTTTTTTTGCTTCATGTTAGTGCAGTTCATTCCCCTTCAGCTCACATGGTAAATTAATTGGAATCTTCTTAAGAATCCTTTTGATACTCTCATTAAGATTACCCATTTGAGATCAAATTACGTTAAAAGTAAAATGGTTTCTGAGTTCCAATTTATCTCTAGTTTATGGCAATTGGGAACCTAATTTATCTAATGATGATCATCCTAAACTGCTAGGCCATGGGTGGTAATGGGTACTCAATCATTTCTTAGAATATTGTATTTCTAAAGATTCTAGTTATAAATCAAGATGTAAAAAAATAAGTTGATTCATTAAAAGTCTATAGCAAAGTTAAAAAGCTACTCTTATAATAAGGTTTTTAAATGTCTGCTAATTCACTTTGAGTCTAACTGATATAATGATGTAATGAAAGATCATTTTGGAACTGAGTTTGAATTTCTACATTTGGAAACTAAATATTACCCAGATTGGACCCTGGGACCTAATTTGCATCCAATCTAATATTCAAATCCATTGTCTTCTGGCTTTTCAAAAATAATCCTTATATTAAATATGTTTTTACTTATCCAAAAATCATCTTTATATTTGTAAGAACACAGATATTGCTGTTTGGTTCTAAAGTTATGGTCACATGAAGATATACATAAAGGTGCATTTAGTATTGTGCTTAAATCCAATATAAATCTTCAGTTTGGCACCATGGTTAAGGAATGAGGGGGTCTATATATAGCAGCAGCCATAGCAATAACTGTTGGGGAGAATATAAATCATGGGAAACTTCAGAGAGCTATGCCACCTGAGAGTATAATAAAAAGAGGAAAAGGGGAGCCGTTAAACAGGTATACCAAGGGGTATAAAACACCAGTGACATACTTGAGGGTAAAGAATATTTCAAAAATGTATCCCTAAACTAACATCTCATTTTATGCACAAGAAATATCACAATGTTCACATCAAGTATCAATAGAAGATAAATACACATCAAACAATTTCCAATTTAAAAAACAATTAAAAACAAACACACTGAGAAGGGATAGCAAATAGTGCATGCATTTTATCACTATATCAAATTGTTTCAAGAGTCACAGGACTGAATGAAATAATTTCAGTGGTTTCTGTAAACTGTATGGCAATTCTCATCACTTCAAATAAGATATGTAGGCAAATAAACTTACTTTTATAACTGTCTAGTATGCTTTTCTTAAAACATACTCATAAGCCACATAAATCCTCATTTCTCCTTGTGTAGTTTCATCTATACTTAAGGTTTACTAAATTCTAACAAGCTATAGTACAAAATAATTGGCACTCTGCTGTAACAGCTGGAAATAATGTGTACATGGAAGCGAGGTAAAATAAAATTGACAGCTGAAATCTGAAGTTAACATAGGAATCACCATAAAACCTAGCAACTCTAAATCAACGAAATTGATAGAGGTGATATCCCCTCTATGTTATCACATATATACCTCTGCGATTTGTTAACTAATTGAATAAGGGTATTTGTCATATTCTTGTCTAAGAACATGACAGTGTCCAAATGTAAGGAAGAGTAGAAGAAAGTCTCCCTGATGAAGGAAAAAAACCAAACAAAACCTTTTTAAAAAAGCATCCAATGCTATATTTAACCAGATAAAAGAAAGTGAAGGGAGGTCACTATCTGGATAACTTACTGATACATCTTGTTACTGGAAATTGATAGTAACACATGTATCATTCACGCTGCCTCAATTGGTCCTCTGCTTTGTGTGTGTCTGTGTGCGTGTGTGTGTGTGTGTCGGGGGGGTGTGTAGGGTGAAGCTTTAGAAAGTTAATTTTGACCTGCACGTGTTTATGACTATGACTAACAGATGATTTGTCTTTTCCTTGAAAAAAAAAAAACTGAGTTCACTATTTCTAAAACTGTAGAACTAACTCAGTTCTCTGCTAGTGCTCATGCCTGTACTGGCTGTTATCTCACTGCAGGAAGATTCCAGTTTAGCTGCCTGAAGGGCTGAACAGAGTACCTTGGTTTGTCCTACTGATGCATCAATCGCTATCACTCAGAACACAGGGGACAGGAAATTGACAGAAAACACCACAATGGCAAATTGACACATACTTATACTAAACATTTCCCAGTGAAATTAAATATTAATTTTCTATAGATGGGAAATTGTCTACAAAATAAAAATGTCCTGAATTATCATTCCATGATAATATGGAGTTTATTCATAGTTTAAATTGATGTGGCCTGTAGAGTTTCTGTAAAGCAAATATAACAGGAAAGAATAGTATGTAACAGCATGTTACATTTCACAGAGTAGCCTTGTTCATTTCAGCAAAGAGCCTGCAGAAGAAAATTTGTGGAGAGAGAGATGGCAGGACCCTGACAAAAAATGTGTCCACAGACAGGCAAGATTTTGAGCCCAATAACATCCTCGTGCTGATGAGATTAGTTTGCTTTATAATCTACTGCTAGCAAACTAACTTTGACACTCTCAGAGAAGAACACTGGGGAGATGCTGAAAATAAAGAGGAGAGGAAACTTGTATTATTAATGCAGGTGCGAGAGAAAAAGATACCATTTATTGTAAAGAGAATTTATTGTAAAGAGAATCTTACCAGACTTACGTTCTTAAAATGTGTAAAAATAATGATTTTTCTAAAAGTATAGAACAGAATCCCATTGTGCAACTACTAAAAATTACAAGCTAAATTACTTTGTTTTGTGTGTTACTAATTTAATAAGCACTTCAGGAGTAAAAATCTGTCTTGATAATGGATTGCACTGAACCAGTAGAGCTAAAGATCTAATGTATCCTTTTTCTTAGTGATTCATGCTATCATCTTGTTGGGGAACTAAACCTGGAAGATTTATCTTATTCCTCAGAAAGGTATACATATTCATATCGCAAAGGGAACTTAAATATGCTTAATTGAAATTTCTAATTTCTCAAATGAGATAATTGTAGCCCATATGGTTGATGCTCATGCCCAACGGCATAGAATAAACCATTAATATGAGCCTTCTTACTCTTATGAGCCACTCTGTTCTGCTATATCACACGTTGTCCATGCTTGTGTGAAGCTGAAAAAAGTCTAACTTGATATGTGACCTGGTAATGTTGGATATAAATATTTTAAAATCTTCGAGGAAATCTCATGTTTACTTTTATCTATCTGATGCAGAAACCTTTAAGTTTGTCCAATGCACACAGAAATTGGTTATTTATCAAATATGATATTCCTATTCTCATCCTAGTGATTTTGCTAACATGAAATATTTGGGTGAAGAAGATAAAAAGGCCACCATTTCAAAACAGTACAGTAGGCAATTGTGGTGATAAATAGTTTTTCAAATACATGATGACAGATGCCATTAAGAGGCACAAGCTGTTAAATCTTGAATCTCATATGTGCTTTGTTCTTGATTTCTAAATTTATCCCAGGTTGTTTTCAGAACTTAAAACACAGTCATGGGAGGTTGGTGATTAGAGAAACTATTTGAAGTTTCACAATCAGAACAGCTGGTCCAGAGATGACAGAAGATGATGCTGAGTCTTATGAAGAAAATGCAAAGTAGTAATTGGGGAATGTTTTGGCAAGTAATAAGAGAAACCATCAAGAGACTTATTGCAGGTGTCAAATCACATTTAGGTTATATATGTTTTCCTGATCCAGTGTTTCAATTGGCCCTCTTACATCTAAGTGAAAAAACTGTATGATTATCTGAAAAATATAGAAAGGAATAGAGTTTGATTTCAAAACAGGCATAAAACTAATACATGGAAGGAGTACTGAAAGAACAGGTCACAAGTTCTAGGGCATAAAATCATTCATCTTTCATGTAAACTACTACAATCACTTCCTAACTAGTCTCCCTGAATAAATCTTCCTCCCTTAGACTATTCTTTCTAGAGAATACAGAGTGACTATTTTTTTTATTTTGACTCAGGTCATCTTATTATTCTACTCCAAATTCCCCCATATTTAGAATAAAATTCAAACTCTTTATCTTTGCCTAAATAGCTCTATATGTTTGGCTCCTGACTACTTCTCTATCAATCCCTTGTTTCTCTCCCATGCTTAGAATACAGTGGACACCTCGCTGTTTATCAAACATGCCAATTATCAATCCATCTCAAGATCTTTGCCCTTGATGTGTCCTTCATCTGGAATATTCTTCCCCAGATATTTGCATAACTGGCTCTCAGACTTAATTCAAGTTCATGTTCAAATGTCAGCTTGTTGCCACATTATCTGAAGCAGAATTTCCAGTGACTTTATATCCTTAGCCTACTTTATTTTTCTTCCTATTACATATCATTACTTGTATTCTATTTTTTTTTTTTTTTTTTTTTTTTTTAGCAGTACACGGGCCTCTCACTGTTGTGGCCTCTCCCGCTGTGGAGCACAGGCTCCGGACGCGCAGGCTCAGCGGCCATGGCTCACGGGCCCAGCCGCTCCACGGCATATGGGATCTTCCTGGACCGGGGCACGAACCTGTGTCCCCTGCATCGGCAGGCGGACTCTCAACCACTGCGCCACCAGGGAAGCCCCTTAAGAATTTTTTTTATAGTTCTAGGGAAATGTCACTCTAGAGCCTTTCCAAAAAATGCTGTATTTAAAAATGAAAGTAGCTTTTCAAATCCTGAGACTTTCCCAAAATGCTGAATTTAAAAATGAAAGTAGTTCTTCAAATCTCAGCATCTGTTCCAGATTCTTTTAACTGTAGGTATAGGATGAACAGCGTCCTTGGTCTCCCTTCCATTCTCTGTGCTTCTTGTTCTTTAATTTTACATCCCCAGGGCATGTTTCCTCAAGATCATCTTCAGATTATGCTCCTGTTCTACTCTAACTTACAGTTTGTACTTTCTCCTTCCTCTCAAGAAAGATCACTTGACTGGTGATAGTGATTATGATAATTTTTAATTTGTGGTAATTTGTGTTTTCACTGGGGACTTACTACTTACCAGAAACTTATTACAAACAGTAGTTTAGTTCCTATTCCTAAATTATACAGGGGGAAATTTAAGCTTAGCCAAGTTGAATAACTTTGTCCATGGTCCATACCACCTTTCTTGTCACCACAAATCCCAACCCATGAAAGACCAATTGCCATGGGTGATAAGACAGAAGAATGCTGTGTTCAGTTCCACAGATTCTTAGAGGCAAAACTCTCACTTGACTCCCTAAAGTGCTGCATCGTTGACTATGGTGTTTCATAAGGTTCTCTGTTTCTGCTTGGGGAATAAGGGACCTCCCTTGGTTTTCAGTCCCAGATGGCCACAGTAAGTTGTCTCTAGTTCACAGCAAAGGAACCAATCCCATACACAGGCCCCACAAATAAGATGAGCTCCACGTATCAGTCTCCATTAGGCCTGATGAGCTAGTTTTTGGGAAAATGTAAGTTATAAGGTACATAAATATTTTCTCTGAAATACAATAACTGTGTTTTGCATGCTATGCAAATTAAGCTCATATATCCATATATATGCTATGTAAATATAGACTGATAGGTATATACAAGCATAGATATAGATATAGAAATAAGACAAAGTACAAAGCAGTGGTTCAGAGCCTGGCTTCTGAATCAGACTGCCTGGATTTGAATCTCAGCTCTGTGAACACTTTCTTCATGTATAAATTGATTTGATATCTGAAGTGCAGTCTAAAGGCAGAAATAATCACAACACTACAAACAAAACAAAAAGGAAGAAAGAAAAAGAAATAACCTTTGAAGCCTAATAACTTAGATTCAAATCAGAGCCCCGCTACTTACCGGATATATGATCTTGGCTGACTTATTTCACTTCTTTCTTCCTCACTTTCCTAATCTATAAAATGAGAATAAAATTCCAGTCACCTCATACAGTTCTGAGGAATAAAGAAGAGTGTAACTTAGACTCTCATCTGGTACATTACAAAAACTGTAAAAATGTTAGCTATTATCACCATTCAGTCTATTCAGAAACCAGGGAACAGAAAGGGCTACTATTCATTAAGGGCTTCTCAGGGTTAGCATATGGTTTGCAAAAAATATGGATTGCAACCTCCACTAGAAATGCTTTCTCTCTACTTGAATATGAAAGAACATACAAGGGCTTAACGTTCTTTGACAATTATCGTTCTTTAAAATTCCAGTAGTGAATGATACAGCTGCTCATAAAACAAAAAGACAAAAAAATAAAACATATGCAATTTAATTATATTAAATCACATTCTGTAGCTTAAGAATGTAGCTTAGTCATTGGGAAAATGTTTGGGGTTGTTTCATTTGCTATTAGCTCTCACTTTATGTTCGTTACCATTCCTGAGGTCTTCCCATTTTAGTTTTCTAGGATTGAAAGGCTTATTTTATAAATTATTCATGTGTGTTGTCATATTTGACTTTCCTACATCCTTAAACTTCACTGTCAAATTTTTATACTGTTGGGGGTGTCTGTATGGTTTCTTTAGTGTATCTTTAAACCTGTATTTGTAAAACATAACTTGGGCTTGATGATCATTAGGGCAGCTTGTATAAGTATGCAACTTACTTTTCCACCGAAGAACTGTCAACAGCTGCCGGCTTTTCTCTGATGCACCTGAAAACAAAAGAATAAGTATCAGTAGAAACAAGTTACATAAGTGACAAACTAAGGCACTGTTTCTGTGTAGTAGTAGAGCCAAACCCTAAAGGCAGATGAAGATTTATGTCCAATTCCTATACCAGTTAGGCTGGCTTTGAAGATCATGGTTAACTCAGTATCCTCAGTATCAGTGGAAAATCATAGTCTACTCCCTTAAATGTGACACCCTTTGGAAGAGTAATTTGGGTTCCACTTGATAAGTTACTGTCAGAAATAAAGGTTATCTGATAAGAATGTGATTATCAGAAATGACCTATGAGTTTATCTGGTTTTTGATAAATGATCACAGGACCCCATGGAGCCCCAATCAACTACCACTGATAAGAATTAATATGTAAATAGCTCATACAGCTCAACATCAAAAATATAAACAACCTGATTTAGAAATGGACATTTTTCCATAGAGGAAATGCAGATGGCCAACTGGCCCATGAAAAGATGCTCAACATTCTTAATAATCAGGAAAATGCAAATCAAAACCACAATGAGGTATCACTTCACACCTATTAGAATGGCTATCATCAAAGAGAACACAAATAACAAATGTTGGTGAGGATGGGGGAAAGAAAGAAACCTTTGTACAATGTTCCACAGCCACTGTGGAAAACAGTATGAAAGTTTCTCAAAAAACTAAAAACAGAACTACCATATGACCCAGCAATGCCACTCTTGGGTACGTATCCAAAAAAACCCAAAACACTGATTTGAAAAGATACATGCACCTCAATGTTCACAGCAGCATTATTTACAATTGCCAAGATATGGAAGTAACCTAATTATCCATCAACAGGTGAATAGCTAAAGAAGATGTGGAATATATATACAACAGAATACTACTTAGCCATAAAAAATGAAGTTTTTTACTTGCAGCAACACGGATGGACTTAGAGAGCATTACGCTAAGTGAAATAAGTCAGAGGAAAACAAATATTGTATGGTATCCGTTATATGTGGAACCTAAAAACTACAACAAACTAGGGAATATAACAAAAAAGAAGCAGACTCACAGATATAGAGAACAAACTAGTGGTTATCAGTGGGGAGAGGGAAGGGGGAAGAGGCAATATAGGGGTAAGGAATTAAGAGGTACAAACTATTACATATTAAAAGAAAAGTGCAAAGACATCCTGTACAACACAGGGAATATTGCCAATATTTTACAATAACAATAAATGGAACAGAACCTTTACAAATTGTCAATTACTATATTGTACACCTATAATTTATATAATATTGTCCACGAACTATACTTCAAAAAAGAAAAGAATTCATAGTAAACTCTAATGCCTCTTTTGATCATTTCACCTAAAGTAATGAATTCAGGATAATTTTTTTTTAATTTATATATTCACAGTATGAAAATTATAAAAGTGTAATATTACTTTATGAAGAAATGGCATGTCTAAATAACAAAAATTGCTAAAATAACCAGCTGAGCTTCCCCGTGCAGCTGTAACCAGAGTAGTCATCCATCCACCAGCTCTAGTTTGTCTAAGGGGAGGCTAGATGCTCAGGAGAATTCCTGTAATTAAGAAATCTAGGAAGAGGAACCAAGATGGCAGAGTAGAAGGAGGTGCTCTCACTCCCTCTTGTGAGAACACCAGAATCACAACTAGCTGCTGGACAATAATTGACAGGAAGACACTGGAACTCACCAAAAAAATACCCCACATCCAAAGACGAAGGAGAAGCCACAATGAGACAGTAGGAGGGGTGCAATCACAGCAAAATCAAATCCTATAACTGCTGGGTGGGTGACTCACAGACTGGAGAACACTTACACCACAGAAGTCCACCCACTGGAGTGAAGGTTCTGAGCCCCATGTCAGGCTTCCCAACCTGGGGGTCTGGCAAAGGGAGGAGGAATTCCTAGAGAATCAGACTTTGAAGCCTAGTGGGAATTGATTGCAGGACTTCGAGAGGACTGGGGGAAACAGAGACTACACTCTTGGAGGGCACACACAAAGTAGTGTGCGCATGGGGACCCAGGTGAAGGAGCAGTGACCCCATAGGAGACTGAACCAGACCTACCTGCTAGTGTTGGAGGGTCTCCTGCAGAGGCGAGGGGTGCTGTGGCTCACCAAGGAGACAAGGACATTGGCAGCAGAAGTTCTCGGAAGTACTCCCTTGCATGAGCCCTCCCAGAGTCTGTCATTAGCCCTGCCAAAGAGCCCAGGTAGGCTCCAGTGTTGGGTTGCCTTCAGGCCAAACAACCAACAGGGAGGGAACCCAGCCCCACCCATGAACATTCAAGCAGGTTAAAGTTTTACTGAGCTCCGCCCACCTGAGCAACAGTCAGGACTACCCACCACCAGTCCCTCCCATCAGGAAACTTACACAAGACTCTTAGATAGCCTCATCCACCAGAGGGCAGAGAGCAGAAGCAAGAACTATAATCCTGCAGCCTGTGGAACAAAAAGCACACTCACAGAAAGACAAGATGAAAAGGCAGAGGGCTCTGTACCAGATGAAGGAACAAGATAAAACCCCAGAAAAACAACTAAATGAAGTGGAAATAGGCAACCTTCTAGAAAAAGAATTCAGAATAATGATAGTGAAGATGATCCAGGACCTCGGAAAAAGAATGGAGGCAAAGATCGAGAAGATGCAAGAAATGTTTAATAAAGAGCTAGAAGAACTAAAGAACAAACAAACAGAGATGAACAATACAATAACTGAAATGAAAACTACACTAGAAGGAATCAATAGCAAAATAACTGAGGCAAAAGAATGGATAAGTGACCTGGAAAACAGAAAGGTGGAATTCACTGCTGCGGAACAGACTAAAGAAAAAAGAATGAAAAGAAATGAAGACAGCCTAAGAGACCTCTAGGGCAACATTAAACACAACAACATTTGCATTACAGGGGTCTCAGAAGGAGAAGAGAGAGAGAGAAAGGACCAGAGAAAATATTTGAAGAGATTATAGTTGAAAACTTTCCTAACAAGGGAAAGGAAACAGCCACCCAAGTCCAGGAAGTGCAGCGAGTCCCATACAGGATAAACCCAAGGAGAAACACGCCAAGACACATAGTAATCAAACTGACAAAAATTAAAGACAAAGAAAAATTATTGAAGGCAACAAGGGAAAAATGACAAAAAACATACAAGGGAACTCCCATAAGGTTAACAGCTGATTTCTCAGCAGAAACTCTACAAGCCAGAAGGGAGTGGCATGATATATTTAAAGTGATGAAAGGGAAGAACCTACAACCTAGATTACTCTACCCAGCAAGGATCTCATTCAGATTCGATGCTTTACAGACAAGCAAAAGCTAAGAGAATTCAGCATAACCAAACCACCTCTACAACAAATGCTAAAGGAACTTCTCGAAGCGGGAAACACAAGAGTAGAAAATGACCTAAAAAAACAAACCCATAACGATTAAGAAAATGGTAGTAGGAACATACATAACGATAATTACCTTATACTTGAACGGATTAAATGCTCCAACCAAAAGACACAGGCTCGCTGAATGGATACAAAAACAAGACCCATTTAGATGCTCTCTACAAGAGACCCACTTCAGACCTGGGGACACATACAGACTTAAAGTGAGAGGATGGAAAAAGAAACTTCTTGCAAATGGAACTCAAAAGAAAGCTGGAGTAGTAATACTCATATCAGATAGAGCAGACTTTAAAATAAAGCATGTTACAAGAGACAAGGAAGGACACTAAAGCGATCAATCCAAGAAGAAAATATAACAATTATAAATATAAATGCACCCAACATAGGAGCACCTCAATACATAAGGCAACTGCTAACAGTTTTAAAAGAGGAAATTGACAATAACACAATAACAGTGGGGGACTTTAACACCTCACTTACACCAATGGACAGATCATCCAAAATGAAAATAAATAAGGAAACAGAAGCTTTAAATGACACAACAGACCAGATAGATTTAATGTACATTTATATGACATTCCATCCAAAAACAGCAGATTACACTTTCTTCTCAAGTGTGCATGGAACATTCTCCAGGATAGATCACATTTTGGGTCACAAATCAAGCCGCAGTAAATTTAAGAAAACAGCATCTTTTCTGACCACAATGCTATGAGATTAGAAATCAATTACAGGGGAAAAAAACGTAAAAAACAAAAACACATGGAGGCTAAACAATACGTTACTAAATAATCAAGAGATCACTTAAGAAATTAAAGAGGAAATCAAAAAATACCTAGAGACAAATGACAATGAAAACACGACGATCCAAAACCTACTGGATGCAGCAAAAGCAGTTCTAAGAGGGAAGTTTGCAGCAATACAAGCCTACCTCAAGAAACAAGAAAAATCTCAAATAAACAATCTAACCTTACACCTAAAGGAATTAGAGAAAGAAGAACAAACAAAACCCAACGTTAGCAGAAGGAAAGAAATAATAAAGAGCAGAGCAGAAATAAATGAAATAGAAACAAAGAAACCAATAGCAATGATCAATAAAACTAAAAGCTGGTTCTTTGAGAAGTTAAACAAAATTGATAAACCATTAGCCAAACTCATCAAGAAAAGGAGGGAGAGGACTCAAATCAATAAAATTAGAAATGAAAAAGGAGAAGTTACAAGAGACACCACAGAAATACAAAGCATACTAAGAGACTACTACAGGCAACTCTATGCCAATAAAATGGACAACCTGGAAGAAATGGACAAATTCTTAGAAAGGTATAACCTTCCAAGACTGAACCAGGAAGAAACAGAAAATATAAACAGACCAATCACTTCAATTTCAAGTAATGAAACTGAAACTGTGATTAAAAATTTTCCAACAAACAAAAGCCCAGGACCAGATGGCTTCACAGGTGAATTCTATCAAACATTTAGAGAGCAGCTAACACCCATGCTTCTCAGACTCTTCCAAAAAATTGCAGAGGAAGTAACACTCCCAAACTCATTCTATGAGGCCACCATCACCCTGAAACCCAAAGCAGACAAAGATACTGCAAAAAAGAAAAATTACCAATACCACTGATGAATACAGATGCAAAAATCCTCAACAAAATACTAGCAAACAGAATCCAACAAAACATTAAAAGCGTCATAAACCATGATCAAGTGGGATTTATCCCAGGGATGCAACGATTCTTCAATATATGCAAATCAATCAATGTGATACACCATATTAATAAATTGAAGAATAAAAACCATATGATCATCCCAATAGATGCAGAAAAAGCTTTTGACAAAATTCAACATGCGTTTATGATAAAAACTCTCCAGAAAGTGGGCATAGAGGGAACCTAACTCAACATAATAAAGGCCATATACTACAAACCCACAGCAAACATCATTCTCAATGGTGAAAAACTGAAAGCATTTATTCTAAGATCAGGAACAAGACAAGGATGTCCACTCTCACCAGTATTATTCAAAATAGTTTTGGAAGTCCTAGCCACAGCAATCAGAGAGGAAAAAGAAATAAAAGGAATCCAAATTGGAAAAGAAGAAGTAAAGCTGTCACTGTTTGTAGATGACATGATACTATACATAGAGAGTCCTAAAAATGCCACCAGAAAACTACTAGAGCTAATCAATGAATGTGGTAAAGTTGCAGTATACAAAATTAATGCACAGAAATCTCTTGCATTCCTATACACTAATGATGAAAAATCTGAAAGAGAAATTAAGGAAACACTCCCATTGCAACAAAAAGAATAAAATACCTAGGAATAAACCTACCTAGGGGGACAAAAGACCTGTATGCAGAAAAGTATAAGACACTGATGAAAGAAATTAAAGATGATACCAACAGATGGAGAGATATACCATGTTCTTGGATTGGAAGAATCAATATTGTGAAAGTGACTATACTACCCAAAGCAATCTACAGATTCAATATAATCCCTATCAAATTACCAATGGCATTTTTTATGGAACTAGAACAAAAAAATCTTAAAATTTCTATGGAGACACAATTGATCCCAAATAGCCAAAGCAGTCTTGAGTGGAAAAAAATGGAGCGGGAGGAATCAGACTCCCTGACTTCAGACTATACTACAAAGCTACAGTAATCAATACGGTACTGGCACAAAAACAGAAACAGATCAATGGAACAAGATAGAAAGCCCAGCGATAAACCAACGCACCCATGGTCAACTAATCTATGACAAAGGAGGCAAGGATATACAATGGAGAAAAGACAGTCTCTTCAATAAGTGGTGCTGGGAAACGCTCCCTAACACCATACACAAAAATAAACTCAAAATGGATTCAAGATCTCAGTGTAAGACTGGACACTATAAAACTCTAAGAGGAAAACATAGGAAGAGCACTCTT
Source organism: Globicephala melas (assembly GCF_963455315.2). Lineage (NCBI taxonomy): Eukaryota > Metazoa > Chordata > Mammalia > Artiodactyla > Delphinidae > Globicephala > Globicephala melas. The sequence continues at coordinate 29,911,072 of NC_083322.1, forward strand.
TGACATAAATCACAGCAAGATGTTTTCTGATCCACCACCTAGAGTAATGGAAATAAAAACAAAAATAAACAAATGGGATCTAATGAAACTTCAAAGCTTTTGCACAGCAAAGGAAACCATAAACAAAACGAAAAGACAACCCTCAGAATGGGAGAAAATTTTGCAAATGAATCAATGGAGAAAGGATTAATCTCCAAAATATATAAACAGCTCATGCAGCTCAATATCAGAGAAACAAACAACCCAATCCAAAAATGGGCAGAAGGCCTAAACAGACATTGCTCCAAAGAAGACATACAGATGGCCAAGAGGCACATGAAAATCTGCTCAACATCACTAATTAACAGAGAAATGCAAATTAAAACTACAATGAAGTATCACCTCACACAAGTTAGAATGGGCATCCTCAAGAAATCTACAAACAACAAATGCTGCCGAGGGTGTGGAGAAAAGAGAACTGTCGTGCACTGTTGGTGGGAATGTAAATTGATACAGCCACCGTGGAGAACAGTATGGAGGTTCCTTAAAAACCTAAAAATAGGGCTTCCCTGGTGGCGCAGTGGTTGGGAGTCTGCCTGCCGATGCAGGGGACACGGGTTCGTGGCCCAGTCCAGGAGGATCCCACATGCCGCGGAGCGGCTGGGCCTGTGGGCCATGGCTGCTGGGCCTGCATGTCCGGGGCCTGTGCTCCACAAAGGGAGAGGCCGCGACAGTGAGAGGCCGCGTACCGCAAAAACAAAAACAAAACAAAACCCTAAAAATAAAATTACATATGATCCAGCAATCCCAATACTGGGCATATACCCAGAGAAATCCATAATTCAAAAAGATGCATGCACCCCAATGTTCACTGCTGCACTATTTACAATAGCCAGGTCATGGAAGCAACCTAAATGCCCATCAACAGACAAATGGATAAAGAAGTTGTGGTACATATATACAATGGAATATTACTCAACCATAAAAAGGAATGAAATTGGGTCATTTGTTGAGACGTGGATGGATCTAGAGACTGTCATACAGAGTGAAGTAAGTCAGAAAGAGAAAAACAAATATCGTATATAAACGCATGTATGTGGAACCTAGAAAAATGGTACAGATGAACCGGTTTTCAGGGCAGAAGTTGAGACACAGATGTAGAGAACAAACGTATGGACACCAAGGGGGGAAAGCCGCGGGGGGGTGGGGATGGTGGTGTGATGAATTGGGCGATTGGGATTGACCTGTATGCACTGATGTGTATAAAAGTGATGACTAATAAGAACCTGCTGTATAAAAAAATAAAATAAAATTAAAAAATTAAAAAAAAACAACTAATACTAAACTTTCGTTGGGTTATTTGTATGGAAGTATGTTAATATAAATGTTTCAGACATTACATGAAATTCCTAAAAATCTTATATGTTCTGGTATAATGTTATAAGTAATAATTCTAGTTATTATTTTTATTTTTTTTGTGGTACACGGGCCTCTCACTGTTGTGGCCTCTCCTGTTGTGGAGCACAGGCTTCGGACGCGCAGGCTCAGCGGCCATGGCTCACGGGCCCAGCCGCTCTGCGGCATGTGGGATCTTCCCGGACCGGGGCACGAACCTGTGTCCTCTGCATCGGCAGGCGGACTCTCAACCACTGCGCCACCGGGGAAGCCCTAGTTATTATTTTAAAATGTATATCTCAGAAATAACTAAATTTCCTTGTCAATTGCATTATTATGAACTTTCATCAAATCTTTAACCGTGGTCATTTTTAAGTCTTTTGTCATTTACAGACAGTTCTGGGTGTACTCTGATGCTTTTGCAAAAATGTTCCTATAAAAGGGTTTCATCTTCAGTAAATTCATGGAAAAGACTCTGACAAGCACAGGTTTCTGGTAACTGACTATATTGCTGAACTGAATGAATAAGCATTTTCAGGACTGTAATGGAAAACTGATGAATTCATAAAAGTGCTAACAAAAGATCAAGATGAAAAAAAACAATTGCATGGGATTGAGTGAACTGCTGAGGATGATTATAATTTTTGTGACTTTGAATAAAAAAAGAATTTCTTAGTAATAAAACACTAAACAAAACAACAAAAATAACAAAAATTCAATACATTTATTTACCCATCATTGAATTTTTAAAATATAGCTTTATGGAAATTTTCACTCCAGGTAAAACTTTTCTAAAATAATTAAAATTTGGAATAATTTTGATATTAAACCGTTTATATTTTATCTCTTTCAGAACTAAAAAATGTAAGAAAACTAGTAGCACATCAATGTATTCTCATGTAAAAAGAATACATAGTAGTTAAAAACTAAAGCAGCAAACATGATAAAAAAGTAAAAGTTCTGCTTTAATTCTCCAATCTCTCAACGACCCATAGGTGACAATCAGGAAAAATTTGATATGAATATGCAAAATATTTTTGTGCGTTTATGTGTGTGTAGACACAAACATAATTGTTTTTAACACATATGGAATAAAATGTACTTTCTTGTACATAATTTTGCAACTTGCGATTTTGCTTCTGTTAAAATCTCTTTTCCTAGAACATTATGTTAGATCTCTTTGTAATTTTCTTTTATATGAGTGTATCAGTTTATTTAATCATTCCCTCATAAGTGGACATTTATGTTATTAGTAATATGTGGTCATTATAGCAATGCTGCAGTAAACATTCATATACATGCAAGATATTTGGATTATTTCTGTAGAAATCAACATTTTCGGTAAAATGATATCACTAATATCAATAGTACTGTATATTAACAATCTTACATTTTAAATAATCTGATAGATGAACAATTTTTTGTTTTGATTTTTATTAAAATTTGTGGTTTTGTTGAGCATCTTTCTTTTTTTTTTTTTACAAAATAGAGTTTATTTTTTAAAAAATAAATTGCTTCATCTTTCCTTTGTCTACTAATTTTATATGCTTATTTTAGGAAATCTTTAATCTTTTGCCTTCTATATATGTTGAGAATATCTTCCCTAATTGTTGTTTGTCTATTGACTGTATTTATGATATTTTTAATACAGAAGATCTTCATTTTATGTAGGCAAATCTGGTCTTTTTCCTGTTAGCTTCTGATTTTCCTCTTACCATCTTTCCGAACCAAAATCAAGTTAAGTGGCAGGAACTCTGATGAAATAATTCAACTCAGAGAATATTTTTTATAAAGCAACTGTAAATTAGTGAATGTGATTATAATTATTGTAACATTAGTCTTATATCAAAGGCCTATCACACAACCAGGAAGGATATGTAGACTGAAGGTGTGTTGTCACTGCTGATCATACAGTGCCATTTGATGATGTCTATGCAAATCTCATAACAACTCTGCTTTACCATTTAGAATGATGATAAATAAGCATATGTTTTTTATATAAATCTTGCTGTGTTCTTTCTTATTTAAATTGATTCATCTTTAGATTTGCTAATGTTTGCCAGAACTACAGTCAAACTACATTAAGAAAATATTGTACTTTTCTCTAAGGTACTGATTTAAAAAATATGTAAAAATAATGTTCAGACCTAATTTAATCATGCTCCTGATTAATTATTCATACACTGTGCCATCACTAAGTCTATCCACTAGAAGGAAAACAAAAATGAATCTGGTAATGGTAAATAAGTATAAGGCCTTTAAGGCCTTTAGTCCATTTGGGCTCCTGCAACAGAAATAGCAAAAACTGGGTGGGTGGCTTATAAACAACGGAAATGTATTTCTCACAGTTCTGGTGGAGGGGGAAGTCCAAGATTAAGGCACCAGCAGATTCAGCATCCACTGAGAGCCCACTTCCTGGTTCACAGACACTGTCTTCTTCCTGTGCCAGAACGGATGGGGTCTCTTTTATAAGGGCACTGATCCCAGTCACAAGGACTCTACCCTTGTGACCTAATTACTCACCAAAGATCCCACCTCCAAATACCATCACTTGGAAGATTAGGTTTCAACATTTGATTTTGGGGGGGACATAAATATCCAGCACATAGCAAGTGTTAGTAAAAAATATGTATCCCATCTTTACATTAGTGTGTTGCTAATGTTTACTTGGTGATTACAGAAAAAATATGACCTATATATCCTTTAATAATTTGCAAATGGAGGAAATGGACTCAAATCCAGATTATGTTATTCAAGGTCAGATATTTTATTTTGCTCTGTTTCCCACTGTGAAACTAAATAAGCTAAGTTAAAGGTCCCTTCAAAAATTACTAAAATAATTTGAACCTTGAGTCTACACTGAACGGGACAAAGTTAATCAGGCAGTGAAGGCATTCAAGACTACTGCAATAGGGGACAGAGGCTAGAACTAAGTTCAAACTCAACTCCTGTGTAGTACAGGATGGTAGGCTTTCTCAAGGCTGGAATGAGCTAGTGGAAATTTACTGGAGGATGTGATAGGTCATGACTTGAAAGTTGAAATGACTTCTTGGTCCATGCAGAATGGATGTTGTGTTAGCAAGCATGAAAACCAACATTAATCTCATTGTACATTTCCATCAAATCTCTTAGGTGACCAGGTACATTGCCAATGAGCAGTAACAGTTCTGAAAGAATCTATTTTTCTGAGCAGTAGGTCTCAACAGTGGGCTTAAAATATACAGTAGATCATGTTATTAAGAGATGTGCTGTCATCAAGGCTTTGTTGTTCCATTTACAGAGAACAGGTAGAGTAGATTTAGCATAATTTATAAGGGCCCAAGGATTTTCAGAGTGGTAAATGAGCATCAGCTTTGACTTAAAGTGACCAGCTGCGTTAGCCCCTAACAGGAGAGTCAGCTGTCCTTTGAAGCCAGGCATTGACTTCTCCTCTCTAGCTATGAGAGTCCTAGATGGCATCTTCTTCCAATAGAAGGCTGTTTAGTCTACATTGAAAAACTGTTGCTTAGTGTAGCCACCTTCATTATCTTAGCTAGATCTTCTGGATAACTTGTTTAAGCTTCTACATCAGCACTTGCTGCTTCACTTTGCACCGTTATGTTATGGAAATGGCTTCTTTCCTTAAATTTCATGACCCAGCCTCTGCTAGCTTCAGACTTTTCTTCTGCAGCTTCCTCACCTTTCTCAGTCTTCACTGAATTGAAGAGAGTTAGGGCTTTGCACTCGATTGGGCTTTGGCTTAAGGGAATGTTGTGGCTGGTTTGATCTTCTACCCAGATCACTAAAACTTTCTCCATATCACAGCAATAAGGCCATTTCACTTTCTTACCATAATTGTGTTCACTGGAGTAGCAAGTTTAATTTCCTCCAAAAACGTTTCCTTTACATTCACAACTTGGCTAACTGGCACAAGAGGCCTACCTTTCAGCCTGTCTGTGCTTTTGATAAACCTTCCTTACTAAGCTTAATCATTTCTAGCTTTTGGGTTAAAGTTAAAGACTTGGGATTCTTTCTTTCACTTGAACACTTAGAGGCCATTGTAGGGTTACTAACTGGCCTAATTTCAATGTTGCTGTGTCTCAGGGAATAGGGAGGCCCAAGGAGAGCGGGAGAGAGGAGAGGGGAAGGCTGGTTGGTGGAGCAGTCAGAACACACACAACTTTCACTGATGAAGTTTGCCACCTTATATGGGTGTGGTTCATGACACCCCAAAACAATTACAATAATAACATCAAAGTTCGGTACGGTAATCACAGATACGGTAATCACAGATTACCGTAACAAATATAATAGCAATGAAAAAGTTTGAAATATTGCAAGAAGTACAAAACTGTGACACAGAGAAGTGAAGTGAGCCAATACTGTTGGAAAATGGTGCTGATAAGCTTTCCCGGATGCAGGTTTACAAACCTTCAATTTGTAAAACAAAAGCACAGTATCTGCAAAGCACAATAAAGTGAAGTACAATAAAATTAGGGAGGTATGCCTGTACTATCACCCTTGATGATTATATTTCAAATAAGTGGTTCTCAATTCCTTGAGAAAAACATTCCTAGGTTGTAAAACTCGCAAGAGGCTTTTAAAAAGTTTTACATCTCACAAGGGCAGAGGAAGAATTTACAATTACAAGTTTTCTAAAGTAAATGCTCTAAGTAAAGGGAGGTCAGAGGCCTATAGTTAGTATTAAGAAGCTTATCTAAAGTTTAGTAAAGCTGGGGTGGGGGGAACATTAAGGCCATCTTGATCAATACCAACTGAAAATCTCAAACTAAAAGCAGATCTTCCAAATGATGCCACTTGTAACCTCGGCATGAGACTCAAACCCCTCTGAGTGATGTTCAACTATCACCTACATTCAGAGATACACGTATTGAATTTCAGTAACTAGAAGAGTATAGATTTTTTGGATTGAGTAAATTTATTTTGTTACAATTCACCTTACACAGAGTGTGAAACTAAACAGTAAAAAACATAATTTATCCTTCTCAATTAAATAATTTATCTTTCTAAAGATAATTTATACTAAATTATGTTTATCCTTTACTAAACTGTAAAAAAAAAATGATTTATCCTTCATTAAGGCATTTGGTTTTTAAAACTATGCAAGCGCCATCATTTGTATTTACTTTAAAAAACCAGGTGGCTGTGGTATTGTAGTTTTAATAATCTTACCCTTAAAATTGTTTTTTAACCAAGTAAAATTCTTTGATTTTATTTTAAGCTATTTTATAGCCACAGATATTAAAATCTAATTCTTCATACTTTTAACTAGATTGTAGATGAGATCTGTGTTTTGGAATGATAACTTTTTCATTGATTATGGATGATTTAATACATAATTGTAGAAATATATACTCAGTGATAAATTTGGCATTTGCTGGCAAATGTCTAAGAGATGCCATATCAAAAATAATGTGTTAGAAATGACACCTCTCTAGAGCATTGATTAAATAATATATTGAAAGTTCACAGCATGCAATGCAGCAATTACTGTAATGACTGTGCCTTTAAATGTGTCTTCACTTGTAAATCTTTGGGCAATTAGCTTTAACAATGCTGACATGTTTTCACCTATCAAACACCTCCACATTTTCATAAGCTCTTATAAAATTCAAGTACCTTACAGTGAAAAAATATATTATATATTAAACTGGAAAGAAAGAACAATAGCTGGATATATTCATATCCTGTAATATAAAAGAGGTAGAGATAGAGATGGTTAAGGGGGCAAAATAATATTATTGGACAAGGAAGCCAAGAATACCCAGTGGAGGAAAGACAATCTCTTTAGTTTAAAAAATGGGATATTCATACGCAAAAGAATGAAAATAGAATAAGAAAGAAAACAGAAAAATATATAAAAAAAGAATAGAAACATTGTGCACCACTCACAAAAAATGAACTCAAAATGGATTAAAGACTTAAATATAAGACTATGAAGGTCCTAGAAGAAAATGGAGAAAAAGTTTCTTGACATAGATCTTGGCAATGGATCCAAGATCCATTTTTATATGACAGCTAAGACACGAAAACCCAAATAAAAAACAAACAAGTGGGATGACCAAACTAAAAAGCTTCTGCACAGCAAAAGAAACAGTCACAAAATGAAAAGGCAACCTGTGGAATGGGACTACACATTCCAAACTACACATCTGATAAGGGGTTAATAATCAAAATGTATAAGGAATTCATACAACTCTATAGCAAAAAAACAAATAATTTAATTAAATAGTGGGCAAATGACCTGAATAGACAATTTTCCAGAGGATATTCAAATGGCCAACAGGTACATGAGGAGGTGCTCAACATCCTTAAATACTGGGCAAATGCAATCAAACACACAATGAGATATCACCTCACACCTCCTGTAGAAAGGCTATCATCAAAAAGACCAATGATAACAAATGTGATGAGGATGTAGATTCTGGTTATGTAGAAGTCCTGAGATTGCTCTCTGATACAAAAAATATGACCCACCACCTAGCAATTTTCTTACAGATCCTAATAGAACATGGCAAAGATGTGGAGAACACCATATTGTTAAAAGTGTTTAAGGTGAAGGGCACATTTTTAAAAAAGATTTAATTGCTTTCAAAAAATAGTTTAGAAGGTGAAGAAATTAATTTAAAATTTAAAATATTGGCAAATTTTAGGAAGTGCCTTTGTTCCTGAACTTTAAAAAGAAGTGTATAAATCAAATTCTTAAATAAATTCTTAATCTTCAATGTGAATAATATTAATAGGCAATAAAGAAAATATTATCAGAGGCATAACACCAGACTAACCATCTAGAATGTATCATATATTAAATATCTGTTAAGTATGCATGGATAAAACTAACTTACACATAAGGTCATAATGTTGAGAGGTGATAGTGTGAAAGAATACCAGAGTACATATTATTGCTTTAGAGACCTTGGCCGAAACTTGAGTCTGAACAGATCATGTAAAAATGCCAGAACTGAACTGCATCACATTATCATTTACTTTAATTAAAATAATTAGACATTATAAAGAAAACCCTTAAAAAATGTCCACTAAGCAAATTAACATATGATTTTAGAAATTGGAAAAACTGCCAAGAGTATTGGCAGTCAAGATTATTGAAGCCTATATACCCAGAGGGACATAGGCTAGGCAAAAAGAGGACAGAAAATTCTTAATATTAGCCTCAAATACGAAGAATAAAAATCTGAGACTGTGTCTTTATCTTACATTTATTAAGACTGGTAAGAAAGGACCGCCTACATGAAAGGAATGGAACAATATTAAGGTCCACTGTATTTTTGTTCCTGAATATTTATTCGCTTCACGTGAAGTATCCACCCTCTTCCCACTGGTATTTTTAGTGCCTCCCTAAGGATGGCAGATATATTTTTCCCCCAATATCAGGCCAACCGTGTAGCTTGCTTGGGCTAATAAATTATGAATGAATGCAACAGTGTATCAATTCCAGTTTTACCTAGCATTGCATGAGTCTGCTAATTCTAATTGAAGTGTGAATTTCAAATATAATGAATAGGGACAATAATCTGTAGCAGAAGGGTAATAACCATCCAATTACATGACAGGTGTTTTGGTGTAAGATATTTACTCCTTCTTTCAGTAAATAATCATTTACTGAGCATCTACAATGTGCCAGATTCCATGGCAGGCACTGAGGACAAAGTGTATGAGCATTCAACATTATTGCAGAAACCAAAACAGAACTTGGGTTTTCTAACAAGGATGGCACATGCTCACTTGAGCTTTCTCCTTTACCTGCCATGCTCTCAGGCTACAGAAATGTGGTTAAAACAGGAAATAACTTAGTATTAAACAGTAAGAAAGCAGGAAAAACAAACAATATAGATATGGTGAGATCACAGTGAAGACATGTCAAAGAGCAAAGAAAAGATCTGGACAAGCAAGAAAAAAGTAAAGAGAAACAGAATGGTAGCAATGCAAACTAATTCATGTAAATAAAGGTAAGCATCATATTATGCACAATGTAGACTAGTTTGTATGGTGCTGAAAGAGAAGAAAATTTCTGATAAATGATTTAAACACTTAAAATAGTGTATTAGTGTTTTAATTAAAAAACAATACCTCTAAGACAATGTAAAGGGAAAAAAATGGGATACAAATGTAGCTTTGCAGACTTAAGTCAGATCAAGGGCAAAAATAGCATTTGGGAAAATAAAATTCAAAATAGCAAGAAACAGAATGTACAAGGTAGAAATGACATAATGATATAGACTCTTTATGATCCTTATAATAAAGAGAAACGTTACAGAACTTGAAGTATGAGGAAAGAGTTATTTTAGCCACCAAATGGGTAAAAACCTTTTATAAAGGAGAACCAGTCAGCACAGAATCAAACGTCCCTAATACCATAAAATGCTTAAAAACAGAGCTGAAAAGCTCTGAATGATGGGAAGTGTAACCTAAGAATACTGTATTCAATTTAGATTTTTTCCAAGTGTAGGATATAAACTAATAGGCAGTGTCAACTATGGAAGAACGCTGGGATGACAACATACATGAACCTTCCTTTGAAGACAAAATTCAACCAATTAAGAAATGGCCTAAGTAAAGAATTCAAGAAGAAAAAGGCTTGGAATACGAGTTCATTTAAAATATAACTAATATAAATGTTTACCTAACAGACTGAAGATGTTATAAGTTGTTATGATGTAATAATAATAATATTACTAACAAAAATTTAAAAATGAAAAAAGAATTTAAAAGATGTTTAAGTCTTAATGACTTAGTAAAGTGGTGAATTTTAGAATAAAAACAGTTAAAAATTACCTAGGATTCCAGTCTTAACATGTTCCATAATTGCTTTTCTTATCCATAGAATAATCTTTTAGAGATCCACATGTTTTGTAGTGAATTTTTTAAAATTAGAACATCCACAGTGTTTTTATTTTACTTTATTTTCTGATGTTATATTAAAGATTAATGAGTTTCTTTAAGTATAGCATAGGAATCTTGAACTATTTTAATATTAATTTATATAAATCAATCTTTTGATCAACAAACATGCATAAAGTATACCAGGGCTGATGTTTTTAAAAATTAATAATGAAATATTAGCAAACTGAATCTATCAATATACAAAAAATTATACATCCCAAACAACTGAGATTTACTGAAGGTGCTCAACACTGGTTCAACATTTGAAAATGAAATAAGGTAATCCATCCACCTTTTATGAACAGTATAAAGAATAATAACCAAGTGATCGCACCAATTAAAGCAGAAAAAGTATTTGCCAAAATAAATATCCATGAGTACATACTGATGTATATAAATGACTTAATTTAAAAAATGGTGAAGAGAAAAATTTCCCCTGCAGAATTCTAAGTAATTTATATCCACTCTACATCTTCAAAGAGTTGTAGCATAACTCTCTACCTCTTAGATGTGGGCTTCCTAGAGTAACTTTCTTCTCAAGAATGTACTATGTAAAGGGGGAACAATAGTAACTTAACAGTGGAGAAACCTGACATACACCACCTCAGCAAGGTGATCGAGATCAGTATTAACAGTTATAATTAACGTCAATGGTGTGTGCCCTTAAAGTGATATAATGAAAACGGCACTTTACCTCTGTGATCTTGCTCCCCCAAAACAATCATAGTCCAGTAAGGAGACAGATCCCAACAGATGGATATTATATGAAATATATGATCAGTAATGACTAAAACGGTCTCATTTTATTATATTGTCTCATTTTCTGTAAATCTAAAACTGTTCTAAACAAGTCTATTTAGAAGAAAATTAATGGGTATAGCTATGTGGTAGATTTGGAGAAATGTTTCTCCATTAATGCTTTAGTAAGACAATTTAACTTACCTAAAAATGTTTTTTTAATAAAGACCCAAATTTAGAAATAGAAATTCCATGATATTGTGTGCAACTGTTTTCCTGAGTCTATATTACATTGCTAAAATCAATTTTATTTTATTTTATGGAACGTTCAAATGTATGTTATCAGTGACTACAAACTGACAAATCTTTTCTGAAAAAAATACATGGTGTACAAACAATTACGTGCATTCTTTCATTCGAGAAATATCAACTGAACACTTTCTTCTATATCTTTGAGTCTGGATGTTGAAAATATAAATGGCGAAAATACTGAAAAAATTTTTAAAGTTTTATGTATCATAAAACTTTCTTATATAAAGCATACAATTATCAATAGATTTATCAAGATTTTCTCTACAATACAGTGTATTTAACACACAAACACACATACAGGTGTCTTACGGTTCAGAAACCCCAGGGTTGCATGTAGCTACTTTAACACATTCTCTTCAAATGTCTTTTCTTTTAAGACAATCCAACATTTAACCTGTAAATACAGTCTATGATTATTGGCAACAACTTTAAGTCTGCATGTTATCAGATGATTTTCAAAATGTGTTGGCATTATTTCTGTCTAATTATTACTCTGTGGTATTAGGAGCACCAGGCCCTTTCCAAGTTGGAATATTTCTAGCAGTACCCACTGATACTTTACTAACATTGCTACTCTAACAAGTTAATGAAGGCATGATTGTATAATATCAATTGATTAACAAGATTATGCTTCTGTTAAAGGTTGTCTTGCCTTAGGTATGTTTTAGTCCATAAAATCATGCATCCTGCTTGGGATACGTCACAGTTGTTTTCATTTACAGAAAAAAACTGACTCAAGCTCCATAAGTCTTGAACTGAGGTACAGAGTATAAAAATATTAGAGAAAATCAATATATGCATCAGCAGGGAAAGGCCTGCTGACAGAGACCCAGTGAAAAAAACAAAAATTTTGTTAAAATTTTTCTCATTCTTTTTTCCTATTCCTCTCTTAAACATGAACACACAAGTTAAACTTACTCTCTCTCTCTCACATGCACATGCAAGGATGCATGCACACCCACCCTTCAAGCTTTGACATCTTCCTGAAGTCCAGAAATATACAGAATTATTGAATCTTGTGGATTTAAACAGCATTTGAGAATGAGCAATCTCCAAAATATTATCTTCCAGCACTCCACTAAAATACTTATAAGTACATACAAAATTATGAAAACTCACAATTCTAAAAATCAGAATAAAGAGAAGTATATAATGTTAGAATCTTGTCGTATGCTCCCCTATCCAAGACCCAGGAATTTTATTGTGAAGAACTTACGGAGATTCCCTTTATCACCTAGCATGTTTTTTTGTTCCTTTTCATTTCTCTCTCCCTTTTTCTCTTTCTCATTATACAGAGACTGCTTGGGAAATGATAGAAGGTGCCTTAAATTTTTCTTATAGCCTATCCAATGAGTCAAAAAAATCAGTCTTTATGACTAGAAAACTGAGCAAACCAAACCTGTTTTGGCTGTTTGCTGATGCTTTTTCTTTTAGACAAAGTATTGATCTTTCAGTTACCTACCATATTCCACATGCATTCAAAGGTAGCAATTCTCAGGAGAGAGAAAAAAATTATGGTAGATAAGAAAAATGTGTGTGTGTGCGTGTGCGTGTGTGTTGGGGGGCAGCTAGCAGTGGATTTTAAATTCAACTGTACAGTCTCCACAAATAAAGCACTAGAAAGAAAAGGTAGAGTGGAAAAATTTTTCTTATGTCAGAGGTACAGATCATCAAATAGGAGGGTTGCAAGAGGATGGTCTCATTAGAGGAGAGACGTACCAAGATAAGAATTTGAGGGAAATTGTGGATTGTGCTTGGAGCTCTAGATGATAAATTGTCCTTCATATGTAAACCCAAAAGGGAAATGTACAAGTGGGCAGAAAGCAAAGTGTGATATTAGCAATTACTAATAATTACTATTAACTATTATTGTAATAACAGCAACCACTAAAATTACTAAATATTCTTCAATTTGGACTTTGCACATGTTATTTCTCAAAATAACCAAGAAGCAGATACTATTACTAACCTCATTTTACAGATCAGGAAACAGAGACACAGTGTTAATTCGCCAGGGTCACACAACTGGGAAATAGTATTTGAGGTATTAACATGGTTTATAGGGCTTAAGTTTCTTGCAAAGTTTGAACTGCAGGACAATGCCAGATCACTGATAGAAGATGAGATTTTGATGACAACAATATAAAAACACTAAAAAGTTTAAATAATTTTTATTAGGAATTATACTACATAGCTGTGTACTGTTTGGATGTGAACTACATTCCAATCTTGAATCCTGCAGAAATCTGTTTCATACTCTCATTCCTTTTCTTAACATTTTATTTAAAATGTTCCAAGAAATTGTCTAAATCTTTACAAGCCTAGGTCTTAATTTATTTCATCTTTAAAACAGGGAACCGTTAATGAGCCTTCTCTCCCCGGAGAGTTATCTAACCTGAAGCCCAAGAATGCCATAACCTTTCTGGATGTGTTTCTAATTGATTTGTAATTACAAGTAATTCAATTAAATGAGCTTGTTTTGATTTTTAATGAAGTTGTTAATGTAATAATTATTTTCTGGGCACTGTACTACAAGCATCTAAACATACTTCTCTTTGCCTAAATAATTCCTTGTGAAAATTAAAACAATGCCTCTTTCAATTCTTAATCTTTCCCTTATCACAAAGATGTCAATAAAGAACCCTTTTGAGCAGCTTTGCATCATCCATACACTGCTATAATATTTTACATGGTTTTATTATATTAAGATAGAATAGTTTAAACAGGGATTTGGAGGATCACATAGCTGCTGCTGTCTTTTTCAATACTGAAAAATTATCTGTAAGGGTAACTCTAGCCACAGAAAGAAGAGTGGAAAAGCAGTGGAGATATTAGTGAGCACACAAATTTCCTATAGAAACTTTATGGAAGACTAAAAGAAGAAAGAAAAACATGACTTGAATAAAATAAACAATAGGAAGGAGGTGGGGAAAGTAGAGGAGTGGGGTAGGAAGGTTGAAGAATCAGGGTATTTCAAAACTGAATATGTACGGTTAATTCAACTTACATGCTTTCTCTGAGAGGGCGTGATTTCTACTTAAGGAGAAGAAATTAAGCAAATCTGTGAGTTAGAACAGAGCTTGGGACTTTTAGGATACAAATAATATTTTCTGCATATATATATATATCTAAAGTATATGATCATATGGAACAGTGATACACTCAGCTATACATGCTAATGCATAGAGAGAGACTCAGTATGAAGAAAACCCAGAAGATACCATCTGAAATAATAGAAGCAAGTTAAAGAACTGAATAACATGTTTATCCTAGATCAAAGAAAAGTCTTATAGTAGTTGTAGGCATTTCCAGGAGATACAAGATGAACTGATGATTCAGGTGATTGAAACAAGGGTCAGTTTCCTCCATTTGTTGAACTGGGTAGACAAGAGATAGTGATAAGCGGACCGACTTTTGCTGACTCAGGAAATTGAGAAATGGTGTTGACAAAGAGGCTAGGAATGGGGAGGTGATATAACTCAGTTTCCTCAGCTTGTTTTTTTTAGGGGATTAGGACAAAAGAGTTATCTTTCAAGAAAGGACACTGATATCTGAAAAAATGTTTCCTGGCCCTTTAATTCCTTCAGAAGCAATACATTTTCTAGCACTTTTTGTACAAAGAGAAACAGTTCAGTAAACTGTACATTATCAGGGAAATTTATTCAGTATGTTGAGTGTGTTTGATGATGTAAGGTTGTATCATGGTAAAAGATGCAGTATTACCTTCTCTGAATATTTTCCTAACTAGGAATGCCAGAATACTTTGTTGAAATATTCTCAATACTTTAGCTGACTTCAAATGCGAAGACAACTTCTGTAAAAAGGAAAGTGTTTATGATTAAATATTGGAATAAAGCCATACTGCATCTTGAAAACAAGAAGGAAAATATTTATGGAGTAGAAAAGGAAAGATCTCCAAACAAAAATACTCAAAAACAAAGAGGAGAAAAAGAAAATATAGATAACCTTTACAGATTAGATTGGCTACAAGGAAATAACAGTCTGTTATTCATTAGGAAAATAAATGTATTTTGATTTCTCTGAGAGTACATAAACTCTCAGAGTATGAATATATTTCAGAAAGAAAATTAAAAAGCACCACAGAAAAAAAGTAATGACCTCCAAGAAGAACAAGCAACTAAATCAGTAAAGTATACCGCTAATCCATATAACTATATTTTAAAAACTGTAATTAGAATAATCCAATTTGATGTGTTTAAAATTAAAAGTTTAGATATTGGTAATATCTAAATTAGCAAATAGAAAGTTGAAAAGAAAATTAAAACAAACTTTTAATTTCCTGAAAATATGCACAAATATGTAATTTTTGTTAAAATTTAAGGAAAGAAAACCTAAAAGTATGTGTAGAAGCATACATCATCCAAACCAACAGAGTAAGAAAACTGAAAGTCAAAGAAATCCAGTCAGTGTAAGAGATGTCAGGGAAGATTAATGAAGGAAGCTCACAAAAAAATGTTAAACACAAAATACAGAATGATACAGTTAAGTAATTTCAAATAAATAAGCAATCATAATGAATATGAATAGATTCAACACTCCCTTAAAAAACATATACATTTTATGGATTAAGAAAAAAAAATCAAGTAATTCCAAAGAAATCAGTAATCATAAAAAATATGAACACACAGACCTATTAGCACTGATTCCTTTTGATTTAAAAAATAAACTCTTAGATCAAATGTTTTAAAATGAATATGAATAAATTGAATGGAAAGACAGAAATTATAATCAACTACTTCAAAGGAGTCTTACTACAAAGTAGAGAAAAAAGGAACACAGTAGCTGGTAGAAAAGTGCGGATAAGAACAGTACTATTATTTTTTTTTTTAAGAAGGAAGACTGGGATTGTGTGTTCATGGAAATGATGCAGTAGAACATGAAAAAACTGAGGATGGAGGAAAAAATGTGGATAATTGCTAAAGCAACATTTTACATAGGCAACAGGACCTGCTTAGTTTACAAATCAAGACATAATGTTTTAATGTAAAAGTTACAACATAAAAATAACACAAGAGGTAATTATAAAAATATCCCTATTAATACATATGAAAAGAGTAAGAAATAATGATTAAGGTAAGCGTTCTATTTCATGATGGTACATCAACAAATGCTCTTAAAAATTAATAAATAAGGAAACAGGCTCAAGATAGCTATAAGCTTTATACATAATGATAAATATAAATATTAGAAGACTGAAAACAAACTTTTAGCACTGGCTGTCTTTGTGAATGACACAGATGAAGGCTTTTATTTTGAATTCTATATTTTTCTGGCCCATTTGAAAAATATTACCACCTATATACATCATCACTATATTAGGAAAAAAACTTATTTTTTATGGTAACAAATTATGGTATATTTCGTCAAAGGAATATAAGGATGCAGTTACGTAGAATAAGGTAAATCTATACACTTTGACAAAGAAAAATGTTCCAATATATCATTATGTGAAAAAACTCCAGTTCTGGAAAAATATGTATTAAATTCTAAATACATACTTTTGGGTATAGGATTGAATTGGTGAACGGAAAAGAATATTTTCAAGTTGGACTCTTTAATAATCAAGGACATGAATAACTCAAATAATTATATTCTTAACTGATAAGTTTTAATAACTAGTAAGGATTCTAAAAGTCAGAGGTTTCTGAGAAATATTTGAGTCATAGTATAAGGATATATGTCATTTTAGAGGATAAGAAGCTTTTTTCCTTTGACGCTGGAACAAGGTCATGGAGCCTCCATTAGCTTACATCAGTTTGATCATTTTTAGTGACATAAATTACTGACCACTGAAGAATGGAAACCTACCTTTCATTTAGAATTTCTAAAGAGATGAGGACAGTAGGTCAGATCCTACCCTTTGCATTGACTCCCTATGCAGTATTTGTTATAATCTTGAATCCCTACACATGAATTATGAAAATAGCTTTGATCATTTGATAGGGCCATCATGCGTGTTCAAATTCCATTGATTTATAAATTAAATACAAGTTGATAATTTTTATTTTAAAAGAAAAATGTTTTAGACATTCCAAATTAAAACTATATTAATCACTGCAATGTTATAAAGTTGCCCATCCATGTTTTGAAGCTAAATCTAGCTGTATAGCACAGAGTTTAAACTCAGGAGCCAGAGAGTACCTGAAATTAAACTTCTCCTGGTTCTAATATTCATCAGCTGTTGTGACGTGTAAAAACCACTTAATAACCTATCTCTGTGTTCCAGTTTCCTCATCTGTAAACAGGAATAAAAATGGCACTTAATTTATAAGGGTTATTTTGAAAATCAAATTAGGCAATATTTGTAAAATGCTAGGAAAACATTTTGACAGATAGTAAATGCTATATAAAGTATTTGTTAAATCAATCAATTTAATATGAATTAATAGGGAAAGTAAGAGTTACAGTTTGGCAATATGTTATATTAGACATGGTCAAATTTTTTCTCTAGTCCATTTCCAGTCACAAATTTCAAATTTTTGAGAAACTGATTTTTAAAGTAGATATTGATTGAATGGAAACACAAACATGCATTTATTTCCATGTGTTTTTATAAAATTAAACAGTCATTCTCCCATCTCATGTTAGAACAATTATCATGATAAACCCATGCTGCAGGACAATTTCTGTCAAATGAGCAAAGAAATCTAGCATATTCTAAATATGAAACACACATGATGGATGAACCAAAGCATCAGGTTAACTAAGACTTGGCTTTAAAATATGGTTCCAAACCTAGTAGCCACAAGGACCATCTGAAGAGCTTTATAAACATATTCACACCCTGCCACAGTTAAGTGATCCAGAATCTCTAGATCTCTACGGGTGCAACCTCAGAATCCCTCTTCTTTTAAAAAGCAAAATAAAACAAAATAAAAACAAATAATTAAGAGAAAACCCTATGGTTACCAGGGAGGAAAGGGGTGGGGAGGGATAAACTGGGAGATTGGGATTGACATATACACACTACTATTTATAAAATAGATAACTAATAAGGACCTACTGTATAGAAAAGGGAACTCTACTCAATATGCTGTAATGACCTATATGGAAAAAGAATCTAAAAAAAGAGTGGATATACGTATATGTATAACTAATTAACTTTGCTGTACACCTGAAACACAAAATTGTAAATCAACTATACTCCAATAAAAATTTAAAAAAGAAAAGAAAGCCCTTTCCAGGTGTTGTAATTATAAACACATGTAAGAACCTCTGGCTAAAAGATATATAAGGACTATCAGATATTTACTTCTATCACTGTTTTACATAGGAGTATGTGTCTGTGTGTGAACTAACTACCAAGCATTAGAGTCAAAAAACTTAAATTATGCTTTCCTTGTCTCATCTATGTTGCACATTCCATCCTTAGTAATCTAAGCACTACCAAGTTCAAATCGCTGTATACGGTGGCCATCAGTTTCCCATGTGCTCAGTTTGTATGATATGAGCAATATGAGTCATACAGAAACAATGGGCTCATGAAAATAAAGGAAACAGATTTCCACTGCAGACACAAACTAAAATCATAACTGTAACCAAAACAGTATTTTGCTTTCAAAAATCAACATCAGATGATTAGGTCATTACCCAGTGATTCACTGATTTTGAATATGGTAACTAAGCTATGGAAGATTGAATTTTTTTTTTTTTAAAGGAGATGGGTAGGGGTATTGCCATTTTAGTTCAGAACAGGCCAGCTGACACAGCTCAAATGTACGTGGGTATCATGTAAGTGAAAAAGAAGAAAAGAATCTACACTTTTATATGATTTGGCAAATCATGATTTCCTAGTGCTGTGTTATTTATTTTCTAGATAAAAAATACACAGCTACATCGTTAATAAAAATAATGTATGCGACTATAAAGAGGTGATTTGTTTAAGAAATATTAGGTACAATATCTCAGTAGACAGATCATGTAAATCCTCTTGCCTGTTGCACTGATTTGATACACTTTGCTGGTAATGGGATTCAAGTAAATTATAAGCAGATGGTTTATTGGGAGGGGTTCACACTGAAGTGTTGACAGACATTTCAAAAAGACTGCAAGGGGTTCCATTTCATAGTCAAATCAGCTATAACTGTCTATCTTTCATTAACCGGTAATAAAGAGATGCATTTTAACAGGGTCTAATTGGTTTTAGATTATCGTGTCTTTCATCTCTTTTCCATAAAAGTTCTGGAAGTATCCTGGAAAGGTATAGCTAGTTCTTTCATCCTTTTGGTCTTTATTCACAGAAAGATATTTAACAGTAACTCTACTGCTACTGGTTTCTATGGAAATAACATGTTTTCACTAAAATGAGTAAATACACATAAGGACTTAGAGACTTAGACATTTTCATCTGCTGCTCTAAGATATTTGTCAAGCAAAATAAATTACTGTTTTTACTTACATGATATTGTACCAGTACTTCCTTCTATGGCTTGTTTTTATATCCCATTAGAGTTCACAAAATTTTATTTTTGTTCAATTTTTTACTTCCTTGCCTTCCATTTTCCTTTTCTCTCCAGAAATAAATATATTTCAGGTCAATGTGCTGCTATCCTTAAGTTGTCTTGTCCTAAATCACCAGTTCAATAAGAAAATCAAAGCGATTCAAACTAGCTATTTCCTGACACGTATCAAAATCGTGATGTGATTAGATTGTTCACACTTCACACTGATTGACCATATGTGTATACATATATATATATATATGTATACACATATATATAGCATGACAAAGGCAAAATTTATATGGGCACTTTATTTTTCCATAGTCCAATTCGCTTGTTTTCAGACTCTTCTCGCATAGGGCAGCAGGGAAAAGAGAACTATTCTAATCCTAAAGTAAGCACCCTTGCTTGACTGATTCAACCTTGCTGAATAAAAAAGTCTGGTGGTCTCAACTGGGCAGATGGGAATTTGGTGCCAATAAGCTCTCAAAAATCACTCTTATAAAATTTTATTTTTATTAACAAACATTCAACTTCCTAAAGGCTTAAAAAGTAAAATTTTAGAAGACAATTAAGAGCCACTTATGATTGTCACATGTCTTTTATAGCAGAACAATGTATCTGTTCCACCAAAGATGGACTATGGGCTACGGACATACTTATTCCCTACAAAATCAGGAAATAGTGATTATTTTATTCATGGAAGAGAAAACTTGACATGATTCTATAACTGTTATTACAATAAGTAAATAAATCATGTAGATAAACCCTAGGCATATTCTGCCTTGAAATCTCCTGTTATCTGAGCACCAGATAGAAATTAGTTTCCTAAATCTCTATTTTCCACATTGTTTGGAGAAAATACTTTTCAAAATGTTTTTATTCTAAATTAACTAGTAGCTTCAGTAAATAAAATCGTCCATCATTTATCCAATTTTAATAATGTAAAAGGATTATATAATTGTATATTTTAGTTATGATATGTGTCATTAATGTAATAACTTATTAAATTTATTAAAGTTTTTCCTATCTGCATTTAAAATAGTACATAGACCCTCCATTCATTACTTACTTATTTTTGGGTCTTTGATAATTTGCCAGAAGTGGATTAGTCAGTGTGCGATAACTATGTAATTGCTTGCAATGGTATCGTTAGCTGCTCATGTGTTTTAAAATTCATGTGACTAATAAGTGTCCCTGGCAAGTACCTTCTATACCGTACGTACACGAAGAGAAACTACACTGTAGAACACTGTAAATTATGCAGCTGAGCTTTAAATGCTATATAAATGTAGCTTATGAGTAGGCTGAACTCCCACCTGCTGTGGGAGCACAATACTAGATATAAAAAGTGTTCTGGAATTCTAAAGTTGAACAAACATGGCAAGAATACAGAACACCAGCTAGAAAAGAACTGATGGAAGCACATCTCTCCTTTTTTTCCAAAAAGCTTAAATGCAATTATTCAGTGGCATCTTCGACCATTAAAATATAAGTATTTTAAGCAATAAGTACAATCAAAATTCAATTATATTTATGTACCGAAACACATTTTCCTTGTTGTAAAAATGGCTACTTTACCGAAAACTTGTAAGTATATCAATTTGAATCTAATAACATTTCCTGACATTTACTATAACTTAAAGTGTCCTACAGAAATGATTTTAGCCCACAATATAAATGAAAGCCGTGTTCCAAAGTAAAACATGCATATGCAAAAGAGTAAATAAACATGCTAAGGCAATGAAGTGAATGCTATGACAAGACAGTTTCACAATAACATTGGTCCTGACCAGTAAGTGAAAACAGGTTTCATCTCAACAAAGGAAAACCCATAGTATTTTTGGAAAGAAAGCAAGCATCTACAATTTGGGAGGAATGGGTGATAATGGAATATGGTGTTTATTTTAGTGCTATGGATAGAAGCAAAATGTGAAAACTGAGTAGAAGATAGAGTCCAAAACCCTAGAAATAACTGAATAATGTAAAAAAAGGAGGTATATTTTTATGAAAACACACATGGATTTGAATGAAAAAGGAAACCAAAACTCCAAGTGAGCAGGAACAGACTAATGCAAAAGATAATAGATATGATTTACGAGAGTTACCGTTGAGTCAACATTTAGATCGACTTTGGAGTGTTGGAGTAGAACCCACCATGCAAATCAACATTTTGTTAATGATGGTGAGCAGGGTAGCAGGATCAGTGAGTTTGAGAGCTAGGGGAAGAGCTGGCTGAGTGGCAGAAGAAATCCAGAAGCATGGGGAAGCCCACCAAGCCAGAGAATAGTTATTGCCATATGCAACCCAGCTTATAATGGGAGCTAAAGAGCAAAATCGGAAAAACTAAAGAGAAAAATTAGTGAGTCCAAGAATTCACTCAAATTACAGTGTGCCTTCTATGGCTGTTGTTGTTTTATTGTTCTTTTCAACTCAGCACGCATACCCTCTAGATCTTGTGATAACATCTTTCTTTTCTTTTGAAAATCCACCTCTCCTTCACTCTAAGTTCCTGGGTCTCCTGTGAGGTCTGGAGCAGCTGTTGCTGCTGCCCTCTTGAGATCACAAGGAGAAATATTTTCTGAGAAGGAAGACTACACAGTCAAAAGCTAAACTGACATAAGAGACATTGAGAATCAGATTCTGGGACTCCGAAACTGCATCAGGGCCATTTTGTAGTCACCAATTCTAACACATAGTACAAAAGTCAGTAGATGACAAGGAAGAAAAGTCCCAGGGATGTAGAGCATTGATATGGAGGTACAGAATTTCCAATATTTTTCCTAAGAGGAACTCCTGGAAATATATATTTAAACAAATGGAATAGAGAAAATCAAAACTGGCAAATGTAAAATCAGTTGGCTTAATAATAGCATGAATAAATGAAGATACAACATCTAGATGTATCATGATAATATTTCCAACTGGCTAGGGTTTAAAAATTCCTCACTTCCAAACATGGAAATTTGTTTACTCTGCCCGACTCCATTTTTGCAACCTATCATTTTCTCTGAGGATACTCCTATTGGGTGTCTAAGCCCAACAGTGTAATATCTGCCCTGGTTCTCTTCAAAATTCTTTAAAGTTTTTTGTTTAATGTCCTTGATTTGTATGCTGTTCGAGAATCTCTTATTCATCTGCATTTCCTTGCCTCATACATTTGTGAAATTAGGATTCAAGCTCTAAATATATACCCATTCAATTCCCATTTGTCACCTCCTTTCAGTTCCAGCCACTTACTGCTTTAACTAACCCCCATATTCCATTCAGACTTCTCAGACCAGACCACTGGAGCTCTCCTGTGGTCAGTACACTCTCTTGACATGGATAATTCCGTTTTCTAAGATAATTCAACTTGTTTTCTGATTTAAACGTTTTGAGCTGTTGGAGATTATACCTAGCTTCTGAATATCAGAGTAATGAACAGTTATTACAGCTTTCTAGTTTACTGACTACATGTATATTAAATGTGCTTATGAATGTTTTAAGACATTCTAAAGTTGCATTCTGCAAGAAAACTCTAGGAATTTTGCCAAATATTCCATGATTTGGCTGATATTCAAGACAAGCTTTACGAGGCACAATTTTATTGTCCCATTCTGCATGACATTGATTTGCCTTTGAACCCAACTATAAAGTCCATTACTTCATAACTCAAGTTAATGGGTATATAAATAGGAAATTTCCTTACCACTGCAGTATGTCTCTCAATATTTTTTATTTATTAAATTTACTGAATGCCCAAAGTTAATCAATACCTAGGACACTTCAAAGAATAATAAATGATGATACTGAAATGTGTGCATCACTGCAAACTTAATACAAAATAGAGTATTAGGGAGTTTTCCAAGTAATATAGGCCACAGAATTTTTTAATCTTTTCTATCTGGATGGCATAATTTTTAATTACCTGGGATAATTAAAATTTGTTTAAAAACTTAGTAATTTAAAAATGTAATGGTAATCGATAACTGGTCTGTAAGTCTTGAATGCTTCAGACTTCATATTCGAATATATTCAGTCATAATTTTGATTGTTTTATGATTCAACTACTGTGCAGTGAACTACCTGGAAGCAATACATATGACAAAGAGATTTAATCCTAGATAGTTGAGCAATGCTGATAATAATTGAGAGCTTTAAAATGGCTTCTCTCCCTCTAATGTCCATTTTTGAATGTGGAGCCACTAATCAAAGCAGTGATTCTGAGAGTGAACTGAATTACATAAGACAATCACAGCTGATATCCCAAGGGGTCAGCAAATAGTCCACTACAGCCCAACTAATCAACCTCTAGATAATGTGTCTCATGTCCAAATGCTCTGTAGGAAATCAATTGCATTTTCTTTCCTTCTAGGCTATTATTACTTAGCCATTATCATTCCCACGTATTTACACAACAGATATGTGAACATATGTAGAAATAAAATATATGACAATGACACAAGCACAAAATAAGGGGAAGTGGAAGTAAGCTGTTGTATACTTATACTGTATGTGAAGTAACACATTATCATCTGAACACTGAGTACGTGTCTTCTGTCATTATGGATAATTTGTGATGTAATCCATGTTGAAATGAATCTGGACTTCGCATTTATTGCTGAGTAGTATTTTATTGTGTGAGTGGAACACTGTCCGTTCACCTTTTAAAGGACATTTTGGTTGTTTCCATATGGGGGAGTTTATCTATAAAGACACTATAAACATTCGCATACAGTTTTTTGTTAAACATATGTTTTCAATTCTGTTCGGTAAACAGCTAGTTGTGGGATTGCTGGGCCAAATTGATAAGCGTACGTTTAACTTGAAAAGAAACTGCCAAAATATTTTCCAAAGGGGCTGCATCGGTTTGAGCTCCCACCAATCAGAGATGATTATTTCAATAATAATATAACCAGACCAGTTTTATTTCCATTAATACAAGCATAGTATATCTTCTTCCATTCTTAAACTAGTCGGTTCTTCAGATGGTTGTGCCTTTTGCTGTAGTAGTTGTTTTAAATATTTTAATCCAAACTGACAGTCTCTGCCTTTTAATTTGGATATTTAAACCATTTAC
Organism: Globicephala melas; assembly: GCF_963455315.2. Classification (NCBI taxonomy): domain Eukaryota; kingdom Metazoa; phylum Chordata; class Mammalia; order Artiodactyla; family Delphinidae; genus Globicephala; species Globicephala melas. Next base: position 29,935,921 of record NC_083322.1, read on the forward strand.
AAGCTGTGATTATTAATATATTTGGATTTAAATCTACCATGTTAGTAACTGTTTTCTATTTTAACTATCTACTTTTGTTCTTTTTTTCATTATCTTCTTTTGATTCAATATTCGTATCACTCCACTTTATCTATTTCACTGATTTTTCTTACCCCTGTATCTTTGTTTTGATTTTTAATTGGTTATTTTAGGGCTTACAAGTGTGTTAGTTATCATATTCAATGTTCAAATAATATTATTTCGTTTCACATATACTACTGTACCATAGTATACTTCCATTTTTCCTAGGCTGATGTTCACAATATCATTGTCATATGTTTTACTTCCACATACACTATACACTCCACAGTACTTGTTAAAATTATTTTTTGCATTAAACTTTGAAACTTCTGTAAGACTTCTGAAATAAAATATACTTTATATTTACCGTATATCTATCATTTTCAGTAATTATTCTCTCTGTAGATCTAAATTTCCATCTGGTATCATTTTCCTTCTACCTGAAGGACTTCATGTTTCTTAGGGTCCTGGCCTGCAGCCAATGACATTTTCTTCATTTGTTGTAAGTTTGAAAGTTTCTTTCAAAATCATAAGGATGTTGCTTTACAACATCATAGCCTACTTCATTTCCAAAAAAAGTTCTGTCATCCTCCTTTGCTCCTTTGGGCATGTCTCTCTCTTCTGTACAATGTCTTTCTTAGCTGCTTTTACGATTTCTCTTCATCTCTAGCATTAGTTTTAGTATAAAGTGCCTTGGTGTAGTTCTCTTCATGTTTATTGTGGCTGGTGTTTGAAATTCTTGCTTCTGTGGGTTTAGAGTTTTTGTCAATTTTTGACAAATTGTGGGCAACCAGTTAGTATGTTTTTCTGCTGTCTCCACATCCTTAACTTCTCTTTCTAGGGCCTTACACAAATGTTAAGATGCTTAATGCTGACTTACAGCTCATCGATGGAACACAGTTTAGTGTGTTCTGGCTTTTTAAAATTTTGGACAGGTTCTATTTGAATGCAATATCTAAATTGATATTAATATCATTTGGTATTCTCTAATGTTATATTTTTATTCCTCTAAGTTCGATATGCGTCTTTTTTTGTACTTCCAGGTGTTTCCCTATCATGTGTATGTTTTTCTACGTTCAACATTGAAGTCTTTTTAATAGCTGTGATAATTGCCTTGTCTAATAATTTTGTTATTTCCAGATCTAAAAGTATTTGCTGATTTGCTTAATTATCAATTATTTTTCAGCTTCTTGGTATGTTTAATAATTGAATATCATACATTTGAACTTTATCTGGGTGCCAGACTTATTGAAGAGGATGGTAATATTCTTTGAAATATTTTTAGCATTTTTTCTGTGATTTAGTTACATTACTTAAAACTGATTTGATCCTTTCAATGTGTGATTTTAACTTTTGCCACATTTAAATTCCCAGAGACTAGTGTAACCTTTCCTAGGTAAAAGTTGGCGTCACTAATAAGGCAAAATGTTTCTGTGTACTTTACATGATTTGTAGTATCCTGGTAGGTTTTTCTACTGTCTATGCTGAGCCCTACTGACCTCTGGGAATTCTGTCCTGCTGTTGGCGTGAGTGGTGCTTTGGCTTTAGGTGTACACTGCTTGGTATCAAGCAAAAGACTCAACCAGACTTCTACGTGTAGGTTTCTTCTCTTCAGTACTCTTGTGAATTCTTGCCACCTTGGTTTCCCTAAACTCTGAACTATTTCCACAACTCAGCAAACTTCCTTTGCTGTGGCCTAAGCATTCTCTCCAGGCAACAGGCATGATATAATCCATAGCTAACCTCATTTGCTTTCCTTCTCTCAAGAATTACTGCCTTTACCACTTATTTTTCAGTGTCTGAAAATTCTTTTCATACATTTTTTCCTGTTTTTTAGTTGTTTAAGATGACAGAGTAAATCTGTTACTCCGTAACGGCCAGAAGTTTAAGTCACCAGTATAGCAACAAGTTTTGAAGATGAGTAAAATTTAACAATTATCAATAATAACAAATTTTAACCAATGAAATAGGGGGAAAATAAGATAGGCTTTCTATTTTCTCTATAAAAATAATATTATAGATTATTATCTAAAAGATGACCAACAAATAATATAATGCACAGTATGTCACATAATTAATATAAGTATTTTTCTGGATTTTATTATGTTTGTATCATGTGTCAGCTATTTAAAATTGATAGTGTTATGATCTATTTTCTCTAAATAAGTACCCTTTACCATATATAACTTTTGAAAATAATTTTGCATTTATTTTCTATCTAAAGATGTCTCACAAATTGTCTAAATTTAAGCTCCCACAAAACTTGGATTCACCACTGCTACTGTCTGGAACATAAAAACAAACACTGAAAGAAAATTTTATGTGTAGTCATTCCAATTTAAAGGCTTTTTGTGTGTGGTATCTTGGCTCAATTAAAATTGTATCACACTTAACTCAGTTTTCCCTCTTCCTGCTCTATTTAAAATCTCAGGAAAATTTTGAAGTATCTTCTTTTGTTTCCAAGTCTTCTTCTGTGACCTTGAGCAAGTTACTGGTACTCTTTCACTGTGAACATGTTACCTCTCTGTTCTTAAATACTCTCTTGTTTAAGACAAATCTTTTTTTTATTATTATAAAAAAAGTCAACAAAAAATGAGTCTGACATAGGTTTTTGAAAAAAAATCAAATACATGAAATAATATATAAAGATTTTATCAGTCTTTTCTTGAAATTCCATCATGATTTATACAGAAACATCCTTATCAATCTACTTATCATGTCATTTTAAACAACAAAAATAATGCTCTTAAACATAAAACCAATTCTACCTTTTCTGTATCTGGGTCCCCTTCAAACATAGAAAGAATCTTCTCCATAAGAATTAACTGTATCTCATGACTGATTTCAATGACTCCTGATTTTTATAAATGTTGAAGCTTATATTCCTGTGCATCAAAGTCACCAGACAGTTCTCCCTTGTTCTATTCAAAAGCTCCAGTACTATCATAGCTGAGATTCTGGATTATTTGCTTCAGGTTGTTGGGCTTTGTAAATGAACAGCCACTCGCTTTCTGGGATCTCATAAATAATTCACTTTGCTCTACTGCTAATCTTTCAACCCCCTCAGCCAAACTGTTCCTTCAACACATCTTAAAATATATTTTAGCTATTTGTAGTGAGGTGGATGGACCTAGAGTCTGTCATACAGAGTGAAGTAAGTCAGAAAGAGAAAAACAAATACCGTATGCTAACACATATATATGGAATCTAAGGGAAAAAAAAAAAAAGGTCATGAAGAACCTAGGGGTAAGACGGGAATAAAGACACAGACCTACTAGAGAATGGACTTGAGGATATGGGGAGGGGGAAGGGTAAGCTGTGACAAAGCGAGAGAGTGGCATGGACATATATACACTACCAAACGTAAAATAGATAGCTAGTGGGAAGCAGCCGCATGGCACAGGGAGATCAGCTCGGTGCTTTGTGACCACCTAGAGGGGTGGGATAGGGAGGGTGGGAGGGCGGGAGACACAAGAGAGAAGAGATATGGGAACATATGTATATGTATAACTGATTCACTTTGTTATAAAGTAGAAACTAACACCCATTGTAAAGCAATTATACTCCAATAAAGATGTTAAAAAAAATTAATAAAATATATCTTAGTGTGTCTGTATACATACTCCTCTCCATCACTTAAATTATCACACATGGGTAGTTTATTTCCCCCACTTCACTCCTCCTTTATTTTTTCTTTAATTCACAGCCAATAATCTGTAAGATGTTTGTGTCCTGAAATGGTTTCAGGTTTTGGCACCATCAGATACAGAATCTGGTGTGGTGAATACTTTGGAAACAGTGGCCAAACTACACTTGGACACTGAGATTGGGCAATACTAGGGACTATTTCTGAAAGTTATCAATCTTTTGATAATTTTAAATACCTGCATTTGAATGATATAAAATTTAAATGATATTCTTCAAAGTAACAGTTCATGCTTTGGAGAACTCTACTGTTTCTACAAAGCTACTCCAAGAGCAGTCGTGAATGAGGAGAGATTATGGCAAAAAATAAGAGAAATACTTATTCTCATTCAACAAAAAAATAAAGGTAACAAAGCCTACTATTAACTATTGTTATCATTTAATAATTTTTCTAGAAGCATGAAAAGTTAAATGATGATTCAGATAAAAAGACATATCTATTGGAGAGGAAAAACAAAAGTACAAGAAATTACACAAATAAAAATCAATAAAATTAGCATATTTCCTTACACCAGCAATAATAAACTAGAGAAAATATTTGGGAACCAATTTTTTTTAAGAGGAACAAAAATATATGTGGCTTATACATATTAAAATAGTATTGAAGATGTGGATGGATAAAGATGATGTGATATATGTATAATGGAATATTACTCAGCCATAATAAAGAATGAAATAATGCCATTTGCACCAACACGGATGGATCTAGAGTTTATTATATTAAGTGGAGTAAGCCAAAGATAAATGTCATATGATATCACTTATATGTGGAATCTAAAAAAAAAATTGATACAAATGAACTTAAATACAAAACAGAAATAGACCCACAGCTATAGAAAACAAACATGGTTACCAAAGGGGAAATGGGGGGAGGGATAAATTAGGAGTTTGGGATTAACATAAACTCACTACTATATATAAAATAAATAACCAACAAGGACTTACTGTATATCACAGTGAACTACACTCAATAGTTTATAATACCTATAAGAGAAAAGAATCTGAAAAAAGAATATATATAGACATATGTATAACTGAATCACTTTGCTGTACACCTGAGACTAACACAACATTGTAAATCAATACACTTCAATAAAAATATAAAATAAGTTCAAAAAATAGTATTAAGAAATATAAAAAATGTTTTATCAATTTAGAGACGCAAATCATGTATCTTGCTTACAAGTATTAATTTTTTTCTACGTATCTCTGATTTATTTTTTTTTTAATTTTTATTGGGGTATAATTTACAATGTGGTGTTAGTTTCAGGTGTACAGCAAAGTGAATCTGCCATACATATACATACATCCACTCTTTTTTAGCTCCTTTTCCCATATAGGCCATTACAGAGTATTGAGTAGAGTTCCCTGTGCTATACAATAGGTCCTTATTAGTTATCTATTTTACACGTAGTAGTGTGTATATGTCAATCTCAATCTCCCAATTTATTCCCTCCCCCACCCTTACTCCCGGTAACCATAAGTTTATTAGAAGCAGTTTTTTTTTTTTTTTGGCTGCACCGAGGAGCATGCAGGATCTTAGTTCCCCTGTCAGGGATCAAACCTGTGCCCACTGCATTGGGAGTGAGGAGTCTTAACCACTGGACCACCAGGGAGGTCCCTACAAGTATTAATCTATAGCTGTAACATCATTCCCCAAATACTTAATATGATTTATTTTAGTTAAACTATATAATGCCATTCTAAGAAACATTTATAAAAATATTCAGGCTTTAACAAGTTCCAAAATGTTAATAAATTATTATGATAATGTAGGACATGACTATTGGATATAAAAATACTCAAAGCTATATTAATTGAACCTGAATACATCAGAATCAAGAATTGAAATAATGGAACACACCTGTGTTTATGTTTGTATGAATAAGGTATCATAGAAAATTACAAGAACTGCCATTCCCTTAATTAGCTTAAGCTAATAATTTTATTCCTCTCACATACCTCCTGTATTACAAAGTCCTATCAATTCTATACTCCATGTAAGTCTTAAATGTTTCAATTCCTTTCCATCTGTACTGTCAACTACTTCAATAAAAGCAACCATCATGTGTAACATCAATTATTACAACAGTCTTGCAAAAACCTGGAATACAAATTGATCATCATGAGAGTTTTGTTAAGTCAAAGGAAATAAAGATTTAAACATAATAGAACACAGAATAAGCTTTAAGGGGCAGTTATTATCATCACATTAAAAGTTTGTCTTAGAGTAGATATTTTAGTTGAGACTATGGTAGAATAAAAAAAATTATTGAGAGAGAAATAAATGGTCACTCAGCCATCTTCTAGACTTCATATTTTAGCTTTATAACTTGGTATTTAGCTATTCTTTCTAGAAATGGATTACACCTTCTTGTGGGGTAGTTAAAAATGGTGATGCATTAAATACAGACTTCAAAGACAGACTAATAATAAGTAATAATTAAAACAGAATAATAAACTACGTATGTTGAAAAGAAGGAACTTAAATCTTCTATAATATGATCTCAGATTTTTGTTTTTTAAAATTCCTTCAGAAGAATAAAAATCAGTGCAGATAAGAAAGTAGTAGAAGAGGGTAGAGAACCAGTAATGTCTTCCTTTGCCATCACCTTTCTCATAGTTTTGGACTTACTCCTCTACAATGAAATATTATCACCTTAATTCTTTTCTCAAGTTCTGTTTCCTAGAGGACCAGAATTGAGAAAATAAACTTTCTGAAAATATAAAGAAGATAAAACAAGAAGACATTTATTCTTGTGTCGTATAATTCAAGATTACTTAACCTGGACACTGGCAGGGTTGGAGGAGATCCATACTGGGAACCAAGATAATAATATTAAAGACAAGTTTGGGAAAATAATAATATGAAAAAAAAAGCTGTATTTTCCTGGTTTTATTTAATGTACTTCTCTCAGAAACTCTCTGCCTAAAGTTTAGGAGACATGCAGCCTGTGCTTCCTCATAACCCATCAGACCATTATTCTGAATTTCCCAAGTCAGAGGTTAAAATGGGTGTAGAGGCCAAAAAGGACCATTTCCAGTGGTCCAGATGGAAACCAGAACATGAATCCTAACAGGATAAACAGAGCACAGAAGCCTGCTGACCAGAGACAGCTTTCTAGATAGAAAAGTATAAGTTGCAAGATCTGCAGCATTGCTTAATAGACTCTGGATTTCAATAAAAATAAACTAAGAAGTTGATTTAAAAAAAAAAGTTATATTTTTGACAGACGTTTAAAAAATATATATCTTAAGCCTGGTCTATAAATACCTGCATTAGCAAAACCCTTAGGCTACTACTCTCTGCCTGTCCTTCTAAACCATGCTTACAAGATATCGGCCACTGAGGTCTACACCTTGCAGAATGGAAGGCCACATGCATGTTTTTCTCAGATATGTTCAAAATGGGTAAGAACAAATAGGGGAGTACAGATGATGTAAAAATACAAAACAAAATAACAGCAAAAAAAAACCCCACACAAACCTTAGTTCATTGCTAGCTTTGGGAGTCCCTTCTCTTCCTTATTTTAGGATGTGTATGTTTTGAATTAATAACAGTGATATGACATTTTCCATCCTCTCCTCTCAAATTAAAAACTTATCCCTGGGCTTCCCTGGTGGCGCAGTGGTTGAGAGTCTGCCTGCCGATGCAGGGGACACGGGTTCGTGCCCCGGTCCGGGAGGATCCCACATGCCACGGAGCAGCTGGGTCCGTGAGCCATGGCGGCTGAGCCTGCACGTCCGGAGCCTGTGCTCCGCAATGGGAGAGGCCACAACAGTGAGAGGCCCGCGTACCGCAAAAAAAACACAAAAAAACAACTTATCCCTATCTTTTTTCTGCTTTTATTACATTTGTGGCTAAATGTACACTTCAACTATAAGTTATCAGATGTTGATGACTTATAACTGAGCTTAACATCACCTATAAAGCCTGGATTTGAAGCTGGATGTCATGACTATGAGATTATTTCCTTTTGGAAATATATATATGATATATACTATACACATACATGTACATATATGTGTGAATGTGGTTAGTCAAAAAGTGTGAACTCTAAGTAGTTCTTTGTTTCTGTCATTATGTAAAGTGCCCATTGTTTTCACTGGTTGCACTGAGAGATATAAAATGGAGGCTACCTCATAAAATCTGAGAGCAAAGCCAGTTGGACAGAAATGTGAAAGGATCAAGAAAATTTATCAAGTATATTATTTAAGCAAATAGCTCTACTTGAACCACTATTACCTCTAGACTGCTTAGGTAAGCAAGATAATGAATTCTGTTTTTGATCTAACTGATGTGAATTGGTTGTCCTGTTGCTAGCTACTAGAGAAATATAACTAATAAAAAAATAAAATAGCAAGAAAAATGATTTGATATATAAGTTAATTTGCTTTGCTGATGATTTACCTCTTTAGTCACTAAGATCTCTAAAGAGCAATATATTACAATGATCTACAAACAGCCTCATTTACCTGTGGTCTCACCCATCACTTTGGCAATAAACAACCATATACCAAAGCTCCCCAAAACATATAATTAAGGTATTAATTCTCAATGACATCATACAAGTCACAAAGGATTCTGTTCTCCTATTACGTAGAATAAATATTCCATGAGGGCAAATTATATTTATTCTTTAATTTTCACAGAGGACTTATGATAATTATGTGCTTATTTGAATATTCAATATATTCAAATGATTAACTTTTACACTAGAACAGAAGGCTCTGTTGAATAAATGCTGTTTAAGGCCAAAAAATAAAAGAGTGCACAAATGAACCATCTCAGATATGCTCCTTACAATTGTGTCCACTCCAGCCAGCTGATAGCTACAGCTGAAACTGTAATGCTTACCTTCAAGCTCACTAGATCTCAACTTGTTTTACTCTGAATGGAATTTCAATATCTTCATGTTTACAATAAACAACTTGCAGCACATTCTACAATTTGGGAATAGCCTCTGGGACTTTAGTTAAATAAGAAATGGTTTGAGAGACTATCAAATTCTAGGATTCTAGATTCTAGCCCAAGAATTTAAATGACTTGCTTGTTTCAGATGCCTTCTCTTGGAAAGCTAGAAGAATGCAAATTTGATTTTTGTTTTCTGAGCACTTACACTGCATTTGCTATCACACACATACACACAAACTGTTTTACAAGAACTTATCACTTTAATGGTTACCAGATTCACTAAAACTCATCTCCTCATGATGTACTGTGAGGACCATATTTTATTTGATTGAACATCAGACGGCACATGTTTATAAGTCAAGGGCAAGGCTGCTGTTGTCGAAGGGAAAAGCTGGCAAGGCAGTAAGCGATAAATATGGAGGTGCTACTAGTCCTACTCTGGCAACTAATTCAGAAACTCATCAGGCAAGAGGTCAAGAATTATCGATTATCACGTAATATTTAAGGACATTTGTTCTGAAGCATAAGAAATATATACAGACTTATTTAATGAATGGACAAATATCTATGTGCTATTTGGTTGCAACTGTCCTTTAACTTTAGAGAGAAAAATAAAAGACACAGACTGCCAGAGCACACAGTGTATTTGATTTTTTTTCTCTACTTCCAAGTAAATATTTCTTCCTAAGGTTTACTTAACCAATATCTTATGGATTTTATATTTCTGGTAGAACTGGCTATGTGCAGACAGTTAAATAAAACTTCATGTTGAGATCTACAAATACATGACACATTCATATAATACACATTCCAGATGATACTCATTAGATTAAGAAAACTGAAGTCTGCTTTGTTCTAAATAAGTTTTATCAATGATTTGAGAATTATAAAAATACAGTGGAATTTCTCTTTTTAACATTAACTTAGTAAATGTATTTGTGATTCCCTTGAATATAATTAAATGGAATGGAATTTGTACAACCATGAGGATTGGGCTCTAGTCTTGAATGTTGGATTTTTTTTAGTATTCATTGTATAAAAGGACAGAAATTTTAAATTAATATAACTATTTGCAAATGTAGTTTTTCACATGTAAATGAGTTTCAATATAATATTAACTATACACAGATACATACATAAATATATATAAACATGACAAGTAAAGTAAAGAAGGAGTTAGCTACTTGTATGAAACTCTTTGATCAAGTTCATCTATTTAACTGGAACAATGAAACTTTGCTTACATAATGCAGGAAGCTTCCTGAAGTCTCTTATCAAGCATGGGTATATACTGTTTTTATTTTTCTTCTGTGTCTTTAAAATTATATATTAAGGGCTTCCCCGGTGGCGCAGTGGTTGAGAGTCCGCCTGCCGATCCAGGGGACACGGGTTTGTGTCCTGGTCTGGGAGGATCCCATGTGCCGCGGAGCGGCTGGGCCTGTGAGCCATGGCCGCTGAGCCTGTGCGTCCGGAGCCTGCGCTCCGCAACGGGAGAGGCCACAGCAGTGAGAGGCCCGCGTACCAAAAAAACAAACAAATAAATAAATAAATAAAATTATATATTAACCCCTAGCACATATGTTAGAATACTCATTTTAGCATTATGAAAGATTAACATTCAAATAGGATCAAAATAACTGATTGCTTTATACTTATATGAATCACATTTATAATTAATTTGGGCTGAGGGAGAACTGGAAATGATACCAGACGTCATTTAAGATAACCTGCATTCTGACTTAATAGCTGTTTAGCCATACCAAATCACTTAACTTTTCTGATCCTCCATTACCTCACTTGTAAATGTGAAATTAAAAATGTCTTCCATACCTCTTTTTAGAATTTTATGTGAAACTTACATGAAACCATGAGACTGAGTGTACCATCAGCCCTCGTTATCTGTGGGCTTTGCATGCAACCAATGATCGAAATATTTAGAAAAAAATTTTCAGAAAATTCCAAAAAGCAAAACTTGAACTTGCAACATGCCAGTGACTATTTATATAGCATTTACACTGCATTACAAGTAATCTAAAGATGACTTAAAGTATGCAGGAGGATATGTGTAGGTTATATGCAAATACTATGCCAGTTTACACAAGGGACTTGAGCATCTGCAGATTTTGGTATTCTGAGGGGTCCTGGAACCAATCCCCTGTGGATACCAAGAAATGAATGACTACACTTAATAAACTGAAAATATTACATAAATGTGAGGTGCTAACATAGAGGGCAAAATACTATACCTGGCAATAAGTACTAGGTATTAGTAAGCCCTCAGAACATTTTTGTTCATTAATTGGATTCTACTTCAAATACTAAAATAGGAATACTAATTCAAACTGGGAGTATTCTTCTTCTTTAACTTTTGTTTTTGTTTTCAGTTTCCTTCCCATCCCCTACCCTTAAGTGAGGGAATGGGTCTTTCCTTCCCAAGCCAAATCATGAGGAGTCCACAGAAACTGTTAATGGATTTTGAGGATGCCCACAAAATTTCAGGTGTCTCACTCTGGCCCTCAGGGCCACTGTGGAGCTACCATGGGAGTTCAGTGTGATAAGAGATTTCTGGAAAGAGCCTAACACATATTCCTGGAAGACTGGGTAATACAGAGGGTGGAGAGGGGGTCCAAAGATGGAGTCACTACTCCTCCCTTTGGAAAGGCAAATGGATATGACCTTACCATGGGCTGTGTAGATGCCACAGAAAGGAGTTGAGCTTGAGCTCTCTTGCTGATGCTCCAGCCCAAAAAGCTGATCATTAGGCCAAAGGTCCCATGTGGCCAGGGGCTGTGGTATGTACTCTGGAGAGTGACATCTGGAGGTTGTGCATGGAAAGTTGTTACAACCAGGGGGATGTATCATATCCGAACTCTCTTCAATGGGGAAAGCTCCTACAGAACCTCCAGGACAAAAGCACACTTATATATTCTGTGAGGTGGCAATATCGGAATGCCTAACCAGAAGAGAGAATCAGCCTCTTTAACCTCCTTTCACTTTGTTTTTTCTTCGGCGAATGAAAAACAAAAGGTAGAGGATACGCAAAATGGAGCGAAAAATAAGGATCCAAAGAAGAAATGAACCATCCTTCTTATTGCTGGTATTTTGGCCACAAATCAAGTCTCCAATACACTGAGGGACAAAGAATTGAGCTGGGTATATGACTGAAGTGATGGTTTAGAATGAAGTGATGGTTTAAAATGCAGTAAACTCATTTTAATTACAAAGTGAGTCTTAATTACCACAGGGATAGTGTTCTTATTAATGAACATGAATAGACAGCTGTAGAATAAGCCCAAGGTGTCAACAAGAGACAGGAAATGGATATTCAAGGAAGCTTGAAGTGGTGAAATATAAAGATGTTTATTCTAGAAAGTTCAAATTATTCATCACACTGGTTACCTTCATGTATTAAATTTCCTATTATCACCTTTTAAATTTTGCTTTGCCTTTTCATTCTAGGAAATTCTCAGTTTTGCCTTCAACATTACTGATTCTGTTTTCTAAAATGCAAAATTTGCCATTGTTGTTTAAAAGCGTTGGGTAATTTCAAATCATAAATTTACCATCTCATCTATCTTCCTTTTTATTTCTGAACACCTCTTAGTTTTTTAAAAAATTTAATGTCATATATTGTTTTATAATCTTTTAATTTGCTTCTGATGATTTTAAGAATGCTCTAAGTTTTAGGTACATTGCAATCCATTTAAGATTCTTCTGTTATAACTTCCCAAGTTTCCTATACTTTGGTTTTATAGAAACTCATAAGAATTATGCTGGTAGCCAATTTAAACTTATCCAGATACCTTATAAACAGAAAACTACAAAGCACAAATGAAAACATACACATGCACATACAAGTCAGCCTTGCTGGGGAGATGGAAGTAAAAATGTACCTGTCACATTTTGTCATATACATTGATTTATAGAAATATTGTAATGTTAACATATTCTAGGCCATTGTCTAGGCTGATGACAAAAGTAAATAGCTGAAGGGGCAGAAAGGAAATTTAAACTAGTTAGAATAAGAGAAATAGGCAAAAATTGATTATGTTCAAACTGATTAAATCTTCAAAAGTTCAACTAAGTTTGCAAGGCTGTTATATTTGCTGTTAAGTCAAAATGCAATAAAGTATATTGGTGAAAAAATAATTTTATCAGATGCCCAACCACAGGTAATCTTTATGCACAATATAATGATGAATTCTCACTGGTAATTTTTCTAGGTTCATGAGTGAATGAGTTTATATTTTGTGCAATACAATCTACGCTTTACAAAAAATATTTATATTAACATTTTTAATCAATAGACCAACAGAATTAATAGCCATCTTTCTTATAAATAATCAGAACATGCAAAAACTCTTTTCCTTACTTATGGAAAACCATTATAAAACCTAGAATTTGTCATAGATTATGTTAAATATATACTATGTTAATAACACATGCCAAAAAATTTATTTGATAAAATACTTGTGATTTGAAACAACATAACATGCTTCCCAGTTCAATAATACTAAAAGTATTATGCTGAAAAAAGCAAAAATGCTAAAAATAAACAGCATAAAAAAGATTTATAAAGCAAAGAGAAACACAACATTTGAAAAATGCTATTTTCAGTAAAGATTAGGATGGTGGGGAAAGAAAAAAAAATGGAAGCTCACACCTAAAATAACAGAGAAAGTTTAAACAACACTATTTAAACCAAGCCAGGAACAAACACAACATACTGATCAAAAGTTACATCTCAAACAGTCTTCCCTGGCCTTCCCAAAAGTTTCCTTCTCTCATGCATTCCTCCTATATTTCATGATAGTACTTGGAGCAAAAAGTATCAAGAGATGGGATCACTGATATATAAAATAATGGAAATAGCTACTACATTAAAATAACTTATTCTAAGTATGTCTCTTGTGCTAAATGAAAGAAAATGAATAGCTTAACAAGGTTAAATGAACATTTGGAAATAAAACTTTCTTTACAAAACAATTTATTATATACTATGAATATATACTTTAGAGAAAATGATAGTTACATCAAAAGGTCTTAGAAAAAATAATGTGGCACCCAATTTTTAAAATTAATAGCGGTTATATTCCTTCCCCTTCACCCTGTTATTAGACAAATTTGAATTTATATCAAGTAAAATGATCCATAAAGCTGAAAATTATCTAAGTACATTGATATATTTTGCTTTAAAACAATCTTAGCATAGGTAACTGCCAAAATATATATACATGAAAAACAAAGTCTCTTGTTTCCATCCCCACTTTTAATTTATGCTTCTTAGACTCTACAAAGGGATCTGAATATTCAAATAATAACATCATAAAACAAAGATCCAGGGGAAGTACAGAGGGAATTTTAGAAAAATGTTTGGCTTTTCAATTAGTCTCCATTTGTATACACCTTCATATTCTGTTCAGCACTGGAAACAAATGTGATGAGGAAACACGGTTGTTATTGCTCTACTTCAGGGACACTCTTGTGGTTCTTATTAAAGATTATGTTGATGTTGACCATCTGAATGTAGTGTTTGTATTTTTGACAGAGGGGAAAATATAATCAAGAGCTCCGGTTAGAATCTAAATGCTATTGAGTTTAACTTCTGGACACATAGCTCTCTAAATGCTGAACACATATCACACAACAGGTACTATGTAAAAAGTTGAATGACTGAACAAAACAATGCCAAATTCACTACTCTTCGTCTCTTCTTATGGGCTTTATCCTCAATTCTTGCTTAATAAATGTCCAAGCAGAGGAAAAATTCCATATTCTCTTTTCATTCCCAGAATTCTGTTCATTCACTATTTATTGCCCACTAAACATGTGCCAGCCTGCCCAGGATAGCTTCAAGCGGTTGTCACCTCCACATGCCCTGGTCCAGAGAGAAGGCTGTAGACCTGAAACTTGAAAACTTGAAACTGGGCTACAACACCGCAGAAGTTAAAGTAGATGGCCAGTTTCACTAAGTCTGATCTAATTTCTTAAATTTCAAAAATTCTTATACTTTTGAAATTTTCACAAGGGTAAATTTTTATTTAAAAAATTTCCAAATTAATAAGTATTTCAACAATATTCCCATAAACAGAGAATCTCAATGAATGGTTTTCAGTCTCAGAGTTTAACTCATTCAGGTTTCAAATGTTTTCCCTGATATTACACGACATGGATGAACAAATCTATGTTTGTACTGTGGACATTTTCTTCATAATTATATAATCTGAAGTTGTTTTATTTTTTACTTTATTATTTTTTTGAAGTCGTTTTATTTTAGATTGATTAGTTCTAATTATTTATAAAGAATGAACTATTTTTCTATAGTGATTTGCTTGCAAATAATTATTAATCATTTCATATCTTTGTACGTATGCTTGAAGGGACAATTTAAGGCCATGTTTAGATTTATTCCAAAGAAGGACAATTCCTAGAATTGTCCTTCTCACTACTGGGTTGATGGAGGGTGGGGAGAAGCAAAAACAAAAACAAAGAAAAAAACCGGCAAAAATTGATGAGGATAGATTTCAGCAAAACTTCCATCCTGTGTGAAAAAATAAAACACAATCTATATTTAAACAAAGAGGCCATTAGACTGAGGTGGCTCTGATTCCTTGGTAGCCTGTGCAAGCAAGGCAAAACCTAAGTCAGAGTTAATGTACTCGAATCCAAGAAAATAAAACTTAAGAACAGTCACAACCGACCACTTAGGCTTTGCTAAATAAGCCAACTGTTTAAGCTATAGCCAACTTCCTTGCTTTGCTTCCTGATCTTTCCTATAGAAACCGCTCTCCTAGCTTCTGTGGAGCTACCCTAACCACCTTTGGTATTGGCACTACAAGATTCCAAAATATGTATGCATAGATAAACTCTTGGAAAAAAATGTTAGTGTGCCTCAGTTTACCTTTTAACAGAGCACATTTGAGTTTCTCCTTAGGATTTAATTAAATACATATGATTTTTTTTCATCTTCTTGGTTTTATGTTCAGAACGACATCTGTAAAATGCTTGTTTAAAACACACATATCTTTAAAGAAGTTCTAACAACAAATATGTACAAATATCTGTATATTAAATATATGGATTTTTTATTCCAAAAAGACTTGCATTGAAGTGATTTAAATTATTTAAAAATTTTCATGTTTTCTAGAAATATTGATTATTTAACTCAATCTATAATATTTTTATATGAATGTAATTAACATACAGTTTTTCAGGTACAGTGTGCCTTTATATTACACAAACCATGATATAATAAAGCATCTTCTTTATATGTATGTAATGCCAGGTGCATGAGCTACATATTTAATATGTCCATATTATTTTATATTCCCAAAATAATTATATGCTTTTCTACTTACAAATGATATATCCAACAAGGGGTTAATATCCAAAATATATAAAGAATTCATAGAACTCAACATCAAAAAAAAACCCAATTAAAAAAATGGGCAGAGGACCTGAATAAACATTTTTCCAAAGACAACATACAGATGATCAACAGGCACTTAAAAAGATGCTCAACATCACTAATCATCAGGGAAATGCAAATCAAAGTCACAATGAGGTATCACCTCACACCTGTCAGAATGGCCATCATCAAAAGGACAATAAATAACAAGTGCTGGAAAGGATGTGGAGAAAAAGGAACCCTTGTGTACTGTTGGTGGGAATGTAAGTTGATGCAGCCACTATGGAAAACAGTATGGAGATTGCTCAAAAAATTACAAATAGAGCTACCATGTGATCCAAGAATTTCACTGCTGGGTATTTATCCAAAGAAAAACAAAAAAACTAATTAGAAAAGATACCCATGCAGCCCAATTTTCATAGCAGCATTATTTACAATTGCCAAGATACGGAAGCAACCTAAGTCCCACAGACAGACTGCTGGATAAACGTGTGGTATATGTATACATGCATCGCGCGCACACACACACACACAATGGAATGTTACTCAGGCATATAAAAGAATGAAATATTGCCATTCGCGACAACATGGATGAACCTATTTCACCTGTGCTAAGTGAAGTAAGTCAAATACTGTATTTCACTTATAGGTGGAATATAAAAAACAAAATAAATGAACAAACAAAACAGAGTTATAGATACAGAGAACAAACAGGTTGCTATCAGAGGGGAGGAGGCTGGGGGGGAGGAAAGAAATAGGTGAGGGAGAGTAAGAGGTACAAACTTCCCGTTGCAAAATAAATGAGTCATGGGCATGAAATGTACAGTATGGGGAATATAATCAATAACTGTAATATATTTGAATGCTGACATATTGTAACTAGATTTACGATGGTGATCATTTTGAAATGTACAGAAACATCCTTGTGTAACAGGAACTAACATAGTGTTGTAGGTCAATTACATTTCAAAAACAAAGTCAAAGAAAAAGATATGTGGTTACCAGAGGCAGGGGATGGGAATAGGGTGAATCAGATGAAGGCAGCCAAAAGGTACAAACCTGAAGTTATAAGATAAATAAGTACTAAGGATGTAATGCACAACATGATAAATAGAATTAACACTGCTGCGTGTTATATATGAAAGTTGGTAAGAGTAAACCCTAAGAGTTCTGATCACAAGGAAAACATTTTTTTCTGTTTATTTTTGTATCTACGAGATGATGAATGTTCACTAAAGTTGCTGGGATAATCATTTCATGAGGTATGTAACTCAAACCATTACGCTGTACACCTTAAACTTGTACAGTGCTATACGTCAATTATATCTCAATAAAACTGGAAGAAAAAAATAATTATGTTTTTATTAAGTGGCATTTTGCTAAAATTCTTATTTTGTCATTTCTAATCATGCTTGAATTTTTATCGATAAAATTGCTTTTCACATTATGGATTATATTCAAATGTTATTCTGAACTAAAATATTAACAGTAATGAGCATTAGTGGAGGCCGTATCATTCATGGGAAAACAGATTATTTTGTTCTTGCCACATGAGCAACGGTTCTTGTCAAAACCAGTAAGCTTTCTCCTCTTATTAAAATTGATTACTTTGAAATTGAGTATTTGAAGACATGAAAAGTAAGGGCAGTAATATTCTTGATTATGTTTCAGGGTCAGGGGTTCAATCCTGAAGGAAAATACTGAGGTTTCTCCAAAAGTTAATGTTTCATTGTGGAAAGTAAAAGCACTTGAATTTTGGGAATGGGATGGAGACACACACAAAACATTTGGCAAAGATATAACCAGAGCTTATTACAAGGTTGAGTTCATCGATAGTGCTCACATTAATTTCCGCTGCAGAAAATAAAAGAGTGTCTTGGGAGCAAGGGCAAAGTTGCCCAATAAGGAGTTTTCCTTTCATTGTGTGAAAACGGCTTAAATACTCACAGCTTTAGGGCATTTTACCCTGGCATCACTTTGAAAATGCTTCCTTCTGCTTCAGTTACCAGGAAGCCTAATCTGATCTTAAGAGTGTTTACGGGCCTCTTTCTTATGTTCATAATCAAATGCTCTCAGGGCATCATTACAGGTCTAGGCACTCTCTTGGTACAGAAGACCACAGAAATTCTCCTTCTTCTAACTAAAAACTAAATTTTCATAATGTTCTTATTTTTATTTAATATTTATGTAACAAGGAACCTTTACAAAATAAGCCAAAAATTAACATAATTGATCATTTGAGTTAACAAGTTAGAGTCTATAGATGCAAATGGAGATTGTGATGTTGCGAATGCCTTATGAAAAAGTTGTGAAATGGTCTGCAAATCATGTTTAGTATCTTTTTACCTACCTTCAACAGAGGTAGTGTTGCTTTTTGGAAACAGCTGAGCTTAATTTGGAGTCAAACTAGTAGATAAGGGAACAAATAAACTAAAATAATCGTATTTCAGTGATAGAATGAAATAGACTGTAAGCTAAGACTTGCTTTTCTATATTAGTTGTATTTCTATATGCTGTGGCTAGACAGAGTAAAGAAAATTTAAATGATCCTGGAGCATAAAACAATTCAACTCTGTCAAAATATGAAAACATCCCCTGGAACTCAATAGCCCAAATTACAACGCAAGTTAAGACTGGATACCATCCAGAGCCAAAAGGAAGTCAAAGTGTAGCCACTGTCCCGTGTTTGTTTGCCAAGTAATGTGTAAAACTTATATAAAATATACTCATTAAGTAGTTGTTATACTGAAATAAATTGATCCGAGACAAAGTTCTCTCTCCAGAAAGAATATTCATTAGTGTCAATATTTGATTAGATTTCTCCTTGAATTAGTTCCTATTAAGAAATGTATAGGCAAATAAGATTACTTCTTCTGTTTCTGAAATACTGCACTAGAATTCTCCATCTAGATGCATACTAAAGAGATATTTCATAATTTAT
This sequence comes from Globicephala melas, assembly GCF_963455315.2. Taxonomy (NCBI): domain Eukaryota; kingdom Metazoa; phylum Chordata; class Mammalia; order Artiodactyla; family Delphinidae; genus Globicephala; species Globicephala melas. The sequence continues at coordinate 29,954,950 of NC_083322.1, forward strand.
AAGATAAAGATTATTTTCACTCCCCAGGTTTCCAGGGTATTCACTTGGGTCTATCTCATTAGAGGACAATTTTGTTTTCACCGAAAGTCCTTATGACTCTTAGAGGTTCTGTGAAGACCACCACAAGATGGCAGTATTTCAGAAATTAATCCTTGGAGAGAGCAATCATTTCCCTACAGTACCTAAAATATCATAGTATATTTGGCTATATTTTCAGTGACTAAAAATATTTAAAGTCATCACTAAAGTGATTAAAAATTAATGTTATGAGGTTATCTGGTTAGTAATAAACAAGTTGCTTCCTTTAAGTAGTATAACTGTCAGTTTGTTCCAAAACATTAGTAAGCTTCGTCAACATATAAATGAGTTGATCCTAAAGGGCTGTCAGTAGATTCATAAATCTTGTAATTGTTTACATATTGGTCTATAACTACAACCATATTTTTATAATTGTTTGAAAAATAACTCAGTCTAATAAACCATCAATTGTATTTGATTTCTGCATGATCATTTAATAACCAGTTTTCAAACAAGAAGTGGAAATTTGCAATTACCTATTAAATATATCTTTATACTTTTCAAAACTGTTCAGAATTGGGGATCAGCAAGCTTTTTTATTGTAACTAATCTCATAAAACTCTAAATTATTGCTTGTAAAAGAAAATACGGTTTTAATGAAAATACCTGTCTAGAAAACAATATAGTATATTTTCCTATCTTTATAGAAAATTGTATTTTTCCACTGTTACCCCTCTTGTACCGGACCAGGGCGGGGGTAGCTACTTTGGCCACCATCTTTCCAGGAATCACATTAATTTTTATCATTTACTCTGTAAATGATAATTTTTACCATTACTCCATAACGTACATATATGTATACATTAAGTGGACCTAATCCTCCTACTTTTCAAAGATGGAGTTATTCCAGTAGTAAATGGGGAATATCCATCTATACTGAAGACGGTAAATTATCCTTTTTATATTTTCTTAGTTATCTAATGGAAATCTGGCAGTATTTACATCAATTTTTCATTAATTTATTTTGAACTTATTTTTCCCTTTATATCTGTTTTTAATAGTTCATTCCACTTCTCTATTTTTTGCTTTGGGGCAAGTAGATAGGCACAAGTTTCACATAATACCATTTCTGTTAGTCTGATTCTGAACTGCTTTAGCTGTGAAATAAATCCCTGGATCTGACTGATTAGAGACCTACCATTTCATCAAATGATGCCTTCCAAATTATTAATTAATCCCTTTGAAGTGGACACTGAATAATTCTTAGATACTTAGGTAGGGCATCCCTACTCCTGTGCAGACATCCACTAAATACTGTTTTCTCTTAGATTTTAGTAAGAGTCCTTGTTGTATTTTTAGTATCCATCTCATTTTTATCCTGAATGTACACATAAGGGGCTCTGTATCAGAGGCATATTATCATTATTCGAATAAAAAGCAAATAATGATGTAAAACAAATAGTGCTCACTATCTAGTTTTAAAGCATCAATTCATTAGCCACTGCAGTTGTTGACCAACAGTGCCCCCTGAGAGGAATGCAGGATGAAAAACAAGATGAGACACTCTGTGCTTTGGAAAAACAGGCCCCTTAAATAGTTAGATGTATACCTCAGGAAGAATTTTAATGAAGCTAGATTCCTGAATCTTCCTATACATAGAAAAAGCACTAAAATCATTAACTGAGATATCTGTTCCTTGGGACTAACAGTAACCTTTTACCAAGTTGACTGCACATATTCCTTAGCCAAAGTCATATATATACTGCCTTCTCCCCTATCTCCACGGAGCGGTTTTCTGGGAGCTACTGAGAGACTGTTTCCCAGGCTATAGTCCTCGGTAAGACCCTGAATAAAACTTAAACTCACGACTCTTACATTGTGCTCAGCAATATAACCTCGGTAGACAGTGACTCTGTTTTTCTATACCCCTATTTTTATACCTGGGATAATACAATGAAAACCAGGTCAAATATTTTACTGATAGAAAGTCTGTAACATAGACAACAGAGGAAAATGGGCTTCTCTGCTTAGGAGAAACCTGCTACCTCTCACTAATCCCCCTTCTGAAGAGAGAGAGAAAATCCTTTGCTCCTTCGACAGAATGGATAGAATCCTGGGTTGTCACTCTAATCTTTGAGAATATAAATACATCTCCCCAAGGGCAAGATAAACCTGGGCATGTCCCATCTTTAAGACCTAGAGATGTCTTCTAAGTCCTGCTCTCATTTCCCCATGAAGTGGAAACACAAACATCTAAGACGTAAGTAAATCTCCCAAATTCTCTATTTTTGCAGTTGTAAATTAACTTCCCAAGGCTTTATCTTAAAAATTTAATCATATTTTTTGCCAATTTTACTGACAGCTGTAGTGTACACTATCTACTATTTTATAGCCACACAATTATTATCTTTTATTTCTTAATTACCTATTACTTATTTCCCCCACCCTTGATATATTATCAATAAAATATTCTGCTATTAATCCTTTGAAGGGCAGAACTTGCCACCCTAAAACACGCATCTTTGGCATAAGAATTATTTTAGGCTGATTATTAAGAACGAAGCAGACATAAGAAAAGCTCTGAAAACCAGTAGAAGTTACCCTTGTGTAAGAGAAGCTTATGTTTATAAGGGAAATCTCTATTTGTAAGGACGTCTCCCTCCCTGTACAAGAGAAGGATGACTAAATCTCTAGAAACTCTTATCAATAGAGAAGCAGATGACCTGAATGTGCACAACTTTACCCTTTGTTTACTATACTTCTCCTGATAGCCCCTCATAACTGGCTCCTCCATCCCCCATCATCATCTTTTGCCCTTAGCTGGAAATGGTATTTAAGGTGGTGGCTTGGACCATTTCAGGGAATTTCTCAGTTCTCCTGGGTCTCTCCCATGTATAGAGGAGGTATATATGTTATGAAACTTCTGTTTTTCTCCCATTAATCAAGTTTTTTATTATAAGGGGTCTCAGTCAAGAACCTAGAAGGGTTGAGGAAAGATTATTCTTCCTTCCCTACGCCTTGCTTTTAATTCTAACTTAAAAAATACAACAAAACTCTATATAGATTGTTTGCAACTGCCAGACTATTTATACACCCTTATATTAATCTAGTAATTGTACATAAGGCACCTTTCTTTGTGAAGGCTAAGTGGGCATGATTTTCTTACACTAGTAATACTGCAAAATCTATACTGCTCAAACATATGACTGACATGCATTTTTAGGGGCTGTTTGAAATCTTGTGTAATAATTATCCTTTGTTGTAAAGTGAGCCTGCTATTTCAGTGATATTTTCTATTTAATTCCTAAAATCAACAGGAATCTCCTCCTCTCCTTTCTCCCCAGTTGAACCTGGTTTCCAATATTTTTTTGTTGTTTTTAGATAAAAATTTAAAGAAAAAGAGTTAAAAGAAAAATGGTCCAAAAAACAACCCTCTATCTCCCATAGACTTTCTTTTCTAGCTAAGTGGAGAGTTATATGGACATAGTGTTTGTTTAATCAGGAATTTTTCTAAAAGATATTTTATGATATCTTCCAATACTACTGATATTATAATGATGAGTATTTACAATTTGATGTTGTGTATATCAAGATTGCATGTATTTTAATCTTTTTTATATGCTGTTAAATTTTATTTGTCCCCAATTTTTCTGAGTTTTTCCCCAAATAATACCCATCCCTATTATTCATTCATAAATTGGTGCTTTTTACACGTTATATATATTTTTTCATGGCCATCCTGAAAACTGTCTCCATTGTTCACTTTCCTGTCATTTGGTTATTGCTCTTCAGGAAACCTTATTTTTACCTCTTTTCATTCCCAATGGCTAACTTGCCCTGCAATTATTGTTACCTGTGAGCCTATATGTATCTGTCAATCATACTGATTTTCTTCTTTATCATTTTGGGACTTATGCTTAATGGTTATGGTATGTGTAGAGGCAATTCCACTGACCTGACCAAAATCTGGGACCACCGCAACTATAGGCCATTTATTTCCTAATCTGAGGGTTTAGATGACTTGTAGCCCTGAAGGCTAGAGTACATTATTTCTTCCCTTGTGTTCTTGTCTTGTTTTTTAATCCAAGTCTTGCTTTCTATATAAGACACATGGTTTCTCTACCAGGGCTTTCATAGCTTTTTCTAATGATCTGGATTCTACCAGGGTTTATGTATTACTGGCATAAAATGTTTTCAGTGAAGGGTGTTTCCTTGTTTTCATTCCTCCTTTTGCCATTGAATTATCATTTTTATTATATATGAATGTTCTTTCATGCTACCTATAGGTAATAAACATATTTTGTCTTTAGGGATGTTCCCATCAATTATGAATTAAGATATTTTTCTCTGTATTTCTTCATAAATAACAGCTGAACACACATGTACACACACATCTATGTGTATGTATTTATATGTAGTGTTTTTTATATTTAACTTTTGAAGCATCAGATTTATACTGAGCATTTTCTCAGTCATTCTCAAAGCATCTATCAATCCCTCAATTTTTTCCTATAGCAGCTCTAATGCTACATGATTTAGTTTTGTTCTGTTGGTGGTGCAGATCTCATTACTCTCTTCTTAATTTATTCCGTTTCTTCTACATATAGAGGCCAGTCCTCTAACCTTTCTGGTCGTGATTAGTACATCCATTTAATTCTACCAATATGGTTACTAATTCAATGGCTGCTATTATGGGTTACGATGGCTTTATTAGGCTCAGGCCATCAATGTTTCCATTCTTTGAACATCCACCTCAGTAAAGACTTGGTAATATTTTTAGGCATGACTATTGTTTTTTTGATTTTTAATTATATGTGACATTTCTCTAGCTCTCCTCTTCCTCTGCCAGAAACCGATATCTTCTTCCTTTAAATAAATAGGAGCCATGGAGCTTCTGATGTTCCTGACTCACAGCAGAACCCTTTCCTTACATTTTGTAGGTCTGCCCTAATGTATGAGCTGGTTCCTGTGACCTCCTCCATTTTAAATCTTTTCTTTAACTCATTGCTCTAGCTATCAGGGACCCACCATTATCATCAGCCTTTATACCAGGCAATCTATAGAACTAGGACCATATAGGTTATCATCTGGTAGACAGTTAAGCTTTTAGATTTTACCACATTTTCTGCCTTGCCTATCTGTCTCTCAACACTGCTTGGGGTCGCTAGGCTTAAGTTTAGGGGACAAAAAGGCAGACAATATGGTGAGGTGTCACTGATGACAAGCACACTCTTGTTTAATGTAAAATTTACATATATTTTTGTTCCACTAGCTGAGGTAGTGAACACAGGAGGAGCAAGGGGATTAGGGACGTACTACATCATCAGAAATGGCCAGCCTCTCACTGCCTTTGAAGCGCAGTGACCCTTTGAATCACAACTGTACTAGCAAGATATTTTTGTTCTGAAAAGAATAGTGCAATCGCTTCAGAGTTAGTGTGTCACCATCTGCAGAGTATGTGATCTTCCCATGAGAGACACAGGGGGTTAATGTTTGGTGCTCAAAGTTCAATGGCAGCATGAGTGGGCAGGCCATAATATTAAAACTTTTAGTAAGGGACAGGGAGGTGAAGAAGCCAGAGGTCACAGCATAGATCCTTGTTACTGTTTCCCTGTGCTTTCTTTCTCATGCAAACATCTTATTTCCATTACACACTTTCTAGGCAAAAACATGTTTTCCACTTTTTAACTTTTCTCAAAAACAACATGTTCAAAAACAAGTTTTAAATAAACATGTTTATCACATTTCCTAAGAACAACATGTTTTCACCTTGCAAAGTAAGGTGAAAACACTACCAAAACAAGTTCATATTTTATGGGACAGGAGATGAACCATCCTTTACTCATTTTTATGCAAAATTATTCACGTTACCTATATGCATGTGTTAGCTATACCAAATAAGTAATTTAAAGATTTAATTTTTAAAAGTTAGTGGAATATATTTCAGATATTTTTACCTCTTAAAGAAGAAAGGCAGTTGTTTTTTCTTAAAAACAATCAAAGCTACATGTAAAAATACTGATCAACCTAATGGAAGACATGAGCTCTGTTCTTACTCTCTGTTCTCAACAGCAAACCTCCAAAACAAATTCAAGTTGGACGATAACTATAATTACTACATAGTTCAAGATTTTGGAACATAGAATGTACCCTAACTAGAAATATTCATACTACTGCTTATTTTAACTCCCAATCATGTATTTTTCTAATTATCTTACATCACTTACCTCATTTCAAATAACTAAGATTGGTATGTGTTGTATTATGTTAGCTTCTTTAAAATAGTTCATATTAAAAACTCAGATAATGTTATATATTTATTTTGTATGGTAACTGTCAGGGAGAGGGAAATATCCTCAAGAGGTATACTCGAGTTCTTGTGGCTGGACTAATAATAAAATTGACACAGACAGATTAATAGGAGAAAAATAAGAAAGAGAAACATTTAAATTCATGTGCAGGGGAGTCCCATAGAAATGAGATCTAAGAAGTGGCCAAAGGAGGCAGCTTTTAAAATTTTTAGACAAAGAAACAATAAATTTGTGAGGAAGTGACAGGACAAAGAAACTTAGGTTTTGGGTGTCCAATTACTGAAAAATCTAAACCGAGTTTGGGCTTGGGGTAGTAAATTAAAGAGGTAACAGGTTTGTTTAATTAGACTTCTAGGCATGAGCTCATATCTTTGGTGACAAGGGTGTATTTCTACTTCTAAATGTGTGGAGGGTACCTTTCACATGAGAGATTACTTTCCTGCTTTCAGGGAGAAAGAAAGGAGGGTCACAGTGTCCCTTTTGCCTTGGGCATTTCCTATGTAACTTTAATTCAAAATAAGTAATGTGCCATTGAGGCATGTTTGGAAGCAGCCGACCCTAGGCCCCAACATAACTGTTTTCTTGGTGGTATTATAAAAAGGAAGTTTAGATTTAGCCTAACTTCAAAGAGAATAATGAATCTATTTTTGATGTTACTGTTTAAATATTGGCCCTTTCTCTATTTTCTAATCCATGTTGTATTTGTACCTATAGATGATTTCATTCATTACAACAATTTAACTTAGGTACTGAAGACATTTAAGATTTAGCCTAAATTCAAATCCCATTTTCCTCACTTATTATAAGTAACATAGTCTTGAATGCCTTTGTTTTTCATCTTAAAAATAAAAGTAGTAATGAAGGTAGTATATTCATCTCTTTGTTTTGTTCTGAGGAATCAATGGAGAAGTATGTGATAAAATGGAAATTTAAAATGTTGTATCTGTCATTTTCACGTGCAAAGCAAAGAATCTCGAGAATTTAACTTTTCCAAATACATCCAAGTCAGTGATAATTTAAGAATCAAGTTTCCTGTACTGATGAATATTTTGACATAATGGCCATCTGATTGTACTGATAAAGACAATACATATTTTTATCAAAAAATTTGGGGCACAGATAAATAATTTCTACTTCTCCATTTGTTAAGGCACCTGGGAAAAGCACATTCTTTTACCCAATTTGTCCACATGGTTTGTTAACATGACTAGAAAATTTCTGATAACAGAGAGTAAATAGTGTAGGCAGTATCTGAACGTAGAAAAAATACTTATCAATATTAAATTGTTTCTAATACATCAGGTTCTATAATACAATAGGTTCTGTATTATATGATATAGGGCATTTTGCCTATATAACCCATAGAGTTTCTGCTTTTAAATGGCTGTCTATTTAGGAAAAAGAGATAACCACAATAAAAATAAATGTGCAATGCATGTTATAAATGACATATAAAGATAGTATGAAAGCTCACAAAACAGCACAGGATTAGTTGACAAGTAAATGGTATAAACAGTGTACATGGTAGGAATTTATATGAAGGAAAAATCTGTTTCTCTTACTTCTCCGAACTCAGTTAACAATTGGAATGGCAGGTTTGATAGGCTCACCCCAGTTCCCTATCCAGGTTTAACTTCTCATATAAGCCATTAACTTCCACCTCTCTCTTTGACAATTTTTCCTATGCTTCTAAAAGAAAGTTATGTGTGTGCGTTTATCTCTGGGCTTTCTATCCAGTTCCATTGACCTATATTTCTGTTTTTGTGTCAGTGCCATACTGTCTTGATTACTGTAGCTTTGTAGTATAGTCTGAAGTCTGAAGCCTGATTCCTCCAGCTCCGTTTTTCTTTCTCAAGATTGCTTTGGCTATTCTGGGTCTTTTGTGTTTCCATACAAATTGTGAAATTTTGGGTTCTAGTTCTGTGAAAAATGCCACTTGTAGTTTGATAGGGATTGCACTTAATCTGTAGATTGCTTTGGGTAGTATAGTCATTTTCACAATGTTGATTCTTCCAATCCAAGAACATGGTATATCTCTCCATCTGCTTGTATCATCTTTAATTTCCTTCATCAGTGTCTTACAGTTTTCTGCATACAGGCCTTTTGTCTCCTTAGATAGCTTTATTCCTAAGTATTTTATCACACATATGGTCACCTTAGTTTTGATAAAGGAAGCAAGAATATACAATGGAGAAAAGCCAACTTCTTCAATAAGTGGTATTGGGAAAACCGGATACCTACATGTAAAAGAATGAAATTATAACACTCCCTAACACCATACACAAAAATAAACTCAAAATGGATTAAAGACCTAGATGTAAGACCAGACACTACAAAACTCTTAGAGGAAAACATAGGAAGAACCTTCTATGACATAATCACAGCAAGATCCTTTTTGACCCACCTCCTAGAGAAATGGAAATAAAAACAAAAATAAACAAATGGGACCTAATGAAATTTAAAAACTTTTGCACAGCAAAGAAAAACATAAACAAGACCAAAAGACAACCCTCTGAATGGGAGAAAATATTTGCAAATTAAGCAACTGACAAAGGATTAATCTCTAAAATTTACAAGCCGCTCATGCAGCTCAATATCAAAAAAACAAACAACCCAATCCAAAAACGGGCAGAAGACCTAAACAGACGTTTCTCCAAAGAAGATATACAGATTGCCAACAAACACATGAAAAGATGCTCAACATCACTAATCATTAGAGAAATGCAAATCAAAACTACAATGAGGTATCACCTCACACAAGTCAGAATGGCCATCATCAAAAAATCTACAAACAATAAATGCTGGAGAGGGTGTGGAGAAAAGGGAACCCTCTTGCACTGTTGGTGGGAATGGAAATTGATACAGCCACTATGGAGAATAGTATGGAGGTTCCTTAAAAAACTAAAAATAGAACTACCAGATGACCCAGCAATCCCACTACTGGGCATATACCCTGAGAAAACCATAATTCAAAAGAGTCATGTACCACAATGTTCACTGCAGCTCTGTTTACAATAGCCAGGACACGGAAGCAACTTAAGTGTCCACTGACAGATTAATGGATAAAGAAGATGTGGCACATATATACAAATGGAATATTACTCAGCTGTAAAAAGAAATGAAATTGAGTTATTTGTAGTGAGGTGGATGGTCCTACAGTCTGTCATACAGAGTGAAGTCTGAAAAAAGAGAAACAAATACCATGTGCTAACACAGATATATGGAATCTAAAAAAAAAAAAAAGGTTCTGAAGAACCTAGGGGCAGGAGTAAAGATGCAGACGTAGCGAATGGACTTGAGGACATGGGGAGTGGGAAGGGTAAGCTGGGACAAAGAGAGCGGCATGGGCATATATACACTACCAGATGTAACAGATAGCTAGTGGGAAGCAGTTGCATAGCACAGGGAGATCAGCTCAGTGCTTTGTGACAACCTAGAGGGGTGGGATAGGGAGGGTGGGAGGGAGATGTAAGAGGGAGATATGGGGATATATGTATATGTATAGCTGATTCACTTTGCTATAAAGCAGAAAGTAACATACGATTGTAAAGCAATTATACTCCAATAAAGATGTTAAAAAATAAAAAATAAAGTTAAACGAATTGTTTTGGATTTCAACTTTGATTATGCTCTGTGCAGTGGATTCCGTTCTTTTTTTTTTTTTTTTTTGGTACATATGCTATGTCAGCGTCCATCTCCTTTCCTCTCAGAAACATTCCCTGACAATGAATGTAGTCACTGATTGGCTGAACTGTGTGCAGTTTCTTGTATGTTCAGAATTGCAGTGCTTTGGGCTTCCCTGGTGGCGCAGTGGTTGAGAGTCTGCCTGCCGATCCAGGGGACACGGGTTCGTGCCCCGGTCTGGGAAGATCCCACATGCCATGAAGTGGCTGGGCCCATGAGCCATGGCCGCTGAGCCTGCGCATCCAGAGCCTGTGCTCCACAACGGGAGAGGCCACAACAGTGAGAGGCCCATGTACCGCAAAAAAAAAAAAAAAAAAAGAATTGCAGTGCTTGGCTTCATAACATCCTTTGATACTTGAATCCGATAGTTTTTTATTAGTGTATTAGTCTGATAAGCAGTTAAGCCAAATACTACCATAAAGACAATTAAGAAAAATGACTCTCTATATAACTGCATCAAAAAGAATGAAACATCTAGGATAAATTTAACTGAGGGGAAAGACCCATATACTGAAATCTATAAGACACTGATAAAAGAAACTGAATAACACACAAATAAATGGAAATATGTCCAATGAGTTGGAAGAATTAATAGTGTTAAAATGTCCATACCACCCAAAACAATCTACAGATTCAATGCAACCCCTATCAAAATTCCAATGGGCATTTTTCATAGAAATAGAACAAACGATCCTACATTTATAGAAAACCACACAACGCACATACACACACAAACCCAAACAGCCAAAGCAGTCTTAGGAAGAACAAAGCTGGAAGCATCACACTCCATGATTTCAAACTATATTACAAAGCTATAGTAATCAAAACAGGATGATACTGGTATAAAAAGAGACACATAGATCAATGAAACTGAATGAAGAGCCCAGTAATAAACCCATGCATATAGGTTCAACTAAGTTATGATAAAATAGCCAAGAATATACAATGAGGTAAGGACAGTCTCTTCAATAAATGGCACTGGGGAAACTAGACAGCCACATGCAAAAGAATGAAACTGAACCTATTATCTTATACCATTCACAAAAATCAACTAAAAGTGGATTAAAAACTTGAACATAAAATCTGAAACCATGAAACTCCTAGTAGGAAGCATAGGTGGTAAGCTCCTTGACACTGGTCTTGGTAATTATTTTTTTGATCTGACTCCAAAAGCAAAGTCAACATAAGCAAAAATAAACAAGTGGAACTACATCAAACTGAAAAGCTGCATAGCAAAGGAAACCAACAAAATGAAAAAGCAACCTACAGAATGGAAGAAAATATTTGCATGTGATATATATGATAAGGGGTTAATATCCAAACAAATAACTAATACAACTCAAGAACAAAAAGCAAACAATCAAACTTAAAAATGGGCAAAGGACTTAAACAGTTCCCATGAAAGACATACACAAGGCCAACAGGCACATGAAAAGATGCTCAGCATCACTAACCACCAGGGAAATACAAATCAAAACCACAATGAGATGTCACCTGATATGTGTTAGAACGGCTATTATCAAACAGACAAGAAGGGCTTCCCTGGTGGCACAGTGGTTGGGAGTCTGCCTGCCAAAGCGGGGACACGGGTTCGTGCCCTGGTCTGGGGGGATCCCACATGCCGCGGAGCAGCTGGGCCTGTGCACCACAACTGCTGAGCCCACATGCCACAGCTGCTGAGGCCTGCGTGCCTGGAGCCCATGCTCCACACCGGGAGAGGCCGTCACGGTGAGAGGCCCACGCACTGGAACGAGGGGTGGCCCCTGCTCGCTGCAGCTGGAGGGGGCCCGCATGCAGCAGTGAAGACCCAACACTGCCAAAAATAAATAATTTTTTTAAAAAAGAGACAAGAAATAACAAGTGTTGGCAAAGATGTGGAGAAAAGGGAATCCTTGTGCACTGTTGGTAGGAATATAAATTCGTGTATCCACTTGGAAAACACTTTGGAGGTTCTTCAAAAAATTAAAAGTAGAACTACCATATGATCCAGTAATTCTAATTCTGAATATTTACCCAAAGAAAATGTAAACACTAATTCAAAAGAGATATATGTACCTCATGCTCATTAGAGCACTAATTATAACAGCCAAAATATGGAAAACACCAAAGTGTCCATCAACAGATGAATGGATAAAGAAACTGTGGTTATCTATATCTATATCTATCTAACTACCTATATCTATATACAGTGGAATATTATTCAGCCATAGAAAAGAAGGGAAAAAGAAGGAAATAAAAAAAGAATCCATAAAAAAGAAGGAAATCTTACCATTTACGGCAATATAGATGGACTTTAAAGGCATTATGCTAAATGAAATAAGTCAGACAAAGAAAGACAAATACCATATGATTTCACTTACATGCAGAATCTAAAAGTAACCCCAAAAAACAAAACCAAGTTTATAGATAGAGAATAGATTGGTGGTTGCCAGGGGTGGGGGTCGGGTAGGAGGAATAGGTGAAGAGGGTCAAAAGTACGAACTTCCAGTTATAATATAAACAAGTCATGGGGATGCAATATACAGTACGGTGACTATAGTTCATAATACTGTTTTGCATATTTGAAAGTCGCTAAGATAATGAGTTTTAAAAGTTCACATCACAAGCAAAAGAAATTGTAACTATGTATGGTTACGATGTTAACTAGACGTATTGTGGTTATTTTGCAATATATACAAATACTGAATCATTATGTTGTACATCTGAAACTAATATAATGTTCTGTGAATTATACCTCCATTTAAAAATATCCAAAAAAGGAAAAGCTCATCACACTACATTTTTAAAGTACACACTGCTTGTAAGAGATATACAAAAAATGTATTATGTATGTATGACTTCTATCTGGACATAAGCTTTAGTGAGAAAGTATATGAATACGCCTACTTAAATGTAAGAATTCTATTATCAAAGAAATCATGAGGATATCTGTGAGGATGGACTGAGTTATGCTGCGCTAATAAACCCCTAATCTGAGCAGTGTACTTATTCATTTCATGCAGGAGGGCTCTGCTCATGATGGTCTTTCAGATACCCAGACTGATTGAGCAACCACTACCTCATAAATTGCTGATCACTATGCTACAGGGAAGAACAAGAGCTCTGAAGGGTCGGACATAAGAATGCATTGCTCCAGCCTGGAAGTGCCACGCAATAATGCAGCTCACAAAGGACAGATCAGGAATAGTCACATGGACCAGCCACCAGGGTGCTAGAGAAAGAAGCAGGGAGAACACATTTGATGACCAGCACCTCAATTACGAAAGTGGCCCAAGTCGTCCCTTTCTCAAGGCGGATCACATCTAGAGACAGAAGTAAGCTAGACATGCCTGGCTTTTCAGGTCAACAGAAGGCGACTCTGCCAGGCAATCCTAGCTCCACATCTTCCACTAAATTGGTCAAAGCTCTGACAAGTTCACATCATAGCTTGGTTTCATCCTCTGTTCGACTCTTCTTCCTCCCGGCTCCCTTCAGAGACCTTGATCCCTAATTAACATCCTGCACCCTAAACTCCATCTCAACTGCTGCTTCTGGTGGACCCAAACTGATAGTCTGAAATTGGTTCAGACTTTGTGAATACAGCCAGTTTGTAGAAAATTTTCCTTATTACACTGTTTTTTGGTTTTTGGGGGTTTTTTTGTAAGTTTCCTTTTCTAGGGCAAGAAAATACATATGCCTATTAAGTATTTTATTTTATAAGATTATATTCTATTTGCTGAAGGTCAAAAGTTCGGTTTTAACATTATTTCTAGCAATTTTATAGAGTTAATTTAATTAAAATATGCTACTTTTTATGTTCCTTTTTATTCTGGAGCCTGGCAACTCAAGTTTTTCTTAACTTTAGTTATGTGCGTGACAAAAACTAGAAAATTTACCTCTTAGTATCTCTTGTTATATAGCAATAGAACCTTTAAATTAACCAATTCTTACACTCACATAAAAACATTTCCCACCATTTTTTTAGATGTGGACATTGACTAATTTATGGTCAATAAGCTGTGCAGGAATGTGATATTACAATTTCTAGGACAGAAAATGAAGTTATGTCCCTTAACCTTGTAAAAATTAACAAACAAGAACCTCAACTAAACAGAGTTGTGAGACCAGAAAGGGAAGCTCTCACACCCTGCAACCATATCAGAACCCAACAGGGAGAAGACAGATTCCTCTTCTTTCCTAGCAAGGACTCAGCCAATGAAACGCCATGTACTCTTTGTTTACTAGAATCCTCCCAACTTCCTCTTCCCTCTATAAAAGAGTTCTTCTTCCCCTGCCATGTGGGGACTAGCAGGTGGCTCACCATGGTTGCAGACCCTGAACTGCAATTCTCTGCTGATCCCAAATAAACCCATCTTTGCTGGAGAAATATCTGGCAGTCTATTTGTTTCAATTAAACATCTTCACTCTCTTCCATTCAGTTTCTTAGAACATGGAAATAATGGCTGACATTTGGCTATCATGGACAAACATCATAATCTAGGAATCATGCAGGGAAAGACTCGAATCACTGGATCCTGGACAAGGCAGAGTCAACACAGCAGCCCTTCAAGGCTTAGGTTTGGACTTGTTCAAGAGGGAAAATTGTTTTAGCCATTATTAATTTGAGCTTACTCTTGTATATAGTCCAAAAAAACGATATCAGTAAGAATTAGGTTTAACAGTTTTGCCTGGAGGTATTACTGATTCATGAAAAACTGTTCAACTAAGTGATCAATATATTCACAAATAACATAGCATAATGATTTAAAGGTTGACTTTTCGATTCAGACTGTATGAGTTCAGCTCCTGATTCCAGTATCTACTAGATTTCTGAGCTTGGACAAGTTACTATGACCTTCAAAGCTCCACTCCTTCAGTTTGTGAACTGGTGCTAGCAATCCTGCCTGCCTCATAGTTTGGTGGATACACTGAATGTGTTAATATATGCCAAATATTGAGCACCAGGCATAGCACATACTAAAAGCTCATCATGTTATATTGATTTTTATTATATACGTATGCAACAAAGCATGCTCAAAATAAACGACGGCCCACTTTGGTACAGGCAAAGAATAAAAAGAAATAAACATACTGAAAGGTAAAGCCATAGGCTATTTAGTACCAACACTTTTAAATTATGTGGGAACAAATGATTCATCAGCCTAAAATGAGACTCTATATGGGTCACAATTTAAAAATTCTTTTCTACCTATGACGGATGCATTTTTTTAAAAACTGTATTCACAGAGGTAATATATCTTCTTTAGTACTCATAGAAACAGGGCCCTTGCTATGGGCAAGAAAAAAAAGTGAGTTGACTCTACAGGGAACACAAAAGCCTTTAAAGATTTCCTGATACATCTTCCCTCTCATTTTAATATCCATGAATATATGCAATCAGGCTTCAGTTCTTTGTGTAAGTGTGACTAAACTTGAAGTCACCAATTCTTTTCTCTGAATGCTTCACTTCTTGTCTGTTGTAGTCGGGGGGAAATCCCCAGATTGTTTACATTCTGTATTGGTAAAAACAGAAATTTCTTTTTACC
This sequence comes from Globicephala melas, assembly GCF_963455315.2. Classification (NCBI taxonomy): domain Eukaryota; kingdom Metazoa; phylum Chordata; class Mammalia; order Artiodactyla; family Delphinidae; genus Globicephala; species Globicephala melas. The sequence continues at coordinate 29,970,488 of NC_083322.1, forward strand.
ACTTTTTTTACTTTTCCTTAGATACAGTATTCCCTCTTTACCCTATACCACATATGATATATATGCCCAACCCTATACTTCTGATTTAACCTTTGTGAGCTTATTTAATATACTCTCATTAGATAAAGTCTTACTAAAATGTCTAATTCTTTTAAAATGTCTAATTCTAGATTACTACAGGCTAACATTTCTCTGGATATACAATCGAGGGTGATTTCACAGCATTCCCTTCTACTTGCTGTAGTATAATAAGCAATGCAGTGTAAGTAATGATTTTGTGAACACTGTACTGTATGAGTTTGGTTTGTACTGTACTGTATGAGTTTACCAAATTTCTAAATGTCAAATTTCTAATAGTAAAATGAAAGAAGGGCCTTCATATAAAAGAGATTCAGTGTCATTATTTATTACATGATCTGCCAAATATCTACCGTCCTAAATAACTAGCGTGGTGAATTATAGCATATTAGGTAATAACTTCACAATTTAGCATTACCAAAATAAATCCTTAATAGGTAAATAACTACAGGGTTCTAACATTAAGCTTTTTATCAATTTGAGTGAAGAAATTTAAATACAGTAGTTTTATACACTAAACTAGTCTCAGTGTATATGGAGGGGCAGAGAGGGTAATTACAATTTTGACTCGAGCATTAACATTTGTTGAATGGTTGAGGGTCGTTGGACTCAAACAGTTTCATGAAAATAAAACATGTTCAGAATCATGTAGCTACAAGATTATGCAGAGTCTGGCCACATTATCAGAAATATATGCAATTCATAAACCTAGCACCTAAATAACATGAGTCTGTTTATTTAGATACATATGATACACTTTCAGGTCAATCAGTTCCTCTTGATAATGAATCATCACAGGGGAACTTGGAGATATATGCAAAAATCTTCTTCATAAGCACTCAAATTTTAAAGATGATACATACACATAAAAATCTATAAATCTATTATAAAGATGAGGTTGTATTTTCTTTGAGTAGTTTAGCGAGTTTTAAAAACCTGTTCCATTACCTCCTGCTGTGTGTGACCTTGTGTCCAGTTTGAGGGTAAATATTTGCATATCATTGAACATTTCAGCTATTTTCTCATTTTTCACTAAAGCTCCAATTTCCCAATTGTCTGTTTACTTGATCTATAATTGTTTTTAGAATTTTTACATTCACGTGGATTCATGAATTAGGTCTCTAAATTCTTGAATTCCAAAAATATTCTCAGAAGGAATTTTAATAAATCTCTGCAGAACTGTCAAATGAAAGCTAAGTGACAGTATTAACATGAAATCAGGTTCAACTCTGTACTGATAGTGCTATAAAACGCATTTCTTTAAGCATATGAGGATTATGGTAGTCATAATTACCAATTACTTTTGGTTTGTCAAATCGTGCAATTTGATTTGCATAATTTATAGTAAAAATTACATCAGATATAAGGCAATGCAAGTTGGAGAAACCAAGATTATTACTTTAATAAGCTACTGAAACCTCTTTTACCTTTTGCTGTTGATTTCATAGATCTAATCTAGAAAATACGTTTTTTGTTTTTTCTTATTTAGACCAAGTTTATACATTCATCACTGGAATGTTACTGAGACAGGCCTGGGACCCTTTGCTGCAGTGCTGCAATGCTTGCACCCGGACAAATGTCTCCTCGAGCTACAAAATACAAAGAAACTGTATGGGACTAAAGATAACTGCATGCATGCACAATTAGGACAAATCCTGGACAAAAGACAGAGAGACCAAAAAACCCATATGCCACTTCTGAAGAGCCTGTAGCAAAAGGAGGGTACTGATCATGCCCCCTGCACACACCACCACCTAAGGGGTGGGTAAAACAGCTAAGCCACCCCTACGCTAACCCCATATAAGGAACAAGCAAGCGTGCCCCACCTTGGGGAGCGAACAAGGTAACCTGTTGTTTGTTCTCCCTCCCTTCCCACTGCAGCAAGGGCCCCCAAAAAGCCTTGCCTGAATTTCTTGTCTGGCCTCTGATCAATTTCTACTGATTAAGGAGGCCAAGAACTCTGGTTGGTAACATTACTAGGACTTACTAGGTCATGCATGTTAACAAGAAAACTAGAAATTGATGGTTGAAGGATATGATCACTAGTTCCTTGGTGTCAGGACTCAAGGTTAGCTTATCAGAAAGGCCTTAATGTTTCCTATTGCAGATCTTTTATATGTTTAAATACATGTTTAGAATGAGCTTGCTAATTTCCACAAACAATTCTGCAGGTACTTGGTTTGCATTCACACTGAGCATACAAAAAGTAATGACATCATCGTTCTGAGTTTTTGAAACTGTTACACAGTAAATATTCATTTAGGTGGCTTTTTATTTTAGTAAATATTTTGAAATTTCCAATGTTTCAGAATTTCAGAAATTTTCTAGAATTCACATGACTTTCCTTAAGTTCATTTCTAATTTTTTGATACTATAAGTGGAATTGATTTATAATTTTATTTGCCAATTGTTTCCCATATAAACATATTATATATATATATGTTAGCCTTGAATCAAGCAACCAAATTTATTAGTTGTAACTATTTATATATAAGTAACATATACACACATATATAAAATCACTTAGTACTTCTAAGGAAAAAAATCACATTATCAGCATATAAAGACAATTTTACTTGTACCTTCTTAATTAATAGCCCTTTATTAATTTTATCTTCCATTACTTCACTGGCTAGAAATCAAATAAGATATTAAATAGAAGTGAGATTGAACAGCCTTGACTTATTCGCTATCTTATTAGAAAGAGTTTCACTATTTCAATAGAAGTATTGAATAAAATGTTGAATAAAGAGTGTTCATCCTTTCTCTGAACCCGATTTATAGGGGAAAGCATTCAGTATTTCACCATTAGGTATGATGTTATCTGAGCGTTTTGGTAATTGCCCTTTATTAAATGAACGAAGTTCCCTTCCGTTAGTAGATACTTGAGAGTTATTATGGATATTAGACTTTTTCAAATGTTTTTACTGATGTATTGAAATCAACTCATGATTTTATTATTTATCCTGTTAATGTGATGAACTATTGTCAGATGTAAAAAACAAAAACAAGATGTAAAATAAGTCCTTAGGTTCCCGGAATAATCCCCTTGATTATATCATAACTTTTACATATTGCTGGATTTAATTTGCTGATATTGGTTAAGGAATGTGGCTTTTATATTAATGAGTGATAGTGGCCTTGTATTTTACCGTACTGTGCAAAATATAAGACTATTTCAACAATGTAATTTATTTTCATGCATCCAAAGGGCTACTGATATCACTTATTTTATTTCTATATACATTATGAATCATAGATGCAGGTCAGTTTAGGAGAAATTAGTAGAAAGCCATTTACATTATTTACATATTTACCATTTCTGGTGCACTCCCCCCCTACTCCCCTCCCCCGGATCCCAGTTTCCTTATGGTGGTTTCATTTCTCTTCAGTATGAAGATCTTTAGGAGTTAATATACTAAAGATATACTGCTGTTTAAATTTTTATAGCTTTTTGTTATTTGAAAATCTACTTTACTCTCAGTTCTTTGAAGAACTGTTCTGGCTGTTTATAGGTATCTGGATTGAAAATTTTTTTTATTCCTTTCAGCAAATTAAACATGTCATCCCATTATCTTCCAGCTCCCTTTTGTTATTAAGTCATCAATTATTTGTACTGTCTTCCCCTACTCCTCACCACCCATCTATGATACTTCTTTCTTCTGTATATGTTTTTGGCTGTTAGACATGTCATTCATCTATCCTGCTTGGGTTTTCACAGATTTCAAGAGGGTAGGCCGAACTTTTTTTTCTTATTCAGAAATTCCCATTAAGCATATTTTGGATCATGCGATAATATCCCACTGTTCACTGAACGTATTTATTTTTTTCCTTTTTTTTTTTTTTTTTGCGGTACGTGGGCTTCTCACTGTTGTGACCTCTCCCGTTTCGGAGCACAGGCTCCGTACATGCAGGCTCAGCGGCCATGGCTCACAGGCGCAGCCGCTCCACGGCATGTGGGTTCTTCCCGGACAGGGGCACCAACCCGCGTCCCCTGAATCGGCAGGCGGACTCTCAACCACTGCGCCACCAGGGAAGCCCTCTTCTTTATTTTTTATCCCTTGCTTTCTTTTCTTTGGATTGGATAATTTATGATGATGTGTCTCCATTTACCACTGTTATTTTCTGCTGGCTTCAACCTGCTCCAATCTTTATTATAACCCATCCACTGAATTTTACATTTAAGAGTTTTGAAATACTACTTACATAATTTCCATTTACTTGCTTTGATTCCCTATCTGTTCACCTATTATTTTTAATTCTTCTTAAGATAATTAAAATATATTATAGTTGCTTTAAAAGTCCCTTTCTGCTATATATAGTATCTAGCTTTTCCCAGTGTGTATATATATATACATATATATATATTTTGGATAAAGTTTTAAATCCTTGGCAAAGAACAAAACATAAATACACATTAAAAAGAAGCATTTAAGGGCTTCCCTGGTGGCGCAGTGGTTGAGAGTCCGCCTGCTGATGCAGGGGACACGGGTCCGTGCCCCGGTCCGGGATGATCCCACATGCCGCAGAGTGGCTGGGCCCGTGAGCCATGGCCGCTGAGCCTGTGCGTCCGGAGCCTGTGCTCCGCAATGGGAGAGGCCACAACAGTGAGAGGCCTGCGCACCGCCAAAAAAAAAAAAAAAAAAAATTAAAAATGTAACATAAAAGTGGTTAGTGGCACTGTGCTGTCTAATTACTTAAAGAGCTTTTACTTTGAAATTTCACATTAACTGATTTAAATTGACAGGATCCTCTTTACTCAGGATATATTTCAATATGTCTATTTTAAATTTATCCAAATTATATATGATTCACACTGTGCGTACACTTTAATCATGTAACAACACGTATTTATTCTCTCACTAGAACCCTGAGCTTTTAACATCTTTATTGGAGTATAATTGCTTTACAATGGTTTATTAGTTTCTGCTGTGTAACAAAGTGAATCAGCTATATACATATGTTCCCATTTCTCCTCCCTCTTGCGTCTCCCTCCCACCCTCCCTATCCCACCCCTCTAGGTGGTCACAAAGCACAGAACTGCTCTCCCTGTGCTATGTGGCTGCTTCCCACTAGCTATCTATTTTACATTTGGTAGTGTATATATGTCCATGCCACTCTCTCACTTCGTCCCAGCTTACCCTTCCCCCTCCCTGTGTCCTCAAGTCCATTCTCTACATCTGTGTCTTTATTCCCGTCCTGCCCCTAGGTTCTTCAGAACCTTTTTTTTTCTTTAGACTCCTTATATATGTGTTAGCATACGGTATTTGTTTTTCTCTTTCTGACTTACTTCACTCTGTATGACAGTCTCTAGGTCCATCCACCCCACTGCAAATAACTCAATTTTATTTCTTTTTATGGCTGAGTAACATTCCATTGTATATATGTGCCACATCTTCTTTATCCATTCATCTGTCGATGGACACTTAGGTTGCTTCCATGTCCTGGCTATTGTAAATAGTGCTGCAATGAACATTGTGGTACATGACTCTTTTTGAAACCCTAAAACCCAGTATATATTTCTATTTATTGTTTATAGGTCAAATTTACTTGCTTTTTCACTTATCTAGTAAGGGTTAACTGTATGCCAAACATGATACATGCTAGGGAGTCTGGAGTGTTTTCATCATTTAAATGATACTAAATTTTGTTATGTATGTAGATAAATTAATGATTAATTTTCTGATTGCTGTCAGGTTTCTATCTCTTTTTTTCTATATTAATGCAAGTCTGTTTCCATTCCCCCTGCCCCGACTCTTTACTCCTAAGGCATGTTCTGTACCCTACACTTTGTTCCTTCACCTTTTGGCACGGCACATTTGGGGTTTCAACTCTGTGCTCAAGATAAACAGCTCCATTTTAGTATGTTTTCTCACAAACTCCTCATCAACAGCCCTGAACCTTACTCTCTGCCTTCTCTACCCTGTGAAGAAACCATACTGTTTTGGTTACCTACAGCATCTTCTGGTTCCCTCACCCCACACGCAGTTTTTATTTCTTGAGGGCTTGGAATGTACCCCAGACACACACCGGGATGAAAGTGGGATCATCTCATTTTTTCTTCTCTCAAAGTTCAGACTGTTGTCCAGTGACTAAAAACTGTTTCCTCATATATAATAGTCACTTAACAGTAAGGTAAATATACTTCCAACTACACTGTCATGACCTATATGGAAGCCTCTTTTGCTTGTTTGTGATTTTATTAAGATCGTATATTCTATTAGACTGAGTATTTGGACATTGTAGAAGTTATTTGTTGCAGAAGTTAACCTGCCTTAATTATTCAGTATTTTACATGCATTCTAGGTAGCTCCTGGGGGGAAAAAAAACCTCTAATACAAGAATGTATGGTATTAAATAAGCAGTCTGGAAGAAAGTAAAGAAAAGGCAAAAATGGTGGTAATCCCTGTTGGCTCCTTTATTCAGTAAATTATCTTCTGTGATAACTTTAAAGTTCTTCTTGAGCATGAATCTCTACAGAAAGTGTTTGGAGAAATCTAAAAATCTAATGGGTGTTAACTGTCCCCCCACTGACTTTGGCAATTGCAATAAAATAGAAGAGCTCAAGAAAAATTTGGCAAGGTTATAAGCAGATATGCAAAAATAATATAATGAGTCTAGATAATTTGACTGCTTCTAGCCTCAAAACAGGTGCAAATAAGACTGAAAATATCTGTGCAACCATGGCCTATGAAGACTATTCAATTAGGCAAAGTTATTCTGAACTAAAGCAGAGTTCACAATATTAATGTGGTTTTCCTGCCAAGCTTACAATTTTTAGCTTGTTTAGAGAGAAGCATATTTAAAATGAAATGGAGAAATCGGTATGAGAAAACAACTAAGGTATGAGAAAAATGTTACTGTAACATGGATCTTCATAGAAGCAAATAGATCAGAAGCCTGTTTTATTTTTCAAAAGCCTATTAAGCTTTTACCCACTAAGTTTTTACTAATTTACTCTATTACAAAGTTCCACTATTACTAAGCTCCGCTATGTTACCAAACCACTCTTCAAAAAGGAAAAAAAGATTTATGATTATTTGAACCTTAAAAACCAATCTTGGGCACCCAAAGCCCAAATCTGAACAATCAGTAAGTGTGACATAAAAGGTGGTAAGATATTAAGACAACCTACTGAATGGGGAAAAAAAAGTATTTGCAAATGACATGACCAAAAAGGGGTTAATATCCAAAACACATGAACAACTGATACAACTCAGCATAAAAAAAAAAAAATGGGCAGAAGAACTGATAAATATTTTTTTTCCAAGAAGCTATAGAGATGGCCAACAGGTACATGAAAATATGTGCAACATTGCTAATCAGAGAAATGCAAATCAAAACCACAATGAGAAATCACCTCACACCTATCAAAATAGTCATCCTCAAAAAGCTTACAAATGACAAATGTTGGCGACGATGTGGAGCAAAGGAAACCCTCTTGCACTGTTGGTGGGAATGTAAATTGCTGCAGCCACTATGGAGAACTGTATGGAGGCTCCTTAAAAAACTAAAACTAGAACTACCATACGACCCAGCAGTTCCACTGCTAGGTATGTATCTGAAGAAAATGAAAACACTAATTTGGAAAAAAAAAAAAAAAAGCACCCCAATGTGCATAGCAGCTCTATTTACAATAGCCAAGATATGGAAGCAACCTAAGTGCCCATCGACAGATGAATGAATAAAGAAGATGTGGTATATTTCTATACAATGGAATATACTCAGCCATAAGAAAGAATGCAATTCTGCCATTTGCAACAATGTGGATGCACCTAGAGAGTATTATGCTTAGTTAAGTCAGACAAAGATAAATACTGTTATTACTCATATGTATAATCTAAAAAAATAAAACGAATGTCTGTAAGAAAACAAACAGACTCACAGATACAGAGTACCATCTCGTGGTTCCCATGGCGGAGAGGGAAGGGGAGAGGAGAGAGCTAGGGGTATGAGATTAAGAGACACAAACAACTATGTATAAAACAAGCAACAAGCATACATTACACAGCACAGGGAAATGTAGCCATTAGTTTATAATCGCAACTTTAAAAGAAGTATAATTTATAAAAAGAATTACTACGTTGTACACCTAAAACTAATATAATATTGTAAATCAACTATGCATCAATAAAAAAATTTAAAAAGTAATAAGATACCAAGGAAGGAATCTGAAGAAATTCTAACATTCTAACACATGCTGATTAAGGTGAAAGCAAAATAAAACACATTTTTCTTACATATTTACCTTCATGAAAATCTTCTTACTTGGAATATAGCAACTACCAGCTCATACTTTTCTTTAACCTTTTTGCTATCTTCTTATACCCTAGTCAAAATCAAAGTCCTATAATGTCTTAAGGGCTGATATCATCTAATTCTATCCACCTTTTATTAACATTCTGACTTATTGGCTCCTCACTGTTGTTCAAACATTCCACACATATTACTGAATTAGATTCTTCACACTGGTGGTTATCTCTACTGGAACTCTTTTCTCCCATGTGTTATGATCTACAGGGAAGCTATGAACAAAGGATTAGCAAAGCCCCTTTTCCCTCTTATATGGGAATTTGACCTTCAGTTAAATGTCCAACTCTGTTTTTTAACATTATAAAGGTGATATTATGAACAAAACTACCAGGCAATATTGCTTTTCATAAAAACGATCCCCGACTGGGAAATTTTATCAGGAATGGGAAGAAGCATATATGAAATAAAATATCTTTGGACAGTATGGTTTGAGATTCTCTAAGTGCAAGGACTTTCTGTGACTCTTGTAAATGACCTTATCCCTTGTAAGGCCCCTAGAAACAGTGCATTTGGAAGTATAAAAACGTTTTTGGCTTTTCGGCAACATAAGGATTTCAAGTCAAGCAGTTCCTGCCCCTGGATCGCTTCTCCACATTCCATATGGACTGCTTCAGGGATATTCACTGAAGGGGAAGACCGTGCTGTTGTAGCTAATCTAGATCTATCTGAGTAGACTGGTGCCAAATGTAGCCTAAGACAGCCCTATAAATCTTAATGTTTAGTTGAACCAATAAAGGCCCCTTGATGGCTAACGTCATGATGCCTTAAGTACCGTCTACACATTTTTCATGAAGCCAAAATAATTTCTGGACAAAAGATTTGCTTTCTGCAAATCTTCCATATTTATACCATTGGTCTGAATTCCACTGGGTTCAGATATTATTTATACCACATAAATTCTTAGATTCATTGCTATTTCTGGGCCCTGTTCATCCACAGACTAGCTTTTGACCATGCTTTGTTTTCATCTGCTTCCTCCAAATTGGTTTCTCCATGGATTATTTCAACTGTCATATCCCAAACACAGGCATTTGAACTCTCTATTTAACATGCCAGAAGCTCTGTTGCAACAGGTAATTTAATGGTTCACTCCCCAAATTTATGCATATCTGTGACATATTTCTACCTTAGAAAGGGACGGTGGGGGAGAGAGGGAAAAAGGAGAAGAAAAGAGAGAGATTGATTGATTTTGTTTATTTGGCAATTGGTTTATTATGTATTTCTCCCACATGAACGAACACACACACACACACACACACACACACACACACACACACACACCACAGGCTGTCTACTTCACATCTTAGGTTCCAAGTGGTAACACTGTTTTGATCACTGATTTACTACCATCATGAAGAGCTGCTGTGATGGGTCACAGGGTGCCCAGATATTTGGTGTATATATGTATATATACACAAACGTATATATAGGTGTGTATATGTATGTATGTGTAATATACATGTATATAATATGACTCCATGAAAATCTGTTAGAACTAAAATTCAGTAAAGTTGCAAGATACAAAAGTCAATATACAAAAATCAATTGTGTTTCTACCCACTACTAATGAACTATATGAAAGAATTTAAGAAAGCAATCCCGTTTACAATTGTATCAAAAAGAATACCCAGGGGCTTCTCTGGTGGGCAGTGGTTAAGAATCCATCTGCCAATGCAGGGACACGGGTTCAAGCCCTGGTCCGGGAAGATCCCACATGCCATGGAGCAACTAAGCCCGCGTGCCACAACTACTGAGCCTGCACTCTAGAGCCCGCGAGCCACAAATACTGAGCCCACGTGCCACAACTACTGAAGCCCATACGCCTCGAGCCCGTGCTCTGCAACAGGAGAAGCCGCTGCAATGAGAAGTTCACACACCACAACGAAGAGTAGCCCTGCTCACCGCAACTAGAGAAAGCCCACACACAGCAAGGAAGACCCAATGCAGCCAAAAATAAATTAAAAAAAAAAAGACATGACTGGGAAATTCCTTCAAAAAAAAAAGAATACCTGGGATACATTTAACCAAGGAGGAGGAAAAAAACTGTACACTAAAAACTGTAAGACACTGATGAAAGAAATTAAAGACATAAATAAATGGAAAGATATTCAATGCTCATGGATTGAAACGATACTGTTAAAATGTCCACACTACCCAAAGCAAACTACAGATTCAATGCAATCCCCATCAAAAATTCCAATGGGGTTTTTCACAGAAATAGGAAACACAATCCTACATTTTTATAAAGCTACAGTAATAAAAACAGTATGGTCCTGGCATTAAAACAGACACATAGATTAATGGAATAGAATTAAGAGCCCATAACTAAACCCACGCACATAGGTTCAATTAATTTATGACACAATAGCCAAGAATATACAATGGGGAAAGGACAGCCTCTTCAATATATGGCATTGGGAAAATTGGACAGACACATGCAAAAAGAATGATACCAGATCACTATCTGCCACTATATACAAAAGAAATCAACTCAAAATGAATGAAAGACTTGAACGTAAGACCTTAAACAATAAAACTCCTAGAAGAAAACATAGGCAGTAACCTCCTTGACACTGGTCTTGGTAATGATATTTTGTATTTGATACCAAAAGGAAAAGCAACAAAAGTAGAAACAAACAAGTGAGACCATATTAAACTAAAATGCTCTGCACACCAAAGGAACCATCAGCTATACGAGAAGGCAACCTTCAGAATGGGAGAAAATACTTCCAAATCATGTACTTGATAAGGAATTAATATCCAAATCATATAAAGAATGCATACAACTCAAGAGCATAAAAAAAAATCCAGTTAATAAATGGACAAAGATCTGAATAGACCCTTCTCTGAATAGATGACAATAGGTACATGAACAGATGCTCAGAGTCACTAATCATCAGGGAAATACAAATCAAAACCACTCTGAGGTATCACCTTACACCTGTAGGAATAGTGGTTATCAAAAGGTAAGAAATAAATGCTGGGGAGGATGTGGAGAAAAGAGAATACTTAGGAACTGCTGTTCGGAATGTGAACTGGTTCAGCTACAAAGGCAACAGTATGAAGGTTCTTCAAAAGATTAAAAATAGAACTACCATATGATCCAGCAATTTCATTTCTGGATATTTATCCACAGGAAATAAAAACACTAACTAGAAAAGACACCTTGCACTGCAGCATTATTTACAACAAGTACAACAGGGTAGCAACGTACGTGTCCACAAATGGATGAATGGATAAAGAAATTGTGGCATATATATATATATATATATATATATATATATATATGATGGAATCTTATTCAGCCATAAAGAGAAGGAAATCCTGCCATTTGCAAGAACACAGGTGAACCTGGAGGATATTATGCTAAATAACATAAGCCAGACACAGGAAGACAAATACTGCATGATCTCATTTGGACATGGAATCTAAAAACGTTGATCATAGAATCAGAGTAAACAACGATGGCTGCCAGGAGCTGGAGGGTAGAGAATATGGGAGATGTTGGTCAAAGGGTAGAAACTTTCAGTTATAAGATGAATAAATTCTGGGGACTTAATGTACAGCATGGTTACCGTATTTAGTAATAACGTATTGTATACTTCAAATATGCTAAGAATATTAACAGATCTTAAGGGTTCTTACCGCACACACAGAAAAAAATAGGTAACTAAGATGATGGATGTGTTAAATAACCTTACTGTGGGGATCATTTCACAAAATATACATTAAATCATCAAAAAGCACAGCCTAAATATACACAATTTTTATCTGTCAATAAAGCCAGGGGAAAGATGAGCTGAATGTTTAAAAGAAAGCATTTCATATAAACTATTTAATAAGGAGTAGATTACAGTAAACACAGATTTCCCATATGTGTCATAACGCTAGAATGTATTCTGGAACATTTTTTTTGTATCCTGGATAAAACAGTGCTTGGGAACATGGGACAACATACAAAAGATATATTACTTAAAACATAGTTGACCAAGCATTTTGCATGCATTCCTGAATCAGCCTTGGCTTTTGTTAACTTTTAGCTAACAGAATGTTTTTTTTTTTTCTTTTGGTCACAAGATATAAAAATGCCTTTCTACATTCAAATAATTTTCCCATGAGCAGTTGCTTTGAAAAGTCAAGGAAAATAACGTACAGAATGTGTCTCTGTGTCTGCATGTGTGTTGTATATATGTGTTATAAATTCTCCACAGCATAGCTTATAGGTAAAAAGCTACTTCCAGATAGCAGGTAAAAGAATAGGGTATACTGTTATATTCAGTGTTTTAGAGCTCCTTTCTTTCAGAGTAAAAAACAGTTGTTTTTTTTCTTTTCATATCAAGGTTAATTCCCAAGGGAACTAAAGTGAAGTGTTTGGGCATCAAGCCAACAACCTTGTCTAATCTTTTTATTCTTTCAAGGTAGAAAAGAGGTGGGTGGTGTTTCAATCTTTACTGAATAGTTAGGAAAATAGAAACAGAAAACATACCCTTGTTTCTTGTCTCTCAAAAGTCATACAACTAGTCAGCAGTGACAAATATTATAATATCTACTGTGTATTGAATGCCTTTTTTATCAGAGGCACCTAGCCTGTATTCTATATTTTGATAGACATTTTAAACCCTTAAATGCTAACCTTATTTTTCTTTAATAAAAATTGCAAAACTGAGGCTCAGAGAGGTTCAATAAATTGCCTCACACACTAATTGTAAGTGGCAAAGCTGAGATCTTAACAAAGATATCTATGCCGCCCAAACTTTCTAATTTCCCTCTCCCAAATAATTGGCTATATTCTTATTGAGAGTTAAACTATGTTGCTAGTGCTAAGGCAGGCTCTACAGAAGTTTACTAATGGGAGGTACCACATCAGTGGATCTGCTACATAATTTTAAAGGAAATGCAATTTTATCACTTTCAACTTACAGAGTAACCACAATAATAAAATGCTTGTATTTAGAGCCCTGGTAATTTAATTAATAATGAAAAATTTCACATTGTAGTTTCCAAATATTCTGAAGCATATATATTTGGGGGAAGTTTGTCTTTTTAAGTGTAGTAAACACGACTGTCGTTATTCTGTTTGCAATTTTTAAATTTTAAAGTAATGAAAAAAGTCTACGTTATATCAACCCTCAAATCACATAACAGAGTTCCAACTACTGAACAATAATTAATGGAATCCTATTTTTCTGGCCTGTTCCCTAAACCAGTGTCCTATTTCCTAGCATACCACAAATATTTGGATGAGAAGGGCTTTCCTCTGCAATGTGAAACCAGGTGGAAAAGCTGCTATTTAAATATCGTATAGGTTACGAATAGCAGCTGCTTCATGAGGCAGAAAAATGTTTAAAATGTTTATTAACCATTGAATATTTACACAATCTACTAATGATATTTTACATTTATATTTTATTGACCTTTTATTGACCATTTATATTGACCTTTTTAGCCAGAGCAATTTTCAGAGACTGCATCCGATAAATATAAGACAACATGCATTCTTCTATGTTATACACCAAAGTAGGACCATAAGTATGTCATTCAAGTGGAAATTAAACAGAAAAAACTGGCAGCTAGAATAAAGTTAAACAGCATATAAACCTGATCAGGAAGGGATTATTTCCTCTCTATGCAAGGAAATATTCGCTAGAATAAAGGAACAATATAGTAGAAAGGAAAGAGTACTGCATTTGGATTCAGAAATCTTGACTATGAACTCTACCACCCGTGAGACCTGATGCAAATTTCTTAAGCTCTCTTCTCAATTCTAAAAGGGAAATAATAATTCTTGACCAAGGTACCCTCAAAGTTATTGTGAAGTCAAATTTATTAGTATGTCTCAACACAATTTTAAATGATAGAGCTGTAAGAAATCAGATATTCTTCTGTTCATTGCTACATTTACTGAAAAGCTGGCTCTCATGGTCAACCAAATACCCTAGGCAACTTGTGAATCTCAAGTATTTTCTAATCCTAGTATTTCAAACTCCTTGTAGTTGACCATATTCAAAATTAGTCTACATACCAACCAGAGTAACTGCTAACATGAATTCACATTAACAGGATTCAAACAAAAGCAGCAAAGAAGGTTCTTGCAATACACCATGGGTTTTGTTGGGAGGAGATGACTCTTGTCAGAACCCAAAAGTCCTGAAATTAGCGTGTATTTAATCCTGACTGAGACGCCTTTTTATTTCTAAGAAGGATTATTTTCTCAGTCTTCTAAGGTTGATTTTCTGTAATTGTGGGAGAATTAGGTACTCTACAATTGGTTCACAGTATCTGGTAATAGAATGGCGCACACTTTCGTACAAAAAATATGTCCAAAGTATTCGTAGCATGAGTGAGACTTCTGTCTCTGTAATTTATGTAGATGATCAATGCAAGAATTGTGATTACATGCTATGTACTAAAACCCTTCTTTGAGGCTGCATGCTAATGAATCATGCTCTTCTCATAACACTGGATATTCCTTCAGTGACCTCAACACAGCACTGAGCAGGCACTGCAAATTCATTGCCATTTAATCCAATTTACTCTCTGAATTAAAGTCTGGGTTAGTCTTAAGAAGTAGGTCAGGTCATGGGAGCAGATTTTCAGTTTTTCACTTAGAGAAATCATGCCCTTACCAGGATTCTGAAAGATCTTTCCTATCTTATTTTGATTCCCTATGTGCTGTGGTACGAAATGACAGTTATAAGTATATTAATAATTACTATCATTGGTCAGTTTTAAATATTTATGTCAATGGCATCATCATTGCTGAAAACAGTGATACTTTTTTTGATTCAGCAAATAATATAAAAGATGAACAGATGATTAGAACTCTGCTTTCAGCCAGGAAGGAAAAACCAGTAATATGCATTATAAACAGCTGTAATATTGTTCAAAATTTATGAAGTTAGTTTTTAAATAAATGGACAATAGGCAGTATGAAACTGATGTCTGAAAGAAGAGACATAATGAGGGGGACCCAGGACCACAGTTCCATGGCTTGAGGTAGGTTCCCAGTGTGGCACAGAGAAATAAAACCCAAGTAGAGCATTCCTGTCCCACTGAGCTGAGGATACAGCAATCGGAAATTGGCATCATAGTAAACATGTATCTTTAAATCTTCTTAAAGATCTCTATCTTCCTTGTGAGAAAACTTAGGAATAAGCACCATATCTTAGACCTGCACTAACTAGACCTAATGAAGCCCTAACAAAACTCACAAGGGAGTTAAGCCCAGTTAAGGAAGAGGAGCTTGGGAAAGAAAGCACAAGAACAAAAATACCTAAGTCCAAACTGATCACCCACTATTTCAACTGCCTGCTATTCTAAGAATCAAGATTCTTCAAAGGAAAATAATAAAACTCAGAGCTTCTACATTTTCCAAAATGTCCAACATTCCATCAAAAATTAATAGACTTAAGAATCAAAATCAAGAAAAAAAAAAAACAGGCAATAGAAACTGAATCCGAGGATGAACCAGATGATGGTGAATATAGCAGATAAAGATTTTAAAGTATATTTTAAGGATTATATAAAATATGTTAAAATAAACAAAAATAGATTCTTAATGAGTTAAACAATATAGAATATCTGCAGAGTAATAAAAATTGTAAAAAAGAATCAACAGCACATTTTAGATCCAAAAGGCACAGTATCAGAAATGAAAAATGTATTGAATGGGCTTATCAGATTGGAAATGGTAAAAGACAATCAAAGAACTAGGAGGCATGCCAATTAGTTAACAGTGCCTTTGTAAACCATGGGGCAAATTAAGTTGTCTGTCCTGCATATTACTGGAGTGTCAGAATGTCTGAGAACAAAGTTAGAAGATCATTTTAAGATATAATGACATATATGTCCATGCCACTCTCTCACTTTGTCACAGCATATATACACTACCAAATGTAAAATAGATAGCTAGTGGGAAGCAGCCGCATAGCACAGGGAGATCAGCTCGGTGGGTGGTTTGTGACCACCTAGAGGGGTGGGATAGGGAGGGTGGGAGGGAGACACAAGAGGGAAGAGACATGGGAACATATGTATATGTATAACTAATTCACTTTGTTATAAAGCAGAAACTAACACACCGTTGTAAAGCAATTATACTCCAATAAAGCTGTTAAAAAAAAAAAAGACAAGAAAAAAAAAGATATGATGACATGATACAAATGAACTTATTTACAAAAAGAAACAGACTCACAGACTTAGAGAATGAATTTACGGTTCATTCTCTGAGACTGTAAACAAATATCCAAACAACATAAGAATATATTCCTTGCAAGCACAGATAAGGCACTATAATGAAACCCACAGGATGCCTTTCAGGTTGAAGGCAAATGACACCATACAGAAAAATCTCATCCATGAAAAAGAATGAAGAACATAAGAAATGATAAATATATGGGCAATTATGTAAGAATATACTTTCTCATGAACTATTTGAAGCAAAATTAACAGATATGTGGAAGTCAAGAATACATGAGAGTCACAAAGATGTGGGACATGTAAACAGATTTACTATAGAGTTTAAAGGGTCATTACATTTGTAATGTGGAAAGTTGGAAGCTAGAAATGGAAAGTAAAAGTGGGAAATAGGAAGAGTACAGTGAAAATTGAGAAGTGTGAAATGTCAGAGGTGGAGTGTAAAGTCTGAAGGCTTGATCGAAAGTAGATTCTGACAAGAGAAGGATGCATATTAAGTCTAGAGCTACTCAAAATAATAAAAAAGTACAACTAAGGAGACTGTAAAGAAAAAAAGTGGAACTCTAAAAATTTTCAAGAACTCAAAAGAAGGCAGGAAAGGCAGAACAGAGAAACCAAAAATACAATGAAAATTTAAAAACAGTTAGCAGGATGGTATACTAAATGCCAAATCAAGAATGAACCACAAGTAGACTTAACATCCTATTTTACAGAGTCTGTGAACTGGATTAAAAAATATAACTGGATGCTGTTTATACAATGAATTTTAAATGAAAACACAGATATGTTGAAAATAACTAAATGGAAAATAAAATACCTAACCATCAGCAAGCATAAAAGAACTGGCCTGGCTATTTCAGTATCAGACATAGGAGACTTCAATGCAAAATGTATTATAGGACTTAAGAGGAACATTATATAATAACAGGTGAAATATCTATTAAAGTATCAAAATTCATGAAGCATAAATTGACAGAACTAAGGGAGAAAAAGAAATTTACAATAATGTTGAAGATTTAACAAGCCTTTCTTAATAATTGGTCAGTAAACAAAAAAGTAACTATGTAGAAAATCTAAAATCCCAGTATTGACCTCTTGAACTATATTCAATGCTTGTTGAATCCATGCTATTTTTAAATACACTTGGAATGTTCACCTAGATTGACTATTTTCAGGGGTATAAAATAAATAGATTTCAAAAGAGTTTCTCACAAGGACACAATCAGACTTAAAAACCAATAACAGTAAATCATGCAGAAAAAAATCCCTACACACGTGGAAACTCCCATACATGTGGGAAATAACACTCAACTAAAGAAACATGAGTCAAGGAGCAATCACAAGAGACATTTTTAAATGCTTTTAAATAAATTATTTCAAAAGAGAACAATTTGTGAGTACAGTAAAGCAGTAAACAGAGGAAAACATAGAATTAAACATCAATGTTGCAAAGGATGAAAGTCTTAAAATTACTGGTCTAAATGTCTACCTTATTAAGCTAGAAGATGAAATCTAACGCTAAAGGAAGTTGTAGAGAGAGAATTCAACATAATAAAATAATAATGAGAGCAGAATTCAAAATAAAAGTGACAACCAATAGGGAAAGGCAAAGCGTAAATTGGTTATCTGAACAGATTAATAAAAATTGACAAAACTCCAGAAATACTACTCAAAAGAAGAAACTGTACAAGTCTTCTTGGGCTGCCATAACAAAATACCACAGACCAGGTGGCTTAGACATTTATTTCTCACAGTTCTGGAGGCTGGAAGTCCAAGATCAAATGTCAGCATGATTGGGTTCTGGTAAGAGCCTCTTTCTGGCTTGCAGCTGGCTGCCTTCTCACTGTGTCCTCACACAGATGAGAGGATAAATTCTGGTGTTTCTTCCTCTTCTTTTAAAGGCACTAATCCTACCACAGGGACTCCACCCTCAAGACCTCCTCTAAACCTAATTACCTCCCAAAGGCCCCATCCAAACACCATTGGATTGGGGGTCATACGAATTTTGGAGGCACACATTCAGTCCAAAACAGAAATAAGATACAAATTAGCAGTATTTGAAAGGAAAGCAGTGTTATCACTGCAATTCTTACACACACATCAAAAGAATAAGGGAATATTATGAAACTTTGTCAATAAATTCAACAGATGAAATGAAAAACTTCCTTAAAAGGCACAACTTTCTGAAACTAACACAAAATGAATTTTAAAAATCTGCATAGTATTATATATGTGTAAAATTTTTAATTAAGCAAACTCCCATTAAGAAAATTCCAGGGCTGGAGTGTTTCAGTAGTCAATTCCAGTAACAAAATAAGAATTAATGCCAATCCTATAAAGTTTTTAAAAGAGTATAGAGAAAAAGGAAATATATCCTAACTCACTTTAATTTTATAAGGCTAGCATAACTGTGATATTAAAAGCCAAGATATTACAAGAAAAAATAATTCTCAGAGGCTTACATACAAAAGGCCTCAAACAATTTTCAAATCAGACCCTAAAATATATAAAAATACAATACGCCTTGATCAAGTGAGGTTCATCTTAGGATGTAAAGTTTGTTCAACATTAGGAAGTTATCAGTGAAGTTTTCCACATTAACAGTAAGAAGGGAAATAAGATTCAGTAAATATACAAAGCCTTTGACAAAATTCAACATATCCATTCAACTTAAAAATTCTCAGAAAATTACATTTTACAAAGTGTGGCAATCAGATCAAAGGGTGATCCCCGCCAATTCCTGTGTCCAGGTATTGTGAAATCCCCTTACCTTGAGTGTAGGTAGGACCTATGTCTTGCTTCTAACCAAGAGAATATGGCAATGGTGATGGATTGTCATTCCCATGATTACACTGCATTCTATAGGACTTTATTTTGCTAGCCAACTGGCTACAAACTCTCACTGCTGGTTTGATTAAGAGACCATGTTAGGAAAGTAAACACATGCAAGGAAATGTATGTGCCCTCTAGGAAGAGCCAGCAAGAAGCTGTGGCCCTAGGTCTTACAACCACAAAAAAAAATGAATTCTGCCAACAAAATGAGTGAGCTTGGAAGTGGATTCTTACCCAATCAAACCTCCAAAACGGAACACAATCCAACTGATACCTTGATTGCAGCCTTGTGAGACCCCCGCAAGCAGAGAGCTCAGCTAAGCTGAGCGTGGACACCTGATTCTCAGAATAAATGAAATGGTTTGCATTGTTTTTTTTTGTTGTTTGTTTTTTGCGGTACGCAGGCCTCTCACTGTTGTGGCCTCTCCCATTGCGGAGCACAGACTCCAGACGCGTAGGCTCAACGGCCATGGCTAACGGGCCCAGCCGCTCCGCGGCATGTGGGATCTTCCCGGACCGGGGCAGGAACCCGTGTCCCCTGCATCGACAGGCGGACTCTCAACCACTGTGCCACCAGGGAAGCCTGGTTTGCGCTGTTTTAAACCACTGTGCCAGTGGTAATTTGTTAGATGGCAATAGAAAGCTAATGTAAATTCTGATACCAGGAAGTGGGGTTGCTACCCTAGCAAATAGCTAAAATGTGGAAGTGACTTTGGAACCATGCATAGCGTGGAGGCTGGTGGATGTTGAGGAGCATGACAGAGAAGACATAAACTGCCTTGAAAAGACTGTTGGTAGAAATGTGAACTTGGAGAATACTGCTGGTTAGAGTTCAGAAGGAAGCAAGGAAATTGTTATTGGAACGTGGAAGAAGAGAATCTTGTTACACAGTAAAAAAAATTTTTCGGATTGATTCTGTAATGTAAAACAAATTTGCATTCCTGTTATCAATCTTACAGAGTCATGATATATTAAACTTGATATAGTTTTGTTATGCTATTATTTTGCTTAGGGCTTATCAGTATTCCATGAGGAAAACTGACTTACTGTCCTTTATCTTGGATAAATTTTGCTTCCCAATTAGGCCTTCTCAATAGAATAAACAGTAATTGTTCCTTTATTATTTGGAAAAGTTTGGGTAGAAATACGATTACCTGTTTCTTGAAAGATCATTTTTTGAAGGCAATGGTCATGTCTTTCTCATATTTAATTCTTCCAGCTTTTAGCCTAAGACTTAACAGAATTAGGTAGTCAATAAATAGCTATTAAACTAACTTGATATAAGACTTTCAGTTCAAGAAACTTCTTAGTGGGAAAATATCCTAGACTTCACTTAATTGCTAAATAGTGCATAATAATATTGAGAATGTAAATAACTGTCTCAATTATATTTAATTTTAGAAAAGAACTGTGATAAACTGTAAGTGCTCTCATAAAATAAAATTTGAAATAACAGGAATTATAAACATCGTTTGAAATTTTAAGTAAAATATATACAGGAGAATCAGAGTTTTCATAAAATGTGTGCACAAAAAACTTGCAAAAAAAGCGATATGTCTTAACTGGACAGAGAAGCAAAATACTTTTGGTAACTACAGATTTAAAAGATAAATTAACTTGGCATCATAAAACATGTGCTTAAGTCTCAGTTGTATTTAAGAGTCATGTGATTTGAGGTCAGAATTAAGTTCTCTGAATCTCTTATATTCTTTACCTGAAAATGGCACAATTAAATAATTGTCCTTAAATAGGGCTGAATTAGGTTGTATATTTTAAGCACCTGTGAACTATAAAGCAATATGCAGAGTATTAGAGCTGATTAGGTGTAAACTGAAACATGGTAGGTGAAAAGACTGAAAAGAATATCACATGAGATTCTAAAAATCATTAAAAATAATTCTTTTTCATATATAAGGAAGGAGTCAGGTAAATAATTATTGAAGCCAAATTTTCAAATGTACTGCTGAGAAAAAGGGGAGGCAAGCTAAATGAGTATTTTAAAACTATGGAAAAAGTACTTTTCTAATGGATTTTCCATATATAATTATCTACTGCTTGTTTGGAGGCAGTGCATGACTTATTGGGCAATATTTAGTATAATCAAGTAGCAACCACTAGAGGATACTAAAGGATTTCAACGATGAAACTGGGGAGATGTTTATCTACATGGGCAGCCTAAATTAAAGTGGCCTGGATTATCCAGGTGCACCCAGTAATGCCTGACCCTTAAAAACAGAACTGCCTCCAGCTGGAAGCCGAAGAGTGCTGAAGGGAAGTCAGGAAGATCCAACCCTCGGCAGAATTTGTTGCCTGACTGCTACCCTGTGATGCAGGGTTCTAGGTTCAATGACCAAAAACAGGCCTCTAAGGACTAAACGCAGTATGGCACTATTAGGTAGAAAAAGAATGAGGATCTCAATCCTACGACCTTAAAGAATTGGACTGTATCAACCAATCCGAATGAGCCTGGAAACAAGTTCTTCTCAGAGCTCCCCAATAATGGCCAAGCTGGCCAACCCAGAGCAGATGAAACCAGTTTATCCAATCTGGAACCTACGGAGCTGTGAGATATTAAACTTATGTTAAACTGCCAAATTTGCAGAAATTATGGCAGCAACAGAAAACTAATACAAGTCATGAGAAAAGGTACGAACATAATCAACTACAAAAACAGTAGACTGAGTGATTAAACATGTGTCTCTGGGTCTTATTAATGGTCCAACAGACTCAGAATAAAGCATCTACAACATTCACCTTTATCATGGAAAAGATCTGTTGTGCCTAAAAAGCATTAGAAATAGTTTTAAAAATTATATCACAATGATAGTTTATATTTTGAGAAGGCAAGACATTTACTTAGGCTTTTCAGAAAGCCTTTAAAAAGGTTCTAAATTACTATTATCAACTATAATTTAAATCAGTGTATTCTGAGTTTCCTTTTTATCATAATGAGAACCTAAATACTAAACTCTTCACATATATTTAAACCAAAAGGAGCAAAGAAAATTACACAGAACTCACACCTACAAGAATATCATGAAATTAAATCTACATGGGTGCAGAAAAATAACCATAAACCATAATACGAGCTCGATCTCACCAATGGAATTGGAAGGAGACTGTATGGAATACAAGAGAGGGTAATGGGTGGTAAACAGATAAAAATCACTCTTGTGAGAGACAGTTTTTTCCTAATGGCAAAACACTAAGAAAAACTCCAAATCCTGGTGAACGAAAGCAATTCGGGGACTCAAAGGCCAGAAGTGGAGTCTAAGGAAGACAATGGTTATAAGGAAGAGAAAGGCTTCTTTGAAGAGGAAGGTGGTGAATAGAAAAAGAAAGCAAGGAGATCATTTAAAGTTCTATAGAAACCACAACATTCACTCCCCAAAATATGCCATCCATTAAAGAAATAGCACTCACGTGTACCAATAGGAAATCACAATATTGATTTAAGAAACCTGAGAAGCTGCCCAAATTCTTTAATACTGCTTACAGAGAAATACCTATGTCTGATGTTTTAGGAACTTATCAGCGATTTAAAAATAAAATAATACATATCATAAAATGCAACTAGAGGAAAAAAATAGAAAATGATAGAGCACTAGAGGTGATGAAAAAGTCCTCTCAAATCACAGAGGAAAACTAACACAAAACCTCAACATAATATTCTTAAACAAGCACTGGGTGATATTCAGACCTCAAAACTGAAATTCGACTCGGTATATAAATGGATTCTAAACAGGCAAATAATTATGAAAGGGGTTACTAAACCAAGTAAACAGAAAAACACCAGCAAGACTCATATCAGTGGTTAAGATTAAATGACTAAGTGTGCAGGGAGATTAAATTCAACTCAAATAATAAGAACTATTGAGATACAATAGAAGCAGGGGTCAAAAGAAACAGGGAAAAAGGAGTAGAGAAAATATAACAGGTAAAAAGCATAATTATTGATATTATAGTAGACAAATATCCAAAATATAGGATACTGGGAAACCGAGGAACCACATGGTGGTAAGTTCCGTGTTTTTTCTTGTTGCCTCTTGTATCCTAGACTTCCTGGCTGGAGTAACCTGGAAACCCCAACAGGTGTGTTGTGTTTTTCTTTTTACCAATTAAGGCAAACCCTTCCCCCAGTGTCTGCCGTCTCTAGCCAAAGGACCATTAAAGGGCAACCTAGCAAGACAGAAAACTTTTAGAAAATAACCACTCTATTTCATCCAAACACCACAGAAAAAAAAAGTTAATATCCTCATCCCTACCCAATCCAGCAAAGGTAGGTAGGCCTTTGTCTTAGGTTTCTCCAGAGAAACACAACCAGCAGGATGGATATATACACAGAGAGAGAAAGATTTATTTTAAGGAATTGACTCACATGATTGTGGAGGCCTGGTGAATCCAAAATCTGATGTCGTAGGCCAGGAGGCCGGAGACTCTGGGAAGCGCTGCAGCCCAAACGAAAGCTGCCGGCAGAATCCCGGTTTGCTTCGGTGAATTCTGCCTTTGTTCTAAGAAGGCCTCACCTGATTGGCTGAGGCCGTGCTACCTTATGGGGGGAGACCTACTTAAAATCCACCAATTTAAAAGTTAACTTAAGCAAAAAGCAACAAGTGGGAACAAAACACTTTCACAGAAACATTCAAAATGTTTAGCTATATATCTGGGTTTCATGGTCTGGCCACGTTGACGCATGAAGTTAACCAGTACAGATGCCTAAACTTCCCCTCTCACCAGGCTATAATGAGGTGCACCAATCACTTGAAGAGGTTTCAAAGAGGCTAAGGACGTTCAGCCCACCAGGTGGTAAGAAGATGCATCTCGTACTAAAGTATGATGTACATATAGAGAAGTACACAAGATGTCAGCACAGACTTCAAAGAAAGAGTGCATCTCTACCTCCACCTGTCCGTAATGAAGCATTCTCCTCCTCCACACTGGGGCTGGTGCCAGAGGTAAGCCTACGGGGAGAGCTAGGACTTTCACCACTTCCCTGCTGTAACAAGGCAACCTCCTTCCCAGTGGTATCAGTGGATCCCTAATGGGAGCTGGAATGCCCTATCTACCCTGCCGGGAGTAATGGAGAGTTATTCTCTCTCCAGTGTAAGTGGAGGCCCAACGGGGAACCTGGATTACTACCCCCACTCAGCAGTAAATTTTGACATCCACTCTCTGCTGGTGTGGTGTCAAAAAAAACCCCAGCTAAAATGATGTTTAGGATCAAGCGTCTCATAGGATAATACCCCTAATGTCCATATTTCACTTGAAAATCAGTCATCATACCAAGAACCAAGAAAATATCAAATGGCAAAGAGATTATTGAGATACTGAACTTAGCTAATAATAAGGGAAATTTATATTAAAACAAGAATGAGACTCAACTTCACACCAATCAGAGGTTCCATATTTATGTTGAAACTGTAACAACATACCCACCTGCCATCAAGGAAAGCAAGTCAATGTGCTGAAAGTGAACTGTCCAATAACAATTCCTTGAAAGCCTAATTCTTTCCCTGTCAGTCTAATTATTTCACTAAACACAAATTCATCATATAGCAAATGCCTTTTTTCTGTATTTTTCAAATAATAAATTCACCAAATTGATCAAAATCTTGTTTCTCTTAATGTCTTAAGAGACTTTCAAACTGTTCAGTGTATTTCTGGGGATTATAGTTTTTGGCATTATTTTAAGTGCCAAGAATGTCCCAATTAGTTTCTAAAAATAGTTTGCAGTTTATGTCTTCCAACACATTTTCAATCCATTTTACAGCCTTTCCTGCTTTCTTAATGGCTTGAATTTGCATTCTTGGCTGGGAGAAAGGGAGGGGGAAGAAGTTATCAATAACTGCAAGAATTTTAGTAGCTACATGCAAAAAGAATCTTGATAATTCACAACTTAGAACAAAATAAAAATGTGTAATGTGTTTCCCATTGCATGACTTCTTCCAGAACTTGGGCATATCTCTATACCTTACCAAGATCCCTTAATCCAGTTGGGGTTTAGGTGCCTTTATCCGGTGAAAACATCTTCACCTGTACATAGGCCACATCTGTTGTACACTTCCTGGTTCCTGTCTCCCAATTCTCACATTTTCACTTCTCTCCAACAGGTGATTTACATCCCTTTGGTGGTCAGAAACTTGCTCTTTTATCACTTTAAATTACTACCCACTCTACTTTTTAAAATTTAACAAAACAGTAGTTTTTGTTTTATTAAACTTTAGCATTCAACATTTGGAACAGAATTTTAGATTTTAGAAACACTTCTTTAAAATTTCTCTCAACAGTGAAAAATGACTCTTGCCTTCAAGACAAGTATCTCGAAGTTTTATTTATTTCTTTTAAGATGCTGCACTTACTTAACTTCAAGTATATATGCCCTGTCTCTCAAAACAGTGAATACAGAAAGTTACCAATTTTTCCTAAATGGTGAAGGAAGAAATAAGAGTACAAAGAATTTCTGGAAAAAATAGTCTCAGTATGTCAAAACTACTCCTCTACAAGATTATTTGGACAAACATATACTTTACCTTGGCACATGTAAAAACTGAATGTCTCTATTTTCTCTGTAAGGAAAAAAAATTAACACCAACAAAACTTTGTGGTTTCACACCTGACTTCTATTCAGTAAGCCAGTACGGACACCACCACAAAGCACAGTGCAAAGCAAAATAGAGGACATAAAATCAAAAAGTGCAGTTTTTGTCCTCTATGAGTTCATAAACTAATGCAAGAGACAGACATATGTCTAAATGCCAAACATATTGTAAGTGCTTTGACAGAAGTACAAACACAATGCAGGTTAGACATTAATTACAAAAGACGGGATTTGGAAAGAATTCTGAGAACTGAGTAATATTTAATTGGGCTCAAAGAGAAACACAAACTCCAGGGAACATTTAGGATATAAATCGTTTAAGGTTAAGTGTAGGAAAACAAAAATGTTAAGCAGAATGGGAACAAGTCTCGAGAATGTATTGGATGACAAAATAAGATCATTAAAATTCATGTATAAGTAGCCTGAACAATATACTATATGGCTGGATTTTGATTGGAATTGATTACCTAGACATAAAATAGGCGTTTCCCACATGTTATACAATATATCAACTTTATAACAAAGATTGGATAAACCAGACTTGAAAATAGCTGTTCAATACGTTTTCCACAGACTTCATATTCAAGTTAAAAAATGTATAGTGGCATAATGCATTTTACCTTATATCTATTTCTTCTCCTCCTCATTTTCTTTTTCTTTCTTTCTCTCTCTCTCTCTTCCCTCCAACCCCCCTCCCCCTGCTTCCCCTCTGTCTCTCTCCCTCTCATTTCAAAAATATCAGCCATGGAGCCATTGGAGAAAATAATACAGACCACCTCAGACCCACCATCCAGATTTATTACATTTAACATTTAGCCCTATATATGACTGATTTTTTGATGCATTACAGATACATAGGAAGAGCCCTGTTTACCATTCCCCAACCCCTATAAAAATATCAATTTTTCCAAATTTAAATTTTATTATTCCAAAATATTTTTATATCATACTATATATGTATATCCATAAAGTATACATATTGTATTGTGGAATTGTCATCATTCTGAAACTTGCTTCATTGACATTTGATTCTGGATCATTTTATCCATATTTATACATGTGTGTAGTTCATTCATATTCATTGCTATTTATCATCTCATTGTAAAAAAACAAAATATTTGTCTATACTCCTCCTGACATAAATTTAGGGTGTTTCCAAGTGACTGCTCTTATAAAAAATTGTGTGATAAATATTCTTGTAATATTTTCTTGTTTATTTGTGTGATATTCCTACAGGTGGAATTTCAGGGTAATACATGCTTTTATTATTGTTGAGGTCACTCTCAAAAGTGGCTCTACAAATTACACTTCCTCCATCACTATGTGAAGTGGCCATTGTTTGACACCTAAGCCTCATTTGCTACTGTTATATATTCAAATTTTTGCAAATATTTTCGATTTAAAATTTATTTTGTTTTTCACTGATTATAAGAAGACTGAGAACATCATAAAATCTAAAGATTTTGACTTTTTGTTTTCTTCTATGAATTGCTGATTCATGTTCTTCCTTTATTTTTCAATTGGGTCGTATATATTTTCCTTATTTATTTGTATGAGATATTCATATACTGGCTATAACTTTTTGTTAGTTAATTATGCACTGCAAATTAACTTCCATATGTATGTTGCTTGGTTTGTGTATTATTTATGGTGAGATTTTTCATATATTTAATGTAGCTAAATTTATCAATCTTTTTCTATGTGGTTTGCGTATTTTGTGTCCTATTTTTACATGTTTTTAAACACTTTGGTCATAAAGATATTCTACATGATTTTCTTCAAAAGTATTAAAGTTTTGTTTTTGAAATTTAGAATTACATGCCAACTGCAAATATTTTCTGTGTATAGTGTTAAATCAGAATCTATTTCTTATGAAAAACCAGTTGATTCAGAACAATTTATTGGAAAATTTATATTTTCTCCCCTGGTCTTTGTCATATAAAGCTTCTCATAAGAGTAGGATTTTTTAGACCCTCTATTTTATTTATTAGGTATTTGTTGATCTATTAACCATATCACAATGACTTAATTTTTACAACTTTATAAAATCTTGCTTTGAGTAATAGCATGTGCTATTCTTTTATTTCAGAATAGCATTGGCAATTGTTAGCTCATGTGCCATATAAATAAACCTGTCAATTTCCAGAGAAAAACTGTTTTGAAGAATTCTATTACAAAATGTGAGTTTAGATAAATTTGAGAAAATGGTAATTATTTTAATGTTATACAAATAGTTCTATCTTACAAAGAAACTGCTATCTTACAAAGTGGTGTTGTTTTATATTCCCACTATTAATGTTTGAGAGTTCTAATGGCTCTATACCGTTGCTAAAATTTTATGTATCAAAATTTTAATATTTTGGCTTTTTAACATTTTAGGGATATTTTTAATTAGGAAGAGTAATTAATGGTATCTTCTTATGGTTTTATTCTGAATTCCTCTACTAACTAATACTACACACAACTTCCTTTGCTTATTGCCCATATTCATACCTTCCTTTGTGAAATGCCTGTTCAGGTTGTTTGCTCATGTGGGGACTGTTAGTTATCAATTTATAAGAATTGTTTATACATTCATAATGCAATTTGTCATATCCATATATTTCTATTATAAAATAATATGTGAATATTATCAATGTTCATAAAATATTTTCTAATCTGCAGCTTCTATTTCCATATTTACTTTCCTCATTTTGATGAATAAAACATATTTTTGATGGACATTTTCACTGAAAGTAGAAAATTTTCAATTAATTTTATGTGATCTTTTTATTCTTTTAAACTTTTTTTTTTTTTTTTTTGCGGTACGCGGGCCTCTCACTGTTGTGGCCTCTCCCGTTGCGGAGCACGGGCTCCGGACGCGCAGGCTCAGCAGCCATGGCTCACGGGCCCAGCCGCTCCACGGCATGTAGGATCTTCCTAGATGGGGGCACGAACCCCTGTCCCCTGCATCGGCAGGCGGACTCTCAACCACTGCGCCACCAGGGAAGCCCTATTCTTTTAGCATTTAAAAACTTTCGTTGCATTTTATGTTGACTTCTATTGTTTCTTGTGAAAACTCAGTCATCATCCTTATTATTGCTACTTTTACGTATTTTTTTTTTCTCTACTTGTGTTTATTTTTAACTTTGGTTTTCAGCTCTTTGAGTGTGATATACTTGGATGTCTTTTGCTTTGCATTTATTCTACTTTGTATAAGTACAGCTTCTTAGATTTTTTGGTTGATGTTTTACATCAGATTTATAAAATACAGGTCATTAATTTCCTATGATTTCTCTACCCTATCATCTCCGTCCTCCCCTTGGAAATAAGTTAATACATTTTGTTAAATTGATCTTTCTTTTGTTGTGTTTAATATGTTGTTAAACCACTCAATTAATTTTTGATTTTTTAATTGCCATCTCTTTCTTATTTAGAATTTCTATTCCTCTCCTGAAACCTCCATATCTTCATCTATTATCCCCTTCTTTCCTTTATTTTACATGTTTATAATAGGTGTATTAAAATCCTTGTCTGCTAATCGTAATAAGTTGATAAATAAAATCCATCTATAAGTCTATTTCTGTTGTCAGTGTTTTTTATTAAGCTTTCCTTTTTCATGCGTCTCTGCATATTTTATATATTTTCATGAATTTATTCCAGATATTGGTTATAAAATAATAAGGAATTATAATTACTGTGGTTTTGTTCTGTTGACTTTCTCAAGATTGGAAGCCCTTTCCTCAAGATTGAAGAGAAAGGCTAATTATACAGATTCTTCCTAGAGTTGTGTTCAGCATGTGATGGCCCAGAGCTATAATTAGATTGAATTCATCTGTGATTAGACCAACTTTTAATATCCTACACCCTCAACAGCTTTTTGACCTTGTAAGTATTCAAACCGAGAAATCTGAGCTGCAATATTCAGATATTTTTAGTGCATATAAGGATTCAACTCCAGCAAGATCCTAGAATTCAAGGGCAGAAAAAAAAGTACAGGACCTTGCAATTTCTCTCTGTTTTCTTCTCCCCTGTATGGGTGGATTGTTCAGGCCTAGTCTCTTGTTTTTATATTTGATGTTCTTCTATATTCTGCCAAACCATGCTACCATTAATGTCTTCACTGGTTTCTTCTTTTCCTTGAACATTCCCACTAACTTGGCCAGACTGCTCCTTTGTCTGATGTATAAAAAGCCAGGTAAACATATTCAGGAATGGAAGCTGCCACCAGATACAAATTGTTTATTTCTCTCTGGAATTGACTTAGTCGAGGTGTTTTTGCACCCTGATCTTTGTTAGGTCATAAAACATTTTGACTAAAGTTTTCTCTTGGGAATTTTTTGTGGTTACCCTAGATGCAAGGGTTTTCTGGATTCTTCTATATCCTATCCATTTATGAAGTCCCTAACATCTAGTTTTAAAGAAGTTTACCTAGAATGCTAGCTGTAAGACTAGTGATTTACTTGGTCCACATCCTAATTGAGTGAGTGTAGCTGCTTTTTGGCTTCATTGGCCTACTGCTTGCTATAAGCATTTGACTCAAGACATTATTTTTAGGAGAGACAAATCTGAATATCCTTGACTAATGTCTTCTTCCTTCTTAGCAGCTTAACAAGGAAGCATGTCTCAGTATCCTCATTTCAAAACAGACTGATAGGAATTCATTTGCTCTGGAAGCCCCAATTTCTAACAAGGTCATTATTGTAACAAGGATTCTTTATCTCCCTTCCCTTGAATTTTGCTGAGAATTACAAGCATAGGATTACTTTTCTGTGGAGCATAATTCATACTGCATACTATCTAGCTATGCCCAGTCGCAGCACACACCTCTGTGAAATAAATGAGTTCCTCCTTTATCTTGTGCACTATGTAATACTTCCACTTCTAAGTTTTATCCAATTAGCTCTATTTCATATTGAAATATGTACATGATACCACTATTGTGTGTGTTCATGCCTATTTTATAGGGCAGACCATTTGTGACCTTCATATATGGCCAGGGGCCACCCCAGTCCTGAATTTCAAGTTCAGGACTGTCTATCATCCTTGACTAGTCTATCATCCTGTCTGAATCACTTTAAGCTCCCAATGCCCTTCAGGATTCAAAGTCTTGATTATCATACTTTGCTTCCAAGGTTTGACCCAGAGTGCCCTTGCCTACAGTCCTACTTTACCACTTTGTTCTTTTTTTCCTTCCTGCACTTCCACCTAAATGCTTAATTTGTTTTTAAATATAGTGAGATATATAGAGCATGAAATGTAGATAGACTGTCTTAGATTTGAATTCAGAAACCACCATTAGCTGTATGATATGAAATAAATAAGTTAAATAACTACTCTTGGACTCAGTTCCTTAAACCATAATAATTATAATAATAATAAATATCATTAATACCTACCTTACAGAGATGTCACAGAAATTAAATAAAATATGTATAAATTTTGAGAATACTGAACCACTTTCTAACCATTATGAATAATAATTATTTATATATTATACTTTATCCTGTCATTAAGTGTTTAGAGTAGAGGGGGATTAACAGAGAATATAAATTTTTGTTCCATATATCTTCCCAAGTTCCCCTCCCCTCTTTCTTCTGTGCTTAAATTGATTATATGTAGAAAATAAACCATGTACATACAAACTCATTTCATTAACCCTAAAAATCTACACAAAGCTCAGTCAAGAAAAAGTGATCACTCTATTGGTGAACTAGATATCCTGGGAGCCCTACTATAAAATTACACACAAAATATATTTTAGTGCATTCCTGTACTCACTAGTAAGCAATGGAATTCTCTACGACTCAAAAAAAGTAAAAAAAGGAAGGGAGGGTGGGAGGGAGGGGACATTAAAGAGGTGACATCTATGCAAGAAGCAGGAAGCAGGGCAAAGAAAGCAGGATTGCAAGTGAAAGGCAAGGTTAACCTGATGTTGAAAGCCTGTATCAAAGAAGACTAAGCCTTTACCCAAGGGGAACTGGGGAAGGGACGTTTGAAAGAAGCTAAAATGAATCTTAATACAAGCAGATAAAATTCCTCTCTGAATAAAAGCATCCAGAATACAGGCCCTCAGCATCCTCACATAGCACACTCAATAAAATATGAGTTAATAGAAAATCTCAATTCTATGAATGAGTGATCAGAAACAACAGACAAGAAATGTAAGCACTCACAGACTTCAGATATAGTATGACCAAAAAGAATGTATAATGTTGAAATAAATGACACACATATGCATGTGTGTTTATAGTTCCAAATTTAACTACTTACTAAATAGTTGGCACAGCAAGTTAGATACAACTGCAGTAACTACTCAGAATGCAGCACAGCAAGACAGAGATTGAAAATATGAAAGAGAAGTTAAGTGAACAAGTGACGAAGAGATGAAAGAACAAAAATCAATATGCAAATTATTTGAGATCCTGAAAGAAAAAGTGGAGACTATGGAGAAAAGGAAATAACTGAAACCATAATGCTAAGAATTTTCCAAAACTAATCAAAAGTACAAATTGATAGTTATAGAACAAAAACTGACAGATTCCATTCATATATTATAAACATTTAGATTCATTTGTCACATCCTCCCTTTCATCCGGAAATTACCTACATGTAAATATTTTAAAAAACTGAATATGTTAGGGCTTCCCTGGTGGTGCAGTGGTTGGGAGTCCGCCTGCCGATGCAGGGGACATGGGTTCATGCCCCGGTCTGGGAGGGTCCCACATGTCGCGGAGCGGCTGGGCCCCTGAGCCATGGCCACTGAGCCTGCGCGTCCGGAGCCTGTGCTCCGCAATGGGAGAGGCCGCAACAGTGAGAGGCCCGCGTACCGCTAAAATAAAAATTAAAAAAAAATTGAATATGTTAAAGTTTACTTTTTGCTGTAAAGTTCTGCGCAGTCTAAGCATTTTGACAAATGCCTTGTATTCGCCATTACAGTATTTTACAGAATACTTTCACTGCACTAAAATTTTCTGTGTTTAATCTTAGCAATGTTCTCAACACAACTCCCAGCAACCACTGGACTTTAGTATTTGCCTTTTCCAAAATATTATGTAATTGGAATTGTAAAGTATCTAGCTTTTCCAGACTGGTCTTTTTCACATAGCAACATTCATTTAAGATTAATCAATGTCTTTCTGTGGCTTGATATTTCATTTTTATTGATGAATAGTATTTTATAGTATATGTGCCATGTTATCCAGTTCACTGAAGGAAATCTTGGTTGCTTCAAGTTTTCAGCAATTATGCATAGAGCTGCTCTTAATATCCATGTGCAGGTATGGATGATAAGTTTTTAAATTATTTGGGTAAATACCTAGGAACACGTTGACTGGACTGTATGCAAAGACTGTTTCGTTTTCTAGGATCGCCAGACTGTCTTCCACAGAAGCCATGCTACTTTGCATTCTCACCAGCGATCCAGGAGATTTTTTGCTGCTCTGCATCCTCAGCAGCACTTGGTATTGTCAGGTTTGTTTGTTTTTTGGATTTTAACCATTTGGATAGGTGCGCAGGAATATCTCTTTGCCATTTTAAATTGCAAAAAAGTTAATTAAATGCCAAACAATGTTGAGCATCTTTTCATATGCTCATTTGCTAACTGTATACTGTCTTTGGTGAGGTGTTTGTTCAGATCTTGTGCCCATTTTTAAATTGAGTCATTTGTTTCCTTATTGTTGAGTTTTAGGAGTAATTTGGAAAACTAAACACGCAGCAAAGGCAAAGACTGCTTCATTGGGCTCCCCTGTGCCTTGAGTGCCCCTGGCCCCACCATGACTGTGCCCTGCCCAGTTTCAGATACTCAGAGTCCACCTTTACTTTCACCTACATTGGAGGCCCCAAAAGATGGGCATGTCTAAACTATCTTGAGGACAGCCTTCAAGATGGTGGAGGAGTAAGACGCGGAGATCACCTTCCTCCCCACAAATACATCAAAAATATATCTACATGTGGAACAACTCCTACAGAACACATACTGAACTCTGGCAGAAGACCTCAGACTTCCCATAAGCCGTGGTGCTGACAGGGTCATGGTGCTCTGGCTGGGTGTCAGGCCTGAGCCTCTGATGTGGTAGAACCGAGTTCAGGACATTGGACCACCAGAGACCTCCCAGCGCCATGTAATATCAATCAGCAAGAGCTCTCCCAGAGATCTCTGTCTCAACGCTAAGACCCAGCTCCACTCAATGACCAGCAAGCTCCAGTGCTGGACACCCCATGCCAAACAAATAACAAGATAGGAACACACTCCCACCCATTAGAAGACAGGCTGCTTAAATTCATCATAAGTTCATTAGACACCCCAAAACACACCACCGGATGCGGTCCTGCCCACCAGAAAGACAAGATCCAGCCTCATCCAACAGAACACAGGCTCCAGTCCCCTCCACCACAAAACCTACAAAATCCACTGGACCAAGCTTAGCCATGGGGGCACACACCAAAAAAAATGGGAACTACGAACCTGCAGCCTATAAAAAGGAGACAGCCACAGAGTAAGTTAAACAAAATGAGAAAACAGAGAAATATGAAGCATATGAAGAAGCAAAGTAAAAACCCACCAGACCAAACAAATGAAGAGGAAATAGGCAATCTACCTGAAAAAGAATTCAGAATAATGATAGTAAAGATGATCCAAAATCTTGGAAATAGAATGGCAAAATACAAGGAACATTTAACAAGGACCTAGAAGAACTAAAGAGCAAACCAAGAATGACGAACAACACAATAAATGAAATTAAAAATTCTCTAGAAGTAATGAATAGCAGAATAACTGAGGCAGAAAAATGGATAAATGACCTGAAAGATAAAAGAGTGAAAATAACTACTGCAGAGCACAATAAAGAAAAAAGAATGAAAAGAATTGAGGAGAGTCTCAGAGACCTCTGGGACAACATTAAATGCACCAACATTTGAATTATAGGGGTCCCAAAAGAAGAAGAGAAAAAGAAAGGGAATGAGAAAATATTTGAAGAGATTATAGATGAAAATTTCCCAAATATGGGAAAGGAAATAGTTAAGTCCAGGAAGCACAGAGAGTCCTATACAGGATAAATCCAAGGAGAAACACGCCAAGACACATATTAATCAAACTATCAAAATTAACGACAAAGAAAAAATATTAAAAGCAGCAAGGGAAAAACAAGAAATAACATACAAGGGAATGCCCATAAGGTTAAAAAGCTGATCTTTCAGCAGCAACTCTGCAAACCAGAAGGGACTGGGAGGACATATTTGAAGTGATGAAAGGGAAAAACCTACAACAAAGATTACTCTACCCAGCAAGGATCTCATTAAGATTTGACAGAGAAATTAAACCCTTTACAGATAAGCAAAACTAAGAGAATTCAGCACCACCAAACCAGCTTTACCACAAATGATAAAGGAACTTCTCTAGGCAGGAAACACAAGAGAAGGAAAAGACCTACAATACCAAACCCAAAACAATTAAGAAAATGGTAATAGGAACATACATATCAATAATTACATTAAATTTAAATGGATTAAATGCTCCAAGCAAAAGACATAGACTGGCTGAATAGATACAGTAACAAGACCCGTATATATGCTGTCTATAAGAGATCCAATTCAGACCTAGGGACACAGACAGACTGAAAGTGAAGGAATGGAAAAAGATATTCCATGCAAATTGAAATCCAAAGAGAGCTGGAGTACCAATTCTCTTATCAGACAAAATAGACTTTAAAATAAAGGTTACTACAAGAGACAAAGAAGGACACTACATAATGATCAAGGGATCAATCCAAGAAGAAGATATAACAATTGTAAATACTTATGCACCAAAAAAAGGAGTACCTCAATACATAAGGTAAATGCTAACAGGAGAAAGGGGATATCAACAGTAACACAATAATAGCAGGGGACTTTAACACCCCACTTTCACCAATGGACAGATCATCCAAAATGAAAATAAATAAGGAAACACAAGCTTTAAATGATACATTAAACAACATGGACTTAATACATATTTATAGGATATTCAATCCAATAACAACAGAATACACTTTCTTCTCAAGTGCTCATGGAACATTCTCCAGGAGAGATCATATCTTGGGTCACAAATCAAGGCTTGGTAAATTTAAGAAAATTAAAATCGTATCAAGTATCCTTTCAACAACAACGCTATGAGATTAGATATCAATTACAGGAAAAAATCTGTAAAAAATACAAACACATGGAGGCTAAACAATACACCACTAAATAACCAAGAGATAACTGAAGAAATCAAAGAGGATATCAAAAAAATGCCTAAAAACAATGACAGTGAAAACACGACAACCCAAAACCTATGGGATGCAGCAAAAGCAGTTCTAAGAGGGAAGTTTATAGCAATACAATCCTACATCAAGAAACAAGAAAAATCTCAAATAAACAACCCAGCCTTACATCTAAAGCAGTTAGAGAAAGAAGAACCAAAAAACCCCAAAGTTAGCAGAAGGAAAGAAATCATAAAAATCATATTAGAAATAAATGAAAAAGAAATGAAGGAAATGAGAGCAAATATCTATAAAAGTAAAAGCTGGTTCTTTGAGAAGATAAACAAAATTGATAAACCATTAGCCAGACTTATCAACAAAAAAAGGGAGAAGACTCAAATCTATAGAATTAGAAATGAAAAAGGAGAAGTAACAACTGACACTGCAGAAATACGAAGGATTATGAGAGACTACTACAAGCAACTCTATGCCAATAAAATGGACAAACTGGAAGAAATGGACAAATTCTTAGAAATGCACAACCTGCCAAGACTGAACCAGGAAGAAATAGAAAATATGAACAGACCAATCACAAGCACTGAAATTGAAACTGTGATTAAAAATCTTCCAACAAAAAAAAGCCCAGGACCTGATGGCTTCACAGGATAATTCTATCAAACATTTAGAGAAGAGCTAACACCTATCCTTCTCAAACTCTTGCAAAATACAGCAGAGAGAGGAACACTCCCAAACTCATTCTACGAGGCTACCATCCTCTGATACCAAAACCAGACAAAGATGTCACAGAAAAAGAAAACTACAGGCCAATATCACTGATGAACATAGATGCAAAAATCCTCAGCAAAATAATAGCAAACAGAATCCAACAGCACATTAAAAGAATCATACACCATGATCAAGTGGGGTTTATCCCAGGAATGCAAGGATTGTTCAATATACACAAATCAATAAATGCAATACCCCATATTAACAAACTGAAGGAAAAAATACATATGATAATCTCAATAGATGCAGAAAAATCTTTTGACAAAATTCAACACAAATTTATGATAAAAAAAAACCTCCAGAAAGTAGGCATAGAGGGAAATTACCTCAACATAATAAAGCCCATATATGACAAACCCACAGCCAACATTGTTCTCAGTGGTGAAAAACTGAAACCATTTCCACTAAGATCAGGAACAAGACAAGGTTGCCCACTTTCACCACTATTATTCAACATAATTTTGGAAGTTTTAGGCACAGCAATCAGAGAAGAAGAAGAAATAAAAGGAATCCAAATCAGAAAAGAAAAAGTAAAACTGTCACTGTTTGCAGATGACATGATACTATACATAGAGATTCCTAAAGATGCTACCAGAAAACTAGGAGAGCTAATCAATGAATTCGGTAAAGTAGCAGGCTACAAAATTAATGCACAGAAATCTCTTGCATTCCTATACACTAATGATGAAAAATCTGAAAGAGAAATGAAGGAAACACTCTCATTTACTAGTGCAACAAAAAGAATAAAATACCTAGGATTTAACCTACCTAAGTAGAGAAAAGACCTGTATGCAGAAAACTATAAGACACTGATGACAGAAATTAAAGATGATACAAACAGAGGGAGAGATATACCATGTTCTTGGATTGGAAGAATCAACATTGTGAAAATGACCATACTACCCAAAGCAAGCTACATATTCAATGCAATCCCTATCAAACTACCAATGGCATTTTTCACAGAACTAGAACAAAAAATTTCACAATTTGTATGGAAACACAAAAGACTGCAAATAGCCAATGCAATCCTGAGAAAGAAAAATGGAACTGAAGGAATCAGGCTCCCGGACTTCAGACTATACTACAAAAGCTACAGTAATTAAGACAGTATGGTACTGGCACAAAAACAGAAATATAGATCAGTGGTACAGGAGAGAAAGCCCAGAGAAAAACCCACACACATATGGTCACCTTATCTTTGATAAAGGAGGCAAGAATATACAGTGGAGAAAAGACAGCCTCTTCAATAAGTGGTGCTGTGAAAACTGGACAGCCGCACGTAAAAGAATGAAATTATGATACTCCCTAACACCATACACAAAAATAAACTCAAAATGGCTAAAGACCTAAATGTCAGGCCAGACACTATAAAACTCTTAAAGAAAAACATAGGCAGAACACTCGATGACATAAATCACAGCAAGATCTTTTTTTTTTGCGGTACGCGGGCCTCTCACTGTTGTGGCCTCTCCTGTTGCAGAGCACAGGCTCCGGACGCGCAGGCTCAGCAGCCATGGCTCACGGGCCCTGCCACTCCGCGGCATGTGGGATCTTCCCGGACCGGGGCACGAAGCCGTGTCCCCTGCATCGGCAGCCGGACTCTCAACCACTGCGCCACCAGGGAAGCCCAGCAAGATCTTTTTCACCCACCTCCTAGAGAAATGGAAGTAAAAACAAAAATAAACAAATGGGGCCTAATGAGACTTTGAAGCTTTTGCACAGCAAAGGAAAACATATAGAAGACAAAAAGAAAACCCTCAGAATGGGAGAGAATATTTTCAAACAAAGCAACTGACAAAGGATTAATCTCCAAAATTTACAGGCAGCTCATGCAGCTCAATATCAAAAAAACAAACAATCCAATCCAGAAATTGGCAGAAGACCTAAATAGACATTTCTCCAAAGATATACAGATCACCAACAAACACATGAAAAGATGGTCAACATCACTAATCATTAGAGAGATGCAAATCAAAACTACCATGAGGTATCACATCACAGCAGTCAGAATGGCCATCATCAAAAAATCTACAAACAATAAATGCTGGAGAGGGTGTGGAGAAAAGGGAACCCTCTTGCACTGTTGGTGAGAATGTAAATTGATACAGCCACTATGGAGAACAGTATGGAGGGTCCTAAAAAACTAAAAATAGAACTACCTTATGACCCAGCAATCCCACTACTGGGCATATACCCAGAGAAAACCATAATTCAAAAAGAATCATGTACCACAATATTCATTGCAGCACTAATTACACTAGCCAGGACATGGAAGCAACCTAAGTGTCCATCAACAGATGAATGGATAAAGAAGATGTGGCACATATATACAATGGAATATTCCGCAGCCATAAAAAGAAATGAAATCGAGTTATTTGTAGTGAGGTGGAAGGACCTAGAGTCTGTTGTACAGAGTGAAGTAAGGCAGAAAGAGAAAAACAAATACCATATGCTAACACATATATATGGAATCTAAAAAAAAAAAAAAGGTTCTGAAGAACCTAGGGGCAGGACAGGGATAAAGACACAGACGTAGAGAATGAACTTGAGGACATGGGGAGGGAGAAGGGTAAGCTGGGACAAAGTGAGAGAGTGGCATGGACATATATACACTACCAAATGTAAAATAGATAGGTAGTGGGAAGCAGCCACATAGCACAGGGAGATCAGCTCTGTGCTCTGTGACCACCTAGAGGGGTGGGATAGGGAGGGTGGGTGGGAGACGCAAAAGGGAGGTGATATGGGGATATATGTATATGTATAGCTGATTCACTTTGTTATACAGCAGAAACTAACACACCATTGTAATGCAATTATACTCCAATAAATATGTTAAAAAAAAAGAGTATTTTGTATGTCTTGTATACACGTGGTTCTTCAGATATATGGTTAAAAATATTTTCTCCCAGTCTGTGACTTGTCTTTGCTTTCTCTTAATAGTTTCTCCCAGAGAGCAGAACAATTTCATTTTAATGATGGCAAACATATTTTTTTCCCAGGATTGTGCTATTGGTATTGTATTTTAAAACTCACCACCAAACCCAAGTTTATATAGTTTTCTTGCGTTTTATATTTCAGTCTCAGATCCATTTTGGTTAATATTTCTGTAAGGGGTAAGGTCTGTTTCTAGGTCCATTACTTTGCATATAAATGTTCAATTGTTTCCATACCATTTCTTGAAAACACTTGCCTTTTTCCATTGAATTATTTCCTCTTCTTTAAATAGGATTTGGCTATATTTATGTGGGTCTATTTCTGAGCTCTCTGTTATATCCTATTGCCTCCTATGCATGTTTTATATCTATACTTACTCTAATACCATGCTGTCTTGATTATTATAGACATACAGTACATCTAAAAATTGGGTAGTGTGACTTTTCCACCTGTTATTCATCTTCAGTATTGTGTTATATACCCTATGTGTTTGCCTTTCCATGTAAACATTAGAATCAGTTTGTTGATATCTACAAAATAGGTTTGGGGATTTTGATTGAGATTGCACTAAATTTACAGATCAAATTGGGAAGGATTGACATCTTAACAATTTTGAGTCTCATCATCTAGGAACACAGAACATCTCTCCACTTATTTACAATTTAATTGATCATTTTTATCAGTGTTTTGTACGATCTACCTAAAGGATGTAGTATACATCCTTTAGAAGTTTTGTTCAATTTATTACTGTGTATTTCATTTTCACTGTTATTGTAAATGGTGTTATTTTATTAATTTTAAATCCCCAGTGTTTATTGCTGGTATATTAGATATCAGTTGAATTTTTATATTAACCTTGCATCCCATAATGTTGTTATAATTGCTTATTAGTTTCAGAAAGTCTTTTTCAATTGATTCTTTGGGATTTTATACATAGACAAACATCATCTCTAAATAAAGACTTTTATTTCTTCCTTTTCTATCTTTATACCTTTCAATTAATTATTTTGCATTTCTTTCAGATTTTCTACATAGACAATAATGTCATCTGTGAACAAAGAAATTTATTTCTTCCTTCACTATCTGTATACTTTTAATTTCCTTTTCTTGCCTTATTGGACTAGGTAGTACTTCCAGTATGATGTTTTAAAGGAGTTGTGAGAGGGGACATCCTTGTCTTGTATCTGATCTTAGTGGGAGAGCTTTGAGTTTCTCACCATTAAGTATGATGCTAGCTGTAGGTTTTATGTAGATAGTCTTTATCAAATTGTGAAAGTTTCTCTCTATTCTTGGTTTACTAAGAGTTTTTTTTTTTTTTTTTTTTTTTTTTTGCAGTACACGGGCCTCACTGTTGTGGCCTCTCCCATTGCAGAGCAAGGCTCCGGACGCACAGGCTCAGCGGCCATGGCTCACGGGCCCAGCCACTCTGTGGCATGTGGGATCTTCCCAGACTGGGGCTCGAACCCGTGTCCCCTGCATCAGCAGGTGGACTCTCAACCACTGCGCCACCAGGGAAGCCCTACTAAGAGATTTTAAAATCATGAATGGGTGTTGGATTTTTGTCAAATGCCTTCTCTATATGTATTGATGTGATTGGTGGATTACACTAATTGATTTTTTAATATTGTACACAAACTTGCATACTTGGGATAAATCCCACTTGGTCATGGTGTACAATTCTTTTCACACATTCTTGGATTCAATTTGCTAATATTTTGTTGGGAATTTTTATATCTATGTTCATGAGAGATATTGTAGGTTTCTTGTAGTGTTTTTGTCTCATTTTGGTATTAGGGTAAATCTGGCCTCATAGAATGAGTTAGGTAGCAATCTCTCTGCTACTATTTTCTGAAGGAGATTGTAAAGAATTGGCATTATTTCTTTTTTTAAATGTTTCAGCCATTATTATTTTAAATACTCATTCTGCTCCATTCTCTTATTGTTCTCCTGTTGGTACTCCAATGACACATATGTTACATCTTTTGAAATTATCTTTTGAAAATATACTGGATATTCTGTTCTGTTTACTTCTTTTCTTTGCATTTCTATCTGTGAAATTTCTATTGGCAATATCTTCAAGATTTGTTTTCCTTAGCTATGTCAAGTCTATTAGTGAGCTTATAAAAGGCATTCTTTCCTTGTTAACAATTTTTAAAAAAATATTTATTTATTTATGTATTTATTTATTTTGGCTGCTCAGGGTCTTAGTTGCAGCATGCGGGATCTTCATTGTGGCATGCATGCGGGATCTAGTTCCCCAGCCAGGGACTGAATCCAGGCACCCTGCATTGGGAGCACAGAGTCTTACCCACTGGACCACCAGGGAAGTCCCTGTTAACAATGTTTTTTATTTCTATCATTTCTTTCCTTTTCCAAATTTCTATGTCTATGCTTACATTGCCCTTTTTTTTTCTTATACATTTTACTGTATAACCATTTTTTTTGTTACCACTGCTGCTACAGATTAATCTAATTATGGCCATTTGTTTTTGCATGTTGTCTACTTTTTTCATTAGAACCCTTAACATATTGATCATCATTTTATTTTTTTATTTGCTTTTGTTTGTTTTTAATCCATTATGTCAATTCCTGCCTATTAATTGGAACATTTAATCCATTTACATTTAAAGTAATTACCGATAAGGAAGGACTTCTGCCATTTAGCTGTTTGTTTTTTTGTATGTCTTAAATGTTTTTGTTCCTCAGATCCTCCATTACTGCCTCTTTTTTTTTGGTAGTTTGTTGATATTTTTGTAGTATATTGTTATCTTTTCCTCTTCCCTGATCATCGTTTTAAGTTATCACTCTGATAATTTCAACATCTATGTCATATCTAAGTCTTGTTTTGATGATTGTTTGGCTTTACAAACTTTTGTCTTTTCCTGCCTTTTGGCGTGCCTTGTGATATTTTGTTGAAAGCCACGCAGGTTGTTTTGAGTGGTAGTAATTGAGGTAAATGAGCCATTAGTGTGAGGACCTATGTTAATCTGTCTAGGATTTAGTCATTGTTTAATGTTTGCAGTAGCTATATATATTTCAGAGACTTAGATTCCTCTAATGTTCCCGTCTGAACAATTTTTTGTTTGGGGGCTTACCTAAGTACTCCTCCTAAGAGTCTGTGTCTTACAGCTTGTTCCTCTATAATTCACTATTATACTGGAGCGTTGTTGGTGCAGGGGTAAGTTGCCTGAGAGAGAAGAATTCTGTAGTTTTCCAATTAAATCTGTCTCTCTTGACTATTGTCACTGGCCTATGACATCCACTTGTTTTCTTCTTATGTAGCTATCCCCTCTCTGAGGCAGAACAGGAAGGCTAGAGTGGGCAGGAGTGAGAAGAATGGCCTTCCTCCAACTCCTCTAAGACAAGGCTCTGATAATGATTTCCCCCTGGGAAATAAGCCATTGTTATAGAGAAGACTCTAGGAGTATTTCACAATAGCTACTCTTCCCCAGCCCCTAGAGCCACCAGCTGATATTTCTTGAATTTTTAACATGAGAACCTGGTAGGATTCCTGGTGGTAAAGCCGAGGAAAGTGTTGGGGTGCTTTTGCACTTGCATGTGAGCAATTCAGCCTCCAGTAATTCATGAAAATCACCAGTTAAGTGTACCTACCAGTTTATGACTCCAGCTCTAGAAGCTTTTGCTCCAGGTAAAAAGTCTCAGCTGTGATTTTCTGGATTTGCCTATGGAAACTTCTTTTCTGGCCCAAGAAGACTCACTGATCTTTTGTCCAGATTTTTCTTGTTCTAAGGAGAGGAGTAACAATTTCCAAGGTTTTTACATGTCAGAGCTGAAAACTGAAAACCCAAATAGATTTTAAAATTTAATAATAAAATTTTAAGGAAAAATGATATTAAAAGATGGAAATCTTTATGCATTACTTTTGCCTAATTCCCATGTTAGATCTGCTTAATTTTTAGTCCCTGAATCTTTGGGTCAACAGTATGGTTAGTTGTATTTTCATGCTAATTTAATAAGACCACAAAAGTTGAGTAAAGATTAGATTCAAATGACTTTGTAATTGAAATTCTGTAATTAATCATGTATCTTCTCCTTGTATGAATAGCCAAAGAACCAAATCCTGGATTAATCTTGCTGCCAGTTACATTTCAAAGAACATTTGGAAAAAAATATGGCTAACAGATAAAAATATTTTAAAAACACACATTTTTTTCTTTTATTTTCTCATTTGTAACATTCTATTTCACTAGTTTATTCGGTATGTTCATATTTACAAACAGATGTGAGTAGTGTTTCTATTTTGACCAATTTGTATGAGCTTAAATCAAAATAATAAAAGGTAACCGGTAACTCAGATTTTCTAAATTCTCTTTTGAACGTTAGAAGAATAAAACCCCCAGGAACACCACGCTATATTTTTTAAGGCGGCAGGCGGCAGGCGGACTCCCAACCACTGCGCCGCCAGGGAAGCCCATGCTACATTTTTTAAGGCGAAGTATTAGGCCAGCAGCACACTTTGTCCTAATTTTCTGCCTGTCCCACACTGCCTTTAGCATTCGAGGCTATGTTTTTTTAGTCTGTGATCCCTGTCATTAAATGGGTGGATCTGATACAGAGCCAGTTCCACCCACATCTG
Source organism: Globicephala melas (assembly GCF_963455315.2). Lineage (NCBI taxonomy): Eukaryota > Metazoa > Chordata > Mammalia > Artiodactyla > Delphinidae > Globicephala > Globicephala melas. Next base: position 30,015,018 of record NC_083322.1, read on the forward strand.
TGAGGAACCAATGGGGGAAAATAAGGCTGAAATAGGTACCTGTGGTTAAAAAGGAAATAGCGTTGCCTTAAATACAAAACATCAAGTCATTGTGAAGGCAAAGTATGATACAAGTGAGCTATGCTAGAACACCACATTGATTTAATTGGCTACATGTCACAACTGAAAACTGTCTGCTTTATGGTTTTCAAAAGAAAAACAATGATTAATAATGAAGTATTTGTTTAAAATTATTTTTATTGCTTAAATATTCTTATTTGAAAAATGCTTTCTGTTAATATTAAAAGAAGGAAGTAGTGCTGAATTTTGAATATTTCCCAAAGGAAGGAGTCTGGGGTAATTCACATGTGTTGTTTTCCTGCTTCCTTTGTATAAAAATAGATATTAATTGGCACTGTGCAAAGCTTTGGGGGTTGGGGCTGAAAAATGATTTGACTGCATTTAGGAGTGTGAGTTTTCATGATGTATTTTTTGTTGTGACATTTAGTTTAGCCTTTTGACTACACTTAAAGTTTGTGCTATTAAACACTGAGATCAAACTACAGAAAAGATTCACTAGAACAATTTCAAAAGCTTCTCTTTCTTTCACTCAAGAATAAACATCTCTGCATGAGAATTCTTAGTAACAGTATTTCCCTCTTCCATGTGTTGTTCTCAGAAACAAGTTAATAAAGAAAAACTGCCCCACGGGGCACAATTTTTGGCTATCCCGACTATACCATTTTGGCAGCTCCACAAAGGCTTCTCCAGAGCATTGCACATCTCTTTAGCATTTCTGTGGAGGTGGAACATCAGTGGGGCCTCAGGACAATGAAGGCATTGGTTCCATTAAGAAGAAGCAAAGCATTTTCCCAAAAGAGCTGTTGAGCAGCTTGACAGTGAGATAGATTTTCATGGAAAAGATTGATGAAGTTCAAAAAGTAGTGAGTTCAGTTCTTCTTGGTATAATGTTGTAAAGCTTTTAGTTCGTCCAAAGACAAAAGCACTCAGTTTCCCCTTGTCATCTTTCCCCTTTTAAGCTTCAATAACCACTTCATTAAGTGAAACGATGCTGTCACCATCCATCATCTGCCAGGCCATAATTCCCAATACAGCCTGGTCTGCAATCTCAGCATGCAGGTCACAGTTTCCATCTGGATTTGCATTTTACTCTATGAATTCATAATATCCATAAATTTTCTACTAATATTAAAAACTCTGGAGTGAAAAGGAGCAAATACACGTTTCTCTTTTCAATTCCGTTTCTGACACAGTGCATAATTCTTTTCATTTTTATTTTTTGGGAAACAGGTCTTCATCCTTTTTGTCACCTGCTGTATTCCAATCTCCAACAATATTTCCCGATACATAGTGAGCTGCCTATATACATGTTGAATTGGTTGGAATAAAAATCTCATACTTGGAAAACACATATATATTACAAGTTATTTGCACAATTTTAGTATAATTTTAGCCAATTCAGTACAATATATAAAACACGTAAAATAAGTGTAAATGAATAAGAAATGATAAGACTCAAAATAATTACAATAAGCAACTTAAACCACAAAAGATTTCATGAAATGTAGATAATCACGCACAACCTGCTGGCTAATATATTAGCTTTCTGCTCTCCTTGTTCTAAGGGACAATTCTGTTATTTCAAGTTTAAAGCTTACAATTATTCTAAAAACATATAGTTATTTTTCTTTATGAATAAACTCATAATCAGTTGTTTCCCTGGGACATTTGAAATTAAGAAAAAAAGGATCTGGTTTGAGCTATGAAGCCTAATCCTCGGCTCCTTTGCCCTCACTCTACATATATGTATATATAACTCAAGAAAAAGCAGTTTGCCCTACCCAGACTTGCAAACTACCTCTTCCTACCAGCAATACATCCTTGCATCCATTCTTAACGAGGTATCTTACTTATGTTTCTAAAATGCAAATACGATTCTATTACTTCTCTGCTTAAATTCCTTTAGTCTCCTCATAGCCTTTTGATAAGGGCACTTTATAAAGTGCCAATTTTTTGGCATCTCAGATCTTTCAGGATCTGAGCTCATTTCTTAAAAGCATTGTCCATGCATTCTATAATATAGCCACCTTGAATGACTAGAAAGATTGGAAATGATTCACTTTCTTTTTCTTCCCATGTCTTTCTGCATGCTGATTTCTCTGTCTTGACTAAACTGTCATCACATTTTGAAAATCTCTTCCCTGCCAATTTAAACTGGTGACGTTCAACAATTCAAACACATATAGTATGCTACGCACTCATGAACTTGGCTGAGAAAATAAAAGGCTGTAAATATTCTCCATAATTCACTTTGAGTTATCACATAATTATACTTTATTTGAAAGGGGTTTTTGGCATGAAAGTGTTCATATTCTATTACTCATTAAAAATTTAACCAAAATTTGAATCAAGTTAATTTCTGCTACAACTTTGACAAATTCACTAAAGCTATAAGAAGTTAATTCTTAATTTATTAGATGTTCTACATATTCTCATTGACATTTGTTGAAATTATTGTCTCCAATGACTATACTGAACACAGTGTTTATTATTAATTGAACTATAGTTATGAGGAATCAGTGTGTATTCTACTAAGGCCAAACTAAACCTTATTTATATAATCCTAAAATGAAAAGAAAAATATATGCACAAAATATAATATTATAGTTGAAATGCTTGAGCTTTCCTTTATATCACTCTGCATAATAATACAAGTAATAAAATAAAAGTAATTTTCCCATTACCATACAAACAACAGGACCTCTACTTAACCTTATTTAGTTATAATTAATCTATTACTAAATGTTATTACATGAAAAATAATTTTATCTTCCCCAAATAACTAATAATTCATAGCTTTCATTAATTCAAATACTTCCCCCCTCCCTCTTACCTCACTTATACCTAGAAGAAAAATACTGATTTTTTTTCAAAGCCCAACGATATGCTAAGGCACTGGAGAAAGCAGCATTTGATTCATTAATTTTCAGGAACACAGAGCTAGTTGTGCTGCTGAATATATACAAAGCTTCTGGGCACCATATTGGTTGGGACTGAAGACATTTCAGTATGTTATCATGTTCCTTATGACAGGATGTAGGGAACTAATGTACTGAAATTGTTGTAAGAAACAAACGAGGGGAGACAGACTGTCATGAACGAAGGTAGCTACTAATAATAAAGGAGTGAATTGCACTGTCCTGAGAATACTCATTTTTAAAATGCTTCTTTTAGCATATCTCCTGATTCTGATCACAGTTTTGATTATTTTACATAGTATTAGGATATTTGATAGATTCATTTAAAATGGTGGTTTCTGTTATTTTTGTAATAAACTTGAAATCTAAGTTCACTAACATAGGTGTGAAAGAATAATAGTCTAAAAATAAACAAATGGAAAAATATAAAGTGCTGGTGGAATTCATAGTTCAATGACATAAATGTAAATGTGTTTCTAATTACACCAGGAAAATATTATAAGTGGTTCAGCAAATATGAATTTTCCATAGAAGATTCTCATTCTTATTCATGTTATTTTATATGTTTAGTGAGTGTCAGTGATATTGATTCTATACCAGAATCAAAGTAGGAAGAATGTCTGTTGTTGTTTCCATTTGTTGTGGTTAATTTAGTAGAAAATAGCCAGCCCCTTAGGGTGTGTCATGAATTATACCTATTTGCTATTGTCCAATGTTTGAAAGAATGCACAAGGCAAAAATAATTTAGAAACTGACAAACAATGCCCAGATACTCTCTTTGTAATAGTGTCAACTTAATTCAATTTTATCTTTCTCTGTGCTATAAATTTTAGTGTTTGCCTAGTAGAGAAAGTTATATATCTTTTCCTTAAACATATAGCACTTGTAAGGACAATATTTACACTGGCTTTTTAAAAATGCAGTTATTAATGAAGGATCATTCATTTTGTATTCTATTTTCACATTATGAAAGGAGGAATAGAAAATATAACACTTTTCATCAGCGCTGGGCGTTTAGGATAGTCAAAAAGCACTAAGTGTGACAGACGCTTTGATTTTAGGGTCAATAGTCCACAGTCTGACACTGACAGGAAGGCAAGGCCATTCTGTAATGAGGCCCACAGGATCTGAGAGGCCCTATGTTCCGTAATGGCAACTGAGAACTCTGGGGAGCCTTCAATGCAATGACAGTCTCAGGGTGAATTCAAAATGAAAGTTTTATCTGATAAAAAAAATAAAAACAAAACAAAGGGAGGCAAGGAAACTTTGGGAAGTGTTAGATATGTCTTTTACTTTGATCATAATAATGGTATCACGGGTGTAACTCTTCAAATTGTACACATTAATATATGCAGTTCTTTGTATATCAGTTATACTTCAAAAAAGCTGTTAAAAAAAAGTTAATATAGGAAGTAAAGGTAAGAACCATGAATTCGGAGGAAAAGCTGTAAGAAAATTCAACTTCTTGCTTTCTTGGTTCATCTGAGTTCACTGAGTCAGTTACTCTGGGAGGAATGTTTTTGGCTAGGATTGCTCTGATTGGACAGACAGGGAACCCTGCCTGGGGTGCAGGAAACAGATAGATTCTGGAACATGTTTGGAATGTGCATATGAAAATCTGATAGCAAGAGACAGCAAGCTATTAGTCACTGTATTAGTTTCCTAAGGTTGTTATAATAAAATACCCCATACTGGGTAGATGAAAACAATAGAAATTTATTCTCTCACAGTCCTGAAGGCTAGAAGTCCTAAATCAAAGGGGTTGTCAGGGCCATGTTCCCCTCATGGTCTCTAGGGAAGAATCCTTCCTTGCATCTCCTGGCTTCTGGTGGCTGCTGGCCAGTCTTGGCTTTCCTTGGCTTGTAGCTGCATCAGTCCAATTTCTGCTTCTGTCTTCATATGACCATCTCTCCTCTGTGAGTGTGTGTTTGCAAATTTCCCTCTCCTAATAAAGCACCTGTCATTGCACTTATGGCCCAATCAAATCTAGTATGATCTCATTTTTACTTGATTACATCTGTAAAGACCCTACTTCCAAATAAGGTCACATTCACAGGTACCTAGGGTTAGGAAGTCAACATATCATTCTGAAAAAATATAATTCAACCCACAGCGGTCACTTTATAACAACTAAATCATAGATGTAAGGTGAACAGTTATAGGAGAAATAATTTGGAAGCGGGGTAATAGAATGAAAACAAGAAAAAATGTCCCAAGATATGCATTTATAAGAGTGAGAAAAATGTTTTAAAAAACCTGGAAGAATATTCACATAATGATGGCTATATTAACCTAATGGAAAAATAGCTTATAGTAAAAACTTTTGTTCACATATATTCTATAGGATAGATTCCTAAAAGTGGAATAGCTGTATAAAAGGTATAGAATATTATATATATTTTCCTCCATTTTAAATGAAAATTTCCCCTTACAAGAATAAAGATTTTTTTCACTCTCTAGTCCCACCAAAAAAACTTTTTCCTTATGTAGGAAGTTGAATAAAATATATTCTAATGAATTTTAAGTTTAATTGACCACAGGATATATTTTTATGGGACCACTTATCAAAGGGAGTATTGTCTTCCTGAGATTACCCCCTTTGCATTTCTTTTGACTAGTCCATTGGCAGAGTTAAATAAAAGAAAGACAAACTGAGTGTGTAACACTGCACTTCAAGACCCCCTCTTTCCTGAGATATGTAATTCATGGAGTTACATATCTCAGTACTCAGCTATTTGGCAACCACTACTTTGCTACCGTGAACCCAAAACTCACAGTTCAAGTTCTTTATTGTCATTTGTTTAAAAACAAGCTGACCTCAAATCTTGGATTTTAATTATTTCTTAGAGTTTACAGAAGAGGCAAAATAGAGACGTACTCAATGATTAAAAACAAAAACAAAACTCTAGGTCCCAAGATGAAACTTACTTTCCTTAATTACAAAATAGGAAAAATCGAGACTTAAAAGATTAAACGAGGAAAACAGTGTAGAGACATTAGTCCCAACTTGGCACATGGTAGATATATAAACATGTGTTGAATATGAATGTGCAAAATAAAGGTGGACTGTGCAATTGCTCGGATGATTGAATCCAGAACAGAAAATGAAAAACAGCTGCATCAATTAAGGTATCTGCAAATGTCAGTTGAAAGATATTTTGCTGCTAAACTATTTAGTGGATAGATGAGAACTAGAATGGTACATTTTCTTTAGCAAACATTTTTACCATCAGGCCTGGTTGAGTAAGTTATGAGGGAGGAAAAGATCAATATCAAAAATTCTTACAACAACCTGTTTCAATTTGTTTCAATCATCCTTACAGTGCCTGATACTAAATAAAATTAATATTATTTTTATGAAAATGTATATATAATAAAATTTTGTATAACAAAAAGGATATTTTGCAAAAAAGAAAAGAATAAATCTGATTACCAAATTGGTAGTTAGAAATAGGTTATGGACAATAAAGGGAGTGGAATTCCTTTGAGGATACATTTTTATATCATTTTGCCCTCCAAATTATATCAACATTTTTCCATATTTAAAAAGGAAAATTAAATGTGTAGGATGGAAAAACGCCTAAAATTGAGTAGAAATGCAAAACAATAATTATAACCTTATATAAAATTGATAACCACATGGAAGAAGGAAAAAAAGAATTAATCCAAGTATCTTTGAACATGGTACTTTTGAGATTCTCAGCCAGATATATTCTAAATCTTGAAGTTAGTTACTAGCTTTGCTGTTGTTTGTAGAATTGGAGTGATAAAAATAAAACTATTTTTTAACAAAAGTATTTGAATGAGCAAATAGTTTAATATGTTAGTATTTTTTGGAAACAGGGTTCTTACTATAAAAAATACATATATTTTTCAGATATGGTATATTGAGAACATAGTACCATTTATGTAGAATCCCTGCCAAAATTGTTTAACCTGAATATAATAATGAAGAAACAATGATATATACCCTAATTTAGATTCACTCAGCAAAACAACTAGCCTTGATTCTTCAAAAATTTCAATACCATGAAATACCAAAGAAATGAGGGACCTGTCTGGAATAAAGGAGACTAAAGAGTCATGGGAAATCCTTGTTTGTATTCTAGGTTAATTTCTAGAAATTTGAATCTGTGCTATGTATTAAGTACTATTAGTAATATGGTTAAATTTTCCAGAGACGATAATTATATTGTGGTTAAGAAGGAGACTGTATTTTGGGGGAGGAGATATATACTAAATATTCAGAGCTGATGTGTCATGATACCTACAACTGTGTGTTTCAGTGTGTGTTTGTGTGGGGCGAGTGAGTGAGTGTGGGAGCGGGGAAGAGAAAGAAAAGGTGGAAAGAAGGTGGAAGGGAGAGAGTGAGGGAGAGGGAGACATATTTACTTGGTGGATCTAGGTGAAGGTTATATATTTTATTTTTTAAAATAAAAATTGGGATAAATTATTCTTCAGAATATGTTTTATTCTAGCTTCATTAGTTCTAGAGGAATATTTCTACAAGATGGAGTCTGGGTAATCATTACTAGACAAGTTTACATTAAGAAATGTGAAATGTATTTTGGACATTCTAATGTAAATGTAGGAAAAAAATATAGAAAAAAATTGAAATAAAACACAAAAGCCTCTCTTCTTTTAGAACTGGAATTTAACTGTAAAGAATATGATTCCTCTGACTTATCTGTCACAGATTAAGCCAACAATTGAAACATCATCTGAGAAATTGATTAAGAGAAGTTATATATCTTGAATTCTCCAGAAAATGACATGTGATCTTGTTTTTAATATGAAAAGAGGGGGGGAACATAAGAAGAATCTGGAAACATGCATTTCTAAAATTATTACTATTTTTATCTCTAAATTTTCACAAAAGATTAAAGTACACCTTAGGAAGAAACCCCATCCTTTTTGGGAGACAGAGTTAAATGATTAAATGTTTGCTTTTCCTTTCTCTTATTTCTATGAATCTTTAATTTCTTTTCCATGCATTTCATAATCCTTCATTATTCAAGCAAGAACCAAAAGAAACATAAAAGCACTATCTGATACAGTGCAATTCACATTTTATAACACAACAACCTTAACATTTATAATAGTGAAAACGTTGAGACAAGAAAGTTTGAAAGTAGATAGAAATGGCAAATAAGGGAAATTGATTTGAGTCAGTCCTAAGAGAAGTGATTTTGGCCAGCTGCAGCTAAAATTGTTTTATAGCTTGTGGATGGACTCCAGCAAATCTGGTATATACATCTAGTCTACCTAAAATACAATGTGCAGTCTTCAGCAGCATAGTTGTTCTGATCTTTTATAGAGATGGGCAGAGACGTCTGGTGCAAGACCCTTCTCTTGGATAGAATGAGCCTCATGATTAGAAAGGTCTTTGGTAGCATTTCAGGAGTGTGAATTAAATGTTTTTATTTCAGGTCAATGCCACTAAATGAAAAGGGTGGTCTAATTCAAATGATTATGTTTCTTATATTCCACCATAAATTCTTTATATGAGTGAACAGAATACACATTAAATATAAATGTAGTATATAATTCCATCAATTTAACTTTTTCTATGAACATGAAAGTAAATAACAACACCTAACAATAAATTGCATTTTATCTGCATCTCCTAATTCCTATAACAGACCCTACAACCTCATTTATCTATAACAGATTAATGGATGCTCACCATACTAAATATTCAGAGTTAATAGGGTGAATATACCTCCAGGCTTGCCTGGGACTGTCATAGTTTATACCAGCTTCCCAGTGCCCCATTCAACTAATAGCCCCTTTCTCTTTCATAATCATTCAACTGGGACAATGATTTATATGATAACTTTACTAACATGTCTATGTACTCATTGCTCGCACCAGTTGAGTTACATACTTAAATGTTATCTTTTTTATGCCACACTGTTTATGCTAGTTATTATTGCAGTCGTGTATTTTAATGAAAGAACATACAAACTGATAAATATGAATAAAGGAAAAAGAGTTTTTTTTTTTTTTTTTTTTTGTGGTACGCGGGCCTCTCACTGTTGTGGCCTCTCTGGTTGCAGAGCACAGGCTCCAGACGCGCAGGCTCAGTGGCCATGGCTCACGGGCCCAGCCGCTCCGCGGCATGTGGGATCTTCCCAGACCAGGACACGAACCCGTGTCCCCTGCATCGGCAGGCGGACCCTCAACCACTGCAACACCAGGGAAGCCCAAAAAGAGTTTTTGTATTAATGAAAACTGAGTTGAATAATTTGTAAAACTCCATAATAACAATTTTCTCTCATTGCTACCCCAATTAAGCATGGGCAAAAACTGTAAAACACATTTTTAATTCTGAAAATTGATATCTATGTCTACATTAGATGGGGATACCTGTATTTTTATATTTTATGTTTGAAAACATTTAAGGTATGGGTATTTATTAATCACTACTGGAACATAATTTTTAAATTGGTCATAATTGCATGATCAGTTTCTAGTCACTGCATAATCAGAGGCCTACTCTATTCAGAATTGCAAATAGCATATTATTCAAATTATTAAATATAATTCTGCTTTAAATTAATACAAATAGCAAGGTATAACCTGGTCCTTTTTTGCTATTTCAGTTACCATTCTTTGATAACAATGTATTCTTTCTCCTTTTTCCTCTTTTCCCTCTTTTTCTACGAAAAATAAATTTTAACACTCTGCTTCCTTATAATTCTATAAGAACGGAAAATCCCTGAGCCTGTAGCACACTTTCTTTTGCTAAGGTTTTATTTGGGAGTCTTTTGATGGCAGAGCATTTTTATTCTGCTTGAATGTGCTCAGCTCTCTCTAGCTATCCAGTCTCAATTTCTCAGCACAGAAGAAAAATTGGCTTCTAGTTTCATACATCTTCACTTACAGGGGAAGAGAAAAATACCACCAGTCACATTGTATTTGCACCTCCTGTCATTTTTCAATAAGTGTTGTACTTCTAAAGGAGAAAAAATTTCTGCCCCGTACCCCATTAAATATACCAAGTTAGAGTACCTTTAATTTATTGATGGAATACTGCCCGTAACTGACATATTTCTGACCCAAATTATTTCTAATAAATCTAAAATGCCAAACGTGATTTTCCTCTATAAATTGTAAAACATCTTAGGAACAAAATTATTGTTTCTAACAAGGTGAATTAGTGATTTCTCCTCAACTGTGCCACGCTGTGTGAAACGATTAAAAAGAATAACAAGAGTTATCTACAACTGTACTGTGAGTCAATCAGGAATGTACTCAGCTGCAAGTAAAAGAAAACCTAACTTTTGTGACTTAACTAAATTGGATTTTATTTTCCTCATTCACAAGAAGTCTGAAAGAGCCAGCTGTTGATGTCGGATCAGCTGTTCAATGATGCCGTTAGAAGCTTTTTATGGTTTTTCGTGCCATCTGATGACTGTCTGTGACTGCACCGTCACAAGATGCTCCTGTAGTTCCAATCATGAAATCCCATTTTAAGGGTATAAAAATGAACAGTCAAAACGATAACCTCAGCTGCATCTCTACCTTTCTGTTGGGAAAGAAAACTTCACCCAGAAGTGATTACGGAAGTCATTTGTTTATATTCCATTGCTCAAAATTGTGTCATACATCTACCCTTAGATGTCTAGGAAGCTGAGAAATTGTACACTTAACTTTCAGCTTCCAAGGTGAAAAAAAAATAAGAAAAGAAGGAGTTTGGAATTAGCGTTGGGTGATCCAAGTTGCAGGGTACACCACGAAAGCTGCACAAGGGCTTGACGTGACCACAACACAGAAAAGAGAAAAAATAATTTGCCCCAAGAATTTGAACAAAGTATGTCTTACCTCAACAAAACTCTTTAAAATGCAGCACAGAACTGCTGTTATTGAACCAGGAAGAATTCACAGTGTCTGCATGACGTGAATATTTGTATTATTCTTCAGTACTTTAACTACCAATGCCACAGAACAGCACATACTAGGCACTAAGTACATTCCTGAATGAAAGAATAAATACCACCACAAAATATATAGCAGGTGGTAACTATTAAGTATTATAGATGTTGTTAAACTGAGATGCTTTTCTTAAATGTACATTCACCCATTTCTTTATTACTTTAAGAAAGATTTTCCGTAGCTAATATGTAATAGTTATTTTGATAGATGTTGTGAGAGGAACATAAATATATGCATCTAGTTTCAGCCCTAAAGGCATGCATTTTTCAACTGAATTAAAAATAAAGGGATTTCGGGGCTTCCCTGGTGGTGCAGTGGTTGAGAATCTGCCTGCTAATGTGGGGGATACGGGTTCGAGCCCTGGTCTGGGAGGATCCCACATCCCGCGGAGCAACTAGGCCCGTGAGCCACAACTACTGAGCCTGCGCATCTGGAGCCTGTGCTCCGCAACAAGAGAGGCCGTGATAGTGAGAGGCCCGTGCACCGCGATGAAGAGTGGCCCCCGCTTGCCACAACTAGAGAAAGCCCTCGCACAAAAACGAAGACCCAACACAGCATAAATAAATAAATTAATTAATAAACTCCTACCCCCAACGTCTTAAAAAAAAAATAAATAAAAAATAAAGGGATTTCATATATGTTCTATACTGAGTTAAAATTGTTGAATAAGCACATATAATTTTTTTAAAAAGAGATGTACTAATAAGGTTTATTCAAGACAGAAAGAAAAATGAAGACATGTGAGTTTTAAGAGGTACACTACTCATGATTTAGGGTGTCAGTAAAAACTTTATGGAAATGGTGACCCCCAGATCATTTCAGAGCAGTTAATAGAAGTATATAACCCTCCCTTTGTGATCATGAAAAATTGGCAAGTCTCTCTTTATTCTTGCTAGTAGATACTGTGCTTGTGATTATATATTGCTGTAAAATCCAAAGACGTAAAGGGAAGCAAAGGGAATCAGAATTTATTGCATGAGATTGTAGAGAGCAAGAATGTGCATGTTCTCTTAAATGAATTGCCTCTGTCAAAAGAGCTTACATTGCTATCTGATTTAACATGAAAATAAACATAGGGCATGGCCATAAAGATTAAAAGCCATATGTAGTAATAATAGATTGCTAATTAGAACATGTAGGGTGAGAGGTGAGGTTTAGTACTTGGTACAGGATTATCAAAACTTTAGGAGCTGTCAGGAGACCGTCTTCCCCAGCTCTAGCAGGAGCTCTCTCAACAGACTGAGGCAGAATTAGCAGTTGAACTATATCTATGTGAACTATAGCTATGTAAAAATGGATGTGCTAGGAAGCAAAAACCTATTTAAATGAACAATATTTTAGGTTCTGTAATATGGAAATAGGTCCTTGTTTTCAAACTGTTTCATGAAAACAGTTGTTTATAATTATTCTAAAATGATGCATATACATGAAATTTGTATAAATCAATTTCTTTCTCCATTGATTTACAATCTCTTTAAGCCCTAAAGTCAATGATTCTTACTGTGCTTTCTCAAGAGCTTTATCTTTATTGTATGTCCTTCTTCAGTCTAATTTCCCCCAACATTCTGTCCTTCCATTTTATTCGTTCACCAAATATTTATTCAACATCTATTATGAGTCAGGCACAGTTCTAAGCATTAACTTCATGTTTATTTGCCAATGTGTCTATTTTATTTATAGTCAATGAATAACTGAATTATATTGTAATAGCACATGCCTAAAGTAGTAAAAGTCGTAAGTGATGAATATTGAAATAGAAATGATACAGAGAGGATTTAGCAGTTAATAAAATCACAGGAAAATGGGATACAAGTAGTGAAATGGAGAAACCAATGTTTCTTCTCAATGTGGAGCAGCATATTTTGGAGTAATAATCTAGTTTATCTTTGTATGTTCCTGCCCTTTTTTTCCTCCCACTTATACTTCAGGGATTTTTCTATCCTATAGCCTATACTACAGAGGGAAAAAATATTATTCAAAGAAACTATTTCCTTTTCAAAATATCCAATGCATCATTCAACCGTATATGAGGTTCTCAGCTAATGCAGCCAAAACATTTACAGTTTTTCTACCTATACCTATACCTATGTGGAATCAGAAAGGAGGGAAATTGATTTAGAACAGTCATTTGATCTAAATGAAAAGTAATGCTTCGCAGAGTGATATGTAACTGGAACTTCTGCAACTGCATGTGTTAAATTACCTTCTTAAAATGACTACAACGCTTATAAAACAAATGGTGGTGTTTTTTAGGAGGATTTGTGACATCTGGTTTTCACAAATAAATGATATCATCTGTGACCATGTAGAACAGTAAATATCAGTAAGTGCAAGTTATGCGTCCTTCATCAAACTCCTTGAGTATTTGAATTTGGTATTTATATTTACATTAAACATGACTTTCCTGCTTTTGAGGTAATTGCTACAAAAAGGTATTCTTGCAAAATTGAAGTGTTTTCAAATAATAACATAAATAAAAAGTAGAATTATTCTACATAAAAGTACAAAATCATTGTAGCAAGAACATCCAGACAACTATCAATTTATTTCCTACAATTATTCCTTATACATCTAACCTATAATTTACCACGTTTCCCTTTGACAATGCCAAGGTGCTGCATGGAAGCTTTAGTTGGCCAGCCATGACATGACACAAGTGGTTGGTACTCTAACCGACCAGGAAAGGAAGTAATATCAAATAGCTTTCCCATTACCACCTAACACTGGAAACAGCTTTTCTAGCCATTTGAATGCAGGATAATTCATTTTCCAGCAAGCACTGTGCATATTGAACTTGAAAAGTATAAGTAACCTGTGCTTGAAGAGACTCAGAAAAAAAAGCTATTTGCTGGCCATCTTTCAGATTTGAACACAGGACAAAGTAAGAATTCTTTTACTGCACATAGCTTCACTAAGTATTAGAACAGACAATGGCAGGGGAGAGAAATTTATTTTAATGCAGTGTTAATAATGATAATAAAATCTTAACAACTGCTAAGTTGGGACAATAGTTCTAAACTATTTAAATCTACATATATTTTTACCCTAATTAGGCCTGGTTAGAGACTATTAAATCTTCCCTTAATACTTACCTTTATTACTTTTGTTTTGGATGGGTAGCCTCTCAGCTAAAATAGATTTAATATTTTTCTTAAAGGAGTTGAGGTGAAAAGCACATGTATATCTTCAAAACGCAGAAAATGAAATTATGAGGTCAGAAGGAACAGTATTAAAATATTTTCATTGGGTGGCGATAATTAGCAGTTATGTTTCAGAACTGCAAAAAGGATTACTGCAGGTATTGATAATTCAGGGGTGTGGCTTGAAGTATAAGCAGAGGAACAGGCAGACTGCATGGGCTGCTGAGGAGAGCCTGCACTCAGCTTGTCTAATCTGAAGACTCAGGTTGCTTTACCTTTGTAATAGTGCCTGACACTTTATGCCCTCAATAAAATATTTTGTGAATGGAACTGAATTTAATTTGAAGAAGGAATATGTGATTTCAATCATGTGTGATTGCAATGGTCAGAGACCAGGCAGGAAAACAGAAACCATGCTAGGAATTCAATGGAGGGGATTTTATATAGGAAATTAGTTACCAAGGTGCTGGAGAGCTGAAAGGGCAAATGAGATCCCAAGGTGAACCTAGAAAGAGAATAACTCCAGGAGACAGCTAGTCCTTCTAGGACTTGGGGAGCAGCAGGGCAGAGGTGGTGGTTAGAAGAACCTAGAGAGCTTAGATGAAGGACCCCGCAAAGCCTGGTAATACCGGTTCTTCCTAAATCTCATGAAATTGTGAATATTAAATAATATACTCATAAACTAAATGCATTTAAATGCTTCCCAGTGCCAGGTCTGAGTATGTGTTTATTGCTTTTGTTATTATATCATCGTTACTATCACCATCATGAAAAGCACCCAGTACAATATGCAGTGCCTGGTAGACAATAAAACTCTACTCAATATGGTATTTTTAACCTCCCTGGAAGGAAGTACGGAAAGTAAAAATACACTGTAAAACAATACGCAGGTACTGTTTACTACTTCTGTAAGATAAAGCTCATGTCTTGTTAGAGAGTTTAAAATCAAATGCTCATTTTTATCTTTAGTTGTTAGATTTCGGCATTTTAACTTTTCTAATATGGAGAATGTCTTAAGATGGTCCCCCCAGAACATATACTGCAAGATTTAACCTCTGGTGAGTGTCAATATGCCTGTACCCCTTCTGTCCTTTTCAACATATCCACTGGTGCATGCTGTGTTGAGGCTTTTTACAAGGATAATCAATCTTAGGTTTTTCAGTGTGTCTATTTCCCACGTTACGGACTTCCGCAGCAGTGAACTCACACCTTATATGGATATAAAATTCACTTGCACTGTAAACAAGGGGCTGTTGAGAAGAAAATCATACAAACAGGTATATGTCTTCTCAGCACAGATGGTGTTTTCATTTCATTGAGTCAGCTCTTGCCAGCACTCCAGCAGTTGCATTTTTAGCTACGGTAAAGATAAACTGGCTCATTTCATTAGGGTTAACATTGTTTTTTGCTATTCTTTAATTAAATGATTAAACATACACGGTTATAGTCTAACAACTGAAAGACCAGAATTTATCAGTGTTAATGCAGCGATACAGTTCCATGGATAGGCAGTACATAGTGAAACCACTTATATATTGTCAACCAATAATAAACCTAAACTAAAAATAATTAGTTCTGGCATAAATTCAGTAATTATAACACACTTTGAAGCTCCTTCCCTTGTGTTCATCCCTCATCAATAAATCCCTTTCCCATATACTTTTTAAGCCAAAAATCTAGAAAGCTCAGATTTTTTTTTTAAATAGGAACCCTCAAATAGTAAGATTCTTTCTATATGAGCAAGTGAATAGCCAGTAAGCTTCACTTTAAAAGTTTTTGAAAAAGGAATGATAACTAACTCATTTGTTTCTTTTATATCTGCCAGACGGTTATTTAATAAGTATCTCATATATATTAATTATTTTAATTCTCAAATTAAACCTGTGAGGTAGAGTTGGAATCAACGGCTATATCCACAGTCCTACAACCGTCCACTCAGTGATTCACTGGAAGAAATCACATGGCTCAGCATAAAATTATACTCATGGCTGGGCTGCCCTGGTGGCGCAGTGGTTGAGAGTCTGCCTGCCGCTGCAGGGGACGTGGGTTCGTGCCCCTGTCTGGGAGGATCCCACATGCCGCGAAGCGGCTAGGCCCGTGAGCCATGGCCACTGAGCCTGCGCGTCCAGAGCCTGTGCTCCACAGCGGGAGAGGCCACAACAGTGGGAAGCCCGTGAACCGCAAAAAAAAAAAAAAAAAAAAATTATACTCTTGGCTAAGATTTATTACAGTGAATAATACAATGCAGGAAAGGCAGCGCAAACATATACACAGGTTGAAGCTAGAAAGGGCAAAAGAGAGACTTCCTGTCTCCCTCTGTGGGGGACTGCATGGGCACATCTTTCTCTCTAGCTACTAACTGCAGCAAAATGTGTGAGATATCCTTGCCCAGGGAAGTCCACTTGAAACTTGGAGTCCAAAACCAGCCATGATGCAAACTCCCAAACTAGGTAGTTGGTACATATAATGAATCATCATGTCTCACTTTAAACATGCTAACAACCTGGTTCATCTTGACCCACTGCTCTAGGCATGTAAAAATGTAAGTCATTACCAAGCAATTATAAGAACATCCCAATAGTTTAGTTTTAGTGTTTCACCAAGGGCCATCATGATGGTACCATATGAGCAAGAACTGAGTTAAACAGATCTGTTGTGTTAACTATTTCCTCTTAAGAGCACAGAGTGGTTGAGTAACTTACCTAAGGTTACACAGCTAGCAAATGTCAGAGCCATGTTCCAAATTCAAATAACATGGCTTCAGAGATTCCATACTCTTAATTAGTAAATAATAGTTCCTTTCTAATATCATTTGCCATATATTTTAAAGCATGTGTTTGAGGGTTGTTCAGAGGCTTGGTGATGTCACCAAGGACCCAAGTAGTATCCCATCCCTTTTTCTGTCTTGCCGCTCTCACTGTGGCAGTGACTCTTTCGTCATGATCACAAGAGGGTTATAGCTGCTCCAACACCCTGTCCTTACTCAGTAACACCCAAAAGCAGAAAGGAAAGAGCAGTACCATACTGAGCAACTGGCCCTCTTATTATCAAAATCTTAAAAAGTTTACTCCCCAAAATTTATGATGCAGTTTTCCTTTGCATTTCCCATTTAAATCTGGATCACTTTAATCATTGATAACCATGTGTTATTGCAATGATTAGTTCATAGTAAACACAATTTACCCAATGGCCGTGTTCACTTTTCACGAGCATTTTCCATAGGATATCTGAAACATACCATGGTTCTGAGAGTAAAGAAGTTGGCATTGGAATGAAGGGTGGGAAGGAGGTCACTGCTCTCTCTCTCTCTATACACACATTGGCCAATTAAAGTGAATCCTTTTATGTTTACCCATATAATTATAAGTCCTCCTATAATTATAAAATACCATCGAAATATCACTTCCCATTACATTATATAAATCTATCCTTTTCTGTACATCCTGTTGTAATTCATTGTTTTCTTTACTATACTATAAATATCTTTTTGGTGAAACCCTGACTAAATTAAATTATTTCTAAATGCTCAAGGAAATTATAATATGCTATGAAATAGAACTAAAATAATCCAGTATCATGTTTCCAACATTTTCAACAACAAGGACTTCTCTTATTACTCTTTCCTTTTCACCTGTGCAATTAAATCCATGTTTTGAAAATGTTTTAAATCTATTAATTCAACTTTATTTACATGAATTAGAATTAGCCACGAGCAGAAATAAGACAAGTAGATATGTCCCGTTATTTATGTTAATCTACAATTTACTTACATTGTGGAAAATGCAGAGCTGAATTTCCCAGGTTTGGAACCACTCATGCTCCTTCAAGCCCTTTGAACTTACTGTATCCGGCACTGGGCAGGTCACAGCATCTATGTAGATTTTTATTACCTTATATATAAAACATGAATAAAAATATTTTGCCCACCTAAAAGCTTACAGGTGAAACAAGATGATTTTTTGGTTATGATTGTTGATATATTGAACTCAAGTAACATTTTAGAGTACTTTATTCAAGTATTGGTCTGTTGGAATTCATTCTAGCGCACTCTTCTTGTTGCATTTTTCAATCCACTCTTAATTTTTTTTTCCTCTCACCTATACGTAATGTAAGAATCTATATTTTAAAAATAAGCCAGTGGTTTCCAAATTTATACTTTCAGAGTCTAAACATTTCTTCTGAGCTCAAGGATTACTTATCTATCTACTTGAGCGCTCCATACTTAAATATCTAATAAACACCTAAAGTTTAACATGCCCAAAGCAGCATTCATGCGTGATCTTCCCCCTTAAGACAGATATTATTCATGGCTTCTTTTTCTCAATGAATGGAATAAAATACCATTAGTTTCATAAATTAAAAATTTAAGAGTCCTCCTTGAAATCTCCCTTCCATTGTGCTCATACCATAAATCCAATTGTCAAATCAATTTTACCTTCTAAATATTTCATGAATCTGTTCACCTCTGATCATTTACAGAAGCAATTTACCCCTATAGACCATCATCTTCCAAATGGTCTTTAATGAAATATCAAAGTGCATATTATTACTTACACAGCCATGTGTATACGATCTGCCTACTATTCCACCTTCTCTTCTACTACTCTTGTATTCCAGGCATGCTGACCTAATATATCCTTGAATGTCTCAACATCTAATCCATCATAATCATTTGTGTCTGAATTTGTTTGGGTCTAGAATGCTTTTCGATAGTTTTTACATAACTATCTGTAAAGAGCATACTTTAATTTCAGCACATTTGACTCTTAACAGAGTTCTCATAACACCCTGCGTGCTTACTTCATAGTGTGTATTATATATTTTAACGATATATTTGTTTGGTAATTTGAATAATGACTTTCTGTTGCAGAAGACTGTGTATTCAATTAGGTCAGGGATTGTATCTATGTTGGTTACAGTCTCATTAATAAGAACTATCATAATAAGTCACAGATATGTTCATTAATTTAAACAAATAAATGAAAGCTGTTTTAATTCTATAGAAACAATGGTTCAATATAAGGGAGCTACTGAGGAAAATTTTTGGAGAAGAAATGTTAGATGCATAGAATTAAAGAAGATAAATATTTCCTAATTTCACTAATGGGAAAAGAAGTTACAGTGAGACAGAATGTAAGAAGAATTTTCTAAAAACTATGCCTAATAATAACTTTGTTTCTCAGTTACTAAGCACCCTCTCCTTAAATGCGCAGGTAAATTGAATCTGAAGCTCTAGGGCTGTAATTCAGCCTTTTGTCTGAAAGAAGAAGGATTGGTAAAGATACAGAATCCTTTTCACCACTGTTATGGGCTGAATTGCTCCCCACCCTGCAAATTCATATGTTGAAGCCTTAATTCCCAGGACCTCAGAATGTGGCTGTTTTGGAGATAGAACGTTTAAAGAGATGATTAAGTTAAAACAAGGCCATTAGTGTGGGCCCTAATCCATTTGACTGGTGTCTTTATAAGAAGAGGAAACCACTTAAACATACAGATAGACACCAGAGAAAAGGTATGTGAGAATGTGGGCATCTGCCAGCCAAGGAGAGACACCTCACAAGAAACCAAACCTGCTGGCACCTTGATCTTGGATGTCTGGCCTCAAGAGCTGTGAGAAAATAAATTTATGTGGTTTAAGTCACCCAGTCTTTAGTGTTTTGTTATGGCAGTCTTAACAAACTCATACAATCGCCATATCCCGGACTAATTTTGAGAATTACCCACTGCCTATTCTCAGCATTTTCATTAAAGTGGAAAAGCAAATTAATGAGATTTATCAACTTTTTCAAGACCAATAATGTTTGTTTCAACTGAGCTATATCACACACAACTGGAATCAAAACAGGTGTTTTGGCATGAGATTTGTATTCTTCAATAAAACATTCAATAAAATTTTTCAAAAATTTAAAAAGATAGTAAACCTTCTTGATGGTATATTTTTGTATTTTTGCAGATAAGCTTTTAGGTTAGAAATACATATTCTTATGAGCATTATCAATTGATTATAAAAATTTAAGAGATTTAAGAAAAATGCATTGTTTTACAGCACTTCCTTTATTACCTCACTTTATGATGTTACCAAAAATAGCTGCTTTATCCAAAGCCATTTTTAACTTGCTGTATTTTGTTTATGTAAAAATTAATCATTGCTATGATATCTTTTCAGTATCTTGGGAAAATGGTGAAAGGCATCAACAGTTTGTACATTGACCAGTGATAACAAATCCCATTATATAACTTACTTAATGATTTCATTATGAATACAAATTCTATACTAACTAAGCAGAGAAATTTCTTTTAATGAGTTTTGCAGTGTAATAATTTTGAGTTACTCATCATGCCATTGCAATTAATAACTTACCTGATTTAAAGGAAAAATAAAACTCACCATTTTCTAAGAAGAGGAAAAAGTCTAGAAAGAGGAAGAAATAATTGGACTTTCACAAGGCACCAAAGTATCCCTGAGGACTCCAGATATCTGACTTCTATTTGATTTCTTCAAGTGCCTTTCTCCTTAAGAATCTTCAACAAAGTCTGTTGCAAACATTGCTGTTTCAGGGTCATTCAGTTCATATTTCTAAATAAGAAACAGTTTCAACAAATCAAATCTTACAATGTGTCCAAAAAAGAAACAAGAAAAAAAATCAGAAAAAAAAGGAAAAATACCTTTATATGATATTTAAGTTATGACAGAAGACAGTACACTCTGGATGACTAAAAGGGGGGTGGGGTCGTTACAAGGCAAGATACAAAAATTGGAATTTATTATATCATTTTGATATTTAAGGGATTGCTCATTGTATTAGTTTGTGAAGTCCACCTTAACAATGTACCACATAATGGGCAGCTTAAACAATAGAAACGTTTTGCCTCACAGTTCTGAAAGCTGGAAGTCTGAGATCAACGTGCTGGTAAGATTTGTTTCTCTGAGGGGTGTGAGGGAAAGATCTGTCCTAGGCTTCTCTCCTTGGCTTGTAGATGGCTGTCTTCTCTCTATGACTCTTCACATTGTCTTCCCTATATTCATACCTCTGTGTCCAGATTTCCCCTTTTTATAAGGACACCAGTCACATTGGACTAGGGTCTACCTTAATGATCTCATTTTAGCTTGATTTCCTCTGTAAAGACCCTTTGTCTAAATAAGGTCACATTCTCAGATACTTGGGGTTAGGACTTCAACATACACATTTAGGAGTGGAGGGGACACAGTTCAACCCATAATACATACTATGACTCATCAAATTTTGAAGTGACCTTCTTAGAAAAATGGACCCACCTCTGAACTTAAAATTATGAATGTGGACTTTTCTTATGTTCAGCCACATTCTAGGAAGTACAGAAATGCAGTATGACATGAGAAATATCCACTAATTTCAAGGTGTTGACAAAATGTTTTCAGAAAAGCCCTCAGAATATCACTTGATAATACATAGTACATGAAGATATATACTAATTGAATAATACAGATATTTTGACTCTCATCTGCACAAACCAACTCCCATAAGCACTAACAATTGGCAAATCTAATAATATCTGTCAGGTGACTCAATGTTTTTCTTTTCAATTATTTTCTAAAAGTCCTTTCTTTCCATATGCTATAATATCTATGTTATCCAATTGCTTACACACTGTTAAATCTAGGTTTCAGGTTTATCTATCCTGTTTGCAGCTTTGCCATTTATTCATTCATACAGGCATTCATGATTGATTGAATGTCCTCTATGTTCTAGATGATGTGCTGGGTCTGGGAAAGTATTGATGAATAACACAGCACTCTCTGTTCTTAAGAAGTCCAGGCCTAATGGATGAGGAGGAGAAGCAGACTAATGATGAGGATATTTAACTTCAGTGCTAAATAGAAAGTATAGGCTCGGAGAGTGGATAGACAACTCCTGCTTGAGGCTTTTATGAAAGGTTTTACTTAAACTGAACGTAAAAGGAGAATGGAGATTTCACTTGACAAAGAAGAGTATGAATGTGAGAGAGAAGCCATGTGTGGGGTTTAGGGGATGATAGGGTTCAAATTCAGGGAACAGAACTGAGAAATAGTAGAATATTGAAGTTAGAACAGCATGCAAGAATGATTGCTCTGTAGGGAGCAGAAGATAATTTGACCTGGGGGGAGGGGGGGCGGAGAATAAGAAGCACAAGGGAAAATCTGAGTGATGAGCCTGGAGAGGAAGTGAGTAGCCAGAACTTTATGGTCCTTGTGAGTTCTTTGGCTCCAAATCTTAGCTTCACCCAATTGCAAAAGATATGATGTTTCATATCATAGTTTCCTTTAGAGTCCTACAGAATTAAGAAGTACAGGAAACAAGAGAGGGATAAAAAATTAATTTTTATCAATGGTTCTCATTTTATTTTTGGTTTTATCTTGGGACTTCAATAAATGTACTAATTGCAACTGCCACTCTATTCTTACTCTTTTGTTCTTAAAAAACGTATTTCATCAAATCTACATATTTTACATTTATGTAAACTAACAACTTAAATGCAATAAAAACAGTTGTAAAACCATATTTAAAGATGAAATCAGAATTTTTATCATGACATGTTTTACTCTAATATTATTGATCTGGAATATATTGGACAATTGGGTTTGTTCTAGATTTCCAAATATCTAACTCTATTCTATTTTTTGGTGGAACATATGCCAAATCTGTTTGCCTTAAATAGTGTGTTCTGTTGTAATCACCTATCGTAGTCTTGAAAAATGTCTTCTTAAAGGTCTGTATTAAGTAATGTGAATCCATTCAACAAATATTTATTCAACAAATTCTATGTAGCAATGTTACCAGACACTGAAGATACAAACACTATTAAGATAAGGGTGCCGTCATCTAGGAGGATGTTATAATCTGTTATAGAAGTTGGGCATATAAATATATTATTACAAAACAATGAATTGAATCCATAAAGAACCCGTTCAATCATATTATTTCATGATTTATGTTCTGCTACTTTATCTCTACCTTGTAGCCTTCTTTCTGTCACGTTCTCTATATTCATATTATTGCTTACCTTTTGTTTTTCCAGTAATATAGCTATGGGAAGTGTTGCAGTGTAAAAACTGTGAGAACATCATCTCTACATAATAAAAATGGAATAAAAACATACTGGAAAAGGTCAATTAAAGCCAATAGCTCTTTAAAGCTAAAATGTTATAGAATGTATGCTAGAGACATCAAAGAGAAGCCATCTTTTATTAGTATACATGTACTTTGTTTTGGTATCACCTTTTCCTCAGTGACCATCACCTCTAATGATGACAGAGCATGAGGTGTCATTGGGATGTCGAGGCTTTAATAGTCAAAAACCACAGTGATAGAGATGGTTGTTGTAGCCTTGGTCCACATGGCCTGACTTCTTTCCATTACCACTCACTCAGCATCCTTGGCTAAACATTAGCTCTTCTTCCAACTTTCAAAGAAATAAAATCATACAAAAGCTATCCACTTTTTTGGTAATTTTCCCAATGTCTAGGGTCCACATGGAGAAATAGCATTGAACAGGAAACAACTTTGAAATCCTCATTAAATATCTTTCTTCCTGTTATCACTTCAAGTTCCTCCAGCCACAGGATTTGTTCTCTCTAATACCCCTCCCTATGGAAAAGTTCAGTTCCTTCTTCTCTTCCCTCCCTCTTTTTTGTTAGTATTTCCCAAGAATGTTATTAAGAAACAAAACAAAACAGAAAGGCTACAGTAATATAGTAAAAATGCAAACAGTAGAAAAGATGCCATCTCATTGATGACACTGTAATCGCCAATGAAAAGTAATTCACAATTTATCTAAAATACCTGGAGAAGCAATCCATCATGAACACATTGCCCATTATTTCTAAATTGGCCAAATATAAACAACCATATACATGAACACATAAAACATTAAACATACATAAGCAGGAGCTTAGGCTACACATAGCTCTGCACTCTTCTAATTCTAAATCTAGACACACACTCAGGAATTCTTCCTATATCAGTTTAAATAATTGCCTTATTCATTTTAATAGTTTCTTGGTGTTCCATTGTTTGTCTGTAAAACTATTTTTTTTATTTTTAAAAAAAAAAATTTTTTTTTTTTCGGTACACGGGCCTCTCACTGTTGTGGCCTCTCCTGTTGCAGAGCACAGGTTTCAGACGCACAGGCTCAGCGGCCATGGCTCACAGGCCCAGCCGCTCCACGGCATGTGGGATCTTCCCGGACCGGGGCACGAACCCGTGTCCCCTGCATCGGCAGGCAGACTCTCAACCACTGAGCCACCAGGGAAGCACTGTAAAGCTATTCTTAAAATTAGTTTCTATCTGATGGATAGTTAGAACATTCAGTCACTCACCACTTCCGCATAAAACTTGGGTGCCAGATTCTTGACTGGCTTACATTCAAGAAATACTTACAAATCACGTTTCCAATAAAGCCAATCTTCTTCTAAAATTAATTACAATATTTACTATGTAATTTATTTCATATTAAAAAAGACTGTAATTTTGATGGAGAGGGATTGGCAAGAAATATAATTTCTTGAATCAAAATGATAATAAGCTAGGAACTTTAAATACATTGCTTTTCACCTGCACCAAAGTCATCTCACATGTACCTCCTAGTGGCCTAGAGTTTATGTGTACAGATGTTCTTTTGTTTGTTTTTTGTCTTATTTTATTTTATTTATTGAGGTATAGTTGACTTACAATATTATATTAGTTTCAGGTGTGCAACATAGAGATTCAATATTTTTACAGATTATACACCATACAAAGTTATCATAAAATAGGTACAGATATTTTTAAAATTCCTTGACTCTTTTCCTAATATCACCCTAAATAGATTTCAACTCCTTCTTCTCATCAGTCATTCATGCCTTGATTTGAATTCATAATCCACAAACTAGATTTAAATATGTATGAAAGTAAAAATAATATATCTTTTTTAGATTTGTATTTTTCACATAATATATACATACATACATAATATATTTAATGTTATGAGTGCTATCAAATATTTTAATATTTGTTTCAAATGCCAACAAGTGATAATATATTCTTTGATATTGTATTTACCTTTACATCAATCAATGCCAGGCAAGACCTATTATATTTGGTTCCATTTGGCTCCCAAATTAAGAGGGTATTAGCTAACTAAAGTATGATAAAAGGAAAGGCTCTTGGATTTATTGATAAACTTAAAAACATACCAAAAAACCCCAAAACAGACTTATAAAATTGTGTTTGTTAGATGTCAGAAAGAAATGATTAATAATATATAAATGTTTTAAAGTGTTTTAATAAGGCCAGACCCCATGTCTCTAGGCATACTTTTTTCCTCTGTTAGAATGTCATTCTCCACCTGTCATTAACGCTTTCAGGTTCAGTTAGGTGTCAAGTTTTCCTATCCTCCCACTCTATCTATACCTCTACATAGTACTTAGTCTATTATATTTTACTGACTGATGCTCATGTCTGTCTCCCACATTAGACCATTTAGGTTATGGATTACATCATGTACATTTATATAATCTAATTAGCACGTAATAAATGCTTATGTATGAAATTAAGTAGAAAAAAGTTACAATTTGTTCTGTGTAAACTAAGGTGGTTAAACTAATAACACTGAATAGAAATAATAAGAAAACACATTTTGATTTAATATAAGACAACACTTCTAACAATTGTAGCTAATAATAGAATAAACCACTTTGGAAGATGAGTTCCGAATTACCATAGATATCCCATGTATGAATAAATATAAGTGGTAGCATTAGATGTTTAGATGACATTGAAGTTAAAAAAAAAAATTGGGGCAAAATGGTACTGAAATGAAGCTCACAGGATTCAAAGAACAGTGTGCTTTTTGTTAGTCCTCAGTCATCCAACTGAAAGAATATAGAGATAGGACTGTATTCATGGGTGGTAGGTCATTCAAAGTCCTTGCAACACAGGACAGCTCTCTTGGCACTAGAATGAACATGCTGAGTCCTCACAGGGACAGATGGATTTGATGACAGCAATACTGCATAAAAGCTTTTATTAATAGCCTTTAGTTTTAGCCTAGCATATGCTATTCTTGTATAAATGTTTAATCGTTTTTGGAAACTAAGTATTTTATCTCTTATAATATCCTGTTGGAAAAAGTTCTAGTTTAATTACATATTGCTCTATAAAAGATCACAATGGTATAGTGACCTCTGAGTGTCCCAGAAGAAAGAGTGCTAGCTTATATGTCAGCCTGAGTTTTCCTAATCCTATTATAGAGATCATGGCTTATAATAGAAGATAAGACAGTAGAATGGTAATTAAATCTGTAAATTTATCAATGGAATAAACATAAAATTAGATTACATGTAACCAATATGCATATAAAAATGTACTTTCAACACAAGGTACATTTCCTTTCAGCAAGCTTAATAAATTGGTAGTCACCCAAACTTCAGAATATCATTTATAATCATGACATTGATGACAACATGACATTGTACCCATTCAAAACTGTTTACAATACTTCATGGCAGCCCAAGTTATAAAAATTTCAGATCATAGAGAATATAGTAATTATGAAATATAAATTAAAATGAGATTTAAATAACTACAGATAACCAATTATTTCAGACTTTGTTTCACACCTAAGCTTTCATTTATCCTCTTTGGAATGGCTCTGTGACTGTTTTCCCAAGCAAGTTAAATTGCAGAATGACCCAGATGTTATTTTTAAATACATCAAAAGAGAATATTATCCAGTGAGCTAGTTTCTAATTCTAGCTCTTCCACTAATTAACTCTATAATTTTTTATAAGTCTCCTTTGTTCTCTCATATAATTTGAGGGTTGAAATAGATGATTCTAGTGCTTTCATCTTTAAAAATTCTGCAAATATATGAGTCTAAATATAATTGCCTCTATTACTGTCCAGAAAAAAATTATGCTTTAAACACAATTAACAATGCTGTTTATAAACTTCAAAATTCAAGCAAGCAAAGATTTCATTTTATAAATTACAGATAACCCCTAAAATGTATTTAAATAAATTTGTATTAAAGAATCACTTATATGCATAAAATGTACAAATCTTAATTGTAAATCTTGGTGAATATTTACAAAGATTGAAAGAATACCCCCTACATAGCAATCCACCAGATAAAGAAAGAGAACATGACCACTGCCAGAGAATCCTCCCTTGTGCCAAATTATAGTCATTAATCCCCAGAATAATAGGTTGAAAAACAAATTTCCCTTAAATATATTTTAAAATGTAAAAGGAGAAAGGACACTATGAAATTCTCTTATATTAAAATACTAAATATTAGGATAAATTAATAATCACAATTAAGAAGGTGAAATGTCATTGAGTTAGAGTTTAGATGTACATGGTTTGTATTAAGTTAATGTTATGAAATCAGTTTAATTGCTGATATTACAATACCTTTATATTAACAATACCTATATTAACAAATTCAATTTAAATAAATTAAATAAACAAAGAAAAAGGTAGATAGATGAAAAAATAATATTTGAGCTATAATGAAAATCTAAAAACAAAATTGTTGCAGTCATGAGGACTTGACCATAAGGTGGTTACTCCCCATGATCTTGGGACGAAGGAAAAATAATTGTGCATTGAATTTAAAAATTGGGAAATGTCTTAGTCTGTGTGAGCTGCTATCACAAAATGCCACTGACTTTTAAACAAAAGAAATTTATTTATTTATTTCAAATTGTATGTGTATGTGTATACGTATGGATATGTGTACATCAAATTGTATGTGTATATGTTTGCAGGAGGAGAAAGAGTGCTTAACAATGTGTATAATGAGGAGTTTATAATGACACATTTAATATATGTCCTACATATAATTACAATGTTATGAGTTGATATAAATCAAGCAAAACTCTCATTATTTAGTTTTCCATGTAGCCTGCCTATGAGGAAAGAATGTGTGGACCAGTCCACTAAGCTGCTTGACTGTGTTTCTCATTATAAATTAATACATCTTTCTGGCTTCGTATATTTCTTTAATGAAGTTTTTTAGCCTCATCACCATCAACCTCAGGATATTAACAAAAATAACTTTTTAACTTTCAAGTATGGTTGATATCATAAGGCAAATGCCTCATTCTAGGACAATTCAGGCTTACTAACTTACTTTATAAAATTCCAACTGAAGTACCTTAAATTTACATTCAAATTTCTGATGCTATAAACTGGGGAGTGAAAGAAGAAGAAAACGAAGTCCTTAAAAGCAGTAAAAGCATTAGAAAAGGCTATTTAAAGATAAAGACATATATCTAACAATATGTCCATTATATTTTTGGTATAAATGATTTTTTAAATTAAAACGAAGGTTAAGTAGGCAAAAGGATAAAAAAGAATCAAGAAATTGGCGTCTCGTTGTCTAGGGCATCTTTATAAGAGGTGAGCTCCATCAAAGGTCAAAATATGAGTAAATAAAATAGTGAGAGAGTAAAAATAATTTAATTGGACATTAGCAAAGAAAGAAGAAATCTAACTAAGAAACTGGAAAAGGGTTGCTGTATTATTACATTAGGGTTATCAAAAATTCTTTAGAATTTGTTATCATCAATGCTTTAAGGTAAACAATAATTCAAGGTAATGACCAGCAATAAATAATCTACTGAGTCTTTGAAACGTCTAACACCCGGGAAGAGGAATAGAGGGGAAAGAGTTCTATTTTTACCTAGAACATTTTAATATACATTAAGCATCATATGTATAAAGAAATCATACACACACATATATATGAATTTTAATGAGCTAGTGAAGTTAAGTGGAACACAAATACATTCGCCCATTCAAACGTAAACATTGAAAAAGGAGGACAACAAATGGTACTTAGCTAATCAATAGCAGAATGATATAAAAGGCAGAAGAAAATGAAGAAAAGTAATAATGAGTCTGATATTGTTAAGATAAAAGGAATAATACTCTTTTGTAATCAGGACGAGTATTTCCATACACCGGAGGAATTCAATTCTTAGAAAAAGGCTGTCAATTCAAAGCCTTAATTGTGGGGGTAATTACAGGGCTACGTTCACCTTTCAATATACTTTTCATTGTATCAGCGTTTCTTTGTAATACTGTAGGCACATTCGCTGTAGAAATATTTTATATACAGAAATGTACCTCTGACATACACTTTTGCAGGAAGATTACAAAACAATGTGAAACAACACATAGGATGAAACTAATGCTGGTTCTGAGGGCAGAAGACTAGAGTCGAAATCTTGTAGCTGATACTCGTTAACTGTGTGAGACTCCTAAGTCCCCTAACCTTTCAGAGTGCTAGTTTTGCCATGTAGAAATGGGAATAATAATAATCCTGCCTCAAACAGTGATTATTAAAATAAAATGAAATATTTGTATGTAAAGAGCACATTAATATAAAACAATATAGACAGGAAGTTTGTGTTAGTAGTTTAAAAATGTTTTCCCCCATTCACACACACACGCACGCACATACACACACACACGCCTCTAAAAAGGCAACACATTTATTTTAAATTTAACAACAAAATGGTCAGTTTTAATTTTGCTGTATTAGGATTAGAGACAACCCCTAATAGTTCAGCTTCAGTTATCCCAGGCACACGCTTTCCCCAGGAGCACAAAGCCTTCCCCGTGAGAATGCTTCCTGGTTTCCTCGTGTTTACTTCCTTACATCCTTTAGGTCTTTCTTCAAATTTCAACTTCTCTGCAAGGCCTCTACAGATCCTTCTATCTAAAGTCATAAAAAATGTTTATACCCTCTAGCATTTTTTTCCCTTTTACCACTGCATGTCACCATCTGACATATTATTTTACTCAGTTTTATGTTTATTTTCTGTCCCTTTTCCTATTCCTAAATATCAGCTTTAGTTTAGCAGGGATTTTCATTAAATTTTTTTTCCTGCTTTTTCCAGCACCTTATAATAACATTGCCCAGGAAGGGTAGGTGTTAAATAAATATGTACTGGGCTTCCCTGGTGGCACAGTGGTTAAGAATCCGCCTGCCTGCCAATGCAGGGGACGTGGGTTCGAGCCCTGGTCTGGGAAGATCCCACATGCTGCAGAGCAACTAAGCCCTGCGCTACAACTACTGAGCCTGTGCTCTAGAGCCTGCAAGCCACAACTACGGAGCCCACGTGCCACAACTACTAAAGCCTGCATGCCTAGAGACCGTGCTCCGCAACAAGAGAAGCCACCACAGTGAGAAGCCTGCGCACCGCAATGAAGAGTAGCCTTCGCTCGCTGTAACTAGAGAAAGCCTGCGTGCAGCAATGAAGACCCAAAGCAGCCAAAAATAAAAATAAATAAAATTTAAAAATAAATAAATAAATTTGTATTGAATGAGTGAATAATAAAAAGTTCTTCATATATTGAGCCATGAAGAAAACTGGCAATTCAGAAGATATTCTAAAGAATAATAACTCATTTGATTCAAATAGAAAAAATATGTAAATTTGATAGAGTGCTTTAGATACTCTATCACAAATTTATAGGTAGAGAGCATAGGAAAGACAGAGACTCAGAGATGTATGAACAGTGAACCCCGCCTTCACTTCCGAACAAGATTTATTAACAGGTATTGGATTTGCCCTCCTTCCTGAAACACGATAAAACAAACAAAATAAATGAAACAATGGTTTGCAAGGCACTGGACATCAGGCAGTGAAAGACAGTGATCCCTGAGAGATTGAAATAAATGGCAGAAGTCCTATAATTGCCATAGCTAACTGCCTTCTGAGATTTTTCAGGTTTCATCACAAACAGGGTTAGCCCAGGCAGAGCCCAGTAGACAATCTGACTTTAAGAGGCAGGAGTGAGGGTCCAGGGTGACAAAGGTGGCTAGGATGTGCAGGAAAGAACACATACAGGTGAGATGCATGCAGAGTCTCTAGGGATATCTGCAGCGCCAACCCCTAGTAGTCAGCTGAGTACTCATTAGCACATAAATGTATGAAAACTATGTGGAGAAGCAATAATATTATTTCTCATGAAGCAAACACTGATAGAACTTCAAGAAGACATGGATAAATCCAAAATTATAGCAGGAGATTTCAATTTTTTTAAAATAAATGACATGCAGGGAAAATCAGGAAAGAAATCCTGAAATCAACCAACTTGTCCTGACTGACAATGATAGAACACTTAGTACAACAATAACAGAATACACATTTTTTTCAACAAAATTTATAAACCCTTAACCATATTTATCAGAAAAAATCACATGACAATGGTAATACACATGTCTGGAGGGGAGAAAGTATACTGTTGTGACACTCACGCATAGAGTGGTATAATTTCATTTGAAGGTAGACAGTAATACATTAAATACTATAAACCCTTAAGCAACAAAGTGGCAGGAAGAAATATCTGGAGTTACTTTTTCTGATTAGTATGATGGCATCAAAGGTGTGTATAAATATGTCAAAATGTATCAAATTGTTTAATTATGTGTAGTGTTGTATGTTTCCACACATATTGTATGCTTTGTGTGTGTGTCCACCTCGCAGAAACCTACTATCAGCATAATAAAACTTTTTATGAAGACCTTTTGTTATAAATTTTAGCCAGAGATCTTTCTCCTACAGTTTGGGCTCTGAATGAATTGCTAGACCAAAAGACATGCCAACTGACTAGATTCTTATTTTTACTTCCAATAAGAGAAATTCCTGTACTTACTTGCAAAAGCTTTTAAAAAGAAGGTGACTCTCATGTTGAGGGTGAATTCGGAATTTACAAACTCTCAGGCATTATACTAAAAGAAAATGGAACACAAAAGGTCAACTTTTCTTTCTATGTAACATAGTGTAAATTTAGAAGTTTGTACTGTACAATCTCCTTTAGTAAGTGAGACTACACTTGCTGAGGAGAATTATTTAACCTTAGTTAATTTTTCAAAGAGAAACTTACGTCAATTAGTTACTATCACCTAATCAATATACATAAATATGTACATATATACTTACATATAATAATGCATGTAGCTTTGGGCTTTACTTATTTTTCCTTTTGTAGTTCCTTTAGGTGCAAGGTTAGGTTGTTTATTTGAGATTTTCCTTGTTTCCTGAGGTAAGCTTGTATCACTAGACACCCCTCTCTTAGAACATTCTCTAACACCATATACAAAATAAACTCAAAATGAATTAAAGATATAAATGTAAGACCAGAAAACATAAAACTCCTAGAAGAAAATGCAAGCAGAATACTCTTTTTGACACAAATTGTAGCAATAATTTTTGGACCTGTCTCTTAAGGCAAAGGAAACAAAAGCAAAACAAATGGAACCTAATTAAGCTTAAAAGCTTTTGCACAGTAAAGGAAACCATCAACAAAATGAAAAGACAACCCAGTAAATGGGAGAAGAAATTTGCAAATGGTATGACTGATAAGGGGTTAATATTCAATAATATATAAAACATCTCATACAACTCAACATCAAAACAAACAAACAAACCAATTACTATCAGTATATAACACAGGGAACTCTACTCAATGATCTATGGTGTCCTAAATGGGAAGGAATCTAAAAGAGAGTGGATATATGTATAGGTATAACTGATTCACTTCGCTGTACAGCAGAAACTAACACAATATTGTAAAGCAACTGTACTCCAATAAAAATTAATTAAAAAAAATAGGTAGTAGACCTGAATAGACATTTTTCCAAAAGAAGACATACAGATGGCCAACAGGCACATGAAAAGTTGCTCAACATCATTAATCAGAGAAATGGAAATCAAAACCACAATGAGATATCACCTCAGACATGTCAGAATGGCTAACATCAAAAAGACCACAAATAACAAATGTCGGTGAGCATGTGGAGAAAAGGGAACCCCTGTACACTATCAGTAGAAATGTAAATTGGTGCAGCTACTGTTGAAAACATTATGGAGTTTACTCAAAAAACTAACAATAGAACTATCATACAATCCAGGAATTCCATTCCTGGATATATATCTGAAGAAAACAAAAACACTAATTCAAAAATGTACATGCCCCTCAGTGTTCACAGCAGCATGATTTATAATAGTCAAGATATGGAAGCAACTTATGTGTCCATCAACAGACAAATGGATAAAAAAAGAGGTAAACACACATACCTACATACATATACACAATGGAATACTACTCAGCCATAAAAAAGAATGAAAATTTGTCATTTGCAACAACATGGATGGACTTGGAGGGTATTACCCTTAGTGAAATGTCAGGCAGAGAAAGAAAAATACTGTATGATATCACTTATATGTGGAATCTAAAAAATAAAACAAATGAATGAATATAATAAAACAGAAACAGACTCACATATATAAAGAACAAGCTAAGGGTTACCAGTGGGGAGAGGAAAGGGAGCAGGGGCAAGATAGGGGTAGGGGATTAAGAGGTGCAAACTATTATGTATAAAATAAATAAGCTACAAGGAATACAGCACAGGGAATATAGCCAATATATTATAATAACTATAAATGGAGTATAATCTTTAAAAATTGTGAATCACTATGTTGTATACCTTAAACTTATATAACATTATAAATCAACTATACCTCAATTTAAAAAATTAACAAATAATGCAGGTAGTATGTGTATATGTGTGTATGTATATTTTATTTTTATACCTGTATACCTATATACACATGAATGTGCACATCTTTACTAGAGTAAACAATGAGTATCCCACCTCCCTTTTCAGAAGTCACTGAGAAGTGGACCATGGTGGCAATAGTGGCTGCTGTAATAAGACACTCATTCCTGCAGCTGACGAAAGTGTTGTCTACCAATGGCTTACAGTTGAGTCCTTCTCCAAGAACTATTCTCAGCCTTCCCCTGGGTTATACCAACTGGAGTAGCCTACATAAAATGACCTGTTAATGTCACGACTTTGGACACCCTGACTCAGATGCTCCATCAAGGGCCATCCCAGTGTCAGAATGTACGGGATCCTGTGAGGCTGCTGTTACAACAGTATCACAGATAAACCTCTTCCTCTCTTCCACCATGGTCCCCTTGCCTCTGACAGGTGTTGGTACCCAAATAACTCCCCCATAAGTTTATGTAGGCAAGTTTCCATCTTACCCTATGTCTTCCAGGACCAATTTAAGAAAATGCTCTGATTCATTATTTCTTAAGTTGTGTCTAATATGCTTTAAAGTTTAATGATAATAATTTTAATTTCTAATCTACCTTATCACTTTTTTTTTTTAGGTTTTCAATTTTCATTTGTATTTGACAACATTTAGGACTTCTGGGACCTGGACGCATTCTTTTTTTTTTTTTTTTTTTGCGGTACTCGGGCCTCTCACTTGCTGCGGCCTCTCCCGTTGCGGAGCACAGGCTCCGGACGCGCAGGCTCAGCAGCCATGGCTCACGGGCCCAGCCGCTCTGCGGCATGTGGGATCTTCCCTAACCGGGGCACGAACCCATGTCCCCTGCATCGGCAGGCGGACTCTCAACCACTGCGCCACCAGGGAAGCCCTGGAAGCATTCTTAATTAAACCAAGATATAGGGGAAGGCCAGACTGTGAAGATTAGACTTTCTCTTTTTCTTTTTAACCCCAAGCAAGTCCTGTCAGAAAGACATTTTTGTTCCTCCTAACCATCCCAGTTTGAGTTTAGCCCTTCTAGAGTGCTGGTTTTATACTATAACCTCAATCACAGCACCCCAAATTTTGCTTTTACAGAACAGTCTTCATTGTTTAAAAAAGGCTTTGATGTGCCTACTTCCTGTTATCTCAGGCAAAGCAGTGGCTTCAGAATTCAGTGGCAATCTGGTCATCGTCTTTCTACCTACCCCGCCCTACATGTTTACTTATTTTCCTTCAACCACAGGTGAGCATGAAAAATGAATATTTGCTGAGTGGTATCTAACATTTTGTGGTGTTGGCTACACAAGGTTTTGAGCATACCTGTTCTGAGACATTGCAAAACCAACTTTAAAAATCTTTAACAGAGAGTAACAATTTTTAAGATATATGTGAGAAAATGATATTTAGCTGCTGTGGTGCTCAAGAGATAGGTAACAATGCATTTTTACCTGTAAATATACATTAACATGAGCAATACTGATTTAATGAATGTGTATCCTTCAATAAAGACAATGTATGCACTAAATTTTTAAAGGTTTTTTGAAGGTAATATTGTTTTTTAAAAATTACCTATGGTTTTTCTTTGCACTGTCCGATTTTTAAACAAGTCTTAGTTCTTAAAAACTTAACATTGTGTCATTGTTTCTAAAATTGTTAAATTAAGATGTTTCAATATTTTTCATTACTTCTTTTGATAATATTATCAGAATTGTAATTACTGGGTCAAAGTGTGCGACGACAATAACGTAGTATTCTTTGGCTCTGAAGTCTGACTGACCTGGATTTGAATCCCTATTTTGTCAACAGTTGTGTGAACTTAGACTTTTCTAACCTTTAGTTTGTTAATCTATAAAACATGGATAATAACGGAGCCTATGCAATAGAATTGTTGAGATTACATGAAATAATGCAAGTAAATGTTTAGCAGGGTGAGAATGTAATACATGTCATTATCATTACTGCAATCTGTTCTTTGATGAGTTGATGCATGCGTGGCAGTGATAAGGTTATAATATGACTTTTATAGTAATGATTTTTAAGGTGTTCATTTGAAAAATTTATTTAGAGAAACTTAGTTACTTCCACATAGGCCCATAAGCTATATTCCCAGAATGCTGCCATTTAATTTTAAAGACTTCAACTTTCACATATCTTCAATTTTATTAAAGATGGAGACTCCATCAGTTTTTCTTTATGTTTCTGGAGGTCATCCATTATTCAACTTTCTTTTCATTCCTCTAATTAAGCCTGCATTCATCAATTGTAAAGAAGTATAGTAAATACACTGAATAGTTGAAGCAGTAGCATTGAGTCACTTTCTATCAATAGTCATAGAAGATCAAACTTAATTCTAATGTGGATCAGTGTGAAACACTCCTTAGTCCAGCAGCTAGAAGAATTATAGGCCTTGTTAAACCCTTTACCAAGTCACATACTTTCCTCGCAGTAATCAGGCTAATTGATTCCTGTAAAACAGTTCTGAGTCATTTGTCACTTCATACGTTTATATGACAGATTTATTTTCTTAATGCTCTCAGTTGACAAACAATTAGGTTGCATATATAAATAATATAACAGCACCTTTTAATAATGCCAA
The DNA here is from genome assembly GCF_963455315.2 of Globicephala melas. Lineage (NCBI taxonomy): Eukaryota > Metazoa > Chordata > Mammalia > Artiodactyla > Delphinidae > Globicephala > Globicephala melas. Next base: position 30,051,246 of record NC_083322.1, read on the forward strand.
GGAGGTAACACATATCAAACAATGGCAGAGGTTCATCATGAAACTTTTTGAGTGATGGGAGTAATATGTTACTAATGATGCTGGTGGCCCAGGGGAAAGAAATTAGCTAGGCTTAGCCAAAGCAGCTGATTAATAGACATGAATAATGCCTTTGATATCCATGAGGTCTAATGGATATCATTATATAAATGATTGACTTTTTATAAGCCACAAGCATTAATGTTCTCCAAATTATGGTAAAGGTCAAAAAGCACCATATAGTTTGATTCATTTTATCAACCAGAAAGCTTTGTGTTTTACAAAGTTCTCCCTATCTGATATTATTCTTGCGATATTTGATAGTGCCTCAAACACACATTCCTCCAGAGTTCTTGGCCTTACTGCATGTTTCTTCCATGAGAAGCAGGTTATTTTCTCACTTTGAAACATCTGAGAGTTAAGAGATTATACAAAAAGGATAAATCATCAAATACTAAGCAAAAGGTTCTAATAGAGAAAAGATTTATAACTTGAAAATAGATTTCCTTTCTCTTCAGAGTTTGAGAATCTTTTCAATGCAGATTAAATGTTACGTTTAGGAGTTTTAATTAACTTTAGTTTATATTATAAAATATTTCAAACCTAAATAAATTTATGGAACTAAAACAGATATCATCTATGAAATTAAAGAGTGCTACAAAGGTAAAAAATGAACATTTGCAACTGTATAGTAGACAAGTACTTTAGTAGACAAAAGACCCACTTTATCAGTGAGTTTCCTCATTATTCACAGCAGTAGACTCCCAGAAGAACAATGCTTATAATGAATAATCAATTGATTTGGTAATGGGTAGCTCTATTATGAAAAGATTATCTGAAAATTTGGAAAGAAGGCTAGAGACAATTAATTATAAGGGGTTGGTTCTTGGAGAAGAATGAATATCTGTATCTATATCCCTATATAGATATCTATATAAATAGATAGATATATACAGGTAACTTTGCCTAATTTTCTGTTCCTTTCTCTCCCTACTCCTCCTTCTTCTTTTTCCATCACTCCATGTTTCCTTCTTCTTCCTTTCGTACCTGCCATCTCTTCCACCCTTCCTCCCTTCCTTTGTTCTCTCCCTTCCTTCTCTCTTTAAGTTAATGTGAGTTGCTTACTATAACTTGCAAAAAAACCAATCTTTGACAAAATACACTTTGCTAATGTGTGTGTGTGTGTGCATGTGTGTGTGTGTGTGTGGTTCATTTTCACATCTTGATAATTTGAAAACATGGAGCAGATTAATGACAATATAATTTAATGATTGGATGTGTATTTGCATTTTGTGCTATGTATTGAAATGCTGTGCTATGAAATTCACTTATATTCACAATAAACTGAAGTAATTTGTAATTACTGTACAGAGTAATAAGCAAAAATAGTATTAACATTTTAAAATATGAAAGGGGATGGGTAGCTATCAGGTATTGAATAAGTGCTGTGTGTCAGACACTATGGTAGGCACATTAGTAATTTCAATTTTTGAAAACTTCACAGTTGCACTATTAGTATCATTATCCCCATTTCTAATCAAATTAACAAGATCAGCTACATTAAAATAGGAACTTCTGTTCAGCAAAAGTCACTTCAAAAAAAACAAACAAAAATAAAACTCACCTCAAATAAAGTGAAAAGACAAACCTTAATTATGAAGAAAATATTGGCAAAAAATATTAAGATAGTGACTCCTGGGGAACTGTTGCACCTGTGCACAAGGAAGAATTCAAAGCTTAGCAATACATTTTTAGATTTACTTATTCATCTCATTAAACTATGTATCAAATAAAAAGCAAAGGCATGATCAATGTAAAGTCCAGGTTAGTGATATCTTTAAGAGGGAGGGAGGAGACACTGGGAGAGATGGGAGAGAGCACAGAGGTAGATGTGAATTATCAGTAATTTTTCAATTTTTGTTTTTGGTGGTATATTCTTTAATTGTTTAAATAAGAAAATAAATGATGGATTGGGTGAATGAATGAGAAATAAATATATACAAATAAGTAAAAATTTACAGCAATAAAAAGTTCATCCCTCAAAAAAACAAGAATACAACTTTGTGCCTTAGTAAATGTCATCCAACTAACGAATGGCAGAACCAGCACTAAAAACATAGTTTTCTTTGCCTTACCTCAAAGTACTATCTTTACCAAGAAGATACTTCAAAATGATAGTGAATGCATTGCATACTTTCAATAATATTTGCTACTGGGATTAATTTTAGGTAAGAGGACAAAATGGAGATTGTTTGACTAGAGGAGTTTTTGTTTGCTTGTTTACTTAAAACTCTTCCAATCCTTATAATTCTCACTCCTGTCTTCTATGTAATTTTATTAATCATTTTAATTATTACATCCACTCACTTTCTTTCACCTTTATTCAGATTTCCTAAGATTGATTCATTTTTCTCTCTTCTTATGCTCATTTCTACTCTACCTTAGTTAAACATTTTTCTTTTGATCATTCATTTTTACTATCCTTTTATTTCTTCTTCATTTTTCTTCCTGATTTTGGCTCTCCTTTTTATATTTTCACATTGCTTATCATTTTCATTTTACACTTTTTTATAGACACAGAATTAGGTGAACATTAATAAAATATATCTCTCAGCAGTACATGAAGCCTTCCTGTACGTTCACCAGTAGAGATCTTCACAAAATGAATGTGAGAAATAGGATTCTAGTTAAAGAGATGATCAAAGTCACCTTCTGGTCCTATCAAAGGTCATTACTCCTTTCTGGTTTTTTTTTTTTTTTTTTAACTAAACTCAGTAAATGTTAAGAGTTTTATTTAATTGTTATCCCTCAAAGTTTTTAGATAGTGTGACACTGTTCTTAGCCTTCGAGAGAGACTAGTGGCCAGCAAGTTTTCTGCCTAAGATGAGGGAAGACAATTCTATTATTTCAGATGATATGAAACATATCCTAATACAAGTTAAGTTCAACAAATGTTAATTTAAAATTGGTTGATATAACAATCAATTGCTTACATTTCCCAGTGTCAGGAAGATCAAAGTCTAGCCATGGAAACAGGCAAATAATTGCAATATATAACTGTGGGTTGAAAACAGTTTAAAATAAATGTTTAAGCAAACATGGCATAGTGTTTTGTTTAAAGAAATCTACTGTATAGAAAAAGCAGAATAATAAAAGAGGAAACTTTAAATGATTATAAGAGGAAATATTAATAAAGATGATCTAGTCAACTTATATGATAAATTATCCCTCAGTGTAAAAACATAAAATAATAATTTTTGGTTTGTTTATTTAAAAAGCAATTAAAGTACAGATTTCTCCAAAGAAGTTATACAAATGGCCAATAAGCACAAGAAAGGATGTTCAACATCATTAGTCAATAGGGAAATGCAAATCAAAATTACAATGAAGGGCTGCCCTGGTGGCGCAGTGGTTGAGAGTCTGCCTGCCGATGCAGGGGACACAGATTCGTGCCCCGTTCCGGGAAGATCCCACATGCCGTGGAGCAGCTGGGCCCGTGAGCCATGGCCACTGAGCCTGCACGTCCGGAGCCTGTGCTCCGCAACGGGAGAGGCCACAGCAGTGAGAGGCCCGCGTACATCAAAAAAAAAAAAAAAAATTACAATGAAATACCACTTCATACCCATTAGGATGGCTAGAATATCAAAAAACATTTTTTTTTTTTTTTTGCCTCTGTTTCAATTTGACTTCCACTAGTGGTCATGCTTAGAAAATACATGAATAAAAAACCCTCATGTAACTCTTTTGTCCTTCTAATTAAGGGCACCACCTTACTTGGATACTACATTTCTTCTTTTCATTATTCAGGATATGACTCCATTCTCACTCTTCACTTTTTTCCCTACATCATTGCCTACTCAGGTTGCAATAGCAAAATACCTCAGACTGGGTGGGTAGATTTTAAAGAGCAGAAATTTATTGCTCACAGTTCTGGAGGCTAGAAGTTTGAGACCAAGGCACCATCACGGTCATGTTCTGGTGAAGGCCCTCTTCCTGGTTAAAGCCTGCTCACTCTCCACCGTGTCCTCAAATGGTAGAAAGGGAGGTGGAATCTCTCTGAAGCCTCTCTTATAAAAAAACTGATTCTGTTCAGGAAACCTCCATCCTTATGACCTCAGCACCTCCCAAAGGCCCCACCTCCTGATACCATCCTCTTTGGGGGTTAGGATTTCAACATATGAACTTGGTTGGAGGGGAGACAAACTCAGACCATAGTAATCATCAAAATCTCCCTAGGCTTCCCTGGTGGTGCAGTGGTTGAGAGTCTGCCTGCTGATGCAGGGGACAATGGCTCATGCCCCAGTCTGGGAAGATCCCACATGCTGCAAAGTGGCTGGGCCCGTGAGCCATGGCCTCTGGGCCTGTGCGTCCGGAGCCTGGGCTCCGCAATGGGAGAGGCCACAACAGTGAGAGGCCCGCGTACCGCAAAAAAAAAAAAAAAAAAAAACTCCCTCTCTGCTGGATCATACGTAATGGTATCCAAACACCTTGTAACTCCTCCTATCTTAAAAACAAACAAACAAAATCCTTCTCTTGATCCCACTTCCTTTCCAACTACACTCCCTATATTTCCTCCATTAGAACCAACCTTTCTGAAAATGTTATCTATTTTTATTTGCTCTAATTCCTCTCTTTATGGTTTCTTAGAAATCCATTCCAATTGAGCATTTATTAGCAGTACTCATCTGCACCAGCCCCTTTCAAAGGAATCAATCAACTCCACGATTCATATCTCTATCTTGAGTGAACTATTTAAATTTAAGCACCACTGGCACAGTAGATCTCTCCCTTCCTCTGGGAATATCTTTCATCTTTTTGCTTCATACATTGTTCCTTTATCAATTTTTCCATTTCCCCATGTTGGAGTGAATGGAGTGTCACTCTTTGGGCTTCTTTACAATATGTATTAGTTACTTTGGTGACCTTCAAATACCATTTTCTAAAATACTGATGATTAGAAAACGTATGTCAACAGCTTGAATCTACCCTGTGAACATCAAGTTTTTAAAAATGACTGGTAATTCAATATTTTACTTGTTATCACAGACAGATCCTAGCATGACCCCCAATAATTCTATCTCTTCTATGGGTGTGCTTTGTGGCACCCCAAAACAATTACCATAGTAACATCAAAGATCACTGATCACAGAGCACCATAACAAATATAATAATAATGAAAAAGTTTGAAACACTATGAGAATTAACAAAATGTGACACAGAGACATGAAGTGAGCAAATGCTGTTTGTAAAAGGGCCCTGATAGCTTACTCTATGCAGGATTGCCACACACCTTCAATCTGTAAAAAACATATCTGTGAAGCACAATAAAGCAAAGCAAAATGAAATGAGGTATGCCTGTACAAATAATTGGCAAGCAATTTTTAAAGCTCACATATATATTAATAGTATTTATTAATATTAATTTCCTGATTTTTATGATTATACCATGCTAATGTATGATATTAACATTTGGGAATGCAGAATCACAGGCATACTGGAAGTCTACTATTTTTGGAACCATTAACATTTTTATTCATAAAATACAAAGTCTTAATAAAAATTAAAAAAAGATTTTTTAATACATCAAAATTATTAGAAAACCTATACCACCTCCCTGAGATTAGATTCAGGAGCAGAATAATAAGCAGAGATAGCAGTTGAGTAGTTTTGAAGTAAACATACATATAGTGTATTTGCGCACACATTTTACTGAGACAGAATCTTTAATAAACAAATTATGTAGATAAGAAAATAAGCTTTTACAAAAATGGTTGATGAATAATATGAGGGGGTAAATAAAAGACACTAAAAAAACAGGAAAAGCACTTATAGGTTTTTTGGTTCATCAGTTACAGATACCTTAGTGTTCACATTTTCTCTGTCTCTTTTTCTCTCCCTCCATCATATGTACACATATCTAGATACAGATCTTCCTTGATTCATGATGGCATTCCATTCTGATAAACCCATCACAAATCAAAAATGCTGTAAGTTGAAAATGCATTTAATGCACCTAATCTATGGAACATCATAGCCCAGCCTAGCCTAGCCTACATTAAATGTGCTCAGAACACTTACATTAGCCTACAATTGGGCAAAATCATCCAATACAAAGCCTATTTTATAATAAAGTATTGAATATCTCATGTAATTTATTAAACACTGTATTTAAGATGAAAAATGGAATGGTTGTACAGGTACAGAATGGTTGTAAGTGTACTGGTTTTTTGCCCTTGTGATCATGTGGCTCACTGAAAGCTGTGGCTCTCCATCACTGCCCAGCATTGCAAGAGAGTTATCTTACTGTATGTCACTAACCTGGGAACAAACCAAAATTTGAAATTTGAAGTAAGGTTTCTACTGAATACATATCACTTTCACACCACGGTAATGTTGAAAAATTATAAGTTGAACCATAGTAAGTCAGGGACAATTTGTATATAGATTTTATTTATCCATTCTGCTAATCTCTGTCTCTTGATTGGTGTGTTTAATCCATTTACATTTAATGTAATTCCTGATAAGATAGAAGCTGTCTCTGCCATGTGCCATTTTACTTATTTTTCTACATCCCTTTTTACCTCTGTTCCTCCAATACTGTCAGCTTTTGTGTTAAAAAGGTATTTTTCATGGTATCATTTTAATTCTCCCTTTTTTTTTACTATATATTTTTGAGTTAAACTCTCAGTGGTTTCATTGTGATTTCAATTAGCATCTTAATTTAAAACAATCTAGTTAGGATGAATACTAATGTTATTTCAACAGTATAAAAAATTTCCTCCAAAATATCATCAACACTGTTTTATAATTAATCCATTAGGCAGGGTATAATTTCCTACAGCTGCTTTCACAGATGACCACAAACTAAGTGGCTTGAAAAAAGAGAAATTTATTCTATCACAGTTATGAAGGCTAAAAGTCCAAATCAAGTTGTCAGCAGGGCCATATTCCCTCTGAAGTCTCCAAAGAAGAGTCCTCCCTTGTCTCTCACAGCACCTATTGGCTCTCAGAAATTCTTGGTGCTCTTTGGCTTGCAGCTTCATTATTTCAATTTCCATCAGCACATGGACATGCAGAGCTGTATTGGCTTCTGTCATCTGTACCACAGGTCTTCTGGTGCAGCAGCAAGCTGCCCAGCACTCTTGTCCTCAGCAGTCTCCAGGCACCTAGTGTATGCTGGGTCCTGTCAGCACTCCAAGACAGGCAAGACAGAAACTAGTCCTCCAGGCAATTCTCAGCAAAGTCAGATTGTTGGAAGCATGCTCCTCAGGGAGAAGCCAGGAGTTGGGGGTTTTCTCCCACTCATTCCACACTGAATCGGAGGGAGAGACTAAGGCAGGTGAGTGCATGCTAACCTAAGCCTTCACCTTTGTTCTCAGCAGCCCTCACTCTGACATCTTTTCCTGTCAGTGAGTTAATTCAGGCAAGACAGAAACCAGTCCCTCATGCAGCTCTCCTAAAAATCTTCACATTGGACTTATACTCTAGTTTTCCCTTTCCCGCTCCAAGAAGCCAGGAGCTGAGGGTTTTCTCCCAGGGGATTATGGAGCACTTAGCCAAGGGGAGGGACTATGGCAAGTAAATGGCACAGATCTTCCTCTCAGCTACAATATGCCTGATTTCATGCTCACCCAGGGTACAGAAGCCTCTTAACTGTTATATGGATTTTTCACAAAGGGAATTGTTTTGTTTATTGTTATTGAATCAATGTTTCCATGGGGGGAAGGAGGGCCTGAGGCTTCCCATTCTGCCATCTTGCTGATGTCCCAGAAAATAATCTCAGAAACTCCATATGGTTTACGTATGATGGAGAATCCATTCTGGTAAGATACTTTATTTTTTCCTCTGTGACATTCATTTACCTGAGACTTGAAACTTTGGGAGGTAACAGCTGACTCTCAAAGCTCTGAAGCAGATCATGTAAGTGATTTTTAAAAAAAAATTTTCTTTGAGCTTCAGAGACGTGGAGACTGAGACTTAATTAAGTTTCCATATGCTCCAAGGCTAGATAAAGTTTTCTTTGGTTAAATAAAAAATGAAAGAAAAATTCCTCTATGGCTTGATTTCCCCGTGCTCTCACTATTCATGTTCAAAAGTTTCAAGGCTAATTTGAAGATGGGCTAAAAGTAGAAAAAGACAAGTAAAAAAATAAAAATGGGGAATTCTTCAAAATTATTAAAGTACAGTGCAGATTTTCAACTGTTTGAAGGTAGCAGATCTTTCTGAATATCTGAAGAATGCCAGAGGAACAGAACCAAGTTGTCTATTCTCCACACCTCTTGAATATGGCTTTCCCAAAGTTGATATTTATTTTTATCTAAGAAGTTTTCTGACTAGGTTCTTTGTTATATCTTAGCCTTCACACAGGAACTATGAATTTAGCATCACTAGTTTGAATGTCTTGTGATTGATGAGTGCGCTAGGTTGCGAGTTGGTTTATGTTCACTGAAGAGCTAGACCACATCTGAATTTTATATTTATGTTTTATGATAAATAGAACAAAATGACACTTTTGTGTTGGATCCATTTCTAAGTAATTGGTTAATTGCTTACTACTGGAAATAAAGACGCTTCTTAGCATTTTATGTTCTCATATAAGAAGCAGGGTTGAAGTTGGTGAATTTAGTCAATTCAAACAATATATTGTAGGCTATACACTGGCTGTCTTCCGAGGTATTTGTGGGCCACCTCCTACATGATTCCTAAGAAACTGACTTTCAGTTATAGATCCTTAAAGAAAATAAGGCAGATATAGGACTACTCTAATAGGAGAATATAGAGAAAAATGGGAACTATTATAAACTCAAAGCCCACTTTGAGGGTAAAAATCACAGAGTATATATATCAAAAATGCATCTGAAGATCTCCCATAGCTCTGTGTCCTTCTGAATAGATTGTTCAAATAATGAGGAATCATTCTAATAATTGAAAAAACAAGACTTGTATATTTTGGAAGTAATGATTGAATCTTATTTTAATAAATTAGTGAGGCACTCCCAATCATGTGATAATTTGTTCACTATTTAAGCTATAGTAAGCTGCTTTTAAAATATATTTTATTGAGGTATACAATGTTATGTTAATTTCTGCTGCACAGCAAAGTGATTCATTTATACATACAGAGTAAGCTGCTTTTAAAACTTATGAAATGTATGGATGCTTATATTAACCTGTGCATTTAGTTAGCATTTAGTTTGTCACCCTGAGAATTCATTAATAGACTGTTATCTGCAACCAATACCATTACTTTTCTTTCTGGGAGAAAGGAAAAAAAAAAAAGAAAATCCTCATTAATGTTTAAATAATCTATAAATAATTTGTTACACCTCAATAAGATAAATTAAGTGGGTAAGAAGCTAAATCAATAGCATTTGCTATGACGACTTTTTCTTCCTACTTCTTCAAACAAACTTGTATCAAATTAAATGAACTCTACTGAGAAGCTTTTGTATTGTTCTGTTTTCCCTGTTTAGCAAGATATGGGGGGATTTAAGAAAACTAACATGAAATTCTAAATATGAATGAAAATTTGTGCAACATCTCCTAGATTGTGGTACATTTTCACATTCTTTAGGCTGAGTAATAGACATTTGATAAAGATTGATTCCAGTCACCTACTCCAGACCAGTCTCAGTCTAAGCACGGCTTGTGGTTGTTTCCTCATATGAAGAACTGAATAGGTACAAAATTTCCCACTGTCTTCTTCTGCCCTCAAATTGATCAGTGAGGATAACTTAGTCATTCTTGTCGTGTTTCCTCCATTCATCAGCTATTGCCTTCAATATATTTCTAGTTACATGGTATAATTTCTGAACAAAATAGGTGGAAGCTACACAAATTTTAAGCATTAACATATTGCTTAAACTACGGTTTAGGTTCTGTGATCTCTTTGTAACATTAGGAATCAGGTGTAAAGGCCCATGCATTTCATTCATGAAATATTCCAAATATAGTCCTTTAAATGATTGCCCTTCCAGTATCTTCATTTTATAGCTTATGTGACAGAAGTTATTTTTCCAACAAGTCTATATGGACTCAAAAATTAGATTCCTGAATGTTAGATGCTTTGCAGTATGAAGTGTACTATAAAATATTTCAGCATAGGCAATGTGGTGTTACGTACTCATTAGTTTAAGTTGCATTCCAGGAATACTCAGATTTCTTAATTAGAAGTTTATATCTGAGAGGTATTTAGTTAGCATTCTAATTAGAAAGATCACTACATAAGTGGCTTCCAAAAGTGCTTCATTTATCTTTATATCTGATCAACAGCACTGGTTTGTGATTAGAATAATATTTGTTAGAAATACTTTTGTTATTGTTGTTTGTGTGTATATGTTTTAAATAAGCATAATTAAAGCATGTGAATTGTCCACATGTCATTGAAACAGTCTTTATCTTTGCAAGAACAGGGTATAAAAACTTTAGAAATTGTGTAGCTTGTAATCTTAGAGATAAGACACCAGGCTTGTTTCTTAAAGTTCCTGGGTTATCTTTAATTGGAGGATTATGATTATGGTTGATGGAGTCAATAGGTTAACTCAAACTGCCTCTGGCATATGGACTTGTTTACATCAAATAAATTATTTGTGAAAATGTGGTCTGAACCGTTAAACAACAGGTGGCTAGAACTTGATCCAGATTACAGAATAATTTAAATAATTGTTTATGCTTGGTGATAATCAGTGTTTAAATATAAGTTAAATTAGATCTGATTAGACATATTTTTATTTTAAATTGGTAGTTAGACCTTTGGGTAGTGGCTCATCCTTGCCAACAATTAGAGATTACTCACATCCACCAAAAATGATCTACTAGTTTTATATTACACACAAAAAATTAATATAGGTACTTTGTAACAACTGTTTCTGTTGTATGCAATGCTCAAAATAAGAGATCGAGCATTTTGGGGTCATGTATTTTTGCTGTATGTATTTGCTCCAGGAGACTCTTAGTCAATTTCTTAAAGCCTAAAGTCTCCTAATATTGACTATATAATCAATGATATTTTCTCTCTCATAGGAAATAAATAAAGAACTAAATATTAAAATATTGTGACTGTTAAGTAAGTCACCAAGTTATATGTGTCCCTCTCCTGAAAAGATAAAAGTTACATGAGTTCAAATCAATATGTAAAATTTGTAATGTTTCTATGAGTAATGTGCTCCAAAATTGTGCCACCTTATTTACAAAACAGAAGCAGACTCACAGACTTAGAAATCAAACTTACGGTTACCAAAGGCGAAAGGTGGGGGGTGGGGAGAGGGAGAAATTAGGAGGCTGAGATTAACACTACTATATATAAAATAGATAATCAACCAGGACCTACTGTATAACACAGGGAACGCTACTCAATACTCTTTAATAACCTATATGGGAAAAGAATCTGAAAAAGAATAGATATATGTATATGTATAACTAAATTACTTTGCTGTATACGTGAAACAAACACAACATTGTAAATCAACTATACTCAATAAATAAATAAATAAATAAAATGGGAAAAAAGAACAGGCAAAATGAATCTTGAGTGATTAAAAAAATCAGTATGGTGGTAGTCTACAAGGTGCAGAAAATGATTTCAAGGGGGCAAGAAAGAGCTGTCTCTTCATGAAAATATTCTATAGCTTGATAAAGGTACTGGTTACATGTTGTACATATTTGCAAAAATTATTAATTTAAGTATTTTAGATCTATGCATTTCACATGTATAAATTTTTTATCAATGAAAGAGTAATAATTAAAAATCACAAGACTTTGGATTTGATCTAGGTCCTTGAAAACCTGCCCTCCACATAGCTGGTATTTGAAAGAGTTTACTGATTCTGATGTTTCATGCAACATAATGATTTTCCAAGGACAGCCAAGTATTTATTGTATTAATTTGCTAGTGCTGCCATAACAAAATACCAGAGACTGGATGGCTTAAAAAACAGAAATTTATTTTCTCACAGTCTGGATGCTGGAAGTCAAAGATCAAGGTGTTGGCAGGTTTGGTTTATCCTGAGGCCTCTCTCATTGTCTTGCAGATGGCCACCTTCTTACTGTGTCCTCACAGGACATTTTCTCTTTGCATACATCTTTGATGTCTGTCCCTCTTGTCATAAGGGAACCAGTCATATTGGATTAGGGCTCCACATTTATGACCTCATATAAACTTAATTACCTCTTTAAAAACCCTGCCCGCAAGTAGAGTCACACTGAATGTTAGTGTCTCAACATATGAATTATAGGGGGGACAAAATTCTATCCATAACATTTATCTTCTCAGCTCGGACCTGGAATATCAACAGTGCTGTGATCTTACAAAGAGTCATTGACATACTTGTCACAGACTGCCCTAGGGTGGTGGAAATTCCATTTGGAGATTAGTCACTGATTCCTCAACACAACCATGATTAGGAAACTCCAAAAGGAGTTCAAAGGGGAGAATTCCTCAGGAAGGGCATTGCTCTACTTAGATGATTCATTTTTCAGAATGAAAGGAAAGAATTGACTAAGAGTAGTCCAAGACACTTATTATTTTGTCCTCCATCTGTAGGTAGCCTGCCTCTGGAAGCATTATTTGTTGTTTTGTTGGTGCTGTTGTATGCAAATGATAAACTGAACTTGAGTTCATATTGACAAGAAGGTAAGAAAAATGGTAGAGTGAATTTCTTTATATGTTAACAAATGGAGAATTCTTGAACTTTAAGAATTCTGGACTTTAGTTTCTTAGTAATTTTAAACATAGATTTTTCATTTTCCTGGGCATACCACAATGGGGTAGAACTTATATTCAAATTTCCATAGAAACATTTTTGAAGTATCCTAATTTTCATTGGACAGTCTCTAATGAGGACAACATGCAGTATTTGATATAGGGTAGATTGTCGTCTTCTGGGGAATAAAGTTAATTTTGACCACAAGTAGCCCGTGGAGCATAAAGGAATAGCGGCTGGTTTTATGTGAGTAGTTTCATGAAGGAAGAACATAGACTTTAGGCTAAATTTCAATGTTTAAGAGATCAAAGACCTGGGAGATATTCAGGGCTCAGATTGGCATTGCCTCTCTTTTCTTGTGGAGGAATTTTTACATGAATTCTCTTGATATCCTGCACTCTCCTTCTTCTGCATATACTGGAGATAAAATGATTCACCTAGTTGATGGAGGACATTTCCCAGTTGGGTATAATAAAGATAAATAATTGGCTATCGTTCCTTCTCCATCTTGGCCTGGAGTGAGGCAATGATCCAAGTAAGAGTGCTTACTTTGGAGAATCAAACTATCCCTCAGGTGAGATATTCCTAGAATCTTGATGAGATTTAAGGATGGGGTGTTATCAGATCCATTTGGCATTTATGTTAAATTAAATTTTCCAATGTCAGCATCATAAGAAATAACACTGAACATTTTACATCCTTTGCTTTGGGTTATTTTATTTATTTATTATTATTATTTTTTTTGTGGTACTTGGGCCTCTCACTGTTGTGGCCTTGCGGAGCACAGGCTCTGGACGTGCAGGCTCAGCGGCCATGGCTCACGGGGCTAGCCGCTCCACGGCATGTGGGATCTTCCCGGACCGGGGCACGAACCTGTGTCCCCAGCATCGGCAGGTGGACTCTCAACCACTACGCCACCAGGGAAGCCCTACTTTTGGTTCTTATATTGGAAATATGCAAAGGAACTTTGTTCATGAGTCCTCTCAGACCATACGAATAAGTAATGTCAGCACTGAGTATCTATCTTAAATGAATGTATAGACTCTGTTTATCAGTGCAACACTGTTATTGCACCTATTTCATTTTCTGCTCCTTTCCTGTCACCTGTGTTTTAAAATTCCTCTCTTCTATTAGACTGTAAACTTCTTGAGGGCAAGACTAAGTCTTTGTCTTATTTAACATCTCCCTACCACCTGACACAATGCCATATATGTACTGAAGAAAATCAATGAATATTTGTTCAATTACTTGTATATAATTTGAATTGAAATGAATTGAATTGCTCAACTTGAATAGTCAGAGAAACAATCTGTTTATTTTACTATTTTATTTTATTTTTTTAACATCTTTATTGGAGTACAATTGCTTTACAATGTTGTGTTAGCTTCTGCTGTATAACAAAGTGAATCAGCTCTATGTATACATATATCCCCATATCCCCTCCCTCTTACATTTCCCTCCCACCCTGCCTATCCCACCCCTCTCGGTGGTCACAAAGCACGGAGCTGATCTCTCTGTGCTATGTGGCTGCTTCCCACTACCTATTGTACATTTGGTAGTGCATATATGTCAATGCCACTCTCTCACTTCGTCCCAGCTTACCCTTCCCCCTCCCCATGTCCTCAAGTTCATTCTCTACGTCTGTGTCTTTATCCCTGTCCTGCCCCTAGGTTCTTCAGAACCATTTTTTGTTTTTTTTTAGATTCCATATATATGTGTTAGCATATGGTATTTGTTTTTCTCTTTCTGACTTATTTCACTCTGTATAACAGACTATGTGCATCCACCTCACTACAGATAACTCAATTTCGTTTCTTTTTATGGCTGAGTAATATTCCATTGTATATATGTGCCACATCTTCTTTATCCATTCATCTGTCGATGGACACTTAGGTTGCTTCCATGTTCTGGCTATTGTAAATAGTGCTGCAATGAACATTGTGGTACATGACTCTTTTTGAATTATGGTTTTCTCAGCGTATATGCCTAGTAGTGGGATTTTAGTTTTTTAAGGAACATCCATACTGTTCTCCATAGTGGCTGTATCAATTTACATTCCCACCAACAGTGCAAGAGGGTTCCCTTTTCTCCACACCCTCTCCAGCATTTATTGTTTGTAGATTTTTTGATGTGATTCCTGATTGTAGTTTTGATTTGCATTTCTCTAATGATTAATGATGTTGAGCATCCTTTCATGTGTTTGTTGGCAATCTGTATATCTTCTTTGGAGAAATGTCTATTTAGGTCTTCTGCCCATTTTTGGATTGGGTTGTTTGTTTTTTGGATATGGAGCTGCACGAGCTGCTTGTAAATTTTGGAGATTAATCCTTTGTCAGTTGCTTCATTTCCAAATATTTTCTCCCATTCTGAGGGTTGTCTTTTGGTCTTGTTTATGGTTTCCTTTGCTGTGCAAAAGCTTTGAAGTTTCATTAGGTCCCATTTGTTTATTTTTGTTTTTATTTCCATTTCTCTAGGAGGTGGGTCAAAAAGGATCTTGCTGTGATTTATGTCATAGAGTATTCTGCCTATGTTTTCCTCTAGGAGTTTGATAGTGTCTGGCCTTACATTTAGGTCTTTAATCCATTTTGAGGTTTTTTTTGTGTTTGGTGTTAGGAAGTGTTCTAATTTCATTCTTTTACGTGTACCTGTCCAGTTTTCCCAGCACTACTTATCGAAGGGGCTTTCTTTTCTCCATTGTATATTCTTGCTTCCTTTGTCAAAAATAAGGCAACCATATTAATGGGTTTATTTTTGGGCTTTGTATCCTGTTCCACTGATCTATTATTTCTGTTTTTGTGCCAGTACCATACTGTCTTGCAATCTGTTTATTTTAGGTAGTTGTTTAAATTCACTGTATTTCAAACTAAGTGCTTTAGTAAAAGTTTCCTTTTTAGTCATGAAATATTTATGTTTTTCTTTAAAAATACTAAAATTCTTTAAAAAAATGGTCATATTCAAAGTTTATTTTTTTTAGTTGAAAAGGTCATATTCTGATGAGTAAAGAGAAACACCATTTTATTTTGCTAGTATCAGTTGGTATATGTAGATGGAACTGAGGAGAGAGTATTTTTTTTCATTTGTATTTGTTATCTCCATAAGTTGATAGGCTCATAATAATTGGACTATTACATTTCCCCCCAGATATTTATAGGAGAATTGGGTAGAATATATTTGAGGTTGCAGAATTCAGTCAAAAATTTTTCTATGAAATTTTCTTTCTTATTTTATTTTAGCTAAAGTCTTCCAGAGCTCAGAACTCAGGCTAATGTTATGTTTAGCTTGTTTTTATAGAAAGAATTGATGTATGAACAAAGAGGCAGACACACTCTCTCCTCCCATCCCCTTTCCCTCCATATAATATCTGTTGAGGACACTAATACCTTTTATGAATATCAATCAAGTAAAATGGATGGCATTCTGAACTGCAAGTCAAACACTTTAGGTAGATGCCTAGTGGATAGATCCTGCATTTAACAGAAAAAACAATCCAGTTTCTGTTCTGTGCATTTTGTATTCCTCTCTGTAACTATAGTTTGTGAGTTTACACTTCAACTAAAAAACAAGCAGACTGAAAAGTGTAACTGTGCCTTTTCAGCTTACTTCCTATGTGAGATGAATACTATTTCACTTCCTTCAAACAGTGTGGGAAATTGGTCATTGAAAACCCTGAGTAGGTTGGTGGTGCACTCAGCTGGGTCCAATTCTTCATTCATTCTTACTTTGCTTTAAATTGAATGTCAACTCACAGAGAGGACAAAAAATGGGAAAAGAAAAAAAAAAAAGAATCAGTAAAGGTAATAAAAAGTCTAGAGAACATAAATATAAATCTGCCTCCTCTCATCCTGCTACAAAATGTCAGAAATCAGCTTACATTTTTTCTTGTAGTTAAGCGCTTGTGGGGAAGTTCAAAAATCATTTTGTGCTTTTGCTTGTTTATTTGTTTGCAACCTAGACTGTCTTCTTGATAAAAAAAATATGTGTATGTAAGAATTGATTTCATTCCCCAGAATTGTCTTGGGGGCAGTTTTGAAAATACAGAGAAAATGAAAGTATCTTAAGTCAATGCTTGAAGGAAGTTTTAGTTTTTTGAAAGGTATGCATAAATATTTTGAAATTATATGATTACAGGACCACTTGACTCTACACTTTTGACTTCTCCCACATTCTGAAAGCACTGCCTTCTCCTGTCTCCCATACTAGTACATTCTCTGGGTTTTCTTTATTCTTCAGTGGCTTCTACTTCAGCAAGAAACTTGCATGCTTAATGCCCTTGGCATATACAATAGATTTTGGAGTTCCTCAGGGTTCTACTTTGTGTCTTTGAGTATTCCTACTCTCAATGCTCTCTAATCATCTTGACCACTTCACTTACTGTCTTCACTTACTATCTATATCTGATGACTTCCAAATTTATTTCTACCAACTAGACATGACTCTCATATATCTGACTGCCATTGGACATCTCCTCTTGAATTTATCACATCAACTACATTCAAAGCAGTTTATCAACTTGCTTCTCTAGCATGCCTTGTCAATGAAAGTCCTGAAAGACTGTGCTAGAGACCAGGCCACCAACTTTCTGCTGCACTAAAAAGTATTATAGTGATTTCTTGGGAGCATAAGAAAATGATTACAGGTGGAAACAGAGAAATGCAAGAAATAAAAAGCTATAAACTAGTCAAAATGTAAGTATATAGTATCAATATTGAATTTAAAAACAGTAAAAATAATGTCATCTAGAGCATAAAGTAAATGTAGAACAAATATGCGCAACAACAACACAACAGTCAGTTAATAAATGGAGGTAGATTATGTGAAGTCCCAAGTATTATCTACCAAACAGTAAAAGTATTGTTACATTGGATTGTAGTGAGGGATACATATTTTATTCTTTAGTATAGCCACTAATTGAATAGTAAAATATAATAATAGTAAATTCAATATTCCAGAAGAAGTCAATAGAAAAGAGATAACCATAAACAGGTGAGAAAAACAAACTAACAAAAAACAAAGAGTAGGAGAGTACGTATAAACTCAAATATCATTATATTAAATGAAAATGGACTAAATAAAATAAGATCAGGTTAGCTTTAGAGCATTCTTTTCCTCAATAATTTGTAAGATTTAATGTTAAATTATGTTCAAAAATTGGAGAAGGCAATTGATATTTGGCTACATTTATTAGTTTTGTAACTTCTTTTTCAAATATAAATATATCTGCATATATATATATATATATATATACAGAACACTACACAGATTATAAATATAATGCATAATGAATTTGCACAAATTTAATATGCCCGTATAACAAGAGCCCAAATCAAGGAATAGAACACTATTATAATTATAAAAGTTGTATTTTAATATGTATAAAGTCATTAATTCAAAATATTTTTTATAATTTCCATTGTAAATTCTTGTTTGTTCCTTCATTATATAATAGTGTATCATTTATCACCTATGTAATAGGAGATCTATTACCTAGGTCTACTTTAATTTAACTTGATTTGTTTTATTATAAAACAAACATATAAATGTATTCTGATTATATTAAAGTGGTATATTTTGTATTTAAGTCAGACATATTTAATTAAAAGTGGCCACCTTTTGAAATATTATGAATATACCTTTTCAGTGTTTTAAATTTTACAAGTGTATATTATGTGTAAAGATATCTGAAACAGAGAAAATGTCTGAAGTCTTTATTTATATGTAATTGTCATGCATTGTTCTCTTCTAAATGTGGCTTATCTGAAAATTGTATTTTGCAAATTTTTATCCTAATTGTATTTATTTCGGTAGGATTCCATTTGTTGATAGTATACTTCAGCATCCCATCAAGGATTTTTTTTTAATCAACGTGAACTGTCTTCAAAGAAACAAACAGCTTTAGACAGTGTTATCACTTTAATTATAGAAAAAAACATACATTTTTAAAGAACATCTTAGCTACCAAAGACACAATGTAGTGGGACTGCTGTAAAAAGAGGGAAAACAATATGGCAGGAACATATTCAAAAAAAGAACCTGCTTGACAAAATCAGTAGCATGTCAGATTATTAAAGCAAGCACACAGGAAGACAGGTGATACGTGACTAATACCATTGAAGAGGTAAAAATGGATTCAGAAACTATCTTTCCTGTACTATATTGCATCCTAACGATTTTGTCCATATTAACAGAAACTTTTTTGTAAACTAACTTATATGAATAGGCACATATTCCTAGAGAACTGCTGTGAAAACAGAAGAGGTTTGCTAGTGAAAGGTGATATTAGAGGACAGGAATGTTTTTAAAAGGACTGTCTTCCAAACACATAGGTCTGAGAGATTAAAAAAAAAAAAAGACAAAAATGAAAGGAATAACCACTTTTTGACAAGGGAAAAGAAGAAAAAATGGAAACTTTATGGTCTTTCAGGACAAAGGTAAATCACAAAATCAGATGCAACCCTTCTGTGGTTGGGGGCGATTCTCCCCCTTTTTTGTCAAACAGACAAAAAAATTATCACTAAAGTGCTCAGACTGTGCTAAACTGACAGAAAAGGGTGCTGGTAAACTAGGAATCTTATAAAACAAATCAGTATCACAAAATTAATAAAGGGAAAATAAAGTCCATAGGAACTATTTCAGAAAACATGGAAACACAATTTCACACCTCAAATATTCCCCTTGTCCACAAGAAAAACAGCTATGCAGTAGAATACAATCATTCACACAAGGATATGTAAAGTCACTTCGAATTACATTTTCAAAACCTAAAAAGTAGAACGAACAAAAAATAGGGAGAAGTCAAAATAAAAGTTGATTGAATTCAGAATTCTAAGAAGTGATAGAAAAAGAAAAAATTACCTCACATATGAAGAATAAATTACATGATATCCCAGAGAGAATTAACTCAAATAAAAACTTTTAAAATAAGGGGATGGCATATAAACATGAAAACAACCAGAGAATTAAATGACAGAAGTTCCCCAACCAGGGATCATACTGGGCCCTTTGCCGGCGAAAGCGCAGAGTCTTAGCCATTGGACGGCCAGAGAATTCTCTCAAGGCTCTATTAAATCAGCTTTCTTTCGAAACACACAAACTGAGAAATTTCTGAACCTATTAGCCTCTCTGAGAGATATACTAGATCAGAGGTCGGCAAACTTTTTTGTTAATGGCCAAAAAAGAAATAACTTTCACTTTGTCAGTCATATGCTCTTTGTTGCAGCGCCACAAGTTTTCCATTTTAGTGTGAAAGCAGGTATAGAAAATATGTAAACAAGTGGAAATGACTGTGTTCCAGTATAACTTTATTCGTAAAAATATATGGTGGGCCATATTTGGACCACAGGATGTAGTTTGTCAACCTCTATACTACATTATAAGCTTAATTTAGCCAAATGATGACAGGGAAAAAACTTCAGCAAGAGGACTGATGGTGGACATTTAAAAATATATGAAAGTGCGTATAAGACAAAGGTGGGGGTAATAGTGGAATATTAACATACTAATGTTATACATGGTGACAAAGTAGAAATAATGCAACTAAAACATTGGAAGAGGAAGAATAGAAAAAGAGGAAAATAGAAAAAAGATCATTTTTTTGTACAGCAAATGTGCAGATGTTAAAGGACAGCCAAAACAACTGGTAAACCAGACAATAAAAAGGAAAATAAGAAAACAGTAAATGAAGTGCATTAAAGAGTATAAGTATGAAAATCTTCATTGGGACAAAAATATAAACCTTTTTAAAGAGCAAAAAATACACATCTCATCAAGAAACATAGCATATCTAACAAAATTGCACATAATCATAAAATATTTTGATAGAGTCAAGACAAAGCATATTAGTAACAATACATGTAAAGAAAATAAACGATTAGTAAAAAATGAGTTTCAATTTGCCACACAAGATAAAACTCATCTATATGTTGTATATTAGACGTATATTGTATATTTTGCACATGTAAAATAAAGAATTCAGAAAGGTTAAATATAAAGGACAAGACAAAAAATATTAGAAAACTAGGAACTACCAGCAGCAATTATAGTGGTCCTAATATCTAACTAGAGTTCAAGACAACAAGCATTAAAGACATCAAAGAAATACATGATTTGATGCTCAAATCTACAACCTGCTGTGGAGATATAGGAATGCTTAGGAATATTTATGCATCAAGTAACACAATGACTTTTATGAAATTAAAACTACAAGAGTTTGAAGAAGACTAGAAAGAAAGTCACTAATACTGGGAAACTTTAATCATCTCTCTCAGTAGAAGATAAATCAAGTGGACCAAAATAAGAAAAACATCTAACAAATAATCTATATCGTAGATGTCCAGATCTTACAGATTTACTTTAGCTATATAAATGTTAAAAACATTTTCATTTATTTCTGGAAAAAACTGTCTCATTTAGATACATTTGCTAAAGGAGCTAAGAATAAAAATTCAGACAAGATTATATATTCTTTCATTTAGAGTTGAATGACTTTCCCCCCAAATTTCATATATTACATCCTTTATTGTTTTCTCCTTAATTGAGTATTCTTTAGAGATTTTGTCTTTCATTCTTCAAAAAGATAGAAGTTAGTTTTTCATTATTAAAAAAAAACAAAAACAAACAAACCAAAAAGCATTTACATGACAAAAACAGCATAAAGTCAAAAGGCAACATAAAATATTCAAGACATATACTATGGAGAGCTAATATCTCTAATATATAAAGAACTCTTAAAAACTGAGGGAGCAAGCATCAAAGATCCTAAAGGAAAGTGTATATTTTTAATCTTCTTGCACTTTGCTAATTATCTTAACCTCACATTTCTGGTGGGGAAAGAAGGTTTTTGTCTCATAAGACCATGTTTCAATTTTGAATCAAAATGGAAAATGAATTTGTCAAGAAACTTATTTTTTGTAGAAATAAAGCCACATAATTATATCAACACTAGTTACAAATCATTGGTTTAAGGAAAAGAAGTGAGAGGTGTTTTTAAGGACAGAAGGTGAATAGATGAGCTGCTTGATAAAACTAGAGTATAAAATTCAATACAGAAATTAAAAGTGTGTGTGTGTGTGTGTGTGTGAGAAATGATTACATCTGGCAGCTTTTACAGGTATGCATCATGTATATTTTCTAATGGATAGCTATGTTATTTATGAGTTTATTAAGCTAAGAGAAAGGAATTCTATTATACTGACCAGCATCAATTTTAGGCAGAATTTAGAATATGTAGTGAATTTTGGATGTTGTCCATATTCCCTTATTTCTCCCTTCGAAATCTAATTCTCTGCTTCCTACTCTTTAAAGTCTGTTGCAGCATCTCTTCACACACACTGAGTACTACCTGACTGATCATGTCTTAGAGGGCTATCTGAAGGACATACATTTTATAAAGTACTTGAAGTGTGAATGTTGTGGGTCAGATATCAGAGAGACAATATGGATGTCATTAGACACTTCCAGAATTCTTGAAACCATTTTATGCTTACTTTGAGAAAAGCTGAACTGTGTGCATTTAGCTTAGCCTAAAGAATGGTTATACATATCAAATGCCTTATCTCCCAACCTACAGTTTCTAAGTCATATCATCTTTCTTGTAACCACTCTTGCTCTAATTTAATTCAGAAACTTAAAGTTTCCTCATTGTTTGTAGATATTTATTTAAATTAAATAATATCCTCTTACCCATTTTTAATGAAAATTAATATAGACAAATGTCATAAAAGTTTCTACATCATAAATGAAATAGATTTCGCTCTCTGAACTTCTATGACAATTTATTTCCTAAGCTCATTCATGTAAATCGCCCTAGTCACACCATGTCTGGCTACTTTTGTCAGCTGCAGGGGAGATTATCTCCAAAATCACACTATGATAATGACATTTACAGCAAGGTTATTATTAAATTCTATAAAAAAGAAAAGACAATTTCCCTTTATAGCATGTATATCTTTGCTTATTGAAATTTGGTAGGAATGACAAGTATATAAAGAGGGACTAAATATACTTCTGATTCCATAAAATTTTTTTCATTGTGGTAAAAACGCATGAGATTAACAAATTTCTTAAAATTTCTGAACAACTTTTTACTTTTTTTTTTTTTTTTTAGGTACACGGGCCTCTCACTGTTGTGGCCTCTCCCGTTGCAGAGCACAGGCTCCGGACGCGCAGGCTCAGCAGCCATGGCTCACGGGCCCAGCCACTCCGCGGCATGTGTGGGATCTTCCCGGACCGGGGCACGAACCCGTGTCCCCTGCATCGGCAGGCGAACCCTCAACCACTGCGCCACCAGGGAAGCCCTGAACAACTTTTTATGTGTGCAATACAGAATTGTCAGCTATAGGCACAGTGTTGAACAGCAGATATCTAGAACTTATTCATCTTGTATAACTGAAACTTTATATTCTTGAGATTAGTGGGACAAAAGAAAAGTTTCTGGGAGATTCCACTGCTCTGTGTAAGAGTGCATGTTTGCACATATCAAGAAAAAGAGAATGGCTTTTGTATAGTATAGTATACTAGCAAGAGCACTGAGATGGATTGTATCATTTCTGAGTTTGAGTCTAAGTGATGCTACTTACAAAACATATGATTGAGATTCTTTTTTAAAATCTTTAAAATAGGCATAATAATAGAACTATTATGAGAAGAGGGATCTTGTCAGGGCTTGATGCAAATTCAGAATTTCCTAATAGAAACTGAAGTATAAAGGTGACTAGTAATGCATTTCAGAAGAAGTAATTATTTTACATCAAACTAAATAAATAAAAATAAAGTCACACTGCTAACAGGATATTGGGAGTGGGTACTACACCAGAAAATACTGTGAATTCTCCCTAATAACATTCCTTGAAACAATAAAAATGCTTCCTGATTTATTATCGCAAGTGGAAAAGGCATACATGGCAACTCTGTTTCTCATACCCACGACATTAAATGCTCCCTTTTATTTCAATTCAAGCTTGTTTTTCATTCTGCCAGACAACATCATAATTATTACTTATACCTGAGAAAGGATCATTCTAATGTAGAAGGAAAACAACCAAATATACAAATGTAATTCGTATGAAAATAAGAAGTTTTAAATATGCTAAGACTTATTCAGAAAATCATGTCTGAAATACATCTGAATGACTGTAAATAATGACGTTTAGGCTAGAGTTGTGTGTGTTAGGGAGGGGAAGTAGAGATGAATATTTTCAGGGTCTGTATTTTTTATTACAATTGATAGTTAATCTACTGATAGTTTTTATAGAATTATGAACCTAAAATATAAATCCTAAAGTGAAGAGAATATAATAATTTCTCCATTGCACACTTATACACACATATTAGGACTATAAGCTGCACATTATTCTGTGGGTTTTAAGAGAGGCCTAAAGATTACCCCGCCACCTGTCTTTGTGACTGAATTCATTGTTTATGTCACCACTACAGAATGCCTATAAAGCCACAAGCTGTAAGACGGAAAGCAAAATTTGGTTACCATTTTCCTCTAAAAGACCATCAGAACTAATTTCATTATGCATTTCATCACTGTTTATCTCATTCACCACCGGAATCTCAAGGCCTCTCAGGTTATTAATAATCCCCTGTAATCCACTTATACCCTAAAGTTATCTAATTTCCACTCCATATTCCCATTACCTTCCTGCTCTAAGTGAAAGCTGTTTATGGCCCAATAACACACGTTATACTAAATGTCTTCCAAGCGTGGACAGGTATTTTCCTGTTTATTTTTTCCTTTCTTCCACATTTCAGGCAAAATGTTTAAAGCTTGCATTATCTGTTGGTATTTGCTCCTCATTCCTACTTCCCTACCTTTTCTTCTCCTCCTCAAACCCCATCCTTGTGTCATTCATCCACTGCTTCATGAACTGAAGATTTTAGCCCATCTTTCACCACTTTCCTCTTCATCAAAGTGCTGGCAACATTACTGGTGACCGTAAGCCTCCATGGTCATAGCTCAGAACTTGTCATCACCAATAACTTCATCACTTCTGAAGTCTCAGTATGTCTTTCCATTTTGAAAAGGTTTTATAAATTTTTTAAACAGTTGATCCCTTAATTGTTATGTACTGTCCCTTGTGTTCCTTCCTAAATTAAATCCCAGATATGATTTATTGGGTAAAAAGCACTGAGATAAATAGGCCTTTAAGGTGAGGTTTTATGATAATCTGGCTAGGAACTAGGCTGTTTTTAAATGTTTGCTGTAGCTGTAAGTGCCAGGGGTTTCAAATTCCTTGAATGTCCCTGTTTATCCCTCCCCTGTTGTCTTTGTGCCTCTTTAAGAACTTCTTAAATAGAATTGGAGATTTGCACCTCTTTTAGCTGTAATCTGCAACTATTACCCTGGAGCTTTGTTGTTATAGTCACAAGAGGTGGGGAGGGAGGGAAACATTCTTATCATCATATGACTAAATCTCAGTCTTTTATGGGATCTGTGCTCCTGGACTGTGAACTTCAAAAGTGTTTCTAAGTAATTGTTATATATTCCTCATCAGTCCAGTTTCTCTGTTTCTGCCACTGTCATATCATCTCTTTCATCATCAAATGTCCAACAACCTTACAATATCTTTGTCCTAATTTTACTGATGACCACGTTTCCAATTTCACTAAGAAAATAGAAGCAGTAATATAACAACCTAATTTCTCCACCTCAAATCTATCAGTCTATCTACATCTTACCTACAAATTCTGGCTTTCTTCCAGTTTCATTAGAAGTAGGGAACCTTGAGGTATAGTGAGACCCCATCCTTCTTGCCTACTAAATTGATTCTCCTATAAGTAACTTCTCTACTCCATCATCTGCTTTCCCTCTTATGTGAATATTTCTGAAAAGGTTCTGTGTTGTAATATTCCTTAATGCAAAATCCAAGCCTCCTTCTTTCTAGCTCCTGCTCTTTTATGTTCCATGATCATAGCAAAACTACTCAGGAACGTTTACCATGCTCACTTTCTTTACTTTCTCATGTTTTGACTTCTTAGCAGCTTTTAGCACAGCTATCTAGTAAGTGGCTATTATGTGGTTCAACAAATATTTCATGAGTGTGTACTCGATGCTAATCACTATTCTAGGCACAAGAGAACAGTGAATAAGACAATGTCTGTGCCTTTCTAGAAATTACATCCTAGAGAAGAAAAGAAAGATTACAGAAAAACAAAGGAAAATAACTTATAATCTCAGGTACTGATATGTGCTATGGAGAAGAAGAAAACAAAGAGAGGGAATAGAATGTGAGTGTAAAGAAAAAATGATTGCCATTCCAGTTTTACAAGAATCAAACCAATAACTACTGCAGTTGCCCACTGACAGTGCACCTGGGGGAAATTCAGGATGGGGAAAAACAGGAAGCATTCTGTGCTTTGTATATACCGGACCCTAGATAGTTAAGATACATATCTAAGGAAAATTTTCAATGGCCCCAGATTCTTGAATCTTCCCATACACAGAAAATCACTAAAATCATTAACTTGAGATGTCTGTTCTTTGTGATTAACAGTCATCTTTTGATGTTCAAGTACATGTTTTTTTCCAGCCAAAAAATTCAAATATATCCGGGCTCCTCCCTTACCTCTTTGGAGCAGTTCCTCAGAGCTATCTGAAGGCTGTCTCCTGGGCTATAGTCCTAGGTAAGGCACCCAAATAAACCTTGACTCACAACTTTTACGTTGTGCATTTTTCTTTCAGTAGACAGGAGGAAGAAGGCTTTTGTGAAAATGTGATCAACTGAATCCACTCTGTCACAGTGACTCAGCATATATCTTATTGTAAAGCTTTGTTTGTGTAGCTTCTGAATCTTGCCTAACTTTCTCCTGACTGCACTGATGTCAGTCTCCTTTTCTAAATTCTCCTCATGCTCCAGACTTTAAATATTTTACTGCTCCTTGTCTCAGTCCTCTGATATTTCTTTTCTATATATGTTCTCTCCATAGATTATCTCTACCAGCTTCAAAACTTTAAAAACCATGGATAATTCACCAACGATGAAGCGAATATTGTGGGTAAATTGCTCAGTCTCTTGTCCTTTATATGACTAATTCTGGAAGACATTATATACACTCTTTAGGGAGCCCAACAGGATCAAGTCCCCAAGTTAATAACACACTCCTATATTGCTTGTCTTCCTTCCTTGTCTCACTGTCTTCACTTTTGCACACATGTTCAGTGAGATTAATTCACCCTAAAAATATCTGAAACAAAATCCTTTTATCAAGGTCTACTTTGGGGGGAATCCAAGTTAAGTTTGTCATCCTTGATATCTCTTATAGTGATTACCTACTCTCAAGCCATCAATTTGAACCTCATCTGCAACTCTTTCTTCTAAATATATCTCAAATCCAACCCTGTCTCACCACTTCTACTGTTTCTCTAATAAACATAATATCTTTATTTTTTTGGTTGAACTACATGGACTCCATTCCTTGGAGTGTATCTTTAACCTCCTAATAATCACCTCTCTTTCACTCTTTATCTATAGAGCCTCTTCTCTATATAGCAGACCAATTGCGCGTTACAAAGGATATATAAATCAGATCCCTTCTCTATATGTGATTTACTACCACATATAAAGTCTCTTTTTTTTAAAGGCCATCATAACTTGTTTCTTACCTACATGCCTGACTTCATCTCAAAATATTCTTTCCTTTTCTTACTATGTCCTAGTTTTTCTTGCTTTTTCTCCTATTTCTTGAGTATTGTAAGCTTGTCTCTGGTGAAGACCTTTATATTTATTGTATATGTGTGTCTAAGGCTCTTCTCCATCTTCTTTGCTTGGCTCTCTCTTTCTCGTGACTTTGGTCTCTCCTCATATAGCAGTACCCCAAAGAGACTTTCTCTGATCACCCAATCTAACATAGCCCACTCATACCCTCTCTCCAACCTTCTTTCTTTCTTTATCCTTTTGTATAGCATTACTCACTATCTGGAATTATATTCTTCTTCTTATATTCTTATTAGTTTAATTTTTAATTGTCACCTTCCTCCACCATTATGTAAGCTCCTTAAGGCAAAAACTTTGCCTTCTAACAGAAGGAATAAAATCTCTGCTGTAAAATATGAATAAAGTAGCAGACATCATAAAATAGTTTTTATCTCTGAACATATTTTGATCATAGTAAATAATGTATTACAAATATTATAATGAAATTATTATGTAAATTAAGTTATAAGGCAATGGGATATTATTTGGAACATACTTAAACATTGTAAATCAATATAACCGCATTGGAAATGAATTTACTTTAAATAGATTTAAATATATACTTTATTTGGGGGCTAAAATTTAAGTGAACCTTTGGGAAAATGTGAAAATACAAATTCCAGTCATTTAAATGAAGGCGATCAGTGTTCTGTGTGATAAAACCATGAACTGAGTTGAGTTTAATGTGAAATCATTTATTGGAAGAAAGTAGTACACAGATCAATAGTTGCTTTGGGAAAGAAGCACATTCTGCTCAAAAGCATATAAATATTTAATGGTATTTTTAGTTCAGAAGAATTTTAGTCTCCTAGATTATATTTTATCTCTTTGTTCTGTAGATCTATAGCATGCATTGTGAAATTGTCATTTCCATTCATCTTGTGAATGATTAATAACAGAAACTCAAATGTTCACATACATAATTTATACTGAATATGTTATATAGTCTGTAAACTAAATGAATGAGAAGAGTGAAATCTATTAACACTAACATTTGTGCAAATGACCTCTTAAATTAATACTGACATAACTTTTTTTTTTTTTTGCAGTACGCGGGCCTCTCACTGTTGTGGCCTCTCCTGTTGTGGAGCACAGGCTGCGGACGCGCAGGCTCAGCGGCCACGGCTCACGGGCCCAGCCGCTCCGCGGCATGTGGGATCTTCCCGGACCGGGGCACGAACCCATGTCCCCTGCATCGGCAGGCGGACTCTCAACCACTGCACCACCAGGGAAGCCCTGACATAACTTTTTAAGAGTAGTTGATGTTATCTTTTAGGAAGCCAGACATTTTGCCTTGAAGCCTGTAGGTACTGAGAAGGAATTATGTAGGAAATAGACCTCGTATTATTTAACCCTACAGTCTAAAAAACCTGTTATTAATTTGCATAGAATATAGAAGAATAAGGTAACAAAGAATGATGATTTTAGTGTATTTCTTCCAAAAGTATTTCAATTCCTTTCTGGATATATGAGTTTTCTATTGCTGCTGTAACAAATTATTACAAACTTAGTAGCTAAAAGCAATACCGATGTACTAGCTCACAGTCTATAGGTCAGAAACTGGATCACTGAGCACAGCTTACCAAGGTTTTCTGCTCAGGGTCTCAAAAGGAACAAGTGAAGGTGCTGCAGGCACCATCTCACCTGGAGCTAGGGTTTTCTTCCAAGTTTATTCAGGTTGCCGGCAGAACTAAGTTTCTTCATGGCCTAAGGGATTGCCCGCTTTGTTTTCAAAGTTAGGAGAAATTTCCTTACATCATTGAATCCCTCTCATGCTTAGAATCTCTGACTTCTTCTGTCTCTGACCTCTGGACCCAGATTTAAAGGATTCATATAATTAGGTCAGGTCTGCCTGGATAATCTCTTTTTCTTAAAGTCCACAGTGACATGAAGTATCCTTGTCAAATTCACAGTATGTGGGATTATTCAGACATGTCCACCAGGGGGCACTGATCTTGGGAGGCCATCTTAGAATTCTGCCTGATTTCTGAGTAATGCAACCTCTCTAAAACACTTGATCTTTCTTCTACTATTTTAAAAAAAATTCAATTACACTTAAGATAAATGTTTATTAAAAACTTTTACTCTGTTAAGAACTGTATTAGAATTTATAGTGTATTATAAATATACATATAGTGTGTTATAAATATATATATATATATATATATACACACACACATATCTATTTAATAATGCTGCCCTAGGGAAACTTTTAGGATTTGCATTTTTATAAGTGAATGGAAAAGAGGTAGGATGGGAGTTATAAGACAAATTGCCTGTATAATATAAGTATGCAGGAAATGTAACTTTCATTTCATAAAATATATTCACATAATTCTTTCTGCACACTAACATTTGCAACCACACATGACATTCTCTCTGTGTTGTTTAATAATTAAGAGTATGGTAGTATATACACTTGCATTAAGATAACTTCTCAAATCTCCAAAAAGTATATACCACCTTGTGGAGATGAAGTACCATATTCTTTTCTTGACGTTCTAAAATTAGGCAGCTTCAATTTCTATGTACATACCATATGTTTATTATTATATTCTGATTAGAATGCTCTTCCTCTAACCATTTCCTTTGCATAGTTAATTCTTACCAATTTTATTTCAATCACAGGCACAGGAGTCATCTTCAGAATTATTTGGGTGGAATATTAAAAGTGATCATAAATTATTTGCAGCTACTCTCATTAAACGGTAGATACTATTTCCCTATCCCTTGATTTTGGGACTTGCTTTGACCAACAGAATTCACAGAGTTGAATTTTGTGTGAATCCTGAGCAAGGGCTCAAGAAGCATTATATTTTCTGTTCTCACTTTCTTGCTGCTCTGATATTATCACATAAAAATTAGCTTGAGATATGCAATTTAGGAGAGAAGACCACATAGAGAAGTCCACATGAGAGCCACCAAAGGCCAGTTAGTATTTTCAGCTTCCAGCTAACCAAATACTTAATTAACACTTACAACCATGTGACTGATTTTATTAAATAATTTGAACGAATTATATTCATATTAAATTATATTTTGTTGACCTGATGGTAAAATCAACCTTGTACTTTTGTATTAACTGTGTAATAGTTTTCTATTGCTGTGTAACAAGTTATCACACACACAGCTTAAAACAACATGCATTTATCATCTCTCAGTTGCTGTGGGTCAGAGGCTATCCATGACCTAGTGAGTTCTCTGCTTCAAGTTCTCATCAGGCTATAATCCATGTGTCAGTGAATGCTGTGGTCTTATCAACAACTCTACTAGAGAAAGAACCTTTTTCAAGCTCTCTCAGATCATGAGCAGTAATCATTTTCTTTTAGGTGCAGGACTGAGGGTTTTAGTTTGTTGCTAGTGGCTACACTCAGCTCCTAGAAGCATCTTAATTCCTTACCATGTAGCCTTTTGCAATATGGCCACTTTATTCATGACAAATTGCTTCAAAGTCGGCAATACAGAGCGAGCGAATTTACTAGGAAGATGGGATCTTCATAATATGCCATAATTACAGGGGTGAAATCTCATCATCTTTGCCACATTTTAGTGGTTAGAAGTAAGTCACAAGCCTCATCCACACTAAAGGGGAGAGGATTATTTAAGGCTTTAAATATCAAAAAGCAGGAATCATTGAGGGTCAATAGGATCTCTTCACCAAAAGCCCAGTGTGTGGAATAGAGTAAATGGACATCAGCTGCCCAACAACTGTTATAAAATCCATAGAGTGTAACAACAACAACAACAACAATTTTACCAGAATAGTATTGATTTATCTGTTTTCCTTTTGTGATTCTTAAAGCTCATGCACACAAAGCGATATTAATCAGAAATCAATTTAAAATATTCAAATGGAAAGAAGACTAGAAAAGACAAATGAAAATACGTGACTTGAGCCACTTTTAAGTGATAGTAGCACACATATCTGAGAACAAAGGACTTATCCTGGTTAAGTCTGGAGTATAGAATTTACAAGAAATGTACCTAAGGCAATATATTTGATAGAATCTGAAATCTGTTGGTCATTCTGATAAGGTTTAAGATAATCTATGACTACACTTGTTATTGCTAAAATAAGGGGGGGGTTGGTTCTTTTTTCTACATTAGTTTTTAAAATCTCTGCTCCATGTGGCAAGATAACTGAGAACCTGATAACTGGTCACAAGGGGGTTATCTTTTATTTTTTTCAGAATGGCTTCTTAGAGCTTTACCATTTTAAGGTCTTGGTACACCTTGTCTGAAAATGATTTTCATTTAGTGACTTTTTAGGTAGAATTGGAAAACAATACTTTGTTTATTTCTAAGAAAAAAGAATCATTTTTCCCCATTTACTACAGTTTTTATATTTAAATAAGGAGACTTTTTATTATCACCACTTTCTTAATTAACCTTTTAATTTATGATTAATATCTTTCTCATTAAGTAAATTTTAAAAAGGCAAAAAATCTCTTCAGGCAATTTATAAGAAACATAAAGGAAAATTATCTACACTATCCACAGCAGTAATACCAGGACCACTGAAGATGCTGAATAAAAATCTGTTAAATATGATCATTTTTCTTCCCAGTTATATTTTCCAGTACTGAAAACATTAGAAATGTATAGATATTTGTACACACTGGTTATTTCTTGTAGTAGCAAATGAAGCCCACAGTAGTATATCTGTGGTTTCCATGGAATAACTGATTCGCTGTGATGATACAGAGCTTCTGTAGTGAGGGACGTGTGGAGAAAGGGGCCTCACCATTTCAAAGTCAAATGGAAAAAAAAGTCTCAAAGCATAATTTTCTGTGTTATAGCAGAAATGCCATACTTATTATGAAAATGTAGGTCACCAACATTTTATTAAATTCAGTGATTTAAATTTTATTTTTAAACAAAAGAAAATTATTAACTCAACAATTAAACATTGGTGGCTGCCCACAAGAGTCTTATTTTCAGAGGACTGCAGGTATAACCTCAAGAAATACTGAGAAAATCCTTCTATGCATTCTATGCTCTAACCAACATATTTTATACTGAGGGAATTTAATGGTTTTCATAAAACATGAATGTGGGAATATAACATGTACAAGAGGGATAGTAACAACTTCAAATTCACATGTTAAGAATATCATTAGAGGGCTTCCCTGGTGGCGCAGTGGTTGAGAGTCCACCTGCCGATGCAGGGGACACAGGTTCGTGCCCCGGTCTGGGAGGATCCCACATGCCGTGGAGCGGCTGGGCCCGTAAGCCATGGCCGCTGAGCCTGCGCGTCCAGAGCCTGTGCTCCGCAACGGGAGAGACCACAGCAGTGACAGGCCTGCGTACTGCAAAGAATATCATTAGAAGCATTAAAAAGCTGCTTTTTTGAATCATATAATTTCCTTTATGTAAGCACTTTGATTTAGCACCTAAGACCTAATTTTGACTTCAAAAAAGCTAGATTTCTGAGACTATGGCATCAGAAATTTGACATAAGGTGGACATCTGGATATGGTTTTGTATCTAAATTAGGGAAGTAGAAGAACAATGTTAAAAAACACTTTAACAAAAGAAATGAAAAAAAACCTCCTAAAAAGAATCACACAGATGGTCTTTTAAATCCACACATTTATTAAGTTTTGCAGTTTTACGATAGCAGAGATTTAACATAATATTTCAGCATAACAATATTGGAGAGAGATGACTTTTACCATGTAATACCATTCCAATAGTCAAATTAGCTGGAAAATGCTAGGCATGCATGCCAACTAGAGGAAAATTCACAAAGCTTCTCTTTTTTACTAAATAGATCATGTCAACTCTCTCTGAAGTAAAGGTTCCAGGAAGTAAGTTAATTACCACATATGATCAAATGCCTTAATTTCTTATTATATAAAAATTAGCTCTGCTCTAGAAAAATACACTCATAACTTTGCTTCAAAATATATGAATTTAAATACACATACCCACAGCACACATTTCTGTAGGGACTTTTTCTTACTGAATTTCCACATTGCCTATCTTTGGGTGAATGAGAATAAAGGTACCTACAGCTTGACCATCATCTTTAAGCCTACACACATGGGGAGCGCAGATATACTGTGAAGTTTACCAAAACACTCATAACCAAAAATAGATGGCACAATGTGGTATTTTGAGGGAGGAGAATTAATTTATATAATGAGGAGGGGACCAATTGCAACAGATGGAAGATAATAAAGAAAAATGAGAGCATAGCCGTGAAACTAGACCTCAAACACTGAAGAAGGCCCTTTACAAATATGAGAAACTCAAATAAAGTAATGATTCATTTGAACTGGACCTCAAAGGCAATTCAGAAAACAATGCAGCACAATCAACTGAATAATCATCCTGGGTCCGCTGAAGATTTTGACCAAACTAACTGTAACTTTAATGTGTATTAGCTCTTCTCTGTATGTTTTCTGCCTCTTCTTCCATTATCAGCTATCTCCTGATATCTCATATTTAAATTCGCAAATGTTTGAGAAGAGACTTTTAGGCAAGGCAATCTCATATTCACAGAGCTTCCCATAGATCAGGTTCCTGCCCTAGATTATTTTGCAAATCTATTTGTTCATCATTGGTTATCCTCAGTTACTAAACAGTATCTCTTATCATCAGTTGTGACCATTTAGGAACTTCTAAACGAGGCAAGTTTCACACTCATTCATGAATTCCTTACTGTTTCAGTAAAGGGGTTGTCTCCTGGAATTTCCCAAGGAACATAGTCATCTGGTAGGTCCTTGGGTCTTATAAAATAGATTCATTCTAATGCATGTTTCACTCCTTCCTTAAATGTCTGTCGAGGTAGTTCTGACGTTTCTACCTCCTACATTATGGGCAATAATTTTTTCCAGTGTTCCAAGTGTCATCTTAGCATTGTGTTAGGCCAGTCCCCAGGGGCATTAAACACTAATATAGGAGTTGTCCCCATATCAACAAACTCTCCCATATTAAGATTTATATTCTATTCTACTTGGTCCAGGACTTTCAAGATCACTCCATCATGCTTTACATGATCCTGATGGTATGTATATCTTATCTAGGTCCTGCTGTCCCTTTCATGAATGATTCATTTTCTTCCTTAGCAGAGCCTGCACTGTCCCCCATTCCCTACTGAACCAGTCTGAAACCTTTCTTATTGACTAGTGACCAAGACAGAAGTGGGAGACTGTCTTGAGGAGGACAATTATTATCTTGTAAGGCATTGACAAAGACTTCATCAAGGAGGAGTCTGCCATCTTTGGGCACTGAGGATGGGAATCAGGAGTTCAATATTTTCAAGCTTATCCACCCATATGCTCTCACCCCAAATCTCAGAGTCCATTCCTTTCATATAAGGGCCCCTGCTTTGGTTAGAAATTCACTGCATCTGTGAATACAGGCTTTTCTGAAATTCTGACACTCTTATAACAAATTTGTTTGCCTGGTCTTCAGTCTGTCCTTCAACTGTAGAAGATGAGGGTCTCTATAAAAACTATCATAGGTGCTTTCTTATCCATTAAATTAATAATTTTTGGTTCTGTGCCTCTAAATTTCTGTCTTCCATATGTATAGTTAAGAAAAACCCAAACATCTTTGGTCCTTATAATTATTACTTTCACATATCTTTCAAATATTAAGGATATTACATAATTCAGTGCTTTTTAGCTTTACTATGGTGTTAGTCATTAGCACCAAAGAAAAGTGTGAGCTATAACACTGTCTATAAATAAAATAAACACCCTCACAGTCCACATCCTTTATTGCTAGAACGGCAAGCTCCTATATACATCACTTTCATTTTATCAGGGTGTATTGATGAGCAATTTCATGCTAATTAGAATTTCTCTCTGACGTTAATCATGACATTATAGGTATTTTGACTCTCAGTATTTTGTGACAGCTCAGGGCTGGGAGCTGTTACAAAGTCCAGTAACAGGCCAGTTATTTTACTTTGAACGATATGTATTTAGCTGATGTGTCTGGCAATTTGCATCAAAGGTAGAGAACACTACTCAGAATTTAATATAAGCAAAGAAAAATGCTGATTTATTTGCTTTCCAAGCAAGG
Organism: Globicephala melas; assembly: GCF_963455315.2. Taxonomy (NCBI): domain Eukaryota; kingdom Metazoa; phylum Chordata; class Mammalia; order Artiodactyla; family Delphinidae; genus Globicephala; species Globicephala melas. Next base: position 30,086,698 of record NC_083322.1, read on the forward strand.
AAGAACTCTACTAGTAAGGCAGTGATTTGTGGACTCTGCAAATATCTTATAGCAACTGAGAAAATTCCCAGTGAATTCTGGAAGGAGTCAAGGATGTTCTCCATCCACTCATCTATTCAAGGTTTATTGTAGCAGTAAATTAAGATAGAAAACATTTTAAGCATAATTATTGGAAAAGGAGTAATAAACCTGCCATTATTTACAGATGACACTATTATGCACATAAAAACTTCAAACAATAATCTATGAAGAGCCTGTTTGAATATACCATGAAAATGTATTTGACATCCTAGTGTGTGTATGTTTGTATCCTACTTCTAAATAAATTTCTAAGTCATAGAGGAAATCATAATAGAAATAAAATAATTCTCAGAACTAAATTATGAAGAAAATTCAGTAGTACATCATGCCTGGATTATAAGTGAAATAGTATGAAGATTTGAACAAAACAAAGATGTCTATTAACACTATATCTATTCAACATTTTAAGGTAGGTCCTCTCCATCATAGTAAAAATGGAAAGTTAAATATAAGGATTAGAAAAGAAAAATCAAGCTGTCGTTATTAAAGAGTATATGATTTGCCGAAGCAGAGGCTCAAAAATCTGAAAATAGCTAGAATTATGGGGGAAAAAAAAGCTTAACAGGCTGCCTACATAAAAGAGCAAAATATACAAATAATTTCTATATAACAGCAACAAAATTTAGAAAAGTGATTTAGAAAAATTATTATTTTTCCTGACAACTAAAATTATAAGGTATGTAAAAATAAATTTAGCAAAAGAGATGTAGAAAATTTTATAAAGAAAATTAGAAATTTTCAAGAAAATAAAGGTAAATTTGATGAAATGAATTGACACATTGCATTCATGGACATGAAAGCTCAATGAAGACAAGTCTGCACAGAACAATTTTAAAACTCAGAGTATTTCCTGAACAATTTCCCAAGGGAATATTAGTGGAACTTAGAATAATGACAATCTTTAATTTATATTAAGAATAATGATCCAAGGATAGACAGAAAAAAAATTTGAAGAGGAAATGAAGGGATTTTCCTTAGATTGTATGAAGATTAGTTATAATGTAATAGTAAATAACACATACATTTTTATGAATTTACTCTTTCTCCATCCATTATCTTCTTGCTTGAAGTTAACGTCTATCATTCTAGTAAACTCTTTTCAATACCCTAAAGGTATTTTATCCCTTTTCTTTTTTATTATATTAAAGTGACAAAAGCCCACAACCCTCATCTATCTCTATAGCTGTCCTGATATGCTGAATACTTTTGGAGAAAAACTTTCATTAAGGATATTTCCCCACTTATTTAAGTAATGGTCATCAACCTTAATTATACTTTGCTCCATATATCCTCTACTTTAACCTCACCAGGGAACTTCTGCTTTAAATTCTTTCCTCCTGCTGTCATATCTTAAAATTATCTATTTCTATTAGATTATTCCAAGTAGCATTTATTTATTTTTAACATCTTTATTGGAGTATAATTGCTTTACAATGTTGTGTTAGTTTCTGCTGTATAACAAAGTGAATCAGCATATATATACATATATGCCCATATACCCTCCCATTTGGGTCTCCCTCCCACCCTCCCTATCCCACCCTTCTAGGTGGTCACAAAGCACTGAGCTGATCTCCCTGTGCTATGCAGCTTCTTCCCACTAGCTATCTATTTTACATTTGGTAGTGTAAATATGTCAATGTTACTCTCTCATTTCGTCCCAGCTTACCCTTCCCCCTCCCCGTGTCCTCAAGTCCATTCTCTATGTCTGTGTCTTTATTGCTGTCCTGCCCGTAGGTTTGTCAGAATCCTTTTTTTTTTTTTTTTTTTAGATTCCATATATGTGTGTTAGTGTACGGTATTTGCTTTTCTCTTTCTGACTTACTTCACTCTGTATGACAGACTCTAGGTCCATCCACCTCACTACAGATAACTCAATCTCATTTCTTTTTATGGCTGAGTAATATTCCATTGTATATATGTGCCACATCTTTATCCATTCATCTGTCGATGGACACTTAGGTTGCTTCCATGTCCTGGCTATTGTATATAGTGCTGCAATGAACATTGTGGTACATGACAATTTTTGTATTATGGTTTTCTCAGGGTATATGCCTAGGAGTGGGATTGCCGGGTCATATGGTAGTTCTATTTTTATATTTTTAAGGAACCTCCATACTATTCTCCATAGTGGCTGTATCAATTTACATTCCCACCAACAGTGCAAGAGGGTTCCCTTTTCTCTACACCCTCTCCAGCATTTATTGTTTGTAGATTTTTTGATATGGCCATTCTGACCGGTGTGAGGTGATACCTCATTGTAGTTTTGATTTGCATTTCTCTAATGATTAGTGATGTTGAGCATCCTTTCATGTGTTTGTTGGCAATCTGTATATCTTGAATAGCATTTATATATGCTCTCCCACTCTACCTTCAGGCACTCCCTAGCATTTGTCCTTTCCTTTAAAACCAAACTTCTGAAATAAAATTTCCATACTTACTATTCCGATACCCTCTGCACCAACTTCTCAATGCACTAGGATCTGGACTTTACCTCACCAGTCCAGCACAGCTTTAATTATTCAGCACTCAAATTATTTCCATGTTTTTAAATTCAGTGGACACACTTTCCTATTCTCATCTTTCTTGACCTCTCATGATACTTTTATTACTTTATTTATTGCTTTTCTATTTATTAGGCAATGTATTTGGTTATTGGAATACAATGATGATCAAATTCATCTATAATCCCTATTCTAATGAAGCTCATGGTCTAGAACCAAAGAATACGCACAATTAATAAGTGTATTACAGGAAAATTCCAGAGTACCTTATGAGTATAAAATAAGGGTAGGTAAAAGTCTATGAGGTGGTATCTGAAATAAAATTAGGATGATCAGGAAAGGGAAGAGTGTTCCAGAGAGAAGCAAAAGCTTCCACAATGGCCAGGAAGTTGGAAGGAGCATGGTAAATATGTAGAACTAAAAGAAAACCATTGCTGTGGAAGCAAGAATGAGAGGTCATTTGTGGAGAATAGACTAGAATTACTGGAATGAAAACCAAAGTCAAACATAATAGAACACATCCCTGATTTAAGACTTTAATCTGATTATTAGAAATGATCAGTACACAGCAAAAAATAATGTTTTGACTATTTTTATTAATCCTCCATTACTCATGTAATATATCTTCCTTCTTAGAAATGAGAACAATACACATAAAGTTAAGTTTCCCTATCAGTATGAACCCTCATCCATTCTGCTACCCTTTTCCTCATGAGAGCCATTTTAATGCTTTTAGTATGTTCTTCCATACCCCTTTCTTACATAATAAAACATGACCAACAAATAATATATAGTATTATTTTATATTTTAATGATACATGAGAAATGATCTTTATGTAATGGAAGGATCAAAGCAAATTCTCAGGCAAGCTATTTCAGAGGTTATGGGAATAGACCAGCTCTCAGGCCAAATTAAGATTCTTGAATCACATTGTTTATATAACAGTTAAAAACATATAGGAAGAGTCAGGGGCAAAGCGGTGGGATAGGATGAAAAACCAAACTACCCGAATCCTGGGTTACACAGCATATGTGTGTGTATCACCCTCTGTCATGTCAGTCTTCCCAGTTGATGGTGGTCTTATGGGGACCAAATTTAAAGTGTGAGGAAGGAACCCAACATGATGAAGGTGTCAACACAAATATACCTTCTCTGTCAAAGAGATACCAGGGAAAGTAGTCCTGGTCACAGGTATAGCTCACTAACTAGTCTACTGAACAATTACTTGTTTTATCTGTCTCTTGGGCAGAATCCATGAGGGGCCAAATGGAAACATAATGGGAGTCAAAAATAGATGGCCAATTTAGAGATCACAACTGTCAGCCTACTGGTGCCATTATCATAGCTTATGACTTGATCTTTTCATTGATTTCTATTTAAAAGTAGCACTCTTATTTGTTTGAATTATTCCATTTATCTTTAATATGTCTTAAAGGTTGCTACCTTGCAATTGTATTTAACATATTTATGAATTCTATTCATCTCACAAGCTTGTTGACTTGTTTAGATATTATATATCTTAATACAACTTATGAGATATTGCTTACATCTCATAATCCATCAGTTTATTTTCTATATTTGCTTAACTTCTTATGTGTGTCATCAGTTGTTTGTTTTTCTACTTTTGTGCAGCTGATTTGAATATTCTCATATAATACTACAAACACAAATTACATTTAATGTAAATTGCATCAAACTCTATTATTTGGTAACTTTTTCTTTCACTACATTACATTTCAGAGCTATCAAGTTTTACTGATTTGCACAGATCTAGATCATACTTTATAGGGTTTATACTTTTTAATTTTGTATCCATTGTAATTAGCCAGTGTGAAACCATGAAAGAATGATCTGAGATGTTACTCTACTTCTACAATTATACATTACTATAATACACACACACACACACACACACACACACACACACACACACACACAAACAATCAGGAGTCCCCTGGGATCAGAGAGAGCCATCTAATTACTCACAGAATATCTTATGCCAGTTCCCATGCTCCAAATCACCACAGGGTGATGGGATGCCAGCAGATACAGGGTATGTATCACAAGAGAGTAACCCCAAAACTATGAAACTGGGAGCTTATGTAGGTGGCTGGTACATCTACCTCTCTAGAGATGGAAAGAAATTGATGTCTGCTCTGGAATATAAATAAATACTCTGGAGAGAGGAGAAGGTCTCTAGGTTTACAACCCCTAAAAAGTAAACAAATGGCTCCAGGGGAGACTGTCTATAAATCTCTCAGAAGGTCTCTATTTTTAACTTCCAAGGCTCATTTTTCCTTCAGTCATCCTTTACATAAGTTGTCAGTAACCTTTGCTCATTAAGCCCTGAATGTGAGGTAACTTGAAAATACTTATGGAACATTATTTTCTGACAGCTGCAACAAATATCTTCATAATTTTTTCCTTGCCAGTTGACTTTTTTCCAGAATAAATTCCATACATATAAGTAAAATTAGGTTACTTTCAACAAAATAAAAATCAAGCTAGGCACATATTTATTCCTTCAAAATATTAATTAAAAAGAAAATAATTGAGAGTTATCATAATAATTCTTGGGAGCAGTGCCATGACCCTAGAGTCCTATATGCATCCAAGTTCTCATTCAAATGTTAAAATAATGAGAAAAATCAGAAATATTTAAAAATATATTTTGACTTCACACTGCCTCCTCAGAAATACTAGAGCAATTTTTTTTGACTATATAACTTTTGTTTTTCCAGCATATATTCTTTATAAATTAGTCTCCATTGTTGGCAGAGAGAGGTGAGGCTAGTATACTCTCCTTATGTCTCATATATATAGTGTATGTAGCGTGAAAAATTATACAGCATTATAAAAATACTTTTATATGAGGTAAATGAAAAACACAGATCTACTGTTTTTGGTAATACAGTATACAGAAGGAGCATGAGAATTTTATTTTTTAACAACAAGATCATGGGTTAAAGAAGAATGAGTAACATATACACATTGCTGAAAGCAAAAGCTGAGTTAACTCCTATTTTAACTTTTTAAATAAACTCAATTATTTTTTCATTATCTTTCCAGCTTTACTAGGGAATAGCTGACAAATAAAAATTGTATATATTTAAGGTGTACAACACGATTGTTTGATATTTGATATATGTATACATTGTAAAATTATGGCCACAATCAAGCTAATTAACACATTCATCACCTCACACAGCCACTTTTTTTTTAAGAGTTTTTTGATGTGGACCATTTTTAAAGTTTTTATTGAATTTGTTACAATATTGCCTCTATTTTATGTTTTAGTTTTTTAGCTGCAAGGCATGTGGGATCTTAGCTCCCCAACCAGGGATTGAACCCACACCCTTGTATTGGAAAGTGAAGTCTTAACCACTGGACCACCAGGGAAGTCCCACAATTTTTTTTTTTTAACGTGGTGAGATCACTTAAGAGTGATTCTCTTAGCAAATTTCAAGTATACAATACAGTATTATTAACCATAGTCAGCATACTAGATATTATAACCCCAGAACTTATTCATCTTATAACTGAAAATTTGTACTCTTTGACCAACATCTCTCCATTTTCCCCACCCCACAGCCCCTGGTAATTACCATTTATTCTCTGGCTCTGAGTTTGACATTTTTAGATTCCATGTATAAGTGAGATCATAAAGTATTTGTCTTTTTCTGACAGGCTTATTTCACTTAGTATCACGAACTCCCGTTTCATCCATATTGTTGCAAATGACAGGATTTTCATTTTTTAATGACTGAATAATATGCACAGCAAAGGGAACAATCAAAAAATGAAAGACAACCTACAGAATGGAAGAAAATGTCTATAAACCATATAACTCATAGGGCTTAATATTCAAAATATATTACGAACTCATATAACTCAATAGCAAAAAATAAAAAGAAAAAAACAACAACAAACAATTAGCCCAATTGAAAAATGGACAGTGGTCCTGAATTGACATTTTTCCAAAGAAGATATACAAATGGCCAACAGGTATATAAAAACTGCTCAACATCACTAATCAGGGAAATGTTAATTAAACCACAATTAGATATTACCTTAACCTGTTGGGATGGCTATAGTCTTAATAAACTTTTTACTCTTCAAACTGCATATACTGAATAGTTTGTTTAGATGTATTTACATCATGAGAAAGAAGCAGGATAATTTCTCTAGGAACATGTTATTCTTCCAAAAGTTGCTACTGTTTATTACATAATAAATACTAGGAATATAAAAAGGAAATTTTCAATAGTAAAAAGTCAAAAGCTAATTTTTATCTGTTGTGTGGAAACATGAATCATATATTCTTTATTGCTTTTATTTTTATTATGGCCTTTCTTCCTAAGAGCACCTGTACAGATATACGTGGATAAGTGTAGCTTCCTCATTAAAAGATTCATATGAGTACCCTTTCCCCTTGGTGTATAAAGAGGACATAAGGGGTAAGAACCAGCATTTTTGCTATAAATTAGATTGCAAAGAATTACAGAATTACAGAGCATACATTGGTAAGGAAAAAGGTATAGTGAGCAACTATTAAGGATAATTCATGACAGGACAGAATGCAGATGTATTAACTAAGAGAGTTTTTGTCCCTGTGGCCTGTTATGAGAATTTTAACCCTTAAAAATTCTTATGTTAAAGCCCTAACTTTCAATATCTTATTAGGTGTCCTTATTTGGAAATAGGGTCATTGCAGATGTAATCAGTTAAGATGAGGTCATACTGGAGTAGGGTGGGCCCCTAATCCCACATGACTGGTGTACTTGTACAAAGGGGAGATTTGGACATGGCCACACACACAAGGAGAATGCCATGTAAACCTTAAGGCAGGGATTGGGGTGATGCACCTAGGAATGCCAAAGACGGCCAGCAAATCACCAGTAACTAGAAGAGAGTCATGGAATGGATGTCCCTTACATCTCTCAGAAGGAACCAACACCTCCAATACCTTGATCTTGGACTTCTAGTCTCCATAACTGTGAGACAACACATTTCTGTTACTTAAGTCACCCAATTTGTGGTACTTTGTTATGGCAGCCCTAGCAAACCAATACATGGCCCTTGTATCCTCTTAAGAGTCAATGGTATTCATCACTTCAAGGGCACGTATTCATTCACCTTAGGAAAGACGATATGAAAAAACCAAGAAAGTACAAAGTAGTCAACTGATCTCCTAACCAGATGTTTGGAATCTTAATATAGAATGGAATTTTGAAAGCAAGATGGGATGATTTACACACAGAGAAAAGATTAAGGTCATTTTTGTTTTTTCAGTTTCAAAACCTGGGTTTGATAAAGTAAAAATCCGATACATGAACAAAGAGAACTTACAATTTACCGTGCACCCTCAGGGGTTGGGGAAAATCACATGTATTTGAGAGAGAGTTTTTCTGGTTTAAAAGCAAAGGTCAGTTCGATTGTAGGATAGCTGGAAATTAGGACAGGAATTTAATGGAAGTGTCCTTATTAGTGTGATTATTTCAAAAGGCACTCTAGTTTCTTCCTTTAACTAGAAAATTTAGGGAACTTCAAACTCCTCAAAGGATTCAAATGGGGTGGACTAAGGAAGCAAAACCCTTTTTGGCAATCAATCACTGAGTAAGTTATCTAGGTAAATGCCTGAAGGCAGCCTCTCAGAATTCTGAGCTCCCCGCGTGAGAACCAGAGCCAAATGTCAGCTCTCTGTAGTGGAGAGGAGAAGTTACTGAGAGATAACAAGAGAATAAGTATAAGCCTTGGGTTTGAGGGAAGGAAAATATGGATGGTAAGATATTACTAGGACTCAGGGTTATCACAGTACAAGCTAGAAGAAGATATGAATCTTCCAGCGGAAGCCCGAGTGGAAAGGTAGTAATATATGAAAACCAGACTCCTCCCTATGGCCATTCTTGTACCTAGGGAGATAATGAAATATAGACGGGAAAACTAAATTCCCCTGTGTACAAAAAGACATTGGGAGAACAATTAAACAAATAAACACAGAAGTTAATGGGCACAGATGGAAGAGAATATATATAATCTAGAGTATGTATAATTCTATTTAAACCCTGAGTTGTTAAACTGTTAAAATAATCTCATACCTGTTATAATTAGAGTACTGTACCTATTAGCTATAGTACTTTATATACTTTTACATGTTGATCTCATTTGATTTTTGACAATTTGTCATTTGAACCTAGTGAACTAGGAAGGTCAGATATGATTACCCTCATCTTATAGCTAAAAATACTAAAGTTTTGAGAAATTAAGAATTTTATTCAATACCCATATCTAATAAATCACAGAGATGGAACTAGTTACCTCACTTTCCATGCAGTACCATAAAATGATTAGGGTGCATTAGGCAGTCTGTGCTATGGTCACAACGAGCCCCTGTTTTATATTCCCAAAGAGAAACCTCATCTTCCTCCAAATATGATGGATCTCTTCTCCTTTTCCAAATATCACTGCATCAGAGTCAGTGCTAAGGTTATATGCTTTTGCTACCCTCTTTATAAAAAAAAAGAAATGCTAGCTTTTCCAGTTAAATCAAAATCCTGTGGGAAATAGTGCAAATTTTATATATTCTTTGCCCATATCATTTATGTTATGTGGGTTCTTAACACTGATCTCTAAAGTGTCTTGTGAATGCAATTTTTATCCAGTGGTATCAGGCCCAGCACACATGGTGTCATTATGTCAGACCTATATACATCAGTCCCTTAAAAACTGGATATTTACCAATGTGCTAAATATTAGATAGGGAGAAGGGGTTCCTTGATCCTAAAGTTCCATACAAAATGGAATCAATGTTGATATTTTATTCAATTTAGCAAATATGGAGAAACTTATCTGAACAATTTACTAAGTGTAATTTTACAGTGGAGTAAACGAACAAGTCATAACAATAATAATCATGGTGAGGATGGTAATGATGAAAATAATAACAGCAGATAAATTTCAAGAAAAAAATGTATCATGTACTATGCTAAAACTTCACATGCATTGTGCAATTTAAATTTCACAATACTTCTATGAGGTTTTGATCTTTATTATCATATATTTATAAATAAATAAATTAGTCTTGAAGCAGTTAAATAACATGTTCAAGTGTCACATGGTCTGTTCATTACTGGAGCCAGGATTTGAAATTTGGTCTATCTGAACTCAGACCCCAAGCTCTTAACTGGCAAAAATCAATAATTGTATAACCAGCATCACAAATTACTATTTGAAGTTATCCCTTTCATTTTTTCCCAACTATCCAGACATGACTCTCAAGTAATATACTATCACAAAACTGTGACATGGTCCTTTGTCAAAAGTGATAGCTGAACCCCTGCTCCCTCCACAAGAAAAATTAGCAATATCTCTCAGGTCTATGATTGCTGCAAAATTCTTCTGATTGCCTAACATATGAACCCTTGAGTTCATGTTTATTTTTACTTTATTATCTCAACTTATGAAAATAATTCCGAGCACCATTTGGTAATAAAAAAATGCTACAAAAACTAAGTACTCTATCAAAATAAGGAAACCCATCTTAGAAATTTCAAGTATCATAGTTGTTAATAGGATAGAAAACAGTGCCACTTTATCCTTAACCAACTCTAGATTATAAACTTCCTACAGTATCACCCTTATTCATGAGAAGGACACTTACAAACCAAAGAATTACATACTGGTTCCTGGAGGATTAAAAAAAGATCATTAAAAATCTGACAACACTTAAGACAACAAACCCTAGACCTGAAAAGAGCAAATCAACAGCCTGTCAGCACAAATGATTCAGAACTTCTCAAATCCCGGCATAGTGAGTAAGCAAGTTGGTCTCTGGAGAATCTAAATCTTGAATTATTTTTAGCTCAAAGCTACCACCCATAATTCTACAAAGATCCTGATAGGAAGGCATCCTAGCAGTTGGAGCTCAGGTAGCAGGCTCTCCTCATGACTGGAGCAAATAGCGTGAGTGTGCGGTCTCCGTTGTTTCTAGTCACTGATCCATAACCTTAAATCATTATATTTTAATACTGAAAGACATTCATCTGAGTATTTTCTGTTATGTAGGGCTATCTTCCGTAATATTGATTTAAACTTATTTTCTATAAAAAGAATAGTTATTCCCAAGTCCCTTTTAAGAACACTCTTCATCTGAAGTGACACATATTTTAAAAGTAAGGATTTAAATGTCTTCCCCTTTAGAATCACCATTTTTCTTTTTTATTCCCTGGAGAATACTTTATACCATTAATATTAAATGAGAAACATGGATACTAAATATATACTTTCTGGAATGAAAATTATAGTAGGAAATTGTATGGTTTTAACTAAACATGAATTGACTGAGAAGATAAATACATTTCCTGCTAATTTCAGTAAGCTTTGTGAGACTAGTTGGATGTTAGCCTAATTCTTGTGGCCATCTGCGGACTCCTATGATGTGTTGTGAACAGTACATTACATTCATATTGGCATTGATATACCTTTGTAAAGCATCTTCCGTTCTATGGCTGGCACTGCAGTTACTTTCAAAGTGTGAGTGTCTGTTTTCTAAAATATATCATCTTAAGCACATCAAAACTGCAATGGCTTCTGTTTTTTATATTGTAACAGAATCTTAGTTTTAAAATATTAGAGAACTGTCATTAACTCTAAATCTAATAAAAATAAAAGGGAAATTCTAACAGTAATATTTTATTTTAACCTTTGTAGAAAATGGTAATTGATGCTAAAAATAGTTATTTATAATTGTAGAAAATGGTAATTGATGCTAAAAATAGTTATTTATAATATTACAAGACACTATGAATAGTCTGTGGAAGTCAGAAATATTTTTAATATGATTTTATACCTGCTTATATTCCCTAATTATTAAAAATTGGCTATTTTTAAGTTAATCAAAACATATTGGCCTTTAATCATTTTGTACAAATGAAAATGATATGTGTTCGATGAAGTACACATCACCACAAAGGCTATATTTTTATGGTTATACATACTATACTATAATTAAGCTCCAAGTAAATGCATAATGACTTAGAAGATAGCTTCAGAAGATTTTGAAGAGAATTTTAATATTTGAGTGAGTCTGAAGGAAATTTGAATCAGAGGAGTGCTGAAGGCATTCAGATAGATAGTTTTGGAAAATATCCCTTTTCCAAGACTAAATAATTCTTACTAGTATTTCTTGAAAATTTACCTTTTTTATAAGCAGTTTGTTACATAGTTGGTTTTTCCTGCAGTAGAAACCCTTAGGTAATACATGTGATTTAAAACAAACAAACAAACAAACAAACAACTAAGGGCATTGTATAAATGCTAGTCCTTTTTCTGTATTATTTTGGAAGACCATTTCTGAGGACTTTGGATTTGTAAAGCCATAGGAATATTTACTTAATATATTATTGTTCTAAAGAAAATTGACAGAGAAAATCTATCACTGATCCCAGTGGGAAGCCAGCTGATCATTCCTAGTGACTAGGATGTTTTCAGACTTTGATAGACGCAGAAGGATGCCCAGAGAGAAGGGCATGAGCAGAGATACTGGCAAATGAATTGGTCTTATCTGCCACAACGAGCAAACATTGTATAAACTGAGTATTTACACACATCCTTGTTCTTTGCACAACCTGAGGCTATATTTGTGCTTGGTAACTGTCAATTTAGGCAACTGGTTCTACCAACATTTCCAGAAAGCCTCCACACTCCATCTTTTTGCTTTTTGTTTGTTGTTAATTTTTGTGACCATATTGTTACTGTTTAATGATCTGGCTTCAGTAGAGTTGAGAAGGAAATGACAGATAAAACAATTTGGTATTTTTGAAACTAATAAATGTAAATTCCTACTTGATCCAGTATACTTACTTGAAGTATAGGCACTGGAGATAGGTTCAAATTTTTCCTTACTGTCAATGAAAGTAGTTACAAACATTCAGAATTTTTATGCAAAAATAAATTGTTAGTAAACTCCTACCTGCATTGTTTTCTCTTCAAAAATTAATCGTGACCATACATAAACTCAAAATTATAAAAGGGTATTTTTCTTACATTCAGAATAACACACTTGAGATTGCACTAATTGCTTATTAGGTGCAATCACATAATTTAACCACTATGAGTAACAACAGCTTGGCATTGCTTATTGTAAAATAGCTGAATACCGTTAATTGTTTTCTGGTTGGATTTTTACTCCTTTAGCTAAAATCATACCATTTTCTTTCATCGTTTTGATGCCAGAAAGTATATATTTAGCAGTCACCTTTATCATTGAATATAGATAAGATAAACTATTCCCCAGGGACTTAAAAGAGAGAGAAAAATTTCTAAAAGGAAAGACATATAAGTCCTTACTTTTAAGATATGGGTCAGTAAAACAAAGAGCTGTTTCTTTGAAAATATAAACAACATTGATAAACTTTTTGCCAGACTCATGAAAAATAATTAAAAAAAGAGAGGAGCCAAATAAGTAAAATCAGAAATAAAAGAGGAAAAGTTACAACCAACCACAGAAATGAAAAATGTTCATTAGAGATTGCTATGAATATTATATGTCAACAAATTGGACAAAATAGAAGAAATGGACAAATTCCTAGAAACATACAATCTTCCAAGACTGAATCAGGAAGAAAAAGAAATCTGAACAGAACAATCATTAGTCTGAAATTGAATCAGTAATCAAAAACTCCTAATAAACAAAAGTCCAGGACCAGATGGCTTCACAGGTGAATTCTTTGAAGCATTTAAAAAAGAGTTGATACCTATCTTTCTCAAACCCTTCCAAAAAATTGAAGATAAGGGAATGTTTCCAAACACATTCTACTAGGCCAGCATCACCTTGATAGCAAACAGATAAAGATACCACACAAATAAGGAAAATTACAGATTCATATCACTGATGAAATGGATAAAAAATTCATCAGCAAAATATTACCAAACCAAGTTCAACGATACATTAAAAGGATCATATACCAAGATCAAGTAGGATTTATCCCAGAATGCAAGGAAGGTTCAATATGCACAAATCAATGAATGTGATACAAAACATTAACAAAATGAAGGATAAAAATCATATGACTACCTAAATAGATGTAGAAAAAGCATCTGACAAAGTTCAACATCTATTTATAATAAAAAGTCTCCACAAAGTGCACATGGAGGAACATACCTCAACATAATAAAGGCCATATATAACAAACCCACAGCTAACAAAACACTCAATAGTGAAAAGTTGAAAGCTTTCCCTCTAAGATCAGGAACAAGATAAGGATGCCCACTATTGCCATTTTTATTCAACACAGTATTGGAAACATACAACATATCCACATCAATCAGATATAAATATAAAAGAATCAAAATTGGAAAGGAAGAATTAAACCTGTGACTATCTGAGGATGGCATGACCCTAAATACACTACTAAAAATCTATTAGAACTAATAAATGAATTAAGTAAAATTCCAGGATACAAAACTAATGTACATAAATCTGGCATTTCTATACCCTAATAGTAACTATCAGAAAGAAAATAAACAAATGAGACTACATAAAAATAAAAAAGTTTTCACCCAGCAAAGAAAACTGTCAACCAAACAAAAAGGCAACCTACTGAATGGGAGAAGATATTTGTAAATTATATGTTTGATAAGAAGTTAATATCCTAAATATATGAAGAACTCACACAACTCAATAGCAAAAAACCAAACAATCTGATTTAAAAATGGGCAGAGGACCTGAATAGACTTTTTTTTACAAGGAAGACATACAGATGTCCAACAGAAACATGAAAAGATGCTCAGCATCTCTAATCATCAAGGAAGTACAAACCAAAACCATGATGAGATATCACTTCATACTGTTCCAGGTGAATTTGGGGTTCTATATGTCTCATTGCAGAAAGAATCCAGTGAGAGACAAAATTATATGTAAGAAGTGGATTTATTTAGAGAGGAACACACTCCACAGAGTGTGAGCCAGCTCAGAAGTTGATAGAGCCTCGAAATATGGTGTGGTTAGTTTTTATGGGCTGGGTAATTTCATAGGCTTATAAGTGGAAGGATTATTCCAACTATTTCAGGGAAGGGGTGGAGATTTCCAGGAATCAGGCCACCGTCCACTTTTTGGCCTTTTACCATTAGCCTCTGTCATGGGGCTTGTGGGTTTGTCATTTAGCATGCTAATATATTACAATGAGCATATAATGAGGCTCAAGGTCTACTGGAAGTCGAATCTTCCGCCATCTTGGACCTATTTGGTTCTACAGTAAGTCCCCTACATACATACAAACGAGTTGCATTCCAAGAATGCATTCATTAGTCCAATTTTTTCATAAGTCCAACAAAGTTAGCCTAGGTGCCCAACTAACACAATCGGCTATATAGTACTGTACTGTAATAGGTTTATAATACTTTTCACCCAAATAATACATAAAAAACAAACAAACACAAAAATAAAGAAAACATTTTTAATCTTACAGTATAGTACCTTGAAAAGTACAGTAGTACAGTACAACATCTGGCATACAGGGGCTGACATCGAGTGAACAGGCAAGAAGAGTTACTGACTGGAGGAGGGGAAGGAGGTGGGAGATGGTAGAGCTGAAGGATCATCAGCAATAGGAGACAGAGGGCAAGCTGCAATTTCACTCATGCCTGACATTGATGGAACGCATGTTCTCATCTTTGAAAGTTCGCAGCTTGAAGGTTCATACGTAGGGGACTTACTGTAATCAGTTTATGTCATGTCCTTGGGCTATGTCATTCTTTTAAAGGTTGTCCCTGCACCTTTCCCTCCTGTTTCATTACCTGTCAGAATATCTATTACCAAAAGACAAGAAATGTGGAGAATGTGGAGAAAAGGGAACACTTCTGCACTGTTAGGGGAATGTAAATTGGTGCAGCCAGTATGGAAAACAGTATGGAAGTTCCTCAAAAAATGAAAAATAGGGCTTCCCTGGTGGCGCAGTGGTTGAGAGTCCGCCTGCTGATGCAGGGGACACGGGTTCGTGCCCCAGTCCGGGAAGATCCCACATGCCGTGGAGCGGCTAGGCTCGTGAGCCATGGCCACTGAGCCTGTGTGTCCAGAGCCTGTGCTCTGCAATGGGAGATGCCACAACAGTGAGAGGCCCGTGTACAGAAAAAAAAAAAAGAAGAAAAATAGAACTATCATACAATCCAGCAATTCTACTTCTGGGTATTTATCTGAAAAAAAAATTAATTCGAAAACACTAAAGGAAACACTACGTTCATTGTAGCATTATTTACAATGGTCAAGATATGGAAGCAACCTAAATGTCCATTAGTGGATGAATGGATAAAGTAGATATAATATATTAATATATAGAGAATGTTACTCAGCCATAAAAAAGAATGAAATCTTGCCATTTGTGCAACATTAGTGGTCTAGATGATATTATGGTAAATAAAATAAGTCAGATAAAGAAAGACAAATGCTGTATGATTTCACATATATATGGACTCTAAAAAGCAAAACAAAACAACAGACAAGACAAACAGAAATAGACTTATAGATGCAGAGTAAACTGGTGGTCACCAGAGGGCAGGAGGGTAGGAAGTTAGACAAAATAGGTGAAGGGATTAAGAGGTACAAACTTTCAGTTATAAAATAAATACATCACAGGGATATAATGTACAGCATAGAGAATATAGTCAATAATATTGCAACAATTTTGTATGGTGACAGATGGCTACTACATTTATCGTGGTAATCAATCATAATGTATATAAATATCAAATCACTATGTTGTACCCCTGAAACATAATATTGTATGTCAACTATACTTAAATAAATTATTTTTAAAAAAGAGGAAGGAGGACTTCCCTGTTGGTGCAGTGCTTAAGAATCTGCCTGCCGTTGCAGGGAACACGGGTTTGATCCCTGGTCCAGGAAGATCCCATGTGCCGCGGAGCAACTAAGCCCATGTACCACTACCGAGCCTGCACTCTAGAGCCCACACGCCACAACTACTGAAGCCCACGAGCCCTGGAGCCTGCAAGTCACAACTACTGAGCCCATGCACCGCAACTACTGAAGCCCGCATGCTCTAGAGCCTGTGTGCCACAACTATGGAGACCACGTGCTGCAACTACTGAAGCCCGCGTGCTTAGAGCCCGTACTCTGCAACAAGAGAAGACACCACAATGAGAAGTCCCTGCACTGCAACGAAGAGTAGCCCCTGTTCGCCTCAACTAGAGAAAGCTCGCGCAGCAACGAAGACCCAATGCAGCCAATAAATAAACAAACAAACAAATAAATAAATAAAAAGAGGAAGGAAAAGGACAAGGGATTGAACTGATAAATGATAATGTAGGCTACATATAATTATTGGTAATCATGGATTTTGTTTTAAATTTATTGCTAATTATCAGATGAAATTTCAGAATCACTCAGAAAAGCCTATCAAATTTCCAGTTGATGATCTAATCCAGCTCCACACCAGCAGAACACCATATGCTAAATTTTTACCTATTATAGTTATTTGACATATTTAGTGAAAAGTATATGGCATTAATTCTCTTTAATGTGTGTTACTTTGTTATGTACTATAAATAATTCTATCAATTTACTCCTGTTTAGAAATAATTTTTTTCTTGTAGGATTTCACTAAGTTGAATTTTAAAGACAAAGAGAAACTTGTACCAATCCTCTTTGCCTTTAACCAAATTTGATATGCATTAGTACTCTCTATTTCCTTTGAAAATAACTGGCAGACATTGATGTCTCTAAGTAACTGTCAAAGAGTACACTAAGAAGCTCTGGGGAATCCAGTAAGCCATTCCTAATGATTTCAATAGGTCTAAATATCACACTAACAGTGAATCACTCTCCCATTAACAAAATTATCCCTAAAATCACCATCAGCATTATTTCAATAAATATAATCTTGTTATTTCATTATTGATTTAGTATTTTAGATTTCCTTATGAACATTAGTATAAAATGTGATTTTTAAATAAACCCTTTATATATAAAATGAATAACAGTAAATGTAACTTATGCTAAATAATGTATCAGAGAATTTAAAAACTATTTATAAGGTAAGCTTTTTTTTTCTCAGCCTAGGTAAAAAGCCAAGTTTAACATTAAGCTGTAGTTATTTTAAAGGACTTTTCTACATCCTTTTAATTTTTGATGAAAAACCATATTTAAGTTCATGTATCATAATTTTGTCATCTGATATTTTAAAAATATACATATATTTGAAAGCTTTAATTCAGACATACGTACTTAACATATTAAATTATTAACTACATACTTAAATTTTTAAAAAATAGAATATTTTTTCACATATAGCCAGAGATAAAGTTCACAGTTATCTGAGATTATTAACTCTTCACAAAGTCAGATTTTTTTTTTTTGAGAAAACCAGATGTTTATTTGAATAGTGATTTCACCACTCATTAACTGAGTGAATCTTGGGCGTTATTTAAGTTTTCTGAGCCCCAGGTTTTTAAAGGTAACGTGGCAGGATTATACCTACCAGGAAGGATTGTTTGAGCTTAGGTGACATAACACTTGTGAATGGCTGGTGCCTAGTAGGTGATCTGTATTTACTATCTTTTCTCCACGCCAAATTATGGATCCATTTCTGAAGAGTGTTCAGCTCTTCTGGGTGGATATATATTGTTGGCCATCCCACCAGTTGAGATTCTAAGTTCTGTTACTTGACTATGTGATGTATACAATAGTATTGTCTCTGCTTATTATTCCTAAGATATTTTCTTCAAGGTTGAAGGACAATCTTCTCTCGACAGTACAGTGTATGCTTCTTGATTTTACAGTCTTAGGTCAATAGCTATGACCTTAGCTTTTATCTTTATGGTTCAGGGACCATATCCGTTTTTTAGTTTAGCCTCAGTTTTATGTATCAGAAAGAGCACTTGGCCCTTGACTGAGACCCCTGGCTCACCAGGCAGGGCAACTTTGGACCAGTCAACAAATAGACAGTTGTGGTGCAAAGCAAACATTTCTCAAATTTGAGTGTGCATGAGAATCACCTGGAGGTCTTAGTAAAAGAGATGGCTGGGCTCCACCTTGGAGATTCTGATTTAGTGAGTCTGGGTGGAGCCCGATAATTTGCATTTGTAAGAAGTTCTGTGGTGATGCTGAGGCTGCCCGTCTGGGGCCTGCACCGTGAGAACCACTGATGTAGAAAAATCAGCCTGGAGCTTAAAGGAGCTTGGCCAAGTGAGCTGACCCTCTGAGCCTGTTTCTTCATCTATAAAGTTCCACCTTACAGACTGGATTTAAAGGTAATAGTTAGACAAATTATGATGTGCAAAAAGCACTTTATGAACTGTAGAACACAACATAATTATTAATAGTTTAATATTCCCTATCAGCTTTAGCTTACTCACTTTGAGTAAGACAAAGTCAGATTTTTAGTAGTTACTGATAAACAAAAGTTTGATAGTATGAGCACAGATTAGGCACAGGGATAGATTCATTTTTGAAAATAGAGTTAAATTTCTACTGGATGCTAGAAAACAAAGAATAAATTGGTCTCAGAGAGCAATAGTAAATAGAACAAATGTTTCCTCCTTGTTTTCAGTAATAAGTTTAAGCTTACACTCTAATACTTAGAAAGAGAGGGATATAAAATGAGGCAATCGTCAAGGGGCACTAAGAAAGATAGGAAACCATAAAAGTAGAGAAAATGGTCAGACTACACATGTAATCAAACTTTTACCATATCATATATAATTTCTACTGGTCTTAATTTGGGACTTTCATATTCAAGATAGTTTTAGAAATTCACATAATTTTTTATGAAGGCATCATAAATGAATTGTTAGATTTAAGAAACAAAAACGGAAATTATTGCTTCAGTTGTCACAGTCAGTGGCATGAAATCCCACAGATGTTCCCTTTTAGTAAGAGAAAGAACTACTCACTATTAATCTACTAAGAGATTTATTAGCATTACAGACATTTGATAATCATTTCCTAAAAAAAAGCACATAGTTAAATTTAACTAAAGATTTTATTCAGCATTATGCTAAGACCAGCTGTCACACAGTGCCTGGCGATGTTGCAAAGCTCCTATCTGCATGTGTATTCACAGATACTAGGAATCCCTCCACTTTTTATGATGGATGTTGCATTTTTAGTGCAACATCTGTGTTGTCTTGAGTGTGTTATGACTTTTAATCCTTGAGTTAATACATTTATAGATATGTTCCTCTGATTTGGGTTTACTGATCATTTTGATTTCATATAAATGTTGAATTTTCAAATATTGATTAAATTGTTGCAAATGTGATTTGATTTTCCAAAGGAAAATGCATGTAAATTTTGATTATGATCTGCTTAAATTTATAAAATATGTATTTCAGTAATAAATTTTAAAATACTGGTGCAGGGCTTCCCTGGTGGCGCAGTGGTTGAGAGACCACCTGCCGATGCAGGGGACGCGGGTTAGTGCCCCGGTCCGGGAAGATCCCACATGCTGCAGAGCGGATGGGCCCGTGAGCCATGGCCGCTGAGCCTGCGCATCCGGAACCTGTGCTCCGCAACGCGAGAGGCCTCAGCAGTGAGAGGCCCGCGTACCGCCAAAAATAAATAAATAAATACAATACTGGTGCAGTTTCAATTGTAATTCTTATAATTAAAGATCAACTGATACTTTTTCAATAATAATAGGATTTGACATAGAATATGAAATAACGCTCTACAATTATATAAAATTCCAAAGCAAATGCTTAGAAAATAATCCTTTTAAAGTTCTCAGATCCAATAACTCTTTTAATTTTTCAACTGCTGTTAACCTCTGGAATTTCTCCAAAAGAGCACTGCAAATACATTTCCAGTCGTGTAGAATTTTTCAGATTTATTTATTTTTCTTTCTGTATTGAATTTTATTGTTTGCTCTTTAACTTTTAATTTGGAAATAATTATATATTCAAAGGAAGTTGCAGATATAATATAGAGAAGACTCTTGTACTCCTCGCCCAGTTTCCCCCAATGGGTACATCTTACTAATTGCAATACAATATCTAACCAAGAAATTTGACATCGATATAATGTATGTGTATAATTCTATGTCATTGTCACATATGTAGATTTGTATAACCAACATCATAATATACAGGACTATTCCATGGCACAAAAATTCCCCTCATGATATTCTTTTATAATCAAACTTATACCCAGCTGACCATTCCTAACAGGGGGCAAGCCCCAGTATCTTTCAACTCTATAATTTTGTCATTTCCGGAATGTTATATAAATAAAATCATATGCTAGTAACTTTTGAGACTGGTTTTTTCCACTCAGCATAGTACCTTTAAGATCCATCCAAGTTGTTGCAGGTATCAATAGATAATTACTTGTTACTTATTAGTAATATTCTATGGTATGGGTGTAGGACAGTTACTCTTAACTTTTCACTTATTGAGAGATACTTTGGTCTTTCTACTTTTTGGCTTTTGCAAATAAAACTGCTATGAACAATTGTGTACAAGTATCTCTGTGGACATAGGTTTTCATTTCTCTGGAATAAAAACCTAGGAGGCCAGTCATTGGGTTATATGTTAAGTGTATGTTTAGCTTTTTAAGAAGCTGCCAAAATGTTTTCCAGCTTGGCTGTATCATTTTACTTGCATCTCACCAGCAATGTATGAGATATAGTTTATCTGAATCCTCAGTACCATTTAGTATTATCACTGTTTTGTTTTATTTAAAATTGTAGCTGCTCTAATAGGTGTGTGGTGATATCTCATCATCGCCTTAATTTGCGCTTCTTTTAAGTTAATGATCTTGGAAACTTATCATGTGCTTATTAGCCTTCTGCATATACTTTTCTGCAAAATATCTCTTTACATCTTTTGCCCATATTCTATATGGACTTGTTTGATTTATGTACGCTTTAGCTTAGAGAATTCTTTACATACTCTAGATACGGTTCCTATTGTCACAGTTGTGGTTTGCAAATATTTTCTTCCACTTGATATCTTGTCTTTTAATCCTCTTAACAGGGTTTTTCACAGAGTAAAACTTTGGTTTGATGAAGTCCTACTTGTCAATTATTTTACTTTATTTATTGTGCTTCTGGTGTCATGTGTAAGAAATCTTCTCCAAGCCCTAGATCCTCAAGCTTTTCTACTATATTAACTTTTAAAGATCTATTGCTTTGCATTTTATATTTAAATCTATGACCCACTTTGAGTTAATTTTTGAATAAAGTATGATAAGGTAAGGTTTTCATTTCATTTTGTTTATTTATTTAGCCTATGGATATAATTGTTCCAACACCCATTTGTTGAAAAGTCTATTCTTCCTACATTGACGTGCTTTTGCACATTTGTCAAAAAAATCAGGTGGCCACACTTCTGCAGGTTCATTTCTGGGTTTTCTGTGCTATTAGAATATAATACAATTTATTGAGTTATGTATCTGTATATCCACTAATACCATACAGTCTTGATTACTGTACCTATATAAGTCTAGAAATTGGGTAGAGTGATTTATCCCACTTTACTCTTCTTTTTCCAAATTATTTCAGCATCTAGTTCCTTTACCTTTCCATATATTCTTTTAGAATATTTTGTTTATATTTACAAAATATCTTGCTGGGATTTTGATAAGAATTGTGTTAACCCTGAATGAGAGACAAATTAACTATGGGTGGAAATGTTCTTAATATATGTCTCTGTGGTCCTTATAAAGGTCAAATTGAAAGTGGCATTTAGACATTTCTAATGAGATTTCCCTAAAACAGGGTAAATCCATTGAATGTATTCAGGAGTTTTACATTCTAATTAAGTCAAAAAGAGAAGATTTAAAAATATGGTGTCTATGGCAGATAGTTTGTCAATCAGAACAACAGAAAACAATGTTCCTTCTTCACCTCTTGCTTTCCTAATTGGGGAAGACATGTACAATGGTGGTGAGGACGATGAGATAATACTGTCACAAGATGGACTGAGCATAGATCCCTAAGCCACCAGATAGAAGAGAATTATTTCTAATCTGCATTAGGCGTTTCATAAGAAATAAACTTGCATTTTGCTAAGCCATGAGAATTATTTGTTTCTTTATGTATTTAGTTTTCTTACTGCCTATTGAAGAACATCTTGGTAGCTTCCATTTTGGGGTATTTATGAATACAGCTGTTGTAAACATTCACATACAGGTTTTCGTGTGACCATAAGATTTCAAATCAGTTTGGTAAATATCTAGGCACACAATTGCCGGCTCCTATGATAAGACTATGTTCAGCTTTGGAAGAATCTTTCAATCAATCTTTCAAAGTGGCTTTATTTTTTTGCATTCTTACCAGCAATGAATGAGAGTTTCTGTTACTCTGGTCAGCATTTGGTATTGTCAGTTTTTTCAATTTTAGCCATTTTATTTGCATGCAGTATATCAATTCCATGCAGTATATATCAGTGTTGTTTTAATGTGAAATTCTCTGATGACAAATGTTGTTGAGTATGTTTTCATATGGTTATTTGCCATCTGCATACATTCTCTGGTGTGGTAATGTTTAGAACTTTTGCCCACATTTTTTATTTTATTTATTTATTTATTTATTTATTTTTTGGCTGTAGGCGGGCCTCTCACTGTTGTGGCCTCTCCCGTTGTGGAGCACAGGCTCCAGACGTACAGGCTCCAGACGTGCAGGCTCAGCGGCCATGGCTCACGTTTTCCCACTTTTAGTTTGGTTTTTGTTTTCTTATTGTTGACTTTCAAGCACTTTGTATATTTTATGTACAAGTATTTTATCAGATAATGTAAGAGTAGTCATTTTGTAACTTCTGAATTTGTAGGGATAAATAGTGAGAGAAGAAAAGAGAGAGAAGAGAGAGCACAAGTAATTAAAAGATACAATACAGACACTAAAATAAAAATGAACTTTTAAATTAAAATATATACTTTTAAAGTAATAAATATAAAAATAGATATACACTTAAATGAATTAGATATATTAGTAGAGATGTGTAAATTGCCAAAGTGACATAAGAAGAAATATAATACTTAAAAAGACAAATATTAAAGAAACTGAATTGAAATTCAGGAATTTCTCTCTCAAAAAAACACCAGCCCCAAAGATTTCTTTTGAGAAAATTACATAAACTTTCAAGTAATAGTTAATTTTTACCTTATAAATTTTTTCCAGAATTAAAAACAAAACAAATAAAAAGGAATGTTGCTCAGGGAATTTTAGGGAGAGAATAATCTTGAATCTAAAACCAGGTAAGAACTATACAAGAAGAGTATAGTATAAGTCAATTTCATTTATGAATTATAAATAAAATCATCAAATTATAAATGAAATATTAGTGAATCAGATCCTATCATCTTAAAAATACAACACAATCAAATAGGTTTTAGCTAGTATTTTGGACTAAATTGAATTCCCTCAAAATTCATATGTTGAAGCCCTAACGCCCAGTGTAATCATATTTGGAGAAAGGGCCTTTAGAGAGGTAATTAAGGTTAAATAACTTCTTAAAGGTGGGGCCTTAATCCCATGAGATTAGCGTCCTTATTATAGAAGGAGGAGACACCAGAGAGCTCTCTCTAGCACCTGCAGAGTAAAGATCATTTGAGGGCACAGTGAGAAGATAGCCATCTGCAAGCCAAGAAGAGAACTTTTACCAGAAAGCAAATTTGCCAGCACCTTGATCAGGGACTTTTAGCCCCTAGAATTGTGAGAAAATAAATGTCTGCTGTTTAAGCCTCCCAGTCTATGTATTTTCTTATGGCAGCTTGGGCAACTAATACAGAATTCAGAGATGATTCAGTGTTAGAAAACATACACAAATGAATCACCATATTAATAGAACAAAGAAAAGTATATTATGATAAATCAATGAAGAACAAAAAGCTTCTGAAGGTTCATAACTTATTTATGATAATAAATATTAGAAAGGTAGGAATAAAGGATATTTTTTAAACATGTTAAAAGTTGTATTTCAGAAACTTCTGGAAGAGGTATCCTTAACAGAGAAAAAAACCAAAACAATGTCTTCAAGTTTGGGAAATGGAGAGATATACCAATTATCACTGTCACTGGGTAACAGAGGAATGGAAGACTTAGCCAAAGCAATAAGTCAGAAAAAGAAACAAAACAAAATACAAACCATAAGAGCTAAGGGAATCAGAACAAAAGACATAGAACTCTCATTTTTGGCAGGTGACATCATCTACTTTGAAAAGCCAATAGAATCAGCAAATTGCTACAACAAATAAGATAACTCAGCAAGGTTGAGAGATATTAGATCAATCATGAAATTCAATAGGATTTTACTAAAAATAAGCAGACACAATTCATAGAGTGATAAGCACCATGCAGTAGCTAGTCTATAACAAAAATAAGAAACCATTCACGGTAATATAAAAAATTATAAAATGTGTAGGAATTAATTTTATAATTATGTATAAGATGTTTAAAGTGAAAAATTTAAAACTCAAGTAAGTGATATAGAAAATATGATAAACATATATATATATATATATTACATCCTTTTGGATGGAATGATTCTGATTTAATATTATATATATGCCTATTCCCTCCAACTTAATTTATTAAGCAATCAAATTAAAATAATTTTTATTATTTTTGTATAGAAATTCTAAAATTCATATGAAATTAAAAAGCTCTATATACCACACTAAATAGCCTACTCCATTCAGTAAAACATCACAGTCCTTTCCAATAAAAACCTCCCTAAGTTGTACTTCTTTTCTTTTTTCTTTTTTAAAAATTTTATTGGAGTATAGTTGATTTACAATGTTGTGTTAGTTTCAGGTGCACAGCAAAGTTATTCAGTTATACATATACATATATTCATTCTTTTTTAGATTCTTTTCTCATGCAGGTTATCACAGAATATTGTACTTCTTTAGAATAAGACCCTTAAGACTCTTAAAATGTTGCTTAGCTAAGAGTGTGTACAAGGTACCACTTTAAAACTTTTAAAGGTGTTATCATAAGGTCTTACAGACACATGCCTAATGGGATCTTTGATGCCAGACCTTGTTTCATTTTGAGAATCTTTTCCTGGCTGTTAAGATTGGGGATGAGAAACACTTTTGTTTTTCAGTCCAGTAATTGCAGAACTTGCAATATTCCCTTTACAATCTGCTTACAGACTGAAATTTTCTTTACTTAGCTCAGTGGTGCTCAAGCAGGAGTGATTTTTCCCCTTAGGAGATACTTGGCAATGTCTGGAGACATTTTTGGTGTTGCAGCTGGGGGTGGGTGTGTGACTGGCATGTAGTGGGCAGAGACCAGCGATCCTGATAATCATAAACAGGATAAGTCTCCAAACAAAGACTTATCATCCCAAATGTCAATAGTGCTGAGGTCAAGGAGCCCTGATTTAATCCATCTTTATCCTGTATCTTAACACAGGCAGCAGGAGAAATCCAACTGACATTTCAACATTCTGCATAGAAATCACCTTACATAGTTCTACAATTCATTAGGTACATTTCCTAATTCCCAAGTTATTGCAGGTGTTATATTTATTGCTCTGCAGCTATATATCATGGATTGTCACAATTCCAATCTGCTTTAGACGTTTCCTCATTACATTTTCTGCCTCTGCCCAAATTTTAGGCTTTTCTTACAGTGGCACTCCAGTTTCAGGTATCCATTTCTGTATGTTATCTATTATTGCATTAAAAATAAACCAGTTTAAAACACCCAAAACAATGGCTCAAAAAAGCATCCTTATTTAGTTTATAACTGAACTGGATTCAGTTGGGAATTTTCTTTGGTAACCTCAGCTGGGCTCATTCATGTATCTGCAATCAGTTGGGGGGTCATTTATTCTGCCCAACATCTGCAAGTTGGCTTGCTGCCAGCTGGGGTGAGTCTGGTGACTAGACTATAGACCTCTCACAACCCATAAGGCTAGTTTTGGCTTGCTCGTATGGCAAAGTGTCCAAAACATCAATAGAGCAAGGCCTAATATACAAATGCTTTAAAAGTATAGCTTGCATCACATTTATTATTGTCCCATTGACCAAAGCAAGTTACAAGGCCAGCAAGGATTCAAGGGTTGGAGAATGATATAAATTATTTACAAATAAGAGGGAGAATTTGTGGCCGTTTTTTGCAATTTACCATGTTCTCTTATCCAGGAATTTATTTTATCCATATGTATTTTAAAGAAATATCTTACACATATCCATGGTGGGACCTATACATGAATATTTAATAAATCACAATTATGGTAATAGGATGCTAAAGTGAAGTATTCATCTTTATCAGAGTGTGCAGATAAAATATTTGAAATGCACTTTGTTATGTGATGAGTATCATGCAGTATCTAGAAGTAGTGGGTGAGATGTACACATAGCGATATTGATGGGTTTAAAAACAGAGTGCAGAGTGAAAAACGAAGTGAAAAAGAGAAAGGAACCTCTATCATGATACACGTAAGCCAGAAATAGATAATATTTTACAAGCATACATACAAACAAGAGGGTGCACACTAAACACAATGGAATGTGTCCCTATGGTTTGGATTGCAGGGGAGTGGGAATAGGTTCCTGAGAGGGAGGACAGGTTTTGAGGCCATCATATGTGAGTCTCTGCCTCTTGCATGGTTTGGCTTCTTCTCACCCTTTCAGCTTCACATCCTTGACTTCCTTGACTTCTTCCTTGAACTTGCACTTTACCCACACTGGCTTTCAAAGGTGCCACGCTCCTTACACCCCTTGGCTCCTTCACTTGACATTCTCTATGTATTAAAAGCTTTTCACCTCTTTTTCTACTTAACTCCCACTCATTCTTCAAATTTCAATAGACATGTCACTTCCTCTGTGAAGCCCTTCTAACCCCTCAGATGAGGCCAGGAGTCCTCTTATAGACATTTACTGAACCTTGAATATTTTCTTCAAAGCACTGGTCAGAGCTATTTTACATTTAAATTAATATCTCTCCCCTGAGACTTTAAATTTCATTAGAATAAGGATTATATTATTAGTTGCCATTTTATTCCCCTCATATAGTGCATTGTATGATTCAATGTAGGGACTAGAAGATATTTGCTGAATTAAGGAAAGAATAGAGAAGTTCAATATCATCCACATGATTTGGAAATACAGACACACACACGAAATTGCTATCTAGAAGGCTGTTGGCATTTGATTAATATTTGGTCATTCATTTATATGTTCTAGATCCTGTGTTAGGAGATAATTTCGAGCATGCCATTGATTTGGGGGAAACTCACAGTGATAAGCTCTCATTTTGGACAATTATAAGGTCTATACACTCATTATTTTTGAAGAAAACACTAGGGCCACTTTAAATTTGAATATATATGCATGCATGCAGATTGATTTCGTGTCCTCCTAAATATTTTTATTAAGCTCTACTTTCACTCTGCCTGAGATCTGTAAGAAGGAGAAAGGATTTTCTCAGAAGGAGATTGAGAAAAAATGACTTGTGTAATGATCAGGTT
The DNA here is from genome assembly GCF_963455315.2 of Globicephala melas. Taxonomy (NCBI): domain Eukaryota; kingdom Metazoa; phylum Chordata; class Mammalia; order Artiodactyla; family Delphinidae; genus Globicephala; species Globicephala melas. The sequence goes on from NC_083322.1 coordinate 30,114,715, forward strand.
ATTTGAGAAATGTACTGTGTTCTATTTATTCTTTGATCTGGGGCATGGTGCTTACCCTAGCTGTGATTTGAGGCTATTAAGGAAGAAAATTATGTGAAAACTGGAAGCAAATGCTAGGCCAAGCTACTCTGAGCATATCTAGAAAGTGCTCCATTGTTTCTCTGCCCCTTGCCCAGAGGAACTTCTGGGGGTTGAGGCAAAGACTGTAGCACATGTGATGACTCAGAATGGTGACAGCAGTTGCGGAGAATGAGGACCTGATGATCTGTGCTTTTCAGTAGGATCAGTTATTAGCTCTCAAAGTCTTAGGGACACCTGGGAGTTAAACCCATATCGAAGATCCGATTGCTTATAATTTGTGGAAAAGAGACTCAGTTATAACTTGAAGGCAGAGGAGAGTGGATGAAGGAGACCATGTCAGCCATTTGTTGAATGTGTTACTGTCCAGCTAGCTTCCCACTCTTTTAGGGAGTGTCTGTATTAGAGATATCTTTTTCAGGGCTATATCCCAGCAACTACATGAAAAAACTACATGCAGAGAAAGTGTTTAGTAGATGTGTTATCTTTGTAATAAATAAAACAAATGTGTAGGCTCCTTGAAAACTTTGTTTTAAATCTCTTCTGTAATCTCTAATTTTATATCTAGTTGCCACTTAGATAAACTGAAATGAATACTGTATGAGGCACACTCTCCTGAATGAGTAAAAATACTCTCCAAACAATTAAATTTAAATAAAAAAGGATATATGTAGATAAACACAGGACAAAAACAAATTGAGAACTGACCTCAAAATTTGGCCTTAGCGTGGAAAGAATTACAGTACAAACTGTAACACTTGGAGCAATAAGAAGACAACTCATGGTTCATGCCATTTGGAGACCAGGGGATGCCTGGGATGAATAAAGCATGTTGACTATACGACACTGGAACCTTGGTTTCTGATTTGACCCAGTATCTCCATATGTATGCATAATCCTAAACTAGTATTTAGATATAACCTCTTGATAAAAGTCAGTTCCATGGCCACATAAACCATTTCCTAGCCTAGATGCTTACTCAATGTTGCTTTGAAATACTTTCCTGGATGGCATTTTATGCTCATGTGGAATTGAGGACTCAATGTAAATGGTATGCATATGTAACACGAGAACAAGGGCAATTATATCAAATCTATCTCTATTTAGATGTGTATTAGAGATAGCAAATGATATTAGAGAACATTTATTTTTGTAATTCTCTACTTTATCTGGGTCATAAACTTCTTAGAATTTCTTCCTCAGCATAAGCTTTCTATGCTTCTATTCAACCCTGAGATAATTTTATTTTACGATTAAGAGAAATCTATTCAGCCCTTTTAAAGCTAAGTGAATATGAAGATTATATGTGTATATATTATATATAATTATATATATATAGTCATAGAAAAGGCAATCTATTATAATCACTTTCTCAGTAAATCTTATAAAGGCTTCTTGAAAACTTCAATCCAAATACAAATGATACTAGATACCTTAAAAACTATTTTGTCTGAGTATAGGAAAGAAAATTTTTGCTGTATTTCTATATAAAAATGTCCCACTGTCTGAAAAACTGTTGAGACTTAGGATGATAAATCCATGAGTGACTTATTCAAATAGGCACTTTGCACTATTATTCCCACAAATAAATATACAGAAGTCTTTAGCCATTACATTAGGGGGACTAATAGCACTAGCAGGTGATATAAGAAAATATGAAAGATGGTAACAGACGACGCTTATTAAAATTTAAAGCTGGAAAGGACCTTGGTGATCATGAGTTTTAGTTGTCCTCAAAACTGATCATGAGGTAAAGATACTAGAGGTCACAGGGTTCATTAGAGAACATCATACATTACTGATGTAGTACATCCATGTGACAATCATGGATACAATTTTTGCAAGTCAGATAACACTATCTAATGATCTAAAATAGGCAGAAGAACTGAATCCTAATGTTTTAAAGACAAAAATATTAGGGGATAAAAACAAAATTGAGGGCTTCCCTGGTGGCGCAGTGGTTGAGAGTCCGCCTGCTGATGCAGGGGACACGGGTTCGTGCCCCAGTCCGGGAAGATCCCACATGCCACGCAGCGGCTGGGCCCGTGAGCCATGGCCGCTGAGCCTGTGCGTCCAGAGCCTGTGCTCTGCAACGGGAGAGGCCACAACAGTGAGAGGCCCGCGTACCGCGAAAACAAAACAAAACAAAACAAAAAAACAAAACAAAATTGAGCACATTTTATTAGCTTAATTTGTTTGTAAACAAACAAAAACAAACAAAAATCATTTGGATTAAGAGTCTGAATACTCAGTTCAACAAAAGGAATAAAACTTTCATTAAAATCATAGTTTTAAAACCACCACTAATATCTAAGCCTTAAATTTTCTACACAAAGAAACTGAAACCCATCAAAATAAGAAAATTATAGGATCATATTCCAGGTTTCATGTCTCTTATGTGGTACAATCTTCAAATAATTAAAAAATGAAAAGGTGATACGTAGGCACGTTTACTTCCCCAGTCTGACTCTTACAAAAACCAGATAAATTATAAAAGATAGAAATTGAACTACTAGATACTTTACCAAGGAATGCACTTTTTAATACTTAAGTTGAGGGATGAAAAGCACAAATTCCCAGAATGCGACTAATTAGGTGAGATAAATATCATCATTCCTACTTCCTTTTTTTCCTACCACTTGGTTACTGAACCCATGTGTAATAGTTTTGGGTACACAGTACCACATAATTGGCATTAGTATAAGAGCTATTCACATACTGAAGAATTGTGCTGCTAACTTGCAGAATGTCATCTTTAAGCTAGCTTCTAATTTGCAACTTAAAGAGGCCAATTGATCACTATTAACTGGCAGCTTCCAGATGTTAGATGGTAGGACCAATGGATCCATGGTATGTGTCCACCTCTGTAACATGCTGAAATATTGGCTAGGGAAGTTTAGGGACATCTTGGCCTTTTCTACTACAATAGCTCTTATGCTAGAGTCAAAGAATCAATGTGGTGTTCTGCTGATTGTAAAGTATGACCATTCAAAATATGTATTTTAAAATGGGGAAGTGACATCTGGGTAGATATAAAGAGCCTAATGAGCTTAATTCTATAACAGCATCTCCTACACTCAGGCTTGGCCTTCAGAGGACAGGCACAATTGAGCTCTCAATCTTGATGTCCTTTGGTCACCTGCTTTGTTTCTTGTTTTAAAAATTTTGTTTTTCTTTTCTCTTAATGGCTTATACTACATTACTTTACAGATATTTTAGTGGAGTTTCATGGGTGTGTCTTTAGAATCTAAATATAGCCTTTTGCAACTCACCGTTTATGCTTTCCCTTTCTTATTCTCCTCTAAATATCAACTATTAAAACAACCCCTAAAAGAAGAGTTGGGAAAAATAAAATACTTGAGTTCACATTTCTTGCCTTGAGATGCAGAAATAGAACAACACAAGAAATAGGTAAGCTACTGAACAATATTAGTATTCATTCTATCACACAGAAGAGTTGGTCCTATTATTCTCAATGAAATTAAATCCAACAACCTAAGTTAGCAAGATGCTACCTATTTATCATCACCATTCTCTCTCTCATTTTTAATCAGCTTTATTAAAATATAATTTACAAGCAATAAAACCCACCAATTTTAAGTATTCAATTTGTGAGTTGTAATAATGGTGTATAATAATAGAAATACCTACACAAACATGATATAGAACATTTCCATTAGAGTACTCTGCGCTCCTTTGCAGTCAAAGGACTTCCTGACTTTTCCAGAATTTGATACAAATGGAATCATGACTATACAGTGATAATATCTGGCTTGTTTCTAATGGGTGTTCAGATTGTTTCCAATTTTTATCTTTATTAATAATCAGCAATAATTATCTTTAAATATGGCCACTTTTGCACACATATACTTATTTTCTACGGTACACATTCAGTAGAGGTGTTGCAGGATAAATAAATTATTTTAATTTTAATAGATCTTGCCAAAAAATGATCATACTAATTTATATATTCCTATTGGGCTGTCTAAGAATCAAACTTTGTAGAAAGAGTGAATCCATAACAGCCTAAGAGAATTGTTTTTTTACCCCCTTGGGGAACTTGATATTTTCTGTCTTAGTCTGGGTTCTCCAGAAGGCAGAGCCTGAGGCAGAGGTTAGAAGGTGATATTTTATTTCATAGGGGCAAGCCCTGGCAAATTAGAATAAAGGTGTCTTGGAAGGGGCATAGGTGCAGGTAGGAACAGGGAAAGAAAAGAAACAAAGCAACACAATGCCAGTCATTACCATGCTGGTCTCTGTTTACCACCAGTTTCAAAGGAGAAGAGCAAGGCACTGAACTGATGTGATCATTACTTAGAAAGTTCACAAAAAAGAACTGTAGCTTGGGGCAGTACCCAGAGATGAGAAAGGAGGACACATTTATCTGTGTGGTTCCCTTTCACCTCCCATTTCTCCATTTGGGAAAGTTCACAGGAGCTAATTCCCCTTAACTTACATTTTGCATTATCTGGTCCTTTGATAGCCACTCCCCAAACAATATCTCAGTGCCCACAGTGGAGCATTTCCTCTCACTCTGAAAGCTGTAGGGTGAGAAGTAGCCATAGTATCAAGACTCCAAAAAGGTTTGCTTAGTTTGGTATTCCAGGGGCTATAAAGTAAAAGTGAGTCCTGCCATGAATTCTCAATAACCATTGCTTACCAAGAGAGAAATTGAAAAGGTGCCCAATACATTATCAAATGGGTAAATAATTGTAACTTACTGTTGGTAAAACTGATTCACAGGAAGGTTAAACTTATTTTCATATGTCTATCATACTCTTATATAAATTTTTTCTTCCAACCTTCTGTCTACTTTCTCTTGGAATTTTGTCTTTTTAGTTTATTGGTTTCTTTACATAAATTTGGTAACAAATTTGTCATCTACATATTGCAATATTTCCCCCCCATTATTTTTGTTTGTTTGCTTAAATTTAAACTTTGTTTATGATGCCTTTAATCTTAAAGGAGGTGCACATGTTAATTTAGGAAACTGTATCAATGATTTATTTATTTACTATTTGAATTGTATTAAAAAATTCTTTCCTGCAAGAACTTCATAGATAATTCTGCTCTATTTTCTCCTAACATATTTATTGCTTCTGTTTTTAATGTTTGGATTCTTACAGCATAAAGTGGGATATTTTTTACATTTTTCCAAGTGAAAAGCCAGGTGGCCGCAACATGAGGTATTGTTAGACTGTCCTCTTCCAGTCTATTTGAGGTGTAATAGTAATCATCTATTTAAATTCCATTACTGAATCCCTTTTTTTATTGAATTGATATATTTCCCCATATCTGCATCAATTATGTTGTTTCAATGATTACAGTTATTAAACTTGTCTTGATATTTGATAGGAAAATTACCTTCTTTTTATCCTAATTTAAAAAAATATGCCTGGTATAATGCTTTCTTACCTTTCTATGTGGATTATAGACTCAGCTTGTCAAGTTTCTTAAAAAAATTTGTTGGAATTTTATCAGTAGCAAATTGAATTTACAGATTAAATTTTTTAAAAATTTAAGGCCTTTTATGAATGTGATTTTTAAAATTTGGAATTCCAATATATTAAAAAGGTAAAAGACAAGACATATTAATTGAAGGACTAGAACATATAAATGATTCAGAGAAAACTTGTGGGACATAGTTCACAGCCTACCCTTAAAATCACTTTCAAACTTACAACTAGTAACATAAAGTCCTAGAGATCTAATGCACAGTCCAGTAAATACAGACAATATTGTACTATGATCATCAAACTTGCTAAGCATCTGTATCTTTATTCCAACCACAATATATATGTAATTAAGTGACATGATATAAATGCTAACTATTGGCAATCACATTCATATATATATAAATATATATTTATATTATATATATTTAAATTATAAATTATATACTTATAAATATATATATATATACATTTATAAACATGTATTGTACCCTGAACTTACAAAATGTTGTATTTCAAGCATATTTCAACAAAAAAATGTAAAAAAAAAAAATTCCTTCAGGAAAGAAATGGCACGATTTATATTTTCTTATGAGTCTTGGTATCAGAACTTGCTGGGTTGAGACTTTCAGAGAATGAAAGCAATGGAAAATTTAGTGCAGATGGAGGAAGGAGATGAGTCACTCACTAGGGACTTGACTGACCTTTGGCAACAGAGCTTTGGTCATTTGCTGAGTGGATGTCAAGATCCCTGTTCCAGTAATATCCTAAGCACCTCTGTCTGCATTTAAGATAAGGACATATCCATACCTTACAAACATGACAATTTTGTTTTTATTAAAAATGTAATTCAATAAACAATATTTTAGGGGATATTATTTATGAAGGTCACTGAACAATGATTAAATTTATTACAACTATGTATGATGTAATCACTTTAAAAGTATTTAAAAATTGTACTGAATGGAATTCAGAACTCCACAATGAACCTCATTTGATTCTCACTGACTAGGTGGCAGTTCAAAGCTCTAGACTCTAAGGATAAAGAAAAGTAATAATATATTGCAGATAGTCTAGCACATTTGATTAGAACTTTTTAATAAATAGATAAAGCTTGACCTTAACTTTGATAGTGAGGGCTAAAACAAGGATTTTTTTTTTTTTTAAAAAGGCAAAGAGGTTAAAAACCAAGTTTTAAAAATAAATTGTTGACTGCCTGCCTCATTTTCATTTTTAATTTGGTTCCCATACCTCAAGGTTCTAAGTCTTGAATTTAATTTTTCATTATCATCTCCTCTAAGTACAAACTGCAAAATGATTGTGTTTAAGATTAATGGTAAAATCAAATTAATGGTAAAATCGGAAAAGGTGAAGGTGTTTTGGCATTATTATTTGGGAATATTATTTTGCATTATTCTTTTAAACTATTTTGAAGGGATAATATATAATATTATAAGTCAGACTTTACAAACACACATTATTTGTTACTTGTAATTCTTATTTTGCAGATACTAGCTGAGCCTGCGCGTCCGGAGCCTATGCTCCGCAACGGGAGAGGCCACAACAGTGAGAGGCCCGCGTATCGCAAAACAAACAAACAAAAAAAAACAGACAGCGGGCTGGATTTGGTTCCTGAGCCTTAGTATGCTGGCCCCTGTACTGTCAAAAAAAAAAAAAAAAAAAAAAAAGAGAAACATACAGTGAAAGGGGATTCTGGGAAATATAGTTCCACATGAACAAGTGAGACAGTACAATCCACCACACTGTTCTCAAGATTCGATTTTATATAATATACAGTGAAGAGTCATCAGAGATATTGAGGAAGGGAAGTGATGAGATGATAGATTTTGTTTTAGCTAAGCAATTCTAGTCAGGGAATTAGAATTGATTGTAGGAGTGATAAACTGGAAGTAGGGAAAACTACAAAGATTTTTCAGCTCTCCAGATGAGGAGTGGTACTATCCTGAACTAAGACAATGACATTAGGCATGGAGAGGAGAGGACCCATTTGAAACTTGGAAGAGGCTAAATTGACTGGACAAATGTTGATTGGTTGTTGGAGATAAAGGAGAGGGAGAGCAGGTGAACTCAGCACAGTATTTCACTTGGGTATTTGCAGGCATAGTAAGATGTGTCAAAGAAAGATTGCCTAAAGAGGTTAAACAGGCAAGGACAATTTTACCTAAAACACTGCAAGGCACGAGAGCGATTGAACTCAATTCTGAAGAGCTGTGAGGGGCTAGTGAAAAAGCAGTGCAGGACATTGGAGGAGGGACCTGGTTAATGTGATTAGGTCATCAGTGTTTGCTAATTGGCACTTATTGAAGTTTGGCTCCTACCAGAAACTGACAAATTGGGGTCACATTGATGTCTACATTTCAAAGGGATGGATTCAAGGTTCTTGAAAGAAGATTTACCTCTTAAAGGGGCAGAGAAAGAATTTACAATTGCAATTTTTCTAAAATAAATGCTCCAAGAAAAGAGAGGTCAGGTGTCTATAGTTGGAAAGAAACCTATCTAAAGTTCAACAAGCTGAGGGGGATGTTAAGGCCATCTTGGTCAGAAATCAAATGTATTTGCCTGTTTTGCAAAGATTATTGTTGGGCTGCACCATGCAGGCCTGCAAGGCCTGTACTTGCCCAGCTTCAATAGCAAAGAAAGAGCCTGGAGTCAGCAACAGACACATCAATGGTTTAATGGATATGCGGAGCTTACACGTCTGAAGCAAGGTCCTGGAGGGACACCCCGTGTGTGGGGCAAATAGCAGGCAGGACATGGCAGCAGTCTTTGCTCTGGGGGAGGGGAAGGAAGGGAGTGGGTGGGGAGTTGGCCAATTATAGGGGGACTTGATGTCAGGTTGGTTCGTCAGTTACCAGGGAAACTAGCAGAGGAGCACGCCCCTCACAGCCCCTTTGATAAGAATAATCTCTAGCTGGGCCTGGGGCAAGTATGTGCAAAGGTCAGTCATGTGCCTGGAGTAGGCACTGGTAAAGCAGGGGATATACAGAGAGCAAGAGAACAGCCATCTTGATTGGCCTGACCATACAATGATGATGTTAGAGTCATAATGTGTTTGAATTTCCTGAAGAGTTTCAACTTGAAACTTAAAAATAAGTGACTACAGGTAAACTGTTAGTGATTTGGGTGGTGCCCCCTTCCACTGAAAAAAGAAATATTTCCACATCCAATCTTCAAAACCTGTGTATGTAACCTTATTTGGAAAAGAGGCCTTTGCAATAACTAAGTTAAGAATAGGTAAGATGAGATCATCCTGGGTTATCTGAGTGGGCCCTAAACCCAGTGACATGTATTCTTATAAGAGACATACAGAGGAAAGGCCGTATGAAGACCAACGCAGAGATTAGATTGATAGACCCAAAAGCCCAGGGATGCAGGAAGGCCACTATAATCTGGAAGAGACAAGGATCAGAATCTCTTCTAGAGGCTCCACTGGAGTGTAGCCCTGCTGACATCTTGCTCTGGGACTTCTGACCACTGGAACTATAAGAGAAAATACTTTCTTGTTTCAATATACCTAGTTTGTGGTAATTTATTACAGCAGCCCTAGGAAGCTAACACATTGACAAAATTAATTCACTGATTTTCTTCCTGTGGTTTAAAATTAACTAAATAAAATAAAATAAATCCACCAATTCTACCTGAGGCACACATGTGGATCATTTAAGCAAACTTACATCAAAAATACTATATTCAGGCTCTGACCATTTCACAGGTAGCTGTGTGGCCATGAATTGAGTGCAGTTCATCAGCATGTATGTTCACAATTTAAAAAAAGAGTCATACGAACTACCTCTTTACCAATAAATACATTCTATTAGAACTCTTATAAAACACTGAAGATTTTTGTTAGCAATTAGTTTTCCCTTTTTTAAGTAAACTAATTTTCACAGTTTTGATTTATAGATATTAGAAATAGGGCATAATATTTACTTATCAACCATACAGCTTTGAACTTTTCTGGTCAATTTTTTTTTTTTTTCGGGCCTCTCACTGTTGTGGCCTCTCCCATTGTGGAGCACAGGCTCCAGACGCACAGGCTCAGCGGCTATGGCTCATGGGCCCAGCCGCTCGGCGGCATGTGGGATCTTCCTGGACTGGGGCACAAACCCGTGTCCCCTGCATCGGCAGGCTGACTCTCAACCACTGCGCCACCAGGGAAGCCCTTCTGGTCAATTTTTAGTGGAATTTACCCATTTCATAGAGAGACAGTTTAATATCTAATAGCCAAAAAGATCTTTCAGGTCTGAACTATGAAGCAATATAGAATAATTATTAACAAATATTATGGAAATTTGATATAAAAGTGTGTAGGACAATGATACATTAAAATTGAATACAACGTGATTACATAAAAATTATCTTAGTTTTTGAAAAATAAGACTTTAGTAGACTAAAATATAGGGATACTTGTGATTACACTCTGCCCACCTAGGCAATCCAAAATAATCTCCCTATTTCAAGATACTTAATTATTTTTGCAAAGTCCCTTTTCCCCTGTAAGGTAACTTCATAGGTTTCGGGGATTAGGGCACAGGCATCTTTGGGGATCCATTACTCTACCTACCACATTAAGTATTTAAAATATCATATTGAAATCTGCTTTGAAGTTTTCAATACAGCATATGCCAAGGAAGTTCAGAGAGGAATTCAACTCAAAACACAAATGGTCTAAAACTGTACAGTTGAATGTAATAAGAGAGCTTAAGCTTGTCTAAAACTATTAAGGAGCACAGAGCAGGTTCATTTTTAGTGAAAACTAATGTACATTTAAAATCACAGACCTACTAGAGAATGGACTTGAGGACATAGGGAGGGGGAAGGGTAAGCTGTGACAAAGCGAGAGAGTGGCATGGACATATATACACTACCAAACGTAAAATAGATAGCTAGTGGGAAGCAGCCGCATAGCACAGGGAGATCAGCTCCATGCTTTGTGACCACCTAGAGGGGTGGGATAGGGAGGGTGGGAGGGAGGGAGACGCAAGAGGGAAGAGATATGGGAACATATGTTTATGTATAACTGATTCACTTTGTTATAAAGCATAAACTAACACACCATTGTAAAGCAATTATACTCCAATAAAGATGTAAAAAAAAATCATAGACAAGGTTTAACAAATGCTATAAAACTGGACTATTATGTTTTTATAATAGAGGCATAAATTTTGTGGGCAGCAGGGGGTGGCACAAGCTACTTAAGCTATGAGGAACTTTGAAAGAAGTAAAAGAAGAGGAGGGTCATTGTGTAAAATTAATTATAGATCATCCTCAAGAAGATCCAATCCAGGGATTGAAAATAAAAATATAAACATACTTGAATAAAAATTAATTGTTTTGCTTTATGACCGTACTTCCCTCCTATCCAATACTCACATTTTCACTAAAAATATACCTGACAAGCTTCAGTGATCAATTTAAATGATTCCAATATTTCCTACCACATCTAATAAAAATTAACAAACGATCCTAATCAAGGAAGGAGCCCATTCTTAAAGTCATAGGTTTGAAAATAAAATTCCACTCTTTTACCATATTCTTCCTGCTTTGGGAAATCTCTGTGAATTTAAGCCTTATGAATTTATGCTAAGAAGTAATGCACATGGGCAAATCTGAAAGAGCAAATCCCTTCTCTGTATTAATCGGTAGATTTTCCTCCACAAGAGTAATACATACTGTTACATTTGAAGCGCTTCTTATTTAGCAGTCAAGATGAAAAGACTCATACTTTTACAAACAACTTGTGATGGTTCATTTAATTTTGGTTTTCATTCTAAGAAAATATCCTGTTAAAAATATTGAGAGTATTGGGAATATCAAATGATGTGTGGTACTACTGAAGGTTAAATTATTTTATTTCAAAATTTTTAACTTAAATAAGTGTAACTGCTTTATACTATACCCCTTGGCACATTTTCATGTATAATAATTTTGATAAAGACTGAAAATACACACAAACAGAAACATAAAACAAAGTCCTAATTAGAACTTTCCAAGATAGCTGACTATTTTGGATATTATCCAGATTTTGACATTTAACCACAGTATCTTCATTGAAGAATGTTCTAACAGAATTGTTCCAACAGGAAGTAAAGGTATTTGAGGTTTATATAGGAGGTGGAAGATTAGAGAGTATAGTGCACACAGAATGATTTGAGGGAAAATATATTCAAGTATTATAGTGTATTTGTGTGTGTGTTTGTGTAGACTTTATGCCTGAAATGGATAGTTGAGTGCTTCCTAGACTACTTTGAACATAAATAACTATGTCTCCTTGGTAAACAGCACCTAGGTCTCTACCCTACCCATATAAATGCAAAGTAGGCAGAGGCCGTCTGTATTATATACTGTTGCTCAAATGCACCACAATAAGCAAGTGTGGACGAACACTATATCTTCAGAATTCTCCTAAATCCAATGAAAGTTTGTTTCAATATAAAGTCATTGATGGGTATTATTGGTTTTTAAATTATGTTTGTCGGAAAAGAAGAAACTGGAAGCCAGTTTGCCTACCCTTGACGTGTGTCAATGAAGGACATGTGAATCAGAACAACAGAACAACTTTATAACCATTATGTCCTTGGCTCTAATCCAAACATGTAGGAGCTTAGGCAATAGTTGAACTAATTCCCTATATATAGAATAGTGATGTAGTAATGTGTGAGAATAAAATAATAGCTACAATGGCATGTCAAATATGATTAGGATAATTTTCATACATTTATCATTTCTTTGTTATTGAAAAATAGCTAGGGGGTTAATTATTAATACTAAGATCATTTTAATTCATAGAATAAACTATATTTAGTTTGTGCTATCATTAAAGCACAAAACAAATTAAATTCCCTAACATTGACATAACAACTGGCAGACCCAAGTATGCAGTTCTGACATTGTATTTTGCTTTAACATTTACCTTGCTATAACATTTTAGTTATAAAAATGAGCAATGACAAGAGCAGTTAATATATTCCATTTTCACATCATAATGCAACAGTTAACAATCTGTTTTGGATGTCTACATAATGTCAAAAAAAATAAATTGCCCCTACCTAGCACAGTCGCTGTTAAACTTGCTACTGAAACAAGAGGGAGGACACTGAATGATTTGACACTGGGTGAATGAAGCAGTTATAAATTTGTTATATTGAAATGGTTCTAGTGTCTAAGATATAACTGGCGGTTTATGACTGGACAACAGAATTGTCCAATCCATTGCCAATCCTGTCCCCAAAACCACTTTTTTAAATCTTACTTTTTACCTCATTTCCTTTTTCTAAAAATTAAGGTCTCCTCACTAATGTATCCCAGAGATTGATAAGGATGGCACAGTGCTAAGCTATTTGCAATATGGCAAGAAATGGGTTATGATGGAGGAATACAAAGAGTTGCATGAAACACACACAGATGAGTAATCAGTCTTATGTGGGGGAGGGAGATATGTGAAGATCTTCCAAGGAGAGATGCTCAACCCAAATCTTGAATTCTGAATAGAAGCCTCTAGATAAGCTGCTAAGCAAACACACTTTAAGAAAGTGTGGCACGTATGAGAAGAAAGTTGCCAGATGATGTGTGCAAAAGATGAAGAAAAAATGGATACAGTTTAGAAGAGCCAACCAAAATAAAATATATGCACATGTTACACAATATACACACATATCAGTTTGTTTTAATAAGTTTGTTTTAATAAATAAGCAGTTTTGTGTGATTAGAGCTTAAAATATGTTTATGCCTAGGGAAGAAGGAGGTAGGAGATTAATTTGGAAGATGATAAAGGTAGATTCTAATTTTAACTCTTTTTATTGACTTGGAGAAGCTATCACTGGCTGGTAGCATATTTATTTTATGATCAGTTTCTTTCATTTTTCTATATTTGAATTAGTAGTTTTATATATATTATTGATTGATTATTCATTTTACTTATATTATTGTGTTAAACTTTATTATAATTCTTTTATTTAGTGTATGCAATTTCAATAGAATAATAATAATTTGGGATAAATTAAATCTAAAAATTTAAATAATATATTAGTAATACTATTATATTTAAATAATTAAGATTTAGAGCTGGGAAAGTAACTGGATTTTCATCTAGCACTAACACTTCATTTTACAAGTGAGTAAACTGAGGCCCAAAGAGGTTATGCAACTTATCTAGGAACAGTCACTCTACTGGCAACAACTAAAATTAGAATAATTACCCAGTTTTCTAGAACTCTTTTTACTGCTACACACTGGTACTAGTTAAAAAAAAAAAAAAAAGTAAGCCTTCTTGTATTCCTTTTAACTTAATCTTACCATTATCCACATAATTATCTAAGTCACAAACTTGGGAGACATATTTTGTTACTCCTTTTCTAATATCACTAATCCATTTAACATCTTATAAATAATCAAATCCTGTTCACATACAAAACAAATACTTATGTAACAAATATCTCTTCATTCCATTATGCTCACCTGGATTCAAAACTTATATTAATGCCGTATCATCCTTACTAGCATATATATTTCTAGATTTACTTCCCCTCCTAGAAGTATACTTTCATCAGAGTGATCTTTTACAATGAAAATCTATAGTTATGAGGTACCCATATGCTAGTCAGCATTACAATCAGTACCAATACTGGATTATACTTGGGTTCCTCAGTATAACCACTCCTTATGCCTTTGTATTGTGGCCTAAACAATTCTGCCTGGGAACATTCATTCCCTCCTAAACCCTTCCATGATTATCTGGATTTCTCCTCCTCATTTGCATCTGTTGGTTTTAAGTCATAAAAACCTAATTAATGATGGCTTAGGAATAAAGCCCTTTAATCATTTCATACAGCAAGAAGACTGGAGGAAGATTTACAGGTTTGGTGCAGTAGCTGAACAGTGGTGTTAGGGGCCCAGAACCTTTAAATTTACTACCTCACCATGTTCAACATATTGGCTCTTTATTCTCACAATTTAGCTTCAAACTCACAAATTGGCTGCATTAAATCCAGGTATCACATCTTCTCACCAATGTTCCTATTGGAAAAAAGGAACAGGGGCAAAAAGTTTTTTTTTTTTTTTCCCTACAAGAGGCTTGATCTTTTTAGCCATGAAGCAAAATACTATCAAAAATCTCTGGTACTACAAGGACACTTGGAGAATTAAATCTGGAAAAGGGAAAGGGAATGTCATGACTAGCTGAGACAAATGATGATTCATTCTTTGGTGCAGTGTACACTGATACATTGAATCAAAGGAGGATCTATAAACATGGAAGAAGGGAAAAATAGGAAAAGATTGTCAGATCGGTGTGAGATTTGATGATTGGATTCCTGGAAGTATATTAGAGAGACAAGAGAACATGAGCTATAGTTAAAGAAATAATATCCCAGAATTTTCTAATAATTAACATACAAGATCAAATACATATACATATACACACACACATATATATATGTATGTATCCAGCTCTGAACTGAAGCTGGATACATACACACTCCTAGGCACATCACAGTAAAACTGCTGAAAATCTAAGATAAAAAAAATTAAAAGCAGACTGAGAAAAAAGATCATATTACCTTAGAAGTTACAACAATAATGCTGAAAGCTGACTTAAAAAGAAAGATGGAAGCCACAGAAAAATGCCATAACGTCTTAATCTTAAAACATTAAAAGAGAACTACTAGTCTTCAATTACATAACTTTAAAACTATCCTTTAAACTTAAGATAAATAAAAGTATTTCTGTATAATTAGTATAACTCATCATGATTTTTTTCTAAAGTAAAATATCTGTGAAAGAAAGTTCTTCAAATAAAATTATTCCAGACAGAAGAATGGGAATTAAAGAAGGAATAAAGGGCAAAAATATGAATTCTATGAATAAATGTTGACTTAAAAATGCAGTAATAGTAATATATTTTAGGACAAATTATATGTATGCCCAAAATACATGGTAAGAATAGCATAAATGGAAGAAGGGTGGTAGAAAGGAATAAAGATCCTAGCATCAACTGGAAAATGGAAAAAGTAACAATTCATATTTGGTGGCTACAATGGCAAAGATAAATAAATGTATTCTTCTTTAGGATAACAACTTAAGGAACAGAAAGAATCACTAACAAGCCAATAGAGGATAAAGAATGAAATAATCAAAATATATATAATCAATCCAAATAAGACAAAAAAATGAGAGAATAAATAAAAAACAATAAAAACAGAAAATAATTATGATTAATTTAAACTTTAACCAGTAATTACAATTCAGTAATTACACTGAAAGTAAATAAAATACTAAGAAGTAACAGGGTCTTCACATATGCAGTTTTACTGAATTTTATTTCCCTTACAAATCTCAGCCTGGAGATTCCCTTCTTATACTATTATGGGTGAACTGTGTCCCCTCAAAATTTGTATGTTGATGTTCTAGCCCCTAGTACCTCAGAATGTGACTGTGTTTGGAGATGGGGCTTTCAAAGGGGTAATTAAGGTTAAATGAGATCACACTGGTGGGCCTCAATCCAATCTGACTGGCATCCTATAGGAAATCTGGACACACATGAGAAACCAGGAATGTGTACGCACAGAGGAAAGACCATCTTCAAGCCAAGGAGAGGGGCCTCAGAAGAAATCACACCTTGCTGTCACCTTGGCTGGAAGTCTAATATCAAGGTGACAGCAAAGTTTGATTTCTTCTGAGGCCCCTCCCCTTGACTTGTAGATGGCTACCTTCTCAGTGTCCTCAGTGTCTTCCTCAGTGTCTTTTCTCTGTGCATGCACATTCCTGGACAGTAAATATATATTTTAGAACAAGCAGTTATTTACCTGATTCTTGCACATTGATTTATCAACATTAGCTACTTTACCTGATTCTTGAATACTGCTTTCTCAATGCTTCAGGCAAAATAATGGCTCAATAATATTTGCTAAGTGAATTGTTACCCATGACTCAGTATTTACATCAGGATTTTAAAATCTGAATACAGTAAAATAGAATTAACATTGCTACAATACTGAATGCCAATCGAGTTTGAGAAGACACCTGTGATTTTGTTGGTACTTAGAGACATCTTAATGTTATTTATTAGAGAGATTAGCTAATATTGATTTATGATAGTCACAAAGTACCGTAAAGCTCACTGTACAATCCTACATTTTCATAATCAATAATATTAGCCAGTGTTGATATAGTGCTTTACAGACTTCAAAGATCTTGCAGGTACTTTTTATATGGTTCTCACGATAGTCCTGTGAGAAACATGAATCAACATAACACTCCATTTTGATATTTTAAAAACTGCAAATAAGAGAGTTTTGGGGGTATTGGTCAATGTCAAAGAGCTAATTGGTGACATAATTGTCCCAAGAATACTGATCATCTGATTTCCAATGTATTCCTTCCTCATGCTGGGGAGGAGGGAATTTCCCCCTCTACTCCTCTTGAGTTCTTATGGCTGGATTAATAATAAAATTGACACAAAACATATTAACAGGAGAAAAAGAAACAAATTTTAATTTGTGCACATGGAGGTCTCACAGAAAAGGGATCTAAGGAGTGACCAAAGCAGGCAGCTTTTATACTTTTTAGACAAAGAAATAATAAATTTGTGAGGAATTGACCAGACAAAGAATCAGACTTTGAGAGCTTAGTGAAGGATTTCAACAGAGTTTGGGCTTGGTAGAAATTTAAAAAGTAACAAGGTTTGTTTATAATAGCTTCTTGGCCCTCATTTCCCTATCTCTGGGGATACGGGTGTCCTTCTACCCATAGATGCAGGGGGTGCACCTTTCACATGGGAGATTTTATTTCCTGCTTTCAGGGAGACAGGAGGGTCAAAGTGTCCCTCTTGTCCTGGCTGTTTCTGAAGTAACTTTAATTCAAAATAATCAATATGCCATTGAGGCGCATTTTGGGGCATCTCGCCCTGGGCCCTAACCTTCATTTCTCTCTAATCAACTTCTCATGCTGGAAAATAGGAACTAGAATTGAATTAATTAGAAGTGAAAGTCAAATGCTCCAGGTGATATGCCCATTATGATATTTTGCTTGGCCAATAAATTGTGCTGAGATGCTGAAGGACTCAGATGCTTTCTCTCTCCTAGGATGCAGTTCCGAAGTTCAAACAGTGAATTTTTCTGATTCAACCCATTGGAGCGCCAATTGAGTTACTTAATGTCTGTATCTGATTAAGTCTGCATGCACCATTTGTGAATTTTGTTTTTCTGTAATAAAATTTAATTAACACAAATCTAAATGGAGCTATATGATTATATAGTTACCTGCCAAAAATAAAATACAATTTATCCATATTAGATCAGAAGGATGTTTTAAAGACACACTGACAAGTTATTTTTAAAGCATCATGAATGTATATGTAGTAAAATCATACCTCATACCTCCATAACAATGAAATATTATAAAAGAAATAAACATTAGGATCATTTTGATAATTAAAAAGAGAAAAAGAGCAGGTCCACTGCTAAAAATGAAAATGACATATTCTCTGCTTCTAAATACAGTCACTTGTGACGGTTGGAATAATTATTCATTTCTGCCCAATTCCTATGCCCACCATTTTTTGAGAGTGAACACATGTTCCTAAACACTTCAATAAGGGCTTTTCCACAGACCAGAGAAAAGAAAATCATACAAGAGGGTGAAAAAAAAGCAGGAAACCCCTTCATGATTGAAATGGTCTATTTCCTTCAGAGACGTCTCTGAGGCTCCACATTTAGACACCACACAGAAAAATGAGTCCAATGTTTATGACAATTTTTTAGTCATTATTACTTTTAAATCATCTAAAATCACACATCTGCTTATACAATATTTCTCATAGAAATAAACGCAAGGCTTTCAAAAATTTAACTTCTTTTGAGTCCTAAAGTTGTGAAAGAGCTAATTAATTTTGCAATAAGATTAGAGTGATTCTGTGGATTTTTTTCCCTGTTAGATCAGCAGATCTAAAATTCTAAAAGAACCAATTTTGGGTGAAAGAAAACAATGTAAATGTAATTTAAATTTTACAGAAATTTAAGAAATTTTACCTTGACTACCATTGTATTCTTATCTTGTTTAAAGATATGATGCTATCATTTTGGTTTGTCTTCACATCTGCTGATCCTATTTTGTCTTAAGAAATGGAAAATTCAGAAACTGAGGAATAGTATGATTTCTGTTTATGTAACAGTCTTCAGTCTACCTGTCTGAAGGGAAAAGTATGTAATATTGGCAAGGCTTTAAATGGTTTTTAATAAAGTATTTTATAGAGCAGCATATCCCAGAAATCACATTTGCCTATAAATTTAGATTTTGAATATATAACCAGTGAAAGGCTGCTATGCAAACATTGATTTAAAAAGTAAATCACTAACTTATTGTCTCATCCTTAATATGAAGGAGAATAACACAGGAAGAGTTTCTGACATCAGAGCAGCCTAAAACTCTTAGAACGTTGCTACTTGGAGAAGCATTTGATACCATGTTGATCCTCTACTCACACCTACCCTTTGTGCACGTGGAAGAAAGCAGCTTTTAGCCGAGTGGTTGACTTCCAACCACCAAAATAGCAGCTGTGTCTACTCAAATCCACATCTCTATGTCTACTGATTTCCATTTCATCTCATTATACTCTAATGTCTCCTAATAACTTGACACTTTTTTAAAATAAATTTATTTTATTTATTTATTTTTGACTGTGTTGAGTCTTCGTTGCTGTGCGTGGGCTTTCTCTAGTTGCGGTAAGCGGGGGCCACTTCGTTGCGGTCCGCGGGCTTCTCATTGCAGTGGCTTCTCTTGCTGTGGAGCACGGGCTCTTGGCGCGCGGGCTTCAGTAGTTGTGGCACGTGGGCTCAGTAGTTGTGGATCCCGCAAGCCACAACTCTACAAGCTCTAGAGTGCAGGCTCAGTAGTTGTGGCGCATGGGCTTAGTTGCTCTGTGGCATGTGGGATCTTCCCAGACCAGGGCTCAAACCGGTGTCCCCTGCATTGGCAGGTGGATTCTTAACCACTGTGCCACCAGGGAAGTCCATAACTTGACATTATTTTGTTCTTAGTCTAACATTTCGGAAAACATTAACATGTTCTCATTTTATGTTTTATACTTTTCATTGCACTTGAGGTCTTATAATTTAAATCAATCCAGTGATGCAGTATTCTTGATCCCTCTTTACCAGTAAAGAGACAAAAAGCAGAGGTCGAAAAGCTAGAATGTAGGAGAGTGGAATATTTCTCTGGACAATGCTGGATCACCTTTGCTTTCTTTCCCTTAGATTATATGGTTGGGTAGTCCACATGGCTATAAGGAAGCTAAGGAAAAAGAAACATACAGCTACTGGGAATGATTCATCTTTTCACTCTATTTGAATGGGTCCTAGCACAGGAAGGGGTTTTTAATCACCGAGTCTGAGTGAATAGTGAGGTAGCATTTGTGCTAAAGCTGAGCAAAAATATAATGGGAGCATGAAGGGCTCTTTTTCTCTTATGACTGGGTTTAGATTTTCTGCTGCAATGCTCCTCACTCTCTCACTTTGGAATTGTTATATTTTAAGGCAAAGTTGCAGAGAAGTCTCCTATCTAGTTAATATCTCCAATTACTGCTTAGTTCATTGATCCACATGGGAGGTAAGAGGGCAACATTTGCTCTGATTGAAAGGACAGAGCCCACGCAGAGATACCTGAAAACCATGTTGCACTCAAGAGCTTCACATCTTTCAAATAGTCTTTTAAAAAAGAGTCAGAAAAAACAGGAACATTTTCCGATGTTCACTAGATGTAAACATTTTCAATCTGCTACCTTTTTCACAGAATTTCTTTTCAGAGAACAACAGCATTGCCCCAGCAGTAGAACATGGCTTGTCATTTTAAAGACTAAACACTATTTTGGGCCTTTCAAATTTTTTTATGTGTAACTTCTTTATGTGTAACAGGAAGACTGCCAGGGGAGTGTTACTTCTATTCCTTTGTTCTATAAACACTTCTACAGTTTAAAATGTAATTATTTAGGCAATATAAAGATTCTTACACATATGATTAATTTATTTTTCATAGTAAGTCTGATTAGAAGGAAGAAAATCTAATATCTACCCAGATATACAGAAAGACAGAATAAGATATCCTCACCCTTTTGCCAGGATAAGATATCAGGTCTAATGTCTCCAAGTACATTGTTTTTGTATTACAAGTTTCATTATGGCTCAATCATTCTCTGACTCCTCTCTCTCCTTTCTAATTCTCTCTCTATATTGCTCTTGCTCTCATGGTTGAAGCTGAGAACTGGCGTTCATTAAGAAGCCCAGTAAAGCCTTTAGACCAAAGCAAAACCACTTCTTTCTAATGTGTCTGGCCAAAGCAAGATTGGCTTATCCCCGTACGTAATGTATTTCAAATGTTATACTGTTCCCAACAAAGACATCTATATCTCCTTTACTGCTGAATATAAAATGCAATGTCATTCAGTTTTCAAAGACATAGTGGGAATTTGTAAATGAGAAACAGCTGTGTTTTTGCTAATTTATTCTAAAATATTTGCCCAACATCTAAAACTTTATTAGATTGACTATCCCATACACTGGGAGTTAATGCCAACATTTCTCTGATTTTAGCTATGCTATAGAGATTGTCTAGCATTTCTCTCAGCATGTTTGATAGTGAATACTTGAGATTGTATATACAGTTTAAGCTAGATTAGGTTCTTTGTAGTCACGGCTAAGCACTTGTTCTACAAATAAAATATTTCATGCCTTCATTCTCATATCTACATTGTCCCAAACACAAAACGCTTCATACTTCTTAATGATTTTCTTACTACAGATTAAGTTAGAATTACAAATGCCTGTTCCTACAAACACAGTATCATTATAATCATAATACAATATTCTAAGTACACTAGATTCAAGGTGATGAACAAGGATCTCAACTTTTTCCCATTAAGAGCAGGTTTGGAAGTACCAGTTATATAAGTTTGGGTGTACCAGTTATATAAGTTTGGGTGAGATAATTCTTTCAGTGAAACTAGTCGCTAGGCTAGCACAGGAAATGTCTCTAGCCCTTTCATCATCACATATATAACTCCTGTGAAAGTTCCCCATATCCAGGAGATACTATCACCTAGATCTGTGATGAAGAAAGCAGCATAATCAACATTTAGAATATTTAAATTATTTTGAAAATGGATACAAATGAGCAACTTTTCCTCAGGCATTGATGGAAAATCTTCTCTGTTATAAAACGAAATTTTTCCTAACCTACATGGTAAGACCATTAATCAGATCAGGGATTTTTCATTGCAATGTATGGATGATCTCCACAGTTACTATTGAACAGTTTTCTGTAACAGAAAAAAATTTCCAGCAAATTTACTGGATTTACAGAATCGTTAGTTTCCTGTAACTGTGAAAAGAAAGCTTTTATAACACTTCATTAAAATTGGCAATTATACAGCAAAATATACTGTTCTTGAATGCCCTGTGCATGGGTGGCTAATGCGGGTGAAGAAGTAAGCCTCACAAGCCAATCTATTATTATTTCATACATCCATTTTCTTCTGTGGGCAATTGATTTCATGCATATATAATACAGTCTATGAGCTCACAGATCATATAAGCCATTTCAGTCTGGGTTCTATGCAAATTTTGGCCAGTTCATATTATTTATTTATTTATTATTTTTAAAAATTTATCTTTGGCTGCGTTGGGTCTTTGTTGCTGCATGCGGGCTTTCTCTAGTTGCGGCAAGCAGGGGCTACTCTTTGTTCCGGTGCGCGGGCTTCTCACTGAAGTTGCTTCTTTTGTTGCGGAGCACGGGCTCTAGGAGCGCGCGGGCTTCAGTAGCTGTGGATTGCAGGCTCTAGAGCGCAGGTTCAGTAGTTGTGTCGCACGGGCTTAGTTGCTCTCTAGCATGTGGGATCCTCCCGGGCCTAGGCTCGAGCCCGTGTTCTCTGCATTGGCAGGCAGATTCTTAACCACTGCGCCACCAGGGAAGCCCCAGTTCATATTTTTAAATTACATTTTAGAATTACACTGCCCCAGATTACTCTGGGTGTTTCAGTGAACATATGGAACCTCTAAGGCTTTAAAGTCTCCTTTAAGATCTGATTAGCAAAGAGCAACCCATAAGCATTAATGGATAAAAGATCCTGAAAGCAGCAAAATGCATATATGTATCCTGTAGTATTTGTTATTCTTTGCATATGACCAGGCTTTTGTGTATCCTGAAAACAGTACAAATATAAAAATTATTCAAACGAATAATATACCCTCATATGGCTAAAATCAACTTGCAAATTTCTTCACCATGGCATTCTGCCATTTTTTTCAATGTAGGTCAAATAAACAGAAAATAAAATGCACAATTCTTAAGTGATTGATTTTATGGGGTTTTAAAATTGAATACACCTCTCTACCCCCCCATTATGGAATGAATTATGATCCCCACCACCCTTCAAAATCCTAGTTTTAATACCCAATGTGACTGTATTTGGAGATAGGGCCTTTACAAAGGTAATAAGGTTAAATGAGGTCACAGGGTGGGGCTGTAATCCAAAAGGACTGGGGTCTTTATATACAGAAAAAGAGACAGTAAGAGTTCACAGAGAAAAAGTCATGTGAGGGTGACCATCTGTCAGACAAGGAGAGAGGCCTCAGGAGAAACACAAACTGCTGGCACCTTGATCTTGGAACTGTAGACTCCAGAACAGTGAGAAAATAAATTTCTGCTGTTTAAACCATCCACTGTGTGTTGTTTTATTATGGCAGCCCCAGCCTACAAATACACCCCCCAGAGATCATTTTATATATCCAGGACATTGCCTTCTTGCCTTTTTAGAGTAAATTTCTCCCTAGCCTCATTTCCTCTTCACCCCACCAAATGCCATATGATTTCTATCGCCACAACTTAGTTTTGACTGTATATGGAGTCCATATGCATGGAATCCTATGGTTTGTAATTCTTGGTCTGGCTTTTTATTTTTTCTTAATGTTTGAGATTTATTAATTTTGTTGTGTGTATCAGTACTTTGTTCCTCTGTCACAAACTGCCTCAGGAAATGTAGACTGTCATTTGATACCTAATTTTTAGACCTGTAAAATAAGGAGGTAGATGTAGGTATCTATTGAACGGTAAACTTCTATATGAATTTTTAGCATTCTAAAGGCATTGTCATTATTCACTTTGCTTCCTTTTGCTTTTGATGTCATCAATCACAGAGGAACTTGACACACTTTGAAAAAAGATGAGGTTCTAGAGGGCTGGAAGAGTGTTTCAGATGGAAGGATATAATCTTAAATTCAGTTTAGAAAATGACTTGTTTATAAGTGAAATAAGCAGTAGAATTTAAAAGTGGACTGCAGGCAGAAATACATTACGATGGGTAAATGTTAAATTATTAACTATGATTTGCTAGTGAATTAATTCATGTTATATGTAAATTTCAGAAGAAAATAGCTATATACTAAAACTACAAAATATACATTTAATTAAAATAATAATAAGGAAATAGAATGGAAACTTGGTGTGGTGTAAGTTCTACACTTATTATATATAAAATATAGTCCATGTGAACATAAATCATCAATATAATAATACATATATATAATGCAATAATAATAGAAAGAAAATAACTCAATTCCATCTAGAGCCCCAAGGATCACTCCTAGTATACGATTTCTTAAACTTTTTTTAATGTATAACAATTTGGATGATTCCTCAAAATATTTTTGAACTTATATACTAACAAGGTTTATTAACAATTACAAGTAGATAATGAAATAGATAGGAAATATATAAAGGTAGAGAGAAAGATGAATAGTAATTTTAATGACCTAAGGATTTCAATAAAAACATATACCTTATTTATATTTA
The DNA here is from genome assembly GCF_963455315.2 of Globicephala melas. NCBI lineage: Eukaryota > Metazoa > Chordata > Mammalia > Artiodactyla > Delphinidae > Globicephala > Globicephala melas. Next base: position 30,139,104 of record NC_083322.1, read on the forward strand.
TAATATTAATCTTGATTAATCCCTAATAAATGTGGAGATGAAAAGAGTGAAAATATTGAAGAAATAAAAATAAATTATTAGAGAATTTAGTCTTACAAAATAAAGTCATATTAGTTTTCATTGTATCTAAAATACTGTTTTGAATTGGTTTAAAAATTTTTTTCATATGTATTTGCAGTTGTCATTTATTTTCATCATTAAAGCATTATTAATTCCATACTTTCTATTAATGTGGATTTAATTTTAATTTTTCTAAAATAAAACATTAGGAACAAAAGTTTTAAAGAAAAAGATCTACAATAAAATTTTTTTCACACATAATTGTCTCACATTAACATTTTCCCATATGTTTATATCTTTGTTCTTCAATATAATCCAGAAAATCTGCATCTGGAAGGTGATAATTCCCAGATCCACATTTCAAAGCAAAGCAAATTAAGGTGCTGATTACAGAAATCTAATTTCAGTTATCACCATATATTTAGAAATGCAAACATCATATAAAGAGCAAATATCACTAGATTTCATTTAGGAATAAAAACAGTCTAGAATTCTTTTTATTTTTATCTACTTGTCCTGAGATCCCCTGGGGAAAGATCATTAGGCAAGAGTGTTTTTGTGCTTTTAACTTACTAAGTGCACATTAATGAAGTATAAGAGAAATAAAGTATGGAAGGAGAGAGAGCACTACGTGAATTCATTACTGATCTGACCGTAGCTAAGTTCATCTGATGGCTTGATCTGGAGGTACTGTGCCTCAGAAGCCACATATCTTCCTTATCAAGACTATTCTGCAAAGGGAAGAGGGAAAAAGAATTTATTCACCTGCCTATTTCTCCCATTGTTCAAAGCTTTTCCTCATGGGGGTAACTCCTCTGAACTTCTGCATTGTTGCAAGTGTGGATGGGTGCTGAGACTTACAACACTGAGGTCAGCAGGGAGGGTTAGGGGCATGAGGTGAGGGGTGATAAGGTTGCACATGTGTTAGGCTGTGGGTATAGGACACACAGAATTGACTGCTATGCTGGCAGCTGGACTAAGAGACAAAGGTGACCAAAAGGATCTGAGATGTTGCAAAGGAAGGACCTGTAAATTAAATATGTGTGTGTGTGTGTGTGTGTGTGTGTGTGTGTGTCTGTATTTTTAATTTGTATTATTTCTTCATAATATAATGGGTGTCTTCTTTTATAGGGACACTCTTGATTGTAAAGAATTTGGATAAAATTACTATTTTGTTGATAAAATGGGACAGCATACAAATTTTATAACACATTAAATCCAAATATTAAGACTTCCAGATTCTGCTTCAACATACAAAGAGTTTGGAAGTTCTTGCTCCCATTCTCATAACAACAAAAATAGCAATCATATTAAAAACCAACAACTCTTCTTAGATCTATTAGAGAATTGAAGTCACCTAGCAAACTACTATCCTGAAAACTGGAGAGAAAGCCAGACACAAAGAATCACAGCTCACTGGGCAGTAGAAAACCAGGAGCAGAAACTTACCCTGTATCCAGTACCCACAGGAACACTTAAATATGTAATTGACAAATTGTCAGATGCTCAGTGTGGATCTCAAACTCTCAGTTTGAGAGTAAAAATCTCCACCAGGGGCACTCAGTCTCAGGGGGAGCCCTGCTTTCATGAATTTTATCTCTAAGAGCCTCATGATGTTCTCATGATGAAGACTGGAGAAAAAACCTTCATGCTTGCCACAGAGAGTGGGGAAAGGTAACCATTTTGAAATAAACATAGAACTTTCTGTTCTTCAGCTTCCCTCAAGGAAAACTACTTCACCAAAGCCTAGCTATTGTAGGAGAAAATAAATACCTAAGTCTAGCCCCCTCTAGTCTTCCTATACCACCTACATTGGAGATGGAGACAGAGAAGCACTTACGAAGATCACAGCCCAGGCACACAGTCCCACTAAAATATTGAGACCTAATTATAGGATGATAGAACACTTTCCTTTAATCACCTCTCACCACAACACCAACAGGGCTCCTGCAAAATAACAGAGGATTACAGTTGAAAGAACTATAAGGCTCAGATTATATTTAAGAAGAATTTCTGAAAATCAAAGAAAACAGAAGAAACCAACAAACAAAAAGAACAACTGAGGAAATTGAAGCCTCAGGCAGCTATAACTACAGAACACAATAAAAACAGTGTATCTCCTAGGCAGATCCCTATAAACTCTCACACTAAGGCCTATTTACCTTCATTATTAGTATTAATACATCATGTCTGGCCTGCAACAAAAAAATTACAAGGCATGCTAAAAGGCAAAAAAAAAAAAAAAAAAAAAAGTCTCTGAAGAGAAAATGTAAGCAACACAACAAGACTCAGATATGACATAAATTTTGGAATGACTGCACCAGTACTTTAAAATAACAATTGATATTATCAAAAGCTTTTTCCACATCTATTGAGATGATCATATGGTTTTTATTCTTCAGTTTGTTAATGTGGTGTATCATACTGATTGATTAGTGGATATTGAAAAATCCTTAACCTACTGTATAGCACAGAAAACTATACTCAATATTTTGTAATAACCTATAAGGGAAAAGAATCTGAAAAAATAGATATATATGTATGTATAAATGAATCACTCTGCTGTACATCTAAAACTAACACAACATTGTAAATCAACTATACTTCAATAAAAAAGTCTACTATCTTAACCAAAAATAAATAAATAAAATAACAATATATAATATGCTAAGGAATCTAATGGAAAATGTGAACAACATACAAGAACAGATGGGTAATATAAACAGGCAGATTGAAACTCTAAAAAGGAATCAAAAGGAAATGCTAAAAATTAAAAAACAATGTAAGAGAAGTAAAGAATGCCCTTGATAGGCTTACCAATGGAATGGACATGTCTGAGGAAAGAATCAGTGGGCTTGAAGATATATCAGAAGAAACTTACCAAACTGAAATGTAAAGAGAAAAGAAAGAATGACAAAAGTAATGGAAGAGAACATCCAAGAAGTGTGAGATAATTACAAATGGTGTAATACATGAGTAATCTGAAAACAAAAGGAGACGAGAGAAAAAAGCTGAAGAAATATTTTAAGAAATAATTGCTGAGATTTTCCCATAATTAATGACAGAAACCAAATCACAAATCCAAGAAAAACAGAGAACTGAAACAGACTAATGTCAAAAAAATCTACACATAGTAGTATCATATCCAATCTGAAGAAAACCAAAGTCAAAAGCAAATCTTGAAAGAAGTCAGAGAGTAAAAGAGCAAAACAAGACAAAACAACAAAAAATACCTAACCAAGAAAGAAGCAAGAATAAGAATTTAATCACTGTCCTTGTCAGAAGATTTGCAAGCAAGAAGACTAAAATGAAATATTTAAACTGTTGAAAGAAAAACCCATCAACCTAGAAATCTGAATCTAGTGAAATAATCCTCCAAAATAAAGCATATTAAAAAAAATTGTTATGGAAAGAATTATTTCCCCAAAATTCATGCACTGAAGACCTAATAATCTCCAATGTGACACTATTTGTGTCTAGGACACAATTAGGTTTAGATAAGGTCACACGGATAGGACCCTCATAATGGGATTAGTGCCCTTAATCAGAAGATATTAGAATACTTGCTTCCTCTCTTTCTCTCTCCCCACCCACACGCACCCAGGAAAGGCAACATAACGACAGAGCAAGAAGGCAGATATCTGCAACTCAAGGAGTCTTCACCAGATGCCAATCTTGCAGGTACCTTGATCTTGGACTTCTTGTCTCCAAAACTGTGAGAAATGTATTTCTGCTGTTTAAGCCACCCAGTCTATAATATTTTGTTATGATAGCTTGAGCAGACTAATACACACTTTCTTCAGCAAGCAAAAACAAAGGGCTCATTGCCAATATATCTGCCCTGGAAGAAATATTAAAAAAAGGTTTCACAGAGAAAAGAAAAATGATATAGGTCAGAAACTAAAATTGATATAAACAAGGGAAGAGTAATAGGGAAGGAATAAATAATGGTAAATTTAAATCTTTTATTTTCCCTATTCTTAGTTGATTGTATATATTATACAACTGTGCTCAGTATTACTAATCATCAAGGAAATGCAAATCAAAACCACAAAGAGACGTCACATTACACATGTTAGGATGGCTACTATCAAAAACAAAAACAAAAGATAAGTGTTGTGGAGAAAATAGAACCCTGTACACTGTTGGTGGGAATATAAAATGGTACAATCACTACAGAAAAGAGTATGGAGGTTCATCAAAAAATGATATGATCTAGCAAACCCACATTTGCGAATGTATTCAAAAGAATTAAAATAGGATCTCAAAGAGATATCTTCATTCCCATATTCACTGCAGAATTTTCACAAGAGCTAGAATATAAAAGTAACCTAAATGTCAATTGACATATGAGTGGATATAGAAAATGTGGTATATACATACAGTAAAATATTGTTCAGCCTTCAGAAGTAACAAAGTCCTGCCATTTGCAACAATATGGATCAATCTGGTGAATCTTATGCTAAGTGAAATAAGCCAGACACAGAGGGACCAACACTGTATATGACTTATATGATGAATCTGAAATAGTCAAACTCACAGAAGCAGAAAGTGAATGGGAGTTGCCAAGAATTAGAGAAAAGGGGAAATGTGGAGGGATTAATGAAGCTAGATAAGTCCTAGAGATCTACTGTACAGCATAGTGCCTATAGTTAACTATACTATATTATATACTTAAACATTTGCTAAGAGGGTCAATCTTATATTAAGTGTTCTTGTCACTCACAGACACACAATGATGAAAAGAGAGGAAACTTTTAGAGGTGATAAATATGTTTATGGCATAGATTATGGTCATAACTTCATGGATGTATATTTAGCCACAAATTCATCAAGTTGTATAAATCCAATATGAACAGCTTTTGCTATGTCAATCATACCTCACTAAAGTGTTTTTAAAAGAAAAAAGAAAATCAGTTAGTCATATCGACAGACTAAAGAAGAACGATCACATGATTATTTTAACTGACACAGGAAAAAAAAATTAACAAAATCCAATTACCATTCATGATAAAAACTCAGCAAACTAGGAATAAAGGGAAACTTCCTCAACTTAATTAAAGATATCTACCCCAAATCCTACAGACATCATACTCAACAGTGAGAAACTAGTTGATTTCTTACTAATACTGGGAATAGGCAAGCATTTCCCTATCTACTCCTCTGTTAAACATTATATTGGAAACACTAGTTAGTGAAATAAGGAAATAAAGGAATACAGATTGGCAAGGAAAAAATAGAACTGTTCAAAGATGACATGTTTGCCTTTATAGGATTATAGAATAATACTCTGAAATTTAAAATAAAACTTATGAAGCCATTTTAATATCAATAAATGATTGAATAAATTAAAATGATGGAGAATAGACAAATCTCTCATGAAGAAGATAATAAATTTTGTAGATACTCTATCTTAAAAGAAAGGAAGCATAATGCCTCCTTGAATTTGGGCTGTGCCTGTCGACTTTTTCCCACAGACTACAGTTTAAAAAGGGAAGAAAAAATGTGTAACATGACTATGAAGAAACCTGGCAGAAACTACTTCAGCCACATTATTAGCTCAATATCAATCAACTTAACTCATGTAGATAGTATGTACTCTTGTATAGTATGATGAAAATAGCAGTTTACCTGTGTGATCTTTTCTCCAAAACCCTATAACTCTAGCCTAATCATGAGAAAAAGCTCAGACAATATTAACACAATTTCATTAAAATTTTATCTTTTATTCTTTTCATAAATGAGTATAAAGAAATATATAAAAAGTATAAAACTAAGGAGAATACATTATGGTTAATGACTAGCTAAATATAGTATTTTCAGATATTCAATTTAACTATCTTTACTTAAATTCAATAGCAGAACTCTAAATTGAATCTAATGCAGTGTGGGATACTCACTCCAATCCATTTATAAATAGAAAACATTAAACGGATTGAAATCAAGTAAAACAATTTTGATAGGTCTTGATGAAGTTTTTGTCAGCTTTCATTTCAATGCATTTAAACTTAGAATATCAAAAGAACCTGTAAATCCAAGAGAAATTTTATAATCATAACTGGTAATGAATACCAATGTGAAGGAAATGATACACTCTAACTCGTGCCCAAATAGGCCCATTTTAGAGCACACAATGTGCACCCACACAGTATGAAATTGAATGATAGGTCCCTTGAAAATCAGGCTATTACATGGTGAGTGAAGTATTTAAAATATTTTCATTAACATTTTGTATTTTGATAATGTTCTAAGCATACATTTGGTCATCACAAATGGAAAAACTATCAATATATTTGTGATACAGCATTTTATTTTTTTAAGAACAAAGTAAATTCCTTAAGATTAAAAGGAAAAAGAAAGGGGAGAACTTGGTAATGAGATCCTTTATATTGCTTAAGGAAAATATCATCAGCAATTAGAAGAGTGCCTGCTCAGTACAAATCTTTCAGCAAAAATATCTGAGTAATAAAGAAGTCTTATCATGTATAATCATTCCTCTTTTTTATCCTTCTTTTGAAAAACTATATATGTTTTCCATGTGGAAATTTAAAAAGACAGGTGTTTTCTTTTTTACATCTTTATTGGAGTATAATTGCTTTACAATGGTGTGTTAGTTTCTGCTTTATAACAAACTGAATCAGTTATACATATACATATGTTCCCATATCTCTTCCCTCTTGCGTCTCCCTCCCTCCCACCCTCCCCACCCCTCCCCTGTAGGTGGTCACAAAGCATGGAGCTGATCTCCCTGTGCTATGCGGCTGCTTCCCACTAGCTATCTATTTTATGTTTGGTAGTGTATATGTGTCCATGCCACTCTCTCACTTTATCACAGCTTACCCTTGCCCCTCCACATATCCTCAAGTCCATTCTCTAGTATGTCTGTGTCTTTATTCCTGTCTTACCCATAGCTTCTTCATGACATTTTATTTTCTTAAATTCCATATATATGTGTTAGCATACGGTATTTGTCTTTCCTCTTTCTGACTTACTTCACTCTGTATGACAGACTCTAGGTCCATCCAACTCATTACAAATAGCTCAATTTCATTTCTTAAAAAGATAGGTTTTTGAGAAGCTAAAATTAATGACATATGTTCTTTTAACAGAGGCTCTGAATAAACAAAAGCTCAAATTCCAAAATCTAGCTAAACTGAGCAAGGGGTTATGGGGGGGAGAAAAAACAAAGAGAAAGAGGAATAAATTTCAAAATTGAAAGAGGGACCATCTCTACAGGTCCTGTGGACATTAACAGAATAATAAGATAACATTATGAATAATTTTATTCCAATAAATTCAACTGTTGAAATGGTGTTATGGGTTGAACTGTGTCCCACCAAAATTCATATGTTGAAATCCTAATCCCTAGTACCTGAGAATGTGACCTTATTTGAAAGGAGGGTCATTTAGATGTAATTAGTTATGATGGAGTTACACTGGAATGGGGTGGGCCCTTAATCCAATATAACTGGTGTCCTTATAAAAGAATGTCATGTGAAAAGAAAGAGTTGTGTACAGAGGAAAAATGATGTAAAGACACAGAGAGGGCTTCCCTGGTGGCACAGTGGTTGAGAGTCCGCCTGCCGATGCAGAGGACGCAGGTTTGTGCCCCGGTCCGGGAGGATTCCACATGCCGCGGAGCGGCTGGGCCCGTGAGCCATGGCCGCTGAGTCTGCGCGTCCGGAGCCTGTGCTCCGCAACGGGAGAGGCCACAACAGTGAGAGGCCCGCGTACCGCAAAAAAAAATAAAAATAAAAAAAATAAAAGACACAGAGAGAAGTTCCAGCACTAGTTATGGTTACCTACAAGACAAGGAGGGAGGCCTGGAACAGATCTTCCCACACAGCTCTCAAAGGAACCAACACTGCCAACACCTTGATCTTGGACCTGTAGTCCCCAAAAGAGTAAAAGAAGAAATTGCTGTTGTCTAAGCCACCCAGATATGATACTTTGTTATAGCAGTCCTAGCAAACTAATACAGATATAAAGATGAAACAGAGTCTTTTTTTTTCTTTCTTTTTTTTTTGGCTGCACCATGTGGCATGCAGGTTTCCCAACCAGGGATTGAACCTATGCCCCCTGCAGTGGAAGCATGGAGTCTTAACCACTGGACCACAGACTCATTTCTTGAAAGACACAAGTTACCAAAACTGGGAAGAAGAAACACAAAAAATTAAACAGGGCAATATTAATTTAAAAATTTAATTTAGAATTAAGATGTTTCTATAAAGAGACTCAAATACCAAGAGCAGATGCTTCCTAATGAATCCTGTTATTTAAGGAAAAAATAATACCAAAGTTACATATTCTGTTCCAGCAAATAGAGAGAACATTTCCAACTCATGTTGTGATGACAGTGTTACACTGATGCCAAAAACAGAATAGGAGATCATCAGAAAAGAGAAATATGGATGGACATCTCTTATGCACATGGAGAGAAAATCCTTAACAAATTTTTAGGAAATCAAATCCAACAATGTTTTTAAAGATAATTATCATGATGGGAGTTTAAGGTTGGTTTAATGTCTGAAGTGAACAACTTCAAAGAAAAGAAGTAATACACAAACAGAAATGTGTGAAAGAGAAAAAAAAACTATAGTAGGGGAAATTAAAGTCAAAAGCAGGTTCCTTGAAAGGGAAGAGATCTTTACAAGTTTATAAAATTGATAAAGTATTTGCAAAACATAAAAAATTAAAAAGGAAATATTACCAATATTAACAATAAAATATTGGACTTTACTATAAACATTAAAAAAATTACTGAATGAATAGTATAGACAATTTTGAGACAATATATTTGAAGATTTAGATAATTTGAATCAATTACTTGATATAACCTCAGTTAAATTACCACATAAGTAGAAAATATAAAATATGGGTAATTCTATATTTTTAAAACAAATATAATTGATATGAATATAGGAGAGAGAGAAGTAAAACTGCCTCTATTTAAAGGTGACATGGTTGCCTAAGTAGAAAATCTAAAGAATGTACAAATAACTGAATGGATAAGTGGATTTTGCAATGTTATCAGCTCTGAAATCATAAAATCATAGGAATAAATCTACTAAAATATTCACAAGACATTGAAAACTATAAAATACTGCTGATATTTTCATGTACCAGAAAACTCAATATTTTATATAAAACTCACAAATTGATCTATAGTTTCCAAGCAATCACTATTAAACTCCCAGAGGCAGTGTGTGTATACATGTTTTTGTCTGCATGTGTGTGTGTGTGTGTGTGTGTGTGTGTGTGTGTAAATTAATAAGCTGAACCATAACTGTATATGACAATGCAGAGACAAACATAGCCAAGATTATCTTAAGAAGAATAAATATTCTTAAGGATTTTACCACTAAATTTTAACATCTGTTCTATAACAGATATTAATAATGTGCTATTAGCATAAGGATAGGCAAATAGGTTGATGAACAGGTACAGAAACAGATTCACATATATCAGACTACTTATGTGTTCAATAGCTTTATTGAGGTAAATTAGATTAAAAAACTGACACATTTAATGTATACAATTTGATGAGTACGCATACATCTATAAAACCATCATATAATCAAGGTAATAAACATATCTATCACCTTCAAAATTTCCTTGTGCTCCTTTGTTTTCTTTTTATTGTAAGAACACAACATGAGCTGTACCCTCTTAACAAATTCTTAAGTGTACAATACTGAATTGTTAGCCATATGCACTACAACGTATAGAGACCTTTTGAACTTATTCACCTTGTAGAACTGAAAACTTATACCCATTGAACAGCAAGTCCCCTTTTTCCCATTCCCCTTGACACTGGCAATTCCCATTTTATTGTCTGCTTTTGTAAGTTTGACTATTTTAGACGCTTCATGTAAGAGGAATCATGCAGTATTTGTCCTTTTGTGAGTGACTGATTTCACTTAGCATATCTTCCAAGTTGTTGCAAATGGTATCATTTCTTTCTTTTTTAAGGTTGAATAATATTTTATTGTTCGTTTATACCACATTTTCTCTATCCATTCAACTGTCCATGAATATTTCAGTTGTTTCCATATTTTCACTAGGTATTGTGAATAGTGCTGCAATGAATATGGAGATGCAGCTATCACTTCAAGATTCTTATTTCAGTTATTTTGAATATATACCCAGATGTGGGAATGTTGGATCATATGGTAGTTCTGTTTTTAATTTTCTCAGGGACCTCCATACTGTTTATCATAATAGCTGCACCATTTTACATTCCTACCAACAGTACACAAGAGTTCCAATTTCTCCACATTCTCACCAATACTTATCCTTTTTCTTTTTTCATAATAGTCATCCAAATAGGTGTGATGTGATATCTCACTGTGGTTTTGACTTGCATTTCCTTGATGATTAATGGATGTTGAACACCTTTGCATTTATGTTAGACATTTGTATGTCTTCTTTAGACAAGTGTTTATTCATTTCCTTTGCCCATCTTTTTCCAGTTTTATTGACATACATCACAAATAATGTCTTTTACCCATGTTGTAATCAGGTTATTTGTTTTTTTGCTATTAAGTTTTAGTAATTATATATTTTGGATTTTAACTACGTATCAGATATACAGATATGATACCAAAAGCACAGGCAACAAAAGCAAAAATAGACAAGTAGGACATCAAACTAAAAAAACTTCTGCTCAGCAAAGGAAATCATCAGGAGTATAGAACAGCAGCCTATGGAGTAGGAAGAAATATTTGCAAACCATATATTTGATAAAGAGTTAATATCTAAAATATATAAAGGTCACTAAATTTATTGCAAAGGTGCCACTGTAATTCATGACAGACAAAGGAATGATTTCAATAAGTGATGGTAATTTCCTAGTCCTCTTTGCTTGCAAGATTGTCATGTGTCATAATTTTTGTATTCTTACAAAGTACTTTCCAGCTTCTTAATGACTAGATTACCTACTGAATGCTCATTTAATTTTTCTTCCTATTTCTCTCTTTTGTTCTCTTTCCCATTTACTTTTGTTTGCATCTCTTTGTATACCTTTACCCCTAGAGTTTATATTCTTATTTTTATATTTTCAATTTAAAAAAAAAATGTCCTCACTTGGTAGTCCACTGCCACCTATAAGCATTTCTTGGACCTACTATTGATTTTTTGGAGAGCTAAAAATGATTGATCCCAATATAGAATAATTTTATGGAACTATTCACTGTATTCTTTAAAAACCTGAATTAAAATGTATATATGAACACTGAAAATATCATGTGCTTTTATCTAAGTATATTAATTTAAATTGAAATGATTTTACTTTCTTGCACCGTGTTTCTCAGTCAGCAAATTCCTTCCTTTGCAATCCACATGATGTTCTTTTTTTTTTCTCCATGGAGAAAAACAGGCAATATATACCTAAGTGGTGTTTGATAATATCAGTACCTATTAACATAGCCTATAATAAATCCTTGGCCTTGATAAAAAGTCATTTTTAAAGCCTGAGCCTTTAAGATTTGATCCAAGCAAGATTTTAAGTACGATTTAATCCTATATATGATAATTCATATAATTACATATTATACAATAAATTATTGCTTTTAATTTTTCCTAGCAATCATTTTAAATAAATAAATTTCAATAAAGATCCTATTTTTAAATCTACATTTATTTAAAGTGAAGAAAGTAAAGACTAAACACTGTGAAAGTTACACATGTGCATATATGCCCTTTCTATTGTATTAAACACTTTAAAGGGAATTTGAAATAATATTTGACCATGTCACATTTTTGGAACGAGTTAAAATTTAAGTTCATTTTACTATTCAACTCCAACTTCATAATAGGACATTCTACTTTCCAAAGAAAATAGGCACAATCCATCTTAATCACCAAAATTTTTCATATTTGTCTGTATTCAAAGGCAAAAAATGCTACACCATATTTTGTTTAAACTTAGAAGCAGCTGTTCTAACAGATGTTTCATCATTTAGAAGATGCCCTGTACATTTTTATCAGAGAGGACAAACACCATGATGTCATTATCAGCCAGTAACATTTTGCCCGTCAAATACATGGAGGCAAAAAAGTATACACATATTGTTTAATCATTTGTTCACAAGGCTTAGTGTAGGCATTGCAGAAGATGTTATCAAAATTCCTTTATAGCTCTAATACTTTATATTTCACAGACATATTCAATTTATACTCATTTTTCTCTCACATATTTCTCATCCCAATGTTGCCTTTAAGCATTTACTCTTCCTTTAAACCTGCACAAATACCCTGCTTATTTTGCTTTTAATCCACCTTAAACTCAATCTGTCTGAATAAACTATCCTTCCTCATTACTGTCAATTCAGGAAACTGAGTTACTCTTTCAAATTCTTTGATGATTTGGCACTTAGACCATATTCAGTCCATTATCATGGGTACATAAAAAGTCTACATGGGTGTCCTATTGCACACTATTGCCTTTCAGTTACTATCTTCAATGATCACTGCTCGCACACCATTTTAGCCATCTACACATCTGTGGCCACACTGTCAACCTTGAAATTCTCTGAAAATATTTTCATTTTATCCTTCATAGATTTTTCACTGGAAATGTCTATTTTTCAGGTTACAGAGTTTCTATTCCAGTCAGAGCAACTAACTCTGGGCACTGTTTTGAATACTGAAACTAATCTATGTCATATTTTCAGATTTATCATCAATATTTAGTCTAACAATGATATATCTTTTATCACAAAAGCAACTCAAGAATGGGCTAATAGACAAAACAGTTCACAGAAATTCTACACTCCTTACCATCTACAACATCTTCTGGTTTTGAGTGTTAGAATGAGCTCTGTAAAAATTAATTCAAGATGATTTAGGACCCAAACTTCCTCACCTCCTCTTGTTCCACACCTAACTAAGGCAGTCTAGTCAGTGAATGTGCTGTCAGCCACGTCCTGAGTAATGATTAGAAAAAGGGATTGGATATTATATCACCCTGTTTAAAATTTCAGAATTCCATCTGACACTTTCTGACCATGATATTTCTTTATTTCCTTTAATGGCAACCCCAGGCTACCCCTGTTGTTGCAACCAATGGGTGGTAGCTTAGCCAAAGCAAGCTTAGGGCATTTGAACTTAATTCTGATTCCTAGGTGCTTTGGTGGATTGACATGATCATAGGTAAAAAGGATAATGAGCATTTGGTTAAGAACCCTGCTCATCAAGTTCCACTACGGTGGTCCACACGGTCCAATGTGGAGTACATAATGTGCCTCTGTAAGTTTCATGAAATGCCCTGACCATTTATTCAGTTAACTCTTTTCGACAAAAAATACGGGTGACAGTAGGGACAACTAAGAAAAAGGTAAAGTTATAGGTACTGTAATGGGATACATTGGTTTTGCAACAGTGGAGAGAGAATGGGATACATTGATTTTGCAACAATGGAGAGAGAATAGGAATCCATTCACCTGGGAGGAGAATATCATAGCTTCCTGAAAAATATGAGGAAGGGAAGAACATTAATTATCTTTTCTAATTCAAAGCCATTTCTGGAGCCTTTTTTAGGAGGCAAACAAATTGGATTTTCCAAACTGCTGCAAGTACCTTATGTATAATTCTTGGTTCTGCCATTCCAGCAGGATGGTTCTGACATGATTTGATAGCTAATTCCCTTAACATTATTATCAGAACTGGTAAGGTATTACCCCAGCTCTGGTGTCTCTCACAAAAATAACCCACGATTCTACTCCTCCAGATATCTTCCCTACTCCTATTTCTTAGACATCATTCACCCATTCTGTAGGGCAATTGGATGCGGCACAAGTGTCAGGTGTGAACAAATATGTCAGATTTGACTCCTGCCCTTAGGTAGTTCCTCTAAGAACAAACAATAGACTCAACTATTTCAGCTGAACTAGGAAACCTCAATCCTATCAGCTGACTAGGGGGCCACACTGGAGGCACTGTCAAGCTTTACTTCCCAGCAAACAGCCTGTTTGTAATAACTGTAATCAATACATTCTTTCCAGGGTCGCTATATGTACCCTCAGAAGCACAAGAATTGTGCTCCCTGTGTGGAAACCAGGCATTAACTTGTCTTCCTCCCCAAAACATAATGGCTTGCACATTATGGGTTTTCATAAAAGAACTTAACTGTTTACAGAAACACCACCTCTGCCATGGAAGACGTTTGGGTCAGCCTAAACTCACTGGCCAAATTTGTTTTGGGTAGTAGAATTGCTCCACTCTTCCTCCTTGAGAGCCAAGGTAGAGTATGTGATATTTTCATCTGGTTGGGTCTAGGACAGTAGGGGTCATGTTTGAGGTTAATAGGGTAGGGTGACCTCATTTTCCCTTGGAATCCTGCTAATAATAGCCTGAAAATTAAATGCTGTATAAGATAATTGAAATGATTTTGTCCTATACTCCTTCAGTCTGATGAATTAGGGTGGGTGATGAAATATCATACACCTGGGACAATTTTCCCAGAAACCAAGGACTGGATATTATTGGAAACAATTCTCCACAGACCGCTCACCTTTTTGCATATCTTATAAACAGAGACACTGCTGGCTTTTGCTCTGGACTGTTTTTTTTTTTTTTTTTTTTTGCCGATGATACAGTGAAATACTGTAAATACTTAAAAGATAGAGATTTTGCCTCGTTCCAGAGCTGAAAGTAGGTTTATTTGCTCTTCGGTATAAGAAAGATAATGTCTCCTGCCGGGGCAAAGGTCAGGCAGGTTTGCTTGTGGCCCATAGGCAGAGGCATATGCATAGGCAGCATCTTTCTGGTCCATTCTGCATCACCCCTGTGGGACTTGACAGACAAGGGAAATTGGCATGAATGTGAAGGTTATGCTGCCTGCTGTGCAATGAGTAATGAAGTTCCTTGACTTTGACCCAAGTGTCGCATATCTTCTACCAGCATTCATGAACCAGTAGCAGGCTAACTAGTTAGTTTGCAAGTAAGGTAAAATTTCAGTCTCTCCACAGTTCTGGGCATTAACTTCATATATTCAACCTCAATATTTATGGGGAAAATTCACCACCTCTTGATATTAGAACATTTTATAGCAGTGGCTTATAAATATTTGTGTTGAAATATATGCAGAAGCAAGTAAATATATTTTATCCTAGAAGGCTGATAGTACAATCTGAAATTTGATTCTTTTTCCCTATATCTTGAAATTTATTTTAAATCGCATGTTCATGGGAGGAAAAGTCATGCTAATTTTGTTTTCCTCTACATAATAAATTTTCATTTGTTTTTACATAAAAATGATACATTATTCATTACATTGTTTACCAACTGAATTACTTAACTTGCTCTCTAAGCCTCCCACCCCATCCAATCTCCATATAACATTAACACACTTGAATGCCCACTGGCACAGGCTGTTTATACCTAGTGCACACAACTCATCAATCCCCTGATGGTTGGTATGGCTAAGATTCCTAATGGTTGTTATATAGTAGTTGCAATATTCGCGATGATCTCAACTCCAAATTTCCTGATTCTCTGGAGTCATGTGAAGATCCAATAATTTCATTCCGAGGAATGAATGCCTCACGTGTTTTTTTCTCTTTACCTGATTGTACGCTAATTTTTTAAAACTCCCACTAAAAAAGATGGTTTGCTACCATCACATTCTCTGGGAGTCATGAAGTAATGACTCCTTGGCGAATTTACCACATTATTGGCTTATTTGGAAACATCTGAATGGCTGGCCACCTTTAGATAAGGCAATTACCTGACTTTTCCCCTCTTTATATCTGGACGTTTTAGTTTCAATGGATTTTAAGTGGGAATTTAATTATCATTGACATTAGAGTATTCTAGATACAAAATTTCAGGAATATAAAAATTGGAATTTTATAAATACATGAATTATAAATTTGTTTAATTAGCACAATTTTTGCAACACCATTGGCTATCGTCAGCCATATAGGATAGGCAAAGAGGCAGAATAGATAACATTTTCACACTTATAAATGCTCCTGAGAATGGAGAAAATGTGAGGGCATTTGGAAGACTTGATTATTCCCCTGCTAATTACTACACAGAGTAAATGCACAGGTAATCACAGAATTATATTCAGAACTTAGATTCAAATACTATAAATCTCTTAAGCTGGTTGACATATTTAAGTTCAACCAAGATAGCAAATTAAGCAAATCCAGTGAATAACTGATAGAACTTTAGAGCATGTTGAAAGTTCTATTTGTGTGGAAATGTATTTAATGGCTTACACTGTCATATTTTAAAATAGAACAAAGCAGAGACTATCATTATTTTTATTCATTATCAATCTACAAATAATTTCCAAAATCATTTATAATTTTACTGTTTTAAGTGAAGTCATCCCTCTTATAATGTTTGTTTCTGAGGCAGAATCAAAATGGAATAAAGTCTCTATGAATTTACTCTGTTATCAAAAATATAGTTAATGCATTATAAAGTATCTATAAGTTTAAAAATTCATTTTAATAGAAATAAAATGTAGTTAGAAATGGTCAATGAGTTATTTTAAGTTTATCTGTTCAATATGACATTTATTGGAGATACGCTATTACTAAAATGTTGTTCTACAGTGTTTGGAATTGGTGCATATAAATGTAGAATAAATATCTGCCCTTAAAAATGTTATAGGTTAGTAAGTAATAAATGCTCATTGGGACACAGTAGTATATAATAACCGACATTTGAGATAGTTAAACAAAAGATATATGGATGCTCAGAGAACAGAATCAAGGAGTGATTGATGAATAATGTGGTATTTAAGATACACCTTGATATACGCTAGGATTTTGAAACTTAGAAATTTAGAGTGTGTTCCTCTATGGGAGAATATTAACAGCCATCAATATTTAGGCCAAGTAGCTATAATTTTTAATTATTAAGAATCTAAGAATAAAGGAAAAAGTAAACCCCCTCAATGAAAATTGATCTCCAAGGAATTACTTTTGGGAGAGTAGAGAAGAGTGATTTTTTTTTTTTTTTTTTTTAACTACTGAGGCAATTGAAGGCAACAGGCGCAATATGGGGATGAGAAGCAAGCATAAGGTAAGGAGACAGGAACTAGGCACCAGATTGAAGGTGATGTACCGGAAAGTAATTTTAGTCTCTTGGTGTTTTGTGCTACTCAGGAGATTCCTTTAAACCAGTTGTCTCTGCTCAGGGGATGTTGCCTTGTAAATCAGAATATATGGCAAAGATTATTCTATTTTCCTTTAATTTTAATCAGGTATTTAATATTTTAAAGGCTGCTTTAAAAAAGATGGGTTGGCATTTTCAAGTGTAATTTTAGGTAAATAAAATTTTGAGTGTTTATAATATTCAGTCAATTAATAACCCATATTTTCTTTATCTACTTGAATGACTTTGTGGGCAGTAACAGATATGCCCTGGACCTGAAATGCTACCACCACAGGGCCATCTGGCTAATCAGATGTCAGTTTTCCTTTTTTTGTCAGAAAATTAATTTTTCTCACAGAAAGGAAGTGAGTATTGCTAGCAAACTTTCAGAGATATGATTACCAAATGCTTATCAGAGTTCTTGTGTAATAGTACTATTGCTTCTGTATTTCCTTCTTATCAATTTCATGTTTCCTTTACATTGAGAGTAGTTGAAGGTGAATAAATGGCTTGAATAAAAGCAGATATAGTATACATAATATCATTATACATAATATATAATAAAATTACATATAATATAATATACAATAAAAAAGGAAATTATGGCATTTAAAATACATGGTGTAGGGAAACATTAAAATTACTCCTGGATATGAATATAAGCTCTGCCACTTAAAATTCATGACATTGAAAGGGATTTCCTCCCCCTTCTTTTAAACTACTGTTTACACATACATAAATCACATCAACCTTACCCAAAGTTGTAAGATAACATATTTGAACCTCCTAGCATAGCACGAAGCCCTCTTTAGAGACCTCCTTGCCAGACAGGTAGTACAGAAGCCATATCTCAGCCTGCAAATTCAGGGAAGGTAGGAAATATATCTTCATTCTCATTACTAGCTCTTGGTTGCATAGTACACATGGCAGGGGCTCCATAAATATTTGGGCAAGAATAAATGAATAATGCAATGACCCAAATTCAATTTTAAATTTAGAGAGCGTTTACATTAATTTCTCCAAGTTATATTATGAAATCCGTTTAGTAAAACTGATTGAGGATTTTCTATTTTGATGTTCCAGAAAAATGGAATCGGAGAGGAAAGTATATCTGCATAACTTACTTTTAGTTTCTGGGTGAAGAATACATATAGGAAACTCTCTATAACTATTTGTGAAATAAATAATGCAATCATTCAATTTCACTGCTAAATTTGGAAAGCTTATGTTTTAATTCCTGTAAGTTCAATTCTATTCCCTTTTGTTAAATTGATTGTGGATATTTGGTTTTGATACCCTAAGTACTTGGTTACTGAGTATGACACGAAGCCTTCAAGTATTTTTCTTTTTATAATATTTTCAATTTGTACCAATGTCACATAATAATTTTTGCACCAAGTCTTATTTGATATATATCATTGGTTACCCAGTATAATCAAGAATTGGCTCTGGAAAAATAGAAATAAAAAATGGTGTACAATAGAAACATGCTGAATTTTTATAAATCCTGACAATCAGGTTTCACACTACACAAGCAAGGTAAAGTTTGTGTATCAACATATATTTTGAGACCTTGTTAAAACAAAATGCATATACATCTTAATGATAAAGATTAAGAAAACACACTCTGTTGTATTCACTGATTGATTCATTCCTTCATGCATAGTTTTAGAAACTCTCCTCTTTTATCCATCTCCACTCTTTCTGCCTTAGCTAAGGCATCTCTTGTCTAGATTACACCAGCAACCTACTGATTGGATCATCTTCTCCAGTGTTGCCTGCCAGCAATGCATTATCCATACTCTTACCAGAGTAATCTTTCAAAGGCACACATTAAATACTCTGACACTCCTACTTGTATCCTTCAAAAATAGCCTTCAGGGAAAAAATCAAAATTTTCAGTTTGTGATGCAAAGTCATTTATAATTTGGCTTCTGTTTAACACTTCAACCTCATAACAATCTTCCTGTACACAAAACCCCATTGGTATGCCCTGCTCATATTAAATATATCATAGGGCTTTGAGTGGTCCAAGCTTTTCCATGCCTCCACACCTTGGCATACATTTTTCCTTCTACTTAGAACACATCATCTTTCCCCTACCTTTCACTCTTTAGGCTACAATCGTTTACTCTCCAAGATACAGCAGAAACATCACCATTAAGGTTTCACAGAGACCCCAAGACTGTCTTACTTGCTTCTCTCTTATTTCCTGATAGTGATTTATACATATGTGGTGATTGAGCACTTCAAAAATGACTAGTGAGATTGGGGAAGAGAACTTATAATTTTATTTAATTTTTATGCATTTAAACTTAAATAGACATATCTGGATAGTGATTACTCTATTGGGTATCATGGGATTAGAAGAAAGGTATACTTTCCTGCTTTTGCTACTAACATATATATTAGCTTGGATAAGTAATTTAACATCGCTGAATACTACTTATTTCAATAATAAACTGCGTATTTTAGTATTAATATTCTTCACAAAGTTTAGAGGAGTTTCAAATTAAATAACATATGTGAAAACCTTATTAATTGCAATGCCTTGTATAAGTGCTAGTTATACTGAAAAGACTAAAAAACCAACCTTTAAAAAATTTGCTGTTCTGCTATCAAACCCTACACTTACTTACCATTTTTCTTTACCTAATGTTTAAGTAATGGACAAACTGGTGAAAAACCTATTGATGTAATAATGACAAATTAGTATTTCCCTACAAAAGTTCATTGTACTTTGCTGCCAGTACATAATTCAATATTTCATACATTGTTGGAGATATACTGAATATAAAGGCAATATATATAAATAGGAAATTTTAAATAGGAAATTATAAATAGGAAATTTATTTATATCTAAATACATAAATAGGAAATTCAATTTCTCTCATTAATATTATGTTCCCCTCACTGAATTGCTCCATGTTTTTCACACACTATTGAGTTTTCAATAAAACTAAATTTGAAAAATATGTAAGTAAACTAGAGTTTTCAAGTGACTTAATTTTCCTATTTACATCATTTCATATGTTTCTCTGTTTTATACAGCCACATGAGGAAAACCATATGATATTAAATTTCAGTGTGTTCTTCAGCATAAAATATTCTATTGAAAATGTTACACTGTGTTCAATAACTGTTGAGTATAATGTAACTCTTAAAGGAAATAATTTTTAAACAAGTTTTTTAGCATATTAAATTTGGCAACTTGCAAACAGATTTCTAAAAGCCTGCTGCAGATTTTGTCTGGAATACAATAAAATAGGGTGCTATTCATTCAGTGTGAATTGCTACTGCAAAGTTGACAGCAATATTAAAGTTGGCAATCTGTATAATTTCTTTGGAGAAATGTCTATTTAGGTCTTCTGCCCATTTTTGGATTGGGTTGTTTGTGTTTTTCTTATTGAGCTGCATGAGCTACTTGTAAATTTTGGAGATTAATCCTTTGTCAGTTGCTTCATTTGCAAATATTTTATCCATTTGAGGGCTGTCTTTTGGTCTTGTTTATGGTTTCCTTTGCTGTGAAAAAGCTTTTAAGTTTCATTAGGTCCCATTTGTTTATTTTTGTTTTTATTTCCATTCCTCTAGGAGGTGGGTCAAAAAGGATCTTGCTGTGATTTATGTCATAGAGTGTTCTGCCTATGTTTTCCTCTAAGTGCCTGGCCTTACATTTAGGTCTTTAATCCATTTTGAGTTTATTTTTGTGTATGGTGTTAGGCAGTGTTCTAATTTCATTCTTTTACCTGTAGCTGTCCAGTTTTTCCAGCACCACTTATTGAAGAGGCTGTCTTTTCTCCACTGTATATTCTTGCCTCCTTTATCAAAGATAAGGTGACCATACGTGTGTGAGTTTATCTCTGGGCTTTCTATCCTGTTCCATTGATCTATATTTCTGTTTCTGTGCCAGTACCATATTGTCTTGATTACTGTAGCTTTGTAGTATAGTCTGAAGTCAGGGAGCCTGATTCCTCCAGCTCCGTTTTTCTTTCTCAAGATTGCTTTGGCTATTCTGGGTCTTTTGTGTTTCCATACAAATTGTGAAATTTTTTGTTCTAGTTCTGTGAAAAATGCCAGTGGAAGTTTGATAGGGATTGCATTGAATCTGTAGATTGCTTTGGGTAGTACAGTCATTTTCACAATGTTGATTCTTCCAATCCAAGAACATGGTATATCTCTCCATCTATTTGTATCATCTTTAATTTCTTTCATCAGTATCTTATAATTTTCTGCATACAGGTCTTTTGTCTCCTTAGGTAGGTTTATTCCTAGATATTTTATTCTTTTTGTTGCAATGGTAAATGGGAGTGTTTTATTAATTTCACTTTCAGATTTTTCATCATTAGTGTATAGGAATGCAAGAGATTTCTGTGCATTGTAGCCTGCTACTTTGCCAAATTCATTGATTAGCTCTAGTAGTTTTCTGGTAGCATCTTTAGGATTCTCTATGTATATCATCATGCTTTACTTCTTCTTTTCCAATTTGGATTCCTTTTATTTCTTTTTCTTCTCTGATTGCTGTGGCTAAAATTTCCAAAACTTTGTTGAATAATAGTGGTGAGAGTGGGCAACCTTGTCTTGTTCCTGATCTTAGTGGAAATGGGTTCAGTTTTTCACCACTGAGGATGATGCTGGCTGTGAGTTTGTCATATATGGCCTTTATTATGTTGAGTTAAGTTCCCTCTATGCCTACTTTCTGGAGGGTTTTTATCATAAATGGGTGTTGAATTTTGCCTAAATCGACATTTCTCCAAAGAAGATATACAGATTGCCCACAAACACATGAAAGAATGCTCAACATCATTAATCATTGGAGAAATGCAAATCAAAACTACAATGAGATATCAACTCACACTGGTCAGAATGGCCATCATCAAAAAACTCTACAAACAATAAATGTTGGAGAGGGTGTGGAGAAAAGGGAACCCTCTTGCACTGTTGGTGGGAATGTAAATTGATACAGCCACTATGGACAACAGTATGGAGGTTCCTTAGAAAACTAAAAATAGAACTACCATACGACCCAGCAGTCTCCCTACTGGGCATATACCCTGAGAAAACCATCATTCAAAAAGAGTCATGTATCACAATATTCATTGCAGCTCTATTTACAATAGCCAGAACATGGAAGCAACCTAAGTGTCCATCAACAGATGAATGGATAAAGAGGATGTGGCACATATATACAATGGAATATTATTCAGCCATAAAAGGAAATGAAATTGAGTTATTTGTAGTGAGGTGAATGGACCTAGAGTCTGTCATACAGAGTGAAGTAAGTCAGAAAGAGAAAAACAAATACTGTATGCTAACACATATATATGGAATCTAAAAAACAAAAAACAAAAATGGTCACGAAGAACCTAGGGGCAAGATGGGAATAAAGATGCAGACCTACTAGAGAATGGACTTGAGGATACGGGGAGGGGGAAGGGTAAGATGGGCCAAAGTGAGAGAGTGGCATGGACATATATACACTACCAAATGTAAAACGGATAGCTAGTGGGAAGTAGTCGCATAGCACAGGGAGATCAGCTCAGTGTTTTGTGACCACCTAGCGGGGTGGGATAGGGAGGGAGATGCAAGAGGGAAGAGAGATTGGGATATATGTATATGTATAACTGATTCACTTTGTTAAAAAGCAGAAACTAACACACCATTGTAAAGCAATTATACTCCAATAAAGATGTTAAAAAAAGATCATATACTGAAAATAAAAAAAAAACCATTTGAATACTCACCACTTTAAATAAATTTTTTACTTGTGAAAAAAAATATGAAAGTTGTTTCAAATTTTTTATGTTTCAATACTACTGGTAAGATTTTGAAGTCTCAATAATTTTAAAGCCACACTTATCACATAATTTAAAAACACATCTTAACAGAAGGAACAATTTAGACAAATCTGTCAGACCAGATCATTGTCCATTCAGGTCAGAGATTGTATTGGATGACACTCCTTAGTTAAGTGAGAATTTCATGTGAGGTTTGGAAGTGTACAGTTTTTAATTTTACCTTTGTGTCACTATTTTAAAATATTTAATACTCTATATAATTATTTTTTACTTAGAATTATGAAGGTACAAGTTAAGGTTTGCTTCCATAAAGAAAGAAATTTCAGGGACTTCCCTGGTGGTCCATTGGTTAAGACCCTGTGCTCCCAATGCAGGGTGTCTGGGTTCAATCCCTGGTCAGGGAACTAGATCCCACATGCTGCAACTAAGAGCCCGCATGCTGCAACTAAGAGCCCACATGCTGCAACTAAAAGATCCCACATGCCACAACTAAGACCCAGCATGGCCAAATAAATAAATAAATATTAAAAAAAAAAAGAAAGAAATTTCAGTTGGATATAAACATTCAGCTATACACCTTATTGTGGTTATTTCATTACTTTTAAATGTAATTTAAAATATTGGATAAAATCAATTTATTTAGATATATCACTTATGACCTATAAAAATAAGTTCAGCTTCAATTTGCTTTTCTGTAGTTTGATATAGTCCCATTTGTTTATTTTTGCTTTCGTTTCCCTTGCCTGAGGAGAAATGTCTAGAAAAATATTGCTAAGACCTCTGTCAAATAATGTACTGCCTATTTATTCCTATACATGATTTCAGGTCTTACCTTCAAGTCTTTAAACTGTAAACCGTCTTGAGTTCATTTGTGTTTGGTATGAGATAGTGATCAAGTTTCATTTTTTTGGCATGTGGCTGTTCAGTTTTTCCACTACTATTTATTGAAGACAGTATTGTTTCTCCATTGCATGTGCTCTACTCCTCTGTCATAAATTAATTGTCCATATATGTGTGAGTTTTTCCCTGGGCTCTCAATTTTGTTCCATTGATCTATTTATCTGTTTTTTGACAATACTGAGCTGTTTTTTACTACTATGTTTTTGTAATATAGTTTGAAATCAGGGACTATGATTTGTTCTTTTTTCTCAGAATTGCTTTGCCTATTGAGTCTTTTGTAGTTCCATATAAATTATAGAATTTTTTGTTCTATTTCTGTGAAAAGTGTCCTTGGTGTTTTGATAAGGATTGCATCGAATCAGTAGATTGCTTTTGGTACAGACCTTTTAACAATGTTAATTCTTGCAATCCATGAATATAGAATAACTTTCCATTTACTTGTATCTTCTTCAATTTCTTTCAACAAAGTCTTACAGTTCTTAGTGCTCAGGTCTTTCACCTCCTTGGTTAAATTTACTCCTAGGTATTTTATTCTTTTTGTTGTGATTGTACGTGGGATTATTTTCTTAATTTCTCTGTCTGCTACCTTGTTGTTAGCATACAGAAATGCCACAGAGTTTCATATGTTGATTTTGTATCCTAAAACTTTACTGTATTTATTATTTCATATAGTTTTGGGAGGAGTCTTTAGGTTTTCTATTTAATTTGATGGTATATGTAAAATCATGTCATCTTCAAATAATGACAGTTTTACTTCTTCTTTTCCAGTTTGGATGACTTTTATTTATTTTTCTTGTCTAATTGCTTTGGATAGGACTTCCAGTACTATGTTGAATAGAAGTGGCAGCAGTGGACATCCTTGCCTTGTTCCTGATCTTAGAGTGGTACTTTCAGTTTTTCACTATTGAGTATGATGTTAGTTGTGGGTTTGTCATTTATGGATTTTATTATGTTGAGGTACATCATTTCTATACTCACTTTATTGAGTTTTTTATTGTAAATGGGTGTTGAATTTTGTTAAATGCTTTTTCTGTACATATTGACATATTCATATAGTTTTTATTCTTCATTTCGTCCAGGTGGTGTATCAGTTTGATTGATTTGTTGTTGTGGAAACATCATTGCATCCCTGGAAAAAATTCCATGTGACCATGGTGTATGATTCTTCTAATGTATTGTTGTATTCAGTTTGCTAATATTTTGTTGAAATTTTTTGAACCTAGGGTCATCAGAGATATTGACCTGTAATTTTCTTGTGTTGTCTTTGTCTGGTTTTGGTATCAGGTGATGTTGACCTAGTAAAATGAGTTAGGAAGCATTCCTTGCTCTTCAATATTTTAGAAGAGTTTGAGAAGAACAGGTATTAAATTTTCCAGTAGAATTCACCTGTGAAGACATCTGGTCTTGGACTTTTGTTTGGGGGCAACTTTTTGATTACTGTCTCAATATCTGTACTAGTGATGTGTCTATTCAGATTTCTTCATGAAATGTTGTATGATTCTAAGAATTTGTCCATTTCTAGGTTGTCCAACTTGTGGCATATAGCTGTTCATAATCTTCTATTTTAATCCTTTGTATTTCTGTGGTATATGTTGTTATTTCTCTGCTTTCATTTCTGATTTTATTTAACAGAGCCTTCTCTATTTTTTTCTTAGTGAGTCTAGCTAGAGGTTCATCAATTTATTTTAACTTTTCAAAGAACCAGCTCTTAGTTTCATTAATCTTTTCTATTGTCTTTGTAGTCTCTATTTCATTCATTTCTACTCTGATTTTTAATATTTCCTACTTTCTACTGACTTTGGATACAACGGCAGGGAGCCAGAGTCATGGGGACCTCAGCGACTGGAGGGACAGAGCCCCAGGCCTCACTGCTGCTATTTTCCAGTGACCTATGGCCACAGGCACCAATGCAGCCCAGAGGCCTGAGTCATATGTGCTGCCTCCCCTGCTACTATCGGATTTTCTGGGGCTGTAGGCTCCACTTCCATGGCCTGAGGGCCTATGGTATTGTAGGAACTACCTCTGCTGTTCCCTCAGTTCCATTTCCTCTATGTGTTCCACTCCACCACCTTTAGGGGGACAAATATGTGAAATTCTCCCACATCCTGGTGTGCTGGGCAGAAGCACCTTTGTTGCACTGTAGATGTTTTACTGGTTGTAGGTTGAAGGGATGAGACAAAAACAGCTTCTAATTCTGCCATGGTTTTTACATCACTCCACATTTTACATTTTCTGGTTTTGATGGTGTAACTAATACTAGAAAATTGAACAAAATGAATGAAAAAACTATTTTTAGAAACTGGAAAACAGGCAAATTGGTAATATTATTCCTAAAAGGTTTAAAAAAATATGGATAGTGAATAAAGCCCTATAAAAGTCCAAGTTTTCTACCTGACAACACTTTCTAGATCACAAAGCCAGGAGGGGTATAACAGAGGTCTCTTTTTCTTTCTTTCTTTCTCTTTTTTTTTTTTTTGTTTTTTTTTTGAGGTAGGAGGTTTTAATGAGTAGTGAGTGGAAGCAGTTTTGTATTTTCTGGCAAGAGTACCAGAAAGGCAGAGAGGGAAGAGGTATTCAAACAAAGAGCAAAAGAAATATCTTGAAGAGTACTTTTCAGTCTGGCTGAATATGACACTGTACCTAATTAGACTGAGATTGGACAATGACAGGCAAAGAACAACAGTCAAGAAGCAATAAGCTGGAGTACTACCAGAGCTTATGAAGTCTTGGGAGTTGTTGGAGTCTCAATTAGCCAGGGTGAAGAGACACTGTTGAAAACCAGGGTATAGTGGTATAGCAAAAGTAGTCTTAGAGTAATAATTATTCCTAGTGTTCTCTAAAAAGTTTAGAAAAGAAGGCTTGAATGACCTGAGTTAATGCAAATAGTCAATTAACTGCCTGCAAATATTTTTTAAAAAACGACATGTGCCCATACACACAGGTACATATACCAAAATATCCAGTATAAAATTAAAAAACAAATGAGTAGATATTCCAAGAAGCACAAAGTATAACACACATCTAAGAGAAAAACCAAACAATAGAAATAGAACCCAAAACAGGAGCTGACAGAACTTTAAAACATATATTATATTCAAAACATTTACATGTTCAAGAATATAAAGGAAAACATGAACATTACTAGTACAGAAATGGAAGATATTTAAGATAAAAACATGGGATTTCCAGATCTCTAAAAGCAATAGTTGGAATTCAAAAAAAAAAAAAAAAAAAATCCTGGACAAGAATAACAGAAAGTTGAACAACACAGGAAAAAAAAAAAAAAAGATCTTTGAATTGCAAAATGGGCAATAGAAACTTTCTAAAAAAGGCCAAAAAAAGCCAAACAGCAACAAAAAAAAACTGAGGAGAGACTCAGTCAATTGTGGGAAAATGTAAAATAGTTTGAAGTCTCTTAATAGGAATTGTTTAAGTAGAGGAGGAGTAGCAGAATGAATATTCAAATAAATAATTTTCAAAAAAATCCAGACTTAATGAAGAAAGTCAACCCCTGGATCAAATAAGCTCAATGAACTGTAAGCAAGATAAACCCAAAGAAATACACACCAAGACATATTAAAATAAAATTATGCATAACCATGAAGAAAATTAAGATCTTAAAGGAAGTCGGAAAATAAAATGATACCATTATATATAGGGAAACAAGCAAAAAAAGAGTAACCAATAGAATTTATCAAATAATATGAAAACAAGGAGACAATGAAGTGATCATCTGAAATGCTTAAAGACAAAAAATATCTGTCAACGTAAAATTATATCTAGTCAATATGCTCTTGCATTATCTATTGTTAATGTTATAAGAATATAGTAAAAAAATGTGAAGATACTCAAGTGAGAAATCTATTAGAATTACAAAAAGAATTTCTTTAAATTGGCCCAAATTCCAAAGCTTTTTGCTAGTTTAGCAAAAGAGACAATAATATTAAACACAATGGGATAAGTTTATATATTTATCAGCAATTTGAATAATTTAATCTGCAATGTATTTCATCAAGTTATTGCCATTATTTATGAGGTTGTGTGTTTACTTTTTATTGATACTTACAGTATATTTTGTAATGTACTGGACATGGTGGATATATGAGCTGAGAATAACTTTTATTATATGCATCATGTTTCATTCTCTTAAAGGTATACTTGGTAAACACAAGTTCTCTGCTCCATTGTTTTTGTCCATTTATTTAGTCTTAGACCAATAACACATCATTTTATTAATTATAACTTTGGAGTGGGTATTAATTTGACAGTCATTCAACTTTGTTTTTCTTCACCATTGCTTTGACTGCTACTGGCTTTTAAAATTCTCATATGAATTTTAGAAACACCTTCTCAATTTTCATAAAAATAACCTTATAGAACTTTGATTAGAATTGCATTGAATTTATATGTTAATTTGTGGAGACTGGTATCTTTAGGTGAATCCTCCAGTGGTTGTTTTACTTCCTGTTCTCTCTTTGTGTGATTTTCAAATGTTAAACTACCATTGCATTCCTAAAATAAACAAAAGTTGTGATATACCGTAATTTTTATAAATATCCCTGATTTTGGTTTGCTATATTTTAAGAATTTGCATTACTGCTTATGAAATGAAATTTTTCTTTCCCCCCAATCTTTATCAGATTTCAGTAACAGGTTTGTGTTCACCTCATAAAAACAGAAACATTTTCTACTTTGTTCTCCTCTGAAAGATGTATGTGGTTAACATTACTTATTTCTCAAATTTTGGGAAGAATTTAATGGTGATGCTATCTGGTACCGGAGTTTTCTTTGAAGGAAAGGAAATTTTTGTGTTCTTTAAAATAAATATATAGGTATTGGATAGTAAACCATTCCAATATGGGCCAATACAATCTTACTCTTTATTATTCCATTAGCTTTGTTTTAGTTGCATTTTCCAAGGATTGGTATATTTCAGTCAAAGTGCAACATTGATTTGTTGAATTTGTCCTCTTATTTATCCTTTGGGTCTTTAGGATTTATAATAGAGGTGCCATTCTATCTCTGTTTGTTAATATTTATATTCACTCTATTTTTAAACAAAGTAAATCAGAATTACTAGCATTTTTAATCAGGTTAATATTTTAAAGAAATAACTTTTGCTTTGTTGATTTTCTTTACAGTTGCTTTGATTTCACTTATTTCTACAAATCTCTAAAATCATTATATTTCCTTCTATTCTTTGATGAATTGTTTTTCTTTCTTGAAATTGATGCTACGTCACTGATATTTATTACTTTGTTTTTACTAAATAATTGCTTTATGTATATGAATTTCTTTCTGCACACAGCTTTGGCTGTACCTCACAAGTGTTAATATTTCATTATGCAATGATATTTCACTGAAATATTTTTAAAATTGTATTTTCTTAGTTAACTTATGAATATATGACTTAATTTCAAGAAAAGTATGACTGTTCTAATTACATTTTGTTATCAATTTCTAGTTCAATGCCATGTGGTTAGAGGACATAAGATTAATGAGCTAAATCTTTTAAAATTTGTTTAAGCATTTTTATGCATGGCCCTGTACATGGTTGGTTTGGGTAAATGTTCTATGTGCTCTTGAAAAGAATTTGAGGTCTGTTGTTATTGGTTGTTGTGTCCTCTGTTTACATACTGTGTAAAGTTATTATAGTGTTCAGATCTTATTCATCCTTGGTGATTTTGTTTCCTGCTTGGTCTACTAGCTATTGGATAGGTGTGTTAGATTTCTGCTATGATTGTGGATTTATCTACCTTTAATTTTTATGTTGATTATTTAAACTTTTGATTTTGATATCATATTTGCTTTACATGTAGTTGTAAACAATAATGAGATTATATACGTATTATATATATAACAGTCTACTGGTATTGACATTTACTACTTTAAGTGAAGTACAGAAATTTGGCTTCCATGTAACTGCTTTTATCTTTCCACCATTTTAAACAAACTGACTTAGATATTTCCTGTATATACAATGAGAACCACATCATATAGTGTTGTATTATCTTCAACCAGCATATATGATTTAAGAAACCCAGGGAGAAGAAATCTATTATATTTACCCATGTATTTTTTAATTAATTTATTTATTTTTGGCTGCGTTGGGTCTTCGTTGCTGTGTGTGGGCTTTCTCTAGTTGTGGTGAGCGGCGGCTACTCTTTGTTGCGGTGCGCGGGCTTCTCGTTGCGGTGGCTTCTCTTGCTGCAGAGCATGGGCTCTAGGCGCACGGGCTTCAGTAGCTGTGGCTCGCAGGCTCTAGAGCACAGGCTCAGTAGTTGTGGTGCACAGGCTTAGTTGCTCTGTGGCATGTGGGATCTTCCCGGACCAGGGCTCGAACCTGTGTCCCCTGCATTGGCAGGCAAATTCTTAACCACTGTGCCACCAGGGAAGCCCTACCCATATTTTTACTCATTGCCATATTCTTTCTTTTCTGATGTTCTAAGCCTTCTCCTGTTATCATTTCTTTTCTGTTTAGAAAAATTTCTAAGCCATTCCTTATGGGTAGAACTGCTAATATTTTTTTTTCTTACTTTCCTGTCTCTATAATTGTCTTTATTTCCCTTTCATTCCTGAATAATATCTCATCAGCTACGAAATTCACTTAACAGTGTTTATTCAGTCATTGATGTTGTGCCACTTCCTCTGGCCTCCATGGTTTCAGATTGAAAATCTGCTGTCACATAATTTGATGGTCCTCTAAAAGTAATATGCTCTTTCTGGGTCTTTTCAAGATTTTTTTCTTTGCATTTTGCTTTCAAAAGTTTAATTATGATGCTTTGGTGTTGATTTATTTGGTTATCCTATATGGAGTTCACTTACCTTCTTGAACTTGTTTATGTCTTTTTCCAAGTTTTGGAAGTTTCTAGCCATTATTTCCTTGAACATTTTCTCAGTCTTAGTCTCTTGTTCTCATTACCTTAGATATGAATGTTATATCCAAGGATTTATATTATTTTCCTCAAATTATATGAATATTATATTAGGTCTTTTGTTATTGTCCCACAGTTCCCTGAGACACACATATATATATATATATATATATATATATATAAATATTTATTTTTTTTGTCTATCTCTTCTATGTTCTTCAGATTGAGTAAATTCTTTTGATTTGTCCTCCAGTTCATTGATTATACCATCTTTCATCTCCATTCTACTATGGAGTGCTTACCATGATATTAAAAAAATTTGTGTTATTTTATTTTTCAGCTCTATAATTTCCATTTGATTCCTTTCTGTGACTTTCTTTCTTTCCTGAGATTTTCATTTTTTTTCTTCAGTTTTTAAGCAAATGTGTAACTGCAGTTAATTCCAACATCTGAATTTTCTTGGTGTTGGCATATTTTATTGTCTTCTCTCATTCAAGTGAGATTTGTCTTGTTCTTGGTATAAGTAGTGATTTTCCACGGTATCCTGGATGTTTGGATATTATGAGACTCTTCCTGTTTACAAGAAGACACTTTTTGAGGTACAGCTTGATAGCTGGGTGGGTGTATATGCTCAGATTCTCACTGAAAAGCCCTCCTGACTCACACTGATTCACCTTACCTCATTGCAGATGGGCAGGGTGGGGGTTCAGACCCTCCTGTCCTGCTGACACTTTTCCTGCAAAAGTAGGGCACCAACTTGTAGTGCCTCTTTTCTTGTAGTGCAGGTGTAGCTCAGCACCCCATTGGTCACTGCTAAAATGAGGGGGAAGTCAGGGAGAGTGCCACTTCCAATCATGCTGCTTAGACTTATTGATGCTAAATGGATGTATTGACCAGGTTTCTACTGGATCCTACTGACACAAAAAGATGGGGCAAAACTTAGTGGCAATTAGCCCTGTCTCTAACTGTCTCATTAAGCAATGCAACTGCTGAGTGGAGACGGTGGCTCAGCTTACTGGTAGATCATTGATAATCTGTGATTGATGACAACTGATTGTCTCCGATTAAAACATAAGAAATAAGGGGGTAGGTAACTGAGACATCCAATTTTACTTTGATTTATGACAATTTTATTCATTTAGTATTAATATTTATAACTATATTTTATGTTTATAAAGTATATCTGAAAGTTAGTTTTGAAACGTTAAAAGTATAGGTCAGTCACTTTAAGGATGTTTTTACAACAGCAATTTTATTTTAAAAATATCATATATTATAGAAATAGGAAGATCCAAAACAAGGAAATGATTTTAAATGTTGGCAAAATAAAAAATGTGCTCATAACACTCCAGTACATTTAAGAGAATTCAGCTTAAATTCATAAGTAAATGTATTTTTCAGGCTCTCAAGCGCCATATGTCAAAACTCAGCTAAGATCCAAAAAAAGGAAGATATCTGAAGTGTCTGCAATGTTTTGCCACTAACTGATAATTTTGAGCGCAAGGAGTTTTCAAGATTGATTTAAAGAAAATGAATAACTATGCTTAGTCACTGATGATTAGTGGAAAAAAAAAAAGGAAAGACAACTTTACTCATTTGAAAGATTTGGGGTTTCTGCAACATCTCTTTACAACTAGTGTCTGCAAAAAGCATCTGTACTGTTAGTATTTTTCTTAATCAAATCACTGTTGGTAACAAAGGTGATACCACAGACAAACATTATTGGTTTTATATTTAAAGGAAATAACAATTTTTTCCAAAACCTTTCATTTCATTGAGTAAAAGGCAAAATATAAAGCCAAGCAACAGATGACATTTAAGGTATTCTATCAATCTGAATGGTCTTAAAGCTGCACATGTCAAAATGTCAAATAGAAAACAGATGTTTAGCTAGCATTAATCAACTCCTTCTATTCTATTACAAAAACAATAAAAATGAAGATGGGTTCATTAGAAGCAAGATTTCTAATAAATAGAATACAGTGCAGCCTTATTAGTAAGATTCATTTCCAAGGGCAATTTCTGTAAAGTATTAGATGTCAACATACATAAAAGCCTTGTTGTTTTCTGAAAAAAAAGTTATGCTGGTAAGTCTTTGCCTACAGTTCTAAAAATAATGCACATGAAAATATAGCAAATTGTTCTATTTGAATTGCAGTGTGTCATCCAATTAGATCAAAGTTAAATACATCAAAAGTATTATTCATAAAAAGGACATAACAATACTACATTTTATTGTCTACATTCCAAAAATAAGTAGAGACAATAATTGACTATTTTCCTTTAATTTAACAAGAAAATATTTACATAATTGCAGGATGATGGTATAGTTTGAGTGGCAGCTATAATAATGATTTCAAACAAAATAATAATCAAAGTTATATTTTGCCCAATATCTGCTGTTTATGGTCTTGATGACAATCACAATGGTAGCTAGATGAACAGATAGGCAGATAGAGAGGTAGATAAACAGATGGATAGATGGATAGATAGATAGATCCCATATATATATATATATATGTAAACTATGGACTTGTATTTAAAATGGCTTCTTAGTAAGATCCTCTAGGCACCTCAAAATTGAAGGAAAAATATGTGCTAACATTGTGCTTCATGTGTGAAAAGTTATAAAGGGGTCATCCAATTATTACTCATCTATATATTAAAGCATCTTTCATCTTTAGTTATCAAAGAGAATGTAAAAATATTTTTGAGATGAATGATACAAAATTTTTAATGTAAAAAGAGTAATATTTTTCACATTTTCATTGAGTTCATAGGCATATCTTGAATTATTAGAGAAAAATGTCACTAGAGCATAATTAATAATCATTTTGTGCTTTTTTTGAAATATATGCTATTAGTTCAACTAATATCAAAAACAGAGTAAGTGAAGAGACAAACATAATTTTGACCTTTAACTTATTTTTAGAGACCTTATTAAAGAACTGAGTAAAAGAGTAGATTAAGTAAGTCAGCCTATTATGGAAATGACCATAGAGCCCACAGACTTCTTTCCTTTTAGCTAAAAGCTTAAATTCAGAAAAATATTAAACATTCCAAATACCCAGATATAAAAAGATGTGGCACATATATACAACAGAATATAACAGCCATAAAAAGAAATGAAATTGAGTTATTTGTAGTGAGGTGGATGGACCTAGAGTCTGTCATACAGAGTGAATTAAGTCAGAAAGAGAAAAACAAATAACGCATGCTAACGCATATGTATGGAATCTAAAAAAAAAAAAGGTACTGATGAACCTAGTGGCAGGGCAGGAATAAATATGCAGACATAGAGAATGGACTTGAGGACATGGCGGGGGAGGAAAGCTGGGGTGAAGTGAGAGAAGCATCGACATGTATACACTACTAAATGTAAAATAGATAGCTAGTGGGAAGCAGCTGTATAGCACAGGGAGATCAGCTCAGTGCTTTGCGACGACCTAGAGGGGTGGGATAGGGAGGGTGGGAAGGAGGCTCAAAGGGTGGGGATATGGGGATACATGTATGCATATGGCTGATTCACTTTGTTGTACAACAGAAACTAACACAGCATTGTGAAGCAATTATACTCCAAGAAAGATACATAAAAAATATCGTTTAAGGATTTCTTCTTTTGTTAATTTTCTTCATTAGCACTTGCACATGTTCTAAAGAGGACAACTTCAAATGTCTTTTACGGATACTGTTTTAATTTTGATGAAGTTTCATTGCAAGTAGAACCTAACTTGCCTCTCATCTCTGACTCTGAAATGCTTCTCTAATGTACTGTAGTAAATTGAGCCACGCTGGTGGTATCTGATGGAGAGTTTATTGTTGAAACAGAGAAGATTTTGCAGGTGGGCTTATATGAAGTCCTAGATGTCACTGTGTGGTTTGTCTCAAGTAGTCAAACTTGCCTAGCCACCACACCTCATGGCTATACTGCCTGGAGAAAATCTGTAATGATAGTGTCTGTATAAAGAAAATAAAGCAACTTTATCCATGAAGGACTCTATGAAACATAAGGATTACTTTTTTGGTGCCCAGGCAACTATGTAAGACAGGTAGAGAAAGGAAAGTTCTTCCCACTTCTAGGTGGAAGAGGACATGGCTTGGCACCTTGACATATCAGGGAACAAAAGGACTTTTGTCAGAGTCCTTCATTGTTGTAATGGAGGATTACAGCAGTGACAGCAATACCATTCCAGGTGGCTTCTGAGGAGAAGTCAATGAAGAAAACTGGAGCAAAAGGACACAAGAGAATTATGTGTGTGACATACTCTTGAGAGACCAAAAAATACTTTGAAGTGAGGAAACTGAGAGAATCTGATATTCTACCTTATGCAGATAGGAAATGTTTCTGTGAAATTTGCCTGGTTACTTTTAATGTTATCCAATTTATATGTATACATGAAAAAATAGTAGGTCACATCGGTAATTACAGTTATACTCATTAATGATATTTCATCAAAGCACTTTCTTCCTTAGTCACATTTAATTTGGATAAGACTTTAAATGTACTCACAATAATGGGAATCACCCCATTTTTGCCACCTAACATCCTAAGCATGGATACATATTGAGTTCTTACTCTCTTTTCACATCTGTAAAGTAAATATGATTCCATTGGCCTTCAATTATGCCATTAACATGACTAGCAAAATATATAAAAATATAGTAATATTCTATTACTTTAATTCCTATACACTACATATATAATATTTCCTTCAGAATTTGATATAAATTTACATCATTCATTCATTTGTTCATTCATTCATCAATATGTAAACTGTCACTTTACATCATCAAAAACATACTATCTTACACTAAGAAAACAATGCTACTTGTGGTATATTCTATTTTAAAACATATTAAAAGTAAATGCACAATAACATTTAGTATTAATAAATACCATTATGATAATACCATCTGACCTTCCTAATTCATCATACTTAAAGTACTAAAACACTTAATAGAGATGATATTTTCCATTGTTTGAGATCCAGACCTACAGGAAAGGTCTTGTAATGAATACCATAGAGTCAAATATAAAAGATGGATTGTTATTGCTGTTGGGAAAATATAACTTAGAATTTTACAGTCATCAGATGAAGTGCAAAGTGGATCAGATTCTGGAAATATGTTTAAGTCTGTTCTGGATGTTTTAACTATGTTTTGATTCATTCATTTATTCATTAAAATATTTATAAATTATCAAGTGTAAGATTGTCAATCATAAGGAAATCATAAAATAAAAAAAAAATCTCAAGGATGAAACGTAAAAGGGACCATAGTATTACAAATTTTATTAAGTCAGAATCTATTGTTTGAGAATGCTTTCCTGTTATATTTCGTATCTGGAAACCAACTACTACTCATATAAAGAGGTAGGCAAGGGGAGAAGAAAACTATACTGAATCCTTTGCCGCATCTCTGAAAGAACCCCAACAGCCATTAACCACCTAAAAGAATAAAATAAACTGAGTTCACAGAGGCAGTAGTCTCAACTGTAGAGGGGAAAATTGTCAGTAAAGGCCTATTTTGAGAAAATTTCATTGTTTAAACAGCTGGCTCTGAGATAGTTCTGAGAGAGCAGGAACAGTCTTCTAGTAAAGCTATATAAAGCCCAGCCATTATGCCAAATAGACCTATTAGCAGCACTCTCCAGTCTCTAAAGACCCTGAACTCGACTATGTCCAACACAGTTCAGAGAACACAAAGGAAGTTCAGGCGCACAAAGGAAGGAAGAGCCCCTATTCCTTCCCCCAAAATAAGCTCAAAAAGGCAGAAGGACATAGAATTTAAGCAGGCAGACTTAGTAGACGAGACTTTCAGAAATACGGCCTAAATTATATCTCACAAACCCCATAAACTGAGATGAAATTGGAGCTTATGCTAATTAAATACTTTTAAAAATATAAAATACAAAATAGCAGTAACTATTGAGTTTCTGGCACTGTCCTAGGTGCATTATGGCCATTTTTATTTAAATAACACACTAATTCAAAAAGTAAGCATTTTTACTTCCATTTTTACCAATGAGGAAACTGATGCTCTGAAACACTCCGTATCTTGAATTATTCATAGATAACTTTGGCTCCAGTAGTCATTCTTCACAAACATGAACCCTCACCATATGAAAGATTCAGAGGTTGGATATTTAAATGGAATTGAAATAAATGAGGACAAATTGCAACAAGCCTGTTAAGTAGGGAAGACTTGAGAGCTTATGATGGACTCTAAACTCAACTTAATATTTCCTTTTACTGTTTGGACACTTCACAAACTATGATATCATTCATCCCCCATCCCCCACCCAGTTATTTAACTGAAATATAGAAACACTAGGCCAAGGGCTAGTATTCAAGATTAGATTCTAATTAAAGATACAAAAGTTCATCTGATACTCCAGAGTGTATAATTTTTAAATAGAGTATAAAATTTCTGAGGACAGGAATAGTATCTTTTTCATTTGTAGCCTTTCTAAGCCCTATTCCAGTAACAAGGGAATAGAAGACTCTTTAATTGATTATTTTAAATTATTTTTCTACTATTTTTGGAGTCCTAAAGAAAGGAGTTGGGTTTAATTCCAACAAGAAGATAGTATATTTCAGTGGCTCAGATCCCTGTCTTCCATATCTGACTCGCTTTGTTAGAATTCTAGCTCTAGTCATACTAAATTTGTCTAGGCAAGTTATATCAACCCTCATGGTTTCTGTTTTGACATTTGTAAAATGTAGATGATAACCAAATCTATATATGAAGAGTTAATGGGTTTGCTAAATTATGCAAAAAATTGACATACTTCCTAGCACATAAATAACCACTTAACAATGGTTCATTACATTGCCCTCAGTTATCAAGAATATCCTAAAATTTTTCCATTTGATGTGCTTGCATATTTCCTACTGTTGCTGTAACAAGTTACCACAAACTTATTGGCTTAATACAACACAAATTTATTATCTTACAACTTTGGAGGTCAGAGTATGAAGTAGGTTTCATTGAGCAAAAATCAAGTTATTGACAGAGCTGTATTACCTCTGTAGACTCTAGAGATACTCTGTTCTCTTTCTTTTTCCAGCTTCTGGAGTTATCATTTTGATAACCCAAGATAATCTTTCCATTTCAAGATTCCTAATTCGACCTGCAAATGTCCTTTGACAGGCAAGGTAACATATTCAAAGATTTGGGGGATTTAAAAGTGGATATCTTAAGGAGGTGATTATTATGCCTATCACAGGGCCTATTCAGTACTGGCTTTATTCCGTCTAATAAACATCAGTAATGACGAGATATTAAGTTCATTACTTCAGTAAAGATGATTACTTTATCATGATTAGATACCTATTTTGGTGTATTTTAAGTAGTTATTTAAGTGTAGAGTATTTGGTACAAGATATAAACCATTTTGTAGTTTCCCTAAAGCAGCACAACTGCTAAAGGTAGGCAGAGATTAAGTGCACAAGCATAAACTCTTAATGACATCTCATTGATACCCACTTAATTGTTCCTGTATCCTGGGGATGTCTCTGTGAATGCTACTCCATTATTCAATAGGGGAAGGTACTTTGTGGATGCCATCAAAATCAATTACTATTTGTCTACTTTGGGGGGGCCAATGAGGCAGAGAGTTAACCTCCAACTAATTTCCAAAGTCATTTATGAGCTGATGGCTAAATCATTTACTCCCACAGGCTCCAGATATGTGGAGCATTTGCAAAAATCCAAGTAGTAGGATGCAAGAAACATATGAGCTGTGTCATGACATCATTTAAAGCATATTTGTTTATCTATTTTAAGCTATCAAAATTTCCTGAAGTCCAGGACCTCTACATTTTAATTTTATTATTAAATAAGTCTCTAAAGCCAACAAGAGGTTGCTATGTTCTTTAAAGCAAACAAAAATCCTCCAGTCATTTGGTTAAATCATTCCAAAATTTACATCAATATTAAAGTTAAATGTTAATGTCAAAATCTGAATCTAGACTAATATCACATTAAATTCCTTTGATAGTAAGCATGGAACACTGGTGAATTTTGGCTTCTATAGATGATGAATTATATTAAAGAAAGCAATTATATAATATAAAAATAAATTTTGTAATGTCTTAATATGATTTCATGGTCCAGTTACCTTTTAGGTTCTAAGATATTGAAGCCTATAATATAAGTATATTAAATGAAGTTCCACTCTGGTAAATAAATCATTTTATGGATTTTATAATTTGTTTTGAAATTTTAAGTATTAAAAGGAAAAATCTAGTGTTTTCCTCTCTGACAAGTAATGAGGTTGGAAGTTATCACCTCCATTCTCACAACAAGAAAAAAACTGAACAACTGAAAATCAACAACTCTTCTTAGATCCATCGGAGAATTGAGGTCACAGAACAAACTA
Organism: Globicephala melas; assembly: GCF_963455315.2. Lineage (NCBI taxonomy): Eukaryota > Metazoa > Chordata > Mammalia > Artiodactyla > Delphinidae > Globicephala > Globicephala melas. Next base: position 30,178,229 of record NC_083322.1, read on the forward strand.
ATGCCCCCAGAACAGGAGAGATAGAGAGACAGAGCTAACTGTCCACAACCTACAGAAGTAGAAACCTAGGAGCAGAAGCCAACAGCTGCAGCCAATATTGATAGGAGGCTAAACTGTAATTCACAAATTGCTGGCGGCTCAGGGCATACTAGCTTGAAAATTAACCATAGGACTATAGAATGCTTCCCCTCCCCCTCACACCTTACCACTACAAAAATGGGTATTGTATGATAACAGGAAATTACATCTTAAAAATTACAAGCCTCAGACTCCATGAGGCTCTAGGAAAATTCAATAACAGGGCGACAAAAGCAAGGACAATAGAGAAAAATTTAGTTTCTGATACCACAGCTATAACAAACAGTAAACATTGTTTAACTTTTAGCCAGATAAACATAAAACTTCACACTAAAGGTCAATATGCTTCAGTTCCTCAGTTCCTTTTGTGGGATACACCTTTTCAGCTTTCAAGGAAAGGTAAATTATAAGGAATGTTAAAAGACAAATAACAGAATCTGAAAAAGCAATGCAAACATCAGATCCAGAATCAGATATGGCAGGAATTTTGGAATTATCAGACAGGGCATTTAAAATAGCTAAGATTAATATGCTAAGGAATCTAATACAAAAAGTGGACAGCATGGATATTATAAGCAGAGAGATAAAAACTACAAGAAAGAATCAAAAGGAAATGCTGGAAATTTAAACACTGGAACAGAAATGAAATACACATTTGTGGGCTCATCAAGAGACTGACTATGACCAAGGAAAGAATCAGTGAGCTAGATGATATGTCAATAGAAACTTCCAAAACTGAAGTGCAAAGAGAACAAAGAATGGAAAAGACGAACATAATACCCCCCCACAGAGGAACAATTCTACAAATGTAATATATTTGTAATGAGAATAGCAGAAAGAGAAGAGAGAAAGGAAAATAGATACTTGAAGTAATAATGGCTGAGAATTTTGCAAAATTAATGACAGACATCAGAGTACAGAACCAGAAAATTCTGAAAATAGTTTGAATTCACTTTCTAGCTATTTTATTTCTTATGTAATTTTCTTAAAAATCTCATTAGGTAAATATTATTATCACTATCTCACAGAGAAAATCACTGAAATTGGAGAGGTAATGAGCAACTACAAGGAAACCACAGCACAAGTGATCTTGTTACCTTTAGCCTTACAATTATATTTTAAATTGATTTTAGCAATGGTCAATGCTCTTCCTGGTAACTTTTTCCAAAATAACCCAATACTGGCTAGTCATTTAAGACTTTCAATACTTAAAATTTCAGAAAACTAAAGATAATCAATAATGTGTTCTATTTTTTCCTGCAAGAATTTCCAGGCTTATTTCCTATGTTTATAATTTGTGAATTTAGGATTCAAAAAAATAGTCCATATAAAATTCTTCCAATTGCTTTTCAATTCTTTCAAGAAATCATTTCATAGAGACACAAATTCTGAACACATCTGCAATGGAATATTAAAAAGAACTAAATTGCTGTTTATCACTGGAGAGTGAAAATGTACATCGTATTATTTTGGGCTCCTAATCTGTGGGGATGCGGATTTTGGAGCAAAGAGAAATATTTGAAAATAAAGTTAACCTGGCTACATGCAGGCAGTTTAAGAACAAAAGCTGCAGTCTGTTTGAATATCTCTGTACAATTCAGAACATCCTATTTCTTCTATGTAAGGGTATATTTCTACTCTTGTATAGGGTAATAAATATTTATTCATATAAAAATTGCTCATTGAATAAAAATAGGCTAGGGATAAAATACCAACAAGATGTCTGGCAGTTCAGGATTAAAGAATGAGAACATTTAACAGTGTGACCATTATCAGTATTTCTATGAAATCTTCATTATGAATTCTGGCAGGCAGCTAAATTGATCCATATCCTCCAGAAATAGAAAGATAAACTAATGAGGACACAAATGAAAGAAAATTGATTATCAGGTCAGGAAAAAAAAGAATAAATGAAGCATTTGGTTGGAGTGTATTCAGACCACTCTTGTCATAATTGGGGGATCAAATTAGACTTTAAATATTTACATTTTCAAAAGATTGGAGATACTTTAATAGCATTTTTTTTTCCTATATAAAATTACCAGATACAACGTTTCCTAATCCCACCTGGTGAATTTTTATTTAATGCATTTAGAGATTTACCTATTATCTAAAGATTTTTTCTGCTTAAAATTATCATGTGCATGTAGAAAGGACTTTCAAGATAGTTATTACATCAGGTAAATATATTTGGAGAGAAGGTTAGTGAAATTAGAAATGTTCAATATAGACCTAGAGGAAATGGACAGAATGATTTGAGGATTACTGGGAAATCTGCTTTTCCTCAAATATCTACTCCAACAGTTGAACCACTCACTGTTAAAATCAATAACACATTATTGGATAAAGTTTGGGACTGAACTCAGGATGTCTATGAGAAAGCTGCACTTGAAACTCCTGAAAACTCTCAGCAGTGGGGGCAATGCAACCTGTGCTGGGACAGGGAAGTTGGAGGTTGGAATAGTAAGATGCTAGGGAGGTCACGCTTTTTCTAAAATGGGAGAGAGTGACACCAAGACAAATCCTATATGTCTCATAAGCATTGTGCCAAAAATGGTCTTTTATTATTTTGTTTTCTCTGGAACAATGGATGGGAATTTTAGTAAAATAATATTCACCAATACAAAAACTAACATTTATTCAAAACTTAATGTAATTAGTGTAATAATAATGATAAAACAAACACACTAACAAGAATTCAAACATGCCTTAACTTTTTATACTATCAAGATATTTATGAAGAACTTGTAGCTTTCAGTGGGCTGTTTTGGCCCCACTATACACACACACACACACACACACACACACACACACACATACACACACACACACAAATCATTTTCAAGGTAATCTCTAGAATAGTAATCTAGTAGATTTTAAGATGAAATTTATCTTGCGGCATTTAAAATATGTATTCCAACACATAAGCTGAAATTATTCTATCATTAAATGATGTATCTAACAAAGATGATATACACTTAAGATCATGGGGAAAATTATTTTGAATATTAAAATTATAAGTAAATTAAGCAGCTGTCTAGGATATTCATATCCTTCCTATTTGATGACAATATCATCACTGAATTTGATCCTGTAAAGTGAAACAGATGGCAAAAATAAATTGCTTATACCAATACATATCACATGCAAAACGTTAATTGAATTACCCATTATCAATCCAGAAAACAAATATGCAATACCAGACTCAAAACATTAGATATAAGTCAAGGTTCTTTTCCTTTGTAGTCATTTCAACTAGTGTGTTACATTAATTATAATGAATTTAGCTCTATTAGAAATGGGCATTTAAAAGATTAGTTTATTTGAAAAATCAAATGTTCTTTGACCTCTTAAAGGAGCATGTTATGCTCATGACATTGCAAAGGACCTTCAGATGTGCTTTCAATCACAATGTGATTGAAGAGCAACCCTTAGCCAATGATGGGTGGCAATTTGTTGATCTGTTCTGTGTGAAAAAGCTACCAAAAAATTCCCCAGCCTGGGAAACTCTCTCAGGCACAATTTACCCCAGAAATCATACAGAAGCTGTTAAAAATTGTGTGAAGAAGATAGAGGTAACGTTGACTGGCTCTACTCTACCAAAGATATGAAAACAAATTAGTGGAGAAAGCCAAGCCCAGGTCACAAATTTCAATGCTATAGTCAGTAGACATCTTACTTGTTACATGTCATATTTTCTTTCTCCTTTAATAGTTTTATCTCATTATTCTTTTACATGTTTCATTTAAAATTTTTTAATTAGCTCTATAAATGGAAATACCCTATAAAATTCTCACCTCCATGTGTAAGAGTTGAAATAGGTGTATTATTTTAGTGTGTGTGTGTGTGTGTGTGCGCGTGTGTGTACACCTGCATGTGTGGGTCTTTAGGCTTGAACACTATTTGTTTTCAAGTTCCTTAGGAAGAGATTCCTAACCGTACTCATATTTATAGCTCCAATGTCTATGATAGTGACTGATACCTAACAGCTGGTTTAAGTGATTTTCAAATAAATTAATATTTAAGTTTTTAAGGTGCACCAATTTCTAGAATACTCAGCAGTACAGGAGAAAATAACATAGGACCATGTTAATTAAATTGACTTCACAATATCTTTTCCAAGCTCCATATTCACATTTTGGAATTACTAATGGACATTATATAAATGCCTCAGTTGAACATCAAACTTGAAACTAGCTAAACTAAAACATGCTATTTTTTTTCACATATGCTGTATTCATCAGTGCCCTTGTGTTAAATCTCCAGTCACTGACCATGAGTTTCCCAGCTACTGCTGAAATCTGCCTAAAAATAAATCTGTTCAGTCCACTCGACCTCCTAAAGATGTTGATTTGGTTTCTACAGTTTGTCCTAGCTTAAATGGAACCACATTTTCTCTTCCTCATGTACTTCTACTTCCAGCCACTGTAATTTTCCATAACATGTTTTGTAGTCTTCCACTCCCAAGCCTTTCCTCAAAGTGCTCCTTCTAAGTGGAAAATTATCGTTCTCTTTACCTCTATACCTTCCATTTATACTCATACCAGTCTTTTAATATCCATCTAAAATGCCACTGTCAGCTGGCCGCTCATCCATTCATCTATTTATCTCTAAGTAGTTACTACCCAAGTGGTTATTATAACACAAGCACTATATACTCTACTTGGGTTACAAAGATAAAAAGCCATGCTTCCACTCTGCAAAATCTTACAGTTTAATAGGAGGATATATATGAAAATATAAAACTGAAACACAGCACTTTTTAATCATGTTAAAAAGTTGTTTTAAAGGACTATGTGCTAAATCTAATCAGTAAGACTTACTAATTAGATCTTAAACTTTTTATTAACTTCAGTAATCTCTGACATATTACAAGGATGTTTTCCCCAAACAGGAAGCTTGTGGATGCTGTATATACTTTTTTCTAAATCACACAGGTATCGTACCAGGGGATATTTTTAGGGAGGCCATCAGTAGGGACAGCAAAATACAGTGCATACCTGAGAAACCTATCTTTAGAAGTATTCTTTTTAGTGAATTCCATTATTATAAATATTTATATGCACATGCAATTACAGGAAGAAATATTTGGCAAAACTGAAAAATCTCTTTATGGGAAGCCTGCATAGATATTTTCAGTTGGACTATATTTCTCTTTTCATCATATTACATGGAAATTTGTTGTACTATAAAATTACCTTGGCTTTTCTGTCCTCTCTTAACTGTAAACTCCTAGAAGAAATAATTGGCCATCGTCATTTTATGGCGACAGCTCTTGTTAAAGTTACCAATCATACTTCTCTCTTCTCTATCCTTATTTTATTTGATCCCTCAGGGGCAATTATCAATACTATAGTAAGATAGATAATGCTTATTTCGGTTCTATTATTTCTTAACTTTGTTGGAAATATTTTTCCTGTTTTCTCTTTTTCATTGGTTCATTACTTTTTTCTACATAGTATTTTTGATTTTGCAGAACTCCATCTTGTTCTTTCTCTTCCTCTTTTCTCTCCCCCCCCGCACCCGCCACCCCCTTAGGTCATTTTCTCATGAACTTTTATATATTCTTATGGCTGATGATTCACAAATTAAAAACACTTTCTGATATCTACATTTAAACATGCAATTGTATTTGTCTCCACTTTGATGTCTAACAAAGCTATCAGCATTTACATGGTTAAAGAAGTACTCTTTTCCCCTCCAATGTACTTTCAAAGTTCCATTCTGCACTGTCTCATCAAATAGAATCATTATCCACCAGTTTTTCATGCTCAAATATAATATTTTTTCTGGTTTCCTTACTTTTTCCATTCTTTCCCCACTCTTTGTGTTCAATTCATGAACAATTTGTCAACTCTCTCACCCCAAATTTAATTTTTAAAATATATCTTCTTTGTTCTACATATAGCTCTACCATTTTAGTTTTGTTACCATTATTGCTTATGTGTATGAATCAACTGCATCTTAACTAATCTTCTTGCCTCTATGTTGTTTCTCTCCAATTGATTCTCTGAACAATGGCAGAAGTTACTATCAATATAAATTGGAATATGCCTAACCCTTTTTAATGTAAATCCCTTCAATGGCTTCTCAATGCAACCAGAAAAAATCCTAACTCATTTCCATGGCCTACAAATCATTGAATAATTTGTCCCTATCCAAGCATTTTCTTTCTCTTTTGTGCCAGTTTATTACTGCACATCTTCAAAGACATTAATAACTAACTTACTCTGTACTTTTGTTTCGAGAATGTATGCATAGCAGACAGCCTTGAATAGTAAAGACAGAGGTATCTCACTCCCTTAGAGTAGATTTGCATAATATTCCAGAGTATTAAAGATAATATATCTCTCCAGAGTGTGGGGATAGACAAGTTTGCCAGCAATCCCTATACAATGTTGAGCTTTCTAATATCCTTTCTAATACTCTAATATTCCTTTCCTGCAGCATACCCCACTCAGTATACAGGGAACATTTGCCCCTCAGCACATTGCTCTGTTGGAACTGGGACTTAAGGAACTGACACTTATTCTGGCTCCTGATATTACTGTGGGTAATAAAACTGTCTTTTGTCTCTGACCCAGGAGTCTTATGTCTTCTGTTGTACCTATATAACTCCGGCAGACTAATTTGTTAGCTTGCAAGTAGGTTAAAATCTCAGATGTTTGCACACTTCCTGACTTGACGATTACATCTTCATCGCGATATCTAACTTTCGGTTTCACAAACCGCCATCTTTTTTTCATACACCAATATACCTGTACATGATTTTTCTTCCGCTAGAATTTTTTTTTTCTCTCTGTGTAACATATTTAACTCTATTTTGGTCTCAGTTTAATGATAACACCTCAGATAGCTCATCTCTAACAATCTTAGTTAAATTATGTTATTTTTTTAATTCCCTCTATTTCATCCCATGTTCACACACTATAATTCGCAATTTTTTTCTTCTGTTTTTGCTCTTTCTTTGGCTTCTTCAACACCACATCCCCTAACATAGTCTTTGACATTCCCCAAGCAAACCAATACTATGAAAGATGATATATATTATCGTAAATGCTCAGATGTTTATCATTTATATGTCAGTTTCAACTGAAATCAAAGTATATAGCAATCATGAAGTTAATTTTTAAAAATCTAAGGAAAATTGTAAAATACATTATCTGGATGGATTTTATCTAGTATATGTAATACAGCATATTTTTAAATTTTTAGTAATAGATAAATGTGTTTCCTTCAGATAGATATTGAATGACTCTTTTTTTGTTAGTTTTATAAGGATTTTACAAAGGAAAATTTACAATGTCAAGGTTTTTTTTTTGTGCCCATAGAATTTGATATTTCATTTGTTATCCATTTAAAAAATTATTTTTTAAAATTCAATTAGATTAGCTTAGTACAGAAAAAACATTATGCAACTATTTCTGGAGTGGTTTGAAAAGCATTATGTGTGAGTGTGTGTATAATTACTTAATAAACAGATAGTAACATATAGCTTTTGTTGGGACAATTGAATCACACTTAGACTCTTAGTAACAAAATAAAGCTCACTGATAGGTGACATGTGCACTTTAAAAATAAATATTAATATGTAACTAAAGAGCTCATTTTAATCTTTCTGATACAAGACTGTTGAACTAATGGTATTATTAGCTCTGTTCAAGAAAAGAAAAAAATCCTCAGTTGGATATTTATTCACCTGTCTATTTTCAGATTGAAAATCGCTTTCACTGTCAATTATGGGCTCAGATCTTCAGTAGAATCAAAAGTGGAAAGAAACTCTGTCCTCATGTTGTTCACTTTGTAAATTAATCATTCTCTACCATGGAATAATTTAATTTCTTCTCAGTTAAGTAAACCTTAGAAAACATTTTGATATTAATCTAGAGAAAATTTTATTTTATGTTTGCTTCTACGTATTTCTTACTGATGCTCAAGTAGCTACCTTAATTATTGAAACAAATTAGTTTATTAATATATCTAGCATTTAAGACATTTTAACTGCTTTGGGTAAAAACTTTTTTTTTTGTTTTGTTTAGTAGTTCTTGCTCTCAGTAATATAAATTTTTATACCCAGTTAATATTTAAATAATTCATCATAATATTATTTATAATACAAAATATAAACAAGTTTATCATATCATTGCAAGTACAGATATATAGTGGTCTCCTGATAAAGATTCTTTATCCTGATAGATAACTCCAGTGTTATTATAACAGCAAGTTCTTAGAAAGTTTAGAAGAGTTTCTGATTTTCAAGAAGACTAAAAATTATTTTAAAAGTATTTTTCTAGTAGTCTTTTTTTAAGAATAAACTATCAGAAAATATAATTAGTTTTTCTTCTATTTTTTTCAGTTTACAAGAAATAATATTTTACCTCACTTTCAAAAGCTCCTACTTGATGTTATATCACCCTAGGAAAGAGTCAAAAACATCATTTAACAAAATTCTCTTGAAGTAATGTTTCCAGTGGATAAATATCTTTATGACAGATATGTGGTTATTTAATATCATGCTTTTCCTGTTATAATAGTGCATTTAGTTCTACATAGAGAACATAGAAAAGTCACATGCTAATAAAATTAAGATATCCTGATTTTCTATCATGCCAACTTATCATTATGTTAACAAAATAATTCAGTTTTATCATATGTGGCACATATTCAAACTACTAGTCATAGTTAATATTTAAATAGGGCCTACTATGTATCAGGCACTGTAAACACATTCTCGTTTATATTTAACAAAAACCCTGTATATAGGTGTTCTAATAATCTCCATTGGACATATTTTGAAACTAAGATTTACACAGGATTTACAATAATATATCCATGGCCTCTTGTAGCTGGGCTCAATTATCACAGGTGACCTAATTATGTAGATACTGTCAAATGGAGAAGGAAAGGATTAGCAATGTCTAGGCATCACAAGAAAGTATACTTAGTGAATCTCAAAGGTAAATACCACTACTGTTTCAGAGATGTAGAAAAGTTCTAACCTCATGTTAAAGAAATGTAAATCCCAAATGATCTGTTAGCAGCTCATTATATCATTACCTCAGAAACTGCTTTTCCCAGTTCCTGCACAGCTATTAAACACCTTCATGCCCACAGCTTAATTACAATTGTCCGACTAGCACACTTGCAGGACTTTGAAAAAATTCTCAATACAAGAGCCAACTGTTTATTTGTATTTAAGTCTATCCAAGGATGTAATTCTCTATTTTGATCACTGAACTCCTGCATTATTTCCTGTATCAAAGACTAATATCCTGTTCTTATAAGGTGTTGCCAGAAGAGATTTTCATCATGTGGCTCAGTATGTAAAACCAAGCTTTAACTTTGGTGTCCTTTCTAGGGTGTAATAAGTAATCTATTTTATTAAGCATCTAGGCTCTCCCTAGGATAACACTACCTAGAATTGTGATTTCTTTTATCCTAGAGTGGAGATTTCCCTTACCGAGTTGACTATGCTTTGTCATATTACTCTGTTGCTACATCTCTATCCCAACAAAATCCTAGATGATGAGTAAATGCCAGTTCCTTCCTAAATGAGCCTTATCATTCTTATAATTCCATAAGTAAACTACATGCTCTGCCTAACAAAACTGGGAAAATTGAGCCCCAGGCACTAAATATATTGTGGGTATTTATATTTAAAATTTTTTTGTGGGTCATGATATATCATCTGGTATTAGACACACTCACCATAAACAAATGAAAAACTGGACAAGATTAGTGCTTCTTGAATAAGCAATCATAGTCAAGAAGGTAAAAGAAAATTGTCCCTCTTGCAGCTACTGGGAATCAGTACTGAGTTATCAGGCTGGAGACTGAAAACAAGGATCAGGACAGAGAAACTGCAAACCAGAATTTCAGTAGGAATAGTCACAGCTATTACCAATGGCTGGTGAGTCAGGGAACACTGAAGCTCATAGTGGGTGAGCATTGGGGTAATGTTTGGATTTATGCTGATGACCCAAAACAGGACAAATCCAGAGAATCTTCTGACCTATACAAAACTGCGTAGGGTCCACACATACATATATGGGGAGGAAGGCTACCTTCATCCTAAATGGGTTTTATAGTTAACCCAGTTATGCTCAGCTCATAGACTTGAGCCCTTGGAAACTGAACAACTCAATTGGATTTAAAGAGAAATAAAGGATGACGATGAAGAGGTGGAATTGGAGGAGGAGCAGTAGCAGCCTTAGTGGATGAATATTGGGATAATAAGATAACTTGTCATATAAAACTATTTTTTACAGAAACAAAATAAGAGACTTAATCAATACCTGAATTGTATCAACTAATGGTCCTCAATAGAATTGGCAGACCATTAAAGACTATGATAGGGGTTAACAGATCACATTCAGCCAATCACAAAAAATAACTAAACTATGAGCAAACGAGTAGTTTCCTATGAGCCGTTTCGTGTGTGTATGCATATATGTGCATATAAAATATATATGTATATAAGCACACTTATACATTGCTATGTTTCTTTATGATCAAATTCCAATGGTGTATATTATGTTTTCATTAATATTGTTCAGTTTGATGCTATTGACAATGACGGCAATACTAATGATATAATGTATGTGAAATCGCTTTAAAAAGAAAGGACTCTTAGAGTTCAGTAGACGCGACTTTTCATTATTACCACCAATCATGCACTCAAAGGGCCAAACATACTGCATGCCATTTTTTCTTTTTACCCTCCTAGATATTTTAGTACTTGAATTACCAGAATGTGAATTACATATCTATTCACAAGTACTCTGCATTATTAAATTTTACAATAACTGTATCTAAAATTCACCTGACAAGAAGTATGTGGAAATCCCTTTAGACAGTATTCTGTGCATTGGAAAGGGAGAAGTACCTCAAACAAACTGAATGTTCTCTTGACAATCACAGTGTGAGAGTGTATTGCTCCCTAGCAATATGATACCTTATTTTTGAAGTATAACTAGAACTTTTCAGGCAGCAAGAGTTTAGAAAGATAGGGTAGCTTTAAGCTATTTCTGCTTACTGAAACTCTAAAAAATGGAAATGATAGCATTGAACAATTATCAGAACCTCATTAAGAACATACTGCTTGAAACCAAACGGAGTGCTTGCAATTCGAAATATATTTGCAATCTTAAATTTCTTCAAGTCAAAATAAAGAATAATGGCTTTTTATAAAGCAAGTATCTTGGCATTATTAGTTTTAGCTTACCCTAAATTCATGTCAAAGGGCAAAAAAATTATCCCTGAAAAATGTTGCTAGTTATGTTTATATAATGTTATACATATATATTATTATTTGTGCCTCTAACTTCCATTTCATCAAAATAGCATTATGAACATGATTTAATGTATTTAATTTTCTTAGTTGAAAATTTTAAAACTTATCCACTTCCTGGTGAGAACACTCTTGGCATTGTTATCAACATTACTTTAGCACACATTTTTATAAGACAGTAAAGCCTTACAGAGTCCATGTAAATGTGAACTAAATCACCAAAAATATTTCAACATTACCATGTATAATTATAGAAACTAGCCATGATGATCATAACAAGCTATTTATTCATATATGTGTTGGTCCCTTTCCTCAGGATACATGCTCTGTCCAGCAATTTGAAAGAGATATTATGGTTTAAGCCCTCAATAGATGGTTTTGGGTTTCTTATCCAACCTGCTAAGCAGTTGTAATTTTCTCTTTTCATTGAGGATAACAATGAAATATAAGCCATCTTCTCTATCCAATCCCCAAATAAGAATGTCATTTGAGCTGATGAATTCTTAGGGGAACATGCTCTGAATATTTAAAGGGAGTAGCGAGGTTACCTTCAGCCCCACAACTGGACTCCTACTATTTCAATCAACCAATCCCAGCAGTTGCTTTTGGCAACAACCAGCAGTTGTTTGTCACTCTTGCTGCTGCAGCAGTCCCTAAATTAGCTTGGATTTGCTGTTAACACCAGCATTGGTTCTTGTTGGAAGCCATTTTTATCCAGAGCATCAGTATCTCCTACAGCTAAGCCTATAACTTCCACTATCCCTTCCTGAGAAGTCCCTGGATTATTCATGCTAGAGATTTCAGAGCACCTTCTTCTGCAATTCACTGTAAAGAGAACATTCACTCAAGAGTCTTTAGTTCCATGGCAGCTCTTTCAAGAAGTCATGTTTTTCCATCTGTTCAAAATTCTCAAGTGTTTTATTAGAAAAGTAATCCCTTCATTCTCTCTGTACATTTCTGTGCATATCATATAATAGTCACTAAAACTTCTTCCTTTCCACATTATATAAATTTTATAAATGAGAAAGCCACATCTCAGCTTACAAGATCAGACATCTCTTTAAATTTAAGGACTGGAATGTAGCCATGTTTCTGTCTCCACTCTCTTCCTGCCAGGTCACATGACCCCTCATATTTTATGAGATTAGCACTACCACTTTGGAGTGTTACTAAATATCAGTTTCTCTTTATCACTACAAAAATGTATTAAAAACAAGTTTGGGGCTTCCCTGGTGGCGCAGTGGTTGAGAGTCCGCCTGCCGATGCAGGGGACACGGGTTCGTGCCCCGTTCCGGGAAGATCCCACATGCCGCAGAGCGGCTGGGCCCGTGAGCCATGGCCGCTGAGCCTGCGCGTCTGGAGCCTGTGCTCCGCAACGGGAGAGATCACAACAGTGAGAGGCCCGCGTACCCAAAAAAAAAAAAAAAACAAGTTTGTTTGTTTTTCTTTAACATAAAGGATGCAACAGCAGGCACTGTTATTTACGAATCCAATGTCCATTCCTTCCTTATATTCTGGTAGCATCTTAGTTTTACTGTTCAGAGAAACAATGTGCCAAACACAGTCTGACAAAGAAAAAATAAATTAGGTCATGTATGCAGTGAATTTTCTTGGAAAAAAATTATCTCCCTAATTAAAGAATAAGATGAAATCAATAAGAAAATAATGAATAATAAAAAAAAAAAGGAGAATAAGAGGAGGAGGAAATCAATCATTCTCTCTCTCTCCCTCTCTCTCTCCCCCTGGATGCATTTTTAAGTGAATGTCATTCTGGAGCTTCAGCGGCCATCTTATAATATGAGTGTTTGTCTGAGGAATAAAGTTGTTATACCAATAATGGCAAAAAGCTAGTTAGAACTTGGGGCATTGACACCCTGAAATGATCAACCCTGCAATGGCCAACTTCTATTTTAGATATGTATTCTCTGCCTTGCAATTAATGGCTGTATAACTGAACCTGATGCTTATGATTAAGAGTTTATAAATAGCATGGTAAAATACCTCAAGAAAAGTAATTCTTCTGAATGGAAGAGTTTGGTCACAAATTTTCTAAAGAAATGTTCTAAGTGGTCAGTAGTAACTGTATCACTGAGTCTTTACTTAGCCCCTGAATGAAGGCTTTTACATCCTTGAGAATTTCTCTACAATTTAATTTTGGCTTCTATATCGTAATGACTGTTTCTTAAACTATTCTTTGGGTTTAAAATCTGAAAATTTTTGAAAGTTTATGATTGATATAAAACAATCCTATAAACAGTATATATAATTTTAAACTTGTTTTTATTATTTTCATTTATCAGTTCCTAATAACTAAATTCAAATTCTTTTTGTTAAGGATAAATTCAATCACCTATTCATTTTTGGCCACAATACTTTTGTGGACACAATATTACACATAAAATAACTAATAAAATCTTCATAAAAGGTATCTCCTCAATGAGAATTTATGTCTCCTCATAATAATTTTATTGCCAGAAGGAAGGAGAGAAGAAGTGAAAATAAGAGAAAGAGGCAAGAAAAAGAAATATAGAATAGGAGGGAAGGAGGAAGAGCAAAGAAAGGGAGGGAGAAAGTACAGTGACTTGGCACGTATTCTGTTTTTGCTTTGTTTTATATTTTCTGTAAAGTCAAGGTAGGGTTAGGCGTAGGATAGCTTATTAATAAACGTACTTGCATTAACTTTAAAAGTGTAAAAGTATTCAAATGCCCATTTTGATGACTAAAGTCTTGGAGCAAGAGTTTGTCCAAATGTAAATAAAGTCATGATTGAAGATACTTTTGAGTGGGCAAAGACTGTAATAGACACAGGTAGTTGGATGTGAGTACACTTGTGTGTGTGTGTGTGTGTGTGTGTGTGTGTGTGTGTGTGTGAGTGTACCTGCAGAGGGATGGTGTCCATTCACACTTAGCTCTCAAGAAATGGCTTTTAGGGAAAAGGCATGAAAAATTTTGAGTACTGTCTAGCAGGTATAATTCAGGACAAACATGGGTTACAGGTTAAAGTATGATTCATTTGTATCTCTTTCATTTCTTTGGAACAGGTTATTTTTAGTTAATTGACTTTCACAGCTCACTGAGTCATGTTCACCTGCTAAATGTCACCTTATTTTTTTCAGTGACTGTTTGCACTTGAATGGTCTATATCACCACCTGAAGCTTAGTTTGTATCATAGTGTTAATTGTAATTTCTACTGGAGGTGTAAATATTCCAGTCTTACTATGTCTGCCTTTCTTTGAAATATTAGCACATCTCTAATTTTGCTGGATCAAGCCAGCTTTCCTGGTTATGATTACTTGGTATCAAATAGAGCACATAAAATTCTCTGGATGTACACAGTTGCATGAAGTCTGAAGTGTACAAGAACTTTTAAAAGAAAATTAGCTAAAAAGTCGTAAGATGTTTTGCATCACCTAATATTATGCTTAAAGTAAAATGATTTGCATCACTCTTGGTAACCAGCAATGGCAAAATTTCATCTCTTTGGATGGTGTAACAGACTATTTTAAAGAACTAAGAAAACAATATTGAGTGAGTGGAATACCAAATATCACAGTTTGAAATAGTGTTGCCTTTTAAGAAGAGGCTGTTCAACATTGGACATAATATGTCAGAATGATATAAATATTTTTGATATTTTTCAAATCGTTTTGTCATAAAATATCCTTGAAATTTGCTGATACTTGGCCTGTAAATAGATTATCTCATTTCTGAATGCTTGATTAAATGTTAAGCTATATCACTGTACGTGACACAGATATACAGGAATGCATTAGAAGATGAACTACAGAATCAAATTGGAGAAAAAAGTTATTTTCTTTCCAGAAATAAAATAAATAGAATTGAAAGATGAAGGGAAGTCAGTGCAAAAATAGTTTGCATCTCTTCAATCAATAGGTACTACTAGAGGAATAAAGCAAAATACCTCCTCAAAAGCTAATATGTAAGTAGTAGCATTTCTGGTACCTAAATTATTTTCAAATTGGAAAATCTAAGCATTGGAAAGATTATCTGTCAGTACTCAGGAAACTGAAAGTAACTGAGCCATAAATGAATTTATTTATGAGATATACAACAGACATGAATATATACATCATAGATGGTGGCCATGCTGTCTGTGATTTGGCTGTGTGAAGAAAATTTTGCTTCCTTCTTCCATATGAGCACAGCAAATCCTTTAACAGCATATAATTTTGTGACTTCTTGCTAACTATCTGCTCCTGACCCAGGTATAGTTGGTCACCCTCTCCTTGTATTACCTAGTAAGACTCTCATAGATCTCTATTACAGCTTCATCCACAAAATAACTGCAACAACAGACTTATATGGTCCTTTATTTTTTGTAAAGCCCATGAAGGCTGGGACTATTTTCTATTCTTTTTCAGACCTTTTAACACCTACACAATGCCTGATAAATTAGGCATCAGTAAATAATTATTAGGTACATATATGAATGAAATCTATTTACTCAGAAAATATTCATCTCCACTTTCAGGACTAACTGAACATGTCCTTGTCAATACATTTACCCCCTATCTGTAAATGTAGCTATTTTTATAAATGTTGATAAAGACAAGCTGCATAAGTAGATTGATATCTACGCAGGTTCAAACTCTACTTCTCCTTAACTTGTCTTGTTATTACCTTGCTGGAATCAAACCAATGATCACTTGAACTTAAGTGGGTATTTGAGAAAATGAAGCCGTGTTTTTTTTTTCAGCTATCATCCAGTATTGTATGGGCCATTCATCAAGTAAGTAAGTGTCGGAAACTAACAAACAAATTCTGTCCAAGTTAAACATTTCTAGACATCAATACTGACATAGTGTTCGTACCATGACCGAAAGAATAGGTCATTGTACTCTGGAATATTTTCAAAACCTGATTCATCCAAAGGTAGACTTGATGCTTACTTGCTAAGCTGCTGTAAACAAAAAAAAAAGGTGACTACCTCATTGAGCTGTCTTATATATTCCACCCCTGGAAAAGCCGTATCTTCCCTTAACATTTAGCATAGTACAACCTCAGTTATTCTGAATTATTCAAGGTCTTGTAAGTTATGATCCAAAAGTACTGGTAAGGGATTTTCCACTATATCTAAATGAGATGGTCAATAATCCCTTTCAAAAAAACAATAGAGATGAAAAAAATTACAAAAACAACCCTTTCATCACTCTGGATATAAACCAAAGGCTTATGAATAATATGAGAAACACTTATTCTTGAAAATTGCTTCAATGCAGATGAGAACAGTGGTAGTCTGTGAAATTCTTGTTGGGTCTATGCCTCCCAAGTCCCGTCCACTTTCAGCTCAGTCAGACAGAGGTTCTGTCAGGACAGGGCAGGCAAGCTTCACTGCCACAGTCAACGAAGGACTCACTCAATTTAGATTGGGAAATGATACACCCAGTGGCATTGTTGCTGAAAGGGACAATAGCCATGGCAAATGATCAGGGAACTTCAATGACTCTAATAGTCTGAGGATGCTATCTTTGTTGGAATAAGCATCTTCCTGGCTGAGGCTGTGTGTGTGCAGGTGAAGGTAAGTTAAGATGCGTATTTTGATCTGTAGAGAAACCACGAAAAGGTAACTAAAAAATACAGTACAAAACATCAACAGAGAAATTTAAAAGGTACAGTAAAAATAATTATGTAACTTAAATGAAGGCAGTAAAGAAGAAACAAAATAGAGAGAAAACATATGGAAAACAAACAGTAAAATGGCTAATGCAAATCCAACCATATAAATAATTATCTTAAATGTAAACATCCCACTCAAAAGGCAGAAATTATCAGACTAGATAAAAAAGCAAGAGCCAACCACACACTGTCTATAAAAGACATCCAGTAGGGCTTCCCTGGTGGTGCAGTGGTTGAGAGTCCGCCTGCCGATGCAGGGGACACGGGTTTGTGCCCCGGTCTGGGAAGATCCCACATGCTGCGGAGTGGCTGGGCCTGTGAGCCATGGCCGCTGGGCCTGCCAGTCCGGAGCCTGTGCTCCACAGCGGGAGAGGCCACAACAGTGAGAGGCCCGCGTACCACACACACACACAAAAAAAAGACATCCAATAGATTCAAAGTGCAAAGAGCTTGAAAGCAAAAATATGGGAAAAGATATATCAAACAAAGGATACATATTAGAAAGCTAGAGTGGCTTTGTTATTATCAGTCAAGATAGACACATCACTATATAAAGACAATATAGTTACACTATATATAGACATAATACTCTTAGGGAAAAAGTGACTTTTTTAAAACCATTTTCTAAAATTAAAGTATAGTTAATTTACAATGTTGTGTTAGTTTCAGGGGAACAGAAAAGTGATTCAGATAGATAGATACATTTATATATGTACATATATATATATTCTTTTTCAGATTCTTTCCCATTATAGGTTATTACAAGACATTGTATATAGTTCCTGTGCTATATAGTAGGTCCTTGTTTTTTATCTATTTTATATATAGTATTGTGTATATATTAATCCCGAACTCTTAATTTAACTCTCCCCCCATGCCCCGTTATTCACTTTGGTAACCATACGTTTATTTTCTATGTCTGTGAGTCTTTTTCTGTTTTGTAAAGAAATTCATTTGTATCATTTTTTTAAGACTCCACATATAAGTAATATCATATGATATTTGTCTTTTCCTGTCTGAATTACTTCACTGAATTTGATAATCTCTAGATCCATCCACGTTGCTGCAAATAGCATTATTTCATTCTTTTTTATGGCTGGGTAACATTCCATTATATACATATACATATACACACACATA
This sequence comes from Globicephala melas, assembly GCF_963455315.2. Taxonomy (NCBI): domain Eukaryota; kingdom Metazoa; phylum Chordata; class Mammalia; order Artiodactyla; family Delphinidae; genus Globicephala; species Globicephala melas. The sequence continues at coordinate 30,196,375 of NC_083322.1, forward strand.
CCACATCTTCTTTATTCATTCATCTGTCAATGGACATGTAGGTTGCTTCCATACCTTGGCTATTGTAAACAGTGCTGCTATGAACATTGGGGAGCATGTATCTTTTGAATTAGAGTTTTCTCCAGATATATGCCTAGAAGTGGGATTGCTAGATCATATGGTAACTCTATTTTTAGTTTTTTAAGGAACCTCCATGCTGTTCTCCATAGTGGGTGCACCAATTTACATTCCCACCAAAAAGAAAAGAGTGACATTTCATAATGATTAAATAATCAATTCATTAGGAAGATATAATAATTGTAAAAGTACACACAGCCAAAAGAGTTTCAAACTATGTGAAACAGAAACTGATGAAATTGAAAGGAGAAACAATTTGGTAATAATTATTGGAGATTTCAACACCTCACTCTCAATAACTGACAAAATAACTAGAACTATAATCAACAAGAAGACCAGAAAAGCATCGACATATATAGAATACACTACTCAGCAACTGTAGGACATGCATTCTTTTCAAGCACTAAAGGGACATATTCCAGAATAGATCATAAGCTAGACTGTAAAATAAGTCTCAATATAATTGAAATAAATCATATAAAGTATGCTCTGACCACAAAGAAATTAAATGAGAATTTTAAAATAGAATAGAATCTGGGATATTCCTAAATATTTGGAAGTTGAACAAAATACTTCTGAGTAACCTGGCAAAGAAGAAATCATAAGAGATATTAGAATGAATGAAAAGAAAAGGAACATTGAAAATTTACTGAATGTTTATAACTTTAAAATCACTATCAGATTAGGAGAAAAGTCTCAAGGTAATAATTTACAGTTACAGATTAAGAAAGTAGACTGAATGTAAGACAACACACAGCAAGAAAAAAGGAAATAAATAATAAAGATTGAAACATAAATCAATCAAATCAAAAGGAAAAAATAGAGAAAATTTAATGATACCAAAAGTTCATCCTTTGAAAAGATTAACAAAATTGATAAAGTTTTAGTTGGACTGAACTGGAACAATGTAGAAAAAAATTTTGAATTACATTAAAAATTAAAGAGATTTCTCCACTGACCATGCAGTGATTAAAACAATTATATGGGATTATTGTGAAAACTGAAGAAAATAAATAAGATAACTTTGATGAATTAGAAAAATTCATAGACGGAAACAACTTACTAAAACCAATTCAAGAAGAAACAGAAAACATAAATAGATTATATATCACATTCAGAAACTAAGTTAGTTATTAAAAATCTTCCCACAGAGAAGATTTCTGAAGATTCTCACAAAATTTTGATGGCTTAATTTTGTAAATGGGTAAAATTATTTATTAGAAATTTTACCAAAGAAATATACAAATGACTAATAAACACATGAAAAGACGCTCAACAAAATTAGTGACTATGGAAATGCAAATTAAAGCCTCTGTGAAACATTATTTCACTCTTACCTAGAGTGGCTATAATTATTGGCAAGCATGTGGGGAAATTAGAACTCCTGGTAGGAATGTAAAATGGTGCAGCCATTTTAGAAAACATTACGGCAGTTTCTTAACAAGTCAAACAGAAACTTATCACGTAACCTACCACTTCCATTTCTAGGACAAAAAATAAATAAAAGTATATATCCACATAAAGACATTCATGCAAATATTCATAGCAACATTTTCTCTAACAGCCAAAAACTGTCAGTAAACTGGTAAATGGAAAAAAGAATTTGGTTTATCCATACAATGGGATGATACTCAGCAATAAAAAGGATCTAACTACTGATACTTGCCACAAAATAGATGAATCTAAATACATTATGCAAAGTGAAAAAAGCCAGACTGCAAAGACTATGTTGTATGATTCCACATCAAATGGCCATTAAAGGCAAATTATAGAGCTGGAAATAGACCATTGGTTGTATCGGGTGGGGTGTGGGGGTGTAATTAGCTGAAAATATTGGTACAAGACAACTTTTTGAGGTGATGGAATGTTGTCAAACTGGATTATGGTGATAATTATACAAGTCTATAAATTTACTAAGAAAATATTGATTGTACATTTATAATAGATGAATTTTATAATATGTAAACTATAAAGCTGCTTATAAAACAAGAAGTTCTGTTGAACTCTATGATAAGAAAGCTTGGAGAGAGTATGTGAGTAATGTGCTGTGGCCAACTACACCAAACTGGGAATTATTGGGCAAAATTATGGCATTCTTACCACTCTTTAACCCAATATCAATTTCATATATATATAATTTTAAAAATCATGGCACTTTTTAGGACAAGAGTGCTACCGTCTGAATATCTGTGTCCTCCCCAAATTCGTATGTTGAAACACTAACCCCACAAGGAGATGGTATTAGGAGATGGGGCCTTTGGGAGGTGATTACCATGACGCTAAAAAGAGAGCCATGTGCACTTTCAGTTAGAAGGTGCCTTCTATGAACAAGAAAGCAGGCCCTCACCAGACACTGAATCTACTAGTCCCTTGATCTTGGAATTTCCAGCTTCCAGAACTATAGCAATAAATTTCTGTTGCTTATAAGCCACCCAGTGTGTGGTACTTTGTTATAGCAACCCAAACAGGCTGAGCAAATGACTACAGATGAGCAAAAATACTTCTGATCCTGAAACTACAGGTTGCAATGACTTATTGATTAATACTGATAAGTCATTCTTTTTTTTTTTTTTTTTTTTTTGCGGTACGCGGGCCTCTCACCGTTGTGGCCTCTGCCGTTGCGGAGCACAGGCTCCGGACGCGCAGGCTCAGCGGCCATGGATCACGGGCCCAGCCGCTGCGTGGCATGTGGGATCTTCCCGGACCAGGGCACGAACCCGTGTCCCCTGCATCAGCAGGCGGACTCTCAACCACTGCGCCACCAGCGAAGCCCCATCATTCTTGATTTGGATAGAATTATCACTTTTCAAAATCACAAGGCTGGTATCTTTCTTGATTTTAATTATCTTTTCTTATTCACATCAACAGCACAAAAATTGAACACCCAATATGTATTTTAACAACAATTACTTCCTCTGTCTTTGGTACTCATAGCCTAGTTGCCAGGCACAAAGTACCTCATATTTTACAGGAACAACCTTGTACTCTTCTGGCCTTGGGTTTTTTTTCCATTTGATACATTCTCCACCCTACAGCTGGAGTGATCTTTGTAAAATCCTATTCTGCTTATACTTTTCACAAGTAAAAACTCCTCAGTGGCTTCCCATTTCAGTCATCATACATTTTACTTTTCCTTTACATGGCTGAAGCCCTACATATGCCTAACTGCATCATGCTCCAGCTCCCGTCCTACATGCCACCTCCCATCTGATTTCACATTCTGAAATCAGAATGTGCCATATTCTTGCTTGCTCTAGATCTTTATATATGTTATTTGTTCTGCCTTAAACATCTAGTTGCCTATCTCATCCAACATCTTCTCCCCTGTCCTAGCTGACTTTACCTGACTAATCCCTAATCATCCCTTTAGACTTAGCAGAGATATAATTTTATCTGGAAAGCCTTACTTGAAGTCCTTCAGAACAAATCTCCTGTTATGTACACCCACTGTATTACTAACTTGTGGGGCAATCAGATCTCCAAAGGACTGTCCATAGCAAATGTTCAATAATTATTTAACAGATGAATGAATAAAAGGATAAATGAATGAAAAAATGAATAAAGCTTTGAATATAGTATTAATGTTTCAGTGAGCAAAGTTTAATTTTAGCCCTTTGAAACTTGGCATATTGGTTAAAGTATGTGCACATATCCCAGCTCTGGCCAACTTTCTATGATTAAAACCATAAATTAAAGAAGCAACTTGCTGACACTTTGTCAGCATTCAATCAACTCCCCCCACTGATTATCTAATTTTCTTCTCAAATAAATTTTCTCCTTCCACACTCCCTCAGGCAATAGACTGAGTAAACAGATGAACCTTGGACTGAATTCTGTAGGACATTTGGACTCTTTTAATATAGAAAACCAATTTCAAAGTTTAAAAATTCACATTCTTAATTCATTTGTATTTATATCGCTGCACCTGTGAATGAAATAACCATCACAATCTAATTCTGCCATTGTTAGATTAGATATTTGTCTTAATTTTATCCATTAATAATTTACTTTGGTATTATAGATACGTAGGAGTTGGTATTTGGGTATATTCTTCATTGGTAATAAATATGACCTGAAGGACAAGTTATCAAGTGACTTTATGAGCAGGAAAAAATTATAGCTTAGTATGTTCTAATTCTCATAACTAAGGTATTTAAGAGCTCCAGAGTAAATATATCTGGATGGCAGTAGGGTGAGTGCTGATTAATGAGCTCTTCTATGTGCAAAATGATAGATTTTATTATAATTACATAGCAAATAAATCTTAGGTATTAATATAAAAACTATATATATCATTAATGTCATTAAAATCTTAGAATTACATGTATGTCTCTTAGTAGTGACTAAATTGTGCATTGCACTAGAGTAGATATTCCCATTTAAATTTATTTAATTTATTTTTTATTGTTTATTTAAATGATGAGAGCTGTTTCCTCTAGAAAATAAACGATGCTGAAAGGGCACAGTAGCAGTTTTACTGAGTCCAGGAATAATCTGAGAAACAGATTCAAATAATACTTTTATTCTATTATATTTATATATAATATATATGTATATATACATGTGTGTGTATACATACACACACACACTCAATGAAAGTAAGGCAAAAGTAATCTCTTAAATATGAATTTAGGCTTGAGGCACATTCTGCTCATTTTAATAGATGTTGAATGACAAGTTGATGGTAAAGATGATGGTTATGAGTTGAACTGTGTTCCCTTAAAATTCATATATTGAAATCCTAGCCCCAAGTACCTTGAAATAAGATCTTATTTGTAAATATGGTCATTGCAGATGCAATTGGTTAAGATGAGGTCACACTGGAGTAGGGTGGGTCCCTTAATCAATATGACTGGTATCCTTATACAAAGAAAGACATCTGAAGAAAACAGACACATACAGGAAGAAGACCATGTGAAAGCACAGTAATAATGCCATCTACAAGCCGGGAATGACAAAGATTGCCAGCAAACCACCAGAAGTTGGAGAGAAGGATGGAACAGATTTTGCCATATAGCCCTCAGAAGAGACCAACCCTGCCAACATACTGACCTTGGACTTCTAGCCTTGAGAACTTTGAGACAAATTTCTGTTGTCTAAGCCAACTGGTTTGTGGTACATTGTTACAAGCAGCCCAAGCAATTAATACAATGACTAAATTCCTATGATGTTTTATATGTATTATAACTGGCTAAGGGAAACTAGTTGAGCTGCGATCTAAGCACCTTAGTCAAAGAGGTGTTACTTATCTTTAGTCAAGGATAATCAGGGCATGATTAGCTTGAGCAACATGCATGCAATGGTATGAGGTGCACATCAATCTTCTGTATGTGAGTGTTAATTGGAATGATCATCTGTGCTTGCTCTGTCTCTTCAAATTATGTTTCAGGCCTTTTAGTAAGCCTTGTAATTTTTTTTGATAGCAGGACATGATGTCCTGGGTAAAAGAAACTCCTTAACTAGGCCTCTAGTAAAGTGGTGTAAAAGTGTGGGGGAGGGGAGTCATTCTACTGCCCTATGATTAGGTCTGGCTCTTAGTGAGCCTATGCCTTTGAACTGTGAACTTCACAAGTGCCACTCAGTGTTTTCTCTCTCCCTTAGTTGGGGCAGGATGCTAAAGTAGACTCTAGATGGAAATATGGAAATTTCCCTTCTCCCACATGGAAGGCTAGAGCGGGCTGAGTTGGGTATTTCCCTCCCCCTACCTCTGTTATGCTCTGATAATAATCCAGCAGGTTAGGCTTTGGTTAATTCGTTTCTCCTTGTTAAGAACAAAGCGCTCTGGCATATTTCAAAATGGTTCCTTTCCCCCTACCCCTGTTGGAAACATCAGGAGATCTTTCTATTGTATTTACTGTGAGAACCTGGTAGTAAATCCTCCCAAATTGTAGGAGCCTTTCTATGAATAGATCCCCATGGAGTTTTCAACTCTCACTGTTGTCCACCCTGAACCTCCAGAAATTCAGCAATTACAGTTCGGGTTTCCCTATGCCAGCACTGGTTCTTGTGGAAGTTTACACTCATCTCCAGTGAGCCATGATTCCCTGTATTCACCTGTCTCTCTTAAATCGTGGGGACAGTGGTTTGCCCTGTGTCATCCCTTCTCTTATGGATTCAGGAAGAGTTGTTGGAGTTTCATTCTGTTCAGTTTTTTACTTGTTATTAGAATGGATTGGTGACTTCCAAGCTCCTAACCTGTGGAAACAGTCTGGAAGTCCATTTATCTGGTTTATAAGCACTAATAAAATAAGAGGTCTGTTTTCTTTTAAAAATTATGGATGGTAGAGCAACATCATATTTTTTAATATTTAGAGTTATACATTTGTGTCCAGAATATACTTCAGCTGCATAAAAATAAATCACAAATCTTATTTTAAATATTTTTTGCTGAAAATCATCATAAATTTATCAGTATAGAATTATAGTTCTATAATTATTACTAGTTTGTCACCTTTTGCCCAATTTTTATGCAGTGTTCCTAGTTATTTAAACATCTTTCTCCTCTTAAAAATAACTATTAAATTAAAAGTATGTGAGCAAAATGCAATAAAAATTGTAAGTCAAAATACTATCAATATCAGTGCTACACTATGTGAAACTGTTCCATTATAATTTGTAACGAATTGCAATCACTGTGAATTTTCTTCTATGTTTTTCTTTTTTTTCATTACTTAGAACTAGAATACAAGTCTATAGTTATTTAGTCAATGCAAAAAAATGAAAATAGACATTAAATGCATATGTTAAGACAGACTTAAAACTAGTATATATAAAATATCATCTATTTTCAAATACCTTTGCTTAATACCACCTTTCACATATCTTCTTAATATTTCTTAATTTCTTATAGTTCAGAAATTTGGAAGGAAAGGGTCAATATTCTGAATTTTTTCTACTAGTAATATTACTAGTTTATGAGGGTATAAAATAATGTCTTCTTTTTTTTTGATTTAATGATCACAACTTTGTGCAGGAGAAGCAAGCCCAGAGAAATTACATGACTTATCCAATTTCCAAACCTAGAAGGACAGAGGTTAGGCTGGAACTTAGATTTTCTGATTCCAACTCTAGCCTCTGTCTACACCAATTTCATCTTTATATACAGAAGTGTCCAGGTGGCAGGATCAGAAGGCAGAACAAAAGCAAATATATCTAGTGGTTCCATCATAGCACACACTTATTGCCAAAGCAGTTCTGTGTAGGTATTAGGGCTCTATGTAGCAGTATACACAACTACTCTTAAGCAATAGTGGGGAGATTTTAATTAAGATGCAAATAAATCAAAATTGATCCAGGGAAAAGAACACATTCCAGCTATGTAACACTATTCACTGCTTTCCAGATCAAATTGTTGTGGCTTTAGTTATTTAGTAAACCTGTTTTCAAAATTGGTGTATCTTAAAGTAGTGCAAAAGTTATTATACACTACAGTACAAGTAAACTACTAAGTACACTCACAGGGATGTTTCTATTTAACAGATCCAATTATTGAGATGATGAGAGCTGTTTCAGGATATCTTTGGAAGTATTAGGGATGCCAATAATGAAATATTCCTTCCTTGTTGAAGTCTTTCTTGATCCCCACACACAAAGTTAATTTATAATCCCTTTCTGCTCCAAACCATGACAGCAATTTGAAGATATCTATTATAACTTGTGGGCTTTTAGGAGGGGCTCATTTCTCTCCCTCATTCCATTCCTACCTCATTCTACTCCAAAGCATGCAGGGGTAATACTCTGAATTATGCAAGTGCCATGGTTAGTCCTTAAAATGGTTTCTTAAATAACTTTTTTGTTTTGTTTTGTTTTTCCTAGAAGCCTGGAGAAATGGGCATAGCCATTCAGCAATCCCCCTTCAGCTCTTGCTCTCCTGTCTCTCTGTCACCTAAACCCTTCTTTCTATGAAGTCTAAGAAGTACACAAGACTGGGGCTGGTTCTCCATCCTTCTGTCCTATGGTCCAGGACAGCAACTGAAGACCAGCACTGTGCAAGACAAAAGGCAAAGCTTCTTGGCTCTCTTAGCTTTGCATTTTATTTCTGTGTGATATGTTCTTTCTGGGCAGACTTTTTCTATCATATAAAGATATATATGAAATATAAAGGGTTAAAGTCCAAATGTACGTTTTTTTAAAAATAAGCCAAAAGCCTGCTTTGTTTCCTGGCCCTAATGTAAACATTAACCTCACAGAGAGATGGTCTCTGTATGGTCCATTGACCATCATCACCCTGAGTCTCTCTTGAGATTTTAGTCAAAAAAGATATGTCTATTAGTCAAAAAAGCTCAGGTAGAAACTATTTGTTTTTTTGACCTTGTCATAAGTGTGTGTGTGTGTGTGTGTGTATGCACACATAATATAAAATATAAAAATTGTATACACACATTTATGTAAAATAAGTGGTCTGTGAAGGATAGGATTTAAGGATTTAGAAATCTGTGCCTCAGGCTCTCTTTTTTTCACACTCCAAACATTCCACTTGTGAGTCATATTACAATTATTTGTTCACATGTTTACATTTTCCCTGCAGTAAGCTTCTAAAAGCTATGGACCATACATTATCTATATGCTTTTCCCAGATACCTACATTTCTGACAAGTAGTTGATTTTTGCTGAATGAAAATTCTAAAGACGGACTGAACTGAATTAGCTACTGAGTGAACAAATAAAGGGATATGATAGTAACCTGACCAGTTTGATATCAGCATTTATAGTATTCTCTGTAAGTGCTGAGGGAACCATAGAAGCTGCTACAAAGTCATTGTAATTGTGTAGTGCTATATTTTAGAGATTACTGCTAAATAACGATCAAGTTAGTGTTGTATTTCCCCAGAGAAAATAAAGAATTGAATCTCAAAGACAAGTTGTTGACTTGAAGGTAGTAGATGGGTTTTAATCTGCAAAGGGGAGAAAAACAGTTAGAAATTTAATCTTATACCCTGTTTCCAAGCTAAATCGCCTTACCCTTTTAGACATATTCCTCACAGTGTTCACCGAGGGAAAAGGGGAAAAGTAATTCCCAGCACCGCTTCCCTCTCCCGGGCAGTCTCTGTATCAATGACACCAGCCTGCAGATCCTCACTGCTGAGGGAAAATATTAACCTCATTCTCTCCAAACATAGCAAAGCCCTAGCAAATAAATATCTTTCTTCGCTTTGGTACTTCAGGCTATATTCAGAACAGCACTGCAATGACAGTGTTTAGCCTGCAGGATATCAGAATGATGTAAGCCTTCATGAGGTGGCTGCAGAGCTGATTTTTAAAGATTGCTGCCTATCAGTTTGGAAGCACATCATCTTGTCCTGAAAGGTCTAATGTGCTTTTTGAGTTGTGAAATGTTGGTGTCATATTTGGCAGAGTGGGCTGCATATTAAAAAAAAAAGGTTGACAATTATTTCTAGTCATTTCATGTTTATACACATTTGGCTGTGTGAAATCATTCTAAGTGGTATTGATACTTTTATCCTGAAGTATCATAAAATCAGGTAATCCATTTTAAATACTAAAGCACAATGACAGCCTTATCTATTTCATTATCTAAATATCATACCAAAAGATGCTGATTTCAATATTAAGTAATACATAGTTTACATAATTAAAAATACATGTAAAATGCATTAGAATTACAAAAATTATTGGCATTAGTTTATAATCCTTAAAACCAGCTGGGAGTTGCTATTCAGAATGCCATTTTTCTATACTGAATATAAAATGACTAATGTTAGTCCATCACATCCATCCTTCACACTCTGGGGAAACAAGCTACTGGAATGAGGGAAATTAATCACAGTTTTGCACAGGAAGTGGCTCGTTCCAAGACCCCAACCCTTCTGGCTGTAGTAGGGTGGCAAAGGAGACATGATTCCTCTTCCCAATGTCCCTAAATATCCCATCTCACTCTGTACTCTTTCAGCTCTTTTTGTTTTCTTTATTATTGGCCTTTGGAAAATGGAAAGTATTGATAGTCACTATTTCATTGTTGCCTAGACTGAGTGTGATCCCTACCTCCATAAACTCTTCTCACTTATTTTCCATCTGCTAACATCTTGGGTCAGACAAAGAAGAGAGAGAGGAACCAGTCAACCTGGCAAGTGTGTGACAGGTAGCATTAAAAAACAACTACTCTATTTACAATAGCCTGGAGATGGAAACAACCTAAGTGTCCATCATCGGATGAATGGATAAAGAAGATATGGCACATATATACAATGGAATATTACTCAGCCATAAAAAGAAACGAAATTGAGCTATTTGTAATGAGGTGGATAGACCTAGAGTCTGTCATACAGAGTGAAGTAAGTCAGAAGGAGAAAGACAAATACCGTATGCTAACACATATGTATGGAATTTAAGGAAAAAAAATGTCATGAAGAACGTAGGGGTAAGACAGGAATAAAGACACAGACCTACTAGAGAATGGACTTGAGGATATGGGGAGGGGTAAGGGTAAGCTGTGACAAAGCGAGACAGAGTCATGGACATATATACACTACCAAACGTAAGGTAGATAGCTAGTGGGAGGCAGCCGCATAGCACGGGGAGATCAGCTCCGTGCTTTGTGACCGCCTGGAGGGGTGGGTTAGGGAGGGTGGGAGGGAGGGAGACGCAAGAGGGAAGAGATATGGGAACATATGTATATGTATAACTGATTCCCTTTGTTATAACGCAGAAACTAACACACCATTGTAAAGCAACTGAACTCCAATAAAGATGTAAAAAAAAAAAAACTACTTGAATGGTCACCTCATACAAAAACCTACTTTAAATAAAATCCTTGGCAAATCATAGTTTACCTCATGAGGTTTGTAAAGTATGACGTAAAGAACTTAGTATTCATTTCTTCTTCCTACCTATGTATCTCAGGGAAGCACTTCTCATACAATAACTAACTGACTGAAGATTGTGTTGAAATGTGCAAAAATAAAACAAAGTTCAGTATCAAACAGAATATAAAAGTCTACTACGAAGTTCCTTTTCTCAAGGCCAAGCAGTATATACTATTTATGGATTATTTTTCCACCAAACTTTAATGAATCAGAATAAACACAGCATCTGCCTCTCTCTCTCTCTTTTTAAAGGTATAAGTATCAGAGGTTTCAGGAATTGATGCTTCTTTTGTCATTTTGTTATACAATAACGGATCATACATTCAAGCACTGCTCTTGAAAAAAATAAACTTAGAAGAGCAAAAGAGTACTAGGAAGGGTGAGTCTAGTTTAGGACAGCTTTATCTGGCAGTTTTCCTGTAGTGGGATATTGATAAACTTTTTAAAAATTGGAAATTTAATGATTTCGCTAACAGTTTCTTTTTCTTTTAATAATAATGACCATTTATATTTGTGTTTTGCAGGGTATATTTTTATTTATTTCAGAGAAATGATATATATTTATGTTAAGAACAATTACCTTCTACTAAGTGTCATAAAATGAACGTATAAACTTAGCAGAAATAGAAATGAGGGTTCTAAGTTAGTTAAAAACAATGGCAATTCTTTGCCAACTCTAAAAAAAGTCATTGCCAGCTGCAGAAAAGAGTCAGTTGATGGCTACAATATTCACCTAGTGCAAGTCATAATTTGAATGCAAATATATGGTTTTGATGTTATGATATTCAATAAAAGAATTTTAGCTTTCCAACCATAATAGGATCATTAACCAATGAGGGGGCAATGACAATATTAACATTGTTGACTGTTTTGAAATTGACTCAGTTGGCAAGGTAGAAATTTTGCAAAAATTGTGTTGGGATATCTCCTACCTGATGGGCTATTTTCCCTTTGACTGATTTTGTTAGAAAATGTTATTTCCTAGCTTAGCTCTTCTGCCCTTGAAAGATCCTGAGTTGGCTCATGTTACTAAATACTGATTCATTTAGATATTGCTTGTTAAATAAAACGGTGCTGAAATGACTTGCTCTAGTTTGAGAAGGTGAGTGAGTTTGTGGTCATATACATGTAATCTTAAGAGCCCAGCAAACAGCTCCAAGTAGCTTCAGCCAGCCCAATTTCTGGTGCTAAATCATCAATAGTAGTTAAAATATTTCAAAAAAAGATCCTTCTGGCACAAAAAGAATTGTACTATTCACCCTAAATGTTTACTTTGTACTTTTGTTCAAAGATCTGCTTTTCTGAAATGGCATTTATCAACTAATTTCTCCCACCTTTTTTTTTTCCCACTCATTCAAATTTCCAGGCCATTTGTGGAAGATATCTCATTAACAACTGCCATGTAAGATTAACATAGAGGCAAATTTTGAAATTATATCTGATATTTTTCCAATCTGGGTCTTCTACAATGTACGGTAACTGAATCTCTATTTTATCATGCAATAATTATCTTTTTAACATTTAATAAGGATAATCTGAATAACTGAAATATATACCGGCTCAACCACAGATATTTTAAAATCAAACCTCATCTTCTTATTAATGTATTTTTTTAATAAGAATCTTGTAAATCTTACTCATTGTAAACCTTCTTTTAAAGGAAAATGGATGCATTAATTTCAGGAGAAGGAATGTCTTTCTTAGTTCAAGAGGTTAGTAATTCAATTCTTTACATATGCAAAATCTATTAAAGACATGCATAGAACTGTTTTTTTCTTATTTGATTTAGTGTCATAAATAAAAAGGAAAAAAAATGCACAGGCAGAAGTCACATGGCCATAGTGGCTGAAAGCCCAAGCTCCATCACTTCCAAACTGTGTGTGTGTATGTGTGTGTGTGGTGTGGTGTGGTGGTGGTGGTGGTGGTGGTGGTGGTGGTGGTGGTGGTGGTGGTGGTGGTGGTGGTGGTGGTGGTGTGTGTGTGTGTGTGTGTGTGTGTGTGTGTGTGTGTGTGTGTGTGTATGGAGATGTGTATACATGTTCCTGTGTGAACTTGTTCACATAAGAGTTGGAGATATGGGGTTGTGTGGAGATAATAAATATTATGATAAATATCCCCGTATTAATATCAAGTATCAGGTTCGTGAGAGTACTGTTTCAGTCAGGCTTATGTATATGATCACAACAAGCATTAGAGAAATTTGGAAGGAGGCTTGTGGTATAATAAGAAATATATTTGGTCTTTGGCCCCAGTTCCTAGCACAGAGCTCCTAAAATCCTGGGAATTTCCTGAGTGATAGGAGCATCTTTTGTTTTTCATAACAAGCCCCTTTTGATCATACCAGGCTTTATGCTAATGAGATGACTTAGGGTAGTGCTCCTAGATAGCCTCCGGATGGGGCTGGTCAGGGAAAGACCAAGTGATGAGACAGCTGGAACTTCCAGCCCCATCTATACCAACTTCCCCTGGGAAAGGAAGAGGGGGCCTGGAGATTGAGCTCTATAAAACCGTTGATTAATGGTATTTGGAAAGCTTCTGGGTTGGTGAACACAGAAAGGTACTGGGAGGGTAGGGGTGACACTACTAGAAAATGCATAGAAACAACGCACACACACACACCACACGCACACACCCCAACATATTTTGTCCTATGCATCTCTAGCATTTGACTGCTCCTGAGTTATATCCTATATAATAAACCAGGAAATATAAGTTAACTGTCTTCCTGAGTTCTGTGAGCCTTTCTATCAAATCATCAACCTGATAGGGGTGGGGAGGGTTTTGGAAACAGCTGACTTTGTAGCTAAGTCTGGCAGAAGTGTGGGTAATTTGAGGACTCAGTACTTGGACAGGCATCTGAAGTGAGGGCAGTCTTGTAGGAATGAGCTCTTAAATCTGGGAGCCTGAGGCTAACCCCAGGTAGTTACTAGTGTCAGAATTGGGTTGAACTGTAGGGCACCCAGTCGGGGTCCGGAGAGCCGGAAAGTTGTTTGTGGAAAACACCCCAGAGGGCTATTTGCTCTATTTGGAAAAAGGGGGGATGGGGCATTTTTGGAGCTTAAGTTTTTCCTTAGGGTGAATGAAACAAATTATGCCTGGGTTCCCTATAAACATTTTGTAACCAAGCAGGACTCAGTGGGGCCTTCCCAGGGCAGGCCCTTCCCCCATATCCTCTGCTTTATGTCCTCTCTGAAGTACCTAGATAACAGTATCTGATGCGCATTTCCTGAGTTGTTTTACAGATGTGAAAACCCCCCACCAAATGGAAGATATTCACTACTTGATGACCGTGAGCACACAGCCCCTGGACCTCCTGAAGCCTATGGATTGATAAGGTTAACCCCTGTGACACTGCCCTGGTACCTCACCTTCAACGATTAGTGAGCATTGTGCAGGAGCTGATCACATACCCTGTGACCCCCTTCCCTCACCTGGCCTTTAAAAATGCTTTGCTGAACCCTTTCAGGGAGTTCAGGGGTTTGGGGGCAAACGCCACCCATCTCCTTGCATGGTCCTGTGATAAACCTTTCTCTGTTCCAAACTCCAACATTTTGGTATTGTTTGGCCTCACTGTGTGTTGGGCACACAAACTTGCATTTGCTAGCAATTTCTTAACAAGTATTTAATCCAAACCTCTCAGGCGTAATAGCATGTTGTATGATCTGTAAACTCATATAAATATGCTTTATGAGGCTTGAATTTGGGGACTCTAGCCTATTATTTTGTAGATTTCACCACTAACCTAAATTCAATCAGTCTTGCAGAAGTTCTGTAACTCATTGTCTTCCAGGCTACAAAAAATTAAATACCTTGATAAAACTATACTTGAGTGTTCCTGATATCATTTTCTAACACAATTACTGTATTACAAAAATGTGTTTCAATAAAGGAAATGTACTTAACTCTAAATTCTTATAAAATTTCCTATACTTAAACATTTGTAGCTTTTCTCAAGAACGTTTTTATTGGTACCCACGTATGCTCATACCCACACAGCTCCTTAACAAGATTTAAAGTGAGTCAAATGAACTAAAATTACAGTGAGTTTTGCAGTTGTTTTTATATAGGAAACATGATTTCTATAGATGAATCAAATCAATAACTTGGAAACCTATGTAAATCACACTTTTATTATAAAAATTGTACTTTTAATAAGTTTAGTCCTGTTTGAAGAGCTTATTTAAATATTACTAATCTTATAAATGCTTAGATTTGTTTTATTTTGTTTATAATTTGTCTTAAAAATTATATAAATGTCTTAAAGCTATTAGTATTCATATTTGGAAAGGTGATTGAATTTTAATGTCTAAAGTACAATTATATATGTGTAAACAAGCAATATATTTGGATTTAAGTTCTGAAAAGTCAAAAAGTGGAGAAAACAGACAGTGGGTGGAAATACTGAGTAACTTTAAGAAAGCATATGTTGAGAAGGGATTGGGAATAATGAGCTGGGTGACTATAAAGACTTGGTGGGAAGCATAGTGGAGGCTGTGGTTCAGGAGGGGTGTGATTAGGTATGAGGGATCTAGGCTGAAAATAGACATCTCACCCTCACTGGGAAGCCTGGCTGAGGAGAATGAAGTGTCATGACAGAGAACAGCCCAGGTGCTGCGTGACATTTCCACATCCACAGAACTGTCCTTCCGCAAACCACAATTATACAGATCTCATCTCCATTTTTCAGGTGCAGTCAGAGATCATTCGTTTATAGGAATGATACTCCTTTCCTGCAAGACGCTATACACCAAGAAAAAAAAGTGTACAAAAATGCTTATGACAATTTTCTTAATCCAAATCAGTTCCAAATAGCCTTGAAGTAAAATCACAATAGAAGAAGAAAAAGACAAATATTATGTTTGTCTTTTAACTATTACGGGATTAGTTTAATTCTTTTACTTCTTGTTCAGTTTCTGTATTGATGTAACAAATAGGCTGAACTTTAATTCACAATTTACATTTTAATTCTATCTTCTGAAGTTACTCTCTTAAAGGTAACTTGAATTCACCAAGCCTAAGTGTCCAAGTGTGGGTAGGAGAGAGTGCACTCTTTTCTTTATAATATGTTGTGAATATCAAATGTGATTTGCAAAAATTTGGTACATATTTCTTTAAAACTTCTTTCTTTGTATTTTCCATTTTCCTCATTAATTTGGATGTTTTCAGGAATGATATCTAGCTGGAATACACCAATATAGTGGTACGTACAATGTACTTGTGGCTAGAACTATTTAGTCCCTTATTTTGACAGGATTGTGCTTGTACCATTATTGTTATTAAATAATTGAACATCACTCTTCTGTATTTATTTGATTAAGTCATATTAAGTGAAAAGTTATCTATGTATGACCTATATATGGAGAATAGGGGTGAAGTGGGACAGGGTGTGGAAAATAGAGGAGGGGGACTAACAAGGCTATTATCTAGTCTTGTTGGGCTGGATATTTTGGATTTCTTCAGGCAAGGCAGGGTAATACTGTATCTCTTTGTTTTTTCTTTTTTTGAGTAGAAATTTATATAAGTTCAAATAATCATCTACCAAAAAGTATGAAATTTATGTTGATGGCAGGGATAGGAACAAGATTGTCTCCAAAGTCAGTTCTAAGACTAAAATTTTACAAACTCCTATCTCAACATTGACTGTTCTATAGGCATTAGATTTAAGACTTAGATAGTATTCTAGGTAATAAGAAAGAGAATATGAACTAGACATTTCATGCCATTAAGGGCTTTCAGGTCTATTTAAAAAGATGAGCTGTATACAAATCTCAATCATTATTAAATTATGAATATCATCCATAAGGCAGTCTCAGGAATGAACACACAAGTCCAATATTCATTGTAGGTACAGAAATATTACTTCTTTAAGAATGTAGTCATGGGTATATACCCATGTAAATACCCCTTGATCCTGCTATACAACACACACACACACACACACACACAGACACACACAGACACACACAGACACACACACACACACACACACCCTGCTCTGGTAAATTAGGCAAAACTATTGGTGGTGAAAGCTGAAACAGTATTGGATAGTTAAAAAAATAGTTCATGTTTCCTGTTCTTAGAAAAACATGTTTTCCCTAAAATCTGTTTATGCCGATATATTTCTCTAACAAAACCATTCTCCTTTTGCTTTTCTACTCAAAAAACTATACATGATTAAAGATAAAATAAATGATTAATGTCTGGATTAAATAGACATGATTTCCTACAAAAAAATTTTCTTACAAGAACAGTTTAGTCCCTTTTTTTGCATTTTTAAAAATACTAATAATGTAAATTGTATTCAAAAAGTGATGGAAAACACAAGTAATTTTTTTAAAATATAAAAGTGTTTGTCTACTACTCTCCTGGGTAAAAAAATAAAGTGGGGTGAAGGAGCAGAAAAGTAAAACTATGATAATCTTTAAAATATTTTAGAAAAAAATTACTCTTTACAACATTTTGGAAAAAATATTATAGTATGAGAAATCCTCAGAAGGTAAAGCAGATACTTTGTTGTGTCAGTGATCAGTGATTACTTTTATTTCATGGGAAATAAAGATAAAATATCATGCTTTTTAGTGAATTGTGTTTCTACTGTTTTTAAGGAGTGGTGACTACTAAATGTTTCACAATCTATTCCTCAAACTCCTAATTAAATTCATGTGGAACAGGAGAATGATGGTACAGTACAAAGTAAAATGAATAAATACATCCCATAGGCTACTGTGGTAGAGGTAAATTTTCAGTTGTGTTTTATTTGTTTGTTTGTTTTAACTTCTGAGAACAATCTAATTGGACATAATTGATTCCAATGACCTTTAACCAGGAGACATTTAATGGGAGGAGTAGTGATTTTTCATAATATAGAATCTTGAGTTGTCCAGTATAGTAGCACGTGTGTACACACACACACTTCATCATTGCCTGTATCTGTTTTTTCAGAGGCTTGATCAAAACATACAATAAGAGGCTCACATTGCATACATGTTTTGATAGCCAGTTCAATATTCAGTAGAGAAAACATAATGCTGTTTTTTTGGTATTTGCCTAAAGTTTTTTGTATCCAAGTAAATTCACACTAAGCAGAAGATATATCACAAAAGAGTCTACAGATATTCAAAGAATTAAAAGGAGATATTAGGAGCTAATACTTGAAAACTTAGATGAAATGGACAAAAACCTTGACAACCAAAATTTATCAAAACAGACATAGGAAGAACAGAGAATCTAAATAATCTCATATCTGTTAACACAACTGAATTTGAACCAAAAAAAAATCTTCCCTAAAATACAACTGTAGGCCTGATGGACTTTATAATGAATCTGAGCAAATATTTAAGGAGAAAATAATAATAATTCTATGTAAACTCTTTCAGAAAATATTAGAGGAGGAAACAAACCCAGACTTATAATCAGAAGCCAGCAGAACAATGACTCTAAACTTCCCAAACAAATTTACAAGAACAGCAAATTACCAAATAATGTATTTGATGAACACAGAAACATATTTCTTAATAAAGTTTTAAAAGTGAAATGCACTAATTTATAAAAAGGGAAATAAC
This sequence comes from Globicephala melas, assembly GCF_963455315.2. Classification (NCBI taxonomy): domain Eukaryota; kingdom Metazoa; phylum Chordata; class Mammalia; order Artiodactyla; family Delphinidae; genus Globicephala; species Globicephala melas. The sequence goes on from NC_083322.1 coordinate 30,214,877, forward strand.
TCATGCCAATGAGTTTCACTGTAGGAATGCAAGGTTGGGTACCATGTGAAAAGCAATCAATGTCAGTAACCATATGAAACCAATAAAGAAGAAAAATTATATAATTTTCTAAATAGCTGCAGAAAATGCACTTCCCCAAATTGAACACTATTCATGATAAAAATGCTATGCAAACTAGGATCAGAAGGAAATATTCCCAATCTGATAAAAAATATCCATGAAAAAATCATTTTTTACTTTTCTAATAGGGCTTAATTTCAATATGCAGAATGTTGTTCTTTAGGAATAACTTTTCCCTCTAGATGAAAATTTAAATTCTATTTAATTTATTTCTTATGTTTTAGTTTAGACTTCAAGACAGTGTCCACAATTTCTTCTGCTATTTATACTCAATATCAACATTAAAATGAGTATAAAAAGGGCTCTGTGTACACATTTTCTTTGTTAGGCAACGTTGCATATAATAGCTTTGGAAATACAGGGAATTAAAATCTATTAGCAATAAACATTGCCTCTTTGGAAATCCTGCTCTGGAGGATGTCGAGTCAAATATCTATTTTTACAAATACTAATTTCAAAACTGTTATAAAACTAAATTCTATGTTCAGTAAACCAAAATGTTTCCTTGCTACATTTTAAAACACACTTCCCAGTATGTTTATCTTCTCTAAAAGCCATTCAACTAAAGTGATTAAACACATTACCACCATTACCACTAGGGTCATTTTCTTGTGCTTCAGGGTACTGTAGGTTCATTATTAAGCAATTGCTGTCCCAATAAGATGGATTTATTTTTGACAGTGTTCCATTTTTTCTAGATACTCATGTGGGAATCATGTAGTTACCACGTAATTGTAAGACTCTCATTAAATTACGTGGTTTGCTAGTGGTTTAGTAAATTAATATCTGTAAGTAATCTGAACGATGTTCAGTGAATCAGAAAAGTGTCAGAAAAAAGAGTACTAGCTCCTAATATTTTCGTTAGCCAAAAAACTCAATGGTTTGGTCAGTATTACACATACTTGCTATAATAGCTAAAGGCAAAAAGTTTCAAATTAGCTCTTGCTGAGGAGGCACCTAACTGCCTATTACTTAATTACCCAAAGATTTTTAGAGTCCTCAGCCTAAAATCTTTATATTTTTAGCATTTTGATTTTTGTGCTAAGACTGAGTTAAATGGAAACATAAATCATTTTCAGACTTATGAATCATTCAATTTTTCCTCTTTACCTTAAAATTTTTAATATCAAAACAATCTGTGAGCTTTTACAATTTACTTTTCAACAGACTACTTTTGAGACATGAATTTTGAGGAATAAACTATATCATTTTACTTCCTTGGAACTCAATTTCAGTTATCATTGTCATGATAAATAATTTTATATTCATATATCAAACCTGGGCTGAGGAAAAGAAACAGGTAGTTCAGTGCAACTTATAGATCGAAAAATGAGACCACAATTAGTTATTGGTTCATGGACAGTTTCATTTCCCTCAGTAGCAGTTTTCATGAAGAAAATAATAATAGATTAGTTTTCCAAAGATGGAGTGAAAAGCTCATAAAACAGGTAAAAGTCTCAAGGAAGAGTTGAACAAAAGTGCTAGGGAGGAGCCTACAGCCTAAAAATAAAACCCTGAGAGAAACACATTAAATGATAAGTGGAATGGCTCTTGACTACTTTCTAATAGCTTTACTCCATCTGCATTGCCTAAATTCCATCTGCATTGCTGCATTCTATCTTGATGAACTGCAGAGCTATGGAAAAAATTTATAAAATAAAAACTTTCATCTTTCCCTGGAGAAAATACTGACCCATTTGCTAGGCTTTGAGCTTATATTATTCTTGTTATTTATTCATATAGTAAATGGATGGGGGAAAAGCCTTCAGCTTTATAACCAATTATCAGAGAAGAAACAAACATTGCATAATGAAAACCTAACTTTTCTTTGTTATTTTCCTGTTTTTGCCTTTGAACTAACTCATTTTAAGAGTGGCAAACTTATTTGAATTACAAAAAGGTGAACAAAATTTCTTGGTAATTGAATTTTTATTTTCCTTTTAATTTTTGGTTCACACATAACTTTGATCATCCCATTAAATTATGTCTTTAAATATCTGGAAATGAGAGCCTGAGATATCTTTGGGTGTTTAGATTTCCTACTGCTATAAAATAATACCCAACAACTACAAAATTGAAGTTAAACACTATTAGAAAAGTCACAACAAGTGATGTGATATATCACAGAACCAAAGTTGAATTATGTTCTCTGAAGGCCGATTACTATCTTTCAAGGTATTTTGATGGTATTTTCACAAATACAGACTTTGTGTTCTGGTTTAATGAAAGAGCAAGAGGTGACTGAACTGGAACATTCTGAAATAGGTAATCAATAAGGAAAAGAAATAAAAATAAATGAAGAATTATTCTTTTTAACCTCAGTACCATTTGTGTCTAAAACACTATGATTATTAAAATAAAAATACATGATCCTAATGTGAGTCACTTCTATTGGAATAACTGACATTTAATAAGGAAAATGGGCATACCAAGAGTCAGCTTCCTTCAGAGTGAAGCAACTACCTTGTTCATGCCACTGGCTATTGATTAAGAAGTCAGGGAAAGAACTACATAGTTAAAATGGACTATTCTAGGCTGGCTGTATCTTCAGATGGCTAGACATAACAAATAATTATTTTCAAAGAAAGTATGAGAGGTATAAAATTACTTTTTTAATATCTTTTTATATCTAATACTTATATATAAATCGATATGTACAGAATGTATATGAGAAAAGCTATAAAACGCTGATAAAAATAAAAGAACAAAATAAATGGAGAGAGTCCATGTTTATGAAACACATGACTCAGTATCATTAAGATGTTAATTCTTTTCAATCTGATCTATAGATCCAATGCAATACCAATGAAAATCTCAGCAAGCTATTTTGTAGATACTGATAAACTAATTCTAAAATTTATATGGAAAGAAAAAGAATTTAGAATAGTCAACACAATACTGAGGAAGATGAACAAAGTTGCAGGACTCACACTACTCTAAGATTTAATATAAAGCTACAATAATCTACACAGCATTTCATTGTGGAAATAATAGTCATATATATAAAGGGAATGGAATGGAGAACCCAGAAACAGAACTACAAAAATATAGTCAACTGATTTTTGACAGAGGTCAAAAGGAAATTCAATAGAGAAAGGAAAGTCTTCAAGAATGGAACACTTGAACATCCATATGCAAAACTAAAATTGAACACAGAATATATCTTACATAAAATCCCTCAATATGGACCGTATATTAATATATAAGTTGAAAAACTATAAAACTTTTAAAGAAAACATAGGTGAAAGTTAGTGGCCTTGGGTTTAGTGATGAGTTTTTAGAGACAATTATAAAAGCATAACTTATGAATGAAAAAATTGACAAGTTGTACTTTATTAAAAATCAAATACTTTGCTCTGTGAAAACACAGTTAAAATAATGGAAAGACAAGTAACCATCTGGAGAATATTTGGAAATCACATACTGGACTTGTATCCAAAATATACAATGAACTCTTAAAACTCAACAATAAAGAAACTAAAAAATACATATAAGACACCACAGCACAGGAAGATATATGGGTATAAGCATGTGAAAATACACTCAACATCACTTGGCTTTAGGTAACTGCAAATTCAAATAATTAGTTGTCAATAAACACCTATTAGAATGGTTAAAATACAAAAATAAACCTCACAATATCAATTGTTGTTAAGGATACATACTATAAGATACAGTAATCACAATCCTCCATATTTACCCAACTGATTTTAAAACATATGTCCCCCCCAAAAAACTATTTCTGAATGTTGTCTTAATTACCATAGTTTTAATTATCAAAAACTGGAAGCAATTAAAGTGGGCTTTTAGGACAATCCATGGGTGGATGGACAAAGAAGCTGTGAAAATGGAATACTATTCAGCAGGTAAAAATGAATTAACATTAGACTTATGTTGTTCTTCATTTCACAATATATACAAATATTGAATCATTATGTTGTACACCTGAAACTAATATAATGTTTTATGTCAATTATACCTCAATTAAAAACATGGTGAAAAAGGCATTCAAATATTAGACTGTTTAATGGCTACTAGTAACATATTACTTGAAAAAAAATTAGCTGTCAAGTCACACAAAATTATGTTTGAATCTTAGTTGGGCTTGATGAGCAAAGAAACCAGTCTGAGAAGGTTATATGCTATATAACTCTATTTATATGAGTTTCTAGAAAAGGCAAAACTATTGACTCTGTCAACAGATTAGTGATTTCCAGTGGTATGGGGTGGTGTGTAAGTTGAATAGATTGAAGCACAGATGATTTTTTGGGGGGTGGTGAAACTCTTTTGTATGACATCATAACAATCGATACTCAATATTATGCATTTGTCAAAATGCATAGAACTTTACAGCACACAGACTCAAATTATAGTGTACGCAAATTTTAAAAAAGTCATTTAGGAGACAGGATCTTAGAGTAGAATGTAGACTGTGACAAATGCATCTTGCTGCATTACAAAAGTTTTATATAACCTCATCAAAGAGGGTAGGCTGAAATGGTGCTGAGCTAAGCAACTTTGGAAATGAGTGAAGCATGTACAAGATGATCCTAGAGAATCCTGTGCCCAAAATAAGGAAGTGTTAAAATACAAAAGCACTATTATGGAGTTATGTCAAGGGGCATGGGAGATAACTGAAATGGCTTCCAATGGCCAAAACTAGAACAATTTGAGCAACAAAATAACACCAAACTAGATTATAACCCAAATTATAAAATAAATATCAATGAGCCCATATTGATAGAAATAAATGATTGAATAAATAAATGGGGAAGAGAGACAAATATCCTTTGTATAAGAATTCCAAATAAGTCATGTAGATATACCTCCTTCAAGGAGATAAAGCATAAATCATAACTCATACTTTTTATGTGTGAGATGCTCATAGTGACTTCCTTCTAAAGAATACAATATGGAAAGAGGGTGGAAAAAAGAATCAATTAACAATGGAGAAACCTGACAAACACTACCTCAGTCAGGTGATAAAGTTTACATCTGTAAATCTAAAACTCTTCTAAAATAATATTAAAAAAAAAATTAGTTTCTTAGACTCCAGTAATTTACACTACATTTGAAGAGGTAGATTTAAATTTGAATCAAGGTTTTCTCTATTCCAAACTTATGTTGTACAAAGCCTGGTCTTAATCAAAAATATTGAATAATTTATTAAATACTGAATGGTCTCTGTTAAGTGTACTTTTTCGGGATTGCTTAATTAAGCTAACTTAATTCACAGACGGTATAGTTTACTTATCTCTATCTCGCCTTCATGGCTCAACCTAATTATGTACTTTCTTTCCTATGCTAAAAAATGGGGGGGTGAAACCCATTTATTAGGTATAGGTATAGTAAAAGTAGAAGCAAACAGAGATGTCACCAAATTCTCTTTCTCCTACCTTCCACCTGTGCCCTGGTGAAATATGTTCAGATGTCGATCTTCCACATCGGCATGATTGTACTGCAGATATAACTGATGTCAATGCCTTCCTTTGTAAGGCATTACCTGGAACGGTGCTCTCATTTTCAATTGCTTTATTTAATCTTAATGGAGCAATCCTCAGGAAGAACTTTGTTTAGGGCTGAGTGGCAGAGGTATGCTGGGAAAATATGTCTTTCACAGTTCTAGGATGAAATTTCCCCAAACACCCTTAACCCACTGCCCCATCCTTATTCTTTCATTATATAGGTAGAATGAATTACCTGATCACTGAATATTGGAAATAACTGACATGTGTAACTCAGCTCTCTCCATCCTCTTATCTTTTGGGAGTTTGACACATATAGAAAAGATACATTCTGATCAACCCCAAGTTTAACAGAGACAGACACTCATGTGGAGAGCCTAGTCATTGACCACTGGTACCTATGTGTATAGGGAAGTTTATCTAATTTTAGGTTTCAACATTAGCATGCTTATTTTTGCTGCACATCTACACTTCATCCTCTAATATCAACATTTTAAATAAAATAAGTTCTACTTATTTCCCATTTGTATTCTTTTGTCAATCTGAATTGATTCCAAACGGAGATGGGGAACACAGGCGTGATATTAATCATGCCTTCAGACTAGAGAAAAAAACATGGTTTTGTGCTTCCTCATTTTTAAAATATATTTTATTTTAGTTACCTTGCTCTTTAGAAATTAGGTCCTGATGCTGGGTGATGAACACTGTGTTTTGTGGTGGCTGGAAGGTACAATAGACCATGATCTATGGCTGACTTTTTTCAGCAGGCAGCTGGCCAGTGCATGTCCAGAAACAAGAAGGAGGATTCTCTCCTGTCTGGTCTTCATGCCATCTTCCAGCTCTAAAGCCAGGGAGAAGACAGCAAACTTGAGCTTCTGTCCATTCCAGCGTGCCAAGAGATGAGAGACACTAAGAAAATTTCATCTCTGAGGGCATAGTTTAAACAATGATAGTCTGGGCCTTTAACTGATACATTTTTATTCATATCAGAGTGAAGAGGGGGAAAAAATGTCTACACCTGCTGGTCCTATGAGATTCCAGTAAGCTCTGAGGTCTCACTCACACATTGCAGGTCTAGCACACTGGCCCGTTGGGGTAAAGGCTGCTTTCTTGGGAGATGTGGATGAAATGGAGTTCAAAGTGAAGAGAAGGTAAGAAATCCTTCAGCTGCTGACTTCACAGAAACCTCTCTTTACTCCCGCTGCATTTTACTTACTTTAAAAACAAAACAAAAATTGTTGGTTTTAGGAAGCCTGATCATAATCATGGCCTATGATTTTTCCGTGAAGGTGGCAGGGTGCAAGGGAATGAGGTGGTATTGAAACAAGTTGAAGAATAGGGAAGCGCCAAGTCAGACTGACACCATTTTACTTTTCTTATCTCTATCAAGCAATAATAAACAAACATTTAAAATTCTGTAGAGAGGATGGCTGTTTGCCTAAATATTCTCATTTTATCCCTGAATAAGTCAATTAGTACCTGCTAATTGTTTGTAGCATATTTTTAAACTTCTTAAGTGTCCTTGTTTAGAATATAAATTAATAGTCACCTTAAATACAGAGAATTTTTTAAAATTGTTTCTTAATGATTGAAGTGTAGGGAGAAATAATTAGGGTAGTAGACATTTTTTTTTTTTACAATTAATCTTTAGGTAAAACATTCTGAACATATTTATATTAAATTAATCGTAGGTCAGCAGTTATATTTTGACCAAAACTTTAATATATGACTTATATTTGGGCTTATCAGTATATATACCATTTGCATTATTAGTAATATTTAAAATGTATGTAGTGATAATCCTTTTTATATACTTCATATTTACATTGATTTTGTTTTTGCTAGCTCCACATAGTTAAGGTTTTTTCACGTATTTATCTTATAATAATTGCTTTGATCCTTAACTTGGCATTGGGTGGTAGCCTCTACAACTTTATCCTCTCACAATAAATCTAAGATAATATTTTATCATTATTCTCATTTTACAGGTTCAAAAATTGTAGATAAGAAAGGTTAAAGAGCTTTTCCAAAGACACACAACTAGTGATGGATGGAACCTACATTCAAGATGTGGTCTGCTGTATCTAGGGGTCTGGGCTCTCAACAATCATCCTATATATGCTTACCCTCCCAGACTATGGAGCCCAGTTTGCAACTAATGCCCTACATTCACCACCTTGCAAAATTCCAACCTCTCTATCCATCTGTCTAATCCAGCACCTAAGACTCCTTTCCCTGATGAATCTCAATTGTTTTCCTCTTTTTGGACTCTCCTAACTGTGCTCTCTGATGCTTCTTATATGCTCGATCTCTTGACTTAAGTCCTTTCCCATTTGTGGGCATCCATACACCTCTATTCCCCTGTCCAGGTTATTGAACAGTCTCTATTGATATTTCTCCCTATACCTAGTGCACGTCCCATCAGTCCCTGTATTTCTCTCTTCCTAGTCTCATCAGAATACGGAATATCTTGCAGAAAATTATGTCAGGGCCTAGAAATGTACTTGAACAAAAGTTTGAACAATCATAGGAAATACAAAGTGTTCTCTTCTGATTATCAGTGCACCCATAATAAAACAGGACTTAACACAGTTCTTGAGCTTTTACATTTCCATCATTCCAAATTGGCAATGAATGGTATTTTTCCAATTCTCATAAAGGCACTTTGGTCCAGGCTGGGTGAATGCTCTCCCAGTTCTAACTACTGTGAACAGGGTAATCGATTATCAAATCATTGTACAAATACATTTGTCTGGAGCTACATGGGTCCATGTATAGGGACAAGACGATCTCTGGGTAGGGCTAAACAGACACCTCACTAGCTGCTTGGTACTTAATGAGCACAGAGGAATTGTCAGCTTTTATCTCACCATTTATATTTCCTTCCTAATTCTTAGGCAAAGATCCCACTTCCTATATCACTGAGGATATCTACACGATTAGGTGAGAGATGTCATAAAGCTCTCTTCACTAGAATTAAAAACCCATTTCCAATTGTTGCCATTTCTATGTTTTTTATTGCTATATAACAAATTACTACAAATTTGGCATCTTGAAATGACACTCTTTGATCAGTATCTCAGCTTCTGTAGGACAGAAGTCCAGCACAGCATGGTTGGATTCTCTGCTCAAGATCTGAGGAGGCTGAAATCAAGGTGTCAGCCGGGTCTACTGTTCTCATCTGGGGCTCTGGCTCCTATTCCACAATCACTGGTTATTAGCAGAATTCACTGCTTTCTCACATTTTCCACAGGGCCCTCTCCATCCTCAAGCAACAGTGGATCCTTTTCACACTTAGAATCTCTCTGATATCCCTTTCTATCACATCTCCCTGCTTTCCTTTTTTGACTTTCTCTTCTTCCTTTAAGAAGAAAGATATAGATATATAGATAATCCAGGATAATCTTCTGTTTTAAGGCCAGTTGATTAGTAACTTTCATTACATATTCAAAATTTCTTGTGTCATGTAACATAACATAACCTAACCACAGGAATGACACTGGGGGTGCAGATAAGGGGCAAAATTTCTGCCTACCACAGTAAAATAGAAAATGTGTTCTCAACAGGAAAAAAAAAGTAGAAAGGCTTTAAATTGATTTTATGAATTAAGCATATCCTCGAAATCAAATTGATAGAAATACCGCAAGAAAGAAATTAGCTGGAGCTACTTAAGGGGGGGGGGGTATTGTCTGTAGACCATATTACACTATCCCTTCAGAATCTCCAAAATTATCACCCACAAATAGCATAAAGCCTATTTGAAATTCCCTTTCTTTCTTCCTCTCTCTCCCTCTCCCCCCTCCCCGCTCTCTCTTTCATGCTTAGAGCTATTTTAGAGGAAGATGGGGGGCAGGTTAAAGTTTATTAATGTCTTTATTCATTCATTTATTCAATGAATATATCTTACATTTTTTAATTTAGATTTTTTTCCTGTGTTTCAAAAGCATTACTACTAGGTTTTCACAAGCTTTATAAGAAAATGGTCACTATTTGGAAATCCCATCCCTCCAGCCCTCAGGTTTTACCTTTCCTGAGAAACACAAACTACATATTAGCTATCCCCTAAACTACTTAAAATATGCACTCCTTTATGATTCCAGCAGCCTTACCGGATCAATATCCTAGAGGTAGTCTTAAATATCTCTAAGTCTGCATCAGAAGCACCTCAAGGTTTGACTACTGTTCTGTAAGGCTATTGTAGCCAGAATTTTGTAGATATTTGTAAGGGATGTGAGAGAATAAATGAACTGCTCTTGGTTTGATTTCATTCTTTACATTTTTACCAGTATAAGCTGAATATAGCAGATATATTAAACCAATACATCTATTAAAAGAAATATATGCAAGTATCCTGAATACAGAGACTAATAACAAGTGACAAAAGTAAAAGGTTGTTAAATTGGACTTCCTTAAAATTAAAAACCGTGTGCTTCAAAGAACATGATTAGGAAAGTGAAAAGACAACACACAGAATGGGAGAAAATATTTGAAAGTAATATACCCAATAAGGGATTTGTATATCATTGTTTCCATATCTGTTCTGGCAATATTTGTTCTGAGGAGTAGGAGAGATATTACCTAGGCCTTAGCTCTATATTCCTATACATTCAATTAGGGAGATGTAACTTAGGTAAAAACGGAGGTAATAAAAACAAAAACCCTGTTTCTTATATTCAGTTTCCTTATGTCTTTATACTTCATAATGATTATGAGGAAGACAGATGGGCAGTACGGCACTAGGTTATTTCTGAGTTCCCTGAAAATGCCAACATTATAACAACAAAATTTCCAACAATTACCTGTCAGTTGTGGAATCAATTGTAATTTTTTTTCACTTTTTTCTTTTATCTTTTGAAAACTTTAAATCAATATATATATCATAACTTTTAGCATGAACTAAACTACAGATGTAGAACAGAAATAAAAATTAAGAAATGAAAAATTCTAATGAGCCTTGACCTTCTTCTCTCTAAAGCTCGATAGAAAAGACATTTATAGAAACTTAAAAAAGGTATTTATAGAACATAATTTGAAGGCTATGTACCATACAATTTTGCACAGTCATATTTCTGATTACTCTAACATGCATCTCTCTATCTTTATCATATAAATGATATATATGTACGTATTCATAAATAGATGTGTATATATGTTTGTTTCTATATATACATATATATATAAATAGATGCATTCATATATACACACACATATATATGTATGCCTTATACCATATGCCACATTAGCTAAACTACCCTTACTAAGATATGTTTTCATTTGATTAACTCAGCAATTATTTATCTTCATTAAAACATATAGCCATTTGAAATATCTTACTATATTTACTTCCTAAAAATTATTCTGTTATCCCCAATATTATACAGTGTAACCTTTATTAATTCAAAAGTGATTTTTTTTTCTTATGGCTAGAGGAAGGTTTGTTTCCAATGAGGAGAAGCTATGTTTTCTAATTTCCAAAACACATTTGACATAATTGCAGGAATGTTTTCCAAGGGCTGCTTTCAGAAATCATGTTGACCTTTGTGGTGGGTATTATACAGAGACTTTAAAATTCAAAGGTCAGAACCAAATTCAAACCAGCTTATTCAAGCCATGGGAAGGAAAGAACTTGATCATACTTTTGGTTATTAGAACTAGAGTTAGAATGGTATGAGTCTCTCACATGCTAATTTTGGCTCTGGTGTATTGACCTTATTTTCCAGGCTATCTTATCTATGAGGTGAACAGTTGGCCACCATTAGTTCCAGGCTCATATATCTGAAATACTTAAAGGGAGAATTTTCTTTCCTATATTCAAGTTAAAGAGAGAGAGAGAAAAACATTCCAGGGAAGGCCATTTGCCCAGCTTTGACGTCATGCTTCCCCTTATACTAACAGCAAGGCCAGCATGGATGGACTGTGAAAACAGAAGGCACTTCTCATCTGGTGGATATGGTTAGAGCTTGGGTAAAATAAGGTCTCTGAAAGAAGGGTGCAGGCGCATTCAGAAAAGTCACTTGAAGACATCATACCAGTCAGACAGCATTGAATTGACCTCTACTAGAACACACTTTTCATTCTCTTCATTCTCTTTTCCCTTTGGTTTTTAAGTCTTAAAAAAATAATATTTTCCATTCCACAATGTTTGTGGGTACGTTGCTTCAAGAGTGTTATGAAGGGAATGATCTGGAAAAAAGGTCCATCTGGATTAGGGATTGAGAAGCCTTCATTGAAAAGAAGGGACTTAATGTGGGATTTAATAATATGAAGAATATTTGAAGAACAAAACAGACCTAGGAAACCAAACTCAGGAAAACAGGAGATGACTAAGCCTCACGGGGGCTGTTTGTAAATATAACCATGAAGATACAGATTGGACAAGTCAATTGAGTTGGTAGAATGAACTGAGGAATGTAGGGAATTTCTATGAGTTAGAGCAATAGGACTGAGGACTGCCATTTTCAGGCGAGAAATCAGGTCTTGGCCCCATGAGATCCACTTCACTCTTTTGAACACGTCTGGGATTCTGCATATTCTGGGGGACATAGATAGTTATGACATAATTAAAGTTTCAAAGGGCAAATAACACTTATCCATCATTATGTATCATTAAGTAAGGATTTATCACTTACTATGGGAGAGCCATCATAGGTACTTCGTTATAACAATGCAAGTCAAGCTCATAGTGCTCCAAAAGGAGCTTCTTAGTAAACTATAAAATGTCACTTAAAGAAAAATCTTGGGGTACAGTAGCAGAAAGACAGGTACATTTTTGTAAACGAACTAATGATCTTTACAGATCAGTGTATATTATTAGACAATATATATTTCAAAATCCAAGGACTGGTATGTCCTTGTACGTAAAGAAAAGAGCCTGGGGCTAGAAAGCCACTTCTAGGAGTTTTACTCTCACAGGTACTTTTGCTTTATTTTATTCTTCTACCAGCCCTAAGTTAAAATGGCACAGAACAAACGCTTGGTAGTTTGGAGTGCATTGTCTATTGCTCCTGAAGTACCATCTGGCACAGCAATCTCGACTGCAGAAAATGCTTAATGACCATCCTGATTGATGGTCATAATGGATGCATCTTTGCTACTCTTGCAAGATCTATGAGTAATTCTAACCAGACGGATGGTAGTCACAAATCTCAACAGAGTGTTCAGTTGTTTCCAACTCCCAAGACCTTTTAAGAAGCAGACTGGTATACAAAGTTAAAACATGTCCTCATACATAATGAAATATTCAATAAACAACAAAGGCACATTACTGAGAGCTGAAATCTTGTTCGGAGCAGCACTGCTACATGACTTCTTTGCAGGAAGCTAAAGGGAGCAATTCATATGCTCATATTTCCTGTATAGAAGCCAGCATTGCCCTGAACTTCCTCAAATAATAACATTTCAAACATAAATTCCTTGTGTGAACCAAGACATTAATAGGGGCAAAAAATAGAAAGGAAACAAAGGAAACCAACTGGAGATAATAGTACAGTGTATGATAAGACTCTTGGAACCATAGAAATTGTACTTGGATACTAATTGTTGCTTACATAATTCTGACTTCAGCATTCCCAGTCCAGATGCCTCAGAAGACTTGCAGAGACCATAAATTTACAGTTTCAACGTGGACTCAGAAATCTCATAATGGAAAGAAATACCTTATATTTTGCATACTTCACTTGGCATAGATAAATCAATTTCAGATCTTAAAAAGCTAATCAAAGTTAAGCCTAACTAAATAAACAAATCTCCTTTATTTATAGAAATCTGCTCTGGGATGATAATTGCTGGCAATAAAGGAAAAGCACCTTCAGTATCTAGTTGATATTTCTAACCTTAGTGCAACAAAACTGCATTTAAATATTTATAGTAAAAATATTAAATGAATACACTGACACTAGTCAGGTTGTATGAAATAAATGACTTGTTCATGTTTGTAGATAATATTACTGGTCTTCTATTCTCTCCTTCAAGGAGGGTCTTCTGTAAGCATGTGCTAGATCATGCAGAGATTAAAAAGACACGGCTCTTGCCTCAAGGAAACAGTTTAGGAGATATGCAGTCAGTATTTTCCAGTTCTGTGGACTAGATGGATACACTGAATCATCCATCTTCTCTAAACGTTTTGTCATCATAAACATTGCTGTAGCTTTGCACTGATCAAAATGGGGATATGGCCAGGGAAGAAAGTCTGTCCTCATTAGAGAGAGCTGTTTTTAGATGTGCAAGGTACCTCTGCACTCTATTTTGGGCTAATTAGCTTTACGACATATTCTAAAGAGAACCACGCAACAGAGCTCTGCAATACATGAGAGCCTGAAATTGGCTCAACTTGCAGAAGGCAACATTCCAAACTGGACAGATGTTCTTGGAGCCACTGTTTCAACTGGAAACATCAGTCACTAAAAATTTTGATTAATGTAACAGTCTTTGGCTGCCCTAGCAAATCTACTGAATGTTCAAATCACTTTCAGAGTCCGTCTGTGAGTCTGGACACAGGGTTGGCTCTGTATCTCATACAACCAACCCTCCCCAACCCTGCACATGCACTATTTGGTAAGATCCTAAAGAACAGATGCCATGTCTTATTCATTAATTTTGTATTTGAGACAGAGTATCTACATTGGAAGCATAGTACATCATGATTAAATCTACCTCGAGGATAGGCTATAATATGAGTGAGGCAGAACCTATGGTTAGAAATCTGCTCACATTGGATTATATAAATAGCATGCATATCTCTTTCCTTATTCAGTGCAGGAATTCTAAGGCAAGTCATTTTTTCACTGGTTGATTTGAGTGTACATTAGTTCACATCATGTAAGAATATAATTACTAATTATTAATTATAAGTATGTTCCACATATATAAATTTTATATTTTCTAAGATGACCCAATTAAGGGTGTTTCTATATTTGTACTTAACTAAATTTTAGTTTTAGGTTTTATTTCCACCTTTCTCTAGATTTGCATCTCTTGTACATGTGTGTGTGAAAAAGTGCCTGTGTGTTAGGATTCATATATATTTCTGTTTTTTTTTTGCGGTACGCGGGCCTCTCACTGTTGTGGTCTCTCCCGTTGCGGAGCACAGGCTCTGGACGCGCAGGCTCAGTGGCCAGGGCTCACAGGCCTAGCTGCTCCGCGGCATGTGGGATCTTCGTGGACCGGGGCACGAACCCGTGTCCCCTGCATCGGCAGGCGGACTCCACCAGGGAAGCCCTATTTCTGTTTTTGAATGTCCTAAAAATGTAATGGTTTCTCATAAAATTCATTATAATACTATATGTTCACACTTCATTTATCCCACTGTTTGGACAATGAGTATAAGATTTCCATATAACAAAATACTTTCCTTTAATGTAAAAATATTATCAAACCATTATATACTTATCTCAAAAATTTACATATACTCTTGTTTACTTATTAATATAGTCTGTGTACTATGTGTGTATATATATATATGTGTATACAGTGACTACTGTGTTTTCCTTTATTTTCTTATATTACCTCTTTGATTCATAGTCATAATAATGTGGATTACAGCTATCACCCCTTAAGTCTCCAATCTACTACCATAAGCATTTCCCCATTCCACTACATTATAGTTCCTAAAGAAATCTTTCAATAACACAAAATTGAATATAATTTTTTTAAAAATAGTAAAAATAACATTTGCAAACATAGAAAAACCAAAAACCATACACACACAAAACCTAAAACACCTTTACATTTCACACATTGCCTGAAGAATAAAGTCCACATTACTTAGTGAGATATACAAAACTCTTTGCAATCTAACCACAATCCATCAGTCTTGATTTTTTTTCCATTAGTCTCTCAATTGTGCCCATGTCCCAGCTACATGAAACATCCATTTTCCAAATGCACATTGTTATAAAAATGATTATTGAGCATTTCAATTAAAAAAAAAGGCATATCTCCAGTATTTTCTACACGTTCTTTCCTCTTCTTAGAATGCCCTTCACTACCAGTTACTGCAGGGTCTCTCCTCCTCATTCTTTGTGACCTAATGTTTGTTCCATCCTTCTGCAAAGTCTCCCTCAGCTCCTTCCTTGGGCTCTCCATCATGTTTCCCTGCCTATCTGCATTATGATTTCTTATTTACACATCTATCTTCATGTGAGGATGAAATGACTCTCTAGCTTTCAGTTGTAACTTTTGTTTTAGCTTTATAGTTGGCTCTTACTGAGAGAAGAGCCATTCTTTATTATTCCTTGGAGTTGAGGTCCCAGGAGAAAGTGGAATGATTCATGAGGTCCATAACTTGAAGAATGTGCATGTGTGAAGAAAACCCACGGACTCCAAACTAAGAAAGGGACCTGTAAGTCAACTGAAGAATGGATTCTGAATCACTTGATAACGACTTTAGAAAGCAAAGGTCTAGCAGATGATATCTGCTTAGGAACTGGTGAAATGGTAACTTCCAATATGGAGTATGGGCAGGAATTTGGAAGTAAAAGGCTCTTTGGGGACAGAGGGAAATCATACAGACAGTGTTGGGTTGGGATAGGAGCCTCAAACTCTGAGGACATGTTACATTATGAGAAATCAGGGGTATTTTGTAAACTGGAATAAGTATTTGCTTTTGTTCATAATATTTATTTTCAGTAGTTTTTCTTTGTATTTAGGAAGACTGAAAATAACAGATTTTCTCAGCTTAACCAAGAGGAGCAAAAAGAAGAGTTTTTTGTTCATATTTGAGCCAGAGCTGTAACCTAGAATCTCTCAAAGGTGAGATAAAATTTATGGAGACAGAATTGGTTTCACTGATTAGTGGCTTTCCTATCCTTATATTCTAGTTCAATCCATGGAGAGTCCAAATTTTATTTTTCCTGGAGATTTGGTAATATATTATACTCTCTCTCTAGTTTCTTAATAGTAGCTCCTCAAAGGTCTGTATTACATTTGTTGTGGCTTACTAATTATATTACTCTGGCCCTTTCTACATAGGTTCTCAAAATAATTTATTAAAAATATAAATAAATGTATCAAGGATTTAAGATTTTACATCTGTACACCTGATATACTTTTCTGTAAAAATATTCATAAAAGCTACTGAAGGAAGTGGGACTATGAAAATCTATGCCAACATATAATGATAATGCAAATGGCTATTATTTTTTCTTTAGTTACTGATTTGCTTTTTATTTATCTTAGATGTTCTTGAGCCATCTTTCCTTTTAATTACTGCCAGACAAATTTCTTTTAAAAGTAAAGGTCACCTCTTTGATTTACTGTGCATTTAGAAACCAGGGGGTCAACCTTCTACAGAAGGAATTAAAATGCTCTAGAAGAAACAGATATAATTAAATCAACTTGGCTATTTCCAGACCATTTATATTTTCCATTATCTCAAGTGGGGTCTGTGCAGTTGAGATGGACAAGTAGGTGCCAGTTTAGCTAGCAAGGTCCCACTTTAAAAATAAAGGGTGGAGTTGAGTATTTCATATATGCTTCATTCAGGGAATTTTGTGTTATTAAAAAGAATATTAGTAATGATAGTTGATAGTAAACACTGGTCTGCTGTTTACATCTCCTCCTACATGACTCCGTGGATTGATAACTCAGTTTTATCCTCTTAAGATGGTTACATTTATCACTTCTGCACTTTCCATGAAATATTGTCCACAAATTTCTAGAAATAGAGATTCCTATAAATAAGTTAGAATCTCAAACTAATGAATTTTGGCTCCAGTTCTATTATAAAGAAATATGTTCTAATATTGTGTGTATGGACAGTTCTTAATTTTGTAGGTGATGGTTGATGCCTACATATATCAGACAGCTGAGTTGATATATAGACTGAGTTTGGTTGACTTTGTATGTGTCATTGCTGATTCTACTATAACACATGCCAATTTACTTATTGAAGCTGGAAAGGGATCCATCTGAGAAGAGAATTCTAAAGCTTCATTTAAAAGGATCTGTCTCTCCTCAATGCAATTTTTATATTTCTATGGTTACATTTTCTTATTTTTCTTGTTATTTATAATTTCAAACGTTTATGACATTTTAGCTGATGTACCTTGTGGTGTCATTTTCCAGCATCTCTCACATGACTACTGCATGCTCTGAGCCATGAATATGTATTTCTTGGTGGTAATAGTTAAAGTTACCTATTTTACCTAAAGTTAAAGCCTATTATTTGATTTAGTCTCTCTTCTTGTACAGTTGATTCTATCTCCTTGTAGAGGAGTCTGGGCGGAACAACTGTACCTAGTCTTATTACAGAACTGAGTAGTAGTTGCAACCCCACCTCTCTGTGTCTCTGTGTAAGGGGGAAGGAACATATTAATTTGTAACTGACTACTTATCTCAGGTTCAATTGAATATCCACGTACTGGAGAAGGAGACAAAACAGATTTAGGTGACCACCTCTTTTTTGCTTCATTCAAATGTAGAGAATGCATAACAATATCAACACCAGCAGAGGGATACACATTTTTGCTCTTAAATTTCAGGGCTTTGCTTTTGAAATGACCAGGTTAAAGGCTGTACAATTCACACTCTGCCTCATTTCTGTACAGTTTCAGTAACCAGAAACGTATTTCCAAAATACTGCAGTCAGCTGCTGGCCTATGCCAACCTAATCTAACTACTTGTGGAGGATCCCTTGTCTTTGCTCCATTAGTCTTTCTTTCATGCAAAAGGTAGAGTTACACTGTTTTGCAACAAGGGGTTGCAAAAGGAGTGGATGGACTTTGATCTTCTCTGTTAAAATAGCATTTAGAGATGTTTTGCTGAAGAGAGTAAAAGTCATTGTTCAAGATAATATGAACTTTATTTCTTAAGTTCTCAATTCTTCAGAGCAGACCTCTTAAAAAGGATTAATTTTCTGATGTTAAACATGACCTTGGGACTTCCCTGGTGGCACAGTGGTTAAGAATACGCCTGCCAATGCAGGGGACACGGGTTTGAGTCCTGGTCGGGGAAGATCCCACATGCTGTGGAGCAACTAAGCCAGCGCACCACAACTACTGAGCCTGCGTTCTACAGCCCGCAAGCCCCAACTATTGAGCCCACATGCCACAACTACTGAAGCTCATGCCTACTAGAGCCTGTGCTCTGCAACAAGAGAAGCCACTGCAACGAGAAGCCTGCAAAGCGCAACTGAAAGTAGCTCCTGCTCGCCATAACTAGAGAAAAGCCCATGCACAGCAACGATGACCCAATGCAGCCAAAAATAAATAAATAAATAAATTTATTTAAAAAAAATGACCTTGAAGGAACTATTAATAAATGTTTTATTCCGTTTTGCTTTTTCAGGCTTCCCAAATGTTCTAATAAACACTTATTTATTGACTTTCTCCACTTGATTTTTACAGTCATTTATTTTGTTACTCAGAGGAAAATGAATGAATCTATTATTTTCTTAAAAATTGGTATTGGCACATAAACATGCCCATGTTAATGCCACCAACTTACCAATGCAAAAATAGCTTTATTAGGTATTTATAAAATTATGCCAAAATCAGTCATATTCATCACTTACTATCCTTACAGACCATGCAAGAAAGAGAAGAAAGCATAAAACCTATGTAAACACTACCAAACTCTATCTAAGATACTTTCTGAATAGTAAAACTAGAGCAATGCACTTTCTAGAAATGAATTTGGTTTTAATAGCACAGGGCTCTAGGGATCCCTTGGTTGTCTGATTTAGAATGCTAACCTAAGCAGTGTGGAAATTAAAGGTTGAAATAGCTCGGTTATCCATGACATTTCACTGCAGTGTTACTGCTGTGGATATATAATAGATTATTAAAATATCTGTTTCCCCAGTGGGATTTTCATTCCTGGTGTTTTGATTGCGATAAGAGCAGTAATTCTCTAACTCTCCCTTTGGGTATAATAAATTCTTCCAAGTAAATGAGAATCAATCATAGATTTCATATAAGCTGGAAGACCTTTAACCACTGCCCAGAGAGTTAGTAGCTGACATTGACATTTCTTCCTTCCCCTTGTCTATATAATTTTTTTCACCTATGATTATATAGTACATACCATTTTTGTTTTATTGTGATAGGGCTGCTCCTCTTATGTGATAGTTTGTATTTTATCCTGTGGGCAAGACTGTTCTCTGCGTATTGATTAAAAAAAATAGGCTTTTACTGATTTTTCTCTTAAAACAAAATAGGCCAACTTTCCCGTGCAGAAGTGATTAACAGCAAAATGAAGTTTACCTATAGTGACTGGAATATCAGAACAAGTATGTATTCATCTGTACACACACACACACACACACACTTTCTACTGAAGCACGCTCCAACAATCTGTTCAGTTTTAAATCATCCTATGAAGAAAAAAGTTTCATGAATCTGCTGATTTTTTTTTTTTTTTTTTTTTGGCAGTAAGTAAATTGTCATGACTTTTTCATTCCTGGTAGTAATTCACTGATTACTGACATAAGTTCTCATTTTCATTAGGGTGTGCAACATGGCTACCCAGTGTCTTACGGCAAAGTGTTGGACCCAAACATACAGTTTGCTTGGGCAGGCTGATAGTCTGGTGCCTTCCAAATTGATCATCTTTAAGTATTTGCTCAGTACTTACTTCAAAGGGGTATGGAATAGGAAAAGACTATTCATGACCAGTGTTACACCTATGGGGGGGGCAGGGAGAGGGAGAGGGAGAGGGAGAGGAAGAGGGAGAGGGAGAGGGAGAGGGAGTGGGAGAGGGAGTGGGAGAGGGAGAGGGAGAGGGAGAGGGAGAGGGAGAGGGAGAGGGAGAGGGAGAGGGAGAGGGAGAGGGAGAGAGAGAGAGAGAGGGAGACGGAGAGAGGCTTTAGTTATCATCTCCTTCCTTCCTTAACTACACATGTATTATGCAGACATATATGGGAAAATAAATAAAAATACAGAAAAGCACATATCTTAGAAATAACAGACATACTAATTAAGAGTTAAACATATAAAAAATAAGAGGAAAAAAGTAAACAGATGTCAGCCATTTAGTCAATCACACAGGTACACAGGGTTGTGTGTCTGTGTGTACAGCTACATAAAATACACACACAAAAATCACACACATACTAACTATTAATTAAACCTTATGGAGCATAGCCCATTCATTCTCTCATTTATTCATCCATCTATCCACTCATCCATTCAGCATCCATTAGGTTCTTGTACTAAGTACTCGATGCTATTATAGGTGTTTTTAATCGATGTTGAACAATTGCTCCTTTTATAAGTGAAATTATTTTTTTTTGGCACAAGAGTGTTACATGAAGTACCCTTATGAATGGAATATAATAGGCTAGAAGATCTCTAGCTTCACCAGGCATAGTTAAAATGTACTTTTCCTCAGAAGAAAAGAGTCTATGGGTATTTTTATAAATGTATATATAATTTTTTCTGCTAATAGGCTGTAAGTTTTCCCCAAATCTAATTCCATAACAAATGACAATGGAATGGAGCTGAATATATACAATAAAAATCACATGAAAATTCCAGATTATTCTGTAGATCTGAATGGGGATACCTGTGCTAGAGTTAGAAACTATAGGAAGCAGGAAATTGTAGCGGATAAGAATGTGGAACTGGACTTAGCCTGCCTGGACCAGAACTTGGGTCTTTATGATTTGATATGACCTTGGGAAATGGGTTAATGCTTCTGGGCCTTCATATGTTAATCTGTATAATGGGAATGATCATAATAACTAAAGCCAAAGGATTATGTACAAATTGAATGTAATCATGCATGTAAGTACCTAAGCATAATGCCTGGTCTAGAATAAATCCATAGACTATGTTGGCTATTATTATTAGAGGTATGTGTGTGTGTGTGTGTGTGTGTGTATATATATATATATATATATATATATATATATATACACACACACACAGATATGCATATACACACATATATACACGTATTTTATTTATATATATATATTCTAAAACAAGTACATATGACAACCTCAAAAGAATTTTTAGTTTAGCTAATATTTAGGTTACATATATTCAATGTCAGCATTTCTTTTTAATTAATTAATTAATTTTTGACTGTGTTGGGTCTTCATTGCTGCACGTGGGCTTTATCTAGCTGCGGTGAGCAGGGGCTACTCTTTGTTGCAGTCCGCAGGCTTCTCATTGTGGTGGCTTCTCTTGTTGCAGAGCATGGGCTCTAGGTGCCTGGGCTTCAGTAGTTGTGGCACGTGGGCTCAGTAGTTGTGGCTCGTGAGCTCTAGAGCGCAGGCTCAATAGTTGTGGTGCATGGGCTTAGTTGCTCTGCAGTATGTGGGATCTTCCCAGACCAGGGTTCGAACCCGTTTCCCTTGCCTTGGCAGAAGAATTCTTATCCACTGCGCCACCAGGGAAGCCCTCAATGTCAGCATTTTTAAAGATCAAGAAAAATAACAACTATGGTAGCAGTGACACAGCATTTTATGTAATGGTAAATTGTAATTAAATAGACATTATTGGGAAAATATTATTATGTAATAATGTTTCACTACAGGTAACTCACAGTGGGAATTTTTTTTCACCTATCAAAAAATTTTATATTTTTATCATAAAATACCCTAAAAGGAGTAGTTGAAGATAAGTAGTTACAAGGATTGTTTTATCTTAAAACAACATTGTAATCAAACTGTCATATTGATTTGTCTGGAATTATTTCAATAGGTAGGTTCTAATCATAAATGGGTGATTAAGAATAATAGTAAGGGATCATGTTTCCAACAATTGGGGAGATGAAATGCACCAATGAAATCCCATATATTTTTTCAGGTTCAACTCAAATATTTACCTTTAAATTTTATCTAATTACTTTCTGTTAAGAATCTGCTATTTCTTCCATTTCCATAACCCAGTGGACATGCTTCTTTTATAGCATTTATAGCTGTTTCTCATATACCTAACTTCTCGATGTCAAGGACAGAAATTAGTCATGTTTTAACTGGTTTTGTAGCTCTAGCTTCTTATTGAGCTTTGTAGCTCCAGTTTCTGAAATTTCTTTTAAGTACCTTCATTTAAGAATTTGCTATTTCTTCCTCTCTACTTCCATGACACATTGTTCACTTGTCTGTTATAGCACTTATAGCTCTTTTTCATATACCTATCTTTCAGATCTCAAGGAC
This sequence comes from Globicephala melas, assembly GCF_963455315.2. Taxonomy (NCBI): domain Eukaryota; kingdom Metazoa; phylum Chordata; class Mammalia; order Artiodactyla; family Delphinidae; genus Globicephala; species Globicephala melas. Next base: position 30,237,563 of record NC_083322.1, read on the forward strand.
AGAAATTAATCATGTCTTAATGGGCTTTGTTGCTCCAGCTTCAAATTTGTGCATGTAGCGTGGATGCTTTTGTATAAAGGATTTGGGGATATAAAACAAAATATAAAACAATGTTAGAATAGACACTTCCTACCTTACATACAAAATATCAATGTGAGTATGTGAAATACGTGCCTCCAATACAAATATAAAATTTACAAAGAAATGGTTGTTAAAAACTGTTCCAGCCTCTGAAATCTCTCAGATGGGTCAAATATTTGTAGAGAAACTGATGAAAGGAGAGAAGACTGTCCTAGAGATCTATCTGAAGGACTGTGGTTCTGCATCTCATACTCACAGTAGAGGAAAGATGGTTGGGGTGATGCCACCCTCTAACATCGCCGTTTCAAGGGAATTGCTTGTACAGTTATGAAATGTCTTTCCTTCACTGTGTAGAGAGCACAGTGGTGACCGACTCATGTCTGAGAAGGCTAAAGCACAACACTGGGATCTGACCTCCATGGAAACCTAGAAGGTAAAAGAAGGGCCAGGTTGACTAAATGCTTGAGGGCAGGGGAAGTGAAAGAACCTTGTTGTTTTGGTATTAGCTTGGGATCCTGGAGATTGTTTAAGGCATGGGGTAAGTTTACTGTGGGCAAGATACGGCAATGAAAGAGAGATGAGTGTGGTCATCTTTTGTCCTGGCTAATAGGACTGCCTGGAAGGGATGGGATCCTCAAGAGAAAGAAGAGCGTTTTGATGAGATTGAGAAAAGTGTCCTCTGCCAAGATTATTAGAACAAAGCAGATAGGAGCTCAACAGGGAACTTCGGAAGAAACAAGAGTGCCATCAGCCAAGTTAGAATTGCACTGTCCATCCCTATCCTGCTGCCATCTTCTGATTTACTTCCCATAGGAAAATGAAATTACAATTGAAGTAGCAAAACTGTTAAGAGTTGTGCGAAGCAGGAGTACGAAGAAGAACAATCAAATCTTCATTGTTATTTTAATTGTTCATCCTTCAAACTGGAGGAGAGAAGATTTAACCCAGATTCAAGTTTTAGATTGTGATTAACACACAGGATTGGACATTTTCATGTACTGGCGACTTTGAGACTGCTAGTACTACTGTAGTACTTGAGAAGAGAAAGCAAAAGGCCAGAATTTTCATCCAGGGATAAGGAAGATTATCCCCACTAAATGAAACTTAAAAAGATGATAGAAAGAAAAATAATACTGGGTTTTAACTTGTCACAAGTCATATTGGTTCCACACAAGTTGCATGCAGAAATAGGGCAATAAACAGTGAGGGAAGCAGGCCAAAGACCAGATAATCTTAAGTATGTAATAAAAATGCATCCCACACCATGTTGAATAGTCACTAGAGGTAGGCAAGTTTGCATTTCTGCTAGGCCACCTTGTCTTTGGAAAGTCTCACTGACAATTTTATCATGACCAAAACTGAGATGCTGGTCTTCTCCCCCAAACTGTGGTCTTTACCCTAATGAATGAAATTATTTTCAAAATGCATGATACTTAGCTACTCCCATATTCTTATCTCAAATTCCAGTTAACCATCAACCCCCATCAATTATACTTTCTAGCCACCTCCTGGATCATTTGCTTTCTCATACTTCCCATGCCTGATTCCTTAATTTAGTCTTATATCACCTTTTCCTAACTGATCTCCCTGCTTCCAAATTACACTTCACACCACATCCACTCACTCTCTGAGAAGAGTGAATTAACCACATGACATACTGTTCAAAACAATAATTTGATGACTTTGTTTAAAACCATACAGATTATTTTTTCTCTAAGCATGTATAATAACCATGTGACTTACAAGTTCTTTAAAGCCCTGGTTCTTGTTTGCCTATCCATAGTCTTTTCTTACCACCGAACTCTCACTTAACTTCTCTTGCCATATTGTCTTTTATCTCTGGGTATCCGCCAGTACTGTTTTCTAAACTGAAACATGGTATTCATGTCCTGTTTGTTAATCTGGTTAACTGTATAATTCTTTAGGACTCGACTGCTATCTCATATCCCCTGTGAAGCCCTTCCTCGTCTCCTATAATTGAAACATGCCAATCCATGTCCTCCCATACCACTTAGACTCACATTTCAAAAAACAGCATTTCATTGCACTAATAAACCTGCTGCCTGTACCCACACTTGTAGAGCATAAGCCCTAAGGAGGCACAGAATATTTTAACATATATTTTTCATATCTTGTGTGATATATACTTTACGTAGAACATAGAATTGTTGAATGTTTTGGGGTATTGAAGTTAAGAAGGCCAAACAAGAAGTGTGCCCAAAAGAATGGCCATTAGTCATGATCTGGGGCCTGTTTTAGCACTATGAATAAGAGTTTGTATTTATTGAATGTCTACTAAATGCTAGCTAGACCCTATGCTATAAAAACAGTTTATAGTTATCACTTTAAAACTCTATAAGAACCTAAGAGGAAAGTACTAACACTGTCCATAAATTGCAAATGAGAAACATTCTTATACACGTTAAATAACCTAAAAAAATCATCTTGCCAAGATTAAAGCCCACACAATACAAGTCTGTGCTACTTGTTCAATCCATGCAGACAATTCAAATGGCTTTCCTTTTAAGTTGGAAGTATATTTTGAGTATTTTCCAATGTCTGAGACCTTAGTGAAATGGCACTAGTTCCAAGCTGGTTTGGGTCCTGCAAAGATAAATTCTTGGGTTTTCTTATTATATCCAACATCACTTCCCTTTTAATTCCTTGGATGGCATTTAATTTCAATTTTTCAGAAACTCTAAGATTGACTACCTTCTTGTGAGATTGCAACAAAAGTTAATTACACAGTATTTACCTCTCCATCTATTTCCTAGGAAACCTAACCTAAGCCACATGTTTATAATTCTGGGTTGTACAACTCAGGAGCCTGGTAACTCATATCATTTATTTATTATATGAACCATAAATAGTTTCTGATAAAATTTGGGTTTTCCTACTTAAACTCTTCAGATTCATAAATTCCAGGCTCTTTTTTCACAAGGGCTAGTGTTGAAGGACAATTTCATTCCATGCTGTTACCATCCAGCCACTGAGATTTAGCAGGACCGTGCTACTGCGGAAATTAGGAAGATTGACATGGTTGAGATAACTGAGGTTTGCTGGTTCTCCAAATAACAGAGACCCAACATCGAACTCCCTTATTTGGTGTGTTCTAAGAGAAAGGCCATCAGATCTAAGAGTGACTAAACAACATTAACAATGTCTAGGGATGCCCAGAAATTGATCATGAATTCTGTGATTGTAGTTAACATGCATTTTACGTATTATAATTGAAGTAGTATTTCTAATAAATGTCCTCTAACTTTGGTGATAGGTAAATAAATAATTATTATTTTAGGCAAACATATAACTACTAGGTTGAGTGTAATTATAAAAAATATTTTGAATAATTATATCTCAAATATAAAAAGTATAAGACAACACCTTACTTCCATGGAGAAATGACTCCAGAGACTTTAGAGAGAATGAGTTAAAATGTTTATCAGAAATTATTTATGATTCCTATCATAAATAATAGGAATTATTGCTAATTCCTAGACACAAAATTCTTAGAGACAAAATGAATTACCAAGATTCTTGTGTTTTAGGACCTAGATTTACAGAGAAAGTTCTTATGTTGGGTTTCCAGGGAAATAGACTCTGAGACAGAGAACTTCAGGTGTTAATTTTAAGTGTATCCTCAACAACATCACCTGTGAAGAGAAGAGGGAAGCAGGACTGGGTAGATGGAGACACTGAACTGTGAATACTCACATGAGAGGCTTCAGCTTATCTCAGTAGAGCTGAAGGGATGACCCTTCAGAGTTGTCCAAAATTGAGGCAAAGGAGAATGGTTACTGTTTTTAGAATTTAAAACCCTTGTTGGGGGCATGCCTTGGAGGTGGGGTAAGAAGTGCTTCCATTTGTCTGGTAGATTATACATTAGGGGGTGATTTGCCAGATGGAAAAATGCCAAGGAATTTGCTGGGACAGCTAGCCCCAGTCTGTGTTGCCTTGGTGCTCAGAGGCGCTGTCCTATGGGAGCGTGTGCCCCTGGATCCCTGAGGGGCATGGCTCCTCCCAACCAGGCCCCTCCTTTGGGGGCCTCTCCTGTCTGCCCTTTTCTGCCCCATCCCCAGCCATCTGGCCAGAGACAGAATCCATTTTAATACTAACTACCAATCGTTTCAAGAAACTTCTATTTACTCTGCAGGGAAAACTTGCTCCACAAATTCAGCTTGTCAGCCACTATGGAGAACAGTATGGAGGTCCCTTAAAAAACTACAAATAGAATTACCATATGACCCAGCAATCCCACTACTGGGCATATACCCTGAGAAAACCATAATTCAAAAAGAGTCATGTACCAAAATGTTCATTGCAGCTCTATTTACAATAGCCTGGAGATGGAAACAACCTAAGTGCCCATCATCGGATGAATGGATAAAGATGTGGCACATATATACAATGGAATATTACTCAGCCATAAAAAGAAACGAAATTGAGCTATTTGTAATGAGGTGGATAGACCTAGAGTCTGTCATACAGAGTGAAGTAAGTCAGAAAGAGAAAGACAAATACCGTATGCTAACACATATATATGGAATTTAAGAAAAAAAATGTCATGAAGAACGTAGGGGTAAGACAGGAATAAAGACGCAGACCTACTGGAGAACGGACTTGAGGATATGGGGAGGGGGAAGGGTGAGCTGTGACAGGGTGAGAGAGAGGCATGGACATATATACACTAACAAACGTAAAATAGATAGCTAGTGGGAAGCAGCCGCATAGCACAGGGAGATCGGCTCGGTGCTTTGTGACCACCTGGAGGGGTGGGGTAGGGAGGATGGGAGGGAGGGAGACGCAAGAGGGAAGAGATATGGGAACATATGTATATGTATAACTGATTCACTTTGTTATAAAGCAGAAACTAACACACCATTGTAAAGTAATTATACCCCAATAAAGATGTTGAAAAAAAATTCAGCTTGTATATTTGGCAGATTAAACTTAATATTATCATACAAAAAATTACAGACACAACAAAAAATTACAGACACAATACTGTTGTGTCTTGCTCTCAGAAAGCAATAATTCTTCACACAAGTGTCTTATTCAATGACTCTGATATCACCTATAGGAATACACTCTGACCCCACTGCATGAAAGTAAAAAAGAATTTTTTTCACTATGAAAATGCTTTAGTGGTAGTGTTTGTACACCTTGTGTTGTTAAGACAGGAAGAAGTGCAAGTGCAGACACAGTGAGACGTGGCTACCAGCTCCACGCTGTGTTTGATAAAGAGTTCAAAGGTTTCTGTGCTTTACCCTGTAACAGACATCTCTAGGCCACCTCCACTTCTGCCTCCTCCTCAAATTTGCCGTCCTCCTTAGCCGTAGCTTCCGGGGACTGCCGGCTTGGACAGCAGGTTGTTCATGTTGCTCTCACCTTCGTTGAACTTTATCTCATCCATGCCCTCGCCCATGTACCAGTGCAGGAACGCCTTATACCAAAACATGGCTGTGAACTCCTCCAATATGGGTCTGGTAAGGCCTCAAAGATCACCTTGGTTCTGGTTATAACTCTAAGCAACTGACTTCTTTGACATGCTATATAAAATGTGTGGAATTTGGTTAATTAGGTTTTGAAGACATATACACCAAAGTTAATGAACATAGTTTTAGAGCAATTTATATTAAGCTAGTGAGTCTTTCTAGAAATAATTGATTGTTGTGTTGATTATCTGTTTAGACCATATCCAGTGTTTAATAATAAAACTATAGTATCAGCAGTTAGAACAAATGGCTTACATTTCTAGTCTCAATAGCTCTGACATATGTGTTTAGCTTATCTCATATCAAATTATCTAATGATTGGTTCAAATAGCGTGATTACAGAAAACTGCAAGATTAAGGATTAAGGCACATTTCTATTTGTTAACCAGAAACAAGTAGACTGATGGATATTTCTCCAGTAAAGAAGGATTTATTTGTGATCAGCAGAGAATTGCAATTTGGAGTCTGCAACCATTGCAAACCACATGCAAGTTCCCCTACAGGCAAGGGAAGGAGTGTACTTTTACAGAGAGGCAAAGGAAGTTGGGAGGGCTACAGTAAACAGAGTCATGGCTTAGACCTTGCCAGGAAAGAAGAGTCTTTCTTATTCTTGTTGGGCTCTGCTATCATCTCTTGGCGTGAGAGCTTCCCTTTCTAGTCTCCCAACTCTATTTAACTGAGGTTTCTGTTTATTAATTTTTTACATATTATATATTATTCAGTGTGTTATTTTTCCTTCAATGTAATTAAAACCAATACTGACCCTTGTAGTAAAAAAACATGAGCTGTTATTAATATCTCTAACTGGATGCCAATATTGAATGCATTTAATTCAATAGTGAATATTCATGTAATTCATAAATACTTCTGATTAATAAAATAAAGTTAGAGTGTAACAACTTTGCTGAGTGATGCCTCTACCATGCTGTGAGAATAACAATGATTAGCTGTGAAATAGCCATGACTGAAAGGCACCTGGCCTTTATAATGAATATTGGCCTGAAAAACCTAATTTTGAAATTTGTGAAGGTAAAGCATGATGGACAAAAGGCCTAGAATTTTAGATGACTGCCCCTTGAAAAACTGGGATTATAAGTACTTATCCATCCAGGCAATAATACACTCCTTGGGTTAATTGGGATACACAATCAGGTAAGAATTCAATATTATTGCATGAGGTGAATATTAAAGTGTTCTGGTTATAGAAAATCCTTAAAGTTTCAAATCATTACAGGTAAAAAATGACTTCCTCCATCCAATCAGAAAGGTGTCTGAAAATTCCAAAATTTAGGGTAGTTGTTTTCATAGTATAAAACATAAGAAAATTGGGAGTGGCAGATATTAACTAGGATCTGGGATTTGACCATGTAACCAGACATGTCACATCTCCAAATTTTCCCTTGTTCCCTGTCATGATACCTGGTGAGTTTGTACCACAAGGATCAACCGTTCTTGACATTTTGGAGTACGCTATGAATTTTAAATTTAAAGTATGCTATGAATTTGATCTGATTTTGAGTAAGTTTTAAAAATTCCCTGTTTCTTCACTAAACTGGAAAATAATTTGTTGTAGTTTATATTAGTCTGTTTTATTCTTCTGTTCACAACAAATCTGTTTATCAAACCTTGAGCAGTAGAAGCAACTCTTATTTTTACCCAATACAAACCTATTTCATTTTATCTACTGATGAAGCACTATGAAGGAAAACTTTTAAAATATTTTTTCCAAAAAAACTGAATACAGTTTCAGTAGATCTCAAATAGCACTCAACCAGGGTCATGCCTGGGATTTTTCTGTTAATAAGTTGGCAATAATAGAAAGGCTGTTTGACCAGCTACTCAGAGGAGGTATTATCTGGTGTTTGAATCTTATTAAAGTCTTCTAAGTTTTGTACTGGTCTTCAGGTTTGTCAAATTTAGAATACCAGCTTCATCCATTCATCTAAAGGCACTGAATTCATGCTTAATTTAACTAACTTATAAGGAGAAAATCAATGTGTTAATTTGTAGTTTATATATGAAAACATGTAGCTATTTCTAATTTTTCCCAGTGGATAGGTTATGGAAGAATCTAAATTAGAAGATCTGTGAGCATAATTTTTAGCCAAAAAAAAAAAGATTATTTATGAGAGCATAATGAACTGTCTTTTTCAAAACTAGGAATATTTTGGTTTAGATAACTGGCATCTCCCTACACTACTGGGGATACTTTGTTGTACTAATATACCATCAGTCTGTGCCAGGATATAGCCATGCCGCAAATTAATTGATTCCATTTATTTTAAAATATTTAACACTGCGATCTTTAGTGGAATTTTGGAGAATCCCCATAGTCCTTTGAGAAAGTACAAGGATACCCTGGTAATATGCCCCCCTCTATAGGCTTTTTCTACAGTTACCTAATCTTCTTCTTATGCTCATTCTTACTGAATTTGCTTCATCAGGCAACATTTAGTAATGAATTAAATTTTTAACTTGTGTTCTATTTGGTCATTGTTAGTTCTGTTTATTAATTACCCCCAGATACCTCCATTCTGCCGATCTTTCACTGGTCTCATTAAGAAGCTCCTAGAATATTTGTCACAAGCTTCATTTCACAGTAAAAAAACCAGAATCCTTTACCTCTTGTTTTCATTCTCTATTTTTATTTCCAAAATGATCGTCATTCTTTTAACCACATGATATAATATGCCAACTAAATTCAAGTTCAAAGGAATTCCTTCTCATCTCCAAAATTAGGTAGAGAAGAATAACTAACAATCATAAAAACATAGAGATATTTATTTAGAAAATAAAAAATTGATGCTTATAAAATATAAAAGTTTATGAAGCAAAACATAAAGGTCTGGATCTCATATCAAACTCTCCCAATACCTATATGCTTGAGGTAATGGCATTGAATCTTTCCTTTGTATTATAAATTTTGTATACATATAGAGCATATCTATGACTATTGATTTTTAAAGTACATACAAAATAATCATTCTATACAGAGTTAAATGACTCTTTTCCATTTAATCATGAGTAATTGACATTTTCACATTAATATGTATAAATCTACTTTATTTGTTAAACAGTTATTTAGTATTCTATTATATAGGAGTAACATATTATATAGGAGTAACAGTTGCCTTTGAATCAGTTCCTTCACAGATTGCTTTATTTTTAATTTTGTAAACAATGCTGTGATAAGCAATCTTGAGCATATATCTATTGGACTTGTGTATATTTCTCTTCAGGGCACATTTTTTACAAGATAAACTGATGAGATAAAGAATATGCATGTAACTTACAAAGGCTATTTGTCAAATCACCCTCAAAATAAACTGTTCTTATCCATTCCAACAACATACTATACCAGAGGCCTGTTATCTCATATATTCTTTAATACTTATTATTTTAGAATTCAGATAGGCAAAAAGTGGCACAAAATGGTTTTTAATCATATCTCACTAAAAGATAAGCCATTAGCACACAGGGCCAACATGTCTTCCTTTTTACTTTCCTCCTTCCTCTTTTCCTTTTTCTTCATTATCATATTCCTTTTTTAATCATATATATGTGTGTATATATATACATATATATATATATAGCTCAGCATATTACTTAATAAGCATAATTCATGATATTTGGGTTTGATCTTATAATTTTAATCATAAAAGCTATTTATTTTAAAAATCAGATAAATTCACAGTAATAGAGGTGTGTTCATTAAATTCTTCTTTGGACTTATATAGAATATAATATTAGTTAAATATAAAAATAGGATTTGGAAAAGTAAAAATAATGCAGATATGTTATCAGATATTTATTCAATCTTTTGAGGTAAGAATCTTAAATTGGTTTTCTTTCTTACCACATCACATGGTACACTACCTATATTTATAGAATTTACATTTTCCTCAGGAATTCTCTGACATAGAGAAAGGGATATCTGTACATAAAGGATTAGAATTGTCCATGCCTTCTTTATATGTTTATTTGAGATGTGTGTCTATCTAAGAACATCTATGGAGTAAGAATTTATACAGAGCACTATTTTGTTATTATGATGGCTATTTTGTGCATGTGTAAGATTTGGCTAAAAAATAAATAAGTTATTTAAAAAATCATGATAAATTAAGTTGATGTTTGGATTTATTAAAATTATACTCTGAAGTCTGAAGAGGTGTAATCATGTCCTAATGTTTTAAATAATCTCTGGTCAGATTAAGTAACAGATCAAGGTGGGCAGTTTGGTTCCCTCATGAGGTTAATTTATTCAGTACTTTAAGGGAAAATGTTTATAAATATACTATTTCAATGCCTAATCAAATGTGATTATTTACATGACAGATAAATACACTCTTTCCACTTGGCAGAAGCAATAGTAGGAAGTACAATAAATATGCATACTGGGATTTCAAAGATTGTTTTTTTCTCCAGAGCCCATATAGCATATAATAATTATATAACACTTCTATATTGCTTAGTGGAGGGTTAGAATTAATGCATTAGTGCTTCCTCTAACAGGGAATGTGAGCCAGCAATTGAGCCATGCACCTAAGTAATCATTCTTCGTTTAAATTTGCAGTCACCTCAGCAATTGACTAGTCATTAGAGAGACCGCTAATCCCTTAAATGCAAAGGATGTCTGAATCCAATTCCTCTCAGTAAACAGGTTTGCATCACTGAGCCAATTCCAGGAAGCCTTACAAAAGGTTTAATGTTGCATAAACTTGCTCAAAGATACATTAAACTAAACTTTCCTAGTCCTTCAATAGAAATAATTTGTTTAACGTTATGTTTACTTTTTAAATGTTAGCAAATCTTTCAGAAAAGCAGGTCATCTGAAAATTCTATAGAACTATGTATTTTGTTCTGGCTATCAGAGGTAGGAAATCTACATTACACAAAGAGCAAGATGTTAAGGACAATGATTCTTAATTTGGACATCTATTTTTTTTTAATAAATTTATTTATTTTTGGCTGCTTTGGGTCTTTTGTTGCTGCACACGGGCTCTCTAGCTGTGGTGAGGGGGGGTTACACTTCGTTGCAGTGCGTGGGTTTCTCGTTGCGGTGGCTTCTCTTGCTGCGGAGCATGGGCTCTAGGCACGTGGCCTCAGTAGTTGTGGCTCACGGGCTTAACTGCTCTGCGGCATGTGGGAACATCCCAGACCAGGACTTGAACCCGTGTCCCCTGTACTGGCAGGCAGATTCTTAACCACTCAGACACCAGGGAAGTCCCAGGACATCTATTTCATATATCAATTAATTATTTCAACTTTTTCTGCCTTTAATAAACATTATGTGGGTGTGATGAATTTTTCATTATTGTCATTGTGGTGATGCTTTCATAGTGTATACATATGTCATAATTTTATCAAGTTGTATTTTTTAAATAAGTGTACTTTATTAAATGTCTCAATCAAGATGTAAAAATGTGCATACTAATATTTGTTTTGTTTTGGCTTGTTTTTAAGCAGCAAAATAATTTTCTTAAAAATCCTATAGAAACCTTGATGTTTAAACACATATTTACATAAAATGTAAAGACTGAAGCAGGGATACCTGTGCAACTTTTTCCATTCCCTTTGCTTATGCTCCCTGAGACAGCTCTAATGAAGCCAGGGTCCTTCAGACCCAGTGTAGAATCCTGATATATTATGTTACTGTGTTCATGAGGGACATAAAGCACAACCATTTTTGTAGAAATATTTACAATAATATACACTTAAAAATAAAAGTTTTGATATGTGAAAGCCTTAACTCCAACTCTGGCCAAACAGTTACTTGTAAAATCCACCTTATTATAGTCCCTAATGTGTGACTTACACAATTCTCAGCATGTTATATGAATAATCCATAAATTCCATAAGAACTCTGTAAGACATGACTTTTATTTACAGATGAGAAGCCAAAGGTTTTGAGAGGTTATGTGATTTGTGATTTGCCCAGTCATATAGGTAGTAAATGATAAAGCCAGGATTCAATCCCTATCTGTCTCCTCCAAATTCTATTGTCCTATGACTAGTATACATATGATGATATTCTAACTTTCAAAGACACCATGATAACGACTCATAGAACATGAGTTAAAAGAAACATTAAAAATAACTGTCATTAAATCTCTTTAAAAAATAAAATGAAGAGAGACAAAATGACTGTTCTGATAGAGCTATCTTGAGTTCACTCCACTCAATCTACCGATTGCTCAAAAAAAAAAAATCTGTCTGCTAAGACCCTGCAGATAGATATAAAAAGTATAAAAGTGTATGAATTAGAAGCCCCTTAATTAAGTTTTGTTTGTTTATTTACATTTTTGTTTGTCTAGTCTTCAGTAGAGTTAATTTCCTGAAACAGGGATATTAGACTGGAAAGTTCCAATTTTCTTTTCTGTTCTCAGTTTTTTCTCTTATCCTCTAGATGATCATTGCTCCTTCCGCTGCTACTGCTAAATTAAGTTTGATAGAAGACAATTGTTTTAGCTGATGACAACAGAGCAATGGCTACAAAAGATTTTTGGAAAATTAAGTTGAATCTATGATTCCTTACTAAATGATTAAGTGGACTAACAAGATAAAAATGTTTTTAGATTTTCAATGACTCAGAAAGTTTATTAGCTTCCAGTATTCCTGAAAGAATATACTGAGTTTACATAATAGTCTGTTCAAAATTTAAATTCACTTAATGCAAAAATTTGCATCATATAGACATTCTCTAATGTCTCTATTAGTGTTTATCCTTACTCATATTTCACTCTACATTTTCTCTATCACATTAAATACAGCTAAATAATACAGAAAAATCCATTTACACACAAGTATACACACAAGTATATGTACTCTCTCACACTCACAGTTGGCTCTCTAACAAATATGTGTCAATACTACTTCTCTGTAGTATTTTAAGTTGTTATTGCATACTGGATCTTTGGTACTGATTAATCCACTGGGGCAAATGTATTTTTGAAGTAGAAAAACTGAACTATTCAGAACAGGTTCATATGTATTTTACCCAAAGCTAAAGATCATTCTCCATTCCTTTTTCCACCTTGACCAACTCAGTATAGAAATTCAGCCTTTAAACAAAGATATGAAGCAATATAAATAACCAAGAGGAGTTTTTACAGAGTACATGCTGGCATCTCAAAATACTGATCTCAAAAAGTAAATGGAACAACACATTGATCTAGGAAGAATGGAAAGCAGGTAAAAGCCAGAGAATGGGCAAGATATTAGTCCTCACAAATAGTAGGGCACATCTTGCAGAGAGAATCGAAGGAAGACTGAAAAGGTGAAAGTGTAGAGCTTTTAAAGTGAAACTGGGGGAATTTTGACCAAATAATCTCACTTTAAAAGTATAAGGTAAAGCCAAGATACAGAGAATAAAGTTTTGAGGAAAGTCCTAAGTCTTAAAAAAGAAAAACATTAGTCGTGTTTAATTCTAGTTTGTGCCTAACTAGAGAGGATTTGAGAAAATTAGCCAATTTCACTAGGTCAGTTTTCTTATACATTCATTAAAAAGCTGGTCATTCTAGTGGTTGCCATCTTCTACCACCCACAGGACTGGCCCTGAATGCAACCTCCAGAGTTTATCTTAGGCAGAATCCACTGGGTCAAACAACTTATAAGGTTTTTTTCAATTCTAAATCACCAGTGTGTTTCCCAAGATAAGCGCCATTAGAACATTATTAAATCAAGGAGTATCTCAGCCCACTTTGATAACAACAGAATTTAATAAGTCAACTTAAAAAAAAGGATTGAAAGTATACTGTGGCTCTCATCCTGGATACATTATCTAGAGTGGCACCACCATCCACCCAATCACCAAGTTCACAAACCTTGCAATCATTCTAATCCCTTTCTTTTCTCTGTTTCCTCTTTACCATTACCACTAAACACATGTAATCTGTGTCCAAGTCCTGATAATTCTACCCATATACATCTCAAATATGCCCTTCCCCCAATCCAAAAAGCTAATGTTTGATTCTCCCTACCTCCAGTCTCACAATCTACTTCATTCTCTGCGTTACTAAAAGAGTGAGATCTTCCTAAAAGTCAAATTGGACCTCATAAACACTGGCATGAAACTTTCCCGTATTCCCCATTTATTTATTTATTTATTTATTTATTTATTTATTTATTTATTTATTTATTTATTTATAGTACGAGGGCCTCTCACTGTTGTGGCCTCTCACTGTTGTGGCCTCTCCCGCCGCGGAGCACAGGCTCCGGACGCGCAGGCTCAGCGGCCATGGCTCACGGGCCCAGCCTCTCCGCGGCATGTGGAATCTTCCCGGACCGGGGCACGAACCCGTGTCCCCTGCATTGGCAGGCGGACTCTCAACCCCTGCGCCACCAGGGAAGCCCTCCCCACTTTTAGAGCCACACTGCCCAATATGGTGATGACAAATGCCATGTGACTTACTACTCTAAATGTGGCTAGTTCAAATTAAGATGATCTATAAGTATAACATATACCACATCTAAAACACTTGGAGGGAATAAAAAACTAAAATATTCCATTAATATTTTAATTATTAATTGATTTGCTAATATTTTGGATATATTGGGTTAAATAAACATATTAAAATATGTTTACATGTTCTTTTTTATATTTTTAAGTGTTTCTAGTAGAAAATTTTAAATTACATATGTGGCTTGCACAATATTTCTATTGGACAGTGCTTTTTGCACAAAGGGAAACAACTTGGGGACCAAATGAAAATTGCAAATGTGGTACTTTTTGTTCAAAAAGCAGGAAAAAAGTGCTCTTAAAGGTACTACAATTTCCTTTCTTCCACAGTCTCTCTCTCAGCCTATCACGGATTTTCGTATTTGCTATTTAATATTGCTCTCCCTTTGGCATGTGCGAGTGTCGTGCAGTGCGGTTCTGGGCAAGGACAAGTGCAGACCCCCCTGACTCAGCTCATGTGCTGTTCACCAGCTGCTGGGTTACCCCTCCTGACTGCACTACTTGGACACCTAGGACATTGGTTAAGTTCTCTAGGGCAATGTTTGTTAAAGTGGGTTATGTTCCATTGGTGTGTCAAGAAAGAAATCCACTGGTTTCAATATCAACATTTCAATAAAATAAAACGGAATAGAATATTTCAGAAAAAAGTAAATAAAATATTAGAGTACATAGAAACTAGTAAAATGTAAGTATTATTTTGTAACATTTTTGTTTCAGTGTGTGTGTGTGTGTGTGTGTGAGGTCATATAATAAAAAAATGTATTTTCCACAAGTTGCAAAAAGTTTTAAAAACACTTAAGTATACCATATAGACCTTTTTATAACCCAGCCCCTGCATGTACTTTTATCTTAAAATCCTTAAATTTCAGCCATAGTTTACTTTCCTGAATAAACCACATTCCCTGAACAATTCTACATAGAAACATTAGACATACTAAATAGTTTTTTCTTATATGTCCCAGTCAACTGGCAAAATCTTACTCATTTTTAATACTTAGTTAAAATACCATCTCATCGGTGAGCCTTTCCAGACACTCCCCCTCCCACAACTCCTTCATCTTTCCCTCCCACTGCTGTTTTGAGCTAGACTACATATAGATCTCCAATAGTTGGAAATAGGTGATAGCAAGATAGTCTCTAAAAACTTGAAAGGTGTTAGTCAAATGGCCTCTTTGACCTAATTCCACCACAGAGATATTTACTAGCAAGCAGACACCAAACCTCAAGCAACCTATTCTGTGGGTTTAGGGAATCTTGGCTTTGGGTGTTTTTAAAACACTTTTCTTGAAAGATTAGCTAAGGCAAATGGACTATATTTCAGGGGCAGGTTTTGGAAACCCAAACTCTTTGTACCATGTCCTTTAACAATTAAGACTGGATATTGATGCCGGAACATATCAGACATATACAAGGCTGACCAGATTTTTAGGCCCATTAATGCTGGGGGAAGGTGAGGGTGTCTCTAAAATATGTAAGCCAGTTAACATGTATTGAATTTACTAACTTCTTCAGAAAGCCAATTTCTAATTTTCATTAGCTAACAAGTTATTAATACAACCAATGAAAATTTAATTGTAGTAAAGTTACTGGTGTGGATTAACATGAGAATAACTGAAGTCTTTCTGATTAAATTAATCTGGACTGTGAATTCTTGACTAGGGCAACCATTTTTAAGCAGTAAATAAAATTACTGTGTACATAATATCATAATCTCTGTGGCTAAATTATTTTTGAATTAATTGAATACAACATAAAACCAGAAAGTATGGTTATAGTCAATGTGGCTTAACGTTTGGAAGTCAATCATGATGTTTTAAAATTCATTCAGTACGCAGGTACCAATAGGTGTGAAAGTCAAAACATGGGAGCACTCAGTTAATTAGTATATACATCAATAACCTCCAAATATATATGACTTAAAGATCACAAAGAAGCATTTTTCTGACAGTTCTTCATACTATTAAAACCCATGATCTACCTCCAGGAAAATTATACTGTTCCTCTTCTATGATTCCCAGATATTATGTTTATTCAATGATTGGCACTTTTTGAAAAATGAAATAATATTAGAATATTATACTTCCTCCTCAGTTTTCATTAAATTTTCAATAGTATACATGTTATAATACCAAGATGAGTGTGAGGTGAACATCTCACCCTGATGAAAAGCAACAAAATTTTCCAGAGCCTCTTCCATGCCTCAAGGACCTCAAGGTAATATCAGAGATTTAAGGAGTCAGATAGAGTTAAAGCAGAGCAATTGGTAAATAATTTTATTTGGAGAGGGTTGTCATCCTAATTAGAGTCCCTACACTGCTGTCTGTGAGAGAGGAAGGTAAGTCCTCAAATTCTAAACCAGGTGAAACTTATCAAAGGAGCAGGGAGTCACTCAAAGAGCTTGAAAAATGTTCCTTGTCCTTGGAATACACCAAAGTTAGGAGCCTGACTCATTATTGTGAAAATCAAAGCAGACAGAAAACAGGGTACTTCTAAAGGACAAAGGAGAGGCTGACCACTTGCTTTTGAAGTAAAGCCAGAGAGTGAAGGCTGTTGCTCTGTTGCAATCAGTTTGTCAGGGCAAGGGGTGGATGAAAGCTTCCTGTGGATACAAGAGAGCAATCCCTGTGGGGTCAGCCATCACATGCCCTGCTCAATAGGGTCATGGTGGTGGTGAGGGGAGGGTATGGAGAACTCAGCATAAGAGCCAGGAAATATAACACTCAATGTCCAGGGGCGATGGAAAGAGCCGACAAAGGCCACCCGAAGTAAATATTCTTCTGCCTGGGTTAAAGAAATTGTTGGAGAAAAAGCACCCCAAGAAATTTTTGAAGGACACAGGGATGGCGAGTGAGAGTTTATTTGTCCCACAAGCCAGAACCATTTGAGGAGGCAGTTTTAAATATCTGCATGTTCTGGGAGCAGTAAAGTAGGCAGCCATACATTGTTATATCTCCTAACATTACCAAACAGCACATCATCAAAACAACAATTTTGTTTAGTGCCTGAAACAAATTATGAGACAAAATTGAAAGCAATTAGTATTCACATATTACAAGAATTCTCCTAATTCTTAAATATAGTTTATTGTTATTGAAATGTTAAATTATTAAAATAAAATGTGAAATATCTCAGGGTAAAACTTTACTATAATTTAATTATTTCTATGAATTTTCTTTTTCTTTAATAAAAAACACCCTGTTTTTCATTCTTACATATATATCACTGTGTTTTCACTGAATATTTGCTTTGAATAATTTCCAAGAAAGAGAGCTACTGTGTTACAGTAGAGCCACAGTAGTGTTTTTCATCTTTTTTTCCTCTCAAAACTTTGCATAGTATCCAGAGATTAAAAGAACTTTTCCTAAATGTTATTCTGCTGATTTATAAAATCGTTCACCTTGTTAACATTATATTTAAAATTTTCAACACCATTAGAAATTGTTTATGGTTGCTACATCATAAACACAGTAAACCTCAGTCTTTTCTTAGAAAATTTGTATCACCTATGGTATCTAAGATTTAAAGTTTGTTCACTAGTGATAATGAAATATCTAACATTTTTCTTTTGCATTACCATTTTTAAAAATATGATACTTCCATATATCTGGTAACAGAATACAATTATTCCCAAAGTGTTTATAATATTTAGCTTTGAACAGATTATAAATCCCTGGACACATTAAAAATTGCATTTTAAATTCTATAAAAAGCTTGAAAATTCTATCTCCTAGCTGTGTAATAGATAAATATACACATAACTCAATGAACACATTTCAAATTCTGAATAAGGCTTTGGCTCATGAATCACTTTAATAAAGTAGCATTAATGTACTAAGGTTAAGCCTATTTTTTCTGGCTTACATCACCAATAATTCAACAACCATATACATATTTATATTTTTATATTTTTGTTTTTCTTGGTCTATTCAATTGTTAATTTTCTAGTATTTTCTTGTTATTTTTAATGGCAAAAATGGAGGTGTGCTCCTCAGGTCTCCTATCAAAAAAATCTGCCCTGAGTCGTGTAGCTGGCAGAGATCCTACTGCTGTTGTAGCTTTGGTAACCACCACAGCACTCATGTTGAGTTATGTCCTCCCCAGACTTTCTAAATAATGAGTAAGAGTTAAGTACTATATCTGGGACATTCCTACCCAAACAGAACTCCTTTAATGGGCATTCCTTTCTCTGGAGTTCGCCATAGCCTGGCTGAAACTTTCTCAGAGCAGCACCACAAACTAAGTCTCATTCTATTCAATTTTATTCTCTTCCAACTCTGCATTCACTAGTGTCATACATGCATCATGGTTGCTTACTGAAAAATAATTACTTTTCAATGTCAGAAAAAAATTTTAGATATTTTGGCCCCATGCTTTGGTACTGATGTAAACAACTAAAACCCTAATACCTATTTATTTTTAGCTGTATTTGTTCCTCAAATTACTTCAAGTTGTAAAATCTCAATGTGATTGAAATTTCATGGGTATTATAATGTAAGCAGAGACTGTAATATTTGGTCATCGTGTCAATATGATGATTACAAATCACACCTGTGCACTAAAATAAACCTCTACTATATAGCCTTGATATATGTATAGATGTTTGTGTGAGTGTGTGTATACGTGCACATGTACACAAAGTATGGCCTTTGTATATCGATGAATGTGCTTGATACAAAATTTTAATAGCCACTTCACAAATATTATACAAATTAAACAAATGAGATGTGAAAACCTTTATCTTTATTCTGGCTGTGCCATCTATGCAATCTTTGATAGTCTTATTAAGAAAAAGTGATACTTTAAAGTCATGTTATACAGATGGCCAACAGGCACATGAAAAGATGCTCAACATTGCTAATTATTAGAGAAATGCAAATCAAAACTACAATGATGTACCACTTCACACTGGTTAGAGTGGCCATTATTAAAATGTCTACAAGTAACAAATGCTGGAGAGGGTGTGGAGTAAAGGAAACCTTCCTATACTGTTGGGGGGAATGTAAATTGGCGCAGCCACTATGGAGAACAGTATGAAGGTGCCTTAAAAAACTAAAAACAGAGTTACCATATGATCCAGCAATCCCACTCACTCATGGGCATATATCTAGAGAAAACTATAATTTGAAAAGATACATGTACCCCAATGTTCAAAACAGCATTATTTTACAATAGCCAAGACATGGAAGCATTCTAAATGTCCATAGACAGATGAATGGATAAAGATGTGGTATATACACACATGGAACACTACTCTGCCATAAAAAAGAATGAAATAATGCCATTTGCAACATGGATGAACCTAGAGGTTATCATACTAAGTGAAGTAAGTCAGAAAGAGAAAGACAAATACCATATGATGTCACTTATATGTGGAATCTAAACTATGACACAAAGGAACTTATATACCAAACAGAAACAGACTCACAGACATAGGAAACAAACTTATAGTTACCAAAGGGGAAAGAGGGTAGGGGAGGGATAAAATAGGAGTTTGGAATTAGCAGATACAAGCTACTATATATAAAATAGATAAACAACAAGGTCCTACTGTGTAGCACAGGGAACTATATTCAATATCCTGTAATAAACCATAATGGAAAAGAATATGAAAAAAAGTATGTATATATATGTAATATATATGTATAACTTAATCACCTTGCTATGCACCAGAAACTAACACAACATTGTAAATCAACTATACTTCAATAAAAAAATAAAGTCATGTTAATGGAAAAAGTTGATACCTGGTTTCATTGAAAAAGAAATATTTTATTTTATATCCACATGATTTTACCTATAGGTTTAGTATTACCATTAAAATCAACAATTTTATTGTTAACCTTCCTATATCTATTATATTTTATTTAACACCATTTAAATTGGTAATAGCAAAATCTGGGTTAGGTGCATGAACTTTGAGATAAATCCTCTAGTATTCCAGCTTCCAAAATAAGCACAATGTCATGCTAGAAATATTTGAGGACACTTGTTCACTGAAAGATAACCACAGGACAATGAAACAAAAGCTCTTGACTAGATTGACTCAATTACACACTCTCACACATATACTATGACCTAGCAGAAGATCAGAGTTAAAATCAATCAAATAAGAAAACAAACAAACAAAAACAAATATCATAGACAAAATCAATGAAACCCAAACTTAGTTCTTTGAGAAGATTAGAAACATTAAACTGATTAAGGAAAACAGAGAGAAGACACAAATTGCAATATCAGGAATTAAAAGGTAGAGAGGACTTCTACAGCTATTGATATTAAAAGAAAAATAAAGAAATATGGCACCACAAAACATGGAACACTTAGACATATATTTAACAAAATATGTGTAATATCAGTATGAAAAAATGTATAAAACACTGATGAAAAGAATCAAAGAAAAACCTACATAAATGAAGAGATACATCCTTCCTGTGGATAAAATTCTCAAGAAAAATGCCAGTTTTCCCCAAATGAATTCATCAATTTCACTCAGTCCCAATCAAAATCCCAGAGGCTTTTTTTTTCTTTGTACAATGCAAATTGATTCCAAACTTTATACGGAAAGGGAGTTTTGTCAATATAATTTTGTTTGTAAGTTTGTCAATGTAATTTTGAAATAGAAGAAAACATTTAGAGGATTGTCATTATTAATTTCAAGGCTTGCCATAAGCTACCATAAACAAGATAATGGGATATTGACAAAAGGAAGAGCACAACAATCAATGGAAGAGAAATTACAGCCCACAAAGATACCCTTACATATACTGTCAGTTGATTTCCAGAGAATTTGTGAAATAAATTGCATGGAGAAAATACCACCTTTTCCAGAATTTCTGCTGGAACATCTTGACAACATATTAAAAAAAGTGATATATGGCAAATTCCTCACATCACACAAAAAAATAACACAAAATGGATTATAAACCGAAGTATGAACATAAAACTATACATCTTTTCTAAGAAAATATAGAAAAAATATTTGACCTTGGCTAAGGCAAAGATTTCTTAGAAAGAACTCACAAAGCAAAAATCACTCAATCAAAACAGCAAAAGAAAAAACAAATTTTAAAAAATGAGAATGGTTTAAGGGACCTCTGGGACAACATCAAGCGTACTAACATTTGCATTATATTTCTTCTCCAGAAGGAGAAGAAAGAGAGAAAGAAGTAGAAAATGTATTAGATGAAATTATAGCTGAAAAATTCCTAAACATGAAGGAAACAGATATTCAGGTACAGGAAGCACAGAGAATTTGAAACAAGAGAGCCACACCAAGACATATTATAACTTAAAATGGCATAAGTTACAGAGAGGATTCTAAATGCATCAAAGAAGTCACATACAAGGGAACCTCAATAAGGCTATGAGCTGATTTTTCAGCAGAAACTTTTCACGCCAGAAGGGAGTTCAATGATATATTTAACATGGTGAAGGGAAAAAACATACAGCCTAGGATACTCTACCCTGGAAGGTTATCATTCAGAATTGAAGTAGAGAGCTTCTTAGACAAGCAACAACTAAGAGTTCATCAATACTAAACTATACTTACAAGAAGTGTTATAGGGTCTTCTTTAAATGAAAGAGAAAAGGCTACAAGAAATAGGAAACTATAGGAAGGAAAAATCCTACAGGTAAAGGCAAATATATAGTAAATGCCGTGAATTAACCATTTAAATTATCTTGTATAAAGGTTAGAAGACAAAGATTGTAAGATCAACTATAACTAAAATAAATAAAGTGATAGACATGAAGATGTAAGATATGACATCACAAACACAAAATATAAGGGAAAAGTAAAAATGTGTAGAGCTTATAGAATGTGTTTGAACTTAAATGACTATCGGTTTTAAACAAGTAGATATAGGTCAAATCAATAAATCAAAAAGCTACCAACAAACAGAAGTCAAGGATTGGATGGCTTCACAGGGGAATTGTACCAAGCACATAAAGAAGAGTTAATACCTATCCTTCTCAAACTATTGCAAAAAATTGAAGAGAAGGGAAAAAAGAAATAATTGTGTCATATTAAAAATCATAATGTCTTGCTCTTAGTGGCATATAAATTAGTCGTGAATCATAGATTCAGTGAAATACTACCTTCAAAGTAATGTCACAGTAAAAGACAGCCACATACTTAAAAACGTAATGTAATGTTATGAATTTTGCAATTAGAATATGCTTAATTTATTAAGTAGTAATTACTTGGTTTATAAGCAAAGCTACTCTTGATATGTCTGATCCTGTATCCTTTTAGTGCTGTACTCAAATCATGTCAAAAGGGGCAATTTATTTCAAGTGTATTTCATATAGTTAGTATTGTTTTTTATAATCTGCTTACCCAAGTAAAATCATTAATCTCTTTATATTACAGAAATCTCTATTAATAGGCCACAGACCTAAATAGGTGAATTAGAACACAAAGTATTTATTTTGTATGGGAGTGATACTTCAAATGTGTGTGAGGGGAGACTGGAGTCTAGAAATTCCTTATTTTGCTTCTGATCCAAAAGTCCATTTGAGTTTGGCTAGACAAAACATCTACTTCAATTAAATTTTAATTGAACCCTGTTTACCCTGCAAACAGAAAACATTTGATTCTGTGGAGTTTTATTCTTTCTATGTTGTTCATTATCCTGGCCTAGTGTCCACAGAAAGTGAAATCATCCCGAGGCTAATTCTGCTTCTTCCTTGGAAAAAATAAGAGGCCTACTGGAGTTGTAAATGTTGCGGCAGGGAAAATGAACACGGGTAAGTAGTCTTAGGTGCAAACTGGTGTTGGCACTACGTGTGGTAAAGCACATTAAAGAATATTAAAAAGGCCCTCCTTTTCAACTATTTTCAGATTGTTGCCTAGGAAATCCTGACTGATTTCAATCTCCCTGCAGGAACCTGAATATGACATTAGGAATTCAAAACAGTAGGAAATTGATCTGGCTTTTCAGTCAACTTTAGGAATCATTAACTACATAAAGTTCAAATGCACCTAGAAGATGAGATTTAATTGTTCAAAAATGGAGTCTGATGGTCAATAATTACCTAAGGCTGATAAGTTGGTATACTGTGTTGGATAAACACATTAATAGAAAAAGCTTTCAAGTCTAAGAGGCAATCCCAGATGTCATTCATAAGTAGTGCTCTATGAATTAGGGTGTCTTTCTCAAAAGTCTAAATTGTCTTCAAGGCTTCCTGTTATAGGTAAATGTTTTCTTAGATCATTGCTTATAGCAAGGACAATCACTGCTTGGAGAGCATCCATACATAAGACAATGTTTGGAATATGTGTTTACTCTTGTATAACTCCAGAAGATACCAGTGACTTCTTCCATTCTCCCATCCTGTAGAATATCTCTCTGCTTATGACTGGGTTTCTGGGTATCTTTCCTACACCCAAGCTGAAGGTACAGCCCTGTTCCTGTCCCTCATCAACTTTATTTTATGCAAAAATCCTAGAATGACTCAGGTGTCTGTCATTCCCATTGGCTTCCTTTTCACTTCAGAAGCATATACCTCCTTGTCTACTAGCATCCAGCGTCCTTCTCATTCCTGCTGTGTTCTTACTGCTAGCTTAGCATTGAGCCAGATTCAACAAATAATTTCTCGAATATGATCTCATCTTTTTCGTTTCTTCTCAGAGACTAATATTTATGTTCTGTCATTGTTTCAGCTACCACCCCACTTGAGGATTTTTTTTCTTTTTTTTCATTCTGTGTTGCTTATATTGTATGGAAAAGTTAATTTCAAATCGACATTAAACTAAGCTGAATACAAAGTTTTAGTAAAGGAGGCCCCGGTGGTCTCATTTACAAAAACATGGCCATTGTTCTTTGCACCTAAAATTACAGGAAGGGAACTTCAAAAAGCTTCAGCGCGAGAGCATAAGAAAAGACTGACATCCACCATCAGATGTTCTTCAGTCACTTTAGCATCAAATCTCTTCAAGAGATCATTCTTTAGCAAAAAATTACTTCCACAAATTCTCTATCCTCTGGCTTTGGCTTAGGTTTTACATTTTCAGCATCATCTCCATTAACAGTTATTGCCACAATGTATGTGGTACTGCTGACAAACTTGGATCCATACTTACAGCTAAAGAACATTCAGTAACGTCACCTTCATTGCCAGTGTCTTCCTCAAGCTCCCAAAGAGCAGCTGCTTCTGGGCTTTCATTACTGACTGTGAGACCTGTGGGGAATTCTAGGCTGTAGCTTCCCATTGGCGGTCAGAACTGTTTCACCAGAACGATACATTCATAATAAAGAGTTCTTTGCAGCACTGGGATAACTACCACACCATCAGCCAACTATTCTTCCCAGTTATGTGTTTCAAAGTTTCCCAAGTTCTAGTTTTATCAGTAGGATCCATGTACATTGTTTCTTCAAGCTCGACTGATTTTCCTTGTTAATGATTCCTATAGGTCTCAAGGGGTTCAAACCAGAAACGGAACAGAACATTGTTCAGTATATTTTCACAGCAATTCAAAAGTTTTTGCAAAACTCTCTCTGGAAATCTTCAGGGAAAATCATACTTTGCTACTGTTTTCTGGCAACTTTCTATATTCTCAGAATAATCCTCAAAGCCATTTTGGGTTGGTCCTAATGGCCCATGAATCTGGCAACACTGGGAGTCATGCCACTCTGATAGCTGGACCTGATTGAAGCCATGTCTGTGGACAAGAGAGTCCATCAGTTTTAATTATGGTAGGCAGATTTCCTGAAGTGACATTCACTGTGAAACTCATTCTGCATATTTTTAGTTCTCCTTTAGAGCATAATATGTCTTAGTATCCCTTGTCTTATTTTTCCTTTTTGTTACTTATCTACGTGCAAACATCTAGTATTTTCATGACTCCTATCTTTATATCCCTTATATTTCTCTATTCTCTTCATTTCCCCTACATTTTCTCCCATATCAAGTACTACAAAACTTTTCCCTATTGAGTCCATGTAATTTCCCCTCAGTAACTGGTTAATCTTGTACACCTTCCTGGTCAAGGCACCACCTTCTCTCACCTGAATTATTATAACAGTCTCCTAATTGGCCTTTCTGATTTTTGTCCTTCTTCCCCTACAATCTACTTGTAACAAGGCAGCTGGTGTGATAATAAATAAATAGTGTCTTTCATTTGTTGAAATGTCTCTAATACACTGGCTTCCAGGGTCTCAAAGAGATAAAGACAAATGGCTTAAAATGGCCACCAATGTCTACCATGTTCTGAGCCTTTCCACCAATGTCTACCATGTTTTGAGCCTTTCTTTCTTATAGCTCCTTGACTTTATCTCCTACCATTTCTCTCCTCCTTTGAAATATTTCACACTCCCTGAATTCAGTGCTATAAGTATTACAAAAAATAATTGTATTTTCCTATAGAAAATATATATTTCCATTTACAATAATAATGTAGAACTTTAATCAAATTTAGTGGACCTTTTCCTTTTAATAAATAACTGAAAATAAAAAAAATGTAGCTTCAGAAAAATATTTTTTTGAGATCAGAAATCTGTTTATGATTGTGTATAGTCATTTAAAGAGTATATTTAGGTTTCTATTACTGAAACTTAAATTATATTTGAGCAAACTGTGTGCTGCAAGTGACTTTTTGGCATAAATATTATATGTTAGCCCATATTTCCAGGCCTTTTTTGAAAACATATGTAAAAATTGCCAATAAATTACAATCCCATGGGATTTAAAAATTTCTTCAGAAAATAATTTTCAACAAAAGGGAGGAAATGATTTTTAGCAAAAAAAAATTATTGAGGGTCTTGGATAGCACTATCTCATTTAATTATTATAATAAATAAAGCATGTGAGTACTTTAACCCCATTTCCAAGGAAACTGAGTCCCAGAAAGGCAATGTAGTTCTTTTGATGACATATAGCAACTATGCATCAGAACTGGGATGTAAATTCATTTCCTTCTAACTGTAAATATTCTACTTCCTGCTGTGTCACATCATGGTTTCTTAAACAATAGTTACTACCTTTGATATAATAACCACAAATTTGTATTTACTAGTATTAAAATCTTTACATATCGGCTAACATTAAATCGAGCTTGTTAAAATAGAGGCATTTAAACATATACCTTATGATACATCATGTAGATATTTTTTTAAGTCATCATTTTTTAAATTAATTTTTATTGGAGTATAGTTGATTTACAATGTTGTGTTAGTTTCTGCTGTACAGCAAAGTCAATCAGTTATACATATACATATATCCACTCTTTTTTAGATTCTTTTCCATATAGGTCATTACATAGTATTGAGTAGTGTTCCCTGTGCTATACAGTAGGTTCTTATCAGTTATCTATTTTATATATAGTAGTGTGTATATGTCAATCCCAAACTCCCAATTTATCTCTCCCCTGCCTTCTCCCTTGGTAACCATAAGTTTGTTTTCTACATCTGTGACTTATTTCTGTTTTGTAAATCAATTCATTTGTACCATTTTTTTTAGATTCCACATATAAACGATATCATATATTTGTCTTTCTCTGTCTGACTTACTTCACTCAAAAAGACACATGTACCCCAATGTTCATTGCAGCACTATTTACAATAGCCAGGACATGGAAGCAACCTAAATGTCCATTGATGGATGAATGGATAAAGAAGATGTAGTACATATATACAATGGGATATTACTCAGCCATAAAAAAGAATGAAGTAATGCCATTTGCAATGACGTGGATGGACCCTGAGATTGTCATACTGAATGAAGTAAGTCAGACACCGGTGTAGATATTTTAAGTGTAGTATTTTTTTCTTAAAGAAAATTTTTAGCAATTGATGGGCTAATTTAAGAGAAAAATCGTTTTTTAAGTCTAATTTACATACAGTAAAACATTCCTTTTGATGTACAGTTTTCTGAGTTTTGAAAAATGTGTTCAAAAGTGTAGCATCACCACAGTTAAGATACACAACTGTTCTACCTCTCCAAAATATTACACTCTGCCTCTTTGTGTTTTAACACCTACACCCACCTCTAACGCCTAATAATCACTCATCTGTTTTTATATATTTTCTCTTCCTACAGTTTTTTTCATTTTCAAGAATGTCATATAATTGGAACCATGTTGGCTGTAGCCTTTTGAATCTGGCCTTTTCACTTAGCATAATGTACTGGAGATTCATTCATGCTGTTGCACGTTTCAACAGTTTGCTCCTTTTCATTGCTGAATAAGTATTTCACTGCATGGATTTATCACAGTTTATTTATTTACCCATTGAAGGACTTTTCCAGGTTTTGATGATAATGAATCAAGCTACTCTGAAATTTATGGAAAGATTTTGTTTGAACGTAAAGTTTCATTTCTTGGTTAAATATTTAAAATTAGATTGCTGGGTGTTATAGTAAGTGTCAGTTTCACTTTATAAGAATCTGCCAAACCATTTCTAGAGCGGTTGTACTGTAAAGGTACATTTAATATTATATTGTGACCCTATCTGTTAAATAATAGTTTCCTAGTTACTAACACTGTATTTTAATCTACTGTATTTTCATCTAGAGCTATGATCTAGAAAAATTCAACCATTCATCCTAAATATCTCCCATGTTAGTGACGTTGATTTCACAGTATTCAAACTCATAAGTTAATAATGGAGACTTAGAGCTAATAACGAATTACAAGTTCGTAGTAAGTTGGAATATTTTTTTAAATTAATGTGTTCTTCAGTACTTTCCTAATGATTAATATGTACTTCAAAAATTTAAATTAAATATAATATTAAAGTATTATAAATAAAGCCTAAAACTTTCAAATAATTAGAGTAATTCTATTAAACTTGGTATTTAGAATTTTTTAAGAATAATTTTTAACTTGAAATAAAGTAACAGCGCAGAGCTTACAGTGCAAAGCAAATTTAGCTACATTGATTTGACAGTCTTTCAAAACTACATTTTATTTTCAGATGCCCATTCTAAAAGCATCTTAACATTTACAATTGTTTTTTTTTTTTTTCGGTATGCGGGCCTCTCACTGTTGTGTCCTCTGCCGTTGAGGAGCACAGGCTCCGGATTTGCAGGCTCAGCGGCCGTGGCTCACGGGCCTAGCCGCTCTGCGTCATGTGGGATCTTCCCAGACTGGGGCACGAACCTGTGTCCCCTGCATCGGCAGGCGGACTCTCAACCACTGCGCCACCAGGGAAGCCCAACAATTGGTTTTTATAATTGGTTTTCTTCTAGAAAACTCCAAAACATGGAACACTAATAAAGGGCTTGAAATGGAAATACCCTAACTTCTTCAGGTGGAGTAACTGTTCCCCAAATGGATCTAAGTTTGGTATATGCTTGTGTCTCTGATAAAGAATCTCATGAGGATCACCTGAGTGTCAGTCCTTCACTGATTCACTGTCACCTCCATATGATTTGATGAAGGAAGTCTTGCTGAATGTAAAATATACCATGAATATAACGGCCAACCATCCTTCCTCCTCCAAAACTTCCTCACAGTATTTGTGATAGTTGACCAACCACTTTGTCTTAAAATATAAGAACCATTTAAGTCATTTATCTCTGTGAGTATTCCTTATACCATGATTAACTCTCTTTACTCACGCCCTACGTTTAATGTATTAAGTTTTAGCATAGATCATATTCTCTTTTCTCTATACTCCTAACAATTTAAAATCTTCTATTTCCCCCCTTTTTTTAAATTTTATCATTCCCTCCTTTTAAATGAGTCTCTATTTCTATCTTTAATGATGCTTCTGTGCTTCAGAAGCACATGTCCTTCAGCTTTAGGGTTTATCTATTGTTTGCTGATAGGCAGCAGAAAATTGCAACCCAAACTGAACACTTCATCTTATCCCATTAAATACAATTCTTCTCCAGAAACTTAGCAAAATTCACCAAGTTTCCCAGGCTTGAAACATTGATTCCTCACATTCCTTTCTTGCTTATATCTATCCAACCATTATTATTTTCTCTCACTGATGCTAATCACTTCCAGTTTTTTCTCTCGTCCTTTAAAAATAACATTCTAGTTCAAGCTCTCATGCCTATTTCCTTGATTATTCAGTGTTCTAACTGGCCTCATTTTTTTCAGCCTTTATCCACTCTTATTCACTTTATATAATCCTCCAAGGTAAATGCTCATTTTACCCAGTTATATTTTAGCAACTACATTGGTTTCATATTTATAACCAAGTGAGGAACAAATTCCATCATCTGTCATCATGATAGTATGTCAGCTTTTCTTTCCAGTCTTAACTTCTCTTAGCTTTCAAAATCTCTGTGCTCAAGGGAAATTATACTGTTTAACATGCTTTAAATATTTATTATTTCTCTGTGCCTTTCTTATGCTTTTTCTCTGATTCTACTATAACTCGTTTTGTGTGTTTGTGTGTGTGTGTGTGTGTGTATAAAATGCTATTTACTCTTCATTTTGGCACCATTTGTAAAAGCAAATCAAAATTTCAATTCTGTATATGTGCAGTAATTGAAGATTGGCAAATAATTGGGTTATCAACCATATTAAAATAATACGTTTATAATAATAAAATATAACTGTATTATTGTTTATAACATTAAATAATACTTGTTTATAATTAAAATAATATTGTTTATAATATTAAACATTAAAATAATATGTTCACAGTATGATTTTAATGTCTTATACAGCCATACACATGCATCGCAGGTTATCTCTAAGGCATACTGGTATTTTTTGTTTCCTTCTCTGTATTTTTCCATATTTTCTAAGCTCCATACAATGGATACCATTTGTCATAAGAAATAATACATGATTCCTGTTGATGAGGAAAATAGGATCAACAATATTCATAAGTACGAAAAATATACTTATCCATCTTAAAAGTCAATTTCATTACAATGAATCTTCCACTAATCTCTCTCTCTTTGAAACTCCCACAATTCATCATTAAAGCATTATTAACTCTGACTCACAGATACATTTCTTTGGCAAGGTTAAGAGTTATTAATGACTCCTTCCTGCACTCTCTCCATAAACAATTTGTCACTCTCCCTTGTTGATTTTTGTTTTTAAACATTTTTCAAATCTTCCAGTTTCAAACCCCACTGTCCATATGTACATGTCTAATCTTTCTTTGCCTGAGTGACTATACTAATCTTCTAAGTGGTTCTGTTTCATCTGCTTTCTTTTCTCTCCAAAAGCATCCTCTATATAAAATATGATTTTGCATATATTTCTAAATTGATATTGATTGATAAATAATGAAGCAAAACGAATGGAAGAAAACAGAAACAATAAATTGAGTTTGCATATTCATTGGCCAGATAATTAAATCCAAATTCAAGAGTACTACATACAATATTCTTCATAACAAGCCATTACTGTAAATAACTTTATGCATCTGATTGAAGTTTTATATATAGATTATTGTTAGCAACTTTGCTGGACCATACCGAACCTTACTGATCATCTATAGCAGTACTCTTCAATATATTTTTCATGTACCTGAGAATATGCAAAGACTTTCCAAGAGATGTGTATGTAGATTTGGTCAGTTTTAATAGAATAATGTCCACATCCTCATATTTTATGTGTACCACCTCCTACTGTTCCGTCTGAGAATGAATCTGATGTCCTACAAGATCTCTTTTTTCATATTTTCACTTTACTCACCCAATCTAAATCACATGGGACATTTTTCCAGGGTGTAGAAATCTACAGCACTCAGAAACATTGATGGCATGTTAAGAAATAGCTAAAATAGAGCCATTTGCATAAATATGGATGGCTATCCCACTCCTCCAGGCAGTCACAAAGCACCTGAGCTGATCTCCCTGTGCTATGCGGCTGCTTCCCACTAGCTATCTATTTTACATTTGGTAGTGTATATATGTCCATGCCTCTCTCTCGCTTTGTCACAGCTTACCCTTCCCCCTCCCCATATCCTCAAGTCCATTCTCTAGTAGGTCTGTGTCTTTATTCTTGTCTTACCCCTACGTTCTTCATGACATTTTTTTTTCTTAAATTCCATATATATGTGTTAGCATATGGTATTTGTCTTTTTCTTTCTGACTTACTTCACTCTGTATGACAGACTCTAGGTCTATCCACCTCATTACAAATAGCTCAATTTCATTTCTTTTTATAGCTGAGTAATATTCCATTGTATATATGTGCCACATCTTCTTTATCCATTCATCCGATGATGGACGCTTAGGTTGTTTCCATCTCCAGGCTACTGTAAATGGAGTTGCAATGAACATTTTGGTACATGACTCTTTTTGAATTATGGTTTTCTCAGGGTATATGCCCAGTAGTGGGATTGCTGTGTATGACCTAATCTTAAGTGAGCTGATTACATCTTCAACTACTCTTTTTCCAAATAAGGTCACCTCCTGAGGTATTGGGGATTAGGACTTAAACACATGAATTTCTGGGAAGACACAATTCAAACCATAAAAGGAACACCCCTCCAAAGATGTAGAAGGACTTCAAACTCATTCAGGTCCTTTTTAGTAGGGGTGTAAGGAGTCTTCATTAAGGAGTCTGGAAGTTTCTCAAATCAACTCCTTTGGCTTTGGGTATAGTATATAAAAGTGAGAGCAAAATGACTGAGTTGAGTTCCCACAGTTTTTACCCCATCACCACCACTTTGTGGCCAAAAGTGGAAGGAGAACGTATGGAAAAGATAAGCTCCCCAGTGAGTGTTTCTTATGAGTAAAACCAGGAAAAGAGAAAGCTTACAGTGTATTTCCCAGAAGGCTTCTCAGGGAAGGGAGTATGTTGTGTTTATGGCAGTAAAGAAAGAAGAGAAAATGTTTAAATAATGGCAGTGAGATATGAGCTTTGATTTAGAAATTTTTTCTCTCTTGGATGAATGGTTTCTATACCTTTTTTTGTCTTAACAACAACAAAGAAAACCTGAGAGTCATGTGGCCAACTTATAAAGAGTATTAGTGAAACAGTGAAAAGACCTCTGCCTTTGAATTTTCATTAAATAAAACCATCACAACCTGCCACCAGGGTTGTAAGGCACATTTGGGAAACCAGAAATTACATCAGCTGAACTTGAATAGTGTTAACATAAATTATGCAATGAATAATTCTTGCTGTTGCTAGGTATGGTTTGGGCTAAGGAAAAAATGGTTAATTTACCATCAGGAACAAAGTCAGCTAACAGTGTACCCATCTAAGACATTCAGGAGAACTGATTGATCAGAGTGGTGCTGCTACGGCTCCTTCCCTTGACTCAGCTCTGCAGTGAAAATAGTCATGCAAGTGGAACGAATTAGATCCCTGAATTTGATGAGGAGAGCTCAGAGCCAGGGAAAGTTTAAGACAGGAGTGCCTAACATGACCCCAGTGTAACAGTGTGGTCCATAAGGGAGAGCGCTTTAGTCATTAAGACATTATTCTCTTAAATGTTTCAGAGAATATAATGCACAGGGTAATGACTTCATGTACTGTAAAAGGAGAGAATTAAATGTCATTGTAAAGTATCCATTCATCAGATATCACCCATTTTCTAGACCTAAGTTTTGAAGAAAGACCCCCTCCACCTAAGAAATGACTCCAGGCGGAAGTGAATTACATTTTCAGCTTAAGAAGAAGAGAGGGGAAGCTTAGAACTGAAAGTGAAGTTGAAGAAATGAAAGAGAAGGTGAGAATGGGAGCCATGAGCTATTGGTCATCTCTTATCCGGGATCTACCAAGATTGAGCAGAAGGATGTAAAAGGAAAAAAAGAAAAGGACAAGAAAAGAAATCATGGGTTTGTGAACTCCTATGTAAGCCCAGCTCTTGATGTTTCCAAGTCTGGGGAGGGAGGATCTTTGGGGGAAGACGGGATTTGGGTAGATAGATAGTTAGAGAGGAACAAAATAAGTGTTCATAAGATTTTCTATGTACTATGTATCTCCATCCCATCAAAAAAATGCAAAAAAAGTTTTATTTGTATCTAAATTCCTTCTTCTTACCATGCTTTCTTAATGATAGAACCCCAAACTAAGTCCCAATGTAATGAGGCCTATTTCTAAACAACTTCTGCCCCTCAAGTGGTTCTTAAAATATTAGGAGCACATGGTAATATGTACTTTCAAAAATCCCAACGTGGTTCTGATAGTCTTTGTTAGGAAGGCAAGCTCCTTGCCTCCATTCCCTAGAGTATCACCATGGAAAGTAATTACCTTATTAGGAAACCATAATTATTAAAAAGTTAAATTATTTGTCTTTTAAAGCATTCTAATCTTTTATCAAAGGAAAAGAGAGAGTGTACATTGTATTTCCCAGAAAGTTTCTCAGGGAAGGAAGTATAACATGTATGAAACATGCCAAGGAAGAAAGAAAATGGTTAAGAAACAGCAGTGAGAAATGAACTTTAATTTTTTTCTGCTCTTACATGAATGGTTTCTATACTTTTTTTGTCTTAACAAAGAAAACAGTCATGTGACCAATTTATAAACAGCATCAGTGACATAGTGAAAAGAGCTCTGTCTATGTATTTTTGGATATATTTTTGATGAAAGTAGTCAAAAGGTACAAGATAAGTTATAAGATAAAGAAATACTAAGGGTGTAACATACAACAACCTTAATATAATTAAATGCAGCTGTATTTTATATATGAGTTGTTAAGAGAGTAAACCCTGAGTTCTCATCACAAGGGAAAAACCTTTTTTCTTTTTCTTTTGTATCTTATATGAGATGAAGGATGTTCACTAAACTTATTGTGATAATCATTTCATGATGTACGTAAGTCAAATCATTATGCTGTATACCTTAAACTCATACAGTGCTGTATGTCAATTATATCTCAATAAAACTGGAAGAAAAATCAAAACAAGCAAAAAAAAAGAATAAACACAAATATTTTTTAAAACTCTAATCCTCCACTGTTCAATAGATTCCAAAGACTTGATATAAAAATTATTTCGTCAAGAGTTTTTAATATTGATTACATATTGAATGGTACTATTTTGGACACATTGGTTTAAATTTTAAAAATAATTCCATTTTTTGTTACTTTTTGAGTGTGCCTTCTAGAAAATTTAAAACTAGACATGTGGGTCACATTATATTCCTATTTCTGTTGTTGTAGCCTAATAAGAATCTTATTTGAAATGATACTTCATCCAAGGTCCATTTGTGAGATTGTAATTAAACTCACTTGAATAGAATCTAAGAAAAAACTTTCCACTTTACTTAATATTGGTCAATATCATGGCTAAAATGAGTTTCTAGTTCCAAAGCTCCTTGAATATATAAACATAAGTTTCCTCATTTTTATGAGGTTGGCTTTATATTTGTTCCCAAGATATCAGAGATTGAGAAAAACTGTAAGGAAACGTGGCTTCCCAAACATTGTAGTAAATAAAGTCACTTATTGAGGACGGAACAAATGATGCATATTGCATTTTTTTCAGGAATTATTGTTTTAATGATTTCATATGCCACTTAAAACCTCCTTGGTAAACTAAATACAAATCATGTGAGAAATTGACAAGATGAAATTTTCCATTCAAGTTTGGATTTCAGTCTTTGATGAAAACTGTATTTGGGCTTTGAAGCTTCAGGAACACCCTCAGAGATTCACTCATAGGGATAAAAATACAAATCTCTTAAACAACATGAAAAACAATACAAAACAGAGCACAAGCCACAATTATTTTTAAAATTTATTATTATTTTTCCAAGATAGGCCTATTTAAGAAATATATAGTACTTTTAAAGTTATATTAATTTTGTGTTTTTTAAATTAAAGATTTTCACCTAAGTGTAAATCACATTGTCTTTGCAAATAACAGTGTATACAAATAAATATAACTCAGAAATGTTTGAAAAAGACAATTCCAATCAAAATATGGATAAACAGAAGAATTGATTTGAAGGAAAATAAGATTAGATTCACATATTCATACTTCCTACTATCTTAACAATCTCAGTTGATAACTAAATTTTTGTAAGTATCAATATCTAACACAGACCTGGGGATAAATTTAAGAGCCAACTATATATTTAAAGAAAATAATCAAATTATTGTCATCTAATGCAGGCTGTTGAATCCCCTGCTAAGATTAGATTGATCCCAAGTGTACTGTGTACATTTTGGTGATTTGTTCATCATATTTAATTGCCTCTGGGATGACACAGCTACCATTTCTTTCAAAAGATCATTTCACTCTCTATTTGTTCTCATTCTTGTGAACTTTGCCATTCTAAAAATGAGCCAATGTCAGAGCTTAGCCAAAAAAAAAAAAAAAAACAGGAAAAGCAAAAACCTTTGCCATTCTACATTCTATAATGCTAGAGTTCCATTTTTCTCAATCACAACCAGTTGTTAACACTAATAACAAGTTGGATGAATGGGCGTTAATAAAGGACAACCTTATTTATAATTAGTAACTTGAATATCTATGGAAAAGTGTGATGACCTTTTCTGTCACATGAATTTTAACACTCAGATGAATCATTCTTTCCTGAACATCAGGGACTCACACACCCTCAACACTCTAATTCATGCTGACTTCAACTCCTATAAATTATACTGATATTAATAAGAAAGAATAAAGTTCATATAATCAAAGCATTGTCTCAGGAACTACTGAAAGTGTCTATTTCCCTTGCATTAAAATAGATGTAATGTATAACCCAATAAATTTTACTTGCTCTTTTACCTTGCACTTTGCCACATGTTCTTATTTACTGGGTCCATTTATACACTTTCCCCTTCTTTCATGATTGGTCTTACTTCTCTCAGGAAAAGAATATAACAGGGATTCATGCATTTACTGACAGACAAGAAAATACAAGCCAAACCAAATAAGAATGTCCCTGCCTACTCACAGAACCCATATGACCCACAGAGGAAAAGGGACAGAAGATAGAAAAGAATTTCTGATTGCTGTGGAGCTACTCCGATTTGAAAATAGTGGCTTATCCAAAGAAACCTATTCCAAGTGAAAACAAATAGGACTTCATTCATAAATTTTCTCATCTGCTACAATCAGAAGTCAAAGCTGAGAGTGCCTAAGGCTGATGATCATCGTCTTCTAAATACAGTATATTTGCAAAAAGCGTAAGTGAACCTTCTTTCGAAAGCTCTCTAAGAAATGACAGACATACATTTCCTAAGGTGTTTATAGAAATGAGTATGTAATTTGATTTAACTTTTATAATTATATATTTTTATATTTAGCTTATGTTGACCCTTGGTATTATTTTTTTTCTGTCTCTACTGGTGTGTTTAATATGTTTATTTATTATCAAATTTATAGTTAATTTCTAGGATGCTTATCCTCTCTTCGACATCACTGGGAAAGACTCTAAGTAAGTATGATGACAATCTTTATGGTTATCTCCCAGGCACTTTTTGCCTATTAAATACACAGGAATTTAATTTAGTTAAAATCTGAATATCTTAAGCTAGCATTCAGGGTTTGAAATTTGTAACTCACATTTAGTTAATTTCTTACAACTGATAGTGATTTTTAATATTGGAACTATTTTTTTAAGTTATTTTTGTCAAAAAATAAACTCTCAACACAATCAAAAATAAGAAAATATTTGGTTCTGTGATTTATTAAAATGACTTTTATGGGTAACGGACTTGGATGAATTAAAGAGAACCAAATTAATTTCCTGCTCCCCTGAAGGATTAATAGTAGCAAGAAGAGGAGTAAAAAATATGACAAGGAAATGATATAATAGAAGACTAATGTGGACTATTTATAGTATTAAAAAAGTAAATTTTCACGAGCACCAAAGGTACTTTCAGCAAGGAAAAATAATGATGCATTTATGTATTATTTATCAACTACAAAATATTTCGACAGACCTTGCTTTTCTTTATTTTTTAAATTTTAAAAATAGGGCTTGCCTGGTGGCGCAATGGTTGAGAATCTGCCTGCCAATGCAGGGGACACGGGTTCGAGCCCTGGTCTGGGAAGATCCCACATGCCGCGGAGCAACTGGGCCCGTGCTCCACAACTACTGAGCCTGCGCGTCTGGAGCCTGTGCTCCGCAACGAGAGAGGCCACAATAGTGAACGGCCCGCGCACCACAATGAAGAGTGGCCCTTTTTTGCTGCAACTAGAGAAAGCCCTCACACAGAAACGAAGACCCAACACAGCCAAAAATAAGTAAATAAATTAAATTTAATTTAAAAATAGCTTTACTGTGAATATAATGCATATGCTATATAATCCACTCATTTAAAGTGTACATTTCAGTGAATTTTAGTATATTTACAGAATTGTGCCACCGTTACCACATTTTACATTTCCATCATCCCCAAAGGAAACCCCGTTTCCATGAGCAGTCACTCCCCATTACTTTCCAGCCCTAGACAATATTAACATACTTTCAATCTCTAGATTCTCCTATTTTAACCTTTCATATAAACGGAATCATTCACTATGCAGTCTTTTGTCACTGACTTCTTTAAGTAGCATAAAGTTTTCAAGGTGCATCTGTGTTTCTAACGTCTATCAGTAATTCATTCCTTTTTATGTTGAACACATTTCTGCTGTCTGGATATAACATATTTTTTTAAATTCATACACAAGTATCCATTCATTAATTGATAGATATTTGGGTTGTTTCCACCTTTGGCTATTAGGCGCTATGAACATTCATGTACAAGTTTTCATAAGTTTTTATTTCTCTTAGGCATGTAGAAGTTGAATAGGTAAATCATACAGCAACTGTATATTTAACTTGGAAGAACTGCCAGAGTGCACCATTTTATAATCCCACCATTTAATAATCCCAATCATCAATATATGAGGGTTCTAATTTCTCTACAGCCTCACAAAACTTTAAATGATCTGTTAAATATAGTCATTTTAGCAGATGTGAAGTGATGTCTCATTGTGTTTTTTCTTTCAATTAAGACTTTTTTAGAGCAGTTTTAGATACAAAGCAAAATTGAGTGGAAGGTACAGGGATTTCTTATATAACCCCTACCCACACACATGCATAGTCTCCCCTATTGTCAACATCCTCCACCAGAGTAGTACAATTGATGAACTTACATTGCTACATCACAATCACCCTACTTCCAGTTTACCTTACTGTTCACCCTTGGTGTTGTACATTCTATGGGTTTGGACACATATCCATCACCGTAGTATCATACGGAATATTTTCACTGCCCCCAAATTTTTCTGTGCTCCATATATGTATCCCTCCCCCACTCTAACTCCTGATAACCACTGATCTTTTTATTGTTTCCATAGTTTTTCCTTTTCCAGAATGTCATATAGTTGGAATCATATGTTGCCTTTTTAGATTGGCTTCTTTCATGTAGTAATATGTGCTTAAATTTCTTCCATGTGTTTTCATGGTTTGATAGCTCATTTCTTTTTAGGGTTGAATAAAATTCTATTGTCTGGATATAACAAAGTTTACCCATTCACAGGCTGCAGGGCATCTTGGTTGTTTCCAAGTTTGGCAACTGTGAATAAAGTTATATAAACATTTGTGTACAGGTTTTTGTATGGACATAAGTTCTCAACTTCTTTGGATAAATACCAAGGAATGCAACTGCTGGATCATATAGCAAGAATATGTTTAGTTTTATAAGTAACTATATACCACACCGTCTTCCAAAGTGATTGTACTGTTTTGCATTTCCTCATTAATGAAAAAGAATTCCTCTTCACCTTAAGTTTGTTAACACTCAAAACTTCTAGGAAAGGTGTCATTACCCCTTTGGCTTAAAAAACTGAGCTTCCCAAAGTCATGTGAAGAGTTAAATGAAATTATCAGCTTGTTATAAAATAGTTCTTGATTAGGTTGGTACTGTCTTGAGCTTCATAGGTATATTAGGATCCCCTAATTTGTCCCTGCACACAAATATAGTAGCTTTCCCCCAATCATGAGAACCACTGTTGACTAAAGAGGATAATTTTGCCTCTGTCAGATTACTTGACTGATATTCTCGGAGAGAGATATGAAAAACTGAGTAGAAAGAAGTCAGTGGGAAGAAAATATGCCAAAACCCCCCAAAATAACAAAATGCTAAGTTCTGGAGGAAGCGTCATTGTTGGATATAGGAAGTACAAAAAGGGCAGTTTCTTAAGGAAAAAATAGGGATACCTTAAAAATAAGAGAGATCCGTTTCAGTAAACACCATGTGAGCAAAGGACACAAACAGGAGAGTTTCTTATTGTTCCAAAGACCAGCGGGTACAAGTATAGCAGATACTCACAAGAAGTTTGCCACAATTATCTAGGCACAAAGGAGGAGGTCTTAGAACTGACAATGAATGAAAGCAATGAATGGCAATGAATAAAACATGGACAAAATTTGACATATCTAAAAAGTTGGTATCTGTTCAATGTACTGTTATAATATTTTTTTCCCTGCAAAACCAAATGTTATGGAGAACTTCAATACATAGTTTTTAAAGGAATGTTCAGAAAAGAGAAAACGATGATCAAAAAACTACCTTAGGTTTGCAAGTATTGAGTGTTCTAGGAAAACTTACCTTTTCTACTCATGCCTCTTACTTTTGGAATGCTGAACAGAACAATATTATTTACATCCAGAATCAGATTATTCTGTACCCAATTATATCATAAAGGTATATAAAATCAATATGATAAGAATATGGTGGGGATAATTTTATACTGCCTTATTTAAAAGGCAGACTATCTTCAATAATCTAATATCATAGCTAAATATATAATCATGATCTGGTACTATATAAAGATGTTAACACATTTCAATGATTTTAATTCAATTCATCATGCAGTGGTAATAAGATAAAGCATTTTTCACCAAGGAGTTCTCAGACTTGCAAGGAAATATAACCAGATAACGAAACATCTGCAAAAATGTCATTATTGCTTTGAAAAGGGACTACATGAATTCCACTAGAAACACATTTAAAATATCATATTTAATTCCGAGCACCACATTTTAAGAAAGCTATTGAGGTATTAAAGTTCAGAAGAAGGTGACCAGACTGATTAGAGATTAAAATTAAACTAAACTAAGGAAGTTAAAATATATGTTTTTTAGTGCCTGAAGAAGAGAATGCCAAAGGGAAACATTATAGCTGCATTTGCATATGTAACAAGCTATTATTTCAGTATTGGAAGCAAATTATACTCTTCTAGAGGGCAAACATATGACTAAATATGATTAGATAAAAGTAGGCATATTTAAATTCACTATTTAAATATTTATAGCTTCCCAAAAAAACAAAGGCCTACATTCTCAAGTAATCATGCCTATTAAGTATATTAACCATCAGTGGAAGTTTTAAGTTACATAGATTACCATGTGAGTGATGCTATAGAAGTGGTGTTTTCTAATTAGCTAATTAAACTAAATGATGTCCATGATCTCTACCAATTCAAAGATATTTTAAGTCAAACTGAGATTCTCTTTCAATTAAAAAAAAGTAGTTCTGTCATTTAAACCCCTTGGTCTTCATTTCTTCAACCTGTAAAATGAAGTCCATGAGCCCTTTAACCCATCTCAACTATATGGTAAATTTATTGCTGGAAATCTCCAAGGTTTCACTCATAATACAGTAATTTAGTAGACATACTGAATGCTTACATGCCATGTACTGTGCTAGGCACTGGAAAGAATAAGACGTACTCCCTCTCTGGGAACACACAGGCTTAGACATTATATGGTAAGCTCTAAAGAGTGATTCACAAAGCATGGTAATATATTTTATGGAATATATATTTTTTAAATTATAGGGTCTTCTGTGGTTTCCACAATGAATAATGAGAGGATGCTACTAGAATTTGGTATGCCAGAACCAAGGACACTAGATATCCTACCAAACCCAGCATGAATGTTCTCTACCCTACAAAGTTTTGAATAACCTGCCAAACATTCATAGACATTGAAAACTTGTTAGAATTATCTAAACGTAAATTCATACACTTTAAAGCAAACAACATATATATTATTGTGACTGCTAGTTCAGTGTACTTTCCAATATAAAACCATCTTTATCTACTAGAGCATTTAAATGGTTAACAGAAGGGTCACAACACATTTTAAAAACTACATTTCTATATAATAGCAATGCAAATCTGAAAACAAAATATTTCCCTT
Organism: Globicephala melas; assembly: GCF_963455315.2. Taxonomy (NCBI): domain Eukaryota; kingdom Metazoa; phylum Chordata; class Mammalia; order Artiodactyla; family Delphinidae; genus Globicephala; species Globicephala melas. Next base: position 30,278,613 of record NC_083322.1, read on the forward strand.
CACAATATCATAAAAATAAAATATACTTAGGATTAAATTTAACAAAAGAAGTGCAAAACTTGTACACTGAGAAGAACTACAAAATATTGCTGAGAAAAAATTTTAAAAATGTAAATTAACATAAAGACATAGAGACATATATATTCATGGATTGGAAGACTTAAAACATGCTAGCATATAGATGAATTCCCAAAACATTATACTAGGTAAATGAAACCTGACTCAGAAGACCAATTTACCTAATTGGTAAATATAATTTTTTTAGGTTTGTTAGTACTCCTTGTTGTGTGATTCTATCAGTAAGAAATATCCAGAAAAGATAAATCTATTCAGACATTAAGGATGGGAATGGGGACTGATTGCCACTTCTTTCACTGGTGGTGATAATGTCCCCGTATTGGATTGTGGTACTGAACTGTACACTTACTCAAATGAGTGAATTTCATAGCATATGAACACTACTTCGATACAGCTGCCAAATACACAGACACTCAGTCACAGGAAAGCAACACCTGTCAAGTTCACATTTTTCAAATCTTGGAGTGAGTGAAACTTTTCTAAGCCTGATCACAAGTCCAGAAACTGGAAGGGAAACAACTGATAATTTTGACAGCCTAAAATAACAACCAAAGCAAAACTAAATTCTTCTGAATGAAGAACATGCCATACATAAAGTAAAATGGAAGTAAAAAGTTGGGGAGGGGGATGAAGCACCTATGAGAGAATGAGCTAATATCTTTAGTTTAATAATATAATCAACAAGAGATAGGGTAGCAAAAAGTCAGTAGGAAAAAATTAATCACAAAATAACATTTTTATGACGAGAAATGCCAATGGCCAGTAAGTATCTGAAAAGATGTTCCATCTCATAATTAAATCAATATAAATAAAATCCTGGTCCCTTTTTCAGCAAACTAATTGGTGAAGAAAATTTTTCAAGGTTTGTTAGTACTCATTGTCAGGAAGCCTGTGGTAATAGGGTACTTTCAGATGTGTCTTTGGTCAATGTTTTCTGGAACTGATTTGAAGGCCAATTTGTCAATAGCTATTAAAATTAAATGCACTTATCGTCCTCCCAACTGTTCTCCTCCTAGGAATTCACTCCACAGATTTTTCTTAAGAGATCTCTTAAGTAGTTTGTCATCATAGCATTTATGGCTTTGACAGAAGTGAAAATAACAAAAAATGGGCTATCAATTTAAAAACTCTAAACTAAATCGCAGTATACCCGTAAGCAGAATACTCAGCTGTCAATAGAATGTATAAGGTATAATTCTATGAACAAATTATTGAAATTTTTATCATGAGGAAAAAGTACAAAGGAGAAAAGAATATTCAAAATGTTTGCTTTTTTCTAGAAGCATTCTTAAGAAACTCTTAACACTGATTTCATTTGGGGTCAACTGGGATAAGCAAAAGAAAGAAAATGGTTCTTTGTCCTTATATAAATTTTAGTTTGAATCATTAACCTTAAAATACATTTTATTGTAATTATTTACATTAAAATAGTGTAGAACAGCATTTTAAGAAATTAATTTGAAATGTTCTTTGTGGAACTTTTGATATTTTAATATCAAGCTTCACTTAAAAATACAGAGCCTTTCAGAATAAAAGCTCATGAATAAAAATTTGAAAATAAGCTATTTTGGGAACAGATATATGTATTGGTACAATATTATTCAATGACATTAGCCATCCTTTATCTTCTAAAATAAATAACTATCTTATTGCCAAATGAACATAAATGTATGCTTTTCAAAGCAATTATAAACTACACACTTATGTGCACAAATAAATTTTAATAAAAAGCCTGCTCATTTCTTTTGTTCCCAGTAAAAAAAAGTAATGACTCTCTTTGCTGTGAATGTATTTCTTATGCTGGAAGACAGTATGAGAATGGTCTAAAGGAGAGAGCCCTGGACCTAGGGCCACAAGACCAATGTCTTCTGGATGTGTAGGCAAATTGTTTAATCTCTCTGAACCTCTGTTTTAGCAGCATTATGCTAGTGACAATGGTCTTCACAATTGCTATCACAAGTATTGAAAAGTGATATAAAAAATTAGCCATTGCAACCTGCAATGGAAAAAGGACAACAGTAGAAAATTGGTCAAATTCAATAAAGTGCATAGTTAGTTAATGGTAATGTTGATTTCTTAGTTATGGTAAGTGTACTAGAGATATGTAAGATATAAGTCTGAGAGGAAGTATATGAAGGGTAAACTAGAAGAAAGCACATGTATATGAGAACAGAAAAAGGAGATAATCCTCTATTTAATACTCATATTCCTTTGCCCCTTTCTACTTAGTGCACAACATCCCTGAGAAGAGTGACTGTAATTGTTTATAAATAGTTACTGATGACAAAGGTCCTGGCTGCTGCCTTGAGGCTCAAGGGTTTTACTATATGAATAATGAAAGAAAAAATACTGAGTCTGTGTCCAAACTAACACAATAATAGCACTCCTGTGAACCTCATGGGTCTGAAGTAAATTCCAGAGTAAGCCAGCTCAGCAGTCACAACTGAAAATGAGGTGCAAACAGCAAAGAACAACCTCCACTGTCCACCACCTGACCATGCTGCAGGGCACACAGAAGGTCCCTGTGCCGTTTGCAATCAGCGTCCAGCATCAATCTCTCTCCCAGAGAGTCTCTAGGCTAGGTCGAGCTGCAGGGTTTCTCCTTTAATTTGTTCATTTTCTTCTTTCCCTTTTGCTTCTAATCAGAGCTATTTGGTGAGGTGCTTTATTATTTAAGAGCAAAGAGAAAACTCAATGAATGAAGAATTTTAGTAAGCTATAATTCAGTTAAGCTGAGAAAGATTTTACTGCCCAAGAACTGTACAACAATTATATATATATATAATATTGTATATGTATACATATATAAATAATAGAAAACACATATTTACAAAACAGAAAAATTGACAGGCTTCAAAAATGCTTTTATTCAGGTGTAAGGGAAAATGTGCCTTGTTACAATGCTTGCTTTATGAAATCACAGGTTTTTATCTCAAAGGCTAAAAAATACCCTGAATAATATTTCATTTAAGCTTAAAATTCTGAATCATTCAGAAAATTAAGGTAATAATACATACTTAAGATTTCTTAGATGTTTATCATGTGTGTCAGGCTTTGTTTTAAGGACTTAACATTTATTATCTCTTATAATCTTCACGAGGACATTATGAGGTGGGTAATATTATTTCCCCAGTTTACAGGGGGAAATGGAAATACTGAGGATAATGTGTCAAAGATCACACAGCTGAGATGTGACGGAGCAGGAATGAAGCTCGAGCAGTCTGACTCCTGAACTGTCCTAACCATTGCTCTACATCAGCCACTCCCTTTCACGTCAATGAGAACTGGAGTATTCTCAAAGAAAACTTTGTAAAAAACCGCATACTTATGACTTTTGCTACTACAAAAACATGGGTAAATTTGTGTCTTCTTGGCCTAACATGAAAATAAACATTTTGGCTTTAACCTATGTACGAGACCAGTTTTTTTTATTTCAGGCAAATTCTAAATAAAAATAAGACTGATAAGCGTAAAGTTAAGAAACCTAGAGAGAAATATGTACACGTGCAATTATGAAACATCTACTGAACTTCTAAAATGTCTTTAAAATGTATATTAACTTATCTTTAAGTAACAAACTTGTAGTTATATGTAATGCCACATTAATTCTAAGAGAAAGAATCAAAGTTTGTACACTTTAATTAGTTGGAAAGAAATATGAAGGAGTCTTCTAGAACTGCTTCATAATTACCCATTTGGTAATTGCAGGTTCAATAATTTTCTGCAATTATTTTGGAGCTTTCATTAGTAAATAGAAATTGCAAAGATGACCAGATCAGCAAGTGAGTTTGAGAAAGAAGAATTCTGAAGGCAGTTTCTCCTTCTATCTTTCTGCCCATCTATTTCTATCAATCTATTTATAGTCTAATGATGTCATGCAAATTAACCCCAGATACACATGCAAACAATGCTAGGCAATATTAATGGTTATGGGGGAAGCAGCAAAGCATGTAATGATATTTGGATGCAGTGAACAGAACTTCAGCCACCATCTTGTGGCTGTGGAAGGATCTAGATTGAGCTTATTTTTCTTCATTTGCAAAATTGAGCCTATAGTAAATTCAATCTAATCTGTAGCATTTTTTTTGAGAATTAAAAAATCAGAATTCATGTAAAATAATTAGGGCTTGTTTTATATACCACACACTGCCAAAAATAGAACAATTATTTTTATTGTTATTTTACAATTCTGTAATTTTGTTCTAAAGGAATGACCCTGATGAAACTTCAGAGCCAAAGTAGAAGATATGTAAAAAACACTGCAGAGCAAACAGGATTTTGTAATAGTCCTCATATTAGTGACTTTTTTATTCTGTACAGTCTTCAAAGATGAGACTAACTTGTCCCATCTAATATCCTGTATAATAAATAGATATACTAAAAGGGAAGGCTGTAGCATGTGTTTGGTATCATGTACTTAGCTAATCCTCAACAACCAGAGCACATCTAGTTATGACGCATTCATTTAGGGATGGTAGGTGCTTTTTTCAAAAAGAAAGGAAATGCATTTGGTATTAATTATAGCGGAAACATTCCTGCCTTATAAGCTGAAATATGCCTGAAGCAGGAATATTCATTGAAAGAGAGGCACAATATAAAAACATGATCACAACAAAAGTTATAGAATTTGGGATTTTGTTCAATCCCATTTTCAGATGAATTTTAAGATAGTCTGTAGGTCTTAAAATGAAAGATTTTGAAACAACCACTGAACCCTGACAGATAAAGCATGAAACAATGATGATCAGAAATCATTCTTGAGGACTCTTTGGATAAGTCCAGTGAATTTCCTTAGTCAGTGCAAATCCGTGGGTCTCTCTGTTCATTTAATGAAGCTTTGGCTATCTGAGCAATGAAGTAGCCAATAAATGAGTCAGAATTCACATGAACAGGACTCCTTTACAGCCAGGATACAAAGGAATCAGAGTTAGAGGGCATTTGACTTAATCTTTACGGAATAAAGATGACAGGTGGCTCCTATATCTTTGAGAGTAAACTGGGCCAAGATGTCAATTTGCAAATTGATTCCAAAACATATACTCACAAAAGCCAATATGGACACTATCATCATTAAAAAATTAGTTCTAACAGAAAGTAGCCTAGGGAGTATTCAAAATTCTATGAATCCTTGGGTCTTCAGATAGCATTCAGCATGCTAATGTTAGTTTAGTAGCTTGAAAGTTTATAATTTGCACGCGTGCGCACACACATACACACACACACATACCCTAACTAATTATTTAGGTTAGATAAGTTCAACAATTTTTCATGTCTAAAAAACATATCACAGAACCTTACATTTTAGGTAGGAAAGGAACATGATTTTATAATTCAACAACTGAAATCTATAGAGGGGAAAGAACTTTAGTGAAATCTCCAAAGATCCTGTGAGGGTGAGGACTTCAGATTTTCTGTTTATTGATGCTGTATTTTTTCTCTATCAGATATAACTTTCTAGTATTAAGAGCAATATTGTCTATATAAATTCCTTTCTGTAATTTAACTGCAAAATGAGTCCCATCTCATTCTTTTGTTTCTGTTCAGTTTTGATTAAGGATACTAAAAAAGAAGCGAAACTAATCATTATTGAGCTTTTTCAGATCATTTTCTATTTTTTATGCACATTTCTTATAAATAGGTAATCCATAGTAGTTTGTTGAGTCAAATAATGAAAACCTCAGAGACAAGTCCAGGTTGTTTTGAACTCTGCTTAAAATAAGCCACTTGAATCACTGCTTTTTGATTGGTAGAAATCCAAGATATAGTTTGAGATATCATATTCTATTCAAACAGAGAATATCACACTGATGAAACTCTTTTACGGTTTTCAAAGAGCAAACACTATGACTTAACTGCCTTTGAGTCAGAACTCTTAATGTCTGTAGGTACAAAGTTGTGAATTATCCCTCTCAAGAATCAAGGACATATTTAAGTATCTTGATCCCAAAATACTATTTCTCCTTACATGTCAAATTAATCTACATGTGTCCCATACAGTTGTCTCACTGTTACATCTTCTGTAAAAGGTTACTAATGCTGATAACAAAATACGCTTTGGGCATGAGGAGCTCAAAAGATGTCAAAACTGATAAAGTGCATGTTTACAAAAAGGATATGAAAAGGTTAATTATTCATATGATGAGGCTTTCTGCAGAGGGGCAGGCTCCCAAGCAGGTCCAAAAATGACTAGAAAGACAGAAAAGGAGACTAGCTTGGCTTTCATTGTGATTAGAGGTTCATGAGAATGGGAGCCAGGACGGGTGTGGACTGAACTTCCCACCAGCACCAAAAGGGGGCGCACCCAGGCTTTGACATCAGCATGGCAACGTGCGGAGAGGAGGGGAGGCTGAGTAGTGCGGCTCGAAACCTGTCAGCAGTCAAACATCAAAAATAGAGTCAAATGTTTTATTATACTTAGCTACCCCAAATAGTACCAGATCTATGGACCTAGGGTACAAAAATCCACAGGGAATTAAATAAAAGATACTTTTTTTTTTTTTAAGTTTAAAAAATTTTTTTAAATTAATTAATTAATTTATTTATGGCTGTGTTGGATCTTTGTTTCTGTGCGAGGGCTTTCTCTAGTTGCTGCGAGCGGGGGCCACTCTTCATCGCGGGCCTCTCACTATCGTGGCCTCTCTTGTTGTGGAGCACAGGCTCCAGACGCGCAGGCTCAGTAATTGTGGCTTACGGGCCTAGTTGCTCCACAGCATGTGGGATCTTCCCAGACCAGGGCGCGAACCCTTGTCGCTTGCATTGGCAGGCCGACTCCCAACCACTGCGCCACCAGGGAAGCCCAAAAGATACTTCTTTTAATGAATAACTAAAATATCTGTATTTTCCTGTAGTTTTACATACATCTGTTAAGGACAAAGCCTGAAGATAAAAACAGGGTCTTATTCTGAATTCAGAAATTTGGCAGCATAGGAATATGCAAGCAAAGACAATTTTCTTTTAATAAGTTTACATCTTCCATTTGGGGATATAAAAACAAATCTCTTGAGAGAGAAGCCTCTGAGACAAAGCAAAGAGAGCATCAGTAAAACGTACTTAATATAGACACATACACATACACCCTCCCACACATGAATTTGCACATTTGGAAAGTAAGCAATTCTTTTCAACTAGTTGCAGGACTCATTTCTAGAATATGTCATTAGAAAACACGTTTGAAAGGGAAAGAAATACAGTTTAGTGATGTTGATTTAAGTTAAATAGAAATAATTTGAATATTTCCCTGGGTCTCTTGAATTTTCTAAATACAATAGGTGAAATATTTTTATTTTTTCAGTATTTGTCATGCATTAGTCAATAAAGAGTTTAAAGGCTATATTGAATTAAGAGAGTTGCCTCCGTAGGGAATAACAAGTAGGATTATCATTTTATTGATAAGTCTTACAAAAAATTTTCTGGTATAATTCTGAGAAATTAAGACACTGAATGGCTCTAGGGATGATGTAATAAATATTTTGTAAGTTGAGTAATTTTCGTTAATTTAATTTCAATAAAAATGAAAGATAACACAATAAAGCAATCAGTTGATACCTTATTAAAATAACTTTTAGTAACATCAGTCTGTGAGTGTTCTGTAACTCAAAAGAAATTTAAATAATTGAATAGCATTGGAGCAACAGATTTCCCTCTATGCAGATTACTTACTTATATGTAAAAGGCTTACTATGGTTTATGTCTATGAAAATGGAAAATAAGAATAATGCTAAATCCTGTTTATTTCTAGCAAGAATACCATATTCAGCCATGATGTATGATTTATTGAAAAAAAGCTACATATATTCAATTAAGAGACACATTTGGAATAAAATTTTTTTTTTATGTTTAATAAAGATTTTTAAAAGTTTGCTCTTTCTATTCTGATATCAATTATGGTTATATTTAAGTTCTAAAAGTTTACTTTAAAAAGTATATTTTTATAATCAGAGAAAATAACTAATTGAATCAAATTTTGTGGAATTAGAGGCTAAATCAGACACTGTCAGTGTCTGGCCCTAGGCCCTTGGCCCACCCCAGGATCTTCTGAACTGTGATGGACGAGCCTCGTGCACAGTGACAGCTTCTTGACTGGAGACTTGCATCTCCCTGCCTGAGAGCTTCCTCTGGCTCTAGCAGCTGACTTGACTCAAACTGGGGAAGGCAGGGAAGCCTCCTGGAATTATTGCCTCCAGGAGAAACCCTCTACCAGTGAGGGAAGGAGGTGGATAAATAAGCCATACGTCTTGCCTTTTAATAATTATGGTATATGTACTAGTCAGTCTCTCCAAATGATTTCAGTAGATTCTGAAACAGTTACCGCTGTTACCCACAGCAGCAACCCATCACATGAACACCCTAGACTGTTTCCTTCCCTCCCTTGCCTCACTCTCCCAATTTCTCACCATGCTTCCCTGAAGTCTCTGAAATAAAATACTTAACACCACATAATTGTCTCAGGGCCTACTGATATCATTATCCAATTTTAAAAAGAAATGTGGCAGTTTTATATTTATCATAAATTATAATATGCCTGAATTTGAACCTTTTAAACTTTAAATTAATAATAGAACATTATAGAAGTCAACTAAAATATAAAACAGAATATAAATTTTCAAAGATATTTTAAGGGGATACATGAGTAAGATCACTGTCAAAGAGAAAAATATTTTGTCTGTTTGTGTGGAAGGAGCCCAAATGGGATTAGAAACATACAAAGTAGACACAGGGCAAAGGCATACAAAAGCAGTTCATGTAGTAGAGGAAAAATTGCATGTTCTTAGGTTTGGGCTTTCCATTCTCTATTTCTACCTTTCATTTGGGGGAAGTTGATTTATAGTGAAGGAGTGAGGGAGGATGAGAAAATGAATGAGAAGGATATGAAGAAAATTCCAATTGTTCACTCAGTTTCAGTCAGCATGTAACCACCAGCAGGTTACTTAATTTCCTTAAAATCTAATCAGAGCTTTTAATAAGGAAAGACTCATAGCATATTGGATATTGTTTTCAAGTAAATGCTTTTTAAATATCACTTATTTTAATAGTAATAAGGAAAATCACATACAGGTAAAATTTCATATCATGACCTGGCAAAATATCTATAATATCATGGGCTTATGGTGAGGATTAGATGAGTTAATTCATTTAATGTGTTTGGCCCAGTGCCTGGAATAGGGTAAGTGCTAAAAATGTTATATGAACAAATAAACAGAAGATGCTTGGGAGAGTCTGTTTAAATTTTGTTTAATTTCTAGAGGTAAATTACCTTGTCTCCCACATGACAGTGATACTATCAGAGACCCAGTATTAGGATGAGTTCCAAAAGTCATTTCTTGGGTTCCTATGACATTTTCAAAGTAAATTATTAAGTTGCATCTAATTCTAAACTTTGGAAAATCAGGAAGGGATATAAATTATTAAGCAGAAGTTTGTCCTCTGTTGCATTTAGATACCATATACTAATAAGTGACTATGAATTTAAATCTCTTTTAACATGCAAAATAGTAGAATTTAATAATTCTGGGGCTTCCCTGGTGGCGCAGTGGTTGAGAGTCCGCCTGCCGACGCAGGGGACACGGGTTCGTGCCCCGGTCCGGGAAGATCCCACATGCCGTGGAGCGGCTGGGCCCGTGAGCCATGGCCCTGAGCCTGCGCGTCCGGAGCCTGTGCTCCGCAACGGGAGAGGCCACAAACGTGAGAGGCCCGCGTAGCGCAAAATAATAATAATAATAATAATAATAATAATAATTCTGTATTAGTTTAAAACCCTTATCTTTTTCTGTCTTAATGTTGGATTTTCACTTACATTCCTGCCAAACAGGTGTTTGTGCCATTTAGATTTATAGTACAAAGAATATATATTACCTTTCAACATAGGATATACTCAAGACCATTTACTATATTATTTAGAAATAGTACAGTGATATTTCCATATCAAAGTATGTGATATAATTTGATATTTACAATCTCCATCCATCAAAAATATCCATAGATAAAAAATGATTCATCCAGCTTCAGTAACTAAAGGTATAATTCTGATTTACATGTATTTTGATCTCTAGTACTGATTTTATAGTTGGGTGATATAAATAGTGTCTATCAGTTTGAGGATAAACATTAATATTAATAAATGCCACAAGTCTATACTCATTTATTTCTACAAAGAAATGAGTTTTTTTTTTTTTTTTTGGCAGTACGCGGATCTCTCACTGTTGTGGCCTCTCCCGTTACGGAGCACAGGCTCCTGACGCGCAGGCTCAGCTGCCATGGCTCACGGGCCCAGCCGCTCCGCAGCATGTGGGATCTTCCTGGACCGGGGCACGAACCCGTGTCCCCTGCATCGGCAGGCAGACTCTCAACCACTGCGCCACCAGGGAAGCCCCAAGAAATGAGTTTTTGAAATAATGAATAGATTCCTTTCTGAACTAGAATGCTACATTTAAAAACAAATGAATTTAAAAGTCTCTATTGTAGACAGAATTCAAAGATAGCCCCCAAGAGTCTTACCATTTGGCATATATACCCTATATAATTTATATCTATAAAATGTGATATATATTTAATACATGGATATATATAATATAAAATATATTAATATAATATATAAATATATATATTATTTAGCCATAAAAAAGAATGAAATCCTACCATTTGCAACAACATGGATGGACCTCAATAGCATTATGCTCAGTGAAATAAGTCAGACAGAGAAATACAAATACTGTATCATCTCACTCATATGCAGAATCTAAAAATAAGCAAGGAGTAGAATGGTGGTTGCCAATGGCTGAAGACTGCAGGAAATGGGGACATATTGGTCAAAGGGTACAAACATCCAGTTATAAGATGAATAAGTTCCAGGATAATGTACAGCATGGGGATTATAGTTAATAATACTGTACTGTATACTTGAAAGTTACTATGAGAGTAGAACTTTAATGTTCTCATCAGACAAAACAACAAAATGGTAAAATTATGCAAGGTGAGGAGTATTAACTAACCTTATTGTGGATATCATTTCATAATATATGTGTATCAAACCATCACATGTGTACCTTAAACTTACAGACAGTCATATGTCAATTTTGTCTCAGTAAAGTTGGAGGAAAAATGGACATAGGCATATTTTCATTCAGGATAATAATTATTTAGCTCCAGATGAATCCATCTACTTTAAATATATATATTTTTATTATCAAAACAACTTGGATTATTCATTGCTGAAGAGACTGAGCCTTGACTGTATGAAGTGTCCTAACCAAAGTCACATTTTACTAGAAGGAGCCAACATTTGAACACAGATCTGTATGCTTCAATGCCCATATAGCTACCAAATTTTGATGCTTCCCCCAAAATAAAAATAAAGCAAAATGGATTCAAGAAAAAAAATGTATACTTGATGCTATTGCTATTATTTTCTAGGTTTATTTTTAAAATTATGTTATATATAAATTTCATAAAAAGAAAACATTTCTGTCTATAAAATTAATATTAAAAATGTCACAAGTTCAGTTACATCTTTCAAATATCTTTGGTTAATTATCTCTAAACCATTCTGGGTAGAATAATGTCATTTTTCTTTTTAAATATCTCTCGACAAACAATTTAATAACAGTTCTTAGAAAATTATTCTGATATTGTTTCATTTAAATGTAATTTAAACACTTTTCCTCCTTATTGTGAGAAACAATAGGTCAATATTCTCTGGTATAAACTCTCCAAATAGCATATTTCTGTAATCGCCCCTTCTAAGCCACTAATCTACTGAAAAGCAAAGACTATGATTGATATGTCTCATTTTGTTTCAGACCACTACTTACATTTCTTAGACTTCAATACTGTATAAGTTAACCTGTGAAATACTTAGAAAATACCTATAAAAATCAAATATCTCTCAAAAACCAAATTTATCCTTCTTCTGGCTTACTACTAAAGAATAGATGGGATACTAGGTTTTCACTGAAGTAAAACAAGAAGAAATCCTAAACCTCCTTACTGCACAGAAAGATTCTAGGGTTACTGATGCCTGACAGACAGTATTAACCAAGCCTTTAGATGTGGATGACACTATTTTTCCTACTTTGATCAATAATGCCAACATTCACAACTGCGTGAGGAAGAAACCATGGTGTGACTTGAAGACATTAAGAGGTAATTCCCTTTCTCCAAAACAAAACAAAACAAAACACACAAAAGAAGCACAAAAGTCAGAAAGCTAACTAAAGTAACATCATAAGGAATGTATTACTTTATTGTCAGGCATTAGTTCTTACAAAAAGTAAGTAAAAGGGAGAAAAACACATATAAATAAGACTTCTTAGGATTACAGTACAGATATTTGTTTTGCAATAATGAAAGCAAAATATTTTGCAATAATGACATTGGTTTAATAATCTAGAGACTATAACACTAAATTTAATGCAATTGTCTGCATTTTTTTTCAGAATCCTATAACTTACAGGTGAGAAATGACAATCTGAAATAGAAAACTAAATCATTAGATTTTTATTCTACAAGCCATAGGTTTTTATAATTATAGCTAAATGAAAGATGTTTAAAATTAGGAGAATGTATATACTACCCACATCAAATACTTGAAAATTAAGGGTTAATTTAGAAATACTGCATACTGAAGTATTTCTAGAAGCCACTAATGTCTTAGTATGTTTAAAGGAAGGCATAGCAAACACAGAGTGTTTGCCTAAAGCACATGTAAATTAACTTTTATCAAAAATGTTCAAGGGTTGTTTATTTTAAACTGTAAAATGCAGCCCAATTATCTCCCCATACATTTGCAGAAGATATCTGGTTAAATTAGTGAACTCAATATGATTGTGAGGCTATTGATGGAAGTTAGGAGTAGTCCTGGCATAGTTGCATTGGATTCTTTCCTGGTGGCCTTCTTGGAAAAGGATACTTTTTGTCTCCCACACGCTTGTTGTCCCATCAACCACCAGGCATCTGGTACAACAGATGGGCTCTGTGTACACCTGGAACAGTGACGCAAGTACAGTCAGTGCTTTCTCCACTTCTGCATGAATTTACTTGTACTTTACTAGTTAAAGAGCATTTGTCCACCCTGGAAATATGTACTGAGTATCAAATATGTGGAAGACTGTGGTGGTTAAGAAGTTGAGTACAGACAGGAGCCCTGACCTCTGCAAGTTTTATTCTAAGTTAAGATAAATGCTTTGCCCAACTTTACATTTAAATCCTGTTTGATGTTTTCCTCATCAGTTCTACTTCTAGTCTGGTAATTCAGTCATTTTATGTCATACTACTTTCATTTTCATGTGTTTCTTCTTTTCTTTTTATATATTATATGGATTATACCCTCTTTCTGTTTTATAAGCTATCCCCATCTCCATGCTTTATTGCACCTTCTAATCCTATTTCCTCTCCTGAGAATATTACCAGCTCTAGGGTTTTCTTAATCATTCTAAAACATGTGAAGAACTTCTTTCCAATATGCACATGCTATAACTGCCCCAGGAGTTTCTGATTAAGTAGGTCTACAGTGTGCCTTAGGCATGTGTATTCTATCCAGGTCTGGCTATATGGCTGACACTGATTAATTACAATTCAAAAATGACCTTAAGGGGACTTCCCTTGTGGTCCAGTGGTAAAGAATCTGCCTTCCAATGCAGGGGATGCAGGTTTGATCCCTGGTTGGGGAACTAAGATACCACATGCCATGGGGAAACTAAGCCCGCATGCCACAACAACTGAGCTTGTGCGCCTGAACGAGAGAGCCTGCTGTGCTGCAAACTACAGAGCCCATGTGCCCTGGAGCCCATGCGCCACAACTAGAGAGTGAAAACCTGCTCACCACACTAGAGAGAAGTCCATGCGCTGCAATGAAGAGCCCGTGCAGATCCAGCATGCCCCAACTAAGACCCAACGCAGACACAAAAATAAATAAATAAATAATTTTAAAAAATGACCTTAAGGCTATGACAATATACCCTTTCTTGAATTTTAAGAATCAAGTTTCCTGTGTTGGGAGCAGCAGTAAAAATATCCCATGATTTCCATAGGAACCTTGTATATTTCTATAGCATGGAATGGTGGGGGAGGATACTATATGCAAGATTCTAGTGCAATATATATAAAACTGAATGGACAAGAAAGAAACATGCTTACAGGACAACAGTTTATTGTCCCTAGATATATTCTTTTGTGCAGAGCAAGAACTCTGTACTCGCTAGAAGCTTTGGGTTGAAAATGTTCAATGGGCTGCGATATATTGAAATATGCATAAAATTCATTAAAAAGGACTAATTTATTAGTTTTGCTTTTATGAAACAAGTAAAATAAGACACTAATAACACCAGAGATCTTTAATATATAAAAATCATTAGAAAGTTTAACTGAGAACATAATTTTATAAAATAGAGCCCAAATTAACCAGTATTTCTTTCTTTCATTGACAAAAAAACATCTGGCAAAATAATATCCCTTCTTAGTCATTTCTACCTCTTTCCATAGCTTACTATGTACTTAAATTGAAGAACACATGGAGTTGCCTTATAGAATTGTATATACTGTTCTTCCCCTGACCCTTGAGTTTAGAGTCCTATGAAAATGTAGCTAAGTAAATTTGAGGAGAAAATATCACATTTTATTAATTTTAATTAGTCACATAATTAAAGAGGATCAACTAGAAATTATCTTTAGTTAAAGAGCTTAGACAAGGAGACAAGAACATATGACTCTGTCCTGATTTGTCTAGAAGCTACCACACAAATACTGTGATAAGTCATCAGCAAAAGCCAGGCAGGAAAAAGCAGATGAGCATCAGAATCATCTCTCTCTTACTTTTAAAAATAATAACTGTTAATAATCTACATACTGCTGAAATTAATATTTACTATTGATATTTCAGACTATGCTTCAGAGAGGAATAAAATGTTTAACAGATGTTTTCATTTTTTCATACAGCTCTGTTTTATATGCAGTGATACAGTATCCTAAAAATCATACTTCTTTACTGTGAATTGGAACTGATAGTAGTCTAGATGTTTAGATTTTCAGGTATAATGGCAAAATGTCATTGCTAAAACAAAGCAAAACATAAAACCACCAAAATCACATACACATTTTAATAATGAGTTTGTTATCTCCAAATCAGCAAAGTTTAATGAGTAATATATTTTAAGAAATTGATTCATCTTGCAAGGTTTACACTCTCCAAGTTTTGATGATCAAAGTGAAGCAAGTTTTACTAATGAAAGGCCCAGATTTGCTGCCTCTTATGAATCTCCTTCATCTCCACCCACCCCTTCCCCACCAGACACTGATAGTCTGAACAACCACCCGGCTGTTCTCACTCAGCTAAAAACAGATAATCTGATCTAGCCACAGTCCAATCCCATGACTGCCTAGCACTTTCTCTTTCTCATCAGGGCATCCTCACAAAGATATGCTCTGTTCTTTAAAACTAACTTTACCTTGCTGCTTCTATCTCCATTCCTCCATTGCTTTTAATGGTTTGTGTCTTTATCCTACATTAAGAATTCCTATAATAATTTATTACATATTCACTACTGAATTATTTTAAAGTATATTAGAGAATATTACCAACCACATTGTTTAGAATGCCCTATATAACAATTCATAGAAGAAAAAGGTTTATAGATTGAGACATCTGGGAAGTCTTTATTTCCATCTAAATATCTGTTTTGCTTTTTTCCTTAAACAGAATTGAGATTTTCCCCATTTTCCTTTGGATATCAGAAAAGTGCAGAGCCTAATTTGCAGCCTTATATTAGAATACTGTAAGTCCATATCTACATGCTGCCCTCATTCATGACACTTTCTATCTTATGTACACTTTCCCTTCACCAATTATATATTTGTAATTTTAAATTTTATTGCACATATTTAAATACTTTTGTAAATGACCTCTCCTCTTTGGTGTAATAGGGGAGAAGATTATATATAAAGAAACAACACAAGGATGCCTCTTGAACCATTGCTCTTCAACATTGTACTGGAACTTCTAGCTAGAACAATTAGAAAAGAGAAGGAAATAAAAGGCACCCAAAATGAAAAGGAAGAAGTAAAATCATCTCTATTAACAGATGACATATTCCTATATATAGAAAATGCAGTGAATACAAAAGAATGCCACTAGAGCTAATAAAAAATTCAGCAAAATAGCAGGGCAAAAGATCAACACACAAAAATCAATTATATTTCCTTAAATATGTAATGAACAATCTGAAAATTAAGAAAGCAATTTCATTAATAGCATCTAAGGGAACAAAATAACTAGGAATAAATGTAACCAATAAGGTGAAGTAATTGTACACTAAAAACTACAAAAATAGCTGAAAGAAATGAAAGGCTTAAATAAATGAAGACAATCCATGTTTATCTATTGAAAGATTTAATACTGTTATAAAGGTAATATGCCCTGAATACTTTCAATATCTATCAAAATTCCAACAACATTTTTGCAAAACAGAAAACCCAACCATCAAATTCATATGGAATTCAGAGACACCAAATAAACAAAACAATCTTTAAAAAGAGCAAATTTGGAGGACTTACACTTCTTGATTTCAAAACTTAATACAAAGCTACAGTAATCAAAACAATGTGGTGCTGGCATAAGCATTAGATATGTGAGCAAATGGAATAGAATTGAGAGTCCAGATATAACACATCTATGGTTAATTAACTTTCCAAGAGGGTGCCAAGACCATTCAATGGGGAAAGAATATTCTCCTCACAAATGCTGCTAGGACAACTGGATATCAGCATGCAAAAGAATGAACTTGGACCTCTACCTCACATGATATATAAAAATGAACAAGGTAAATGCAAGACCTAAAGCCATGAAAATCTTGTAAGAAATCCTAGGTATCAATTATTAGCACCTTGGATTGGGCAATGGATTCTTAGTTATGGAACAAAAAGTACAAGCAACAAAAGTAAATAAATTGGACTTTTATCAAAATTAAAAGCTTCTGTATATCAAAGGATATTATAAAGGAAATGTAAAGACATCCTACAAAATAGGAGAAAACATCTGAAAGGCATAAGGGTCTAATATTCATAATATATAAACCTTTTATCATTGAGTGATAAAAAGCTATCAACTCAATCTAAATACGGGCAAATAACTTGGGTATATTTCTCCAAATAAGAAATGCAGGTGGCCAACATTTGAAAAGATGCTCAATGTTTTAGTCATTAAGGAAATGCAAATCAAAATAACAGTTAGTTACTACTTCATGCATAGGATGACTGTAATTAAAAACAAACAAATAAAATGCAAAAATATCCAGAACCTTACAAGTCTTGGCAAGGATGTGGAGAAGTTGGAAACTTAATACATTGCTGTTGGGAATGCAAAATGGTTCAGCTATGAAGAAAGCAGCTTGGAGTTTTCTTCAATAAAGTTAAACATGGAATTATATATGACCCAGCAAATCCATTCTGAGATATATATCAAAAAGAACTGGAAGCACATAGTCAAACAAATTCAAGTGTAACAAGCTCACAGCAGCACTATTTACAATATCCAAAAGGTGGAAGTAACCCAAATGCCCATTATATGATGAACTGATAAATTGTTGCATATACCTGTGATGAAGTATTATACACCTATAAAAAGGAATAAAGTACCGATACATCTTACAACTTGAGGTTCCCAATTGGAAGACATGTACAGGAATCAGGTTAAATTATAAATAGAGTGTTCAGGGTAAGAGTTAACGGGAAGCCAGAACATGTAGATAATTATAGGCCATCTTAAGGACATGAGAGACAAAAAATTTGAGGTGCCTCAGAGTCCCTTTGGAAAATCCCAAAGTTAGTTAAAGGTCAAAAGTCTTCTTTTAGAACTTGACTTTTTTTTGTGGGGGGGGGGGAGTTTGTCAAGAATATACACATAGGCAAAGTGACAAATATTTTAAAGGCAAATATAGAAAGTTACATAGCTGTAAACAAAACTTAGCTCTTTTAACACTGAGAAGAAAGTTCTCTTAAGTAGTCTCTTAAGTAATCAAATATCTGATAAAGACAACATGAAGTGCAGTAAATTATTTTGGTAAGACACAAAATCTTTGCTCTCCAGGCAGATTACTTAAAACATAAAGGAAAACCCTTGTTTATAATTTTTTATTAAGAGCAGACCAATAACCTAAGGATACTGTCCTTTTAACAGAGAAAAAAGGAAATTCCAATTTTGCACCAGTGTACTTTAGATATTAAAACTCATTTTTTAAAAACTTAAATCCATTCCAAGCTTAGCCAGCTTGACCACACATAAAATTTCCTTCCCAAGATTCCTTTTCCAGAAACCTTCTACAGCTTTTTTATATCCATTCAGATTTTGACCTATGTTTTTTTTCTCATTCTGAAAAAAACAGTCATTTCACTTTTCTTACCTACTTTTCACACACAGTTGTCTCATTTTACTCTTATTATTTCTAAGTAGTTTTATATTGATTAGAATTCATAACACTTAGAATTCTTTATCCATAGTGAAAACTGAGAAGTAAGCCATCGTGGATTGTCTGTTACACGAGCATTTTGTGGATCAGCAAATTTATAAATACACTTCATAATTTCTATAAGTATACTCTTCCTTAGCGTAAATTTTTCAACGTGGCACAAAACACATTTACTAATACACCAAAATATCTTTAGTTCCTCTATAAAAAGATGCCCAAAGTAGATAAAACTATGTTCAGTAATTAATGTTTCAGTATTTTATCTCATTTGGAAATGATCTAAATATTCAATAAATATCTATCAATTAACTTGTCTTAGCCTTGTAACTTTAAGGTTATCAAAAAAATTTGGAAGCTTTTTAAATAGACATACTATCAAATATAATTATTGTTGAAAAGTTCATTTATAAAATTTTATTTATATCTATTTACTTGCCGTTAACACTTATGTTTAGATTGCTCACGAAAATTTCATGAGACCTTAAAACGCTAACCATCATCTTAACTTTCTTGCTGACGAATTCTGTAACAGAGATAACAAAAGATACCATCCTCCCAAGACGCAGAGCCACTCCTAAAGATAGCCAAAAGAAAGGCACACACAATTTCCCCAAGAGCTGGCAACAATCAGTAGGACCCTAGCCACAAAAGAAGTGCAACTCACATTTTTGTCTGGCCACAGTTTTCGGCCCCCAAGCTGATAGCTGCACTGCTTGCATATGCAAAAACCAACAGTCCATGTGCCCCAGGCAGGCAGAAAGCCAAGCCAAGTTCTCAGGACATAAAACCAGACAAATAAGCAAGCAATAGCTGTCCCTGGGAGAGAAAAGATTGATAACCAGTGGAAACCCCAAAACCAAATTCACAAGAGTCTGGATTAGAAAGGAAGGGATAACGTGAAATTTTACATTATCCATTCAGAGATCCAGGAGAGCAGACTCTGATAAGAATTCTCACTCTTCACTGGCTTTTGCCAGTTTTCCAAGGATCTCATGTGCAGGCTCCCAACCAAGCAGGGTTCAAAGTAGACACTGTAGCCCCAGTATCTACCAGAATTTGGCAAAGTTTTCTATTAATTTTAATTTTTTAGACATAAAATAAGCAGGTCTTCTGGAAGGTGGCACACTCAATTCTTTGAAACTTGAGGATTCATTTCTTTGGCTAAGGCTTGGATCTCTTGGAACCAATTTAATACCTAAGCTGGATATGCCACTAGGTTGGGGATTTTGTGGTGTTTTACAGTGTCTCTTATAGCACTGAAATGTTGAGGTTGGTGGGTGACCTAGTACCAATCCAACTCATTCCATGGCCAACTTATCCTGGCACGGGAGTCTTAGAGTTAGGTGGCAAGAGTTCTAACAGCTTTCAAGTGCTTGATCTGTGCCCACCAGTTTTGCAGATTTGGCTTCTGAGATTCCCATTAGCGATAGCTCTGTTACTCCTTTCACTGGAAAATTTCTTTATACTGGTGGATGCTCTAATGGCTTTTAATAGTTTGACTTGTGTCTACTTATATTTTGATTCTGATAGTCAAAACAGTCTGAATTTCTTGTCTTTATTTTCCCAAGTCCCCCAGCTATTTATGCTATTTAGCTTGAGGCTTTTTGAGTTCCCTAATGGCCAGCACCCATCGCACAGCACCTGCTACAGACTCCCAATATAACTACACCAGAACATTTCCAGGCCCACAGAACCTTTCTGGAAACTTTAACAAACTCTGAAAACATCCTAGGATCAAGCTATATATGTTTTTTAAATAAAGTTACTTTGGATCAGAGAGCTGCACACAAGGAAGTGGAGCTCAAATCTGAAAATGACTTACCCACAGCCTTTGGTAACGATGAGAGGGACGCTTAACACCAGGCATTCAATGGCCACCTTGCCTGTGAGTCTCCTTGTCCCATAGGCCTTCAGTAGCCAGCTTCAGATCCCATCCTCAGCCAAAAACTGTTAGAAAATAAAGAAAACAATTTAGGTGATACCAAAAATTTTATTTAATACTTCAAGAAGTGAACAGTCTCCTTTCAGAGAACTGCAAAATAGGGTGGAAGGCAGGAAGCTTTTAAAGGATAAAGAATAAAGAACAAGAAAGACGAAAGTAGAAAATATCTGATTTGCTGGGGCCATACAGTCAACCTTATTTGGGATAAGAAGGAAATAAGCATAGAGCCCACCGTGGGCATGGAGTCTGGGGATCAGCTGACTGAATACACTGCACTTCTGGTGAAGTGGGACATTTTCAGGGGCAGAAAAGTTACCTAAGATTTCACATATAAGTGAACTCACACAGTACTTTTCGTTCTCTGAATTATTTTACTATAATACCCTCTAGGTCCATCCATGTTGCTGCAAATGGCAAGATTCCATTCTTTTTTAAGCTGAGTAATATTTCTTTATATATATAGTATATATGTTATATAATACAATGTCTTCTTTATCCATTCATCTATTGATGAACACTTAGATTGCTTCCATATCTTGGCTATTATAAACAATGCTGCAATGAACAGAGAGCTGCAGATATCTTTTCTAATTAGTGTTTTTGTTTTCTTTGGATAAATATCCAGGAGTGGAATTGATGGATAGTATGGTAGTTCAACTTTGGGTTTTCTGAAGAAAATTGATGCTGTTTTCCACAATGGCTGCACTAGTTTACATTCCAACCAACAGTGCTCGAGGGTTCCCTTTTCTCCACATCCTTATCAATACTTGTTATTTGTTGTCCTTTTGATAATAGCCATTCTGACATGTGTGAGGTGATATCTCATTATAGTTTTGATTTGCATTTCCCTGATAACTGATGATGTTGAGCATCTTTTCATGTACCTGTTGGCCATCTGTATATTTTCTTTGGATAAATAACTATTCAGGTCCTCTGCCCATTTTTTAATGGAGTTGTTTGCATTTTTGATGTTGAGGCTCTCTCATCTAACTTATATGTGGAATCTAAAAAGAAAAACAAACGAACAAACAAAACAGAAACAGAGTTATAGATACTAGTTGCTAGAGGGAAGGGGGGTGGGGGGAGGAAAAAAATAGGTGAGAGAGATTAAGAGATACAAACTTCCAGCCACAAAATAAATGAGTCATGGTGTTACCGAAGCAGGTTTGTTTTGCCCAACGTGCAGCAAGCCAAAATGTTGAGATGCCAAGGTTTTTAGCAAAGAGAGGATTTACTCACCAGACAGCCAGCTGAGGAAACTGGAGAAAACTCAGCTCCACCTCCTCTAAGGCAAGGGACTCTGGGTATTTGTGAGATAGGTGGTCTGAGGTCTGGGGAGTGTGGGGAGCGTGAGGACCGTGGGGACCATGGGGAAAGATGAGTGGAAAAAGGTGCGGTAATCGTCGTTCTGCTCATAGCTATAACTAAGCTACAGGCCTCCGCACATTCTCCCTTTTCCCCAGTTGGAGGGTGGGTCATCCTATCCAGTCTTAACCAGCTCAGCTGGAACTAGACACAGCTGACTCCAAGATCCTGGAATACAACTCCAGCAAACACCTTGTTAAAGCTACATGCTGCTAGGGGGATATGTAAGTCTTTGTAACAACAATTAAAATGACCTTGATTAGTGAAGGCAGGTGAAATGGATTTGACTAATGCTTACTCACAGATTCAATGGATGTGAAACGAAAAGTGCATGGAATATAGTCAGTAACTATGTCATATTTTTGTATGGTGACATATCATAACTAGATTTATCATGGTGGTTATTTTGAAATGTATAGGAATATGAAATGTGTAACAGGAACTAACATAGTGTTGTAGGTCAATTACACTTCAAAAACAAACAAAGTAAACTCATAGAAAAAAAGATCAGATTTGTGGTTACCAGAGGTGGGAGAGTGGAGGGAGGGGTAACTGGATGTAGTCAAAAGGCACAAATTTCCAGTTGTAATTAAGTACTAGGGGTATAACTTACAATATGATAAATAGAATTAATGCTACTGTATGTTATATATAAAAGATGTTAAGAAAGTACATTCTAAGAGTTCTCATCACAAGGAAAAATATTTTTTTCTATTTCTTTAATTTTGTATCCACACGAGAGGATGGATGTTCACTAAAGGTATTGTCATAACCACTTTGTGATAAGTCAAATCATTATGCTGTACACCTTAAACTTATATGGTGCTGTATGTCAATTATATCTCAATGAAACTGGAAGGAAAAAAAGAAAGATTATGGAAGATAAAAACTATGTAAATAGTAAACTTAATCTAATAGGGAAAAAAAAGTTATCTAAATTTCGGTTTGCTGCCATGGCACCCTGGGCAGGAGTGGCTCCATCTTGTGTCTAGAAAGTTATTTCTACATGATCTATGTGGTAATTAAAAAAGGGCCCTCCTAAAGATAGCTACATGCTAATAACTGGAACCTGTGAATATTACCTTATAAGGTAAAAATCTTTGTAGATGTGATTAAGATGTGATTAAGTTGAACATTTTGAGGTAGCCAGATAATCTTGGATTATCTAGGTGGGCTCTAATTGCTATCACATGTTTTCTTAAAAGAGGAGGGCACAGGGGGATTTGACTACAAACAGAGGAGAAGGTCATGTGGAGATGGAGCAAAGATTGAAGATGCTGACTTAGAAGACTGGAATGAAGCCAAGGAATGTTGGCAACTGCCTGAAATTGGAAAAGGCTGGGAATGGATTTTCCCCTTAAGCCTCTCAAAAGATGGCAGCCTTGATTTCAGCTAATACCTTGATTTCAACCCTGTGATACTGATTCTGAACTCTGGCCTCAAGAACTGTGAGAAAATAAATTTCTTGTTTTAATTCACCAAGTTTGGGGTAATTTTCTGCAGCACCCATATGAAACTAATACACAGTCTTTATCCAACCAAATCTGTATCTAATTAGATCTGACAAAGAGTCAATGAACTTTCATAGTTTTCAAGAATATAATTAGAAATTTGGTTTTACACACATTATTAATTATAAGATACCTCATTTTAAATTTACATTGTGAATTGAGATAAGTGCTCATATAATATTAACCAATTACAACCTGCAAACCATTTACATACAAGCATCCAGAAAATGAAGAGGCTCTTGGCAATTTTTTCAGGATTTTAGGATTCATGTTATCAAATCTCATATGTTACAAAATGTCATCAAGTCTATTCCTTTTAATATTTTCAACTTAATCATAAAGTAAAAAGTGAAATACCTCTTGAGAAGTTTTTTTTCTGCAAAGTAAAAACTGGCAGCAGTAACCAAACATATAAAATATGAAGACAAACCAAGATAAATTCCTTTGTTAGCAAATATTGTTGGAACTTGAAAAAAAAGCAAGGTGCTATATAGATTTGAAGATATAAGTATTAGAATAAAATATGCAGTATGAGAAGTTTCCTATGCAGACTGCTGAAAGTGCAGATATTACTAACAAGTCCCAACTTAGATTATTAACAGGATTTTATTTCCATAATTGAATATTGAAAATTTCTAAGGAAAATCTGCAAATGAGCAAAGTAAAACACACACATACACACACACCCCGTCACCATACAACATACGTGTGTGTGTGTGTGTGTGTATAACAGGTTAGATGCAGCTGAAGAGTATATATGTATGTGCAAAATGACAAATCAATATAAAATATCAAAAATGTGGCACAAAGACAAAGAGAAGAAAGCATGAAAAAGAGATTGCAAGGCATGGAGGACTGAGTTAGATGGCTTAACACATACCTATTTTTTAAAAGTAATTAGAAACAATTGGGTAGAGAATATTTAAAAGATTAGAGCTTAATGTTTTTCTAGACATAAAAATACCTGTTCTCATTTTTAAAAAGCCAAATTACTCCCAATTATTAGTAACAAAAAGATCTCCACATCCACTTAAGTATAAGAAAACCAACGTATTACAATGAAAACAAACAGAACAGTAAAAGCTTCTAGAAAGAAAAGAATGATTACATAATAAATGATGATATTCTTAGAATATATTTAAACCACTTTAGTGAGTTCTGTTTGACCTGCAAAAATCTATGCATATTTAATTTGTACAACTTAATGAGTTTGCAGATAATTATACATCCCGGAAACAAACCATCACCACAATCTATGCCATAAATATATCCATCACCTCCAAAAATGTCCTCCCACCCTCTTTATTTATTATTAATATATTTTATATAAATGAAATTTTTTTATAGATGAGGGTAAAAATAAGACATTTTCAGACAAACAGAGAATTTAGTACAATTTTGAAAACAATTTTCTTTTTTGGTAGGTTTATATATCAAAATCAAGAAGTGCAATAAAACTAAAATCTTGAACAATACTATATAAATCTGGAAAAGCAATTAGTCAAATAAAAATGAAGCAAGACAAAGAAATAAAATAAAAACAAATTTTAAGAAATAAATCCATATATACTAGGAATAATAATTTTTGTAGATAACTGAAGATAAATGCCAAAAGTTGACTGCATATTTTAAAAATCTGCTATATTCCAGGCATTTCTAAAACATAAAGTTCAGAAAAGTCACAGTAAATGGATAGGAATATAAAAGATGTATTAGGTAAAAAATGAATAACATGAATGTTAGTACATTAATATCACACAAAATAGAATTAAATTTAAAAACTCATACTAGAAATAAAGGGTAATGATCACATATATTTGACAAGTGATTAAACTGACTGGGAACATATAAGATTTCTAAACATGCATGCATCTAACACCAAAATATCAATAATTAATAGTAAAAGAAGATAAAGAAGTGTATGTACTGTTTGAATAACAAAAACATAAAACTTGTTCAAAATGCCAAATGCATTATCCAGTTTTGGACGTAGGACCCATTAGATTTCATTCAGATAGAAATAAAATATTTATGAATTTGACCAAATTCCTGGCAATAAAGTTAATTTCAAAAAAAATGTAAAAAATAATTTATTAGATAATAATTCTCTGATTACATTGCCAAAATGGTAATACTCAGGAACAAAGAGATAACAAAAATATGTTAGATAAAATAAAATCTCTAATCTAATTCTTCCAATAGAGGAATTATAATGGTAATTACAACATGCATAGAACTAAAAATTAATTTAAATTATTACAAAATTTTGCATTACAGTTTATTTAATATTTAGAAAAAAGTTATAGACAATTTTTTGTCAATAAAGAACAAAAAATAACAAATGATCTAACACTTAGATACAGAGAGCAGAGTAGTGATTACCAGAGGGGAGGGGGCAGGGGGGCTGGAGGGCAAAATGGCTAAAGGGAATCAACTGTATGGTGATAGATGAAAACTAATTTATTGGTGGGGAGCATTTTAGGGTATACAGAAGTAGAAATATAATATGTTGTACACATAAAACTTATATAATGTTATAAATCAATGTTACTTTAATAAGGAAAGAAGGAAGAGAGGGAGGGAAGAAAGAAAATGCTCTAAGTTCCCAGTTTATTACCAGATAAGCTCAACATTTTCATGGGAATGCTGAGGCCATTCCATCTTCTACTTTTTTTGCCTCAGTATCCAACATTTAATTTCCTTGTGCATTTCCAATGTTTTACACATTATATATTCTTTTTAAAGATGTTTATTTTCTTAATTGATTCCATGGGCATTATTTTTCTGAATACCTTACAAATACCATTCCAACCCAAAGAGTAATATAATGTAATGTTTCCATTACTACAAACAGGGATTGCATTCAAGCAATTTTTGTGAAATTCCTTTGTATAATAAAATAGTCACTTTTTAAAATGATGGGTAAAAATATTCTTCTATATTACATCATGTCTTTTAAAGCATTGTTTCTGGCTAGGTTCCTTTATGGCTTTGAACTTATGTTTTTTTTTTTTTAATAGCAGTTAAGAGTATCTGCTATTTTCAACCAAAATTTATACTTCTTTTTAAGCAAAGCTTTATGTTTTGTATAATTGAAAAATCTGTTGGAAATGTCATAATGATTTGCAAATCAATGCCAAATACCTATTCTACCATTTCTCTCTTCATAGTTTGCTTCTAAGTATATTTTAATTAAGCTTGGAGTTTTCTTTCAGCACTTCATTATTTGCTGTGTTATATCAACGTCATTTCTATTTCTGCTTACCTACTAATATCACTTTCTCTCTCAGGAAGTGGGCTATGTGTAAAAGCATGATTTTCAAAGAACAAAGTTTGTCTTGAAATACCTCTACAGCTACTATTCAATATCACTTATCACTTCTGAGCCCAGTAGAACACTGATGTTGACTCAGATAAATAATGAATAATTAAACACAGTTGAACTTGTTTCAAACATTGTGGTTTTAAATCTTTTTTATAGCAAAAACAAATACATTTTATAATTCAGGATTTGAACAAGTAATATCATGATTTCCAATTTTCATTTACAAATAAGGCCAGGCAAAATTACTGGAAGCTCTGGGACAGCTTTTTTTTTTAATTTTTTTTTTAGGTTTTTAAACTGAATATTTATTTTAATTTTATCAAGTTATGGCCTTCTATTTTAAACCTTTGCTTGCCATCACTACGTTTAGTCATAAAAGTGTACATACTTATGAATTAATGTCAGCTATAACAATATTTCTTGGACTTTTAAATGTAATCTCATTTCAAGCTTTAGAAATACAACCCAATGTTGCAGTAATTTGCTTGGCTTAAAGAAAATACATTTTAGAAATATTTAATAGTGGTTTGGAAGTGATACAATTCTTAAGTTAGAATTAAGAACATTTAAAATTGTGAGAAGTAGAAGCTCATTTTAGTGAGCCCCTGATCATGTGATGTTATACTCTGTGTGTGTGTGTGTGTGTGTGTGTGTATCTGTGAGAGAGAGAGAGAGAGGGAGAGGAAGGGGGAGGGGTGGGCAGGGGGAAGGGGAAAAGTTTGGCAGAGATAATATCGATTATTGATTGTGGTTCTGAGTTTAAAGTGTTTTTTTTACCTCAGTCTTTCATATCTGATACATCTTATAATCCATTTTGAAGAATGTTCAAGGCCAAAATTTCACCAGTCATGCATATAGTTGATAAAACAATTTGTCACTAGTAAAGAGGATCAAGATATGTGGGATGTTTCATTTTAGTTCCTGAATTATTGAATTAAATATCATTAAACACTTTTTGAATATGGGAACCTTTCGTAGTACATGTTGTTAAATTTCCTATATGATAATTTACTTTGAAATACTGTATATAAAGAGTGTGATATATGTGTGTATGTTATTGTTAATTTTTAAAGTAGTGTTAAAAGATATACTGAGCCATATTAAAAATTTGAAGGGTTTATTTGAACAAAAATCCATTGGAATTGGGCAGCAGCTAACCGGTAGTGGTTAGGGGTGTTTTCCCACAGGAGGTACATCAATGACTTATATAGAGAAGGTGTGGAAGCAAAAGAAGGACATTATTTGATTGCCTATGGATTAAAGGCCTTGTTGGCTGTTTGAGATTGATTGTCCTTAAGTTTCTATTTCATAACCTTGAGGCATTTACAGACTTAGCTTTCGGTTTGCTTGTGTAGGTCTCCATGGCATTAGAGCTTCCTCAGTCTAATGGCCTCCTTTGTTTAATTAAGTTAATAGTAGTTAGTATTTGAAACATGCTAAACAGGAATCAAAATTTTAGAGATGGCTAATGCCAAATTATTAAAATATTAAAATTATGTTTACATAAGAATTCATTAATTAACAGAATTTTAGAAATAATTTTTATTAAGGAAATGACAGGTATTCAAGAAATGTAGTTGTTTAGAAAGATTTTCTGGGCTCCAGTGAACATGCATGGATGAGGTTTATGAATCTCTCAAGACCAACAGCCTAATAATTACAGAACAGAGCTATAGTTCAACAGTATCGTCTGGTCCTGGGTCTCATGCTTAACAAGTCTCTGCTCCTATCCTGATTCTGGAGACAAACATGTCTTCATATAGAAATGTGTTTTCATTTTACTTGGTTAGATTCCTAGGAGTGGAAGTTACTAGGTTGTATAGTAGTATTAAATTTTAACTTTTAATTTTTAAATTAAAAGTTATACTTAGAACTTTAATTTCTGCCACCATTGTTTTGTAGTTTTCAGTGTACAATTCCTGCATTTCTTTTGTTAATTTTATTCCCAAGACTTTTATTCTTTTTGGTGCTATTGTGAATGGAATATTTTCTTAATTTTTATTTTCAAATGGTTCATTGCTAGTATATAGGAATAATTTTTTTGCATATTAATCTTCTCTCCTATGACAGTACTCATATAAAATCATGTCATTTGTGAAGTAAGTCAGTTTTATTTTTTTCCTTTCCTATGGGTGCTGTTTTCTTTTTCTTTTTTTGCCTCTTTGCACTGCTTAGAACCTTTAGTGCAACATCAAAGAGAGTTGATGAGATAGTGGACCTTGATCTCTTGGAAAATATTCATTTTTGCAAGTATGATGTTAGCTCTAGTTTTTGTTTGTTTGTTTTCTAGATGGTTTTATCCTCATTAAGAAGTTCCTTTTCTTTCCTCATTTATTGAGAATTTTGTCTTTGTCTTGAATAGATTTTGTCAAATACTTCTTCTTCCTCTTTTGAGATGACCATGTGGCTTTTGTCATTCATTCAAGCAATATGAAGTATAACATGAAATTACTTTTTATGTTAAACCATCTTTGCCTTCTTGAGATAAATATCACGTAGCAATACTGTAAAATCTTTTTTTAATATAGTGCTCTATTCAGTTTGTTAATAGTTTATATAATTTTTGTCTATATTTGTTTATCCCTATATATATAATTATAGATATTTTAATTATATAATAATTATAGATCCCTATATCTATAATTATCAGGGATATCTGTAATTTTTATTTTTCTTGTGATGTCTTGTTTTGGCACTGGTATCATGGTAATATTGACTTAGTAGAATAATACAGAAAATATTCCCTCTTCCTCTGTTTTCTCTAAGTTTTTTAAAGGATTGATTTTTTTTTTTCATTAAATGTTTTCTGTATTTCAGCAATGAACTCATTTGGGCCTGGTATAGTTTATGGAGAGATTTTAAATTAGTAATTCAATTTATTTACTTGACCTTTACAAAGTACTAATTCTTTATTCTCTGTTGTTCTTCTGTTTTCTATTTTATTGATTTCCATTCTAATCTTTAATATTTCTTTTTCTGCTTATATTTGGTTTAGTTTGTTCTTACCAGTGTCTCAGGACTGCAACTGAGATTTTTGATTTGAGTTATTTCTTTATTTTTTACCGTAGGCATTTAGAGCTTGTTATGAACTGAATTATATATCCCACAAAAATTCATATGTTGAAACCCTAACCCCTGATGTGACTGTATTTGGAGATAGGGCCTTTAAAGAGGTAGTTGAGGTTAAATGAGAGTTTAAGGACGGAGCCCTAATCCAACAGAACTGGTGACCCTTTCAGGAGAGGAAGAGACAGCAGAGATGTGACAGGCACAGAGCAACTGCCCTGTGAGGACACAGCAAGAAGGCAGCCATATGTAAATCAAAGACAGAGGCCGCAGGAGAAACCAAATCTTCCAACACTTGAATCTCCGGTCTCCAGAGTTGTGAGAAAATAAACTTGTGGTGTTTAAGCCACCCATTCTGTGGTATTTTGTATTCCTATAAGCATCTCTTTAGCTGAATCCCGTAAATTGTAATATGTTGTGGTTTTATTTTCATTTAGTTCATAACATTTTCTAAATTCCCTGTGATTTCTTCCTTAACCTATAAACTATTTTTAAGTGTATTATTTTCCATATTTACTTGTGGATTTCCCTAATTTCCATCTGTTGCTGCTTTCCAATTTAACTCCAATTTGGTCAGAGAACATACTTTGTATGATTTCAATGGTTTTATATTTACTGAAGTTTGTTTTATGGATTATCATATTATTTATATTGGAGAGTGTTCTTTATCGACTTTAGAAGAATATGCTTTCTGCTACTGTTGGATGGAGTGTTCTAAAGAGGTTAGTTAGGTCTGTTGGTTGATAGTATTTTCAAGTCCTCTATATACTTACAGATATTTTTTTTTTTGTCTGCTTGCTTCCACTCATTTTTGGGAGGGAATTATTAGTGTCTTTTAGTACTATTGTTGAATTGCCTATAACTCCAATCTATTCTACCAGGTTTTGTTTCATATATTTTGGGTCTCTTTTGTTAGGTGCACATATATTTATAAGTTTTATATCTTCCTTATATAAATTGACCCTTTCACATTCTAAAATGTCCTTTATCTCCAGTGATATTTTTGTCTTAGAGTTCACTTATTTTTTCAGATCTCCTACTTCATGCTGTTGGTGGTAACATACCATATTTCCTCAAATTTGGAACTAATAGGAGTCTTAGCCAGATGAATTTATTTTTCTTTGTTTTCGTTGATTCTTCCTGAGGATGTTGTAAGGAAGCTATGCTGTGATGATAAATTCTTTGTATTTAGATT
This sequence comes from Globicephala melas, assembly GCF_963455315.2. Taxonomy (NCBI): domain Eukaryota; kingdom Metazoa; phylum Chordata; class Mammalia; order Artiodactyla; family Delphinidae; genus Globicephala; species Globicephala melas. The sequence goes on from NC_083322.1 coordinate 30,309,547, forward strand.
CATAATATCATTTTCAAAGAATTCTCATTTTCATGTCTGCAGAGTATTCTGTTATTTTAATACTTTTTAGATCTACATATTGCTATTCTAATTTGCACAGATTTATAAAATGCTAAATTTAAATAATTTTGTTTTCAATTTTTTTTTTCAAAATGCGGAATTGCATCTAGTTAACAAGACTTGATGCTACTATACAACATGCTCTCTAATTTGTCATCTGACTTTTCAATATTGTCTCTCTGATTTGTGCTGGAGTGGACCGACTATTTTTTAGTTTAATCAGGAAACAAGTAGCTTTGAGATTACCTGTAACCAGAAATAATTTTTCCCATTTAAGAAAATCTAAAGTTTCTTTGTTACATTGTTTTTTTTAAAAAGATGCAACATTTCTACTGGCTACTACATACACTTCAGTCTACTGGCTACTACATACACTTCAGTCTACTGGCTACTACATACACTTCAGTCTATTGGCTACTACATACACTTCAGAATTTTTCTATGAAACCACTTCATAAACACCTTCATGTAAAGTCAGTTCCAGATATTGACTGCCTTTCATCTGGATGGTTATAATCTTTTAATTTTTAATCACTTCTTTTTTTATTCCCCCTGATAGTGTGGGAAAAAATGAAAACACTTTAAAAGGCATGTTCATTGGCAAACCATTTCATTCATGTATTCATATTTATTTCACTGAGGAATATTATTAAGTATATACTATGTATCCAGCATGGTGCTGTGTTGAGGGGGCATACTGACAAGTAACCACTCCTCCTGCTTGCATGGCTATAGTAAAATAAATAAATACATAAGATGCACAACAGCTAATTTCCAGAAACCTGCAGCACTTTGCTTTACATATAGATATTACATTTTATGTTCTGAAGTTCTAATGTACATCCATTATCTCCCTAAAATTCTTAGATGCAATTGGTTATCAGTTTCAACTTTAATGAAAACTCTGAAGGGAAAAATTCTGTTTTAATTCAGCCAAGCCCAAGAAGCAGTTTGTGTGCAGACATATAACTATAAATATTTAACTTTGATTCCATGATGAATAAGTCCATACGAGAAGAGAGCAATGCCTATTAAATTTGATAAGATCTGTAAGAAGACCCTAGTTACGGTCTTTGTCCAACAATTTTTAAAATGAAATCATTTAAATACTCTGAGTGTTAGGTTTTACATTGGTAAAATACAGTGGTATATATTATGCTCTTCAAAGAGTAATTTTGGGGGGAATAACCTTTTTTAAAAAGTGCTTAAGTATGAAGACAGCATATCAATTTGGATTTTTACAAACATATCAAAGTCATATACTAATTTTTCTTTTCATCTGGATGTTTTTTATATCATATACTATTTTCAAATTTAAAACTAATAAAATTTTTAAAAGTACTCCAATTACATAAATTGAACAAAGTTTGTTTTAAAAATGTGTCTTTTCCTTCTTTTAACAAATTTCTTTCATTTCATCGTAATCAGCATGTATAAGTTGGATACATTAAAAAAAATCTCTCTAAAGGAAGCAGAAGAAAAATTGTGGATGCTCTTATTTCAGGACAACATATACAAAACCCCTGGATTTCTCCAAGTTTCAGCTATGGCCCTATACTTTTGAGCTCTTCACTGTGAGGACAGAGTCTATTCTTTCCAAAGGCTCTGCTTTCCAAAAGGCTCTGCTTTCCACCGCTGCCACCTCTGTCCATAGTCCTTGTTACTCTGTCAGCTCTTCCTTTGCTAAATTTAAAACCGAATAATGAGGTCACCACAAGGCCTCCTTCTCCTAGGACTTTTGAAAGCTGAGACATTTTTTAATGTTAAATTGTGTTTCAAATTCAATTCTTATGTTAACATTATGACACTTCGAATAAAAATAAGAATGGCTTGTCTGGAATTTTATATTAAATTTTAATAGGAAGTGTATCTCATGGTATTTTGATTTTGGTTTTGAGAGAATTTTTGTTAAACAGAAGTCTGATTTTTATTTGGATACACTTTCCTTTGAACAGATCATTTAAATGGACCAGAGATTTTTTTTTTTAGTGGTATGTGGGACTATACATTTCTTAGAGAGATGGACACAGATGCATTATTTCTTGGGTTTTATTTGAATTACTGTCCTACTCTGGGAAATATTTCATCTTACATTAAAGAAAATATGATCGTGCTTCCTAGTAATGCCCTAAATTTATATGCACAATAAAAAGACAGATGACTTTTTCAGAAGTGACATTGAGTCACACAGAGATACGGGCTTTTCCCTTCGGGTTATATCAAAATCCAGGATCTACAAACATAATACCTGACACCTTTTGTAGAGTGAACATGTGGCTATATACAATTCAGGCCTGCACGTTTAATAGATTCAGCAACTTGGTTCCATTTGATCAGCCATCCTAGGGAAATACTAATTGTGTTGCTTTTTACAAATGCAAGTGGCTTAGGTTAATGGATTTCAGCTTTTGGCTTTATCTCTCACTTCAAAGGATGTAGAAGCCCAACTATTGTCAAGGTTTAATGCTTATGAAATATTGTGAGAAGATGTATGAAACCCCTTTAATTTAAATAAGACAAAGGTAGAAATGTGTTTTATCTCATTTCATTTCAAGCTTTTTTGGTCTCTTAACTCCTAATATGACATTCCCCTTTAACTTTGGAACTCCAAAGAGCAATATCCAAGTCTTAGAATAAAACATTCCAGACTTGGTATGTAATCAAGGTTAAGTAAATTATTCTATGGTGCGTATCTAAGTGGGTTCTCTATGCCCAACAAACCTAGACCTAAAGGAGATGAATTAATATGCTTGAGATTCCCTTAGTATATTATCATCTTCATGGGATTTGAATCTGCATTCATCTGTGGTGAGTATATCCTTATTTGAGATGATGAAGACTAAAATAAAGCTCTTTTTACATTTATGTTTGAGCATATAGTTATAGTAAATTAAACTCAACAATTACTTGTATTGACTGAATAGTGGGTAGAATTATAGGTCATTATAGGTGGAAGGGAGCTCAGAGTTCACTGCAAAACTTATGCATGATGTGTGTGTATTTATATCCATAAACTGAGACAAGCAGAAGTTTACTGACTTGACCAAGATCAAGGATCTAGATCTATAAGTAAAAATAATTTAAATTCCATCTTCATTCTAATACACATCATTATTTTTTAGCTCCAAGTGCTAATAATATGATTATTGCATCTACATTTATTGAACATTTAATGTGAGCTAGGCATTTTGCTATACAACATGATATTAAGTGGGAATTTTTATATTTTATCTAACAAGAATTTGCTAGCAACCTCTATGCAAGACATGCTAAAAGGCAGACAAACTGGTTAAGCAATAAACACCCAAATCTAGTCCATATGAGAGAAGGCTAAAGAGCTAACAGGAGGCCTATTTATTGATTTATGTGAATAGAGAATTCTAAACATTTTTCTTTCCCTTTCCATTCTGGCACTCACCTCTACCTCCAAGCTAAGTGAGATGGCATCAAGAGAACTTGAGATTTGGGGAGTGGTGATCTCCAAGAGGGAAGATCTGCATATTGTCCCTGGATCAATGCTTGATAAGCTTCAGAAAACCTTATATTGACTCCAAGCTACTCCTTGCATGGAGCATAAGAGAATTATTAATAAAACTGGCATATGTCCTCGAAATTTGGGAGGCTTAGAAACTGGTGTCTGACTCTCTCCGGGAAAATTCAGAAGGGATGGGCTGGCTGATCAGCTTTCAATGGCATGGAAGGAAATGAGTACAGTGAGTATGGTTTCCTCTTCCAGATTGTGATTCTTTTAGGTAAACCATATGCACAGTGAAGAAGGTAGCCAGGCTGAAGTTATCTGGAAAATATACCACCAAACAGGTCTGGCTGATGAAGTAAGGAACCTAAGGTTATAGAATCTGGTAAAAAGCAGAGTGAGAGTTCCAAGAGTTTAACTAAGGGGTATAATGTGTACATCAAGGAATAGTTAAGAAAAGACAGTCTAGATTAAGGATATTGAAAGAAAAGAGGGAACCTTTCTTCTTTACTAGAGGACTTTGAAACCAAGAGTCAGTCCGGAATTTAGGCTAAAAGAAAATGCTTCGAAATGGATTATTTAATTTAAATAATATTAAATTTTTAATACTGGAAAATAAATCTGTTATAATATTTCAAAACCAATGGAAAAAGCTGTAGAAGATCTGCCTGATATGACCCAAGACTGGGAAAAGGCGATCCCGCATAAGATTGTGGATAGTAGTGAGAGAAGTATGAAGCAAAATTAATGAAAAATATGCAAGATGTCTCATTTACAAAATATTACTAAAAACAACTAAAAATATTTGAAAAGATGAAGGTTTATACCATATAATTTAATGGAAGTTTCAATATTATTAAGATGTCAATTTTCCCCAAATTTACCACAGATTCAATGAAATCCTACCAGGAATTGTGCAGTGCTTTTGTTTGTTTGTTTATTTTTGTCTGTTTTTTAAATTTTAAACACTGATCTTAAAATGAATATGTAAAGTCAAAGGACTAAGAACTAAGAATAGTCAAAACAATCCTAAAGAAGGACAAAGTTGGACGACTTCTATTAGCTAACTTTGTGTAAGACTAGAAAGATTATGACAATGTGCTACTGGCAAAGGGTAGAAAATAGACCAATAGAACAGACTGAATTTATAGCAAATCATCATTGGAGTACAATGGAGAGATCAGAGTGTTTTAAATAAAAATATTTAATTAAATACTTATTAAAAATAAATCTTGATCCCTAGTTCATGTTCCATACATAAAAACCTATCCTAAATGGATTTATTTATTTATTTATCTTCCTAAATGGATTTAAATCTTCTAGAAACTACTAGAAGTAAACCTAGTAGTATATCTTTCCCATTTTGGTGAGGCATATATATTGAGCAGAAACTCTAGGCATACATCCCATCTACCTTGGGATGGATAAATATTATTTAAACAGCACACACACACACACACACACACACACACACACAAAGAGGAACATTGATAAACTGAACTAGATAAAAACTAAGAAATTATTTTTATTAAAATATACTATTAAAAAGTGAAAATGTAAGTAATGTCAGCTCTTTGAAGAGCAGCTAGTCTACTGCCATTATTTCAGATATAATAAACTTAGGAGCTATAATGTTAACTGATTTATCAACAGCAACAAGCTAACTATGGCTAACTTTGATCTAGAAACCTGCCTAGTGCCTTTCAGTAGTCTATTGCCTAGATTATCATCATAAAAGTGATGAAGTGGAGAAGGAATCAAACATATATATATACCAAAAATGGTTCACTTGGGGAATAGGTTAATCATAGTATCATTGATAAAAAATATGTGGCAAAGAAGGGGAGTCAGTTTGGTGTAAGAGATAATGAGCACAGCTTTAAACATATGGAGTTTGATGTGAGAATGAAAACAATATCTCATGAATATACAATATATTTAGATTTTCAGCAAGGGAATTAGTCATAGCATATAATTTTTAGGAAAAATGTAATTATTGAATTTGTAAACATTGATTATGGAGTGATGGAGTTATTATAGGGAAAAGGGAACAAATTGTTCACTGACAATTTTGGTAGGTAGAATGAGAGAGGTAAATTAATAAAAGGAAGGAATTAGAAAAGTAACAGTAAATATAAGAAAGTATAATGCCACAGACAGGAATATTTCAAGAACAGAAATAACAGAAGTGACATAAGTTAGAGAAATATTCAGAGTAAACTTATTTCAAATATAATTCTTTAGGCCTACAAAACACTTGATTTGTCCAAGCAGGCTTCATAAAATTTTGTATGCACAAAAAGAAATTCAAGTAAAGAGAGAACCAGTAAAAAAGAATCAGATGATACTTTAACAAAGAAATGATACATAAATTTCTTTTCACATTTCTATTTAATTATTTTTACTTCCTCAATATATTACCTTGATGTTCTCTAGTAATTTCCATATGTTCATATAAACACACTGATATTTTAGACAAATATAGCCATGACATAACTGGCTTAATTGAGTTTTTTCTGGGAAAAGAAAAGAAAGAAAATATCTGTTCTGTATCCAACCAGAAAGTTTGCTCTACCAATGGAATATAGACTCTGTTTCTATACACTTAACAATACATAGCATAAAACAGTTTCTCAATAAAAATAGGAAGTAGGAGAAGAAAGTACGTAGGTTCTGTTTATCTAGAGCATAACCAGGGTGTCTAATCAATTATTTAGGTGGGATGTGGCATCAATGAGAGAATGTTAGTAGTCTGAAATCAGTAAGAGATAATTAACTTACCCTTGCTTACACCCATATATTATTCTTCTATTTATGCCAAGATGCTTTTCAAAAAATATATTTTTCAAGAAGTGACAGCTACAGAAAGTGCAGTGGCTCAGCCCAAATTTGTCAGTACTATAGCTTATCAAGTCACACGTCTTTCTGATTTCAAGTTTGTAGTTGTTTAGTACATGGTAATCAGAAAATAATGACAAAGAAAAAAATAGCTGGAATTAGATAACTTGAACTCCAATATAATCTATAGTCCTTACTCTATGTAGACATATTTGCCTCAGTTTCCTCATGAGAAAAACTTGGAATTATTCTCAATTAAAGTAAGTTAAAGTAATTAATTCATGGAAAATAGCACAGTACCTGCACACAATAATATTAATTATTACGGTTCTTATTATTATTAAAACCATGTTTCCCTATGGCCATTCTACTTGCACATTTTTTTTGTTAAAAAGCAATACAATAAATTGAATTTCAAAGAAGTACAAGCTTCAAGTGATTTCCATTTTATAAATATTATTTGACTGAGTGTAAATAAACAAAAAAATACATGTAATTACATTATAAAACTCAGATGATAAAAATGAAATCAAGTGGAACTTAATTTTCAACTTTAGAATAGTATTTTAAACTATTTGAGCTTTTATTTGAGCGTTAATTCTCATAACCCATAATATTTCACTACCCATATAAGAAAAAAACAAAAGTATGGGATCCATATATCTGTGGCTTTGAAAGTGGTCATAATTTCAATCCCACAAAATATGGAAGGGCAAATTAGTCTATGAGTAAATTTGCAAGTAGGGTCACTGTTTCTCTTATTTTCACGGGAAACAAATAATATTGAGTCTGTTTTATGAGAAATAAATTTGAAAAAAAGTAAGAATCTCTACATGGTTTTATTGCCTAAAGAATGGACTTAAATAGAATTTAATTAAAGTATAGGACAAAAAAATCATTAATTGCATGTAAGTGTCGACAAATGTTTTATTTTCACCTAACTTATTTTGTGATAGAACAAGGAAAAAGAAAAAAAAAAAAGAAAGAAATGGGTCTTTCTAACATGGTAAATTGGATATAGGAGTTTTCCCTCCCAGCTCATACAAAGGTTTATACAAATATAGAGTTTTCTCCTAGCAAGCTTATTGAGACAAAAATTCTAAGATCATTAAAGAACAATTAGACAACTGTGGAGAAAGCATGAAATTAAATAAGATTAGTTTAAAAAATCAACTGCATTTTAATAATCTTGTGATTTTTTTTTTTGGTTCTTAAATCATAATTATTAGTTTAAAGTAGGGATAAAGTGATTTTTTTAAAGCAATGGACTAAATAAAGAGTAGCTAAAAGAAGATAAGGTATATTACAGTTAATTCACTGTACAAGTATAATTACTCTGAGATATACTTAAAATGTGAATGTTCTTACCATAAAAAATAAATAGTAATTATGTAACATGATGGAAGGTGTTAATATTGAAATATATATGTGTATCAAATCAACACACTGTGCATCTTAAATTTACACAATGTTCTATGTCAATTACATCTCAATAAAGTTGGAACAAATGTGAATATTTAGTAAAGAAAAGTATTCTGAACTGATTTTTATGCCATGGTAGACTGCAATAATTCTTTGTACAATCCCTCATGATTCCTCTAGTGACAAAAATTTGAAATTCACAGACAGCTAGCTTGACAAAGTTAAACTCTCTGGTCACATAATATAATGAATTTATGTGGCACAAGAACATTAAATTCATCATTTCTGTTTCATTGAGACAGAGTCAACTCATCTATCTGATCAGACAAAATGCTATAGAATACCAGGACCTATATGACAATTAAGTTAATGGTACAATCAGGCACACCACTATTGTTTGGACATTTTCTACATCACTAGGTAGACTTTGTTTTTTTCTGATGTCAGATCACTTCAGTTTTCTAAACCCTTGAGCAGAGGTACCACTTTGCAAATTATGAATTTCTTATTTGTAGATTATTTTACTGCAGTCTTCTTCAAAAGATCTTATTTTTTCACCTAATTTCTATTAGTGAATTTATCACTTACTTTTTGCTGTGCAATCAAACAATTTTAAACAACATAATCCTTATTTGGCCAACAAGTTAATGGGCTGACTTCTAGTATGGGCTAGGTCAGCTAATATAAGGCCCTCTCTTGTGTCTGTTGTCGAGTGGAAGATGGGAAAGTGGCTATAAGATATAGGATGGTCTCATTTGGTAGTTACCTGACTTTTAGCAGGACTGCCTTGGTTCTCCTCTATGTGATGTCTAGTCTTCCAGCAGTCTTGCTCAGGCTAGTCACAAATGTAGTCTCAAGGCTCCAAGCAAAGCAAGAGAAGTCAAGCCCCAATGAGTCATCTTTATTTGAACAATGTCAAACTCAAATTGTTTGATATACAGTTGACCCTTGAGCAATACAGGGGTTAGGGGTGTCCAAGCTCTTCACAGCTGAAAATCTGTGTGTAACTTTACAGTTAGCTCCCCATATCCATGGTTCTGCAACCATACGTTCAACCAACCTCAGATTGTGTAGTACTGTAGTATGCATTTATTGCAAAAGATTTGAGTATAAGTGGACCCACACAGTTCAAACGCATGTTGTTAAAGGATAAATTGTAATATTGAACAAAATATGCTTCTCTCCTTAGTGTCTTTTTGTTTATGAAAAAGATAGCAACTTTAGTAAGTACTCAAAAAATCTGCATTTACATTGGCCTACTACTTAGATACCTTTAAGTGTATGGTATAATATAATTGTAGTGCTTTGCTTCTCTAGAGACAATAGTGTGAAGATTTTATGTAGGTGCAAAACCAAAACCAAAAGCCAATGGAAAAACAAGAACAACAACTATATGTGAGTTATATTTATTTCCCCTCCCCCAATTTGCTGTAGCATTTCAAATAGAGCAGAGCATTGATATACCATTTCATTCCTGTCATTACATGTAAGGCAAAGTTGTCATTAGCCTATTTACTCAGAAAAGAGAAATGGATTGAAGTTATTTTTGAAAAGGATGCTATCCAAACCACCAACAGTGTTGGTTTTCCTTTACTCCACATCCTGGTTAACACTTGTTATTTTTGTCTTCTTGATAACAGCCATTCTAATAGTTGGGAATTAATATCTCATCATGGTTTTGATTTTCATTTTCATTGTGATTAGTTATGTTGAGAATGTTTTCATATACCTTTTGGCCACTTGTATATACGTCTTTTAAGAAATGTCTAATCAGGTCCTTGCCCATTTTTTATCAGGTTAATTGACTTTTGCTTTTCAGTTGTATGACGAGTTCCTTGTATATTTTGGCTATTAACCCCTTATAAGATACATGGTTTGCAAATATTTTCTCCCATTGCCTTTTCATTCTGTTGATTATTTCCTTTGTTATGCAGAAGCTCTGTAGTTTGATATAGTTCCACTTATCCATTTTTGCTTTTATAGCCTTTACTTTTAGTTTCATATCCCAAAAATCATTGCCAAGACCAATGTCAATAAGCTTTTTCTTTTGTTTCCTTCTGGTTATTTTATGTTTTCAGGTCTTATGTTTAAGTCTTTAATCCATTTTGTGTTGATTTTTAAATATGAAGTGAGATAAGGTCCAATATAATTCTTCTGCATGTGGATATCCAGCTTTCCCAATGCTATCCATTGATACATTCTCCACTGTGTGTCTTTGGCACCCTTGTCAAAGACTAGCTGACTATAAATGTGTGGATTTCCTTCTGGGTTGCCTATTTGGTTCCAATCATCTATATGTTTGTATTTATGCCAGTATTATACTGTTTTGATTACTTTACATTTGTGGTATATTTTGAAATCAGGAAGTGAGATGTCTCCTGCTCTCCTCTTGCTCAAGGTTGCTTTAATTATTCAGGGTCTTTGGTGGTTCTATATAAACTTTAGGATTAGTTTTTCTATTTCTGTAAAGAATGCCATTGAGATTTTGATAGAGATTGCATTGAATCTGTAGATTACTTTGGGTAGTATGGATATTTTAACAATATTATTCTTCTAATTCATGAACATAGAATGTCCTTCCATTTATCTCTGTGTTCTTTAATTTCCTTCATAAATGTATTATAATTTCAGTATACAAGTCTTTCTCTTTGATTGTTTGCTCCTAATATTTTATTATGGTTGATGCTATTGTAAATAAGATGGTTTTCTTAATCTCATCTTTGGATAGTTCATTTTTAATGTATAGAAATGACACTGATTTTGTATCCTGCAACTTTACTGAGTTCACTGATTTCTAACATTTAGTTTTTGTTGTTTTTAGGGTTTTCTGCATATATGATCATGTAATCTGCAAAGAGAGGTCATTTTACTTCTTTCTTTCTGATCTGGAAGCTTTTATTTCTTTTTCTTGTCAAATTGCTCTGGCTAGGACTGCTAGTACTACTTTGAATAGCAGCTCATACTATCACAAAACTGTTTAACAGAAGTAACCCTTATAGTTATTTTTTATCCTGGGTTCCTCTCTGCCTTTCTTTCTATATTCTTTTTAAACTTTATTTATTTATTATTATTATTTTTTTTTTTTTGCGGTACGCGGTCCTCTCAGTGTTGTGGCCTCTCCCGTTGCGGAGCGCAGGCTCAGCGGCCATGGCTCACAGGCCCAGCCGCTCCGCGGCACGTGGGATCCTCCCGGATCGGGGCACGAACCCATGTGCCCCGCATCGGCAGGCGGACTCTCAACCACTGCGCCACCAGGGAAGCCCTAAACTTTATTTTTAATCTCTAACAATTGTCAGAGTTTACTTAAATATTGTCTATTCACACACAGACATAATTTTAGAAACAGAACAGATCTTGAAGATCACATCTTTTTAAATCTTTAATCTTAATAAGAAAACTGAAAGCTATAGTTTTGGGGGGAAGAATAAGCAATTTTTTAAACAAATTAAATCCACAGTAAAGTGAGATGCTTTTTTATTTTATGGGTTCACTGTCATTTGGTTTACGCTTTATTATACCAAAACAACTAGTAAAAATATAAAACAAAATAAACTAAAATATGCAAATAAAATAATGAAACACAAATGCTGTAGCAAAATGAAACCAAGAGCATATTGCTTTTTCTTTTCTTTACTTTTCTTTTCTTTTCTTTCTTTCTCTCCCTCTCTCCCTCTCTCTCTCTACTGAATTTACTGAATCATCTTTTGAGTCAGAGAGGTATTTCAATCCTCATTGACATGCAATGATATATGGAAGTCAAGGGTCTTTATAATAATGACTACCACTTCTAGTACTATTACTACAACACTACAGTGACTGTCTTTTCCTTTTGAGCCCACTTTATACACAAGTTACTGCACAAGGTACTTTCTACAAACATTAAAATTCAGCCAATGACCCCGTGCACTGGTTATTATTATCCTTTCTCCATTTTACAGATGAAAAAGTGAGACTCACATGAGATCACACAAAAAAAGCAGAATCAGAATTTAAACTCAGAAAAGATTTCTTCTCTCAAAGACAGAAAAAAAGCTGTCTTTTGAGCTTTTATCTTTTAGTTTCTTCTTCATTTAACTTTTAAAACATCACTATAATTGAATATCAACACACAAAAGCAAGTAGGGAGAATATCATGATTATAGTCCTTCACTTATTCACAACTGCATATAAAAATGCCAGCTGTGAGTGTTATTCACTGGCCCTTACTAATTATGCTGATCTGCCTCTCAGAGAATGTTAAGGTATGGGACAGAAAAAGTCATTTGTAGTTTAAGGCAGCTTGTCTTTTTTTTTTTTTTTTTTTTTTTAGTGTCCCTGGTAAGATTTGTGATCAGCAGAAATTCTCCCTGTTCTTGTCTATGCTGCTAATAACACATTGTCATAAAAGGTCACAACAGGAAAATGCTGTTTGGGTAAAGTCCTTTATAGTTAAACAAGCAAGGTAAATACCAATTAGAGCAAATGTTTCCTTGGGAAGAAGAGAATTCTAGGGATTTATTAGTCATTTAAGTGATGTGAAGCCATACTCTATTTTAGAAGATGTAGATAATCCTCCTGACACATCATCTCCAAAATGTGTGTGCTTATACATTCTAATAATCTGGTGTGTATATGTAGAAAGTTCCTTTTTATATTTCCTCATATCCAGTAAAATTCCTATATTAACATATTTGTAATAAGTTTATTTTCTAGATCATTTTGATATTCTAAATTCATGAGCATGTAGTCTGTAAATTAATAACATTTGTGTTTTTTCATTTCCAAGATTTACCATTTTTCACTTATTATTGTACTCACTAGGATAGTCAGACTACTGATGAACAAAAGAGGTGATTATTGTCATTTAATTATGCCCAACAACAAGAGCAAATCTTGCAATGTTTCAAATTAACTGTGATGTTTGCTAAATTTTTTGTAGATATTCTTTATCAGTTTAGGGGAGCTCTGTTCTATAATATTATTTTGCGGAAATATTATTATTATTAGATGTTGAATTTTATCAAAGATTTGTTCTGCATCAAGTTAGATGCACATTTAATTTTTCAACTTTTTAATGTACTGAATTGCAATTGTTGTTTACATATGATGAATCAGGTTAATCAACAAACTTGTGCTTTTGATTTTTTTCTAATGGGCAATTACTATTATTTTTCCTCTTGATTTCTGCTTTTATATTGTTTTTTTTTTTTTTTTTTTTTTTTGCAGTACGCGGGCCTCTCACTGTTGTGGCCTCTTCCGCCACGGAGCACAGGCTCCGGACGCGCAGGCTCAGCGGCCATGGCTCACGGGCCCAGCCGCTCCGCGGCATGTGGGATCTTCCCAGACCGGGGCACGAACCTGTGTCCCCTGCATCGGCAGGCAGACTCTCAACCACTGCGCCACCAGGGAAGCCCTATATTCTTTTTTTCCTTCTACTTTTTATGGATTCATTTTCAGTAGAGATGTTAGTCTTATTCCAAAAAACTGTTTCACAATTAGAAATAGAAAACCTCTTCAACTTTTTGTTTAAAATTTGAGGCAGTGAATAAACTGCTTACCTTGGAATAATAGGATGACAAGTTTTAAGTCTAAAATGTCCTAATAAGAATGAAAATGAGCAAAATGTTTTAGTTGTACAATTTTCTTATTAGTCATTCTATAAATGTGAATGTCACTGCATGTAATTTTTTAGGGAAGGATATTCTTCTTCCCAGATTTTGCATATATGTATGCATGCTACCATATGAAAAATGTATATTAGAAACTGATTTTATGATTTGAGAGTTTCTTTGTCTTTGTCATTATCTTTTTATGACCTCTAGTTAAAAAAAATACGTTTTGTTTGTATAGAAATTTGCTTGAATTTGCAGATGGATTAAAATACATTTTTGATGCAGGGAAGATTATCGTTTCTCCAAGATTTTATAGTCAGCAAGTGGTAGAGGTAAGGCTTAAAGCCAAGCCAATCTGATGTAATAATGACTTCTTTGATTTTCTAATTACTCCTCTGCTGTGTGTTTTTCTTTTGTTTTTGACATGGAGCTATTACCATCTAACATCTGTCTGTGTATTTTCCATATTTTATTGAAAACTTTGCATGTGTTTCATAATATCTAAACTTCTACCATCACCATCAACCAAGGCAACTTCAAAAGTTATGCTAATTATAAAGTAAAATATAAAAATTATGATTGGTACTTTTACTAAATTTATCTTCCAATGTTCTTAATTTCTACTCTAATTCTACTACTCAATTCCAATACCTCATTTTGAACCTTGGCTATAGTTGAAGGTATACCAGCTTCAAAATTATAAAGTCCAACATCATAATATTTGCCTTGAACCACATACACATCTTGCTCTCAATTATTTTATCATTTTCATTTTTAATAATTCTATTATCATAAATAATAATTTCTAAGCTTTTGTCTACTTCTAGTATCGATCTACAATCACCTTTGTATACCATGACTTTTTTCTTACCTATCCAGAGCAGATGACATAACACATCTTTGCAACTACTCATTTAAAGTCATTGGCAACATTATTATTCCATTATCTTTTCCCCTCTCCTGTCCACAAAAGCACTGATCACATGCTGCCTCTGCTCCAGCACTCATCTCTGCTGAGAGCTGCAGGAGAAAACCACACAACTGTAACAATAGTTTCTTATAAAAAGAAATCAAGATCCATATACACAGCTGGGTCTCCAGATTCATACAGGAAATATTTCACACGGTCCTAGTCAACTCCCTATCCAGTTTTCCACAGTAACTCTTTTAAACTTTGACCACTACTCTCAAGTATTTTTATTTTACCCTATTTTCTTACCCTTATCAGATAGTGATATTTGCCAGTGAATTAGGAGGAAATTAGTGATGAATTCCTTCACCATTGTCCTCCTACACACATAATATCACTATCCATTCTACCTCCTCCCCACAATCTCAGAAAAAGGCATTTTTCTTTATGTTTAAGGCAAAGGGAGTAATACCTACCACTGTGCTGTTGCACCTGTCATCAATATTCTCATCCAAAATTCACACATTTCCCATTATCTATTTTTTATCTAATGCAGAGCTTGTTATTTCAAATGACTTTTCACTACATCCTTAAAGCATGTTCAGATATTTTTATCACAAAAATATTCTTTCCTTACACTATATTTCCACTTAGCTAATACTCTTAGCCTCCACTGACAAACAAGTAAACTGATGGGATAGTCTACCTTGTATTTTTAATTACTTACCCACAATTAGTTCTTCAATTGCTCTAGAGTTTAGCTTCCCAGTACACCGGAATCACAGACATAAAAGTTATTAACAGCCTCCTGTGAAGAATAATTAATATGTTCAATGGTCACATTAATCACATTCTCTGCAAAATTTCGAATTAGTGACTATGGTTTTCTTCAAACCTTCTTTAACTTCCATGAGATTTTTCTCCTAGTTTTTGATCTAGCTTCCTTTATTTTCCTTAACATTCTTACTTACTTACTTTTGAGAGATTTCATCCTTTGATTATAACCTAAATTTTTGTATCTCATAGATTTTTCTCTTTTCTTCTCATTTTATTTTTAATTTTATCTTAAATATATATATATATATATACACCAGGTTCAGTCTATGTTTTTTATATATATCAGGTTCAGTCAATTCAAATGCTACTTTATCAAGCTCTTTCTTCACCCCTAAATTCAACATCCATACATCAGAATTAATCATTGGCTATTCACAGGTATCTCACATTTACCTCAAACTCGTTACCTTTTCCTGCATACTTATTCATGCCAAAGATACATTACCTCAGTGAAAATCACCATTGGCCTGGGTGCCCAAGCCAAAGAACTACATGTCGCCATCACCATTATGTCCTGGACTCTAGCAATGGTATTTTAGTTTTTTAACAACTATCCCTGTCTCATAGAGAACTTTACATCCACATATCCGTCTTTCATCTGCCATTGCACACATCTTTTAAAAACTTAAGATACTGTCTACTTAAAATTGGTCAGTGGTTCACTTCATTATAGGCAATATTTCAAACGTCTTACTTAGCATAGCTTATATATCTCCATAATTTGAATCTTGCTAATTTCTCCAGGTTCAAATCAGTAACAATTCTGCCAAGAGTGCCTAACACGTTCTCTTATAAGCGGCCATTCATTATGAACACACCTTTCATTATTCATCAACATACAACTAAAAGATCAACCTCTCTATTAAGGTTTATAAAATTCCCCTTCCACAGCCAGTTTTGCTGGGCTTATACGTTCCCTCATTCATGCACAACAATTGCACATCCACATTTATATAATAAGGATAGAAATGTGCTTTTGCACTTGCCCATCTACTACTACATCATTAGTTGCTTGAGGGTAGGGAGCAGACTGTGACTGTTTTTATTATTAGTCAGTGATACTTAGTGAATATTCAAAAATATATTGAATCAGTAAATTTTTGTACAGTACAGAAAACACTTTTGGAACATTCTCAGTATCATGAGGAAATGATCAGAAACCATGATTGCAGATGGACAAATTATGTGTCATTATCATTTTTTGCTTTGTGTAAGTAAAATTAGAATTCCTCTTCTTTCTGGAAAATGTAGCATAGACGCTCCCTGTTGAGAAACATCTATATATCTAAGTAGTACCTACCATTGTTTTTAAAATTATGAATGTAGAATAAGATGTTTTGTCGACTGAGGAGAAAAGAAAAAAATGTTTTAAAAAATCCTCTCCTTTTAAAGTACTTACAAACTAAACTGTGGAGATAAATTCTATGTAATCCATGGAGAGAAAATTATCTCCTAGTCCCTAGAATATGAATACCTTGAGTGATGCAACCAGTATGATTACTCAGTAAATCTTCAGCTCTAAGAATTATAGATAGAATTGTTAAAATAAGACACAGTTAGCATAGTGATTAGAATACACAAATGACGATGTTCTGGTTTTGATCTTAAGGGGAAAGTTGGGAATTTGTAAAATAGTTTCATTTGATGAACGTTGGGTGATGGCACTTTCTTAACTATATCCTAGCTTAATTTATCTGAAATAAGTATAGTGGAAATATTGTAATTAAGCCAATTTCAGAATTGTATTGTTGACCAGCAGAAGTTGAGAAATATATGAACTAAAACAAAAGTGAAAATGGCCAGTTATGAGAACTAAATTCTCCCATATCTTTTAAAATCTATTATATAAATATATTTTTATTCTTAATAATGATTACTAACAACTACATGATTTAAGGTTTATTTTGCCTCACATATGACTTATTTTGAAAGTGCAAGTTATATATTTTAGTTTTATTTTTCACTGAGTTCACAATCCTACCAGGTCTGAATCAAAAGCCTACAGGTTCTATGATACATAAATGCTTTTGATGTTTCTTTCAACTTCTTCACAAAAAACTACATAGTGAAAAATCTATGTGTCAATAACAATAGAGTTACAAGTGAATTTTTAAATACTGGCATCTTTTCATTTGGCATCAGATTTTCATGTTTAACTGAAATCAGCAGGTCAGATAAGAGTAAAGTTTCAAACTCACTGAAATAAATTCTTCGGCAGTATAATCCAGCTGTCAACAGCAGACAGGGTCACAAGATGGTTGGCTGAGCTGGAATATAAAAATTGAGAAATGAGCAGCTGAGTTGAAAATGAAAATGCTATGCTTTCTTAGAGGCAGAAACCAAATATGACATAATGATAGGATCTGGAAGTGGGATCTGAGGAAAGACTGATTTTTACATTGTGCAACTGTGCTTCCTTCCATTTGTGACATGAAGGTACTATTGAAAATGAATGCCTCATGCTACAAAATAGGCCAAAACTTTAAAGGCTCCTTGAAAAACATCACTAGATGAGAACAGGACCCAAGGAACAACAACAAATATAGGTGTATTGTACAGATAAAAGTTCTGGCAGATTGAATACATCCAAAAAGCCAAGTACAGTTTCTGTTGATCAGACCAAGAGAAAAAGAAACAAAAATGAAATACATACCAAAATAGTATTGATGCATTGTTGTGTTTCATATTTACACGTCATTATGTAAATAATGTTTAATATTATATTTAGCAGAGATCTTTTTATGATCTCTGAGATGTTATTTTTAATATAGCTGTATTATGCACAACTATTATTGAAATTCTCAAATTTATCTAAAATATTCTTTCTCATCATGAATCAGAAAAAAATCAGTTATTTGACTGAATTCAGGTGTTAAAAAGATTCAAAAGCCTTTGGTGTTTGTACTCTTATTAGAGTACTCTTATTAGAGTACCTACTATATCATAAATTATACTGATAGATAACTACTTCCTAGAAAATTAAAGTAGCTTATTTCAAAATCAGTTAAAAGGTCTAGGGAGGATTAATTTTGAATAATAATATCCTTGTAACATTCATAGTCAACTCAAATACTATCACTCCTTATTTTGGGGTACTTCATAAAATTATTATATACTAAATTATGATGCATTATTATTTAAAAATCAGATTAAATGCTCTATTCACTTAACAATTTTATCTTAACCTATCATAATATTGAATAACTGAATAGCAATTGAATGTAAATGATAACCAAGCAAAATGCATAATTTCATTAGGAACATCTTTACATCCAAATTGAGTATTTCTGAAATTGCATTGGAGAAAAGGCAGTTGAATGAGACCTAACAAAATAATGCTCAGAAGCCCCACTGAAATTGTCTAGATTCATAAATCAAGAGGCACTAAATAGTCAGCTCTCACAGCTCCTCCAGCAACATGTTTTTGAAACAAGGTTTCAAACTATATATCAAGGAATTGGAGATTTTATATACTATATAATCATGCAAATTAAATATAAAGAATTAAAAGATAAATATAAGAAGGCATTGACATATTCCTATAAGTAAAAGTTCATATCTAATATCATGTAACCTACAAGACCATATGAGATTTTTTTCTCCAAAAATTTTAACAGGTGAATTGTATTTGCCGTATTTTTATATTGTATACACATTTTTTAAAAGTCATTCCATTTTCTTAAATGTAGGCTGTGTATACTTATAATGGAAAAAAAAAATCCCTTCAAAGCCTCAAACTTTTGGCTGTCTAGAAATTAGTTTTTCATTGCCAGCATATTAATTCCTGTAGTGATATTTGCAATTCCACTTTTTATGGTGTATTTTCTACTAATTAAATTGAACTGTATTCCATGCAATGGAATTGTATTTGTAGTATTGTTTTTACAATTCATATACAATTCATGATAGATTTTTCTAGATATAGTACTTTGTTCACTGTGCTCTATTACATTAGCCCCATTATCTTGTAACATACATTTGCATTTATAATTCAGACAGGTGGTTTTAGTACGTGATTTTTTTTCCTAGTCTTTGAAGTGTTCTGTTGAAGAATAAGCTACTCTACTAAACAGAAAATCTAGGTATCAGTAGTATATGTTTAATGATCTAAAATGACAAGTTAGAACAGTGAAAATAATCTGTTTCTAAATTTTAAATGCTTAGGAAGAAATGGAATTTTTTTAAATAAGAAAACATTAGAAAATGGTTATATCAAAACTTAGTTTGGACCCTAGTTAATTTATATATTAATTGGAATGTCTAAGACAATTCACTTTATTAAAAATATTACTTAGATCAATTTCATTCTCAAAGTATCAGCGGTACTCTCCATTGTGTTCAATGAAAAACAAAATCTAGATGACTGGGAAAATTAAATATGTTTTAATTATTTTTCTCAATTCTTTGCTAAATATCTACATTTGCATAAATATAACACAGATCTATCTATCTATATATATAAATTTTTAAACACTTTGCTATGTAAATAAGTAATTTTCATCTCTCTAAAGTTAAACTACGGATGCTTTGCTTTGCCTTTGTTTTTCATCCTTTTTTCTTTTAGCTGTATGTGACACATAATAATTCGCCTTTACCATGTGTTCATATTTTCAATAATGTCAACCAGAATATGTGAGTTAAATGTGATTTTCAAACAGTCAATAGCTGGAGGGATGATATTTGGGAGATGACAGTAGATGCCTCGTCTGTAGGTTATTGGCTAGCTTATCTTGAAGCCCAGCAATCACCTTGAAGTTTTCATTTTACATGGTTAAGTAGTTAAGGAGCAGCCTCATTTGCACTTGAGCAAGGCTACCTGTGATGTGGTAAATGGCATGAAAAACAAGATCGATGCCTGTTTCAAACTACAAAAGTCTTTCACATCAGGGCAGAAATTTCATAATTCATCTGCAAAATGAGCAGTTTCAGCTATGGATGTCCAGCAATGTAGAGTCCATCACAAGTTTTTAAAAAGTCATATCAGATCAAAATGCAGGCTCTTAACTAACTAAATATTATGAGGAGCTCAGAATAAAGGTTGAGACAGATAATTTACAGAGTTGCAATATATAATGCGCTATGGAATCTGTAATAATATGTTTATCCTGCACAATGGGATTCCCTGTTTAAATTAATTCAAATATTGGATTTTAATAATAATTAATATTAATTATTTCATAGATTGAAGCACATTTTGATCATTTGCCTGAATTGTGTGTACACTTGATGCATCAGCATACATAGAAGTTTGCAGGTTTTATATACAGTGTAAAAGGTTTTATCACAGAGATAATGCCTAGAGAAAGACCATTCATTTGGAAGATTGCCATTGAAATCAACCAATAAATAACAAATTGCTCTGCAAGGATTATTTGTTCTTGGCTAATTGTTTAGTGTATAGAATATGATGGGTCTGAAATTTTATTTGGGGTCTCTATTTCATTTTTTCATACACTTATAATTCTATGTGTTTCTATATTTATTACTTAACATAAATTTATCTAATTTCTAGTTCATTTAAACACTACAATCCAACTTATGCATGTTGAGCTCCCTCTATATACTCACTAAAGTAGGCACTCAAAGATGCATAAGGATAAGGACCATGCCATCAAAGAGTTTAAATGGGAGAAAGAAATAAGAATACATTATTATAAAAGTGTGTGCTTTGTGAAAGAGTAAGTTTGAAAAAGGCAGAAAGGTGTCTGATCTCCATTTCTGAGAAAATGGAGAATCTGGAATTGGGTACTATTCTTCCCATGCTGACCCAGAGATCTTGACAACGGACAATGAGGAAATAAAACTCAAACCTTTGGCAGTGATAAAAAATATGCAAAAGCCATAGCAAATGTTCCAGGCAAGTAGATACAGTATAAATAGACTCTGAAGCAAAAAGAAGGAGACAGAGAACGGGGAAGAAGGGTCAAATATTTTGAAAAATATATTCAGAAGGAATGAGGTTCAAAGATAGGCTTTGAATACAGTAAAAAAGAAAATAAGACCTCTGGCTGCAATTCGAATAATTTGAATTGAAATTATTTTCTGAAGATTTCTCAGTAGTTTCTAAATGAGAACTGTTAAAAACAGTAGCAAGTTTAATAACTGCAAAAGTTATTTAAGCCTATAAAATGTAATTCTTAATAGATTTCATTAATATAATCAAATGTAAAAAGTCATTAGTAATATAAAATTAATTTTATACCATTAGTAAACATGTGTGTTTTAAATTCCCATAACTTGGTCACACATTTTTTTGTTATATCAACATGCCATTCAAACAGCATCATCTATAGTACATCAATTTTGTTTTTAAAAAATATTTCCTCATTACACAGTCTGTGAATGCTGATCCTTTCTAACCTTAATGGTATATCTCAAAAGCGATCTCTATTAAATGGGCCTCAGGTATCTTCTATTCTCTACTTCGTTCAATACAGTTTAATCGTATTTATACATTTGATACATAAGTTTTTGAATGACATTTTAAATAAGATTGGCAAATAATTGGTTTAGTACCCTCCCCAGAGTTTACCCACATGCTTAGACATGATAGACCTATGCCATAATGTATTAATGAACGCATCAATGATCTGGATATTTAAATGCAAAGACAATATTCTACTGATCTCTGTCTAAGTCAATAACTTTTGATGAGTGATGAGTACACATCTTGAAGAATAAAAGTAAAATTTAACATTATCTTGGTATTGGGTGACCAATCTTACTGGATAGTTTCACTTTGCTTCAGAACAAAGGTCATGTTTGAACAGCCAACACACATTGGAAACTAGAGATAGATTGTCTTTTCTTTTTTTTTTTTTTTTAATTTCTTTTTTGGCTGTGTCAGGTTTGTGTTGCGGCACAGGGGATCTTTTTTTTTTTTTAACATCGTTAATAGAGTATAATTGCTTTACAATGGTGTGTTAGTTTCTGCTGTATAACAAAGTGAATCAGCTGTACATATACATACCTCCCCATATCTCTTCCCTCTTGCATCTCCCTCCCTCCCACCCTCCCTATCCCACCCCTCTAGGTGGTCAGAAAGCACGAAGCTGATCTCCCTGTGCTATGCGGCTGCTTTTCACTAGTTATCGATTTTACATTTGGTAGTGTATATATGTCCATGCCACTCTCCCACTTTGTAGAGATAGATTTTCTAAAAGACAAAGAACTCCAGAGAGATTTGAATATCTAAAGCCCTCTCCTTCCTTCTCTGGATGGAGACACCCTGCCTCCTTTCTTGCTTTCTAGATTAATAAACTAAGAAATATTTTCCATCTCTCACTTGGAAGAAGAGATATACTTAAGTAGTAATCTGTTTCTTTCTCTCCGTCTCTCCCCTCTTCTTCCGTCCCTGCATCCCTCCCTTCTTCTTTCTCACAGGAAAGGCAGATATGCCAGCAATCTATAAAAAAGCTGGGTCTCTTAAATTTTGCAGTTCCTCTTTTGTGATGTAATTCCACAGCATACACAGGAAACATCCAGTCTATATTTGTGTTATTCTGTGGGAATTTGGGTGCTAAGATGCTGTTCTAGCAAGTGTTTTTCCTATGAGAAATAAAATAGTTTGTGCCGCTATCTGTCAATGTATGTACATAAATGGTGTCAGGCTAATTTGCCAGCTAGCATGCAGCAGCATAATCTCAGATTCTTCACAGTTTCAGACTTTTCAACCTAGTGAAAACTATGGAGTATTATCAGTAATATACCCATCTGGTGAAGTACAAAATGGATCTGTGGATCCATTGAATCAGGAAGTCCACGGGAATCAGTGACTTGTTGACCAAATCTGTATGGTGCGTTAGACAATATGTAGTCCTCCACTTTGTTGCTTGTTACTGAGAATGACTTCGGGGAAGTGATTACAAATAGTACTGAGAGGTACGTTTGAAATAAATGTCAAACAAAAATTGCACTCTACAAAGTTAAACAGGTAAGAGAGTCTATTCAGACCACTGCAATAGGGGATAGAAATTAAACTGTACTGAAGCAAAAGGCAGAAGGGTTTTTAAGCTGTGGGTGAGCTAATGGAAAATTACTGGAGGTCATTAAGTTGGAAGTTGGTCAATGTGATCAGGCCTTTCGTGTTTGCCAGTTAGCATTTATTGCAATCCCATAGACACTGGGAGATACGGGCACTAAATTCCTTGATAATTATATCTCAAGTGTTCTGGTAAGATGCTGAGAGATTTATCTACATTTATCTACATTTCAAAAGTGCAGAGATAAATTTTGCAATTTCAACTTTTCAAAAGTAAATGCCCTAAGAAAAGGGAGGTCAGGAGCCTCCCTTTAGGAGGCTGCCTAAAGTTTAGTCAAGCTGAAGGAAATAAGGTCATCTTGGTCATAAGCAGTCCATACGGTGCATTCATTTTTTTCTCTCTCCTCAAGGTAGGAGGAGAAAAAATTCAGGAGTTTCAGGCAGACCTGAAAGTAAACGTGTTTTGCTGACTGGCATCGAGAAACTTTCTGAGAGAACCCCAGATTTCTTGTCCTTTCTCTATGATGACCTTAGCTGCTTTAAGATTAGGGGTGGAATCAAGATCTCCTTATCCTCAAGGAGGACCTAAGGTCCTACAAACCATTTGGATATACTGGGGGAACTTCAAGGACGGGAGAATCTCACACGTTTATAGTTCTGTTGCATGCTATAAAAGGTCCTGCTGGGGGAAGGGATTCTGGGCCCAGGAGTGACTGAAAGTACCAAGAAATATAGACTTAAGCCACAGTAACATGTAAAGGGATATAATGAAAGAAGAAAGAGTCCAGTTCAGATACTTCTTCGAATCTGGGGAGAATACAGCTGAGTAACCAGACTCTAGACATGTACAGTTTAAAAAAAGAAAAAAAAAAAAAAAGCTACAATGACTATTGGATGACTGTAGGTGGAGTCCTTTGCTCTATTTCATGTTTTTACTGTTTCTACACCTGGATGTATTTAAGAATTGATGTGTATGTTATATGCTGTACTTCCAATCTTATAACTGCCAGAGGGGATCGCCATCCTGACTGGGGAGAACAGCAAGCAGAGAAGTACATTATGGAGACAAATTCCCCTGCCATTTTCCCCAGGGAGTGAGTCAGGATTTAGTGTGAATGTTTCTCACTACATTGAACTCTTTGGTGATTGGAGACAGACTAAGACCCTGAAGATAATGAGTATGTTCCTATTAAAGCCCTGGAAAGGGAGGCAGTATCTACCCAAAGGCATCTGTTTGGGATTTTGGACTTGGGGTTTTGGCATGGCTACTAGATATACCACTTTTGAAAAGAAACTTAAGTTTCCCACTGAGTTCTTATTGAAACTGAATGCCTGACTTACAGAGTTTCGGGGATTTTTCAACTCGATAGGCCTGTTTTGGAGGTTGGCCAACTTACATTGTATGAATGACACAGTAGGATGAGCTTTAAGAGTCTCCCTTGTCAAATGAATGTAGTCTATTGAAGAATACAACCAGCCTGGCCCCAGCAGTCTAGTGACTTTAAATGAAAAAGTGACAACTATCCTTGTGGAGGAAAACATGATTTCCCACTGTTCTGCCTAAATCAAATTAGAGCCACTGACTTTTTTGGTGTCCCAGATTCACAGTCTCTCCTGAAAGCCTAGGCCTGGTTTATAGATGGTTCAGCTAAGCGGAAAACTGATGATGTCTGCTGTGGCTGTTCGCTCTGAACACCAGCAGCTGTGCAAAAATGAAATTGGACATGATTTCTGCACTCAGTCGGGAGAACTAAAAATTTTAGACTATTGCAGATTAAAGACTCATGACTTCTTATCTAAGACCAAGAACTGTGTTAACAGATTATGTTTGCTGGTCAAATTATCCAGGTTGTTAATCTAGATGCCCATGGCCGGGCTCGTTCTCTGATGAGACTAAATGGTATCAAACCAGAAATATCCAAATTGCCATAATCGCCATATGAATTCATCACTATACTGGACAGGGTAATACACATTCACCATTATAGACTGAGCACATAGGAAATGACACTATTTCTGATGCAAAAAAATAAATTGCATGCCAATCTTGTGACTCATGACAAAAAAGGATCTGTTTAACCTTTGGTGAGGGAATCCACATCATACAGAGTACGGTCCCTGCTCACTCTGACAGATTGACTACATCAGTCCCTTACCCCCATGGTGAGACTATTGTGGTGCTTCACCGGTATTGACTTTTGACTTCTGCAAAATACTGATCAGCTAATTCTGGCCATACCATTGTGGCCCCTCAGAAAAATCCTTGCTATATGTTCAGCTTTGAAGACCATTTGTATTTTATGGAAAAAGCTTGTCAATAATGGGCTAATAATCTGACTCTATCTCCCTTACTTTTTCCAGGGACATGCACGTTAAGTCAGATTTGCTATTAAATGCAGGTGTTTCCCAAAGGGGATTATCTCATCTAAGCTTCTTTAAGAACAATGACTAAGACAAAAATCTGAAGGATTAAGGGAGTTACAAGGATGAGCACTGCAATTTGAGGATTCCTCCCCTGCCATTCCTGAGCATAGTTCTCTTGTTTTTTTAACTTCAACCATCCCCAATGGGTGGCACACCCTCTGGATGCAGTCCTGGATAAAAGGGGTCCTCATGGAGTCCAACTTCATTCTGGTTAGGTTTTAGGTATAGAGATGTTCTTTTTGTTTCCCTCTTGCACCTCACTCTTCCATATACATGGTCTTGGTGAGAGTAGAGAGGATTGATAAAAGATGAAGTTTTACCTCCTGGAATAGAGTACTCAGGTTTTATACAGGTGGAGACAGTACACAAACCAAGAGAGAACACAAACCTGGGAGGGAATAGAATGCCTTAGACCCTGGGAGGGAGTGTGTGTGTAATTGCGTATGTTGTCAGGAGGTAGCATTAATGTTCATTATATTTCAAACCTGGCCTTGGAGTCTTCATCCAAGTAAAATGCCTTAGTGCAACTTTCTCCAACTGTCATGAGTTTAACTGACTGCTGAGTCAGCTACCTCCCTCAAGTCCACTCTGACCATGAGACCACAAGTGGATGACTCCAGCTTCTGCAAGTCCTAAGTATAAAACCTCTAGATGTTTCCTCATATTGATTTCATAAAGATGAAGAATGCCACCTCACTGATAGTGTAGACAAACAGGACCAAGTGGACTGACTTCCCTCAGACAGTTCCTCCCCAAACAAGAATTAGACTCAATTACTCAGACTTGATTGGGAACCCTAGGTTTACCAACTAGCTAGGAAGCCTCAGAAAAGACCCCATAAGGTGCCACATTGGAGGTACTGTCAAACTATATCCCTTATTGTTATCTGTCCCACAAAGGGGTCCCAACCATATGAAATAATTGTTGCTAGAAACAACATCTGTGCCCTCTGGATCATACTTATTGTTTAGAGGCCTGTTATTATCTTGCTTTCCTTTCAAAAACATGACTTACATCTTAGAGCTGATTATAAGAGTGTTTAAAGAAACTCCACTGGTAGCTTATATATCACTCAGATGACTGCAGAGCTCTCTCCAAAATGAGATTTACTTCAGTTACTCAGATGACTTTCCCAGACAAATAACTAACACATTATTTAGGCATATTATGTGGGTGGTTGTACTAACATGCTAGTTATTCAATTAGAGAGGTATAAAGGGTGTCTGTAACTTTACCTGAGGTGATCAATAACACTATCTCGGCACCAGAAGGCACTCGGGTTAGCTTTATCTCGCTGGCAAGGGTTTCCAGGGATGGCAGAATTCCTATAGACTTTCTTCTGGCAGGCTAAGACAGAATCTGTGCTAATACCTGGAAAAATGCATTAAAATGGGTGGCAGAGTCAACATAGAGACTTAAGGAAAAAGACCCCTGACATTAATGGTTTATGAAATTTCTTCAGTTGGCTAGATCCATAACCCTGGGTGTCATAGCTGAGGTCACCACAGAAAGTTGACCTCATTCTGATATCCAGATTCCTACTGATATTAGCTTTAAGTGCTACAGAAACAAACAATGAATTTCATACTAAGTCAGTGCTAGAGGAATCAGGCTGATGGAGTTGTATTTGCATGGAAAAATTCACAAAGGACTTGAAACATTTGGCAATCAGGAGTGAATCTGTTGGGAGACAATTCACCTTGAATGTTTTCAATTTTCTGCATGGTCCTGCTCTTTGAAGCAAAAGGACACACTTGAACAGTAAACATGCCTTAGAAGATTGAGATAGCTTTTCTGCAAAGTTAGACACTTCTGAAAAGATTTGGAGTCATACACATCTCTCCTTCCCCATCCTGGATACTTGTGCTTAAATGTCAAGGTAGTAAAGCAAGAGATACACTTCTCCTCTCCCCCAAAGGAAATGTGCTTAGTGAGTAATCTCTCTTACTCTCTAAGGAGAATGAGCATATGTGTTAGCAGCTATTAAAAGCTCAAACTCTCCTAAAATTTGGAATCACATGGATAGGTAACATACTGTTTTTATTTGAGTTACCCTGTGGGGATTGGGATATAGGGAAGCAGAGCTAAGATATTACCCTGGCTGCTATTTGTACTGTGAGTAAATAAATAGCCTGTGTCTCTGACCCAGGGAGATTGTATCTTCTGTCAGTATGAGTACATAAAACAGTGGCAGCCTAAATCATTAGCTCGCAAATAAAGTAAATTCAGTCACTTCACAGTTTCTGAGCTAACTCTTGGAAATTTAGATTCAATGTCATTTTGAGACTTTACCTAGATCTAGTAATTTTATGAATGATTATAGGAAGGGATACTGAATGGCAGGCTCTACAGCGCTGTCATCCAAGGATATAAACAAATTGCACAGAAATATTTATATGCATTCTGCTAAATCATCAGTGAAAGTTGACATGGATAAATAATTCATATAGATAAAGTAATTTCAGATAAAATAAGTGCTATGAAGAGACAAAATACTAGTTTAAGGGAGGACTCAATACCGGACACTTAAATGGACTGGCCTAGAAGGAAGGACAAAAATAGGTGAGTGAGTTATCACAGAAACATAAAAAAGATAATTTCTAACATAGGAGTGTGGCCAACCATGCCACAGTTTCATAGAATCTGAAGTCAGATAACTGCTATACAATTTGAAAAGGGGGAATTTGTTAGTGACTTTGGGAAATACCTTTTGAATGATGGGAATAAAAGCCTTAATAGAGTGGGTAAAGGGAAGATACGGGACTAGAATGGAGAGATAACACTTTTAGCTCACTCTTCATAGGTACTTTCCTGTGAGGAAGAGCAGAGGACAAAAAAGTACTGCTGGAGAAGAATATGGAATCAAGGAAATATTCTTTAACGACGGGCAATATGGATGCTTTCTGAATGCTGACGAGGGTTTTCAAAGGAAAGGAAGAAATTTATGTTGAAGAAACTGAGGGCTTAAATAAGAAAAGAGTAAAATTGTTGTGTATTTAGGGCATGAAACATGAATTCCAGAGTCCTTACTATGAAATCCAAGTTCTTTTTGAATATTTAATAGAGAAAATCATATAAATACTACTGTAAAGAATATTCTACACTATAATGAAATAGTGATGATGAAGGGAAACCAAAGGCCAGAAGGAGCCGAAAATGTGTAGTGTACTGTTCTGAAGGGTTCTGTAATGATTCCTTGATCTAGAACTAAACATAGTAATGCAGTACGGATTTAGGTACACGAAACTTAGCATCAGAGTGACAGGTTCTCATCTTGAGGAACATTGTTAATAAAGCACACATTATTTTAAGAGATTTTTGCTTGTTAAGAGCAGTGAGCTCTAGAGAACACTGCTATATGTTCCTAGGGACAAGAATTGTCCTTATGACCCAGCAGGTTGATTAAACTCAAGAGTTTTATGGACTTTCTAGGACATTTTCTCACATAAGGTCCTATGATCAATGCTAGAACATGAGGAAGAATATAAAGAATATGAGGTTTATTCCTATAATCGTTCATCCTGTTATATTTACTTTTCAATTAGTATCAAGATTTATCAAAATATTTATAATAAATATTAAAATATAACTCAGCAATGAAAAGATAAACAACTCAGTTTAAACATGAGCAAAGAATTTGAGCAGATATTTCTCTAAAGAAAACATGCAAATGGCCAATATATTAAAGATGCTCAGTATTAGTCATTAGGGAAAAACAAATTAAAACAACAATGAGCTACCACCTTACACCCACTAGAATAGTTATAATGAAAAACAAAATGGAAAGCATTGTTGGCAAAGAGTTGTAGAAATTGGAATTCTCATACATTGCTGGTGGGAATAAAAATTGTTCTGATTACTTTGGAAAATAGTTTTTCAGTTCCTAAAGGAGGTAAACATAGAGTTACCTTGTGACACATTTCTACCTCTAGTTATACACACAAGATGATTGAAACCATAATTTACACAAAAACTTGTGCATAAAAATTCATAACAGCATCATTCATAATCGCCAGAAGGTGGAAATGATCTGTGTCTATCATTTGATGAATGGATAAAAAAATGTGGCAAATTAATACAACGGATTATTATTCAGCCACAAAAATGAAGTTCTGATACATGCTACAACATGGATAAATTATGAAAACATTATGTTAAATGAAAGAGGCCAGACACAAAAGGCAGCATATTATATGAACACATTTATATGAAATGTCAAGAAAAAGCAAATCCATGGAGACAGAATGTAGATTAGTAATTGCTCAGGGATGGGGAAGGAGAAAAAAAGGGTATGGTGTTTCTTCTTGAGGTAATGGATACGTTTTGGATATAGTGGTGACAGTTGTAAAACACTGGGAGGAGGGATTTGAGAAGACGTCGGAAGAGTCAGACGCGGAGATCACCTTCCTCCCCACAGATACATCAGAAATACATCTACACATGGAACTGCTCCTATAGAACACCCACTGAACACTGGCAGAAGACCTCAGACCTCCCAAAGCAAGAAACTCCCCACGTACCTGGGTAGGGCAAAAGAAAAAAGAAAAAAACAGAGACAAAAGAATGGGGACTGGACCCACACCAGTGGGAGGGAGCTGTGAAGGAGGAAATGTTTCCACACACTAGAAGCCCCTTCACGGGCGGAGACTGCGGGTGGCGGAGGGGGTAAGCTTCGGAGCCACGGAGGAGAGCGCAGCAACAGGGGTGCGGAGGGCAAAGCGGAGAGATTCCCGCACAGAGGATCGGTGCCGACCAGCACTCACCAGCCCGAGAGGCTTGTCTGCTCATCCGCCAGGGCGGGTGGGGCTGGGAGCTGAGGCTTGGGCTTCGGCTTCGGAGGTCAGATCCCAGGGAGAGGACTGGGGTTGGCGGCGTGAACACAGCCTGCAGGGGTTAGTGTGCCACGGCTGGCCAGGAGGGAGTCTGGGAAAAAGTCTGGAGCTGCCTTAAGAGGCAAGAGACTTTTCTTCCCTCTTTGTTTCCTGTTGCGCGAGGAGAGGGGATTAAGAGCACTGCTTACAGAGCTCCAGAGACTGGCGCGAGCCGCGGCTAAAAGAGCGGACCCCAGAGGCGGGCCTGAGACACTAAGGCTGCTGCTGCCGCCACCAAGAAGCCTGTTTGTGAGCACAGGTCACTATCCACACCCCTCTTCCGGGAGCCCGTGCAGCCCGCCACTGCCAGGGTCCCGGGATCCAGGGAAAACTTACCGGGGAGAACGCATGGCGCGCCTCAGGCTGGTGCAACATCACGCCGGCCTCTGCCGCCGCAGGCCCGCCCCGCACTCCGTGCCCCTCCCTCCTCCCCCCCCCCCCCCCCCCGGCCTGAGTGAGCCAGAGCCCCTGAATCAGCGGCTCCTTTAACCCCGTCCTCTCTGAGCGAAGAACACACGCCCTCCGGCGACCTACATGCAGAGGCGGGGCCAAATCCAAAGCTGAAACCTGGGAGCTGTGCGAACAAAGAAGAGAAAGGGAAATGTCTCCCAGCAGCCTCAGGAGCAGCGGATTAAATCTCCACAATCAACTTGATGTACCCTGATTCTGTGGAATACCTGAATAGACAACGAATCATCCCAAATTGAGAAGGTGGACTTTAGGAGCAAGATAATTTTTTTCCCCTTTTTGTCTTTTTGTGAGTGTGTATGTGTATGCTTCTGTGTGAGATTTTATCTGTATAGCTTTGCTTCCACCATTTGTCCTAGGGTTCTGGCTGTCCGTTTTTCTTTGTTGTTGTTTCTTTTACTTTTTAAATTTTTTCCTTAATAATTATTTTTTATTTTAATTATTTTATTTTATCTTACTTTATTTTATTTTATCCTCTTTCTTTCTTTCTATTTTTTCTCCCTTTTATTCTGAGCCGTGTGGAGGACAGGCTCTTGGTGCTCCAGCCAGGTGTCAGGGCTGTGCCACTGAGGTGGGAGAGCCAACTTCAGGACACTGGTCCACAAGAGACCTCACAGCTCCACATAATATCAAACGGCGAAAATCTCCCAAAGATCTCCATCTCAATGCCAAGACCCAGCTCCACTCAACGACCAGCAAGCTACAGTGCTGGACACCCTATGCCAAACAACTAGCAAGACAGGAACACAACCCAATCCATTAGCAGAGAGGCTACCTAAAATCATAATAAGGTCACAGACACCCCAAAACACACCACCAGATGTGGACCTGCCCACCAGAAAGACAAGATCCAGCCTCATACACCAGAACACAGGCACTAGTCCTCTCAACGAGGAAACCTACACAACCCACTGAACCGACCTTAGCCACTGGGGACAGACACCAAAAACAACGGGAACTACAAACATGCAGCCTGCGAAAAGGAGACCCCAAACACAGTAAAATAAGCAAAATGAAAAGACAGCAAAACACACAGCAGATGAAGGAGCAAGATAAAAACCCACCAGAACTAACAAATGAAGAGGAAATAGGCAGTCTACCTGAAAAAGAATTTAGAATAATGATAGTAAAGATGATCCAAAATCTTGGAAATAGAATAGAGAAAATGCAAGAAACACTTAACAAGGACCTAGAAGAACTAAAGAGGAAACAAGCAATGATGAACAACACAATAAATGAAATTAAAAATACTCTAGAAGGGATCAATAGCAGAATAACTGAGGCAGAAGAACGGATAAGTGACCTGGAAGATAAAATAGTGGAAATAACTACTGCAGAGCAGAATAAAGAAAAAAGAATGAAAAGAACTGAGGACAGTCTCAGAGACCTCTGGGACAACATTAAATGCACCAACATTCGAATCATAGGGGTCCCAGAAGAAGAATAGAAAAAGAAAGGGTCTGAGAAAATATTTGAAGAGATTATAGTTGAAAACTTCCCTAATATGGGAAAGGAAATAGTTAATCAAGTCCAGGAAGCACAGAGAGTCCCATACAGGATAAATCGAAGAAGAAACACACCAAGACACATATTAATCAAACTATCAAAAATGAAGTACAAAGAAAACGTATTAAAATCAGCAAGGGAAAACCAACAAATAACACACAAGGGAATCCCCATAAGGTTAACAGCTGATCTTTCAGCAGAAACTCTGCAAGCCAGAAGGGAGTGGAAGGACATATTTAAAGTGATAAAAGGGAAAAACCTACAACCAAGATTACTCTACCCAGCAAGGATCTCATTCAGATTTGATGCAGAAATTAAAACCTTTACAGACAAGCAAAAGCTGAGAGAGTTCAGCACCACCAAACCAGCTTTACAACAAATGCTAAAGGAACTTCTCTAGGCAAGAAACACAAGAGAAGGAAAAGACCTACAATAACAAACCCAAAACAATTAAGAAAATGGGAATAGGAACATACATATCGATAATTACCTTAAATGTAAATGGATTAAATGCTCCCACCAAAGACACAGACTGGCTGAATGGATACAAAAGCAAGACCCGTATCTATGCTGTCTACAAGAGACCCACTTTAGACCTAGGGACACATACAGACTGAAAGTGAGGGGACGGAAAAAGATATTCCATGCAAATGGAAATCAGAAGAAAGCTGGAGTAGCAATTCTCATATCAGACAAAATAGACTTTAAAATAAGGACTATTAGAAGAGACAAAGAAGGACACTACATAATGATCAAGGGATCCCTCCAAGAAGAAGATATAACAATTATAAATATTTATGCACCCAACATAGGAGCACCTCAATACATAAGGAAAATACTAACAGACAAAATAGGGGAAATCAACAGTAACACAATCATAGTAGGGGACTTAAACACCCCACTTTCACCAATGGACAGATCATCCAAAATGAAAATAAATAAGGAAACACAACTTTTAAATGATACATTAAACAAGATGGACTTAATTGATATTTATAGGACATTCCACCCCAAAACAAAAGAATACACATTTTTCTCAAGTGCTCATGGAACATTCTCCAGGATAGATCATATCTTGGGTCACAAATCTAGCCTTGGTAAATTTAAGAAAATTGAAATCTTATCAAGTATCTTTTCCGACCACAACACTATGAGACTAGATATTAATTACAGCAAAAGATCTGAAAAAAATACAAACACATGGAGGCTAAACAATACACTATTTAATAACGAAGTCATCACTGAAGAAATCAAAGAGGAAATCAGAAAATACCTAGAAACAAATGACAATGAAAACACAACGACCCAAAACCTATGGGATGCACCAAAAGCAGTTCTAAGAGGGAAGTTTATAGCAATACAATCCCACCTTCAGAAACAGGAAACATCTCAAATAAATAACCTAACCTTGCACCTAAAGCAATTAGAGAAAGAACAAAAGAACCCAAAATTAGCAGAAGGAAGGAAATCATAAAGATCAGATCAGAAATAAATGAAAAAGAAATAAAGGAAACAATAGCAAAGATCAATAAAACTAAAAGCTGATTTTTTGAGAAGATAAAGAAAATTGATAAACCATTAGCCAGACTTATCAAGAAAAAAAGGGAGAAGACTCAAATCAATAAAATTAGAAATGAAAAAGGAGAAGTAACAATTGACACTGCAGAAATACAAAGAATCATGAGAGATTACTACAAGAAACTCTATGCTAATAAAATGGACAACCTGGAAGAAATGGACAAAATCTTAGAAATGCACAACCTGATGAGACTGAACCAGGAAGAAATAGAAAATATGAACACACCAATCACAAGCACTGAAATTGAAACTGTGATTAAAAATCTTCCAACAAACAAAAGCCTAGGACCAGATGGCTTCACAGGTGAATTCTATCAAACATTTAGAGAAGAGCTAACACCTATCCTTCTCAAACTCTTCCAAAATACAGCAGTGGGAGGAACACTCCCAAACTCATTCTACAAGTTCACCATCACCCTGATACCAAAACCAGACAAAGATGTCACAAAGAAAGAAAACTTCAGGCCAATACCACTAATGAACATAAATGCAAAAATCCTCAACAAAATACTAGCAAACAGAATCCAACAGCACATTAAAAGGATCATACACCATGTTCAAGTGGGGTTTATTCCAGGAATGCAAGGATTCTTCAATATACGCAAATCAATCAATGTGATACACCATATTAAAAAATTGAAGGAGAAAAACCATATGATCATCTCAATAGATGCAGAAAAAACTTCCGACAAAATTCAACACCCATTTATGATAAAAACCCTGCAGAAAGTAAGCATAGAGGGAACTTTCCTCAACATAATAAAGGCCATATATGACAAACACACAGCCAACATCATCCTCAATGGTGAAAAACTGAAACCATTTCCACTAAGATCAGGAACAAGACAAGGTTGCGCACTCTCACCACTCTTATTCAACATAGTTTTGGAAGTTTTAGCCACAGCAATCAGAGAGGAAAAAGAAATAAAAGGAATCCAAATTGGAAAAGAAGAAGTAAAGCTGTCACTGTTTGTAGATGACATGATACTATACATAGAGAATCCTAAAGATGCTACCAGAAAACTACTAGAGGTAATCAATGAATTTGGTAAAGTAGCAGGATACAAAATTAATGAACAGAAATATCTGGCATAATTATACACTACATACTTATACACTAATGATGAAAAATCTGAAAGTGAAATTAAGAAAACACTCCCATTTACCATTGTAACAAAAACAATAAAATATCTAGGAATAAACCTACCTAAGGAGACAAAAGACCTGTATGCAGAAAATTATGACACTGATGAAAGAAATTAAAGATGATACAAGTAGGTGGAGAGATATACCATGTTATTGGATTGGAAGGATCAACATTGTGAAAATGACTATACTACCCAAAGCAATCTACAGATTCAATGCAATCCCTATCAAACTACCATTGGCATTTTTCACAGAACTAGAACAAAATATTTCACAATTTGTATGGAAACACAAAAGACCCCGAATAGCCAAAGCAATCTTGAGAACGAAAAATGGAGCTGGAGGAATCAGGCTCCCTGACTTCAGACTACACTACAAAGCTACAGTAATCAAGACAGTATGGTACTGGCACAAAAACTGAAATATAAATCAATGGAACAGGATAGAAAGCCCAGAGATAAACCCATGTACATACGGTCACCTTATCTTTGATAAAGGAGGCAAGAATATACAGTGGAGAAAACACAGCCTCTTCAATAAGCGGTACTGGGAAAACTGGACAGGTACATGTAAAATATGAAATTAGAACACTCCCTAACACCACACACAAAAATAAGCTCAAAATGGATTAAAGACCTAAATGTAAGGCCAGAAACTATCAAACTCTTAGAGGAAAACATAGGCAGAACACTCTATGACATAAATCACAGCAAGATCCTTTTTGACCCACCTCCTAGAGAAATGGAAATAAAAATAAACAAATTTTTTATTAACAAATTTAACAAATTTAATGAAACTTAAAAGCTTCTTCACAGCAAAGGAAACCATGAACAAGACCAAAAGACAACCCTCAAATGGATAAAATATTTGCAAATGAAGCAACTGACAAAGGATTAATCTCCAAAATTTACAAGTAGCTCATGCAGCTCAATAAGAAAAACACAAACAACCCAATCCCAAAATGGGCAGAAGACCTAAAGAGACATTTCTCCAAAGAAGATATACAGATTGCCAGCAAACACATGAAAGAATACTCAACATCACTAATCATTAGAGAAATGCAAATCACAACTACAATGAGGTTTCCCCTCACACCAGTCAGAAT